>NC_134083.1:9362431-12103681 GCF_000715075.1 Nicotiana tabacum | reverse complement strand
CATCTGCGAAGGCGCAGATGCGGCGAGTTGAGCGCAAAAGCGACAAGTGGCGCGCACCAGCGAGTGCGTAGATGCGGGTATTTTACCGCAGGTCGAAAGGCAGACCTCCAGTGCTTCTCTGAAGAAGCGTGTTTTTGGTCGCAAATGCGACGCCGCAGAAGCGGCTAATGTGCCGCAGGTGCGAAAGTGCTGGGCAGAATGATAAATACAAGGGTTCGCGATTTTGGCTTCATTTTAACATTTCCAAGCTCGGAATGAGGCGATTCTTGGATCAATTTTCATCTCGTGGACTGGGGTAAGTTTTCTCTACTAATTTTTGATCTTATATTACGAATCTACCTTCGTTTTTGGTAATTGGATTGTGAATGTTATAGAGGAAATTGGGGGTTTTGGCCTAAAGTTTCATAATATGAATTTTTGAGTTTTAAACATCGAATTGGAGTCGGATTTGAGTGAAACTAGTATGGTTGGACTCGTAATTGAATGGGTTGTTGGATTTTGTAAATTTTGTCGGGTTCCGAGGTGTGGGCCTGGGTTGGGCTTTTGATTCAAGATTGATCTTTTTCAATCGGGATTGGTTCCTTTAGCATTGTTTGATGTATTTGAGTTGTTTTTGGTTAGTTTCGAGCCGTTCGGAGGTCAGAACCCGCGGGATGGCATTTTGGAGTATCGCTTAGCTTGCTCGGTGTTGGAATTGGCTTGTTCGAGGCAAGTAACTCTTCTAATTTTAGTGCTGAGGGTATCAAACCCCGAAATATGTGTTATGTGATTGGTATTGAGGTGACGTACATGCTAGGTGACAGGCGTGCACCCTGTGAATTGTGATCCCGTTGTTTCCATGGCACTGTATAGTGGCCCCATTTTGTTGATATTTGTGTTATGACCATGTGATAAAGTAGTTAAGCTGTCAATCATGCTAAATATCATGTTTAGGCTTTATGCTGATATTGTTAGGACCCATAATGGTCGTTTCTTGTTGTCATCTCACTTATTTCATTGATATATTATACTCAGTCATATTCATGCATTCATATCATATCTCAGTCTCAATTGTTGTTTATTGATACATCATATCATTGTTGTCGGGCTAGTTTCATGGCATTGTGAGCCCGTGAGTGAGACTGGAGAGATTGATGACTGAGTGAGGACGAGGGCCTGAGTGAGAGTGACATTTTGGGATCGAGCTGCACGCCGCAGCATATGATATTGATTATATTTTATATGGATCGGGTTGCACGCCGCAACAAGCCTTCGAGCTATATATATATATATATATATATATATATATATTATTATATCGGGTTGTATGCTGCAATAATATTGGATCGGGTTGCACGCCGCAACAATATTGGATCGGGCTGCACGCCGCAACAATATAGCGCTTGGGCTGAAGGAGCCCTTCCGGAGTCTGCACACCCCCAGTGAGCGTAGTTGACTATATATATGTGTATATATGTGGATCGGGCAGCACGGCGCATCGAGTATTATACAATACTGAGTGATTGAGTGTGCTGAGCCTTGAGCATAGTGAGAGGGAATGTGAGATAGTGAGAATGAGTACTCTTAGAGTGTGAGTACATGAGTTCATCTCTGAGATGCATTGCATTGACATGCACACATGACATACAGGCATAGAGATGTATTTTCCTTATGTTGTACGGTATCACATCATTCATGATTTCTCACACATGTTGACAGATGGGCATAGTGATGCATTTGTTTTACTGTGGTTATCTGGAAAAAAAATGAAACATCTTATTTATTATGGAAAGGATTTTGGGAAAATTATTATTTTCAAACTTATTCATATTTTTGGTAACTCTGGTAAACGATTTGGGTTTTCATTGGAGTACTCGAAAGGCGGAACTATTTTCAGAAATCATGTTTTTGTTGAACATTTGATTGTTGAGTTACTTCTGGTATTACTTGTTTTATGTTGTTATGAACTATTGTTGGTTATTGAAGTTGGGACCCGACCTTGGTACAAGCTCGTCACTACTTTCAACCTAAGGTTAGGTTTGTTACTTATTGAGTACATGGGGTCGATTGTACTCATACTACACTTCTGCACCTTGCGTGCAGATTTTGGCTGCTGATATTATTGTGTTCGATGGGAGCTGGATTGAAGATGTACCTGCGTCCTGGTTGTAGCTGCCCCTTGTTCGTGGTAGCTTTAGATCTATAAAACTTTGTTTATGTACTATTCAAATAGACTATGTATTTATTTTATTTTCGCATTGTAAACTCTATTCTTAGAAGCTCATGATTTGTACTACCAGTTCGTGGGAAATGTATAAGATTAAGATAATTCTTTATTTAAATTGCTTTATTAATTGTTACTAAAATTTATTAGTGGTTAAGTGGCTTACCTAGCGGGTAGGTTAGGTGCCATCACGACTAGTCGGATTTTGGGTCGTGACAAGGTGGTATCAGAGCTCTAGGTTCAGAGGTTCTACAAGTCATGAGCAAGTGTCTAGTAGAGTCTTGCGGATCGGTATGATGACATCCATACCTATCTTCGAGAGGCTACAGGACATTTAGGATATACTTCCCATCTTTCTTTCCTTATCATGGGGCATTGATTCAGCTTGAAGCATAACCTTTTCATTTCCTTCCAAGCATTCGTATGCGCATGTGAGTGCTCGGTATCGGCTGTGCGCCGGCGGCTAGTGATTCCATGGTTGAGGTGCAAGATGTGATTTTGGCGTGCTGATAATGGGCCAGTCTGGAGGACTTGAGGCCGGGTTTTGAAGGTAGCTTGAGCACGGAGATTTCAATTGTGTGAGCACGTGCTTTTGGGACTTATAGGTCCGTTGGTGTCCCTATTAGTGGAATTTGTGATTGGATGACTATGTGGTGAGTATGATGTAACTGTGAGATTTGTTCAAATTGTTCGAATATGACGAGAAGAGTTTACTTGAGATGTAGCAATGACTATGGGGTGTCTGATTTCTGTCTTGATTTGGCGTATGGTCTCGAGTTATGGGTATGTTGAGGGATCTCTCATGTTATTTAGTTGTGGAGTGAAGTAGATTCTCATATCTTGTTGATGAGTTCAGAATCAAGAAGATTAAGTGATTGCGTAGTGGTCTTGACTGTGGAAGGGTATAAAAAGATGTCGATTTCAGGCAGAGCAGGCGAGTTATTTCCTGTGAGGTGTCCTGGGGTTGTGTGGTCCTTATGATTTTTTGTAGAGAGTTCTCCTTTACCAGTGAATGATAATTCTGTGATTTGAGTTTGGATCGGTTGTAACAGTTGACCTGACTATCATGAGGATGAATGCGAGATTTGCAGATGATTTGAGGTATTATATGGTTTGTGTTACATGAGCTTACGAAGGATTTAGTTTAATTTCAGTGTGGGATTCTGGCAGTAATAGAGTATGGGTATCGTGATGTTATCGAGTGTTTTATTCTATGGCTTTGAGCCAAGTGGGGGAGTCTGCTATCGACGAGTTGATTGCACGGTTATATGTTGTATTAGTTTAGGTTCGGGGTATACTGGTAAATCAGTTATGACTTGCAGAGGTCGAGATCGAGGATGACTCAGGTAAAGGAAATTTGGGATACAGGTTGTATTACACTCTATGGGTATATGTGAATCATAAAATAATTGAGTGGTTATTCGTAAAGGGTGTAGTGTACATGGAGTAGGAATCTGCTTAGTTGTTTAGGAGTGTGGGTTACTCCCTTGGGTGTTGGTGTGCTAATGGGGCACAGGTCGTTCGGTCTGTTTGGTCGGTGTAATTGAGATTTGAGTAGAGTGGATGACTCTCGAGAATGGTTCTAATGGATTCAAGATTTATATGTATAGATTTGGAATTTTAAAGATTTGTATATGGCTAGAAACTGAGAGTTACATTGGATGGTGTCGAGACTTGTGGCATTTTTATACCGTCGTGGATTATGCATTTAAGCATCAAGAAGGTTAAGGAAACAGTTTTAGGTTCACATAAGTCTCCTTAGAGTGGGTGTCGCGGTTGTGGTACTTTGGGGTGTTTAAGAGGGAAGTCATTGGTATTGCGGCACTCTCCTGGTTGATCGACTGTTGATATTCAAACTTTGCTTTGTGGCACGGAAGAATTTTAGAAGTATTTCTCGTGGGATGATCGTGTATGAGAGATGTGTAAGACATTCTGGCGGTGGAGATTGAATCAGATATTGTGATTCGTGTGTTTTATGGATTTGGAGGCTGGGAGTTCTCAGGAGCAGATTGTTTCATGGTTGTGGACTGTGAGGTTGTGGCCGAAGCTAGCCAGATGATAATATGTGTTATGATTCAGTCATTGTGGATTTTTGGAGGGTTATTTATCTATTTGTGGGTGACCAGAGTCGATTTGGGGGTCCATTGGTAGGCCCAATTAGGATGTGTATTCTACACCGAGCCGGATTGGTTGGCTCCATACTGCTATTGTTGAGGCATGTGCCATTCAGTTGTTGTTGATCTTATTCGTGTTCTGAGATGATCTGTGAGTTACTCTTCTACGCTACGAGGAGTTGTGATTCGTTGGTTATATGCACATATGGTGCGGTTCTATTGTGGCCTTATGGCAGAATTTGAGCGAGAAGAGTATTGGGTATTGCTTGGTTGATGGCGTATTTGTTATGTTCTTTTGTGTTTTGTGGGGTGGCATGGTGTCATTTTTTTCTCCGTGGTTATGGTAATGCACTTTGAGTACTTGATGTCAAATTGCGCATGGTTATTGATTTTTAGCAGGGTGGCTTAAGGTATTTCATATGGACTAGTATTTGGATAGGGTCGCACATTTCATCAGAGTTATGTGGAAATATGATCATTTGTGTTAGATCCGTGTGTTAGGGTTTAATGGTATGTGATAGGTTTAAGCATTTCGTGGTGGTGGTACTTGATGAGCTTGCAGGACGGTTCTCTCGTTTGAGTTATTTTTCCATGATTGAGTACATTTGGAATGTTGCTTATTGGTGCACGGATTGCACGAGTTGTGACTTTAGATTGTATGGGTGCGTCATGTCACTACAATGGTCGTGTTGGATGAGATGAGGTCAGTGGACCTAAAACGGATGCTATCAGATTTGATTGTGGTATATTTGGAAGGATAATATCGGAAGTCGGCTTAGAAATTGGCTATAATTCTTGTAGAAGGAGAGGGAGCTCCATGACTTGTTGGTCTGATGAATGGTTATGAGTTTCCGCGTGTTTCTTTCATCATCGGCAGTGTACAAAGGTTTTAGGACGAGGTTTGGTTTGACATGAGGTTTATTACCGGAATTGGGTTGTTTGAGCAGCTATTGTGATTAGAAATCATTGCTTCGAGTATTTGAGATATGTGGTATATCATGCGATTGTATCTTGGGTTATGGTTGCGGCTTGGTACATCTTGTTCAGGCTTATACAGTGTGTAGATGCGAGATTCTGATCTTATAGAAATTGTGGATGTTAGAAATTGGATTTTAAGGTTTATGGGCTAGGTTGAATTAAGGAACTACAGTTATGTTGTATTTTCGGCCTATATGGGATAGGGTGGCATGAGATCACCCCCGAGTATGTGCATGGCAAGGTTATACAGCAGTTTGATGGCTTTGAGAACAACGCTGGACACGTTCGAGGACGAACGTATGTTTAAGTAGGGGAGGATGTAATGACCCGACCGATCATTTTGAGCATTTACACTTCTCTCGGTTGTTTGAGGGCATGAGTTGCTCTGCATGATGTAATATGACTTATGTGAATCGTCGGTTTTGGTTTCAGGTTATTCAGAATTGATTTGAAAGAATGATTCTCATCTAGAAGCTTTAAATTTGATAAAGTCGACCAAGTTTGACTTTTGTGAATTTAAACACGGAACGGAGTTCTGATTGTTCCATTAGCTCCGTTGGGTGATTTCGGACTTAGGAGCACGTCCGGATTGTGATTCGGAGGTCCGTAGTTGAATTTGGCTCGAAATGGCGAAAGTTGTAATTTTTGAAAGTTTGACCGGGAGTGGTCTTTTTGATATCGGATTCAGATTACGATTCCGGGAATTGAAATAGCTTCAATATGTAATTTGGGACTTGTGCGCAAAATTTGAAGTCATTCAAAATTGATTTGCTATGTTTCGACACGAGTTATTGAATTTAAAAGTTCAAAGTACATAGATTTTGATTTGAGGTGCGATTCATCGTTTCGATGTTGCTATGCGTGATGTGAGGCCTCGAGTAGGTCTGTGTTATGTTATTGGACTTGTTGGTATATTCGGGCGGGGTCCCGAGGGGCTCAGGCATGTTTCAGATTCATTTCAGATCATTTTCTTCAATGTTGCTATTGCTGGTTTGCGCAGGTATGAGGGTCGCAGAAGCGACGCAGGGGTCGCAGGAGCGGAAATATTGCTGGGAACAGGGTTCCACAGAAGCGGAGATTGCTTCGGATCTGCGAAGGCGCAGATGCGGTGAGTTGAGCGCATAAGCGGATTGGAAGCGCAGAAGCGACAAGTGGGTGCGCATTTGCGAGTGCGCAGATGCGTGTATTTTACCGCAGGTGCGAAGGTAGACCTCCAGTGCTTCTCCGCAGAAGCATATTTTTGGTCGCAAATGCGATGCCGCAGAAGCGGCTAATGTGCCGCAGGTGTGAAAGTGCTGGGCAGAATCATAAATTTTGTCGGGTTCTGAGGTGCGGGCTCGGGTTGGGCTTTTGGCCGATTTTGGGCTTTTGATTCAAGATTGATCTTTTTCGATCGGGATTGGTTCCTTTAGCATTGTCTGATGTATTTGAGTTATTTTTGGTTAGTTTCGAACCATTCAGAGGTCAGAACCCGCAGGATGGCATTTTGGAGAATCGCTTGCCTTGCTCGGTGTTGGAATTGGCTTGTTCGAGGTAAGTAACTCTTCTAATCTTAGTGCTGAGGGTATGAAACCCCGAAATACGTGTTATGTGATTGGTATTGAGGTGACGCACATGCTAGGTGATGGCACTGTATAGTGGAAATATTTTTTTGATATCTGTGTTATCACCATGTGATAAAGTAGTTAAGCTGTCAATTATGCTAAATATCATGTTTAGGCTTTATGCTGATATTGTTTGGACCCATAGTGGTCGTTTCTTGCTGTCATCTCACTGATTTCATTGATATATTGTACTCAGTCATATTCATGCATTCATATCATATCTCAATCTCAGTTGTTATTTATTGATACATTATACCATTATTGTCGGGCTAGTTTCATTGCATTGTGAGCCCGTGAGTGAGACTGGAAAGATTGATGATTGAGTGAGGCCGAGGGCCTAAGTGAGAGTGACATTTTGGGATTGGGCTGCATGCCGTAGCATATGATAGTGATTATATTTTATATAAATCGGGTTGCACGCCGCAACAAGCCTTCGGGCTATATATATATTATTGGATCGGGTTGCATGCCGTAACAATATTGGATCGGGTTACACGCAGCAACAATATTGGATCGGGCTGCACGCCGTAGCAATATAGCGCTTGGGCTGAAGGAGCCCCTCCGGAGTCTGCACACCCCCAGTGAGTGCAGTCGACTATATATATATGTAGATCGGGCTTCACGCCACAGCGTGTATTATACAACACTGAGTGGTTGAGTGTGCTGAGCCTTGAGCATAGTGAGAGAGAATGCGAGATAGTGAGATTGAGTACTCTGAGAGTGTGAGTACATGTGTTCATCTCTGAGATGCATTTCATTGATATGCACACATGACATACAGGCATAGAGATGTATTTTCCTCATGTTGTACGGTATCACATCATTCATGATTTCTTACACATGTTGACAGATGGGTATAGTGATGCATTTGTTTTACACCGGTTATCTGGAAAGAAAATGAAACATCTTATTTATTATGGAAAGTATTTTGGGAAAATTATTGTTTTCAAACTTATTCATATTTTTGGTAACTCTAGTAAACGATTTGGGTTTTCATTGGATTACTCGAAAGGCGGAAATATTTTCAGAAATCATGTTTTTGTTGAACATTTGATTGTTGAGTTACTTCTGGTATTACTTGTTTTATATTGTTATGAACTATTGTTGGTTATTGAAGTTGGGACCCGACCTTGGTACAAGCTTGTCACTACTTTCAACCTAAGGTTAGGTTTGTTATTTATTGAGTACATGGGATAGGTTGTACTCATACTACACTTCTGCACCTTGCGTGCAGATATTGGCTGATGATGTTATTATGTTCGATGGGAGCTGGATTGAAGATGTACCTGCGGCCGATTTTAGCTGCTACTTGTTCGTGGTAGCTTTAGATATATAAAACATTGTTTATGTACTATTCAAACAGACTATGTATTTATTTTATTTTCGCTTTGTAAACTCTATTCTTAGAAGCTCATGATTTGTACTATCAAATATTGGGGAATGTATAAGATTAAGATAATTCTTTACTTAAATTGCTTTATTAATTGTTATTAAAATTGGTTAGTGGTTAAGTGGCTTACCTAGCGGGTGGGTTAGGTACCATCACGACTAGTCGGATTTTGGATCGTGACAAGGTAGTATCAGAGCTTTAGGTTCATAGGTACTACAAGTCATGAGCAAGTGTCTAGTAGAGTCTTGCGGATCGGTATGATGAAGTCCATACCTATCTTAGAGAGGCTACAGGATATTTAGGATATACTTCCCATCTTTCTTTCCTTATCGTGCGGCATTGATTCAGCTTGAAGCGTAACCCTTTGAATTTCTTCCACGCATTCGTATGCGCATGTGAGCGCTCGGTATCGGCTATGCGCTGGTGGCTTGTGATTCCATGGTTGAGGTGCGAGATGTGATTTTGGCGGGCAGATGATGGGCCAGTCTGGAGGACTTGAGGTCGGGTAGTGACGGTAGCTTGAGCACGGAGATTTTGATTGTGTGAGCACGTGCTTTTGGGACTTATAAGTCTGTTGGTGTCCCTATTAGTGGAATTTGTGATTGGATGACTATGTGGTGAGTATGATATAACTGCGAGATATGTTCAGATTGTTCGAGTGTGACGAGAAGAGTTTACTTGAGATGTAGCAAGGACTATGGGGTGTCTGATTTCTGTCTTGATTTGGCGTATGGTCTCGAGTTATGGGTATGTTGAGGGATCTCTCATGTTATTTAGTTGTGGAGTGAAGTAGATTCTCATGTCTTGTTGATGAGTTCAGAATCAAGAAGATTAAGTGATTGCGTAGTAATCGTGACTGTGGAAGGGTATAAAGAGATGTCGGTTTGAGGCAGAGCAGGCGGGTTATCTCCTGCGAGGTGTCCTCAGGTTGTGTGGTCTTATGTTTTATTACTAAATTCGGTTAACCTTGAAATTGTACATCAACAAAAAATTATTGTCAAACAACTAAAAAAATAACTATCATGTGTTACTAAGTAAATTCTGCCATAAGAATATTTAATAGATAATATGTTTGTCAATTTTTTTAATTTATACTAAACATATATTTACTTGTCAAAAATTTAATAAAATAAGAGTGAAATAATATTTAATTAACAAAAAACTCGAAAAATCCAAAAAAATCCGCCAAAATCGAACCAATCCAAACCGATATAGTCGGTTTGATTTGGTTTTGGTAAAAAACGAACAAACCATATGCATGTACCCCTACTAGTACCTAAGTCTTTGTTTTATACAAACGGAGTTTCCGCATAATTTACACACTTTAGTTAATCACCAAACCAACTTAACATATACCTACCAACAACAATAAAGTGTAGGACCCTGATCTCTAAAACGAAAGAAAAGTAAAAGACGGATGGGATTTTTTTCTCTAATAACATACGTCGAATAACAAAAGTTACGATGACGTGATAAATGCTCCCAGTCCTTAATCAAATATTTCGAATTTTAAATTATAATAACTTAATTACTCCCTCCGTTCTAATTCATGTGAACCTGTTTGACTGATCACGGAGTTTAAGAAAAAATGAAGACTTTTGAAATTTGTGGTCCTAAACAATTCAAAAAGGGGCCAGAGTATTTGTGTGGTTATAAAAGCTTCTCAATAAGGGTATAATTGTAAATTTAAGCAAAATTGTTTCCAAATTTAGAAAGGGGTCATTCTTTTTGGAACGAACCAAAAAAGAAATAGGTTCACATAAACTGAAACGGAGTTAGTATTTTTTTTTTATAGAAGCGCTTTATCCCTAAATTAAAACTTTCCTATACTGGATTAGTCGAACCAAACACTGTGTTAAAAACAAAAAAAAGCAAAAGATGAATTACTTCATGATGATAATGGGGGATCAAATTGCATCTGAACCCGACCAACTTTCCCATTTTTCTTCTTAATGTTTTGTGTAATAGTATTTGAGTATATTTCTTTTTCTTAATTTACTTTATCCCCACTTTCTTAGGAATCAAAGTAGTTCATCACTTATTCTAGGGTAACTCAAATGTCTCCTTTGTTTTTTTAATTATTCGTTGTTCGGAATTCACTAATTCAATTAATCAAAATTCACACAATAAAAAATTGATCGCAGGTCCGATTAAAGATATCAAAATTTATAGCCGAACTGTTAACGAAAGGCAAGTGGTGGGGTGCTTGATTTATTATTGGAATAACGTTATTGTACCATTTTCCTATTTAAATATGTTGACTCTGTGGAGTCGTCCTCTTTAGTCTTTTTAAAGAATCATAGGACATTGGAGATTATATATTGGAATTTAGAAGAAAAGTGTGATCAAATGCGCAGAATGGAACTATACAATAAAAGGAGCGTAAAGTTCACTTGCCGACCTAATTGGTCCCTCCAATCACGTGGAGTATTATAAAAGTCACAGCGCATATATGGTGCAATAATATTTTTGAACAACATGAGAGAAAATGTACCTAAAATAATTGTTAGACGCTTATGCACTCATAATTGGAGAACAAGTTTTCAATGCAAACTTCTTTTTAAGAAAAATAATTCAAATTGATTGTTCTACTAGTTTTAAATTGATTTTAGACAAATAAAACTACTAGTTTCTTAATTTTTTCACAACAAATAAATTACAAGAAATCATTTTAACCATCAAATTTTATTAGTAAAAACACGCTTGAAGGTATCTATCCCAGTAGAAAGGGTTGAACGATATTTTGAGTGATATTATGTAAATCAATCTTCTGTAAGCCTAAAAAAATGAAATACACCATATTGAAAAAAAACAGAGATATAGTAGTGTGGCTTTATGTTTCCTAATAGTTTTTTGAAGAATGAGCTAAGGTTGTATATAATTTTAAATTATCGAAACATAAAGCCACACTGATAATTTGTATTAATATAGCATTTCTAACAACCAAAAACCAAAAATTCCGAACTTAGGGCCCGTTTGACCATAAAGTAAATTCACTTTTTTTAGAAAAATTATTACTTTTCGAATTCAGTGTTTGGCCATGAAATTTTTAATTTCGATTTTTTCGAAAATTTGAAAACTTCAGAAAGGTATTTTTCAAAATTTTCACTTCAAATCACTCACAAAAATTCAAAAGCATTCCAGAATTATATTCATTTCCAAACACAACTCTAATTTTAAAATAATATTTTTTGTTTGAATTTTTTTCCCATTTATTTCCGGAATTTTATATTTCTTATGTCCAAAGTCCCAACCCCCCACAAAGTCTCCTCAAAATCGTATTGAATGACTTATGAACACTGATAATTTGTAACTTGTAAGATCTTTATTTTATTATTATATGAAAAAATACCTCCTAAGGGAAAGACATATCTTTGGCATGTACAAAGAAAGCGCGTGGGGTGACAATTACACATTATGGAAAAGACCAAGATGATAATGCCATTAACATGATGTCAGATTCGCTATGTCAGCAACAGTATGAGTCGAGGGACGGAGGCATTATATTCTAAACCACCAGCAATAAGCCAGGGGGAAAAAAATACATATGAAAAGCATAGAAATACCATGTACTATTGATAAAAAGGAGAGAACAAATAGAAAAGTAATAGAATTATTGACCATTAATCAGAATAGCTAGATGCTACTTACTATGGACGGGGAGAAGAAGAGGAAGAGAACAGAGAACGACGAGGTTAACGGCGGAGATCGGAGCAAGCATGAGATAGAAAACGCTGTGAAGGAGAAGGAGGAGACGGTGGTGTTGCCGCCGCCATCAGAGGCGGAGGTTGACGAGTTCTTCGCGATCTTGCGGAGGATGCACGTGGCAGTGAAATATCTCCAGAAGAATTCTCAAATTCTGCCAATAGTTAACGATCACGGCAGCAAATTAACCGCATCGCCGGCCGGTGTGAACAGTATTGTTGTAGCTGGCCAGAGAAGAACACAAGGAATCGTGCGAAAAGGTGGTTTGGACCTCAATGCTTTACCAGAAGGCGGAGACTAACGCCGTTTAAGCTTGAAGTTACAGGATTGAACACGTAACATGTGCATTTTAGCCGACGTTAAAAGTCGCGGTTTCTGCTGTACAGGTTAAGCTTTTACAGTCGAACTATATTATTCCCTTTTCTAGTCGATTCGAAGAACTACACCTACTTCTCAGTTTTGGTCCTTTTTTTTTTTGGGTACTAAATAAGTTTTTGCACTTGGTAACATATATTTCTCTGGTAATTCTAAATAACTGGACTATTGTATAAACTAATGGATTGGTTTGCTCTTTGTGACCTACTTTTCCTTTTCCTTAATTATATATTGTGTACCAAAATTATTATTTCATTTTATCTTTTATTATCGTTAAATAAATGCATGCATTTTTAATTTAATCTTTTCGTACCATTTCACTTCTTTAAATTATATTTCTTCATCTCTCTCTCTCTCTCTCTCTCTCTCTATATATATATATATATATATATATATATATATATATATATATATATATATATATATATATATATATATATATTTTCCCACAATGTGATAGTGAAGTTAAATACAACGGCAAAGGTCCAAATATATCTCTGTACTTTCGAAAATGGTCTAAGAATACCCCTCATTATACTATTGAGTCATCTATACCCCTGCAGTCATTCTTTGGGTTCAAATATACCCTCATTTAAATGGAGAGACACGTGTCATCGTCTTGTTGGCCAATTCTAAATATCTCATAATTGATTAAAATGACTCATTATTTGGTACCCGAAAAGCAATTTTCTAAAGCAATTTTGTTTTTTGTAAAAACTGCAAAAAAAACTGATTTTTTTTAAATAAAAACTGAAAAAAAATAAAAATACTTTTTTTCCAGTTTTTACAAAAAAACTGCTTTAAAAAAAATTGAAAAATATTTTCAAAAACAATATTTTTCTAAAAACTGAAAAACAAATGAAAAGTAATTTTCTAAAGCAATTAAAAACTAGAAAAAACTAAATTCTTTTTAACTATAAACTGAAAAAAAAGAAAGTATTTGTTTTTTCAGTTTTTACAAAAATATTGCTTTAGAAAATTGCTTTTTAGTTTTTGTTTTAGTTTTTACAAAAATAATTGCTTTAGAAATTATTTTTCAGTCTTTTTAAAGCAATATTTTTCTAAAAACTGAAAATAAATATTTTTGATTTTTTCAGTTTTTAGTAAAAAAAAACATTCAGTTTTTTCAGTTTTTAATTGCTTTAAAAAATTGCTTTTCAGTTTTTACAAAAATATTGTTTTAGAAAATATTTTTCAGTTTTTTTAAAGCGGATTTTTTGTAAAAACTGAAAAAAAAAATATTTTCGCTTTTTTCAGTTTTTAGTAAAAAAAAAAAAAATTAGTTTTTCTAGTTTTTACAAAAAATAATTGCTTTAGAAAATTGCTTTTCGGGTACCAAATAATGTGTCTTTTTACTTAATTATGAGATATTTAGAATTGGTCAACAGGACGATAACACGTGTCCCTCTGTTTAAATTAGGGGTATATTTGAACCCAAAGTATGACTGCAGGGGTATAGATAACCCAATAGTATAACGAGGAGTATTCTTAGATTATTTTCGAAAGTACAAGAGTATATTTGGACCTTTGCCGTAAATACAATAGGATACTTTAATTTATAGATAATTCATGATCTAATAATTTATTAATGTGAAAATATACTTTTGCAACATAAAAGAATAAAGTTAATGGTATATATATTACTCTACGTATATATTGATTAAATTATATCTTTCTGGCACATTTTTAACGTAAAGTAGCTTTACGTTAATATATATCTCACATAAGAGGGAAGGGTAAATTGAAATCTTAGGGAGTGCATGTTGTATAATTTTCTCAATCTTCTCTTATTGTCGTATCCCAGCAAAATCTTATTTGAAAATTACGAACTAAATTCTTTATTTTTATGCGCGCGGAAACAGAATGCATAGAACACCGGATGCTGAAGTTCATTTTAACTTATGACTTTTTTCTTCCACCATTTTAATAATCGACTTAACCAAAACCAAATAATGATAGCAGAGTGTGCCCTTGCCCATGTGATTGCATATTAATTAATTTAAGAAGTTTGATTTTTTTTTTCCTCGACGTGTTTCGCCGTATGCAGATTATGATTATCGATGTAGTACACTTAATTACTTGGCGAAAAATATTCGGAATAGGAATAGAAAAGAATATATTTTTGGACAAAGTAAAGATAACTAGACTACCTCAAATTATTAGTCTTCGTGGTAGAAGTTCTTTCGTCCAAGTTTCATTAGTCGTTAAGTCAATTGCATTTTATTAACTTAAACAGGTTTACTAATTCTACTAATCGATATAGATAAATGAAAATGCATTACTTTTGTGTCTATATATGTTTTTAGGTGGTCTTTGTCTTAAACACTCAGTTGATGTTAATCGGTAGCACGAGAATAAGAACAGAAGAGTGGAATGTAGAAGGAAATTTGATTCTTTTTCGTTTTTAAGTCTTACCAATCAACATTAGCAGGATGACAACCAATTAGCCAAGGCTTAAGGGTGTACTGAATTAATAAACTAGTCTTCCCCTACTTTTCCACCTTATTTTCTCAAATAAACCGCATAAAGAAGTATTACTTGCCTTGCATATTTGACCTCATTAAGTTAAATTATTAGATTCACCTTTGAACGTTGGATTTTGGAACCATAAATTGAGTAGTTTAGATCTAATACCAATATACTCAGTTTTATATTTCCTTAAAACCCAATTGTTCCGAACAAAGGTAGATCTATTTCATTTTTATATTTTATTTTTGTTAAAACTTGTGTCTTTTTCTTCTTACCCAGTAATAAAATTAGTATTTAGATCTTAGACCATCTAATTTTGACACTGAGTGCTAGTTATAAGACTCAGCCAAAATAAATCAGGGTATTTCAGATAACATTACGCTAAGAAAATGCAAACTATATATCTAAGACGGAGTCTAACCTCTGAACCGCAACCAAATCCAAATGGAAAATTGAAGAGAGAGAAAAAGAAAGTTTAAGGTGATTGATAACATTGCATGGCATGGGGGTCAGCACGTAGTTTGATACTTTGACTAATTAACCTCACGTAACTATACTGAAAATTCTCCAAAGTTTACTTTTATTCTAACTTTCTAAGAATTTTCTTTGTCCGGAAATAAGGAAGAAGAGTAACTCTATTATAGTAATAGTCATGACAAAACCATAGAACACACAACAGGGAGGCATTATATTCTAAACCACCAGCAATAAGCCAGGGAGAAAAAAATACATCTGAAAAGCATAGAAATACCATGTACTATTGATAAAGAGGAGAGAATAAAGAGAGAAGTAGTAACAGAATTATTAACCATTAATCAGCCTAGCTAGATGCTACTTACCATGGACGGGGAGAAGAAGAGGAAGAGAACAGAAAACAACGACGTTAACGGCGGAGATCGGACCAAGCATGAGATAGAAAACGCTGTGAAGGAGGAGGAGACGGTGGTGTTGCCGACGAGTTCTTCGCGATCTTGCGGAGGATGCACGTGGCAGTGAAATATCTCCAGAAGAATTCTCAAATTCTGCCAATAGTTAAGGCTGCAAATTATGACAAACCAGTGAAAATAGATCAGAAAGGCAAGCTCGTTAAAGGAGGTTAGGGCTTTCTAGAGAGTTCATCAGAGAGAACAAACGAAGAGAGAGAATGCAAAAATAACAGGCCAAACATTAACAGTTGTGGCCTCTTCTATTTATATCTTGTTTATACAATGTAAATTGGCTAACCACTGAAATGAATAACAACTATGCTATATTAAGTTATTAACAAAGAATGGCTAACTAATACAAAAGGGCTAAGTATAACATAAATAATCGGGCCAACTTAAGCCAAACTTAAGTATGCTGCTTTGGGCATGAAGTGGTGCAAGCTGGTGGCCCAACCCCCTTTTCAAGTTGGAGGGGGAAACAACCTTCAACTTGCCAAGAAAAGTGTGATGGAGAACCCAGGTAGTGGCTTAGTGAATTCATCTGCCAGCTGGTCGGAGGTAGGAACATGCGACAACTGGATGAATCCTTCAGTCAATTTACTCCGGATGAAGTGACAGTCTACTTCAATATGTTTGGTGCGCTCATGGAAAACAGGATTTTTAGCAATGTGAATAGCTACCATATTGTCACAGAAGATAGAGATAGGAAAGGAAACCTCAATAGTAAGATCATGTAATAATCTGGACAGCCAAACCAATTCAGCAACGGCCTTACTAATAACTCTAATACTCAGCTTCAGTGAAAAAAAGAGAAATCACAGGCTATTTCTTCGACTTCCAGCCAACAAGGCTATCACCCAAGCAAATGCAAAAACCAGAAACAGATTTGCGAGTGTTAGGGCAAACTGCCCAATCACTGTCAGAGTAAGCCTTGATAGAAAAATTAGCAGAGTTAGAGAAAAAAAGACCAAAGTCAGGAGTACCCTTGAGATACCTAAGCAAATGAAGAGCAGCAATCATGTGAGGAAGATGGGGAGCCTGCATAAACTGGCTCAGATGTTGAACACTAAAGCAAATATCAGGTCGGGTGTGAGTCAAGAACAATAACTTCCCCACAAGGCTTCTTTATTTCTCAGGATTAGGTAAGAGATCCCCAACATCAGCTTTAAGCTTTTGATCCAATCCCAATGGGCTAACAACAAAATGAATGTCAAATCAATCATAGTATTTGAGTAAATCAGAAGTAAACTTCTTCTGATTTAATACAACACCATCAGGTAATACAGTAACCTCAATTTCCAAAAAGTAGTGAAGAAAACCCAAGTCTTTGATCTTAAATTCAGAGTCTAAAAATTGTTTTAAAGCTGAAATCTCATGTAAATCATCACTAGTGAGGATGGTATCATCAACATAAATAGTTAGGATGATTAGATGACCAGGAGACCCTTTGATAAAGAGAGAGTAATCATTGAGTGAATGATGAAAACCTTTATAATAAAGGACTTGAGATAATTTGGCATACCATTGCCTCGAAGCTTGTCTAAGCCCGTAAAGAGATTTTTTCAACTTCCAAGCCAAAGGGGCAGAAGAAGAAGGAGATGAAACAGAAAGGCCAGGAGGTAATTTCATATAGACCTCGTCATCCAACTCACCATGAAGAAATGCATTGTTAACATAAAGTTGAAAAAAAGACCAATTCTTCTTAATAGCAAGATCAATCAAACACTTGACAATAGACATCTTCACTACAGGAGAAAATGTCTCATTGAAATCCACCCCCTCAACTTGTGTGTCCCCTCTAATGACAAGCCTAGCCTTATATCTTTCTACTTCACCATTAGCTTTGTATTTAATTTTATAGACCATTTCCACCCAATAGGCTTCTTACCTAGGGGTAATTCAATAATATCCCAAGTGTTATTAGCTTCTAGAGCTTCAAACTCTTTTCTCATAGCATCCTGCCAAGCTGGAATAAGGGATGCCTGAGAATAAGTATATGGCTCAAACTTTACAGGTTAGACAGTAGAACAGGAAAGGGAACTAGGCAGTTTATAGATATAATCCTTCAAATAAGAGGGATGAGCGTGTGTTCTATCAGATTTTCTAAGCGAGGCAACATAGGTGGAAGGACTGACAGTGGTAGGAGAAGAAGTAGAAGGGACAGAGTCAAAGAAAGCATCAGTAATGTGAGGAGAAGGTGAAGCATCAGAAGGTGAAGGATGGTTGTTAGTAGCATTGGGGAAAGAAGAAGGGAAAGAAACTGAAAGAGAAGTAGAAGGGGTGGTAGTAGCAGGAGGTAGAATGGATTCAAACCAATATGGTTGAATAGAAGATGAAGTGGTTGACAATGGGTCCTTTGACACAACTAGAAGGGAAAAATCTGAAGAGAAAAGAAATAGTTTGTAATGACCCGGCCGGTTGTTTCGAGAGTTATAACTCTGTTTCTCCCATTTTTGCTTGTTTTTATGTTCGTCAACTATATTATGATATGTCAGATTAGTTGGTTCACGTTTGGAGTGATTTCGGAGTGAATTGAGACACTTAGTATTTTTATTATAAGCTTAAGTTGGAAAGGTCAACCGGATATTGACTTATGTGTAAACAATCTCGGATTTGAATTTGATGATTCTGTTAGCTCTGTTAGGTAATTTTGGACTTAGGAGCGCTTTCGGAATGTGATTTGGAGGTCTGTAGTGGAATTAGGCTTGAGTTGGTGAATATTGAAAATTTGGCGATTTTGGTCGGCAGTGAAAAATTTGATATCGGGGTCAGAATGGATTTCCGGAAGTTGGAGCAGGTCTGTGGTGTCATTTGTGACGTGTGTGTAAAATTTGAGGTCATTCGGACGTGGTTTGATAGGTTTCGGCGTCGTGTGCGGAATTTGAAAGTTTAGAAGTTCTAAGGCTTGAATCTGAGGGTAATTTGGTATTTTGATATTATTTTGAGTGATTCGAAGGTTTGACTAAGTTCACATGGGGTTATATGACTTGTTGGCATGTTTGGTTGAGGTCCCGGGGGCCTTGGGTGTGTTTCAGATGCTTAACGGATTGAGTTTTTGGACTTATGAGATTGCTGAAGACTTCTGATATATGGTAGTTTCGCACCTGCAGTGGGGAGGCCGTAGGTGCGTACTCGCATGTGCGGAGGAAGGAGCGCAGAAGCGGGAGTTGAGGAGATGGCCGAGGGTCGCAGGTGCGAAGGTGTTTCCGCATCTGCGAGCCCGCAGATGCGGAAAATGACTTGGAGGGGAGGATAGCATAAGCGGACTTTTGTCCGCAGGTGCACACATGCAGGCACAGCCACTTGCTCGCAGATGCGGACCCATCCTTTTTAGTCATTCCCACACCTGCGATGGAATTTTTGCATGTGCGGCGTCGCAGATGAGACTGAAGGTCCGCAGGTGCGGAAGAACTGGACAGAAAAGTTAGATTTCGAAGATTTGATTCCCATTTCAATTTTGGGACTTTGAGAACTTGGTGTGAGGCGATGTTTCGAGGTTTCTTCAAGAATATTGTTGGGGTAAGTGATTCTAACTCGGATTGGACTATATTCCATGAATCTATTGCTATTTTCATCATCTAATTAGAGATTTGGGTTGTAAATTTGGGGGGAAATGGTAGAAACTTTATAGGCTTAAATTTCGAGTTCTGGGAGGTGATTTGAGGTTGGATTCGAGTAATTCTTGTATGGTTGGGATCGTGAGTGGATGGGTTTTCATATTTTGTGACTTTAGTTGGATTTCGAGACGTGGGCCCGGGGCCGGTTTGAGCCGATTTCGGATTTTGGGCTATATTTTAGTAGTTTTCTTGTGAGGTTGATCTTTTTAGCCTATATTGACTATCTCATACTGTTTGTGGCTAGATTCGGGGCGTTTGGAGATTGATTTGATGGGCAAAGGCATTGCAGAGTAGGAATTTTGCGCGTTTGAGGTAAGTAACTTTCTTAAATCTGGTTTTGAAGGTATGAAATCCCGAGAATTTGTATGATGTGAATATTTGGAGGTGACGCACATGCTAGGTGACGGGCGTGTGAGCATGCACCATGAGGGATTGTGACTTGGTCCATCCCGTGAGACTGTAAAGTCGAATAGCCATTGTTATTACTTGTTTTTCCTTGTCTTGAGCAATTGACTGCCTTTCATATTAGAAGCCATGCTTAGGCCATATGATATCACTGTTGGGACCCGCAGCGGTTGAATACTTGTTGAATTGTCTGCTAATTATTGTCTTGTACTCAGTCACAGTCTTACTTGTATGTTATATCTCCATTCCCTCTCATTTCTTGTTGATACTTGTTGTATTCTCTATTTGGGTAAATTATTATGATATTCTGTAAGCCCGAGGGGCTGGAGAGGTTAGTGACTGAGATAGGGCATGAGTGCCGAGTTGAGAGCTATGTGAGATATATTGGATCGGGCTGCATGCCGCAGCAATATTGGATCAGGTTGCACGCTGCAACAAGCCTTCGGGCCATATATCGGATCGGGCTGCACGTCGGAGAAATATATGGATCGGGCTGCACGCCACAAAAATATATGGATCGGGCTGCACGCCACAGTAATATAGCGTTTGAGCTGTAGGAGCCCCTCCGGAGTCTGTACACCCCTAGTGAGTGCAGGTACCTTCGATTGTGGGTATTGAGGCTTAGAGCCGAGTCATTGAGCTGTTGAGACAGATGAGTGACAGTAGCCCTGTGAGGCTGTACTTGCTCTTATTTGTTGTTGCACTTTCTTGCTAATTGTTGCTGTTGTGAAATTTTCTGGAGGGGTTATATTGTTGTACCTGAGCTCAAAATGTTTTGATTTAAAACACCGGATTGAAAGCATGCCTATTTTTCTTGCTAAAATTACTGAAATGAACTGCATTTGTGTAATTCGTCTTTGCTGCTTAATTCCTTATTTAACTCTGTTACTTACTGAGTTGGAAGTACTCACGTTACTCCCTGCACCTTGTGTGCAGATTCAAGTGTGACTGGACGTGGAGGTCATTGAGTTCGTGCGCAGTTGATCTTTCGGAGATTTACGAGGTAGCTACCGGCGTTCGCAGACCTTGTGCTCCCTCCTTATTATCTTTCTTTCTCTGTATTGATATCTAGACACAGACTATTGTAGACACTGTCTTTTAGATTGAGAGTCTAGTTTCTCATGACTTAGAGACATCGGTACTTATCTTCGAGAGGCTGCAGAACCCTTAGAAAACTCCACATTCTTGAATTCTTGTCGTGAAAATCTGTTGATTCTAGTAACTAAACATTTGTTGTTTCATTATCTCACAGATGGTGAGGACTCGTACTACCGGGCAGGATGGATAGCCACCAGTACCCTCAGCCAGGGCCGCGAGAGGCCGAGGTCGCGGTAGGGGCAGAGGTGCAGCCCGCACAGCAGCTGGGGCAGTACCTGCAGATCCACCAGTTGCCCCAGATCAGGACCAGATTCCAGTTGTTGATGCACCAGCTCAGGCACCACCTGTGCCTGTTGTGATTCCAGGCCTTCAGGAGGCCTTAGCTCAGACTCTGACCGCGTGTACCAGCCTTGCTCAGGCGGTCTCTGTTCCGGCCACAGCAGCCACTTCTTAGGCCGAGGGAGGTGCTCAGACTCCCGCTTCCCGCACATCAGAGAAGGTGGTACAGGGATTCCAGACACCATAGCTGGTTGCAGCTGCTTAGGACTATGTGGTTCCTACTATGCCTAAGGATGAGCAGCGTAGATTGGAGAGGTTTGGGAGACTCCAGCCTCCATCTTTCAGTGGTGCAGATGGAAAGGATGGACAGGGTTTCTTGGACAGGTGTCAGAGGATACTCCGTACAACAGGTATTCTGGAGACCAGTGGGGTCTCGTTCACTACCTTTCAGTTCTCTGGGGTTGCATTCAGTTGGTGGGAGTCTTACGAGAGGCGTAGGTCGATCGGCGCAGCACCCCTTACCTGGAAGCAATTCTCCGTTATCTTTCTGGAGAAGTTTGTGCCTCAGTCACATAGAGAGGAGCTGCACAGAAAGTTTGAGCAGCTTCATTAGGGTGATATGTCTGTGACGCAGTATGAGATGCAATTCTCAGAGTTGGCCCATCATATTATCTAGTTGGTTCCCACAGACAGGGAGAGGATCAGGAGGTTTATAGATGGCCTCACTTATCAGTTGCGATTGCTTATGACCAGAGAGAGAGTGTCTGGTGCTACTTTTGATGAGGTTGTCGACATTGCTCGGTAGATTGAGATGGTTCGCGGTCAGGAGGGCGTTGAGAGGGAGGCCAAGAGGCCTCGTGGACAGGGTGGATTTAGTGGTACTCCTTCTGGGGGTCAGTTCCAACACGGTTGAGGCCGTCCATTCAGACATGCTCAGACGGCTCGCCCAGTTCATCGTGGTGCATCATCTGGCCATGGTTCTCACAGTTATCAACAGGGCCGTTCATCTCTTGGTGCCCTTCCAGCGCAGAGTTCTTCTCGTGCTCCATCGGGTCAGGGTTCGTCTATGCCGGGTCCTTCTGCTAGTTATCCCGGTGCTCGGGGCTCCCTTCAGTCCCCAGACCAGCACCGGGGTGTTGCTATGAGTGTGGGGAGTTTTGTCACACGAGGAGAGAGTGTCCCTGTCTAGTGGGAGGTCCCGCTCCACAGAGGATCCAGTCTATGTCATCAGCATCAGTTCCTCCACCACCTGCTCAGTCACCTAGGGGTAGAGCTCAGTCAGCTAGGGGTCGCCCGAGAGGGGGAGGTAGAACAGAGGGTGGCCAAGCGCGTTTCTATACACTCCCTGCCATACCAGATGTTATTGCTTCAGATGTTGTGATTACAGGTATTGTCTCAGTTTGTCACAGAGATGCCTTTGTATTATTTGACCCTGGTTCCACTTATTCATATGTTTCCTCGTATTTCGCTCATTTTTTGGATATGCCCTGTGGGTCTTTATTTTCATCTGTTCATGTATCTACTTTTGTGGGCAATACTATTGTTGTGTACCGCGTATATCGGTCATGTGTGGTGACTATTGGGGGTATGGAGACCCGAGTAAACCTTTTGCTGCTCAGTATGGTTGACTTCGATCTGATATTGGGTATGGATTGGTTGTCTCCATGTCATGTCGTTTTAGATTATCACGCTAAGATGGTGACGTTGGCGATGCCGGATTTGCCGAGGGTTGAGTGGAGCAGTTCTATAGACTATGTACCTAGTAGGGTGATCTCATATTTGAAGGCTCAGTGGATGGTTGGGAAGGGTTGTCTATCCTATCTGGCTTTTGTGAGAGATGTTAGTGCAGAGACTCCTGCCATTGATTCTGTTTCGGTGGTACGTGACTTTCCGGATGTGTTTCCTGCAGACCTGCCGGGCATGCCGCTTGATAGGGATATTGACTTTGGTATTGATTTGGTGCCGGACACTCAGCCCATTTCTATCCCACTGTATTGTATGGCACCGATAGAGTTGAAGGAGTTGAAAGAACAACTTCGTGAACTCCTTGATAAGGGGTTTATTCGGCCTAGTATGTCACCCTGGGGTGCACTTGTTCTATTTGTGAAGAAGAAGGATGGTTCTATGAGGATGTGCATTGATTACAGGTAGTTCAACAAGGTCACAGTCAAGAACAAGTATCTTTTGCCTCGTATTAATGATCTATTTGACCAGCTTCAGGGGGCGAGGTTCTTCTCCAAGATTGATTTGAGGTTAGAGTATTACCAACTGAAGATTCGGGATTTGGATATTCTTAAGACAGCTTTTAGGACCTGATATGGCCATTATGAGTTCTTAGTGATGTCTTTTGGGTTGACCAATGCCCCAGCAGCGTTCATGCATTTGATGAACAGTGTATTCCAGCCCTATTTAGACTCATTCGTTATTGTATTCATTGATGACATCCTGGTGTACTCTCGTAGCCAGGAGGAGCATGCTCAGCATCTGAGGATTGTGTTACAGAGATTGAGGGAGGAGAAGCTTTATGCAAAGTTCTCCAAGTGTAAGTTTTGGCTCGGTTCTGTAGCATTCTTGGGGCACGTGGTGTCCAGTGAGGGTATTCAGGTGGATCCGAAGAAGATAAAGGCGGTGCAGAGTTGTCCTGGACCTTTCTTACACCGTGTATTGTGATGCCTTGAGGATAGGTATTGGATGTGTTCTGATGTAGGAGGGTAGGATGATTGCTTATGCTTCGCGCCAGTTGAAGACCCATGAGAAGAACTATCATGTCCATGATCTTGAGTTAGCAGCTATTGTTCACGCCCTAAAGATTTGGCGGCACTATCTGTATGGGGTTCATTGTGAGATCTACACTTATCACCAGAGTTTGCAGCATCTTGTAAAGTCGAAGGATCTTAATTTGTGCCAGCGGAGATGGTTGAAGCTTCTTAAGGACTATGATATCACTATTTTGTACCATCCGGGGAAGGCCAATGTGGTGGCCGATGCTTTGAGTCGCCGGGCAGAAAGTTTGGGGAGATTAGCATATCTTCCAGCAGCAGAGAGACCTTTGGCATTGGATGTGCAGGCCTTAGCTGGTCATCTTGTCATATTGGATATTTCGGAGCCGAGTTGGGTATTGGCATGTGCGGTCTCCAGGTCTTCTCTTTATGATCGTATCAGGGAGCGTCCGTATGATGACCCCCACCTGCTCGTTCTTCAGGACAGGGTTCAGCTAGGTGATGCTAGGGATGTGACTATTGGTGATGACGGTGTGTTGAGGATATAGGGCCGGATATGTGTGCCTAATGTAGATGGGCTCCTGGAGTTGATTCTTGAGGAGGCCCACAACTCGCGGTATTCCATCCATTCGGGTGCCGCAAAGATGTACCAAGATTTGAGACAGCACTATTGGTGGAGGCGAATAAAGAAGGATATAGTTGGTTTTATGGCTCGGTGTCTCAACTGTCATTAGGTTAAGTGTGAACATCAGAGACCGGGTGGCTTGCTTCAGAGGTTAGAGATCCCAGAGTGGAAGTGGAAGCGGATCACCATGGACTTTATAGTTGGGCTCCCACAGACTTCGAGGAAGTTGGTGCTATTTGGGTTATTGTAGATCGGTTGACCAAGCTCGCACACTTCATTCCAGTTGGTACTAATTACTCTTCAGAGCGGTTGGCTGAGATTTACATCCGAGATATTGTTCGCCTGTATGGTGTCCCACTTTCCATCATTTCAGATAGGGGCACTCAGTTTACATCGCAGTTTTGGAGGGTCGTGCAGCGAGAGTTGGGTACTCAGGTTGAGTTGAGCACAGCCTTTCACCCTTAGACGGACGGATAGTCCGAGCGCACTATCCAGATATTGGAGGACATGTTACGCGCTCGTGTCATTGACTTTGGGGGTTCATGGGACCAGTTTTTACCGCTCGCGGAGTTTGCATATAACAACAGTTATCAATCGAGCATTCAGATGGCTCCGTACGAGGCTTTATATGATAGGAGGTGTAGATCTCCAGTAGGATGGTTTGATCCAGGTGAGGCTAGGCTCTTGGGTACCTACTTGGTCCAGGATGCATTAGACAAGGTGAAATAGATTTAGGAGTGGTTTCGCACGGCGCAGTCTAGGCAGAAGAGCTATGCAAATAGGAAGGTCCGTGATGTATCTTTCATGGTTGGGGAGAAGGTTTTGTTGAAGGTATCACCCATGAAGGGTATTATGAGGTTTAGGAAGAGGGGCAAGTTGAGCCCCCGGTTCATTGGGCTTTTTGAGGTGCTTCAGAGTATAGAGGAGGTAGATTACAAGCTTGCTTTGCCACCCAGCTTGTCCAGTGTGCATCCAGTGTTTCACGTTTCTATGCTCCGGAAGTATATTGGAGATCCGTCCCATGTTTTGGATTTCAGCACAGTTCAGTTGGATGGTGATATGACTTATGATGTGGAGTCGGTGGCCATTTTGGATCGGCAGGTTCGGAAGTTGAGGTTAAAGGATATAGCTTCAGTGAAGGTGCAGTGGAGAGGTCAGCCTGTGGAGAAGGCTACTTGGGAGACCGAGCGGGAGATGCGGAGCAGTTATCCACACCTATTTGAGACTCCAGGTATGTTTCTAGACCCGTTCGAGGATGAACGTTTGTTTAAGAGGGGAAAGATGTAACGATCCGACCAGTCATTTTGAGAGTTGTAGCCTCGTTCCCCTATTTACTACTCATTTTGTACTTTATAACTGCTATGTGACTTACCGGGGTAGTTGGTTTGGGTCCGGAGAGGTTTCAGAGTGAATTGAGACACTTAGTCTCTTTATTATAAGCTTAAGTTGGAAAAGTCAACCGGATGTTCACTTATGTGTAAACAATCTCGGATTTGAATTGTGATGGTTCCGTTAGCTCCGTTAGGTGATTTTGGACTTAGGAGCGCCTTCGGAATGTGATTTGGAGGTCCGTAATGAAATTAGGCTTGAGTTGGCGAAAATTGAAATTTTGACAATTTTGGTCGGCAATGGAAAATTTGATATCGGGGTCGGAATGGATTTCCAGAAGTTGGAGCAGGTCCATGGTGTCATTTGTGACGTGTGTGTAAAATTTGAGGTCATTCGGACGTGGTTTGATATGTTTCGGCGTCGTTTGCGAAATTTGGAAGTTTAGAAGTTCTTAGGCTTGAATAAGAGGGTAATTTGGTGTTTTGATGTTGTTTAAGGTGATTCTAAGGTTCGACTAAGTTCTCATAGGGTTATATGACTTTGGCATATTTGGTTGAGGTCCCGGGGGCCTCGGGTGTGTTTCGAATGCTTAACGGATTGAGTTTTTGGACTTATGAGATTGCTGAAGACTTATGATATATGGTAGTTTCGCACCTACAGTGGGGAGGCCGCAGGTGCGTACTCGCACGTGCGGAGGAAGGAGCGCAGAAGCGGGAGTTGAGGAGATGGCCAAGGATCGCAGGTGCGAGGGTGTTTCCGCATCTACGAGCCCGCAGATGCGCCTGAGTCTCCGTAGATGTGGAAAATGAGTTGGAAGGGAGGATCACAGAAGCGGACATTTATCCGCAGGTGCGCACACGCAGGCGCGACCACTTGCATGCAGATACGGACCCGACCCTTTTAGTCATTCCCACACCTGTGATGGAATTTCCGCAGGTGTGGCGTCACAGGTGCGAGTAAAGGCCTGCAGGTGCGGAAGAACTGGACAGAAAAGTGGGATTTCGAGGGTTTGATTCCCATTTCGATTTTGGGACTTTGAAAGCTCAGTGTGAGTTGAGTTTTCGAAGTTTCTTTAAGAAGATTGTTGGGGTAAGTGATTCTAACTCGGATTGGAATATATTCCATGAATCTATTGCTATTTTCATCATCTAATTATAGATTTGGGTTGTAAATTTGGGGAAAAAATGTTAGAAACTTCATAGGATTAAATTTCGAATTTTGGAAGGTGATTTGATGTTGGATTCGAGTAATTCTTGTATGGTTGGGCTCGTGAGTGGATGAGTGTTCATATTTTGTGACTTTTATCGGATTTCGAGACGTGGGCCCGGGGGCCGGTTTGAGCAGATTTCGGAGTTTGGGCTATATTTTAGTAGTTTTCTTGTGGGGTTGATCCTTTTAGCCTATATTGACTATCTCGTACTGTTTGTGGCTAGATTCGGGGCGTTTGGAGATTGATTCGAGTGACAAAGGCATTGCGGAGTAGGATTTTTGCGCGTTTGAGGTAAGTAACACTCTTAAATCTAATTTTGAGGGTATGAAATCCTGAGAATTTGTATGACGTGAATATTTGGAGGTGACGCACATGCTAGGTGGCGGGCGTGTGAGCGTGCACCGTGAGGGATTGTGACTTGGTCCGTCCCGTGAGACTGTAAAGTCGAATAGCTATTGTTATTACTTGTTTTTCCTTGTCTTGAGCAATTGACTGCCTTTCATGTTAGAAGCCATGCTTAGGCCATATGATATCACTGTTGGGACTCGTAGCGGTCGAATACTTGTTGAATTGTCTGCTAATTATTGTCTTGTACTCAATCACAGTCTTACTTGTGTGTTATATCTCCATTCCCTCTCATTTCTTGTTGATACTTGTTGTATTCTTTGTTTGGGATAATTATTATGATATTCTGTGAGCCTGAGGGGCTGGAGAGGTTAGTGACTATGATAGGGCATGAGTGTCAGGTTGAGAGCTATGTGATATATATTGGATCGGACTGCATGCCACAACAATATTGGATCGGGTTGCACGTCGCAACAAGCCTTCGGGCCATATATCAGATCGGACTGCATGCCGCAGCAATATATGGATCGGGCTGCACGCCGCAGAAATATATGGATCGGGCTGCACGCCGCAGCAGTATTGGGCCAGGATGCATGCCGCAACAATATAGCGCTTGGGCTGTAGGAGCCCCTCCCGAGTCTATACACCCCTAGTGAGCGCAAGTACCTTTGATTGTGGGTATTGAAGCTTAGAGCCAAGTGATTGAGTTGTTGAGATAGATGAATGACAGTAGCCCTGTGAGGCTGTACTTGCTCTTATTTGCTGTTGCACTTTGTTGTTAATTGTTTTTGTTGTGAGATTTTCTGGAGAGCTTATATTGTTGAACCTGAGCTCGAAATGTTTTGAATTAAAACACCGAATTGAAAGCATGCCTATTTTTCTTGCTGAAATTACTGAAATGAACTGCATTTGTGTAGCTCATCTCTACTTCTCAATTCCTTATTTAACTCTGTTACTTACTGAGTTGGAAGTACTCACGTTACTCCCTGCACCTTGTGTGCAAATTCAGGTATGACCGGACATGGAGGTCATTGAGTTCGTGCGCAATTGATCTTCCGGAGATTTACGTGGTAGCTGCCGGCGTTCGCAGACCTTGTGCTCCCACCTTATTATCTTTCTTTCTCTGTATTGATATCTAGATGCAGACTATTATAGACACTATCTTTTAGATTGAGAGTCTAGTTGCTCATGACTTAGTGGCACCCCGATGTCGGGCTATTTTTTCGCACTTATGTTTTATTTGGGTTTTACCCCGTATTTATGAGAAACTCCGGTTATTTTAAATGTCTTAATTCATTTTGTTAAATTTTGAAAGTGTTTTGAAAAGGTCGGCTTGCCTAGTACCACGATAGGCGCATCACGATGGGTTAGGTTTTGGGTCGTGACATAGTTATTCATGAAAAATGACATCTTCTAGAGACAAAACACTGCTTTGACTGAAGGTTATACAACTTATAACCTTTCTTTGCAAAAGTATAGCCAAGAAAGACACATGGGATAGCTCTAGGTTTCAGTTTGTCTCTTTGAGAAATTGGAACAATGGCTCTCAAGTGTGAATAGCTAAGTGTCTTGCCAAATAACAACTCATAAGGTGATTTATTCTGTAGTAACCTAGAGGGAAGTCTTGGTACTCTGGATTGGAAAAGTAAGGCCCTGGAGGCTTCTAGGAGGGTTCTGTGTTTCCTCTCCACCACACCATTTTGTTGAGGTGTGTGTGGACAGCTAGTTTGATGGATGATTCCATTTTCAAAAAAGAAGGAAACTGTAGCATTGTTATTTCCCAATTCTAGAGCATTATTAGACCTTATGCTTTGAATGGTGACATGAAATTGAGTTTGACCCATCAATACAAAGGCCTTTAGGAGAGGAAAGGCATTACTTTTGGACTCCATCAAATGAGTCCAAGTGCATCTAGAGAAGTCATCAACAATGGTAAGGAAATATTTTGAGCCTGAATATGTTGAAATGTGATATGCTCCCCAAATGTCAACATGAACAAGTTGGAAAGGCTTAGAACTATGAATAGAAATATCAGGAAATAGTAATCTAGCTTGTCTAGCCATAGGACAAATAGTACATGGAAAAGAGTGTGTAGAGGAACTATTGGAGGAAATTTTAGAAATGCTTTTCATTTTAATAAAAGGAACATGCGCAAGTCTATGATGCCAAACAATGTCCATTTTATTCATAGCATCTTTATTACAAGAAGAGGAAACAATATTTACAGTACAAGGAAAATGATCAGAAACAGATAGAGATGACAAGCTGTTGCAGGCAGTTGACAAAGTAACATGAGGCTGAGAAGGCTTTTCCCACACAAATTTGTACAACCCAATGTCCAGTTTTCTAAGATCCAGAGGCTTCTTCAGAGAAGGGCCCTGTATAAGACATGAAAGTCTAGTAAACTGAACTATACAATCAAATTGGTCTGTGAGTTTGTGTACAAAGATGAGATTGTGCTTAAAGGAAGGTAGATAAAGGACATTGTGAAGAACTATAGAATTGGTCAAAACAAAAGAGCATTTGCAAGTAACTTTTACTTTATAACCATTTGGAAGAGACACTAGGAAAGTAATAGGTAAAGGTGTGATATTAATGAGATATTCTTTATTAGCAATCATATGGTCAGAAGCACCAGAGTCAATTATCCAAGTTAAAGAATCAGATTGGTTTAGCAAAGTGGAGTTGAAACTATATACTACATTCTTAGGCAATAGAGTACCAGCAAAGTTAGCAGAACTCATGATATTGAGTTGAGGTGCAGGATCAGAGACATCAGATTGCTACAATAAGGAGAGCAATTGAGAGAATTGCTGCTTTGTCAACCCAGGCACCACAAAAGCATTTTCAGCAACAGACACAATAGAGGTTTGATTCGAAGAAATGCACTCAGAAGCAGACAAATCAGAGTCTGTCACCATATTAGCAGTTGCCTTTCTACCCTTAGTGTAACGACCCGGCCGGTCATTTTGAGAGTTAGAGCCCTGAACCCCTATTAACTACTTTCCCCATATCTATTTCTACTATTGTGACTTGCCAGGATGATTGGCTTTGAGTTTCGGAGTGTTTTGGAACACTTAGTCCCTAAATGAGAGCTTAAGTCTTAGAATTTGGACCGTAATCAAAACTGTGTGAAGATGACTCTGAAATGGAATTTCGTCGGGTCCGTTAGCTCCGTTAGGTGATTTTGGGTTTAGGGGCTTGCCCGGATTGTGTTTTGCAAGTCCGTAGCTCATTTAGGCTTGAAATGGCGAAAGTTGAATTTTTGGAGTTTTGGGCCGGTAGTGGAATTTTTTATATCGAGGTCGTTTTCTGATTCTAAAAGTTGAAGTAGGTCCGTAATGTTGATTATGATGTGTGCGCAAAATTTGAGGTCAATCGGACGTGATTTGATAGGTTTTGACATCGGTTGTAGAATTTTGAAGTTTCAAGTTCTTTAAGTTTGAATTGGAGGGTGATTCATGATTTTAGCGTTGTTTGATGTGATTTCAGGGCTCGACTAAGTTCATATGGTGTTTTAGGATTGGTTGGTATATTTGGTTGAGGTCCCGGGGGGCTCGGGTGAGTTTCGAGTGCTTAAAGGATCAAAAGTTGGATTTGTGTTGCTGCTGAAGTCTTCAGGCATTTGTCATTTTCGCACCTGCGGTAGAGAGACCGCAGGTGCGTTATTGCACGTACAGAGAGGCAAGCGCAGAAGCGGATTTGGGATGTGTGGTCAGGGGTCGCAGGTACGAAGGGAAATGCCGCATTTGCGATGACCGCAGATGCGCTAAAGGACCCACAGGCGCGGAATAGATCGCAGAGGCGGACAATAGTCAGCAGGCGTGCACTCACAGGTGCGGCCCTTATTCTGTAGAAGCGGACCCAGACCTCTTAAGTCATTTCCGCACCTAAGAAGGAAATTCCGCAGGTGCGGCATCGCAGGTGCGACCCAAGGTTCGCAGATGCGGAATAACTGGGCAGAAAAGGGGCAGATTCGAGGGTTTGAAGTTCACTTCACAAATTTGATTGAGAGCTCGGTAGAAGGCGGAATTTGGAGAGATTTTCGGAGGAAGTCTTTGGGTAATGATTCTTAACTCCCTTATGGTTATATTCCACTAATCCATGCTTGAATTCATCGTTTAAATACGGATTTGGGGTGAAAATTTGAGAAAGGTTCTTAGGCCGAATTTGGGGGTTTTGATCGAGATTTTGGTGTCGGATTTTAGTAAATTTGATATGGTTAGACTCCCGAGTGAATGAGATTTCGTATTTTATGACTTTTACCTGATTCCGATAAGTAGGTTCCACGGGCAATTTTTGAGTTAATTTCGGAATTTTTGTTAAAGTGTTGATTTCATTAATTAGATGAGTCTATTTTGGTTGTATTTATGATATGTAATTGCTTTTGGCTAGATGTGGGCCATTCGGAGCCGGATATTCGTGGGAAAGGCATTGTAACCGATTGATTGAGCTTGGTTCGAGGTAAGTGGCTTGCCTAACTTTGTGTGGGGGAAATCCCTTTAAGATTTGGAACTATTGTGCTAAGTGAGCGCCGTGTACGTGAGGTGACGAGTACGTACACGGGCTAGTTGTGGAAAACCCAATTTTCTTACTGAGCAGCAACATGTTTTCCTGTTATTTTGAGTTATACCATTTTAATGAGTACTAATCTATTTTCATTTCTTAATTGAGTTATTCCAATATGTGTAATTATCATGTTAAGTCTAATACAACATGTCTACGTGTCTTAATTGTTTATGTGAATTATGTACAGCATGCTTAATGAATTTCCTGCTTCTTCCCTGACTGGTACTTAGACTAAATTGTAAGAATTTTGTGATGTAGTTGTATTTCTATCATTTACGCTGCATATTTACTTTGGGACTATGGAACGGTATTTTGGGAGATCCCCCTGTACTGCATATTTGCTTTGGGACTACGGAACAGTATTCCGGGAAATCCCCCTGCACATTTATTTTGGGACTACAGAACGGTATTCCGGGAGATCCCCCTACACATTTATTTTGGGATTACGGAACGGTATTCCGGGAGATCCCCCTGCACATTTACGTTTGGGACTCAGGACGGTATCTCGGGAGATCCCTTGTTGTGTTTCTGTGTACTAAGCTATTACCTTCTATGGTTTCATTGTTGTTAAATTTCAGCCTTTATTTTATTGCGGTATTACACCCTATATTGTTTTATTATATATTTACCAGTAGGGCCTTGACCTGACCTCGTCACTACTCGACAGAGGTTAGGCTTGACACTTACTCGGTACCGATTGTGGTGTACTCATGCTACTCTCTGCACATGTTTTTTGTGTGCAGATCTAGGTGCACCTTATCAGCCGCACTATCAGTGAGCCGGGACAGCTTTGGAGACTTCAAGGTATATATGTCGCGTCCGCAGACCTCGGAGTCCCCTTCTACTCTTTCTCATGTCCATTATCTTCTGTATTTTTCCTTGTTAGATTCTGATGTATAGAGACACTAGATTTTCCCTTCTGTAGTTTGTGATTCACGATGTTCCGGGTTTTTGGGATTTGTTGTGTATTTTTGAATAATTGGTTAAATTTATATTTTTATTTCAATATTCCACAAAATATTAGGCTTACCTAGTTGTAGAGACTAGGTGCCGTCACGACGTCACACGGAGGGGAAATTGGGTCGTGACAAGTTGGTATCAGAGCTCTAGGTTCATAGGTGTCGTGAGTCACAAACCGGTTTAGTAGAGTCTCGTGGATCGGTACAGAGATATCTGTACTTATCTTCGGGAGGCTATGAAACTGTTAGGAAAATTTCACTACTTTGATTCCTTATCGTGCGAAAATTGTTGACTTCAAAAATTCTAAACTTCTGTATTCTATTCTCTCACATATGGTGAGGACACGTACAAGCGGACCTGATGACCAGGCACCCGCACCCCCTGCTAGAGCCGCGAGAGGCCGGGGCCAGGGAGAGGCCGAGGACGTCCACGTGGTGCAGCCAGAGCACCCGCACGAGCTACTACAGAGGAGCCCCCAGTAGCTCTAGTTGGAGGGCAGACACCTGAGGCACATGTTCTTGCACCAGCCCCCAGGAGACTCTAGCCCAGTTTCTGAGCATGTTCAGCACCTTAGCTCAGGCTGGTTTGATTCCACTTGCTCCTGCCACATCTCAGGCTGGGGGAGGAGCACAGACTCCCGTCGCCGGTACTCCAGAGCAGCGGGTTCAGGTCAACCAGGTTCCATAGGTTGTACTAATGTAGCTGGTAGCTACAGCGTAGCCCGAGGTTAGGGCAGCAGTTTCTGAGGCAGAGCAGCTCAGACTTGAGAGGTACAAGAAGTACCACCCACCTACTTTCAGCGGATTGGCTACAGATGATGCTCAGGGTTTTCTGGAGGAGTGTCATCGTATTCTCCATACTATGGGCGTAGCAGAGACGAGCGGGCTTTCTTTTACCACATTCCACCTTAGAGGAGCTGCATATTAGTGGTGGCGTGATTATGAGTTGAGTAGTCCAGCTGAGGCAGCTTCACTTACATGGACTCAGTTCTCGGACATGTTTTTGAGAGAGTATGTCCCTCAGTGCCTCAGGGACTCATGGCGCGCGGAGTTTGAGCAGCTGCGCTAGGGTGCTATGACTGTGTCAGAGTATGCAGTTTTTTTCAGTGATTTGGCCCGACATGCACCAGCCTTAGTTGCCACAGTTCGAGAGAGGGTCCGACGGTTTATTGAGGGTCTCCATCCTAACATCCGGAGTAGTATGGCCAGGGAATTGGAGATGGATATTTCTTATCAGCAGGTTGTGGGTATTGCCAGGAGATTTGAGGGCATATTTGTCCAGGATAGAGAGGAGAGGGAGGCCAAGAGGTCTCGAGAGGCTGGTTATTATTTCGGAGCTCGTGCCCCAGCAGCTCGCCAAGGTAGGGGTTATGTGAGATGCCCCGTTCATTCAGCTCTTCCAGCCTCCAGCGGTGTTTCATCTCCTTCTAGACCCCAGGAGCCTTATTATGCATCGCCAATATCTAGTATGCCTCATGCACGAGGTGTTCCTAGCGGCCAGTCCAGCAGACCTGGCCCGAGCCAGTCACAGCAGTCACGCCCTCCCAGAATTTGTTTTGAGTATGGCTACACTCGCCACATGGTAAGGGATTGCCCTAGGATTAGGAGGGGTGCACCTTTATAGACTTTTCAGCCACAGCGTGCTCCACCGGGTCCTCAGGCTATGATTACAGCACCTGTTGCCACCCTACCTGCTCAACCAGCTCGAGGTGGAGGTTGGGGAGGTAGAGGTCGCCCTAGAGGGGGAGGCCAGGCTAGATATTATGCACTTCCTGCTCGTACAGAGGCAGTTGCTTCTTATTCTGTCATTACAGGTATTGTTCCGGTCTTTCATAGAGATGCGTCGGTATTATTTGACCCAGGCTCTACATATTCTTATGTGTCCTCTTATTTTGCTCCGTATTTGGGCGTATCTTGGGATTCTTTGAGTTCCCCTATTTATGCATCTACTCTTGTGGGAGATTCTCTTATTGTGGACCGCGTGTATCGGTCGTGTTTGATTTCTCTTAGTGGTTTTGAGACCAGAGCCGATTTATTATTGCTCAGCATGGTGGACTTTGATATTATTTTGGGCATGGACTGGTTGTCGCCCCATTATGCTATTCTTGATTGTCACGCTAAAACAATGACACTGGTTATGCCAGGTTTACTACAATGAGAGTGGAGAGGTACCTTAGAGTATACTCCCAGCAGAGTTATTTCTTTTCTTAAAGCTCAACGAATGGTTGAGAAGGGGTGTGACGCGTATCTAGCTTATGTGAGAGATGTCAGTATTGATACCCCTACAGTTGAGTCAGTACCAGTAGTGAGGGACTTTCCAGATGTGTTTCCAGCTGATCTTCCGGGCATGCCGCCTGATAGAGATATTGATTTTGGCATTGATTTGTTGCCGGGCACTCAGCCCATCTCTATTCCTCCATATCGTATGGCTCCTCCTGAATTGAAGGATTTGAAAGAGCAGTTACAAGAATTGCTTGATAAAGGCTTCATTCGGCCCAGTGTGTCACCTTGGGGTGCTCCTGTCTTATTTGTGAAGAAGAAGGATGGTTCTATGCGGATGTGTATTGATTACCGCCAGTTGAACAAAGTCACAGTGAAGAACATGTATCCATTACCTCGTATTGATAACTTATTTGATCAGTTACAGGGTGCCAGAGTGTTTTCGAAGATTGACTTACGTTCAGGTTATCATCAATTGAAGATTCGGGAATCGGATATCCCGAAGACTGCTTTCAAGACCATATATGGTCACTATGAGTTTCTTGTGATGTCTTGGGCGATTTTTAGAGCTCTTCAAGGGAGTATTTTCATCATCATATGCAAGGTAAGTGATTCCCACCTATTGCAAGTTAAATACTTGGTTTACATATGGATTTAGACTTGAAATATGTAGAAATTTGGGATTTTTGGTAGAAAAACCTAGAAATTGATATTTTTGAATTTTGAACATGAAATTGGTCATGGAATTTGAAATAAATTGTATATTTGAATTCATGGTGATATGGGTAAGGTTTATCTTCGAAAATTTTCGGAATCCGGGCACGTGGGCCCGAGGGTGATTTTTATCGACTTATCAAGCGAAGTTAGGAATTGTTATAAATTAGATTATAATAAGTATTAGAGTGTATATTTATGGATTTTCACGTTTATTGACTAGTTTTGGAGCGTTGGGCATCGGTTTGAGTTATTGGAAGGTCTTGAAAGCCGGTTATGGAATTTCGGAGCGAGGTAAGTCTCCTTTCTAACCTTGTAAGACGGAACTTACCCCATAGATGAACTTAATTAATATGTGTTATTATTTGCGGGGGCTACGTACGCACGAAGTGACGAGAGTCCGTACGTAGCTACTATTCCTGTTTATGTTCGGGTAGTTTTAGGATTATACCATGCTTGTGGACACCGTTATTTGATTATATTTGTTAACTGTATCAAATGAAACTGAGTTAAGGATTTTTAAGGTTTTAAAAGCTTCAAGTCGAATTGTCTTTATTTTGAAAAGAATCAAGAAAGGGTTATGATTTATCGATAAATTTATATTTGACCGCATCGCATGTATGATCCGCGAGCGGGGTAATAGATGTATCTATGGTTCGCGTCGTTCGACCCTCGGTAATGCAAAATTTATATTTATGTTGGATCGGACCGAACGTCCTCGGTGGTATTGGTGTGTGATAATAGAACTGGAAGTTCTTTTCATAATCGGTATAAATTCATTATTTGTGTGATCATATGTTTTAAAGGAAGGAGGTGATTTAAGCTCTTAAATATTTCTGAAGACTTGTTTAGTTATTTCTTATTCTGAGTTTTATTGTTATATATATCTTGCTTAATTAGAATTTCATATTATCATATTGTTGTCCCTTAGTAAGTGTCGGAGTCGACCCCTCGTCACTACTTCTTCGAGGTTAGGCGGGATACTTATTGAGTACGCGTTGATTTACGTACTCATGCTACACTTGCTGCACATTTTTGTGCAGGTGCATATATGTCTAGTGGCCTCGTGGGCGCAGAGGCACGATTATTGCGGGGACTTAGGTGAGCTGCCTTCTACGTTACGAGTCCGCAGCCAGCAGAGTCTCCTTCGGAGTATTTATATTTTCCTGTCCAATTTGTATTACGAACAGATGTTATATTTTATTTTATATTCCTAGTTGATACTCATGCACTTGTGACACCGGATTTTGGGCGATTATGAGTTGCACTGTATTGAAATTTTTAAAGATATTATTATTTATTTTGTAAACTTCATCTTTTACTATTTAATTGAAGGAAATATGATTTTAGAAATATTAAAAATGAGAACAAAATTAAGTATTTATTTTTGGCTTACTTGACCGCAGTGTCCAGTGCCATCACGGCCTTTAATGAATTTTGGGTCGTGGCACACGTCCTGAAGCGTGATAGTAGCCTCGCCAATGGGATGAAATGTGTGCGTCTCCGGTCGCCACCGCTCTATTAAAGCCGTGATTAATGACCAATCCAACTGCAACCGACTGATCTCAATAATCCTATAGAAACCCGTATCCTGAAGGCGTCTGACTATACAGGGATGGAAATGGTGGGCCCTAAGAAAGTCTCACATATCGTCTACGCTTCTAGTATGGAACGCCGGGGGTCAATAACTGCCCCTCCCATATGTACGAAGACCTATGCTCGGCCTGTAGCAACAGTAGCTCTAGCGAGGCAAGTCCGGGATGCATAGGCGGAACCTCCATGATGACTACTGTAAATTGAACAATATTAATTAAAGTATTTTTCTTTTTTATTGCTTAACATCTTTAAATATATTGTAATATCTTTAATTAAAATTTATTCAATATTTTTACTATATTGTTAATTAGGTTGATACATTTTCTATATTATAATTTTATATTTTATACGTTACTTTATTATTTTATATGTTTGTTTGTTACTCACTTATTTTTTACTATAATAAAATTAAATAATTAAGTTTCATAACTATACATAATTTAATTATTAAATATTCATATAACAATACTTAGTTTGAGTCCAAATAAATCATATTTTGGTTCCGGACTCGATATTTGAGGCCTAGTAACACCAAGGAATCCAATGTTCTTATGTTCGTGATGAGAAATTTTTTCCAATTTATCACTCAACAGATCTATTATTTTATATGTTAATTTATTATTTTATATCTTAGTTTATTATTTTATCTGTTTGTTTGTTACTCACCTATTTTTGACTATAATAAAATTAAATAATTAATTATTGATTTGATTATTAAATATTCATATAACAATACTTAGTTTGACAAATATTGTTGTTTTTTCATGTTATATTCTTACGTTTGTTGACTAGAATTGGAGAGAGATTGTGTTTGAACTATCAGCTTTTTGATATATTTTTGGGTTTAACAGGTACTTAAATGATTAATTTCAATAGCTACAAAGATACTACGCTAAAGGGCACTATATTTTACTACGCTAAAAGGGCACTACATTACAAATACGAGCACTACATTAGGGCACAAGATACCACTACAGGGAACTAAAGTCACATATTCATATATGTACAACAATAACATCTAAATAAGATTAATTATTCCTAAAATAATAATTTATCTATTTTACTAGTCTTTTAGCAAATAAATAATCTAAACCGGATAAAAATAATAAATTAATTTAATCACAAAACAATCACGAAAAAATAAATACCACAGTAAAAAGTAACTAATTAACATTTTTTTAAACAAATAATAACAATTTCTCTATTTTACTAATTTGCTTAGCACACTAATAATATAATTCGGATAAAAAATAACAAATTAATTGTATCGCAAAACAATCACGAAATAACATAGAACACAGTAAAAATAACTAATAGGCATTTTTTATACATGAGTTTTAACATAAAATAAGTCGCAATAACTCGATTTAAAGTTTTTGAAAAGTTGAAGATTTGGTGATTTGGAGCCGAAACAAGCAACCCACTACGAGATAACCCCTTAGATACGATGTGAGACCGAGAATCTACACTTTTTGTGGGATCGGTGGGTTCCACTCAAGCTTTTTTGGTTAACAGTGTGTGTGTGTGTGTGGGGGGGGGGGGGGTTCTGTTTTGCTGGGGAAGGGGAAGGGACGATTATTTATGTAAGTATAGCGCCTTAGGTAAGGGCGTTATACTATAGTGCCTTAAGTTAGGACGCTATACCTTCCCGCCCGTTTGCGTTCATATATAACGCCTTAAATAAGGGCGCTATACTTAACTAGGCACCGGCCGTTAAGGTATAGCGCCTTATAAAATTGTGTTATATATATTATGGTCACCAGTTTTTTTTCCCACACATTTTGGTTCTTTGAGTCCAAAAGAACCACATTTTGGTTCCGGATTCAAAATTTCCCTCTTTTATCCTTGTACATTGTTCGACCTTGTGTTCTATTTTGTTTTCTGTTTTGTGGCGCCTGCGATTTGATTGATACTTGTACTCTAGCGAATTTGAGATCTCATTAATTTTTTTTTTTGAGGCGGGGGGCAGATAGAATAATACATGGTCAAATCAATTGTAGCAGCCTAAGAAATTCACTGGCTGTTGTCAATTTTTCCAGGTTTATGGATGGTCTGCATGTAATCTTTAGATTGCTTGGGCAAAGTCCTTATCCAAATTGTGTTTGTTAACTTTTTGTGCTTACCATTTTGGACCCACTTCAATTTACCGATATGCCCCTCTCTGTTTTGAATACTTGAGATAATGCATGTCCATAAGGCTTGACATGACAGGCTAGATGTGATCCTTTCATCCTTAATTAGTAATTTTGGGTTCAAGCCTATGACGAGAGCAAATAGCTTCCCACCTAAACCGGTTAAACTAAAAATAGCCGATGAATATATAATATATGCATAATTTTTGTATTATATATATGTATAATTGTGTATAATTAATATATAAACTATGTTTATGGCTAGAAAAGGTAAATAATGAATGGCGTGCTATTTGTGTAAAGATCCCGAAGAAAAATCAATTGGGCTAATCGATAGGGACTGGCTCTGGACAAACCAAATGGGCCTGGATATAACACGCCCCTATCCAACTTGGCCCACTGACAGATCTGGGTTAATGGGCACATGGGCTTAGAGGCCTGTCTCTTGAGCCTAACTTGAGCTTAACTTGCCAAGCCTTTAAAGTCCAACAGTTGAACAATATTATTCAACCATATAACTGTCTTGACAAGATGTAATTTGTAGTTTATTATAAATGTAATTTAATGTATATGATCTTTTTCATAGAAGATTTTCGAAAGAATTGGAAGACAGATTAATTTTTCTACTACCATGCTGTGATGATTGAGATGGGTGTCACAGTTGGTGAAACTAATGTCTAAGCAATAGAATGAGTATTATTTTCCTTTCTTTTTAGGCGCAAACTAAGCTATTGAGTCTAATTTATTGAATTACTCACCTCGAGTAATAGATGTTAATAATGTTATGCCCCCACCAATGTAATACAGCTCGTAGAATAACATGACTATTGGCCCAACCCAATAAAATGTTGGGCGATAAGTAAAACAGAAGACGACACAAGAGAAAAATAAATAAATTATGCTATACTTTTAATCGATTTAAAGTTGATCGGCTATTTCAATTAACTAAAAAAACAACATATTCAGTACATTTTCCTTTCTCGTGCTAGAATCAAATTCGGGGCAATGAAGTTATTTAATTTTGAGGCATTGTCCTCATTTTAACACATATAAACCATCCTCTCTTCTTTCTCTTTTGAATAATTCTTGCCAGTTGGATCCTATAAATATATTGCAACCTTAATCTGCATACATACGAATAGTAGAGAAGAAAATAAAAGGAAGTCCTTGAAACCATTTCGGTTTGGTTAATATTTGAAAGACGTTAAGAAAAATACACGAATTAAATATCCGAAAATGCGGGGACGTACGCTACTTACTACTAATTGTTTTGATTCAATTATATTTTACCCTTAATACTTTTATAGTATTTTCGTATAGATTACTATATATTCCATAAGATTGTTGAATCTAATTCTACCTCGTTTTAATTAACTTCTTCAAATCCTTTTGCATAGTTAAAAATTACAAAGTAAATATCGTAAGTATACTGTGTACAATAAACTAAAGGAAATTAAAAAACATTTATTGAAAGGAAGACAAAGTTAAGGAGAGTAGATAAACGTTCCTTTCTCATTTCATTTTTGTCGTGTTCATCATTTTTTAAGTTAAAATACCATTTTAAGAGGTCTCTTGGCATAAAATTAGATAATCTGATTCCATAGAAGTCTTAGTTTTTTTTTTTTGGTAACAACTGTGAATATTACCATTGATAACAAAATTATAAAAGTCTTAGTTTTATTACATAAGAAATTAAAGAAAAAAACTGATGCAATATTGAAGCATATGGAGATTTTTGTTACTTAAAAGTTTGAAGTTCAAACCAAACAAATTGGTAGAATTCTCTTTAAAAAAAGAGATTTTAAACTTGTTATTAGCGATAAGAGGAACAAAAGCTTAACCTATACAGTGGATACGCCTCCAGGATCTTCCCCGGCTAAAATGCACCAACTGCGCACTTCTCTCACTTAAGATTAGACGGCGTTAGTCTCCGTTTTCTGGCAGAGTGTTGAGGTCCAAATCGCCTTTTGGCACAACTCTCTTCTGGCCACTTTTCTGGAGATATTTCACTGCCACATGCATCCTCCGCAAGATCGCGAAGAACTCGTCGACCTCCGCCTCCGAAGGCGGCGGCGCCACCGCGATATCCTCATTCGCAGCACTTTCTCTCTCATGTTTGTTCCAATCGCCGCCGTTAGCCTCGCCGTTATTTGTTCTCTTCCTCTTCTTCTCTCCGTCCATAAGTAGCTATCTTCTCTTGTTTATCTCCTCTCTCTAAATCTACGTAGTCTATTCTCTATTGACTAGGCTATGGCTGATTGTTGATCATTAGACTATAATGCATTTCAGTCCGTCATTCACCAATTTGTTGACGTCAGGGATGTGATATCATGGGAAATGGCACTTTCATTTTGATACTTCAACAATGCGCAACTTGTAAACCTCACCCACGCGCGCTCTTTCTACACGTCACGGATCCCTCCCATTTTCTGCTCCTTTAGGAAGATTTAATTATTTATATTTATCATTGATATACAATCTAGTACTACTATACGTCTAGCTTCAATTGGGGAAAGTGTACTATTCATCCTCCGATAATAGAGATACTTCTTTTGCCCCGTGTTTATATTTTGAGAGTCAAACGTAGTATTCGTTGGCCGTAATTTTTTTATGTTTTTTAAATGTTTTGAGTTATTAATTATTATGGTTTAAATATTTTTTAAGTAGTTTCTGTTTGACCAAAAAATATCTATCTTGGTTCAAATCAGTTAATTTATGTAATTAAGGGTTAATCTTAGTTAACAATAATATCCCTAGACGGAGTTTTCAAAGAAGCAATAAATGTTAGATGGTTTTGGTCAGACAATGGCAACAACATGTAATAACTTTTTCTAGAAAACAAGAGCAATAATACAACATTCAATAATAATGAACAACAATAAATGACATTTAAGTAAATAGAAGGAATGATTCACCCAATAAATGATGTAATGGATGGATCTTCCTCCTAACAAGGAATGATAGACAAATTCTTGAATATTCGAGTTATTCTCGAATCTGATGAAAAAGTATATACAAGAATCTAAGTGAAAAGATGATGTTTGTTTCTTCGCAAGTGAGAACCAGATTTCTTTACAAATGAATATCACATGCCCCTATCATTGTCTCTTTTTCTATTTATATGGGACATGTACAGAGAATATCCACTAGAATATTTTCTTTAATGTCCTATCTCGGAAACTAGTTGTTACGGCTCTGTCAACGGCCCTCGACCTCGGCCTCGTTCCTTGTTGGCACCTCGACTACGGCTCTTGTTGACTCTTCGACCACAGTTTGCTGCTTCTTGGGCCATCTCGACAAATGACGATTTGGGAATTCTTTCCTTAGTATTATCTTGGCTTAAATATTCCAAAGACAGATTTTGACCCATACATTTAGTCCCTCCGCTTATTGAGGCCAGCTTCAGTCGGGTTCGATAAGCGAATTTTGTTCGTCGTGGTCGGAACAATCGAGCGAGCTGTGCGGGTCGTAGCGGTTACAGTGAACTGGCGACGTGGCCCTACATAGACCGCTTATTTCAAACGCTTCGATTTTTTCGGTTGGTTTGTTGGAGTTATGATGTCCACGAATTAGGATGATGTCATGATGTTATGCGTCATTATGACATATATTCCCGATGTGTTGCTTCATTTCGCGTGTGACCCTTGATTGAACTTGCCGCTTCGGTTTCGGTGCCAGGTAATGATGAACCGACTTTGGTTCTGGAGCCAAGATCCTTATAAATAGAGATGTTAGGGTATGATTTTGAAGTTTCAAGTTTTCTATTTCAAAACCATGCTTTATTCCCTTGCCCTAAATCTCTTCTTTCTGTTCCAGTGACTTGCACTCGTTCTCAGTTCTTCACCGTTCGATACTTCTTTTAAAACATATCTAATATGTCTTCCGAGTCTAGTAAGGGGAGTGAAGCGATCCCTTTGGCGAAGGTGTTTCTTCCTTACGAGGAAAATGTTCTTGTTGTCGTTGATGATGGAAGTTTCCCGTTGGTGGAGGAGATAGTTCCTCGCAACCCTGATACTGGGTATGACTTCTCTAAATTACCCGATACTGACACTGGAGCCTTTCTTCCAGACGGAGAAAGAATTTGGAGAACTTAAGGCTAAGTTCGGCCTTCCCGACCACGTCGAATTAATTCCGGCCAGATGGGATACTGTGCAAGTCCACCATCCTGGGTACTGCGCCTTCTACGCCTATCCTTTCCAAGTCGACTACACTATCCCTCTTCTTCCGTTGGCGGAGGAATTCTGTCATATTATGGCATTTGCCTAGATCAGCTTGTGTCGTATGTCTATAAGCTTATAATGATGCTTACCAAATTTGTCGAGCTGGCCGAGGTCGAACTGACTCTTCGGCATTTAATACATCTATTCGCTCCTAGCTTTTATGGAGGGACGATGCTGAACCTTCACCACCGAGGAGGCAAGTTCCTGGTGGTGAAGATGGATGACAAAGCTAACCCCCAATTCTGGTTCAACTTCTTCTTTGTTAGAACCGAGTACGTGGTGTCCAACGTCGATGGTTTCCCTGAGACTTGGAATTATACTCGTAAGTACCTAATTTCCTTGCATACAAGTACTTGATTTTTTTTGTTTGGTCGTGTACTTTGACCTCTTGTCCTTTCCTCATGCAGCCAAGACCTCACCTACTCCTTTGGTGTAAGGACCTGGCCGGTCTTTTTGAGTATTGCAACTCGTTCCCCCCATTTGTTGTTTGTCATGTGTTCAATTATAAATATGTGACTTGTCAGAGAGGTTTCAAAAATCAATTGGAACACTTAGTTCCAAGATTTAAAGCTTAAATGGAAATAGTTGTCCGGATATTGACTTATATGTAAATAACTCTGGAATAAAGTTTTGATGATTCCAATAGCACCGTATGGTGATTTTGGACTTAGGAGCGTGTCCGAAAAATTATTTAGAAGTCCATAGTTAAATTAGACTTGAAATGGCTAAAATAAAAATTTAAGTTTGGAAATTTGACTAGGGAGTTGACCTTTTGATATCGGGGTCGGAATCCAATTCTAAAAATTTTCATAGGTCTGTTATGTCATTTATGACTTATGGGCAAAATTTGAGGTCAATCGGACTTGATTTGATAGGTTTCAGCATCGAATGTATAAGTTGGAATTTCTTAGTTTCATTAGGCTTGAATCGGTGTATTATTCATGTTTTTAGCATTGTTTTATGTGATTTGAGGCTTCGACTAAATTCATATGATATTTTAGGACTTGTTGTTATATTTGATTGAGCTTCCGGGGGCCTCGGGTAAGTTTAATATGGTTAACGGATCGAAATTTGGACTTAAACAGCTGCTAAAATTTTTGGCCTTCTGGTGCAATCGCACCTACGGAATTTGGCTTGCAAGTGCGAGCTTGCAGAAGCGAGCCTGGCATCGCAGAAGCGAAGGACTGTCGTAGAAGCGAAAACTTAGCGGCAGATGCGGCCAAGTGAGCCGCAAATGCGAAAACCCTGGACAGAAATAAAACAGAGGGGTTTTCGAATTTAGGCATTTTTGGAAATTTCCAACACGGGTTGAGGCGATTCTTCTGAGAGAATTCACGGGAAATCTTGAGGTAAGTCACTTGTGATCATTGTTAGTCAATAATATTGAATTATCATTGAGTATTTTGACTAGATTACGTATTTTTAAGGTAAAATTCGAGGATTTGGGCATAAGGATTTGAAAATAAGATTTGAGATTTGGAGGTCTAGTTGATGTCGGAATTTGATAAATTTGGTATGGTTGGACTCGTGGTTGAATGAGAGTTCACATTTTGTAACGTTTTTCGGATTTTGAGACGTGGGCCCCACTGGCAACTTTTTAGTGGAATTTCAGATTTTGTCGAAAAATTAATATTTTCATATGGAATTAATTCCTATAATTTGTATTGACTGAATCGAATTAATTATGACTAGATTCGAGGCGTTCGGATGCCGATTCGCGAGGCAAAGGTATATTGGAATAGAGAATTACACGGTTTGAAGTAAGTAACACATCTAAACTTGGTTCTGAGGGTGTAAATCCCTGAATTTACGTGTTATATGAATTGTATGAAGGGGACGCACATGCTAGGTGACGGGCGTGTGGGCGTGCACCATAGAAATTATGACTTGAATAAATTCTGTGGAGTTGTAAAATTAAAGAATCATGTAAATATCTGCATATCCTCCACGTGTTAGAGAAATTGAGCTAAGGTTCGTAGTTAATATCATGTTTAGGCTACGTGCCAATATTTTGGGACCCATAAGGTTGTGTTGTTGTTGAATTAAATGTTTTAAAAATGTACATTTCATACTCGGTCAGATTCATCTATTGTGAGGATATTTGTGGGATCGAGTTGCGCGACGCAGCAAGCCTTATAGGCTTTATATATGTTATTATTATATGGATCGGGGCTACACGCTGCAGCAGGATTTATAGGCTTTATTACTATGGGATCAGACTTCACGCCGCAGTAGGCCATATCGACTTTATATAGCGCTTGGGCTGAAGGACCCCTCCGGAGTCTGCACACCCCACAGTGAGCGCAATTGATGTTTATATTTGGGATGGACTTCCCAGGGCATGGATTTGCCTTATTTATTTATTTATTTATTTATTTATTTATTTATTTATTTATTTATCTTAGGGATGGATCTTCCCTGGGCATAGATCTTGCCCGAAGCTTATATATTTTGGCATGTAGATATAGAGCTGCCATATTCCTCACATCATGCAGAGTTTATCTATTTTACTTGTACTGAGTTTAACCGTTGAACTTGGAAGCATGCCTATATTTCTGTACTGTCATTTCTATACTGGACTGTACCTGTTGAGCTCGTCACTACTTTCAGTCCAAAGGTTAGTTTTGTTACTTATTGAGTTGGTTGTACTCATACTACATTTTGCACCTCGTGTGCAGATCCAGGTGCTTTCGGATACGGCGGTTGCTATATTTGTGGATTTATCTGTTGGAGACTATCGAGGTAGTTGCTTAGCATCCGCAGACCTTGACTCTCTTTCCTTTTCAGTTGTTTGTACTATTCTATATTTCCAAACATTATTTGTATCAGTCAGACTATGTTGTCATTTAGATGCTCATGCACTCAGTGACACCGGGTTTTGGGAGCATATTTGTATCAGTATTTGTGGGATTTTCTATCAAATCTAAATATTCTATTTTCAAACTTAAGAGATTTTTGTGATTTATTGAGGTTATCGACTTGTCTAGTATTGAGATAGGCACCATCACTACAAGTGAATTTTGGGTTGTGACATTTGGTCGAGGACATTTCTGATTGGTTGGTCGGCTCCTCCTTCACATCGTAGGGATTCGTGAGTGGTCGGGTTTCTTTAAAAGGTTTGGGCTTGCTCTCCCTTCGATCGGTAAGTGCTATTTATCATTGGAGCCTTAGTTCTTTTTATTTTTGCTTGCCTTTGTTGATCTTATCTTTTTCCTTTATTTTTCTTAGCTTCGGCTAGGGGATCTTCAAGGAGGTCGAGAGCTCCCGTGCCTTCGTTCCGAAAGAGGAAAGCTACTGCGTCCTCGGCTCCTATCCCTTCTTCGGCTGCGACTACTTCTGTTGGTGCCCCGGTCCCTCCAGCAGCTGCCCCTTCTTTGGCCATGGAGGCTTCGACTGAAGAAACCTCGGTCGCTCTATTATACCGTCTTATTGATGAGGACGAGGAGCCTTCGCCTGGGGGAGAGGTTGGCTGCTACTGATGTGGGAGATTGCGGTTTCTTCCTTTGGGAGACGGCCACAATGTATATTAGGGAGAGCCTGGAGACTAGTCCCTAAACCATTTGTTTGGAGGATGCAAATGTTCGTCCTAAGGGGGTTGCGGTCGAAGGCGTGACGGGCGACGACTCTATGCTTCCAAGACGTGAAAAGGCCTCGTCCTCTGAGGTTGCAGCGAACGTACCTTCTTCAAATGATGATAGAGGGAAGGTTGTTGCTAAGGAGGATATTGGATCCGATTCCGACATGGATGTAGACGAGCTGAGGATGATCGAAGAGGGGCTCACTTAGCCTGAATTGAGGTTGGAGGGGGTTTCAAGGACTATTACGATCCCGATGGACCGTAATTTTCTTGTGAACACCGAGAAAATTATCCCTTACCTTGTCCCTCTCAGTTTTGAAGTGGAGGGTACGGCCCTCAAGGATATGAATGACATAGACTTGCCGAATAATATTTCTAGCCTCATCCGTCGGGTAAATACATTCGTTGTTAGTTATTTTTCCTTTGATTTTTGTTTCTTCACAGTCTTTAACTTCTTTTGTTCATTTTGTAGACGGTCATCTTAGAAATCGAGAGCGCTCGTAGGGAGCAGAGGCGCAAAGACATTTACATAAAGTTAAAGGATAAGTACCTCAGAGTTCTTAAGAAGTACCGGGAGATTCGGTGTAATCTTTGTAAGGGCGGCAGTCTGCGCCGACTGAGGGAGGATTTGAAGGCCCAAGATGAGGAGCTGGTGCTGATGGTGGGGAAGTGCAGCATCCTGGAGGGGACTTTGAGGAGCAAAGAGGAGGAGCTTGAGCTCAGCAAGGGGTTCGCAACCCAGTGTAGCGATCTTTAAGCTCAGGTGGTTTCGCTGCGTGCGCAGCTTGAGGAGTGTCAATTCAGGGTGGAGTCTCTAATTAGCGATGTTGCTGAGAAGGTAGAGGGTTTAGAGAAGGCGTAGTCCGCTCGGTCTGAGTCTTTGAGGAAGGCAGACTCTCTTGAGGTGGTGATTAAGACTCTCCATTCTGAGCGGGAGAATGACTTAGCAACAGTGAAACTTAAAGAGTAGTGCCTCGATGAGAGGATTGGAGAGTTGGAGAAAGAGACTTCTGATCTCTACGATCGAGTCGTTGCTTTGGAGGCCGAGAAAGCTCAACTGTTGGCATAGCCGTCTTCGTCCCATACTTTAGATTTTCCTAATGTTCCTCGAGAGTTGTACGAGGAGTAGATTCATGCCGAGGCCCAGTTAGATGTGTTTCGAGATCTGCATGAGGAGGGATCCGTCTATGAATTCGCCCTTGAAGATGTTCGTGTTAAGGCTCGTAAAGCTCAAGTCGCTTGTGGGTATGATCCCGTTACTCCTGAGGCTGGCAAAGACAAGGGGACGAGGGTGTGGACCGGCTCTAGAAGAATGCATGGTATGGTGCTGCATATCCTGAGGCGAATGTGGTGATGGCTACGGTGCGAATGGCCAAAGAGGCAATGCTATTGAGGACCAAGTCGGTGGGGATGTTGAAGGCCGTGATGGTGGTGGCTAGTAGTTCTCTTTTGATTTTTTTTTTGTGTATGTTTCTGCTGGCATCTTCACGAGCCTATTGTAAATAATTTTTTAAGTATATGAAATGTTAGAGTGTTTCCTTGCATATTCTTCTCTTCCTGTGCTTTATTTTCTATACTTGTGTACATTTTTGTTTCTTTGTTGAAGTGTGGCCGAGGGATGATAGGAGTTTGGTTCGAGTGAGGTCGAACATAATCTTTTATGAAATTACGGCCGAGGTCCGGTAGGTATTTGTTCGAGCGAGATCGAATATAACCTTTCATTAGATTGCGGCCGAGGGCCGGTAGGTATTTGTTCGAGCGGGGTCGAATATAACCTTTCATTAAATTGCGGTCGAGGGCCGGTAGGTGTTTGTTCGAGCAGGGTCGAACATAACCTTGCATTAAAATGTGGCCGAGGGCCAGTAGGTGTTTGTTCAAGCGGGGTCGAACATAACCTTTCATTAAATTATGGCCGAGGGCTAGCAGGTATTTGTTCGGGTAGGGTCAAACATAACCTTTCACTTAATTACGGCCGAGGGCTAGTAGGTGTTTGTTCGAGCGAGGTCAAACATAACCTTAATGCGATAAAGATGTGTTGATAAGTGTAAAGTTTATTGCCTTGACATTGTTGTTTTGGTTACATACTTGGAGTAATTTACAGATTTTTTAGATGTTGGCTGGTGTTCCAGTACCATACTCGATCTATCTAGTCCCTTCATTGGTCGATCTGGAGAATATTGAGAGGTCGAGCAATGAAATTGTAACCACAGCCCTATCTTCGCATACTTCGATTCGAAATGTTCCCTTCACCGCCTCGTTAAAAACCTCCTTGAGAAAACCCAAATGGGACAAAACTCAAGTGAGGGATAAAAGAGTACGGCTTGGGAGACGCTTTTTCTCTCAGAAGTTGAAGTATTTGAGGTGGATGATATTCTAATTGTTTGGTAGCAGCTTTCCTTCCATTGTCTCTTATTGGAATGAATCCTTGTTTGCTTCGGCTGTGATTTTGTATGGACCATCCTAATTTGTTCCCAGCTTGCCTTCCCTGGGATCTTTGCTTGCTTGAGTTTTATCTTTCAGTACGTAGTCCCCAACTTTGAGCGGCCTGACCTTTGCTTTCTTGTTGTAATATCATTCTGCTTGTTGTTTTTGGGTGACTATTCTTATGTAGGCCATATCTCTTCATTCATCGACTTCGTCGAGTTCCTGCCTTCTACTCTCGTTATTACTCGTGCCGCTCTCATGGGAGTACCTTAGGCTGGGTTCTCCGACCTCAACTAGTATTACTGCCTTGGTCCCTTAGACCAAAGAGTAGGGCGTCTCTCATGTGCTTGTTTTCAGAGTTGTTCGGTAGGCCCACATTACTTCTGGTAGTATTTCCGACCATAGTCCCTTGGCGTCTTCGAGCTTCTTCTTCATGATGTTTAATATTGACTTGTTAGAGGAATCTGTTTGTCCGTTACCAGTGGGGTGATACGGGGTCGAGAGTATCCTCTTAATATGTCATTTCTCAAAGAATTCAGCGGTTTTCTTTCCTGTGAACTAGGGTCCGTTGTCATAGCTGATTTTTTTGGGAAGGCCGAATCAACAGATGATGTTTCTCTATATAAAGGTGATTACTGCATGTTCCCGTATTTTGGTGAATGCTCCTGCTTCCACCTACTTAGAGAAATAGTCAGTTAAAACCAAAAGGGATCGTACATTACCTCGCCCTACTGGTAGGGGGCCATGATGTCCATTCCCCGTTTGATGAACAACCAAGTGGATATGACTGAGTGGAGATGTTCGCCTGCTTGGTGAATCATTGAGGCGTACTTTCGGCATTGCTCGCATCTCTTTATGAAGTCCGCAGCATCCTTTGTCATGGTGGGCCAGTAATATCCTACCCGTATGAGGCATCTGACCAGGTCCCGGTTGCCGTAGTGAGCCCCAAAATGGCCTTCATGAACTTCTTCAAGGATGCGCTGAGTTTTTTTCGAGCCCAAGCACTTCACCAGAGGGCCGTCGTAGGTCCTCTTGTACAAATCGCTGCGGAGGATACTGTACTTGGCCGCTTGTATTCTTAGTTTCTTGGCCTCCTTTTTGTCGTTAGAGAGTGTGTCGCCCTGTAGGTATGCGACAATACGATTGCGCCAGTCCTAAGTTAAGTTTATAGTTCTTACCTCGACTTGGTCTAGTGATGAGTTAAGGAGATGGACCACGTTTTTGTCTCCGATTGTGTTGCTTTTGGTGGCTGCGGCTAGTTTGGCGAGGCCATCTGCCTCGATATTATGTGCTCGTGGGATTTGGTCAAGATGACATTCGTCGAACTTAGGCAGTATCTTGTAGATTTTGGTCTAGTATTTTGCAATCTTTATTCCTTGATTTGGAAAGTCCTTGGGACTGTTTTGAGTACGAGCTGGGAATCACAACACGGTTTCAACCGTTTTGCTCCATATTGAGTGCTAGTCTTAGACCTGCAATTACGGCCTCATACTCGCCCTTATTGGTAGTCATACTCGAGCACTTTATGGACGGGTGAATCACTTCGCCTGTTGGGACTTCGAGTATGAGTCCCAGTCCGGATCCCGATGCGTTGGATGCGCTATCGGTGTATAGGACCCAGGGGTCTTATGTTTGGAGGGAGGTTTGTACGGCTTTCATTTTGACTTAAGAAATTATTTTTGCGTTGAAGTCGGCGAGCACTTGTGACTTTATCGTCGTTCTTGGATGATGCGCTATATCATGCTCACTCAGCTCGATGGCCCATTTGGCCAGCCTTCCCGATAGTTCGGGTTTATGTAAAATGCTTCTGAGTAGGAAGGTCCTGACGAATGAGATGGGGTGACATTGAAAATATGGTCTAAGCTTCTGTGAAGCTATGACTAAGGCCATAGTCAATTTTTCGAGGTGTGGGTACCTCGTCTCGTCGTCGACGCATGTTTTGCTAATGTAATAGATGGGAGATTATGTACCTTTGTTTTCTCAAATTATGTCTGCGCTTATAGCTACCTTGGATACGGCCATATGGACGAGGAGACGCTCCCTAAGCTCGGGTTTTGAAAGCAAGGGCGGAGATGTCAGGTATGCCTTTAGTTCTCGCAGAGCCTGGACACATTTGGAAGTCCATTCGAGGACGTTATCTTTCTTGAGTACGCTAAAGAATTTATGGAACCTATTCGACGACCACGAGATGAACCTTGATAGGGCGGCGAGGCGACCGATCAACCTTTGGACTTGTTTTTTGGTGGTCAAGAGTTTCGGTATCCCCTCAATGGCTTTTATTTGGTTTGGGTTGACCTCGATCCCTCGTTGTTGTCACGACCCAAAACCTAACATGTCGTGATGGCGCCTATCGATGGTACTAGGCAAGCCGACGTTCCTAAAATACTCCAGTAATTCAATAGAAAATGTAGTTTAAAACTTTTTTCATATCAGAAATTTTTCATAAAAACCAAAGTTGAACTCAATATAGAATCAAAATGCGAAAACAGCCCCAAACATCGGGGTATCACCAAGTCAAGAGCATCTAGATAACCAAACTAATACAACCAGTGTCTAAATATCAGTACAAAATGACAAGAAATGTGGAAAGAGTAACAAGGTCTTGCGGACGCTGGCAGCTACCTTGCAGTCTATGAAACTCAAACAGGCCTGGACTCAACAATCTCCGTGCTAAGACACACCTGGATCTGCACATGTAGTGCAGGGTGTAGTATGAGTACAACCAACTCAGCAAGTAACAGAAACAAATAAGGAATTGAGTGACGAGCTATACCGAACAATTCAGTTGATAATTTTCACAGTTAAGAGTAAACATGAGTAAAAGATCAGTTGCATAATTTCCAATTCCAGCTAGACAATTATCAGCTAAATGCAACAACAAAGTGAAATAGATGAAACCTCACAGACACTGTCACTCAAACCCTCAACAACTCGGCACTCAACTCTCAGCCCTCAATGCACACGCTCAATAGGTACATGCGCTCACTGGGGGTGTTCAGACTCATGAGGGGCTTCTACAGCCCAAGCTCTATAACTCGCACGGACAACTCACGTGCTGCACGGACAACTCACGTGCTATAATATCATATCTGCATCCGCACGGACAACTCACGTGTTGCACAGAAAACTCACGTGCCATAGTATGAACATAAGGATCTGCACGGACAACTCACGTGCTGCACGGACAACTCACGTGCCATAGAACAATACCTCACAACTAGGCCCTCGGCCTTACTCAGTCATGAACCTCTCTAGTCTTATAGCTCTCAATAAAGAAAGAAAAAACAGCCTAAATCAATGTGTTACAGTATATCATCAGGGAAAATAACAGAGACTGAGGTAAACATGTACACGAATCACTATGACTGAATAACACTACCAGGAGCATGAATATAGCCTAAGCATGATTTCTAACATAAAAGGCAGTCAAGTTCTAGTAGACAGGAATGCATATAAACACAAATAAAGGCTATTAGACTTCACAGTCTCCCAGGATGGACCAAGTCTCAATCCCTCACGGCGTACATCCACACGTCCATCACCTAGAATGGGTGCCACCTCCAAACAATCACATTATTCCAAACTCCGGGTTTTATACCCGCAAGACTAGATTTAAAACTGTTACTTACCTCAACAGCATAGAACTCCTACTCTGAAATGCCCTTTCCTCTCGAATTGGCCTCCGAATGACCCGAATCTAGCCACAAGCAATAAAATACGATCAATATGAGCTAAAGAATGAATCCCACAAAGAAAATACCAAATTATGGGTTTATTGGCCAAAACCCGAAATTCACTCAAACCCGGCCCCTGAGCCCACGTCTCAAAATCTGACAAAAGTCACAAAACTCGAAAGCCCATTCACTCCCGAGTCTACCCATACTAAATTCATCAAAATCCGACATCATTTGGTCCCTCAAATCCTCAAATTACTCTCTCCAAAATCCCAAGCCCTAACCCCTTAGGTAAGAAATTAACGGGAAAATACCATATCTAATGATAATAGGGCTCAAGCAACTTACCTCGGTGAATAATCTTGAATTCCCTTCAACAATCCCCTCAAAAGCTCCAAAGTCCGAGTTAAAAATGGTGGAAATGAGCAAAAATCACGAAGTCCTCAATTTATACATTCTGCCCAGCGAAGCCGCACCTGTGGTCTCTTTTTCCGCTTCTGCGACACCGCACCTGTGGAATTTCCATCGCAGGTGCGGAACTTACTTAAGATCCCAGGTTCCGTATCTGCGGCCAACCTTTTGCGCCTACGCTTGTGCACCTGCGCATAACTCTCTGCATATGCGAAGCGAGTCATTTTCCTCCCTTCCACATCTGCGCCCCAGGTCTCGCACCTCCGGGTTCGCAGATGCGATAGCCTTCTCGCACCTGCGGTTCCAGTCCACCTTAGCCTTTCCCGCACCAGCGACTTCTCCAAGCGCTTTTGCTCGCACCTACTGCTCCCCCTCCGCGGGTGCGGAAATACCAGTAGCAGCAGCTTCAGCTGCATTTTTTCAACTTCAAACAATCTGTTAACCACCTGGACTCATCCCGAGCCCCTTGGGACCTCAACCAAATATACCAACAAGTCATATATCAACATACAAACTTAGACAAATCATCAAATCACTCAAAACAACATCAAAATACCAAATTACCCTCGGATTCAAGCCTAAGAACTTCTAAACTTCCGAATTCCACAAACGACGCCAAAACCTACCAAATCATGTCCAAATGACCTCAAATTTTACACGTACATCAAAAATGACACCACGAACCTACTCCAATTTCCGAAAATCCATTTCGACTCCGATATCAAATTTTTCACTGCCGACCGAAATCGCCAAATTTCCAACTTTCGCCAATTCAAGCCTAATTCCACTTTGGAACTCCGAATCACATTTCGGACGCGCTCCTAAGTCCAAAATCACTTAACAAAGCTAATGGGACTATCAAAATTAAATTTCGAGATCGTTTACACATAAGTCAACACCAGTTAACTTTTCTAACTTAAGCTTCTAAATAAGAGACTACGTGTCTCAATCCACTCCGAAACCACTCCGGACCTGAACCAACTAATCCGGTATATCATAACATAGATGAAAATCACAAAAGGAAGTAGAAATGGGGAAAACGGGGCTATAACTCTCGAAACGACTGGCTGGGTCGTTACAGTTGTGATACGAGAAAACCCAAGAACTTTCTCAAGGCTACACCGAATGCGCATTTCTCTGGGTTCAGCTTCATTCCGTACCGTCTGAGTATGTTGAAAGTTTCTTTCAAATGATCGATGTGATCTTCTCCCCTTTTGGACTTTACCAACATGTCGTCTATATATACCTCTATTGTTTTGCCGAGCTAGTCTTTGAACATCTTTTTCACCAACCTTTGATAATTAACCCTTGCGTTCTTTAGTCCAAAAGGCATGACCCTGTAACAATACGTTCCTTGGTGGGTGATGAATGTGGTTTTACCGTGATCTTTTTCTTCCATAAGGATTTGATTATAGCCTGAGTAAGTGTCCAAGAAACTTAGTAGCTAATGCCCGGCCGTTGCGTCGATGAGTTGGTCGATATGTGGTAATGAGAACTAATCCTTCGGGCATGCTTTGTTCAAATCTATGAAATCCACGTACATCCGCTATTTTCCATTCTTCTTTTTGACCATCACTGCGTTAACGACCCACTTGGGGTACTTTGATTCCTTGATGGAACCATTTTCTAAAGGTTTTTCCACCTCATCGTGTACTGCATCGTTAATTATGAAGTTGAATTTACGTCTGAACTGTCTCATTAGGGGGTGGAGTGGGTCAAAATTTAATTTGTGCGTGGCTATTTCCTTTGGGATGCCCGACATATCTGCATGGCTGAAAGCAAATAATTATGCGTTAGCTGTTAAGAATTGTCTGAATTTACCTGGTTCCCAAAGCTTGCAGCCGATATAGACCTTCTTGTTGTGGTCGTTGAGATCCAACTGAATGGGGTCGAGGTCTTCTATGGTCGACCCAGCGGCTTCGACCATATCAGGGTCCTCGATGACGTCCTCTATCTCATTTTTCTCTAACCTCGACCATGTTGATTGCTATGCCTCTTTTTCTTTGTGTTTTCTCTGTTGGGTGGCCATGCTGTCTAAGGAAATGCGGTAGCATTCATGTGATATGCGTTGTTCTCCGCGTATGCTGAAAATCCCTCATGGAGTTAGGAATTTAATCACTTGGTATAAGTTGGAGGGGATAACTTTTATGGGATGTATCCATGGTTGTCCCACTATGGTGTTGTACGTAATGGCTTGGTTCATGATATGGAACTTTGTCTCTAGAGTTACGCCGCCGGCCAAAATGGGGAGTGTAATTTCCCCGTATGCCCGTTTAACTGCATTGTTAAAACCAGTTAGCGTAATGTAACGCAACACTATCTTATCTTCGAGTCTTATTTGGGTAAGTAATCGAGGATGGATAATACATGCGCCTCTCCCGCCATCTACCATAATGCATTTAACATCGGTATCTAAAATTTGTAAAGTAATAACGAGTGCGTCATTATGAGGAAAAGTCAAATTGTCGACATCTGACTTGTCGAAGATGATACTTTCTTCGAGTTTGTCGTATCGTACGAGGGTGATAGATCACTTGAGTTTATGGGTAGTGGTGAACTTCACGCTGTTGATAGAAGCGTCATCGTCGTCGCCGATAATCATGTTGATGGTGCGAGGTAGGGAGGCATTTTGAAGGTCTTTGGTATGGCATGCGGGGCTGCATCGTCACTGTATGGTTGCTCGACGAACCGGCCGGCGTCCCTCTTTGGTAGCAGCTTAAGAGCGCTCAGTATCTTATCAACCCGTTCTTGGTGTCCTTTCACCTGGTCTCGGAGAGCCTTGTTTTCATTTTTTATTTCCTCCATCCTTTTTAGAATGGCACTATCAATGACATTGTGAGTTATACTTGTTATTGGATGAAGAGGTTGGTTGCACTGCTCGTCTGTTTGCTGTATCGTGATTTTTGCAGTCGTGCCTGGAGCAGGTTTGTTAAGGACCCTTGTTAGCGTGTTAGTTAGCCATGCCTCGAGGAGTTTTTTCACAACTGGGATGTCCTTTCCTCTACAGACCTGGTGGCTCTTTTACCACGAGGTTTTGTTATGGTGCAGTGTGGGGCGGTGATCCATCTTGCCTAGGGGATGCACTGGGCGTCGTGTCCTCACCTGCCATTTCGCAGCTTTCGTTGATGACATTCATGAAGTTGGTTGGGAGGTCACTTGCTATCCCCGTCCTTTCTTTTCGGTTACCTGCCATGTAGGATTTTGTGTACACAAAGAAAGGAAGTCTTGTTTTTTTTTTACGCTAGTTATCTGTGCTAGTTGTAGATCTAGAGGAAACTAAAAGTTTAACTAAGAAATTCCCACAGACGGCGCCAAATTATTTGACCAAAAAATATCTATCTTGATTCAAATTAGTAAATTTATGTAATTAAGGGTTAATCTTAGTTAATAATAATATCTCTAGATAGAGTTTTCAAAGAAGCAATAAATGTTAGATGGGTTTGGTTGGACAATGGCAACAACATGTAATGACTGTTCTAGAAAACACGAGCAATAATGCAACATTCAATAGTAATGAACATCAATAAATGACATTTAAGTAAATAGGAGAAACGATTCACCCAATAAATGATGGAATAGATAGATCTTCCTCTTGACAATTAGGAGTGATAGACAATCCTTGAATATTCGAGTTATTCTCGGATCTAATGGAAAAGTATATACAAGAATCTCAGTGAAAAGGTGATGTTTGTTTCTTAGCAAGTGAGAGCCGGATCTTTTAGTCAAAGTGTGTTCCTTATAAATTAATATCACATGCCCCTATCATTGTCTCTTTTTCTATTTATATGGGACATGTTCCGAAGAAACCCTAATAGTATAAGTGCAGAGAATATCCACTATAATATTCTCTTTAATGTCCTATCTCGAAAACTAGTCATTACAGCTCTGTCAACGGTACTCGACCTCGTCCCTTGTTGACACCTCGACTACGACTCTTGTTGATAACGGCCCTTGTTGACTACGACTCTTGTTGACTCTTCGATCACAGACTTTGTTGCTTCTTGGGCCATCTCGACAAATGACAACTTGGGAATTCTTTCCTTAGTATTATCTTGACTTAAATAATCCAAATATAAATTTTGACCCATACAGTTCCTAAATATATAAATTTTATTTTGAAAAAACTAAAAAATACTATGTCCAAATACATAATTAAAATTAAGAAGTTTGAAATATCACATAAATTGACTAAGAAGGTATCACAACAACATTAAAAGAATTTGTTAATAGTAGAACTGCAATTCCAAGAAAAACAAAAAACTGAGGTACACAAATTAAAGTTAGTCTCCCTGAGAACATTTTAATAGACCCCAGTTCGTTTGGTGTCATGTATTTTGGACGGCTTAATTTATACTAGTATTGAAATTGTCAAAATATATGCCCAATCGCTTTTTAAGTTCCACTCGATTGATACAGGGAATAAAACCAAGTTGGCCGGCGATTGAACTTTACGTTCCTTTGATTGTGGTTCTTTTATTTGTCAGTGGACATACTTCTTTTTCCTTATTAGTTTTCTTTAATTACAAAAATACCCGATATTCCCGGAAAGACTAAAAAGAGGACGACTACATGGAGTCAACATATTTAAATGCTGAAAATAGGAAAAAATGGTACATTCACGTTGCACTCCATTAAAGAACTCAAGCACCCACCACCCACTACGTCTCTTCAATCAATACTTTTGTTACAGATTTCGATATATCTTAAAATAACAAACGACTTGAAATGATCCGTGTTATCACGGTAAAGTGGTTATAACCATGTTTTCTTTGTGCCCGTAGAAGAGGTAACTTCAGTAGTTAAACTCATTTAATATGGAATTCATTATACTTTTAAAGTTATGAATTTATATCTTTTATTTTTGTATTTTTAATAAATTTTTACATATAAATATTTTATCTCGCGTTGAAAGTAATGGTTTCAATTAAACCTGTAATTATCACACTGCATCCGCCCCTGTACTTACACTATATGCTCCCAAATCCACTTATGAGATTGCATTGGGTATGTTATTGTTATTGTTGTTATAATGGTAAAATGATAAGAAGTTAATTGAGAATGCAGTTTGCTCTGTGGAAACTATATATGCATGTATATAGCAAAGGAGGATTGATGTTTTGGCGAAAATTTGAGTTTACTTCGTTTCTCTACTACTAGGAAGAAAGTGTTGGATCGAGACTTGATGCAAAATGCTATTATTTGCTTTCTAGAGAAATTTTTCAGTGTCCGGATATGATATGTGTAATAATTGAGGAGGACAAGAATGTTAGGAAGGAGAGGATATTAATGGATCGTTGCATGGATTCTGAGAGTGCTGTGTTTGATAGAACGATTACAAAAAAATAAAAAATTATATGCGAACTTCGTGGCTAATCTGTTTTTAAATCGCTCGTAACTAACAAATATTCTTAATAATCTATCACTAATCCGTTGCTAAATAGAATTAGCGACAAGTATTTTGTTTAGCTACAGAATGTGTCTGTCGTTAAATCCTATTTTTTTAGTAGTGAATTGAAGGAATTATTAGTCAATATGTATTACTGTAAATAATGAAACAATAAACTTTCTGAAACAGGAAAAATAGAAACAAAAAATTAGCAACAACGGAATGTCGCTGAATGCACAATGTGTCCTTAAGGAAATTATTCCCCTCAAGTACCCGAGGTGCTGGAATATTATCCTCTCAGGATAGAACGATTTAACTCACCGGAGTGTTGGTACTAAAAACGTAGATGAAACAGCGAACCACTCGAAGGTTGTAAAACACACTGAAGATTTTGTGCAGAAGAAGAAGAAGGAGAGTAGAAAATTTTGTAATGAAAGATTTTGCGATTCAAAGCATATTTATAGACTTTCTGGTACTGTTTACCTTTTAGAAACAATCATGGCTGTTGGAACAAGTTGTTTGAAATATTACGGGAAAACAGATTTAAAATAATTCGGAAAACAAAAACGGATCGGGCCGGGTCGCGTCGCGGGTCCTGGGTTATTTCGAGTTAAATTTTTGTTAATTAATTAAATTAATTAATTATATAATTAATTAAATAATTGAAAGAGAAATTTTGTCCAAAAAGATTAATCAATCGATCTTTGACCAAATCCGAATCCGAGTCCGAGCCGAGCGAGCGATGACGACGCGAGGCTTACTTTCTTTCCAACCCATTTAACACCAATAGAAGTGCTTTCTCAGTATAAGCACATTCATTTTTCTTTCCACCATCAATGAGGGACACGAGTGAGCGACGACGGCGACGGCGCGGGGCTTACTTTCTTTCTAACCCATTTAATACCAAGAGAAGTATTTTCTCAATATAAGCACATTTACTTTTTTTCTACTACCAATGAGTGACACTTTGATCTTTCCAAAGCAAAAAAAAGCTCACTTTTCCTCCACTTTTTTCCCTCCATTTTCCATACACCAATCTTTAATCCAAACAGGATCTTGGGTTCGCATGGAGCTCTTGCTGTGTGTTCTATGGTTTTGTCATGATTATTACAATAATAGAGTTACGATTCTTCCTTATTTCCAGACAAAGAAAAATTTTGTAGACGTTTGGACATATAAATGATAATTTTTTTTAAAAAGTAGTATTTGAAATTAAGTTGAAAAATTGTATTTAGATTTTAAAATTTTATTTGGACATGCATTTCGCTTGAAAAATATTAACAATTTTGTGAATGGAGAAAATAAATACAAATATATTTTTAAATTTCTTTTTGAAAAAAAGAAAAAAAATGTATAAACAAACGGGGCCTTAAAAAGTTGGGAAGAAAAGTAACCTTCGGAGAATTTTCAGTTTAGTTAGAGGAGGTTAACTAGTCAAAGTGTCAGTCAAACCACGTGCTGACTCCCATGCAATGCAATGTTATCAATCACTTTAAACTTTCTTTCTATCTCTCTTCAATTTTTCTTTTAAATTTGGTTGGGTTTCAGAGGTTAGACTCCCTCTTAGAAATTATTTATCCGAAAAATTAGATAGAGTTAAATTTGTATATGATTCTATAGATATATGATATAATTTAATACAAATCGTATAGAGAAATAGAAATACATGTATTCTTGACTATGAGAATGAGAACAGTGAGCATGAAGAACGAATTAGATAAAGTGAAATAAACACAAGGGGATGTCTTTCAATATGAGAAGAAATCTTTTGTTACAATGTGTGCCTCTGCTTACAATCCATCCCATCCTTATAGTAGAAGGATCCTACTTTACATACAATAAAAAATACCTAGTGGAGAGCCCATGATGTATTGTCTTTTCCCTAATTCCCGTCAGGATTCTCTCCCTTAGTGAGGCTGTAACGGCCTTGTCTGTGAGTTTTGATACTGACTCGAACTCGATATCGGGTCGAGCCATCGGCCTTGACTCGAGCTCGATCCTGACTCGGAGTCTCGATATTCGGAGTGGGTGTTGGTCGGTCTGTACATCTCCGACAACCTTTTGCCTCGTGGTTCGATTTGGCCATGGGCCCGATAATGATACCGAACTGATCCTTGATCGGACTTGGAGCTCGAATCCTGAAACCCTTTCTTCGGACCTCGGCCTGACCTTACGTAGATACCTTTCGATCGAAGTATTGTTATCTCGACCAGTCCATACGACTGACTTAAGAGGTTTCGACCGCATACAAAAATATTGTTTGCTTTTAATTTCTTATCGTAATGTCATCTGAAATAAACCTGATTTATTTTTGATGTCTTATAACTTGCACTCAGTGTCAAAATTGGATGGTCTAAGATCTAAATACTAATTTTATTAAGACAAAATTACAGAATAATGCACTCCATAAGCTGACCTTGCAGTATTTTAGCCTGGTTATAAGTTTGCAAATGTGTAGCCAAATATCAATAAGCTTAGATCCGAATTATTTTTTCGTTTTTTGATTCTCTATATCTTCTGGCATGAAACATCCGTGAATTTTCATTCTTCTTTTTTCTCAAGTTTATACATACCTATCACAACTACAAAAACGCAAAAATAGAAGCGAGATACCTAAAATTCCATCTCCTTGTTAAATTTCGAATATAATTTTGTGAGAAATTTGGAGTGGGTATTGTGTGAACTTCTTAGAAATAGTCTAGGTAGGCTGTATACAAAGTTTGAAGTCATTTGATGGAGATTTGGACTAGTTTTATATAAGAATTGCAAGTGAAAATCATACAAAAAGTTCGTGAGAGATGCTTATACGATGTTATACACTTTTATACAAAGAGCTACATAATATATATAGTTGTATAAAAGTGTATAAAGGTGTATAAGCACAATAATCAAAATGTTCGTGATACACTATGTATATAGGTGTAGTTGTAATAGAAGACGAAATGTGAGAAATTCACCAAATACCTATAAATAATGTATCAACCATATATACAATAATGTATAAGAGGTGTTTATACACTATTATACACTATTTATATAAAATTATACACTATTATACACATGAATCATGTTAATGGGCCTTCACAAATTCTTCTTCATAGGGCATCTTCTGAAATTTTTACTCAAATCTAGCTTAAATCTACTCCAAATCACTTCAAATTTGAGTTTTGAATTCTCCTTGATGATCCCAATCAATTGGGACAACACCCAATCCAAACAACTTACAAATCGAAAAATCAAATTTCTGAAAATGAAGCTTCGAACGACTTTTAATGGTGGCTTCTATTTTTCAAAATTTTAATCAACCATTGAGATTAAAATTACACGTGGAATGAGGATAAGATTGAGATAGTGCCAATATCTTCTTTTTAATTTGATGATCCAACAACCTACCAAGTGAACTTTACATTTCTCTCCATTCCAATGGAGGAAGTGATCTTCATATGACTCCAAAAAAATAATTCTTTTATGTAGTGTTTTTTCATCTCATCTAAATAGAAGTTATAAACTTTGAATTTGCAAGGAGAATTGAAGAATAAATATAATGGTAGGGAAATTTTAGGGTGTACAGTCGTGTCTCCCTGGAGAAGAAGAATGAAGAAAAGAAAAAAAAATAATTAAATGGATTGGGTTAACTAGTAAAAAGTAATTTTGAGATTATGTACCACTTGGGCCGACTTCAAACGTGGGCCATTTTCTGATGGGCTGTTGGGCCAAGTGATAAGGAGCGTATTTCTCCCTTTTATTAATGGGTAATAAGAAAAAAGACACACGTTTTAACAAAATAAAGTGTAAAAATGAAATAGATCCACCTTTGTTCCGAACAATCGGGTCTAAAGGAAATACAAAATTGAGTATATTGGTATTTAAAAGTAACCTCACTTTTCATGCCTGCTACATCTATTTTTACCGTTATACAACGAGCCTCTAGGTTAGCAGCATTTAAATATCCATAAGATTTGGCGCCTTGGATGGAAGAGTATGAGAAGATTAGTTTATTAATTCAGTCCACCCTTAAGCCTTGACTAATTGGTTATCATCCTGCTAATGTTGATTGGTAAGACTTAAAAATGAAAAAAGAATCAAATTTCCTTCTACTTTACTCTTATGTTCTTATTCTCGTGCTACCAATTAACAACAACTGAGTGTTTAAGACAAAGACAGCTTAAAAGCATATACAGATACAAAAGTAATGTCTTTTTATTTATCTCAATCGATTAGTAGAATTAGTACGCCTGTTAAAGTTAATAAAAAAGCAATTGACTTAACGACTAATGAAACTTGGACGATAGAACTTTTACCACGAACTAATAATCCGAGGTATTCCAGTTATCTTTACTTTGTCCAAAAACATATTCTTTTCTTTTCCTATTCCGAATATTTTTCGCCAAGTAAAGTGTACTACATCTACAATCATAATTTGCATACTGAGAACAGGCAAACAAAGGGACAAAAATCATTGAAACGTTCTAGCTAGCTAGCTGTATTTTACGTCTCTTGAAACACGTTCAGGGAAAAAAATCAAACTTCATAAATTAATTAATATGCAATCACATGGGCATGGCACACTCTCTGGCAGATTATTAAAAAGGCGGAAGAAAAAATTCATATGTTAAAATGAACTGCAACATCCGGTATTCTATGCCTTCAATTTCCGCGCGCATAAAAATAAAGCAATTGATTCGTAATTTTCAAAAAAAATTTGTCTGGGATACGAAAATAAGAGAAGATAGAGAATATTATACAACATGCGGCATTCCCCCAAGATTTTAATTTAACCTTCCCTCTTATTTGAGATAGGGAAAATGGTCAAAAATACCTCTCTGCTAAGCAAAAAGGATTATTTATACTCTTCATTATAATTTTGATCCACTAATGCCGTCGACGTTATAATACTGGTGCAAAAATATCCCTCCCCGTTAAGGCTCTCCACCATGGCAACACCAGCCCATGTGGCATGACATATCACTGAATTGGACACTACTTGCCATACTACCTCCAATCCAGTTTTACCCCTCCCCCACTTCTTCTTTCACCACCATCCCCCCTCCACCCAACCACATGCCCCAAGTAGAAATTACTGCTACAGAACCAGTACCTTCTCTAACTTTCATATGTACCCAATATGTTTATCAATTTATCAAGGTAGAGTCAAAGCTTAAGCAAACTAGCTAGATCAGGCATAGCACCAATCTTTAGATCGAACTCCATAAATTTTACTGGTAGATATGATTTAGAAAAAATTACAGTAATTCCACCTAATTTTAACCTGAATTTTCTCTTATACCACATAGAGGCCTGGTTCATAACCTCTAAAGGATTTTTCTTTTCACAATACAAAAAAAAAAAGAATTAAAATAACTCATGATAAAAATTACACTATCAAGCCTAACTATATTCACTTTATTGGAAGCCAAAATGATTTGGTATTAACATAAACACTCCAAAAGCAAAGATAAAATTAGACCAAACACTTGACTTTTTTCCTTAGAAAATAGTAAAATTCAATCCTAAGTATATAGTAATGCACTCATTTGGCTTTAATTCCAGCATTTGCATTGAAAAAACATCAAGTAAAGATGACAAAATGAGATAAAAAGTTGAGGAGGAAATGAACTCCAGAAAAGGTGTTTCAGAGATGGATGACTACTCACGATTCTTAGCAAAACCGACGTGATGGTGCTCCTTGGATCGCTGATTGGTGGCGGTGGAAAAAGAAGTGGGGGAGGCGACGAGGCATAAAATGGGGTTAGGGCGCTGAGGTGGCATGACACGTGGTATCCAGCTCAGTGATATGTCAGACCACGGGATAATGTAGGGGTATATTTGCACCAATTTTATAACGTCGAGAGTATTAGTGGACTGTAAGTATAACAGAGGGCATAAATGATCCTTTTCCCACAGTAAAATGGTAAATATAACGTAAAGTTACTTTTCGTTAAAATTTGTGCCAGAAAAATATATAATTTAATCAACATGTACGGGACGTAGAGTAATATATACTGTATCCCATTAACTTTCTTCTTTTATGTTACAAAAGTATATTATCACATTAATAAATTATTAGATCATGAATTATGTTATAAGTATCATATCGTATTTAACTTCACTGTCATATTGTGTTTTAACTTCACCATAGTATATATATTTATGAAGAAATATAATCTAAAGAAGTCAAATGGTTCGAAAGATTAAAACTGCATGCATTTATTTAACGATAATAAGAAGATAAATTGAAATAATTTTGGTACAAAATATATAATTAAGGAAAAGTAAAAGTAAGTCATAAAGAGCAAACCAATCCATTAGTTTATACAATAGTCCAGTTATTTAGAATTACCAGAGAAATATATGTTACCAAGTGCAAAAACGTATTTAGTACCCAAAACAAAAAGGATCAAAACGGAGAAGTAGGTGTAGTTCTTCGAATCGACGAGAACAGGGAATAATATAGTTCGACTGTAAAAGCTTAACCTGTAAAATGCACATGTTACGTGTTCAATTCTGTAACTTCAAGCTTAAACGGCGTTAGTCTCCGCCTTCTGGTAAAGCGTTGAGGTCCAAACCACCTTTTCGCACGATTCCTTGTGTTCTTCTCTGGCCAGCTACAACAGTACTGTTCACACCAGCCGGCGATGCGGTTAATTTGTTGGGCCACCAGCTTGCACCACTTTAGGCCCAAATTAGCATACTTAAGTTTGGCTTAAGTTGGCCCGATTATTTATGTTATACTTAGCCTTTTTGTACTAATTAGCCATTCTTTGTTAATATAGCATAGTAGTTATTCATTTTAGTGGTTAGCCAATTTACATTGTATAAACAAGATATAAATAGAAGAGGCCACAACTGTTAATGTTTGGCCGGTTATTTTTGCATTCTCTCTCTTCGTTTGTTCTCTTTGATGAACTCTCTAGAAAGCCCTAACCTCAGTTAACGAGCTTGCCTTTCTGATCTAGAAAGCTCTTCGTATATTTTCACTTGTTTGTCTGTATAACTGTCCAAAAGAAGAAATGACAAAAGGAGTAACAAGGTCCTGCGGACGCTAGCAGCTACCTTGCAATCTCCACAGATAGCTGGCCTGAACTCAACGATCGCCACGCTGTAACTCACCTGGATCTGCACATAAAGTGCAGGGTGTAGTATGAGTACAACCACCTCAGCAAGTAACAGAAATAACTAAGGAACTGAGCAATAGTGACGAGCTAAGTAAAACAGTCCAATTATTCATTTTCACAATTTAAAAATAAAAAAAAATGAATAGGTAAATTCCATAACTCAGTAAATGCCACAAAGAAGTTTAACAGGTAAATGAAGCACAACATAAATAAATATAACCTCATAGCAGTGTCACTCCATCACTCATCACTCGCACTCAGCACTCAACATTCAAAACACTCAACACTCTGCGCTCTCTGGGGGTGTGTACAGACTCCGGAGGGGCTCCCAAAGCCCAAGCGCTAAGCACGGACAACTCACGTGCCATCATATCAATATTTGGATCCGTACGGTCAACTCACGTGCTACGCGGACAACTCACGCACTATGGTATCAATACCTGGACCCGCACGGTCAACTCACGTGCTGCGCGGACAACTCACGCGTTATGGTATTAATATCCTCACAACCAGGCCCTCGGCCTCACTCAATCATGTACCTCACTAGCCTCACCATCATCAACAAATAAGGGAACACAACCCACATCAAGTATCACATCATATTAGCAAATAATAGAGACTGAGGTAAACATGTACAATAATTTATATGACTGAGTACAAATAATGTGAGCATGAATAAAGCCTAAGCACGATCTCTAACATGAAGGCAAATAAGTTCAACAACAAATAAACACATAACCACAGATAATAGCCATTAGGCCTCACAGCCTCACGGGGCGGACCAAGTCTCAATCCATCGCAGTGCACACCCACACGCTCGTCACCTAGCATGGGTATCACTTCCAAACAGTCACACGATATCAAATTCTTCGGGTTTATACCCTCAAAGCTAGAGTTAAAACTGTTACTTACCTTAGCAGCGTAAAACTCTAACTCCGGGATGCCCTCGTCTCTGGACTCGGTCTTCAAATGCTCCGAATCTATTTACAATCAGTACAATACCATCAATACGCGCTAATGTAATCAATTCCACAAGAAAAACTACAAAATTAGACCAAAACCCGAAATTGGCTCAAACCCGCCCCGGGGCCACGTATCAAAATCTGACAAATTTTACAAAACTAGAAAGCTCATTCACTCACGAGTCTAACCATACCAAATTCATCAAAATCCGATATCGTTTGGTCCTTCAAATTCTTAAATTACTCTCCATATATTCCAAGCCCTAACCTCTTATTTTCACTAATTACAATGACTAAACAACGGAAAATTACCATATATACAAGTATTAGGGCTCAAGAAACTTACCTCACTGATAGCCCTTGAATCACCCTTCAAACATCACTCCAAAAGCTCCACAAACCGACTTGAAAATGGTGAAAATGAACCAAATTCGCGAAGGGTTCTATTTATGATTTCTGCCCAGGTTTTCTACACCTGCGGGATCTTTTTCCGCGCCTGCGGAACCGCACCTGCGGTCAAGGCGCCGCATCCGCGAACTCCACTTAATTCCCCAGCTTTCGCACCTACGCTCCAGGCCTCGCACATGCGGGCTCGCAGGTATGGCCAAATCCTTCGCGCCTGCGCTCCAGCCTGGCCTCACATATTTCTGCATCTGCGCAGAAAATTCTCGTGCCTGCGAAGGCGCACCTGCGCTTTTCCTCCGCTTCTGCGAAGCCTGCCCAACATCTCCCTTTCCGCATCTGCGCCCCAGGTTTCGTGCCTGCGGGCTCGTAGATACGACCTCCAACTCGCACCTGTGCAATCTGCCTAGCCCAACATTGCCTGCACCTACGAACTCCCCACGCGCACCAGCGGCCTCGCACCTGCGACTCTTTCTTCCGCAGGTGCGAAAATAGCAGTAGCAGCAGCTTCAGCTGCATTTTCTAACTTCGACAAACCGTTAACCACCCGAAATTACCCTGAGGCCCTTGGGGCCAAGGGCCTCAACCAAAAATACCAACAAGTCATATATCAACATACCAACTTAGTCGAAACTTTGAATCACTCAAAACAACATCAAATCATCAAATTACCCTCGGATTCAAGCCTAAGAACTTTTAAATTTTTAAATTCGGCAACCGATGCCGAAACCAACCAAACTACGTCCGAATGACCTCAAATTTTGCACACACATCACAAATGACACTATGAACCTACTCCAACTTCCAGAATTCCGTTCCGACCCCGATATCAAAATTTTGTACTGCCGACCGAAATCGCCAAAATTTTAATTTGGCCAATTCAAGCCTAATTCTACTACGGACCTCCAAATCATATTCTGGACGCACTCCTAAGTCCAAAATCACCTAACGGAGCTAATGGAACCATCAGAATTTAAATCCGAGATCGTTTACATATAGGTCAACATCTGGTTGACTTTTCTAACTTAAGTTTCTACTTAAGAGACTAAGTGTCTCAATTCACTCTGAAATCACTCTGGTTCCGAACCAACTAACTCGATATAATATAATATAGTTGAATAATACAAAAAGAAGTAGAAATGGGGAAAATGGGTCTATAACTCTCAAAACGACCGACCGAGTCACGCTGTAACTCACCTGGATCTGCACATAAAGTGCAGGGTGTAGTATGAGTACAACCACCTTAGCAAGTAACAGAAATAACTAAGGAACTGAGCAATAGTGACGAGCTAAGTAAAATAGTCCAATTATTCATTTTCACAATTTAAAAATAAACAGAAATAAACAGGTAAATTCCATAACTCAGTAAATTCCACAAAGAAGTTTAACAGGTAAATGCAGCAACAACACAAATAAATACAACCTCACAGCAGTGTCACTCCATCACTCATCACTCGCACTCAGCACTCAACATTCAAAACACTGAACACTCTGTGCTCACTGGGGGTGTGTACAGACTCCGGAGGGGCTCCCAAAGCCCAAGCGCTAAGCACAGACAACTCACATGCCATCACATCAATACCTGGATCCGCACGATCAACTCACGTGCTACGCGAACAACTCATGCGCTATGGTATCAATACCTGGACCCGCACGGTCAACTCACATGCTACGCGGACAACTCACGCGTTATGGTATTAATATCCTCACAACCAGGCCCTCGGCCTCACTCAATCATGTACCTCACTAGCCTCACCATTATTAACAGTAAGGGAACACAACCCACATCAAGTATCACAGCATATTAGCAATTAATAGAGACTGAGGTAAACATGTACAATAATTTCTATGACTGAGTACAAATAATGTGAGCATGAATAAAGCCTAAGCATGATCTCTAACATGAAGGCAAACAAGTTCAATAACAAATAAACACATAACCACAGATAATAGCCATTAGGCCTCACAGCCTCACGGTACGGACCAAGTCCCAATCCCTCGCGGTGCACACCCACACGCTCGTCGCCTAGCATGGGTATCACTTCCAAACAGTCACACGATATCAAATTCTCTGGGTTTATACCCTCAAAGCTAGAGTTAAAACTGTTACTTACCTTAGCAACGTAAAAATCCAACTTCGGGATGCCCTCTTTACTGGACTCGGTCTCCAAATTCTCCGAATCTATTCACAATTAGTACAATACCATCAATACGTGCTAATGAAATGAATTCCACAAGAAAAGCTACAAAATTAGACCAAAATCCGAAATTGGCTCAAACCCGGCCCCTGGGCCCACATCTCGAAATCCAACAAATTTTACAAAACTAGAAAGCTCATTCACTCACGAGTCTAACCATACAAAATTCATCAAAATCCGACATCGTTTGGTCCTTCAAATCCTTAAATTACTCTCCACAAATTTCAAGCCCTAACCCCTCATTTTTACTAATTACAATGACTAAACAACGGAAAATCACCATATATACAAGTATTAGGGCTCAAGCAATTTACCTCATTGATAGCCCTTGAATCACCCTTCAAATATCACTCCAAAAGCTCCACAAACCGACTTGAAAATGGTGGAAATGAACCAAATTCGCGAAGGGTTCTATTTATGGTTTCTGCCCAGGTTTTCTGCACCTGCGGGCTCTTTTTCCGCGCCTGCGGAACCACACCTGCGGTCAAGGTTCCGCATCCGCGAACTCCACTTAATTTCCCAGCTTCCGCACCTGCGCTCCAGGCCTCGCACATGCGGGCTCGCAGGTGCGTCCAAATCCTTCGCGCCTGCGCTCCAGCCTGGCCTCACATTTTTCCACATCTGCGTAGAAATTTCTCGCGCCTGCGAAGGCGCACCTGCGCTTTTCCTCCGCTTCTGCGAAGCCTGCCCAGTATCTCCCTTTCCGTATCTGTGCCCCAGGTTTCGCACCTGCAGGCTCGCAGATGTGACCTCCAACTTACACCTGCGCAACCTGCCTAGCCCAGCATTGCCCGCACCTGCGAACTCCCCATGTGCACCAGCAGCCTCGCACCTGCGACTCTTTCTTCCGCAGGTGCGAAAATAGCAGTAGCAGCAGCTTCAGCTGCATTTTCTAACTTCGACAAATCCGTTAACCACCCGGAATCACCCCGAGTCCATCGGAACCTCAACCAAAAATACCAATAAGTCATATATCAACATACCAACTTAGGCAAACCTTCGAATCACTCAAAACAACATCAAATCATCAAATTACCCTCGGATTCAATCCTAAGAACTTTTAAATTTCCAAATTTGGCAACCGATGCCAAAGCCAACCAAACCACGTCCGAATGACCTCAAATTTTACACACAACATCACAAATGACACTACGAACCTACTCTAACTTCCAGAATTCCATTCCGACCCTGATATCAAATTTTTACACTGCCGATCGAAATCGCCAAATTTCTAGTTTTGCCAATTCAAGCCTAATTCTACAACGGACCTCCAAATCATATTTCATACGCACTCCTAAGTCCAAAATCACCTAACCGAGCTAACGGAACCATCAAAATTCAAATCCGAGATCGTTTACACATAGGTCAACATCCGGTTGACTTTTCCAACTTAAGTTTCTACTTAAGAGACTAAGTGTCTCAATTCACTCTGAAACCACTCCTGTCCCGAACCAACTAACCCGATATAACATAATATAGCTGAATAACACAAAAAGAAGTAGAAATGGGGAAAATGGGGCTATAACTCTCGAAACGACCGGCCGGGTCGTTACAGGCCCTCTTTTACTGTTTTAAGATTCTTTTTCTTTCTTATTTATAGGCGCATTCATTTGAGAGAAGGCACCAGCCTTTAGACTCTCTCTCTCTCTCACACACACACACACACACACACACACATATATATATAACAAGCTATATATATTGTTAAAGCATTACAATGAAGTGTGTGTGTGTGTGTGTATATATATAGAGGTATAGCCGTATATATATAAGAACACGAAGCGCTAGGACCACATGGTCGGGTTTTTTTAGGGATAGACTTGTGAAGATCCTAATTAGTATATATAATTTATCATCAAATATATCTATTTGTAAATTGATTCATCGACTTATAACTTACTTAGATGCATCGATGAATATTAAAAACAAAACGTTTGACCTATATCGACTAATAGTAAAAACAAAACGTCTCGACCTATATTGATTAATCTATATCATGCATTATTAGTGATGAATGAATGAAAAATAGAAGAATTAATACTAAACATCTTTGACATGTGTGTATATATATATATATATATATATATATATATATATATATATATATATATATATATATGGATCACAAATTAAAGAAACGAAAGAAGTTATTAGTATTAAGTAAACGAGTTAAATTAATAGGTCAAACATGGTCAAACTTTAACAAGCTATATATATACACACTAATATATACTATAACAAGCTATATATATAGTTAAAGTATTACAGTGAAGTGTGTGTGTGTGTGTGTGTGTGTATATATATATATATATATATATATATATATATATATATAGGTATAGCCGTATATATATAAGAACACGAAGCGCTAGGACCACAGGGTCGGGTTCTTTTAGGGATAGACTTGTGAAGATCCTAATTAGTATATATACTTTATCATCAAATATATCTATTTGTAAATTGATTCATCGACTTATAACTTACTTAGATGCATCGATGAATATTAATCGATGATTCATCAAAACATCTCGACCTATATATCGATTAATCTATGTCATGCATTATTAGTGATGAACGAATGAAAAAAGAAGTTATTAGCATCAATTATAATATAGTGTATGTGTGTGTGAGAGAGAAATTACTCATATACTTAATTATAACTTAGAAAATTTACTTAGATAGATGCTATTATAATTTATTAAAACTAAATAGTTAATATAATTATTTATAAAGATTATGCTTATAGTTTATAATTATTTATAATAATTGTATAGTTAAATAAAATAAATGCTTATAGTTTATAATATTTTAAGAAAAAAAAAACACACAAAAAAAAGAATTTAGTTTTTCTTTTTTAAAAAACCCGACCAAAGTTGGTCGGTTTTTGGTCAAACGGCCACCACTTAATGTACCGACCAAAATTACCGACCAACTTTGGTCGGTAATTCTGAAATCAGAATTGAAATAACGGGTTCCCCCCATTTCTCTTATCTTTCTTCCCCAAATTTCCCCTAACTCCTCACTCAATGCCTTCCCCTCTCCTTCTCTATTTCCCTCACACAAATCCCATTCCCCACCCCGCGTTGCCACCGCCCAGCTGCCACACTCGCCGTGCCATCACCGCTGCCACTGCCACTGCCACTGCCGCCCCTCTCCTTCTCCACCTCCTAAAAATTTTTGGTTTGAATTACAACCCATTTCTTTGTTATTTCTAGATTTTGTTAATTAGTTATGAATTAGTTTCAATTGATTAGTGTTTTAATTATTTGAACATTACATTTTATTGAGGACTAGGGTTTAAGTCTTGTTTTAATTAGTTTTATTAATTAGTTTTATTAACTAATTAGTTTTGTTAATTAGTCAATTAGTTATGAATTAGTTTTAATTGATGAGTGTTTCAATTTTGAGTTTGTATTGTCTTGAATAGTTTAGTTAGAATTGAATTATTAACTTTGTATTGTCTTGAATAGTTTAGTTCGAATCTAGGGTTTAGGATTTGTTCTTGTGAATCGAACTTTTAGAGTATGGGTTGAATTTCTTTAGTTTAGTTAGTTTATGTTTAAACTCGTAGGATATGAATTGAACTTTTAGGATATGAATTGGACCTTTTGGATATGAATTGAACTTTTAGGATATAAATTGAACTTTTAGTTTATTTTTAAACTCGTAGGATATAAATTGAACTTTTAGTTTTTAGGATTTGTTCATTGACCTTATGAGTGAACTAGTTGACCCTAATATCAACTTACCTGGTGATTTCTATAAGGCAAAGAGATTAGTTTTTAAGTTAGGACTTTCGTCAATGAGAATTGATTGTTGTGAAGATGGTTGCATGTTATATTATAAAGATGATGCAACTTTAGACAGTTGTAAATTTTGAGAAAAGCCTCGTCTCAAGAGGATTTCTAGCGGGAACATGGTCACTGTCAAGGCGGTGCATTATTTACCTCTTATACCTAGGTTAAAGAGGTTATATGCGTCGATGAGTTCTGCTTCTCATATGAGATGGAACTTTAAAAATAGAAGACCACCTGGTGTTATGTGTCATCCTTTAGATGGAGAAGCTTGGAAGCACTTTGATAGGACATATCCAGATTTTGCTAGTGAACCAAGGAACATTCGGTTAGGTCTGTGTGCGTATGGCTTCACGCTATTTTCTATATTTGCGACACCATATTCATGTTGGCATGTCTTTCTTACACCTTGTAATCTACCACCTGAGTTGTGTATGACTAGTCCATATATATTCTTAAATTGTATTATCCCCGGTCCATGTAATCCGAAAAGTTTGATTGATGTATATTTGCAACCTTTGATTGATGAGCTAAAACAATTGTGGTATGATGGTGTTGAAACATATGTGTCACGACCCAAACTAACCCCTGTCGTGATGGCGCCTATCGTGGAACTAGGCAAGCCGACTCGTTTCCAAAACAAATCGATATTTTCATTTCAAAGATAATTTCAATGTTATTTAACATAAAAACCTTCGTAAATGAGTTGCAATCAAAATAAAAGTGCGGAAGGAAAAGCCCGACATCGGGGTGTCACTAGTCATGAGCATCTACTACAATCTGTCTAACAATATCAAGGCTAACTCAGCCTGGAAAATAGCTAAATACAACTAGAGGAAGATAAGAGGGAGAAGATCAGGGGCTGCAATTGCCAAACAGCTACCTTGCTATCTCCAAGAAAATCTGCCACCAGAACAATCAATAACCGCTACCATGTCCAGCTACACCTGAATCTGCACACAAGGTGCAGGGAGTAACGTGAGTACGCCAACTCAGTAAGTAACAACAATAAATAAAGATTGAGCAGTAGTGACGAGCAATAAAGCATATAACGTTCATATCAGGAAATCTCAGTAAAATACCACTTGCTTTTAAAAATCAGGATTTGAATCAAACATCTCGTTTAAACCCAGTTCTAGTAAAAATCATTTAAAGATGTTTTTCAACAGTTTTCAAACAGAGATAAATGCAAAGGTGAACAAAAATGATGAAATCATAAATAGCCCCTCGGGCAAAACATCACTCATATACAGCCCCTCGGGCAAACCTCATAATCACTCTTGCCACTCGGGCATACCTCACAATCACTCTTGCCACTCGGGCATACCTCACAATCACTCATGTCTCCTATTCACTCAGCACTCGCACTCAGTAGGTACCTGCGCTCACTGGGGTGTGTATAGACTCCGGAGGGGCTCCTTCAGCCCAAGCGCTATAATCTGCACGGACAATTCACGTGCTGTACGGACAACTCACGTGCTATAATAATAAAGTATGTTGCAGGCGGGCAGCCCCGATCCACACTCATCCTCACAAATCAGACCCACGGCCTCACTCAGTCATAAACCTCTCAAGCCCCTAGGGCATTTCAGTAAAACAGGGCATTCAGCCCAAAACATTTATATGCATCAAAATAGAGTCATAAAATTGAGTTAAGTGGCAAACAAGTATAAACATGACTGAGTATATATTTTTCAATCGAAGACAATGAGAGGATAGTAAGAAAAGCCCCTAAGGGTCCAAACAGCACTGACGCAAGGCCCAAATATGGCATTCAGCCCAATTTACAGAAACGCTTTCTAAAACATATAAGTATCATATAGTTTCAACAAAGTATGCAACTTTACAGTTGCTACGGGATGGACCAAGTCACAATCCCCAACAGTGCACGCCCACAGGCCCGTCACCTAGCATGCGCGTCACTAAAAATAGTAGAATGATACAAAATTCAGGGTTTCGTACCCTCAGGACTAGATTTACAATCGTTACTTACCTTAATGGAATTAATTCCACAAGAAAAGCTACAAAATTAGACCAAAATCCGAAATTTGCTCAAACCCGGTCCCCGGTCCCACGTCTAGAAATCTAACAAAATTCACAAAACTAGAAAGCTCATTCACTCACGATTCTAACCATACAAAATTCATCAAAATCCGACATTGTTTGGTCCTTCAAATCCTTAAATTACTCTCCAAATATTCTAAGCCCTAACCCCTCATTTTCACTAATTACAATGATTAAACAACGGATAATCACCATATATACAAGTATTAGGGCTCAAGTAACTTAACTCAATGAAACCCCCTTGATTCCCTCTTCAAATCTCTCCCAAAAGCTCTAAAAATCGAATAGAAATGGTGAAGAATGCACCAAAATTCGCGAAGTGTGCAATATGTACCTTCTGCCCAGGCTTCTCACACCTGCGTGACCGCACCTGTGCAACTCACTTATCCGCCCAGACTCCACATCTGCGGAAAACCCGTCGTACCTGCGAAGGTGCACCTGCGCGTTTCCTCCGCTTCTGTGAAGCTTGCCCACCATTTCCCCTCTCCGTATCTACGCCCCAGGTTTCGCACCTGCGGGCTCGCAGATGCGACCTCCAACTCGCACCTGCGCAACCTGCCTAGCCCAGCATCGCCCACACCTGTGCACTCCCCACGCGCACCAGCGGCCTTGCACCTGCGACTCTTCCTTCCGCAGGTGCGGAAATAGCAGAAGCAGCAGCTCCAGCTGTAAATTCCAACTTCAACAAATCTGTTAACCACCCGGAATCACCCCGAGGCCCTCGGAGCCTCAACCAAAAATACCAACAAGTCATATATCAATATAAAAACTTAGTCGGACCTTCGAATCACTCAAAACAACATCAAAACACCAAATTACCCTCGGATTCAAGCCTAAGAACTTCTAAATTTCCAAACGACAACCGATGCCGAAACCAACCAAACCACGTCCGAATGACCTCAAATTTTGCACACACATCACAAATGACACTACAAACCTACTCCAACTTCTAGAATTCCATTCCAACCCCGATATCAAATTTTTCACTGCCGACCGAAATCGCCTAATTTCCAATTTCGCCAATTCAAGCCTAATTCTACCACAGACCTCCAAATCACATTCCAGACGCACTCTCAAGTCCAAAATTGCCTAACGGAGCTAACGGAACCATCAGAATTCAAATCCGAGATCGTTTACACATAGGTCAACATCTAGTTGACTTTTCCAATTTAAGTTTCTACTTAAGAGACTAAGTGTCTCAATTCACTCTGAAACCACTCCGGTCCCGAACCAACTAACCCGATATAACATAATATAGCTGAATAATACAAAAATAAGTAGAAATGGGGAAAATGGGGCTATAACTCTCGAAATGACCGGCCGGGTCTACATCCTCCCCCTCTTAAACATCCGTTCGTCCTCGAACGGGTCTAGAAACATACCTGGAGTCTTGAATAGGCGTGGATATATGCTCTGCATCTCCCGCTCGGTCTCCCAGGTGGCCTCCTCCACAGGCTGACCTCTCCATTTCACCTTCACTGAAGTTATATCCTTTGATCTCAACCTTTGAACCTGCCGATCCAAAATAGCCACCGGCTCCACATCATAAGTCATATCACCCTCCAACTGAACCGTGCTGAAATCCAAAACGTGGGATGGATCTCCAATATACTTTCGGAGCATGGAAACATGAAACTCTCAATGCACACTCGACAAGCTGGGTGGCAAGGCAAGCTTATAAACCACCTCCCCTACCCTTTGAAGCACCTCAAAAGGCCCAATGAACCGGGGGCTCAACTTGCCCCTCTTCCCAAACCTCATAACACCCTTCATGGGTGATACCTTCAGCAAAACCTTCTCCCCAACCATAAAATACACATCACAGACCTTCCTATTCGCATAGCTCTTCTGCCTAGACTGCGCCGTGCGAAGCCGTTTCTGAATCAGTTTCACCTTATCTAATGCGTCCTGGATCAAATCTGTACCTAAGAGCCTAGCCTCACCCGGCTCAAACCATCCAACCGGATATCTACAACCTCCTCACATATAAAGCCTCGTACAGAGACATCTGAATGCTCAATTGATAACTGTTGTTATATGCAAACTCCGCGAGTGGCAGAAACTGGTCCCATGAACCCCTAAAGTCAATGACACAAGCACGCAACATGTCCTCCAATATCTGAATAGTGCGCTCGGACTTCCCGTCCATCTAAGGGTGAAAAGCTGTGCTCAACTCAACCTAAGTACCCAACTCTCGCTGCACGGCCCTCCAAAACTGCGATGTGAACTGAGTATTCCTATCTAAAATGATGGAAACTGGGACACCATGCAGGTGAACGATCTCTCGGATGTAAATCTCAGCCAATCGCTCTAAAGAGTAAGTAGTACCAACTGGAATGAAGTGCGCGGAGTTGGTCAACCGATCCACAATAACCAAAATAGCATCGAACTTCCTCGAAGTTCGTGGGAGCCCAACTACAAAGTCCATGGTGATCCGCTCCCACTTCCACTCTGGGATCTCCAATCTCTGAAGCAATCCACCCGGTCTCTGATGCTCATACTTAATCTGCTGACAGTTGAGACACCAAGCCACAAACCCAACTATATCCTTCTTCATCCGCCTCCACCAATAGTGCTGCCTCAAATCCTGGTACATCTTCGCGACACCAGGATGGATGGAATACCGCGAGTTATGGGCCTCCTCGAGAATCAACTCTCGAAGCCCATCTACATTAGGCACACATATCCGGCCCTGCATTCTCAGCACGCCGTCATCACGAATAGTCACATCCCTAGCATCACCTCTCCGAACCCTGTCATGAAGAACGAGCTGGTGGGGGGCATCATACTGACGCTCCCTGATACAGTCATAAAGTGAAGACCTGGAGACCACACAAGCCAATCCCCGACCAGGATCCGAAATATCCAATCTGACAAGCTGGCCCGCTAAGGCCTGAACATCTAATGCCAAAGGTCTCTCTGCTGCTGGAAGATATGCTAAACTCCCCAAACTCTCTGCCCAGCGACTCAAAGCATCGGCCACTATATTGGCCTTCCCCGGATGGTACATGATAGTGATATCATAGTCCTTAAGAAGATCCAACCATCTCCGCTGACGCAAATTAAGATCCTTCTGCTTTAACAGATACTGCAGACTCCGATGATAAGTATAGATCTCACAATGAACCCCATACAAATAATGACGCCAAATCTTCAAGGCGTGAACAATGGCTGCTTACTCAAGATCATGGATAGGATAGTTCTTCTCATGGGTCTTCAACTAGCGCGAGGCATAGGTAATCACCCTACCCTCCTGCATCAAAACACAACCAATGCTTATCCTCGAGGCATCACAATACATGGTGTAAGAACCTGAAGCTGATGGCAGAACTAACACTGGAGCTGTAGTCAAAGTAGTCTTGAGCTTCTGAAAGCTCTCCTCACACGCATCCGACCACCTGAATGGAGCACCCTTTTGGGTCAATTTGGTCAAGGGCGATGCAATAGATGAAAATCCCTCCACAAAGCGATGGTAATAACCCGCCAGACCAAGAAAGCTCCTAATCTCCGTGGCTGAGGATGGTCTAGGACAATTCTGCACCGCCTCTATCTTCTTCAGATCCACCTGAATACCCTCGCTGGATACCACATGTCCCAAGAATACTACTGAACTGAGCCAAAAGTCACACTTGGAGAACTTTGCATAAAGCTTCTCCTCCCTCAATCTCTGTAATACAATCCTCAAATGCTGAGCGTGCTCCTCCTGGCTACGAGAGTAAACCAGGATGTCATCAATGAATACAACGACGAATGAGTCCAAATATGGCTGGAATACACTGTTCATCAAATGCGTGAACGTTGCTGGGGCATTGGTCAGCCCAAAAGACATCACCAGGAACTCATAATGGCCATATTAGGTCCTGAAAGGTGTCTTAAGAATATATGAATCCCGAATCTTCAGCTGGTGATAACCAGACCTCAAATCAATCTTGGAGAACACCCTCGCTCCCTGAAGCTAGTCGAAGAAATCATCAATACGAGGCAAAGGATACTTGTTCTTGACTGTGACCTTGTTCAACTGCCTGTAATTAATACACATTCTCATGGAACCATTCTTCTTCTTCACAAATAGAACCCGTGTACCCCAAGGTGACACACTAGGCCGAATAAACCCCTTATCAAGGAGTTCCTGAAGCTGTTCCTTCAATTCCTTCAACTCCGCCGGTGCCATACGATACGATGGAATAGAAATGGGCTGAGTGTCCGATACCAAATCATTACCAAAGTCAATATCCCTTTCAGGCGGCATGTCCGGCAAGTCTACAGGAAACACATCCAGAAAATCACGTACCACCAGAACAAATTCAATAATAGGAGTCTTTGCACTAACATCCCTCACAAAAGCCAAATAAGATAGGCAACCCTTCTCAACCATGCGCTGAGCCTTCAAATATGAAATCACCCTACTTGGTACATAATCTACAGAACTGCTCTACTCAACCCTCGGAATTCTCGGCATAGTCAACGTGACCGTCTTAGCGTGACAATCTAAAACAGCATGACATGGAGATAACCAATCCATATCCAATATCACATCAAAGTCAACCATACTGAGCAATAAAAGGTCCACTTGGGTCTCCAGACCCCCAATAGTCACCACACATGACCGATATACGCGGTCCACAATAATAGTATTGCCCACAGGAGTAGATACATGTACAAATGAAACTAAAGACTCACAGGGCATATCCAGAAAATGGGTGAAATACGAGGAAACATATGAATACGTGGAACCAGGGTCAAATAATACTGAGGCATCTCTGTGACAAACTGAGACAATACCTGTAATCACAGCATTTGAAGCAATAGCATCTGGTCTGGCAGGGAGGGCATAGAAATGGACCTATCCACCCCCTGATCTGCCTCCCACTCTAGGGCGACCCCTAGCTGACTAACCTCCACCCCGAGCTGACTGGGCGGGTGGTGAGGTAACTGGTGCTGTAGTTGGAGGCTGACTCCTCTACTGAGATAGACCTCCATGACGACCGAGGACACTGCCTCCACATATGCCCAAGCTCCCCACACTTAAAATAACTCCCTGGTGCTGGCGGCGAAAACTGAAGGGAACCCCTAGCACCGGGATAACTGGTAGAAGAACCTGGCATGAAAGAGCCCTGAACAGGTGGAGCACAATATGAACTATGAGCTGGAAGGGCTCTAAGTGATGAGTGTCCTTGATGAGAACTGTGAGAACCATGGCCAGATGATGCACCCCGATGAAATGGCTGAGCTGACTGAGCCTGTCTGAAATGACGACCTCTATTGTGGTGGAACTGACCCCCAAAAGGAGCACCGCTGAATCCACCCTGACCACGAGGCCTTTTGGCCTCCCTCTCAACCTTCTCCTGACCGCGAACCATCTCAATCTGTCGATCAATGTCGACAACCTCATCAAAAGTAGCACCTGAAACCCTCTCTCTGGTCATGAGCAACTATAGCTGATAAGTGAGACCATCAATAAACCTCATGATCCTCTCCCTATCCGTGGGAACCAACCAGATCGCATGACGGGCCAACTCGAAGAACCGTATCTCATACTATGCCACAGATATATCACCCTGGCGAAGCCACTCAAACTGTCTGCGCAGCTCCTCTCTGCGGGATCGAGGTACGAACTTCTCCAAAAAGACCACGGAGAACTACTGCCAAGTAAGGGGTGCTTCACCAACAGGCCTACGCCTCTCGTAAGTCTCCCACCATCTGAGTGCAGCCCCAAAAAACTTAAAGGTAGTGAATGACACCCCACAAGTCTCCAAAATACTAGCAGTACGGAGTATCCTCTAACACCTGTCCAAGAAGTCCTGAGCATCCTCTCTCTCTATGCCACTGAAAGGTGGTGGATGGAGTCTCCCAAACCTCTCCTACCTACGTTGATCATCCTCAGGTATAGCAGGAACCACATAATCCTGAGCAACAGCAATCAGCTGGGCTAGTAGTACCTTCGGTGTTTGCAGTCCCTAAACAACCTGCTCGGGTGTGTGAGCGACGGGAGTCTGAGTGCCTCCCCTGGCTTGAGAAGTGGCTACTGCCATCGAGATAGAGACCGCCTGAGCAAGGCCAGTACATGCTGTCAGAATTTGAGCTAGGGCCTCCTGAAGGCCTGGAATCACAATAGGCACGTGTGGTGCCTGAGCTGGTGCATCAATAACTGGAACCTGGTCCTGATCTGGGACAACCGGTGGATTTGCAGGTACTGCCCCAGCTGTTGTACGGGGTGCATCTATGCCCCTACCACGTCCTCTATCGCGGCCTCGGCCTCTCGCGGCCCTGGCTAGTGGCTGGCCTTCCTGACTAGTAGTACGATTCCTTACCATCTATAAGAGAATGAAACAACAGATGTTTAGTTACTAGAATCAACATGTTTGGCACGACAAGAATTCAAGAATGTTGAGTTTCCTAAAGGTTCTGCAGCTTCCTGAAGATAAGTACAGACGTCTCCGTACCGATCCGCAAGACTCTACTAAACCTGCTCACGACTCGTGAGACCTATGTAACCTAGGCTTTGATACCAATCTGTCACGACCCAAACTAACCCCTGTCGTGATGGCGCCTATCGTGGAACTAGGCAAGCTGACTCGTTTCCAAAACAAATCGATATTTTCATTTCAAAGATAATTTCAATATTATTTAACATAAAAACCTTCGTAAAGGAGTTCCAATCAAAATAAAAGTGCGGAAGGAAAAGCCCGACATCGGGGTGTCACTAGTCATGAGCATTTACTACAATCTGTCTAACAATATCAAGGCTAACTCAGCCTGGAAAATATCTAAATACAACTAGAGGAAGATAAGAGGGAGAAGAGTAGGGGCTGCGATTGCCAAACAGCTACCTTGCTATCTCCAAGAAAATCTGCCACCAGAACAATCAATAACCGCTACCATGTCCAGCTACACCTGAATCTGCACACAAGGTGCAGGGAGTAACATGAGTACGCCAACTCAGTAAGTAACAACAATAAATAAAGATTGAGCAGTAGTGACGAGAAAATAAAGCATATAACGTTCATATAAGGAAATCTCAGTAAAATACCACATGCTTTTAAAAATCAGGATTTGAATCAAACATCTCGTTTAAACCCAGTTCCAGTAAAAATTATTTAAAGATGTTTTTCAACAGTTTTCAAACAGAGAGAAATACAAAGGTGAGCAAAAATGATGAAATCATAAACAGCCCCTCGGGCAAAACATCATTCATATACAGCCCCTCGGGCAAACCTCACAATCACTCTTGCCACTCGGGCATACCTCAAAATCACTCTTGCCACTCGGGCATACCTCACAATCACTCTTGCCACTCGAGCATACCTCACAATCACTCATGCCTCCCAGTCACTTAGCACTCGCACTTAGTAGGTAGCTGCGCTCACTAGGGTGTGTACAGACTCCGGAGGGGCTCCTTTAGCCTAAGCGCTATAATCTGCACAGACAACTCACGTGCTGCACGGACAACTCATGTGCTATAATAATAAAGTATGCTACAAGCGGGCATCCCCGATCCACACTCATCCTCACAAATCAGGCCCTCGGCCTCACTCAGTCATAAACCTCTCAAGCCCCTCGGGCATTTCAGTAAAATAGGGCATTCGGCCCAAAACATTTATATGCATCAAAATAGAGTCATAAAACTGAGTTATGCGGTAAACAAGTATAAACATGACTGAGTATAGATTTTTCAATCGAAGATAATTAGAGGATAGTAAGAAAAGCCCCTAAGGGTCCAAACAGCACTGGCGCAAGGCCCAAACATGGCATTCAGCCCAATTTACAGAAACTCTTTCTAAAACATATAAGCATCATATAGTTTCAACAAAGTATGCAACTTTACAGCTGCTACGGGACGGACCAAGTCACAATCCCCAACAGTGCACGCCCACACGCCCGTCACCTAGCATGCGCGTCACTAAAAATAGTAGAATGATACAAAATCCAGGGTTTTGTACCCTCAGGACTCGGCCTCCAAATGCTCCAAATCTATCCACAATCAGTACAATTCCATCAATATATGCTAATGGAATGAATTCCACAAGAAAAGCTACAAAATTAGACCAAAACCCAAAATTTGCTCAAACCCGGCCCCCGGGCCCACATCTCAAAATCCGACAAAATTTACAAAACTAGAAAGCTCATTCACTCACGAGTTTAACCATACCAAATTCATCAAAATTCGACATCGTTTGATCCTTCAAATCCTTAAATTACTCTCCAGAAATTCCAAGCCCTAACCCCTCATTTTCACTAATTACAATGATTAAACAACGAAAAATCACCATATATACAAGTATTAGGGCTCAAGTAACTTACCTCAACTAAACCCCCTTTATTCCCTTTTCAAATCTCTCCCAAAAGCTCCAAAAACCTAATAGAAATGGTGAAGAATGCACCAAAATTTGTGAAGTGTGCAATATGTACCCTCTGCCCAGGCTTCTCGCACATGCAACCATTTACTCGCACCTGCGGGACCGCACCTGTGGTCTAAGAAGCCGCACCTGCGCAACTCACTTATCCACCCAGACTCCGCATCTGCGGCAAACTCGTCACACCTGGCGCACCTGCATGTTTCCTCCGCTTCTACGAAGCCTGCCCAACATTTCCCCTTTCTACATCTGCTCCCCAGGTTTCGCACCTGCGACCTACAGCTCGCACCTGCGCAACCTGCCTAGACCAGCATTGCCCGCACCTGCACACTCCCCACTCACACCAGCAGCCTCGCACCTACGACTCTTCCTTCCGCTGGTGCAGAAATAGCAGAAGCAGCAGCTCCAACTGCAAATTTCAACTTCGACAAATCCGTTAACCACCCGGAATCACTCCGAGGCCCTCGGGACCTCAACCAAAAATACCAACAAGTCATATATCAACATACAAACTTAGTCGAACCTTCGAATCACTCAAAACAACATCCAAACACCAAATTACCATCGGATTCAAGCCTAAGAACTTCTAAATTTCCAAATTCGGCAACTGAAGCCGAAACCAACCAAACCACGTCCGAATGACCTCACATTTTGCACACACATCACAAATGACACTAGAACCTACTCCAACTTCCGGAATTCCATTATGACCCCGATATCAAATTTTCCACTGCCGACCAAAATCGCCAAATTTCTAATTTTGCCAATTCAAGCCTAATTCTACCACGGACCTCCAAATCACATTCCGGATGTACTCCTAAGTTCAAAATCACCTAACGGAGCTAACGAAACCATCAGAATTCAAATTTGATATCGTTTACACATAGGTCAACATCCAGTTGACTTTTTCAACTTAAGTTTCTACTTAAGAAACTAAGTGTCTCAATTCATTCTGAAACCACTCCGGTCCCGAACCAACTAACCTAATATAACATAATATAGCCGAATAACACAAAAAGAAGTAGAAATGGGGAAAACGGGGCTATAACTCTCGAAACGACCATTCGGGTCGTTACATACATATCTACCAAGTAGAATTTCAATTTGCGTGCTAATTTAATATGGACTATTAATGATTTTCCTGCATATGGAATGTTGTCTGGGTGGATGACTGCTGGGAAGCTAGCTTGTCCTTACTGTATGGAAAATAGTAAAGCGCTCACTTTGAAACATGGCCGAAAGCAATCGTGGTTTGATTGTCACCGTCAATTCTTGCCTGATGTTCATGAGTTTAGAAGGATGAAAAATGCATTCAAAAAGAATAAAGTGGACTATGATTCTCCACCTCCGATACTTTCAGGTGAGGAAATTTGGGAGAGGGTCCAGAACTTTAGTAAAGTTACTGAGGCTCCACCTTATAGATTCCCCGGATATGGTGTTAATCATAATTGGACGAAACAGAGTATATTTTGGGAGTTGCCTTATTGGAAGGATAATCTTCTCTGACACAACCTTGATGTCATGCATATTGAAAAGAATTATTTTGACAATTTGTTCAACACAGTGATGGATGTTAAAGGTAAGACAAAAGATAACCCGAAGGCTAGAATGGACTTACAAGAATATTATAGGCGGCTTGAATTATACTTGCAGACAACAAACAATGGTAAGGTATTAAAGCCCAAAGCAAGTTACACATTCACTTTGGAGGAGAGACGACAAATTTGTGATTGGGTTACGAAATTAAAGATGCCTGAGGGTTATGCGTCGAATCTTGGAAAAAAGTAGATATGGAGGCAGGGAAGTTGAGCCATTTGAAAAGTCATGACTGCCATGTTTTCATGGAGACCTTAGTGCCTATTGAATTTTGTGGTTTGCCTAAAAGAATCTGGAAACCCATCACAGAGATTAGTTTATTTTTCAAAGACTTGTGTTCTACCACATTAAGGGAAGAAAACCTACTTCGGATGGATCAGAACATTCGTGTAACTTCTAATAAGATGGAAAAAATATTTCCATATAGTTTCTTTGATGTGATGGAAAACCTTCCAATACACCTTGTACACGAGGCACGACTTAGAGGGTCTGTTCAATGCAGATGGATGTATCCCTTTGAGAGGTAATATTATAAGTTTGATGTAATATTCTATTTTATTTGAATGTTCTTGTCTAACATGAGATTATGTAGGACAATTGGCAAATGCAAACAATTTGTTAAGCAGAGGAATAAGATTGAAGGATCTATATGCGAAGCCTATCTTGCAAAGGAAACTGCACATTTTTGTTCTTATTATTTTGAGAGTAACGTGCCATGTTCTAGGAATAGGCCCAATAGGCACACGGTCGAATGTGTGAATGATCCATTATATCCACCAATGTCCATATTCAATCAACCAGGCCGATGTTCTAAGGATGTTAGAAAGAGAAGTTTGAGTGATATGGAGTACAAGTCAGCTACACTTCATGTGTTGCTAAATTGTCCCGAAGTTGTACTATTTCTCAAGTAAGTATTGATTTATTAGTTATCAAAATATAAAATTTACTATGATTACATATTGATGCAACTACTAAAAATATTTGATGTGTCACAGTCACTTCGTGGGTCAATTTGGCCATGATGTTGTATATACGAGATTTGATACGTGGTTCAAACAGTTTGTTTTAATTAGTTTTGTTAATTAATTTTATTAACTAATTAGTTTTGTTAATTAGTCAATTAGTTATGAATTAGTTTAGTTTAGGGTATGGGTTCAAGGTGGTGATGGCAACCAAGTTGGAGATATTGATTATTATGGTGTGGTCAAAGAAATATTACAACTAGAATATACAGGTTAGCCATATAAGAAATTGATACTCTTTAGATGCAAGTGGTTTGACCCAAATCCAACAAGAGGTACAAGAGTACACCACCAATACAACATAATTGAGGTTAATCACACGAGGGAGTATGATCGCTATGATCTTTTCATAATTGCACATAACGTTAGGCAAGTGTATTATGCTCCTTATCCATTTCGGCGGAATAAGTCCGATTGGTGGGTTGTAATAAAATCTAAGCCTGTAGGTAGGGTGGAAGTCGAGAATGTGTTAGATGTTGCATATCAAAATGATATCTCCAGTGTTCACCAAATAGTGGACGATCAGTTAGAAAATAATTTGGAACATCCTGAACGCATATTGGAAGAAGTTGATATAAATGAAGTAACAATTATAGAAAATGAGGATGAAGAATCAACTGATAAAGCTCAAACAAGCGAGGACGAAGAATTCTCGGACGAGGAACAATACGTCGATGAGGATTAAAAAGTTGGGTTTTTAAAGCACTCTCGTTTTATAGTTAGTTTCTTATATGTTTCAATCTAAATGTGTATTATATTATGCAGATGGCAGGCAAGGGTCAAGGTAATAATGACCCTACTAGTTCTCGGGGTCGAGAAAAGGGTAGGAAGGGAAAGAGGAGGGTAGAAAATAATAGTCCCTCTTGTACACCCTTTTCAGAGATGCCTATGTCTTATCCTCCACCAAACGGCTACACTGAGCTGCTACAGCATCACGAGCCGCACACCTTCATTCAGACACCAGGTCTTCCATCACAGGGCCATAGGACTATACGTCTGACATATAATCCAGCTGCCTCACAGCCATCTACATCAAATCCGCGTGGATCACATCCCTACATATCACAACCACATGGATCGCATCCATCCGTGTCACATCCACTCGGGTCACAACCACTCGAGTCACAACCATCAGTATCATAGCCACTTGGGTCGCATCCAGCTATGTCGCAGTCACAGGGATCGCAACCATCTTCATCATCGACTCCATCTATTGCAGGCCTTCTCCTGCGAGGCAGTAGATCTGACCCGCCTACACCGTCTACACATGCCTCTGATACACATACTTTGGATGATGATGATGAGGTAGTGCATTATGATTGATATGGCAGGATCATCATAGTCCCTGAGGGTGATGGATAAGTGTTATTTGTTATTTTTGCGTCTATTGATTTGTAACATTTTTACTAAGATATTAATGTATTTTTATTGTTAAATTGCAGGTTTCGGCTGGGTAATAAGACTGCGAAGATAATCACCAATGCCATCAGAAAGCTTTATGATGGCCCTTATGCGACTTGGACTGATTGCCCATTCTCGCTGAAGGAGCAAATTTTCAATCAATTTAAGGTATAAATGTTCTTTTAAATAGTTTAGTAATTTATATTTATGATATTTCCATCTAAAATTTAAATTTTGAGATACAGAACAAGTGTGTATGGGAAGACCACTATAGCGCAGAAGTGGCTGCAAATTTTCATCATAAAGCTCGCAAGAGATTGGCAGATGCTTTCTCGGATGCTAGAAAGAAGAACAAGAGGCCTGGCTGGTTACTTGAGAATTTGTGGAATGATTTTCAAAGGCAATGGCTTACCACGGAGTTCTTAGAGAGGAGCAAAAAAGGAAAGAAAGCTCTCACATCCGAGAAGGAAGGCTCCTTGCACACTGGAGGTGCGATCAGCCTAGGGACTATAAAAAGAAGATTGGTACGTAATTGCTTAAATTATTTTATTTTTCTAAGTATATCTATTCTGTTTATTAACTAAGCTAATTTGTTTTCAGGAAAAGAAGTATGGGCGTCCAATGAGCCATGATGAGCTATTCAAGGAGACGTATATTGTGAAGAAGAAGAAAGAGGGGGATCAAGATAGGTGGGTTGAGGACCGGGCCTTGACTGCATATGTAAGCTTTCAATTTTCTTTAAGTATTATAATTTAATTTTATAAAATTTTTGAAATACTGATTTAATTTAAAATAATATAGGGTCACTACCAAAGTAACGTGGAGGAATTCATCCGTAGCCATCCAGCTGGTGAATCGGGTAAGCCAACCCAACCTTCAGATGAGGATGCTGAAAGAATATGGTTGGAGTCTATTGGCGGTCCAAAATGGGGGAAGGTATATGGGTTTCCTACTAAACAATTCCATCGCTATAAGTGTGGAATGCAAGGAATATGGACTGCCTCACAAGGCGAGCAAATTAATAGGGAGAGCCTCTCCGTTATGCGGGAGACAATGACAAAGCTCACATCCGAGCTAGAAGCGGCCAAGGAAAGAGAAAGGCTTAGAGATGCTCAATTCATTGGCATGCAAGCTCAGATCAGAACTCTCCTATCTAGTGGAGCTTTTTCGTTGCCCCGGTCTCGTGAGTCATCTCCAGAGGGTCGATGTCCACGTGATCGTTCCTCCCGTCCTGCCCGTGATCGTTCCTCCCGTCCTCCCCGTGATCGTTCCTCCCGTCCTCCCCGTGATCGTTCTTTCCGTCCTTCACAAGACCATTCTCTATACCGTCTTGTAAATGAAAGTTTATCAGACGGTGATGATGATGTTGTAGAAAACACCCCTTGACTTTTATATACTTTGAACTAGACAAATAGAACCAGTTTTGAACAAGTTGTAATTAGTTTTAACTTGGTTTTGGATTTTGATGTTCAATTGAACTTTAATTTGTTAGTTTTAAAGTATTTATTGAATGTTTTGGTTGTTGTGTTGTTGTTGTTGTTGTTGTTGTTGTTGTTGTTGTGTTGTTGTTGTTGTGTTATTATTGTTGTTGTTGTTATTGTTATAATTCAATTGTTATTAGGTGTATTGGTATGCTGGCAGGTGGTGTAGCTGCCAAAACAGGCATTTTATGCCAAAATTTAACCCAGAAAAACCGACCAAAGTTGGTCGGTTTTTAATAAAAAAAAAATTATTCCAAAATACCGACCAAAGTTGGTCGGTTAATGAATATTAAATTCCCAGAATTCAACATTACCGACCAACTTTGGTCGGTATTTTGCCTGCACAGTTGAGGTTACCGACCATAATTGGTCGGTAATGTTTAATTTTAATTATTTTAAAAAAATATATATTTTCAATTACCGACCAAAAATGGTCGATTTATTTTAATTTTAATAATTAATAAAAAATATAATTTAGTTAAACCGACCAACTTTGGTCTGTAAAATTAAATTAATAAAATATATTTCCGACCAAAGTTTGTCGGTAAGTAATTAAAATTGTCAGATGGTCGTTTTAAGCTACCGACCAACGTTGGTCGGTAATTTCCGATCAAATTTGGTCGGTAAGCCATTTCGACCATCAAAACACTGTCCACACCCTAATAGTCGCATTTTGGTCGGTAATTGGACATAACCGACCAACTTTGGTCGGTTTTTTTGGTCAGTTTTTAGCGTATTTCTAGTAGTGTGGTGTTGATTGGAGGCTAAGATTTATATTTTGTTGAAGCTAGGTTTCGTTGATTTCTCTCGGAGCTAGGGTTTCCTTGTTTTTCATTACTTCGTTGTAGTTGCTCTATTATATCAAGGACTTACTTCTTCACGTTGCAAAGAAGGCTGGTATTTTCATCTCTCTTTTGCATGTGTTGGATTCTGATTTTAGTCTTAAGTGTTTGTTGGTGAGTCTAAAGTATTTGTTGGTGAACTGGCTCTACTTCTTCTTCCGCGAACACTCTTGACCCTACTTCTCCTTTATTCCTTTTGTCGTCTGATGTAACTGGTGTATCCTTGGTCCCTGTGCCATTTTCGGGGAGTGGGTTTGGAGGCTGGAAACACAGAATGATAGTGTCGTTGTCTGCTAGGAACAAAATTGCATTTATTGTTGGTTCGTGTCCTAAACCTGCTGCAACTTTCCCTGATTATAAACAATGGGACCGTTGTAATAATATGGCGATATCTTGGTTAACAAGCTCGTTATCACCAGATATAGTTGAAAGTGTTCAATACTCTCAGAGAACAGAAAGTATATGAAAACAATTAAATAATAGGTATGGTAGTGTAAATGGGACCAAAGTTTTTGAACTAAAAAGGGAACTTGCCTCTACCTATTAAGGATCCCTTGATATTGCTTCATATTTTACCAAACTTAAGAGAATCTAGGATGAATTGGGAGTAATGTACAATAGCCATGCAAATTCTTGCAATTGTGCTGCTAAAGAGGGTCTCCAAAAGGAAAAAGAGGAGGACAATGTCCATAAGTTCATCATGGGATTGAATAGGGTTTATGTTAGTGTGAGAAGCAATCTGTTGATGATGCAACCTCTACCATCCCTTGATAATGTCTATAATATTCTTCTTCAAGATGAAAAGCAAAGACAAGTCAACCCACCTCCTCAATTTACCTCTGAAGCAGCCTCATTCAATGTGAATTCCCTTAATAAAACTACTCAACCCCAACTGAATATGCAATTCCAGGGATAGCAGAGACAATTTACTCAAATAGTGAACTTTGATAATCAGTCTAGGGCCTCTAATCTCTTCTACAAGTATTGCAAAAAGCCTGGGCACTTAATTGATAAGTCTAATAAGCTTCATGGCTTTCTTGGTAACTTCAACTTTACTAAGTGTCACGACCCAATTTCCCCTCCGTGTGACGTCGTGACGGCACCTAGTCTCTACAACTAGGTAAGCCTAATATTTTGCGAAATATTGAAATAAAAATATAAATTTAACCAATTATTCAAAAATACACAACAAATCCCAAAAACCCGGAACATCGTGAATCACAAAATACAGAAGGAAAAATCTAGTGTCTCTATACATCAGAATCTAACAAGGAAAAATACAGAAGATAATGGACATGAGAAAGAGTAGAAGGGGACTCCGAGGTCTGCGGACGCGGCCGATATACCTACGCGGCCGATATACCTTGAAGTCTCCAAAGCTATCCCGACTCACTGATAGTGCGACTGATAAGGTGCACCTAGATCTGCACCCGAAAAATATGTGCAGAGAGTAGCATGAGTACACCATAATCGGTACCCAGTAAGTGCCAAGCCTAACCTCGGTCGAGTAGTGATGAGGTCAGGTTAAGGCCCTATTGGTAAATATATAATAAAACAATATAGAGTGTAATACCGCAATAAAAGAAAGGCTGAAATTTAACAACAATGAAACCATAGAAGGTAACAGCTTAGTACACAGAAACACAACAGGGGATCTCCCGAGATACCATCCCGTAGTCCCAAACGTAAATGTGCAGGGGGATCTCCCGGAATACCATTCCGTAGTCCCAAAGTAAATATGCAGTACATGAGGATCTCCCGGAATACCGTTCCGTAGTCCCAAATTAAATATGCAGCGCGAATGATAGAAATACAACTACATCACAAAATTCTTACAATTTAGTCTAAGTACCAGTCAGGGAAGAATCAGGAAATTCATTAAGCATGTTGAACATAATTCACATAAACAATTAAGACACGTAGACATGTTGTATTAGACTAAACATGATAGCTACACATATTGGAATAACTCAATTAAGAAATGAAAATAGATTAGTACTCATTAAAATGGTATAACTCAAAATAACAGGAAAACATGTTGCTGCTCAGTAAGAAAATCGGGTTTTCCACAACTAGCCCGTGTACGTACTCGTCACCTTACGTACACGGCGCTCACATAGCACAATAGTTCCAAATCTTAAGGGGATTTCCCCCACACAAAGTTAGGCAAGACACTTACCTCGAACCAAGCTCAATCAATCGGGCATAATGCCTTTCCCATGAATATCCGGCTCCGAATGGCCCACATCTAGCCAAAAGTAATTACATATCATAAATACAACCAAAATAGACTCATCTAATTAATGAAATCAACACTTTAACAAAAATTCCAAAATTAACTCAAAAATTGCCCGTGGAACCTATTTCTCGGAATCGAGTAAAAGTCATAAATACGAAAGCTCATTCACTCGCAAGTCTAACCATATCAAATTTTCTAAAATCCGACACCAAAATCTCGATCAAATTCCCAAAATGCGGCCTAAGAACTTTTCTCAATCCCCCCCCTCCCCAAATCCAAATTTAAATGATAAATTCAAGCATAGATTAGTGGAATATAACCATAGGAAGTTAAGAATAATTACCCAAAAACTTCCTCCGAAAATCTCTCCAAGTTCCGCTTTCTACCGAGCTCTCAATCAAATTTGTGAAGTGAACTTCAAACCTTCGAATTTGCCCCTTTTCTGCCCAGTAATTCCGCATCTGCGGACCTTGGGTCACACCTGCGATGCCGCACCTGCGGAATTTCCTTCGCAGGTACAGAAACGACTTAAGAGGGCTGGGTCTGCTTCTGCGAAAAAAGGGCCGCACCTGCGAGTGCGCGCATGCGGACTATTGTCCGCTTCTGCGATCTCCTCCGCACCTGCGGGTCCTTTAGCGCATCTGCGGACATCGCATATGCGGCATTTCCCTTCGCACTTGCGACCCCTGACCACACATATCAAATCCGCTTCTGCACTTGCCTCTCCGCACGTGCAATCAAGCACCTACGGTCTCTCCACCGCAGGTGCGAAAATGACAGATGCCTGAAGACTTCAGCAGCAACACAAATCTAACTTTTGATCTGTTAAGCACTCGAAACTCACCCGAGTCCCCCGGGACCTCAACCAAACATACCAACCAATCCTAAAATACCATACGAATTTAGTCGAGCCCTCAAATTACATCAAACAATGCTAAAATCACGAATCACCCTCCAATTCAAACTTAAAGAACTTGAAACTTCAAAATTCTATAACCGATGCCGAAACCTATCAAACCACGTCCGATTGACCTCAAATTTTGCGCACAAGTCATAATCTACATTACAGACCTACTCCAACTTCCGGAATCGGAAAACGACCCCGATATCAAAAATTTCACTACCGGTCCAAAATTCCAAAAATTCGACTTTCGCCATTTCAAGCCTAAATGAGCTACGGACCTCTAAAACACAATCTGGGCACACCCCTAAATCCAAAATCACCTAACAGAGCTAACAGAACCGACAAAATTGCATTCCGAAGTCATCTTCACACAGTTCTGACTACGGTCCAAATTCTAAGACTTAAGCTCTCATTTAGGGACTAAGTGTCCCAAAACACTTCGAAACTCAAAGCCAATCATCCCGACAAGTCACAATAGCAGAAATAGATATGGGGAAAGAAGTTAATAGGGGTTCAGGGCTCTAACTCTCAAAATGACCGGCCGGGTCGTTACATCCTCCCCCTCTTAAAACAATCGTTCGTCCTCGAACGAGCATAGAGACATACCTGAAGTGGTGAAAAGATGAGGATAACGGCTGCGCATATCCTGCTCGGTCTCCCAAGTCGCCTCCTCGACCGGTTGTCCCCTCCAATGAACCTTCACGGAAGCAATGTCCTTTGATCTTAGCTTTTTGACCTGCCTGTCTAAAATAGCCACTGGCTCCTCAACATAAGATAGATCCTTGTCTAATTGAACTGAGCTGAAATCCAACACATGGGACAGATCGCCGTGATACTTTCGGAGCATAGAAACATGGAATAGCGGATGAACTCCTGCTAGACTGGGAGGCAAGGCAAGCTTATAAGCAACCTCCCCAACTCGACGCAACACCTCAAATGGACCAATGAACCTTGGGCTCAGCTTGCCCTTCTTTCCAAACCTCTTAACGCCCTTCATAGGCGAAACCCAGAGCAAGACTCGCTCTCCAACCATGAATGCCACATCGCGAACCTTCCGGTCCGCATAACTCTTCTTTCTGGACTGGGTTGTGCAAAGTCTATCCTGAATCACCTTCACTTTTTCTAAGGCATCCTGAACCAAGTCTGTACCCAATAATCTGGCCTCACCGGGTTCGAACCAACCCACTGGGTAACGACACTGCCTACCATACAGAGCCTCATATGGTTCCATCTGAATGCTGGAATGATAACCGTTATTGTAAGCAAACTCCGCAAATGGCAAGAACTGGTCCCATAACCCCCTAAAATCTATCACACACGCACGAAGTATATCTTCTAATATCTGAATAGTGCGCTCGGACTTCCCGTCTGTCTGAGGGTGAAATGTTGTGCTCAACTCAACCCTAGTACCTAACTCATGCTGTACAGCTCTCCATAACCGTGATGTAAGCTGCGTACCCCGGTCAGAGATAATAGATACTGGTACGCCATGAAGCCTGACGATCTCACGGATGTAGATTCGAGCTAGATGCTCGGAAGAATAGGTAGTCATCACAGGAATGAAATGAGCCGACTTGGTCAGCCTATCCATAATCACCCAAACTGCATCAAACCTTCGCTGAGTCCATGGGAGTCCAACCACGAAATCCATAGTGATCCGCTCCCATTTCCACTACGAAATTTCTAACTTCTGAAGCAATCCACCTGGTCGCTGATGCTCATATTTTACCTGCTAGCAATTCAGACATCGAGCCACATACTCTACTATGTTCTTCTTCATTCTCCTCCACCAGTAATGCTGTTTCAAGTCCTGATACATCTTTGCAGCACCCGGATGAATAGAGTACCGTGAACTGTGAGCCTCCTGAAGAATCAACTCACGCAAACTATCTACATTGGGCACACACAGCCTGTCCTGCATCCTCAATGCACCATCATCTCCAATAGTAACCTCCTTAGCATCACCGTGATGGACCGTGTCCTTAAGGACAAGCAGATAGGGGTTATCATACTGATGCTCCCTGATACGATCATAAAGAGAAGACCGAGAGACCACACAGGCCAATACTCGATTCAGCTCAGAAATACCCAATCTCACAAAACTGGCTGGCTAAGGCCTGAACATCCAACGCCAATGGCCTCTCTGCTGCTGGTAGATATGCTAAACTCCCTAAACTCTCTGCCCGGCGACTCAAAGCATCGGCCACCACATTGGCCTTCCCATGGTAGTACAAAATAGTGATATCATAATCCTTAAGTAGCTCCAACCACCTCTGCTGACGTAAGTTAAGATCTTTTTGCTTAAACATATGCTGCAAACTCCAATGATCGGTGTAAATCTCACAAGGAACACCGTACAAATAATGCCGCCATATCTTCAATGCATGAACAATAGCTGCTAACTCAAGGTCATGGACAGGATAGTTCTTTTCGTACACCTTCAGCTGTCTGGATGCGTAGGCAATCACCCTACCATCCTGCATCAATACCGTTACGAGACCAATACGAGATGCATCACAATATACAGTATAAGACCCCGAACCTGTGGGTAATACCAATACTAAGGCTGTAGTCAAAGCTGTCTTGAGCTTATGAAAGCTCTCCTCACATTCCTCTTTCCACCTGAACGGAGCACCCTTCTGGGTCAGCCTGGTCATAGGTGCTGCAATAGATGAGAATCCCTCTATAAAGCGACGGTAATACCCCGCCAAACCAAGGAAACTTTGGATCTCTATAGCTGAGGACGGTCTGGGCCAACTCTGCACTGCTTCAATCTTCTTTGGATCCACCTGGATCCCCTCACTCGATACTATATGACCCAAGAATGTCATTGAGTCTAGACAAATCTCACACTTTGAAAATTTTACATATAACTTCTTTTCTCTCAAGGTCTGAAGTGCAGTCCTCATGTGCTGCTCATGATCCTCCCGACTCCGGGAGTATACCAAAATTTCGTCAATAAACACAATGATGAATGAGTCAAGATTGGGCCGGAACACACTGTGAATCAAGTGCATAAAAGCTGCTGGGGCATTGGTCAGCCCATCCCAAACCCAGCTTTAAAACATTCTGCCCAGCCACGATTTCCGCTTCTGCAGCTAGCCAATGGCATCTACGGCACCGCATCTGCGGAAATAACCTCGCAGATGAGGTTTTCCCCCTTAGCTGGCTTGTCCGCTTCTGCGATCAGCGACTTGCTTCTGCGGAGCCTTGACTGCTCCTGCGGATGCGCATCAGTGCCCCCAACTCCGAAACTGCGGCCCTTGCCCAGGTGGTCCAGGACCGCTTCTGCGACTATAACGCCGCACCCCTTTCTCGCAGGTGCGATTGCACCAGACAGCAGCTGCTTCAACTCTTTCTTCAACTCCAAATTCGATCCGTTAACCACCCGGAATCTACCCGAGGCCCTCAACCAAATATACCAACACGTCCCAAAGCACATCACGGACTTAGACGAGCCTTTAAATCACACCAAACAACGCTAAAAACATGAATCACCCTCCAAATCAAACTTAGTGAACTTTGAAACTTCAAATTCTACCATCGATGCCGAAACCTATCAAATCACGTCCGATTGACCTCAAATTTTGCACACAAGTCACATTCGACATTACGGACCTACTCCAACTTCCGGAATCAGAATCCGACCCCGATACCAAAAAGTCCACTTCCGGTCAAACTTCTCAAAAACCTTCAAATTTCTAACTTTCGCCAAATGACCCCAAAATGACCTACGGACCTCCGAATCCACTTCCGGACGTGCTTCTAACACCAAAATTGTCATACAAAGCTATTCCCAGTCTCGGAATCCCAAATGGACATCGATAACATTGAAATGTACTTCAACCCAAATTTATGAAATTCTTTCAAAATGCCAACTTCCACAATAGGTGCCGAAACGTTCCCATGTCATCCAAAAACCGATCCGGACACATGTCCAAGTCCAAAATCATCATACGAACCTGTTGGAACCTTAAAATCCTGATTCCGAGGTAGTTTACTCAAAAATCACCCTTTAGTCGATTCCTCCAACTTAAAGCTTCCGAAATTAAAATTTTCTTTCCAAATCAACTCCGAACTTCCCAAAATTAAATTCTGACCATGCGTACAAGTCATAATACCTGAAGTGAAGTTGTGCATGGCACCAAACTGTTGAATGATGCGCTGGAGCTCAAAACGACTGGTCGGGTCGTTACATTCTCTCCCACTTAAACATACGTTTGTCCGCGAACGTGCTAAGAACTGCTCTGGTATGAAATCACTGTTCAAAACCTCGTGCACCTACCCATGCTATCACCACTTGGTTGAGTACATTTTCTCGAACAAATCTGAAGATTCCCCTTTTTGTTTAGTTAAAGTAGCCTTAGAGCCAAATTCCAACATCCGAAATTTTCTGCCAGGCCTACTCCCATCATCTGAACACCCTACCACTCACTACACGATGTACCAATATGTGATTGTATACTCTCACTGAATTCATACCATGCACCGCATCATTCACTTGACCATAATAACATCCTCTAACAACAATAGCTAAAATCCCAGGAATCTGATGCTTACAATACACCTCATGACTCATATAAGTCTTGTTCCAAGTCTTGAAATGCCACAACAGAGAAGATGTGTAGAACTCCTAGCCACATGCCGAATTACAATTTGTGGAGTATCTCCTCCCGACAAGAACCATTACCTCATTCTGGACTGAATAACAATATTTACTCTTTAATATGCTTTATATAAATCTGATCACACTGATCCCAAGTCCAAAAATCTCATCTCACCCAGTACAAGTCGTTACGGCGATAAGCCACCACAAACACTACCAAAGGTCTCATATGATGCCACCATGTGCCAACAATCCATAAACTCGAATGTGGTACTTAAGGAAACGAACTCTGGAAAGAACTACTCAACCCACGTAACTAATTAAACAACCAAAAAGGTGTTATGAACCTTCCCCAGGAACTGAGAAGCAAAACACACAAGAATAGGTATATGGAGTTGTACTCAACATCACACTGTTGCGGCGTGCAACCCGATCCACACATGATACCGTTGCGGCGTGCAACCCGATCCAACCATGATACCCGTGGAGGCGTGCCACCCGATCCACACATAATAATCTAAAGAAAACACACATCGAGCCGTAACGCTTATACTCACTAAATGCCCGAATATCAACCATAAGCACGCCAAGTGCACAATACAAATCCTGGGGAGATGGGTAGCACCATACGCTACAAAAACTGAAGCCCGACTAAGGTGCTATTTGTGACCTGTATCTCGAGAGCCATCCTGCTCACATAATACCACAAACCATACGGGATCTCAATACAAGTGCGAATAATCAAACCACCTCACAACCCACTTGGTATAATATAGATTACACGGGATAGATGACGACAGGAATAACATCCAAGGCCCGAAGACCCTCCCGAAAACAACGATATGCTGAGATGAGCATATCCGACCTGATATACAGCCCACATTCACATTTAGATTCATCCACGAACCTCATATCGATTCTGATCATACCATGCTTGACTAAGTAGACTCTCAAAGGCCCACAATGACCTATTCACGACACATAAGAACAACCATCAAATCTGGAATAAACTTCCATATTCCACAACCAAATGAACTAAGTGATCTCTAGGCATAAATTCTCACATTAGCGATAGTACCACAATCTCGATACTTGGTTTCCAATCTTTAATCAATCAAGTTACTACATGACACACTTATACAATCTTCCCATGGGATATACTCCCACGACCCTCCGCACCAGGTAACAAGTCTGCACATCCATACCACCGGTCACATAATGTTGTAAAGCAAATCAAGAAGCTGCAAATCAGTACACAAAGCCTCTTACACAGGACACCGATCTCAGGTGACGCTAAGGACAATACCAACTTACTCTAAACATCTGAATTCTTCCCTGCTTATCCGAGCTCGTGACATTCTTGTCGATATCAAATGCAACCTTGATCCTCAACTTTCAATTCCCATGTCGCTCACTGTACCTAACATAATAATACGCAAGAGTACCAGAATTTCATCATAACTCCTGAACCACCAATATGGTACACACTTCATCATATAGAAACTTCTCACTTAACTCATTTCAGGAGAACCATTGCTCCACGTGACTGAATTCCCATAACCGCAAAAAAATACAAACCTAGAGTGGTGGTTTAAACCACTATAATTCTTATGAGCTCCATCTACATATAACAGGCCATAATACTCGCATGTCTCCAAATAAGATCAATTACGGCGGTCGTCAAACCTCGCATGTACCGCCATAATTCACAGGTATACTTAACACGCTGAAGGAACTGATCACTGCCATCATCATGCCGATTCAACCATTGCTAACCGAATCCGACTTCTTCTAATTTACTCTGGATCTTCCTTAGAAATAACAATAGCTCCTTAATCAATATAACGAACTCAATCTGCACTCATCCTGACTGACCCCATTTCACGAGACCACATTATCTCCAAAACCCACGAACCATCTCGTGCCCTCCTTGTGCGCACATTCGCGTCTTCAACTGGTATACCCATTTTGAAAATCCCTCAATGAATCAGAAGTTGTTTTCTCCCATTCCTCCAATGCCACAATGCAGACCGAAGATAACGTAGAATACTCCAAGCTACTCTTCATAATCCGCTGCAAAAGCTCAATACTTAACCATACTACTGGCTTGAAATCCTTAGGCACCGCACTTTGAACCCACTAGAACCATTGTTGAGAGTCATCCACTCTAACTTGTTCCCAATTACGATCAAACTCTAAGGCCCTGCTGGCACATGAACAGCCTTTCAAAGAAACACCCGGCTGAATCACGTTCCTTGTAACTCACCTCTACACGAAGCATAAACTCTAAGTTTTTCCAAAACCTGAACATGAATCGATAAGGCCAATTATAGCACACATTCTTCAAATCATTTGCTCAATTCACCACTGACGTTCTCTTTCCTTAGCCGTAATAGCCCACCAACATACCGATAACCAGAAGCCTCTAAAGTAGACAACCATGCAATCCAATCGTAGGCGGTAGGGCTCTCCCACTTAGCTTGAAGATACCATTACATAACCCTGGAACCTACCAAGATTCCTTATCTCCTATTGACATGATCTCACGCAATCGACCCGCCAAATTCCTCAAAATCTTCCTGTTAACCATTTTATGAACATTCTGAATCACTAGCCATATTCACATGTTCGACCTCTCACCGGGTAGAGAGTGAAATTCTTCGTAGAAGCTTCATCAACACCACACAACCGTTAACCTGCTCACCGGAGATAACCCACCTGTGGAAATTCCGTGCCGACACCTTCCAACAACGCTGCACCTAGAATAATTACCACGAAACCAATAAACCATCCTGAGCCTGTGCTCATTCACCAGTTGTACAAGTCGGTTCACCCCTCATGGACATCAACTAAAGGTGCGACAATACATTCCAATCCAAAGTCATGTTGTATCCTGCTTCCTATTAAGCAACTCCCTCATGTCACACCCAATCTTCCTCAATATAGCAGTCAATATTCCAAATTAAGCTCGTAGACCTAACCACTGTCCACCATAAATCCCAAATCACTCTAACCTCCCCCAAGGCGTATAGTCATCCTACCACAGAACCCATATGCAACTCTGCCACTCTCCACTTTGGTCAAACCCTCTCCTTTAAGCAACTACCCGACTTCGGTTTCTCACAGTTGATCTTCTAGAATTTAACCACCGCAAGACACCCCCCACATGTCTTTCCTCATCCTTCGCTACCCAGTTGTTGCCTTAACTCAATATCTATATCTGTAGCACTTGAACCAATAGATTGCTACCAACTTTAAACCTTTTCGAAGATCATCTTCCTTGAGCCCTCAACACCCGGACCACCGATTAAGTCCTGAACCACCGCACATTGCGATCTCTGACAGCCACTTCCCCAGCATTGTTTCACACCACCCTGCCCGAAGGCAAATCGATGAAGACTATAACACCGGCGAACTTAACACATTCAATCCAGGGCGACGATACCACATCACAGATGAAAATTCTACCATGCTCGAAATACCAAGTCTCGTTACTCCGTCAATCCAAACCTGAACATTCATAGTCCGACTGCCTTTCCTTCACCGGAAATAAAATACTGGATCTCTGAATAATGCACTGAGTAAACCTCCTTACCAAGCCATTCACTGCTTTGACGCATAGACAAGCATCCTACCATTACACAAACACGGTGCGATAGCAACACACGAATTGTCATAACAATCGATGCCAAATCTCAAATCCTTAGGAAATGCTGATACTGAGTTGTAACGACAGAACGACCTTCCGCGAGGCGACGACAATAGACCAATCAAATTCGCAGGGAGAAACATCTTGCACCACATTTGTAGTACCATTAAAATCCCTCGATTCCAATTTATAACAAGCACATCACGTCGCATAAGACTGAATAGGAAGGGAATGAAAGAATAAGCCTCAAAGGAATCGAATCGCACGATGAGGAATCAAGAAGGGAAGTGCTCCTACTAGTCTTGTAGCCTCTAGAAGATAAGCATAAACGTCTCCGTACCGATTTCTGAAATCATATTTCCTTCAATTAAATAGTAAAAGATGAAGTTTACAAAATAAATAATAATATCTTTAAAAATTTCAATACAGTGCAACCCATAATCGCCCAAAACCAGGTGTCACAAGTGCATGAGCATCAACTATGAATATAAAATAAAATAGAACATATGTCCAGAATACAAATTGGACAGGAAAATATAAATACTTTGAAGGAGACTCTGCTGGCTACGGACTCGTAACGTAGAAGGCAGCTCACCTAAGTCCCCACAATAATCGTAATTCTGCGCCCACAAGGCCACTAGACATATATGCACCTGCACAAAAACGTGCAGCAAGTGTAGCATGAGTACGTAAATCAACGCGTACCCAGTAAGTATCCCGCCTAACCTCGAAGAAGTAGTGACGAGGGGTCGATTCCGACACTTACTAAGGGCCAATAATATAATAATATGAAATTCTAATTAAGCAAGATATAACTAACGATAAAACTCAGAACAAGAAATAATTGAACAAGTCTTCAGAAATATTTAAGAGCTTGAATCACTTCCTTCCTTTAAAACTTACGATCACACAAATAATGAATTTTTACCGATTATGAAAGGAACTTCCAGTTCTATTATCACACACGAATACCACTGAGGACGTTCGGCCCAATCCAGCATAAATGTAAATTGTGCACTGTCGAGGGTCGAATGGCGCGAACCATAGATGCATCTATTACCCCGCTCGCGGATCATACATGCGACGTGGTCAAATATAAATTTATCAATAAATCATAACCCTTTCTTGATTCTTTTAAAAATAAAGACAATTCGATTTGAAGCTTTTAAATCCTTAAAAATCCTCAACTCAATTCCATTTGATAAAGTTAACAAATATAATCAAATAATGGTGTCCACAAGCATGGTGTAAACCTAAAACTACCCAAACATAAACAGGAATAGTAGCTACGTACGGACTCTCGTCACTTCGTGCGTACGTAGCCCCCACAAATAACAACACATTAATTAAGTTCACCTATGGGGTAAGTTCCCTCTTACAAGGTTAAAAAGGAGATTTACCCCGCTCCGAAATTCCATAACCGGCTTCCAAGCCCTTCCAATAACTCAAACCGATGCCTAACGCTCCAAAACTAGTCAATAAACGTGAAAATCCATAAATATACACTCTAATACTTACTATAATCCAATTTATAACAATTCCTAACTCCGCTTGAAAAGTCGATAAAAATCACCCTCGAGCCCACGTGCCCGGATTCCGAAAGTTTTCGAAGATAAACCTTACCCATATCATCATGAACTCAAATATACAATTTATTCCAAATTTCACGTCCAATTTCGTGGTCAAAATTCAAAAATATCCATTTCTAGGTTTTTCTACCAAAAATCTCAAATTTCTACAAATTTCAAGTCTAAATCCATATGTAAACCAAGTACTTAACTTGCAATAGGTGGGAATCACTTACCTTGCATGGGATGGCAAAAATACTCCCTTGAAGAGCTCTAAAAATCGTCCAAGCCATGTGGAAAATGGGTGAAATGAACCCAAACCCAGCTTTAAAATATTCTGCCCAGCCACGATTTCCGCTTCTGCGGCTAGCCAACCTCATCTACGGCTTTGCATCTGCGGAAATAATCTTGCAGGTGTAGTTTTCCCCATTAGCTGGCTTGTCCGCTTTTGCGATCAGCGGCTTGCTTTCTGCGAGACCGCTTCTGCGGAGCCTTGACCGCTCCTGCGTATGTGTATCAGCACCCCAACTCCTCATCTGCGGCCCTTGCCCAGGTGGTCCAGGACCGCTTCTACGACCATAACGCCGCACCTGCGGGCTCGCACCTGCAGCCCCTTTCTCGCAGGTGCGATTGCACCGGACACCAGCTGCTTCAGCTCTTTCTTCAACTCCAAATTCGATCCGTTAACCACCCGAAATCCACCCGAGGCCCTTGGGACCTCAACCAAACATACCAACACGTCCCAAAGCACATCACGAACTTAATCGAGCCTTTAAATCATGTCAAATAATGCTAAAAACACGAATCACCCTCCAATTCAAACTTAGTGAAGTTTGAAGCTTCAACTTCTACCATCGATGCCGAAACCTATCAAATCACGTCCGATTGACCTCAAATTTTGCACACAAGTAACATTCGACATTACGGACCTACTCTAACTTTTGAAATCAGAATCCGACCCCGATACAAAAAAGTCCACTTCCTGTCAAATTTCTCAAAAACCTTCAAATTTCTAACTTTCGCCAAATGACCCCAAAATGACCTACGGGCCTTCGAATCCACTTCCGGACGTGCTTCTAATACCAAAATTGTCATACGGAGCTATTCCCAGTCTCAGAATCCCAAATGGACATCGATAACATTGAAATGCACTTCAACCCAAATTTATGAAATTCTTTCAAAATACCAACCTCCACAATAGGCGCCGAAATATTTTTGGGTCAACCAAAACCCGATCCGTACACACGTACAAGTTCAAAATCATCATACGAACCTGTTGGAATCTTCAAATCCCGTTTCTGAGATTGTTTACTCAAATATCACCCTTTAGTCAATTCATTCAACTTAAAGCTTCCGAAATTAGAATTTGCTTTCCAAATCAACTCCAAACTTCCTGAAATTAAATTCCGACCACGCGTACAAGTCATAATACCTGAAGTGAAGCTGCTCATGACCCCAAACCGCCGAACGATGCGTTGGAGCTCAAAATGACCGATCAGATCGTTACAACGTGGAGGTTCTGTATGGGTTGCCGGTTGATGGACATCCTATAGCTTTACCGCATGCTTTCAGAGACTATATGGGATTGCAGTATCTGGAGATGTTACAGCGGCTCACCGGTTTCCAACCAGCGGATGAGGCTGCATTAGTTGGGGCTAGTTGTCTGTAGTTGACGCCCGTCCGGTTGCATCTGGAGGCGATGCATGCGGACATTACGGATGATACATCGGATCTTCATATTAACCGATACACGAGGTTGTTGATGTTGCTTATGTTTGGAGAGGTATTTTTCCCGAACACTTCGGGAAATCTAGTCAGCTTGAGTTTTCTTCATCATCTTGAGCGGCTAGATGATTTACATGATTACAGCTAGGGTGCAGCTGTTCTTGGTTACTTGTATAGGCATATGTGCCGGGCGAGCATGGGCACGCAGCGAGACGTTGCCTGATTTTTGCCGCTAATGCATGTGAAAACATAGTCAATTATTTTCATGATTATAACATACATAGTAAAAATATACCTTAAATTTTATGTCCACATTGTATATTAGGTTTGGGCCTGGGAGCGGTTCCTGCAGTTGCAGCCACCTCTACCACCCTTCGCTCTGGATGCACCACCTCCACCATTTCTCCCTTTAGCTAGGAGGTAGGTTGATAGGCGGGGATACAGACGTGAGTACGAGGCTCGACATAATCTACCCTATTGTAGGGATTTGTTAGATTTGTTGGAGGGCACGCAGGTAAATGTATACTTAAGTTTACTTGGCCTGGCTTTATATGTGTTGCGTATACTCACGGTTCCTATTTTTACTTAATAGTTCATTTGGAGGCCATACAACGACGAGCTAATAGTTGGTTTGCCCGATTATTGCTCGACCAGCCGAATTATGAGGAGCTCTTTCATCCCATTGACGTGTCTCGATATTGTCGAGCATCATGCCACCGAGCGAGTCCTTCGCCAGTTTGGTCGACCATAGCTTGTACCTCCACCGCCCGCTTGGCATAGGACACATTACCAGTGGGATGATCGTTCCGAGGTTGAACAGACATATATGGCATGGCTAGAGTCGCAGATCGATATTTGGGACCAACGACATGACCTGATTCCGCCACCCCCTCCACCTGACCGTACGGATGGTGAGCATGAGTATATGGGCTGGTACCGCAGCGTTATCCGACTTTTCGTCGAGAATGCGGTTCATCACGCTGGTGGTCGGTACGTTTCATACACCGGGAGGCACGAGGAACTGGTATATTATTTGGTATACTTACTTATAACGTTAACATAGCGTTCCGTAATTAATATTTAACATGTTGTGCAGGATATTAGCCTACATCTTTTCTACTAGTTAGGACTGCAAATGCAGCATCATACCGGCGAGGGAGCGGTCGCTTTGCACGAGTATGGCCGGCAGGTTACAGATCTGGCTTCCCGGACATTGAGGCAAGCCCGAGATGATGAATGTTTAGGATACAAGGCTGAGTATGTGCCGCCAGAGCAGTACCATCGTGGGCCACCAGTGGAGCCTGAACGTGGTGGACGTGGCAGGCGTGCCCAGAGAGGTAGGGGTGTCCCACAAGGTCGTGGGGGTCGGCGAGGACGTGGTCCCGGCATGGGGGCGTTGAGGCACTTGTTGAGGATGTTGGAGTTGATCAGCTGAGTGACCACCATGAGCCAGACCATGCTCCTAGAGATATGCCGTCATTCAGCCTTTAGCTTACTCTAGGGACTTCGCACGTGACCCCGCTAGCTCTAATGTTGATCGCGGGCACGGCCATTACGCGACAAGAGTGGGATCAGTATTTTCCTGGCCCTCCAGAGCCCTCGACGGTTGCTGATGATCGTCCGACACGAGATGTGGATAGTGGGCACCGACTGAGTTATGGCTCATAATCGAGGGATCTTTCACAAGATTTGGTTAGTTTGTATTACTATTATTTATATTTGTTTTTATCTCATTGATTAGTCATAAATATCTAAAGCGTTTTTTTTAAGGCATCATCCTCGCCCGTCACGGAGGCCACTTTGTGCGATACTGATGTGCTTGAGACGGATGATTATATTCAGGAGCCCGCTGAGACCATGGGAAGACAATTTAAAATTTTTTAGCTAACGCGTACATTACTAATATATATTTCATATACTAAAATATCTTATTATTCTGTAGGTTACTGCTGGACCAACGACCCCTTCTACCAAGCCTGGCAGCCTTACTGACGATCATGTTGCAGCGCATCCTCCGATAAAGAGGCGACGTGATGAGGATGATCCTGAGAGTGTAGCCGGGCGGGATTGGATGCGCCTCAGGCCAATGGCTGCTTTAAAGCATACATGCTGGGACACATTGACTTTTTTTTGATTTTATGTTCATATTTCAGTAAATAATATCAACATTATTAATGGTTTACATTATATGCGCATTATGACATTATGACAAAATGATACCCTAATTTTTCGCTCTTCAAATATTATGACAAAATGCAAAATAACTTAACGAAGAAATATTTTAAAAATTTTGAGAATATTTATGAATGGATTTTTACAAAATCCTTAACCTCTTTAAATAAGGCAAAAACCAGTCCGAGGGTACAATTATTTGAGGTATAGCGCCTTAAATATGGGCGTTATACCCAGTTGAATTATTGTTATGTCAGTTAAGCCCAGAAGAATTATTGGTGAGCCACATAATATATATAGCGTTGTAAGTTAGGGCGTTATATATATAGCGCCTTAAATAAGGGCGTTATACTTAACTGGACAAACGACCGTTAAGGTATAGCGCTTTATAAAGGGCGTCATATATATTATGATCGCCAATTTTTTTCACACATTTTAATTTTTTGAGTCCAAAAGAACCACATTTTGGTTCCGGCTTCGAAAATTTTGAGCTTGATATCAAAGCAAAATAATAGGGCATAGATGTTTAAAATACTGTTGTGAAATAATGAAATGATGGGTCGTCACTGTCATGCATCATTTGGAGCTCTTGGGAATCTTAGTAGTCGAGTTGGTTGACTACTTAAATTTTTATTTTGTCGGTGAGGATTCGATTTTTAGATTTGTAATTCCCTTCCGTTACCCCGGACCCTATGTATAATTAATTTTTGTTTTTCCTTAAAAAAGATGATGGGCCATTTCTGTCGTGCGTCATTTGGAACTCTCGGCCCATCAAGGATCATAAAGGTTCGTGACTGGGCCCTAATGATAATGACATCCACTATTAGACCCATAATTAGAATCCATAATTTTTATTTTTATTTTAAAAAAATAAAATTGTATAGCCACTCTCAAAACAATAGCTGAAAAATATATAATTTTTGTATATATTTTGTATATATATATATATATATATATATATATATATATATATATATATATATATATATATATATATATTATATACTATACTAGTATAAATTTAATATACTTTTCATCTATCGGATGTAAATAGTTTCTGACATGGATTAAAAGTAATAATACCCTCTCTCTTTTTTCCGTCTTGTCATGTCTCACAGATACATTATCAACTTTTATTTGCCCGTCGCCAGTTTTAAAGTCCAAATTAGCTTTTGGCAAGTCACACATATTTTATTAACTCTGATTTAATGATGTTGATCCATACGATTACTACTAATCAAGAGCCACATTAAAGATTAGTTTTGGATAAGTTCTTTTGACTTGTTGCAAATAGGGAGGTGTTAGGAGTAGCAGCTAACCAGATGTAGGTACATAATTGTCTTAATTTTGGATAAGGTCTGCATTATTATTACATTATATAATATCTTCATATTGAGTAGGCGGTGAATAATAGAACCTAATACCTTAGAAAAAAATATTACAACCTCATTGATTATCACTATGATGTTTAATTTACTGAAAGGGTTAATAAATTTTACTTTAAGTTGGTGAAGCCGAAAACTTATTGTTTAACTGTAGAAATTGTTTCGATGTGTGCTATTAATTTTGATTGATTACGCTTAGTGCTTTAATGTCAAAAGTTGATATCACAGTCACAGAGACCTATAAGCATTTTATTTATATTCGTTATCACATACGTATAACCTTGTTTATACAATAATACAACTCCATAATTGAAGTAAAGTAAGATACAGTGTCGATGCAACTAAATTGTAATACCTATCACAATCATCATTTCACGTCCCTTTAAAACCACTCCCTTAGCAGACAAAAAAGAAAAGGTAAATGGGTAATATATTCAAAAATATTAGAAAAATACTAAGCTAAGCACAAGCACAAATACGTGCGCTTGCTGTTTTATTGATCAAACCGAAACAATTCATGACTATGCATTAGTTCTAAAGTAAAGAGATCATTTAATAATCGTTATAAATTCAAAGTTGTTTGTACAAAGATGAGGGATTTGAGGAGAGGAAAAGGCTAATTATTGGCTTATTCTAAACAAGTGATATAGAAAATTGTTTACCCGAAAAATCGGATAGAGTTAAATTTATAAGTAGTTCTAAGGATGTGTGATATAACTTGACACAAATCGTACAGAGAAACAGAAATGCGTATATTCTAGACTATGGGAATGAGAGATAAAATAGTGAGCGAGAAGAATTAATGACATAAAGTAAAACAGACTAAGAGGTTGATCTTTCAATATGGGAAGTAGACTTTTGTTACAATGTGTGAATGTCCTGATGCTTACAACAATTCCCCTCTTTATAGTAGAGGGATCCTACTTTATATACAATAAAAAATATATAGTGGAGAACCTATGATGAATTGTCTTTTTCCTAATTCCTGCAAGGATTCTATCCCTTAGTGCGGTTACAACGGCCCTTGTCTGTTAGCTCGATATTGGATCGAGCCATCGGCCTTGACTCGAGCTTGATCCTGATTCGGAGTCTTGATATTCGGGGTGGGCGTTGGTCGGTCTATGCATCTTTGACAACTTTCGCGTCGCCTCGTAGTTCGATTTGGTTATGGGCTCGATAATGATACCGAGCTGATCATTGATCGGTCTTAGAGCTCGAAGCATGACGTCCTTACTTCAGACCTCGACCTGCCATTACGCAGATACCCTTTGATCGAAGCATTATCATCTCGACCAGTCCGTACGACTGACTAACAGGTTTCGACCGTATACAGATAGTCCCATTGTTTCTCGGGAAGGATATGACGAGAAACGATATAATTTTCCAACGGTATGATTAGATGTATACTGACGTCTCTACTGAGTCCGACCATGACGCACGTGGTAGTTGTTCCATCGGTTCAGCTTACCGGGTATTTAATTCATGTCAGTCGATGTCTGCCATTACCTGAGATTGAACCGCCTCTGTTCAGCCTATAAATAGCATGTTCCTAAATCAAACTTTATATGTTACTCTTTTCGTCTCTATTTCGCCGCATGTAGAGCCATCTTCATCAGAGTTTGAAACCATCTTCCTTTTATCTTCCTTCGCCCCTCTTTTACTTATACCAATGGCAAAAACTTCAAAAACCATGCCATAGAAGGAGAAAGCTTCCTCTTCCCCGCCGGCCGGCGACAAGGCGTCGGCGGAGCCGCTTCCCCACGAGTACGTTTCTGGCCCGTGTATTCAAATGCCGATTTTAAGGTTGAAAACCCTTCTTTGGTTCTGGGACGATGTGAGCATGTGTTGATGTACATATGCTCGATAACAGAGAGCCATCTCGAGGTCGTGAGGAAGGACTGCAATTGGGGTCCCGGGGTTGTGCTGCAAATTCCTTCTCTCGAAGAGAGCATCGTCACTCACGTGGAGAGGGTTTTAAGTGTTTATACTTACCCATTCATGTTGGGTCCCATCGACCAAGTGATTATTGATTTTTGCAAAATATATAAGGTCACTCTCAACCAAATTTACCCTTCTCTATGGCGCATAGTAATCATACTGCGCTTCTTCTCTAACAAGGATGGGGGCTGAAGTTTACTCTAAATCACCTCATGCGATTGTATCGGCCTCAAATCTTTCGAGGACTAATCAGGCTCCACCGCCGGTCAACGAAAGCTTTAATGTCGAGCATCGATGAAGACAAGGATCGGGGTTGGATGGGCCGCTTTATTCGGGTGAGGACCCGTGACCTTATTCCGGAAGAGAAGATGTCGTTCCTCGAGGAGTGGAATTTCAATCGTAAGTGACTTTTTTTTTTAACTTTGTTTTTCGTATCTTTCTCCGATTCTGTCTGATATCCCCTTCTGATGTGCAGCCGTCCCTTGGATGCCTAAAGGGGTACCTGACCTCGAGGATTGGGTTCGGAAGTTAGCCTTGACTTCCTCTAATGCCGAACGCGCCTCGCGTGACTTGGAAAAAGGTAGATGGGAGGCCAAGAATCACGGTAAGGGTCCCTTTTCATGTTTTTTGAAACATTTTTATGCTCCATTTGTTACTGACTTCCTTTCATGCAGGCGTGACCAAGGATGCCATTTTGAGGCCTTCGAGTGGTGAGGAAGGAACCAAGTCCTCGGTTCCGAAATCGAGGAAAGATAAAAAGAGGAAAGCTGCTTCTCAGTCCAAGGACCCTAAGCCAAAAACTCGAAGGGTGAGGAAAAAGGTAATCGCTCTTGCGATGGACTCGGTCCAACGACTGAGAGATGAAAAAGAAGAAGATGCTTTGGCACTGGTGGTCCGATCTGCGAAAGCCATCGAGGTCACCAGACCTTCTGAGCCGATGGCAGCTACACTGGACGGGGCCGGTTCTGATACCCCAAGGATCGATCAGAGCGTCCCGAGCGATTCGCTCGGGACTATGATAGTGGGTCATTTGCCTTCTCTTCCGACCTTTTCTGAGGAGACGTTAAGGGAAGCTCGAGAATTGAAGACCCCTGATATGGGCGAAGGCTCCAGTGTAGGGGATCCTTTTCGGGATTGCTTTACTGGAGTCGATGATGCCTCCGATATTAGTGACGCTTCTATTCTTCTAGAAGAGGCCCAACGTTTCATATCTCGGGTAATGATTTTACTACGCTTGGTTCTTTTGTTCTTTTCTAAACCTGACTTGCATTTTTTCCTTTTGTGTAGGCTCTTGGAAAGTTTCGAGCCGATCTCAGCCAGTATGAGGCCAAGTTTCAAAAGGTCTCAGAGAAGAGAGATGCTCTGAAGCTTCTTTGCGGCCAAAAGGACGAGATTATAAAGGACCTCCAAGCAGATTTGACCAAGGCTCGTAAAGAAGAGGCCGAGCTAGATAAACAGGTAAGCATCATTCTGTTAGAGTATGGATTCGACCCAACTGTGGAAGTTAACACTTCGTTATCTCAGCTGCAATAAAAGGTTAAAAAGATCGGGTTGCTTCGGGGAGAAGTTGATCAGATCAAGGCTGAGTGTGATCGGTGGAAGGAGACTATGGACTGCCTGGCTGCAGAAAAAGAAACTATCTTGGACAAACTATTATCGGCCGATGTTCAACTTCGAGGCGTCAAGCAAAATAGTTCGGCCCAGGACAGGAGGATCGAGGAGCTTGAAACCGGGCTTGCTAAGGCCAAGACGGAGATCGAGTCATCAAAAGTCATGGCGGACAAGTCTATTGCTATGTATCGGGCCGATGTCGAGGCTGCTCAAATGCAGCTAAGGGAGGCTTCTGACCGAGAGCGATGGGTTACTGACTTGGCAAAGTGCCAATCCCGGAGGGAAACCCTCGAGTAAGTCCACACTCGAGGTTTTGAACTTTCCGAGGAGATTGCTCGAGCTAAGGCGCTAGAAGCTGAAGCCAGGCAGCTTGTCTCCTTCGACGATGAAGATGATGATGAAGAAGGTAGTCTGGGCGGGTCCGATGAGGAGCCTGAAGGGGAAGCAGCTCCCGAAGGAGATATTGACACCGACCGTAGTTAGGATATAGTTTCCCTTTTGCAAAGTTTTGACCGGTCTCTTGTACATAACCTTTTTTGTTAATAATAGAGCTTCTTTTGAATGCCTTCTCAGTTTTATGTTCAAATATGCTTTTGCTTTTGTTAAGATTTTGTTATTGCAATCTAGTTTTATAGCGATTCTTTGAGCTGAGTTATCTTGAACTTTGGAGTAATGGAACCCTTTCGGTTCGATTTAAGTGAGAACAAAGCCTCAAACTCTCGTTGTATTGGTCCTTAAGCTTAATAATTGAGTGGGTTATTATTTGAGCTTGAAGTAAGATATCCCTTAGGCTTAATAATTGAGTGAGTGATTGCTCGAACTTGAACTCAGAGTATTGTAGCCCGTAGGATTTTTATGGTCGAGTGAGTGATTGCTCGAACTCGAAGTAAGATGGCCCTTAGGTTTGATAGTCGAGTGAGTGATTATTCGAACTCGAACTCGAAGTATTTGTAGCCCGTAGGCTTTATGGTCGAGTGAGCGGTTTGCTCGAACTCGATGTAGGATAGCCCTTAGGCTTGATAGTCGAGTGAGTGATTGTTCGAACTCGAACTCAAAGTATTATAGCACGTAGGCTTTTGTGGTCAAGTGAGTGGTTTGATCGAACTCGATATAGGATAGCCCTTAGGCTTGATAGTCGAGTGAGTGATTGTTCAAACTCGAAGTATTGTAGCCCGTAGGCTTTTATGGTCGAGTGAGTGGTTTCCTCGAACTCGATGTAGGATAGCACTTAGGCTTAATAGTCGAGTGAGTAATTATTCGAACTCGAACTCGAAGTATTGTAGCCCGTAGGCTTTATGATCGTCCATTACCTAAAATTCTTTTGATAGTGGTCGGCCCTTGAGCCTGTTTGAATCATGAAGTAGAAAGATCTTTTCGAAGTATGAGACATCTGAAAAGAAGAAGTTTTACTTTATAAGTCATTATACATGCGTTTGTATCTTGCGCCAGGGCTCGAGCAAAACTACGTGGGCATGGTTCGTTTTGACCATTTGGCCCTTACACTTTTCTCTATCGAGACCCTGTCTGACATGAATTTGATATGAAGAAACTTTCTTGTACCAAACTTGGTTTATTCTCGATGGTAGGGCCCCCCAGTATTCGAGGTTGATTATGAAAAATCCTTGGATACTGTTGAATTGCCCTCAGGTAGAACATGGTTGTTGCCTCGTTAAAAACCTCACCAAAAAAACCCCATTTGGGATAAAAGCCGATCTAAGGGGAAAAATAGTGCAACGCGTACTTTAAAACTTGAGGTCTCAATGTCTTTGATCGAACTCCTGCAATGGGTTAGCTTCGAATATGTATATATGGGTGAAAGGAAAGAGAGAATCATACCTTAACAATAATATTGTTTGAGGAGTGATATGTTCCAGTTGTTCGATAATGGTTTGCCATCCATCGTTCCGAATTTATAAGATCCCTTTCCGACTATATTGAGGACCTAATAGGGTCCTTCCCAATTTGGGCTAAGCTTCCCTTCATTAGGATCTCTAGTACTGATGGTGACCTTCCTTAAGACTAAGTTCTCGATCCTGAAGTGGCGGGGGTTGGTTCTTCTATTATAGTACCTTTAGATTCGTTATTTTTGTGCAGCCATTCGAACGAGTGCCGCTTCTCGTTTTCCATCTAATAATTCGAGGCTAGTGTTTATTGCCTCATGGTTTGATTCCACCGATGTATGTCGAAACCTTGCGCTGGGTTCTCCGACTGGAATTAAGTCTTCGGAGCCATACACTAAGGAAAACAGAGTTGCTCTTGTACTGGACTTCGATGTTGTTCGGTATGCTCATAGGACTTCAGGCAGAATTTCTCTCTATTTTCCTTTGGCTTCGTTCAACCTTTTCTTCAAGTTTTGGATGATAGTCTTGTTTGTTGATTCGGCTTGTTCGTTCCCACTGGGGTGATACAGTGTCGATAATATCCTTTTTATTTTATGATCTTCAAAAAATTTTGTTGCTTTACTGCCGATAAATTGCTTACCATTATAGCATGTTATTTCTGCGGGTATCCCGAATCGACACACTATGTGATCCCAGGTGAAATCTATAGCCTTTTTTCTCTTACTTTCTCTAACGCCTGTGCTTCAACCCATTTAGAGAAATAGTTAGTCATAAATAAAATGAATTTAGCTTTACCTAGGGCCGATGGTAGGGGACCGACGATATCCATCCCACATTTCATGAATGGCCATGGGGATATGACTGAATGAAGTTGTTCCCCGGGTTGATGGATCATCGGTGCAAACCTTTGACATTTATCACATCTTCGAACAAACTCCTTAGTGTCCCTTTCCATGCTATCCCAGTAATATCCTGCTCTGATGATTTTGTGAATCAGTGATTCGACGCTGGAGTGGTTCCCACAAGTGGCTTCATGGACCTCTCGTAAAACATAATTGGTGTCTCCTGGTCCCAAGCATACTGCCAATGGTCCATCGAACGTCCTTCTGTACAATGTTCCATCTTCAGCCAACGTGAATCAAGCAGCTTTGGTTCGTAAGGCCCTTGACTCTTTAGGGTTCGATGGGAGTTTTCCGTTTCCCAAATATTCAATATACTTATTTCTCCAATCCCAGGTTAAGCTTGTGGAGTTTATCTTGGCATGCCCCTCCTCGATTACGGACCTCGAAATTTGAACGACAGTCCCCAAATCGATCTCATCTTCCTCGACCGATGACCCCAAATTTACGAGTGCATCGGCCTCACCGTTTTGTTCTCGAGGCACATGTTGCAAAGTCTATTCCTTAAAACGGTGAAAAGCGACCTGTAATTTGTCCAAATACCTCTGCATTCTTCCTTCTCGAACCTCGAAGGTTTTGCTTACTTGGTTTACTACCAGTAAAGAGTCACATTTAGCTTCAATCATTTCTGCTCCCAGGTTTTTTGCTAGCTCGAGACCTGCAATCATGGCCTCGTACTCGGCCTCATTGTTAGTTAACCTAGAAGTTTTGATAGACTGCCTAATGATGCCACCCGTGGGGGGTTTCAACACGATGCCAAGCCCGGACCCCTTCACATTCGAAGCACCATCTGTGAAGAGAGTCCAAACCCCTAATGATGTACCCGATTTTAACAAGAGTTCTTTTTCAACTTCGGGTACGAGGGCTGGCGTGAAATCGGCCACGAAGTCTACCAAAATTTGAGACTTGATGGTCGTACGGGGTTGATATTTGATATCATACCCGCTGAGCACGACGGCCCATTTGGCCAATCGGCCCGATAGTTCAGGCTTGTGTAAAATATTACGAAGTGGGTAAGTTGTCAACACGTATATGGGGTGACATTGAAAGTATGGTCTTAATTTCCTAGAAGCGCTTATCAGCGCGAGTGCTAATTTCTCTAAGTGTGGATATCTAGTCTCTGCTTCTCCTAAGGTCTGACTTACGTAATAAACAGGAAATTGTGTACCTTTCTCTTCTCGAACTAGGACGCCACTTGCCGCGATTTCCGATACGGCCAAGTATAAGTAAAGTCTTTCATCTGTCTTCGGAGTGTGAAATAGGGGCGGGCTCGACAAGTATTGCTTCAATTGTTCTAAAGCTCGTTGGCATTCCGGGGTCCAAGCGAAGTCATTCTTCTTTTTGAGTAAAGAGAAGAATCTGTGGCTTCGATCTGATGACCTCGAAATGAATCCGCCTAGGGCAGCTATCCGTCCGGTTAGCTTTTGCACCGCTTTCACACTATCCATGATGGTGATATCTTCGATGATCTTGATTTTATCGGGGTTGATCTCGATTCCCCGATTTGATACCATGAAGCCAAGGAATTTGCCTGAGCCAACCCCGAAAGTACATTTCTCGGGGTTGAGCTTCATGTTGTATTTCCTTAAAATCTCGAACGTCTCCTGCAAATGAGTTAAATGGTCCTCTGCGCGCAGGGACTTGACTAGCATGTCATCAATATAAACTTATTGTCACGACCCAAAATCCCACCATAGGCATCGTGATGGCACCTAGTCTCTAAGACTAGGTAAGCCGATTTTTTTTATTACCTTTTTAAAGCCATTTTTTTTATCAAAACTAACAACGGAAATAATTACAATACACAACCTCCCAAGACTGGTAGTACTGAGTCACGAACTCTAACTGAATACATAGAATGATCACGAGGACCGAATATACAATATTGTTTGATTACAAATTAACAATACAATAAAATGAAAAGACTCCAAGGGACTGCGATGACCAAGCAGCTCTACCTTGAATCCTTACGATCCCGCTTTAACTCTGCTCAAGTCCAATATTTCCAATGCCTGGCTCTGCACAAAAATATGCAGAAGTGTAGTATGAGTACACCACGGTCGGTACCTAGTAAGTATCAAGACTAACCTCAATGGAGTAGAGACGAGGTACAGTCAAGACACTCACTAGTCTAATAGCCTGTGCAGTATAATGTACAAGATAGTAGAAAACATATAACAATAAGAATATCATAAAACAACCAGTGATAAGCACAGCAAGACAACACAACACCATTTAATATCGCTCAACAAATAATAATACAAGTACACCCAATTAAATCAAATTTTTCAAATAATGTCCTTCGCATATAATTCTACCAAATACTCTCTTTCAAATATAATTTTCCTCAAATAAATATCTTTCAAATATAATTCTTTCATAATAAAAATCCTTCCAAATAAATATTTTGAATATAATTCTTCAATTAAAAAGTCACCATGTGACACCTCATTTCATAATCATAAAAATACGGGTCTCAGCACATTTTTATATTTTTCATAAATACGAGTCTCAGCCCATTATTAAATCATTATATTTCCCTGGCACATCGTGCCCTCATTTCATATCTCAACTGCACGGACAACTCACGTGCTAAATATCATTATCATTTAATCACAGCACCTGGTGCCCACATTTTATATCACAACCACACGGACAATTCACATGCTAATATCCTCAATGTATATAATATCTACATGATCAATTTATTTCCACTAAAGTGAGTTTAAAAGTTTTTAAATCAAGTAAGAAATCAACAAAGAATTGCATTTATTTTTAGAAATCATTTGGGGGAAGAAAATAACTTTGCACTTATATCAAAGCATCAGATAAACTACTAGTTTGGTTGTAAAACTATTTAATTTAAAATATAATAATAATTCATTTTATTTAAATCAACTCAATTATTTAAAATAGTAAGAAAAACCATAAATATACTTCTTCAGAGTCTCGTGTTAAAAAGTCAAAGTCAACACAATACAACTAGGAGCACAAAACACATCATAATAAAGTCAACTAGTACATCACGGAAGAAGACAAGAATTTACATATTAAATGAAACAAATACACCCAAGGCAAGAACATGAATAAAGAAATATCAACAGGGCACTCTCGAGGTACCGCCTCGTAGTCCCAAATCATAAATAAATTCACAATATCTCATTTACTTATATCACCGCGGGAGCCTTCACATTAAATTTTAAAGAAATTATTTTCCCGAAATAGTATCCCGCGTTTTAGCCACCCTTATCACACCGCATGGCTTCTAGTAGTTCCCCTACTAGCCACACGTTTCAAGCCACTCTTATCTCACCGCATGCGTTTCAACACCCTCACTTTATATCACCGCATGACTTCTAGTAGTTCCCCTACTAGCCACGCGTTTCAAGCCACCCTTATCTCACCGCATACGTATCAATATTACAATATTTCACAAATCGCAGCTCAAGTGCCCAAATATCACAACATAATATAACTTGCACCTCAAGTGCCCAAATATTACAGCATTTCACAAATTGCACATCAAGTGCTCAAATCTTACAACATATCACAGGTTGCACATCAAGTGCTCAAATCTTATAACATATCACAAATTGCACATCAGGTGCTCAAATCTTACAACATATCACAAATTGCACATCAGGTGCTCAAATATTACAACTTGCCACAGAAATCAACAATACATTATTTTCTACAATAATGAGCCCATGGCTCGACCATAATGTGTACAAAAATCTTAACAAAATATCCGAAAGTGAACAACTCAACAACATAATATTTCACATAAAAATCAAGGTATGAATCATATCAAATCATCATGTAAAAACAATTTCAATAAACAAGAATCTATTCATGACAAATAGAGGATTTAATAATTGCAATAATTTCCAATTTAATACATAAGGGCGTCTAAGGATTTTTAATCCATGAAATTTGCACATATAAACCAAGTACGTACTCGTCACCTCGCGTACAGGGTTTTCAATTACACAATTTGGCACATAACACTCGATACCTAATGGGTAATTCCCCTACTCGAGGTTAAGTAAGACATTTACCTTTTTGAAGTTAGGCCGATATTCCAAAATAGCCTTCTTGCTTGAATTAACCTCCGGACAGCTCAAATCAATCCAAATTAATTGTATAATTTCATTAAAATTCATCGGAAATAATTACGGATAATAATACGTCGACTTAAAATTTTATTCCAAAAAGTCAACAAAAGTCAACGCGGGACCCGCCCCTAGGAACCCGGCAAAATTTTCATGAAATCCGAATACCTATTCTGATACGAGTTCAACCATACCAATTTTATCGAATTTCAATAACAACTCGACTTCCAAATCTTAAATTTTTGTTTTTGGAAGATTTTACAAAAATCTTGATTTTTCCTCCATTAAATGATGGATTCAAAGACATAATCATGGAAATTAATCAAAACTGGATAAGAATCACTTACCCCAAACACCCACGCAAGAATCTCTCCAAAAATTACCTTCCACCGAGCTTCAAATTTAATTTTGAGTTATGAACTCAAACCCCCCTTTTTGGGACTTTTAATTCTGCCCAGATAGGCCTTCTTCGCGTTCTCGACCATTGCTTCGCGTTCACGAAGGCTAAAACCCAACTGCCTCAAATCCTTCATCGCATTCGCGACCTCCTCGTCGCGTTCGCGAAAGCCAATTGTTTCTGCCCCATCATTTCCTCTTCGCGTTCGCGAACCCTACGTCGCGTTCGCGATGACCAGCTGACCGACTCCTTCGCGTTCGCATTCCACTCTTTGCGTTCACGAAGGCCAAACGACCCCAGGCCCCAAATCTTCCTTTCTTCTTCGCGTTTGCGTTGCCTGTGCCGCGTTCGCGAAGGCTTGCCCTGCTCTTTCTTTGCGTTCGCGTCCACAGCTTCGCGTTCGCGAAGGGTAAACCATCAGTTCCTCAAATTCCTCTTCGCGAAAGCGGGACTCCCTTCGCGTTCGCGAAGAAGGAAACCAGACTTCAGCAACAGCAGTCCAAACAGCTCCAATTTGGTCCAAAACCTCCCCGAAACACACCCGAGCCTCTCGGGACCCTATCCAATCATACCAACCTGTTTCATAACATAACACGGACCTGCTCGAAGCCTCAAATCACATCAAACAACATCGAAATCATGAATCGCACCCTAATTCAAACGTAATGAACTTTGAAACTTCAACTTCTACCATCGATGCCGAAACCTATCAAATCACGTCCGATTGACCTCAAATTTTTCACACAAGTCACATTCGATATTACAGACCTACTCCCACTTTCAGAATCGGATTCCGACCCTGATATCAAAAAGTCAACCTCCCGGTCAAACTTCCCAAAAAATTCAACTTTCGGCATTTCAAGCTTAATTCCACTACGGACCTCCAAATGATTTTTCGGACACGCTCCTAAGTCCAAAATCACCATATGGAGCTATTGACATTATTAAAATTCTATTCCGGAGTCATTTTCTTAGAAGTCAACGTTCCGGTCAACTCTTTCCATTTAAGCTTCAAATTAAGGATTGTTCTTTTAATTCAATTCCGAATCTTTAGTAAATCAACTAGACCACACCCGCGGGTTATAATACATATTGAGAAGCTTCTCGAGACCTTAAGTCACTGAACGAGATGTTAATTATTAAAATGACAAGTCGTGTCGTTACACTTACATCGACTTACCTATTTGTTTTTCGAACATTTAATTCACTAGGCGTTGATAAGTAGCTCATGCGTTTTTTAGCCTGAAGAGCATTACATTATAACAATATGTTCCATACTTGATGATAAATGAAGTTTTTTCTTGGTCCTCCGGGTTCATTCGAATTTGATTGTACCCAGAATAGGCATCAAGAAAAGTAAGGATCTCGTGGCCGGCTGTGGCATCGATCATCCGATCGATGTTAGGCAGTGAAAAAGAATCTTTGGGGCATGCTTTATTTATATCTTTATAGTCTACACATATTATGAGTTTGTTCCCTTTTTTAGGGACTACAACTACGTTAGCTAACCATTCAGAATATTTTACTTTCCGAATCGACCCTATTTTGAGAAGTTTACTTACCTCGTCCTTCACGAACGCATGCTTTAACTCGGACTGAGGTCTTCTTTTTTGCTTCTCCGGTCTGAACCTAGGGTCCAAGCTCAGCTGATGCATGGTTATCGACGGTGGGATTCCTGTCATATCTACATGGGACCAAGCAAAGCAATTTATGTTATCAATAAGAAATTGAGTAAGTTTTTTCCTGAGTTCGGGGGTCAATCCCATACCCGGGTATACCTTTCTTTCTGGCAGATGTTCGATCAATATAACCTGTTCCAACTCTTCAACCGTCGATTTGGTGGCATCAGAATCCTCGAGGATGATAAAAGTTTGGGGGGTCAGGAAATCTTCCTCGTCATCTTCTGTTTCCTGCTTCACCGATTTGGTCGAGACTGGCGGCTATGATTGCTATTTGGCCTCTCGTATATTTTTAATGCTCAATCTTTATGAGGCTGATAATGTTGATATCGGTGTTACCTCATTGACTGCAAACATTTCCTTCACCGTATGCTGCTCCCCGTACACTGTTTTCACGCCGTCCGACGTTGGGAATTTCATTACTTGGTGGAGAGTCGAAGGTACTGCCCTCATGTTGTGGATCCAAGGCCTTCCGAGTAGGGCATTATATCTCATGTCGCCTTCGATTATGTGGAACTTTGTGTTTTGGATGGTTCCAGCCACGTTCACTAGTAGAATAATTTCCCCTTTAGTCATTTCGCTGGCCATATTAAAGCCGTTTAAGACCCGAGCGGCGGGCACGACTTGATTCTGCAGACCGAGCTACTCCACGAATCTTGATCGGATGATATTCGCAGAGCTACCTGGATTTATTAAAACACGCTTAACCTGAACTTTATTTCATAGGATAGAAATTACCAGAGCATCGTTGTGGGGCTGAGAGATGCCTTTTGCTTCTTCATTTTTGAACGATAAAGTTCCTTTGGGCACATAATCTCGAGTTCGTTTTTCCCCTGTGGTCGATACCTTAATGCGTTTGAGTGCGGGTCTCTGTAGAGTGTCGACCCCGCCGATGATCATGTGAATGATATGTTGAGGTTCCTCTTATCTGTCTTTTCTTTTAGAGTCCCTTTCTCTAAAGTGATTCTTGGCTCAATCACTGAGGAATTCTCGAAGTTGGCCCTCATTGAATAGACGGTCTACCTCCTCCCTTAACTGTCTGTAGTCCTCGGTCATATGGCCATGCAAACCATGATATTTGCACAAAGAATTTGGGTTTCTTTGGGAAGGATCGGTTTGCATGGGTCTGGGCCACCTAGTATCTTTGATTCTTCCAATAGTCGATACAATACTCGATGCATCGACGGTAAAGTTATACTCTGATAACCGAGGTGCCTCTCTAGGATCGGCATGTTTGTCAAAGCCATTCTTGCTCATCAGTCCCCGAGAATTCTGTCTTCGATCACTCCTTTGATTGTTCCGGGCGGCATTGTATGTCGAGCCGTTATTCATTCGATCTGTGACGTATGGTTGATATCGGTCTCTGTTTGACCTCGGTTCTCTATCAATGTCCCTATGGTTTTTAATAGCCGATCTTTTTGGATGTGTGGATCCGGAAGGAATTCCTAATTGGTTGTCTTCGACCCTGATCTTTGATTGATATCGATTGTGCACATCTGCCCAAGTTATTGCCGGGTACTCGATCAAATTTTGTTTCAGCCGACATGATGCCACCGAACTTCACTCGTTCAACCCTTGAGTAAAAGCTTGGACGGCCCAATCGTCTGTGACCAATGGCAATTCCATGCGTTCCATTTGAAATCGGGACACGAACTTCCTCAGCATTTCATTATCCCTTTGTTTCACTTTGAAAAGGTCCAATTTCCTCGTTGCAACCTTTATGGCACCGGCGTGTGCCTTTACAAATGAATCCGCTAACATGGCAAATGAATCGATGGAATTTGGTGGCAGGTTATGCTACTAAATCATTGCCCCCTTCGAGAGGGTCTCTCCGATTGTTTTCAACAACACGGATTCGATTTCATCGTCTTCCAAATTGTTACCCTTGATGGAACACGTGTAAGAGGTGACGTGTTCGTTGGGATCGGTCGTACCGTTATATTTGGGGATTTCGGGCATACGGAAGGCTGCACTCGAGGGAAAAGGATTTTGTACGAATTTCTTAGAATCCAACCCTTTTATCATAGGCGGAGCCCCTGGGATTTGATCGACCCTAGAATTATATGTTTCTACTTTCTTATCATTGGCTTCGATTCGCTTTGTGAGCTCCTCAAGTATTTTAGCAATTTCGGGAGTAGTCCCCGAATCTTGTTCGTTTGACCTTACTACGGCTGGCTCCGTTCGGTGGGCAATTTCTCGAGGTGGACTGGGTTCTGGTCTGCTTGGTAGCTGGGTTTGGCTCTGCAACTGAGCTATCGCTACCTGCTGGGTTTGCAACATTTCAAAGATCATACGCAAGCTGACTCTGTTCTCCTCCATGTTATGGGAGTCTCGAGCTGCAGATCCAGTACCGCCATGAATGCTATTTTCAAGCTCGGAATGTTGGTTTGCCTCAAAGGCCACATGCGAGTAGACATCTAACGGTACTTTGGCTCGAGTTTCAATGACATCAATAAGCAGCCTTCCGACCCTGGTCATCAAGTTATTGGTTTCATATTGAAGGCCAGCTTCGTTGTCGGTAGGTAAAGCCATTAATCAAAGGTTTTCCATTGCTAATTCGAAGTCAGAGACACCCTCAAAAGACGAGCGTAAACTGGTGTGTGTTGAATATTTGTATCAAACAAACACTGTTATCCTTAGCCCACGGTGGGCGCCAAACCGTTTACCCGAAAAATCGGATAGAGTTAAATTTATTAGTTCTAAGGATGTATGATATAACTTGACACAAATCGTATAGAAAAACAGAAATGCGTATATTCTAGACTATGGGAATGAGATATAAAATAGTGAGCGAGAAGAATGAATGAGATAAAGTAAAACAGGCTCAAGAGGTTGATCTTTCAATATGAGAAGTAGACTTTTGTTACAATGTGTGAATGTCTTCATGCTTACAACAATCCCCCTCTTTATAGTAAAGGGATCCTACTTTATATACAATAAAAAATATATAGTGGAGAACCCATGATGAATTGTCTTTTTCCTAATTCCTGCGAGGATTCTCTCCCTTAGTGCGGTTGCAACGGTCCTTGTCTGTGAGCTCGATACTGACTCGAACTCGATATTGGATCGAGCTATCGGCCTTGACTCGAGCTTGATCATGATTCAGAGTCTTGATATTCGGGGTGGGCATTGGTCGGTCTATGCATCTTTGATAACTTTCGCGTCGCCTCGTAGTTTGATTTGGTTATGGGCTCGATAATGATACCGAGCTGATCATTGATCGGTCTTAGAGCTCGAAACATGACGTCCTTACTTCAAACCTCGACCTGACATTAAGCAGATACCCTTTGATCGAAGCATTATCATCTCGACCAGTCCATACGACTGACTAATAGATTTCGACCGTATACAAAAATCATCAAATTTATGGTCAGTATCTCAGATGCTAAGAAAATGAAATTATAAACCTAAATTCAACTATTGTTAAACAATTGTATGCCTCTATGGTCAGTGAAGGTTACTATGTACGGATAAAATCAGGAATAATGTTACACCTGATTCCCCAATAGAGGAACGAAAGGGAAGCATGATCTGGCGCAACCTTGAACGAAGCCGAAGCTAGGGTCTCTCGTTTCGGAGCTCGTGGGGGACAAACGGTGCATCTGGGATCAGGCACGACTAAAGAACAGATCCGGACAAAGTGAAGTGGGAGCCGTAATATTCGTCCTCAACCGGATATTACAGCGTGAATCCCGTCCGATGTTAACTGCGGATCGACATTTATCGAAAAACGAAGATTTTTACCTTATTTAGACTTGTACTAGGATTGAAATTCCCCTATTATATAAATGGGAGAACTTTTTCATTTTAAACCACGGTTGAAACACACATCAAAGTAATAAAAGTCCATTTCTGTCTTCTAGTTATTATTCAAAGTGTTATTCAGTTACTCTCTTCTTTAATTTCAACCGAGCTCATATTGAGAGCTCGATCGGAGCCAGTTTTTAGTGTTCAACTTAAAACCAGGCTTGATTGTTCCATCGCGATTGGTTTAATCGTTTATTCTCTCTCTAATTTAATTTTTTGTTTTTTAGATCATTCGTATTAAATTAAATTACATATCTTTTAAACCGCATACAAATTTAATTGTTACTCATTTTTAAGGGTAACTAGTTATCTAATTATGTAATGACAACCAACCTAATCTATTGATAATGATTTACTATTGTGACTATTCACAATATGTATTATGACCCGCGGGTGTGGTCGAGTTTGATTTTCGAAAGATTCAGAATTAAATTAAAAGAACAATTCTTATTTAGAAGCTTAAATGGAAATAGTTGACCGGAGAGTTGACTTTTGAGCAAACAACCCCGAAATAGAATTTCGATAATGGCAATAGCTTCGTATGATGATTTAGAACTTAGGCGTATATTCGGATTTGGATTTGGAAGTCCGTAGGACAATTCGACTCATTTTGGCGAAAACTGGAAAATACAAGATTTTTGTAAAGTCCGACCGAAGGTTGAATTTTTGATAACGAGGTCGGATTTTGATTCCGGAAATTTGAATAGATTCGTTATATCATTTATGACTTGTGTGAAAAATTTGAAGTCATTCCGGATTTATTTGATATGTTTCGGCACAAGATATAGAATTTTAAAGTTTAAAGTTCATAGATTTTGATTTGAGGTGCGATTCATCGTTTGGATGTTATGTGATGTGATTTGAGACCTCGAGTAAGTCCGTAATATATTTTTAGACTTATTGGTATGTTCGGACGGGGTTTCGAGTGGCTCGGGTGAGTTTCGGGGTGGTATCGGATCATTTCTAGGCCATTTTCAGTTGTTGGTTTTTGGCCACAGAGGTATGTATCGTGATTGCGGACAAACGGTCGTGATCGCGATCGCGAAGAGCAATGTTTGCTGTTTGGACACTGTGAATCGCGATCGCGGAAGCCTTTTCGCGATCGCATAAAGGAAAGTCCTGCTGCACTAACCCGACTTTGGAAGCTTATATCTCGCAATCTATAAGAAATTTGGAGATGATCCAAAAATAAAATTTGTAGTCCTTTGTGTCTAATTTTCAAAAAAGTAAACCATTTGTCATTTTAAATTGTGTACAATAAGTTATGGTGGACAAACTATAGGCTGTCTCGGAAGAATTTGGAAATCTCTGTTGCACAAGGCTGACTTTGGAAGTTTATATCTAGCAATCTATAAGGAATTGGGAGATGATCAACAAATGAACGTTATATCCCTTGGTGTCTAGATTTCAAAAAGTTAAACTATTCATAATTTTGAGTTTGGTACAAAGAGTTATGACCATTATACTAGAGGCTATCTGGAAGAGCTGGGCACTTGTTCTTCGCGATCACGAAGCATTTTTCGCGATCGCGAAAGGCAAATTTTGGGCTGAGAAAAGTTGTGCTTCGCGAATGCAAAACATTTTCCGTGATCGCGAATAGTAAATACCTGGGCAGTAGCTATATTTCGAGGTTTAAGTCATTTTTAACATATTTGGAGCTATGGAGCTCGGATTGAAGCGATTTTTACCATATGGATTGGGGTAAGTGTTCTATATCCTAAAGTGTTTATATTTCATGAATCTATGATTATATTCATCCTTTAATTCGGATTTTTATAGAAGAAATCAAGATTTTTGGCAAAATCTTCCAAACACGAAAATTTAAGATTTGAAGGTCGATTTGTTATCGGAATTTGATAAAATTGGTATGGTTGAACTCGTATCGTAATGGGTATTCGAATTTTATGAAACTTATGTCGGGTTCTGAGAGGCGGGCCCCGCGTTGACTTTTGTTGACTTTTTGGAATAAAATTTTAAGTCGACGTATTATTATCTGAAATTATTTTCGATGAATTTTAATTAGGTTGTACAATTAATTTGGATAGATTTGAGCTGTACGGAGGTCAATTCAAGCAAGAAGGCTACTTTGGAATATCGGCCTAACTTCAAAAAGGTAAGTATCTTGCCTAACCTTGAGTGGAAAAATTACCCCTTAGGCATTGAGTCTTATGTGGAAATTGTGTGATTGGAAGCCGTGTACGCAAGGTGACGAGTACATACTCGGGCTTATATGTGCAAAATATATTAGGTTAAAGTCTTAGGCATATTGTGTAGTAAATTGGATAACCGTTGGCATTTATTAAATTATCTATTTGCCATGTCTCAATTCGCATTTGTTGAATTTATTTTTATATGACAATTTGATGTGATTATTACTTGTATATTTATGTGAATTCCGTGAGTTTAATGATTTGATATTTCTTGGAATTTAATTTTCTTATAGATTTTTCATCTGCAAATAATTAATAAAATAAGTTTAAACCGAGGCGTTATATAATTATCAAGAATTTGAATTATAAAGGCAATGAATCATATTGAGACAACGTGCCAAATTGTGAAATATTATTCGGTTGAGTTGTTCACTCCCAGACATTTTGTTAAGATGTTGTGCTCATTATGGCCGAGTCGTGGGCTATATATATATATATATATAAAATTAAAATTTATGATATGTTATAATATTTGAGCACTTAATGAGCCATTTGTGATTTGTGAGTAGTTGATGTGCAGTTGTTGAAATCATATTTACTTCGGGACTACGGAACGGTATTCCGGGAGATTCCCCTGCCCTACATATTTACTTTGGGACTACAGAACGGTATTCCGGGAGATCCCCATATCATGCATATATACTTTGGGGATACAGAACAGTATTCTGGGAGATCCCCCTGTCTTGCATATTTACTTTTGGGACTACGAGGCGGTACCTCGGGAGTTTCCTTTTGTTGATATTTTTTTATGGATGCACTTGCCTTTGGTTATTTTATTTTTCCGTGATATGTAAATTCTTGTCTTTTTCGGTAATGTACTAGTTGATTTTATTGTTATGTATTTTGTGCTCCTTGTTGTATTGTGTTGGCTTTGGCTTTTTAGTACGACACTATGAAGATTTATATTTCTGGTTTTTACTGATTTTTGATGACTGAATTGTTTTAAATAAAAGAAAATTTCTATTATGTTTTAGATTTAAAAAGTATTACATCCAAATCAGTAGTTTATCTGATGCTTTAATTTAAGTGCAAATGTCATTTTCTTCACTCAAACTATTTCTAAAGTAAATTGATCGTGCAGATTCTTTTATATATTGATATTTTTGGCACGTAAGTTGTCCGTACAGTTGTGATAGAAACATGGGCACGAGGTGCCGTGGAAATATGAAAGTAGGCTGAGACCCATACTTTTATGAATATGAAATGAGGTGTCACCAGGTGACTTTTATTTGAAGGAATTATATTCCAAAATTATATTTGAAAGATATTTATTTGAAGGAAGTATATTCGAAATAAAATTATTGGAAAGTATTATATCCTGCAGATTATTATTTGAAAGATTTATAAGTGAAAGAATTATATTTGAAAGACTTGATTAATTGGTTGTACTTGTATTCATTATTTGTTGAGCAATATTTATGGTGTTCTTGCCGCCCTGCTATTTATATCACTGTTGATTATTATTGTCATCATTGTTATTTATTTTCTATTATTTTTATATGTTATATTATACAGGTTATTAGACTGGTGAGTATCTTGACTGTACCTCATCACTACTCCACTGAGGTTAGTCTTGATACTTACTGGGTACCGACTGTGGTGTACTCATACTACACTTCTGCACATTTTTGTGCAGAGCCAAGTGTTGGAGATATCGGACTCGGACATAGTTAAAGTATGATAGCAAGGATTCAAGGTAGAGCTGCTTGGTCGTCGCAATCCCTTGGAGTCTTTTCATTTTATTGTACTGTTAATTATTATTCGAACAGTATTGAGTATTCAATCTTTGAGATCATTCCATATATTCAGTTAGAGTTCGTGACTCAGTATTACCAGTTTTGGGAGGTTGTTATATTTGTAATTATTTTCGCTGTTTATATATATATATATATATATATATATATATATATATATATATATATATATATATATATATATATATAAATATATATATATATGGCTTGAATTGTAATTAAAATCGGCTTACTTAGTCTTAGAGACTAAGTGTCATCACGACGCTTGTGGTGGGATTTTGGGTCATGACATTTTTTCTTTGGGTTTTGGTAGTGGTTTGCATTATTCCATTGAAACCGAAAAATCCAACTGAATCAATTATTTTAGTATTTGTTATGATATTTTCAATCTTTTGGTTTGGATTAAGGTGAAGGATTTAGAAATTTTGGTTTCGGATTTCAGGAAATAAAAATCGAAAAAATAAACGAATTATTTGATGTGTGTATGTGTAGAATTTGTCGGTGGAGTTCAATTCGACCAATGTAGGTACCATTTCTTTAAAATTTCCCCACTCTTATTTTGATGCCATTTTCTTTAAACAGAATTCTCGTGAGTCATGACTCTCATTCCTTTACATACTTCTTTCTTTTTTTGCTTTTCCTTATCTTTTATTTATTGTTGCGTATGGTAAGCTTATCATCTTTTGTCCTTAAATCTGCATACACATAGATTTACCCTCACACGACGTCTTCTTTGATGAATTTGATTAAATGTATCATCTGTTACACGAAAGGAATTTTTTTGGTGATTTTGTAATACTTGAGACAAACAATCTATATCCTTTTAGGAGTTTGAATCGACATACGTTAAAACCATAGTTCCTAACTTCCTATATTGTCTATTTCATGGGTGGTGGGCTGAGAAAAAAACCATTCAATCCTTTGGAATCGGAGACGAAAAATAGTTAAAAAATCTTTTCAAAAATCACTTTGTAGATAGCGGATATCACGCTCATAAAACCAAACTTTACTATATCAATAAAGCGATAGTTATGAATATTGATGTAAACGCATTTTCTTTGTGTAAAACGGTATGGTTATTTTCTGCAAACTCAGCCGAGTTTTTCGGGAACAATATTTTTATCTGCACAAGGTAAGGCCCGTAAGATCTGCTTATAAACTATCCTCTCCAGACTGTACCCATAAAAATATATAGGGTTTGTTGCTGTTGTCAATTGTAAAATGTTGCTTCTTTTTTTTCCAGATTTGTTAGCCTTAAAAAGACAATTTTACGCGCATAAGTGTTCTGAATCCAGTTTCTCCATTTCTCCCTTCAATCAGTCTACCCATGTAAAACTGGTTCGGTATTCGATATCTGATATTCTAGTGAAATCTTGAAAAATTTGTTAGACGAGATTTCCAAGTAAAAACTTATATTTTTTTTACCTTTCATGTAAAATTTATATTCAAATAAAGCATCAACTTCTAAATACTCTTTTCCAACTGCAACTTCAACCACAATTGTTTTCATCAGTTTTAACCAAATATATTCCTACGCCTATCTATTCTTTTCTTGTGAGACATCTCGAACATACCTAATACAACGTCAAACTTCTCACAAGTTGCGAAATGATAATTGATTGTTAGAGGATAACGTAAAGCTTTTGTCTTTTTATTATTCCACAGGGTATCTGTCTATTTATTTTCTCAATTTCTTAATCAAGACATAAGCAAACTCTGAAAGAATAACCACAAACGCAAAGCATACAAGATTTGACTTATTAATCAATCATCAATCAATCCTGAACCTGGTGGCTATTTTTCATCTTTCGATTGTTGCATTCTAACCTTTTATTATTAAGTTACAAATTTTAAGAACCATATTCTAAAGAGATTGCTTAAACTCCGATACCCTCGTTGAATATTTTAACGTAGTTTAAACTAAGATATTACGTTAGCTTATTCCTTCAACTAATGCCTTGATAACAACTTAATTAATTTGATATGTTTCGCTTTAAATATAATAACACTTGTAATTATGCAGTCCCCAATTTATTTCTGTCGTTGGTGTCTCGCTTTGTGATATAAAACGGGGGGGGGGGGGGGGGGGTGAAAAAGTATAGTCTAATGTCAAACTTTTCGTACTGCCATATGGAAAAATAACAATGAAAACAAGTCACTGAGAACCAAATCTCTATTAAATATATAATAAAAAAATAAAAAATAAAAAGAAGAGGAAAAAAAACCAAAGAGTCTGTTTTGGAAGTGTTGGAGAGAACAAGTTGCGTGGCTGTGTTTAAGGTAACAGCTAACAAGGCATGGGTTCAAAGAATGCTATAGAAACAAGAAAATATAAATTATAGAAAATCTTTGTATCAATTTCAATTTGAAATATAAAATAGACAATCAATATTTCCCTTTTGGATGTTGCATTTATTGGCTAATTTTGAAGTTTGGGTTCATATTTTTGTGTACTTTTGTGTTTTGCTCATGCTTAATATAGTTAATTACAAGGATAGAGCAATAGGCACGTTCAGCCGCTGTAAGCCTCCGTTTGTGGATTACATGTTAGTGGTTGCAAATTATTAACATAGTTCGAAGGGATATATGGATCGGTTTGGCTCGGTGTTTATCAAAATAAACCGAACCATCTATATCGATTTGGATTTATTCGATTTTGTTGGGCTTTTTGTGTTTTTCCAGTTTTTTTTACATAAATATTATCCGAATCTTACTTTGTTAAAGTTGTAGATAAAATATTTGATAAGTGAATTTATATTAGTAAAAATTGATAAATGTATGGTCTATTAGAATATTATTATGGGAAAAAAATTAGTAACCCATAACAGTTACTTTCTTAGTCGTCTAACAATAACTTTTCATTGATGTACGCTTTCAAAGTTAACCAAATTTAATAATTAAACATAAAAACCAATATGATACCTAATAGATGATATGTACTATTTAATTTTAAATTATTGAAATACCATATGAAATTCGAAAAAAATATAAGAAATCTTGATATATGAATATGGAAGAACAAAGAGATGATTAACGCATTTCAATAACAATTGATAAAAAAATAATACAATCTATTATTTAAAGTAAATAAAAATGAATATACTTCATAGTTCAATTAATAGTACATCCCATGAGTGGATTCCAAATATTTCTAGATATTTTTTAAAGAAAATTCTATATAAAGTCCTAAAAGTATATATAAAAATTATATATTTATATGTCGGTTTGGTTCAGGTTATCTTACTTAATACCAAACCAAATCAAGCAAAACTTAGTCGCATTTTTTAATCGGTTAGTTTGACTTTTCGGTTTGATACGATTTTCCGGTTTGATTTGAACTTACTTGCCAACATACAATTTATTCTTAACTTCAGTGGAAAAAAAGAAACCAGAATACAACATTAGTGTCTATTGATTGACAAATTATAAGCAATATTAAAATGATAAAGATAAATTCACTATATTGTAGACATGATATAGATACTCAAGAGCCAGATAGCTTACTCTTTTTTCTTAGGTGAAATGCAAAATGGTGCAGCACACACAGCTTCTAGTTAGCTGCACTGGTCAATTATCAGTCAATTTTTTAACCCATAGTTAGGCCGGTGATTTAATTTATGCTACAGTCAAGAAGCTACTGCTGAAGATGCCGTACGCAGTGGGTTAGTTGTTCAGTCTTTATATATTTTATTAAAGGTTTAGGAAATGTCATAATACCTAAATTGACAAATATACTTGCATCGAGTTAAAGTCGTTCTCAAAATTTGTGTTTGGCATTTAAGCACCTCAACTTAACAAAATCACTTTTAACAAGTATTTTTAACCATCGTACCTATATTTCGATGGCGTATCTTAATGGCAATAGTGCTTGCAAATCAGACTATTAAAGTCAGGTCGAACCAGTAAATTATGCTTAAATTTTATATTTGTATTAAAAATAATTATTAAATATATAAAACTATTTAATTACGAACTCATTAATTAAAACGAGCTAGGGTTCGTTGACAAAATTAGAACTCATAAAAATCTCGGCCCTGCCTCTAAATTTAAAGCGCGTAAAAGTACAGGTCTCTATTTAAGTGGGCATTTGGACATAAGAATTATAAAATTCCAAAAAAAAAGTGAAAATAAATTTCAAGTGAAAATGATATTTGAAAATTAGAGTTGTGTTTGGACATAAATATAATTTTGAGTTTTTTTTTGAAGTTTTGTGAGTGATCTCGGTGGAATTTTTGAAAAACAGTTTTTGGAGCTTTTCAAATTTTAGAAAAATTCCAAAATGCATCTTCAAATAAAAATTAAAAATTTATGACCAAACGCCGATTTCAAAAAAAAGTAAATAATTTTTATTTCCAAACGGGTCATAAGTATTCACCCTCTATGAAATAGATCCAACCTAAGGGAAAGCTTTCGAATCCAAAAAAAATGTTTTAAGATTTTTTTGGAACCTATGATGACCGGAGATAGCTCATAGCATTTATGCACTTAGAGCTCTCTGAATTAGAGAAAGATGGTTGATCATTAAGAAAATTAGAGTAATATGAGGCGAAACCATAATTTAAAATTTATAGGCTAGATATTCTAATTATTTTAAGTTACTAAATTCTAAATAACTGTGTTCGGCCGAATCCGCTCCCAGCAATCTAGCTCCTCTTCTAAGAGTATATGTGTGGGGCACTATAGTAATTTGGTAGTAGAGTAAACTTTAGGAAAAGGCGTTGGTCATCAAAGAAAATAAGAGTAACGTGTGGGGCAGTTATGTCATTGGCAGTGGAGTAGAAAAATGTATTTGTCATTAATGAAAATTAGAGTAACGTGTTGGACAGTAATGTAAATTGGTAGCGGAGTAGATAAAAGTTGTTGGTAATCAATGAAATTTAGAGTAATATCAGGGGTATTAAGGTAATTTAAATTTGCGCAAGAAAATATCTAAGGCGGTACACTAGATGCCATCAGACATCGCCAGACCCACGAAACAGAGCACGTGACTATCAGTTAACCTCAACTGACAAGTCAATACTTTACCACCTACAACACGTGCTAACGCTTTGTTTATTCTGGTTGCAGAAATAAATTAACACAATATTTTGCAATTTGAAAAAAGAAAAATATAATTTGTATACTTTATTTACAGATCTCTAACGTATAATTCTTTTTTGAAAAATTTAACGTAGACTGAAAAATTATAATGAACAAAAAGGTCTATCGATTCATCCTAGTTTATAAGATCATTGCTGAAGTATAAGTAGACATTTGAAATAAAAAAATTGTGATTTGAAAAAGTAATACTTGGAATTAAGTTGAAAAAGAAATTAAAATTTAAAATTACATTTAAATCATATATTTTACTTGAGAAATATTACGTATAATATTTATAAAAGAAAATAATTTTTTTTTAGAAAAACAATAAATATTACTTTTGCAAATTTGAAACTTATCTTCATAAAAAATCAAAAAAATCAGTCGATTTTATAATAAAATAATATTTTGAAGATGAATTTTGAAAAATAAAAATAAAAAATTATGAACAAACAAGTCCTAAATATCCTCCACCTCCACCTCCACCTCCACCTCTTTAAGTTGTTGAAGTTGCAGGTTTGAATCACTAACGACCCAAAATGGGGAGTTCTTGCAAACACGTTAAAAATAGTTGATCCGTCCTAGTCCAAGCGTGTTAGTAACTTAAAAGACTAATAGCCAAGCTTCTCCAATTCGAGGAAAGTAATTTTTTTTCAAAAAAATATTTTTTTAAAAAAGTTGAAGAGTATCGCCAAATTTTTAGAAGAAAAAAAATGCTTTTCAGGAGAAGCAGAAGTAATTTTGGAGAAATAAAAAAAAATAGCTTCTTTTCAAAAGTATTTTTGAGAAAAATACGAAGCAATTTTTAAAATTTTGGTCAAACACTAATTGATTCTCAGAAGTATTTTTCAAATTAATTAACCAAACACAAATTGTTTCACACCAATTTTAAAAAAAAAAACACTTCTCAACGTAAACTAATTTTTTGCTATAAATCTTAAACTCATAAACTATAATACCGGCTTCTCCGCTGGTTTAAGACCTGATCACTAAACACAGGCCTAACAAATAACAAAACAAATTGGAACTCAAACAACCTCCACACATGATAACGAAGCTTTGACATGTGGGAAGTGGTAGATCTGAGCTCGAACCCTTGAAATATGAATTTGTACTTTATTTATATTTTGATATTTTATTTTTGTTAATTTTTCGAAAATAGATATGACAGAATTAAGAGAAAATAGATCTTAAGTTGAATGGGTAAATAATTTCATATTTTTTTTATACATTATTTACAAATCTTTTGTATTATTATACATATCTCGTGTAAAATACGTATTAAAATAGTATCATAGTCAAAAGGACATACTTTAAATGTTAAAGGGACTTTTTCAAGTATAACAAAAACCGTGAAATACCTGCAAAATTAGTTTGAATCATTAAACAAAAAATTAAAATTGCCGTAGTTTTACATTTTCACCCTCGTCCTTATTTATGTGTAATAAAATGTATATTGTTTGACAAAAAAATATAGATCTTGGTTCAAATAATTAAATTTATGTAAATAGGGGTTAATCTTAAATAATAATAATAATAATATCCTTAGATGAGGTTCTTAAAGGAGCAATACATACGAAGCAAATGTGGTATGTCAGTAATAGTGATATGTAATAAATATTCCACAAATCAGATTAAGAATGTTGCATTTAATAATAATGAATAGCAATAAATGACATTCCAATAAAGGATGGAATAAATGAATGTTATCCTTGATAATGATTAATGATAGATAATCCCTTGAATATTCGAGTTATTCTCAGATCTGGTAGAAAAGTATGGACAAGAATATCAATGAAAAGGTGATGTTTGTATCTTAGTAAGTGAGAGCCGAATCTTTAAGTCAAAGTGTGTTATCTTCCAAATAGATATTACATGCCCCCTATCAATGCATCTTTTTCTATTTATACGGAACATGCTCATAGGAAACCCTAATAGTTCAAGTGCAGAGAATATCCACAAGAATATTCTCTTTAATGTCATGTCTTGAAACAAGCCTTTATAACTCTCTTAAGGGTATTCGACCTCGGCCTCGATGACGACTCTGCGACTTCGACCGTTGATTCCTTTCACCACGTTCCGCTAAGTCTTCGACCACGACCTTTGCTGATAATTAGATCATTTCAACGCGCGACATCGCATGAATGTTTCACTTAGCACTATTTCGACTAGAGTCGGATTTTGACTCATACAGTTAGTCCCTGCGCTTATCGAAGTTGCCCCGCAAATGGGGTTGATAGCAGACAGTGTCGTTTATAATTTGGTGGAGGTCGTGGAGACGGGACTACGTGGCCTTCTGAGGTTCGCATATTTTTGAATTTTTTGAATTATCCGGGAAACATTTTGGAGTCATCTGGTCCAAGAAAAGTGGTGACGTCATGACATCATGCATCATGATAACACCGTTTCCCGATGCATTGCATCGATTCAGGTGTGACTCTTGATTGGTTCTGTCGGTTCGATTTTTGTGCAAATTATGACCTATACAGTTTCGATTCTGGTACCTCCAAAACTTATAAATAGGAGAAGGTTTTCCAATTTAGGAACTTTTCAAACTCTTCCTTCCCCTCTAGCACTAGCTTATCTCTCATCTTCTTTGCAGAGCCCTCCTTTCTCTTTATTTCTGAGATCTATATTGTTCTTCATTCTTCTTCATTTTATACTTTTCTCTCTTGCATTGAGCTATATCTAACCTACCTTCTGCATCCAGCGAGGGAAGTCGTGTGGCCCCCTTGGCAGTGGTGTTCGCTTCTCCTGAGGAGGGCGTTCCTACCGCCGTTGAGGACGGAACCTTTCCGTCGGTGGAGGAGTTGATTCCACGCAACCCCGATTCTAGGTCTGATTTTACCATATCACCTGATGCTGAACCTGGAGTGTTTCTGTCAGTCATGACGGTGAAGGAATTGGGAGAGCTTAAGGTTAAATTTGGCCTTCCCAATCACATTGAGCTAATCCCGGCGGGGTGGGATACGGTGCAAGTTCACCGTCCTGGGTATTGTGCCTTCTACGCCTACCCTTCCAAATCAGATATTCCCTTCCTCTTCTACCATTGGTCGAGAGGTTCTGTCGCTATTACGGTGTTTGCCCAGCTCAGCTTGCGCCTTATATCTACAAGCTTATAAAGATGCTTACAAAATTTGTCGAGCTAGCCGAGCTCGAGTTGACAGTTCGGCACTCATTACACCTGTTGGCCCTCAACTATTATAGTAGAACAATGTTGAATCTTCTCAACCGATGGGGCAAGTTCTTGGTGGTGAATATGGACGACAAAGCCTGCCGTCGGTTGTGGTTCAACTTCTTTTTTATCAAAACCGAGGACGTGATGGCCAATGTCGACGGTTTTCTAGAGGCTTGGAACTTTACTCGTAAGAACCTAAGTTCCCTGCTTGTAGGTATTCGATTTTTCTCTTGGGTTTGATCGTGTGTTTTGATCTATTATTCTTCTCCTGCAGCCAAGACCTCGCCTCCTCCTTTGGTCGACAACATTTCTGATTGGGTCGATCGACTCCTCCCTCATAATGTTAGGATTCGCGAATAGCCAAGCTTTTTCAAAAAGTTTGGGCCTGCTTTCTCTTCGACTGGTAAGTCCATTTTACCATTAGTGTCTCAACCTCCATTTTCCTTTTTGTTTACTTTCATTGCTTTTCTCTTTTCTTTTTCTTCCTTGGCCTAGGCCAGGGGATCTATGAGGAGGTCGAGGGCCCCAATGCCCTCGTTCCGAAAAAGAAAAGCCATCGCACCCTCGATTTCTGCCCCTGCTTCGGTCGCGGCTTATCATTCCTCCGTCCAAGTTTCCTCTGCTGTTTTATCTGGAGTTGTTCCTATTCCGGTTGTAGAGACTTCGATTTCTCCGTTGCGCTCTCTCATTGATGAGGAGGACGAAACTTTACCTAGTGACGGTGATCTCCTGCCTCAATAAAGGAGGTCTGTAGATGCTGGTGACTGGTTTTCCCGGGCCGTTGATTTAATGGAGCATGATTTTTCACTGCCCGAGATGATGACCATTCTCATCGGAGACGATATCGAGCCGGGGTCTGATATTTCAAGGTTGGCGGAAGCCGGCATGGGTATGCCTCTTCCTTCTTTGGTGATGGAGGCTGAAGAACCGGCCGCTGACGTCCTCCACACTTCAAGGCGAGATGAGGCATCGACTTCATGACCAACTGCTAATACCTCATTGCCGGCCAATGAGAGAGGCAAAGGCATCGCTCAGGAGGGCGATGAGTCGGGTTCGGACGTTGATGCGAATGACCTGACGATGATGGAGGAAGGGTTTACCCCAACTTGAGATAAGGTTGGAGGGGTCTACGAGGACCATTGCGATCCCTATGGATTGCGACTTGCTGAAGAACACTGAGGACGTAGTCCCTGCCCTCGGCCCTCTTTGTTCTGAGGTAGAGGGTAAGACCCTTAAAGAGTTAGATGACGACACTTTGTTGAGGAGCATTGTCGGTCTTGCTCTTAGGGTGAGTGTTTTATGTTTTGTCCTTCTCCTCTTTTGTCTTTGTTTTTCAGGGCGTTTTCGTTTCTGACTTATTTCTTTTCTTTTTATGATTGCAAAAGGTGAGTTTGGAGATCAAGAGCGCCCAGAGGGAGGAGCGGCGTAGAGAAATATTTGTGAGGTTGAAAAATAAGTAATTCGAGTATTGCGACAAGTAGTGAGACCTTCGTAGGTGAAGGCGGCGATATGCAGGCCCTTCGCGATGAGTTGAAGGAGAAGGACGATAAGATGCTGAAAGCCATCAATAAGTGTAGCGTCCTTGAGGGGATGTTGAGTAGTAGGGAAGAGGAGCTTGAGGTGAGCAGGGGCGTGGAGGGCCAATGTAGTGACCTTCAAGCACAAGTGGTCGAGCTGCGGGGGTAGTTAGAAGAATGTCGGCTTCAGCTGGAGGCCTTTAATGGTGAAATCGTCGAGAAGCAGAGTGAGCTTGAGATGGCAGAATCCTCCCATTTAGATGCTCGGAGAAAGTCGGAGATGCTTGAGTTGGCGAACAGGGCCCTCTGGGCCGAGCGGGAGAATGACCAGTCCACGACAAAAGCTAAAGAATATCGACTAGAGGAGAGAATCGGAGAGCTAGAGAATGATAATTCCATCCTTCATGATCGAGTGGCTGCTTTGGAAGCTGAGAAGTGCCTAACTACTTGCGCAACCATCTTCTTCTCGTACTTTAGATTTTCCCAATGTTCCTCGGGAATTATATGAGGAATAGATTCACGCCGAGGCTCAGTTGGATTTCTTACGAGATTTATATGCGGCGGGGTCCGTTTCAGAGGCTGCCCTCGAAGGTATTTGTGTTAAGGCTCGTGAAGCTTGAATCGCTTGCGAGTATGATCCCGCTACACCTGAGGCCGGTGAAGGGGAGGATAAAGGCGTAGACCAGCTTGAAGAGGACGCCTGGTATGATGCCACTTATCCTAAGGGCGAAGGCGGCGATGGTAAGGTAGATTGAGATGGCGAAGGAATCAGTGGCCAAGGTGGTGAATGCACTGAAGACCGTGATGGTGGCGATCAATAGTTTTATTTTTGCCTTGTAAATTTTTGTGTATTTTTGTCGGCGTCTTCATCGGACTTTGTAAAATGTTTAAGTATGAAATATCAAAGTTGTTCTCTGTGTCTCCTTCCCTTCCTATGGTTTGCTTTCTGTACTTTTATGTTTTTTGCTTCTATTGTTTGCCTGTTTCGCACTTTCCCTCGTTGGTATTGTCTTTTAGTTGGTCGTGGCCTTGGAGTCGATTACGTATTATTTTTCCCTTTTTTCTATTTTTTTTGTGTTGAGATGTGGTCGAGGGCCGATAGGTGTTTGTTTGATCGTAATCAATCGTGACCTTTCGTCAAATCACGGCTGAGGGCCGGTAGGTGTTTGTTCGAGCAGGGTCAAACATAACCTTTTATTAGATTGCGGCCGAGGGCCAATAGGTGTTTGCTCGATCGGGGTCATAACCTCCAGTTGATTGCGGGCAAAGGCCTATAGGTGTTTGTTCAAGCGAGGTCGAATGTAACCTTTCATTATATAGCGGCCGAGGGACAATAGGTCTTTGCTCGAGCGGGCTCGAACATAACCTTTCATTAGGTTGTTGTCGAGGGTAGATAGGTGTTTGTTCGAGCGAGGCCGTAACCTTTCATTAGATTATGGTCGAGGGCCGATAGGTGTTTGTTCGAGCGAGGTCGAACGTAACCATTCATTAGATCGTGGACGAGGGCCGATAAGCGTTTGCCCGACCGGGGTCGAACGTAACCTTTTATTAGATTGCGGACGAGGGCCGATAGGTGTTTGTTCGAGAGAGGTCGAACGTAACCTTTCATAGGATTGCGGTTGAGAGCCGATAAGTGTTTGTTCGAGCGAGGTCTAACTTAACCTTTCATTATATTGCGGCTGAGGGACGATAGATGTTTGTTCGAGTGAGGTCGAATGTAACCTTTCATTAGATTGCGGCCGAGGGCCAATAGTTGTTTTCTCGAGTGAGGTCGAACGTAACCTTTCATTAGATTGCGGCCAAGAGTTGATAGGTGTTTGTTCGAGCGGGGTCGAACGTAATCGTTACACGAAAGGGGTGTGCTGATAAGTGTAAATTTCTTATTGCTTTGACATTGTTGCTTAGCTTATATATTTGGAGAAATTTACAGATTTTTGGGTGTTGGCTGGCAATCCAGTCCCTTCATTGGTTGACCTGGAGAGTATCAAGAGGTCGAGCAATGAAATAGTAATCACGACCTTACCTTCGCATACTTCGATTCAAAGTGTTCCTTCCGTCGCCTCGTTAAAAAACTCCTTGAGAAAACCCAAATGGGACAAAACTCAAGTAAGGGAAAAAGAGTACGACTTGGGGGGCGTTTTTTCTCTCATAAGTTGAAGTATTTGAGGTGGATGATATTCCAGTTGTTTGGTAGTAGTTTTCCTTCCATTGTCTATAGTTGCAATGACCTCTTATTTGCTTTTGTTGTTATTTTATACGGACCGTCCTAGTTCATTCCCAGCTTGCCTTCTCAGGGATCTTTGCTCGCTATTGTTTTGGCTTTCAGTACGCAGTACCCGACTTTAAGAGGCCAGACCTTTGCTTTCTTGTTGTAATAAGGTCCTGCTTATTGTTTTTGGGCGACCATTCTTATGTAGGCCATGTCTCTCCGTTCATATATCACGTCGAGGTCTTGCATTCTGCTCTCGTCATTACTTACGCCGCTCTCATGGGAGTACCTTAAGTTGGGTTCTCCGACCTCGGCCGATATTACTGCCTCAGTCCGGTAGTCCAAAGAGTGTGGCGTCTCTCCTGTGCTCATCTTCAGAGTTGTTCGGTAAGCCAATAATACTTCTGGTAACATCTCTGGCCATAATCCCTTGGCGCATTCGAGCTTTTTCTTCATGATGTTTAGTAAAGACTTATTGGAGGATTCTGCTTGGCCGTTACCCGTTGGATGGTTTGAGGTTGAGAGTATTCTCTTGATATGCCATTTTTCTAAGAACTCGGCGGTTTCTTTCCTGTGAACTGGGGTCCGTTGACACAACTGATTTCCTTAGGTATGCTGAATCGGCATATGATGTTTTTCCATATAAAGGTGATTACCTCATGTTCCCGTATTTGGGCGAATGCTCCTACTTCCACTCATTTAGAGAAGTAGTCAGTTAAAACCAAAAGGAATTGTATGTTACCTCGTCCTGCTGGGAAGGGACCCACGATGACCATTCCCCATTTCATGAACGGCCAAGAAGAGGTGACCAAGTGGAGGTGCTCGCCCGCACCATCGGTGTATAGGACCCAGAGGTCTTGTGTTTGGATGGAAGTTTGGACGGCTTCTGTTTCGACTTCAGGCATTATTTTCGCGTTGAAGTCAGTGAGCACTAGTGACATTATTGCCGTTCGCAGCTGGTACGTGATGTCATGATCACTTAGCTCAATGGCCCATTTGGCCAGCCTTCCCGATAGCTCGGGTTTATGCAAAATGTTCCTCAGGGGGAAAGTTGTGACGACCGAGATGGGGTGACCTTGGAAATAGGGTCTAACCTTTCGTGAAGCTATGACCAAGGCCAGAGCCAACTTTTTAAGGTGCGGGTACCTCGTCTCAATGTCGACAAGTGTTTTGCCAATGTAACATATGGGAGATTGCATAACTTTGTTTTCGCAGATCAAGACAGCGCTTATTGCTAACTCGGATACGGCTAGATAGACGAGGAGCTGCTACCCAGGTTCGGGTTTCAAAAGCAATGGTGGTGATGATAGGTATGTCTTCGGTTCTCGCAGAGCCCGAACACACTCGAAAATCTATTCGAGGTCATTATCCTTCTTGAGTACGCCAATGAATTTATGGTACATATCTGACGACCGCGAGATGAACCTTGATAAGGCGGCGATACGGCCAATCAACCTTTGGACTTGTTTTTTGGTGGTTAAGAGTTCCGATATCCCCTCAATGGCTTTGGTTTGGTCTGTGTTGACCTCGATCCCTCGGTGCGATACCAGAAAACCCAAGAACTTTCCCGAGGCTACCCCGAATGCGCATTTCTCTAGGTTCAGCTTCATTTTGTATTGTCTGAGTATGTCGAAAGTTTCTTTCAAATGATCGATGTGGTCTTCTTCCCTTTGGGACTTGACCAGCATGTCATCTATATATACATCTATTATGTTGCCGAGCTAGTCTTTGAACATCTTTGTTACCAATCTTTGATAAGTAGCCCCTGCGTTTTTTAGTCCAAACGGCATGACCCTTGAGCAATACGTTCCTTGGTGGGTGATAAACATAGTCTTTTCCTGATCGTCTTCTTCCATGAGGATCTGATTATAGCCTGAGTAGGTGTCCAAGAAACTTAGTAGCTCGTGCTCAGTCGTTGCATCGATGAGTTGGTCGATAAGAGGTAATGGGAACGAATCCTTCGGACATGCTTTGTTCAAATCTGTGAAATCCACGCACATCCGCCATTTCCCATTTTTCTTTTTGTCACGACCCCTGTTTCCCTCCGTAGGATGTCGTGATGGCACCTAGTATCTAAGACTAAGTAAGCCTAACAATTTGCGGAATAGCTAAATAATAAACTGAACTCAAATCTCAACACATTATATATAAATAGAAATTTCGATTTAAATAATTACAACTCCCAAAATATGGTAGAGATAAGTCACAAACTTCTAAGAGAAAATAATAAGTGTCTATATACATCAGAGTCTAAAGAGAATAACGAAAACAACATAATAAGGATAATGGGGGACTCCGAGGTCTGCGGACGCTGGCAGATATACCTTGAAGTCTCCATGTATAGTCCAGCTCACTGGTATCTGGTCTGGTAAGAAGAACCTAGATCTACACAAAATGATGTGCAGAACTGTAGTATGAGTACATCACAACGGTACCTAGTAAGTGTCAGGCCTAACCTCGGTAGAGTAGTGAAGAGGTCAGGTCGGGCCCCTAATGGAATAAAAGGAAATGAGACAGAAAATATAATAATACAACGAAGTGACTGAGAAATGAACAACGAGAAATTACAGAAAAGTAACAACACAACAAATAGAGGAAAACAACAGGGGCACTCCCGAGGTATCGCCTCGTAACCCCAAATGTAAATGCACAACAGGGGGATCTCCCGAGGTACCGCCTCGTAGTCCCAAAAGTAAATATATAATAGGGGGATCTCCCGAGGTACCGCCTCGTAGTCCCAGGTATCGTCTCGTAGTCCCAAAAGTAAATATGCTCAACAATGGGATCTCCCGAGGTACCGCCTCGTAGTCCCAAAAGTAAATATGCAACTCATAAATTATGGAACAACGAATTTACGGCAAGAAATCCTACAGTTAAAGCCCGAATACAATAATCAAGGAAATAGGACATTCAACTAAACATGTTGCACGAATTTCAAGTAAAGGTTAAGACACGTAGACATACGATACTAGGCTAACATGAAAGCTACACATGCTAAGACAACTCAGTTAAGGAATTCAATGACATCTACTCAGCAAGAACCGAAATTTCCACAATTAGCCTGTGTACGCATTCGTCACCTCGCGTACACGGCGCTCACATATCACAAATTGTTACAACAGTACCAAATCCTAAGGAGATTTCCCCCACACAAGGTTAGACAAATCACTTGCCTCAAATCTCGTTCAATCAATCGATAAGAATGTCTTTCCCTCGACTTTCCGACTTATATCGGCTCGAATCTAACCAAAACAATTACATACTATAAATATAACTACAAGAAACTAATTTAAATAATAAAACTATGACTTTACCAAAGAATTGAAAACTCAACACAAAAAGTCAACACGGGCCTACGTCTCGGAATAGGGTAAAAGTCACAAAATACGAATACCCATTTGATATCGAGTTCACCCATAACAAAATTACTCAAATCCGACACCAAGTCGTCACTCAAATCTCCAATTTAAACTCTCCAAATCCCTAGCCTCAATTCAATGGGGAAACAAGATTATTGATAAAAAAAAATGAGCACAAGAGACTTACCTCAAGAAATCCCTCGAAAATGCTCTCAAAAATCGAAAAGACCCGAGCTCAAAATGATTAAAATGAAGCAAAATCGCAAAACCTTGTATTTAAGTGTTCTGCCAGCACTTCCCCTTCTGCAAAAATTTAACCGAGGTCCTCCCCGCTTCTGTGGCTTCTTTCGCTTCTGCAGACAAGAGGTCCGCTTCTGCGGCCTCGCTTTTGGGGTCGCCCAAGCCGCTTTTGCGGAATCCAGTTTCCCTCCTTCACTTCGCATCAGCGGACCATGGCTCGTAACTGCGGGCTTGCAGATGTGGAGACCTTCACGCACAAGGGACCTAGCCCCAGGCCAGCCCCAAATACGCTTCTGCGCAATCCAGGATCGCTTTTGCGAGCTCGCACCTGTGAGATAAGTTCCGCAGGTACGAGGACATCAGTAGGCATTAAGTTTCCACTTGTTCTAAGTCCAAATTTGATCCGTTAACCATCCGAAACTCACCTGAGGCCCCTGGACCAAATATACCAACCAGTCCTAAAAATATCATACGAACTTAGTCGAGTCTTCAAATCACATCAAACAATGCTAGAAACATGAATTGCGCATCGATTCAAGCCTAATGAACTTTACAACTTCAAACTTCTACATCCTATGCTGAAACCTACCAAATCAAGTCCGATTGACCTCAAATTTTGCATACAAGTCATAAATGGCATTACAGACCTGTTCCAACTTTCGGAATCGAAATCCGACCCTGATATCAAAAAGTCCACCCCCGGTCAAACTTTCCAAAATTCACCAAACTTTCCAATGTTCGAGAATTAACGCCGAAATGGCCTACGGACCTCCAAAACAATATCCGTACACGCTTCTAAGTCCAAATCACCCTACGGAGCTATTGGAACTGTCGAAACTCCATTCCGAAGTTGTCTTCACACAATTCAAACTATGGTCAATTCCTACGACTTAAACTTCCATTTTAGGGACTATGTTTCCCATTTCACTCTGGAAAAAAAAGAACCAAACCTCCCGGTGAGTCACATATCCACAGAATAAAATAGAGGGAGAAATAAATAGGGGTTCAGAGCTAATACTCTCAAAATGACCGGCCGGGTTGTTACATCCTCCCCCTCTTAAAACATACGTTCGTCCTCGAACGAGTATAGAAATATACCTGAAGTGGTGAAAAGATGAGGATAACGGCTGCGCATATCATGCTCGGTCTCTCAAGTCATCTCCTCGACTGGATGACCCCTCCACTGAACCTTCACTGAAGCGATGTTCTTTGACCTCAACCTTCGAACCTGCCTGTCCAAAATGGCCATCGGCTCTTCAACATAAGATAGATCTTTGTCCAATTGGACTGAGCTGAAGTCTAGCACATGAGACAGATCGTCGTGATTCTTCTGGAGCATGGAAACATGGAATATTGGATGAACTGCAGAGAGACTATGTGGCAGTGCAAGTCTGTAGGCCACCTCTCCAACCCTCTCAAGAATCTCAAAAGGCCCAATATACCTAGGGTTCAACTTGCCCTTCTTCCCGAACCTTATAACACCCTTCAAGGGCGAAACCCGGAGCAATACTCGCTCCCCAACCATGAATACAACATCGCAAACCTTTCGATCCGCATAACTCTTCTGCCTGGACTGGGCTGTACGAAGTCAATCCTGAATTAATTTAACTTTTTCCAAGGCATCCTAAACTAAGTTTGTACCCAATAGCCTAGCCTCACCCGGTTCGAACCAACCCACTAGAGACCGGCACCGTCTACCATACAAAGCCTTATACGGCACCGTCTACCATACAAAGCCTTATACGGCACCATCTGAATGCTTGGTTGATAATTGTTGTTGTAGGCAAACTCCGCAAGTGGAAAGAAACGATCCCAAGCACCCCTAAATTCTATCACACATGCACGAAGCATATCCTCCAATATCTGAATTGTGCGCTCAGACTACCCGTCTGTCTGAGGGTGAAATATTTTACTAAACTCCATCCGAGTACCCAACTCACGTTGTACGGATCTACAGAACTGTGATGTAAACTGTGTACCCCGGTCAGAGATGATAGATACTAGTACGCCATGAAATCTAACAATCTCGCGAATGTAATCCTGAGCCAGCTACTCTAAAGAGTAAGTAGTAACCACATGAATGAAATGAGCTGACTTGGTCAATCTATCTACAATCACCCAAACTGCATCTAACTTTCTCTGAGTCTGTGGGAGCCCAACAACGAAATCCATAATGATCTGCTCCCATTTCACTCTGGAATCTCTAACTTCTGAAGCAATCCACCCGATCACTAATGCTCATACTTCACCTGCTGACAATTTAGGCACTGAGCTACATATTCCACTATGTCATTCTTCATCCTCCTCAACCAATAATGCTACCTCAGGTCCTGATACATCTTCGCGGCACCTGGATGAATAGAGTACCGCAAACTGTGAGCCTCCTGGAGAATAAACTCACGCAATCCATCTACATCAGGCACACATATCCTGCCCTGTATCCGTAATACATCGTCATCTCCAATAGTGACTTCCTTGGCATCGTCGTGCTGAACCATGTCCTTAAGGACAAACAGATGGGGGTCATCATATTGACGCTCCCTGATACGATCATAAAGAGAAGACTGAGAAACCACACAAGCCAATACTCTGCTCGGCTCGAAAATATTCAATCTGACAAACTGGTTGGCCAAGGCCTGAACATACAAGGCTAAAAGCCTCTCTGCTACTGGTAGATATGCTAAACTGCCCAAACTCTCCGCCTTGCGACTCAAGGCATCGGCCACCACATTGGCCTTCCCAGGATGTTAGATAATGGTGATGTCATAGTCCTTAAGTTCCTCCAACCATCTCTGTTTCTACAAGTTAAGATCCTTCTATTTAAATAGGTGTTGTAGACTCCGGTGATCGGTGAAAACCTCACAAGGAACACCATACAAATAGTGCCACCAGATCTTCAAGGCATGAACAATAGTTGCTAACTCAAGCTCGTGGACATGATAGTTCTTCTCATGCACCTTCAGCTGTCTAGACGCGTAGGCAATCACCCTACCGTCCTGCATCAACACCACGCCGAGACCAATGCGCGACACATCATAATACACCATATAGGATCCCGATTCGGTAGGCAACACTAACACTGGGGCTGTAGTCAAAGCCATTTTGAGATTTTGAAAGCTCTCCTCACACTCCTCGGTCCACTTGAACGGAGCACCCTTCAGGGTCAATCTGGTCATAGGTGTTGCAATAGACGAGAAACCCTCTACAAATACCCCGCCAAGCCAAGAAAACTTCGGATTTTCGTAGCTGAGGACGGTTTGGGCCAACTCTGCATTGCTTCAAACTTCTTTGGATCTACCTTAATCCCCTCACTCGATACCACATGACCCAAAAATTCCACTGAATCTAGCCAGAACTCATTCTTCAAAATTTTGCATACAACTACTTTTCTCTCAAGGTCTGAAGCACAGTCCTCAGGTGCTGCTCATGATCCTCCCAGCTTCGGGAGTACACTAGAATGTCGTCAATAAACACAATGACGAAGGAGTCAAGATAGGGCTGAAATACATTGTTCATCAAGTGCATGAATGTTGTTGGGGCGTTGGTCAGCCCAAAAGACATCACAAGGAACTCGTAATGACCATATCGAGTCCTGAAAGCAGTCTCCGGGATATCTGGCTCCCGAATCTTCAACTAATGATAGCCTGAACGCAAGTCGATCTTGGAGAACACTCTGGCTCCCTGAAGCTAATCAAATAGGTCATCAATACGTGGCAATAAATACATGTTCTTCACTATAACCTTGTTCAACTGGTAATAATAAATACACATTCACATAAAGCCATCCTTCTTCTTTAGAAACAAGACAGGAGCACCCCAAGGCGACACACTGGGCCGAATGAAGCCCTTATCGATCAACTCTTACAACTGTTCATTTAATTCTTTCAACTCTGTTGGGTCCATATGATAAGGTGGAATAGAAATAGGCTGAGTGCCCGATAACAAATCAATGCCAGAGTCAATATCTATATCGGGCGGCATGCCCGCAAGATCCGTCGGGTATATATCTGAATAGTCCCTCACTACCGGAACAGACTCGACGGTAGGAGTATCAACACTAACATCGCTCACATAGGCCAGATACACATCATACCCCTTCTCAACCATTCACTGATCCTTAAGAAATGAGACAACCCTGTTAGGAACACGATCTAAGGTACCTCTCCACTCTAATCGCGGTAGATCTGGCATAGCTAACGTCATTATCTTGGCGTGATAATCAAGGATAGCATGATAGGGCGACAACCAGTCCATGCCCAAAATAACATCAAAATTCACCATACTGAGCAGTAGTAAATCGGCTCTGGTCTCAAAATCACTAAGAACAATCAAATACGACCGATACACACGGTCAACAACAATAGAATCACCCACAAGTATAGACACATAGACAAGTGAGCTTAAAGAATCATGGGATACACCTAAATACAGAGCAAAATAAGATGACACATAGGAATAAGTAGAGCTTGGATCAAATAAGACTGATGCATCTCAATGACAGACTGGAACAATACCTGTGATGAATCTGATGCGACTGCCTCCGTCCGAGTAGGAATGGCATAATATCTAGCCTAGCCTCCCCCTCTAGGGCGACCTCTACTTATCCGACCTCCACATCTAGCTGGTTGTGCAGGTGGGGTGGTAGATGGTGCTTTAACCATAGCCTGAGGACCCGGTGGAGCATGTGGTGCCTGAGAAATTTGTGGAGGTGCACCCCTCCTGAGTCTGGGGCAATCCCTCACCACATGACGAGTGTCACCACACTCAAAATAAGCTCTCGGAGGTCATGGCTATTGCGACTGGCTCGGGACTTATCGACTGGACTGACCACTGAAAGTACCCCGTACATGAGGTACGCTAGGCACTGGCGGTGCATAATAGGGATCCTAGGGCTTAGGAGTGGCTGGAGAACCGCCGGCGGCTAGAAGTGCTGAATGAACAGGGCAACCCTTATAACCCCTGCCATAATGAGCTGCCACTGGGGAACGTGGACGTCCTCGGCCTCTACCCCGGTCCCGGCATCTCACGGCTTTCGCAGGGGGTGCGGGTGTCTGGTCATCTAATCTAGTTGTACGTGTCCTCAGCATCTGTGAGAGAATAGAAAGACGAAAATTTAGAATTCGAAGTCAAAATCTTGCACGACAAGAAATCAAAGAAGTGAAACTTTTCCTAACAGTTCCATAGCCTCCCGAAGATAAGTACACACGTCTCAGTACCGATTCGCAAGACTCTACTAAACCTGTTTGTGACTCATAACACCTATGAACCTAGAGCTCTAATACCAACTTGTCACGACCCCAGTTTCCCTCCGTATGATGTCATGATGGCACCTAGTCTCTAAGACTAGGTAAGCCTAACAATTTGCGGAATAACTGAATAATAAACTAAACTCAAATCTCAACACATGATATATAAATAGAAATTGCGATTTAAATAATTAAAAGTCCCAAAACCCGGTAGAGATAAGTCACAAGCTTCTAAGAGAAAATATTAAGTGTCTCTATATATCAGAGTCTAAAGAGAATAACGAAAATAATATAATAAGGATAATGGGGGACTCCGAGGTCTGCGGACGCTGGCAGATATACCTTGAAGTCTCCATGTATAGTCCAGCTCACTGGTATCTGGTCTGGTAAGAAGAACCTAGATCTACACAAAATGATGTGCAGAACTGTAGTATGAGTACATCACAACGGTACCTAGTAAGTGTCAGGCCTAACCTCGGTAGAGTAGTGAAGAGGTCAGGTCGGGGCACTAATGGAATAAAAGGAAATGAGGTAGAAAATATAATAATACAACGAGCTGACTGAGAAATGAACAACGAGAAATTACAGAAAAGTAACAGCACAACAAATAGAGGAAAACAACAGGGGCGCTCCCGAGGTATCGCCTCGTAACCCCAAATGTTAACAGGGGGATCTCCCGAGGTACCGCCTCGAAGTCCCAAAAGTAAATATATAATAGGGGAATATCCCGAGGTACCGCCTTGTAGTTCCAAAAGTAAATATGCAACTCATAAATTATGGAACAACGAATTTACGGCAAGAAATCCTACAATTAAAGCTCGAATACAATAATAAAAGAAATAGAAAATTCAACTAAGCATGTTGCACGAATTTCAAGTAAAGGTTAAGACACGTAGACATGCAATACTAGGCTAACATGAAAGCTACATATGCTAAGGCAACTTAGTTAAGGAATTCAAAGACATCTACTCAGCAAGAACCGGAATTTCCAAAATTAGCCTGTGTACGCACTCGTCACCTCGCGTACACGGTGCTCACATATAACAAATTGTTACAACAGTACCAAATCCTAAGGGGATTTCCCCCACACAAGGTTAGACAAATCACTTACCTCAAATCTCGTTCAATCAATCGATAAGAACGTAAACTAATTTAAATAATGAAACTACGACTTTAGCAAAGAATTGAAAACTCAGCACAAAAAGTCGACACGAGCCCACATCTCAGAATAGAGTAAAATTCACAAAATACGAATACCCATTCGATATCGAGTTCACCCATAATAAAATTACTCAAATCCGACACCAAGTCGTCACTCAAATCTCTAATTTAAACTCTCCAAATCCCTAGCCTCAAACTCCCAAATTCTACCTTAAATACACATAAACTAGGTGGAAAATTCAATGGAGAAACAAGATTATTGATAAAAAATGAGCACAAGAGACTTACCTCAAGAAATCCCTCGAAAATGCTCTCAAAATTCGCCAAGACACGAGCTCAAAATGATTAAAATGAAGCAAAATTGCAAAACCTTGTATTTAAGTGTTCTGCCAGCACTTCCACTTCTGCAGAAAATTAACCGATGTCCTCCCCGCTTGTGTGGATTCTTTAGCTTCTGCGGACAAGAGGTCCGCTTCTACAGCCTCACTTTTGTGGTCGCCCAAGCCGCTTTTGCGGAATCCAGTTGCCCCCTTCACTCCGCATCAGCGGAGCATGGCTCGCAACTGCAGGCTTGCAGATGCGGAGACCTTCATGCACATGTGACCTAGCCCCAGGCCAACCCCAAATATGCTTCTGCGCAATCCAGGCTCGCTTCTGCGAGCTCGCAACTGCGAGCTCGCAACTGCGAGATAAGTTCCGCAGGTACGAGTACATTAGTAAGCATCAAGTTTCAACTTGTTCTAAGTCCAAATTTGATCTGTTAACCATCCGAAACTCACATGAGGCCCCTGGACCTTAATCAAATATACCAACCAGTCCTAAAAATATCATACGAACTTAGTCGAGCCTTCAAATCACATCAAACAATGCTAGAAATCTGTGGAGGTGCACCCCTCCTGAGTCTGGGGCAATCCCTAACCACATGACGAGTGTCACCACACTCAAAATAAGCTCTCGGAGGTCGTGGCTTTTGCAACTCACTCGGGACTGTGAAAGTACCCCATACATGAGGTACGCTAGGCACTGGCGGTGCATAATAGGGATCCTGGGGCCTAGGAGTGGCTGGAGCACCGTCGGCGGCTAGAAGTGCTGAATGAACAAGGCGACCCATATAACCCCTGCCCTGATGAGCTGCTGCTAGGGAACGTGGACGTCCTCGGCCTCTACCCTGGTCCAGGCATCTCATGGCTTTCGTAAGGGCGCGGGTGTCTGTTTATCTGATCTAGTTGTACGTGTCCTCAGTATCTGTGAGAGAATAGAAAGATAGAAATTTAGAACCCGAAGTCAAAATCTCACACGACAGGGAATCAAAGAAGTGAAGCTTTTCCTAACAGTTCAATAACCTCCCGAAGATAAGTTCAGATATTTCCGTACCGATCTGCAAGACTCTACTAAACCTGCTTGTGACTCATAACACCTATGAACCTAGAGCTCTCATACCAACTTGTCACGACCCCAGTTTCCCTCCGTAGGATGTCGTGATGGCACCTAGTATACAAGACTAGGTAAGCCTAACAATTTGCAGAATAACTGAATAATAAACTGAACTCAAATCTCAACACATGATATATAAATAGAAATTGCGATTTAAATAATTACAACTCCCAAAACCCGGTAGAAATAAGTCACAAGCTTCTAAGAGAAAATAATAAGTGTCTCTATACATCAGAGTCTAAAGAGAAAAAGGAAAACAACATAATAAGGATAGAGGGGGACTCCGAGGTCTGCGAACGCTGGCATATATACCTTGAAGTCTCTACGTACAGTCCAATTCACTGGTATCTGGTCTGGTAGGAAGAACCTAGATCTGCACAAAATGATGTGCAGAACCTGGTATGAGTACACCACAACGTTACCCAGTAAGTGTCAGGCCTAACCTCGGTAGAGTAGTGAAGATGTAAGGTCGGGCCCTAATGGATTAAAAGTAAATGAGGCAGAAAATATAATAATACAACGAAGTGACTGAGAAATGAACAACGAGAAATTACAGAAAAGTAACAGCACAACAAATAGGGGAAAACAACAGGGGAGCTCCCGAGGTATCGCCTCGTAACCCTAAATGTAAATGCACAACACGGGGATCTCCCGGGGTACCACCTCATAGTCCCAACAGTAAATATGTAATAGGGAGATCTCCCGAGATACCGCCTCATAGTCCCAAAAGTAAATATGCTTAATAGGGGGATCTCCCAAGGTACCGCCTCGTAGTCCCAAAAGTAAATATGCTACATAGGGGGATCTCCCAAGATACCACCTCGTAGTCCCAAAAGTAAATATGCAACTCATAAATTATGGAACAACGAATTTACGGCAAGGAATCCTACAGTTAAAGACCGATTACAATAATCAAGGAAACAGGAAATTCAACTAATCATGTTGCACGAATTTCAAGTAAAGGTTAAGACACGTAGACATGCGATACTAGGCTAACATGACAGCTACACATGCTAAGGCAACTCAGTTAAGGAATTCAAAGACATCTACTCAGCAAGAACCGGAATTCCCACAATTATGCACTCCTCACCTCGCGTACACGGCACTCACATATCACAAATTGCTATAACTGTACCAAATCCTAAGGAGATTTCCCTAACACAAGGTTAGATAAATCACTTACCTGAAATCTCATTCAATCAATCGATAAGAATGCCTTTCCCTCGACTTTCCTACTCAGACCGGCTCGAATCTAACCAAAATAATTACATACTATAAATATAACTACAAGAAACTAATTTAAATAATGGAACTACGACTTTACCAAAGAATTGAAAACTCAACACAAAAATTCGATACGGGCCCTCGTCTCGGAATAGGGTAAAAGTCACAAAATACGAACACCCATTCAATATCGAGTTCACCCATAACAAAATTACTCAAATCCGACACCAAGTCATCACTCAAATCTCCAATTTAAACTCTCCAAATACCTAGCCTCAATTCAATGGTGAAACAAGATTATTGATCAAAATGAGCACAAGAGACTTACCCCAAGAAATCCCTCGAAAATGCTCTCAAAAATCGCCAAGACCCGAACTCAAAATGTTTAAAATGAAACAAAATCGCGAACCCTTGTATTTAAGTGTTCTGCCAGCACTTCCATTTCTGCGGAAAATTAACCGCATCTGCGGACAAGAGGTCCGCTTCTGCGGCCTCGCTTTTGCGGAATCCAGTTGTCCCCCTTCACTCCACATCTGTGGAGCATGGCTCGCACCTGTGGGCTCGCATATGCGGAGACCTACACGCACCTGCGATCTAGCCCCAGGCAAGCCCCAAATCCGCTTCTGCACAATCCAGGCTCGCTTCCGCAAGCTCTCACCAGTGAGATAAGTTCTGCATGTGTGATTACATCAGTAGGCAACAAGTTTCAACTTGTTCTAAGTCCAAATTTGATCTGTTAACCATCTGAAACTCACCCGAGGCCTCCGGGACCTCGACCAAATATACCAACCAGTCCTAAAACATCATACAAACTTAGTCGAGTCTTCAAATAACATCAAATAATGCTAGAAACACGAACTGTGCATCGATTCAAGCCTAATGAACTTTAAAACTTCAAACTTCTACATCCGACGCTGAAACCTACCAAATCAAGTCCGATTAACCTCAAATTTTGCATACAAGTCATAAATGGCATTGCAGACCTGTTCTAACTTCCGGAATTGAATCCAACCCCGATATCAAAAAGTCCATCCCCGGACAAACTTTTCAAAATTCACCCAACTTTCCAGCTTTCGCCAATTAACGCCGAAATGGCCTACAGACCTCCAAAATAACATCCGGATATGCTTCTAAGACCAAAATATCCCTACAAAGCTATTGGAACTGTCGAAACTCTATTCTAGAGCCGTCTTCATACAATTAGAACTATGGTCAATTCCTACGACTTAAACTTCCATTTTAGGGACTATGTGTCCCATTTTACTTCGAAAACAAAAACCAAACCTACCAGCGAGTCTTGTATCCACATAATGAAATAGAGGGAGAAATAAATAGGGGTTCGGGGCTAATACTCTCAAAACGACCGTCCGGGTCGTTACACTCTTTGACCATCACTACGTTGGCGACCCATTTGGGCTACTTCGACTAATTGATGGAACCATTTTCTAATAGTTTTTCCACCTCCACGTGGACTGCGTTATTGATAGTGAGGTTGAATTTATGGTCGATGTTTAATTTGGGCGTGGCGATTTCCTTTGGGATACCTGGCATATATGTATTGCTGAAAGCAAACTAGCCTGCATTTGCTATTAAGAATTGACAGAATTTACCTGGTTCCCAAAGTTTGCAGCCGATATAAAACTTCTTGCTATGATCGTTGAGGTCCAATTGAACGGGGTCAAGTACTTTTATGGTCGATCCTGCGACTTCGACCGTGTTGGGATCCTTGATGACGTCCTTGGTCTCATCTTGCTCCAACCTCAAACTTGTTGATTGGCATGCCTCTTTTTCTTTGTCTTTTGTCTGTTTGGTGACCGTGTTGTGTAAGGCAATGCGGTAGCATTCCTGGGATGTGCGCTGGTCTCCAAGTATGTTGAGTATTCCCCATGGTGTTGAGGAATTTGATCACTTGGTATAGGCTGGAGGAGATGACTTTCATATGATGTATCCATGGTCGACCCACTATGGCATTGTATGCGGTGGCCTGGTCCATGATGTGGAATGTTATCTCTATTGTTACGCCGCCGGCCAAGACGAGTAGTGTAATTTCCGTGGACGTTCGCTCAACTATATTATTTAAATCGGTTAGCGTGATGCAGCACGACACTATTTTATCCTCGAGCCTCATTTGGGTATAGACTTGGGGATGGATAATGCATGCACCGCTTCCATCGTCCACCATGATGGGTTTGACATCAGTATCTAAAATGTATAAAGTAATAACAAGTACATCATTGTGAAGGAAAGTCAAACCGTCGGTGTCTGACTCGTCGAAGATGATACTCTCATCGAGTCCGTCATGCCGTTCACAGGTGATCGACCGTTTGAGTTAGTGAGTGATGGTGAACTGTACGCCATTGACAGAGACATCGTCATCATCGCCGATGATCATGTTGATGGTTCGAGGGGATGGCGGCTTTGGTGGACCAAGATGTTCATGTCCTCTAGCGAAGCTAGTTCTCCCTTTGTCACTTAATAGTTCTTTGAGGTGCCATTGCCGTAACATGTTTACGACTTCCTGTCTGAGGGCGATGCAATCTTCTATTTTTTGCCCGCGTTCCTGTTGGAACCACAGAGGGCGTCAGACTTTCTGGTGTTCGAGTCTGATCTCATCTTTGGTAGCCACTTCACTTTTGTTCCAACTTTCTCAAGGGCGTAGACTATCTCTGTAGGCAATACACAAAAATTGGGAGCAGACAATAAAGGAGGCATACCTATTTAGTTCCGATGATTCCCTGTCCTTGGTCTGGGCAGGCCTTATTCATAGCGGAGGTAAGGTAGCAGCGGCCGCCCTGACATAGGGTTGGTGTCGTGCCCTGTTAGGTCGTGGAATCGAGTGATCTCTTCTGGTATTGTCTCTTCATTCTTTTTCTGGATTCGGATTGTACCGAGGTTAGCTGATGAGTTGGTCCGTTGAGATCGTCCTTGTCTGCTCGAACCTCGGCATAATAAGTGTTGTGAATTTTGTCCCAAGTGGTTGGAGGATACTTCATCAATCGACTCAATAATTTTCTAGTTGCTCTCGAACCCTCTCGATTCAACCCGTTCTGAAAAGTTGCGACCGCCATCCCTTCGTATATGTTGGGCATGGTCATCCTTACTCTGTTGAACCGTGCGAAGAAGTCCCTCAGTCCCTCTCCCAGGGACTGCTTAATAGCAAATATGTCGTTTACTGTCGCCTCGACCCTCTTGGCTCCGGTATGGGCGGTCACGAATTTATCAGCAATTTATTCGAAAGTTTCTTTGGAACGTGTTGGTAGTTGCGAATACCATGTTAATGCCCCTCCTATGAGAGTCTCGCCAAACTTCTTCAGCAAAATGGAGGACACTTGTTCCTTGGCGAGATCGTTGCCTTTCACGGCGGTGACGTAGTGGGTAAGTATAAAATATTATGATTTAGCTATTAACTAAATTAGCTATTGCGTGCGGTCGTCAAGTAATAAAGTGACTAAAAGTCGGATGTCGAACCCACGAGGACTTATGATTTAGCTATTAACTAAATTAGACTATCCTAATTATCTAAACAAGAATTAAATCTAAAAATATTTTATTCCAACTAATTAAATAAGAAAAATATAAATAATAAACTTTGAACAAAGAAAGAGCAGATTTTAATGATATCAATGTAATGAAAATGATCTAGGGTTATGGTCTATCTAACAATCCTATTGTATTCTTCAATTGAATTGACCGACTAATTTATCTAGCTTATTGGTTGACAGGGTTAATATTGCTCATAAGAATCTGTCGAGTTCTTACTCGCCTATTCCAGCTAACTTAACGCCTATATGTCTATGGAGTGAGAATCAACAAGAACGCATTTATAATTCCTGTAAATCAACCAAGCAAGGCAATTAGGTATATGTCTATCCTAACCACGAATCCGTTCCCCAATGCCCGAGTTCAAGAACTTGCCCTACTCAATCCTATATGCAATATAGAATTCCCACTTTCGAGTTCAATTCTAGATTCGTAAATAATATTCAATTGGTGATCAAGCAATTAAATAATTAAGTGCAAGATTGAATAAATAAACTAATATGATAAATCAAGAAGTCAAAATCAATATCCGAATAACAATAGTCATGAAAGAACCACAACCCTAGAACGTGAAGTTTAGCTCCACATAGACATGGTAGCCAAACAACAAATTATATAAAGAAACATAAAAATTACTAAGTTTGGTGGGAGAAAGATGAAACTTGATGAATTTCGGCCTCCACAGCTTTGTCGTGGCTTTTTCCCCCTTCCCAATATGTTAGATCACCTAAAAGAGGCGTTTTTAGCTTATATATTGCGTACAAAAGTCGTGGGCCAAAGCTCTCCTATTCCTAGTCCAATTCGGCTTCGGGGATTGATGCTAAGGTGGATGCGACGCATCCACCTTGTCCTCCATTTCAATTTTTGCCTGCGAAGGTGGATGCGAAGCATCCACCTTCTCTTCTACTTCCCAGTTTTGCATGCGATGGTGGACGCTATGACCCAACTTCACTGCTAAGGTTGCATGCAGGATGATGTTTTCCTAGGTTGGATGCGACGCATCCAACCCTTCTTCCTCTGGCTAAACCACCTTTTCTTCATATTTTGCACTCCGAACACCTTAAATCGTCACACATAACTTAATTAGTCATCAAACCAATAATTACACCATGTTGGACATTTTAAAGATTAAATAACATTAAGAAGTGGTTAAAACATGGGCAAAGTAACATCAACACATATCGAAATATGCCAAACATCACCTACCGTTTCACAGCTCCCGTTGATGCCATTTAAGAGTTTGGTTGGGAAGCCACCTGTTACTCTCGTCATTTCCTCTTGGTTACCTGCCATGTAAGGTTTTGTACACACAAAGAAAGGAGAACTCGGGATTTGTTGACATTAGTGATCTGCATTAATTGTAGATCTAGAGGAAACTAAAAATTTAACTAAGAAATTCCCACATACGGGTTCAAATAATTAAATTTATGTAAATAGGGGTTAATCTTAGCTAATAATAATATTTTTAGATGAGGTTCTTAATGGAGTAATACATACGACGCAAATGTGGTCGGTCAGTAACAGTGATATGTAATAAATATTTCACTAATCAGAAATAAGAATGTTGCATTTAATAATAATGAATAGCAATAAGATGGCATTTAAGTAAATAGAGGGAATGGGTCACCCAAGAAAGGATGAAATAAATGAATGTTCTCCGTGACAATGATGAATGATAGACAACCCCTTGAATATTCGAGTTATTCTTGGATCTGGTGGAAAAGTATGGACGAGAATCTCAATGAAAAGGTGATGTTTGTATCTTAGTAAGTGAGAGCGGAATCTTTAAGTCAAAGTGTGTTCTCTTCCAAATGAATATTATATGGCCCCGATCAATGGGTCTTTTTATATTTCCCGAGAACATGCTCCTAGAAAACCCTAATAGTACAAGTGCAGAGAATATATACGAGAATATTCTCTTTAATGTTCTATCTTGAAACTAGTCGTTATAACTAAGGGTGTCAATGGACATTTGAAAACCAACTAAACTGGCCGAACCGGACCGCACCGAACCGAACCGATTTTTAGGTTTCTTTTAAAGAAACCGTACGTTTTTATATAAATCTATAACCGTACCGATAATTAGGGTAAATTTTTTATTTCATAAAAATAAACCAAAAAAATACTGAACCGTACCGAATAAATTTTACATGTAAAATATTTATATAGTAAGTTTAAAACTAATACGTAAAGCATTAAATTTTTCATTGAGCCTTGGAATTTTACAAGCCAACAAGTAATTAAACTCAAAATATTAATTCCTAAAATCTATTATGCTACTTATACTTAAACTAAGTTATTTCAAGTATCTTTATTAGCAAGACATAAAGTATTCTAGCGATTATGAGTAGCAAACTACAATGTATTGAATATGTTTCCTTTCATATAATTTAGATTTATCTTTTTGAATATTTAATATAGACTTTATTCTTGAGTCTCACCTTGGTTAATATCTTTTATTTTCTTTGCTTTTACTTGGTTTCTTTTACGTTGTTGTCGAATAGTTGATGGATCTATACTCTAACCATGTTTCATATTTTTTAAATTCATCACCCTTTAAACATTAAAAATGTCTAGAAAGTTTTGCTAAGTCCTATAAAAGAATGTATGTTATCTACTGGTGAATTTAAATGACATTTAAGAAAATATCGAAAATTAACCGAACTGTACCGATACTGAAGTGAAACCGACATGATTGGGACGGTTTCGAAAAGTCTAATTTTGGTTATATATAATAGAATAACCGAAAAATTGGTATGATACAAATTTTATAAAATAACCGGCCGAACCGAACCATTGACACCCCTAGTTATAACTATGTTAAGGATGTTCAACCTCGACCTCGATGATGACTCTGCGACTTCGACTCGTTGATTCCTTTCACCACGTTCCGCTAAGTATTCGACCACGACCTTAGCTGATAATTAGATCATTTCAACGCGCGGCATCGCATGAATATTTCACTTAGCACTATTTCGACTAGAACCGTATTTTGACCCATACATATATCTCATGCCTTTTAACTACAAACACACCAACTAATTACTGTTTCTTTTTTCCTTTTCTTTGGGTTGAGTGATATTTTTAATAATACCCCATCCAAAAGGAAGTAACTTGACTTGGGTGGGGGACTAGGAGGTGAATAATTAAAGATATGTCGAATTAATTTCAAATCTCAAACTATTGCTAATAATAAAAATTGCTTTTTCACCTGATAATGGTAAAGGTACGTCACGATGCTGTTCAGGGGGTTAGGTGACACTATTTGGTTGTGTAATAAATGAGTGAGATCAAAATATGTCAGATATTAAAAATACCTAACATGATCTAACCTATATCCTTTTATTTTCTCTTTTAAAAAATAATGTGAAAATTATTGTATTGTAAATTTATTTTAATTTTATATAATTATCATTCTCCAAATTTGATTTTGCATGTTATATGTAAGTTTTTTTCCTAATCTGTTAGGATCGGAAACCAGGGTAGTGCGGAATTTAGCCAAACAACGGTATAATGACAATAACAAAGACAATGAAAGTTGATAACAACGACAATTAAAATAGATAAAGAAGACACAAATTTAACGTGGTTCGGTCAAAGTGACATGCGTCCACAAGCGGAGAGGAGCAATTTAATATAACAATAAGAGTGCAAAAGAGAGTACAAAATTAGAGTAAACACTCTAATTAATCCCAAATACCCTAAGAGAATAACTTTACAAGATCACTCCAAAGAAAGGGTTCACACAAGTGCTTCCCAACACTAACTCTAATACAAAACACTCTTAATAAAGGAAGAAAGGAAGAAATAAGAATTGAAGACAAGTCTTGTTGGTGTGTCTAAAATGAACTAATGGCCTTCCCTTTTATAGGCAAAAAAGTCTTAGCCTCTTAGGTATAAAAGAAGAGATACAACTTGTGCAAATGATGTCCAACACACAATGCAATATTTTTGGGTCCCAAAGAATATTGCCAACAAAGTCTACACTTTGCAAAAATGCTTATGCTTATGTGAGATGGACTCCATTTGACAAAATAATGGCCATATTACAAATCTCCACCTTGGCCTAATTTTGGATGATATAGTAAATTTGCTCCACCTCTCCGCAAAAGCCCCAATGGGCATATGTCAAAATTTAATACCATCAAAATCAGACAAATTGTCTGATACTGAAACTGTAGTAGGGCCTATAACAGTGGATCCCAATAAAGTATACAACAAACCAGATCTGTGTGCTTTCATGATCAAACGAGCACCTTGAAAAATTTTCAGAACTCCACCTTCACCAGTGAATTTGCACCCAAGGGATTCTAAAGTGCCTAGAGAGATGAGATTTTTCTTCAACTCAGGAACATATCTAACATCGGTGAGAGTTCTCACCACATCATCGTGCATTCTGACCCGAATTGTACCTTTGCCAATAACGTTACAAGTAACATTGTTACCCAATTGGACAACTCCACCTGCAACTGAATCATATGTAGAAAACAAGTCCCTGCTAGGACACATATGATATGAACAACCGGAATCTAAAATCCACTCATTGTCTAATCTGAAACTAGTTTCAGTTGCTAAAAATATAGTTCCCTCAATCTCATCAGTTGCTACACTAGCTTCGACGGTGTCAGTATTTTTGTGCTCATTTTTTCTTTCTTTGTGCTTTTCTTTATTTTTCAGTTTATAGCATTCAAAGATATTGTGACCTTTCTTATGACAATAGTGACACTCTAAATTATTGTATCTGGAATTGGAGTCGGATTTGCCCTTAACAAACAAGCCAACTTCCGCTTGAGTTTCACTAGCTTCCCCAGTAATATAACTATCTATTTGTTCTTTTGATTTTAAGATAAATTTAATATCCTTATAAGAGATATTATCCTTTGCATAAAGCATAGTATCTCTTATATGCTTAAAAGATGGGGGTAGAGAACAAAGCAGTAACACGGCTTGATCCTCATCTTTAATTTCAGCATCTATATTACTCAAATCCATAAGAATAGAATCAAAGGTGTCAAGATAAGAGAGAATAGAGGTACCTTCACCCATACGAATTGTATAAAGCTTTTGCTTCAGGTAAAGTCTATTTTCTACCGTCCTCTTCATATATAAGGTTTTCAATTTTTCTCACATGCCTTTAGCTGTGATTTCTACAGAAACTTCACGTAAAACCTCATTTGAGAGATTTAAAATAATATCTGCTTTTGCCTTTTTGTCTATGATGGCAAACTCCTCGTCCGTCATTTTATCCAGCTTCTTCTCCTTTCCTTGCAACGCCAAGTCTAAGCCATCCTGAATTAGGATAGCTTCCATCTTTAATTGCCACATTTCGAAGTTTACACTTCGGTCAAATTTCTCAACATAGGTTTTTGTTAGAGTCATTTTGGCTATTGAAACTAACCCGGTTAGATCCGGCTCTGATACCAATTTGTTAGGATCGGAAACCCAGGTAGTGCGAAATTTAGCCAAACAACGGTATAATGACAATAACAAAGACAATGGAAGTTGATAACAACGACAATTAAAGTAGATAAAGAAGACACAAATTTAACGTGGTTCGGTCAAAGTGACCTACGTCCACAAGCGGAGAGGAGCAATTTACTATAACAATAAGAGTGCAAAAGAGAGTACAAAATTAGAGTAAACACTCTAATTAATCCCAAATACCCTAAGAGAATAACCTCACAAGATCACTCCAAAGAAAGGGTTCACACAAGTGCTTCCCAACACTAACTCTCATACAAAACACTCTTAATAAAGGAAGAAACAAGAATTGAAGACAAGTCCTGTTGGTGTATCTAAAATGAACTAATGGCCTTCCCTTTTATAGGCAAAAAAGTCTTGACCTCTTAGGTGTAAAAGAAGAGATACAACTTGTGCAAATGATGTTCAACACACAATGCAATATTTTTGGGTCCCAAAGAATATTGCCAACAAAGTCTACACTTTGCAAAGATGCTTATACTTATGTGAGATGGATTCCATTTGACAAAATAATGGCCATATTACATAATCCGTCAAGCTATACTTCTTTATTCGTTTTGATCAAAAATAATTTGAGGATCCATTTCAAAACTAACTTGTTAATCAAATCACAAACAGGTTATAATTCAATCCCTTGTATCTTAGATGAGTTACTAAAAATGAGTTAATTTTAGGCAAAAAGAGTTCATAGTCCATCACACATATTATTATAGTTTGCTTTCATTTTATCACTTAGAAGTCAGAACAGTCCCCTATACTAGTAGTCGGGTGTATAAATAGAACCGAAAAACTATATCAAATTGAAAAGTCAAATCAAACCAATTAAAAAATCTGATTAGGTTTGGTTTGATTTTGGTTTGGTATTATTGATTAAAAAAATTTGAACTAAACCGACATATAAATATATAATTTTATATATACTTTTAAAACTTTTTATATAATTTTTTTTTAAAAATATCAAAAAATATTTGCGATTCTCTTATGGGATGTAATCAGAGGCGGATTCAAAATTTAAACTCTATGGATTCAACTTTTTAAAAATTTAGCATTGAACCCATTATATTTTTAAAGTTATAGGTTAATATCTATACTATTTTTGTAATTTTAATAAATTTTTACTCTGTATCAAAAATTATGGGTTTAATTGAACCCGTCTAGTATACTCTACATCCGCCTCTGGATATAATATTTAGTTAAATATGAAGTGTTCCATATTTATTAACTTTAAATAATTTGTTGCATGATCACTTTCTTATCAAGTGTTAGTGAAATGCATCAATCTCTTTGTTCTTCCATATTCATATGCCAAAATCTATTAAATTCTTCTATCTTTATCGAATTTGAAATGGTATTTCGATAATTTAAAATTAAATATAACCTATCGTTATATAGGTTCATATTTATTATTATGTTTAATTATTAAATTCGGTTAACATTAAAAGTGTACATCAACGTAAAATTATTGTGTGATGACTAAAAAATAACTATCACGTGTTACTAAAAAAATTCTTCCATAAATTTTTTTTAATAGATCATATATTTATTATTTTTTAAATTTTTACTAAATATATATATTTACTTATCAAAAATTTAATAAAATAAAATTAAAATAATATGTATATAATAAATAAAGCTCGAAAAACCCGATAATATTGAACTAATTCAAATCAATATAGTTAATTTGCTTTGAATTTGATAAAACCGAACCCCTATCTAGTAATTCTAAAGTTAGATAAAATGCATCAAATAGCAATTGTCAACTTTGCAAAAAGCCTTGTAGGTGGGCAAGGGGAGAGAAAAAAAAAGCTTTAAGAAAAGTAGCAGCTAGAAACAAATACATTATGCGGCTCTATGGGCGGCTACGCCACGTGCTGATCTTATATGAACACGTGGCGCCATGCATGGGACTCTGATATTTTCTCTTTAAAAGCCACCAGCCCTCTACAAACTTATTTAGTTTGTTTTGTCAAACTTTAAAAATTAATTTATTTAAATATTTTTTTGAAAAAATATTTTTGTGAGAAATAATTTGTACTTGATTATTAATTTAAAGAATACTTATAAGTTGTATTTAGCTTTTCACTTAACTTTTAAAAATTATTTTTAAATCTCAAACGTACTGTTTAAAAAAGTGTTTCTAAGGTTAAAATTTTTTTGCTTTTTAAAAATTGATTCTGCTTCTACTTAAAAATATTATTTTTCTTTTTAAAAGTTTGGTCAAATAACTTAACTTCAGAAAAAAAAATACTTTTGACAAGAAAATATTTTTGGCATTAAAAACAAATCTTGGCAAGGTTATAAGAAAACAATGTGAATTCACCATTTTAATCTGATTAGTTTAGTTCTTAAAATTTTTTATTTTAAATTTATAATATTTAATACTATAAGTTTATATTTATTATAATTTTAATAATTTAATATACATGAGTTTATATAGTACATCTATTCAAACTCGATATCAAAGCCTATTTCATTGATCAGCGGCGTAATCCATTAGATCTTTAAAAGTCGAGTGAGCACTTCAGTTGGCCCGAACTGTTTGACGGTTGGATTTAATGGTTTTCCACAACTGGTCCTGTTTTCTTTTGGGATTACTGTTTGATTTACGTCCTCCGTACTTGCATTAAATTACTTTTAAGGAATCGTTTGTACATGAGACAAAAAAAAATTAATTTCGTGATAAAATTTGAGATTAATTTTATTGCATGTTTGATTTTGGGTATTAGTTAATTTATGATAACTTTTTCGCTAAGGGGTCGTTTCATTGAAAAATAAGTTATCCTATGATTAATTATCCAGAATTGTTATCTCACTCTCCCATAAGAATAAAAATAATACTACAATCCCGAAAAAATTAATTTCGAGGTTAGTTAAACCGAAATTTTATTCCAATAATACATGGGATAAATTTATATCAAATTTAATCCCATTATTAATTATCCTTTATTCTTCATGCCAAATGAGCCCTAAAATGATAGAATTAACTATCTCATATATAAGCTGAAATATTGTACAAAATGACCCCTTGAAGATGAAATTTAACTCATTAGGAAAATCTTAGTAATTCCATTGGTTGAATAAATTTATTTTTATTTTGTTCGTAAAAGTTCAATTCTCCATCTTATAATTCACTCACTATGTATTAATTTTTTTTTTAAAAACCTCACTAGAATTAACAAAAACAAATTTTAAATGACGAGTAACAATATTAAAAGAGGACGATGTAACTAAAACACATTAATATGTCTAGAAAGATTTATGATTTCTTAGAATTAAGAAAAAATCAATATAAATAACTTCAAATAATTATAAATATATCTTAGTTATGTTAATACATTTATTTTAAAATAAAACTTTCTAAATATCTTTTAACCCTATCAGAAATTATGCAAATAAAAAATATAAAGAACTCCTAGTATTTCCTTTTCTATTTTTGTACATTATAAAAAACACAAAGGACCCCAAGACCAACTAGAACTAATTTGTCCATAGAAGTTTTTTCCTTTTTCAGATTTAAAAAAAAAAAGTGTTTGTCCATGAAAATTTGTAAGTTATTGAAAAAATTTCGAATTTTTTTTTTTCAAAAAACCAAAAAGTAATTTTGATCACTTTATAAAAAAAATTCAAAAAATACTCACAAAACAGAGTGAAATTCATGTCCAAACATAATTTCATATTCCAAATACTATTTCTCAACTTAATTCCAAAGACTATTTTTTTTTTCAGAAATGTCAATTTTTTTGTCCAAACGCCTACTAAGGCATCGTTTGTCCATAATTTTTTTCATTTTCTTAATAAAAATTTTTAAAATATGTTTGTCCATGTAATTTTGCAAAATTTTGAAATGTTTTCGAAAATGAGTATTATACAAACCCTAAAGTGATTTTATTTTCAGAAAAACTTTTTCCCTACTCACAAAATTATAACATTGTTTTAAGTGAAATGCATGTTCAAATATAATTTTAATTTTTAAATCTTATTTTTTTTAAAGTATTACAGTAAGACCTCTTTATAATAATATTTCACTGTAAAAGTCAAATTTTTTCAAAATTAAATTTCATATTATATTATAATATATATTTTTTATAATAATATTTTATTATAACATCAAAAAATATTCGGAACAAACGAACATCTACTGAGTACCAAATGGAAAAATTGACCTCATTGTCATATCTTCGTTTTAATGATTCAAATAGCATGGGGCCTACTGATAAATTGATGGCAAGTGGGGGCACCGCACCACGAATAGAGTTATTATTATTACCCCTAAAATAGGTGAGGAATTTTCAGTGGGACCAAATTCTGTAGGCCAAACACCAAAGTTGGACCCGCCAAATTAAGCATGACACGTTGCTCAACTGAAATTTCAGATTGTACCGTTTGATTTATTTCGTACGCTTAAAAAGCATTTCTTCTGGTCTAAGCTTCAAATTTTCAATCTTTATCCACCCCCTTTTATTCATCAAATGGTTTTTGTACGACGTTATTCCTCTTTTTAAATTGGTGTACTATGCTTTGGTAGAAAAGACATGGAAATTTCCTATCCGCAACGACAAAATCACGTAAAAAAAAAGAATGAAAACGGTCACCCAACTTTATCACTAACCGAATTAAATAAATTTTACGTTGTTCAATCACTTAAATAAACTCTCTTTCGTTCAATTTATATGATGAAATATGACTAAACATGAAATAAAAAAATATAGTATAATAATCTTGTAGTTAGAAAAGCATACGAATAAGAGTAAAATTAAAAATTTATAAGTTTAATTGTCTTTTAATATGAAAAAATGTGAATCTTATTAAAACAAACTGATAAGAAAAGCGTAGCACATGAAGAACCCGAAGGAGTAATTATTAGATCATGTATAAGATGCAATATTAGTAACTTAATTAATAAAAAGTTACATATTATAATAAGTTAAAATATTTGTAATAAAGTTCACGTTCAGTATAAATAAATCTAATATTTCACTTATATTGCATATACCGAACATTAAAGGATGACTTGGATGAATCAATTTCTAACATCTTACCCACTTGTTGCAAACTTCAACTGATTCTTTTCCTCCCGTCTCACCAAAGGTCAAGGTTCGTTTAAGACTAATAAAAGTAGTAAAACTAAATGAAACTATTCAAATCTTTAGAATATATTATGTATTCCAATATTGAAGAGTTTTAAATTCCAGCTACTTCAAGCTTGAGAATAACATTCTCCTTAAAGAATATCTAGGAGAGCATAAGAGATTGAGAATCACCTTCTTATTTATCATACACGATAAGTTATTCGAAAAATGATTAAATACTCACAAATTCTCATCGAATATTTTTAACCAATTTGTTTGATAACACCCTATTTTACGTCAAAAGGACATTGTATTATGTATATCGAGATTTTAAAGTTATGAGTTTCAGAAGTTAGAATGACTTCAAACGCTAAATATATAATTTGGTTCCAAATTTATATTTATTCATATTTAATGATTTTTTTAACACAAATATATTATTTAAGCAAAAGCTCCTGATTCGGCCGTATCTGTATTCAAACTCCTAGCTCCACCCCTATATATCACTAAGAATATTTAGTGAGGACTAGCAATATTTTACCCCTCTGTGAACTGGGATATCTCATCCATCTCTATAGACCTCCCTCAGAACATTACTAACTTGATCAAATCAGCTTTCATCCCTACTAACTGTGCCAAGGAAGATAGGCTAATATGGGGGTTGACTCCAAATTAGCCTATACCTTCCTTAGCAACAATAAAGATTTTCCATTGAAAGAGGACGAAGGTAGTTTCAATTGGATATGGAAGTAAAAAGTTCCTAACAAAATCAAAAACTTAATCTGGCTACTTGCCCAAGATAGGCTGCCTACTGAAGCCTTCCTGCGCAAAATAGGGGTTAATTGCAACCCTTAATGCTCTTTTTGCTCAGAATGTCATGAAATCAGTGACCACATCTTCTTTGAATGCCCCAATACAACCCACTTCTGGCATGAAATACTAGCCAAGGGATCTAGTGAAAGTCAACAATTGAATCTCATATTCCCAGCTTAGCTTTGGCCAATAACCTGGAACAAGCTAAAGAAGTTTTCTTTTAATAATATTATCCCATGGGAAAACATCCTTCCTATAGTCAAATAAGATTGCCTTGATATGCGTGTTACAATGTGTACCCATGAATAATAATCTTTCCTCTTTATATAGTAGGAGAGTTTTAGTTTTACCTTAAGTACAATTCTAAAAAAGGTAAAAATTATATGTTTCGTCGATTATCGATTCGCGCCGGTTAGGCACAAATATCACAATCCTTTGTTAGTCGTGCGCAACTACTTGGTAATGTTCTTAGAAGTCTTCAATCTTCAGATCGGCCCTCGAGGATATGGCCCCGACATCCCCGACGGCAGGTGCCTTGCCCGAGCCCTAATACGAGAGGTTCTTCGTTCTGACTTCGATACAATACGGTCATGTTCCTTCTCCGCTTGGCTCTCCGGGAAGACGAGTCATGCAGCGGGCTCAATTTTACCCGCGTACTAGCAGTTCATCCGATATTTACAAATGATGTATTTTGGGTAAACATCCTAGGAACTGAAGTAGTTAGGAATTTTTTGGCATGTAACATTGATACAATTGAACAAAATATGACCGTTTTAGGGGAACTGCAGTGCCCCAATTTAATTGAAATATCGAAATGTGTGTGTGTGTATATATATATATATATATATATATATATATATATATATATATATATATATATATACCCTTTGACCAAAAAAAAAAAAAAAAAAGAGACAAAGCACCACTAACGCACCATGTAAAGTATCAAACTACCAATACATTGCGTCAAAGAAAAAAGTACAAAATTAGTTTTACATTAAATATATGTATGCACGAGGTGTTTAATATGTACTCCTATACATTTGCTAAGATTAAAGTGTCTAATAGGTACGAGAATCTGTTGAGGTATCAAAGTGAAAAATACAAATAAGTTCAGGTAGGCGCTTATGTCTTCGGCCTTTCCCTTTCCCTTTGATGCAACCAAAATATGCTTTCTGCGTGGATGACATGAATATTTATTTTTTGTAAGACATGTACCTTAATTTAAGTTACTTAAAGCATTTGATTATTGTGACATCACGTCGAGTTTGAGCTCTTGTTACACCAATCACGATTCAATTCCAACTAGTTTAAGCACATCTCCCATTTGAGTAATTCTTGAGTAAAGTAATTAACACTTTGTTGGCCACCTTGATCAAGAAACTTAGCAGGACCAGGTTACGTCGTTCACTTGATCGAATGGATTTGCAACATAATTTGTTGGTGAGAACTGAGAAGTTTATTTTTTAACGTCATACATTTTTTAGGTTCAAAAATGAATTATATTGAATTTATCGGTATTTTATTTTTTCTTTTAAGTCTTGCGTCGACTTTCAGATGCATTATTTTATAAATGAAAAACTATGGTGGGTGAATCTGTTAAAAGCGAACGAGATAAATTTAAATTCGAAAGGAAGATCCAGACAAACTTAGCAAAATATAGAGCATAATGACAGAAAAAAAATCTATACAAGCAATACATATTAGTTGACAATATTTTTCACACATTAGCACTTTACAAGTGAGTTTTATGCTTTCAAGAAGTTTAGTCTTGTAGAAATCAATTTATATATTTGAAAAATATATAGAACCTTAATATTTTTTATTTGCGTGACATAAAGTGAATTTAATAGAATAATATAATTAATGAAAATTTTCAATTTATTTGGATTGAGACGTGTCGTAGCAACTAGCAAATACAGTATTTCCCTTCTTTTTTTTTCCTGTTTTTTCTTTTCCTTTACCTGGTCAGTTGACAGGAGGAGCAGATAAAAAAGAAACACGCAAAATGTAGAAGAAGGAAGTCAGCAACCAATGAAAATCAGAGAAGCGCAAAGAACACGTCATTAAACAAAAAATCAAATTAATTTTAAAAGTTTTAAGAAAAAAGGACAGAAGAAGCCGGTTGAAGCATAGAGCCCAAGGACAAGTCGTCATCGTTTTTCCTTCCGAAAACGGTGGGCCCGGAGACGGACTTGAAATGCGGAACTGAAATAAACATTAAAATGAATGGACACCAGAAATGGATGAGACAGGAAAAAAGAGAAATTCAAATCCAACTAAATAAAGCAAAAAGAAAAGAAAAGAAAAAGAAAAAGAAAAAGGCAAGATGTCCGTGAAAACGTGATGGTAGGAGGAATGGATGGAGAAAGATGACTTAAGTAGTATATTACTTATTAAAATAAGAAACCGCCAAACACGCGCCTGTCCACATCTCTCCATCTCAAATCTCTGCCTACTTTTCCTCCTTTAATTAATTAAAATAATTTGCCTCTCTCTCACTCCATCCATTATTAGAAAAGAAAAAAAAGAACTTTATACTCCGTAATTATAATAATTAATTAAAAAAACTGTATCGAGAAAAATCCCCATCTTTTTAGATTTGACTATATAAATGCCACCTCCACTTCTCCACACCTTTGCATCTAAACCTGAAAACAGCATCTTTTGTCTCCCCTCTCTCTCTCAAAATAAAAGTCTTATCACTGTCACCCTTTGGTTCCCTCCCATTTTCCCCCACTATATAAACTATCTTTCCCTTCATTAACTCCTTCACTGCTTCTCATTATTTTCCCCCCTCTCTCTCTCCCTTATAACCAAACAAGGAACGTCCAACTACCAAAGTAAAACAGCTCGTCTTTTGCTTTATTTCTTTCTCTCTCTAGGCCCTAAAACTACTACACTGTAGTTTCCCCACAACCCACTTTTCTCCCTATATTATTCAAAAAAAGATAAGCTACTCATTTCTAATCACCCTACTGTCTTATTCCGAATTTTATAATCTCTCATCTTAGAGAAATTTCACTATCCCTTAGGTTTGTCTCCAACATGGAAGTGGTGAAACAAAGCGAAAATAATAAGAGTAACAAACGGTCCCGAGTTGAGTCAAGATTGGACTCAGTTGATAACTCGCCTGAGTCAAAGCGAGTTAACACTGAGGTATATGCGAGCCATGATTCGGCCGAGTCTGACAGAGTCGACTCGGAGTCGGAAGTGAGTCCTAACTCGTTCGGTTCGGACCGGTTCAGGCGTTCTGAACCAAACGAAACGGATATCGTGGAAACAGATGTGGACCTGGACTCGCCGGAGGCTAAGCAGATCAGAGAAGATATATTGGACATCTTAGATGAGCCTGACGCTCTGACGGATTGTCCACCGGAGATTAAGGATCTCGACTCTGTTATGAAGAGCTTTGAGGAGGAGATACTTCACCGCTCGAATCATCTCGATACTCAGACCGTCCTAGATCTGATGTCATCAGAATCCGGTGACTCCCGGCCGGACCTCGGTTATCTCCTCGAGGCCTCAGACGATGAGCTCGGTCTCCCGCCAACATTTTCTCCGGCAGATGAACAGTTTAACGCCGAATCTTCCATGTCGGAGGCTGCTGAATTGGTGAATATGGTGGGATTTGAGGATGAAATGCCTAATTATGACACTTTCGACTTCGGGATGGCTGCTGAGGTCAGGCAAGGAGATAATGACGGAGTGAACGGCAACGGTGACTTTGTGACGGTTGGCGGATTGTTTGATTACCCGGAGCCGTCGGATTTTTCTGAATTCTCATGGCGGCAGGAGTCGTTACCCGCTCTATAAACCGATGAAACTTTTGGCCTGCCTAAGTTTTGTGAATGGTAGCGTAGTTTGTATATCTGAAAACCAGAAAGGACACTATAAAAATAGGAACCTAAACGGTGAAAGGCATATATTAGAAGAATCAAATGTTTTCCGATGCTAGAAATTGGAGTTAACTTTTCTCTTAAAAATTAGTCATCATTTGATACTCAATCTGAAATCTGGAGCTTTGATGTTAAATTCTGATAGACACTTGGGTTAATTTTATCTCATTAATTATTGAACCAAGGAAACATGAAGCAACTATTGATATCCGTTGTGCTGGCTTGCGTTATCTTTACTTTATACTAGCTGGGGCCAGTTTCAATCTTGTACTCCCTCCGTTTCAAACTAGATTCTGTTTTGTACTTGCTCCGTTTCAAATTAGACTATATATATATTTTTTATTTGTTTTAAAATAAATGATATATTTTTAAATTTAAAAATAATTTAATTTTAAATCTTTTCTTTTATTTATTTTTTACTTTTAATAAAAAAAATTATAATCACACAAATATCATGATATTATAAAGCTTTTACTTCTTAATCTTTTAAGAAAATAAATTTTTAATTTTTTTTTTTTTTAACTAAAGCTAACCCTCTGAAACGGAGGGAGTATCATTTGAATTCTATTTTAATGTAGGAGTAAACAAAAGAACAAGCCGATTTTCCAGTTTTCTTTATTATACTTCATTAGTAGTTTTCTTTTCTACAAACTTTACTAGTTTACTGTTGCTAATATTTGAGGCATAATTCGTGTCTAGAAGAGATTTAGGTGGCCAGTATTTCAGAAAGGAGGTGAACAAATTGTTAAGAGTAAATAAAGCCTTGAACGTATAAGAGTAGGGGTTTTCGTCGGTCGATACGGTACGTTATTTAAATATTTCGGTTCGGTATTTGATTTCTTAAAATGTTATATCAATACCGTATCTAATTAAATTCGGTATGATTCGATTTTTCTCCTTTCGATTTTGGTTTATTCGGTTCGTTAACTTCGGTTTGGTTTGAATATTAACTAGTGCATAGACTCATAGACGGTAATATTCTTAATTAAAGTACTCGAAAGTACAAAACTAAAAACCTTTGTTGACAAAAGTATTGTCCAAAACAGTAAATACCAACCCAGAGAGAGAAAACTGTAATAAAAGAATAAATTTGATCATTAGAACTGTTTTGTTACTTGTTTAGAGTTAATTGATGAATTTAGAGAATAGAGGAACATAAAATTTTAGATTTCTTATATTTATGTTATTAACTAATAATATGTGTATTATGTAATATAATATATATTTCGGTACGGTATCGGTATTTTGGTATTTTATTTTAAAATACCAAATACCATACCTAATACAATTTTTTTTTAAAACTTAAACAAAATACCATACCGAATACCAAAATATCGAATACCAAATACCAAAATTTTTTATTTCGATACGGTAATTCGATATTTATCAAATTACGCACGGCTCTATTTAAGAGTTTTCAAATATATAATGTGATTATTCTTTCGAAAAGATAAAAGAAGATAGTGACTTAACAAATGAGAAAAAGAGAGTAAACTTATTAAAATGTCCTAAGTAATACTCTCTTCATTTGAGTTGATGTGGAGGCAATTTTATTCTAGTCTGATCCTAAAATAATGATAGCTTTCTTAATATTAAAATAATTTAACTTATATTTTTAATGTTAATAATATGCTTTTAAAGTCATACACATGTTATTGCATATTTTAAGATCATATGTCTGAAAAAGTTAATAACAAATACATATATCATGCTTGAGTAACTCTTAGTCTATTGTCAGTAGGGATGACAACGGGGTAGGGCGGGGATGAATTTTCTTTAAGGTAGGGCGGGGTGGGTTTGCTCTTATGTGGGCGGGTTGAAACCATTTTAATTTTTTAAAAGCGGAGCAGGTTGCGGGTTTGATGCGAGTTGAGTGCGGGTTCAACTGCTATTTTACATTTTTTTTCAGCTAGCAATTTTATTTTAGGTTTCTGTTCAAAAAAGTATTCTTATTTTTGCATCTTGTAATTATTTATATTTTCATTAATATTTTTGCTATTAAAACAATATAATGGTTACTATTCATCAATGTTCATATCGAGAAACATTGTTACGAACTGTTAGAAGGGATAGTTTGTATTTCTAAGATTTGTTTTGTTCTACCTCTACCCTTTGTCTTATATAATTATTTTGTCCTAGAACTACTCCATTTCCTTTTGATCCTCCTATGCCTATTTGCAAGTTTTCTTCTCTCTACTAATTAAAGATTCCTAATTGAGGAAGAACGAACTGAAAAACAAAATATTATGCGTACAAAAACTGACTAATTGGTTAATAGAATCTAGTCTCTTATTTCATGGACAATGTACAATTTCACTAGACGACAAAAGAAAAACATAAGTGCTTGAATAATATTAAACTCCTTATTTAAAAATAATAATAAAATGTCAAACTAGTTTGTTTTAGAAAAAATAAATAATAAAAAAGAAAAAAATAATAGGAGAAAATTTAAACGGGGCAGGGCATATTAAAAACTAAAAAAATAGCTATGCGGGAGGGGGTTGAAATTCTTGCGTGTTAAGCCAAACCCGCCCCGCACCCGCCCCGATGCCATCCCTAATTGTCAGCTTTCATAGTTTTCTTTTCCTTTTTTTTTTTCTGGAAGAAAAAACAAATCAACAAAGACTATCTAAAAATCAAGCGGAAAAAATAAAACCCCAATAACAACACCCAACACGCACAAATATTAATGCTACAAAGTATAAGCGTATCCCTTACAGACTTACAAAATGAAACTATTGACTAAAAGTTAAATTGGCTAAATCATTAGCTAACTAATTAGCTTCATCGTAGATATGATCAATAGAGACCATTCAGTTCCTTGCGGAGACATATATCCTATAGGCCGCAACACATGAACCACACAAAAATTCTTAATTTGCACGGCCAACTCGACCTAACCCCTCTCCTAGGCTTCTCGAAGAGTAGTGACAACAAAAAAGAACCAGTGACATGAAAAGATAGCAGAGTATATCATTTCAGACTCTTGTATACTCGCACTCACTCCCTTAATGCTGTCTCTTCGGAATTCTGATGTCTCTTCCCTTGGCTCTTGGCATTGTGTTTGGGTTACCACTCGCCAGTGAAAGTTGTTTCTTCAATTATCAAAAGCTGATAACTAAAATGATAAGCCATGTGACAATGTCAATGATCCTAGCAAGTTAGGTTGGAGTTTGATATTAGACACACAAAAAAATGCCTTTTCCATGTTGTGTGAGACATATATATGTTTGGATCTTTCTCGTTATCTTAACTCTTACAAATCTGTCACATCATTGATTGATATGGATGAACTGAAATAATTGCAGGTAAAAGTTCGTGGCCGAATCAAAATTTTCATTAAGGTAAGTCAAAATATGAAGAAATAAACTCACCAAGAAGTCAAAAAGTATCATTATATAGTATATATACATATTTTTTTAAAATATTATCGAACTAAATAGTGTAATTTTTTGACAAAAGGACGTCGGTTGACAATCCCTTGGGTGCATTTGGCTGTGCCACTAGGTAAAACTTGCCTATCATAGTTAAGCATGAAATAGAAGCTGTTCAAACAGCATCAACTATTTAAATATAATCAAAATTTACTAAGTATTTAAAATTTTGCCGCCTTAGAGGTATGAAGTTTCAAAGTTCACATAGAAATCAAATTTCAGACCTTTGGACCTAAAGTTAGACTCTGGTACAGAGGCGGAGTCAGGATTTAAAGTTTATGGGTTCTGAATTTACCTCGGAACCCATAGATCATCTTAGTTACTAGGTTCGCAATTAAATATTTGTACATATTTAATAAATTTCTTAATATAAATACAAGTGTTTAAGCAAAAGTGAATGGGTTCGACCGAACCCGCACCTATAAGGCTAGCTCCGCCTCTGATTGGATCACTCAATATAAACATTGATTTAGCGGGGTGTGCTGGGGTGTTATATATAAAATAATATATATGCATTATTTAATAATAATATTTATTTATTTTTTAAAAAGGAAATCTATCTTAAATTTGAATTCAACCGTTGCCTTCTGTGGAACTAACTGATGTGTTTTTCTATGAGTAACTAACTCTTTGTTAACTGTTTGTTTAAATTTAAATGAAGCATCTATTGGCAAAGGTCATAAACTTTATCTATATAAAGGGTATTCTACAGAAGTCTTAAACAACTTCTAGGCAATCTTATATACAACATCTCTCTTGTCCATCATTAGATCTATTTATATACATCAAATCTTCGTTAATTACTTTCTTCCAAATCCTTCATTCTTTCGAGTTGAGTTCTTGTGGTTGGGAAATCAAAGAGTGCGACTTTGATTTCTAGAGTAGGCATTGTATCTTTGGGATAGATTTTCCTTTAACCATTTGCATCGTGTGGGGGAAATTACTATCCTAAAGATAATTTCCTCGAAACGTCTTGTCTACTTGTTTCAGATTTCTTATTAGATTATCTTGCTTGAGTTAACTCCATTGATTTATTTTCAATATATTTCTATAACAAGCGGGGGATGGTGTTGGGATAACTATATAGTATTAGTATTCAGAGATGATTTAATTGTACCAGATTTTTGTGGTAGGCTCTCAAGTGTCTTTTTTCACCTCTTATCCTAATGTTTAAGGATATTAGGATATAGTCCGTTAGTTCATGATTAATGTTACGATCCAAAATCACCTAGTCGTGATGGCACATAACTTAACCCGTCAGATAAGTCAATTAACAACTATCCAATTTAAATGAGATTTATTAAGAAAAGAAATGATAATAAAACTGTTTTTATACAAAAATTTCTCAAGGATTGGTAGTACAAATCATGAGCTTCTAAGATTAGAATTTACAAAACTAATATAAAAAAAAATACATCATCTGTTCGAAAAGTACATAAACAGATTTTTTATAAATCTAAGGCTACCATGAACAAGATGCAGCTACAACCGGAATACAGGTACGTCTTCAAATCCAACTCTCGTCGATCACAGCAACATCAACATCCAACATTTGCATGCAAGATGCAAAAGTGTAGTACAAAATTCATGACCTCCCGTCCAACCACTACAAGAAAGTGAGGATACGGCGACATTTATTTAGTGACATTTGAAATAAATATCAGAAAAATATGAAATTCATGTCATTTATGAATAAATGTCGTAAATACTACGACATTTGATACAAAGTGTCGCAAACATTACGACATTTGATACTAAGTGTCATCAAAATATGACATTTGATACAAAATGTCGTAATAATAACGACATTAATGAAGAAATATCGTCAAAATTACGACATTTGATACAAAATGTAATAAAAATAATGACATTTGATATTAAATGTTATAAAAAATGACATTTGATACTAAATATCGTAAAAACAATAACATTTATGAAGAAATATCGTAAAAACAGTCAAATTTATGAAGAAATGTTGTGAAAACTACAACGATTGATACTACATGTTGCAAAAAAATAACATTTGATATAAGATGTCGATTAATGTCTTAAAAGTCTTTCTCGGACTCGTCCATGACTCACTCCTGGGCGAGGCACATGTTGCGATGGCTCATGTGTGAGGCTTACATCCCAAATGTCTAATTGTGCATCCTGAACATGCCTATCCTTAGTGTTCGGGAGTTACTACGTAAATCATATGTCAAATTTTCTAATTAGTAATATTGACCCTCAAAATAATTTAACAAATGAATGATAAAAGTTCTACACACACACACACACACACACATATATATATATATATATATATATATATATATATATATATATATATATATATATATATATATATATATAAGATTAATTAAGATATCGAGTCAAAATATTGCATATTTACTATTTGAGTGAGAACATCGTGAAGGCGAATATCATTTGAATATTTCTTTTGAAAATGAATAGCCGAAATTTATATCTTCACCTGCTATTGCTCTTTATTTCCTAGCTTTATGTCTTCCAAAATTATGAGACTTATTCTTTTACTACAATTTTACTTATTTATGAAGGAGTAATATTTTAAATTATAGTACTTATAAAGTTTATTGATTATTTACTTTTTGAGAGGTAATTCAATTTGTAATTTGTTAATATATTTTTAAAAATTTAATATTTTAATTATTTGAAAGTTCAAACGTTATAGTTGATTTATAATAATAAACTTAACATTATTGTGTTATTTATACTAATAAAAGAATTCGAGATATTTTATTTTTCTATGAGTTTCTTTAATCTTTTTTAATTTTATTAAATTTTTAATGTGCTTTCTATATTATTTTATTATGCTATTTTTTATAATTTATTAAAAAAGTTTTAAGATTCCCGTATTAAGTAAAACGTTAATCCTTTTTAAAAAAAGTTGCCGATTTAAAAAATTTTGATTAAAATTTCAATGTTCCATTAAAAATATTATTGCTATTACTTACTTGATGTTGAATTTAAAATTAAAAATTTAAAATTAAATTATACGTAGGACTGAGGCACCTAAATTTATAATTGACCACAATTGCCAACTAAAGGCCCAAAGATTAGCCGTGATACTCCTAGGGCTCCTTTGTTAGCAGCACCTCAAGACCCTAAGATGCAGGGATTTCTCAATTCGATCGTGATATGTTTTCCTCTCTTTTCTTTGCCTTATTTTCTTTCTTTCCTCTTTTCAGTTGCTGCTATTATACTCATTATACAATATGTTTGTTTTTTTAGAATTCCAATCTGTTGTTTTTGGTATCCCAATTTGTTATAATCGAAGAGGAAAGAACTCCTTTTAATATATAGTTATAATTTTTTTCTGTATGACTTCTTGTGCAGCATTTTTGAAGGAGAATTACGGGCAATGAAAAACTTGACTCTTTGAGAGGTGGTTTCAAAAAATTTTGTTGCAGGATTTATTCTAGAAGTTAAAGGGAATTCATTCGAAAGTGATAATACCGTAGTTACATGTTGATGTTTTATGATTTAGTTGAATTTGAGGTTTACTTGAGAACAAATCATTTGATTTGGTATCATCTAATTTGTACAGAGTACTTTTTAGATTGCTACTTTATTATTTAGTTATAGTATTAAAAGGCCTTTATTTTACATATATTTCATGTTAGTTGAAGACTGATATTTGTGGATGTACCAATTGAATGTAAAGTGTTATGATAAAACTAAATAGGGGATTATTATTAATATTTTAAAAAAATTGGTACCGACGTTAATCTGAATGTTAGAATTCTTAATACGACATTTTTAAAAGTTGTAAAAAAGTCACTAATCATATTTGACAGTCATATAAATGTAAATACGACATTTTCGTATATGTCGTAAATTTTCTTATTGACATTAAAAGTAAATGTCAGTAAATTTTATACTGACATTTACCTAAATATCGTAAAATAAATGTTGTAAATTTCTTATCGACATTTACTTAAATGTCGTAAAATTCTTACCGACATTTACCTAAATGTCGAAAAATAAACGACACTGGAATTTACGACATTTGATGCAAATGTAAAATAAATGTCGATAAACGAATATGCTACATTTAAGAACCTTAATATGACATTTAATAAATGTCGTCGTATCTTCATTTTTTGTAGTGAACTATAAACCCTAACCTTGCATATGCAAAACTCAATCCTACACAACACGCCGCATCTATCATGTCATCATATGAAAAGTACGAGAATCTCATAATCAACTCTGAGTCACAAGCAAACTACATACTCAATTAACCATGAACCTTCCATTTGATCTCATCCAGGAGAAAATCACAATACGCAACATAATCCTCACGTCGGTAGGAAATATACACCTCTAACCGTGGTAGAAATCCTCGAGAGCACTTTGAAATCCATTTGCACACAATCAAGCCGTTAGAACTGAATCTCTCTAACTCAACCAAGCCATGCGAGTCGCCAAATCCAAGAGTATTGCTACAAAACACCTGTAGAGACTAACCACATCATGAGAAATAAAAGAATTAAGCATATCATTACCCTATTGATCCAACCTACTACCAAGCTATCCTATTTCTCCGAGTTCCTTTCGAATTACCCTCAAGTTGACACTCCTCCTCGCCCTAATACCACGATCCTTAACCAAAACTCACCCCCACGAGATCCTAGAATAAAATTACACCGCCTTAAGGCCCATAAGCCATCGTATTCTCCCTTAAGCACCTCAAAGTACCACAATCGAGACACCCACTCTAAAGAGACCTTCTGTGAGTCTAAAGTCATTTTTTTCACCTTTCCGATACTGAAATGTAGAATTCATAATGATATAGAAATATCGTGAGTCCCGACAACATCCAATGTAAATCTCAGTTTCTAGCCATATACCAATCCACAAAATTCTCAATTGTTACATATAAATCTTGAATCCCTTCGAACCTTTTCGAGAATCATCCACTCCGTTCAAATCTCAATTGCACCGATCAATGGGCCAAACGACTTGTGCTCCATTAGCATAACAATACCCAAAGAAGTAATCCACACCTTTCAGCAACAGAGCAATTTCTTACTCCATGTGGACTACCTCTTTCGCGAATAACAACTCAATCATCCCATGATTCTCATATACCCATAAAGTGTAACATAGCCCGTATACAAAAATTTCTTTACTCGAGCCATCCTCGATCTCGATCTCTGCAAGTCATAACCGATTCACAAGTATACCCTAAACCGAAACCAATACAACACATAACCGTGCAATCAACTCGTCGATAGCAGACTCCCCCACTTGGCTCAAAGTAATGGAATAAAACTATTCTCGTCACATCAAGACAACAATCTAGCACCCCAATAGTCCTTTTTACATCTCAAACAAACTATTCTCGTCACAATCAAACCATCTGAATATATTCCGCAGTCACATCATACTCATAGAGTCACAAATTTCACTCATAGGGATGCTATCGGACATATAAGTCCAAAAGTACGTGCTCACACAACCGAAATCCCCATGCTCGAGCTATAGTCAAAACCCGATCTCAAGTCCTCCAGACTGGCCCATCATCAGCACACCAAAATCACATCTCGCACCTCATCCATGAAATCACAAGCCATCGATGCACAACTGATACTGAGCGCTAACATGTGCATACGAATGCGTGGAAGGAATTCGGAGAGTTACATTTCAAGCTCAATTAATGTCGCACGATAAGGAAAGAAGATGGGAAATTTATACTAGATGCCCTGTAGCCTCTCGAAGATAGGTATGGACGTCATCATACCGATATGCAAGACTCTACTAGACACTTGCTCATGACTTGTAGAACCTATGAACCTAGAGCTCTGATACCACCTTGTCACGACCCAAAATCACCTAGTCATGATGGTACCTAACCCAACCCGTCAGGTAAGCTAATTAAAAACTATCCAATTTAAATGAGATTTATTAAGAAAAGAAATGATAATAAAACTGCCTTTATACAAGAAGTTCCCAAGGACTGGTAGTACAAATCATGAGCTTCTAAGATTAGAATTTACAAAGCTGATATAAAAAAAATATATCATCTGTTCGAAATGTACATAAACAGATTTTTTATAAATCTAAGGCTACCATGAACAAGAGACAGCTACAACAGGAATGCAAGTACATCTTCAAATCCAGCTCTCGTCGATCATAGCAACATCAACATCCAACATCTGCACGCAAGGTGCAGAAGTGTAGTATGAGTATAACCGACCCTATGATAAATAACAAACAACCTTAGGTTGAAAGTAGTGACGAGCTGGAACACAGGTCGGGATCCAACACCAATAGCCAATAACAGTTCATAACAACATAATGGAAGTAATAAAAGAAGTAGCTGAGAGATAAGAAGCTCAGCTCGTTCACAGTTCCGAGAAAATGGGCCTGCTTTCCAAGTATATCAGTGAAAACTTAAATTTTTTACCGAAATCACCAAAATATGAGTACGTTTTGTAAAATTATGATTTTTTCCAAAATCTTTAAATAGGCAAATATTTCGTTTTCAAATGGCATGAGGAAAATACATCTTTATGCCTACATGTCAATATGTATGAGAAGTCATGAATGACGTGATACCGTACAACATGAGGAAAAATACCTCTATGCATGTATGTCAAGTGTGCATGTCGAATGCGATACAACTTAGTGATAAAATCATATGCATACTCTCAGAGTATCAATTCACTCAATCCTCCCGGTCACTCAGTCCTCACAGACACTCAGTCCTCACAGCCACTAAGCCCTCACACTTACTCAATCCTCCCAATCACTTGGCACTCGCACTCAGTAGGTACCTGCGCTCACTGGGGGTGTGTACAGACTTCGGAGGGGCTCATTCAACCCAAGCACTATAACAAGCCAATCATAGCATAAATCAATATAACATGTTACGGCATGCAACCCGATCCCATCATAAATCCTCACCATCAGGCCCTGTCATCAATCTCTCCAGTCTTTCGGGCTCACAATGTCATGAAAAATCATCCCAACATGATGGTGTGATGTATTAATAAATGGTGATAGAGACTGAGATATGATATGCAAATGAATGCGTATGTCTGAGTATGTAATTGTAATGTAAGCAAATAATTCAATAGCGGCAATGACATCGGTGGGTCCCAATAGAATAAGCATGTGGCCTAGACATAGTTGCTAACATGAATCACAGCTCAAAAGCTCTAGTACGTAGAGATTTCATGGTTACAGATAAGATCAGGTAACTACAAAGTACCACAGAAATAACTGAGTCACAATTCACACTGTGCACGCCCACACGTCCGTCACCTAGCATGTGTGTCACCTCAACACCAAACACATAATACGTATAATCAGGGTCTATACCCTCAGCTCCAAGTTTAAAAGTATTACTTACCTCGAATAAGTCAGATCCAATACCGAGCAAGATCTCGCACGTACCGACCTCTGAATGGCTCGAAACTAGCTAAAAGCAACTCAAATACGTCAAATAAAGCCTAAGGAAATAATTCCAATTGATAAAGGTCGAATCTTTACTCAAAAGCCCAAAATCAACCAAAAGGTCCAACCCGAGCCCGCGCCTCGGAACTCGATGAAACTTTCAAAATCCGATAACACATTCAATTATGAGTCTAACCATACTAGTTTCACCCAAATCCGACTCTGAATCGATGTTCAAAATTCAAAAATTTGCTTTATGAAGTTTTAGACAAAACCCCCCAAATTCTCTTTAAAATTCATTAACCAATTGCCAAAAATGAAGATGAGTTCATAAAATAAAATCCAAACCAAGTGTAGAATACTTACCCCAATCCTTGTGATGAAAATTGCTTCAAAAGTCGTCTCAATCCGAGCCCACAATCTCAAAATATCATAAAAGAACCAAAAACCTCGATTTATAGCATTCTGCCCAGCATCTTCGCTTTTGCGAACAATTAGCCGCTTCTGCGGCGTCGCTTCTGCAGAACCAGCTGAGAACTCGACCCTCGCACCTGCGGACAAAATACTCACTTCTGCGACATCACAGGTGCGAGCCACCATCCGCACCTACGCAATACCTCGCTCATGCACCCCATCACTGCGCACCTGCGCATACGTATTTGCACTCCAAACCTCCGCTTATGCGGTGTTCCTCACCTAGCACTCATCTCGCCACTGCGACTCCTTCGTCACTTTTGCGACCATCGCACTTGCGCAACCAGCCGCAGATGCGATCACACCAGATCTGCCACCAACAATTTAGCCAAAAATGATCCAAACAAATCCGAACCTCGTCCGAAACTCACCCGAGCCCCTCGGGACCCCGTCTGAATATACTAACAAGTCCCATAACATAACACGGACCTACTCGAGGCCTCAAATCACACATAACAACATCGAAACGATGAATGGCATCTCAAATCAAACTTAAATGAACTTTGAACTTTCAACTTTCAAAACTCGCGCTGAAACATATCAAATCAACCTCGAATGAACTCAAATTTTGCACACAAGTCCCAAATGAAATAAGAAGCTATTCAAATTCCCGGAACCACAATCCGGATTCGATATCCACCAAAGTCAACTTTCGGTCAAACTTATGAATTTTTCAAACCCTCAAATTTCCAATTTTCGCCAATTTGTGTCGAAACTTTCTAGAAACATCCAAATGTAAATCCGGGCATACACCCGAGTCTAAAATCACCATCCGGACTAAATGGATCCATCAAACTCCATTCCGGGATGAAATTCACAAAAGTCAAACTTGATCAACTCTTCCAACTTAAAGCTTCAACAATGAAGTTCATTCTTCCAATTCGATTCCGAATAACCTGAAAACCAAAACCGACGATTCACATAAGTCATAATACATCATACGGAGCTACTCATGCCCGTAAACTACCGAGCGAAGTGCAACTGCTCAAAACGACTGATCGGGTCGTTACAATTAATTACTGATGCAATAGAGTTGATGGAATGCCTAGATTTTGTTTTGTCTAATAATATGTTTATGATAAGGGAGCCGACGCGGTTGTTTTAGGTGAACTTTTTAATTTCGAATTCAACAACTTAAAAAAGACTAGAATCCAGAACCCATAAGTTTTCAATCCTGGTTCCGCCTCTGTTCATGACCATACCACGTCTTGCAATTTGCATGTTTCACAGCCTTCTTGAAGTGAACGTACCATCTATAGAATGTTATCATGACGTACTGTTATATGGTTCCAGCTTCCAATTGCAAAAACATTCCAATTCAAATAATTGCAGACTTTCAAGTGATTTTTTATCTTTCAACCATAAACTCACAACTATGTTTGATATCCATATTTTTAATACATAAAGATACTGTAATTTGCTCTATTAGTGTATCTTTTCCTTTCTTCTAATGTTATCTCTCAAATTTCCTTTAGAGGGTTCTTACCTGTTTAATTTTGACATCTTTTATCTGCAGTAATTGCATTAGACATTGTGTACAAGGATACTCCTCTGTTCAAGGATCTAACTGGAAGAGAATACAAATGGGAAACTGTAGTCTTCATGCGGAAAAGAATACAAATGACTGAATGATTTCGAAATATTCATATTGCTTTTAGTTTGATAAGTGATTTTTTTACAGCTGGAGCCCGTGAGTCTAGTTCTCACCCAACTCTATGCTTAGCTATTCATTTTTGCTGTAGGAGATTGATGAAGGAAAGGCATAGATTTTGCTACAGCAAAAGGATTTGAATATTTGGCTTCACTAATGAAAGGTTAAGAGGAAAATTTCCTGTTCTTTGATGTGATAAATCATAAATAGAAGCTGAACTTTTCTAGGCTACTTCGAGGGAATATGTCACCAATACTTCTAGAATATTTGTCCATAGATATTATTGGGCAGTCATTGGTATAGACATAACGATATGCTAGTATTAAATTGGCATATGAGCATAAAGATCTGCTATAAAATCGGCATATGATTCTGGAAATAAGGTGAGGGGAATAACTAGTTTAAAAATGAGTGGACAAACTAATCTGTAATAGAACAACATTTCTGTTACAATAAGTGTACCTAAAGCACATACTTGCTACATATCATGTCTACTGTATGCAAAATTCTTAGTCCTACTTCATCATTTTTCCTAAGTTGTAGTACTTCTTGTTGAGATTATAGTGTCTTAAATCTGAAGATTTCTTTGTTGGAACAGTAAACTACATACATTTGTCTGAGCTAAACTTTTAGTCAAATAATACAGAAACGGTTAGAGCCAGAGTAATGCACCCCAAGAAGTAAGCACTGTGATCATCAAACTCTCCTTCGCATTATAGTTTACAGCAGAAGCAGAGCTATTGTGAAAGCCAAATCCCAAAATGCTGGTTGTCTTAGGTGCTACTGTCTGCATCGGCGAAGCTGAAATTCAAGAAGGCAAAAACATTGAACAGATACATAGAAACATTGATTATCAAAACTGTGGAGAATGTAGATTTCTACATGCTAGTTTTACAGTCTATAAAAACTTCATACCAGCAACAGTTGAATTGGTTTTTGTCCCAAAGGAAACTTGAGGTGTTGGTGCATTAGGAGACAATCCTTCAGAAACTGACAGTATGAAAAATGGGACGAATTAATAATGCATTGTAACTTTAAAGAAGGGATAATTTTTCCCTAACATTGATCTCTATTGTTATATACCTGAACAGGTAGATCTGTCAACATGCATGTTACAAAGAAGTGGTAACTGAAGAGCTAATGTGGTGTTGATAGGAAGAGAGCTGAGGCTTGTTTGATTGAGCAACAGGCAAAGACAACCTGGTTGCTGGTTATAGAGTTGCCTGAGGTTACTGCAACACTGATCTACCGGTGATGGCGACGCGCCTTGCACGAATGGTCCACATGGAACCAATTGTAACAGGAGTGGCCCACACGACGACACGGTGGGGCCTGCAGGTAAGTTACCAAAGGTTTGTGAATGGGTGGTAGGTACAAGAACAAAAAGAAGTGAAAAAATAAGAACAGTAGTAGTAGGATAAGCAGGTAGGAAATTGGAAAAAGCCATATTGTTGTTAACCCTTTAGTATTCTTTTTTCTTTAATGAAGAAATTAGGATAAGGAACTGAACTTGGTTTTTTACTGTATGGACTCTTATATGTAGAAAGTGAAGTGAATAAATTTAGTGTGAGCCACAGCATGCATTGAGTGTGGAACTATCATACATTTCACACACATCTTATTCTTCATCTCTTCCCAGTCAAAGAACCGATTGTTATGATAAAGATGCTCCACGCTTTTATCATTCAAAAAAATGAGTCATTATTTTACTTATTATTATCTTCATTGAGAAAAAAAAGACAGCTTGAAGATGAAGGACAATATTCACACAAATTGTTCATTGTTGTAAAGGTACAAAGAGGATAAAGACTACTCTCTTTTAACATCAAATTGAGAAACCATCATTAAGCGTCTGTTAGTGGCATCTATATATCTTTAGTACACACTATCTTCTCATAATTAGGCGCAATTGGGGTCAGTCATTATTGAAAAAGAGTGGGCGATACATAGCACCTCAGGATAACAGAACAAGTATTGATTATTACAATAAAGATAATCAAATTCCCTCCTAATTAACGTCATGTATAACCTTGGTTCTATCTGTAAAGCAAGAAACCTTGGTTCAAAGAAAATGATGTAGAATGGGTTAGTTTTCAATTTTCACCGGCAAAACTATCCTAGTTAGTTTTATGTTCCCAATCCAGCCTCTAGAGCAAGTAAATTTTGCCGCAAGGTGCTGATGTGTAATTTTTTTTATATAAACAAGTACATCGCATAAAAATATACGAGGAACTGTTAAATATTTATTTATTTTTTTGAAAAATTTAAAAAGCCAGCTCTCTGCCTGTTATTTAAGGGTTTAAATGAGTTTCTTTCAAGGGCAAATTACAATAAAAGAAAGAAGCCTTTGCAGAAAGTATTGTATTGGTACTTCTGCGGTATCTTTGTTGTATGATTCATCGATTCGGATAAAGCTGTTATTCCAATAAGAAGATCAAATAGATGGAAAATTCGCAAGTTGTATTCAGGTGTAGTGAGAGTATGCAAGTCTTTGAGTTGGGAAGTTGCAAAAGAGATACCTTTTTAAAAAGCTATGAAACTGTATGACTTGTCTCTTTAAATAAATGCCTTTACTATACATACATTTGCGTCTGCTTAAACACATGGTTTTCTACTTGTAAAGGCTGGTATTAACTTGTTTAAGGTAATCACCTTTGCTATCCGTTGGTAAAAACACCTTCACCCACTACCGTTAGGTACTAGATTCGAGTCACGCTGGAGGGGAAGTGCGAAAACACTATAGATTCTACTAATTTGAGAGAGATTTAAAAAAAGAAAAAAAAAAAGAAAAGGAGGTTACCCTCGGCTCACGGGCAAATCAACAAAGTAAATGATGTTGAAGGGAAGTCGATTCACAATGGTGAAATTATGATGGTTGAACCTTTTATAAACCACCGTTATATTTTGTTCCCGTTAAAAAGTATTTTGGGAAATAATCTCTTGCCAGTATTTTAAAGCACACCGGTTAGAATGTTTTTAAGACGCAAAGAATTCTGAAGCACCAAAAATTCAGACGAGCAGAAATCCGTCAGGAATTGTGGTAGAATGATGACGATCACCAAAATAGCTGCTAAGTAAAATCGTGCCCATCGTATTTTATACTTTTGACACAGGATTTTTCCCCCAAAACTTCTGTTAGCGGGATAAAAAAATCAATAGCGGCACATAAATATCATATTTATGTCACTCGCCAATATTCGAATGTTAGAATCCAACCATTTGAAAAAAAATAAAATTATTTCGGAAAGATTTATAACCCTTGTGCAAATTATATCGATCATAAATGTGCATCTCAGATTTAGTATTTTCCGTCGTAGCTTTGTTTTTTGTGACATACAGACATATTTATGTTTTTGTAATAGTTAAGTTTCCGTTAGAAAAATTAAGTTTTTGATTTTGGTGTAGTAAACAAAATATTGTGAAACAAATCCGCTGGTTGGTTTGACTGAATTTTATAATTACAGCTGCTTGCTTTTCCCATATTGTTCTTGGGCAAAGAAATTAAGTCTCTATTCAAGAAAGTTTCAAGAGAAACTTGAAGTATGAGGTGGATTACACCAGTCTAAGATATTCCAATACTTAAAAAGTTCAGATAATGCAAAAATATCAAGAATAGATTCACTCGTTCCAAGTCAGTTTTTATGCTACCTTGCTAAAAGCTAAGGAAATACTTAAATGGTAACCAAACGTAGATTCTTGAGAAGAAAGGTTAAGTGCGGAGGGGAAGAGTTTCAACTGTAGAATATGAATAATTAGACACCAAAAGGAGATGCCTTTAATATCAAACATATATAGGTCTTTTTAGAACAAAAAAGTGATGCTTTTCCCACGAGGTCAAGAATAACGAAGATATTAACTACCTCATGTGCAAATGCTCGTTAGGCAGGAATCAGATTCCAATTAATCGATAAGACTTGAAAAGGAAATGAAACAATACATAATCTTTCCAAATCTTGGTACTCCATCATCTCCTTCTAACTCCGAAACAGAACACTTTCCTTCTTCATGACTCAGAAGGTAACTATTATTTTCCTAACTGTGACACACCAGGATTCTCGATAGGAGGTTCTTAGTACTGAATTCATTGTACTTTTAAAATTATTGTTTCAGAATTTAATATTTGTGAAAATTTTAGTAATTTTTTACATATATATTTATGTTCAGTGTCCAAAATATAAAGTTTCAGTTGAACCTATTGCACAAAGGTCGCATACCCCTCCTGCCCTTGATTTATTTATTTATTTATTATATTTGCATTATTTTAATTGCAAGTTTTCACTGCCTAATGAATGTTCAAGCATGCAGTTGTTTTGCATGGTGATGAGGATTAACATAGACTGCAAAGGATGTTACATGAAAGTAAGCCGGGCACTTCTCACAATACCAGGTAAATTATGCTTCTTAATCGGATTGTTAAAAGCTGTTACTTAATCTTAATTTGATCAAATTTATAAGAAAGATTCTGAATTGACTTGACTGTTATATATTGGGGATTGATGTAGAGCTGGAGACAAGATTCATAGAGAAAAATCATAGCAGAGTAATTGTTTGTGGGAATTTTGTACCACAAGACGTAGCCATCAAAATAAGGAAGAAGACAAATCGGAGAGTTGAAATATTGGAGATACAAGATTTAAGTGGCAGTGATGAAAAACAAGAAGAACAAATGCCCTTAGTAAGCTCATGCTAATCAGAACATAATTTTGTACCACCTAATTGTAACACTTTTTGTTTATTTCTGTTAATTAATGCCTAGTCCCACTGGCTTTAGATCTTCTCATTTTGTCTAATGATTGAATTGTTGTGGATTTAAGTTTGTATATATTGATAATGCATTTGATTCTTATAATACTAGTGCATTTTAACTTATTATAACAGGCATTTATTTTATTTTATATATTGTCGAATTATGTTATGTCATAGAGTTGCTATATGTCATCTTAATCCGATAATACAAAAAGTTATACACTATCAATATATAGATGTTAAACTCATTCATTATAGGTGCAATTGCTGGACTTAATTCTAACAAGCTCAAATTTGGCTACTCAAAACAGTGAATTTACTTCTATTTGACAGTTTCTCCACTTCACATGTTTAATAGTATGAGTTACCAAGTACAATGTAATGTGGGTGTATCTTCATATGAAGTATAAGGGGTAGTACTTGATCACATTACTTGCATATTTTTTTCGAAATTGAAAGTACTAGAAAAAAACAAAACAAATTCAACTAAATTACAATGCTCTTGTCAAAGTCGATGTGCTTCTTCGTTTCATTAGGACTTAGGAGTGTTGTCAAAGTTTTTGGTGTTTTGCACGTCATCAAGTTCCCTTGTGGGATTAAATGTGATCTATCAATTTTTTCCCCATATATGAAAAATGAAATTTTCAATAATACGAAAGAAGTAAAATTTGGGCCTTTCATATGCTTCAATTAGAATATACTCATATAAAGAGCTTTCAAATGTTATAAGTATTATACAAGAATCAATCATAATAAAATACAACAACAACTCAGTGAAATCCCACAAGTGGGGTCTGGGAGGGTAGTGAGTACGCAGACCTTACCTCTACCCCGCAGAAGTAGAGAGGTTATTTCCGAAAGACCATCGGCTCAAGAAGACGCATAGAGACAATAAATCACATAAATCAGTACCATTAACAGAAAACACAGAAATAATAACAGGAACATAAGTACTAGAAAATAGATGAAAAGCATTAACAACAATAAGTAAATAAGGTCTGGTACTATAAAAAATGGAAGAATAGTATGAAGACAATATTAACCACTAGCAGTCTAAGACAAAACCTTATCAGACTAGTCTCACACCCGGAACGATGTAGAACAATACTCAACTACGTCCTAACCTACAATTCTAATGCTCGACGTCCACATTTTCTTATCAATGGCCATGTCATCGGAAATCTGAAGCCATACCATGTCCTGTCTAATCACCTCTCCCCAATAATTCTTAGGCTACCCATACCTCTTCTCGTACCAGCCAAAACCAACCGCTCACATCTCCTTACCGGGGCTTCTGGACTTCTCATCCGCACGTGCCCGAACCATCTGAGCCTCGCTTCCCGTATCTTGTCATTCATAGGAGTCACGCCCACCTTCTCCTGAATATCTTCATTCCTAATCTTATCCATCCTAGTGTGCCCACACATCTACCTCAACATCCTCATTTCTGCTACTTTCATCTTCTGGATATGTGAGTTCTTAAATGGACAACAATCTGCCCCATACAACATGGTTGATCTAACCACCGCTCTATAAAACTTACCTTTGAGCATCAGTGACACTTTCTTGTCTCACAGGACTCCAGATGCTAACCTCCATTTCGTTCACTCCACCCCAATATGGTGTGCGACATCTTCGTCGATCTCCCCATCCCTCTGGATATCTGACCCAAGGTACTCGAAACCGCCTCTCTTGGGGATGACCTATGACCCAAGCCTTACGTTCATGCCTGCTTCACTCAAATCGGCGCTGAACTTGCACTCCATGTATTCTTTCTTCATCCTGCTCAACTTGAAATCCTTAGACTCAAGGGTCCGTCTCCAAACCTCCAGCATCTCGTTAACGCCGCATCGCGTCTCATCAATCAGAACTATGTCATCAACGAATAACATACACCATGTCACCTCTCCTTGAATATGGTGCGTCGGTACATCCATCACCAAGGCAAATATGAACGGGTTGAGCGCAGATCCTTGGTGCAACCCCATAACAACCGGAAAATGCTCAGAGTCCCCACCCAGAGTCCTAACCTAAGTCTTTGCTCCATCATACATGTCCTTAATCGCCCTGATGTAAGCGACCGACACACCTTTTGCCTCCAGGCATCTTCAAAGGACCTCCCTAGGCACCTTGTCTTACACTTTCTCCAGGTCAATAAATACAATGTGCATATCCTTCTTCCTATCCGTGTACTGTTTCACTAACCTCCTAATAAGGTGGATAACTTTTGTAGTTGAACGACCCGGCATGAACCCGGTTATCGGATATAGACATCGCCCTTCTCACCCTCACCTCCACCACCCTCTCCCAAACTTTCATGGTATGACTTAGTAACTTTATACCCCTATAGTTATTGCAACTCTAGATATCACCTTTTTTCTTGTACAACAGTACCACTGTATTCCATCTCCACTCGTCCAGCATCTTCTTCGTCTTGAAAATAATATTAAATAGCCCGGTTAGCCACTCTAAGCCTGTTCTACCCACACATTTCTAAAATTCTACCGGAATTTCGCCTGGCCTGATTGATGTGCCCTTGCTCATCTTACGCATAGCCCCACGACCTCCTCAACCTTGATACGCCTACAAAATTCGTGTCAAATCAAATTTTATCACATAAATTAAAACAGGGGAGTAATAAATATAAAATTAAAAAATAAAAATGAAAAGATGAAATGTCTTAAAAGACAGCGACAACATAAAGAAAATCATAAACCTAAGTGAGGCCAAGTAAAAACAGACAAACATCTTGCAGCTCGCTTTCAACCTGCTCCAAAGGCCAAGCATGAAACATTCTATTGAAAAAAGAAGAAAAAAGGAACTGTTAATTAACTTGTTCTGAAAATCAACTGAAACGTGTCTTGGCTAAATATCTATGAAATTTGGTGATACTATCACACTAAAGTAATTTGCTACTGCACCACTATTCTCTACATTGTAGGGTAATTTAAGTGATCAAATTGATGCTTTGTGGCCAATTAGTCAAAGTTCAATTCCATAATGATACAGTAAACACAGACGATAATACTAATTGAGTATCTTTTCTACATTGATACATTTCTTCTTTGCTCCGAAAGAAAATTAAATTGAAACATTAAGCACGAACGTGACGAACGTGGGTAAATTTCACAAATGGTCATATAACAATAACTTTTTTTCATCGAAGTCATATAACTTTATTTTCTCACACAAAAATCATATAACTATGATTTTTTTCATCAAAGTCATATAACTTTATTTTCTCACACAAAAATCATATAACAAAAATCAGAAAACTTTCACTAACACACACAAATATCATAGTGGTCGGAAAAAAAAAATTACGATAGTATTTTCTTATTTTACATTTTTTTATTTTTTATTTTTAGTCTAATAAATAATTATCCAATTAAAATAGGAGAAATATGGGTATATTTTTAGCCGTTTTAAAACTCTCTCTCTCTCTCTCTCTCTCTCTCTCTCTCTCTCTCTCTCTCTCTCTCTCTCTCTCTCTATATATATATATATATATATATATATATATATATATATATATATATATATATATATATATATATATATATATATTGGGTGAGAATGAATTAGTTTCGGCCGGCCTATTAATTTTATATTTTTCTCTTAAAATAGGAATGACTCAACCTGATCTGACCCAATACCCATATACGTAAGCTAAAATAATACTAAAAGTGAATTCTTCCATCATAAAAAATTTAGTTCGGAATGCATGAGATTCTGATAAAAAAAATAAGAAATAAAAGGTATAATTAGATAGCACTTGAAATAAAAATGTTATCGATTTGAATTAAAATCTTGAAAAGAAAAATAAAAGATAGTATCATATTTTGAAGGATTTACTCTTCACTTTTAGTATTATTTAAATTTTTATACTTGAGTATTGGGTCGGGTGGGCCAGGTCGGATGGGCTCATCCCTATTTTAATTGGATTATTATTTATTAGACTGAAAATAAAAAAATAAAAACCATAAAGAGAAGAAATACTACTGAAAAATTATATTTTTCAATCACTATAATTTTTGTGTGAGTTAATAAAAATTTTATAATTTTTGTGTGAAAAAATATAGTTATATGACTTTGGTGAAAAAGAGGCATAGTTATATGATTTTTGTGAGAGAAAATAAAATTATATGACTTTAGTAAAAAAAAATCATAGCTATATGATCATCTGTGAAATTTACCCAGCGAACACGTTGATAGTTTCTTCATATATGGAACTAATTAATTCCCTAAGCATTGAGATACCATTAGAGGTAAAAAGAACAAGAAACATAGTCTCTTATTAATGCCCTTGAACTACCTAAAATAAAATGCCCTCCGTTTGTTTTTGGTACCAAAAATATCTTGCCGTCTATTTTTTGGATCACAAATGCCCTTAAACTGTTAGTCATGTCATTGAAGGTAACATGGCAGTCCAACTGGGTTAGATTTGCTTATATGGCCATTCGCCTGAGCAATCCAACATGGTAAAATTATTTTTTCGAAATTTTTTTAAAAATACAAAATCAACACTTATTCAGAAAAAAGTAAAAAAAATCTGGAAAAATTATTTTCCGAAAAAATAATTTCCAAAAAAAATATTTTCCCGGATTTTAAAAAAAAAACAAAATCAACACTTATTCCGAAAGAAGTAAAAAAAAAATTCGAAAAAATTATTTCCGGAAAATTAACGGTTTAATGGCATTTGGACCACAAAATTAACACTTTTTGGAAAATTATTTATTTCGAAAATTTTTATTAAAATACAAAATCAACACTTATTACGAAAAAAGTAAAATATTTCCGGAAAATTATTTTTCCGAATTTTTTTTTACTTTTTTTAAAATAAGTGTTGATTTTGTATTTTTTTTTAAATCCGGAAAAAATATTTTTTCGAAAATTATTTTTTTCGGAAAATAATTTTTCCAGATTTTTTTTACTTTTTTCGGAATAAGTGTTGATTTTGTATTTTTTTTTAAAATTCGAAAAAATAATTTTGCCGTGTTGGATTGCTTAGGTGGATGGCCATGTGAGCAAATCTAACCCAGTTGGACTGTCATGTCACCTTTAATGACAAGACTAACAATTTAGGGCATTTGTGGTCCAAAAAATAAACGACAAAGATATTTTTGATACCCAAAACAAACGAAGGACATTTTTAAGCTATTTCAAATAGTTCAAGGGCCTTTTCCGCTTATTATTTAGCTAAGTGCGCCAACTTGATTACTTTCCTGAAAGACGTGCTATTATACAGGAATAGCCCAGCAATCATTTATAAGGTGTGAGTATTCATTATTGTTAGCACTGAAATTCATGTTAGTGATATAATTTACATGTTGCGTTCGTTGTAGTATGACTTTTTTCTCGAATATATATTTTACTGAAAAGGTAAAACTATTAGACAAACAGAGAATTTTTAACTAGTGTTTATTCAGTTATCATATGACGAGAGCATTATAAATACAATGGCATATGCTTTTTCCTATAGGAATTTGAATTTCGCGATACATAATTTTCCTTTTATCTTGAAAAGATTTAGCAGAGAAAATAGGGGAACAAAATTCAACGGGAACAATTAGTACTGAGTTGTGGTCCGATATACTTAAGAGCATGATCATGCAAACGAGGGTCAGGTCCACTGCTTAGTGCTTACTCCTTAGGGTTATCGAATATTATTAAATGATCTTAATACAATAAGTAAATTATATCATTAATGAGTGTGTTTGGTATGAACGCAAACAAAGAATTTTTTTTTTTAATTTTTTCATATTTGGTTGGCTTAAGAGCCCATATGGACATAAGAATTCTTTTCCTTTTTCTCAAAAAAAAAATTACTTTTTTTCGAAATCAACTTTCGTTCATAAAATTTTCAATTTTCATTTGAAGAAGCATTTTTGAATTTTTTAAATTTTTTAAAAACTCCAAAAAGTTGTTTTTCAAAATTTTCAATCAGATTACTCACAAAACTTCAAAAACAACCCAAAATTATATTCATGTCCAAACACAATTCTAATTTTCAAATACCATTTTCATTTGAATTTTTTTTTCACTTTTTTTTGGGAATTTTACAATTCTTATGTCCAAACGCCCACTAAATGTTTTGAAAAATATTTTCCTCATAAACTCATTTTTCTCTAATTAGAGAAAAATATTTACCCTATCAAGAAAAGAGAACATTTTTCAAAACTCTTCTTCAACCTTCCCCACCCTATTCCCCATCCCCACCACCACCCAACACACCTATCCCACCCACCCCACCCCTAACCCACCCCCACCCTAAATAGAAATATTATTAAGAATATTTTCTGTTCATGTTTGGTTGGCTTAAATGTTTTGGAAAATATTTTTCTCATGAACTCATTTTCCTCCAATTAGAGGAAAATGTTTTCCCTATCAAGAAAAAAGAAAACATTTTCCAAAACTCTTCTTCAACCTTCCCCATCCCCAACAACCCCTAACCCACCCACCCTCCCCCAACCATGTCCTACTCCCACCCTAAATAGAAATATTATTAAGAATACTTTCTGTTCATGTTGTAGATAGAGTACTTTCTTTTTTCATTTCAACAAAATGAGTATTTTCATGATATAAAAAAATATATTTTGTTTCATTTCAACAAAAAAATTACTTTCTTTTCATGGTATTGAAAAAGTATTTTCTTTCGTTTCAACAAAATGACGTAGTAAAAAATATCTTCTTTCATTTCAACAAAAAAAATACTTTATTTTATGATGTAGAAGAAATATTTTCTTTCATTTCAATAAAATAATGTAGTAAAAAATATTTTTTTATTTCAACAAAATGAATATTTTCTTTCATTACCAAAATAAGAGTATTTTTTGTTTAGTTATGTAGCATAAATTTCAACTTGTTTTGAGTGAAAAAGTAAAGGAACACATTAATCCATTTTGGTTTTGTGTGAATTTTTAAAAGATTAAGTAAATTCTTGAAGAAAATAGAGTTTTGAAAATGTTGGGTGTGAACACTTAATTTTTGACTATGCGTGAATATTTTTTCACTCATACTCTTGGGTATTTATGGTTTGAGGGGAAGGAGGGAGGGGGAGGGGGAGCACATGAAGCATGGGAATTTGGGGGAAGGAGAGTAAGGAAAGTGCATAAAAACTTATTTTTCTAAAAAATATTTTATAACTCTCTAAACAAACGCTAGAAAATATTTTTCGGAAAAAACTTTTCACTCACCAACCAAACATGAAAAAATAAGAACCACCCATTTTTCTGAAAAATATTTTCCATAAAAAATATTTTCCTTCGTACCAAATACACCCAATATGTAAATCCTTTAGGATCAATTAATCTTTTAGTTCTTTACAAAAAAAATTTAGTTTTATGTTTTTTTTTAACAGAAGACATATATTTTATAGCAGAGATCTGAAAATAACACATAATAAATATGAAAAAAATATTTTTTCTAGTCAAATTCTAAGTGATCATAGGATTCTTAACCTAAAAATATTTGAAATCTTTACACAAACAACCGATCTAATTTAATATTTATTTTTTCTAGTCTATTGCATAAATTATATATATATATATATATATATATATATATATATATATATATATATATATATATATATATATATATGATTATAATTTAATATTTACCGATTATTTTTTAATTTAAACGAGATGTTTAGATATTGTTTTTAAGATGGGCCCCACAGCAGTAGCCCATATCTGATTCGTTGGAAAAAGAAAAGGACGGTCCCACCAATCTCCACGCGGCTTTTTATCAATCACCATCTCCTACGACGTTGTAATACTCTCTGGAAACTGTCAACACCTAACAATTCCTTTTCATTCTTTACATTCACTTTACTCCCACACTATCCCTTTTCCTCGGGCCAAACTCGTTAGTTTTGTTAACTTCTATGCCTATATTATCGAAATACACTCCGTAAGCAAGAGTGACTCGAGAATGGCGAGGAAATTAGGGTCGTTTAGGAAGAGTTTCGAAGAGAAAAGAGAAAGGCTTTTTTCCTCATGCAACGGTGATTACACTGAGTTACCTGGTTTCAACCACACTCTTGATTACCCTGAAAATCCAGGGTGTTTTTCGTCTTTTCGTGAAAAGTTTAGAGAGCTATGGAAGGATTGGAGCAGCGTAGCCGTGAAGGCGATGGAGATGGGTCGATCCGACCCGAGAAAGATTGTATTCTCAGCAAAGATGGGTTTGGCTTTAATGCTCATATCTTTGTTAATCTTCTTTAAGGAACCGGTTGAAGAGCTCAGTAGATACTCTGTTTGGGCTATTCTTACTGTCGTCGTCGTTTTTGAGTTCAGCATAGGTATGTGTTATACTTTTCCCCTTCAATTTTGTGTAGTCATTGTAAATTAAATAAATGTGTGCCCCAAAAGATGTAATCTTTCGTAAGAATTTGGTAGTACGAAAGAAGATTTGTGTTTGCTAATTGTAACTGTAGAGAAAAAAAGCTGTTAATAGCTTTGAACAAGTCTTTTTTTAATAAAAAAAAAATAGATACTTTATTTATGTCCCTCTTAGATAGAAGTAGGGCCAATGTTCCTTCACCATTTAGTGGTTGATTTAATGATTTTTAAGGGGGGCCTTCTTATATACCACTCATCCTATTAATTTTTTCTTTTTTAATATTCTTGAAATACAATCTTATCTTATGAAAAACTGAGTATGGAAGGGGGGGGGGGGGCTCCCTCTGGGCATATATTTGTAATGCTCAGGATGATTCATATATAGATCGATTTACTTGTCAAGAAAAGTTATTACAAGACTTATGAAGAAAATAAAATAATCCAAATGATATGACTAATAAAGGAAGCATGACTGGGTTATTCTGTTTTTTGGTTACTAAGGACTAATCATGAATTCAATATAAAACGAATTATCGAGAAGGTGGTAATTAGTACAAGATTCATGCAAGGAGGTTGACCTAAGAGGCCCTAAAAGAGGAAGTACCATTGTGAGCATTTCTTCATTTTACAACCATAATTTTGGTTACTAGGCAGTCGTTATTCAGTCTTTCTTTCTCCAAATGCGCATACATACCACTTTAACAAAAGAAAACTTCCTGGTTTATGCTTCCAATTATGTATATATATGGTTTTACAAGCATGGGACAACCTGTTGCCAATGTAAATCCGTTGTTTTATTTTATTTTATTCTTTCTAGTTTTTGCAATGTTTTCCACTGGCGGTTACTATTACTGCCAGCAGGAGGCATTTCAGCTAAGAAATCTTGTTAGATACCATGATACACCATTAAGCACAATTATCTGCCCACAGTATAGTTAGTATTTTCTGTTTGCATTTTGTACCTTTCAACCCCTGGCTACTGCTTTCTTTGTTTTCTGTATAGAAGGTATGGGGAGCTTTTTATACAGATTCACGTTTGAACTGTCCACAGGAGCCACTCTGAGCAAGGGATTTAATCGTGGACTCGGGACACTGTCAGCTGGAGGACTTGCTCTTGGAATGGCTGAATTGTCTCAGTTGGCCGGAGACTGGGAAGAAGTAGTTATAGTCATTGGTATATTCATAACAGGTCTGGTTTTCTGGTCAGTACTCTGTGACTAATATGTATGAATTGATGTTCATCTCTTTTTTATCTTTGTACCTTGCTGACTGCAGCTTGTTTGCCGTTTTCTAGGTTTTTTTATTACTTATGCAAAACAGTACCCTCCAATGAAGCCCTATGAATATGGTTTCCGAGTATTCTTGATAACGTATTGTTTCATCATGGTATCTGGTTATCACACAAGAGAATTTGTTCATACAGCTGTAAGTCGGTTTCTGCTAATTGCACTTGGTGCTGGTGTTTCATTAGCTGTGAACATATGTGTCTATCCCATCTGGGCTGGTGAGGATCTTCACAATCTAGTGGCGAAGAATTTCATCAGTGTAGCTACTTCACTGGAAGGTAATGCAACCTCTGAGTCTGAGATTCTCGTTACTGTTCTCGAGATGGGATGTTAAAATATAATTGTTTCGACCCTCACCCCTCTACTTCCTTTATCTGATTTTGATGAAAGGGAAATTGTTGCAGGTTGTATCAGTAAATATCTGAACTGTGTCGAATATAAGAGGATCCCTTCAAAGATTCTTACTTACCAAGCTGCTGATGATCCAGTTTACAATGGCTACAGATCAGCAGTAGAATCTACTAGCCAAGAGGAAGCTCTGGTATGCATAAGCAGTTTTGCAGCATGAATTAGTAATTCTATGAAATTTTGCTATGCGGATGTCCTAAATTAACTCTGATACCACAGGTAGCATTTGCAATCTGGGAGCCACCCCATGGTCCTTATAAGATGATTAAATATCCTTGGAAAAACTATGTCAAAGTTAGCGGTGCATTAAGGTATTGCGCATTCATGGTTATGGCACTGCATGGCTGTGTACTATCCGAAATACAGGTACTCCCTCTACTCCTTTTTCCAACTTTCCTGCTAGCACTTTGCTTGTAAAGGTATCATATAGTATTCTCTAACCATATTCATCAAACATGTTCCTTTTTTATTACTCGATTACTTATTCTCCTAGCCAGTGCAAATCTCTTCCGGAAAACATTCCTAAAATGACTCTGGACCCCCTTCCTTACTTATTATGCCTTTAACTAAACTGTGCGAGGAGATGTTTGAAGATAGAGCAAATAAGCGTTAGAATATCTTCATGTCCTTTCAGCATGAGGGAACAAAGTGAGGCTGACAGAACATGTTTTGCAGCATTACCGTTGACTGAAGCCTGTCGTGTATTCTCTCCTTGTAAATCATCCTCGTGCAGTCATACAATTAAGTTGCTGTTAGATATGCATTATTTATTGGTGAATATAGTTCATTTTAAGAGCTTGCATACCCAGATGTCTCAGTTATACCACTTTATTTGGTAATGCAATGACCTATTTATCGCTGAAATGACTACCAAACATTTTTAATATGCAGGCTCCTGCTGAAAGAAGACAGGTTTTCCGTAATGAGCTTCAGAGAGTAGGTACAGCAGGTGCCAAAGTGTTGAGAGAAATTGGGGAAAAAGTGAAAAAGATGGAGAAGTTGGGGTCAGTGGATATTCTCTTTGAAGTGCATGAAGCGGCAGAGGAGTTGCAAAAAAAGGTGGATCGGAAGTCTTATCTTTTCGTCAATGCAGAAAACTGGGAAATCGGATCACGACCCACAGTGGTGGATATTCCACAGGAGCTTGGAAGCATGGATGATGACAGAAACTCTTTTCAACATCACAGATCTCTGAGTGAAACAGTAATCGACATTGACTCCATCAATATATCAAGGAGTTGGGATAATAGGACGTTTAACGTGGCTAGTAATAACAACCAACCTGCAGGAGTAACCCCAGAAAATGGGGTGGAGAAACCAAAAATGCGGACAGCACACACGCTGCCTAAAGCTAACGATGTACTAAAGGAGGTGGAGGAGGAGGAAAACGAGGAAGAAGAAGAATCAAAGACGTATGAAAGTGCCAGTGCTTTGTCTTTAGCAACGTTCACCTCCCTTCTCATAGAATTTGTTGCAAGACTTCAAAACGTAGTAGACTCATTCGAAGAATTAAGTGAGAAAGCAAAATTTAAGGAACCTGTGGATTTGTCTGAAGCATCGGGGAGAGTTGGCTTGTGGTCCAGGTTGAGAGGATATATGAAGTTCTCAAAAAGAGAGAGCGATTTACTAGTTTAGAAATCAAATCCTTCTTGTCCATGCAAAGACAGAAGAGTATTGAAACTATTACATGAGGAGATCTTGTAGCACTTTCCACAATTGGGAACTCGTCGAATCGGCTCTGAAAAGGCAACACATATTATATCCTGACTCTGAAACTCTCCAACTTTTGATCAGAAGTCTGGCTTAACTTTCTTGTGGATGACCATTGACGTACGCGATGATAGTTGGTCAAATATTGTTGACAGACCAATGACCAACAACTCTTTTTTGGGGTTTTGCTTAGAGAAGTCCTTATTCCTGCATGTTAGTTTTCATTAGCTATAAATATATTGACATAGAATTTTGGCCAAGTATACTGAGCTCTAATGGTTTAAGGTCTAACGGTTAATGTAGGCAGCACAAATGTATATTGAAATACACTGCAAAAGTATAGATACCCCTCACCCATCAAAAAGAAAAGTATATTGTTTTAGTTTATGATGTACCATTGAGGTGCTTTTCCAAAATTTTTCTTCCAGCTCACCTGGGGTTGTGAACGTTTATTGGTATTTATCTGCTTGCTTACAATAATTTGTACCTACTGTATTTCGTACATTCTAAGGTGAATTCTACAAGTGAATATTATATTCCCATCTTATTGTAATATTGTGTAATGAGGCACGTTACTGGCATACTTGGGGCACTAAACTAAGTTATTGTTTAGATGTATCACTGTATGCCACCCTAACTATATTTAATGAAGTAAAGTATCACAACCCAATAGCTTGGTTCAAATATGTGTTAAAAAATACACTAACATAAGCACAAATAATAGATTCCTAACCCAATAGCTTAGTTCAAACTCTATTATATGTGTTTAAAAAAAACACTAATATAAGCACAAATAATAGACTCGAACTCAATAGAAGGGCTTTCCCAACTAAGTATCATCTTCCCTCCTCTATATCTTCATTTTTGAATATTAATATATAGGATCCTTGTGAATTGTTAAACCCCTCGCCCCGAGAAGGTGGTTTACATAAAGAAAAATGTCAAACTGCTCGCCCCGAGAATGTTGTTTAAATAAAGAAAAAAGTATAGTTTTGGGGGTTATACTTATATTTTAAAAAGTTAAAAAAGATCAAAGGTTTTGTTATAAGGATTATTGTCTTTCTGATCTCTTATAACTATTGTCATTATTAATCTGTTGGCATAAAAATATTTAACATTAAATTGATCACGTGCGCGTGGCTTACACTACCGCCCCGGGAAAAAGAACGAACTCAAACAATAATAATACTTAAAACGGTTATACCTAACTACTGTTTGAAGGCGGGAGAATCACAGAGAAACAAAATATATAAAGTTGTAAAAGCTGATACTGAATCCCATAACGAACTAAGCAGAGATCACCGATCAACTTCCACCACTTCCTTTCATTCCAAAGTTTTATACTTTTGCAGGTATCAATCTCTCGCTCTACGATTATTTTTTTGGTTTTCTGAATCCTTTCTTTTTCTCTTTCATGCCTGTTTCTTGAAGTTCAAGTAACTGAGTGAATTTGCATTGTCGTCAATTTCATTCATCAGAATCACTTGGATATCTTCAAAAAGCTTCAGGTTACAATTTGACATTTTGTTCTTGAACTTCATTCATTAGAATCAGTTTTTATTAATTGCTTCCGGAAAATGATTGCTTCTTAAATATGTTATTACATTAACTTCAACTTAGCTGGTGATCTTCTTCAAATTTCTATATTCTGTTTACTTTCAAAGATTTTCTTTTGTCTACTTATGATTTAGTAAGTTTTATGTAATTGCTGGCCATTATGTATGTCTTTAAATTTTTCATCTTCAAAATATCTGTTATCTATGGCCGCAGCTGAGAATTCTTTTATGTAACAGAGGAGGGTTCTTTTAATTCTTTTCGTCAAGAAAACCAAGAACATAATGTGAATATTTTGTGGATAAATCAAAGTTAATAAAATGAACGAGTGGAAATAATCATCCTTTACTAGTGGAAGTAAATCGTTTTCCTACTTTTTCTTTCTTGTATAAAATAGTGCCATAACCCACCCCAGCTTCGCCCTTTTCCCTTCATTCGATCGGCTGTTAGTTACTGTAAGAAAATGGTTAATTAATTGCTTTCTGATAAAACATTCTTGAGTAAAATCCTTTTCGTTACTCTTTTAAAGGATGATTATTTTTGTATGGTTTAAATAAGTTGAGTTTTCCTGAATATATACAGAGAGAGATATTCACAGAGGCACAGCAGCAACCATGTCTATGAGCGACGAATCCGCGTATGGCGCTGCTATTTTAATCGATGAATTGATGAATGAAGACAGGGAACTTAGATTGAATTCCATGCGACAACTGTCTACTATTGCACGTGCGCTTGGTGTGGAGAGAACTCGGACAGAGTTCATTCAATATATCAGAGAGAATTTTGATGACGAGGATGATGAGGAAGTTCTTCTTGAAATGGCTGAGCAGTTGGGGGTGTTTATTCCATATGTGGGAGGAGCTGAACATGCTACTGTCTTACTTCCGCCGTTGAAAGGTCTTTGTAGTGATGGAGAGAGTCGTGTTAGGGACAAAGCAGTTGAGTCATTGTGCAAAATAGGATCTCAAATGAGGGAACCAGACTTGATCGAATCGTTTATTCCACTGCTGAAGGTTAGTACACTTGACATTGTTTCATGGCAACAACAATATACTGCTTATAAATCTTTAAGAATTGCTTCTCATTATCTCATATAGTTTAGTATAGTCAAACTGCTGCGGACTTGTTATTCCTTATTTTTGGTTTGTTATGTGTGCTTGTGAAATTATTGAAAAGATGCATTAGATTAAAAGCTAATATGACTTCAAGGATACTTAAGTCTCCTATGCTCCGTCTTTTTTGTTAGGATCGGGAACCCGGGTAGTACGGAATTTAGTCAAACAACGGTATAATGACAATAACAAAGACAATAGAAGTTGATAATAACGACAATTAAAGAAGATAAAGAAAACACAAATTTAACATGGTTCGGTCAAGGTGACCTACGTCCACAAGCGGAGAGGAGCAATTTCACTATAGCAACAAGAGTACAAAATTAGAGTAAATACTCTAATTAATCCCAAATACCCCAAGAGAATAACCTCACAAGATCACTCCAAAGAAAGGGTTCACACAAGTGTTTCCCAACACTCACTCTCTTACAAAATACTCTATAATGAAATAAAGGAGGAGAAAGAAAGACAAGAGTGAAAAACTCTTGAATTGGTGTGTTTTCAAATGAGGAGAAACTCCTCTATTTATAACAAGAAATCCTTGGCCTAGTAATGGATATTATGTCATGACAAATGTCATGATCCACAAATTTGTTATAATGTATATTATATCATGGCATATGTCATGAACCACAAATTTGTTATAATGGATATTATGTCATAGCAAATGTCATGAAAATTTGGCCATATTACAAATCTCCACATTGGCCTAATTTCGGCTTATATATAGTAAATTTGCTCCACCTTCTCCGCAAAAACCCCAATGGGCAAAATCATTCTTCATAAATGCCAATCAAGTTCAGGCAAAACTTGAACTTGGACACTAGAAGAGGTTTTGTAAACATGTCACCAGGATTGTCTCTAGTGTTGATCTTCTGAACATAGACTTTTCTTTCAGCAATGGTTTCTCGGATGAAATGATACTTTATATCAATGTACTTCGTCCTCTCATGATACATTTGATCTTTAGTCAAGTGAATGACACTTTGACTATCACAGACAATGGTAATACCACTTTGGTATAAATTGAGTTTCGCAAATAGACCCTTCAACCATAAAGCTTCTTTGATCGTCTCGGTCACTGCCATATATTCTGCTTCGGTAGTAGATAAAGCTACTACATGTTGTAATGCAGCTTTCCAACTAATAGTGCAACCACCGATGCAAAATACATAGCTTGTCAGTGATCTTCTTTTGTTAGGATCACCTGCATAATCTGAGTCTACAAAACCAACCAAAGTGTTAGTATTTCTCCCAAACTCCAAACATGTATTTGAAGTACCTCGCAAGTATCTGAGAATCCATTTCACAACATGCCAATGTGCTTTACCAGGACAAGCCATATATTGGCTTACCACGCTCACTGCTTGTGAAATGTCTGGACGTGTACAAACCATTGCATACATAATATTGCCGACTGCACTGGAATAATGAACATGTGCCATGTACCTCTCTTCTTCCTCTGACTGCGGGGACTGAGCAGCTGATAACTTAAAATGAGCAGCAAGAGGGGTACTAACTGGTTTAGCATCTTTCATGCCAAACCTCTCCAAGACTTTCTCCAAGTACTTTTTCTGGGTCAGAAATAGCCTGTTGGCTTTTCGATCTCTTTTGATCTCCATGCCAAGGATTTTCTTAGCTGCTCCCAAATCTTTCATCTCGAATTTACTTTTCAGCTGACTTTTCAAATTGTAAATTTCTGTTAAATCCTTAGCAGCAATGAGCATGTCATCAACATATAATAATAGGTACACAAATGAACCATCATTTAACTTCCGAAAGTAAACATAAATATCATACATGCTCATCGAATAACCATGACCCAACATAAAGGAATCAAACATTTTATATCATTGTCTTGGAGACTGCTTTAATATGTACAAGGATTTCTTCAACAAGCAAACATGATCTTCTTTTCCTTCAATTTCAAGTCCTTCGAGTTGATGCATGTATATTTGCTCCTCAAGTTCGCCATGTAAGAAAGTTGTCTTAACATCAAGTTGTTCTAATTCCAAATCATACATGGCAACAAAGGCAAGCAGGATACGAATAGAGCTATGTTTAACAACAAGTGAGAAAATATCATTAAAATCAACTTCTTGTACCTGACTATAGCCCTTTGCAACTAATCGTGCCGTATACCTCGCATCTTCAACCCTTGGAATGCCATCCTTTTTCTTGAAGACCCATTTGCAACCAACAATTCTTTTTCTTGATGGCGGCTTTACAAGAGACCAAGTACCATTCTTGTGGAGAGACTCAATTTCTTTATTCATTGCAATCAGTCACTTAGCTAAGTCAGCACCAAAAACTGCTTCTGAATATTTTGATGGTTTTTCAATTTCTTTAGTTTCCTGTGCAACTGAAAAAGCAAATGCAACATAATCTCCAACCCTTAATGGTTGTTTACCTTCTCTTCTTGGTCTATGTTTGGCTATAAAATACTCATCTTCTTCTGGTTCAGCTTCAGGAGTCTCAACTTCAGGAATTTCAGCTTCTGTCTCAACTTCAGGAGTTTCAACTGTATTTTGCTCCAAAGTTGATGAGCTTGGCTCGGAAGGAATGCCAATCTCAATCTCCACCTGGTTCTGCGTACTCTTTCCTTTATCTGTATTACAAGAACTATAAGACTCTTTTCTAGAATGTAACATAGAGGATTCATCAAAGTTTATATCTCTGCTAATTATAAATTTTGGTGTCGTGGGATCAAGATACCCTAGTCGGTATCCTTTCACCCCAGATGCATACCCAAGGAAAATGCACTTTTTAGCCCTTGACTCTAATTTTTCATCATTTACATGCATGTATGCAGGGCAACCAAATATCTTTAAATCAGAATAATTAGCAGGAGTACCTGACCACATTTCCTCTGGAGTTTTAAAGTTCAAAGGTGCAGAAGGAGCTCGGTTGACAATATAACAAGCTGTAGAGATAGCTTCTGCCCAAAAGGCGTTTGTCAACCCAGCATTTGAAATCATGCAACGAGCCCTTTCCAAAAGAGTTCTATTCATCCTTTCTGCCACCTCATTTTGCTGAGGTGTCATTCTCACAGTACGATGTCGAGCAATTCCTTCATTCTTGCAAAATTCGTTGAATTCATCATTACAAAATTCCAAGCCATTATCTGTTCTAAGTCGCTTAACCTGTTTTTCTGTTTGCTTCTCAATCAAAACTTCCCATTGTTTGAAATTTAAGAAAACATCACTTTTATTTTTCAGAAAATAAACCCAAACTTTCCTTGAATAATCATCAATGAAAGTTAACATATACCTGGCACCACCTTTAGATGGGGTACGTGAAGGACCCCAAAGATCTGAATGAATATAATCCAAAGTACCTTTTGTTCTATGAATCGCTGGAGATTTGAAGCTGACTCTTTTCTGCTTTCCGAACACACAATGCTCACAGAACTCCATATTTTCGGTACTTTGGCCACATAAGAGATCTCCTTTAATGAGGATGGAAAGATATTTTTCACTCATATGCCCCAATCGTATATGCCACAATTTAGTGATGTCAGAATCTGATTTATCTGATATTGAAATTGCAGCAGCACCTGTAACAGTAGATCCCAAAAAAGTATACAACGTACCAGATCTGCGTGCTTTCATGATCACAAGAGCACCATAAGAAATTTTCAGAACTCCACCTTCACCTGTGTACTTGCACCCAAGAGATTCTAGAGTGCCCAAAGAGATGAGATTTTTCTTCAAGTCAGGAACATGTCTAACATCGGTGAGAGTTCTCAGGATAACTCTACAGGCATCATTGTTGCCCATCAGGATAACTCCACCTCCAATAGATTCATATGTGGTAAATAAATCCCGACTGAGACACATATGATACGAACAACCCGAATCTAAAATTCACTCATTATTAGATTTGAAACTATTATTAGTTGCTAAAAAAATAGTTCACTCAGTCTCATCAGCAGTTACACTTGCTTCGGTAGTGTCAGTATTTTTGTGCTCATTTTTCTTTTCTGTATGCTTTTCTTTATTTTTCAATTTAAAGCATTCAGAAATAATGTGACCTTTCTTATGACAATATTTGCACATGACATTTCTGTATCTGGATTTTGACCTTGATTTAGGTTTCTCACTACTTGAATCTTTCTTATTGGATCTACCTCTTATGAATAAGCCTTCCCCTTGGTTCCCACTAGTTTCCCCAGTAATATCTCTATCTATTTGTTCTTTTGATTTCAAAATAGATTTGATATCTTTATAAGAGATATTATCCTTTTCCATAAAGCATAGTATCTCTTATATGTTTAAACGACTAGGGTAAGGAAACAAGCAATAACACAGCTTGATCCTCATCTTTGATTTCAGCATCTATGTTACTTAAATCCATAAGAAAAGAATCAAAAGTATCAAGATGAGTAAGTATAAAGGTACCTTTAGACATACGGAAAGTGTAGAGTTTTTGCTTTAGGTAAAGTCTGTTTTCTACTGTTCTTTTCATATATAGGGTTTTAAGCTTTTCCCATATGCCTTTGGCTGAGCTTTCTGCTGCAACTTCACGCAAAACCTCATTTGAAAGACTTAAAATAATACCTGTTTTTGCCTTTTTGTCTATGACGGCAAACTCCTAGTCCGTCATTTTATCCGGTATCTTCTCCTTTCCATGCAGTGCCAAATCTAAGCCATCCTGAATTAGGATAGTTTCCATCTTTAATTGCCACATTCCGAAGTTTGCACTTCGGTCAAATTTCTCAATATAAGACTTTGTTAGAGTCATTTTGGCTATTTAAACTAACCCGGTTAGATCTGACTCTGATACCAATTTGTTAGGATCGGGAACCCGGGTAGTGCGGAATTTAACCAAACAATCGTGCAATAATGAATATTATGTCATGGCAAATGTCATGATCCACAAATTTATTATAATGTATATTATGTCATGGCAAATGTCATGAACCACAAATTTATTATAATGGATATTATGTCATGGCAAATGTCATAAAAATTTAGCCATATTACATTTTTAGTAATGAAAAGACTGAAAAAAAAATAAAAATTACTTGGTTTACTATGAGTTAACGCGACATATTTAACCAAGTGCGCAACATATACTGTGACCTCATCCACCAAAAAGTGCACAATTGATCCTTTTGTATATCTTAGAAGATGTCCATTCCTTGGTATCATATATTGATGGGGTTTGAAATAAAGGAATTTGAATTAACTATGTATGTAGACAGAAGTTCTCCTTAAGCTAATTCTTCTTAGGTTACTTCTTTTTATTATGCTAGCAGCTTCTTTGTTCATCCTTTTAGTAATTAGTTTGTAAGTTAATGTGGTGATCCTTCTTTTCCTGGTTTTGCCTAATCAGAGACTGGCTGATAAGGAGTGGACTGCTCAAATTTCTTCATGCGGATTATTTCACATTGCTTACCCGAACGCCCCGGAGCCTTTAAGAAAGGAACTAAGAACTCTATACAACCAACTTTGCCACGATGACACACCTTTGGTAAGGAAAGCAGCTGCAAAAAATCTTGGAAAGTTTGCTGAGACTGTTGAGAAACCCTATCTGATGAATGACATCATGCCAATGTTCAAGTATCTGAGTCAGGACGGTATGATGTTCTCAATATTCTCTTTGCTTTCTGAAAGTAGGTTTTATTTAATATTATTGATCTCAGATTTCTTTTTATTTAATATTATTGATCTCAGATTTCTTTTTGGTTCTGCTTGGCTTTGATTCTTTTATACCAAGCGTACTTCAATTTGACTGAGAGAATTCTTATGTAAGGCATATTTCATATTGGCTCTCCTTAGATCAGAAAATTGGTACTAGCAGTTGGCCTACATCAGTCATCTTTCAATTGACTTGTAAGATTGGAGGATAAGATAAAGTGAAGGTTTAAGGAAAGAACATCTGCGATTGGGATGTTGCTGTAACCCTCTTTCTAAAGTTAATTAGAATCTTTTGTTAAGAGTAAATTGCATGTAGTTTATCTCTTCATCCTCACCCTATTCTAGGTCAGACAAGCATAAAGAGCATATTGATGCAAGTTTTGGAATGCAAATTTTCTTTCGGAAAGAGGAGTGATCTTCAAGGTAGCTTTGAATTATTGTGGAAAGAAGTACCAAAAAGTCTGATCAATTTTTATGTGCTAATGACAAGCATTACTTGTTCTATTTAAGATTTGCTCTCATATCGGAAAGTCTACTAGTAGTTAATAGTTGGCACTATCTCAGTATTGATCTAAATTTTGGTTTATTCAATTTAAATCATTGTGACTAAGCTGGGTGTTTATTCTATTCAGATCAAGATTATGTCCGTTTATTGGCTGTCAAGAATTGTGCAGCTTTAGGGAAGCTATTGGCGCCACAAGTTTGTCTAGCAGAGATTCTCCCTGTCATGATTAGTTTGGCACAGGTTCAATTAAACTAAATATCTGCAACATGACTTTTTACTGACTTCTTGTTATATGTATGTACTATATTTTATTGATTTTGCATATAAATGAATATAGTGTTTTCCTTTGATCAAACACTAATTTGCTCTATCAGTTTACAGTTGGATACTGGCGGCCAGAACATATTTTAATGACCTGCTTATCTGCATTGACAGGATGGTTCTTGGCAAGTTCGTTACACGGTTGCAGATCAAATTTATGAACTATGTGAGACAGTTGGACCAGATGCTACCAGGTATTTGGTTATTTGTGAACTGAAATACTGTTAAGATCATTTCCCCAATCTTTTCCTTTTATACTTTTTAGTTCTCTCTCTTTTTGTTTTGACGTTTAGTCAAGTGTCCTCTGTTCAAAACTAACTTATGAGAGTTGTGAAATTTGGAAGGACGGAGATGGTCCCTGCATATGTTGGTTTACTTCGAGATAATGAAACTGAAGTCCGCAAAGCTGCAGCTGGTAAAGTCTCCAAGTTTTTCCAGATATTGAGCCCTGAGCTTCCAGTCCAGCATATATTTCCTTGTGTCAAGGTTTAAATCTTATGGTGCTCGTTTCGTCTTTTGATATATTAATATTATCTGTATGCTGTCTCATTATTTCCTTTCCTTGGACTGTCTATTACTCGTTCAAAGGATCTTTATAATTTGTTATAAGAGTTACATTTGTTTTTGTATCAGGAACTATCATCAGATCCATTCCAGGAGGTTCGTTTTGCTTTGGCTTCAGATATTATGGGACTGGCTCCTATTTTAGGAAAGGTATAAACCCTTACCAATATTAGTCTGTAGTTTCTCAATACCACAGTACATGTGCACTAAGAACTATCGTCAAATTTTCTTCTGATTGTTGTCCTAGTGTAACATGTTCTTTCCCATGATGGTTCAGTATAAACATAAATGATGTCTGCTTCGTTCTTTTTTCTTTTGTTTTTAGAAAACCTTTTCACTCTCTAGTTATGTTAATGTGTCTCAATATGGTTTTCTGATAAAGAAAATTGTCCTCCTAATATGATTTAGTATGTCGCTTGATAAAGCACCACATTCTGCTGTGACTCTTGTACTTATTTCAGTTCTCCCAGTCTCTTGAAAATCAGCTGTCAGTTTGATGGAAAGAGTTATAAATTTTTCCGTGAGCAGATTTCAGCAGCTTGAGCTAGAGAATGATTTCGTAGGTCTCGCGGCCTGTATGGCTTTTAGCTTGTCTTTGATGACCTCGGATTGTGTAGCATATATATTTCTTTCTTTTTGAGCTGCGTGAGAAACAATTCGTGAATATAGTCCTTACTTGCTTTGGGAAAGTCTGAGTGTCAATCATATAGCGAAGAGGAACTTATTGTTTCTGTATTTCTTATTGCAGGATCAAACTGTTGAGCAGCTTCTCCCAATATTCTTCTCTCTTCTAAAGGATGAGTCCACTCAAATTCGTGTGAACATTATTAGTAAGATTGAGCAAGTGAACCAGGTTAGCCATATATAATCTGTACTCAAGCTACTTTGCACGGTCTGAATCTCACCACCTATACCCTTTTTTTTTCTCTTACAGGTGATTGGAATTGATCTGCTTTCCCAATCACTGCTGTCAGTTATTGATGAACTTTCAGAGGCTAAACACTGGAGAGTTCGGGTTGCATTAATTAACTTCATCCCTCTATTGGCCAGTCAGCTTGGTTTTGGCTTTTACAATGACAAAATTGGTGCTCTTTGCATGCAATGGTTAATAGATAAGGTATTCGTGAAGCTCTCTTTTTCTAATTAGGTCTACTGCTGATTTAGATGGCAAACATCTGTGAAGAATAAACTTTCTTGTTTACGACTTGTTTGGTGAAAGAGTCGTGGTCTGTAGTTTAGTTGGGATAATGTTTTTACACATGTTTCTTATTGTTTTTCAACTTGCAGGTTCACCAAGTTCGAGTTGCAGCAGCTAATAATCTTAAGCTCCTCGCAGAAAAATTTGGTCCAGAATGGGCATCAGAGCATATAATTCCACAGGTTTTATAGTCATTTACTGCAGATTTTTCGCTTGTTGCTGATGCAATAATTTAGCAGTCAAATATTAGCAATTTTGTCTACTTCATATTCCAGGACTTTTGTTTCATTTGACAACTGGACTAACACTTCTTTACAGGTTTTGGACATGGTTGATGACCGAAATTATCTGTATCGGATAACCATACTTCGCGCACTCTCTCTTCTTGCCCCTGTAATGGGCTCAGAGATTACTACTTCCACATTTTTGCCAGTTATACTTGCTGCTTCAACAGACAGGTTAACTATCAATTTCTTCATGCTTTAATCCTATTCATTCAAGATACTTGTTAAGGCTCGGCTCTTGCACTTGCATATTCCAGGGTACCTAATGTCAGGTTCAATGTGGCAAAGGTGTTGGGATATCTTGCTTCTGTAGTTGATCAATCTGTAAGTGACAATGTAGTTCTACCATTGCCTGCAAACATATATGTCAGTATGAACTTCTGACACAGCATTCCACTGATATGAACATTGCTCTTTGCAGGTTGTGGAAGAAAGAATTCGGCCTTGTTTGAATAAATTCAATGAGGACGAGGATATTGATGTTAGATTTTTTGCCAACAAAGCCCTACAGGCAATCTATCAGTGATATAATGTCTAGTTAAGTCAGTTTGATACGTCGAAAATAGTAGTTTTCTCCTTGTTAATACTAAATACTGAAGATAAAGGTGAATGGCGATGAAACAACATAGCTTTTATAGTCTAAATGTAGATATCAAATATTGCATTCTCTTGCCATTTTGTAGGCATTAGAATAGAAAATCTCTTGAACTGCCAAACGAGTATACTATTTCGCAAGTGTAGTGTATATACTGACAAGCAACAACTTTTGGTTAGCTATGTTTTGGTGATTCCTGATTTCTTGGCTTGACGTCGAGTGTGAAATGCGTTTATGGAGTCTTCTTTCTACCTGATTCATTCTGCATTTCTAAATTTCTACATAAGATATTAGAATTTAAAGCCAGTGACAATATGAGTACAAAATTTGTTTTGAAATGGCCATGCCAAACACTGGTCTGAAGTTTCTTTCTTTATGTTGGTTTTCAGTAAAAGAAACAGATGAATCCATAGTGATTGCGTTTTGATACTTCTTAATTTGTTTCGTTTTAACATGTTATTGTTGTAGTAATTCCTACTTGATTTTTCAGCCTGAAAAATAGCAGTTGACTCAATTTAAACCATTTTTTACTCTCTTGTATGTGTAATGTGTAGATCAAACATTAGATCACTGCTTAAAGTTGTAAAGCAAACTAAACTACTTGTCATAAAATTTTAGACCACAAGCTAAGGCTAGTTTCCAGATATAAAAAAAAAAAATTCATTCTTCTGTCCGTGAAGTGCATTTGTTACATTTGCAAAACTTTCTAAAAAGGGACAAAATAGAAAAAAGTGGGCTATTTGAGAAAATTAGCTGTAAATTAGTGATACATAATTAAATAAAATAATAATATGATAAAAATGTAAAAAATGGAGTAACAAATATTCATATATGTATAGATTTTAACTTAAATATATATAAAAATAATTTTTACATAATGGGGGTCACAGTGTAAAAAATTCTTTAAGTTAAACTAATATTTAAATAATAGCACATTCAACGCGGTAAATAAGGTAGACGCGTACTGGTTAGTCGGTACAAATGTAAAAACTATATAGGCTTGAGAGGGCCATATACTTAACAAGTCTCGAGTCTTGTCCCCCGCAAGATTTGAGTCGAATTCGTTCTGTGGGACCAGTAGGGGTCAGGCCAACAACAGCGAAACAACACAAATTGAGGTGTTCAACATTCTTCTTCTTGTTCAAGATTTTGACTGAAAAATTGACAACTTCTAATCAGACGATTCCAATGTATCAACCATTATCAGATCGGAGTTAATGCATAATCTTGAACATTTTCTCATCTGAAGGAGAAAGGCATTGGGATCCGTTTAATGGCTCGGATCTTCGAGTACTTCGTAGTATGTGGAATCGGGCCAGAGATTCGGACCTTAGATGGGAACAGAGGGTACCATGGCTCAGGAACTATGTATTTGCCTTCTCTTCTTGATCAGTACCCTCCTTCCAATCACACTCTCTACCCTCCCCCTCCCCTCAACTCCCTACTGTAAGTACTCCATTCCCCCTACTTTGAATTTAATGTTTAGGATGCTTATTTTTTGCAGTACAAGTCATTTTTTGCATTATTTGGAATGCAGTGTGTTCTACCTGCTGGAGTGGAATTCTACGGGTCGGGTTTTGATTCATATGATCCATCTACTTTTCCCAGGAGTTATCCTATTGTTTTGACTGGTACGCTACTAGCTTTAATATAGTATCTTCACTTGATTTTTTGGATGCCATTGACTGTATAAAAATCCCTTCAACATACTTATACTTGGTTTGGTTAGCACGTTTGTACTTTCCTTTTTGGGGGTTTGCAGCTTTATTATTGATCTTCTGATAAAACATTATGTCCTTGTTGCACCCCAAGGGTCTGGCCTATTAAAATCTCGAATCCATAAGCTTGAAATTCTGGATCCACCTCCGCAAAACACACTAGGTTATTTCTTCCCATCTGTCCAAGTCTTGGTGGACAGAATTACTTGGTAACTATTGCTGATGGAAGATAACAGGTATCCCATTGAATAGTCGAGGTGTGCGCAAGCTGGCTCGCACACCATCGTCATAAAAAACATTATGTCCTTATTACTAATGAAAGTGATTTAGTTCAACTATTGTTTTAAGGTCATCTTATTGAAAGGAAGACTAGTCTCTTTTTCTTTGCCTTCTGCTGTTGTCAGTTTAGCCTTTCCGCTTTCTTTCTTTTATTGGGTTGTGAGTTGTGACTAGTGAGTGATACTGGTTACAGAGGGTGATGGGTCAAAGATCTACGTCAGCTGCATCGCATTTCGGGATCCTGTTTGCGAGGATATTGCTGAAGCTTACCGCATTCCTGCAAATTCATATGCTGACAAATGCATCTGTCTTGTCTCACGTTCTCCCAGTTTTGGAATCCTTCGAGATGCACTGGAGGAGATTTTTGTGCTTTGTTTTTCCTCCTCTGGAAGCAGGTATGGATTAGAAAGCTTTGCTGGTTATGATATAATCAGTAATTGACACATATATTGCACATTGATTATTAATGATGAAAATGTATACCTTATATTTATGTCTCCCAGTGGTCAGCAATCTGTTTCTTATGAATGAAGAATAAGCTGGCCTTAAGATTATTTTTCACCAATATTCCCGCCTTAAACTAGGACAACATCTTCTCTGTTCTCCCTGAGTAACCAGTTCCCGATCTTAGTAGCTTGAGAGTAGTTTGAATCACTTTCCTATCTTCAACACCTCAATTTTTCCACCGTGATACCAGTATAAAGACTGACAGGTAAGGTTACCAGTAAAACAAGTGTTAATTGCTCCAATAACTTATGGTCGGGTCAGATATGAATTGCGATAAAAAAATTGTTTCTCGTTTTGTGGTGATAATATATAACTTTCTAGCATGTCAAGTCAAAGGGGTGAAAGTGTTTCTTTTTTTTTTTGATCGGTAAAGAACATTATATATAATAAAACCAGCAACTTATGGTCAGGAAATCTTCTACTGCTTCGTGAGGTTACATTTTAAAGAGAAGATCAGAAGTCCGTATTTACCCTATGCTTGTCAACTAGAGGAAGGATGGAAAGGAAGGGGATTGGGAAAACTTTCTCTACCTTCTTTGATTTCACACCTGAAAGTGGAAGTGAAGCGGAGAGAGCGCAAAATAGTTCTTTTCTTGGGTCCACCTATTTTCCTCCCCCTTTTCTCCTACTTTCCTGGCTTGTTCTTTTCCCTTCCCAGTTATGAATCAAGGATTGTATTTTTGCTTTTCTTGCATGTGCAAAAACACATGATTTAAAATAGTATTTATATAGCTTCTGAGTCGTACCTGACTCCAGTAAATATTTGGTTAGTAACGAAAAGTTGTTTTTTGCATTTTGTTTCATCCTAATTTTAAGATTTTATACTTCAAATGAAAGCGGAATTTCCATTTTATCATCCTGTGTACTAATGTTGTCAGCTCTGCAAACATTTCAGCAAGCCATTGTGGGATGTTGTAGCATATTCAGTCTCCAATGTACCTTTGCCTATACCTGGAAAGGATAGGGTGCTATTTTCTATTGAGAACAGCCTGCTCTCTGTTGAAGTTCCACCAAAGGAGGGCCTTCCTCATGCCGATGTATGTTTATGAGCATTTGTCTTCTTGAGAGTTTTGCCTGTTAAGGTGTCTCACTCGATGGTTGATTCAAATTCAATAAAGGATTGACTATGTTTCACTTGATGACAGATATCATTTCAGCCTTTGCTTCAGTGTTTGGATGTGGACAATGTAATCCAATTATTTACAGCTGTTTTGCTTGAGAGAAGGATTTTGCTTCGATCGAACATGTATTTCCTAATTGCTCTTTAGCTCTTGGAAAAAAACATAAGTAAATTTGTTTAATTTCTTCTATTTATATATAGTGCTGTTGGTATCCTCTCCTGTTTCTTGTGCACAACTTACATTTTAATGACGTGTGCACTGAGGCCTCGAGTTTGGTTCTATCTTAGCAGCTTAAAGAATTAGACACCCAGCTCTTTGCTAGCTTTTTGGTGCAACATGGCCTTGGTAGATGTAGATTCCATGTTATGATCGGGGGTTTGTACATTTGTAATTTTGAACGCACTGTCATAGTGCTGCTATACCATTTATAAAATGTGATTACTTATATAAAAAAGAATTAGATAGTCAGCTCTAATTCTGACACAGCTCTTTCTATTGATACATACTTGATGTGAGAATTGTTATATCTTGTGCCTGGAAAGGGCATAATCATTGATATTAGCAAAGCCTACTTCATATAACTTGCAGTTGTTTATTCTGTTTATTGAGCAGTATCTTTTAACAACTTTATATTGAAAATGTTGGTAATGTGACTTATGGAAAAAGATTTATAACCCTGTGAATTGTTAATTCTGGGGTTCCCGAAAAATGAAGCAGGCTTATAACTTGTTTTTATAACCTTATTAAGCAAATGTAATTGTGTGTGCAATAAAGCTGAAAATTTTTGGAGCAGGAAAGCAGAGCTCATGTATTTCTTAAATACTTTTGGAGATGCAAAGTGTTATATGCTGCAATAAGCTTCCAAGATTTTAGATTCTATGTCCTTAGTCCTCAATTTTTTTAGCGCTAAAACCCCCCTTAATTGGTTACTTTAGGTGCTTCAAAATAGTTGTTATTGGATTCTACTTTCTTTCAGCTTCTCTGTTTAGTGGTCTTTTCAGTTCTGGCTTTTAAGGTTTTGCAAATATTCGCAAGCAATTAACCTTGTGTAGCTGATTGTATACTGTTGGGATTCATGTTTCCTAATTTCTAATTAACTGATTTTGTAGGTATTCTCTGTTAACACTTGTATCAGAAGCCATATGCCATTTAATTTATCCATTTCGGTGGCAGGTGAGTTTTTTACTGGTTTATTGAATATTTTTGGGATCTATGGCTTGTGATTCCATTTTCAATTTACACACACACACACACACACATATATATTTATATATGTTCCCATGTGCATTTTCTCAATTTATATGTGTATATGTATGTATTTATGTTTGTCAATACGTATGTATGTCTGTCAATACGTATGTATGTATATTTACTATGCCCTATGCTACAGGGGCTTTATTATGTTTTGAGGTTTCCATGGACTGTCATCTGATTTGCTGATGTTTGTTGTGCTGAAGCATGTCTACATTCCATTGCTGTTTTTCAGTGGAGTAGACTATATTGATGCTCCTACGCCTTACATGATGGGCCTTCACTCTGGCGTGGATACCTATGGGCTTACAATGGATGGTGTAAGTTCACATAATGCTTATAAGCTAACTTAAACACTTAACTCTCCTTATTTTTTTCATTTAACTAGTCTCTCTGAATGTGCGTTGCACGTTTATCTCATGTCATTATTATAAAGTTTGTATTGCAAAATACTGAATTTTTATCATATGCATACTTTAAGAATTGTTTTTAGTTATAAGGGCATTTGAACATACATTATTTGCAATTCAATGTTTATTTTACAATTTTATCTATTATTTTAATTTTAGTTTTAGTTTTAAATAAAAAGATTTTGAACCTAAAAGTTTTGTTTGAGTATCTCAAAGGAATGTTTCCCTCACAAAAGTTCTAACTTCTTCTGTAAGTGAAATTCATGTCAAACACAATTTCAACTTCAAATTTAACTTAAAATACAAATTTTTCAAACTTCAACCAAATATGATCCAAATATAATCTTTTAAAATGAATAAGTAATCAGTATCTGCAGTTAACAATCGTAAAATGAATTTCTTTTTTGTTGGTTAACATTATATATTTTTTTCAAATGTTAAAAGATACTGTCAATAAACATACATACATACATATATATATATATATATATATATATATATACTATTAGAAGTATTATTATTTAAGAAAGAAAAGGAAAAATGGGAAAAACAAGGAACTAACTCAATGATGATACAATCGGTATAAGTTTGCTTGAGGAACACCCCTCTTTCTCTTCCTTTCTAGTGAGGGACAAAGTTCCGTTGTAAAAAGGAATCATTTCAAATATATTTTTTCCTCCATTTCATGTTCACACATTACTTAAAAAATCCAACACATCATGCGCATCTTCTTCATATACGTCTATAATTAATATTTATTTATATAAAAATAAGTGTTAGAGTTATAATCTCATTTGTAGAAATGAAGGGTTGAATTGCATAATGAGTCCTTTTTTATTTACTGAATAAAATTTAGGTAATCAAGTAAGATAAAATTAAGAGAAAAAGCACCATATATGCCTATAGACTACTGCAGATAATAGTAGAGCTATAATTCATATGGAATATCTTTCAAAAAAATATTTATTTCTTTCACTTGCAAGAACGTAAAATAGAACTTCATTGTAAACAGAGTGGATCGTTAAGAAGATTAATGTATGCAAAGAGTAGATGATATGAATATCTAAAATATTATGATAAAAAATGATCACTGGTGGTTTCTGAATATCAAAACAAAATTAACGATTTATTTTATTTACCAAACTTAAAATGTTTTGTATCCTACTTAGCAAATAATGCATAATGCCTTTTAGAATTTTTAGTTAAACTTATTCCCACCAACTAATCTTTGTATGCACGGGAATATGCATAAACGAAAAACAGATAATAAGCACATAATGAAAAACTAAAACATTTGTTTTGGTACTAATATTTGTTTACGGATGAATGCAGAAACGTGCATAGAGGATAAAATTAAGAATAAAAAAGTCATATCGATAATCCTAGAAAATAGACTATATTGTTGGACAATCAACTTTTTCTGATTACATATGTGGTTTAATATATGAAAGAGGTCCAACAATGAACCGCCAACTAAAAATGGTACTATTCTCCACAGACGTGAAAGTAACCAATATACTCATTAAAAGAAGAGGTTACTGTATACTCATAATTAAAGACACAGATTTGCAAGAACATAAATAATCAGTGAAAATATAAATACTGATTTATTAATAACAGTAAATCAAAATAAATATTAAAATATAACCGAGTGAAGTAAAGCAAGAATAACAATATCCGCCAAAATATGAACACGAAAACTAAGAAAGAAAGGATGAAGAAGAAACATACCATAAACACAAATGCACATGTATACTGACTCCTTAAAAGGAATGGTTGTGATTGTTAACGTTGGCTTGGTAAAATGAATAGTTGTGACCGGTAGCATTGGCTTGACAACTCTTCGTAGGAATAAGATTTTTTATAATTAGGTTATGTAAATTATGTAAAAGGGTATTTTAGTAATTCAACTTTTTAATTAAGGGCTTCTCACTTTTAATATAATATAGATAGATAATGAGATCACTTGAGTTATCATTTTTTAGATTAAACGGTCGTCAGTGTTGATGATATATGGTGCTTCATGTGCTACCTATTTTCTTGATAGTAAAGTAATTCTATTAATGAACCAGCACCAAGAAAGTGCTACCTGTATTTAGTTTCATATAAAGATGGCATTGTTCTTCGATTTTTTTTTTTTCATTTTTAAGCAAAAGAGGAAGTGTTTCATGAGATTTTAAGGTCTGGCATAGAAATCTCTGCAGCAATGTCTGCTTGGATAGTAATGGTAGTTTGATATGAGTTTATTGCATATGAATATGTGAGACATTGTCAGGGAAATTATAGATTAGCTTAGTGGTGTAGTGTGAATCCAGCTAGGTTCCATGCTGGATTTACTTTACTAAAGTTTTGCTTGGGCTCAGATATGTCAAGCCCGAGCCAGTATGAGCAAGGTTGAAGCAGATCCAAGCTTTATAGGTACTAGGTAGGAATTATTGCTTGGTAAATTCTAAACGACTTTCTTCTAACAAACTCATAAACTCACTTGTCTTTTTATTAGGTTGTATTTCTGTGTGGTAGGGTAGGTATTTTTGGCATTTCATCGGTGTTATAGAATGAAAAAATTTTGTGCCCCTTCTTGATTTTGATGGCGCAATATTAAGGCCATTTCTAGAATAACTTTTGATGTCACCTGTTGGTTTGTCATGATGCTGATTACTGTTATCACTTATCACAGTTTTTGTTCTTATGCTTTTTGGAGCTCCATCTTTAGCTTCTTACTGGATTAACTTGATCTCAGGCTTTGTCTTGTTGTAGTTACACACATAAGTTCTTCAAGCATTGACAAAATCTTTCTTAAAAGAGGAAAAAATGTTGACAACATATCTGAAAAACTAATAGTTTCATTCTGCTGATCTATGCTGAAGTGTTCACAAAGAGAAATTGAGTGGTTTCTGCATGTGCCTTTTCTCAAAGACATATACAGTGAGTATCAGGTCCAGACCACACATCTAGTTCCCTCGAGGGTGATTCCAAAATTTGATAGCCTTATCTTGGCGGGGAACTACGCTTAAAAGAGTCACTAAGAGCTCTGTGGATCAACGCACCACAGTAGACTTTATGATATAGGAGAAACAGATATGATGGATTTTAGATTGAACTCTTCCTCTAGAGATATATACACAAGAAACATAATCAATCTGGATAGTTACTGATAGAAATTATTAGCTACACCAGCTAATCTAGCCTTGAAGCCACTTTAGTAGGTTGTTAAAGTCAATTGTGTTATTTCTTCTTTTTGGCATATACTTATATACGCGGGTAATTTGTGCCCTTTATTAATAAAATTTCATTACTTTATCAGGAAAAAGAATTCTAAGTGTGTTATCTTTCTTTGAAGGTGAATGATGCATGTGCTATAAGTGGTTAAATAAGAGTTCACTTACCAAGCCCCAGGGCTTAGTTCAAGTAGCAAAGGTTGAGGGACTTGTGATTTAGGTCATAGGTTCGAGTTCTGTGCCATACGAACTAAGCCTGGTTTTTAAGTTGAGAAGAGTAGAGGGGCGGGCTCTTTTACCCGTGTTTTGAAGGCTGCGGTTGGTCCTTAGGTTTGGCCCCATACTGATTTCTCGGCCATTAAAAAGGGTGTACTTTCTTTTCAAAAAGATGAAGGTGTACTTACTAAACAGTGGTGAATTAGAGTCTGCTTCAGTATCATGTTGAATCTTGCAGCTGCGTGAGTGCTTCTTACTTAATTTACCATTTATCCAACTTTTTGATTTGTGCTTCCTTTGATGTTTTAGGTAGTTATTGTGGACCTTGAGCATAATCGCATTACCACAACTGAGGAGATTCCTCCCATACCAGAGCCAGAATATAGTTCACTGCGTGGTGAGATTATGAAGTTGTTATATCCAAATGTTGTTGGAATAGACCAAATGAAGGCTACTCGAGGAAATGTCTCAGATCAGTACCCACGAGGTGGCAACAGACCATGGGGACAAGAACACGACCTCCAAATTAGGTGATTCTTATGTGCCGTTTTACAATTTCTGTGGTTGCTTTTGTTTGCCTCTCAAGGAGGATACTTGAAATTGCTATGTTACGGTTTCATATAAAACTAACATATTAAGCCCCTATTTTTTGTTTCATTGCAGATTTACATTCTTAAAGTTCTTTGCATCAATACTTAGTGGCTACCGCAATTTCATAGTAAGAAGCCTATACTCCTAAGTCCTAACTGATTGATATAAGTGAAGGTACAACTGAAAATAACATTTGACATCGCTTTATTTCAGGAAAATACTGCAACACAGGTCTTCAACTCTCAGGCTTTTCTGAAGAAGCGCTCTCGGTCAACAAACCAGCCACTTGATCCAATGGTGATGTTGAAGTACCCATCTTGTGTTTGTAGACATACTGATTATTTAACTTGCTTGTAGTATAAATACCTGGTCCTTTATAAGATATACAGGTATCAACATATCAAAGAGGGCCTGCCAGAATGTAGGATGGGTTTTCTGACGATAATATTTATTTGTGGTTCCTATACATACAAACCTACTCATATGCATATATATATATATATATATATATATATATATATATATATATATATATATATATATATATATTTGATGGGATTCGGTTTATTTTAGTTGCAAATCACATAATATTGATTGTGCATTACAATTTCATCAATACATTGAAGGCTAATATTTTGACGAGATAGGGAAGACTTAGCTTAGGACTGAGAAGTAAGGAGACTCCAACGTTCATTTTCATTTTCTTTTTGTTTGTATGCCTATTGGTTTGATATTAGTAAGGATGAACATGATGAGCTTTGTCGAAGCTCGACCTGTAATGAAAAAGTTTTATCCTCACCCACCTGCTTTATTTCTTATATATCTGTATGTTACGCACACGCACGCATACACCTATACTTCCACGTGGTTTCTGTATGGTTATTGCTTCTAGTGTCACCAAATTCATTATTTTGTTTTTTGTATTTTGCCAACAGATAAGCCAGTTTTTAGATTCCCAGGGTTTCTTGGATTATTTGGAGAGAGGTCTTGGTTCTGACGAAAACAATAATAATCTCCTAGATAAGTTGCAAGATGCAATTGGCAGGGGTCAAAATCCTCTTTCAGTTCTTCCTTCACTTATGGCAGAGGCAGAGATCATAACTATATCTGATCCTGGTGTGGGAATTTCAGGTATCTTTTCTTATTATCGTGTTGTGGCTGAATCATGTCTGATGGACATATGATTGTTAGGATGGATACACCACTGATGTAAATTCTCCTTTCCTCCAAAAAATAAGGATCAGGTGCCAAATACTGTTATGACAGGTTTCCTGCAAATGTCAGAACAGAAGAGCAGGAGGAAAAGAGGAAGCAGATTCTAGCAGCAGTAAGTGGAGCGCTTGAATATTCTGGAAGGCATACTCCTAGGTATGTCTTATGTTTTATGTGGGGATTTCTCTGGATGTTATTAAAATTTTGCTTTTAAAGTTAAAACTAATATTCCCTCCATTACATCAGTTCACTTTCAGTACTTGCTGGTAATGATTCAAAGGCCGAAAGTCTAAGCCCCAGAGGGCGAGCTGTATGTTTCCTATATTTTGCTTGTGATTTCTGTGATTTGCTATTTCGTGTCTCTCAACCCAGTTGATTTTTTTTTTCTTCCTCACAGGCAGAGAGAGAACGTATGGTTTTGGACATAAAAGTTAAGCTTCAGGTGAAGTATTTTGTTAACCTTAAATCCTCCAAACCTTTTTTATCAGATGCTTCCTTCTATAGTATTCTTTCTCTTCAGTTGTACAGTATATCTGTATCAGATTCGTTTAAAATGAAGATTGCAGAAGCACTACCAGTAAGAGGGGTAGTTTAGAATTTAATATTATTCCTCATGCTTTGTGCTCATCTTTCCTGATAATTTGCCTTGCCTTTCCTTAGTATTACTTCCATCTTGACTTGTTCCACATGGATCGGATGTTCATTAAAGTGGAAGCTATTGACTTCTGTGTTTTATCCTTAAATTCCTTATTCTATTTTTACTATAAAGTTGGATCATGAAACAAAAGGAGTGGGGTAAGGAAGATAGTGGCATGTCTATTTAGTTTCCGTGACAAGTAATTATGCGTCTTTTATTGTTGTTTGATAGGATTTGATGAAAATGATATCTGTTTTTTTGTTTTCCAAATCTGGAAGAGTGGAAAAGGCTGGTTTGTAAGCTGCATTGTTCATTTCTTTGCACTTATGTTGTCTGTTTCGTTATTTCTTTCAAATCCGGTAGTGTAGGAAAGGCTGGTTTTTAGTGCTGTCTTGCTCCTTGCTTTTCACTTTGTTACATATGAAGGGAAATAATTCAAGCTCGTTTTTCCTGCCTGCGCCTCTCCATCTTCTTGGGTAGATAATCAGTGCCCTTTCATTTAGACGGTGAGTAGTTTTTGTTATAATAAGTTAATATTAAGAGAACTGGAGGAGTGAAAGCTACATGACTGTAAGTATGTACCCATCCTATTGTTATGGCATGACTGGAAGTTTGTACCCATCCTATTGTTGTGGCATGTACATATAGCTGATATTAACCAGAGTAATATTGAACAGCAAACAATCATATAGAGAGCTTTTTGAGTTCCTATTATCTTTCATACACAGATTCTTCCTGAACTCGTGATGTAGTGTATTGGTGTTCGTCCACTTATCCTCCACTAGAGATAAAGGTTTGTATGCACCCAAGGGTGTGGCCTACTGGTCAATGAAGTGAGTGAGAACCATGAGGTCTCAGGTTCAAATCCCAGCGGAGGCAAATACTAGGTGATTTCTTCCCATCTATCCAAGCCTTGGTGGATAGAGTTACCTGGTACCTGTCCCTGGTGGGAGGTGTCAGGTATCCTGTGGAATTAGTCGAGGTGCGCGCAAGCTGGTCCGGACACCACGGTTATCAAAAAAGAGATAAAGGTTTGTATAATTAAGTACAAAATAAATATTATCAAAAAGGTTTAAAAAAAGGAATTAAATCTGTCCTGCTCCCAGGCCTTTGGTTCAACAGCAAAAGGTAATAAGTGGTAGGTGCACTTCACAAGTTCAAAACCTGGTTTTTGCACCAAGTCTATTGACTTAAGTGGAGATGGGTAGAGGGGTAGGCCCATTATCCCCGAGTTTCAAAGTTGAAACAGCTGATTTCCTGGTAATTCAAAAAAGAAAAAGAAATTAAAGCTGTGCTATTAAGTCCACTTATATTAGAGCGCCCTCCTCATGTTAAAACTATGTGTTGCATGTGATACGGTTTGTTTGCTTCCAAATAGTATGTAAATTAGATATGAAAATAATGCACTAGGGATATACGTCCCTGGCTTGGCTTTAAATTGCATGATCTTTTATTAGATTCAGTACTTTGAAAAGCTTATTTGACTAGTAAAGATATGCAGTTGTTAGCCAACGATACAACAGCTTAAGGCAGGTGATTCTACACTTATTATTTGACAAGGTGGGTGAAGTCTATACATTCTTCTGGAGAGACCAAATACTCATGGTCGTCACATAACTTTGATCATATTGTGTGTTTTCTGGATTTCTTAGGAGTTGCAAATAGTAGTGTTATTTATTCTTTTATTTTACATAGCATTTCCTAATAAATGATGCTATCTGAACTTTCTAGTATTTGTAGCTTCTCTAGTTTCCTATTGGTCTTTTAATGCTTCTCAAAAATACTTCGTGTTTCCAATCGATAAATACTTAGGTTGTCCTCTTTTTTTTTTGAGAAAGGTAACAGTGGTATTATAAATCTCCAGCACAAAGACTGCTGAGAACAATATTTGGAGTTCAAAAAGCAAAGGAAAAGTAATCCTTAATCTTCTTACACGGATTCAATAATGTCTAATAAAGATTCTGCCTCTTCAATGATAATTTATTTACACCAAAAATAAAGTAAAAGAAGACATTTCATCTTGATTTTCTGATTTGGCTGCTACTTTCTTCAAAGCATCTTGAGTTCCTTTCCTTCCAAATTGTCCACCAATTACAAGCAAGTACTGTTCTCCACCATGTTTTCTGCTTAGCAGTATCTCCCATGGACCATGGTGTTCCAACAAGCCATGAATTCTCCAGTAGACTTTGGCATAACTGTTTTTTCAAATGCCAACAAGTTAAACGAGCGGTTAATGTTCTTAATTTCTTATACCTTATAAAAAAATGTTCTTAATTTCTTACTAGCCAATTCTTCTAGTTTGACAATGCAACTTAAAAATCCATTTAGTTTCCAGTAGATGGATAGTGTGTATCTACCCTATTTATCTCTTAATTTTCTTTGCATCTCAAGGCAAGGAAGTGTGCTTGAACAACTTTTGAGTCTTTGGTTCTAGTTGACTCTATCTGGTGCGACAAAAATTTGCACCAACTTTACATGGGAATCTATTGGCTTTTAAAAGAGCTCTCTTGTAAGGTAATACAGTTGATTATCATATTTAGCTTTCTTGCCAATTTTTCCCCCCGATTCCGATGCCCGAAAAGGATCTAGGTATCTTTTGTCTGCTCTGTACATGTGCCTGCACTCCTGTGGTGGCCCCGTGGATGCCTCTTACTCTATTGATGAAAGAAAAGAAACTTCTCAGATAGACCTTTGATTCCATATCTGATTTGCTTTTCCTTTACGCAGGGATTGTGGGTACGCCTTGTGAATTTGGGACAAACTGATGATCCTCTTTCCTCCTTTGAATATGGAACCATCCTTGGTATTTTTCAATAATATCCCAGAATTATTGGCTTTTATGATTAATGCTGGTGTCACCTATATCCTACTGTCCTAGCTAAAGAAGAACTGGATAATTGGCTGAAAATTTTGTTTTCTTATCAGCATTGATTGAGTCAGATGCAGAAGGAATTGGCGGTAGTGGTTTCGTTGAATGTATAAGAGAGCACATTCATTCAGTACGTAGCTTCAAATAAGCATTGTTATGTAATCAGTTTGGCTTGTTTTGTGCACTGACTCCTGCCCGCCTCTCCACCCATTCATAGGGTTTGAACTGTCAATTGTCAGAGGAGCAGTTTATTGCAGTCAAAGAACTGGTAAAGTGACACTTTAACTATTATTCATTTGATTGAACTTATTGAGCCCCCCCCCCCCCCCCCACAACAACACACACACATCAAAAGAAAGGGGAGAAGAAAGCAAATGAGCTTTTGCAGACTGCTCCTTCGTTTGGGAAAATCATCAGTATACTTTGATGACAAAATAATTATCTTCGCAAAGTGACTTATTTTGCAAATTGTAATTCCTACTTTTGAGTGATACTGCTGACAATTTCTTCGGTTTTTCCTTCTGAGATGCCCTTTTTATTGCCAGACTCCTTACCTGTCACTAGAAATATCACAAGCTACAAGCCTCAGTATTCCCTCTTTTAACAAGTTGGCCAAGAGCTCAACAGGAGCATTCGTGATTTCATGGACTCAACTTGTCTAACATATACTCTTTCATACAACTGCAGCTGAAAACAGCAATTAGTCGTGCTACATCTAGGAATGACATGGCAACCGTCAGAGATGCCCTGGAAGTATCTGCAGAAATGTACAAGAAGGACATGAACAATGTCTCAGACTATGTTCAGCGACATCTTCGTTCTCTTTCTATCTGGGAGGAGCTACGGTGTGTTTCTGTCACCTAATACATCATAAGTTGATGTCTCAAAAAATACGTCATAAGTTGATGTCTGTTTTTCTGGTGTCATGTTAAATTAGACGGAACAATTAAGGTAACAATAAGATCATACATTTCAATATATGACCAATCAAAGGCCCCTTGGGATTTGGTCTTGTGGTGAGAGTGTGTTGTGTGGGTTAGGCGCTGTCACGGGTTCGAACCCTGTCACAAAAGCCTGATATTTATGTGGAGAAGGGCCTAGTAGCTGGAAGTTCTCAAAAAGTATGAAAAGCTGGAGGATTTGTACCATCATTCCGGTGTGGTTGCATTCTGTTCAACAACCCAATGACTTTATTTCTCGTCAAAGTATTCTTTCTGGAATTTACCCCTACAAAAGTGTTTGAATTCCAAGCGCTTTCCTTCATATTTTCTTTAGGATATTCGGCTTAAAATTTATTTCAATCATCGCAACTAGCCTTTATTGATTGGATTTAAAATTTAGCTTCCATAAGTTTCTCCAAACTAATAACTGGGACTTTGAGCTATTAAACCTATCACAATGGTTAAAGGGAGAACTTTGTCCTTTTTCCTAGTAATCACTATGCCTCAACCACAAGGGTGTCTTTATGGATTGTGTGCTGGTAATTATGTGTAACTAAGAGGAGGTTCATATATTCTTTGATTGTCTTTCAAAATTGTTTTTCTTGCTTGAGGAATCTGCGTGAGGTTTCGACTGACATCTCCACCTTCATTTTGCAGTTTCTGGGAAGGATACTTTGATTGTCTACTGGACCGCTATTCTAGCAAGTAAGCGATTTATTTAATGTGTTACAGAGAAGTTTATCACACTCGTGTTATCTGAAATGCTTCATTTTGGTATATTAACAAGCCTTACCTTGTCTTCATTTCCAATTACAGTTACTTGGATTGTCAATTTGATTTCTATAAATGAATTACTGAAGCTAGAATGCGACATGTAGATTACAAAAAATACAGCTTGTCATTAACTGAATTGCAGCTTAGATACCAGCTATGGTTGCTTTTTTCTTGGTCTACATTCTTATTATAGTTTGTCAACTTATCTATCATTGCTTTTCATGTATCCAACAATATTGTTAAAAGCTACTAAGCTGAGATAAACACGTGTTAAAGTACATTTTTGTTGTTTCAGCACATAACATGAAACTCATGGAGACATTTTCCAACCCTATGTTTGAGTGGTACAATACTTTTAAAAGGACTAACCCTTGCTTACACACTACTCCCCCACATACAATGCAGTCCCGTGGTCTTGGCATCGCCGTCCTTAACAAGTCTCTAAGCCTTGTTTGTGCTGCCATTTTCAATTATACACAGATTTGACCCAAAAATGGGGAAAGTAGAGGAGAAAAATGTATGCATCATATTCATATCTATGTTCTCTTTGTGTCAGGTCAACTAATTATGCTACATTGGTGACAACGCAGCTCATTGTTGTGGCTACTCACATGGTACAGATTACCCTCATTTGGAAAAGAGAAAGTTGTTCCACCCGTTTTCTTTGTCACACATCTGTTGCTTTTGGGATGATAATTACTCTTCTGAATATTGGTTTCTCTTCCCTTGTTTTTCTGAAGGCTGGCCTTGGACTTCATGACACTGATGCATGGTACATGATTGAAACAATAGCTGGAAAAAATAACATTGGGTATAAGCACATTGTGAGTTACATTAGACTCTTCCTTATATGCCCCCAATCCACCTCTCTCCTTTTTGCTGTTACGTTGTAGAGGTGTTTCTGTAGTTTTAATGTTTGCTATGGCTTGTTAAAATGAAAGGTTGCCTATGATATTTCTATCTGTTTCTTGCTATAGTTGTGTTAATCTATCTCACATGGTTTGCTGTTATCAAATTATACACCTATTATCGCTATATAAAAACATCAAGCCGCTAATAAATCTAGAAATTCCAAGTGAATTGCTGAATGCTCTTTACTATATTGAGTCCCTCATTGCTAACTATAAAAGGAGAAACCGATAATATATTCCACGCCTCCCTTTCCTGCAGTGACCAATCTGCCTTGTTGAAGGCCCATGCTTATTTTGTGGCGTATCTCCACCCTAAACCATTCTTATATTCGGCATATAACCCCTTTCATATTTTGCCGTTCTGTCCTAAATTACTTGTTTGGATCTCTACGTAAAACATTATCGTTTTAAATACCAGCCAACTATAAAAAACAATATCAGACAGGCTAGTTAGCTCCCTTTTATCCTGGACATCACATCCAGAATGCAGGAGTCCTGTGACTGGACTGACATAGTTTTTTGTCTTTTCATTTGATTTTAACCTATTAATTTTTTGGCTAACTTTTCATTTGATTTAACCTATGGATTATTTATCATAGCTAACACTTACTATTAATCACTTGTTGTCACTGATTATTATGTTATTTTTACGTGCATTATGAGAATCATTGAAGTATGTTTTAGCTGTGGAAGATGATGTGCTCTACTTTATGCTGACCTTCTGGACTACATCATTTTCCATTGTCCATTTACAGCCTTGTAGTCCATATAAGTAAAAATTGGTAGCATTTGCATGCTTTAAACATGTTTATTGCTCAAAGCACTTGACACCATGTTTAGAACAAGTTAATCTTCGTGGAAAGGAAAAAAAAAGAGTAAAGGAAAGGGTCCTAAAAGATTGAATAATGGACTTCCACGTGGCTAAACTTCCTTTCTTAATTTGTTACTTTTCTAATTTTTTTTGTCAGATAAAACTCCGTGGATATTTGTCACATGTCCGGCATATGTTTGTTGGTTACTGGGGAATCCACTCAGTTAAGTTACAATCCGCAGCTACCTTGGGATTGCCGTCCCCACGAGCACAGGATGCATCTGATGATGCTCAACAACCTGCTGAAGCATCTGGTATCGGAAGAAGCTGGGTCCAGAGCATGTTCAGCAGGGATACATCAATAAGAGCCAAGTCTTTCAGTCGCGTTGGCAAGTGGACCTCTGATAGTAGCACTTTAGGCATGTAGTTTTCATTCTATTTTACATAATATGTTTCCTCAATGTTGCTTGCTGAGATCTGTTTGTCTGCTAATTTCAGCTTCAAGCGAGAATGGGACTCCTCGAAAACAAGATCTGTCTGCAGCTGGACAAAAGAAACTGCAAACCAGCATCCGTACTCTAAGGGGTCATAATGGGGCAGTTACCGCTCTACATTGTGTGACGAAAAGAGAAGTGTGGGATTTAGTTGGTGACCGAGAGGATGCAGGTTTCTTTATTAGTGGAAGCACAGACTGTACGGTAAAGATATAATAAGTGTTATTGAGACTGGATGTTTGCTTATGATTACCTTTGTTGTGGTTCAATTTGTGCCTTATGCTGTAAGATCCAATACTTTCTTTATTTAGTTATGAGATAACGAATTTCTAGTTTTAGCAAACTCCTAATTTCTCTTTATGAATATTTGAATGATATGGACCCGATAGAGCAGAACAGATACAGATGACACATAGAGCCGACTCCAACTAGTTGGTTTGATATTGAGCCATAATGTGATGATAATGATTTCCATATTTCCTTCTGCATAGCTCCACACCCCCCCCCCCCCCACACACACACACACAGCGCGTGCGGACACACTGTATATATTCTATCAAACCAATTGGCACTACCCTCACACTAGAATTACATGCATTTAATGTTCTCATAGCAACATGGGAAAACTAACATTGAAGAGAAACAAGAGTCAATCAATAGATGAGTTACCTGCTGTGTATGACATGATTATCTTCTAGAGATAGAGAGCAGCAGTAGCATATTCACGTGTTTGTGATCATGTGCCGTCTTAGTTATTGCTCTGGCAAAATTTATGCAGGTTAAGATCTGGGATCCTAGCCTTCGTGGTGCTGAACTTAGGGCTACTCTGAAAGGGCACACAAGGTAAATCATATGCACTTTCTTCTTCTCATTGCCGGTGATTAGCTTATTGCTTTCAACTGACATATAGGTGGCATCATCTCTTTCATTTTCCACCATTTTAAGTTAAATGTATTCTCCTCCTATTTTCTATAATTTTTTCTTCTGTCTTCTTTCTAGGACTGTAAGGGCAATAAGTTCTGACCGAGGGAAGGTCGTATCAGGATCCGATGACCATTCTATTCTTGTATGGGATAAACAAACAACTCAACTACTTGAAGAGTTGAAGGGCCACAATGCACAGGTTTCATTCAATCTCTTCATGTTGGATTTACTCTTATCCATTTGTTCGATATCCAATAGAGAATGTCTCTTTGATGTGGCAGTTTGTTTGCTTACCTTTTGGCAAGTTGTTTTATTTTGATGGACTTAAAGTGAGCAAGTGCAGAATGTAGTATATAATTTTAAACATAAAGGAAGAGTAAGAAGGAACCTAGTTGTTTGATGGGCTTTGATTTTATCATTTCACTTTCTAACAACAATTTTTACTTATTTCTTCTTAAGCAGCTCATTAAGATATCCACTTACATTTATTATCTCAGTGTACAATGTGTAGATGTAACGTAATATAACCCTTCTGGTGATCTCATCATTGTGCCAATTCATTATCTCTTCTTGTAGGTCAGCTATGTACGCATGCTTTCAGGTGAACGAGTCCTTACAGCTGCCCATGATGGGACTGTAAAGATGTGGGATGTAAGAACAGATACTTGTGTTGCTACGGTAGGCCGCTGCTCTGGCGCTGTTCTTTGCATGGAGTATGACGACTCTACGGGAGTCTTAGCTGCTGCAGGCAGAGATGCGTATGTCACTTCTATCAGCTGTATTTTAAACGAGCTGTTCATTATGCTCATCTGAGACATCATGTAAAAACTGCTTTTTATAACTAAAAATGTTATACTTAGGATTAGTTTTGAGGGATACGGAAAACTAATCTACGTATAAAATTCTGCACGATTTATACGGTGTTTAGTATCTGGTATAGAACTCTGTATTACTATAGTAATCTCCACATGACTAACATAGTGTTTTATTTCCTGTATTAAACTGATCAAAATTTATATGGAGTTCAAATTGAGAATCAAACGAGCATTACTAATACTGTAATAACTTATGCTGGAATCTGTGTAGTACTTTTATATGATATATTATATGGAATAAGGATATGTGTATTAGCAATATGTGGATAGGAGCATCTAAAAACAAGGATTAAAGTAGGACTTGGATTTATTATTATTCACCACATGGCAATCCATGCAACATTATTCTCCACATAACAATCCCTACATTATAATCCTTGCATAACTAATCCGTGATCAAATGACCCAATATTGTATTAGCACAAGCCTGACTGCAGTGTATTTCCGTTTAAAGGGTTGCGAACATTTGGGACGTTCGTGCTGGGAGGCAAATGCACAAGCTTATGGGACATACGAAATGGATAAGGTCAGAGAAGGTTAAGAGTTTTTATCTTTTTCCTTTTATGCCACGTCTCTATGATGATTAATTGAACGTGTAGTTTGAAACAGATCAATTAGAATGGTGGGAGACACAGTGATAACAGGTAGTGATGATTGGACGGCACGAATCTGGTCTGTTTCTAGAGGACAATGTGATGCGGTGCTAGCTTGCCATGCTGGTCCAATTCAATGTGTGGAGTATTCTTCATCAGATAAAGGGATAATAACAGGTCATGACCAGTAAATAAAGCAGTATTCTGTTTGCGAATTTACTTTTATTGTTTCTCAGGGTATTATTATTTTTCATCAGTGGTGTTGATTGTAAAATCTTGAATAGCACGTCCTAAAGCGTGGCAAAAATATTCTCAGGTTCAAGCGATGGTCTCCTGCGGTTCTGGGAAAATGATGATGGTAAGTTGATTGTTTAATTCCTCTGCATGATTCACTCTATCCCTGGCTTAATGGACAATTGGCGATTTGCAGTGTCCCCTTACAGGGAGAATGTTGAATTGCATGTGAATCCATCCATTGTAGTTTATTTCGTCATAGTGACTCTGTTTTTCCCTTCTTCCTAAATACTTGTAAAAAACATCTGACTCCCTGATGGCTTTTGGAAAATCAAATTGTTCAGACAGATCGCCCATCGCTTTTTGCATTGTGAGTTATGCTTTAGCTGGTTTATTCGTTGTTCTGTACTTCTGTATTAGATGCTAATATGTTGTAAGTGATTAATGGCATGTCTCTTTCAAATGTGAGATTTTTCCACTGTAATATTAATGATAGTACAACTGGACCTGACCTTTTCTTTTCTTTATTATATCAAAAGAATCGGAACTCTATGTCCAATTTGATTTATGGTAAGTGTTCAAACTTATTGTGACATCCTAAATTTGGGAAGCATGAAAATTATCATAAATTTAAAGAATTTGAATTCATAAAATTATTCTTAATCAACCCATGATGAATTTTTTCTTATCAGAACAACAAGCCTATCATCAATTTAATGTTGTCTTGTCATGCCACAAGTTTGATATTTCAATGTACCCAGAGCTCCCCGAGAATTCTTGCTCCATGAATTGGAACTGACAGTGAAGTGTCATGGTTAACACATCAGATTTTACATGTCCCTTTTAGCAACCTGACCTTAGAGTCCTCTGTACAGGGATGGGGTTTTACTTCTTTTCTGGATGCCATTGTTAATATTGATTGTCAGATGTGCTAATAGTTTTAGAATTTGTCAAGTAACACGATCACACAATATTTTATGAACAATATGCTTCTTGCTTTGCTGGAAAGTCTATGTTTGGTGTGATGGTTGATAAGGGTTGACATTAGTGAATTTTCTTCTTGTCCACAGGGATGAGTGGACGATGAACTGGTTGATTGACTAACTAAAGCTGTTTATTTTGTATGTAGGTGGCATAAGGTGCATTAAGAATGTCACCATCCATACTGCTTCAATATTGTCCATTGACGCCGGGGAACACTGGTTAGGAGTAGGGGCATCCGATAATTCAATGTCCCTCTTTCACCGTCCTCAAGAGAGACTAGGTGGCTTCTCCAGTGCTGGTTCAAAGATGGCTGGATGGCAGCTCTACAGAACACCTCAGAAAACAGCTGCAATGGTATATTTTTTGTATCAATCCTGAACCTTTTTATGTCACCAACACATCAATAAATTTATGTGTGTTTTTGCATCATTAAGTCCCTTCTATAAGAGAGAATGTGTTCAGGTTTTTTGCACTATTAAGCCTTACTAGGAAAGCAAGAGTCCAATTCTTGACTTCTCACCCACAAGAGCTGCTAGCTAGTGATATTAATCACCAGCTAAGCATGCTGTTCTTTTCCTTTTGATCCATGTAATCTCGTATGCCCTTCATGTAGGTTGCTGAGACTTGTAATCCTTGACTTGTTTAGATACTCCTTCTATGAAAGAAGGGTACTTGGGGGTTGTTGCATGGTGATCTTTGAAAATGAATATGATCGCTGTGGTAGCAAAGACATGACATGCGATGGGAATGAACAAGTTTCAGAGCTTTTGAACAAACTGAACTTTCGCACATGAAAGAATGATACTTGGGGGTTGTTGCATTGTGATCTTTGAAAATGAATTGGAGAAAATAATACATATGATTAATTTCTTTGGTGTAAATGAGTATTACAGTGACATGTATGTTTGCTGTGGTGACCTCTGAAAAACGATGAGAATAAACAATTTAGAAACATTTTGAACAACTAAACTTCTTACCTATCTTCTTTGGCCAAGTAATCTCAAGAATATTGATAATTTCACTTTCTTCATCAGTTCAACATATGTACTCAAGTCTCAATGTATGATTACTCATGCTCGTGAAATATTAGATTGATCAGTACCCTGTACTTGTTCAGTTTATCATATGGCACTATGTAAGCTTCACTTTGACCTCTGATCACTCTTGCTCTATTACATGCAGATATATCTTTAACCCAACTGGTTCTTTAAAATAATGATTTCTTCATTGCACCCTGCTCTTTGTCTTATGCTGCATTTGGGTTAAGAGGGTGGGGTGGGGTGGGGGGTGTCTTCTTTCATCAACTCTAGCAATCATTTCCTTCATAGTGTATGGTACAACTTGTAAGGAAACACATCTGATTCCTTTTCTTCTCCTCTTATGAAAGAGAAGATGCAGGATACAAAATGAAGGTCTGGTGGCTTAGTAAAGTATTAGACCCGTATTTTGTATCCTGCATCTTCTCTTTCATAAGGTTTCAGTTGATTTTGAAAGAGGTCAGATGGGGGTCTCCATGGAGAAGGGTGCTTCTTTGTTTAGTAAAATTTCTCATCGATATGTTAGGAAAAAGAAGGTTTACGGGCTTGTGTTTTGCCAAAATCATTTTGGCTTCCATCATGCGCCTTGTTTGCGCAGTTGACCAAATCTAGCCTTGCCCTGTCAGAAATGACAACTTCAGTCTCCACTATTCCAGTTTTCCTGTTAGTTTTTCTTTTTAAAAAAAATTTCTTGCCTTGCCCTGCTGCTTTGCAAAAGATTAGCTGCAGTATTAAATAATGTAACATTTTCTCCAAGTTTTGATGCCATCATCTTTTATCTTCAGGTACGATGTGTGGCCTCTGACCTTGAAAGGAAAAGGATTTGTAGTGGTGGACGCAATGGGTTGCTTCGACTGTGGGATGCTACGATAAACATCTAGGTTTTCATAATTGTACTTGCCTTGACGGTTTCAATGGATGATCAAGAAGGCTTGTGGTTGGGCTGGTGACCTCCGTCTCACATGGTAAGGACGACTGTCGCATTTGCTAGAGGATTAAATGTACAAGTTTGCTCTATTTTGTTCAGCTAGCCACTAAATACATGCATTGCCCATGTATCTTGTATGAATTGTTACAAGCTCGTGTATTATTGAACGTTTGTCTAAGTTATAAAATCTGTTCCAGAGATGTTTCTTTCAAAAATCTTAGCTCGATCAATTTATAGGGGCATCTTTATAAGTTTTTACAAAGAACTATTTCTGTGATTTTTTATGGCATTAAAGTCGAGCATCTTTCTTTTGCTTTGTCCTATACCATTAAACTATTTTTTTGTTGAGGTAGGCTTAGTGTTTAAATCGATACAAATGATGAAAAGCCATAAAGCAACAAGCTTGTTCTCAAGAGTAAACTACCAAAAGAATATACTAATATAATGAAGAAATGAACCATCATGGCTTTGGAGCCACAGGTGGAAGTTAGTTCATTGGACGTACGGATCAGGAGGCTTCTCTCTAAGGTGGAAAGCTCCAATGTGAACTCTTACATCCAATGGTGTTGGCAGCTTGCATTTTTTTTTTTTTTTTTTTTTTAACAAAAGAACCATGGTGGGGGTTAGGCATAGACCCCAACCCGTAGATAATCAAAAAGGATAAGTACACGGAGGAGGACATAGACCTTAGCTTCCAACACATGAAGAATGATACATATCACTCTTATAAGTTGGGAGGACTCCTCCATTACACTTTGTACGCATTGAGTATTACATGATGAAACTATACACAATGCTGCAAAAATAATCAGCTTTATCTAGTAATAACATCATTAGTAACAAAATAATACTTCCTTGGTCTAAGTCTGAAATTATGGATGCCATCTTGATCAAGTCTCAATGAAGTTCTGACATATTCAGGTAAATTGGAAACTTCCTCAAAGGTGATTTGATCTCTCATTCTTTCACCAAGATTAGCTAGTTGATCCGCATCCATGTTGGCCTCTCTAAAAATATGAACAAAGCTGAAACTTCCATTGCTTGAGAGCTCCACAATCTGATCTATGATATGCTTGATCTGCCAAGGTGGTTTCATTTTGCTATTAATCAAATTTACTATCAACTGAGAATCAGATTCAACAATGACATTTAAGGTGCTCTTGCTAATACATTGTTGCATACCACTTAACATGGCTTTGACCCTCAGCCACATTATTACTACAAAGGCCATAATGTTCAACAAAAGCTAAAACAAATGAACCCCTACTGTCCCTGAGAATGCCACCACCTCCAGAACTCTTGGGGTTACCCTTACAACACCCATCTATATTGAGTTTAAAGAAACCTTCTTGAGGTTTATTCCACCTCACAATTTGGCTAGAGATAACTTGCTGTACCTTTTCTACAGTTGTGCACATCTCAATCCAAGAGTGAGAAAGTTGCACCTTGGGAAATTGGCTATTTAGCAAGATAATCAAATATTTACATACTTTTTGAGCCGAGGGTCTTTCGGAAACAGCCTCTCTACCTCTTCGGGGGTAGGGGTAAGGTCTGCATATACACTACCCTCCCCAAACCCCACTAGTAGGATTTCACTGGGTTGTTGTTGAATGATAAACCTAGCAGACATATGAACATTATCAAATCTGGAGGCACACCTATTCTTCCATATCTCCCAGAATATAATTATATTTGTATTTTTTAACTATTTACGCATTTTTGAAATAATAGCTTATACTTTACAATTAACTGCGTTTATTATTTTATTTGGGGTCAAAATAACTTATTTATATTTTACAACCTTCAGCTACTATTTTCCAAAATATTTAGTTGCATAAATAATATTTTTATAGCTATTTTATTAATTTATTTTTCTTTAATTCCACTTGTTTTAAAAAGCCAACCCAATGTTGAGCCAATTTCCGGACCAAAAATAGGCCCAAAACACATAACCCTTTCCCATAGCCCAGACCAAACAGTCATTTTAGCCAATCCGGTCGCGACCCATTTTATGACCCGCCTTATCTCCCTTTTAATCTTGACCGTTGATCTCAGAGATCAACAACCCACAAACCATTTCCCTTTTTTAATCCACCAAACCCCTAACTTTAAAGACAATTCCCCATCTAATAGTCGCCTCCAAACCCTCTCGAATGTTCTCTCGTCTTTGAAAGAAACCCTAGCAACCGCCTCTGATTCTCTCCGATTTCAACCTAAATATGAAATTAATCCATGATTTACTTACCTATTTTGAGGTACTACAATGGTGTATATGCGTTTGTGGTGTTACTTAAGTTCTTGCCTTATTTTTGGCAAGAACTATCTTTCAAGATATGGTGTCACGACCCAAAACTCACTATAGGCCGTGATGACGCCCAACGTCGCCGTTAGGCAAGCCCATAGTGAACTACCAACTTGATTACGCTTTTTATTATTTTCGAAATCGTGAATTTTATTAGATAAAGAAATCAATGCATTAAAAGTATGAAAACTTACACTTTAAATAGAATAGATAATAAAAGTGTGTAAATGCTAAGTAAAATCACAACAATATCTAGAACATCCCAAAATCTGGTGTCACAAGTGCATGAGCATTTACTAAGGAGTACAATAATAATACAATATTTGTATGGAATGTAAATAAGACATGATAGAGTAAATGATACGATGGAGACTCTGTGGGCTGCGATACGTAGCTTGGAATGCAGCTCACCATAAAGTCTCCTGAGCAGCTACGCCTACGCGCCAAGATAACCACCAATTGAACCTGTCAGATCCTGCACATTTAGTATAGAAGTGTAGCATGAGTACGTAAATCAACGTGTACCCAATAAATATCTAGCCTAACCCCGGAGAAATAGTGGCGAGGGACCGAAATCGATACTTACTGGAGGTCCAATAAAGCAGTATGCTAAATCCTAAACAAATATGAAGTACAACAGTAACAGTGGAATAAACGGTAACCAACATAATCTTTCAACATTTTTTTTAACGATATAAATTTCTAAATCTCGTATTCTATCTCAACAACTTGGAAAATATCAAGTGCCAATATCAAATGAATAAGCGCAATACCATATAAAATGCCAGGCATTAGTGAAAGGATAATCTCGTGAATATTCGTACTACTAGCGATATAATGCATGATTATGTCGAGGTCGTACGACCCGATCCAGAATAATGTGTACACTGCCGAGGGTCGAGCGGCACGAACCGTAGATGCATCTATTCTACTGACGAGGCGTGCGGCCCACTCCACAATAAAGGAAGAACACAAATATACATGCATGATAGTGAATATATCCCTTTACGTTTATCAAATATCTTGGCAACAACTCAAGGTGATAAAGCTCGGCCTAATATATATATGTTTCTAAATCAATTTCAATTGTAATTTTAATTAATTAAGCTAGCAAAATGAGTTCAAACAATTCAAAAATTACATGTACTAAATCCACATCGACATAAACATGCTTTAACTACGTACGGACTCTTGTCACTTTGTGCGTACGAAGCACCCACAACTAGTAGCACATAACAATTACATCACCTAGGGGGTATTTCCCCCCTCATAAAGTTAGACAGGAGACTTACCTCGCTCTGAAATTCCATAACCGGCTCCATTGCCTCTCTGACTCTTCAATTCAAAGCCAAACTGTGATGATCCGATAGGTCATCTTTAAATTTAATAATGATTTCTTTATTCTAAAACCTCAAACAACACCTTTCAGTATTTCTCGACTTGTGTGCATAGTCCGTAAATTTTTTCGGAAAGTTTTTATGTGAAAAATTGATTAAAATGTGAAATAAAGCTTTAAAACTCAACTGAGTTGACTTTGGTCAATATTTTGGGCAAACAGATCTAGATCGGTATTTTGACAGTTTTGATAGGTCCGTATCATAATTTGAGACTTGGACATATGCCCAGAATTAAATTCGGAGGTCCCTAGCTAAAATTATCGCCATTTAACGGAAACTAAAAATCTAAAGGCTAAAGATTTCCATAGTTTGACCATGAATTTGACTTTATCGATATCAGACTCGGATTGAGATTCCTAGAGTTGGAATAGCTCCGTTATATCATTTGGGACTTACCTGCAAAATTTGAGACTATTTCGGATTGAATTGACATGTTTCGGCATGAGTTATAGAATTGAAAATTTCATAAATGCATAAGTTCGAATCAATGTGCGAATTGTAGTTTCGATATTGTTTGACGTGATTTGAGACCTCTAGTAGGTCTGCTTTATGTTACGGGACTGGTTGGTATTTTTGAACGGGGCCCCGAGTGGCTTGGGTGAGTTTCAGGGTGAGTTTTGAACGAGTTTGGGTATTTCGACACTCTGATGATATTTTGGGATAGTTGAAGTGCGAATGGCACATTTTGGAGTGCGGATGTGCGGCCACAAACTCCCAAAGTGCGAAGGCAGTGGTGATTGTGCGGACTGCAGTTGAAATTGTGATGTCTACAGTTAAAATTATGCGGTCCGCAGAATTTCTCTCGCGACCGCAGAAAGGAGATTTGCAGGTTCGCTGGTTTGCCTTCAGAAGCTTATATCTTTTAATCTACAAGGAATTTGGAGATAATTCAAAAACAAAAGTTGTAGCCCTTTGAGTCTAGTTTTTTCCAAAAAGGTATACCATTAATTATTTGGACAATAGTACAGAAAGTTATGGTCAATTTACTAAAGCCTGGCAGTGCAGTCACACTGAAGTGCGGCCGCACAATTTGGACCGCGGTCGTGGAACTTGGAAATGTGCGGACCGCAATAAAAATGTGCGGTCAACACAATGGGGATCAAATTTTGTACCATATAAACGAGGGTTTCATCTCATTTTTCATTTTTGGACCTAGAGAGCGCGGTTTGTAGCGATTTTTCGTGAGTTTTTCAAGAAATTCATGGGGGTAAGTGATTCTAACTCGGATTTTGCTATTATACATGAATATATCATTGTTTTCATCATTCAATTAGCATTCTGATATGAAAATTTGGGAAAAATTATAAAAATTTCATAAACAATAATTTTAGGATTCGAAGGGCAATCAAATGTCGGAATTCGATAATTTTGTATGGTTGAACTCGTATCGGAAAGGGTGTTAGGGTTTCGTGATTTTTTGTTGGGTTCCGAAAAGTGGGTCCCACGTTGAATTTTGGTTGACTTTTCCGAAAATGACTTAAATTAGGTCTCTTTCGAATTGTAAATAATTTCTAAAGCTCAAATTGAATTGTTGGTAAATAATTTGCTAGGTTTGATTGGTTTGGAGTATAATTCGAAAGGAAAAGTTGTGGTCGAGTGATCATTTGAAATTGCGGTACAAGGTAAGTGTCGTGGTTAACCTTGATTTGAGGGAATAGAACCCTTAAATTATTTGTTACGTGAATTTTATGTGTAACGATGTATAGGCAAAGTGACGAGTGACTATACATCGTCAAATTGATTGTTTGCATATTTATTTGGAAATCATAAATTATTTTCTTTATCATGAGTTAATTATTATATTAATTATTTTCTCTCATATTCCTGGCCAACTATTAAGTCTTGAAATCATGCTATAGTTTCTACATGCTTATTTGACTTATGTGACTTAATTGCTACTTGACCTTTAGTATATTAGATATTAAATTGTCTATTTTCTCCCTGATTTTCACAATTAATTGCTACTTGTTATTACTTATTTCCTAAATAATTTATAAATATTGTATGCTTTGTTGCCTAATAATTTCTTATTGAATGTGGTATTTATTGGAGTAATTTTATTATATTTAAGAGTTGTTAAATTATAATATTGGAGTGGGTTGCACACCGCAACAGAGATGAAAATAAATATATTGGGGGATCGGGTTGCACGCCGCTACAGATTATATTTTAAGTTTATATTGTTGGAGCGGGTTGCACGCCGCAACGGAATTTAATTGAAGGATTATATTGGGAGAACATGTTGCAGGCCGCAATATAATGAGAAAAGAAATAATTGGTTGTGACTACTAAAATAATTTCAATTATTGATATGATTTACATGTCTTACTTCTATTCCTGTTATTATTATTATTATGATTATTATTATTATTATTATTATTATTATTATTATTATTATTATTATTATTATTATTATTATTATTATTATTATTATTATTATTGCTCTCATGTTAATGTAAGTGACCTGTCTTAGCCTCGTCACTACTTCGTCGAGGTTAGGCTCGGCACTTACAGAGTACATGGGGTCGGTTGTACTCATACTATACTCTGCACTTCTTGTACAGATACCGGAGTTGGTCCCAGTGGCGTACTGTAGATTTGCTCGGATTCAACTATCAGAGGAGACTCGAGGTATAGTTGCACAACGTTCGCAGCTCTGAAGTCCCCTTCTACTTTATCTTAGCTGTGTGCTTTCTTTCAGACAACTTTATTTTTATTCAGACCCTTGTTTGTATTATTCTAGAAGCTCGTGCACTTGTGACTCCAGTTCTCGGATGGTATTTAGATATCATATTTATTTTGGTTTGTTCACCTAAATTCAGATATTATTCCAGTTGTTGATTTCATTACTATTTAATTAAGATGAATTGTTAAAAATGGTTAAAATTATTCTAACGTTGACTTGCCTAACAAGTGAAATATTAGGCGGCATCACGGTCCCGAAGGTGGAACTTTTGGGTCGTGACACAAACGATCCAAAACTAGTCAAACAATGTATAAATCAATCAAAATATACTCCAATGTGTATAATTTAACAATTTATAGCAATTTTCAACTCTGTTTGAAAAGTCAACAAAATCAACCCTCAGGCCCACGTACCCTGATTCCAAAAATTCTTGAAGATAATCATTACCCATAACGCCTCGAACCAAAATATATAATTTATTCCTAATTCCGTGTCCAATTTCGTGGTCAAAATTCAAAACACCAAATTCTAGGTTTTCTACCGAAAATCCCACAATTTCTACCCATATCCATGTGTAAATCCATATATAACTCATGTACTTAGCTCACAATGTGTAGAAGTTTCTTACCTCAAGGTAGATGATGAAGCCAGCTCCTCCAAATCGCCCCAAAAATCGCCCTAGCAAGAGAGGAATGAGTGCAATGAGCAAAAATCCCGATTGAGCAACATATATTCTGTCGAGGCGTCTTCGCACCTACGGGCACCCCAGCGTGTCACGACCCAAAATCCAACTAGTCGTGATGATACCTAACCCAAACCGCTAGTAAGCCAATTATCAACTATCCAATTCCAATGAAATTAATAAGGCAATTAATTAAAAGAAAATAGATAAAACCAATACATTTCCTCAAGAACTGATAGTACAAATCATGAGCTTCTAAGAATAGAATTTACAAAACTGGTATGAAATAATACATCATCTGTTCGAAATGTACATGAACATATTGTTATAAATCTAAGGCTACCATGAACAAGAAGCAGCTAAAATCGGAACGCATTTGCATCTTCAGATCCCGCTCCCAATGAACACAACAACATCAGCAGCCAACATCTGCACGTAAGGTGCAGAAGTGTAGTATGAGTACAACCGACCCCATGTACTCAATAAGTAACAAACTTAGCCTTAGGTTGAAAGTAGTGACGAACATGTACCAAGGTCAGGTCCAAAACCAATAGTCCACAATAGTTCATAACCACGTAAAGCAAATAATACAAGAAGTAACTCAGAGATAAAATACTCAGCTAAATCATGATTTCTAAAAATAGTTCTTCCTTTCAAGTACATCAGTGAAAACCCAAATCGTTTACCGAAGTTGCCAAAAATATGAATAAGTTTGAAAACAATAATTTTCCCAAAAATCCTTTCAATAATAAATGAGATGTTTCATTTTCTTTCCAGATAACCCGTGTAAAACAAATGCATCACTATGCCCATCTGTCAACATTTGTGAGAAATCATTGAATGATATACAGCATGAGGAAAATAAATTTCTATGCCCGTATGTCATGTGTGCATGTCAATGCGATGCAACTCAGTGATAAAATCATAAGCATACTCTCAGAGTATAATGTCACTCAGTCCTCCCAGTCACTCAATCCTCCCAATCGCATGACACTCGGCACTCGCACTCAGTAGGTACCTACGCTCACTGGGGGTGTGTACAGACTCCGAAGGGGCTCCTTCAGCCCAAGCGCTATAATCTACACGGACAACTCACATGCTGCATGGACAACTCACGTGCTGTACGGATAACTCATGTGCTGCACGGACAACTCACGTGCTATATTAAAGCCAATATGGCCTGCTGCGGTGTGCAGCCCGATCCCATAATTATCCTCACAATCAGGCCCTCTGTCTCACTCAGTCATCAATCTCTCCAGTCTCTCGGGCTCACAATGTCATGAAAATAGCTCGAATATGATGATATGATGTATCAATAAATAACAACATAGACTGAGATATGATATGCAATGAAATGAATATGACTGAGTATGAATTTTCAATTTAAAACAAATAATTCACAGCAATATGACCTATGTGGGTCCGAATAATACTGGCACATAGCCTCAACATGATTTTTAATATGATTCTCAGCTCAATTTCTTTAACACATAAAACTGCATGGAAAATGCCAAGATTATTTGACTACAAAATTTCACGAAACAATTAAGTCATGATTTCTATGGTGCACGCCTACATGTTCGTCACCTAGCATGTGCGTCACCTCCCAACAATACACAAATTACATATATTCAGGGTTCATACCCTCAACTCCAAGATTAAAAGAGTTACTTACCTCGAACAAGCTGAATCCAATGTCGAGCAAGCTAAAATACAACAACAACAACAACAACAACAACAACAACAACAACCCAGTATAATCCCACTAGTGGGGTCTGGGGAGGGTAGTGTGTACGCAGACCTTACCCCTACCATGAAGTAGAGAGACTGTTTCCAATAGACCCTCGGCATCCTTCCCTCCAAGAACTCCCCACCTTGCTCTTGGGGTGACTCGAACTCACAACCTCTTGGTTGGAAGTGGAGGTTACTTACCATCGAGCAAGCTAAAATGTGTTCCAGAAGTTCTATTTTGCGTGTAACAACTTCCGAACGGCTCGAATCTAGTCACAATTAATTTGATTCAGTCAACCCAAATTATAGGAATTTATTCCATATCACAATACTAATTTTTCCCTAAAATCCAAAATTACACTCAAAATTCGCCCGTGGGACCCACGTCTCGGAACCCGATAAACGTTACAAAATATGAACACCCATCCAACTACGAGTCCAACCATACAAATTTTACCAAATTCCGATATCTACTCGAGCCTCAAATCTTCAATTAAAGTCATTGAAGATTTTTACCATTTTCAACCCAATCTTTATCTATTTGAACTCAACAATCTTTCCATAAACCTTATTTATATGTATAAATAGTACTATTACACCCAAGAAGCATACTCTTAATCACCCATCTTTACCCACTCTCGAAAGTGAGGACTAGGGGTTAGAACCTTACCTCTTGGGTGAAGATCTTGTGATATTTCCTTGTTGGATTTCAAAGCTTGAACAAGATCTTGATGAACAAAGCACTTGAGCTTCTTCCTCTCTCTAGAACACTCTCCCTTCTCTCTAAAAATGTCAGATTGTTTGCTTCAAAATGAGTCCCAAAGCCTATTTATCAAAATGAGGTCGGGTTATGAAAATAGAAAAATTAACCCTCCGAAAGCAGGTCTGCGGTCGCATAATGGACCGCAGAATGGGTATGCGGGTCGCAAAATTGTCGCAAAAATCGGTGCCCAGAACTGGGCTGTTCTGGTCCATTCTGTGACCAGTTTGCGGTCGCAGAAGAATTGTCGCAGAATCTCATTTATTTCTAGCCTTTGGTAATTTGGTCATAACTTCTTCTAGGAATGTCTAAATGACGAACGGTCTGAAGCGTTAGAAACTAGACTCAAAGAACTTTCATTTGATAGGTAATATACCATATAAAACTTCGTATCATGAGAGTTATGCTCATTTGAAGTTAGGTCTTGTGCGAACTCACTTGAAACTTTAGTCTATTATGAAATTTCCAACTTAAGTTTTCAATTATGAGACTAAGTGTCTCATTTCACTCCGAAATCCTTACGGACCCGAACCAACTAACCAGATAAGTCATAAATCAACTATAAGGCATAAATTGAGTGGTAAATGGAGGAACAAAGTTGTGATACTCAAAACGACCGGTCGGGTCGTTACATCTCCCCCACTTAAACATATGTTCGTCCTCGAACATGCCAAGAGTTGTTCTTAACCTTCAAATCTCTATTCCACCTTACCACGCACATACCCGGGGGTGATCTCACATCACCCTATTCTATATAGGCCTGACCACACAACATAACTGAAAATCATTAATTTAACCTTAGCCCAAAAACCATGGAGCCGAATTTCTAACATCCAGAATTCTTTTCAAGACCCGAATCTCATATCTACACACTGTATAAGCCTGAACAAGTTGTATCCATCCATAACCATAATCCCAGATATAATCACATAACATACTACACAACTCGCATACTCGTAGCATCATTTCTGATCATAGTAACTACTCAAAACCAACCAAGTACTAGTATAAAACCCCGTATTCAACAGAACCTCATTCCAAAACCTTCGTACACTGCCAATGATGAAAGAAATAATCAAAAACTCATAACCACTCATTAGATCAACTAGCCATGGAGCTCTCTCACCCCAACCAGAACCATAATCCTCTCCTACACTGACTTTCAATATTTTCCTCCCGATTATACCATAATCAAGCCTTATAGTACCCATTCTAGGTCCAATGATCTTATATTATTAAACACAACTATCCCACAGACACACCACATCAATATAACTCAAGCCATAACTGCGCAATTTGTGTACCCAAATATGGGAGATGTCTCAAGGAAGAGAACCATATTGCAAGTTCAACAAGCACCACCACAACCGCAATGTTACAACCAACTCCTCAAATTTCGTGAAGAGGATAATCGTAGGCACATGTGCACAATTGTAGAGGAAGGAAATTAATGAATCAAATAAATTATCATAGAAATAAAATTCCCACACACAGCACGGACAACTCACGTGCCAATAATATGAATCGCCCGGCATGGTCATAGGCCTCCAGTCCCAGCATATCATACAGGAGCAATTAAACAAGTACACTTGTATATGATAATGAAATAAGATTATCATGCTCCTGGATTGGTAAAAATAGCACGCCATAATGTAAGCACGTGCAAAGTCTGCTATCACACTTCAAATCGTATTTTTTTTAACGCAGAATTAGTAACTATCCCATTTTTTTAGGGAATCATCTTCTTTGTAACCTCAAATATAGCCCAGATAGTTCTCAACAAAGGTACGAATACGGGAAACATTATAACTTTACGCTTAACAATCAACTCTAGGCATATAATAGCCTAAGCATTCTTCTGAGTATGAATACTTGCTCTAATAACTGCACATCGCCTCAAACCTCACATATATACTCATAGCGCATAGCTATCACAAATGATTAACACAACTAGTGCCTCCACCATGTTTTAAATAAAATAGTCACCTCAAATAGGTCGCAACCCCAAAACAATATACCTCTGAGAACTCCCAGACTCCAAATTCATCGAAATATTTGAAACTGACCATGATGTCCAACATTCATTACCTTCCTTCAAGACTAAATTGTCACCTCGTACATGTAAATCCTAATCCCGCACAACACACCACATCCATTATGCCATCATGTGACAAGCACAAGAATTCCATTATCAACTCTAAGTCACCAGCAAATTACATACCTGGTTAGTTAGAAACCTTTCTCTTGCTTCCTTCCAGGAGGAAATCACAATACACAACACGTTTCCCACACCAGTAGAAAATATCCGGTTCAAAGTTCATACCATGGTAGAAACAATCAAGAACCTTTGAAATTCATCTGCACATAACCAAGCTATTCTAACTAAATTCCTCTAACTCGACCAAACCACGTAGGTCACCAAACTCAAGAATATTGCCACCAAAACATCTGTAGAGTCTCACCACATCATAATTACCCCTATAAATAACACAACCGAAACACCCACTCTGAAAATACCTTATTTGAGTCTAAGGTCGTTTCATTCACCTTCCTGATACCGAAATATAAAATCCATAATGATATACACAAAAGCCACAAGTCTCGACACCATCCAACTTAAATCTTAGATTTTAGCCATAAAGAAATCCGCCAAAAATTCTCAATTGTTACATACTAATCTCAAATCCATTAGAACTTTCTCGAGAGTCACCCCTATTGTTCAAATCCACATTACACCGCTCAAATGGGCCAAACGACACGTGCCACATTAACACAACAACACTCAAAGAAGTAACTCTACTTTAATACCACCTATCAAATTCATACTCCATGCGCACTACATCATTCACAAATAACAACTCACTCATCCCACGATTTTCATATACTCATAAGTGCAATATAACCCAAATCCAGGAATTTCCTTATTCGAGTCATCCTCGATCCAGGAATTTCCTTATTCGAGTCATTCTCTATCTCAACTTCTGTAAGTCATAACTAACCCACCAGTATGCCTCAGCTCAAAACTAAACCTTTACATATAACCATGAAATTGAATTATCAATAGCAGGCTCTCCCACTTGGCTCAAAGCCATAGATTAAAACATTCAATAATTCACAATACCAATACTCTATTGCTGCCATAATGCCATAGTCAGTTCAACGAAACTTCTTCTCAAACTCATGCAAAGCCAACCATAAAAATACCCCAAATCATCCGCTAAGCTCGCATTCTCTTGACACTCAAGTCAACTTTCTCAGCCAGATTCAAATTTAAATCTCCACACATACGCCCTGCTGGAAGAAAAGAAACTCTCCACTCGCATATAAGGAAGACACCTACATATATTACTCCGCAGAGGATAACCCACCTGCTTAGCCTCAAATTGGTATCTTGTTATACCCTTTCGCAGTCACAATTACTACGCAATCACTTAATCTTTCCAAGTCCAAACTTATTAACAAGACATGAGAATTTAGTTTGTCCCAAAATTTAACAATGTGAAAGATCCTTCAAAACATTCATACTCGTGACTGTACGTCACATCAAATCGAAAATCAAGCACCCAATGGCCTTTCCTTTACATTTCACGAAAACACTTCTCGTCACATTCAAATCGTCTTAACACATCCCGCAGTTACATCTTACTCATCACAAGGCCATTCTAACGCTCATCGATCCAGAAATTCCACTTGTAGGGACATTACCGGACATATGTGTCCAAATGTACAAGTTATAACTGAAGCTACCAAGCCTAAGCTGCGGTCTAATCCTGGCCTCAAGTCCTCCAGACTGGCCCATCACCAAAACACAAAATACATATTTTGAACCTCATTCATAGAATAACAAGCAGTTGTTGCACACAGCTGATGCCGAGCACTCACATGCGTACACAAATGCGTGGAAGGAATTCAAAGAGTTATATTTCAAGCTGAATCAATTTCGCATGATAAGGAAAGAAAGATGGGAAATTATCCTAAATGCCTTGTAGCCTCTCGAAGATAAGTATGGACGTCATCATACCGATCCGCAAGACTCTACTAGACACTTGCTCATGACTTGTAGAACCTATGAACCTAGAGCTCTGATACCAACTTGTCACGACCCAAAATCCAACTAGTCGTGATGATACCTAACCCAACCCGCTAGGTAAGCCAATTACCAACTATCCATTCCAATGAAATTAATAAGGCAATTAATTTAAAGAAAATAGATAAAACCAATATATTTCCTCAAGAACTGGTAGTACAAATCATGAGCTTCTAAGAATAGAATTTACAAAACTTGTATGAAATAATACATCATCTATTCGAAATGTACATTAACAGATTGTTATAAATCTAAGGCTACCATGAACAAGAGGCAGCTAAAGCCGGAACGCAGGTACATCTTCAGATCCAGCTCCCAACGAACACAGCAACATTAACAACCAACATCTGCACACAAGGTGAAGAAGTGTAGTATGAGTATAACCGACCCCATGTACTCAATAAGTAACAAACCTAGCCTTAGGTTAAAAGTAGTGACGAGGTTGTACCAAGGTCTGGTACAAATCTAATAGTCCACAACAGTCCATAACCACGTAAAGCAAATAATACAAGAAGTAACTCAGAGATAAAATGCTCAGCTAAATCATGATTTCAAAAAAAATAGTTCTTCCTTTCAAGTACATCAGTGAAAACCCAAATTGTTTACCGAAGTTGTCAAAAATATGAATAAGTTTGAAAACAATAATTTTCCCAAAAATCCTTTCAATAATAAATGAGATGTTTCATTTTCTTTCCAGATAACCCGTGTAAAACAAATGCATCACTATGCACATCTGTCAACATGTGTGAGAAATCATGAATGATGTAATACTGTACATCATGAGGAAAATACATCTCTATGCCCGTATATCATATGTGCATGTCAATGCGATGCAACTCAGTGATAATAACATCATAAGCATACTCTCAGAGTATCATTTCACTCAGTCCTCCCAATCGCACGACACTCTCCACTCGCACTCAGTAGGTACCTGCGCTCACTAGGGGTGTGTACAGACTCCGGAGGGGATCCTTCAGTCCAAGTGCTATAATCTGCAGGCGGGCAGCCCCGATCCACATAATAATAAAGTATATAAAGCCAATATGGCCTGCTGTGGCGTGCAACCCGATCCCATAATTATCCTCACAATCAGGCCCTCGGCCTCACTCAGTCATCAATCTCTCCAGTCTCTCGGGCTCACAATGTCATGAAAATAGCTCAAAAATGATGATATGATAGATCAATAAATAACAACATAGACTGAGATATGATATGCAATGAAATGAATATGATTGAGTATGAATTTTCAATTTAAAACATATAATTCACAGTAATATGACCTTTGTGGGTCCAAATAATACTGGCTCATAGCCTCAACATGATTTTTAATATGATTCTCAGCTCAATTTCTTTAACACATAAAACTGCATAGAAAATGCCAAGATTATTTGACTACAAAATTCCGCGAAACAATTACGTCACGATTTCTATGGTGCACGCCCACACGCCAGTCACCTAGCATGTGCGTCACCTCCAACAAATTCACATAATACGTATATTCAGGGTTCATACCCTCAGCTCCAAGATTAGAAGAGTTACTTACCTCGAACAAGCCGAATTCAATGTCGAGCAAGCTAAACAATGCTCCAGAAATTCTATTCGAACAACTTCCGAATGGCTCGAATCTAGTCATAATTAATTTGATTCAGTCAACCCAAATTATAGGAATTTAATTCATATCACAATACTAATTTTTCCATAAAATACGAAATTATACTCAAAATTCGCCCGTGGGGCTCACATCTCGGAACCCGATAAAAGTTATAAACTATGAACACCCATCCAACCACGAGTCCAACTATACAAATTTTACCAAATTCCGACATCAACTCGAGCCTCAAATCTTCAATTAAATTCATTGAAGATTTTTACCATTTTCTACCCAATCTTTACCCATTTAAACTCAACAATCTTTCCATAAACCTTATTGATATGTATAAATAGTACTATTACACCCAAGAATCATACTCCTAATCACTCATCTTTACCCAAACTCGAAATTGAAGACTAGGGGTTAGAACCTTACCTCTTGGGTGAAGATCTTGTGATATTTCCTTGTTGGATTTCAAAGCTTGAACAAGATCTTGATGAACAAAGCACTTGAGCTTCTTCCTCTCTCTAGAACACTCTCCCTTCTCTCTAAAAATGTTAGATTTTTTGCTCCAAAATGAGTTCCAAAGCCTATTTATCAAAATGGGGTCGGGTTATAAAAATAGAAAAATTAACCATCCGAAAGCAGGTCTGCGGTCGCATAATGGACCGCAGAATGGGTATGCGGGTCGAAAAATAGTCGCAAAAATTGGTGCCCAGAACTGGGCTGTTCTGGTCCATTCTGCGACCAGTTTGCGGTCGTAGAAGCACTTTCGCGATCGCATAATTATTCTGTGATCGTAGAATTGTCGCATAATCTTATTTTTTTCAGCCTTTGGTAATTTGGTCATAACTTCTGGTAGTAATGTCCAAATAATGAACGGTTTGAAGCTTTAGAAATAAGACTCAAAGATCTTTCATTTGATAGGTAATACACCATATAACACTTGGTATCATGAGAGTTATGCTCATTTGAAGTTAGATCTTGTGTGAACTCACTTGAAACTTTAGTCTACTATGAAATTTCCAAATTTAGTTTTCAATTATGAGACTAAGTGTCTCATTTCACTCCGAAATCCTTCCGGACCCGAACCAACTAACCCGATAAGTTATAAATCAATTGTAAGGCATAAATTGAGCAGTAAATGGGAGAACAGGGTTGTGATACTCAAAACGACCGGTCGGATCGTTACACAGCGGCACCTGTGGCTCCGCTTCTACAGAAAAATGTCCGCTCCTGCAAAAGTCACTTAGGCCCCGACCAATCGCACCTGCGGCCCAAGGCTCGCACCTGGGAGGGCACTTTTGCGGCCCTCCCCTCGTGTCTGCGCTGCCGCGGTATGTTATCCTATCCGCTTCTGCGAAGCCAGCCACACCTCTCCAACTCCGTATCTGCGGAGCCTCGTCGCATCTTCGGGCTCACAGATGTGGAAATCCTCCTCGCACCTGCGACCACTTCCTAGCTCACCCAGAATAGCTTATGCGACCCCTTGGCTGCTTTTGCGATTTTGCACATGTGGCCATAAACTTCGCAGGTGCGATCACACCAGAAGCCTTAAGCTTCAACAATTCCTTAAGTCCAAAACTCAACCTAATTCGAATCTGATTCGCACCCGAGGCCGCTGGGACCCCATTCAACCATACCAACGCATCCTAAAATATGATAGGAACTTAGTTGAAGCCTCAAATCACGCCACACAACATCAAAATTATGTATCGACGATCGAAACTTTGAACTTTCAAGCTTTAAACGTCGCCGAACGCGTCCGAATTATACTTAAACATCCTGGAATGACACCAAACTTTACGCACAAGTCAAAATCATGATACGAACCTATTCCAAGGCTCGGAACCCCAAACGGACATCGATAACATCAAAGTCCACTTCATATCAAACTTAAGAAATTCTTAAACTTTCAAAATGCCAACTTTCCAAAATGAGCGCTGAAATGATCCCGGACCACCCGATACTCAACCCGAACATCCGATCAAGTCCGAAATCATCATACGGACCTATTGAAACCTTCAAATCTCAACTCCAAGGTCATTTACTCAAAATTCAAACTTTAGTCAACTCTTCCAACTTAAAGCTTCCGAATTTAGAATTTTCTTTCCAAATCAACTCCGAACTTCCCGTAATTCAATTCCGGCCACACGTACTAGTCATAATACCTGAAGTGAAGCTACTTAAGGCCTAAAACCGCTGAACGAAGCGCTAGATCTCAAAATGACCGATCGGGTCGTTACATCCTCCCCCACATAAGCATACGTTCGTCCTCGAACATGCCAAGAACTATTTCAGAGTTGTTGAAAATCATTGTTTAACACCTCGTGCACCTACCCGTGTCACCGAATCCATGTGAGCACAGTAGCTCGAGCCAGACTGAAGATCCTCCTTATAACCATACCTAACAAGCCTTAGAACCAAATTTCAACATTCTAAATTCTCCACGAGACCCGATTTTAACATACGAACACCGCATCAATCACTACACACTATACCAAACATGAGCATGCACCTATGCTGAAATCACACCATGCACCACATAAGTCTTTTGCCCATAATAACATCCTCTGACCATAATAGCTGCAATTTCACAAATTTGATGCCCGCAATACACCTCATAACACATCTAAGCCCTGTTCCAACTCTCGCAATACTGCAATGATTAAAGAGATGTGCAGGAACTCATATTCACCCATCAAATCAATAACTCGCGAAGTTTCTCCGGTTGACAAAAATCGTTACCTCATTCTGAAATGGATAGTGACATTCTCTATTTAATATACCTTACATAAATCTGACCGTACCTATTTCAGGTCCAATAACCTCGTCTCACCTAGTAAAAGTTGCTCGGGCAACAAGCCACCTCAAACGCCATCTAAAATATCATACATCGCCATCAAAGCACAAACTAGCTATAATACGAATGTGACCCATAGGGAAGAACGAACTCTGGCAAAGAACCATCCAGCCCGCATAACGACTACAGAACAATTCTCATTTTTGAAGCTTAAATGAAAATAGTTGACCGGAGTTTGACTTTTGAGCAAACGATTATGAAATGGAATTTTGATAATTCCAATAGTTCCGTATGGTGATCTCGAATTTAGGAGTGTGTCCGGATATTTATTTTGAGGTCAGTAGCTAAATTAGGCTTGAAATGAGAAAAATAGAAAGTTAAATTTTTGAAGTTTGACCGGGGAGTTGACTTTTTGATATCGGTATCGAAATCTGATTCTGGAAATTTGAAATAGCTCCGTTATGCCATTTATGACTTGTGTGCAAAATTTAGGACAATCGAACTTGATTTGATAGGTTTCGGGATCGAATATAGAAGTTGGAATTTCTTAGTTTCATTAGGTTAAATTGGGGTGTGAATCGTGTTTTTAGCAAAGTTTGATGTGATTTGAGGCCTCGACTAAGTTTGTATAATATTTTAAGACTTGTTGTATATTTGGTTGGGGTCCCGAGAGCCTCGGGTGTATTTTGGGTGTTTCATATCATTTTGGTCTACTTTGGATGCTGATTTTCTGATGTCTAGTATTGTTCTTCGCATTCGCGAGAAGCCTCTCACATTCGCGAAGAAGGATTTGGCTTCTGGGATTTCGTTCTTCGCGTTCGCGAAGAAGGAAATCTCTATTGCACAGGTCTGACTTTGGAGGCTCATATCTCGGAATCTATAAGGAAATTGGTGATGATCTAAAAAAGAAAGTTATAGCCCTTTGTGTCTAGTTTTCAGAAAGGTAAACTATTTTTCATTTAGAGTTGTGTACGAAACGGTATAGTGGATAAACTATAGGCTATCTGGGAAGAGTTTGAAAATCTCTACTGCGTAGGGCTGACGTTGGAAGCTTGTATCTCGCAATCTATAAGGAATTGGGAGATGAGAAACAAATGAAAGTTATAGCCCTTGGTGTCTAGTTTTTAGAAATTTAAACCATTTGTTATTTTGAGTTGTGTACAAAGAGTTATGACTATTAAACTAGAGACTGTTTGGGAAGAGTTTGGAAATCACGGTCGAGGAATTTGTTCTTCGCGAATGCGAGGGGTGGGTCGCGAACGCGAAGAACAAACCCCTAGGCAGCAGAATAAAGTCCAAATTCATCTCATTCTTCCATGTTTGGACCAAGGAAGCTCGGGTGAGGCGATATTTCGAGAGATTTTCAGGAAAAATATTGGGGTAAGAATTCCTAACTCGATTTTGGTTAAAATACATGAATCTATTATTGTTTTTATCTTGAAATTAGTGAAAATTTTCTATACCTTAAATTGAGGATTTGGAGGTCGATTCGTTATCGAAATTTGATAAAATTGGTATGGTTGAACTCGTATATGAATGAGTGTTCAGATTTCATGAAATTGCTGTCGAGTTCCGAGAGGCGGGCCCGCGTTAACTTATTAGAATAAAATTTTAAGTCGACATTTTATTATCCGAAATTATTTGCTATGAATTTTAATGAAGTTATACAATTAATTTGGATAGATTTAAGCTATCCGGAGGTCAATTCAAGTAAGAAGACTATTTTGGAATATCGGCCTAACTTCAAAAAGGTAAGTATCTTGCCTAACCTTGAGTGGGCGAATTACCCCTTAGGCATTGAGTCTTATGTGAAAATTGTGTAATTGAAAACCATGTACGTGAGTTGACGAGTACGTACTTGGTTTATATATGCAAATTACATTGGTTGAAATTCGTAGACACCCGTATGTATTAAATTGGAAAATTATTGAAACTTAGTAAATCCTTGATTTGTTATGACTCATTCCTTGTTTGTCGAGTTTGTATTTTATATGATAATTTGGTGTGATTTCCATTTGAATTTTTATGTGAATTCCGTGTGTTTGTTGATTTGATATTTCTTAGAAATAATTACATTATGGATTTTTCATATGCAAATAGTTAATTAAATAAGTTCGAATTGAGGCGTTTATATATTTATCTAAAATTTTCGATTAAAGAAGGCATTGTCCTATGATGAGTTATTTTTCCATCCTTGTTGTTATTTTTGAGATTTTATATACATTGTGTTGAGACATGGGCTATCTGTTGTGAAATTAATTGAGCTTGTTGTACCTTTGGAAGGGTTGTGGCCTACGGTCAATTTATAAATACGAGTTAATGATGGTGTGATGTGTGATAATATTCTGTGTGAATTGTTGTATGATTTGGGTTACTGTTATTCGGCGTATAAGGATGGCATTCCACTGTTGACATTATGCGGGCATAAGGGTGGCATTTCACTATTGTTATGTGTGTTGGGATATTGTGTGGGTGGAGTGATAAGGGAGGCTATTAAACGGAGCGATAAGGGAGGCTATTTGTCACGACCCAACTAACCTCTATCGTGATGGCGCCTATCGTGGAGCTAGGCAAGCCGACTCATTTCCAAAACAAACCGATATTTTCATTTCAAAGATAATTTCAAGGTTATTTAACATGAAGCCTCCATTTAAAGAGTTCAAATTAAAGAAAAATAGAAGTACGGAAAAGAAAATCCCAACATCGGGGTGTCACTAGTCATGAGCATATACTACAATCTGTCTAACAATATCAAGGCTAACTCAGCTCGAAAAAATAGCTAAATACAACTAGAGGAAGATAAGAGGGATAAGAGTAGGGGTTGCGATCGCCAAACAGCTACCTTGCTATCTCCAAGAAAATCTACAACCAGAACACTCAATAACCGCTACCGTGTCTAGCTACACCTGAATCTGCACACAAGGTGCAGGGAGTAACGTGAGTACGCCAACTCAGTAAGTAACAATAATAAATAAAGAATGAGCAGTAGTGACGAGCATTAAAGCATATAACGTTCATATCAGGAAATCTCAGTAAAATACCACATGCTTTTAAAAATAAGGATTTGAATCAAATTATCTAGTTTAAACCCAGTTCCAGTAAAAATCATTTAAAGACATTTTTCCAAGAGTTTTTCAAACAAAGGCTCAATGCAAAGGTGAGCAAAAATGATGAAATCATAAACAACCCCTCGGGCAAATCATCACTCATATACAGCCCCTCGGGCAAACCTCACAGTCACTCGTGCCACTCGGGCATACCTCACAATTGCTCATGCCTCCCATTCACTCAGCACTCGACACTCGCACTCAGTAGGTACCTGTGCTCACTGGGGGTCTGTACAGACTTCGAAGGGGATCCTTCAGCCCAAGTGCTATAATCTGCACGGACAACTCACGTGCCAAAATAATAAAGTATGCTGCAGGCGGGCAGCCCCGATCCACACTCATCCTCACAAATCAGGCCCTCGGCCTCACTCAATCATAAATATGCTGCAGGCGGGCAGCCCCGATCCACACTCATCCTCACAAATCAAGCATTCGGCCTCACTCAGTCATAAACCTCTCAAGCCTCTCGGGCATTTCAATAAAACAGGGCATTCGGCCCAAAACATTTATGTGCATCAAAATAGAGTCATAAAAGTGAGTTATGCGGTAAACAAGTATAAACATGACTGAGTATAGATTTTCAATCGAAAACAATGAGAGGATGGTAAGAAACAGCCCCTAAGGGTCCAAACAGCTTTGGCGCAGGGTCCAAACATAGCGTTAAGCCTAATCTACAGAAATTCTTTCTAAAATATATATGTATCATATGGTTTCAACAAAGTATGCAACTTTACAGTTGCTACGGGACGGACCAACTCACAAATCCCCAACAGTGCACGCCCACACGCTCGTCACCTAGCTTGTGGGTCACTTCAAAATAGTAGAATGCTATGAAATCCGGGGTTTCATACCCTCAGGACTAGATTTACAATCGTTACTTACCTCAAAACGTGAAACTTTTTACTCTGCTATGCCTTTGTCTCGCAAATCAGCCTCCGAATGTCTCAAATCTAGTCACAAATAACTCGTTTCAGTCAATAAAATTTATTGAAATTAATTCCATAAGAAAATACTAATTTTTCATAAAAATCCAAAATTTAGCTCAAAAATTGCCTGTGGGACCCACATCTCGGAACCCGACAAAAGTTACAAAATCCGAAAGCCCATTCAACCATGAGTTTACCCATACCAATTTTACCAAAATCCGACCTCAACTCGACCCTCAAATCTACAAATCTTATTTCCAAATTTCTAAGTTCCAATCTCCGATTTACACCTCAAAATCATGTAATCTAGTCGGATTATTCAATGATAATTAAATATTATGGAGTAGAAATGATCACAAGGGACTTAACTCAAGTTTTCCTTGAAAATATATCAAAAATCGCCTTTCCTCAAGCTCCACTTTGTCAAAAATGGCAAATGGGACGAAATCCCTGTTTTTAAAATTCTGCCGAGACAACCTCGGTTCTGCCTCGATCGAGGTCCTCGATCCTGGCCCTCGATCCTGGTTCTCGATCCTAGGCCTTCGATCATGGACCTTGACTCTGGGCTCGATCATGGCTTCGATCGTAGCCCTCGACTCTGGGCTCGATCTGGCAGAAGAAATTTCCAACAGAAGGAAATTGCAGCAGCTGTTGTAGTCCAAATTTTGATCCGTTAACCATCCGAAACTCACCCGAGGCCCTCGGGACCTCAACCAAATATATCAAAAAGTCCTAAAACATCATACGAACTTAATCGAATCCTCAAATCACCTCAAACAACGCTAAAACCATGAATTACGCCCCAATTCAAGCCTAATGAACTTTGAAATTTCTAATTTCTACAAACAACTCCGGAACCTATCAAATCACGTCCGATTGACCTCAAATTTTGCACACAATTCCTAAATGACATAACAGAGGTATTCCAATTTTTAGAATCGGATTCCGACCCCGATATCAAAAAGTCAACCCCCCGGTCAAACTTCTCAAAAATAAAACTTTCGGCATTTCAAGCCTAATTCCTCTACGGACTTCCAAATAATATTCCGGACACGTTCCTAAGCCCAAAATCACCATACGGAGCTATTGGAATCATCAAAATTCAAATCCGAGGTCGTTTACACATAGGTCCATATCCAGTCCACTTTTCTAACTTAAAATTTTCAATTATGAGACTAAGTGTCTCATTTCACTCCGAGTTCCTTCCGGACTCGAACCAACTAACCCGATATAACATAATATAGCTGAATAACACAAAAAGAAGTAGGAATGGGGAAAACGGGGTTATAACTCTCGAAATGACCGGCCGGGTCATTACATCCTCCCCCTCTTAAACATTCGTTCATCCTCGAACGGGTCTAGAAACTGTCAGGGCGGAGGGATAATGGAGGCTATTATAGGTGGCTATTGTCGGGGATGATATGTGATGATGTGGGGTTATTGTGTTGATAATTTTTATGTGATGATGTGGGATTTTTGCATTGGTAATTTTTATGTGATGTTGTGATTGTTCCTTATGCTTATTTTTATCTCTTGTGAAACTTGTCTTGTTGTTTGGTAGCTTGAGAATAGTCTGATTCATGTTGAAATTATGAGCTTGTGGCTATTGCCGGGCGGATTATGTTATTGGCTCGTGAACTGTCCGTGCAAATGTGATATGAAATGTGGGCACGAGATGCTAGGGAAATATAATAAATTTTATTATTGGCACATGAGTTGTCCGTGCGATGTTGACAGAAATATGGGCACAACGTGTCGTGGAAATATGAAAGTGAGCTGAGACCCGTGTTACGAAAATATAAAAGTTGGTTGAGACCCGTATTTTATGATTATGAAACGAGGTGTCAACGAGTGACTTTTATTCGAAGGAATTATATTCAAAAGATATTTATTTGAAAGGAGTATATTCGAAAGATGTTTATTTGAAAGAAGTATATTCGAAAGATATTTATTTGAAAGAAGTATATTCGAAATTTATTTATTTGAAAGAGTTTTATATTCGAGGATATTTATTTAAAGACATACATTCGGAGAGTATTTATTCAAAAGAATTATATGTGAAGGATTTATGTTGAAGGATGTTTCTTATTCGTTTGAGTAATAATTTTGGTGTCTTGCTGCCTTGCTGTTTACATCACTAGTTGATTATTGTTGCTATCACTGCTATTTATTTTTTATTATTTTTGCATAATATATTGCACAGGTTATTAGACTAGTGAGTGTCTTGACTGTACCTCGTCACTACTCTACCGAGGTTAGTCTTGATACTTACTGGGTACCGACTGTGGTGTACTCATACTACACTTCTGCGCATTTTTGTGCAGAGCCAGGTATTGGAGATATCGTACTCGGACAAAGTTAGTGAGTTGATCGCAAGGATTCAAGGTAGGGCTGCTTGGCCGTCGCAGTCCCTAGGAGCCTTTCCATTTTTATTGTATTGTCATCTTTTATTCGAACAATATTTTATATTCGATCCTTGAGATCATTGCATTTATTCAGTTAGAGTTTGTGACTTAGTATTACCAGTCTTGGGAGGTTGTTATATTTGTTTCCGTTTTTGGTTTTGACACTAGTATTAAATTATATTTTTTTTAAAATGGCTCGAAATGTAATTGTAATCGACTTACCTAGTCTTAGAGACTAAGTGCCATCACAACGCCTATGGTGGGATTTTGGGTCGTGACAAGTTAGTATCAGAGCTCTAGGTTCATAGGTTCTATGAGTCACAAATGAGTTTAGTAGAGTCTTGTGGATCGGTACGGAGACGTCTCTACTTATCTCCGAGAGGCTACAGAGCTAGTAGGAAAATTTCCAGTTCTTTTATTCCTTATCGTGCGACATTTATTCAGCTTGAAGCATATATCTTATGTTCTTTTTCATCCACTCATGTATGATATTATGTATTCGGTATCAACTATGCGCCAACGGTTCGTGATACTATAAAGGGGATATAAGGGAGCCAGGGTTGCTTAACCATTGTTACAACGTGTCGTCCAAATCGAGGTTGCGGAAGTATTGAGAGATCATTCAGTTGTTCACATGGGGGTGCAGCAGGCTCTGACATCTGGTTGATAAGTACGATCTTAAGAAGGTTTAATTAGTTGCCTAATCATCACAATCGTGGTAGGGTCACGAGGTGTATGTAGATCTGAAGATAGTTGGTGGTATTAGAGACTATGTGGTTCGTATGGGATTTGCATTTAATAAAGGGTGCATACTAGCAGTCAAGGCACTCGAGGAAGCAATTTTGACTATCAGGAGGATGACATGCACCTAATAAATGGCTTGATATGTCTTCTGACTAGTGTCGTACGAGCGGTGAAGGTTAGTATTGTGGATCATCGGACTATGTCATATGGCTTCGCACCAAGTGAGGTGAGTCCACTATCAACGATCAGATTGCGGGGTCATTTGTTATATCAGTTTTGGCCTGAGATGTATATATGTGGTATTGAAAGGTTCTCCAAAACTTGTATATAATTAAGAGCTGAGATTTGTATAGGATAATGTTGGGACTTGCGGTATTCCCGCGTCCTTAATAATTCTATATTTCAGTATCAGCGGGGTCATGAAAGCAATTTCAGAATACTCAGGGTGCTCCAGTAAGCTCATTTAATGCACCACCGGCACGAAGTTCCTATAATGGTTATTTCAGTTATCCGGCACAGACTCAGTATAAGCAGCTGAACCCGTAGAGGGGTTGTTATCAGTGTGGAGATACTAGGCACATCATGAAAGATTGTCCCAGACTTGGGAGAGGCGGATTTGATCAGAATACTCAGGCTACAGGCTCTATTCCAGTTACTACCCCACATGCACAGTCAGTTATAGGTGGAGGACAGGCGGGTAGAGGGCGCCCTAGAGGGGGAGGCCCAACCCATTGATATAATTTATATGGTATGGATGAGGACGCTACACCATATGATGTTGTTATAGGTATGATTTAATTCGTAATAGAGGAGCAATGTTCTTATTTTGATACAATTCCAATTATCGAGGTGAGACCTCCTATCATGCTCCATGTATGGTGAGTTACTGATTTTGTACACCACTCACGTGTTTATCCCTATTGGGAGATTTGATGGTGTTAGCCCGTGTCTAGCATTTTGTTTTGTACATTATTGAGGGCTAAGAGTCCAAAAGTAACTTTTTGTAACTCACTACGGTGGGTTTTGATATAAATTCGGAATAGTTTTGTTAAAGTGTGTGAATTATATGCCCTACCGGTATAGGGGTCCATTTTGTTTTGTGAAATTGTTTCACGAAATTTATTAAAAAAAGAAAGAAAGGTAATGGAAAATTTTCAGTTGGCACAATGTGCAAAATACTTGTGATTCATAGATGAGGACGAGATCCTCGCATTTTTATATGATGTGAAATATTTAAACCACACTACAAGCTGCGGTGAAAGTTATATAAGGACGAGGTCCTTGTAGTAAAAAGATTATGTGTTTAAATTCTTCCTTTGTAAAATTTAAATTTGTACTATAGTATTAATAGGGAGTCATGTCTATTAGGCTTATTTAATAAATTCTTGTATGTATTTTCTTGTGCATATTTAGTCATATTCGTGAAGTGAATAGTGAGTTTTAGCCTACGAGGTGAGTGCCCAGGTGGCGTTAAATGTGACTCATTAATTCGGGTAAATAATTATGAGGTCTTCATGCCTCGTGTGTTGTTGTCAATGTTGTGAAAAAACAATTGAAGCGAGGTTTTGGTTAATATGAGATTAATTGAGGATGCTGGAATTAATTATGAACAACTATTATGACCAGAGATATGGTTATGGGCATACGTATAATGTGTGTGTAGGCAAGAAATTTCTACAGCCGATTTAGACTAACACGATGTGTTAATATGAAAATCAAGCCTTTTTGAAATTTATCGAAGTGGAAGAAATTGGCTTTAAAGTTTATAAACAATGATAAAAGGAATAATCTCAACTGAGATGGTGTTGTCAGGCCCATGTTAAATTGTGGTGACGTAGAATCACCCACGAGTATGTGTATAAGAATACACTCAGTAATTTAATGTTCTCAGAATAATTTTTGGCACGTTCGAGGATGAACATAAGTTTTAAGAGGGGGAGAATGTAACGACCCGTCTTGTCGTTTTGAGAATTTACACCACATTCAGCTACTTAAGGTCCCGAGTAACTTCGTAATACATATTATGACTTGCGTGTGCGGTCGTTTGATTTTCGGAAGATTCGAAATTTAAATTGAAAGAACAATTCTCATTTTTGAAGCTTAAATGAAAAGAGTTGACCGGAGTGTGACTTTTGAGCAAACGACTCCGGAATGGAATTTTAATAATTCCAATAGTTTCGTATGGTGATTTCGGATTTAGGAGTGTGTCTGGATATTTATTTTGAGGCCTGTAGCTAAATTAGGCTTGAAATGACAAAAAATAGGAAGTTAAGTTTGGAAGTTTGACCGGGGAGTTGATTTTTTGATATCGGGATCGAAATCCGATTCTAAAAATTTGAAATAGGTCTATTATGCCATTTATGACTTATGTGCAAAATTTGAGGTTAATCAGACTTGATTTGATAGGTTTCGGGATCGAATGTAGAAGTTGGAATTTCTTAGTTTCATTAGGCTTGAATCGGGGTGTGAATCGTATTTTTAGCAAAGTTTGATGTGATTTGAGGTGTCGACTAAGTTCGTATGATGTTTTAGGCCTTGTTGGTATATTTGGTTGGGGTCTCGGGGGCCTCGGGTGTGTTTTGGGTATATTTTGGATCATTTCGGGCTACTTTGGATACTGATTTTCTGATGTCTGGGGTTGTTCTTCACGTTCGCGAGGAGCCTCTTGCGTTCGCGAAGAAAGATTTGGCTTCTGGAATTTTGTTCTTCACGTTCGCGAAGAAGGAAATCTATGTTGCACAGGTCTGACTTTGGAGGCTCATATCTCGGAATTTATAAGGAATTTGGAGATGATCTAAAAATGAAAGTTGTATCCCTTTGTGTATAGTTTTCAGAAAGGTAAACTATTTGTCATTTAGAGTTGTGTACGAATTGTTACAGTGAATACACTACAGGCTGTCTAGAAAGAGTTTCAAAATCTCTACCGCATAGTGCTGACTTGGAAGCTTGTATCTCGCAATCGATAAGGAATTAGGAGATGAGAAACGAATGACAATTATAGTACTTGGTGTCTAGTTTTTAGAAAGTTTAACCATTGGTTATTTGGAGTTGTGTACAAAGAGTTATGACCATAATACTAGAGACTGTCTGGGAAGAGTTTGGAAATCGCGGTCGAAGAATTTGTTCTTCGCGAACGCGAAGAACAAACCCCTGGGCAGCAGAATAAAGTCCAAATTCATCTCATTCTTCCATTTTTGGACCAAGGAAGCTCGGGTGAGGTGATTTTTCGAGAGTTTTTCAGGAAAAATATTGGGGTAAGAATTCCTAACTCGATTTTGGTTAAAATACATGAATCTATTGTTGTTTTTATCATGAAATTAGTGAATTGGGTTGAAAATGGTAGAAATTTTCTATACCTTAAATAGAGAATTTGGAGGTCGATTCGTTATCGGAATTTGATAAAATTAGTATGGTTGAATTTGTATCTAAATGAGTGTTCGAATTTCGTAAAATTCCATCGGGTTCCGAGAGGCGGGCCCCTTAACTTATTAGAATAAAATTTTAAGTCAAAATTTTATTATCCAGAATTATTTTTGATGAATTTTAATGAAGTTATACAATTAATTTGGATAGATTTGAGTTGTCCGGATGTCAATTCAAGTAAGAAGGTTATTTTGGAATATCGGCCTAACTTTAAAAAGGTATGTATCTTTCCTAACCTTGAGTGGAGGAATTACCTCTTAGGCATTGAGTCTTATATAGAAATTATGTAATTGAAAACCATGTACGCGAGATGACGAGTACGTACTTGGTTTATATGTACACATTACATTGGTTGAAATCCGTAGACGCCCGTATGTATTAAATTGGAAAATTGTTGGAACTTAGTAAATCCTTGATTTGTTATGACTCATACCTTGTTTGTCGAATTTGTATTTTATATGATAATTTGGTGTGATTTTCATTTGGATTTTTATGTGAATTCTGTGTGTTTGTTGATTTGATATTTCTTAAAAATAATTAAATTATGGATTTTTCATCTGCAAATAATTAATTAAATAAGTTTAAATTGAGGTGTTTATATATTTATCTAAAATTTTGGATTAAAGATGGCATTGTCCTATGCTGAGTTATTTTTCCATCCTTGATATAATTTTTGAGATTTTATATATATTGTGTTGAGTCGTGGGCTATCTGTTGTGAAATTAATTGAGCTTGTTGTACCTTTGGAAGGGTTGTGGCTTACGGGCAATTTGTAAATACGAGTTAATGATGATGTGTTGTGTGATAATATTCTGTGTGATTTGGGTTACTGTTATGCGGCGTATAAGGGTGGCATTCCGTTGTTGACATTATGTGGGCATAAGGGTGGCATTTCATTGTTGTTATGTGTGTTGGGATATTGTCTGGGTGGAGTGATAAGGGAGGCTATTATAGGAGCGATAATGGTGGATATATGAGCGATAAGGGTGTCTATTGATATTGTCAGTGGGGAGGGATAAGGGAGGCTATTATAAGAGTGATAAGGGTGGCTATACGAGAGATAAGGGTGGCTATTATCGGGGATGATATGTGATGACGTGGGGTTATTGTATTGGTAATTTTTATGTGATTATGTGGGGTTATTGCATTTGTAATTTTTATGTGATGTTGTGATTATTCCTGATGTTTATTTTTATCTCTTGTGCAACTTGTCTTATTGTTTGGTAGCTTGAGAATGGTCTGATTCATGTTGAAATTGTGAGCCTGTGGCTATTGCTGGGTGGATTATGTTATTGGCACGTGAACTATCCGTGCATATGTGATATGAAATGTGGGCACGAGGTGCCAGGGAAATATAATGATTATGTTATTGGCACGTGAACTGTCCGTGCAGATGTGATATGAAATGTGAGCACAATGTGCCGAAAAATATAATAATTTTTATTATTGGCACGTGAGTTGTCCGTGCGGTGTTGACAGAAATATGGGCACGAGGTGTCGTGGAAATATGAAAGTGGGCTGAGACCCGTGTTATCAAAAGATATTTATTTGAAAGAAGTATATTCGAAAGATGTTTACTTGAAAGAAGTATATTCGAAAGATATTTATTTGAAATAAGTATATTCAAGAGATATTTATTTGAAAGAGTTTTATATTCGAATGATATTTATTTAAAGAAATACATTCAGAGAGTATTTATTCAAAAGAATTATATGTGAAGGATTTATGTTGAATGACTTGTTTAATTGGGTGTACTTGTGTTTCTTATTCGTTTGAGTAATAATTTTGGTGTTTTGCTGCCTTGCTGTTTACATCACTAGTTGATTACTGTTGCTATCACTACTATTTATTTTCTATTATTTTTGTATACTATATTGTACAGGTTATTAGACTAGTGAGTTTCTTGACCATACCTCGTCACTACTCCACCGAAGTTAGTCTTGATACTTACTGGGTACCGACTGTGGTGTACTCATACTACACTTCTATACATTTTTATGCAGAGCCAGGTATTGGAGATATCGGACTCGGACAAAGTTAGTGAGTTGATCGCAAGGATTCAAGGTAGGGCTGCTTGGTCGTCGCAGTCCTTTGGAGCCTTTCCATTTTTATTGTACTGTCATTTCTTATTCGAACAGTATTTTATATTCGATCCTTGAGATCATTGCATGTATTTAGTTAGAGTTCGTGACTCAGTATTACCAATTTTGGGAGGTTGTTATATTTGTTTCCGCTTTTAGTTTCAACACTTGTATTAAATTATATTAAAAAAAAATGGCTCGAAATATAATTGTAATCGACTTACCTAGTCTTAGAGACTAAGTGTTATCACGACGCCTATGGTGAGATTTTGGGTCGTAACAAAGGTACACAAAATAAGTATTAGGAACAGTACTTAACATCTCATTGTTGCGGCATGCAACCCGATCCAAATATTACATCATTGCGGTGCGCAACCCGATCCACACAACATACTTGTGGCGGCGTGCCACCCGATCCAAACAATATACCCGTGGCAGCATGCCACCCGATCCACATATAACAATCAATAAGGAAACACTCATCAAGCCGAAATGCTTTTACTTACGAAATGCCCGAATATCGACCACAAGCACGCCAAGTGCATAATACAACCCTGGGGAGATGGGTAGTGCCATACGCTACAAAAACCCAAGCACAACCAAGGTGCAATAAATAACCTGCATCTCAAGAGCCATCTTTCGCATTTAACACCACAAGCTACACGAGATCACAACACATGTACGAATAATCAGCCGTCTCATAACCCACTTGGCACAATAGAGTATTACATGGAATAGCTGACGACAGGAATAACATCCAGCGCCCGAAGACTCCTCCATAAGAAACGCTACGCTAAATGAACACATCCGTCCTGATGTAGAGCACACCTTCATATTAGACCCGCTAACGGACCTCAAGTTGATTCCAATCTTCCCATCCTGGGCCAATAACCTTTCAATGATCCACAATGGCCCTATTCATGACACACACGAGCAGTCGTCCAATCCGAAACAAACTCCCACAGTCCACAACCAAATGAATCGAGTGCCTTTCAGGCATAAACTCTCACATTGGCGATAGTACCAGAATCCCCATACTTGATTTAAATCCTTAACAATCAAGTGACTAACATGTCACGCTCATACGATCTTCCCGTGGGTTATACTCCCACGACCTTCCCCACCAGGTAGCAAAGCCTCCACCTCCATACCACCAATCATATACCGAAATAATAATTATGGGTATGATCTTAGATTCTCATTTATAAAAAATAAAAAGATTATGGGAGAAGTATGTGGAATTCCCCCAATAGGCGTCTTGTTTAATTTTGGTTCGATTGGCAAGGGCCATGTTAATTCAACGTTCCTCTATTTTATGAATGTATGGACTATGGAGATCGTGAGAAAATTCTTTCTGTAAGAAACTTCAATTTATTAATTTGCAAATTTTTGAAGTTAATTATTTTAATTAGTTGCTAATAATACTAACTAATGCTCTTAACCATCATAAGGTAAGGGTAAGGTTTGCGTGCACTTTACCTTCCCAGACTCTACATACGGAATTTCACTAGGTTTGTTGTTATTGTTGTTGCTCTTAACCAATGTGTGAACAATACATGTTTTACATGTCACGCCCTTGTTTGATCCCCTCCGGTCATTCTAAATTTTGTACAGCTTAATCACAAATAAGATATATTGGATGTACACAACGGTCAACGTTATCAGTTTCCTTTGAGTGTGCTTATAACTAATGGATCTTAACAAAATGTATGATAATAAACCAGCATGACATTGATATGGTTTACTTTAGAGACAGAGCCAGGAATGTCATGACCCAAAATCCACCTAGTCGTGATGGCACCTAACCCAACCCGTCAGGTAAGCCATTTAACAACTATCCAATTTAAATGAGATTTATTAAGAAAAGAAATAAAAATACAACTGCTTTATACAAGAATTTCTCAAGGACTGGTAGTACAAATCATGAGCTTCTAAGATTTAGAATTTACAAAGATGGTATGAAATAAAGTACATCATCTGTTTGAAATATACATGAACAGATTAAAACTCTAAAGCTACCAAGATCAAGAGGCAGCTATGACCAAAACGTAGGTACATCTTCAAATCCAGCTCCCACAATGTACAACAACATCGACATCCAACATCTGTACGCAAGGTTCAGAAGTGTAGTATGAGTACAACATATCACATGTACTCAATAAGTAACAAACCTAACCTTAGGTTGAAAGTAGTGACGAGCTAGAACAAAGGTCGTAGTCCAACACCAATAGCCAACAACAGTTCATAACAACATAATAAAAGTTATAAAAGAAGTAACTCAGAGATATAGTGCTCAACTCGTTCACAGTTCCGGAAAATAGGCATGCTTTTCAAGTATGTCAGTGAAAACCCAAATCTTTTACCGAAATCACCAAAATATGAGTACGTTTGTAAAACTGTGATTTTTTCCAAAACCTCTCAACAGGTAAATGTTTCATTTTCAAATGGAATGAGGAAAGTACATCTCTATTCCTACATGTCAATATGTATGTGAAGTCATGAATGACGCAATGTCATACAGCATGAGGAAAATGTATCTTTATGCCTGTATGTCAAGTGTGCATGTTGAAGGCAATATAACTCTGTGATAAAATCATATGCATACTCTCAGAGTATCAATTCACTCAGTCCTCCCAGTCACTCAGTCCACACAGTCACTCAACACTCTTAATTACTCGGCACTCGCACTCAGTAGGTACTTGCGCTCACTGGGGGTGTACAAACTCCGGTGGGGCTCCTTCAGCCCAAGCGCTATAACAAGCCAATCATGGCATAAATCGATAAAACATGCTGCGGCGTGTAGCCCGATCCCATCATAAATCAATAATACATGTTGCGGCTTGCAACCCGATCCCATCAATATCCTCATTATCAGGACCTCGACCTCACTCAATCATCAATGTCTCCAGTCTCCCAGGCTCACATGTCATGAAAAATCAGCCAAAAATGATGATGTGATGCATCAATAAATGGTAACAGATACTGAGATATGATATGATATGCAAATGAATGCGTATGACCGAGTATGTAATTGCAATGTAAGCAAATAACTCAACAGCAGAAATGACCTCAGTGGGTCCCAACAGGATAAGCGTATAGCCTAGACATGGTTTCTAACATGGATCACAACTCAATTACTCTAGCACGTAGAGATTTCATGGATACAAATAGGATTAGGTAACTACATAGTACCATAGAAATAACCGAGTCATAACTAACAGGGTGCACGCCCACACGCCCGTCACCTAGAATGTGCATTACCTCAACACCGAAATCATATCACGTATATTTATGATCCATACTCTCAGCACCAAGTTTAGAAGTGTTACTTACTTCGAACAAGCCAAATCCAATACCAAGCAAGGCAAGCGATGCTCCAAAAATTCCATCTCGCGCGTACCGACCTCCGAACGGCTCAAAACTAGCCAAAAGCAACTCAAATACATCAAATAAAGCAAAAGAAAACAAACTCAATCGATAAAGGTCGAATCTTTAATCAAAACCCAAAATCAGCCCAAAAGTCCAACCCGGGCTCGTGCCTTGAAACTCGACGAAACTTATAAAATCCAACACCATATTCAATTATGAGTCCAACGATACTATTTTACTCAAATCCGACACCGAATCGATGTTCAAAACTCAAACACTCACGCTATGAAACTTTAGGCTAAAACCCTCAATATCTCTTTATAATTCATAATCCAATTACCAAAAATGAAGATAGAATCACGAAATAAAATCACAAGTGAGTCAAGAATGCTTACCCCAAGTTACATGGTGAATCTCCTGTCCAAAGTCGCCCAAACCGAGCTCCAAAATCCCAAAATGAGAAAAAAACGACCAACCGTCGAAAATAAAGCTTCTGCCCAGCGATTTTTGCTTTTGCGAACCAGGGGCCACTTCTGCGACGTTGCTTTTGCGACAAAATTCACGCTTCTGTGATCACAACTAACCAGATGAACCCTCGCCCATGCGGACCAGTAGCTGCTTCTACGACATCGCGGGTGCGAGCTCCTCTTCGCTCTTGTGCAAGACCCCGCTTCAGCGCCCATTCACCGCACATGCGCCTTCGCAGATGCGAAGAAACCTCCGCTTCTGCGGCTCCTGCTCCCAGCAGCATTCCCGCCTCTGCGATTCCACTACCGCTTTTTCGGCTCCGCACCTGCGCCCATAACTCCGCAGGTGCGGTCACACCAGAAGCCCATCCACACCAGCCTAGCCAAAAATGATCCAAACGAACCGAAACTCCTCCGAGCCACTCGAAACCCCGTCCGAATATGCCAACAAGTCCCATAACATAACGCATACCTACTCGAGGCCTCAAATCACACATAACAATATAAAAACGACGAATCTCACCTCGAATTGAACTTAATGAACTCTTGAACTTTCAAATTCCAAAACTCGCACCGAAACTTATCAAATCAACTCGGAATGAACTCAAATTTTGCACACAAGTCCCAAATAACATAACGATGCTATTCCAATTTTCAGAACTAAAATACGAATCTGATATCCACAAAGTCAAATCCCGGTAAAACTTATGAACTTTCCAAACCTTTAAATTTCCAACTTTAGCCAATTAGCGTCGAATCCTTCTAGAAATATCCAAATGTAAATCTAGGCATACGCCCAAGTCCAAAATCACCATCCGGACCTAATGGAGCCCTCAAAACTTTGTTCCGGGGTATTCTCAAAGTCAAACTTAGTTAACTCTTCCAACTTAAAGCTTAAATCATGAAATACATTCTTCCAAATCGATTCTGAATAACCTGAAAACCAAAACCGACGATTTACATAATTCATAATACATCATACAGAGCTACACATGCCCTCAAACTACCGAGCGGAGTGCAAATGCTCGAAACAACCGATCGGGTCGTTACATCCTCCCCCTCTTAAACATATGTTCATCCTCGAACGTGCCATGAGTCGTTCCAAAGCCATCAAATCGCCGTGTAACCTTACCACACACATACCCGCGGGTGATCCCACGTCACCCTATTCCATATAGGCCTGACAACGCAATGTAAATGAAGATCATTACTTCAACCTTAGCCTGTACACCACAGAATCCAATTCCCAACATCCTGAATTTCATATAAGATCTTATTCTCGCATCTACACACTGTATAAGTGTGAACAAGTTGTATCAAGCCATAACCATAATCCAAGATACAATCACATGATATACCACACAACTCAAATACTCATAGCAATAATTCCGACCACAATAATTGCTCGAAGCAAACTCGGTACCGGTAATAAACCTCGTATCAAACAAAACCTCGTTCGAATGATGGAAAAAACATGCAGAAACTCATAACCACCTAACATATTAACCAGCCATGGAGTTCCCTCTCCTTCGACAAGAACTATAGCCAATTTCTAAGTTGATCAGCAATATTATCCTTCCAAATATACCGCAATCAGATCTGATAGCACCCATTTTAGGTCCAACGACCTCATCTTATCAAATATAAGCTACTCTACTGACATGCCACACCAATACTACCTAGAGCCACAAACCGTGCAATCTGTGCACCGATACGTAACAATTTAAATATACTCAAACATAGAAAATGATTCCAATGAGAGAACTGTCACGCCAGCTCAACAAGTACTACCACAATCGCAATGTTACAAACCAATCTCACATAGTAGAACCAAGACTCATGAATCTAACACAAAGGATTATATCCCGACATACCCCAGCTGCAATGCATGACCCCATCCAGACACGGGTCCATATGGAATACCTTAAGCCACCATGCTCAAAATCAACAACTACACAGTCCACAACCACGAAACAATCTGCTTCTGAGAACTCACAGTCTCCAAATTCATAGAACACACGAATCGCCATATCTGCTCTCAACTCCACCGCCCGAATGTCTAACACATCTCCCATACACGATCATCCCACGAGGAATACTTCCATAATTCTTCTATGCCACATAGAAAAATCTGAATATCAGCAGTCGATCAACCAGGCGAGTATCGCAATACAAATGAAGCATCCGTAAATCAACACTCAGTGCGCCTTCTGAAATGCGCACACTTCTCGGGAATTAACAAGCAGTTATAACATTCATCTATATAACTGAACCTGTCCATGCTGTCCAAAATTCATGACCTTCCCTCCAAATATGAACCGTGACCTTGCACATGCAAAACTCAATCCTACACAACACACCGCATCTATCATGCCATCATACCAAACGCACGAGAATCTCATAATCAACTCTAAGTTACAAGCAGAATGCATACCCGATTAGTCAGAAACCTTCCATTTGATCTCATCCAGGAGAAAATCACAATACACAACATGTTCATTACGCCAGAAGGAAATATTCATCCCAAGCCATGATAGAAACCATCGAGAACTTTTCGAAACCCATTTGCTCATAACCAAACCATCAGAACTGAGTCTTTCTAACTCAACCAAGCCATGCAGGTTGCCAAACCCAATAATATTGAATCCAAAACAGTTTTAGAGCCTCACCACATCATAAGTACCCAAAGAATCGATAATATCTATTATTGTACTGATCCAACCTACTACCAAGTTGTCCCATTTCTCCGAGTTCCTTCCGAATTGCCCTCAAGCTGACACTTCTCCTTGTTAGAATACCACGATCCTCACCGAAAGCTCACTACAAGAGATCCTAGCATAAAACCACACCTCCCTAAGGCCCATAAGCCGTTGTATTCCCTCTTAAGCACGCCCAACGTTTCGCAATCGAGATACCTACTCTGAAGAGACCCTTCTGTGAATCTGAAGTCGTTTCTTCCACCTTTCTGATACCAAAATATAAAATCCATAATGATATAGAAATATCGCGAGTCTCGACACCATCCAATGTAAATCTCATATCCTAGCCATATACAAATCCGAAAAAATTCTCAATTGCTATATATAAAATCCTCCTCAAGAGTCATCCATTTTGCTCAAATCTCAATTGTGTCACCCAAACGAGTCAAACGACATGTGCCATATTAGCACAACAATACCCAAAGAACTAATCCACACTTTTAAGCAACCGAGCAATTTCCTATTCCACACGCACTACATCCTTCACGAATAACAACTCAATCATCCCATGATTCCTATATACCCATAAAGTGTAACACATCCCATATCCAGAAATTTCTTGACTCGAGTCATCCTCGATCTCAACCTCTACAAGTCATAACCTATCCACAAGTATGCCTCAGACCAAAACCAATGCAACACGTAACCATGCAATCAAATCGTCGATAGCAGACTCCCTCAACTCCCTCACTTAGCTCAATGCCATAGAATAGAACATCTGATGACTCACCATACACATACTCTATTACTGCCATAATATCGCACGAAAATTCAACTAAATCCTTCATAAGCTCACATAACACAAACCATATAGTACCTCAAATCATCCACTAAGCCCGCATACATCCACATGATGATCAGGTCAACTTTCTCAACCAAATTCAAATTCAAATCTCAACACATATACCCCACTGGTAGAAAGGAAACTCTCCACATAACATTATAAGGATCACACCTCCGTAGATTACTCCGTAGGAGATAACCCACTTGCTTAGCCTCAAATTGGCATCTTGCTATACCATTTCGCAGCCCCGATTACTATGCCATCACTTAATCTTCCTGAGTCTGAACTCACCACAAGGCATGAAAATCTACTTCGTTCCACAATTAAACAACATAAAAATTCTTTCAACACACTCAACTCGAGACTATACGTTACATCAAGACAGTAATCTAGCACCCAATAGTCCTTTTTACATCTCAAGCAAACTCTTTTCATCACATTCAAACCATCTGAACACATCCCATAGTCACATCATACTCATCATATAGCCATCCAACCACTCATCGAGTCACAAATTTCACTCATAGGGACACTATCGGACTTATAAGTCCAAAAGCACGTGCTCACACAACCGAAATCCCCATGCTCAAGCTACAGTCATAACCCGACCTCAAGTCCTCTAGACTGGCCTATCATCAGTATACAGAAATCATATCTCACACCTCATAAATGGAATCACAAGCCGGTGATGCACGATTGATATCGAGCGCTCACATACGCACACGAATGCGTGGAAGGAATTCAAAGAGTTATGTTTCAAGCTGAATCAATATTGCACGATAAGGTATGGACGTCATCATACCGATCCGCATGACTCTACTAGACATTTGCTCATGACTTGTAGAACCTATGAACCTAGAGCTTTGATACCAACTTGTCACGACCCAAAATCCACCTAGTCGTGATGGCACCTAACACAACCCGTCAGGTAAGCCAATTAATAATTATCCAATTTAAATGAGATTTATTAATAAAAGAAATGAAAATACAATTGCTTTATACAAGAATTTCTCAAGGATTGGTAGTACAAATCATGAGCTTCTAAGGTTTAGAATTTACAAAGCTGGTATGAAATAAAGTACATCATCTGTTTGAAATATACATGAACAGATTAAAACTCTAAAGCTACCAAGATCAAGAGGCAGCTATGACCAAAACGTAGGTACATCTTCAAATCCAGCTCCCGCAATGTACAGCAACATCGACATCAGACATCTGTACGCAAGGTTCAGAAGTGTAGTATGAGTACAACATACCACATGTACTCAATAAGTAACAAACCTAACCTTAGGTTAAAAGTAGTGACGAGCTGGAACAAAGGTCGTAGTCCAACACCAATAGCCAACAATAGTTCATAACAACATAATAAAAGTGATAAAAGAAGTAACTCAGAGATATAGTGCGCAGCTCGTTCACAGTTCCGGTAAATAGGCATGGTTTTCAAGTATGTCAGTGAAAACCCAAATCTTTTACCGAAATCACCAAAATATGAGTACATTTGTAAAACTGTGATTTTTTCCAAAACCTCTCAACAGGTAAATGTTTCATTTTCAAATGGAATGAGGAAAGTACATCTCTATGCCTACATGTCAATGTGTATGTGAAGTCATGAATGACGCAATGTCATACAGCATGAGAAAAATGTATCTCTATGCCTGTATGTCAAGTGTGCATGTCGAAGGCAATATAACTCTGTGATAAAATCATATGCATACTCTCAGAGTATCAATTCACTCGGTCCTCCCAGTCACTCAGTCCTCACAGTCACTCGACACTCCCAATCACTCGGCACTCGCACTCAGTAGGTACTAGCGCTCACTGGGGGTGTACAGACTCCGGATTGGCTCCTTCAGCCCAAGCGCTATAACAAGCCAATCATGGCATAAATTGATAAAACATACTGCGGCGTGTAGCCCGATCCCATCATAAATCAATAATACATGTTGCGGCGTGCAACCCGATCCCATCAATATACTCATTATAAAGACCTCGACCTCACTCAATCATCAATGTCTCCAGTCTCTCGGGCTCACAATGTCATGAAAAATCAGCCCAAAATGATGATGTGATGTATCAATAAATGGTAACAGATACTGAGATATGATATGCAAATGAATGCGTATGACCGAGTATGTAATTGTAATGTAAGCAAATAACTCAACATCAGAAATGACCTCAGTGGGTCCCAACAGGATAAGCGTATAGCCTAGACATGGTTTCTAACATGGATCACAACTCAATTACTCTAGCACATAGAGATTTCATGGATACAAATAAGATTAGGTAACTACACAGTACCACGTAAATAACCGAGTCACAATTCACATGGTGCATGCCCACACGCCCGTCACTAGCATGTGTGCCACCTGAACATCGAACTCATATCACGTATATTCAGAGGTTCATACCCTCAACACCAAGTTTAGAAGTGTTACTTATCTTGAACAAGCCAAATCCAATATCGAGCAAGCCAAGCGATGCTCCACAAATGCCATCCGCGCGTACCGACCTCCGAACGGCTCGAAACTAGCCAAAAGCAACTCATATATATCATATAAATCCAAAGAAAACAAACCCAATCGATAAAGGTCGAATCTTTAATAAAAGCCCAAAATCAACCCAAAATGTCCAACACGGGTCTTAAATCTGACAACCCATTCAATTACGAGTCCAACCATACTAGTTTCACTCAAATTCGACTCTGAATCGATGTTCAAAACTCAAAAACTCACTCTATGAAACTTTAGGCTCAAACCCCCAATTTCTCTCTATAATTCATAATCTAATTACCAAAAAGGAAGATAGAATCATGAAATAAAATCACGAGTGAGTCAAGAAATCTTACCCCAAGTCACATGGTGAATTTCCTCTCCAAAGTTTCCCAACGCGAGCCCAAAATCCCAAAATGAGAATAAAACAACCAACCCACGAAAATATAGCTTCTACCCAACGATTTTCGCTTTTGCGAACCAAGGCCCGCTTCTGCGGCATCGCTTTTGCGACAAAATTCACGCTTCTGTGACCACAACTAACCAGCCGAACCCTCGCACCTACGGAACAGTATCCACTTCTGTGACATCGCAGATACGAGCTCCTCTTCGCTCCTGCGCAAGACCCCGCTTCTGCGCCCAAACTCACCGCACCTGCGCCTTCGCAGATGCCGCTTTTGCGGCTCCTGCTCCCAACAACATTCCTGTCTCTGTGATTCCACTACCGCTTTTTCGGCTCCGCACCTGCGCCCATAACTCCGCAGGTGCGGTCACACCAGAAGCCCATCCACAGCGCCCTAGCCAGAAATGATCCAAACGAACCGAACCTTGTCCGAAACTCCTCCGAGCCACTCGGGACCCCGTCCGAATATACCAACAAGTCCCATAACATAACGCGTACCTACTCGAGGCCTCAAATCACACATAACAATATCAAAACGACAAATCTCACCTCGAATCGAACTTAATGAACTCTTGAACTATCAACTTCTAGAACTCGCGCCGAAACATATCAAATCAACTCGGAATGAACTCAAATTTTGCACACAAGTCCCAAATAATATAACGGTGTTATTTCAATTATCAGAACTAAAATACTAATCCGATATCCACAAAGTCAAATCCCAATAAAACTTATGAACTTTCCAATTCTTCAAATTTCCAACTTTAGCCAATTAGCGCCGAATCCTTCTAGAAATATCCAAATATAAATCAGGGCATACGCCCAAGTCCAAAATCACCATTCGGACCTAACAGAGCCCTCAAAACTTTATTCCGGGGTCAAATTCTCAAAGTCAAACTTAGTCAACTCTTCCAACTTAAAGCTTAAATCATGAAATTCATTCTTCCAAATCGATTCTGAATAACCTGAAAACCAAAACCGACGATTCACATAAGTCATAATACATCATACAGAGCTACTCATGCCCTCAAACTACCGAGCAAAGTGCAAATGCTCGAAACAACTAGTCGGGTCGTTACAAGGAAATTATGGCAATTATCGATGAGTTTCAGTACTCCTGATTATTCCAGCAGGATTACAGCTCCAAACTGGTGAAACCAAAGATACAGTCCACACGCTATGTGATCATCTTTTTTCAAAGTCAATTATAAGTCTATATTATTCGTACTTTTATGAAGTAGTAAGCAATGGAACTTTCAAGTTTTCTTTGAAGATCGAGGAACGCAGTGTCGGATGTCATTCGGAAGAAGTCTTCTCTCTTCTAGTTGAACTGCGTCCAGTAGACTTCCTTTTCCACTCATTAGCTCTTTGATCAGGATACTATTACTTAGCTTCATATATTTTGAATAGATGGTGGAGTGTAGGTGAAACAACAAACAACAACAAGCCTAGTAAAAATCCCATACGTGGGGTATGGAAAGAGTAATGTGTACGCGGACCTTATCCCTACCTTATGAAGGAAGAGAAGTTGTTCCCGATAGATCATTGGCTCATGAGCAATGAAAAGGACACGATAAACAAACAATAACAATGGCAAGAAAATAAGACAACGGAAGCAAATGGCACAATATGTAATAACAAAGATCTAGGAATACGAATCTATAAGGGAAGTGCGAAAACTACCGGTTATAATGACACATCGTCTAACAACAATGAACTATGAATAGAAGAATACAAGACTAGTACTAATACTACTAGTACGACTAGAATAGGCTCTCCGCTACTTGTCAATCTACAACCTTAATTCTCGACTGTCTTGCTCTATTACATGCAGATATATCTTTAACCCAATTGGCTATTTAAAATTTTTTTTCGTGCCAAAATCTATAAAAACAAAAAAAAACAAAATAATAATAATAATAATAATAATAATAATAATAATAACTTGAAACAACGCTCTTTTAACAATAATTTTTGTATTTGGATAAATATAATGATATTTTAATCAAGTTACCTTTACATATTTGGTTAGGAAAAGAAGGATACACAGTTAGAACATATTGTTCATTGCATCAAAAAAATAAAATAAAAATACGTTATTGCAACTCCATATATTGGCTAAATAAATATCTTAGCATAAAATAAAATTTCAACTAAATATTTGCGAATTTGACTCCAAAAAGAAAAATACATAGTTTAAATAAATAGTCATTGCATGAAAATAAAAATAAAAATACACAAAAAAGGTATACTTAATCTAAAAAAGTTCATTTAGTGTTCTCTAATTAAACTTTATTTACAATAAAAAGTATTTATTATGTAATTATACTTGTGTAATCAAACATGACATTGAAAAATATATTGTAATTATGTAATAATAAATAAATAGATCTTTATAATTTGTATATTACGTAATTACTGTACTAGGTGTGATTTCCAACTCTAACTTATAAGTTGAACACTAAATTATTTAAGGTGTTGTGACAATCACGATTTATAAGTTATATTTCGCAAATGCGTTTACAATCGCATTTAGTAATTGCATTTGTTGATTGCAAATTATAAGACGCATTTTGTCGACTGTTATTTATAAGTCACTTTTGTTGATTGTGACTTATACATCGCATTAGAGGTTTCCCGATTATACGTGCGTAACGGAAACGTCATTTATTCATCGATCTATATATGATCGTTGTGGTAGCAAAGACATGACATACGATGGGAATGAACAAGTTACAGAGCTTTTGAACAACTGAACTTCTGCACATGAAAGAATGATACTTGGAGTTTGTTGCATGGTAATCTTTGAAAATGAATAGGAGCAAATAATACAAATAATTAACTTCTTTGGTATAAATGAGAATTGCAGTGACATATATGTTCGCTGTGGTGACCTCTGAAATACGATGTATGTCTCAATCAACAAATGCGACTTGTGGCAAAAGGAACAAAGGACCTTTTTGGGTAAATAAAGAAGTGTTGTAGGCCTCGGTAAATTGATAGTACAATACATACATGGTAGAGGACAATAGAAAAGTAGGATAGCTGGAATTTTGAAATATATGAACTATTACCGCTAGGTTTGCTTGGAAACATGTTGTAAAATGGGATGGAGGAGGTTAAGGAGATAGGTGCGCTAAAGTTGGGGCTGTCCAGCTTTAGGGGGTTTGATTTGTTTATACATATTTGTTCCCTTGGTAAATAATATCTCACTAATTACCAAAATTATTTTTAAAAATATCCCACTTGAAAGTTGATTTTTCGATTTTTCTTCTCTCCCACGCGCCTAGACGAGAGTGTATCCATGGTCTTTGCCACATAACATCTAGGGGGTCAAGGCAATCAAATTTTCAAATTCGGGGAGGGGGAATTAAAAACCACGTGAAGTTTAAGGAGGAACAAACCAAAAGTTGGCAATTTTGGGGGTTTCTCAAACATTTCTGCCGTAAATAATATTTAGGCACACATATATTTTTGCTTGATATACACATATAATTGTCGCATATTAAAGTCTATTTACTTTCTTAATCTAAAGAAGATTATTTAATTTTCTGTAATATAAACTTTATTTTACAATAAAAATTATCTATTATATAATTATACTTGTGTAATAAAACATGACACTGAAAATTATATTGTAATTACGTAATAATAAATAAATATATCTTTATAATTACTATACTACGTAATTACTGCACTACGTGCGATTTTCAATCCTAACTTATAATTATTTTATTTGGCTAAAGATAATAATATTTTAATCAAGTTACTTTACATATTTTGTCAGGAAAAGAAGGACACACAGTTATAACATATTGTTCGTTGCATCTAAAAAATAATAAAAAAAATACATTATTGAAATTCCATATATTGGCTAAATAAACTTTTTAGCTAAAAATAGTAAAATTCTCTAAATATTTGCGAATTTGACTCCAAACAAAAAAATGCATAGTTTAAATAAATATTCATTGCATGAAAATAAAAATAAAAATACACTATTTTTTCTTTTTGTAGAAAAAAATACCATTTGAACTTCGTTACTTTGGCCAAATCTTCTTTTTATTTGGCTAAAATAATTAGATTTTCAACTAAATTTTGTAGACTTGGACCGAAAAAAGAAAGATAAGAAATACATAGTTGAAAATTTTACTCACTGTATACCAAAACAAATACAATTAGGATAAAATATGCAATGTATATTAAGAAGAAACAACGAGAAATATAATTGGAACAATAAATCATTATACTTGATTATGTAGCAATTAATATTTAAAAAATAGCCCACTTGAAAGTTAATTTTTCGATTTTTCTCCCCTCCCACGTGCCTAAACGAGAGTGTATCCACGCTCCTTGCCACATCAACATCTAGGGGGTCAAGACTATGGCTGTCCATCAGGAAGGAACGAGACGAGACGATATTTAGCCGGGACGGGACGAAATGGGACGGGACAAACGGGATGAAACGGTAGGCCCATCCTGTCCCGCTAACAAACGGAATGGGATGAGACGGGATGGGACAGGTTCGCGGGACTTAAGTACCGTTTTAAAAAAAAATTTATTTAAGCATTGAGTTTGGCAACTGCTATTCTTTTGACAATGACTAAGTTTTTAAAGTTTGTAACATCTAGTTTTTTGACTTATTTAATAAACTTAAAAATTAAACAAAAATTAGAAAACTAAGTAAAGAATTATAAAATATTAAAATAAAAGACTTGTAATGAAATATTCTAGTAATTATAAATTTATAATAGAGTTATAATTTATTTAATATAATTTCAAGCCATTAAGTAACTAAGTAAGAGTGTAAGTGTCACAACCCGAAATTTCCACCTTCGGACAGTGATGGCGCCTAACATTTCACTTGCTAGGCAAGCCAACGTTAGAATAATATTATCTATTTTTAAAATAATTTTAAATTTATTAATAACAAGGAAACAAATGCGGAAGCAAAGTTTAAAATATAGTGAAATAATCTATCAAACAACGGTGTCTAAATACCATCCCAGAATTGGTGTCACAAGTGCACGAGCTTCTAGAATAAATATAAATAAAGGTCTGAATAAAATAAAGATGTCTGAAAATAAACACACAACTAAAGTAAAATAGACGGGGACTTTAGAACTGCGGACGCCATGCAGTTATACCTCAAGTCTCCTCCGAATAGCTGAAATCCGAGCAAGTCTATGGTACGCCGCTGGGACCAACTCCAAAATCTGCACAAGAAGTGCAAAGTGTAGTATCAGTACAACCGACCCCATGTACTGGTAAGTGCTGAGCCTAACCTCGATGAAGTAGTGACGAGGCTAAGGCGGTTCACTTACATTAACCTGTACGCAACATTGATAATAACAACAAATAATATAAATAAAAAGGTAACTCATTTATAATAGTTAAAACCAACCCAGCAGTCATAATCCATTATTATTTTAACCAATTCTGTTGCAGCGTGCAATCTGCTCTCACAATATATTCACATTCAATTCTGTTGCAGCGTGCAACCCGCTCTCACAATATATTCACATTCAGTTCTGTTGCGGCATGCAACCCGATCCTCCAATATTGACTTTTAATAAGTCTGTTGTGACGTGCAACCCGATCCTCCAACATTGATTTTTAATAAGTCTGTTGCGGCGTACAACCTGCTCCTCCAACATTTTCATTTACCAATTCTTATAGAAGAAATTTTCCCAATAAAGGTAACAATTAATATAAAATTACGAAACAACAAGCATACAATAATTATGGTTTAATTATGAAGCAAACAATGACAAATAGCAAATTATTATGGAAATCAGGGAGCAATTAAGCAGTTTAATATTTATTATGCTAAATGTCAAATAACAATTAAGGCACATAATTCAAATAGCATGTAACAATTAATGCAGGAATTTAAGAATTTATATTTGCAAAGAGTAAGAGAGAAATAATTATTATTATAATTAATTTATGATTAAAAATAATTTATGATTTTTCAAGTAAGCAGGCAAACAATTAATTTAACGACGTTTAGGCGACACCTCGCCTATACGTCGTTCACATGCAATTCACATGACAAATAATTTAAGGGTTCTATTTCCTCAAGTCAAGGTTAACCCTAACACTTACCTCGCCTTGTAAATTCCAATCAATTATTCAACCACAACTTTTCCTTTTAAATTTGCCTCCGAAAGCTTCAAATCTATTCACAAACAATTCAATATATTCAATACTAATCATAGGAATTAATTTCATATGAATTTATTATTTTTTTCCGGATAAAAATTCGAAATTCATTAAAATATTCGTTAATGGGACCACATCTCAAATCCCGAAAAAACTCGCGAAATCCGAACACCCGTTCCGATACGAGTTCAACCATACCAATTTTTTTCAATTCCGATATCAAATGGACCTTCAAATCTTAATTTTTTGTTTTTGGAAAGTTTTACAAAATTTCTAATTTTTTCCATCTAAATCCGAAATAAATGATGAATATAGACATGGATTTGTAAAATACAATCATTATATGATAAAGAACACTTACCCAGTTCAAAGTCGTGAAAATTCCCCTTGAAATCGCCCAAATCCGAGACTCAAAACTCAAAAATGAGTAAAAATGGCTAAGACCCGATTTTATGTATTCTGCCCAGCATTTTCGCATCTGCGGTGCCTGGGCTCGCACGTGCGAGCTCGCATCTGCGAGAAAAATCTCGCATATGCGAAAAGGGGCTGCCAGGCGAGGTTCCGCATCTACAGACAAAATGTCGCACCCGCGATGTCCGCTTCTGCGCAAAAGGGCCGCACCTGTGAAGGCCGCATCTGCGATGGAAGTCTCGCACCTGTGGTCAAAATTGCGCAGGTGCGATTATACCAGAACCCAAATTTCAGATTTTGCTTAAGTCCAATTCTTATTCCGATTTCGATCCGTTTCACTCTCGGGGTATTCGGGACCCGGTTCGAATATACCAACAAGTCCCGTAACATAATACGGACTGACTCGGGGTCTAAAATCACGTCAAACAACACTGAAATTACAATTCACACCCCGATTCGAACTTTGAGTTTTAAACTTTCAATTTGCAAATCTCGTGCCAAAATATATTAAATGAATCCGGAATGACTTCAAATTTGGCACACAAGTCATAAATGACATAACAGAGCCGTTCAAATTTCCAAAATTGGATTTCGGCTCCGATATCAAAAAGTCAACCCCGTGGTCAAACTTGGAATATTTAGCCTTTAAATTGCTAGTTCCGTTAAATGGTCATAACTTGAGCTAGGGACCTCTAAATTAAATTTCGGGCATACGCCCAAGTCCCAAATCACGATACAGAGCTACCGAAACTGTCAAAATACTGATCCGGGTCCGTTTGCTAAAAATGTTGACCAAAGTCAATTCACTTAAATTTTAAAGCTCTATTTCACATTTTAATCTATTTTTCACATAAAAACTTTCCCGAAAATTATACGGACTGCACATGCAAGTCGAGGAATGATAAATGGTGCTTTTCGAGGTCTTAGAACACATAATTACTTATTAAATTTAAAGATTACATTTTGGGTCATCACATTCTCCACCTCTAAAACAAACGTTCGTCCTCGAACGGAGTTAGAGAAAAAGTACCTGAGCTGGAAAAAATGTGTGGATATTTACTCCGCATATCCGACTCGGACTCCCAGGTAGATGCCTCTACCGACTGACCTCTCCATTACACCCGAACTGAAGGATAACTCTTTAACCTCAACTGTCGGACCTGCCGGGCTAGAATAGCCACCGGCTCCTCCTCGTAAGTCAAATCTTTGTCTAATTGGACTGAGTTGAAATCTAACACATGGGACGGATCACCATGATATTTTCAGAGAATAGACACTTGGAACACCGGATGAACCGCTGATAAACTAGGTGGTAATGCAAGCGTGTAGGCTACTTCACCCACCCTTTCAAGAATTTCAAAGGGTTCGATATACCTAGGGCTCAACTTTCCCTTCTTTCCGAACCTCATTACACCTTTCATAGGTGAAACCCAAAGCAATATTCGTTCTCCAACCATGAATGCAATATCACGAACTTTACGGTCGGCATAACTCTTTTGCCTAGACTGAGCTGTGCGAAGTCGTTCCTGAATAATCTTGACCTTATCCAAGGCATCATGTACCAAATCGGTACCCAACAACCGAGCCTCTCCCGGTTCAAACCAACCAACTGGTGATCGACATCGCCTTCCGTATAATGCCTCATATGGATCCATCTGAATGCTCGACTGGTAGCTATTATTATAAGCAAACTCCGCAAGTGGCAAGAAATGATCCCAAGAACCTCCAAAGTCTATAACACAAGCGCGAAGCATATCTTCTAATATCTGAATAGTGCGCTCTGACTGTCCGTCTATCTGTGGATGAAATGCTGTACTTAACTCCACCCGTGTGCCTAACTCACGCTGTACATCCCTCCAGAAATGTGAGGTAAACTGCGTACCTTGATCTGAAATAATAGACACGGGCACACCGTGAAGGCGGACAATCTCACGAATGTAAATTTCAGCTAACTTCTCTGAAGAATAGGTAACTGCCACTGGAATGAAATGGGCTGACTTGGTCAACCTGTCCACAATGACCCAAACTGCGTCAAATTTTCTCTGAGTCCGTGGGAGCCCAACAACAAAATCCATTGTGATACGCTCCCACTTCCACTTAGGAATTTCTAACTTTTAAAACAAACCACCAGGTCTCTGATGCTCGTACTTAACTTGCTGACAATTCAGACACCGAGTAACATGTGCAACTATATCCCTTTTCATTCTCCTCCACCAATAATGTTGCCGCAAATCTTGATACATTTTTGCGGTACCTGGATGAATAGAATACCTGGAACTGTGTGCCTCTTAAAAAATTTATTCATGAATCCCATCCACATTAGGCACACAAATACGGCCCTGCATTCGCAGAACACCATCTTCCCCTACAGCAACCTCTTTGGCATCACCGTGCCACACCATGTCCTTAAGGACAAGTAAATGAGAATCATCATACTGCCTCTCTCTGATGCGCTCATATAAAGAAAATCGAGCGACTGTACAAGCTAGAACCCGACTGGGTTCTGAAACATCTAACCTCACGAACTGATTAGCCAAAGTCTGAATATCTGCAGCTAATGGCCTCTCACCAACCGGAATATACGCAAGATTGCCCATACTTACAGCCTTTCTACTCAAAGCATCATCCACCACATTGGCCTTTCCGGGGTGATACTAAATGGTGATATCATAGTCTTTCAACAACTCCAACCATCTTCTCTGCCTCAAATTAAGATCTTTTTGTTTGAACAGATACTGAAGGCTACGATGATCAGTAAATACCTCACACGAGACACCGTAGAGGTAATACCTCCAAATCTTCAGCGCATGAACAATGGCTGCTAATTCTAAGTCATGAACAGGATAATTCTTCTAGTGAACTTTCAACTGCCGCGACGCATATGAAATTACCTTGCCATTTTGCATTAATACTGTACCAAGCCCAATGTGAGATGCGTCACAATATACTGTATATGATCCTGAACCTGTGGGTAATACCAATACTGGCGACGTAGTCAAAGCGGTCTTGAGCTTCTGAAAGCTCAACTCACACTCATCTGACCATCTGAATGGAACACCCTTCTGGGTTAGTCTGGTCAATGTGCTTGCTATAGATGAAAACCCTTCCACAAACCGACGATAATAACCTGCCAAACCCAGGAAACTCCGGATCTCTGTAACCGAAGTAGGTCTAGGCCAATTCTGAACAGCCTCAATCTTCTTAGGATCCACCTTTATGCCTTTTGCCGATACAACATGTCCCAAAAAGGCAACCGAGTCTAACCAAAACTCACATTTTGATAATTTGGCATATAACTGATTATTCTTCAAGGTGTGAAGCACACTTCGAAGATGCTGCTCATGCTCCTCTCGACTGCTGGAGTAAATCAAGATATCATCAATGAATACAACCACAAAAGAATCCAAATAAGGCTTGAACACCCGATTCATCAAATCCATAAATGCTGCTGGAGCATTTGTCAACCCAAATTACATCACTAGGAACTCGTAATGACCATACCGAGTCCGAAAAGCTGTCTTAGGGACATCAGATGCCCTAATCTTCAACTGATGGTAACCAGATCTCAAATCAATTATCGAAAATACCTTGGCACCCTGAAGCTGATCAAATAAGTCATCAATTCTTGGCAGCGGATATTTGTTTTTGATAGTGTCCTTGTTCAACTGCCGATAATCTATACACATCCGCATCGAGCCATCTTTCTTCTTTACAAATAATACTGGTGCACCCCAAGGCGAGACACAGGGTCTAATGAATCCCTGATCAAGCAAGGCTTGTAACTGCTCTTTCAACTCTGGCGGGGCCATATGGTATGGTGGAATAGAAATGGATTGATTGCCCGGAGCCAAATCAATACAGAAGTCAATATCTCTGTCGGGTGGCATCCCCGGCAGATCTGCAGGAAATACTTCCGAAAATTCACGAACAACTGGTACTGAGTCCATAGAAGGGACATCCGCACTGGGATCGCGAATATAAGCCAAATAGGCTAGACACCCTTTCTCTACCATACGCCGAGCTTTCATATAAGAAATAACCCTGCTGGCAGAATGGCCAGGAATTCCTTTCCACTCTAATCGAGGTAACCCCGGCATAGCTAGGGTCACTATTTTGGCATGACAGTCCAATATAGCATGATAAGGAGATAGCCAATCCATACCCAATATGAAATCAAAATCTACCATATCAAGAAGTAGAAGATCCACACTAGTTTCAAGATTACCAATAGTAACCACACACGAACGGTAGACATGATCTACTACCACAGAATCTCCCACCAGTGTAGATACACACACAGAAGCACTCAGATAATCACAAGGCACAACCAAATATGAAGCAAAATAGGAGGACACATAGGAATAAGTAGATCCTGGATCAAATAGAACTGAAGCATCTCTATGGCAAACTGGAATAATACCTGTGATCACAGCATCAGATGACTCAGCCTCAGGCCTAGCTGGAAAAGCATAAAATCGGGGCTGGGCCCTACCACTCTGAACTGCATCTCCGGGACGGCCTCTAACTAGCTGGCCTTCACCTCTAACGGTCTGACCTCCACCTCTAATGGCCTGACCTTCACCTCTAATGGCCTGACCTTCACCTCTGACTGCCTGACCCCTACCTCTAGCTGGCTGAGCAGGCGGTGAAGCAACCGGTGCCAGTATGATGGCACGAGAATCTTGCCGAGATCTGTTACTCGCCAATCTAGGGCAATACCTTCTGATGTGACTCATACCGAGTAACAGTCATACTGCCCTGCTGTAGACGCACAAATTGCTTGCGGCTTTCCTCTCTCAGTGTGATAGGGAGGAACTTCTCCAGAAATAGCTGAGAGAACTGCTCCCAGGTAAGTGCAGGTGATCCGACTGGTCGGGTCAGTGTGTAATCTCTCTACAACCTCTTAGCGGAACCCGTCATCTGGAATACATCAAAATCAACCCCATCGGTCTCAACTATACCCATGTTCCGCAATACCTCATGGCAACATTCAAGATAATCCTGTGGGTCCTCAGAAGGTGTACCACTGAAGTGAATTGGAAAGAGCTTAGTGAACTTATCCAGTCTCAATAAGGCCCCAAAAGACATGGCGGGCCTATCACCGGTCTGCGCCACAATAACTGGCTGAACTACCCCAACTGGCGGGGCTGCTGGAGCCTGATTCTGGGGAGCCATCTGCTCCGGGGCGGGAGTAGTGGGAGTTTGTGCTCCTCCCCCAACCTGTGATATGGCTGGTGCCACTGGAAATGTACCATTCTGGGCCACACCCTCCATAAGACTCACCAATCGGACTAGAGCATCCTGAAGCACTGGAGTGGCTATGAATCCTTCCGGGACCTAAACTGGTCCAACTGGTACATTCTAAACTAGGACCTCCTCCTGAAGGTCTACCTGAGGTTCTATAACAAGTGCAGTTGCTCGAGCTCTGGACTGAGCTCTACCTCGGCCTCTGCCTCGGTCTCTAGCACGACCTCGGCCTCGACCTCTACCCCTGGCCATAGTTGCCACCGGGGGTTCTGGTCCCTGTCCATCGGTAGAGGCATTACGTGTTCTCACCATCGGCGAGAGAATAAGAGTAGAATGGTTCAATCATTGATGATAGAATAAAATCGCACGATAGAATAAGAAAGAAGTGATATTGTTCCTAAACTTCATAGCCTCTGAGAGATAAGTACAGAAGTCTCCGTACCGATCCTTCAGACTCTACTAAGCTTGCTCGTGACTTGTGAGACCTATGTAACCTAGTGCTCTGATACCAACTGTCACAACCCGAAATTCCCATCTTCGGACCGTGATGGCGCCTAATATTTCACTTGCTAGGCAAGCCAACGTTAGAATAATATTATCCATTTTTAATTTTTTTTTAAATTTATTAATAACAAGGAAACAAATGCGGAAGGAAAGTTTGAAATATAGTGAAATAATCCATCAAACAACGGTGGAAATAAACACAAAACTAAAGTAAAATAGACTGGGACTTCAGAATTGCAGACGCCATGCAGTTATACCTCAAGTCTCCTCCGAATAGCTGAAATCCGAGCAAGTCTATGGTATGCTGCTGGGACCAACTCCAAAATCTGCACAAGAAGTGCAAAGTGTAGTATTAGTACAACCGACCCCATGTACTGGTAAGTGCTGAGCCTAACCTCGACGAAGTAATGACGAGGCTAAGGCAGTTCACTTACATTAACCTGTACGCAACATTGATAATAACAACAAATAATATAAATAAAATAGGTAACTCATTTATAATAATTGAAACCAACCCAGCAGTCATAATCCATTATTATTTCAATCAATTCTGTTACAGCGTGCAACCCGCTCTCACAATATATTCACATTCAGTTCTGTTGCGGCGTGCAACCCGATCCTCCAATATTGACTTTTAATAAGTTTGTTGCGGCGTGCAACACGATCCTCCAATATTGACTTTTAATAAGTCTGTTGCGGCGTGCAACCCGATCTTCCAATATTGACTTTTAATAAGTCTGTTGCGGCGTGCAACCCGCTCCTCCAACATTTTCATTTACCAATTCTTATAGAAGAAATTTTCTCAATAAAGATAACAATTAATATAAAATTACGAGACAACAAGCATACAATAATTATGGTTTAATTATGAAGCAAACAATGACAAATAGCAAATTATTATGGAAATCAGGGAGCAATTAGGCAGTTTAATATTTATTATGATAAATGTCAAATTACAATTAAGGCACATAATTCAAATAGCATGTAACAATTAATGCAGGAATTTAAGAATTTATATTTGCAAAGAATAAGAGAGAAATAATTATTATAATAATTAATTTATGATTAAAAATAATTTATAATTTTTCAAGTAAGCAGGCAAACAATTAATTTAACGACGTATAGGCGACACCTCGCCTATACGTCGTTCACATGCAATTCACATGACAAATAATTTAAGGGTTCTATTTCCTCAAGTCAAGGTTAACCCTAACACTTACCTTGCTTTGCAAATTCCAATCAATTATTCAACCACAACTTTTCCTTTTAAATTTGCCTCTCAGTAAGCTTCAAATCTATTCACAAACAATTCAATATATTCAATACTAATCATAGGAATTAATTCCATATGAATTTACTATTTTTTTCCGGATAAAAATTCAAAATTCATTAAAATATTCGGCAATGGGACCTATATCTCAAATTCCGGAAAAACTCACGAAATTCGAACACCCGTTCCGATATGAGTTCAACCATACCAAAATTTTCCAATTCCGATATCAAATGGACCTTCAAATCTTAATTTTTTGTTTTTGGAAAGTTTTACAAAATTTCCAATTTCTTCCATCTAAATCCGAAATAAATGATGAATATAGACATGGATTTGTGAAATACAATCACTATATGATAAAGAACACTTACCCAGTTCAAAGTCGTGAAAATTCCCCTTGAAATCGCCCAAATCCGAGACTCAAAACTCAAAAATGAGTAAAAATGGCTAAGACCCGATTTTATGTATTCTGCCCAGCATTTTTGCATCTGCGGTGCCAGGGCTCGCACATGCGAGCTCGCATCTGCGAAAAGGGGCTGCCAGGCGAGGTTCCGTATCTGCGGACAAAATGTCACACCTGCGATGTCCGCTTCTATGCAAAAGAGCCGCACCTGCGAAGGCCGCATCTGCAATGGAAGTCTCGCTTCTGGGAGCTCGCTCCTGCGGTCAAAATTCCGCAGGTGCGATTATACCAGAACCAAAATTTCAGATTTTGCTTAAGTCCAACTCTTGTTCCGATTTCGATCTGTTTCACTCTCGGGGTATTCGGGACCCCGTTCGAATATACCAACAAGTCCCGTAACATAATACGGACTGACTCGGGGTCTAAAATCACGTCAAACAACACTGAAATTACAATTCACACCCCGATTCGTACTTTGAGTTTTAAACTTTCAATTTGCAAATCTCGTGCCAAAACTTATTAAATGAATCCGGAATGACTTCAAATTTGGCACACAAGTCATAAATGACATAACGGAGCTGTTCAAATTTCCAGAATTGGATTTCGGCTCCGATATCAAAAAGTCAACCCCGTGGTCAAAGTTGGAATATTTAGCCTTTAAATTGCTAGTTCCGTTAAATGGTCATAACTTGAGCTAGGGACCTCCAAATTAAATTCCGGGCATACGCCCAAGTCCCAAATCACGATACGGAGCTACCGGAACTGTCAAAACACTGATTCAGGTCCGTTTGCTAAATATGTTGACCAAAGTCAACTCACTTGAATTTTAAAGCTCTATTTCACATTTTAATCCATTTTAACATAAAAACTTTCCGAAAAATTGTACGGACTGCACACGCAAGTCGAGGAATGATAAATGGTGCTTTTCGAGGTCTTAGAACACAGAATTACTTATTAAATTTAAAGATGACATTTTGGGTCATCACAGTAAGACAATTCATAAAAAAATTCAACGCTTAGAGCATTTTATTTTATTAATAGAACTTTCAAATCTTACATACAAATATAATTCTTTTGAAGAGCACCTAATCTATGCAGCCACCTTCTAGGAAGGGTTCTGTTTGAACTTGCCCTCTTAGTAGCCAATTACAAATAATTATACTAATATTTATAAGCTCCTATATAATTTCGTTGTATCTTATCTATAATTTTTCTCGGACATTGTTCTGGAATTGGCAATGTTGATTGATGTTCCATGAGTTCCATGCCATCATCGCTCCTAGTGCTAAGTATTTCATTGTATTCTTCTTCTTCCCTAGTAGTTAATTTTTTAAAACCAAGATTTCTTCTTTCTGAATTAATCCAATCTCTGAATAATACGAAAATCTCTAGGTTGTCCTCTGCTAATGAATGTCTATGATCTCCGATTTGAAATCTTGCCGCGCTAAAAGCACTCTTCGATGCTACTGATGATGCTTGAATAGCAAGGATATCTCGGGCCATTATTGAAAGTGTTGGAAAAGCCTTGCCACGCTCCCTCCACCATGCCAAAAGTTGTTTGTTGCCTTCTTCGTCTTTAATACTTTCCAATCCTTGATTAAGATAAGAATCAAGTTCATCATCAATAGAGGAATCAAAACCTGTTATATCATTCATATCTTCCCATAAAATTTCTACTCTAGACTTAGAAGTAGAAGGAGCAGTTTCACCACCTGTTGTTTTCATAGATTTATATTTATCAAACATTAATCTAACATAAGAATATATGTTAGCTTGGCAGTCTTTGAGAGATGGTTGTTCATTTTCTTGAATTGCTAAATTCTCATAAATTTTACGAACAAGTCCCTTTGCACCTCTTAATTTTAAAGATGGGTTAAGTATAATAGAAATTAAATAAACTTGGGTAATAGGGAAAGAAAACTTTTTAAATTTTGCAATCATTTCATTAATGGCCGGTGCATAAGTTGGATTAGTTTTATACTTACCAAATACAACAGAATTTCCACAAATAAAGTAAACACAAAAATTAAGCACTAAAATAATGCGCAAAAAATATATATTAAAATTAGGAGATGGAACGAGTGCACCGTGATTAAATATTAAAACTTGAAGAAATTGCCCAAAATATTGCTCCAAATACTTGACGAATTAATTTGAAGCTTGAAAGTTGCTCCAAAAATTTGCCCAAATACTTGAAACTTATCACTTGATTGTAAGAAAATTGAGAGAATAATATAGATAGAATGTAAGAGATTTGAGAGAAAATGATTTATTTTTGTGGGAAAAAATAAAAAAGGATGAGGGTATTTATAGTAGAAAATAGGGCCAAAGTGTAATTTAATAAACTTAGGGATTATATTCGCATACTGTAAAAAAAGCCCTGATAAGTGTCACGACCCAAAACTAACCCCTGTCGTGATGGCGCCTATCGTGGAACTAGGCAAGCCGACTCATTTCCAAAACAAACCGATATTTTCATTTCAAAGATAATTCCAAGGTTATTTAACAGAAAACCTCCATTTAAAGAGTTCAAATCAAAGAAAAATATAAGTGCGGAAAAGAAAAGCCCGACATCGGGGTGTCACTAGTCATGAGCATATACTACAATCTGTCTAACAATATCAAGGCTAACTCAGCCCAAAAAATAGCTAAATACAGCTAGAGGAAGATAAGAGAGAGAAGAGCAGGGGCTGCGATCGCCAAACAACTACCTTGCTATCTCCAAGAAAATCTGCAACCAGAACACTCAATAACCGCTACTGTGTCCAGCTACACCTGAATCTGCACACAAGGTGTAGGGAGTAATGTGAGTACGCCAACTCAGTAAGTAACAACAATAAATAAAGACTGAGCAGTTGTGACGAGCAATAAAGCATATAACGATCATATCAGGAAATCTCAGTAAAATACCACATGCTTTTTAAAAATCAGGATTGGAATCAAATTATCTAGTTTAAACCCAGTTCCAGTAAAAATCATTTAAAGACATTTTTCCAACAATTTTTCAAACAAAGTCTCAATGCAAAGGTGAGCGAAAATGATGAAATCATAAACAGCCCCTCGGGCAAAACATCACTCATATACATCCCCTCGGGCAAACCTCACAGTCACTCGTGCCACTCGGGCATACCTCACAATCACTCTTGCCACTCGGGCATACCTCACAATCACTCTTGCCTCCCAGTCACTCAGCACTCGGCACTCGCACTCAGTAGGTACCTGCGCTCATTGGGGGTATGTACAGACTCCGGAGGGGCTCCTTCAGCCCAAGCGCTATAATCTGCATGGACAACTCACGTGCGATAATAATAAAGTATGCTACAGGCGGGAAGCCCCGATCCACACTCATCCTCACAAATCAGGCCCTCAGGCATTTCAGTAAAACAGGGCATTCGGCCCAAAATATTTATATGCATCAAAATAGAGTCATAAAACTGAGTTATGCGGTAAACAAATATAAACATGACTGAGTATAGATTTTTCAATCGAAAACAGTGAGAGGATGGTAAGAAACAACCCCTAAGGGTCCAAACAGCATTGGCGCAAGGCCCAAACATGGCATTCAGCCCAATTTACAGAAAATCTTTCTAAAACATATAAGTATCAATGGTTTCAACAAAGTATGCAACTTTACAGTTGCTATGGGGCGGACCAAGTCACAAATTCCCAACAGTGCCCGCCCACACGCTCGTCACCTAGCATGCGCGTCACTTCAAAATAGTAGAATGATACGAAATCCGGGGTTTTGATACTCTCAGGACTAGATTTACAATCGTTACTTACCTCAAACCGCGAAATTCTTATTCTGCAATGCCCTTTCCTCGTGAATTGGTCTCCAAACGCTTCAAATCTGGTCATAAATAATTCGTTTCAGTCAATTAAATTCATTGGAATTAATTCCACCAGATAATAAGGATTTTTTCATAAAAATCCGAAAATTAGCTCAAAAATCGCCCGTGGGGCCCACGTCTCGGAACCCGACAAAAGTTATAAAATCCGAAAGCCCATTCAACCACGAGTCTACCCATACTAATTTTACCAAAATCCGACCTCAACTCGACCCTCAAATTTACAAATCTAATTTCCAAATTTCTAAGTTCCAATCTCCGATTTACACCTCAAAATCATGTAATCTAGTCGGATTATTCGATGATAATTCAATATTATGGAGTAGAAATGATCACAAGGGACTTACCTCAAGTTTTCCTTAAAAATATATAAAAAATTGCCTCTCCACAAGCTCCAATTTGTCAAAAATGGCAAATGGGACGAAGACCCTGTTTTTATAATTCTGCCCAGACATCCTCGGTTCTGCTTCGATCTTGGCCTTCGATCGAGGTCCTCGATCCTGACCCTCGATTATGTCTTCGACTGTGACCCTCGACCCTGGGCTCGATCATGCCTTCGATCATGGCCCTCGACTCTGGGCTCGATCATGCCTTCGATCGTGGCCCTTGACTCTGGGCTCGATTATGCCTTCGATCGTGGCCCTCGACTCTGGGCTCGATCATGCCTTCGATCGTGGCCCTCGACCCTAAGCTCGATCTGGGCTTCGGTCGTGGCCCTTGACCCTGAGCTCGATCTGGGCTTCGGTCGTGGCCCTTGACCCTGAGCTCGATCTGGGCTTTGGGCTCGATTTCTGGGCAGAAGCAATTTCCAACAGAAGGAAATTGCAGCAGCTGTTCTAGTTCAATTTTTTGATCCGCTAACCATCCGAAACTCACCCGAGGCCCTCGGGACCTCAACCAAATATACCAACAAGTCCTAAAACATCATACGAACTTAGTTGAACTTAGGTCCATATTCGGTCCACTTTTCTAACTCAATTATTTTTCAATTATGAGACTAAGTGTCTCATTTCAGTCCGAGTTCTTTCCGTACTAGAACCCACTAACCCGATATAACATAATATAGCTGAATAACACCAAAAAGAAGTAGGAATGGGGAAAACAGGGTTATAACTCTCGAAACGACCGACCAGGTCATTACATAGGGGTTTTTTTTGGGGGGGGGGGAGGGAGGCAAATATGGACGTTTATGGCCATTGGGAACGACTATCTTTGCAATTATAGCCGTTGCCCAACGACTATAATTCAAAAAATAAAAGGGACGCGGGACAGGACGGCACAGGCGGGACGGGACGAAATGGGACGGGATAAACGGGACGAAATGGCCATCCCGTCCCATCTCGTGTCCCGTTTAACATGGGTCCATCCCGTTTAGAATTAAGTGGGAAGAGATGGGACGGGACCGGGACGGGACGGGACACCCCGTCCCGTTGGACAGCCTTAGTCAAGTCTATCAAATTTTCAAGTTCAGGGGGGGGGGGGTGTATTAAAGACCACGTGAAGTTTAAAGAGAAACTAAATAAAAGTTGTCAAGTTTAAAGGGGTCTCGAATATTTATGCTGTAAATAATATTTAATAATTTATAGGCACGCATATTTTTTGTTGATAAACACATATAACTGCCACATATTAAGGTTTATTTACTTTTTTAATCTAAAAAAGTTCATTTAGTGTTCTGTAATTAAACTTTATTTTAAAATAAAAAGTATCTATTATGTAATTATACTTGTGTAATCAAATATGACACTAAAAAATATATTGTAACAACGTAATTTTCACGACCCGAAATTCCCACCTTCGGGACCGTGATGACGCCTAACATTTAACTTGCTAGTCAAGCCAACCTTAGAATATAACTAGCCATTTAAATAAAATTTTAAATTAATTAATAACAAGGAAACAAATGCGGAAATAAAGTCTGAAATAATGTGAATAATCCATAATAATCGCGATATCTAAATACCACCCCAGAACTAGAGTCACAAGTGCACGAGCTTCTAGAACAATATAAATAAAGGTCTGAATAAAATTTAAGTTGTTTGAAATATAATACACAACTGAGATAAGATAGAAGGGGACTTCAGAACTGCAAACATTGTGCAGTTATATCTCAAGTCTCCACTGGTAGCTGTATCCGAAAAAATCTACAGTACGCCGCTGGGACCAACTCCGAAATTTACACAAGAAGTGCAGAGTGTAGTATCAGTACAACTGACCCCATGTACCGATAAGTGCCGAGCCTAACCTCGACGAAGTAGTGACGAGGCTAAGGCAGGTCGCTTACATTAACCTGTACACAATAATAATAATAATAATAATAATAATAATAATAATAATAATAATAATAATAATAATAATAATAATAATAATAATAATAATAATAATAATAATAATAATAATAATAATAATAATAATAATAATAATAATAATAATAATAAGTCAATTCAGCAGTCACAATCCCTCAACTTGTTTTCATTGCGGCGTGTAACCCGATCCCCCAAAATAAACTTAGAATAAATGTTGTGGCGCGCAACCCGATCCCCTAATATATTTAACAACTCTTAAATGTAATAAAAATACTCAATAAATACCACATTCAATGAGAAACTATTAAGCATCAAGGCATACAATAATTATAATTTATTTATGAAACAAACAATGACAAGTAGCAATTAATCGTGGAAATCAGGGAGAAAATAGGCAGTATAATATTTAATATACTAAATGTCAAGTAGTAACTAAGACACATAAATCAAATAAGCATGTAACAATTATTGCAGGAATTCAAGGCATAATATTTAGCATGGAATATGAGAAAAATAATTAATATAATAATTAATTCATGTCTTAAAACAATTTATGATTTCAAATAATTATGCAAACAATTAATTTGACAAGGTATAGCCACTCGTCACCTTGCCTATACATCGTTACACATGAAATTCACATAGCAAATAATTCAAAGGTTCAATTCCCTCAAGTCAAGGTAACCACGACACTTACCTCACTTTGCAACCAAATTCAAGAATCCAATAAACCTTTGCCTCACAAATTCGTGTTTGAAATCCTCAAATCTAGTCATAAACAATTCAATATACTTAATACAAATCATAAGAATTAATTCCATATGAATTTACTAATTTCCGAATTAAAAACGAAATTCATCCCAAAAATCGACAGTGGGGCCCACGTCTCGAATTTTGAAAAAATGTACAAAATCTGAACACCCGTTCTGAGACGATTCCAACTATACAAAAATTATCAAATTCCGATGTCAAATGAACCTTCAAATCTAAATTTTTCGTTTTTAGAAAATTTTACAAAAAATTTCAATTTCTTCCATCTAAATCCGAGTTAAATGATGAATATAGACATGGATTCATAAAACATAATCATTATAGGATAAGGAATACTTACCCAATTCGAACCTTTGAAAAACTCCTTCAAATCTCCCAAAAACCGAGGTTTAAAAGTCTAAACGAAGTAAAGAAAAATGGCCATTTTTGACCCCTTAATGTTATGTCAGTTTTTGCTTCTGCGATGACATGGCCGCATCTGCGGCGTCGCTTTTGCGACTCAAAATGCCGCTTCTGCGCTGCCTCCCGCTTCTGCGAACGAAATGTCCGCTTCTGCGGACTCGCAGAAGCGTCTAGTTTTCCGCTTCTACGACTTCTTTCCCAGCCCTTCTACTTCCGCTTCTGCGATGGGCTTCATGCTTTTGCGAAGCCGCTTCTACAGCCAAGGCTTCGCAAAAGCGAAGGCACTAGAAGCAGCAAAAATCCAGATTTTGCTTAAGTCCAATTTTTGTTCCAATTTCGATTCGAATCACACTCAAAGTACTCGGGACCCCGTCCTAATATACCAACAAGTCCCATAACATAATACGGACTTACTCAGGGTCTCATATCACGTCAAACAACGCTGAAATTACAATTCACACCTCGATTTGAACTTTTGAGTTTCAAACTTTTTAATTTACAAATCTTGTGCCGAAACATGTTAAATGAATCCGGAATGACTTCAAATTTGGCAGACAAGTCATAAATGACATAACAGAGCTATTCCAATTTCTATAATCGGATTCCGACCACGATATCAAAAAGTCAAATCCGTGGTCAAACTTTAGAAATCTTTAGCCTTTAAATTCCCAGTTTCCGTTAAAATGGCCATAACTTGAGCTAGGGGCCTCTAAATTAAATTTCAGGCATACGCCCAAGTCCCAAATCACGATATGGACCTACCGGAACTGTCAAAATACTAATTCGGATCCGTTTACTCAAAACGTTGACCAAAGTCAACTCAGTTGAGTTTTAATGCTCTATTTTACATTTTAATCAATTTTTCACATAAAAACTTTCTGAAAAATTATACAGACTATGCACACAAGTCGAGGAATGATAAATAGTGATTTTTGAGTTCTTAGAACACAAAATTAATTATTAAAATTAAAGATGACCTTTTGGGTCATCACATTCTCCACCTCTAAAACAAATGTTCGTCCTCGAACGGAATTAGAAAAGTACCTGAGCTGGTAAAAAGATGTGGATATTTACTCCACATGTCCGATTCGGACTCCCAAGTAGCTTCTCCTACTGGCTGACCCCTTCATTGCACCCGAACTAAAGGATAACTCTTAAACCTCAACTGTCGGACCTGCCGGGCTAGAATAGCTACCGGCTCCTCTTCGCAAGTCAAATCCTTGTCCAATTGGACTAAGCTGAAATCTAACACATGGGACAGATCACCATAATATTTTCAGAGCATAGACACATGGAACACCAGATGAACCGTTGATAAACTAGGTGGTAATGCAAGCATGTAGGCTACTTCATCCACCCTTTCAAGAATTTCGAAGGGTCCTATATACCTAGGGTCCAACTTGCCCTTCTTTCCGAACCTGATTACACCTTTCATAGGTGAAACCCAGAGCAATACTCTTTCTCCAACCATGAATGCAATATCACAAACTTTACGGCCGGTATAACTCGTTTGCCTAGACTGAGTTGTGCGAAGCCTGTACCAAATCGGTACCCAACAACCGAGCCTCTCCCGGTTCAAACTAGTCAACTGGCGAATGACATCGCCTCCCGTATAATGCTTCATATGGAGCCATCTGAATGCTTGACTGGTTGCTATTATTATAGGCAACTCCGCAAGTGGCAAGAACTAATACCAAGAACCTCTAAAGTCTATAACACAAGCGCGAAGCATATCTTCCAACATCTGAATAGTGCATTCTGACTGTCCGTCTGTCTTTGGATAAAATGTTATACTCAACTCAACCCCCGTGCCTAATTCACGTTGTACAACCCTCCAAAAGTGAGAGGTGAACTGCGTACCTCGATCTGAAATAATAGACACGGGCACACCGTGAAGACGGATAATCTCGCGAATGTAAATCTCCGCTAACCGCTTTGAATAATAGGTAACTGCTACTTGAATGAAATGTGCTAACTTGGTCAACCTATCCACGATGACCCATACTGCGTCGAACTTTCTCTAAGTCCGTGGGAGCCCAACAACAAAATCCATAGTGATACGTTCCCACTTCCACTCAGGAATTTCTAACTTTTGAAGCAAACCACCACGTCTCTGATGCTTGTACTTAACTTGCTGACAATTCAGACACCGAGCTACATATGCAACTATATCCTTTTTCATTCTCCTCCACCAATAATATTGCCGCAAATCTTGATACAGTTTGGCGGCACCCGGATGAATAGAATACCAGGAACTGTGGGCCTCTTCAAGAATTAATTCATGAAGCCCATCCACATTAGGAATACATATACGACCCTGCATTCGCAAAACTCGATCATCTCCCACAGCAACCTGCTTGGCACCACCATGCCGCACCGTGTCCTTGAGGACAAGTAAATGAGGATCATCATATTGTCGCTCTCTGATATGCTCATATAAAGAAGACCGAGCGACTGTACAAGCTAGAACCCTACTGGGCTCTGAAACATCCAACCTCACAAACTGATTTGCCAAAGTCTAAACATCTGCAGCTAGCGGCCTCTCACCAACTGGAATATACGTAAGGCTACCCATACTCACAGTGTTTCTACTCAAAGCATCGGCCACCACATTGGCCTTTCCAGGGCGATACAAAATGGTGATATCATAGTCTTTCAACAACTCCAACCATCTTCTCTGCCTCAAATTGAGATCTTTTTGTTTGAACAGATACTGTAGACTACGATGATCAGTAAATACCTCACGCGAGATAACGTAAAGGTAATGCCTCCAAATATTCAGCGCATGAACAATGGCTGCCAATTCTAAGTCATGAACAAGATAATTCTTCTCATGAACTTTCAACTGCCGCGGCACATATGCAATCACCCTGCCATCTTGCATCAATAATGCACCAAGCCCAATGCGAGATGCATCATAATACACCGTATAAGATCCTGAACCTGTGGGTAATACCAACACTGGCGTTATAGTCAAAGCAATTTTGAGCTTCTAAAAGCTCAACTCACACTCGTCTGTCCATCTAAATGGGGCACCCTTCTGGGTCAATCTGGTCTTAATAGTTGTTCATAATCAATTACAGAATCGTCAATTAACTTCATGTTAACAAAAATCTCGTTTCAAACCTTCACAATACTGATAACGAGATGTGAGGCATGAAGACCTCATAATTATTTACCTGAATTAACAAGTCACATTTAACGCTACCTGGGCGGGCACCTAACTCGTAGGTTAAAACTCAATATTACAACACGAATTTAGCAAGTATGCACAGAGAATTTCATATAAAAATTTTCAAATAAGCCTAACAGGCATGACTCCCTATTAGTACTATAGTACAAATTTAATTTCACAAGGGAGAATTTAAATTTTAAGCACAAGAATTTTTATCACAAAGATCTCGTCTTTATATAACTTCCACCGCAACTCATAGCCCGGTTTAAACATATCAATTTATTTTAAAAATGCGAGGATCTCATCCTCAGTTCTGAATCACAAGTAATATGCACATCATGCCAATCGAAACTTTCCATTTTCTCCTTTTAAATAATTTTCGTTAAACAAAATCACAACACATAATGAACCCCACACCGGTAGGGCATATAATTCACAATTTGTAATTAATTATCCAGAAATTACATCAAAACTTACCGAAATGAGTACCAGAAAGCCACCTTTAGCCTCACAGCTCTTATTAGTGACCAACATGGAATGATAGGCGTAGTTATCTCCATAGAATCTCCCAACAGGAGTAAACACATAAGTAGATTATAGAATTATGAAGCTCACTCATAAGTGGAGCATAATAGGAGGACTCATCTCGATACTCAGAACGAAATCAAGTTAGGGAAATTATTCCTTTATATTAAATCGAGGTCGTACCTGTAACGACACCATCTGATGTAGCGATCTCCGCCATACCATAAAACAAATATATCAACAGCTGGGTCTCCACCTCTAGGACGCCTTCTACTCGCCTGTCCTCCACCCCTAACTGGTCGTGTGGGTGGTGTAGTAACTGCAATGGGGCACGTAGCCTGAGTGCTTTGATGAAATATGTGTCTCCCAAGTCTGAGATAATTTTCTCATGATGTGCCTAGTATCACCGCATTCATAACAAGCCCTTTGCGAGTTTGGCTGGTCATACTAAGTCTGTGCCAGATAACTTGAATAATCATTGTAGGAAGCTCATGTCAGTGGTGCATTAAAAAAACTTACTGGAGCACCCCGATTAATTTGATGTGTGGACTGGGATGGCCGACTTCCCGAGCCCCTGCCATAATGATTTATACTCGCAGAGTAGAATCCACTGAATCCCTAGAACCTCAAGACGTCTTGGTCTCCTTAGTTTCCTTTTTCCTCACCCCGAACACGTTCTAATATCTTGGCAATTTCTACCACTAGCGAAAATGAAGTATTAACATGTAGCTCCCAAGTGATACAAAATTTTACGATCATAATTGAGTCCTTTAAAGAGTCTGTGGACTCGCTCTCTGTCTGTAGGAAGCAAAGTAGGAATATGACGGGCTAACTTATTGAACATGATGGCATATTATGGCAATGTCATGGTGACCTGACGCAACCGTTCAAACCCTATGCGCAAAGCATTACGGAGAGTCCGGGAAACAAACTCTTTCAAAAGCGTTTCTGAGAACTGAGCCAAGTTGGCGGTGTTGCATTGGCTAGTCTGCCCTATTCACATGCTTGCCACGGACACCTGTGGGCAATTATCTCTCCCAAGGCCAATTTCTTCTTTTGTTATGATGACTCAACACTGTTGAGCTGACCCATTTCTTAACATACTCTTCAATTCTTCTTTGGGGTAACCCTTACCCCTATTTATACACAATGATCACAAAAGTAGAGCTCCATACTGTAATGACCCGGCCGGTCATTTTGAGTATTACAACCTGGTTTCCCCCTTTACTGCTCAAATTGTACTTTACAGTTATTGTGTGAATTGCTGGGGTAATTGGTTCGGGTCTGGTGAGATTTTGGAATGAATTGGAACACTTAGTTTCAAGGTTTAAAGCTTAAGTTAAAATAATGATCGGATATCGACTTATATGTAAACGACCTCAGAATTTAATTCTGATGATTCCAATAGCTCTGTATGGTGATTTTTGGCTTAGGAGCATCTTCGGAAAATTATTTGGAGGTTCGCAGTGGAATTAGGCTTGAAATGCCGAAAGTTGGATTTTTCGGAAGCTTGACCGGGGAGTTGACTTTTTGATATTGAGGTCAAAATCTGATTCTGGAAATTGGAATAACTTTGTTATGTCGTTTATGACTTGTGTGCAAAATTTGAGGTCAATCAGACGTGATTTGGTGTACTTCGGCGCAAGTTGTAAAAACTAGAAATTTTAAAGTTCATTAGGCTTGAATTGGGGTGTAATTCATGGTTTTAGCGTTGTTTGAAGTGATATGAGGGTTCAACTAAGTTCGTATGATGTTTTAGGACTTGTTGGTATATTTGGTTGAGGTCCCGAGGGGTCGGGTAAGTTTTAGATGATTAACGGATCATTTTTGGCCTTGGTGAGAATGTTGATATTTGTTGCTGCATTTTTCGGATTTTCTCTTTCGCGTTCGCGAGTGGGCCCTCGCGTTCACGAAGAGGAATTTGTGGCAGAAAGGATTTACTCTTCGTGTTCGCGAGGAGGTATCGCGTTCGCGAAGAGAAACTGGGTTGTGCGTCGCGTTCGCGTACGGGGTATCGTGTTCGCGAAGGAAAACATAGTGGGCATGGACTTTTGCCTTCGCGTTCGCGAAGGGGGAGCTCGTGTTAACGAAGAAGGGATCTGTAAAGCATCGCGTTCGCGAACAGTGTCTCGCGTTCCGGAAGAGCAAATGTTGGGAAGCACATTTTGTGCTTCGCGAACGCGAGGGACCTGTCGCGTTCGCGAAGAAGAGTGGTCTGGACAGAAAGTTTAAGTTCAGAAAATGGGACTTCATCCCATTTTCCATTTTTAACGATTTGGAGCTCAGATTGAGGCGATGTTTGGGAGATTTTCAGAGGAAACAACGGGGTAAGTGTTTTTAACTCAATATTGGTTAAATTACCCGAATCCATGGTTGTTTTTATCATTTAGTTAGTGAATTAAGTTGGAAAAGTTTGAAAACTCTATTAGTCTAAATTGAGGATTTGAAGGCCGAGTTTTGGTCGTATTTGAGTAATTTTGGTATGGTTGGACTCGTGGTTGAATGAGGGTTCGGATTTTGTAAGTTTTATCGGATTCCGAGACATGGGCCCCATGGGTGATTTTTGGGGCGTAATTTTGGATTTTGTGAAAATATTAGTATTTTGATATGGAATTAATTCCTATAAATTTTGTGGGCTGAATCAAATTAATTGTGACTAGATTCGAGTCGTTTGGAAGTTGATACGCACATAATGGGATTTCTGGAGCATTGTTTAGCTTGCTCATATTGGATTTAGCTTGTTCGAGGTAAGTAACTCTTCTAATCTTGGAGTTGAGGGTATGAACCCTGAATATATGTATTTTTGTGAATTGTTGGGAGGTGACGCACATGCTAGGTGATGGGCATGTGGGCGTGCACTATAGAAATTGTGACATAATTGTTTCTGTGGAATTTTATAGGTAAATAATCTTGGCATTTTTCATGCGATTTTATGTGTTAAAGAAATTGAGCTGAAAAGCATATTAATAATCATATTGAGGCTATGTGCCAGTATTATTGGGACCCATATAGGTCATATTGCTGTGAATTATTGTGTTAAACTGAAAATTCAAACTCAGTCATATTTATTTCATTGCATATCATAACTCAATTTTATTACTCTATTTTGATGCATAAAAATGATTTGGGCCGAATGCACTATTTTACTGAGATGCCCGAGTGGCTTGAGAGGTTTATGCCTGAGTGAGGCTGAGGGCCTGATTTATGTTGCATATTCATGGGATCGGGCAGCACGCCGCAGCATGTTGCATATTCATGGTATCGGGCTGCACACCGCAGCATGTTTGATATTGGCCGAGAGCCTGATTGGTGAGGATGAGTGTGGATCGGGGCTGCCCGCCTGTAACATACTTATGACTGAGTGCATACTTTATTATTACCGCACGTGAGTTATCCGTGCAGATTATAGCGCTTGGGATGAAGGATCCCCTCCGGAGTTTGTACACACCCCCAGTGAGCGCAGGTACCTACTGAGTGAGAGTGCCGAGTGCTGAGTGACTGGGAGGCATGAGTGATTGTGAGGTATGCCCGAGTGGCACGAGTGATTGTGAGGTATGCGCGAGTGGCACGAGTGACTGTGAGGTTGCCCGAGGGGCTGTATATGAGTGTTGTTCTGCCCGAGGGGCTGTTTATGATTTTATCATTGAGTTGCATTGCATTGGCATGCACACATGACATACATGCATAGAGATGTATTTTTCCTCATGCTGTACAACATCACATCATTCATGATTTCTCACGTGTTTTTGACAGATGGTCATAGTGATGCATTTGTTTTACACAGGTTATCCGGAAGGAAAATGAAACATCTTATTTATTATTGACAAGATTTTTGGGAGAAATTTATTATTTTCAAACTATACATATTTTTTGCAACTCCAGCAAACGATTTGGGTTTTTATTGACGTATTTGAAAGAAAGAACTACTATATTTTTTTAAATCATGATTTGGCTGGGTATTTTATCCCTGAGTTACTTCTGGTATTATTTGCTTTATGTTGTAATGGATTGTTGTGGACTATTGGTTTGGAACCGACCTTGGTGGAAGCTCATCACTACTTTCAACCTACGGCTAGGTTTGTTACTTACTCAGTACATGGGGTCGGTTGTACTGATACTACACTTCTGCACATTGCGTCCAGATGCTGGCTGCTATTGTTGTTGTGCTCAATGGTTGCGGGACTTGAAGATGTACCGGCGTTCCTGTTGTAGCTGCCTTTTTGTTGATGGTAGCCTTAGATTTATAAAAGCTCTGTTTATGTATTATTCAAACATACTATGTATCTATTTCATTTCTGCTTTGTATACTCTATTCTTAGAAGCTCATGATTTGTACTACCAGTTCTTGGGGATTGTACACGATTCAGACCTTTATTCACTTAAATTGCTTTAATAATTATTATTGAAATCAGATAGTTAGTAATCGGCTTACCTAATGGGTTGGGTTAGGTGCCATTACGACTAGTAGGATTTTGGGTCGTGACAAGGTGGTATCAGAGCACTAGGTTCATAGGTTCTACAAATCATGAGAAAGTGTCTAGTAGAGTCTTGCGGATCGGTATGATGACGTCCATACTTATCTTCGAGAGGCTACAGGGCATTTAGGATATATACTTCCCATCTTTCTTTCCTTTTCGTGCGAGATTAATTTAGCTTGAGACGTAACTCTTTGAATTCCTTTCACGTATTTGTATGCGCATATGAGCGCTCGGTATCAGTTGTGCATCGCCGACATGTGATTTTTTGAACGAGGTTCAAGAGGTTTATTCTGTGTTTTGGTAATGGGCCAGTCTGGAGGACTTGAGGCCAAGTTTAGACCGCAGCTTAGGCTCGGTAGCTTCAGTTATAACTTGTACAATTGGACTCATATGTCCGGTGACGCACAGTCTCGAGTATGAATGTTTTGAAGGATCTTTTATATTGTTAAATTTTGGGGTAAATTAAATTCTTATGTCTGGGTAATGAGTTTGGACGCAGATTGACTAAGTGATTGCATAGTAATTGTGACTGCGAAAAGATATAACAAGATACCAAATTGAGGCTAAGCAGGTGGATTATACCCTACGGAGTAATCTATGTAGGAGTATTTCTTATTATGTGAGTGGAGAGTTTCTTTTCTGCCGACGGGGTGTATGGGTGGAGATTTGAATCTGAATCTGGTTGAGAAAGTTGACTTGTATGTTAAGAGGATGAATACGAGCTTAGCGGATGATTGAGGTATTTTTATGGTTGGCGCTGTATGAACTTGGGAAGAAGTTTCGTTGGACTGACTGTGGTATTATGGCAGTAAGAGAGTATTGGTATTGTGAGTTATGGAATGTTTTAATCTATGGCTTTGAGCCAAGTGGGGGAGTCTGCTATTGACCATTTGATTTCATGGTTAGGTGTTAAATCTTAATTTTGGTCGGAGCCATACTTGTGGGTTAACTATGACTTGCAGAAGTTGGGATCAAGGATGACTCGAATAAGGAGATTCCTGGTTAAGGATTATATTTCACGTATGAGTAAATGAAATTCGCGGGATGAGTGAGTTGTTATTGGTGAATGATATAGTGCGCACAAAGTATGAATTTGATATGTGGTGTTAAAGTAGAGTTACTTCTTTGAGTGTTGTGGTGCTAATGGGGCACGTGTCTTTTGGCCCATTTGGGCGGTGCAATTAGATTTGAGCAAAGTGGGTGACTCCCTAAAAGATTCCAGTGGGTTTGAGAATTATATATAGGAATTGAGAATGTTTCTGGACTTGTGTATGGATTCTACATTTTTGTGTAAGGAAGGTAAGAAGAAAAATTTCAAATTCGCGTAAGGTATTCTCAGAGTGAGTGTTATAGTGGTAGTATTTTTGAAGGTGCTTAAGAAGAATACAATTGCTTATGGGCCGTAGGGCGTTGTGGTTCTATGCTAATATTGGTGGGGTAAGTTGTGGTTAAAGATCATGGTATTTTAGCAAGAAGAAGTATCAATCTGAAGATAAATTCGGAAGGGACTTGGAGAAATAGGACAGCTTGGTAGTAGGTTGGATCAGTATGGTAACGGATATGATCGGATCTTTGAGTGCTTACGATGTGGGGGTTTTCTACAGGTGCTTTGTGGCAATGCACCTGAACTTGGCGACCTGCGTGGCTTGGTCGAGTTAGAGGAATTTAGTTTTAAGGACTTGATTATGTGCAAATAGATTCTAAAGTATTCTTGATGGTTTCTACCGGTGTGGAGAACGTGTTATGTATTGTGATTTCCTCCTGGAAAGAAGCAAGAGAAAGGTTTCTAACTAAAATGGTATGTAAATTATTGGTGACTCAAAGTTGATAATAAAATTCTTGTGCTTTTCACATGATGGCAAGATAGATGTTATGTGTTGTACGAAAGCTAGATTTTTATGTACAAGGTGGCAGTACAGTCTTGAAGAGAAGGTGACGAATGTTGGACAACATGGGCGGTTTCAAATAACTAGATGAATATTATTACTACTTGGTGTTGTATGAGAAAGGGGCAGACTTCAGAAGGCACATTGTGTTTTTACTTATGGAGGTATAAATTAGTATTGCGGTACCCACATGGTTGATAGACTGTTGATATTCAAATTTTTGTCAAGTGGCACGGAAGAACTTTTAAAGTATTTGTCGTGGGATGATCATGTATAAGATAGGTGTTAGGCATTCGGGCGGTGGAGATGGAATCAAATATGGTGATTCGCGTGTTCTATGGATTCGGAGATTGGGAGTTCCCAGGAGCAGATTATTTCATGGTTGTGGACTGTGAAGTTGTGGCCGGAGCTATCCATATGATAGAATGTGTTATGATTGGGTAACCCGAGTTGATTTGGGGGTCCATAGGTAGGCCCAATTAAGATGTGTATTCTACACCGAGCCGGAATGGTTGGCTCCATACTGCTATTATTGAGGGATGTGTCATTTGGTTGATGTTGAACTTATTCGTGTTCTCAAATGATCTGTGAGTTATTCCTTTATGCTACGAGGAGTCGTGATTCATTGGTTATGTGCACGGATGGCACGAGTTGTGGCTCCGAGTTATATTGGTGTGGTATGTCTGTGGAGCAATTATGTTTAGTAATATAAGGTCATTGGACCTGGAATGGGTACTATCAGGTTTAAATTTGGAATATTTAGGAGTATAATATTGAAAGTCGGCTCAAAAAGTGATTATGGTTACGGTTGGGTCGAGAGACCTCCATGACTTGTTGGTCTGATAAAGGGTTACAAGATTCTGTGTGTTTCTTTTATTATCAACAGTGTACGAAGGTTTTGGGATGAGGTTTGATTCGATATGGGTTTAATGCTAGTATGTGGTTGGTTTTGGAGTAGTCACTGCAATCAGGAATGGTGCTATGAGCATGCGAGTTGTGTAATATGCTAGGTGATTATATCCGTGGTTATAGTTATAGCTCGATGCAACTTATTCGGACTTATACAGTGTGTAAATGTAAGATTGGTGTCTTGAAAGAAATTTTAAAGGTTGGAAATTAAACTCCAAGGTTTATGGGCTAAGGTTAGATTAATGATTTTCAGTTGCATTGTGTAGTCAAGCCTATGTGGGACAGGGTGACGTGGGTTCACCCCCGGGTGCGTGTGTGGTAAGATGGAACAGTGATTTGATGGCTTGTAAACAACTCTTGGCACGTTCGAGGACGAACGTATGTTTAAGTGGGGGAGAATGTAACGACTCGGCCGATCGTTTTGAGTATTACAACCTGGTTTCCCCCTTTACTGCTCAAATTGCACTTTACAGTTATTGTGTGAATTGCTGGGGTAAGTGGTTCGGGTCCGGTGAGGTTTTGAAATGAATTGGAACACTTAGTTCCAAGGTTTAAAGCTTAAGTTAAAATAATGACCAGATGTCGACTTATGTGTAAATGACCTCGGAATTTAATTCTGATGATTCCAATAGCTCCATATGGTGATTTTGGACTTAGGAGCGTGTTCGGAAAATTATTTGGAGGTCCATAGTGGAATTAGGCTTGAAATGCCGAAAGTTAAATTTTTCGGAAGCTTGACCGGGGAGTTGACTTTTTGATATTGAGGTCGAAATCCGATTCTGAAAATTGGAATAGTTTCGTTATGTCGTTTATGACTTTTGTGCAAAATTTGAGGTCAATCAGACGTGATTTGATGTGTTTCGGTGCAAGTTGTAGAAACTAGAAATTTCAAAGTTCATTAGGCTTGAATTAGGGTGTAATTCATGGTTTTAGCATTATTTGAGGTGATATGAGGGTTCGACTAAGTCCGCATGATGTTTTAGGACTTCTTGGTATATTTAGTTGAGGTCCCTAGGGGCTCGGGTGAGTTTTGGATGATTAACGGATTATTTTTGGCCTTGAGAATGTTGATATTTGTTTCTGCATTTTTCAGATTTTCTCTTTCGCATTCGTGAGTGGGCCCTCGTGTTCGCGAAGAGGAATTTGTGGCAGTCAGGATTTACTCTTTGCGTTCACAAGGAGGTATCGCGTTCACGAAGAGAAGCTGGGTTGTGCATCGCGTTTTTGTACGGGGTATCGCGTTCGCGAAGGGAACATAGAGGGCATGGACTTTTGCCTTCGTGTTCGCGAAGGGGGAGCTCGCGTTCACGAAGAAGGGCTTCGTAAAGCATCGCGTTCGCGAACAGTGTCTCGCATTCGGGAAGAGCAAATGTTGGGAAGCACATTTTGTGCTTCGCGAACGCGAGGGACCTGTCGCGTTCGCGAAGAAGAGAGGTCTGGATAGAAAGTTTAAGTTCAGAAAATGGGACTTCATCCCATTTTCCATTTTTAACGATTTGGAGCTCAGATTGAGGCGATGTTTGGGAGATTTTCAGAGGAAACAACGGGGTAAGTGTTTTTAACTCAATATTGGTTAAATTACCCGAATCCATGGTTGTTTTTTATCATTTAATTAGTGAATTAAGTTGAAAAAGTTTGAAAACTCTATTAGTCTAAATTGAGGGTTTGAAGGCCTAGTTGTGGTCGGATTTGAGTAATTTTGGTATGGTTGGACTCGTGGTTGAATGAGAGTTCGGATTTTGTGAGTTTTATCGGATTCTGAGACGTGGGCCCCACGGGTATTTTTGGGGCGTAATTTCAGATTTTGTGAAAATATTAGTATTTTGATATAAAATTAATTCCTATAAATTTTGTGGGCTGAATCAAATTAATTGTGACTAGATTCGAGTCGTTTGGAAGTTGATACGCACATAATGGGATTTCTGGAGCATTGTTTAGCTTGCTCGATATTGGATTTAGCTTGTTCGAGGTAAGTAACTCTTCTAATCTTGGAGTTGAGGGTATGAACCCTGAATATATGTATTTTTGTGAACTGTTGGGAGGTGACGCATATGCTAGGTGACGGGCGTGTGGGCGTGCACTATAGAAATTGTGACATAATTGTTTCTGTGGAATTTTATAGTTAAATAATCTTGGCATTTTCCATGCGGTTTTATGTGTTAAAGAAATTGAGCTGAAAAAGCATATTAATAATCATATTGAGGCTATGTGCCAGTATTATTGGGACCCACAGAGGTCATATTGTTATGAATTATTGTGTTAAATTGAAAATTCATACTCAGTCATATTCATTTCATTGCATATCATAACTCAGTTTTATTACTCTATTTTGATGCATAAAAATGATTTGGGCCGAATGCACTGTTTTACTGAGATGCCCGAGTGGCTTGAGAGGTTTATGACTGAGTGAGGCCGAGGGCCTGATTTATGTTGCATATTCATGGGATCGGGCTGCACGCCGCAGCATGTTGCATATTCATGGGATCGGGCTGCACGCCGCAACATGTTTGATATCGGCCGAGGGCCTGATTGGTGAGGATGAGTATGGATCGGGGCTGCCCGCCTGCAGCATACTTATGACTGAGTAAGGCCGAGGGCCTGATTGGTGAGGATGAGTGTGGATCAGAGCTGCCCGCCTGCAACATACTTTATTATTATCGCATGTGAGTTGTCCGTGCAGATTATAGCGCTTGGGATGAAGGATCACCTCCGGAGTCTGTACACACCCCCAGTGAGTGCAGGTACCTACTGAGTGCGAGTGCCGAGTGCTGAGTGACTGGGAGGCATGAGTGATTATGAGGTATGCCCGAGTGGCTAGAGTGATTGTGAGGTATGCCCGAGTGGCAAGAGTGATTGTGAGGTATGCCCGAGTGGCACAAGTGACTGTGAGGTTGCTCGAGGGGCTGTATATGAGTGATGTTCTACCCGAGGGGCTGTTTATGATTTTATCATTGAGTTGCATTGTATTGGCATGCACACATGACATACATGCATAGAGATGTATTTTTCCTCATGCTGTACAACATCACATCATTCATGATTTCTCACATGTGTTTTTGACAGATGGGCATAGTGATGCATTTGTTTTACACGGGTTATCCGGAAGGAAAATGAAATATCTTATTTATTATTGACAAGATTTTTGGGAGAAATTTATTATTTTCAAACTATTCATATTTTTGGCAACTCCAGCAAACGATTTGGGTTTTTACTGATGTATTTGAAAGAAAGAACTACTATTTTTTTTAAATCATGATTTGGCTGGGTATTTTATCCCTGAGTTACTTCTGGTATTATTTGCTTTATATTGTAATGGATTGTTGTGGACTATTGGTTTGGACCCGACCTTGGTGGAAGCTCGTCACTACTTTCAACCTATGGCTAGGTTTGTTACTTACTCAGTACATGGGGTCGGTTGTACTGATACTACACTTCTGCACATTGCGTGCAGATGTTGGCTGTTGTTGTTGCTGTGTTCGATGGTTGCGGGACTAGAAGATGTACCGGCATTCTTGTTGTAGCTGCCTTTTTGTTCAGGGTAGCCTTAGATTTATAAAAGCTCTGTTTATGTATTATTCAAACAGACTATGTATTTATTTCATTTCCGCTTTGTATACTCTATTCTTAGAAGCTCGTGATTTGTACTACCAGTTCTTGGGGATTGTACATGATTTAGACCTTTATTCACTTAAATTGCTTTAATGATTATTATTGAAATCGGATAGTTAGTAATTGGCTTACCTAACGGGTTGGGTTAGGTGCCATCTCGACTAGTTGTATTTTGGGTCGTGACACATACAGACAAATCTTGGCATGAACCACATAGTCCAGAATCTCGTCAACCACTGTACTTCCTCCGAAGCACCCCAAAATCTGCAACCATGACGTCCACGCTGAGTAGACCTTCTGTAAATTTAAAATTGTTTCTCTAACTCCTTTGGTACTGAAGTATAGGATTATTAAGTAGGCGAACATACCGCAAGTCCCAAACTTATCCTCTACAAAATCTCAGGCCTTAAACATATGTAAATTTTTGGGGAACCTTTTAGTACAACATAAATACATTTCAGGCCAAAACTGATATAACACATGACCCCGCAATCCATCCATTGAGAGGGGACTCCCCCACTCGGCGCGAAGTCATAGTTCACCACCTCCGATGATCCACAATATTAACCTTTACAGCTCGTATAAATCAACCAGATGCCAAGGTCTGTTGCACCCCCCCCCCCCCCACACACACACATGATTTACTGGGTGATATCTCAATACGTCCGCATCTTCAGTCGGAACCACACATTGAGGTAGTGTTTGAGCATCTCTGGCTCCCTTATAGTCTATCTGCGGCATCACGAACTATCGACGCACAACTTATATCGAGTGCGCACTGTCATACACGAATGGATACAAAGGAATATGAGCTATATGTTTCAAGCTAAATCAATACCGCACGATAAGGAATAAAAGAAACAGAATTGTTCCTAAACTCGGTAGCCTCTGGAAGATAAGTACAGACGTCTCCGTACCGATCCTTCAGACTCTACTAAGCTTGCACGTGACTCGTGAGACCTATGTAACCTAGTGCTCTGATACAAACTGTCACGACCCAAAATTCACACCTTTGGGACCGTGATGGCGCCTAACATTTCACGTGCTAGGCAAGCCAACGTTAGAATATAACTTGCAATTTTAACAAAATTTTAAATTAATTAGTAACAAGGAAACAAATGCAGAAATAAAGTCTAAAATAATGTGAATAATCCTTAATAATTGCGATATCTAAATACCATCCCAGAACTGGAGTCACAAGTGCACGAACTTCTAGAACAATACAAATAAAGGTCTAAATAAAATTCAAACTGTTTGAACTATAATACACAGGTGAGATAAGATAGAAGGGGACTTCACAACTGCGAACGTTGTGCAGTTATACCTCAAGTCTCCACTGGTAGTTAATAATAATAATAATAATAATAATAATAATAATAATAATAATAATAATAATAATAATAATAATAATAATAATAATAATAATAATAATAATAATAATAATAATAATAATAATAATAATAATAATAATAATAATAATAATAATAATAATAATAATAATAATAATAATAATAATAATAATAATAATAATAATAATAATAATAATAATAATAATAATAATAATAATAATAATAATAATAATAATAATAATAATAATAATAATAATAATAATAATAATAATAATAATAATAATAATAATAATAATAATAATAATAATAATAATAATAATAATAATAATAATAATAATAATAATAATAACAATAACAACAACCCAGTAAAATCCACTAATGGGGTCTGGGGAGGGTAGTGTGTACGCAGACCTTACCCCTACCCCAAAGGAGTAGAGAGGCTGTTTCCGAAAGACCCTCGGCTCAAGAAAACAAAAAGACAAAAGGACAAAAGGAGACAATATTAGTATCACCAGTATCACCACCACAGTCATAAGAAAAATAGGAACACCATGAAATCTAGAAGAAAGATGTAAAGCAAAAGCGATAGCTAGTAAATAGGACCTGCACTGAAAAGCGAAAGAGTAAGCCACAACATTCCCACTATTTATCTTAGATAAAAAAAATACATGGCTAGTCCCACCATGTTACGAAGTAAGGCATGACTCAACTACCTCCTAACCTACAACCCTAATACTCAACCTCCACATCTTCCTATCAAGTGTCATGTCCTCGGAAATCTGGAGCCTCGCCATATCCTGCCTGATCACCTCTCCCCAATACTTCTTAGGCCGCCCTCTACCTCTTCTCGTGCCCTCCGTAAACAGTTTCTCACACCTCCGTACCGGAGCATCTGGGCTTCTCCTCTGATCATGTCCGAACCATCTAAGCCTCGCTTCCCGCATCTTGTCATCAATGGGAGCCATATGCACCTTCTCCCGAATATCATCATTCCTAATCTTATCTATCCTAGTGTGCCCGCACATCCACCACAACATCCTCATTTCTGCCACTTGCATCTTCTGGATATGTGAGTTCTTAACGGGCCAACACTCATCCCCATACATCATGGCCGGTCTAACCACCACTTTATAAAACTTACCTTTGAGTATCGGTGGCACTTTTTTGTCAAACAGGACTCCAGATGATAACCTCCACTTCATCCATCCTACCCCAATACGTGTGTGACATCCTCATCGATCTCCCTTTCCCCCTGGATAACCGAACCAAGGTACTTGAAGCTGCCTCTACTCGGGATGACCTGCGAATCAAGCCTCACGTCCACGCCCACTTCCCCTGGCTCAGCGCTGAACTTACACTCCAGGTATTCCGTCTTCATCCTGCTCAGCTTGAAACCCTTAGACTCAAGAGCTTGTCTCCAAACCTCCAGCCTCTTGTTAACACCAGCTCGCGAATCATCAATTAGAATTATGTCATCAGCGAATAGCATGCACCATGGTACATCCCCTTGAATATGGTGTGTTAACGCATCCATCACCAGGGCGAATAAGAACGGACTGAGCGCAAAACCTTGGTGTAATCCCATTACAACCGGAAAATGCTCAGAGTCGCCTCCTACTGTCCTAACCCGAGTCTTAGCCCCATCATACATGTCCTTAATCACCATCATGTAGGAAACCGACACACCTTTTGCCTCCAGGCATCTCCAGAGAATTTCTCTAGGAACCTTGTCATACGCTTTCTCTAGGTCAATAAACACCATGTGCAGATCCTTCTTCCTTTCTCTGTAACGTTCCACCAACCTTCTAACAAGGTGTATAGCTTCTGTATTCGAACGACCCGGCATGAACCCGAACTGGTTGTCGGATACAGACACTGTCATCCTCACCCTCGCTTCAACCACCCTCTCCCACACTTTCATGGTATGACTCGGTAATTTGATACCCCTATAATTGTTACAACTCTGGAGATCAGCTTTGTTCTTATACAATGGAACCACCGTACTCTACCTCCACTCATCCGGCATCCTTTTCCCCTTAAAAATAATATTAAACAACCTAGTCAACCACTCCAAACCTGCTCTCCCCCACACACTTCCAAAATTCCACCGGAATCTCATCTGGCCCAGTCGCTCTGCCCCTACTCATCTTACGCATAGCTCCCACGACCTCCTCAACCTCGATACGCCTGTAGTACCCAAAGTCACGGTGACTCTCGGAATGCTCCAATTTTCCTAGCACAATATCCCGATCACATTCTTCATTTAGAAGTTTATGAAAGTAAGTCTGACATCTCCTCTTAATCTGGGCATCTTCCATCAATACTCTACCATCTTCGTCCTTGATGCATCTCACTTGGTCCAAATCCCGAGCCTTCCTCTCTCTCAACTTGGCCAGCCGGAATAACTTCTTCTCCCCACCTTTTCCCCCCAATTCCTCGTACATACGACCATAAGCCTCAGTCTTAGCCTCTGTGATCGCCAGCTTAGCCTCCTTCCTAGCTGCCTTATACCTATCCATGCACACTCGCCTTTCCTCCTCACCTATGCTACCCACTAACTTCAGGTACGCCGCCTTCTTTGCTTCCACTTTACCTTGGACCACTTCATTCCACCACCAGTCTCCTTTGTGCCCACCAAAGATGCCCGTTGAGACCCCTAACACCTCTCTCTCACAGCCTCCCTAATACAGTCTGCTGTCGTTGACCACATACTGCTCGCGTCACCACTACTCCTCCAAGCTCCCATAGCCGACAACCTCCCCTCTAACGCTTGGGCTTTATCCTTAGTTAAGGCTCCCCACCTGATTCTCGGTCTTCTTTGGGTAGACCTTTTCCTCCTCTTTAACATAATACAACCATCGGATAAAATGATACGTGATGGAAATATGCTTGGATCTTGTATTCAGATCTATCTCATATATACCATGAAAGTTCCTAGGATGTGATACCATTTAACATGATCGAGTGTAGGCGGGCGGTAGTCCGCACGGCTATCCCAATCTAGCTATTTGGAATTAACTAATTTAGTCAGTCTGAGAGATCACTGGATTAACGGGAACTGGAATTGTTTCGCACCTCAGCTGACTTTTATATGTCCACTGAGGTTTCCACCAGTTAAAGATCTCTTATAGACTTTCTAAGTAGCTAATTCAGTATCCTTACATTTAAAGACTGGCGGTAATCCGCACGGTCAGTAAAGAGAAGAGTCGAAATATATAAGAATTTTTTATATATTTTGATGACTGTATGGAAGGTTCAACCTTTTACGCAAGCAAGGGGTCTTTCTTAATATAATACATACTCTCATTGAGCCCATGTATCTAGCAGTTCTAACCGTGAAAGAAGATGCCCTTTTCAACTTCATTTAACGGGCTAAGGTTCACGGCTGGCTAGACTGAGCCACTAAGGCAGAGACAATAAGAGTTGTGCTATATTAGACTGTACCAACATCTCTAAACCAAGTCAAGAAACTATATAGAAAATTCATTTATATTTTGATAGAGGCCAGATCTTTCATGGTTTATATAGGAGAGAAGTTAGATATTCAACATAGATATGAAATCTCTTAGCCGGACATAGTCACGGCCAGAGAGGAGAGACTAGAAGAAATACTATAAGTAAGAATAAATACCTTATGAGGCCGGGATGCAAGGCCTGAGTATGAAGAACTTGAGATTTTTTATTTACTTGATCTTCGATGTCACGACCCAATTTTCCCTCCGTCTGGGTATCATGATGGCACCTAGTCTTAGGGACTAGGTAAGCCTAACAATAATTAAAACAACATTGTTTAAATAGAATCTCTTAAAACTCCCAAAAACGGTAGTACAAGTCATAAGCTCTACAAAATGTTTGCTAGAAAACTTCTAAATATAACTGTCTAGAAATAAGAATAAACAGTGCAAAACGAAAAGTTGAAGGTGACTCTGAAGCCTGCGAACGCAGCAGCAGGTTTACCTTGAGTCTCCACAGTAACAGTCCACACAGATAGCTAATGAACAAGTACCTGGATCTGCACAACAAAAATATGCAAAAGAGTAGCATGAGCACACCACAGCGGTGCCCAGTGAGTAACAAGACTAACCTCGGTGAAGTAGTGACGAGGACTAGTCAAGACACCCACTGGTCTAATAAACTGAACAAGTATAAGTATAGGGATGACAGAACATGACATCTATCTAAGAACCCCCGAGATATGGCTAACGACATAGCAACTGCAATAAGGAAGGAAAAACAGCAAGTAACAACGGAACACCAGAATAAGACATAGAAGAATGAACGAAAACACAACCCAAATCCAGAAATCACAATACAGTAAAGGCAAGTAGTAACTTAGCAGCTGCAATAGTTTTCACATCAGGTCTCAGCCAACAACCCCAATAAATTAGTCAAAATCCTTCAAGTGTAAACTTTCACCCGTAAGATTTTTTTTTTTTAAATTGAGGTCTTTAGAATATAATCCTTTCCAATAAGAAATTATTTTTGAAATATACTTCCTTCGAACATAGTTCTTTCAAGATAAAACCTTTCAAATATAAACTTTTCAAATAATTAGCCTTCAAACATAGTTCTTTCAAGATAATACTTTTCAAGTATAACCCTTTCAAATAAATATCTTCAAATATAGTTCCTTCGAGATAAATACTTTTCAAATATAAACTTTTCAAATAATTAGCCTTCAAACATAGTTCTTTCAAGATAAATACTTTTCAAGTATAACCCTTTCAAATAAATATCTTCAAATAATAGTTCCTTCGAGATAAATACTTTTCAAATATAAACTTTTCAAATAATTAGCCTTCAAACATAGTTCTTTCAAGATAAATACTTTTTAAGTATAACCCTTTCAAATAAATATCTTCAAATATAGTTCCTTCGAGATAAATACTTTTCAAATATAAACTTTTCAAATCATATCCTTCGAGTATAAGTCACCCCGTGACACCTGAGCATGGAATATTTGCAGCCCCGAACATAGATATAACCACAATGGGGAATCTACCGGAATACCGTCCCGTAATCCCAAAACAAATATGCAGTGCTGGGGGATCTCCCGGAATACGTCCGTAGTCCCAAAGTAAATATGCAAGACAAGGGGATCTCCCGGAATACGTCCGTAGTCCCAATTTAAATATGCAGTGCTGGGGGATCTCCCGGAATTCCGGGGAATATATATAGATAGATATTCCCAGTCTTTCGCAACACTTCAGGTTTACTTCTTTAGGTAGCTTTGGCTCTTGTTGAAGCATTGCCGGAAGCTGCTCAATATGATCTTGTTTTTGGGGGGAGAACTTGCTCTGATCTAGTGTGCGTCCGCTCCTGAGCGGTAACGTCCACGTACGGCTCCGTGAGAAGGGCTTTAAAATTGGGAACCTACGGGTTTTTAAGATTTTCAATACCCATGTTTCCCGAAGCGACACTTTGTTCCACTCCTTTCATTTATACTTTAAGCGGAACTTTATCAATTCCAACGCAACTTATCCTTTTGGCCCCATTTGATATCTATTTCCACTTTTTTTAAAGATCATGACAGGGGAACCACTGGTGACCCCTCGATTCCCGAGAAACTCGGTGATCTCGAAGTTGCAATGATGTGGTGGTAAACCTCTCATTACGGCTTGACCTTCGGGGAAGAAGTCCGTGGGAGATTTTTCCTTTTCCATAGGAAACTCCAACTTAAACAGGAACTGGCCTGGAACTATATGTAAGGGCACTCTCATCCACTGGCTGCTTCCCGGTCTGATCGGTCGAGCTCTCGTAATCGGCAAAAACTCGTCCCACGTACGGTTCGGAGGCCGAGCCCCACCCCAGCAGTAAGGGTGCGTCGATTGCGGAGAACCTCTTAATAAGGAAGTCAAGGAAATCATAAACTCCGTAGTCCTAATTTAAATATGCAGTGCAGGGGGATCTCCCGGAATACGTCCGTAGTCCCAAAGAAAATATGCAAGACAGGGGGATCTCCCGGAATACGTCTGTAGTCCCAATTTAAATATGCAGCACAAACAACAGAGATAACAACTATAACACGACAGAAACCTCGTAAATCACCACAACGAGTACAAAAGCAATAATGATAGAAATACAAAGTACGGTGAGCAAATCAACTCAAGAATCTAACTCACAAGAACGGTATAACTCATTCACAATAAATAACCACAGTAAAGAATGTTAGGCACAAGGAGAACAGCTTAACAAGGGAAAACAAAACAAAAATGTAGCAACTATTCCACAATATTCAAGTCAACAATAAGAAGCCAACACGAGTCAAATAGTTCCAAATAATGGCAAGTTAACTAAGATATAGGTTATCTAAACTCCTTTTGAGGTTGAGCAATTACGAGAAAAAATCAACAATTCAAATAAGGATAAACAGCGGAAGATAATCATAACTCCAATTAAGACTAAACAATTATAGGGTGAGAAAATAATGATTTCTATTAAAGATAAGCAGTTATGAAGAAAAAAAAATATAGCACGACGATAGAAGAGGTAAAATCTTTGGTTAAGTCGAATAAGGATCAAATAGACAGTAAGAGTGAATCCTAAAGCAATTATCTCTAGTCAAAGCATGTAGAGGTGAAACTAGCAAATAGGAATTCAAAAAGATCAAAAACAACATCATACACAGTGAATATAAGGACATAAGAACCCTAAAAGGCTAACTTTCCACAAATAGGTCCGAGCACGCACTCGTCACCTCGCGTACACAGACTACAATCAACATCGATAACTCAAATCCTAAGGGGTAGTTCCCCCACACAAGGTTAGGCAAGATACTTACCTCGAGTCAAGCTCAATAAATCCGTAAGAATGCCCTTTCCACGAATATCCGGCTCTGGATGGCCCAAATCTAGCCTAAAGAAATTACATATCATAATTACAACAATAATAGACTCATCTAATTAACGAAATCAACATTTTTACGAAAATTCCGAAATTAACTAAACATCGCCCGGGAGGCACACTTCTCGGAATCGAGTAAAAATCACAAAATATGGACACTCATTCACTCACGAGTCCAACCATATAAGAATTACTCAAATCCGACCACAAATCCCCTTTCAAAACTTGAAATCTTCATTGAAGAAGTTCTTTTAATTTTTCCCAATTTCAACCCCAAAAATCCGAAACTAAATGGAGAAAACAACTATAGATTAATGGAATACAACCAAAAACGAGTTAGGAATCATTACCCCAAAGTTTCCTCTGAAAATCCCTCGAAATATCGCCAAATTCCGAGCTCTCAAGTCCAAAAATGAAGAATGAAACCAAACCCTCGCATTTCTCTTTTCTGCCCAGGCGTGACCGCACCCGCGCATAATTTGCCGCATCTGCGCGACCGCAGGTGCGCACGTCCAAGCCGCACCTGCGCTTCCTCTCGCTTCTACACGCCAAAATCCGCATCTGCGGGCATCGCAGATGCGGAATTTTCCTCGCACCTGCGACCCCTGGCGCTCCTCCACCTTTCCGCTTCTGCGCTTGCCTCTCCGCATGTGCGCTCTCGCACCTGCGGCCTCTTCACCGCAGGTGCAAAAATACCATAAGCCTGAAGACTTAGCAGCAACACAAATCAAACTTTTAATCCATAAGCACCCGAAACTCACCCGAGGCCCCCGAGACCTCAACCAAACATACCAACCAATCCTAAAACACCATACGAACTTAGTCGAGCCCTCAAATCACATCAACTAACGATGAAACTATGCATAGCACCATGAATCAAACTTATAAATTTCAAATCTTTCAATTTCTAAAACCTGTGCCGAAACCTATCAAATCAACCCGGAATGACATCAAATTTTGTAGGCAAGTCCCAAATAACATAACGGAGATGTTCCAACTCTCGGAATCGCATTCTGACCCCGATATCAAAAAGTCCACTTCCGGTCCAAATGTCCAAAAATTTGACTTTCGCCATTTCTAGCCTAAATCCACTACAGACCTCAAATTTTCAGTCCGGACATGCTCCTAAGTCCAAAATCACCCAACAGAGCTAATGGAACAGACAGAACTCTATTCCAGATTCGTCTTCACATAGTTCCGACTACGGTCAAAATCCTAAGACTTAAGCTCCTATTTTAGGGACTAAGTGTCCCAAGTCACTCCGAAACAACCGGTAACTGAATTCAACCACGCATGCAAGTCAATACACATAATATGAAGCTGCTCAGGGCCTTATGCCGCCGAACAAGACTTAAATTCTCAAAACAACCGGCCGGGTCATTACATCCTTCCCCTCTTAAATAAACATTCGTCCTCGAACGTGCTAAGCATCGCCTCGAAGTCTTGAAATCACTAAAAGCATATGTTCAACATACACCCGTGGGTGACCCCACATCACCCCAATCCACATAAGCCTGACGACACCATCTCAACTATAATTTACCCTTCTGCCAACACCGAGTAAAAAATTCTCACCTTCCATTTATCTTCAAAAGACCCGATTCTAAATCCATAACCGACATCAATCTCAACCAGCTGTAACAACTCATGCCTACACCCACAAGGTATGACCACACAACAAGACACACTACACATAGGCCCATAATAACATTTCTGATCACAATAGTTGCCTGTAATCAAAACCATCACCGGCAATTAGCCTCATATCCATTAGAACCCGATTCAAGCCTCCACAACACTGACAACGATGCAAGAAACATGAAGACCTCTTAACTATACACCTGAATCAACAAGCCACAACTAACACCACCGGGCACACACCCCGCAAGCTAAAACTCAAGGAGCACCGAACGAAATTGACTGAATATGAAAAGAGAAACATATAAGGAAACTACAAAACAAGCCTGACAGGCACAACTCTCTATCAATACTAACTTACAAACAATATAACAAGGAAAGAATTAGAGCATATGAACAATCATAAGGGTCCCATCCTGATATAACTTCCACCGTGGTACTCAGCCCGGTCAAACATATCAAATCATATGGAATCGTAAGGGTCTTACCCTTAACTCTGAATCACAAGTCAAATACACATCATACCAATGGAAATCTTCCACTAATTCAACTCTGCCAATAAAATCACAACACTTACTAAACCCTCACCCCAGTAGAGTATCAATTCACAAATTGTAATCAATTTACTCAGGAATCGCATCAAACCTGCCATATTGGACAACATGAATTTACTTCTAGTATCAAAACTTTCGATAATGAATATAAATAAATGATAGACATGGGCTACCACTCATAGAGTCTCCCAACAGGGTTAAACACTTAAACATAATATTAAGTCATGAACTCACCCATAGGTGGGACAACAAATAGGGAAACTCGCCCCGATAAACAGAACCGAATCAAAATACAAATAGTGCCCCTCTGTAACAAATCAAAAGCATACCTGTATGACATCATCTGGCACAGTGGCCTCAAGCCTACTATATGAAACACATCAACGGGTCAGGCCTTCCCCTCTTGGGCACCTTCTACTCGCCTGAACACTCCGTTATGAAACACATGTATGGAGTCTAGGACAATCTTTGACCCTATGGCTAGTATTTCCACACTCGAAGCAACCTCTCTGCTGACGTGGATGTGGAACTGTGCGGTACGGTTACTCTGAGACCCATGAGCACCTGAAACACAGTGCGAAGCCTGAAGTGCAAACTGAACTGGCTGACCCATAAAACCTCTAACATGTCGTACCCTGCCTCCAAAATAAGGACCAGTAGATCTCTCTGGTCTACGAGGCCTTCCTGCCTCCCTGTCCTCTCTCTCCTGATCTCGCTTGTACTCTCTCTCGTGGCCTCACCTATCTTCTCTCTCCTGGTCCCACATGCCCTCTACTCAGCAGGCGATCCCTACAACCTGCTGAAACAAAATATCTGACTCTAACTCACGAGCCATGCTGAACCAAATATCATGTCTGAGTCCCTCAATCAATCTACGGGCACGCTCTCTAACTGGGTCGACCAAAGCAGGTGCATGCCTCGCCAAATCACTGAATCTCACGGCATACTCTGACACTGACATAGTGCCCTGGCGCAGCTGCTCAAACTCCGTGCGCCATGCATCTCGGAGGGACTGAGGTAAAAACTCTCCCAGGAACATCTCTGAAAAACGAACCCATGTAAGTGAAGTTAACTCGGCTGGGCTACCCAACTCATATGCCCGCCACCACTGGTAAGTCGCTCCCCTGAGCTGGTACATAGTAAAAGCAACCCTGCTCGTCTCCATAATACTCGTAGTATGGAGAATGCGGTGACACTCCTCCAGAAAACCCTGTGCACTCTTTGAAGCCAAACGACTAAATGTAGGAGGGTCATATTTCTTGAACCTTGCAAGTCTAAGCTTCTCTTCCTCAGATGCTGCTACCCTGGTCGATGCTTTGGCTGTGGCACTTACTCCTCGTTGGCCTCTGCCTCTACCTCTAGCGATACCTACTCCGGGAGCAGCGTCGTCGATAACTGCAGCTCGTGTCCTCACCATCTGTGAGAGAATGGAATGATAATAGTTCAAACTTCGAGATCAATAAGCTCGCACGATAGGAATGAAAGAAGTGAAATTGTCCTAATAGTTTCGTAGCCTCTCGAAGATAAGTACAGACATCTCCGTACCGATCCGCAAGACTCTACTAAACTTGCTTATGACTCGTAGCACCCATGAACCTAGAGCTCTGATACCAACTTGTCACGACCCAATTTTTCCTCCGTCTGGGTATCGTGATGGCACCTAGTCTTAGGGACTAGTAAGCCTAACAATAATTAAAACAACATTGTTTAAATAGAATCTCTTAAAACTCCCAAAACCGGTAGTACAAGTCATAAGCTCTACAAAATATTTGCTAGAAAACTTCTAAATACAACTGTTTAGAAATAAGAATAAACAGTGCAAAACGAAAAGTTGAAGGTGACTCTGAAGCCTGCGATCGCAGCAGCGCTAGAAAACTTCTAAATACAACTGTTTAGAAATAAGAATAAACAGTGCAAAACGAAAAGTTGAAGGTGACTCTGAAGCCTGCGATCGCAGCAGCAGGTTTACCTTGAGTCTCTACAGTAACAGTCCACACAGATAGCTAACGAACAAGTACCTGGATCTGCACAAACAAATGTGCAAAAGAGTAGCATGACCACACCACAGCGGTGCCCAGTAAGTATCAAGACTAACCTCGGTAAAGTAGTGATGAGGACTAGTCAAGACACCCACTGGTCTAATAAACTGAACAAGTATAGGGATGACAGAACATGACATCTATCTAAGGACCCCGAGATATGGCTACCGACATAGCAACTGCAATAAGGAAGGAAAAACAACAAGTAACAGCGGAACACCAGAATAAGACACAGAAGAATGAACGAAAACACAACCCAAATCTAGAAATCACAATACAGTAAAGGCAAGTAGTAACTCAGCAGCTGCAATAGTTTTCACATCAGGTCTCAGCCAACAACCCCAATAAATTAGTCAAAATCCTTCAAGTGTAAACTTTCACCCGCAAGTTTTTTTTAAAAATTGAGGTCTTTAGAATATAATCCTTTCCAATAAGAAATTATTTTTGAAATATACTTCCTTCAAACATAGTTCTTTCAAGATAAAACCTTTCAAATATAAACTTTTCAAATAATTAGCCTTCAAACATAGTTCTTTCAAGATAAATACTTTTCAAGTATAACCCTTTCAAATAAATATCTTCAAATATAGTTCCTTCGAGATAAATACTTTTCAAATATAAACTTTTCAAATAATTAGCCTTCAAACATAGTTCTTTCAAGATAAATACTTTTCAAGTATAACACTTTCAAATAAATATCTTCAAATATAGTTTCTTAGAGATAAATACTTTTCAAATATAAACTTTTCAAATCATATCCTTCGAGTATAAGTCACCCTGTGACACCTAAGCATGGAAGATTTGCAGCCCCGAACACAGATATAACCACAGTGGGGAATCTACCGGAATACCGTCTCGTAATACCAAAATAAATATGCAGTGCTGGGGGATCTCTCGGAATATGTCTGTAGTCCCAAAGTAAATATGCAAGACATGGGGATCTCCGGGAATACGTCAGTAGTCCCAATTTAAATATGCAGTGCTGGGGGATCTCCCGGAATACGTCCGTAGTCCCAATATAAATATGTAGTGCAGGGGGATCTCCCGGAATACGTCTGTAGTCCCAATTTAAATATGCAGTGCTGGGGGATCTCCTGAAATACGTCCGTACTCCCAAAGTAAATATGCAAGACAGGGGGATCTCCCGGAATACGTCCGTAGTCCCAATTTAAATATGCAGTGCTGGGGGATCTCCCAGAATACGTCCGTAGTCCCAATTTAAATATGCAGTGCAGGGGGATCTCCCGGAATATGTCCGTAGTCCCAATTTAAATATGCAGCGCAAACAACAGAGATAAAAACTATAACACGAAAGAAACCTCGTAAATCACCACAACGAGTAAAAAAGCAACAATGACAGAAATGCAAAGTACGGCGAGCAAATCAACTCAAGAATTTAACTTACAAGAACGGTATAACTCATTCACAAGAAATAACCACAGTAAAGAATGTTAGGCACAAGGAGAACAGCTTAACAAGGGAAAACAAAACAAGAATGTAGCAACGATTCCACAATATTCAAGTCAACAATAAGAAGCCAACACGAGTCAAATAGTTCCAAATAATGGCAAGTCAACTAAGATATAGGTTATCTAAACTCCTTTTGAGGTTGAGCAATTACGAGAAAAATTCAACAATTCAAATAAGGATAAACAGCGAAAGATAATCATAACTCCAATTAAGATGAAACAATTATAGGGTGAGAAAATAATGATTTCAATTAAAGATAAGCAGTTATGAAGAGAAACAAATATAGCATGACGATAGAAGAGGTAAAATCTTTGGTTAAGTCGAATAAGGGTCAAATAGACAGTAAGAGTGAATCCTAAAGCAATTATCTCTAGTCAAAGCATGTAGAGGTGAAACTAGCAAATAGGAATTCAAAAAGATCAAAAACAACATCATACACAGTGAATATAAGGACATAAGAACCCTGAAAGGCCAACTTTCCACAAATAGGTCCGAGCACGCACTCGTCACCTCGCGTACACAGACTACAATCAACATAGATAACTCAAATCCTAAGGGTTAGTTACCCCACACAAGGTTAGGCAAGATACTTACCTCGAGTCAAGCTCAATAAATCCGTAAGAATGCCCTTTCCACGAATATCCGGCTCTGGATGGCCCAAATCTAGCTAAAAGAAATTACATATCATAATTACAACAATAATAGACTCATCTAATTAACGAAATCAATATTTTAACAAAAATTCCGAAATTAACTCAACATCACCCGTGGGGCACACTTCTCGGAATCGGATAAAAATCACAAAATATGTACACTCATTCACTCACGAGTCCAACCATATAAGAATTACTCAAATCCGACCACAAATCCCCTTTCAAAACTCAAAATCTTCATTGAAGAAGTTCTTCCAACTTCTCCCAATTTCAACCCCAAAAATCCGAAACTAAATGGAGAAAACAACTCTAAACTAATGGAATACAACCAAAAACGAGTTAGGAATCATTACCCCAAAGTTTCCTCTGAAAATCCCTCGAACAATTGCCAAATTTCGAGCTCTCAAGTCCAAAAACGAAGAATGAAACCAAACCCTCAGATTTCTCTTTCCTGCCCAGGCGTGACCGCACATGCGCATAACTAGCCGCATATGCGCGACTGTAGGTGCACACGTCATAGCTGCACCTGCGCTTCCTCTCGCTTCTGCGCGCCAAAATCCGCATTTGCGGGCATCGCAGATGCGGAATTTTCCTCGCACTTGCGACCCCTGGCGCTCCTCCACCTTTTCGCTTCTGCGCTTGCCTCTCTGTATGTGCACTCTCGCACCTGTGGTCTCTTCACCACAGGTGCAAAAATACCAGAAGACTGAAGACTTAGCAATAACACAAATCAATCTTTTAATCCGTTAAGCACCCGAAACTCACCCGAGGCCCCCGAGACCTCAACCAAACATACCAACCAATCCTAAAACACAATGCGAATTTAGTAGAGCCCTCAAATCACATCAACTAACAATGAAACTACGCATCGCACCATGAATCGAACTTATAAATTTCAAATCTTTCAACTTCTAAAACCTGTGCCGAAACCTATCAAATCAACCCGGAATGACGTCAAATTTTGCAGGTAAGTCCCAAATAACATAACGGAGCTGTTCCAACTCTCGGAATCTTATTCCGACCCCGATATCAAAAATTCCACTTCCTGGTCAAATCTCCCAAAATTTGACTTTCGCCATTTTTAGCCTAAATCCGCTACAGACCTCGGATTTTCAGTCCGGATACCTACTAAGTGTCCTAAGTCACTCCGAAACAACCGGTAACTGAATTCAACCACGCACGCAAGTCAATACACATAATATGAAGCTACTCAGGGCCTTATACCGCCGAATGAGACTTAAATTCTCAAAACGATCGGCCGGGTCGTTACATTCGATTACAATGTAGTACTTACAAACTTACAATAGAGAGAGAGAGAGATTTAAGAGAGAGAGAGAGAGAGAGAGTTTTTCGGCTTCTTCTTTCCTCTCTAAACGAATGAACCTATAAATAGAAAAAGAAAAAAAATCTTTAAACAGTAAAAAGGGTCCCACTGTGTCCCTTGTATAGTGTTTCTACTGTTGATGAACAATGTTTCTACTATTGAAACAGTCTATCTACTATTGAGTGGGGTCCAGCGACTGGGTCCGGCTGATTCACTGTGTTGTGGGGTCCGGCGGCTTCACTGTGCTGGTCGTTTTTTCTAATTCTTTCATTTTGCGGAGGAATTCTTCCGCATCTTGTAAGGCTTCATCAGATAATATCTTCTCTGATTCAATAGGTTGAGAGTCATCTGCGATATCATCGTTGCTGGTCTCACTTTGCATTGAAGTGTCTGATTTCTCATATTGATTGATAGAACGAAGCAAATTTCTTTTTACTTCCTCCAAATAGTCATTAATCATTTCTTCTTTATCCCCTTCTTGAAAGGAGATCTTTCTGGCAATGTGTTGCACTGAGCTATCGTCAATTTTCTCTTTCTGAGGGTTGCTGGAATATTCTTGGATTTTTATTTTAATGGAATCCAAGAGTTCTTGACCATATAACGTCTTTGTTTTGGGATCTTTTTTCATCAGTTTATCCCAGAAATTATTATAAAAGGTTCTGTATAAACAAGGAATTTGTTCCTCGGTGAATCCTACTTCCGGAGTCCATTTATGAATCCAAGGAATAGAGAATTCTAGGAAGAAATATATCTGATCAATCTTTTCTAAGTAACAGATATGATCTGTGTGTTATAACTCATTTAGAACTGGTGAAACTTTCGTCCATTCTTTGTATAACATAAGAAATGGATCGGGTAATATCTTTTCTGTCGGACCGTGGTATGACCACCAGTTTAAAAACCAATTATGAATAGGTTCTGCAAATATCTTTGCACACACTTTTACGAACCAAGTGTGCTTACGTCTATCATTATTGTAATAGAGTACTTTATCAAAGGCCTGGATATAATCCCAATAGGTAAAATTCATACGGGACTTGTTAAGGCTTATCTACCTTTCTTTCATTGTGGATATTCCCCAGTCTTCAACAGATATAATCTGTTTGATGATGATTTTCGAGAAGTTATAAACATTCTCCTCCGTGCTATAACTAGAAAAGTGCTGAAATTCTGCACTGCCTGTACTTGTGAGAATAGTCTCATAATAAGAACGGGTTTTGGTATGACATACCCAGATAATATAATCTATTTATCAAGTATCTCTGGAATATCTTCCACGGTTCATCTTTTCTTTGTATCTCAGAATTCTCCAAAAGAAATATCATTTCCTTTTTAGGCAATTATTCATAGGACTTGATATCATCATTGTCCTCTTTTGTAATTGAAGCAAAAGTATCACTTTGCTTTTGAGCTGTCAAATATGCCTGCAAATGTGCGTATAACGGACTGTCTTCTGGAATATCTTCCAGGTGAATGGATGGTCCTATCATTGAGGATTCGCCTCTGAGAGATATCTTCTCCTTATTCAAGCTCCTTCTTCCCATTTGTATAACTGGGGAGTTTGATGTGGATCCGTATGACGATCCTAAAGGCGATGTCCTTCCTTGGGAATGTGGGGATGATCTTCCCCTTCCTCTACCTCTAACTCTGCCCCATGGGGGTTCCATCCTGCAAATATTCATGAGATAAGAAATCTGGCAGAGAATTATCAATTCCCTTTTTGTATTGAATTTCGAAATCAAAGGGGGCTAATTGAGCCTGCCATCTTGCAAATATCATTTTTGAGGCATCATGTTTAAAATCTTTGTTAAACATATATTTAACAGATTGTGCGTCAGTTTTTATCAAAAACTTTTGATGGTATAAATCATCTTGGAATTTTAAAACACATTTAACTATGGTTAACATGTCATGAGCCACAGTAGCGTATTTTTTCTGGGCTTCAGACCATTTTCCAGAGTAAAATCTAATCAACTATTCATGATTATTATTTGGATTTATCTGTTTCAAAATCCTCCGTAACCAATGTTAGACGCATCTGTCTCGACAATCTTTTGCCATGTAGGATTAGCAAGGGTTAAACAAGGTAAAGATTTAACACGTTGCTTAATATTTTTAACTAAAATAGTATGACTATCAGTCCAAGGGTTTTTATAATCCTTTTTTAGCCTATCATATAAGGGAGCTAAATCACGAGACAAGTCTTTATAAAAAGGTGATATATAATTTAAACTTCCCAAAAACCTTTGTAACTGAGTTCTATCAGTAATAATATCGGGAAATTTTGAAGCAAAATCAATAGATCTTTGAATCAGAGTTATTTTTCCTTGACAGATATAATGTCCTAAAAATCGAATATTAGTTTGGAATAAACTCATTTTTTGTTTTGAAATAACCAAACCATTTTGTATAACAATTCTTTTAAAAATATCTAAATGCTTAATATGCATTTCAAATGTTTTGGAGAATATCAAAATGTCATCAATATAAACAATGATAAAATCCAGATATGGATTAAATATATCATTTATGATTTTTTGAAATTCAGAAGGGGTATTCTTTAAACCAAAAGGCATAATATTCCATTCATATTGCCCAAATGGAACATTAAAAGCAGTTCTATAAGTATGCTCTTTAAATATTTGAATTTGCCAATAACCAGATTTTAAATCAAACTTAGAAAATATATTGGCATCATATAATCTTGACAATAAATCCTTTTTATTGAGAATTGGATATCTTATCCATTTTAAAAACTTATTTAAAGGTTTTTAATTAATAACCAATCTAGGAATACCACGTTCTTTTTCAGCAGCATTATTAACATAAAAAGTTGTGCAAGACCAAGGAGATTTTGAGGGTTTTATCAAACCTTTTTGTAACAAGTTATCAATCTCTTTTTTGCAGAATTCTACCAATTCGGCATTCATCTGACAAGGTCGAGATTTTGTAGGAATATCATCTTCAGAGAAATTAGCTTCATATGGAAGAGAGACAATATGTTTTTTTCTATTCAAAAAAGCACTGGGATGCTCAGCACAAATATCAATAGCAATATTTTCGGAAATCAATTTAATCTTTTCCTGCACTTTTGTAGAATTCAAAGTATCAAATATATGCATACTAAATAATTCTAATTGTAACGAATCAATATGTCTTTGCTTCATATCAATTAAAGCATTTATATCTCTAGTTACTAGATCTGTAACAAAAATATAACTAATCTTTTTATCCTTATAAGTAGCTGTAAAACCTTTTGAGTCTATGCTAGTAAAAGGATAAATAGCATTAATAAAAGTTGTTTCAAGTATAATTGGAGGGTCTAACTGATTTTTAACCAAGAAAAAGAAGTGAGGAATGCAGACTTTATTCTGAAAAATACCAGTATTAGGTAATTTATACTCTATGTCTAAAGCATGTCCTGAAGCAGACTTTACCATATGAGTAGTTTTTTGAAAATATTTAGTAGGTACTAAACCTTCTTGAATGCAGCTAACATCAGCTCCACTATCAATCATAGCAATATTTGTGATAGAAAAACTATTATCAATTAGAATAGTACATTTAATATACCATCTATGAGCAGTAACAATTTGCATCATTCCCAAAAACATATCATGTTGAGAATCAATCTTAATAGGTTTTTCTTCAATATCATTTTCAGAAATACCTTTGTTTTTATCATCAGATTTCTCAGCTGGAGAATTGATTTTCTCAATCTGAGTAATCCTATGATCACAAATCATTTGATTTTATTTAAGAGATTTGATCTCTCTTTTCAAGTTTTCAACTTCAACTTTTAAATCATCGAAAGAAGAATTTCTTGTTGGAGTTGTACTTTTATTTAAAAGACGGTTATTAACCTCTAATAAAGAATAAGGAGCAGAATATTCAAATTCCTTTTTTGAGTTTTCAAAAGGTTTTGAAGAACTTGAACTAGTACTTGCAGCCAAATTTATAATTTTTTCATGAAGTTTATCATCAGTAACTTCTTTTAAAATTTCTATTACATTATCAGATATAATAGTTTTCATGTTCAAATCTTGGAACTGAGATTGCAATTTATAAAATTCATCATCATCACAGGTACATGTATTACCTCTGCAAGCTGTACAAGTATTATCAATATTTTTATCACTATCATATAAATCAAGTAAATCTACTTCAATTTCAGATTCTGACTCAGAATAATAATAATCAGATTCTGATCAAGAGGTGTATAACAAACCATAATCCTTATCACGTAACTCTTCATCTAGTTCTAAGGTTTTCAGCTTTTGAAGCTTACAATTTGGAGCTATATGGCCAAATTTTCCACATTTATAACACTTAATATTAGCAAGATCTCGCTTAGACCTATTTTTCGTAAATCTAGTAGACTTGCGATGGGCTTTCTTAGCATCACGCTCTTCTTTGGACCTATATCTTGATCTCTTTTTCTTATAAGGACTGTCTGGGTTAGGGTATCTATGATACTTGTGTTTCTTCTTCTTATGAGTAGAAGTCTCGGGTAAACCGAACTGGGTGCAAAAGTCTCCTAATTAGTTTATCTCCTTAAGCTTATCCATCTTAAGCTGTCTGGATAATTTTAACTCATTGCACAAGTTTAATCCTTCTTGTGTGCATATTCCTATCAATTTTCCATAGGTATAATCTTTGTACGGAATTTCACCATAGCTACCCCTTAGAGTTTTTCTAACTCTTTCAGCAAATAAGGAGGGAAGGCCATCTATAAACTTAGCTTTCCAATGTTCATACTTATTTTCGGGTAATTCCATTACTCTACTCATAAAAGTATCTTTATACCATCTAAACTTGCTTAAGGTCCTACATCAAAGGCCATTTAGCAGAGTACGGACAGTCTAGTTCTGATTGGTAAATCTACCATTGAAATATTCTAATATGGTAAGAACAAGGGTGTAAACAGTATCTTCTCTATTTTTCACTAGAGCCATGCCTAAGTTATCAACTCCTTCATCAGTGGCTATTGCATTAATAACCATTTTCCTTTCATCAGCAGTTAAATAATTATCCCACCAGCCATGAAGCTGGCCAGTGAAACCTGCAACAATTATTTTGCAAATAGTTCTATCTGTATTTTTCATACTTTTACAGATAGTTGCATACATAAGCATTCTATGCACAAGAATAGTCAATTGTCTATCAGTCAAACCATCAAGATTCCATTCATAAATTTCGGAACCACTATAAGACGTATTAGTCTGATTCTAATCATGTTCCTTTATTAAAACATCTTGAGGAGTAGGACGATTATAATAATAAGTTTGCATTCTGGGTTTATCAGCATACTTACCATTCTTTTTAGGATAACTTCTGAGTATATTATACTCTGACCAAACTTCATTTTTATAATCAAAAGTGGTATCTAATTTATCAGCAAAATCTTTTGATAAATCAATAGGTTTAATATTTAAACCAGATAACTTTTTATCAAGAAGTTCTTCTAAATCATTTAAAAATTTGAATTTAAAATCCTGAATCTCAGGGGGTCTTTGAACATGAGTAAGAACAATTTGAGGTTCTGATTTGCTTCCAGACGTAGAGGCAATATCAGTTGTCTTCTTGCTAGTACTTATATCTTTTATCAAAATAGTTAATTCATCAAATTTTTTATCAAGAGAACTGATGTGTTCACCCAAAACTTTAACATATAAACTTAAATAGTTATTTTGCGAAATCAAATTATTAATTTCTGCGACGCTGACTGCAGCAATATCTTCATCAATAAATTTTTGAAATGCAGTAAATGTAATACCTATATTATTTTGGTAAAACAAAAGGTGCTTGAGGAGGGTATATTGCTTTAGTAATATTGCCCTTCCCATCTTTATAAGATCTTTCTAAAACCTTTATATAAAGCGGTAAATAAGTGGTTATAAACCAAGGAACAAAATACATAATTTGATTATGTAGAGCACAAGTTTCATAAAACTCTTGAGAAATATTATTTAAATCCTCTTTACTATAAGTATCAAAAAACCAAGTTTTAAACCAGTTCCATTTATTAAAAAAAAATCTTTTTGAATATATTTTCTAGCTTGTGACCCTGGACTAAAATCTATTTGGTGTGGGATCATTAAGTATCATTGGGGTTGAAATCCATTTCGGATGCAGAAGGAATATCCTTATCAGAAATATTATCACTATCCTGAACAATATTTGTTTGGGGGTTAATCTTATCCCTTTCAACTGGCTTATCACCCATTTTGGTAGAAATTGTATGCAAAGATGCAGCACGATTTTTAGCTGGTCCATTGTAACGACCTGGCCGGTCGTTTCGAGAGTTATAGCCCCATTTTCCCCATTTCTACTTCTTTTTGTGTTATTCAGCTATATTATGTTATATCGGGTTAGTTGGTTCAGGTCCGGAAGGAACTCAGAGTGAATTGAGACACTTAGTCTCTTAAGTAGAAACTTAAGTTGAAAAAGTCAACCGGATGTTGACCTATGTGTAAACGATCTCGGATTTGAATTCTGATGGTTCTGTTAGCTCCGTTAGGTGATTTTGGACTTAGGAGTGCATCCAGAATGTGATTTGGAGGTCTGTGGTAGAATTAGGCTTGAATTGGCGAAATTGGAAATTTGACGATTCCTGTCGGCAGTGGAAAATTTGATATCGGGGTCGGAATGGAATTCCGGAATTTGGAGTAGGTTATTAGTGTCATTTGTGACGTGTGTGCAAAATTTGAGGTCATTCGGATGTGGTTTGGTTGGTTTTGGCATCGGTTGCCGAATTTGGAAATTTAGAAGTTCTTAGGCTTGAATCCGACGGTAATTTTATGATTTGATGTTGTTTTGAGTGATTCGAAGGTTCGACTAAGTTGGTATGTTGATATATGACTTGTTGGTATTTTTGGTTGAGGTCCCGAGGGCCTCGGGGTGATTCCGGGTGGTTAACGGATTTGTTGAAGTTGGAATTGCAGCTGGAGCTGCTGCTTATACTATTTCCGCACCTGCAGAAGAAAGGGTCGCAGGTGTGAGGCCGCTGGTGCACGTGGGGAGTGCGCATGTGCGGGAGATGCTGGGCCAAGGCTGGGGTCCGCAGGTGCGGAATCTGGGTGATTAAGTAAGTTGCGTAGGTGCGGCTTCTTGGACCGCAGGTGCGGTCGCGCGGGTGCAAGAAAATGGCCGCAGGTGCGAAAAACCTGGGCAGAAACCATAAATAGAACCCTTCGCGAATTTTGGTCATTCTTCACAATTTCAACTCGGTTTTTAGAGCTTTTGGGAGAGGTTTGAAGAGGGAATCAAGGGAATTTCGTTGAGGTAAGTTACTTGAACCCTAATACTTGTATATATGGTGATTTCCCGTTGTTTTAATCATGGTAATTTGTGGAAATGAGGGGTTAGGGCTTGGAATTTTTGGAGAGTAATTTAAGGATTTGAAGGACCAAATGATGTCGGATTTTGATGAATTTGGTATGGTTAGACTCATGAGTGAATGAGCTTTCTAGTTTTGTAAGTTTTGTCAGATTTCGAGACGTGGGCTCGGGGGCCGGGTTTGAGCCAATTTCGGGTTTTGGTCTAATTTTGTAGTTTTTCTTGTGGAATTAATTCCATTAGTGCGTATTGATGGTATTGTAATCATTTTGAATAGATTCGGAGCATTTGGAGGCCGAGTCCAGAGGCAAGATCATTGCGGGTTAGAGATTTGACCGGTTTGAGGTAAGTAACGATTGTAAATCTAGTCCTGAGGGTATGAAACCCCGGATTTTGTATCATTCTACTATTTTTAGTGACGCACATGCTAGGTGACAGGCATGTGGGCATGCACTGTTGGGGATTTTTGACTTGGTCCATCCCGTAGCAACTGTAAAGTTTCATACTTTGTTGAAACCATTGATACTTATATGTTTTAGAAAGATTTTCTATAAATGGGGCTGAGTGCAATGTTTGGGCCTTGCGCCAATGTTGTTTGGACCCTTAGGGGTTGTTTCTTACTATCCTCTCACTGTTTTCGATTGAAAATCTATACTCAGTCATGTTTATACTTGTTTACCGCATAACTCAACTTTATGACTCTATTTTGATACATATAAATGTTTTGGGCCGAATGCCCTGTTTTACTGAAATGCCCGAGTGGCCTGATTTGTGAGGATGAGTGTGGATCGGGGCTGCCCGCCTGCAACATACTTTATGACTGAGTGAGGCCGAGGGCCTGATTTGTGAGGATGAGTGTGGATCGGGGCTGCCCGCCTGCAGCATACTTTATTATTATCGCACGTGAGTTATTCATGCAGATTATAGTGTTTGGGCTGCCTGCCTGCAGCATATTTTATTATTATCGCATGTGAGTTGTCCATGCAGATTATAGCGCTTGGGATAAAGGAGCCCCTCCGGAGTCTATACACACCCCCAGTGAGCGCAGGTAACTACTGAGTGCGAGTGCCGAGTGCCGAGTGCCGAGAGCTGGGTGGCTGGGAGGCAAGAGTGATTGTGAGGTATGCCCGAGTAGCAAGAGTGATTGTGAGGTATGCCCGAGTAGCAAGAGTGATTGTGAGGTATGCCCGAGTGGCACGAGTGACTGTGAGGTTTGCGCGAGGGGCTGTATACGAGTGATGTTTTGCCCGAGGGGCTGTTTATGATTTCATCATTTTTGCTCACTTTTGCATTGAGCCTTTGTTTGAAAAACTGTTGGAAAAATGTCTTTAAATGATTTTTACTGGAACTGGGTTTAAACGAGATGTTTGATTCAAATCCTGATTTTAAAAGCAAGTGGTATTTTACTGAGATTCCTTATATGAACGTTATATGCTTTATTGTTCGTTACTACTGCTCAATATTTATTTATTGTTGTTACTTACTGAGTTGGCGTACTCACGTTACTCCCTGCATCTTGTGTGCAGATTCAGGTATAGCTGGACACGGTAGCGGTTATTGAGTATTCTGGTTGCAGATTTTCTTGGAGATAGCAAGGTAGCTGTTTGGTGATCGCAGCCCCTGCTCTTCCCCCTCTTGTCTTCCTCTAGTTGTATTTAGCTATTTTTTCAGGCTGAGTTAGCCTTGATATTGTTAGACAGATTATAGTATATGCTCATGACTAGTGACACCCCGATGTCAGGCTTTTCCTTTCCGCACTTCTGTTTTTCTTTGATTGAAACTCTTTAAATGGAGGTTTTATGTTAAATAACCTTGAAATTATCTTTGAAATGAAAATATCAGTTTGTTTTGGAAATGAGTCGGCTTGCCTAGTTCCACGATAGGCGCCATCACGACAGGGGTTAGTTTTGGGTCGTGACAAGACTGGTTCAACAGGTGAAATATGTTGAATATCAGGCAACAGTCTACGATTAGTAAATGAATGTCTATTATAACTAGGACTAATAGCAGGCAAAAGTCTATTATTAGAAAATGATTGCCTATTATAAGTGGAACTATTATCATCAAATTGAATGCAAATCCTACCATCCGGATTTTGAGTAATATGAGAATATTCAGTATTACTGATAGCATTAGTTATCTGACTAGGGGATATAACCGAATCCAAAGTCCAAGTAGTTGGAAAATTAATTTCTTCCCACTTAATAGGTCTCCTCGTGGTGACCTTAGACTTTGCAAAATTGGTTTCCACTAATATAGTCTGATCGAATGTATCATACAGTTTACATCTAGGGTTTAACGTAGATAGTAATTTAAAATAAATTCTATATGATAAACATATAAGTTCATATCCAGGCGCATAATTATAACCATGCGTTTTCACATTTAATGTCAATGCATCAAGTATATTAACATCAGATAGAGATAATTGAAGATTGGATTGAGTATTAAAATATATTGGACCGTAGGCCATAGTAGATTCAATAGAACCCATCAGAGACTGTCTAAAATTTAGATTTCTAGCATCTCTGAGAGCATCTAAAAACGTCTCTGGTAACCCTTTAAGGGTTAATGGCTTAAAAGCAATTTGAACCATACCAACATGCAGATAATTATATTGATTTTAATATAAATCTACATCATGCTTGTTTAACAAACGAATAGTCTGTTCAGACGAATTTAAAGCTAAAGATTGCTCAGTAGTTTTAACTAGTTGTTTTGAAGAAAGTTTATCAAACCATCCATAATCATAAATTGTTCTAATAGAGACTTTAAGAATTGTCCATTTGTTTAACAAATCAAGGTTTTGAGGTATATCTACCTCTTCAAGTCTAGTATTTTTCATACTAGTTTCTCCTAAATTCATAATGAGAATAACATATCTATGTCGAATACTTCAGATCTATCTCATATATACTATGAAAGTTCCTAGGCTCTGAAGCTAAATTACGAGATAAATATTTATAAAAAGGTGATATATAATTTAAACTTCCCAAAAATCTTTGTAACTGAGTTTTATCAGTAATAATATCGGGAAATTTTGAAGCAAAATCAATAGATCTTTGAATCGGAGTTATTTTTCCTTGACAGATATAATGTCCTAAAAATCAAATATTAGTTTGGATTAAACTCCTTTTTTGTTTTGAAATAACCAAACTATTTTGTATAACAATTCTTTTTAAAATATCTAAATGCTTAATATGCATTTCAAATATTTTGGAGAATATCAAAATGTCATCAATATAAACAATGATAAAATTCAGATATGGATTAAATATATCATTCAAGATTTTTTAAAATTCAGAAGGGGCATTCTTTAAACCAAAAGGCATAACATTCAATTCATATTGCCCAAATGGAACATTAAAAACAGTTCTATAAGTATGCTTTTTAAATATTTGAATTTTCCAATAACCAGAATTTAAATCAAACTTAGAAAATATATTGGCATCATATAATCTTGACAATAAATCCTTTTTATTGGGAATTAGATATCTTATCCATTTTAAAAACTTATTTAAAGGTTTATAATTAATAACCAATCTAGGAATACCACGTTCTTTTTCAGCAACATCATTAACATAAAAAGTTGTGCAAGACCAAGGAGATTTTGAGAAGTACAACTCCAGCAAGAAATTCTTTTTTTAATGATTCAAAAGTTGAAGTTGAAAACTTGAAAAGAGAGATATAATCTCTTACACAAAATAAAATGATTTGTGATCATATGATTACTCAGATTGAGAAAATCAATTCAACAGCTGAGAAATCTGATGATAAAAACAAAGATATTTCTGAAAATGATATTGAAGAAAAGCCTATTATGATTGATTCTCAACGTGATATGTTTTTGGGAATGATGCAAATTGTTACTGCTCATATATGGTATATTAAATGTACTATTCTAATTGATAATAGTTTTTCTATCACAAATATTGCTATGATTGATAGTGGAGCTGATGTTAGCTGCATTCAAGAAGGTTTAGTACCTACTAAATATTTTCAAAAAACTACTCATATGGTAAAGTCTGCTTCAGGACATGCTTTAGACATAGAGTATAAATTACCTAATACTGGTATTTGTCAGAATAAAGTCTGTATTCCTCACTTCTTTTTATTGGTTAAAAATCAGTTATACCCTCCAATTATACTTGGAACACCTTTTATTAATGCTATTTATCCGTTTACTAGCATAGACTCAAAAGGTTTTACAGCTACTTATAAGGATAAAAAGATTAGTTACACTTTTGTTACAGATCCAGTAACTAGAGATATAAATGCTTTAATTGATATGAAGCAAAGACATATTGATTCGTTACAATTAGAATTATTCAGTATGAATATATTTGATACTTTAAATTCTACAAAAGTGCAGGAAAAGATTAAATTGATTTTCGAAAATATTGCTATTGATATTTGTGCTGAGCATCCTAGTGCTTTTTGGATTAGAAAAAAGCATATCATCTCTCTTCCATATGAAGATAATTTCTCTGAAGATGATATTCCTACAAAATCTCTACCTTTTCAGATGAACGCCGAATTGGTAGAATTCTGCAAAAAAGAGATTGATAACTTGTTACAAAAGGGTTTGATAAAACCCTCAAAATCTCCTTAGTCTTGCACAGCTTTTTATGTTAATAATGCTGCTGAAAAAGAACGTGGTATTCCTATATTGGTTATTAATTATAAACCTTTAAATAAGTTTTTAAAATGGATAAGATATCTAATTCCCAATAAAAAAGATTTATTGTCAAGATTATATGATGCCAATATATTTTCTAAGTTTGATTTAAAATCTGCTTATTGGAAAATTCAAATATTTAAAGAGCATACTTATAGAACTGCTTTTAATGTTCCATTTGGATAATATAAATAGAATGTTATGCCTTTTGGTTTAAAGAATGCCCCTTCTGAATTTCAAAAAATCATGAATGATATATTTAATCCATATCTGGATTTTATCATTGTTTATATTGATGACATTTTGATATTCTCCAAAACATTTGAAATGCATATTAAGAATTTAGATATTTTTAAAAGAATTGTTATACAAAATGGTTTGGTTATTTCAAAACAAAAAATGAGTTTATTCCAAACTAATATTTGATTTTTAGGACATTATATCTGTCAAGGAAAAATAACTCTGATTCAAAGATCTATTAATTTTGCTTCAAAATTTCCCGATATTATTACTGATAGAACTCAGTTACAAAGATTTTTGGGAAGTTTAAATTATATATCGCCTTTTTATAAAGATTTGTCTCGTGATTTAGCTCCCTTATATGATAGCCTAAAAAAGGATTATAAAAACCCTTGGACCGATAGTCATACTATTTTAGTTAAAAATATTAAGCAACATGTTAAATCTTTACCTTGTTTAACCCTTGCTAATCCTACATGGCAAAAGATTGTCGAGACAGATGCGTCTAACATTGGTTACGGAGGGATTTTGAAACAGATAAATCCAAATAATAATCATGAATACTTGATTAGATTTTACTCTGGCAAATGGTCTGAAGCCCAGAAAAAATACGCTATTGTGGCTCATGAAATGTTAACCATAGTTAAATGTGTTTTAAAATTCCAAGATGATTTATACAATCAAAATTTTTTGATAAATACTGACGCACAATCTGTTAAATATATGTTTAACAAAGATTTTAAACATGATGCCTTAAAAATGATATTTGCAAGATGGCAGGCTCAATTAGCCCCCTTTGATTTCGAAATTCAATACAAAAAGGGAATTGATAATTCTCTGCCAGATTTCTTATCTCGTGAATATTTGCAGGATGGAACCCCCATGGGGCAGAGGTAGAGGTAGAGAAAGGGGAAGATCATCCCCACTTTCCCAAGGAAGGACATCGCCTTCAGGATCGTCATACGAATCCACATCAAACTCCCCAGTTATACAAATGGGAAGAAGGAGCTTGACTAATGAGAAGATATCTCTCAGAGGCGAATCCTCAATGATAGGACCATCCATTCACCTGGAAGATATTCCAGAAGACAGTCCGTTATACGCACATTTGCAGGCATATTTAACTGCTCAAAAGCAAAGTGATACTTTTGCTTCAATTACAAAAAAGGACAATGATGATATCAAGTCCTATGAAAAATTGCCTAAAAAGGAAATGATATTTCTTTTGGAGAATTCTGAGATACAAAGAAAAGATGAACCCTGGAAGATATTCCAGAGATACTTGTTAAATGGTATCAAAGCCTAGGAACTTTCATGGTATATATGAGATAGATCTGAAGTATTCGACATAGATATGTTTCTTCTCATTATGAATTTAGGAGAAAGTAGTATGAAAAATATTAGACTTGAAGAGGTAGATATGTTATTCTCATTATGAATTTTGGAATGAATTGGAACACTTAGTTCCAAGGGTTATAGCTTAAGTTAAAATAGTGATCAGATGTCGACTTATGTGTAAACGACCTCGGAATTTAATTCTGATGATTCCAATAGCTCTGTATGGTGATTTTGGACTTAGGAGCGTGTATGGAAAATTATTTGGAGGTCCGTAGTGGAATTTGGCGTGAATTGCCAAAAGTTGAATTTTTGGGAAGTCTAACCGGGGAGTTGACTTTTTGATATTGGGGTCGGAATACGATTCTGGAAATTGGAATAGTTTCGTTATGTTGTTTATGACTTGTGTGCGAAATTTGAGGTCAATCAAACGTGATTTGATGTGTTTCGGCGCAAGTTGTAGAAACTAGAAATTTCAAGGTTCAATGATTTTGAATTGAGGTGTAATTCATCGTTTCGATGTTATTAGGTGTGATTTGATGCCTTGAGTAGGTCCGTGTTATGTTATGGGACTTGTTGATACAATTGGTTGAGGTCCCGGTGGCCTCGGGTGAATTTCGGACGGTTAACAGATCAAATTTAGACTTAAGGAAATGCTGAAACTGCTGCCTACTGATGTGATCGCACCCGCGAAGATTTTGATCGCAGGTGTGAAGCCGCAGAAGTGGCCAAGAGTGGGACTGGGCAGTGCTCGCAGGTGCGAGGAATTTGCCGCATCTGCGAGGCAGCAGATGCGAAGGAGTTGGCGTAGATGCGGATTGGGGCTGGCGTGAGGCGACCGCAGGTGCGAAGGGGAATACACATCTGCGAAGTCCACAGATGCGAGAATAGTGCCGCAAATGTGAGATTTTAGAGGGCCAGCTATTTTCCGCAGGCGCGCATTTTTGTCCGCAAATGCGGATGCGCATGTGCGAGCCCAGGCACCGCAGGTGCGGAAATGCCTGGACAGTGTTTAAAAATGAGGGTTCCGAGATTTTGTTTCTCATTTTGTACATTTTGGAGCTCGGTTTGGGCGATTTTGGAGAGGAAATTTTCCACACAACTTGGGGTAAATGTTCTTAACTCCCTTGTGATTATATTCCATGAATTCATCTTCATTTTTGGTGTAAGATTATTGAATCTTCAAGAGAAAAAGAAGGAAATTTCTATAATGTCACAAAACGAACTTTTCAAGTTTGAATATCGATTTGGAGTCGGATTTGAGTGAAATTAGTATGGTTGAACTTGTAATTGGATGGGTTATCGTATTTTGTAAGTTTCGTCAGATTTCGAGACGTGGGCCCCACGGGTATTTTTGGGGCGTAATTTCGGATTTTGTGAAAATATTAGCATTTTGATATGGAATTAATTCCTATGAATTATGTAGACTGAATCAAATTAATTGTGGTAGATTCGAGCCGTTCGGGAGTTGATACGCGCATAATGGGATTTCTGGAGCATTGTTTAGCTTGCTCGATATTGGATTCAGCTTGTTCGAGGTAAGTAACTCTTCTAATCTTGGAGTTGAGGGTATGAACCCTGAATATATGTATTTTTATGAATTGTTGGGAGGTGACGCATATGCTAGGTGACGGGCGTGTGGGCATGCACTATAAAAATTATGACATAATTGTTTCTGTGGAATTTTATAGATAAATAATCTTGGCATTTTCCATGCGGTTTTATGTGTTAAAGAAATTGAGCTGAAAAGCATATTAATAATCATATTGAGGCTATGTGCCAGTATTATTGGGACCCACAGAGGTCATATTGTTGTGAATTATTGTGTTAAACTGAAAATTCATAGTTAGTCATATTCATTTCATTGCATATCATAACTCAGTTTTATGACTCTACTTTGATGCATAAAAATGTTTTGGGATGAATGCCCTATTTTACAGAGATGCCCGAGTGGCTTGAGAGGTTTATGACTGAGTGAGGCCGAGGGCCTGATTTATGTTGCATATTCATGGGATCGGGCTGCACGCCGCAGCATGTTGCATATTCATGGGATCGGACTGTACGCCGCAGCATGTTTGATATCAGCCGAGGGCCTGATTGGTGAGGATGAGTGTGGATCGGGGTTGCCCGCCTGCAGCATACTTATGACTGAGTGAGGTCGAGGGCCTAATTGGTGAGGATGAGTGTGGATCGGGCCTGCCTGCCTGCAGCATACTTTATTATTATCGCATGTGAGTTGTCCATGCAGATTATAACGCTTGGGATGAAGGATACCCTCCGGAGTCTGTACACACCCCCAGTGAGCGCAGGTACCTACTGAGTGTCGAGTAATGAGTGACTGGGAGGCATGAGTGATTGTGTGGTATGCCCGAGTGGCACGAGTGACTGTGCGGTTACTCGAGGGGCTGTATATGAGTGATGTTCTGCCCGAGGGGCTGTTTATGATTTTATCATTGAGTTGCATTGCATTGGCATGCACACATGACATACATGCATAGAGATGTATTTTACCTCATGTTGTACAACATCACATCATTCATGATTTCTCACATATGTTTTTGACAGATGGGCATAGTGATGCATTTGTTTTACACGGGTTATCCGAAAGGAAAATGAAACATCTTATTTATTATTGACAAGATTTTGGGAGAAATTTATTGTTTTCAAACTATTCATATTTTTGACAACTCCAGCAAATAATTTAGGTCTTCACTGATGTATTTGAAAGAAAGAACTACTATATTTGAAATCATGATTTGGCTGGGTATTTTATCCCTGGGTTACTTCTGGTATTATTTGCTTTATGTTGTAATGGATTGTTGTGGACAATTGGTTTTGGACCCGACTTGGTGGAAGCTCGTCACTACTTTCAACCTACGGCTAGGTTTGTTACTTACTCAGTACATGGGGTCGGTTGTACTGATACTACACTTTTGCACATTACGTGCAGATGTTGGCTGTTGTTGTTGATGTGCTTGATGGTTGCGGGACTTGAAGATGTACCGGCATTCCTGTTGTAGCTGCCTTTTTGTTCAGGGTAGCCTTAGATTTATAAAAGCTCTGTTTATGTATTATTCAAACAGACTATGTATTTATTTCATTTCCGCTTTGTATACTCTATTCTTAGAAGCTCATGATTTGTAGCACCAGTTCTTGGGGATTGTACATGATTTAGAGCCTTATTCACTTAAATTGCTTTAATGATTATTATTGAAATCGGATAGTTAGTAATCGGCTTACCTAACGGGTTGGGTTAGGTGTCATCACGACTAGTGGGATTTTGGGTCGTGACAAGGTGGTATCAGAGCTCTAGGTTCATAGGTTCTACAAATCATTAGCAAGTGCCTAGTAGAGTCTTGCGGATCGGTATGATGACATCCATACTTATCTTCGAGAGGCTACAGGGCATTTAGGATATATACTTCCCATCTTTCTTTCCTTTTCGTGCGAGATTGATTCAGCTTGAGACATAACTGAGATTGATTCAGCTTGAGACATAACTCTTTGAATTCCTTCCATGTATTCGTATGCGCATATGAGTGCTCGGTATCAGCTGTGCATCGCCGGCTTGTGATTTTTTGAACGAGGTTCAAGAGGTGTATTCTGTGTTTTGGTAATGGGCTAGTCTGGAGGACTTGAAGCCAAGTTTAGACCGCAGCTTAGGCTCGGTAGCTTCAGTTATAACTTGTACAATTGGACTCATATGTTCGGTAATGACCCTATAGTGGAATTTGTGGCTCGATGAGCGGTGGAATGGCGGTATGATGGGTATGATGTGACTGCAGGATGTGTTAAGACGATTTTAATGTGACGAGAAGTGTTTCCTTGAAATGTAAAGAAATGGCCATTGGGTGCTTGATTTTCGTTTTAATGTGACGCACAGTCTTGAGTATGAATGTTTTGAAGGATCTTTTATATTGTTAAATTTTGGGGTAAATTAAATTCTCATGTCTGGGTAATGAGTTTGGACGCAGATTGACTAAGTGATTGCATAGTAATTATGACTGCGAAAAGATATAACAAGATACCAGATTGAGGCTAAGCAGGTGAATTATCCCCTGCGGAGTAGTCTATGTAGGAGTATTTCTTATGATGTGAGTGTAGAGTTTCTTTCTGCCGACGGGGTGTATAGGTGGAGATTTGAATCTGAATCTGGTTGAGAAAGTTGATTTTTATGTTAAGAGGATGAATACGAGCTTAGCGGATGATTGGGGTATTTTTATGGTTGGCGTTGTACGAACTTGGGAAGAAGTTTCGTTGGACTGACTGTGGCATTATGGCAGTAAGAGGGTATTGGTATTGTGAGTTATGGAATGTTTTAATCTATGGCTTTGAGCCAAGTGGGGGAGTCTGCTATTAACCATTTGATTTCATGGTTAGGTGTTAAATTTTAATTTTGGTCGGAGGCATACTTGTGGGTTAGCTATGACTTGCAGAAGTTGAGATCGAGGATGACTCGAATAAGTAAAATTCCTGGTTAAGGATTATATTTCACGTATGAGTAACTGAAATTCGCGGGATGAGTGAGTTGTTATTGGTGAATGATGTAGCGCGCACGAAGTATGAATTTGATATGTGGTGTTAAAGTAGAGTTACTTCTTTGAGTGTTGTGATGCTAATGGGCCACGTGTCCTTTGGCCCATTTGGGCGGTGCAATTAGATTTGAGCAAAATGGGTGACTCCCGAGAAAATTTTAGTGGGTTTGAGAATTATATATAGCAATTGAGAATGTTTCCGGACTTATGTAAATCCGAGACTTGCGTTTGATGGTGCCTGAACTTGCGGAAATTCTATATGACTATGGATTCTACATTTTTGTATAAGGAAGGTAAGAAGAACAATTTCAAATTCACATAAGGTATTCTCAGAGTGAGTATTATAGTTGTAGTATTTTTTAAGGTACTTAAAAAGAATACAGTTGTTTATAGGCAGTAGGGCATTGTGGTTCTATGCTAAGGTTTGTAGGGTATGTTGTGGTTAAAGATCATGGTATTTTAGCAAGAAAAAGTATCTATCTAAAGACAAATTCGGAAGGGACTTGGAGAAATAGGACAACAGGGTAGTAGGTTGGATTAGTATGGTAATGGATAAGATCGGTTCTTTGGGTGCTTATGAGGTGGGGGTTTTCTACAGGTGCTTTGTGGTAATACACCTGAACTTGGCGACCTGCGTGGCTTGGTCGAGTTAGAGGAATTTAGTTTTAAGAGCTTGATTATGTGCAAATGGATTCCAAAGTATTCTTGATGGTTTCTACCGGTGTGGAGAACGTGTTATGTATTGTGATTTTCTCATGGAAAGAAGCAAGAGAAAGGTTTCTAATTAAAATGGTATGTAAATTATTGGTGGCTCAAAGTTGATAATAAGATTCTTATGCTTTTCACATGATGGCAAGATAGATGTTATGTGTTGTACGAAAGCTAGATTTTTATGTACAAGGTGGCAGTACAGTCTTGAAGAGAAGGTGACGAATGTTGGACAACATGGGCGGTTTCAAATAACTAGATGAATATTATTACTACTTGGTGTTGTATGAGAAATGGGAAGACTTCAGAAGGCGCATTGTATTTTACTTACGGAGGTATAAATTAGTATTGCGGTACTCACATGGTTGATAGATTGTTGATATTCAAATTTTGTCAAGTGGCACGGAAGAACTTTTAAAGTATTTCTCGTGGCATGATCATGTATAAGAGAGGTGTTAGGCAATCGAGCGGTGGAGATGGAATCAAATATGGCGATTCGCATGTTCTATGGATTCGGAGATTGGGAGTTCCCAGTAGCAGATTGTTTCATGGTTGTGGACTATGAAGTTGTGGCCGGAGTTAGCCATATGATAGAATGTGTTATGATTCAGTCATTATGGATTTTAGGAAGTATTTTTATCTATTTGTTGGTAACCCGAGTTGATTTGGGGGTCCATAGGTAGGCCCAATTAAAATGTGTATTCTACACCGAGCCGGAATGGTTGGCTCCATACTGTTATTATTAAGGGATGTGTCATTTGGTTGATGTTGAACTTATTCGTGTTCTCAAATGATCTCTAAGTTATTTCTTTATGCTACGAGGAGTTGTGATTCATTGGTTATGTGCACAGATGGTGCGGTTCTATTTGAGCTTTATAGCGGAATTTGAGTGTGATGAGTAATTGGGTATTGCATGATTGATAGCGTAATGGTTATGTCTTTTTAGGTTTTTGTGTGGTATTTTTATCATTCGCCTCTCCGTCGTTATTAAATTGGAGCAGGGTGGCTCGGAGTATATAATATTGTAACGACCCGGCCGATCGTTTCAAGAGTTATAACCCCATTTTCCCCATTCCTACTTCTTTTTGGTGTTATTCAGCTATATTATGTTATATCGGGTTAGTGGGTTCGAGTCCGGAAGGAACTTGGAGTGAAATGAGACACTTAAGTCTCATAATTGAAAAATTGAGTTAGAAAAGTGGACCGGATATGGACCTATGTGTAAACGATCTCGGATTCGAATTCTGATAATTCCAATAGCTTCGTATGGTGATTTTGGGCTTAGGAGCGTGTCCGGAATATTATTTGGAGGTCCGTAGAGGAATTAGGCTTGAAATGCCGAAAATTTAATTTTTGAGAAGTTTGACCGGGGGGTTGACTTTTTGATATCGGGGTCGGAATCCAATTCTGAAAATTGGAATAAATCTATCATGTCATTTAGGACTTGTGTGCAAAATTTGAGGCCAATCGGACGTGATTTGATAGGTTCCGGAGTTGTTTGTAGAAATTAGAAATTTCAAAGTTCATTAGGCTTGAATTGGGGTGTAATTCATGGTTTTAGCGTTGTTTGAGGTGATTTGAGGATTCGACTAAGTTCGTATGATGTTTTAGGACTTGTTGGTATATTTGGTTGAGGTCCCGAGGGCCTCGGGTGAGTTTCGGATGGTTAACGGATCAAAAATTGAACTAGAACAGCTGCTGCAATATCCTTCTGTTGGAAATTGCTTCTGCCAGCCTAGATGTAAGCCCGGATCGAGCTCAGGGTCGAGGGCCATGATCAAAGCCCAGATCGACCTCAGGGTCGAGGGCCACGATCGACGCCATGATCGAGCCCAGAGTTGAGGGCCACGATCGAAGGCATGATCGAGCCCAGGGTCGAGGGTCACGGTCGAAGGTCGGGTCGAAGACATAATAGAGGGACAGGATCAAGAACCAAGATCGAGGGGCAGGACCGAGGACCAGGATCGTAGACCTCAATCGAAGGCCAAGATTGAAGGCCAAGATTAAGGCAGAACCGAGGATGTCTGGGCAGAATTATAAAAACAGGGACTTCGTCCCATTTGCCATTTTTGACAAATTGGAGCTTGAGGAGAGGTGATTTTTGATATATTTTCAAGGAAAACTTGAGGTAAGTCCCTTGTGATCATTTATACTCCATAATATTGAATTATCATCGAATAATCCGACTAGATTACATGATTTTGAGGTGTAAATCGGAGATTGGAACTTAGAAATTTGGAAATAAGATTTGTAGATTTGAGGGTCGAGTTGAGGTCTGATTTTGGTAAAATTGGTATGGGTAGACTCGTGGTTGAATGGGCTTTCGTATTTTGTAACTCTTGTCGGGTTCCGAGAAGTGGCCCCCACAGGCAATTTTTGAGCTAATTTTCGGATTTTTATGGAAAAATCATTATTATCTTGTGGAATTAATTCCAATGAATTTTATTGACTGAAACGAATTATTTGTGACTAGATTCGAGGCATTCGGAGGCCGATTTGCGAGGCAAAGGCATAGCAGAGTAAAAAGTTTCACGTTTTGAGGTAAGTAACGATTGTAAATCTAGTCGTGAGGGTATGAAACCCCGAATTTTGTATCATTCTACTATTTTTAGTGACGCACATGCTAGGTGACGGGCGTGTGGGCGTGCACTGTTGGGGATTTGTGACTTGGTCCGCCCCGTAGCAACTGTAAAGTTTCATACTTTGTTGAAACCATTGATACTTATATGTTTTAGAAAGATTTTCTGTAAATTGGGCTGAATGCCATGTTTGGGCCTTGCGCCAATGCTGTTTGGACCCTTAGGGGCTGTTTTTTTACCATTCTCTCACTGTTTTCGATTGAAAATCTATACTCAGTCATGTTTATACTTGTTTACCGCATAACTCAGTTTTATGACTCTATTTTGATGCATATAAATGTTTTGGGCCGAATGCCTTGTTTTGCTGAAATGCCCGAGTGGCCTGATTTGTGAGGATGAGTGTAGATCGGGGCTGCCCGCCTGCAGCATACTTTATGACTGACTGAGGTCGAGGGCCTGATTTGTGAGGATAAGTGTGGATCAGGGCTACCCGCCTGCAGCATACTTTATTATTATTGCACGTGAGTTGTCCGTCCAGATTATAGCGCTTGGGTTGAAGGAGCCCCTCCGGAGTCTGTACACACCCCTAGTGAGCACAGGTACCTACTGAGTGCGAGTACCGAGTGCTGAGTGACTGTGAGGCGAGAGTGATTGTGAGGTATGCCCGAGTGGCAAGAGTGATTATTAGGTATGCCCGAGTGGCAAGAGTGACTGTGAGGTATGCCCGAGTGGCAAAAGTGATTGTGAGGTATGCCTGAGTGGCACGAGTGACTGTGAGATTTGCCCGAGGGGTTGTTTATGATTTCATCATTTTTGCCCACCTTTGCATTGAGCCTTTGTTTGAAAAAAAAACTGTTGGAAAAATGTCTTTAAATGATTTTTACTGGAACTGGGTTTAAACAAGATGTTTGATTCAAATCCTGATTTTTTTTAGAGTATGTGGTATTTTACTGAGATTTCCTGATATGAACGTTATATGCTTTATTGCTCGTCACTGCTACTCAATCTTTATTTATTGTTGTTACTTACTGAGTTGGCGTACTCACGTTACTCCCTGCACCTTGTGTGCAGATCCAAGTGTAGCTAGACACGGTAGCGGTTATTGAGTGTTCTAGTTGCAGATTTTCTTGGAGATAGCAAGGTAGCTATTTGGTGATCGCAGCCCCTGTTCTTCTCCCTCTTATCTTCCTTTAGTTGTATTTAGCTATTTTTTGGGTTGAGTTAGCCTTGATATTGTTAGACAGATTGTAGTATATGCTCATGACTAGTGACACCCCGATGTCGGGCTTTTCCTTCTGCACTTTTATTTTGATTGGAACTCCTTTACGAAGGTTTTTATGTTAAATAACCGTGATATTATCTTTAAAATGAGAATATCGGTTTGTTTTGGAAATGAGTCGGCTTGCCTAGTTCCACGATAGGCACCATCACGACAGGGGTTAGTTTTGGGTCGTGACAAATATGAACCTCGTGTTAGAATCGGGTGATGGTTCTACGGTGTATGATGAATTTTCAGTGTTTCTTTGTGGGAGTACTTGTTAATCTGGCGGGGCAGTTCTCTCATTTGAGTCATTTTCCATGACTGGGTACATTTGAATTTTTGCGTATTAGTGCACGGATGGCACGAGTTGTGGCTCCGAGTTATATTGGTGTGGTATGTGTGTGGAGCAGTTATGTTTAGTAATATAAGGTCATTGGACCTGGAATGAGTACTATCAGGTTTAATTTCGGTATATTCAGGAGTATAATATTGAAAGTCGGCTCAAAAAGTGATTATGGTTCCGATTGGGGCGAGAGACCTCCATGACTTGTTGGTCTGATAAAGGGTTACGAGATTCTTCCTGTTTCTTTTATTATCAACAGTGTACGAAGGTTTTGGGATGAGGTTTGGTTCGATATGGGTTTAATACTAGTATGTGGTTGGTTTTGGAGTAGTCACTGTGATCAGGAATGGTGCTACGAGCACGCGAGTTGTGTAATATGCTGGGTGATTATATCCATGGTTATAGTTATAGCTCGATGCAGCTTATTCAGACTTATACAGTGTGTAAATGTAAGATTCATGTCTTGAAAGAAATTTTAAAAGTTGGAAATTAAACTCCAAGGTTTATGGGCTAAAGTTAAATTAATGATTTTCAGTTGCATTGTGTAGACAAGCCTATGTGGGATAGCGTGACGGGGGTTCACCCCCGGGTACGTGTGTGGTAAGATAGAACGGGGATTTGGTGGCTTGGAAACAACTCTTGGCACGTTCAAAGACGAACGTATGCTTAAGTGGGGGAGAATGTAACGACCCGATCGGTCGTTTTGAGTATTACAACCTTGCTTCCCCCTTTACTGCTCAAATTGTACTTTACAGTTGTTGTGTGAATTATCGGGGTAATTAGTTCGGGTCCAGTGAGGTTTTGGAATGAATTGGAACACTTAGTTCGAAGGGTTAAAGCTTAAGTTAAAATAGTGATCGGATGTCCACTTATGTGTAAACGACCTCGAAATTTAATTCTGATGATTCCAATAGCTCCGTATGGTGATTTTGGACTTAGGAACGAGTCCGAAAAATTATTTGGAGGTCCGTAGTGGAATTTGGCGTGAATTGCAGAAAGTTGAATTTTTTGAAAGTTTGACCGGGGAGTTGACTTTTTGATATCGGGATCAGAATTCGATTCTGGAAATTGGAATAGCTTCGTTATGTCGTTTATGACTTGTGTGCAAAATTTGAGGTCAATCAGACGTGATTTGATGTGTTTCGGTGCAAGTTGTAGAAACTAGAAATTTCAAGGTTCAATGATTTCTAATTGAGGTGTAATTCATCATTTCGATGTTTTTAGGTATGATTCGATGCCTCGAGTAGGTCCGTGTTATATTATGGGACTTGTTGATACAATTGATTGAGGTCCCGGGGGCCTCGGGTGAGTTTCGGATCGTTAACAGATCAAATTTGGACTTAAGGAAATGCTGGAACTGCTGCCTACTGGTGTGATCGCACCCGCAAAGATTTTGATCGCAGGTGCGAAGCCGCATGTGCTTGAAATAAGCCGCAGAAGAGGCCAAGAGTGGGACTGGGCAGTGCTCACAGGTGCGAGGAATTTTCTGCATCTGCGAGGCCGCAGGTGCGAAGGAGTTGGCGCAAATGCGGACTGGGGCTGGCGTGAGACGACCGCAGGTGCGAAGGGGAATGCACATCTGCGAAGTCCGCAAATGCGAGATTTCAGAGGGCTAGCTATTTTCCACAGGCGCGCATTTTTGTCCGCAAATGCAGATGACGCAGGTGCGAGCCCAGGCACCGCAGGTGCGGAAATACCTTGGCAGTGTTTAAAAACTAGGGTTCCAGGATTTTGTTTCTCATTTTGGACATTTTGGAGCTCGGTTTGGGCGATTTTGGAGAGGAAATTTTCCACACAACTTGGGGTAAGTGTTCTTAACTCCCTTGTGATTATATTCCATGAATTCATCTTCATTTTTGGTGTAAGATTATTGAATCTTCAAGAGAAATAGAAGGAAATTTTTATAATGTCACAAAACGAACTTTTCAAGTTTGAATACCGATTTGGAGTCGGATTTGAGTGAAATTAGTATGGTTGAACTTGTAATTGGATGGGTTGTCGTATTAATTCCTATGAATTGTATAGACTGAATCAAATTAATTGTGGTAGATTCGAGCCATTTGGGAGTTGATACGCGCATAATGGGATTTCTGGAGCATTGTTTAGCTTGCTCGATATTGGATTCAGCTTGTTCCAGGTAAGTAACTCTTCTAATCTTGGAGTTGAGGGTATGAACCCTGAATATATGTATTTTTGTGAATTGTTGGGAGGTGACGCACATGCTAGGTGACGGGCGTGTGGGCGTGCACTATAGAAATTATGACATAATTGTTTCTGTGGAATTTTATAGTTAAATAATCTTGGCATTTTTCATGCGATTTTATGTGTTAAAGAAATTGAGCTGAAAAGCATATTAATAATCATATTGAGGCTATGTGCCAGTATTATTGGGACCCACAGAGGTCATATTGCTGTGAATTATTGTGTTAAACTGAAACTTCATACTTAGTCATATTCATTTCATTGCATATCATAACTCAGTTTTATGACTCTATTTTGATGCATAAAAATGTTTTGGGCCGAATGCCTTGTTTTACTGAGATACCCAAGTGGCTTGAGAGGTTTATGACTGAGTGAGGCCGAGGGCCTGATTTATGTTGCATATTCATGGGATCGGGCTGCACGCCGCAGCATGTTTGATATCGGCCGAGGGCCTGATTGGTGAGGATGAGTGTGGATCGGGGCTGCCCGCCTGCAGCATACTTATGACTGAGTGAGGCTGAGGGCCTGATTGGTGAGGATGAGTGTGGATCGGGGCTGCCCGCCTGCAGCATACTTTATTATTATCGCACGTGAGTTGTCCGTGCAGATTATAGCGCTTGGGATGAAGGATCCCCTCCGGAGTCGGTACACACCCCTAGTGAGCGCAAGTACCTACTGAGTGCGAGTGCCGAGTGCTGAGTGACTGGGAGGCATGAGTGATTGTGAGGTATGCCCGAGTGGCACGAGTGACTGTGAGGTTTCCCGAGGGGCTGTATATGAGTGATGTTCTGCCCGAGAGGCTATTTATGATTTTATCATTGAGTTGCATTGCATTGGCATGCACACATGACATGCATGCATAGAGATGTATTTTCTCGTGCTGTACTGCATCACATCATTCATGATTTTTCACACATTGTTGACAGATGGGCATAGTGATGCATTTGTTTTTTTACACGGGTTATCCGAAAGGAAAATGAAACATCTTATTTATTATTGACAAGATTTTGGGAGAAATTTATTGTTTTCAAACTATTCATATTTTTGGCAACTCCAGCAAATGATTTGGGTTTTCATTGATGTATTTGAAAGAAAGAACTACTATATTTGAAATCTTGATTTGGCTGGGTATTTTATCCCTGAGTTACTTCCGATATTATTTGCTTTATATTATAATGGATTGTTGTGGACTATTGGTTTTGGACCCGACTTGGTGGAAGCTCGTCACTACTTTCAACCTACGGCTAGGTTTGTTACTTACTCAGTACATGGGGTCGGTTGTACTGATACTACACTTCTGCACATTGCGTGCAGATGTTGGCTGCTGTTGTTGTTGTGCTCGATGGTTGCGGGACTTGAAGATGTATCGGCATTCCTGTTGTAGCTGCCTTTTTGTTCAGGGCAGCCTTAGATTTATAAAAGTTCGTTTATGTATTATTCAAACAGACTATGTATTTATTTCATTTCCACTTTGTATACTCTATTCTTAGAAGCTCATGATTTGTACTACCAGTTCTTGAGAATTGTACACGATTTAGACCTTTATTCACTTAAATTGCTTTAATGATTATTATTGAAATCGGATAGTTAGTAATCGGCTTACCTAACGGGTTGGGTTAGGTGCCATCACGACTAGTTGGATTTTGGGTCGTGACAAATATCCACAATGAAAGAAAGGCAGATAAGCCTTAACAAGTCCCGTATGAATTTTACCTATTGGGATTATATCCAGGCCTTTGATAAAGTGCTCTATTATAATAATGATAGACATAAGCACACTTGGTTCGTAAAAGTGTGTGAAAAGTTATTTGCAGAACCTATTCCTAATTGCTTTTTAAACTGGTGGTCATACCACGGTCCGACAGTAAAGATATTACCCAAGCCATTTCTTATGTTATACAAAGAATGGACGAAAGTTTCACCAGTTCTAAATAAGTTATACCACACAGATCATATCTGTTACTTAGAAAAGATTGATCAGATATATTTTTTCCTAGAATTCTCTATTCCTTGGATTCATAAATGGACTCCGAAAGTAGGATTCATCGAGGAACAAATTCCTTGTTTATACAGAACCTTTTATAATAATTTCTGCGATAAACTGATGAAAAAGAATCCAAAAACAAAGACGTTATACGGTCAAGAACTCTTGGATTTCATTAAAATAAAAATCCAAGAATATTCCAGCAACCCTCAGAAAGAGAAAAATGACGATAGCTCAGTGCGGCACATTGCCAGAAAGATCTCCTTTCAAGAAGGGGATAAAGAAGAAATGATTAATGACTATTTAGAGGAAGTAAAAAGAAATTTGCTTCATTCTATCAATCAATATGAGAAATCAGACACTTCAATGCAAAGTGAGACCAGCAATGATGATATCGCAGATGACTCTCAACCTATTGAATCAGAGAAGATATTATCTGATAAAGCCTTACAAGATGCGGAAGAATTCCTTCGCAAAATGAAAAAATTAGAAAAACAACCAGCACAGTGAAGCTGCCGGACCCCACAACACAGTGAAGCCGCAGGAACCCAGTCGCTGGACCCCACTCAATAGTAGATAAACTATTTCAACAGTAGAAACATTGTTCATCAACAGTAGAAACACTGTTTTATACAGTAGAAACACTGTACAAGGGACCCAGTGAGACCCTTTTTACTATTTAAAGTTTCTTTTTCTTTTTCTATTTATAGGTTCATTCGTTCAGAGAGGAAAGAGAAGCCGAAAAACTCTCTCTCTCTTAAATCTCTCTCTCTCTCTCTCTATTGTAAGTTTGTAAGTACTACTTTGTAATCGAAGATCAAGTAAATAAAATATCAAGTTCTTCGTACTCAGGCCTTGCATCCCCGCCTCATAAGGTATTTATTCTTACTTATAGTATTTCTTCTAGTCTCTCCTCTCTGGCCGTGACTATGTCCGGCTAAGAGATTTCATATCAATGTTGAATATCTAACTTCTCTCCTATATAAACCATGAAAGATCTGGCCTCTATCAAAATATAAATGAATTTTATATATAGTTTCTTGACTTAGTTTCAAGATGGTGGTACAGTCTAATATAGCACTACTCTTATTGGCTTTGCCTTAGTGACTCTGTCTAGCCAGCCGTGAACCTTAGCCCGTTAAATGAAGTTGAAAAGGGAATTTTCTTTCACGGTTAATACTGCTAGATACATAGGCTCAATGAGAGTATGTATTATAATAAGACAGACCCCTTGCTTGAGTAAAAGGTTGAACTGTGATGACCCAAAATAACATCTTTAAATTTAATAAGTAATTATATGTTCTAAGACCTCGAAAAATACCATTTATCCTTCCTTGACTTGCGTGCACAGTTCGTAAAATTTTTTGAAAATTTTTCATGTGAAAAATGAATTAAAATGTGAAATAGAGCTTTAAAATTCAAGTGAGTTGACTTTGGTCAACGTTTTTAGCAAACGGACCCGGATTAGTGTTTTGATAGTTCCGGTAGCTCCGTATCGTGATTTGGGACTTGGGCGTATGCCCGAAATTTAATTTGGAGGTCCCTAGCTCAAGTTATGACCATTTAACGGAACTAGCAATTTAAAGGCTAAATATTCCAAGTTTGACCACGGGGTTGACTTTTTGATATCGGAGCCGAAATTCGATTCTGGAAATTTGAACAGCACCTTTATGTCATTTATGACTTGTGTGCCAAATTTGAAGTTATTCCGGATTCATTTAATATGTTTTGGCACGAGATTTGCAAATTAAAAGTTTAAAACTCAAAGTTTGAATCGGGGTGTGAATTGTAATTTCAGTGTTGTTTGACGTGATTTTAGACCTCGAGTCAGTCCGTATTATGTTACGGGACTTGTTGGTATATTCGAACAGGGTCCCGAATACCCCGAAAGTGAAACGGATCGATATCGGAACAAGAATTGGACTTAAGCAAAAAAATCTGAAATTTGGGTTCTGGTATAATCGCACCTGCGGAATTTTGACCGCAGGTGCGAGCTCACAGAAGCGAGACTTCCATTGCAGATGCGGCCTTCGCAGGTGCGGCCCTTTTGCGCAGAAGCGGACGTCGCAGGTGTGACATTTTGTCCGCAAATGCGAAACCTCGCCTGGCGGCCCATTTTCGCAGATGCGAGCTCGCATGTGCGAGCCCAGGCAACGCAGATGCGAAAATGCTGGGCAGAATACATAAAATCGGGTCTTAGCCATTTTTACTCATTTTTGAGTTTTGAGTCTCAGATTTGGGCGATTTCAAGGGGGATTTTCACGACTTTGAACTGGGTAAGTGTTATTTATCATATAGTGATTGTATTTCACAAATCCATGTCTATATTCATCATTTATTTCGGATTTAAATGGAAGAAATTGGAATTTTTGTAAAACTTTCCAAAAACGAAAAATTAAGATTTGAAGGTCCATTTTATATCGGAATTGGACAAATTTTATATGGTTGAACTCGTATCGGAACGTGTGTTCGGATTTTATGAGTTTTTCCGAGATTTGAGACGTGGGTCCCACTGTCAAATATTTTAATGAATTTTGGATTTTTATCCGAAAAAATTATAAATACATATGGAATTAATTCCTATGATTAGTATTGAATATATTGAATTGTTTGTGAATAAATTTGAAGCTTTCGGAGGCAAATTTAAAAGGAAAAGCTGTGGTTGAATAATTGATTGAAATTTGCAAAGCGAGGTAAGTGTCGGGGTTAACCTTGACTTGAGAAAATAGAACCTTTAAATTATTTGTTATGTGAATTGCATGTGAACGACGTATAGGCGAGGTGACGAGTGTCTATACGTCGTCAAATTAATTTTTTTCCTGCTTACTTGAAAAATCATAAATTATTTTTAATGATAAATTAAATATTATAATAATTGTTTCTCTCTTATTCTTTGCTTCATAATTAAATTATAATTATTGTATGCTTGTTGTCTTATGATTTTATATTAATTGTTGGGTTTATTGGGGAATTTCTTCTATAAGAATTGATTGGTAAATGAATATGTTGGAGGAGCGGGTTGCACGCCGCAACAGAATTGATTATAATGAATATATTGAAGGATCGGGTTGCACGCCGCAACAGACTTATTAAAAGTTAATATTGGAGGATCGGGTTGCACGCCGCAACAGACTTATTAAAAAGTCGATATTGGAGGATCGGGTTGCACGCCGCAACAGACTTTTAAATATTGGAGGATCGGGTTGCATGCCGCAACAGACTTGTTAAAAGGTTAATATTGGAGGATCGGGTTGCACGTCGCAACAGACTAGATTAAAATGAATATGTTGGAGGAGCAGGTTGCACGCCGCAACAGAACTGAATGTGGATATATTGTGAGAGCGGGTTGCATGCTGCAACAGAAATAATGGAAATGATAATTGGTTATGACTGCTGAGTTGCCTTCAATTATTATAAATGAATTACCTGATTTATTCCTATTATTGTTGTTGTTACTAATATTGCGTACAGGTTAATGTAAGTGAACCACCTTAGCCTCGTCACTACTTCGTCGAGGTTAGGCTCAGCACTTACCAGTACATGGGGTTGGTTCTACACTCTGCACTTCTTGTGCAGATTTTGGAGTTGGTCCCAGCGGCGTACCATAGACTTGCTCGGATTTCAGCTATCAGAGGAGACTTGAGGTATAACTGCATGGCGTCCGCAGTTCTGAAGTCCCCGTCTTTTGTACTTTAGCTATGTGTTTATTTCCAGAAAGCTTTATATTATTCAGACCTTTATTTGTATTTATTCTAGAAGCTCGTGCACTTGTGATACCAATTCTGGGATGGTATTTAGATACCGTTGTTTGATGGATTATTTCACTATATTTCAAACTTTGCTTCCGCATTTATTTCCTTGTTATTAATAAATTTAAAATTGTTTTAAAAATGAATAATATTATTCTAACGTTGGCTTGCCTAGCAACTGAAATGTTAGGCACCATCACGGTCCGAAGGTGAGAATTTCGGGTCGTGACATGAACCTTCCATACAGTCATCAAAATATATAAAAAAATTCTTATATATTTCGACTTTTATCTTTACTGACCGTGCGGATTACCGCCAGTCTTTAAACGTAAAGATACTTAATTAGCTACTTAGAAAGTCTATAAGAGTTCTTTAACTGGTGGAAACCTCAATGGACATATAAAAGTCAGCTGAGGTGCGAAACAATTCCAGTTCCCGTTAATCCGATGATCTCTCGGACTGACTAAATTAGTTAATTCCAAATAGCTAGATTGGGATGGCCGTGCGGACTACCGCCCGCCTACACTCGATAAGATTTTTGGGAAGTTTAAATTATATATAACCTTTTTATAAAGATTTGTCTCGTGATTTAGCTCCCTTATATGATAGGCTAAAAAAAGATTATAAAAACCCTTGGACTGATAGTCATACTATTTTAGTTAAAAATATTAAGCAACGTATTAAATCTTTACCTTGTTTAACCCTTGCTAATACTACATGGCAAAAGATTGTCGAGACAGATGCGTCTAACATTGGTGACGGAGGGATTTTGAAACAAATAAATCCAAATAATAATCATGAATACTTGATTAGATTTTACTCTGAAAAATGGTCTGAAGCCCAAAAAAATATGCTACTATGGCTCATGAAATGTTAACCATAGTTAAATGTGTTTTAAAATTCCAAGATGATTTATACAATCAAAAGTTTTTGATAAAAACTGACGCACTATCTGTTAAATATATGTTTAACAAAGATTTTAAACATGATGCCTCAAAAATGATATTTGCAAGATGGCAGGCTCAATCAATAGCAATATTTTCGAAAATCAATTTAATCTTTTCCTGCACTTTTGTAGAATTCAAAGTATCAAATATATTCATACTGAATAGTTCTAATTGTAACGAATCAATATGTCTTTGCTTCATATTAATTAAAGCATTTATATCTCTAGTTACTGGATCTGTAACAAAAGTATAACTAATCTTTTTATCCTTATAAGTAGCTGTAAAACCTTTTGAGTCTATGCTAGTAAAAGGATAAATAGCATTAATAAAAGGTGTTCCAAGTATAATTGGAGGGTATAACTGATTTTTAACCAAGAAAAAGAAGTGAGGAATGCAGACTTTATTCTGACAAATACCTGTATTAGGCAATTTATACTTTATATCTAAAGCATGTCCTGAAGCAGACTTTACCATATGAGTAGTTTTTTGAAAATATTTAGTAGGTACTAAACCTTCTTGAATGCAGCTAACATCAGCTCCACTATCAATCATAGCAATATTTGTGATAGAAAAACTATTATCAATTAGAATAGTACATTTAATATACCATCTATGAGCAGTAACAATTTGCATCATTCCCAAAAACATATCATGTTGAGAATCAATCTTAATAGGTTTTTCTTCAATATCATTTTCAGAAATACCTTTGTTTTTATCATCAGATTTCTCAGCTGGAGAATTGATTTTCTCAATCTGAGTAATCCTATGATCACAAATCATTTGATTTTGTTTAAGAGATTTGATCTCTCTTTTCAAGTTTTCAACTTCAACTTTTAAATCATCGAAAGAAGAATTTCTTGCTGGAGTTGTACTTTTATTTAAAATACGGTTATTAACCTCTAATAAAGAATAAGGAGCAGAATATTCAAATTCCTTTTTTGAGTTTTCAAAAGGTTTTGAAGAACTTGAACTAGTACTTGCAGACAAATTTATAATTTTTTCACGAAGTTTATCATCAGTAACTTCTTTTAAAAGTTCTATTACATTATCAGATGTAATAGTTTTCATGTTCAAATCTTGGAACTGAGATTGCAATTTATAAAATTCATCATCATCACAGGTACATGTATTACCTCTGCAAGTTGTACAAGTATTATCATTATTTTTATCACTATCAGATAAATCAAGTAAATCTACTTCAATTTCAGATTCTGACTCAGAATAATAATAATCAGATTTTAATCCAGAGGTGTATAACAAACCATAAACCTTATCACGTAGCTCTTCGTCTAGTTCTAAGGTTTTCAGCTTTTGAAGCTTACAATTTAGAGCTATATGGCCAAATTTTCCACATTTATAACACTTAATATTAGCAAGATCTCGCTTAGACCTATTTTTCGTAAATCTAGTAGACATGTGATGGGCTTTCTGAGCATCACGCTCTTCTTTGGACCTATATCTTGATCTCATTTTCTTATAAGGACTGTCTAGGTTAGGGTATCTATGATACTTGTGTTTCTTCTTCTTATGAGTAGAAGTCTCGGGTAAACCGAACTGGGTGCAAAAGTCTCCTAACTGGTTTTTTCCTTAAGCTTATCCATCTTAAGCTGTCTAGACAATTTTAACTCATTGCACAAGTTTAATCCTTATTGTGTGCATATTCCTATCAATTTTCCATAGGTATAATCTTTGTACGGAATTTCACCATAGCTATCTCTTAGAGTTTTTCTAACTCTTTCAGCAAATAAGGAGGGAAGGCCATCTATAAACTTAGCTTTCCAATGTTCATACTTATTTTCGGGTAATTCCATTACTCTACTCATAAAAGTATCTTTATACCATCTAAACTCGCTTAAGGTCCTACATCTAAGGCTATTTAGCAGAGTACAGACAGTCTCGTTCTGATTGGTAAATCTACCATTGAAATGTTCTAATATGGTAAGAACAAGGGTGTAAACAGCATCTTCTCTATTTTCACTAGAGCCATGCCTAAGTTATCAACTCCTTCGTCAGTGGCTATTGCATTAATAACCATTGCCCTTTCATCAGCAGTTAAATAATTATCCCACCAGCCACGAAGCTGGCCAGTAAAACCTGCAACAATCATTTTGCAAATAGTTCTATCTGTATTTTTCACACTTTTACAGATAGTTGCATACATAAGCATTCTATGCACAAGAATAGTCAATTGTCTATCAGTCAAACCATCAAGATTCCATTCATAAATTTCGGAACCACTATAAGACGTATTAGTCTGATTCCAATCACATTCCTTTATTAAAACATCTTAAGGAGTAGGACGATAATTATAAGTTTGCATTCTGGGTTCACGGCTGGCTAGACGGAGCCACTAAGGCAGAACCAATAAGAATAGTGCTATATTAGACAGTACCACCATCTCGAAACCAAGTCAAGAAACTATATATAAAATTTATTTATATTTTGATAGAGGCCAGATCTTTCATGGTTTATATAGGAGAGAAGTTAGATATTCAACATAGATATGAAATCTCTTAGACGGACATAGTCACGGCCAGAGAGGAGAGACTAGAAGAAATACTATAAGTAAGAATAAATACCTTATTAGGCCAGAATGCAAGGCCTGAGTATGAAGAACTTGAGATTTTATTTACTTGATCTTCGATTACAAAGTAGTACTTACAAACTTACAATAGAGAGAGAGAGAGAGAGAGAGAGAGAGAGAGAGAGATTTAAGAGAAAGAGAGTTTTTTGGCTTCCTCTTTCCTCTCTAAACGAATGAACCTATAAATAGAAAAAGAAAAAGAATCTTTAAACAGTAAAAAGGGTCCCACTGGGGTCCCTTGTACAGTGTTTCTACTGTATAAAACAGTGTTTCTACAGTTGATGAACAGTGTTTCTACTGTTGAAACATTCTATATACTATTGAGTGGGGTACAGCGACTGGGTCCGGCGTCTTTACTGTGTTGTGGGGTCCGGTGACTTCACTGTGTTGGTCGTTTTTCTAGTTCTTTCATTTTACGGAGGAATTCTTCCGCATCTTGTAAGGCTTCATCAGATAATATCTTCTCTGATTCAATAGGTTGAGAGTCATCTGCGATATCATCGTTGCTGGTCTCACTTTGCATTGAAGTGTCTGATTTCTCATATTGATTGATAGAACGAAGCAAATTTCTTTTTACTTCCTCCAAATAGTCATTAATCATTTCTTCTTTATCCCCTTCTTGAAAGGAGATCTTTCTGGCAATGTGTTGCACTGAGCTATCGTCAATTTTCTCTTTCTGAGGGTTGCTGGAATATTCTTGGATTTTTATTTTAATGGAATCCAAGAGTTCTTGACCTTATAACGTCTTTGTTTTGGGATCCTTTTTCATCAGTTTATCCCAGAAATTATTATAAAAGGTTTTGTATAAACAAGGAATTTGTTCCTCGGTGAATCCTGCTTTAGGAGTCCATTTATGAATCCAAGGAATAGAGAATTCTAGGAAGAAATATATCTGATCAATCTTTTCTAAGTAACAAATATGATTTGTGTGGTATAACTCATTTAGAACTTGTGAAACTTTCGTCCATTCTTTGTATAACATAAGAAATGGCTCGGGTAATATCTTTACTGTCAGACTGTGGTATGACCACCAGTTTAAAAACCAATTAGAAATAGGTTCTGCAAATATCTTTGCACACACTTTTACGAACCAAGTGTGCTTATGTCTATCATTATTATAATAGAGCACTTTATCAAAGGCCTGGATATAATCCCAATAGGTAAAATTCATACGGGAATTGTTAAGGCTTATCTGCCCTTCTTTCATTGTGGATATTCCCCAGTCTTCAACAGATATAATCTGTTTGATGATGATTTTCGAGAAGTTATAAACATTCACCTCTGTGCTATAACCAGAAAAGTGCTAAAATTCTGCACTACATGTACTTGTGAGAATAGTCTCATAATAAGAACGGGTTTTGTATGACTCACTCGGATAATATAATCCATTTATCAAGTATCTCTGGAATATCTTCCAGGGTTCGTCTTTTCTTTGTATCTCAGAATTCTCCAAAAGAAATATCATTTCCTTTTTAGGCAATTTTTCATAGGACTTGATATCATCATTGTCCTCTTTTATAATTGAAGCAAAAGTATCACTTTGCTTTTGAGCAGTCAAATATGCCTGCAAATGTGCGTATAACTGTCACGACCCAAAACTAACCCCTGTCGTGATGGCGCCTATCGTGGAACTAGGCAAGCCGACTCATTTCCAAAACAAAAAGATATTTTCATTTCAAAGATAATTTCAATGTTATTTAACATAAAATCTCCATTTAAAGAGTTCAAATCAAAGAAAAACAGAAGTTCGGAAAAAAAAAAAAAAGGCCTGACATCGGGGTGTCACTAGTCATGAGCATATACTACAATCTGTCTAACAATATCAAGGCTAACTCAGCCCGAAAAATAGCTAAATACAACTAGAGAAAGATAAGAGGGAGAAGAGCAAGGACTGCGATCGCCAAACAACTACCTTGCTATCTCCAAGAAACTCTGCAATCAGAACACTCAATAACCGCTACCTTGTCTAGCTACACCTGGATCTGCACACAAGGTGCAGGGAGTAACGTGAGTACGCCAACTCAGTAAGTAACAACAATAAATAAAGACTGAGTAGTAGTGACGAGCAATAAAGCATATAACATTCATATCAGGAAATCTCAGTAAAATACCACATGCTCTTAAAAAATCAGGATTTGCCTCAATTCTTCCCAGACATCCTCGGTTCTGCCTTGATCTTGGCCTTCGATCGAGATCCTCGATCCTGGTCCTCAGTCCTGACCCTCGATTATGTCTTCGACCCGGCCTTTGACCGTGACCCTCGACCGTGGGCTCGATCATGCCTTCGATCGTGGCCCTCGACTCTGGGCTCGATTATGCCTTCGATTGTGGCCCTCGACTCTGGGCTTGATCATGCCTTCGATCGTGGCCCTCGACCCTGAGCTCGATCTGGGCTTCGATCGTGGCTCTCGACCCTAAACTCAATCTGGGCTTCGATCGTGGCCCTCGACCCTGAGCTCGATTTGGCCTCACATCTGGGCTCGATTTATGGGCTAAAGCAATTTCCAACAGAAGGAAATTGCAGCAGCTGTTCTAGTTCAATTTTTTGATCCGTTAACCATCCGAAACTCACCCGAGGCCCTCGGGACCTCAACCAAATATACCACCAAGTCCTAAAACATCATATGAACTTAGTCGAATCCTCAAATCGCCTCAAACAACGCTAAAGCCATGAATTACGCCCCAATTCAAGCCTAATGAACTTTGAAATTTCTAATTTCTACAAACAACTCCGGAACCTATCAAATCACGTCCGATTGACCTCAAATTTTGCACACAAGTCCTAAATGATATAACAGAGGTATTCCAATTTTCAGAATCGGATTCTGATCCCGATATCAAAAAGTCAACCCCTCGGTCAAACTTCTCAAAAATAAAACTTTCGGCATTTCAAGCCTAATTCCTCTACGGACTTCCAAATAATATTCCGGACATGCTCCTAAGCCCAAAATAACCATACGGAGCTATTGGAATCATCAAAATTCAAATCCGAGGTCATTTACACATAGGTCCATATCCGGTCCACTTTTCTAACTCAATTATTTTTTCAATTATGAGACTAAGTGTCTCATTTCAATCTGAGTTCCTTCCGGACTCGAACCCTCTAACCCGATATAACATAATATAGCTGAATAACACCAAAAAGAAGTAGGAATGGGGAAAACGGGGTTATAACTCTCGAAACGACCGACCGGGTCGTTACATCCTCCCCCTCTTAAATATTCGTTCGTCCTCGAATGGGTCTAGAAACATACCTGGAATCTCGAATAGGCGTGGATATCTGCTCCGCATCTCCCGCTCGGTCTCCCAGGTGGCCTCCTCCACAGGCTGACCTCTCCATTGCAGCTTCACTGAAGATATATCCTTTGATCTCAACCTTCGAACCTGCCGATCCAAAATAGCCACCGGCTCCACATCGTAAGTCATATCACTCTCCAACTGAATCGTGCTGAAATCCAAAACATGGGACGGATCTCCAATATACTTCCGGAGCATGGAAACTTGAAACACTGGATGCACACTCGACAAGCTGGGTGGCAAGGCAAGCTTATAAGCCACCTCCCCTATTCTCTGAAGCACCTCAAAAGGCCCAATGAACCGGGGGCTCAACTTGCCCCTCTTCCCAAACCTCATAACACCCTTCACGGGTGATACCTTCAGCAAAACCTTCTCCCCAACCATAAAAGACACATCACGGACCTTCCTATCCGTGTAGCTCTTCTACTTGGACTGCATCATGCGAAGCCGCTCCTGAATCACTTTCACCTTATTTAATACGTCCTGGACCAAGTCTGTACCTAGGAGCCTAGCCTCACTCTTTTCAAACCATCCAACCGGATATCCACACCTCCTCCCATATAAAGCCTCGTACGGAGCCATCTGAATACTCGATTGATAACTGTTGTTATATGCAAACTCCGCGACTGGCAGAAACTGGTGCCATAAACCCCCAAATTCAATGACACAAGCACCCAACATGTCCTCCAATATCTGAATAGTGAGCTCGGACTGCCCGTCCGTCTGAGGGTGAAAAGTTGTGCTTAACTCAACCTGAGTACCCAACTCTCGCTGCACGGCCCTCCAAAACTGCGATGTGAACTGAGTACCCCTATCGAATATGATGGAAACTGGGACACCATGCAGGCGAACGATCTCTCGGATGTAAATTTCAGCCAATCGCTCTGGAGAGTAAGTAGTACCAAATGGAATGAAGTGCACGGACTTTTTCAGCCGATCCACAATAACCCAAATAGCATCGAACTTCCTCGAAGTCCGTGGGAGCCCAACTACAAAGTCCATAGTGATCCGCTCCCACTTCCACTCTGGGATCTCTAAACTCTGAAGCAAGCCACCCGGTCTCTGATGCTCATACTTAACCTACTGACAGTTTAGACACCGAGCCACAAACCCAACCATATCCTTCTTCATCCACCTCCACCAATAGTGCTGCCTCAAATCCTAGTACATCTTCGCGGCACTCGGATGGATGGAATACCGCGAGCTGTGGGCCTCCTCAAGAATCAGCTCTCGAAGCCCGTCTACATTAGGCACACATATCCGGCCATGCATTCTCAGCACCCCGTCATCACCAATAGTCACATCCCTAGCATCACCTCTCCAAACCCTATATTGAAGAACGAGCGAGTGAGGGTCATCATACTGACGCTCCCTGATATGGTCATAAAGAGAAGACCTGGAGACCACATAAGCCAATACCCGACTAGGCTCTGAAATATCCAATATGACAAGCTGTCCTGTTAAGGTTTGAACATCTAGTGCCAAAGGTCTCTCTACTGCTGGAAGATATGCCAAACTCCCCAAACTCTCTACCCGGCGACTCAAAGCATCGGCCACCACATTGGCCTTCCCGGGATGGTACAAAATAGTGATATCATAGTCCTTAAGAAGCTCCAACCATATCCGCTGATGCAAATTAAGATCTTTCTACTTTAACAGATACTGCAGACTCCGGTGATCAGTATAGATCTCACAATAAACCCTATATAAATAATGATGCCAAATCTTCAAGGTGTGAACAATGGCTGCTAACTCAAGATCATTTATAGGATAGTTCTTCTCATGGGTCTTCAACTGGCGTGAGGAATAGGCAGTCACCCTACCCTCTTGCATCATAACACAACCAATGCCTATCCTCGAGGCATCACAATACACGGTGTAAGAACCTGAAGCTGATGGCAGAACTAACACCGGAGTTGTGGTCAAAGCAGTCTTAAGCTTCTGAAAGCTCTCCTCACATCCATCCGACCACATGAATGGAGCACCCTTTTGGGTCAATTTGGTCAAGGGCGATGCAATAGATGAAAATCCCTCCACAAAGCGACGGTAGTAACCCGCCAAACCAAGAAAGCTCCTAATCTCCATGGCTGAGGACGGTCTGGACCAACTCTGCACTGCCTCTATCTTCTTCGGATCCACCTGAATACCCTCACTGGACACCATGTGCCCCAAGAATGCTACTGAACTGAGCCAAAAATCACATTTAGAGAACTTTGCATAAAGCTTCTCCTCCCTCAATCTCTGCAATACAACCCTCAAATGTTGAGCGTGCTCTTCCTGGCCACGAGAGTACACCAGGACGTCGTCAATGAATACAATGATGAATGAGTCCAAATAGGGCTGGAATACATTGTTCATCAAATGCATGAACGTTGTTGGGGCATTGGTCAGCCCAAAAGACATCACCAAGAACTTATAATAGCCATATCGGGTCCTGAAAGCTGTCTTGAGAATATCTGAATCCCGAATCTTCAGCTGGTGATAACCGGACCTCAAATCAATCTTGGAGAACACCCTCGCTCCCTGAAGATGGTCGAATAATTCATCAATACGAGGCAAGGGATACTGTTCTTGATTGTGACCTTATTCAACTGCCTGTAATCAATACACATTCTCATGGAACCATCCTTCTTTTTCACAAATAGAACCGGTGGACCCCAAGGTGACATACTAGGCCGAATAAACCCCTTATCAAAGAGTTCCTGAAGATGTTATTTCAATTCCTTCAACTCCGATGGTGCCATACGATACGGTGGAATAGAAATCGGCTGAGTGCCCGGCACCAAATTAATACCAAAGTCAATATCCCTTTCAGGCGGCACGCCCGATAGGTCTGCAGGAAACACATCCGAAAAATCATGTACCACCGGAACAGAATAAATGACAGGAGTCTCTGCACTAACATCCCTCACAAAAGCCAAATAAGATAGGCAACCCTTATCAACCATGCGCTGAGCCTTCAAATATGAAATAACCCTACTTGGTACATAATCTACAGAACCGCTCCACTCAACCCTCGGAATTCCAGGCATAGCCAACGTCATCGTCTTCGCGTGATAATCTAGAACAGCATGACATGGAGATAACCAATCCATACCCAATATCATATCAAAGTCAACCATACTAAGCAACAATAGATCTACTCGGGTCTCCAGACCCCCAATAGTCACCACACATGACCGATATACGCGATCCACAATAATAGTATCGCCCACAGGAGTAGATACATGTACAGATGAAACTAAGGACTCACAGGGCATATCCAGAAAATGGGCAAAATACGAGAAAAATATGAATACGTGGAACCAGGGTCAAATAATACTGAGGCATCTCTGGGGCAAACTGAGACAATACATGTAATCACAGCATCTGAAGCAATAGCATCTGTTCTGGTAGGGAGAGCATAGAAACGGGCCTGACCACCCCTGATCTACCTCCCCCTCTAGGGCGACCCCTAGCTGACTGACCTCCACCTCGAGCTGACTAGGCGGATGGTGAGGTAACTGGTGTTGTAGTCGGAGGCTGACTCCTCTGCTAAGATGGACCTCGGTGACAACGAGGACACTGCCTCCACATATGCCCAAGCTCCCCCACACTCAAAATAACTCCCTGGTGCTGGCGGCAAAAATTGAAGGGAACCTCTAGCACCGGGATGACTGGTAGAAGAACCTGGCATAGAAGAGTCCTGAGTAGGTGGAGCACGGGACAAACTCTGAACTGGAAGGGCACTAAGTGACGAGTGGCCCTGATGAGAACTGTGAGAACCATGGCCAGATGATGCACCCCGATGAAATGGCCGAGTTGACTGAGCCTGTCTGAAATGACGACCTCTACCGTGCTAGAACTGACCCCCAAAAGGAGCACCGCTGAATCCACCCTGACCACAAGGCCTCTTGGCCTCCCGCTCAACCCTCTCCTAACCGTGAACCATCTCAATCTTCCAAGCAATGTCGACAACCTCATCAAAGGTAGCACCCAAAACCCGTTCCCTGGTCATGAGCAATTGTAGTTGATAAGTGAGGCCATCAATAAACCTTATGATCCTCTCTCTATCTGTGGGAACCAACGAGATAGCATGACAGGCCAACTTGGAGAACCACATCTCATACTGCGTCACAGACATATCACCCTGGCGGAGCTGCTCAAACTGTCTACGCAGCTCTTCTCTGCGGGATCGAGGCACGAACTACTCCAAAAAGACCATGGAGAACTGCTGCCAAGTAAGGGGTACTACGCCAACAGGCCTACGCCTCTTGTAAGTCTCCCACCATTTGAGTGCAGCCCCAGAGAACTGAAAGGTAGTGAATGAGACCCCACAAGTCTCCAAAATAACAGCAGTACGGAGTATCCTCTGACACCTGTCCAAAAAGTCCTGAGCATCCTCTCTCTCTGTGCCACTGAAAGGTGGTGGCCGAAGTCTCCCAAACCTCTCCAACCTATGCTGATCATCCTCAGGCATAGCAGGAACCACATAATCCTAAGCAACAGCAACCGGCTGGGCTGGTGGTGCCTCTGGTATCTGAAGTCCCTGAATAACCTGCTAGGGTGTGCGAGCGACGGGAGTCTGAGTGCCTCCCCTAGCCTGAGAAGTGGTTGCAGCCGTCGAAATAGAGACCGCCTGAGCAAGGCTAGTACACGCTGTCAGAATCTAAGCTAGGGCCTCCTGAAGGCCTTGAATCACAATAGGCACAGGTGGTGCCTGAGCTGGTGCATCAACAACTGGAACTTGGTCATGATCTGGGACAACCGGTGGATCTGTAGGTACTGCCCCAAATGTTGTACGGGCTGCACCTCTGCCCCTACCACGGCCTCTACCGCGGCCTCGGCCTCTCGCGACCCTGGCTGGTGGTACTGGTAGCTGGCCCTCCTGACCGGTAGCACGACTCCTCACTATCTGTGAGAGAATGAAACAACAGATGTTTAGTTACTAGAATCAACAGATTCGCACGACAAGAATTCGAGAATGTGGAGTTTCCTAAAGGTTCTGCAGCCTCCTGAAGATAAGTACAGACGTCTCCATACTGATCCGCAAGACTCTACTAAACCCGCTTAAGACTTATGAGACCTATGTAACCTAGGCTCTGATACCAATCTATCACGACCCAAAACTAACCCCTGTCGTGATGGCGCCTATCGTGGAACTAGGCAAGCTGACTCATTTCCAAAACAAAATGATATTTTCATTTTAAAGATAATTTCAAGGTTATTCAACATAAAATCTCCATTTAAAGAGTTCAAATCAAAGAAAAATAGAAGTGCGGAAAAGAAAAGCTCGACATCGGGGTGTCACTAGTCATGAGCATATACTACAATCTGTCTAACAATATCAAGGCTAACTCAGCCCGAAAAATAGCTAAATACAACTACAAGAAGATAAGAGGGAGAAGAGCAGGGGCTGCTATCGCCAAACAGCTACATTGCTATCTCCAAGAAATTTTGCAACCAGAACACTCAATAACCGCTACCGTGTTCAGCTACACCTGGATCTGCACACAAGGTGCAGGGAATAACGTGAGTACGCCAACTCAGTAAGTAACAACAATAAATAAAGACTGAGCAGTAGTGACGAGCAATAAAGCATATAACGTTCATATCAGGAAATCTTAGTAAAATGCCACATGCTCTTAAAAAATCAGGATTTGAATCAAACATCTCGTTTAAACCCAGTTCCAATAAAAATCATTTAAAGACATTTTTCCAACAGTTTTTCAAACAAAGGCTCAATGCAAAGGTGAGCAAAAATGATGAAATCATAAACAGCCCCTCGGGCAAAACATCACGCATATACAGCCCCTCGGGCAAACCTCACAGTCACTCATGCCACTCGGGCATACCTCACAATCACCCGTGCCACTCGGGCATACCTCACAATCACTCTTGCCGCTCGGGCATACCTTACAATCACTCTTGCCTCCCAGTCACTCAGCACTCGGCACTCGGCACTCGCACTCAGTAGGTACCTGCGCTCACTGGGGGTGTGTACAGACTCCGGAGGGGCTCCTTCAGCCCAAGCGCTATAATCTGCACGGATAACTCATGTGCGATAATAATAAAGTATGTTGCAAGCGGGCAACCCCGATCCACACTCATCCTCACAAATCAGGCCCTCGGCCTCACTCAGTCATAAAGTATGCTGCAGGTGGGCAGCCCTGATCCACACTCATCCTCACAAATCAAAACACTCGAGCATTTCAGTAAAACAGGGCATTCGGCCCAAAACATTTATATGCATCAAAATAGAGTCATAAAACTGAGTTATGTGGTAAACAAGTATAAACATGACTGAGTATAGATTTTCAATCGAAAACAGTAAGAAGATGGTAAGAAACATCCCCTAAGGGTCCAAACACCATTGGCGCAAGGCCCAAACATGGCATTTAGCCCAATTTACAGAAATTCTTTCTAAAACATATAAGTATCAAATGGTTTCAACAAAGTATGCAACTTCCCAACAGTGCACGCCCACACGCCCGTCACCTAGCATGTGCGTCACTTCAAAATAATAGAATGATACGAAATCCGGGGTTTCATACCCTCAGGACTAGATTTACAATCGCTACTTACCTTAAACCGGTCAAATCTCTACTCCGCTATGCTCTTGCCTCTGGACTCGGCCTCCAAATGCTCCAAATATATTCACAATCAGTATAATACCATCAATACACGCTAATGGAATGAATTCCACAAGAAAACTTCAAAATTAGACCAAAACCTGAAATTGGCTCAAAAATCGCCTGTGGGGCCCACGTCTCGGAACTCGACAAAAGTTACAAAATCCGAAAGCCCATTCAACCACGAGTCTACCCATATCAATTTTACCAAAATCCGACCTCAACTCGACCCTCAAATCCACAAATCTTATTATGGAGTAGAAATGATCACTAGGGACTTACCTCAAGTTTTCCTTGAAAATATATCAAAAATCGTCTCTCCTAAAGCTCCAATTTGTCAAAAATGGCAAATGGGACAAAGTCCCTGTTTTTATAATTCTGCCCAGACATACTCGGTTCTTCCTCGATCTTGGCCTTTGATCTTGGCCTTCGATCGAGGTCCTCGATCCTGGTCCTCCGTCCTGCCCCTCGATCCTGGTTCTCAATCTGGGCCCTCAATTATGTCTTCGACCCGGCCTTCGACTGTGACCCTCAACCCTGGGCTCGATCATGCCTTCGATCGTCTCCCTCGACTCTGGGCTCGATCATGGCTTCGATCGTGGCCCTCTACCCTGAGGCTTCGATCGTGTCCCTCGACCCTGAGCTCGATCTGGGCTCACATCTGGGCTCGATTTCTGGGCAGAAGCAATTTCCAACAGAAGGAAATTACAGCAGCTGTTCTAGTTCAATTTGTGATCCGTTAACCATCCGAAACTCACCCGAGGCCCTCGGGACCTCAACCAAATATACCAACAAGTCCTAAAACATCATACGAACTTATTCGAATCCTAAAATCACCTCAAACAACGCTAAAACCATGAATTACACCCCAATTCAAGACTAATGAACTTTAAAATTTCTAATTTCTACAAACAACTCCGGAACCTATCAAATCACGTCCGATTGACCTCAAATTTTGCACACAAGTCCTAAAAGACATAACAGAGGTATTCCATTTTTCAGAATCGGATTCCGACCCCGATATCAAAAAGTCAACCCCCTAGTCAAACTTCTCAAAAATAAAACTTTCGGCATTTCAAGCCTAATTTCTCTATGGACTTCCAAATAATATTCCGGACACGCTCCTAAGCCCAAAATCACCATACGGGGCTATTGGAATCATCAAAATTCAAATCTGAGGTCGTTTACACATAGGTCCATATCCGGTCCACTTTTCTAACTCAATTTTTCAATTATGAGACTAAGTGTCTCATTTCACTCCGAGTTCCTTCCGGACTCGAACCTACTAACCCGATATAACATAATATAGCTGAATAACATCAAAAAGAAGTAGGAATGGGGAAAACAGGGTTATAACTCTCGAAACGACCGGTCGAGTCGTTACAATAACGGACTGTCTTCTGGAATATCTTCCAGGTGAATGGATGGTCCTATCATGGAGGATTCGCCTCTGAGAGATATCTTCTCATTAGTCAAGCTCCTTCTTCCCATTTGTATAACTGGGGAGTTTGATATGGATTCGTATGACGATCCTGAAGGCGATGTCCTTTGATACCATTTAACAGGATCGAGTGTAGGCGGGCGGTAGTCCGCACGGCCATCCCAATCTACCTATTTGGAATTAACTAATTTAGTCAGTCCGAGAGATCACCGGATTAACAGGAACTGGAATAGTTTCACACCTCAGCTGACTTTTATATGTCCACTGAGGTTTCCACCAGTTAAAGATCTCTTATAGACTTTCTAAGTAGCTAATTCAGTATCCTTACGTTTAAATACTGGCGGTAATCCACACGGTGAATAAAGATAAGAGTCGAAATATATAAGAATTTTTTATATATTTTGGTGACTGTATGGAAAGTTCAACCTTTTACTCAAGCAAGGTTCAACCTTTCAGCCTATGTATCTAGCAGTTCTAAGCGTGAAAGAAGATGCCCTTTTCAACTTCATTTAACGGGCTAAGGTTCACGGCTGGCTAGACGGAGCCACTAAGGCAAAGCTAATAAGAGTAGTTCTATATTAGACTGTACCAACCATCTCGAAACCAAGTCAAAATACTATATATAAACCTCATTTATATTTTGATAGAGACTAGATCTTTCATGGTTTATATAGGAGAGAAGTTAGATATTCAACATAGATATGAAATCTCTTAGCCTGACATAGTCACGGCCAGAGAGGAGAGACTAGAAGAAATACTATAAGTAAGAATAAATACCTTATGAGGTCGGGATGCAAGGCCTGAGTACGAAGAACTTGAGATTTTATTTACTTGATCTTCGATTACAAAGTAGTACTTACAAACTTACAATATATATATATATATATATATATATATATATATATATATATATAGAGAGAGAGAGAGAGAGAGAGAGAGAGAGAGAGAGAGAGAGAGTTTTTCGGCTTCTGCCTTCCTCTCTGAACGAATGAACCTATAAATAGAAAAAGAAAAAGAATCTTTAAACAGTAAAAAGGGTCCCATTGGGTCCCTTGTACATTGTTTCTACTGTATAAAATAGTGTTTCTACTGTTGATGAACAGTGTTTCTACTGTTAAAATAGTCTATCTACTGTTAAGTGGGGTCCAGCGACTGGGTTCGGCGGCTTCACTATGTTGTGGGGTCCGGCGGCTTCACTGTGCTGGTCATTTTTCTAATTCTTTCATTTTGCGGAGGAATTCTTCCACATCTTGTAAGGCTTCATCGGATAATATCTTCTCTGATTCAATAGGTTGAGAGTCATCTGCGATATCATCGTTGCTGGTCTTACTTTGCATTGAAGTGTCTGATTTCTCATATTGATTGATAGAACGAAGCAAATTTCTTTTTACTTCCTCCAAATAGTCATTAATCATTTCTTCTTTATCCCCTTCTTGAAAGGAGATCTTTCTGGCAATGTGCTACACAGAGCTATCGTCAATTTTCTCTTTCTGAGGGTTGCTGGAATATTCTTGGATTTTTATTTTAATGGAATCCAAGAGTTCTTGACCGTATAACGTCTTTGTTTTGGGATCCCTTTTTATCAGTTTATCCCAGAAATTATTATAAAAGGTTCTGTATAAACAAGGAATTTGTTCCTCGGTGAATCCTACTTCCGGAATCCATTTATGAATCCAAGGAATAGAGAATTCTAGGAAGAAATATATCTGATCAATCTTTTCTAAGTAACAGATATGATTTGTGTGGTATAACTCATTTAGAACTGGTGAAACTTTCGTCCATTCTTTGTATAACATAAGAAATAGCTCAGGTAATATCTTTACTGTCGGACCGTGATATGACCACCAGTTTAAAAACCAATTAGGAATACCATGTTCTTTTTCAGCAGCATTATTAACATAAAAAGTTGTGTAAGACCAAGGAAATTTTGAGGGTTTTATCAAATCCTTTTGTAACAAGTTATCAATCTCTTTTTTGCAGAATTCTATCAATTCGGCGTTCATCTGACAAGGTCGAAATTTTGTAGGAATATCATCTTCAGAGAAATTATCTTCATATGGAAGAGAGACAATATGCTTTTTTCTATTCCAAAAAGCACTGGGATGCTCAGCACAAATATCAATAGCAATATTTTCGGAAATCAATTTAATTCTTTCCTGCACTTTTGTAGAATTCAAAGTATCAAATATATTCATATTGAATAATTCTAATTGTAACGAATCAATATGTCTTTGCTTCATATCAATTAAAGCATTTATATCTCTAGTTACAGGATCTGTAACAAAAGTGTAACTAATCTTTTTATCCTTATAAGTAGTTGTAAAACCTTTTGAGTCTATGCTAGTAAAAGGATAAATAGCATTAATAAAAGGTGTTCCAAGTATAATTGGAGGGTATAACTGGTTTTTAACCAAGAAAAAGAAGTGAGGAATGCAGACTTTATTCTGACAAATACCAGTATTAGGTAATTTATACTCTATGTCTAAAGCATGTCCTGAAGCAGACTTTACCATATGAGTAGTTTTTTGAAAATATTTAGTAGGTACTAAACCTTCTTGAATGCAGCTAACATCAGCTCCACTATCAATCATAGCAATATTTGTGATAGAAAAACTATTATCAATTAGAATAGTACATTTAATATACCATCTATGAGCAGTAACAATTTGCATCATTCCCAAAAACATATCATGTTGAGAATCAATCTTAATAGGTTTTTCTTCAATATCATTTTCAGAAATACCTTTGTTTTTATCATCAGATTTCTCAGCTGGAGAATTGATTTTCTCAATCTAAGTAATCCTATGATCACAAATCATTTGATTTTGTTTAAGAGATTTGATCTCTCTTTTCAAGTTTTCAACTTCAACTTTTAAATCATCGAAAGAAGAATTTCTTGCTGGAATTGTACTTTTATTTAAAAGACGGTTATTAACCTCTAATAAAGAATAAGGAGAAGAATATTCAAATTCCTTTTTTGAGTTTTCAAAAGGTTTTGAAGATCTTGAACTAGTACTTGCAACCAAATTTATAATTTTTTCACGAAGTTTATCATCAGTAACTTCTTTTAAAAGTTCTATTACATTATCAGATGTAATAGTTTACAAGTTCAAATCTTGGAACTGAGATTGCAATTTATAAAATTCATCATCATCACAGGTACATGTATTACCTCTGCAAGCTGTACAAGTATTATCAATATTTTTATCACTATCAGATAAATCAAGTAAATCTACTTCAATTTCAGATTTTGACTCAGAAAATAATAATCAGATTCTGATCCAGAGGTGTATAATAAACCATAAACCTTATCATGTAACTCTTCGTCTAGTTCTAGGTTTTCAGCTTTTGAAGCTTACAATTTGGAGCTATATGGCCAAATTTTCCACATTTATAACACTTAATATCAGCAAGATCTCACTTAGACCTATTTTTCGTAAATCTAGTAGACTTGCGATGGGCTTTCTTAGCATCACGCTCTTCTTTGGACCTATATCTTGATCTCTTTTTCTTATAAGGACTGTCTGGGTTAGGGTATCTATGATACTTGTGTTTCTTCTTCTTATGAGTAGAAGTCTCGTGTAAACCGAACTGGGTACAAAAGTCTCCTAACTGGTTTTTCTCCTTAAGCTTATCCATCTTAAGATGTCTGGATAATTTTAACTCATTGCACAAGTTTAATCCTTCTTGTGTGCATATTCCTATCAATTTTCCATAGGTATAATCTTTGTATGGAATTTCACCATAGCTACCCCTTAGAGTTTTTCTAACTCTTTCAGCAAATAGGGAGGGAAGGCCATCTATAAACTTAGCTTACCAATGTTCATACTTATTTTCGGGTAATTCCATTACTCTACTCATAAAAGTATCTTTATACGATCTAAACTCGCTTAAGGTCCTACATCAAAGGCCATTTAGCAGAGTACGGACAGTCTCGTTCTGATTGGTAAATCTACCATTGAAATGTTCTAATATGGTAAGAACAAGGGTGTAAACAGCATCTTCTCTATTTTTCACTATAGCCATGCCTGAGTTATCAACTCCTTCGTCAGTGGCTATTGCATTAATAATGTAACGACTCGGTCGGTCGTTTTGAGAGTTATAACCCTGTTTTCCCCATTCCTACTTCTTTTTGGTGTTATTCAGCTATATTATGTTATATCGGGTTAGTGGGTTCGAGTCCGGAAGGAACTCAGATTGAAATGATACACTTAGTCTCATAATTGAAAAAATAATTGAGTTAGAAAAGTGGACCGGATATGGACCTATGTGTAAACGACCTCGGATTTGAATTTTGATGATTCCAATAGCTTTGTATGGTGATTTTGGGCTTAGGAGCATGTCCGGAATATTATTTGGAAGTCCGTAGAGGAATTAGGCTTGAAATGCCGAAAGTTTTATTTTTAAGAAGTTTGACCGGGGGTTGACTTTTTGATACCGGGATCAGAATCTAATTATGAAAATTGGAATACCTCTGTTATGTCATTTAGGACTTGTGTGCAAAATTTGAGGTCAATCGGACGTGATTTGATAGGTACCGGAGTTGTTTGTAGAAATTAGAAATTTCAAAGTTCATTAGGCTTGAATTGGGGCGTAATTCATGGTTTTAGCGTTGTTTGAGGTAATTTGAGGATTTGACTAAGTTCGTATGATGTTTTAGGACTTGTTGGTATATTTGGTTGAGGTCCTGAGGGCCTCGGGTGAGTTTCAGATGGTTAACGGATCAAAAAATTGAACTAGAACAGCTGCTGCAATTTCCTTCTATTGGAAATTGCTTCTGCCTAGAAATCGAGCCCAGATGTGAGCCCAGATCGAGCTCAGGGTCGAGGGCCATGACCGAAGCCCAGATCGAGCTCAGGGTCGAGGGCCTCGACCGAACCCCAGATCGAGCTCAGGGTCGAGGGCCACGATCGAAGGCATGATCGAGCCCAGAGTCGAGGGTCACGGTCAAAGGCCGGGTCGAAGACATAATCGAGGGCCAGGATCGAGGACCTCGATCGAAGCCAAGATCGAGGCAGAACCGAAGATGTGTGGGCAGAATTATAAAAATAGGGACTTCGTACCATTTGCCATTTTTAACAAATTGGAGCTTGAGGAGAGGCGATTTTTGATATATTTTCAAGAAAAACTTGAGGTAAGTCCCTTGTGATCATTTCTACTCCATAATATTGAATTATCATCGAATAATCTGACTAGATTACATGATTTTGAGGTGTAAATCGGAGATTGGAACTTAAAAATTTGAAAATTAGATTTGTAGATTTGAGGGTCTAGGAGGTCGATTTTGGTAAAATTGGTATGGGTAGACTCGTGGTTGAATGGACTTTTGGATTTTGTAAATTTTGTCGGGTTCCGAGACGTGGGCCCCACGGGCGATTTTTGAGCTAATTTTCGGATATTTATGGAAAAATCATTATTATCTTGTGGAATTAATTCCGATGAATTTAATTGACTGAAACGAATTATTTATGACTAGATTCGAGGTGTTTGGAGACCAATTCACGAGGGAAGGGCAATGCAGCATAAGAATTTCACGGTTTGACGCAAGTAAGGATTGTAAATCTAGTCCTGAAGGTATGAAACCCCGGATTTCGTATCATTCTACTATTTTGAAGTGACGCACATGCTAGGTGACGGGAGTGTGGGCATGCACTGTTGGGGATTTGTGACTTGGTCCGCCCCATAGAAACTGTAAAGTTGCATACTTTGTTGAAACCATTGATACTTATATGTTTTAGAAAGATTTTCTGTAAATTGGGTTGAATGCCATGTTTGGGCCTTGCGCCAATGCTGTTTGGACCCTTAGGGGCTGTTTCTTACCATCCTCTCACTGTTTTCGATTGAAAAAATCTATACTCATTCATGTTTATATTTGTTTACCGCATAACTCAGTTTTATGACTTTATTTTGATGCTTATAAATGTTTTGGGCCGAATGCCCTGTTTTACTGAAATGCCCGAGGGCCTGATTTGTGAGGATGAGTGTGGATCGGGGCTGCCCGCTGCAGCATACTTTATTATTATCGCACGTGAGTTATCCGTGCAGATAATAGTGCTTGGGCTGAAGGAGCCCCTCCGAGAGTCTGTACACACCCCCAGTGAGCGCAGGTACCTACTGAGTGCGAGTGCCGAGTGCTGAGTGACTGGGAGGCAAGAGTGATTGTGAGGTATGCCTGAGTGGCAAGAGTGATTGTGAGGTATGCCCGAGTGGCAAGAGTGATTGTGAGGTATGCCCGAGTGGCACGAGTGACTGTGAGGTTTGCCCGAGGGGCTGTATATTAGTGATGTTTTGCCCGAGGGGTTGTTTATGATTTCATCATTTTCGCTCACCTTTGCATTGAGCCTTTGTTTGAAAAATTATTGGAAAAATGTATTTAAATGATTTTTACTGGAACTGGGTTTAAACTAGATAATTTGATTCAAATCCTGATTTTTAAAAGCATGTGGTATTTTACTAAGATTTCTTGATATGATCGTTATATGCTTTATTGCTCGTCACTACTGCTCAGTCTTTATTTATTGTTGTTACTTACTGAGTTGGCATACTCACGTTACTCCCTGCACCTTGTGTGCAGATTCAGGTGTAGCTGGACACGGCAGCGGTTATTGAGTGTTCTGGTTGCAGATTTTCTTGGAGATAGCAAGGTAGTTGTTTAGCGATCGCAGCCCCTGCTCTTCTCCCTCTTATCTTCCTCTAGTTGTATTTAGCTATTTTCCGGGCTGATTTAGCCTTGATATTGTTAGACAGATTGTAGTATATGCTCATGAGTAGTGACACCCCGATGTCGGGCTTTTTTTTTCTGCACTTCTGTTTTTCTTTGATTTGAACTCTTTAAATGGAGGTTTTATGTTATATAACCTTGAAATTATCATTGAAATGAAAATATCGATTTATTTTGGAAATGAGTCGGCTTGCCTAGTTCCACGATAGGCGCCATCACGACAGGGGTTAGTTTTGGGTCGTTACAAATAACCATTGCCCTTTCATCAGCAGTTAAATAATTATCCCACCAGCCACGAAGCTGGCTAGTAAAACCTGCAACAATCATTTTGCAAATAGTTCTATCTGTATTTTTCACACTTTTACAGATAGTTGCATACATAAGCATTCTATGCACAAGAATAGTCAATTGTCTATCAGTCAAACCATTAAGATTCCATTCATAAATTTCGGAACCACTATAAGACGTATTAGTCTGATTCCAATCACGTTCCTCTATTAGAACATCTTGAGGAGTAGGACAATTATAATAATAAGTTTGCATTCTGGATTTATCAGCATACTTACTATTCTTTTTGGGATAACCTCTGAGTCTATTAAACTCTGACCAAACTTCATTTTTATAATCAAAAGTGATATCTAATTTATCAGCAAAATCTTTTGATAAATCAATTGGTTTGATATTTAAACCAGATAACTTTTTATCAAGAAGTTCTTCTAAATCATTTAAAGATTTGAATTTAAAATCCTGAATCTCAGGGGGGCTTTGAACATGAGTAAGAACAATTTGAGGTTCTGATTTACTTCCAGACGTAGAGGCAATATCAGTTGTCTTCTTGGTAGTACTCATATCTTTTACCAAAACAGTTAATTCATCAAGTTTTCTATCAAGAAAACTGATTTGTTCACCCAAAACTTTAACATATAAACTCAAATAATTATTTTGAGAAATCAAATTATTAATTTATGCGATGCTGACTGCAGCAACATCTTCATCAATAAATTTTTGAAATGCAGTAAATGTAATACCTGTATTATTTGGTAAAACAAAAGGTGCTTGAGGAGGGTATATGGCTTTAGTAATATTGACACTCCCATCTTTATAAGATCTTTCTAAAACCTTTATATAATGCGGTAAATAAGTGGTTATAAACCAAGGAACAAAATACATAATTTGATTATGTAAAGCACAAGTTTCATAAGACTCTTGAGAAATATTATTTAAATCCTGTTTACTATAAGTATAAAAAAACCAAGTTTTAAACTGGTTCCATTTATTACAAAAAAATTCCTTTTGAACATAATTTCTAGCTTGTAACCATGGACTAAAATCTATTTGGTGTGGGATCATTAAACATCATTGGGGTTGAAATCCATTTCGGATGCAGAAGGAATATCCTTATCAGAAATATTATCACTATCCTGAACAATATTTGTTTGGGGGTTAATCTTAACCCTTTCAACAGGCTTATCACCTATTTTAGTAGAAATTGTATGTAAAGATGTAGCACGATTTCTAGCTAGTCCATAGACTGGTTCAACAGGTGAAATATGATGAATACCAGGCAATAGTCTACGATTGGTAAATGAATGCCTATTATAACTAGGACTAATAGCAGGCAAAAGTCTATTATTAGAAAATGACTGCCTATTATAAGTGGAACTATTATCATCAAACTGAATGCAAATCCTACCATCCGGATTTTAAGTAATATGAGAATATTCCGTATTACTGACAGCATTAATCTGACTAGGGGATATAACTAAATCCAAAGTCCAAGTAGTCGGAAAATTAATTTCTTCCCACTTAATAGGTCTCCCCGTGGTGACTTTAGACTTTGTAAAATTGGTTTCCACTAATATAGTCTGATCTAATGTACCATATAGTTTACATCTAGGGTTTAACGTAGATAGTAATTTGAAATAAAGTATATAAGATAAACATATAAGTTCAGAACCAGGTGCATAATTATAACCATGCGTTTTCACATTTAATGTTAATGCATCAAGTATATTAACATCAGATAGAGATAATTGAAGATTGGGTTGAGTATTAAAATATACTGGACCATAGGCCACAGTAGATTCAATAGAACCCATTAGAGATTGTCTAAAATTCAGATTTCTAGCATCTCTAAGAGCAGCTAAAAACGTCTCTGGTAACCCTTTAAGGGTTAATGTCTTAAAAGCAATTTGAACCATACCAACATGCAGATAATTATACTGATATTTATATAAATCTACATCTTGTTTGTTTAACAAACGAATAGTCTGTTCAGACGAGTTTAAAGCTAAAGATTGCTCAGTAGTTTTAACTAGTTGTTTTGAAGAAAGTTTATCAAACCATCCATAATCATAAATTGTTCTAATAGGGACTTTAGGAATTGTCCATTTGTTTAACAAACCAAGGTTTTGAGGTATATCTACCTCTTCAAGTCTAATATTTTTCATACTAGTTTCTCCTAAATTCATAATGAGAATAACATATCTATGTCGAATACTTCAGATCTATCTCATATATACCATGAAAGTTCCTAGGCTCTGATACCATTTAACAAGTATCTCTGGAATATCTTCCAGGGTTCATCTTTTCTTTGTATCTCAGAATTCTCCAAAAGAGATATCATTTCCTTTTTAGGCAATTTTTCATAGGACTTGATATCATCATTGTCCTCTTTTGTAATTGAAGCAAAAGTATCAATTTGCTTTTGAGCAGTCAAATATGCCTGCAAATGTGCGTATAACGGACTGTCTTTTAGAATATCTTCCAGGTGAATGGATGGTCCTATCATTGAGGATTCGCCTCTGAGAGATATCTTCTCATTAGTCAAGCTCCTTCTTCCCATTTGTATAATTGGGGAGTTTGATGTGGATCCGTATGACGATCCTGAAGGTGATGTCCTTCCTTAAGAATGTGGGGATGATCTTCCCCTTCCTCTACCTCTACCTCTGCCCCATAGGGGTTCCATCCTGCAAATATTCACGAGATAAGAAATCTGGCAGAGAATTATCGATTCCCTTTTTGTATTGAATTTCGAAATCAAAGGGGGCTAATTAAGCTTGCCATCTTGCAAATATCATTTTTGAGGCATCATGTTTAAAATCTTTGTTAAATATATATTTAACAGATTGTGCGTCAGTTTTTATCAAAAACTTTTGATTGTATAAATCATCTTGGAATTTTAAAACATATTTAACTATGGTTAATATTTCATGAGCCACATTAGCGTATTTTTTCTGGGCTTCAGACCATTTTCCAGAGTAAAATCTAATCAACTATTCATGATTATTATTTGGATTTATCTGTTTCAAAATCCCTCCGTAACCAATGTTAGACGCATCTGTCTCGACACTCTTTTGCCATGTAGGATTAGCAAGGGTTAAACAAGATAAAGATTTAATTCGTTGCTTAATATTTTTAACTAAAATAGTATGACTATCAGTCCAAGGGTTTTTATAATCCGTTTTTAGCCTATCATATAAGGGAGCTAAATCACGAGACAAATCTTTATAAAAAGGTGATATATAATTTAAACTTCCCAAAAATCTTTATAACTGAGTTCTATCAGTAATAATATCGTGAAATTTTGAAGCAAAATCAATAGATCTTTGAATCAGAATTATTTTTCCTTAACAGATATAATGTCCTAAAAATCGAATATTAGTTTGGAATAAACTCATTTTTTGTTTTGAAATAATCAAACCATTTTATATAACAATTCTTTTAAAAATATTTAAATGCTTAATATGCATTTCAAATGTTTTGGAGAATATCAAAATGTCATCAATATAAACAATGATAAAATCCAGATATGGATTAAATATATCATTTACGATTTTTTGAAATTCAGAAGGGGCATTCTTTAAACCAAAAGGCATAACATTCCATTCATATTGCCCAAATGGAACATTAAAAGCAGTTCTATAAGTATGCTCTTTAAATATTTGAATTTGCCAATAACCAGATTTTAAATCAAACTTAGAAAATATATTGGCATCATATAATCTTGACAATAAATCCTTTTTATTGGGAATTGGATATCTTATCCATTTTAAAAACTTATTTAAAGGTCTTTTATAATAATAATAATAATAATAATAATAATAATAATAATAATAATAATAATAATAATAATAATAATAATAATAATAATAATAATAATAATAATAATAATAATGATGATGATGATGATGATGATGATAATAATAATAATAATAATAATAATAATAATAATAATAATAATAATAATAATAATAATAATAATAATAATAATAATAATAATAATAATAATAATAATAATAATAATAATAATAATAATAATAATAGCGTAAATTATAATTTTAATATTATGAAATAAGATCAGTAAATATTATCAATAACTGAAGTCAATTCAGCAGTCACAATCCCTCAACTTGTTTCCATTGCAGCGTGTAACCCGATCCCCCAAAATAAATTTAGAATAAAACTGTTGTGGCGTGCAACCCGATCTCCCAATATATTTAACAACTCTTAAATGTAATAAAAATACTCCAATAAATACCACATTCAATGAGAACTTATTAAGCATCAAGGCATACAATAATTATAATTTATTTATGAAACAAACAATGACAAGTAGCAATTAATTATGAAAATCAGGGAGAAAATAGGCAGTTTAATATTTAATATGCTAAATTTCAAGTAGCAATTAAGACACATAAATCAAATAAGCATGTAACAATTATTGGAGGAATTCACAGCATAATATTGAGCATGTAATATGAGAGAAACAATTAATATAATAATTAATTCATGTCTTAAAACAATTTATGATTTCAAATAATTATGCAAATAATTAATTTCACAAGGTATAGCCACTCGTCACTGTCACGACCCAAAACTAACTCTGTCGTGATGGCGTCTATCGTGGAAATAGGCAAGCCAACTCATTTCCAAAACAAAACGATATTTTCATTTCAAAGATAATTTCAAGGTAAAAACCTCTATTTAAAGAGTTCAAATCAAATAAAAACAGAAGTGCGGAAAAGAAAAGCCCGACATCGAGGTATCACTAGTCATGAGCATCTACTATAATCTATCTAACAATATCAAGGCTAACTTAGCCTAGAAAATAGCTAAATACAACTAGAGGAAGATAAGAGGGAGAAGAGCAGGGGCTGCGATCGCCAAACAGCTTCCTTACTATCTCCAAGAAAACCTGTAACCAGAACATTCAATAACAGCTACCGTGTCCAGCTACACCTGAATCTGCACACAAGGTGCAGGGAGTAATGTGAGTACGCCAACTCAGTAAGTAACAACAATAAATAAAGACTGAGCAGTAGTGACGAGCAATAAAGCATGTAACGTTCATATCAGGAAATCTCAGCAAAATACCACATGCTCTTAAAAATCAGGATTTGAATCAAACATCTCGTTTAAACCCAGTTCCAGTAAAAATCATTTTAAAGACATTTTTCCAACAGTTTTTCAAACAAAGGCTCAATGCAAATGTGAGTAAAAATGATGAAATCATAAACAGCCCCTCGGGCAAACCTCACAGTCACTCTTGCCACTCGGGCATACCTCACAATCACTCTTGCCACTCGGGCATACCTCACAATCACTCAGCACTCGGCACTCGCACTCAGTAGGTACCTGCGCTCACTGGGGATGTGTACAGACTCCGGAGGGGATCCTTCATCCCAAGCGCTATAATCTGCAAGGACAACTCACATGCAATAATAATAAAGTATGCTGCAGGCGGGCAGCCCCGATCCACACTCATCCTCACAAATCAGGCCCTCGGCCTCACTCAGTCACAAGTATGCTGCAGGCGGGCAGCCCCGATCCACACTCATCCTCACAAATCAGGCCTTCGGCCTCACTCAGTCACAAGCATGTTGCAGGAGGGCAACCCCGATCCACACTCATCCTCACAAATCAGGCCCTCGGCCTCACTCAGTCATAAATATCTCAAGCCACTCGGGCATTTCAGTAAAATAGGGCATTCGGCCCAAAACATTTATATGCATCAAAATAGAGTCATAAAACTGAGTTATGCGGTAAACAAGTATAAACATGACTGAGTATAGATTTTCAATCGAAAACAATGAGAGGATGGTAAGAAACAGCCCCTAAAGGTCCATACAGCATTGGCGCAAGGCCCAAACATGGCATTCAACCCAATTTACATAAAATTCTTTCTAAAACATATAAGTATCAAATGGTTTCAACAAACTATGCAACTTTACAGTTGCCACGGTCACAAATCCCCAACAGTGCACGCCCACACGCGCGTCACCTAGCATGTGCGTCACTTCAAAATAATAGAATGATACAAAATCCGGGGTTTCATACCCTCAGGACTAGATTTACAATCGTTACTTACCTCAACAAGATGAACCCAACATCGAGCAAGCTAATCAATACTCAGGAAATTTCCACTTCGTGCGTATCCACCTCTGAATGCTTTCTTGTCTCCTCAATTCAATGCCAACGATCCGAAACTGAAATTCACCCCTTAATGATAATACAACGATCTACTTTACTAAGCAACTTCAATCAACAATATCAACATCCATTGGAACCAATATTAGTAACAAATCCCATAGGTTCATTGTATTCATAAATTTCATCGCCAAGATTACCATTCACCTTCTCTCTTATTTTCTCAAAAGTACTATTCATGCCATGAACTAGAGTTTTATAATCCAGTCTTTCAACCATTAAAACTTGTAACAAATGCTTAAAATACTTCTAACTACTCATAATAAATGAGTTTGAAGCATTGGAATTACCTCTAGTAGATCAATCTTGAAAAATCACAACTTTGGTGATTTTCGTGTTCTTGAGGATTTGATGATGAAATCTTGTATTTGGATGTACAAATGATGTTAGAACTCATGTATATTGAGTGATAATCAACCCAAAACATCATTAACAACTTACCTTGGTTGATTGGACTTGACTTGAGCTCAAAATCGCCCCTTTAGTTCAAGAACCCTAACCCCCAAATACACAAAATGCCCTCTATACCCGACCTTGTATTTATAGGCCCAGATTTCTGGGTTTCGGATGCGGCCCTGGATGCTTCGCATCCCCACTTCACTCCTCTTTGAAGGTCGGATGCAGACCTGGACGCTATGGCAGCACTTCACTGCTAGCCTCTCTTTCGGACGCGGCCTCAGATGCTTCGCATCTGCAGGCTCCTCCGCCAGCCTTTGATAATTTGGTCATAACCTCTTGTAGGAATGTCCAAATGACAAACGGTTTGAAGCGTGAGAAACTATACTCAAATACCTTTAATGTGATAGGTCATCCACCACATAACTCCTTATATATGGGTATATATGCTCATCCAAATTTCGGTCTTGTGCGTACTCATTTGCAACTTTAGTCTATCATGAAATTCTCAACTTGACTTGCACCGAGGGCTCTCCCTAGACCCCACATCACTTATAATATGACTCGTACACTTATTATCATATCTAATTGATATCCATTCCATTAATAGACCTCGTCTTCACACAAAATAATATAATTAGTGCACATCGACTTTCTTTATAGCGCTTAAGTACTTCAAAATTTTTCGGGGTGTTACAGTCACCTTGCTTATACATCGTTACACATGAAATTCACATAGAAAATAATTCAAAGGTTCTATTCCCTCAAGTCAACGTTAACCACGACACTTACCTCACTTTGCAATCAAATTCAAGAATCCAATAAACCTTTGCCTCGCAAATTCGTGTCTGAAATCCTCAAATCTAGTCATAAACAATTCAATATACTCAATACAAATCGTAGGAATTAATTCCATATGAATTTACTAATTTTTCGAATTAAAATGCGAAATTCATCCCAAAAATTGGCAGTGAGGCCCACGTCTCGAATCTCGAAAAAACATACAAAATCCGAACACCCGTTCTGAGACGAGTTCAACCATACAAAAATTATCAAATTCCGATGTCAAATGGACCTTCAAATCTAAATTTTTCATTTTTGGAAAGTTTTACAAAAATTCCAATTTCTTCCATCTAAATCCGAGTTAAATGATGAATATAGACATGGATTCATGAAACATAATCATTAAGGGATAAGGAACACTTACCCAATTCGAACCTTTGAAAAACTCCTTCAAATCTCCCAAAAATTGAGGTTTAAAAGTCTAAGCGAAATGAAGAAAAATGACCATTTTCGACCCCTTAATGTTCTCTCAGTTTTCGCTTCTACGATGAAATGGCCGCATTTGCGGCATCGCTTTTACGACTCAAAATGTTGCTTCTGTGCTGCCTTCCGCTTCTACGAACGAAATGTCCACTTCTGCAGACTCATAGAAGCGTCCAGTTTTCCGCTTCTGCGGCTTCTTGCCCAGCCCCTCTACATCCGCTTCTGCGATGGGCTTCACGCTTCTGCGGCCAAGGCTTCGCAGAAGCGAAGGCACCAGAAGCAGCAAAATTTCAGATTTTGCTTAAGTCCAATTTTTGTTCCGATTTCAATTTGAATCACACTCGGGGTACTCGGGGCCCTGTCCTAATATACCAACTAGTCCAATCATATAATACGGACTTACTCTGGGTCTCATATCACGTCATACAATGCTGAAATTACAATTCACACCTCGATTCGAACTTTTGAGTTTCAAACTTTTCAATTTATAAATCTTGTGCTGAAACATGTTAAATGAATCCGGAATGACTTAAAATTTGGCACACAAGTCATAAATGATATAACGGAGCTATTCCAATTTCCAGAATCAGATTTCGACCACGATATCAAAAAGTCAAATCTGTGGTCAAACTTTGGAAATCTTTAGCCTTTAAATTCCTAACTTCTGTTAAATGGCCATAACTTGAGTTAGGGACCTCCAAATTAAATTCGGGGCATACGCCCAAGTCTCAAATCACGATACGGGCCTACTGGAACTGTCAAAATACTGATCCGGGTATGTTTGTTCAAAACGTTGACCAAAGTCAACTCAGTTGAGTTTTAAGGCTCTATTTCACATTTTAATCAATTTTTCACATAAAAACTTTTTGAAAAATTATACGAACTACGCACGCAAGTCGAGGAATGATAAATAGTGCTTTTCGATGTCTTACAACACAGAATTAATTATTAAATTTAAAAATGACCTTTTAGGTCATCACAGTAATAATAAATAAATAGATCTTTATAATTACTATACCACCTAATTACTGTACTACGTGTGATTTCCAACCCTAACTTACAAGTGGAGCATTAAAATTTAGAAGGTGCTTTGACAATCACGACTTATAATTTTCATTTTCTATTGCTATTTATAAATCTTATTTGAGAAATGCTATTTATTAGTTGCATTTATCTGTTGCGATTTATAAGGGAGTTTTATAGCTTTACTCATAAAAATCAAAATGATTATCCTTGCCTACCCATTTATTTTCCTACCAATCAAATTAATTACCCTTCATACCTATTGTAGCTTTTGAGGGTAATTGCCTCTTTTTCTCCTTTTTTCTCATTTTTCTTTATTCTTTGCTTTTTTTTCTCCTTTTATGTTTATTTTTCAGTCATATTATTTTTTTATTTTCTTTTTCCACCATAAATTGATTTCATGCTCAATTTTGATTCTTTTTGTTCATTTTCTTTATTTCTTATTCCTTTTCTAATTTCATTTAAATCTTTTTTCCTTTTATTTCCTTTTTTCTGCATAATCTAATTGTATTCACTTTTTTTTTGCTCCTTTTCTTTATTCTTTTTTTTTCTGTGCAATAATAAAAAGATAACTAATATTACTGATATAATATATCTTTGTATTACTTTTTCTCATTTTCTTTTATTGTAGATCTTATTATATAGATCAGTTATAAGAACAACTTATACATTATACCTGTTTTCTTTTCTCTTTTTTTCCTTTTATTTATTTTTTTCTTTTTTTTCTTTTCTAATTTCATTTATTATTATTTTTAAATATTTTTTCCATAATGTAATTATGCACATCTTTTTCGCTCCTTTATTTTTGTTCCTTTTTTTCTTTATTTTTTTCACTATATCAACAAAAGATAACTGATATAGTACCTTTTTTATATATACTCCCTCTATTCCAGTTTATGTCAACATATTATTTTTTGGTCCGTTTCAAAAATAATGACCCCTATCTATATTTGGTAACAATTTAGCTTAAACTTACAATTCTACCCTTAGTGAGAAGCTTTTATAATCACACAAATACTCTGGGTTCCTTTTTGACTTATTTAGGACCACAAATTCCAAAAGTCTTCATTTTTTTCTTAAACTCTGTGCCCAACCAAACATGTTCACATAAATTAGAACGGAGGGAGTATTAATTATTAGAAAATAACTTATTGTAGCATATATTATACCAAAAATAATATATTAGTAGTAGTTGAAGTATATTATTGCAATATACTATGATACCCAAATGGTATATATCATATATTGTCGGGGTATCATAGAGGACTAGTCATTTCTTCAACAAACAAAATACTTATCAGTTCTCTATGATACCCACACGGTATATATTATATACTAACATAGTGTCATAGAGGCATGGTTCATTCAGTCCTCTATGATACCCACATGGTATATATCATATACTGATAGGGTATCATAGAGGTCTGGTTGATTTCTTTCAGAAAGACACCCAGTCCTCTATGATACCAACCTGGTATATATCATATGTTGACATGGTATCATAGAGGACTAGTTCATTCTTTCAAAAAAATATTTTTTGTCCTCTATGATACCCATATGGTATATATTATATAATGTCAGGGTATCATATAGTACTAGTTCATTCTCTAAAGAAACTTAGTAGTATATTGTGTCACGACCCAAAATTTATTAAAGGCCGTGATAGCGTCGGACACCGTTGTCAGGCAAGCCAAAAATAAATACTTAATTTGGTTCTCATTTTAATATTTTTGAAATCATATTTCCTTCAATTAAAAGTAAAAGATGGAATTTAGAGAATAAATAATAATATTTTTAACAATTTCAATACCAGATAACCTATAACCACCCCAAACCCCGGTGTCACAAGTGCATGAGCCTCAACTAGGAATGTAAATTAAAATACAACATTCGTCCGAAATACAAATTTGGATAGGGGAAATATAAACACTCTGAAGGAGACTCTGCTGGCTGCGGATCGTAAAGTAGAATGCAACTCACCTAAGTCCCTGCAATAACCGTGCCTCTACGCCCACAAGGCCACTAGACATATATGCACATGCACAAAATATGCAGCAAGTATAGTATGAGTACGTAAATAAGCGCGTATGTCACGACCCAAAACTAACCCCTGTCGTGATGGCGCCTATCATAGAACCAGGCAAGCCGACTCATTTCCAAAACAAACCGATATTCTCATTTTAAAGATAATATCACGGTTACTTAACATAAAAACCTTCGTAAAGGAGTTCCAATCAAAATAAAAGTGCGTAAGAAAAAGCCCGACATCGGGGTGTCACTAGTCATGAGCATATACTACAATTTGTCTAACAATATCAAGGCTAATTCAGCCCGAAAAATAGCTAAATACAACTAGAGGAAGATAAGAGGGAGAAGAGCAGGGGCTGCGATCGCCAAATAGCTACCTTGCTATCTCCAAGAAAATCTGCAACCAGAAAACTCAATAACCGCTATCGTGTCCAGCTACACCTGGATCTGCACACAAGGTGTAGGGAGTAACGTGAGTACGTCAACTCAGTAAGTAACAACAATAAATAAAGACTGAGTAGCAGTGACGAGCAATAAAGCATATAACATTCATTTCAGGAAATCTCAGTAAAATACCACATGCTCTAAAAAAATCAGGATTTGAATCAAACATCTCGTTTAAACCCAGTTCCAGTAAAAATCATTTAAAGATATTTTTCCAACAGTTTTTTTTTTCAAACAAAGGCTCAATGCAAAGGTGAGCAAAAATGATGAAATCATAAACAGCCCCTCGGGCAAAACATCACTCATATACAGCCCCTAGGGCAAACCTCACAGTCACCCGTGCCACTCGGGCATACCTCACAATCACTCTTGCCACTCGGGCATACCTCACAATCACTCTTGCCTCCCAGTCACTCAGCACTCGACACTCGGCACTCGGCACTCGCACTCAGTAGGTACCTGCGCTCACTGGGGTGTGTATAAACTCCGGAGGGGCTCCTTCAGCCCAAGCGCTATAATCTGCACGGATAACTCACGTGCGAAAATAATAAAGTATGTTGCAGGCGGGCAGGCTCGATCCACACTCATCCTCACCAATCAGGCCCTCAACCTTACTAAGTCATAAATATCTCAAGCCTCTCGGGCATTTCAGTAAAATAGGGCATTCGGCCCAAAACATTTATATGCATCAAAATAGAGTCTTAAAACTGAGTTATGAGGTAAAAAAGTATAAATATGACTGAGTATAGATTTTCAATTGAAAATAATGAGAGGATGGTAAAAAACAGCCCCTAAGGGTCCAAACAGCTTTGGCGCAAGGCCCAAACATGGCATTCAGCCCAATTTACAGAAATTCTTTCTAAAACATATAAGTATCATATGGTTTCAACAAAGTATGCAACTTTACAGTTGCTACGGGACAGACCAAGTCACAAATCCCCAACAGCGCATGCCCACACGCCCGCCACCTAGCATGTGCGTCACTTCAAAATAGTAGAATGATACGAAATCTGGGGTTTCACACCCTCAGGACTAGATTTACAATCGTTACTTACCTCAAAACGTGAAACTTTTTACTCTGCTATGCCTTTGCCTCGCAAATCGGCCTCCGGATGCCTCGAGTCTAGTCACAAATAATTCGTTTCAGTCAATAAAATTTATTGAAATTAATTCCACAAGATAATAATGATTTTTCCATAAAAATCCGAAAATTAGCTCAAAAATCATCCGTGGGGCCCACTTCTCGGAACCCGACAAAAGTTATAAAATTCGAAAGCCCATTCAACCACGAGTCTACCCATACCAATTTTACCAATATCAGACCTCAACTCAACCCTCAAATCTACAAATCTTATTTCCAAATTTCTAAGTTCCAATCTCCGATTTACACCTCCAATCATGTAATCTAGTCGGATTATTCGATGATAATTCAATATTATGGAGTAGAAATGATCACAAGGGACTTACCTCAAGTTTTTCTTGAAAATATATCAAAAATCGCCTCTCCTCAAGCTCCAATTTGTCAAAAATGGCAAATGGGACGAAGTCCCTGTTTTTATAATTCTGCCCAGACATCCTCGGTTCTACCTCGATATTGGCCTTCGATCGAGGTCCTCGATCCTGGTCCTCGGTCCTGCCCCTCGATCTTGGTTCTCGATCCTGGCCCTCGATTATGTCTTCGACCCGGTTTTTGACCGTGAACCTCGACCCTGGGCTCGATCATGCCTTCGATCGTGGCCCTCGACTCTGAGCTCGATCATGCCTTCGATCGTGGCCCTCGACCCTGAGCTCGATCTGGGCTTCGATCGTGGACCTCGACCCTGAGCTCGATCTGGGCTTCGATCGTGGCCCTCGACCCTGAGCTCGATCTGGGCTTACATCTGGGCTCGATTTCTGGGCAGAAGCAATTTCCAACAAAAGGAAATTGCAGTAGCTGTTCTAGTTCAATTTTTGATTCGTTAACCATCCGAAACTCACCCGAGGCCCTCGGGACCTCAACCAAATATACCAACAAGTCCTAAAACATCATACGAACTTAGTCGAATCCTCAAATCACCTCAAACAATGCTAAAACCATTAATTACACCCCAATTCAAGCCTAATAAATTTTGAAATTTCTACAAACAACTCCGGAACATATCAAATCACGTCCGATTGACCTCAAATTTTGCACACAAGTCATAAATAACATGACAGAGGTATTTCAATTTTCAGAATCGGATTCCGACCCCGATATCAAAAACTCAACCCCCCGGTCAAACTTCTCAAAAATTAAACTTTCGGCATTTCAAGCCTAATTCCTCTACGGACCTCCAAATAATATTTCGGACACGCTCCTAAGCCCAAAATCACCATACGAAGCTATTAAAATTATTAGAATTCAAATTCGAGATCGTTGACACATAGGTCCATATCCGGTCCACTTTTCTAACTCAATTTTTCAATTATGAGACTTAAGTGTCTCATTTCACTCAGAGTTCCTTTCGGACTCGAACCCACTAACCCGATATAACATAATATAGCTGAATAATACCAAAAAGAAGTAGGAATAGGGAAAACGGGGCTATAACTCTCGAAACGACCGGCCGGATCGTACATCCTCCCCCTCTTAAACATACGTTCGTCCTCGAACGTGCCGAGAGTTGTTCCAAAAGCCAAGAAATGGTTGTGTAACTTTCCCATGCACATACCCGGGGTCGATCCCATGTCACCCTATCCCATATAGGTCTGATAGCACAGCATAACTGAAATTCCTCAATTCAACCTAGCCCACAAGCCTTTGAATCAAATTTCCGACATCCGAAATTTCTTATAAGATCAGAAGTTCGCATCTACATACCGTATAAGTCTGAACAAGCTATACCAAAAGCCGTACCCATATCTCAAATACTCAAATTCAAATACTGCATAGCTCGAATGCTCGAAGCAATGATTTCAAATCAAAGTATCGATTCAAATCAACCCAGTCCTGGTAATAAACATCATATCATACAAAACCTCGTTCTAAAACATTCGTACATTGCCGATGATGAAAGAAACATACCGAATTCATAACCATTCATTAGACCAACAGGTCATGGAGCTCCCGTTCCTTCTACAAGAACTATGGCTAATTTCAAAGCCGACTTCCGATATTATCCTCCCAATTATACCACAATCAAATCTGATAGCATCCATTCTAGGCCCAATGACCCCGTCTCATCCAACACGACCACTCTAATGACATGACACATCAATACAATCTAAAGCCCCAACCCGTGCAATCCGTGCACCAGATAGCAACATTCCAAATGTACCCAATCGTAACAATGACCCAAATAGGAGAAACATTCCGCAAGCTCGACAAATACCACCCCGACGCAATGCTAAGAACCCATCACACACCGCAAAACCATAACACACGAATCTTACACGAGGGATCATATTTCCACATAACTCTGCTGCAATACGTGACCCTATCCAAATACTGGTCCAGATGAAACACCTCAAGCCATCCTGCTAAAATCAATAACCATGCGCAATTCGACATCAAGTACCCAAAGTGCATTACCATAACCATGGAGAAGCAAACGACACCATGCCATATAAAACCTGAAAGAACATAACCAATACTCGATCAACCAAGCAATATCCAATACTATTCTCGCTCAAATTCCGCTACAAGGCCACAATAGAACCGCACCATATGTGCATATAACCACGAATCACAACTCCTCGTAGCATAGAAGAGTAACTCACAGATCATTTCAGAACACGAATAAGATTCACATCAACCGAAGGGCACATCCCTCAACAATAGCAGTATGGAGCCAATCAATCCGGCTCGGTGTAGAATACACATCCTAAATTGGGCCTACTAATGGGCCCCCAAATCAACTATGGTCAGCCACTAATAGATAAACAACCTCCGAAAGTTCACAATGACGGAATCATAATACCTTCTATCATCTGGCTAGCTCCGGCCACAACTTCACAGTCCACAACCATGAAACAATCTGCTCCTGAGAACTCCCAATCTCCAATTCCACAGAAACACATGAATCACCATATTTGATTCCACCTCCACCGCCTGAATGCCTAACACCTCTCTCATACACAATCATCCCACGAGAATACTTAAAATCCTTCAGTGCCACCTCGCAAAAATTTGAATATCAATAGTCGATCAACCAGGAGAGTGCCGCAATACCAGCGATGTGCCCATAAATCAAAACACACTGCCCCTTCTGAAATGTACACTCTCATCAAGTTATACCAGATAGTAATATCATTTACCTAGTCACCGGAAACTGTTCATGCTGACTAAGAATTTATGACCTTCCCTTCAAAACTGAACTGTGACCTTGTATATGTAAATCCTATTCCCGTACAACACACCACATCTATTATGCCATCGTGTGACAAGCATAAGAATTCCATTATCAACTCTGAGTCACTAGCAAATTGCATACCTTATTAGTGAGAAACTCTTTCTTGCTTTTTTCTAGGAGGAAATCATAACTCACAACACATTTCGTACATCGGTAGAAAATATCCGATTCAAACCATGGTAGAACCCATCCTGAACACTTTGAAATCCATTCGCACATAACCAATCTATCTGAACTGAATTCCTATAACTCCACCAAGCCACACAGGTTGTCGAATTCGAGAGCATTGCCACGAAACACCTGTAGATACTAGCCACATCATAAGTACCCAAAGAACCGATCATACCCATTATTGTGCTAACCCAACCTACTACCAAGCTGTCCTATTTCTCCAAGTTCTTTCTATATTGCCTTCAAATTGCTACTTTTTCCTTGTTAGAACACTACTATCCTTAACTAAAACTTACCCCACGAACTCTAGCATAGAATCACGCCGCCCTAAGGCTTATAAGCCGCCAAATTCCCTTTTTATGTATTCCAAAGGTTCCACAACAAAAAAATGTTTACTCCAAAGAGACTTTATGTGAACCTAAAACGGTTTCCTTCACCTTCTTGATACTGAAATGCATAATTCACAATGATATAAGATGCCACGAGTCTCAACACCGTTCAATGCAACTCCCGATTTTTTAGCCATATTTATAAATCTTGAATCTATTGTAACCATTCTCGAATTAACCGACCAAACGAACCTAAACGACCTGTGCCCCATTAGCATACCAACACCCAAAGGAATAAAGAGTAACCTACACTCCTATGCAACCAAGCAAATTCCCGCTCCATGTACACTACATTCTGTGTGAATAACCACTCAATTATTTTATGGTCCTCCTATAACCATAGGGTGTAATACAACTTGTGTCCAGAATTCCTTTACCCGAGTCATCCTCAATCTCGAACTCTGCAAGTCATAACTAATTCACCGGTATACCCCGAACCAAAACTAATATGACCCATAACCGTGCAATCAACTCGTCGATAGCAGACTCCCCCACTTAGCCTTAAGCTGCAATTATATAAAATTAGAACCCGTAAGGACTTCTCCTTCTCAATTACCAAGGTCTCGCACTGTTAACCTGCTAGACTTCTCGAAGTCTTTTATTAAGCCTTTCATGAACATTCTGAATCTCCAGCCAAAATCACACACGCGACCTCCTACCGGGTAGCAAGTAATATTCCTCGCAAAAGCTTCATCAACATCACGCCACCGCTAACTGCACACAGGAGATAACCCACATGTGGAATTCCTTACTGACATCTTCCAATGACACTGCACTGAGTGCAACGACCACTAAATTCGTAAATTCTCTTGAGTTCATGCTCGCCCACCATTTGTATAGGCCTGCACTTTCCCTATTGACATCAATTGTACGTCAACAATACCTTCCGAACTCAAGTCATATTGCACCTGACACGATAATCAGATCTTCATGCCTCTATTCATTTCAAACACACTCCTTTCTGTCATTTTCAATTTTTTCTTTGTACACTAACCATCACTCCAAATAGAGTTTGCAGGCTGATTCACATACTAACATGATTCCAAACCATTCTACACTTTCTCAAGGCACACGACTACCCTACTAGTGAATTCATATGCTAATCTGCCACTCTTACTTCGATTAAATCATCTCCTTTAAGAAACTTCTCAACCTCTACTTCTCCTACTTGACCTGCTAGTACTTCAACCACCGCGAAACACTTCCCATCATGTCTTCCCTCATACTTTGCTACCCAACCGCTGCATCAAATCGAAATGTATCTCTGTCGTACCTGAACCAACAAAATGTTACCGACTCTAAGTCTCTTCGAAAATCATCTTTCTCGAGCCATCAAAATCAAAAATACCCATTCGCAACCACAATTACTACACAGTCACTTACTCTTCTTGAGTCCAAACTCATTGACAAGACATGAGAATTTAATTTGCCCCGAAATTTAACAATGTGAAAGATCCTTCAAAACATTCACACTCGAGACCGACGCCACATCAAAACAGAAATCAAGCGCCCAATGGCCTTCCTTTACATTTCAAGGAAACAATTCTCGTCATATTCAAATCATCTTAACACATCCCGCAGTTACATCATACTTATCACAAAGCCATTCCACCGCTCATCGAGCCACGAATTCCACTCGTAGGGGCATTACCAGACATATGAGTCCAAATGTACAGGTTACAACTGAAGCTACCGAGCCAAAACTCCGGTTTAAACCTGGCTTCAAGTCCTCTAGACTAGCCCATCACCAAAACACATAATACATATCTCGAAACTCGTTCATAGAATCACAAGCCGGCGATGCACAACTGATACCGAGCGCTTATGTGCGCATACGAATGCGTGGAAGGAATTCAAAGAGTTATGTTTCAAGCTGAATCAATTTCGCACGATAGAATACAAGAAAGTGAAATTTTTCTAAAGGTTTTGCAGCCTCCTGAAGATAAGTACAGACGTCTCCGTACCGATCTGTAAGACTCTACTAAACCCGCTCATGACTCGTGAGACCTATGTAACCTAGGCTCTGATACCAATCTGTCACGACCCAAAACTAACCCCTGTCGTGATGGCGCCTATCGTGGAACTAGGCAAGCCGACTCATTTCCAACATAAATCGATATTCTCATTTTAAAGATAATATCACGGTTATTTAACATAAATACCTTCGTAAAGGAGTTCCAATCAAAATAAAAGTGCGGAAGGAAAAGCCCGACATTGGGGTGTCACTAGTCATGAGCATATACTATAATCTGTCTAACAATATCAAGGCTAACTCAGCTCGAAAAATAGCTAAATACAACTAAAGGAAGATAAGAGGGAGAAGAGAAGGGGCTGCGATCGCCAAATAGCTACCTTGTTATCTCCAAGAAAATCTGCAACCAGAACACTCAATAACCGCTACCGTGTCCAGCTATGCCTGGATCTGCGCACAAGGTGCAGGGAGTAACGTGAGTACGCCAACTTAGTAAGTAACAACAATAAATAAAGACTGAGCAGTAGTGACGAGCAATAAAGCATATAACGTTCATATCACGAAATCTCAGTAAAATACCACATGCTCTAAAAAAATCAGGATTTGAATCAAACATCTCGTTTAAACCCAGTTCCAGTAAAAATCATTTAAAGACATTTTTCCAACAGTTTTTTTTTCAAACAAAGGCTCAATGCAAAGGTGAGCAAAAATGATGAAATCATAAACAGCCCCTCGGGCAAAACATCACTCATATACAGCCCCTCGGGCAAACCTCACAGTCACTCGTGCCACTCAGGCATACCTCACAATCACTTTTGCCACTCGGGTATATCTCACAATCACTCTTGCCACTCGGGCATACTTCACAATCACTCTTGCCACTCGGGCATACCTCACAATCACTCTTGCCTCCTAGTCACTCAGCACTTGACACTCGGCACTCGCACTTAGTAGGTACCTGCGCTCACTGGGGGTGTGTACAGACTCCGGAGGGGCTCCTTCAGCCCAAGCGCTATAATCTACACGGACAACTCACGTGTGATAATAATAAAGTATGTTGCAGGCGGGCAAACCCGATCCATACTCATCCTCACCAATCAGGCCCTCAGCCTTACTCAGTCATAAATATCTCAAGCCTCTCGGGCATTTTAGTAAAATAGGGCATTTGGCCACAAACATTTATATGCATCAAAATAGAGTAATAAAACTGAGTTATGCGGTAAACAAGTATAAACATGACTGAGTATAGATTTTTCAATCGAAAATAATGAGAGGATGGTAAGAAACAGCCCTTAAGGGTCCAAACAGCTTTGGCGCAAGGCCCAAACATGGCATTCAGCCCAATTTACAGAAATTCTTTCTAAAACATATAAGTATCATATGGTTTCAACAAAGTATGCAACTTTACAATTGCTACGGGACGGACCAAGTCACAAATCCTCAACAGTGCACACCCACACGCCCGTCACCTAGCATGTGCGTCACTTCAAAATAGTAGAATGATACGAAATCTGGGGTTTCATACCCTCTGGACTAGATTTACAATCGTTACTTACCTCAAAACGTGAAACTTTTTACTCTGCTATGCCTTTGCCTCGCAAATCGGCCTCCGGATGCCTCGAATCTAGTCACAAATAATCCACTTCAGTCAATAAAATTCACTGGAATTAATTCCACAAGATAATAATGATTTTTCCATAAAAATCCGAAAATTAGCTCAAAAATCTCTCGTGGGGCCCACTTCTCGGAACCCGACAAAAGTTAAAAAATCTGAAAGCCCATTCAACCATGAGTCTATCCATACTAATTTTACCAAAATCAGACCTCAACTCGACCCTCAAATCTATAAATCTTATTTTCAAATTTCTAAGTTCTAATCTCCGATTTACACCTCAAAATCATGTAATCTAGTTGGATTATTCGATGATAATTCAATATTATGGAGTATAAATGATCACAAGGGACTTACCTCAAGTTTTCCTTGAAAATATATCAAAAATCGCCTCTCATCAAGCTCCAATTTGTCAAAAATGGCAAATGGGACGAAGTCCCTGTTTTTATAATACTGCCCAGACATCCTCGGTTCTACCTCGATCTTGGCCTTCGATCGAGGTCCTCGATCCTGGTCCTCGGTCCTACCCCTCGATCTTGGTTCTCGATCCTGGCTCTCGATTATATCTTCGACACGGCCTTCGATCATGACCCTCGACCCTGGGCTCGATCATGCCTTCGATCGTGGCCCTCGACTCTGAGCTCGATCATGCCTTCGATCGTGGCCCTCGACCCTGAGCTCGATCTGGGCTTCGATCGTGGACCTCGACCCTGAGCTCGATCTGGGCTTCGATCGTGGCCCTCGACCCTGAGCTCGATCTGGGCTTACATCTGGGCTCGATTTTTGGGCAGAAGCAATTTCCAACAGAAGGAAATTGCAGCAGCTGTTCTAGTTCAATTTTTGATCCGTTAACCATCCGAAACTCACCCGAGGCCCTCGGGACCTCAACCAAAATATACCAACAAGTCCTAAAACATCATACGAACTTAGTCGAATCCTCAAATCACCTCAAACAATGCTAAAACCATGAATTACACCCCAATTCAAGCATAATGAACTTTGAAATTTTTAATTTCTACAAACAACTCCGGAACATACCAAATCACGTCCGATTGACCTCAAATTTTGCACACAAGTCCTAAATAACATGACACAGGTATTTCAATTTTCAGAATCGGATTCCGACCCCGATATCAAAAAGTCACCCCCTCGGTCAAACTTCTCAAAAATTAAACTTTTGGCATTTCAAGCCTAATTTCTCTACGGACCTCCAAATAATATTTCGCACACGCTCCTAATCCCAAAATCACCATACGAAATTATTGGAATTATTAGAATTCGAATCCGAGATCGTTTACATATAGGTCTATATCCGGTCCACTTTTCTTACTCAATTTTTTAATTATGAGATTAAGTGTCTCATTTCACTCCGAGTTCCTTTCGGACTCGAACCCACTAACCCGATATAACACAATATAGCTGAATAACACCAAAAAGAAGTAGGAATGGGGAAAACGGGGTTATAACTCTCGAAACGACCGACCGGATCGTTATAACGTACCCAGTAAGTATCCCGCCTAACCTCGAAGAAGTAGTGACGAGGGGTCGACTTCGACACTTACTATGGGCTATAAATAAAATATCAATGATATGATTAGGCATGGATTACTTAGAACGACTGTAAGCTCAATGTCATGAAATAAGTAAACAATTCTTTTGTTCATAAGAAATTTTCAAATTTATTTTTCATTATTTAACAATTTATCTCAGGCCAAGGAGGCAATATCATTTATTGTAAATTCCAAAGCAATCAAGTTCAATCATGCGCAAATCATGCCGAGGTCGTATGACTCGCTCCAATATAAATATTTAAACTGTGCATTGCCGAGATTCGAACGACGCGAACCATAGATGCATCTATTTAATCTGCCGAGGCGTTCGACCCGCTCTACAAAAGATAAACACATTCAACAGTCAATCAAGAATTCTTTAAGGAGCAATTATCTAAGGAAATGTCAATTCTCATTTAACGGTCAAGAAAAATAAAGTTTAACCTTTTAAAAATTCATTTACCAAGTTCAATATGATTTAAGAAATTTAAATTAACAATAAGGTTGCAAATATCGCAAGTATAGCATGATTTGGGTCATAGATTATCCGGACTTAGCATAATAGTAGCTACGCACGGACTCTCGCCACCCCGTGCATATGCAGCCTCCACAAATAGAAGCACATATCGTATTATTTCACCTATGGGGTTATTTCCCTCTTACAAGGTTAGAAAGGAGACTTACCTCGCTCCGGAATTCCATAACCGGCTCCCAAGGCCTTCCGAAAACTCAAACTGACGCTCAACGCTCTAAAACTAGTCAAAAATTGAGAAATTCCATAAATATATACTTAAATACTCATTATAATCCTATTTACAACAATTTTCAACTCCGTTCGAAAAGTCAATAAAAACCACCCTCGGGCCCACGTGCCCGGATTTCGAAAATTTCGAAGATAAACTTTACTCATAAACCCACAAACTCAAATATATAATTTATTTTCAATTCAATGCCCAAATTTGTGGTCAAAATCCAAAAATATTAAATTCTAGGTTTTCTACCAAAATCCACAATTTCTACTAATTTCATGCTTAAATCCTCATAGAATCTATGTATTTAACTTATAATAAGTGGGAATCACTTACCTTGTGTTGCTTGATGAAAATCTCCCTTTGGAGCTCTCCAATATCGCCCCAACCAAGAGAGAAATGAGAGAAGACGAGCCAAATATCGCTCTTAAAACCATTCTGCCCAGCACCATTTCCGTATATACGGAACAGTAACCACACATGCGGCTTCGCAGGTGCAAGAACCCTTCCACTTCTGCGCCTTCTTCCGCTTCTGTGCCTTCTTCCGCTTCTGCGCTCAACCCTTCGCTTATGTGCTTGCGCATATGTGGCCAAAACTCCGCACCTGCGGTCCTTCACCTGGGCGACCTGCTCCGCTTCTGTAGCTCTTATGTCGCTTCTGCGCCCTCCGCACCTGCGGCCAATACCTCGCAGGTGCGGTTACACCAAATGACAGCATCCCTCAGCCCTTCTTCCAAGTCCCAACTCGATCTGTTTACCATCCAGATTCCACCCGAGGCCATTGGGACCTCAACCGATTATACCAACACGTCCCAAAACACATTACGAACTCAGTCGAGCCTTCAAATCACATCATACAACATCGAAATAACAAATCGCAACCCAATTCACTTAATGAACTTAAAAACTTCCAACTTCTATATTCGATGCTGAAACCTATCAGATCACGTCCGATTGGCCTCAAATTTTGCACACAAGTCATAATTTACATTATGGACCTACTCTAACTTTCGGAATCGGAATCCGACCCTAATATAAAAAAAAGTCCACTCCCTGCCAAGCTTCTCAAAAACCTTCAAATTTTTAACTTTTGCCAAATGACCCTGAAATGACCTACGGGCCTCCAAATCTACATCCGGACGTGCTCCTAATACCAGAATCACCATACGGAGCTATTCCCAGACTCGGAATCCCAAACGGACATCAATAACATTGAAATGCACTTCAACCCATTTATGAAATTCTTCCAAAAATGCTAACTTCCATAATAGGCGCTGAAATGCTCCCGGGTCATCCGAAACCCGATCTGGACATATGCCCAAGTCCAAAATCATCATACGAACCTGTTGGAACCTTCAAATCCTGATTCCGAGGTCGTTTACTCAAAAATCACACCTTAGTAAATTCTTCCAACTTAAGACTTCTGAAATGAGAGTTTTCTTTCCAAATCAACTCCGAACTTCCCGAAATTCAATTCCGACCACACGTACAAGTCATAATACCTGAAGTAAAGTTGCTCGGGGTCTCAAACCGCTGAATGACGCGCTAGAGCTCAAAACGACCGGTCGGGTCATTATATATTGTTATAATTAGTTATATACATTTGAATTAGTTATTATATACCAATATAACATATAGTATAACATGTTGGTATACAATACAACTTTGTCTTCTTTGCTAGTTCAACTTAATTTTGGCCGAAATTCCAAAAATCTACTCCAAAAATATCCACCAAATTTACTCAAAATTTAGCCATAACCTTCAATCAACATTTGGAACATAACTTAGTACAAATCTAATAAAAAACAACTATAATGTGAGATTTTCTCTATTATTTTCGTGGAACTCCATCGAATAATTCATTTAAAAAAATATTTGCAAGGACCTAGTTGGAAAATTTTTAAAAAATTACAAAATAACTTATTTATTACCGTATACTTTTATATTAAATCGTACACTATAACAATATAATATTTCTATAACCATGACTTTAGCTTTTCGCAATAACATCTGGATGATTCAATAAAATAGCAATTGAAGTATACTATTATGGTATATTGTATACTATTACAACATATTGTTGCAATATATTGCATATTATTACAATATGGCGTTACAGTATATTGTATACTATAACAATATACTATTGCAGTATAGCTATATACTCCTACATTATATTGTATACTGTATCGGTGTACTGTTAGGTAACCGTGTTCTTCTTCGATTATTACAATATACCGTTGCAATATATTGTATACTATAACAGTATACTATTGCAGTATAGCTGTCACGACCCAATTTTACCTATAGGGGTATACTGTCGGGTAACTATGCTCTTCTTCGATTTTTAGCTAAAAATTAGATCTCAATCACCTCAAATCAACTCCAAATGCGATCAAATTTCAGTATGAACTCCCAGAAGGTACTATAAGCAATATTAAATAATACCCACTTTTAATCAAACAATAAGTCTTCAAAGTAAAAATTTTAAATTCAAGAGCTTCAAGCCCAACAATGGTAGATATTCAAATACACATAGAAATTCAGATTTGGGAAGCTTACTCGAAGGTACTATAAGCAATATACACCCACTTCAAATCTAATATTAGAATCTTCAAGTTGAGAAATCATAAATTTGGAATTTTGAAAAAAGACTAAGAAAATCTGTAAAATTTTAATTTCAGCAAAAAACACAAAAGTGCAAAATTCGAGCAAGCATGAGATTTTGACAGAAAAGTGATGAGGTTACATGAAAAATATCGGCGTCAACTGAATTTCATAGTCTATTAAAATAAAAAGCTCTGGGATTTTGCACTATGTATTCCACTAGATCTGAGAAAACAAATCAAAAGGCAAAAAAGAATAGGTAGGCTATGTAAAATGTTTCGCCCGAATAGGTAGTTGTTGTAACAAACTTTCATATGGGTAATTACGGATAATTATTTTGTAAAAATAGCACGGGCTAGCCAGTTTTCGGACTGGTAATTAAAAAGTAGCCAGCGTTTGCAAAGTCATTGAAAAATAGCCAGCGTTTGCAAAGTCATTCAAAAATAGCCATTATTTTGCTGCAACACGGAAAGTTCCAGCATAATATACTGGAGATTGGTACACCTGTATATGAACTTCCAGCATATTATGCTGGAAATCCAGGACACAGAAAGTTACAGCATAATATACCGGAGATTGGAGCACGTGTGTATGAACATCCTAACATATTATGCCAGACCAGTATATTATGCTGGAACTCCATTATACTATGCTGGAAGTTCACATGTAAAACATTCGAACTCTAATATATTATGCTGGAATATTTTTCATATTTTGAATAGTGTTTTTCGTTCAAATTTATCTTTACATAAAAATTAACTTAATTTTAATTACTTTTGAAATTACGGCTATTTTTCAATTATAAATCTGCCTATTTTTTGAACTTCACCCAATTATTTTGGGTTGTGTTGGTATTTAGTATAGATTTCCCGATTTATAAGTCGGATTAGAACCTTCGACTTTACTGATGATACGTGCATTTTTCAATTGCAATCTATATATATAACGGAAACGACATTTCTCCATCAAACTTTCTTTACTTTCTGCGGCAACAATATGATCGAACTAACTCTGAAACTGAAAGCTTAGGATCTTTGATCTATCAAAAAATTAGTTCAACTTTTTCTCCATAGCATTGCATCGGATTGGTACATAGGATATTTTTGACAATTCATATAAGCGTTTGAATGAACAATGGATCCCCAGGAAGGAGGATCGGAGAGAGATAAGGCAAAATCTACGACTTCTTCTACTCCTCTCGCCGCTGTCTCTACCTACTGGAGAGGTACATTTTTCCGATGCAATTATCCCCTAATCTCCTTTTATTTATGATGCATATCATCGGCTCTAGGTTTTGCTGTTGATTATCGTCAAATTAATTTCACTTTGGATTAGTTCACTTCGCACTTGTCTTATGAAATTAATTTAACACTAGTCAAGAGAAAGTTCGCGTTTCTTCTCTTAAAATCAGTAGTTCACTTGATATACTACTCGGATTTTTAGCTACTGTTCCACTCAAGTTCACTTGCTATTTGCTGTAAAATGTCGGAACAGAGAGATGGAGTGAGAGAAGCGAAAAAACCTAAGTTTCCTAGGCAGCTTTGGATTGCTAATGATGAAGTGAATTTTTATAATACTCGGGATTTTTGGCTGCTTTTCACTCAAGCTCCTTTGCAATTCGCAGTAGAATGTTGGAACAGAGAGATAGAAAGAGAGAGGGAAAAAACTCAGGTGCTTAGTTAGATTTTGGATTGCTGGTGATGAAATGAATTCATTGAAGCAAAATGTTCACTTTGCTTTTGTATGTTTCATTCTGATTTCCATGATGTAGTTCTTTACATATTTGTGCCTCTAGTGCAGTACTTTATTTTTCAAATGATTGCTTTGTGTGTAATCATTTGAGTAACATGGTTAGTGAGGATTTATATAGCCGACTCCAATTTTTTTTGGGGCTGAGGCTTAGTTTTTGATGTATTGTTATGTGTAATGATATTCATTGCATACTATTCTTAATTTGGTCTAAGAGAAGATAAAGTTGAAGATACATTTTAAGCATATTGGTTTTCGTTTTCAACAAAAAAAAAACAAATTTTACAGACTTTGATTTAGAGAAAGAAAGGAGTATACTGGATGAACAAGGTCTTAGAATTGCTGAAAATCAAGATATCAGTCAGAAGAACCGCCGGAAACTTGCGGAGAGCACTCGAGGTACTAAACATGCATTTCCATTGAGTTGATACTGCACTACCATTATAAATCGTTATAATTACTTTGTACTTCTTTTGTTTGTGTAAAACATGTTCGTGCACCTCTTGGCAGACTTTAAAAAGGCTTCAAAAGAAGACAAGTTGAGCTTATTTAACTCTTTGCTCAAGGGTTATCAAGAAGAGGTTGACAATCTTACAAAGAGAGCAAAATATGGGGAAAATGCTTTTCTTAACATTTATCAGAAACTTTATGAGGCACCAGATCCCTACCCGATTATTGCTTCTAGTGCTGTAAGTACGATGCTGGCTTTATAATCACTTATCCCTTGCTTGCGCAAATGAAAAACTTCATGCTCATGAAAGAACTCCTAGAGTTTGTTGATCAATCTTTGAAACAATATATTGTTAGAGCTTGTACTGGTGCTCGCTGCTGGCCACTAAAAATGGCTAGATTGAGCTAAAATTATTTAAGTTATTGTCACATGGCATTTTGCAGTGAGTGGATTAGTGGTCCGTGATTTTGGATTCTCAAGATACTAAATTGTAGGCTGGTTATATGTTTCCATTTTAGATTAGCAACTAAACTGTAGCTGCTAAGTATGTGTAGGAAGAGGATTTGCGACTATCTTATTGCGCAAACCTTTTCAGTGGCATAACAATCATGTCGAGTGGGGCTTGGGATGCTGAAGTATTTCTGGTGGTTAACATTTTTTTTTTTTTTGATAAGTTAATGTATTTCATAGAAAGCATCAAGAAGATGCAGAATTCAGAATTTACAAAGCAAAGGAATAGAGAAAAAAGAAGAAGACAGTGTTAGCTCTATTACAAAAGGCCTAATCTCAAGTCAAGGAGATAACAAAGTCCAAAAAAGATTCAGGGGAGTTGACAGGGGAGAGATTACTCCAACTACAAAGACTTGTTAAACATCTAGCCTTAAGAACGTAATTTGGGGTAGTAATGCCTTCAAAGCATCTAGTGTGTCTTTCTGTCCAGATACACCAGAAAATGCAAGCAGGGATCATCTTCCAAACTTTCCTGATGGATTTCCCAACCTTCCATGAGCTCCAGCTAACAAGGGCATCTTTAACACTCTCAGGCATAACCCATTTAAGACCAAAAGCTGAGATGAACATGTTCCATACATCTGCAACAGCTGTACAATGTAAAAAAAGATGTCTATTGGTCTCTAAGGCATGTTGACACATGTAGCATCTGTTGACTGTGTGGATGCTTCTTCTGCTAAGATTGTCTTGAGTGAGCGATGCTTCACAGAGGGCTATCCAACTAAAGCAAATCACCTTTGGAGGTAGTTTAGTTTTCCAAATTAATTTCCTTGGCCAATCGATTAAAAATTCATTTTGAGTACATTGCATGTAGTAGTGTGCATTCACAAAGTACTTACCATCGGCTTTATTCCCCCAAATGAGTTTGTCCGATGCCCGATCATCAATTAAGACTGTCCCTAGTCTTTCCAGTAGGTTGAGAAGATCTTGCAGCTCCCAAGCTTGTATGTTCCTCCTGAACAAAGGATTCCGGGAATAATCAACTCTGTTTTGTGAAATGGTTGACTGTTTACTTGAGGATATTGAATAGAGGTTCGGAAAATCAGCTTGCAATGTTGAGTCCCCCAGCCATTTATCTTCCCAGAACCTTATTTTTGCTCCATTGCCTACCTTAAACTTGCATTGGTGATAAAACTCCTCCCCTAGCTTGCTGATATACTTCCAAGGTCCTACTCCATATGGTGATCTAGCAACCTTGGTACTCCAGTGATTTTTATTGCCATGTTTTGCAGTTACCACCTCCTTCCAAAGTGCGTGATCCTCTTGTGAATATCTCCACAACCATTTCATAAGCATGCTCTTATTATGGACCGGGAGATCTCTAATTCCCAGGCCACCTTGTGACTTTGGTAGTGTTACTTTTTTCCAATTAACCAAGTGTAATTTATGAGTTTTGCTTCTTCCTTCCCGAAGAAAATTCCTCCTGTATTTGTCTATCTGCTTCAGCACCTTTCCGGGGATGGGAAATAAAGACATAAGATAGGTGGGAAGGCTATCCAATACACTGTTGATGAGTGTGAGTCTCCCTCCCATGGAAAGGTATTGCATTTGCCAGTTAGCTAGTCTTCTTTCAATTTTTTCAGTGACTCCACTCCATATATCATATGATTTGAACTTTGCTTCCAGCGGAAGCCCCAGATACGTAGTTGGCAGTGTGCCAGTACTACAGCATAGAATGTCAGCCAGGCCCTCTAGATTAAAAACATCACTGACAGGATAAATGACACTCTTTATCATATTAATGTGTAAACCTGAAAGAGCTTCAAAAATAAGCAAGGTCATATTTAAATGCAGCACTTGAGATTCTTCAGCCCCACAAAAAATTAGGGTGTCATCTGCATATAGCAGATGTGAGACAGTCACTCTATTCCCAGACCTGCTACCAACTTCAAACCCTTTGAACCATTGTAGATTCCTGGCTTTGTTTAGCATGTTACAGAGACCTTCCATGGCAATGATGAAGAGAAAAGGTGAGAGAGGATCCCCCTGTCTAAGACCCTTTTGAGGAGAGAAGAAGCCGACTGGGCTTGAATTAACCAAGACAGAGTACTTCACGGTGGTAGTGCAGAACTTAATCCATTTAATCCATTTGTTTCCAAAACCCATTTTCCTCAGCATCATAAAGAGAAAATTCCAGTTTAGCTGGTCAAAAGCTTTCTCTATATCCAGTTTGCATAAGAGACCCGCTTCCCCTGATTTAAGTTTCCAATCCAGAATCTCATTAGCAACTAGAGATGCATCTGTAATCTGCCTTCCTTTAATGAAAGCATTTTGTTGCCCAGAAATAAATGTCCAAATGACTTTCTTCAGTCTTTCAGCAAGCAACTTTGCAACGATTTTATACACACTTCCTATTAGACTTATTGGTCTAAAATCTCTGAGTTCCATAGCCCCTTTCTTTTTTGGAATTAGAGCTATGAAAGATGCATTGCAATATCTCACCATCTGGCCATTTTGATTGAAGTGATTCACGGTGCCAATGATGTCTGATTTGATGATCTCCCATGTACTTTGGAAGAAAGCCATTGTAAATCCATCTGGGCCAGGGGCCTTATCTGGAGCACATGCTTTGATGGCCGCTAGAATTTCCTCTTCTGTGAAATCTTTTTCCAGCTCAATTCTTTCATCTTCTGTGATATTTGTTAGACCCTCAAAATTAGCTGTAGGCCTCCAAGGTTCATTCTCAAAATAGAGTGTTTGATAGAATCCCACAATTTCCTCCCTGATCTGATCCTTCTCTTCGATCAAGTCATTACCAATCTTGAGTTTGTCAATGTTGTTTTTTCTTCTGTTGGAGTTAGCTATCTTCTGAAAGTATTTGGTGTTCTTGTCCCCTTCTTTAAGCCAGAGGCACATGGATTTCTGTCTCCATGAAATCTCTTCTGCCTGAGCTAATTTTTGGATGTCAGACTTTAGTGTTACGATTCTGGAAAGTTCTGCTGCTGTGAGTGTCCTGATTTATGCAGCCTGTTCTAATGCTAAAAGATCATTCAAAGCATTGGTTCTTTGTACTTCCACCTTACCAAAAACTTCTCTATTCCAGGTAGAGATGTCTTTCTTGAGCAACTTTAATTTTTGAGTCAGAACGAAGTCAGGATTGCCACTGACTGCATAGCTTTGCCACCACCCCCTTACTCTGTCAAGAAATCCCTCGGTCTGTAACCACATGTTCTCAAATTTGAAGTATGAGGGGTTAACCTCCCAGTCTCCACTTTCCAGCATTATAGGCTTATGATCTGAAATAACATTAGGAAGCACCATCTGAGTTAGCTTCCTGAAGGTGTCACTCCAGTCATTTGCTACGAGGAACCTGTCAATTCTGGAAGCCTGATGTATGTTCTCACCCCTGGTCCAAGTATAAGTAGCACCATGAAGTGGCAAATCAATAAGGCAAAGATCTTCAATTGTATCAGAGAAGTTTTTCATTGCCTTTGATCTTCTATTGCAATTGAGCCTTTCATGCTCGTATCTGCATACATTAAAATCACCCCCAATCACCCAATGATTATTCTATAGCCCTCGGATTGCTGCAAGTTCATCCCAAAATACCTTTCTTTCAGGATTTGTGTGTGGGCCATAGACCCCTGTAAAACACCACCTGAAGTTTTCATGGGCACTTTCTAACATACTGGAGATTGTATAGGATCCCTGATGAATGTCTATGCAATTCCAGTTTCTTTTATCCCATAAAATTACCACCCCGCCCCTGTTGTCAATAGCTTGTAGCTCTGCCCATCTAGATCCCATCAAATGTTGTGAAAGACAATCTGACCATTCATTGATTTTGGTCTCCTGAATACATACAATATCAGCTCTTCAACTTTGAATTAAAGACTTCAAAGCTAATTTGCTCGGACACGCCAATTTGAGCGCCGTACCCGTGTCGACACGACACTGACACGGGTAAGGGTGTGGGATCTGTGTCGGATTCGGTCAGACAATATCGGGTGCGTTGACCAAACAGAGAAGGTGTTAGTTTATAGATATGTATAGTGTAGTCTTGTCCCACATTGGAAGAGGAGTAATATCTCCTTGTAGTGTATAACTATAAATAGGGACCTCTTGTATTGTATTTATCATCTAATATCAATAATATATTTTCTCCCGTGCTTTCTCACATGGTATCAAAGCAATAGTGAGAAAAGATCGTTGTGCGTCATTCCAGCGTTAACCGGGAAGAAAGAACTTAGTTATCGTGTAAATTTTCCGGTGACCTAAGGCTTGTCTAAGTGAAAGTCATTTTCTGTCGGTGTTGTGCTAAAACCTATACCACCACGAGGTAGATCACCCTCCGACTATCAATCCCTGAAATTTTATCCGGCAGAAAAGCCGCCACGCTCCTCCACGCGCCGGCAACAACTTTTTTGGCGAGAGTTCCGGCCACTTTCCAGCCATTTTTTCGCGAAGCTTCTTCAGGACAGTGTGCTCTTCTCAAAATTCCGAGCCTACCCATCTAATTCAAATCAAATTCCGGCCACTTTTATATTTTCCGGCGTGAACAGTGACCTTTCTGGCCATTTTTTGAAAATATTTCTTCAGGACAGCTTGCTCGCAAAGGAATTCCGAGTCAAGATGTCTGCTTTACATACGAGTGACACTTGGGAGCTTGTTCCTCTTCCTGCAGGTAAGTCTACTGTTGGTTGTTGTTGGGTTTATGCAGTCAAAGTCGGCCCGGATGGCCAGGTTGATCGGCTTAAGGCTCGTCTTGTTGCAAAAGGATATACTCAGATTTTTGGGCTTGATTATAGTAATACTTTCTCTCCCGTGGCTAAAGTAGCATCTGTTCGTCTCTTTTTGTCCATGGCTGTTGTACGTCATTGGCCTCTTTATCAGTTAGACATTAAAAATGCTTTTCTCCACGGTGATCTTGAGGAAGAAGTTTATATGGAGCAACCACCTGGTTTTGTTGCTCAAGGGGAGTTTAATGGTTGTGTGTGCAGATTGCACAGGTCACTATATGGTTTGAAACAGTCCCCTCGAGCTTGGTTTGGTAAGTTCAGCACAATTATTCAGGAGTTCGGCATGACTCGTAGTGAGGCTGATCACTCTGTGTTTTATCGGCATTCTGCTCCTAATCTGTGTATTTATCTAGTGGTTTATGTTGATGATATTGTTATTACTGGTAATGATCAGGATGGTATTACTAATCTGAAGCAACATCTCTTTCAGCACTTCCAGACCAAGGATCTGGGCAGATTGAAGTATTTTCTATGTATTGAGGTCGCTCAGTCTAGCTCGGGTATTGTTAATGACCGTGTGCAAACCTTTTTGTCTCGGGCCCATCACTATCTAACTTTTTATATTTGATTTACTCTTATTTATTTGTCTCGGGCCCACCACTATCTAACTTTTAATATTTGATTTACTCTTATTTATACATTTCAATTGACCATAAAAGGACAAGTTTTTCTTTATCCCAAAAAACTATACGTGGAGCTTGCTTTGAAATCTTTAAGCTTTTGATTCTTTTGACTATGTAAAATAAGAGAACAGTAGCAAAAACACGAATAAAGAAGAAATTCACATTTAACAAGTTATAGGTAAGTACTCCACATAATTTAGAGATATATTTATTTTTATTTTTGAATTATTTTTAGCCGGATCCCCACACCCGTGTCGGTTCTAGGATCCGTATCCCCGAATCTTAAAATTTTCATCTTAAAGGATCCGACCTCTAGATCTGGCACCCGTGTCGGACACTCGTACCTGTGTCAGAGCAACTTAGCTTCAAAGTTCCCCTCTTTTCCCTTTCATTGAGCCCCCGTACATTCCAACTCAGAATTCATAATTTCATTCTGAATGGAGTTTGTGAATCCTGCCTCTTTCAATACTAGTGCTCCCTCTTTCTAAACTTTGTCCACCCTCATAATTAACCAAAAGTTTTAGCTTCTGTAGTTCTGCCTCTTTCTTTGACTTTTTCTTCTTTGTTGGTTTCCCTGATAATTTTTTCTGTTGTATTTGCAGTTGCCGTCTTTCCTCCATACGCAGAATTATGTCCAAAAACTCATGTTCGAATCCAGCCATGTTGACCCCGAAAGCTTTGCTAGCCTTCACCATCACCATTTTGGTCCATCTTGAAGTCTCGACCACAGAAGGGTTTTGTATAATTTGAGGAGTTGGCCCTTCCTCATGCCATGGGAGAGATAGAAAATCAGAAGGAGAAGAGAAGTCGTGCTGGAACCACGCTTCTTAGTAGTTTTCTCAACACTGCATCAGGGTCGGCTTCGTCATCTGCGTCAGAGATAGTAGAGAGAAGAGAGTTAGCTGGTGGAGGGACTCTAATATTTCTATTAGAGTTTATATCGCCATCTGCCGGTTCGGATATGTGCTCCTCTGATAATACACGGAACTAATTGGAGCAATGAGTAGTGTTAAATAGGCCCACCCTTTTCCAATAAGACTTGGTATTTTTCTTTTGGGCTTTATGCTTTGGGCCGACCATATAGTAGCTTTGATCCACATTGTGGCCCAGTTGATTAAAACCTAAGTTGGCTTTAACCGATGGATTAGAAGAAGCCACCTGCTCTCCCACGTGCCTACTCTCTGAAGCAGTAGGATTCACTTTTTGTTGGCTCGATGTACCAACCCCATCAGTCGACGGGGTCTTCTTTTCCGATAAGCCCAATGAGCTTTCGCCGGCATCACTTTTTCCGATTGGACTGAGCTTTACTAATTTATTTGGCAGAATAGTGATTTCATATTTCCAGTCACCAACCTCAATATTTACTTTCTCAGGTTGTTGGCCTACAGGATTCTTCACACAATTTCTAGCCCAGAGAAGGTGTGTTTTATATTTGATGTCCAGGTCTGTATCGACAAACCCACCGTAGAGATCTCCTATGGTGCGGAAAGTACTCAAGCACCATGCATGAAGAGGAATACTGAAGGCTTTAACCCAGTGTGGCTGATCATTCGTTAAGGTTGAACCAGTCGCCGGTGACCACCATTCCAAAGTTAAATGGCGACCGTTCCAGAACCAATCACCCGCTAGGATTCTCATTGCCTCCTGTCTTGAGGGGAACTCAAAGAGAAAGAGATTATGGTCCATGGGTGTAATTGTGAGTCCAGCCGTTACTTTCCATCTAGAGGTGAACCATTTGTGAATAGTCTCCGATTTTGGGCTAAGATTAAGAGCGTCATTGAATCTTCCAACTAGACTTCTGGAAAGTGGATGATTGTCATCTGTCCAAGATGAAGTTGGTGCAGAGTCTGGCCATTTCTGTATATCTGCAGCTTCTGAGTAGGTTTTTGTTTGAGGTACTGGGGCAGTCACAGTACACACTCGATTCCCCAAATGTCTGAAGATCCTTTCTGCAATCTCCTCCCAACCAGCTCCATATTTTGGTTCAGGGATAATAATGGCGGACTTCCGAGCACCCAGCCAAGTTTCCACTCCCAGGAATCGTCCATGAATGTTGTAGTTTTGATACACCCTGTAAAGATACATTTGTTGTTTCTTCCCCCATCTTCTGTATAAATCCCCTGACCCCTTTGATGCTTGATACAGTACTGAGCAAATCCATCGGAGGTTGCTCTCGTCCACCTTTATTGTGCTTGTAAAACGTCTGCTTCTTCTGTGATGGAGAACCATCTGACTCGGTCATCATTAATAGCCGCTACTTCAAAAGATTTAACACCTGTAATAAGGATTAACTTATCACCCATGTCAAAGAGAAGTTATCTAAAAAGGTTGAGGGCACGGTTCCCACCTGAGGAGGAATTCCATAAAATAATTATTAGGTGCATAACCCTGGTGGTTAACAGTTTTAAATGCTGGAATTGACACTATCTAGAAAAATGTTTTAGAAACAGTATTTAATGGCTTGAATGATGGCTACACAATTCAATTAAATAAATCTTCAGGGTGCTGTGCACAAAGCATGTAGGGATGCTTCAGCTAGAGCTCTGGAACTGTTGTTTTAACTCTAAAGTACATATGAGACTGCAGTTTATTTACTTTTAAGTTTTCTCTGATTGTTCTTTGTTAGACCTGCTGTTACTAGGGTCTATAACCGCAGAAAGAAGGGTGAAAATAAGGCTTAAATGTAATTTATTTATTTATTTATTATTATGTATTGTATTTGTAGTACTTACCTAGCAGTTAACTTGCAGTTCAGGCATTTATTTTGTGTTATATTATAGTAGGAAGAGGGGAAGACAGGCAGTTTATTCTGCAGTATTTTCTCTGGCAGATTTGGAGGTTAAGGTTCCTCAAAATACCTTGGTTGTTAGGTGTATTAATGTTCTAATTGCTGTTTGTTTCTCTGTAGAACTTATTCTATTTGTTGGTGGCAATAAAGAATAGTTGAAGTGTTGTTCTGTATGCAAATTCACTGATTACAGTTAGGAGAAATTCTGGTTTCCTAACATTCTTACTTTATGCAGGAAAAGGATTCAAGGATATCAGAATTAGAATCTGAGAATCGAAAAATGAAGGTTGAGCTTGAAGAATTTCGCATGGAGGCAACTCACTTGAAAAATCAACAAGCAACAATAAGAAGACTTGAAGAGCGTTGCCGTCAGTTAGAACAACAGGCCAGTATCTATATATACATATGTGCCACACATGCGTATGTTTGCTACTTGCATATTGACAGTAATTTTGTTGATTATTACTGCAGTCGCCCAGTTCACTACTTCGCTGTGCAATCCCTACCATGTGAATGGTTGCTTATATTTATTCTCTACTTTGTAAAAGTTCCACACAAGTAGGGATCACACGATTTGAACTATGCTGAGTGGATCAGTGGAACCACTGTTAGCTTCTACTTAAAATTCACTCAGAGAGAAAAAAAAAAGGGCAGCCCGGTGCACTAGCTCCCGCTATGCGCGGGGTTCGAGGAAGAGCCGGACCACAAGGGTCTATCGTACGCAGCCTTACCCTGTATTTTTGCAAGAGACTGTTTCCACGGCTCGAACCCGTGACTTTCTGGTCACATGGCAGCAACTTTACCAGTTACACCAAGGCTCCCCTTCACTCAGAAAGAGAGGAAAAAAAAAAAAAAAGAGGAAGCCCAAGCTTTGTGGCTTTGCTAGCTTTCACTTTTCAAACCCACAAATCTTCTCAAGTAGCTCCACGTTTCGCTAGGATTCAACTCTAGAAAGGCTTATCCCCACACAAAAATAAATAAATAAATAAATAAAACCTAGAGAAAGGCCTTTTATTCTGTTTCAAAATTTGACCTGCTGATAGTACCAAATATCCATCATTGGCATCTGAAACTAGTCAGAGTCCCAAATTTGGTGTGTCTAATGGAGAAATTCAGTTGCTTTCTAATAATGGTCACAAGAGTAGTGATGATGGTGCTGCAGCACTTGGGAAATTGAATACAGTTAGACGAGAAGCCCAGGAGTCTTTCTTGAAGATGGTTTACTGGGGCTTGTGGCAAGTGGCCTTGAAGGGGGAGATGAAGTGGTTTTGCAAGCAAGTTAGAGTGTAACAGAGAGACAGGTTTTGGCAAAGTTAATGTGTGAGAGACTGGAGGTAACGAGAGACATGCAGCTGAGACATAAATGGAGTCTGCTAGGTTTCGTGAATTGATTGGAGAAACTAGTCAGTTCATTCCACCATATAAATATCTAATAATGAAACATAGAGGCAGCTCAATAAGCTCATTAACCATCGAGTTTAACTTGAGCTAAGGGGACAAAAATAAGCTGGCTAAGCCTGAGTAAGAGTTAGTGTGGCTTCTCAGCACCCTTTGAGAGTGGTATTCAAGGTAAAGCTAAGAATATGATTTCTGCTTAATTTTCATGCACATTACTTACCTGTTTTTAATATTGTAATAATTCACATTACTTTTCCTCTTCCTTTTCCTTTCTTGTATTTTTGGGTCTTTTTCCCATAGGGTGGGGAGTGTGGTTTGAGTTAGAATTTTGCACTTTCCGATGTTGGACTTTCTCTATAGTGCTGGCTTATAAAGAAAAGCACATCTTAGTACCATCTGATGTTGTGAATCTGAGTACATAGCGGCCAGCTTCATTTGGCTTGATCCTTAATATGTCCTTTTTGTGGTTCAGATGGAGGAGAAAGTCAAGGAAGTTGTGGAAATTAAGCAACGCAGTTTGGCAGAAGAGAACCAGAAAACTCTTGAGGTTTTAAAAGAAAGGTGTTACATTTAGCTTCACATCTATCTTTGAATAAGTATTTGGTGTCATATCTTTCCTTCTGGAATAGGAATATCATGATTTGCAGTCTTCTATTTGATGCAGGGAACAACTATTGCAGGATCAATTACGGCAAGCACAAGAAAGTGTTTCGACTATGCAAAAGTTGCATGAACTTGCACAGAGCCAGTTGTTTGAAGTCCATGCACAATCAGGTGTTATATTCATCTAGCCATAAATCTGTTTATTTCTTTGATTTGTATTATGCTAATCTGAAAGTGTGCAGCTCTTTTTTCTTGTCAAAGTTCGCTTTCAGGATTTGGATTTTCTGCTCTTTTTTTTTCTTTTCGTTTTATTGGCTAAATATATGCCTTAATAAATAGTTGGACTAACTCATTTGTACTCAAATAGAGGGAGAGAGGGCAGCAAAGCAATCAGAAGTCAGCTTGTTAATGGATGAAGTTGAACGGGCTCAGACTCGCCTTCTTAGTCTTGAAAGAGAAAAGGTAATAGGATCTAACTATCTTTGGTTTCAGCTTTTCTTCTTTTTGTGGTACATTGCTTCACTTTAAATTCCATATCAAGCATTTTAGCTGTGGACACTTTTCCACTCTGTTTCGACGGAGACTCAGTCAGCTCAACCATAAGATCTTACGGCAGAATCGCAGTGAATGCTTTCTTTTTGGATTGATTAATAATATTATGCCTTGGCTTATTCAGGGATTGTTGCGCTCACAGTTACAGACGGCAAATGAAGATAATGATCACAAGAACAGGTTAAGTTCATTGTCTTAACAAATTTGTTTTATCTCCTTCAGCCATATATGTATGTGACTGCAAATATATATCTTGCGAAAACCATCTCCCGACAAGCTTTGACATCCAGTTGATCAATCTGTGGCTGGTGAACGATGTTCTTAGCTTGTTACACTGGTTCTGAGAAAGTTTATTACTCTTGAAAATTAAAATTGTCAAAAGCTCTGTTTTACATATCTGACTAGAGCAATGCAGTTTAACAAGAGGAAGACGAAGTGTGAGAGTTTGTATGGCATACTCTAGAGCAAACTAGGTTAGTCAAGAATAGTGTATAAAAGTGTAATTACAGCAATCAAGTCACACTTAAACCTTTTAATATATTAACGTGTGAACTATGATCTATGACAAACATTTATATAGTACATCTTGTTTCTCTATAGTTCTTTTTTCTTCCAAAACATGTCTATCATTGGTAGACAGGTTAAAGTAACTGGTCGAATGTCTTCACCGCTTCACTTTCAGCGATAATTTGGACGCAAATAGTGCTCTTGAGACTTCTCTGATTGCCAAGGAGAAGTTCATTTCTGAGCTAAATACAGAACTTCATAATTTGGAGAACACCTTATCAAATGAGCGAGAACAGCACATGAATGAGATAAAGAAGTTGAATGCGCTGCTTAATGAAAAGGTATGTTCCTTTGGTGCTAGTGTAATAGTTGTCAACTAAAAATGTACTGAGGATATAGAAAAATTCCAACTCTTCTTTGACCATAGTGTTACCTTCCTCACTGGTTTGCTTTTCTTTGACCATAGTGTTACCTTCCTCACTGGTTTGCTTGTATGTATCAGTACAAAATGCTCCAACTGACTTCCTAATGTATCGGAACATGTTCATAGGTTTATACCAATTTTTGTGGGACCAATTTGAATAATGTTCCTACTTTCCACATTGGGGAATAGGATAGACGTTCATTATGTTTGTGAGAAAGTACGGGAGAAAATATGTTATTGATATTGGATGATAAATACAATACAAGAGGTCCCTATTTATAGCTATACACTACAAGGAGATATTACTCCTCTTCCAATGTGGGACAAGACTACACTATACATATCTGTAAACTAACACTCCCCCTCAAGCCGGTGCATACACATCATATGTACCGAGCTTGTTACACATGTAGCTAATACGAGAGACTTAAGTGAAAATATCTGCTAGTTGATCATTCGACTTTACAAACATTGTAACAATATCTCCTGAAAGTATTTTTTCTCTGACAAAGTGACAGTCGATCTCAATATGTTTAGTCCTCTCATGGAACACCGGATTTGACGCAATATGAAGAGCAACTTGGTTATCGCACACTAGTTCCATCTTGCTGATTTCTCCGAACTTTAACTCCTTGAGTAACTGCTTGACCCAAACTAACTTACACGTCGCCATAGCCATGGCCTGATATTCGGCTTCGGCGCTAGATCGAGCAACTACATTCTGTTTCTTGCTTTTCCACGAGACCAAGTTACCTCCTACTAGAACACAATAACCAGACGTAGAACGTCTATCAAAAGGTGATCCTGCCCTATCAACATCTGTGTACCCAATAATCTGCTCGTGGCCTTGATCCTCGAATAGTAATCCTTTGCCTGGAGCTGACTTTATATACCGAAGAATGCGAACAACTGCATCCCAGTGACTATCACAGGGAGAATCCATAAACTGACTTACAACACTCACCAGAAAAAAAATATCAGGTTTAGTCACTGTGAGGTAATTCAATTTGCCAACCAACCTCCTATATCTCGTAGGGTCTCTAAGCGGCTCCCCCTGTCCAGGCAGAAGCTTAGCATTCGGATCCATAGGAGAGTCAATAGGTCTGCAACCCATCATTCCAGTCTCCTCAAGAATGTCTAAAGCATACTTCCGCTGTGAAATAACAATACCTCAGCTAGACTGAGCGACCTCAATACCTAGAAAATACTTCAATCTGCCCAGATCCTTAGTATGGAAGTGTTGAAAGAGATGTTGCTTCAGATTAGTAATACCATCCTGGTCATTGCTAGTAATAATAATATCATCAACATAAACCACTAGATAAATACACAAATTAGGAGCAGAATGCCGATAAAACACAGAGTGATCAGCCTCACTATGAGTCATGCCGTACTCCTGAATAATTATGCTGAACTTACCAAACCAAGCTCGAGGGGACTGTTTCAAACCATATAGTGACCTGCACAATCTGCACACAACCATTAAACTCCCCCTGAGCAAGAAAACCAGGTGGTTGCTCCATATAAACTTCTTCCTCAAGATCACCGTGGAGAAAAACATTCTTAATGTCTAACTGATAAAGAGGCCAATGACATACAACAGTCATGGACAAAAAGAGACGAATAGATGCTACTTTAGCCACGGGAGAGAAAGTATCACTATAATCAAGCCCAAAAATCTGAGTATATCCTTTTGCAACAAGACGAGCGTTAAGCCGATCAACCTGGCCATCCGGGCCGACTTTGACTGCGTAAACCCAACGGCAACCAACAATAGACTTACATGTAGGAAGAGGAACAAGCTCCCAAGTGCCACTCACATGTAAAGCAGACATCTCGTCAAGCATAGCATGTCGCCATCCTGGATGAGATAATGCCTCACCTGTAGACTTAGGGATAGAAACAGTGGACAAAGAAGATATAAAAGCATAATGAGGTGACGACAGGCGATGATAACTTAAACCGACATAGTGGGGATTAGGATTAAGTATGGATCGTACACCTTTACGGAGTGCAATTAGTTGACTAAGAGGATACAAGTCCGCAGTAGGTGCAGAATCTGATGCGGGGCGTGAATCACCTGGGCCTGATGCTGGATGTGGACGACGATGATAAGTCAAGTGTGGTGGAGCTGCAGAAGGTTGAACTGGATTATGTGGAGGAACTGGAGCTCTAGGTGGTGGAGCTACAACTGGAGCTGTAGGTGGTGGAACTGGAGCTATAGGTGGTGGAGTTAGAGTGATTGAATCTCCAAAAGATGAAACTGGTAGTACCTCAGAAATATATAAGTGATGACCTGAACCTGTGAAGTATGATTGGGTTTCAAAGAAGGTAACATCAGCGGACATAAGGTACCGCTGAAGGTCAGGAGAGTAGCATCGATACCCCTTTTGTGTTCTTGAAAAACCCAGAAATACGCACATAAGAGCACGGGGAGCTACCTTATCTGTTCCTGGAGTAAGGTTATGGACAAAACAAGTGCTTCCAGAGATACGAGGTGGAAGAGAGAACAAAGTTAAGTGGGGAAACATGACAGAGAATGGAACTTGGTTCTGGATAGCTGAAGATGGCATGCGATTAATAAGATAGCAAAATGTAAGAATTGCATCCCCCCAAAAACGCAACGGAGCATGAGATTGTATGAGTAGGGTACGAGCAGTTTCAATAAGATGTCTATTCTTTCTTTCAGCTACCCCATTTTGTTGAGATGTGTACGGACAAGATGTTTGATGAATAATCCCATGAGATTTCATAAATTGCTTAAATGGGGAAGACAAATACTCTCAGGCATTATCACTACGAAATGTGCGAATAGATACCCCAAATTGATTTTGAATTTCAGCGTGGAAGGTCTGGAAAATAGAAAACAGCTCAGATCGATTTTTTATCAAAAATATCCAAGTGCACCTGGAATAATCATCAATGACACTGACAAAGTAGCGGAATCCCAAGGTGGAACTGACCCGACTAGGACCCCAAACATCTTAATGGACTAAAGTAAAAGGTGACTGCTCGATTATCAAGATGCCGAGAGAAATGGGAGCGAGTATGCTTACCGAGCTGACATGACTCACACTCTAGAGCTGACAAGTGAGATAAACCAGATACCATTTTCTGAAGTTTTGACAAACTGGGATGTCCCAACCGTTTATGTAATAAATCTGGTAAATCAGTAACAGGACAAGTTGTAGAAGGAAGACAAGATGTGAGTCCATGTGATTTAGCAAGGATAAGGTAATAAAGTCCGTTTGATTCACGCCCGGTACCAATGATCCGCCCCGTACTGCGTTCTTGTATAAAAACATGGTCATCAAGAAATAAAATAGCGCATTTAAGTGATTTGGCTAAGCAACTAACAACTATGAGATTAAAAGGACTATTGGGAACATAAAGGACTGAATCTAAAGGTAAGGAAGGAAGTGGACTTGCTTGACCTATTGCAGTTGCCTTGGTTTGAGACCCATTGGCCATTGTGACTTTTGGAAGAGATTGAAAATACGGAATAGTAGTGAAAAAAGATTTGTTACCAGAAATATGATCTGATGCACCTGAATCAATGACCCAAGACTCAGAGGATGAAGATTGAGAGAAACAAGTCACGCTATTACCTGTTTGAACAACAAAAGCTATCTCAGAAGATGTCTGCTTACATGCTTTGTACTGAAGGAACTCAATATAATCTGCTAAAGAAATCATCCGACTATTCAAAGTATCGGTTCCCATGTCGCTACGAGAAGTCTGCTTACATGTTTTGTACTGAATGAACTCAATATAATCTACTAAAGAAACCATCCGACTATTCAAAGTATCGGTTCCCATGTCGCTACAATTTGTGGTAGTAGGGTTAACTTGAAATAGTAGAAATAAGTAACTCCTGTGAGAAAACTGAAGAAATAGCTTGAAAAACACTGTTTTACAGCAGGAAAGCAGAACACTGTTCTGCGCTGGAAACATTGTAGCTCGCCGGAATCTACTGTAGCTGACGGAAGGATAAGGTAATAAGGTAATCTACTGTTCAACTGGAACTTTTTCAAAATCTGTCCGGAACAGTGCTCATGCGCCGGCGCGTGGGTCAGATCTCGCCGGAATTTTTTTTTCTTTCCCAGGCGCGTGAGGGCGCGTGGACGTGTGTTTTCCAGTGGGGTTATTTGGGGTTTGGTCGCCGGAGCCTGAGGAGTCTTGTGGTAATGTTGGTTTTTGCACAACACCAACAGAAAGTGATTTGCTTACGGACAACCTTCTAAGTCGCCGGAAAATTGCACGGCGAAGAGGTCTTTCTTCCCGGAAGTCGCTGGAATGATGCACAGCGACGGGTTTCTCACTAATGCTCTGATACCATGTGAGAAAGCACGGGAGAAAATATGTTATTGATATTGGATGATAAATACAATACAAGAGGTTCCTACTTATAGCTATACACTACAAGGAGATATTACTCCTCTTCCAATGTAGGACAAGACTACACTATACATATCTGTAAACTAACAATGTCAATATTTGTATATTGTGTAAAACTTTTTTCCTTTATGTTTTATCCCCTCTGGTCTATTTTTATGTTAATAATTTAGGTGCTCTGAGATATACTTCACATTTCTTGCATAAAGTACTAGTACCAGTCCTAGGTATTTATGCCTCTCAAATTGAATCAGCTCCTCTAAGAGCACTTATGCTGAGTTTCACTCAGAAGGCTCAGGGGTTCAACTTTGATAAGTTGCTGCAACTATTCTATTATATATATTATAATAGGCATCAAGTTGTGTTGTTGGTCAATCTCTCTTTTAAGGCCTTTTTTTCTCATTTCCCCCAATTAATTCATGCTTTTGAATGTACCCTAGGAAGTTGCTCTTGAGGAACTGAAGAAGGAACTTCAAGCAAGGCCAACAACAAAGTTGATTGATGATTTGAGGAAGAAAGTTAAAATCTTACAGGTTATTCTTACTCAATATGCTTCAGTTACTCGATTTTGTGTAGGTTTTACAAGTCCTTTTAATTTTTGGTTTTCGTTGAACTTCTGACTTCTCAAGATAGCCTAAGAAATCTCTAAACTCGTTTCTCAACATGTTAAGATATTGACTGCTTTTCTCTTTTCTTCATTTTCCTTTTTCTTCACTGTGTTACATGACTACATGCCTACATCAATTTGCTCCACTATATCCAGCTTCATTTGCTTCTATTCATCTTCGAGTTTGGAACTGGGTCTCTCCATGATTCACTACCTAGCTCAAGAATGTCATTGCTACATTCTCCACTGTAATCCTTTTGTTGCTTTGAGTAGGCAGTGGGTTACAATACAATTGAGGCTGAAGACTGGGAAGTTGCTACCAGTGGAGAAGAAATGAGCAAACTTGAGTCCTTACTTCTTGATAAGAATCGGAAAATGGAGCATGAGCTGACACAGTTAAAGGTAACTTGAGTAGTGATTATGCCCCAATTATATGTTTGATTGTGACGAATAATTATGGGAAAAATCTGAATGTATTTAAATGGTAATGCTCTCAGAGATAAATTATGTTTATTTGATTATCATATAGAACTTTATATCTGAGGAGTCAATTTATTTTTAAAAAAGAACCTTTATATCTGAGTTCAGTATTGATACACTTGAACTACTTCGTGATGATCAATCATGAATCATGTTGTTTTAACTTCTTTCTATGGTTTCAGTTCCAACTTTCTGAAAGGACGTCTTCATTGGAATCTTCTGAAGCCAAGATTGTAGAATTAACTGCAAAGCTTAATGAACAACAACGATTAGTACAGAAGTTAGAGGATGATATTCTAAAGGTTTGTGCAGTTTTCTCCCCTCCCATTCTCCCAAACCCAGGTTTGTTGGATGTAAATATTGCATTATATATTGTGGTAGACATAATAGTGTTACTTTTTGTCACGACCCAATTTCACCTATAAGTCGTGATGGCGCCCAACACTACAGCTAGGCAAGCCAACTAATAAGTCAAACGTACATTGGTTAAACTTTTATTCCAAGAAAATAATAAAATACCAATTTCTACCAATGTGTGTGTGCCAAGACCCCCAGTGTCACAAGTGCATGAGCATCTAGTAGATTATACAAAACTCCAAATACTGTCTGAAATGAAATAGACAGAATATAAATATCAGAAGAGACACTAGTAGCTGCAGAACGGCTCAGAAAGGCAGCTCACCACTATGCCTCGGGATGACGTGGGTATGTAATGATAGGTCCTCCACCAGTACTTGTCTCAGATCTGTACAAAAAGTGCAGCAAGTGTAGTATGAGTACGTAAACAACGTGTACCCAGTAAGTATCAAGCCTAATCTCGAAGTGGTAGAGACGAGATGGCCGACTTTGACACTCACTATGGGTCAATAATAATTGAAATAAAATTAGGATATTCAAATCAGCATGATTTACAGAATTTACAAATAATTTATTTAATCAGCGGAAATAATCAAATTTTTTCAAATGTAACAATTCTCAATATATTAATTAAATTCCTTCAATTCAAATAAATTCCAATTTATCAATTAAATTTCATTTACAGGAGTAACAATTAATTCCTAAACAAGCAAGAATAATAATTCATTAAATTCCAAGGATTTTTCAATTTATTACTTAGCTTCACAAGCTGAAATAAATTATTAAAGTATCGTGTAATTATTATTATTAAGCACGATTTCTGCCGAGGACGTACGACCCGATCCAGAGTGTCGTGTACACTGCCGAGGGACGTGCGGCGCGATCCATAGATGCATATATCCTGCCGAGGCGTTCGGCCCGCTCCACAAGAAAGGAGGACATTTTCTTATGTGCCTCCGGAAGGAGAGTATATTCATTATAAGATGAATTTGGGAGGAGAATAATTTCTTTTAACAATTAATTGATTTAAACAGACAATCAAGCCTATGAGATTTCCATCCTTTGATATCTTTATCTAACAATTCACAATATATTCATATAGATATCAATTAATATAAATAAATCAAAGAATACAATTTACGCAAGTAAGGCATGCTTTGAGTCCTAAACTACCCGGACTTTAGCATTAATAGTAGCTACGCACGGACTCTCGTCACCTCGTGCGTACGTAGCCCCCCCACAATTAGCAACAATTATTTAATTTTAATCACCTATGAGGTAATTTCCCCCTCACAAGATTAGACAAGAGACTTACCTCGTCTTACTCCAATTTAATCCACTATAGGGCCTTTTCCACGATTATCCAACTCCGTCTGGCTCGAATCTGGCCAAAATAATTCGATACAATCACTAAATATTATAGGAATCAATTCTATAAGAAAATATTACATTTTTAAGAAAAGATCCCGAAATTAATTAAAAATTCGCCCGCGGGGCCCACATCTCGGAATCCGGCGAAAGTTATGAAATCCGACAACTCATTCAATTACGAGTCCAACCATACCAGTTTCACTCAAATCCGACTCCGAATCGATACCGAAATCTCAAAATTTCGTTTCTATGAGATTTCTAAACTTTTCCAAATTTCAAATCTCAAAACACTAATTAAATTGTGAAAACAATGATATACTTGTATATGTAGACCAAATCCGAGTTAGAATCACTTACCCCAATGTTTTTCCCTTGAAAATCTGCCAAAAGTCGTCTCTGCTCAAGCTCAAGTTCGTCAAAAATGGCAAATGGGACGAATGCCCTCTTTTTATAAAACTACCCAGCAGCCTTCGGAACTGGTCCTTGAACTGGGCCTCGATCGCGGCATGGAACATGTGCCTTCGATCAGGGCATCGAGCTTGGGTCTCGATCCTAGCCCTCGAGCCATACCTTCGATCATGCCCTCGAGCCTTGCCTTCGATCGTGGCTTCGATCACAGGCTCGAGCCTGGACCTCAGTCATGGCCTCGATGAGGGTATCGAGGTTGGGCCTTCGATCATAGCCTCAATCATGGCATCGAGTTTGAGCCTTCGATTGTGACCCTCGATCTTGGGTCTCGATCATGGCCCTCGAGCTGGACCTTCGATCATGGCCCTCGAGTTGGACCTTCGATCTTGGCTTCGATACACTAGCTCGAGCCTGTACCTCGTCAACCCTGGGCTCGATCACAGCCCAGAATGTCCAACAGAAGAGGAAAAATTGCAGCAGCTTTTTAACTCAAATTTTTGATCTGTTAACCATCCGAAACTCACCCGAGGCCCTCGGGACCTCAACCAAATATACCAACAAGTCCTAAAACATCATACGAACTTAGTCGAACCTCTAAATCACATCAAATAACGCTAAAACCATGAATCATACCCCAATTCAAGCTTAATGAAACTAAGAGTTTTCAACTTCTACATTCAATGTCGGAACCTATCAAATCAACTCCGATTGACCTCAAATTTTACACACAAGTCATAAATTACATAACGGAGCTATGAAATATTTCGGAATTGGATTCCGACTCCAGTATCAAAAAGTCAACTTATCGGTCAAACTTCCAAACTTAAATTCTCGTTTTTAGCCATTTCATCCCTAATTTAACTACGGACTTCCAAATAAAATTCCGAACATGCTCCTAAGTCCAAAATCACCATACGGAGCTGTTGGAATCATCAAAATTCTATTCCGGGGTCGTTTTCGCAAAAAGTTGACCGAAGTCAAACTTAGCACTTTAAGGCCAACTTAAGGAACCAAGTGTTCCGGTTTCACCTCAAACACTTCCAAATCCCGAACCAACCATCCCCACAAGTCATAAATCATTACAAGCACCTACGGGAAGTTTTATTTTTAGGGAACGGGGTTCTAAAAGTTAAAAATAACCGGTTGGGTCATTACACTTTTGCATGCTGGTGATTAAACACGACGTGCCAGAAACAGGATTTATTTAGATTTAAACTTGCCCAAGTGATAGTTGCTTGCTTTTCTATTAGTTTGTAAACAATTGAGTGTAGTTTAGTAAATTATATTTTTCAGAGAACTCTATTGTTGCTATTGCAGGGATATAGTTCTAAAGACAGAAAAAGCACTCTAATTGATGATTGGGATTTATCAGAGTCTGGAGGAAAAGAGGCGTCTGAGGTGAATATTGGTCTTTGCTTGCTTCCTTATTTTTTCGTCTCCGCCCTAGAAAGAAAGGTTATATATGGACTATTTGAACTAAGCCTTGCTCCTGCATCTTGTCAACACTCTCTGCAAGTGGCTTCTACCTTCCTTTTTCTAAAGGTTCAGTTCTTTCATATAGTTGAGCAGGTGATCTTCTCCCTTTTACCCTTCAGCCTAAAGGTTTCAATAAAGGCCATGTCATAGCATACTCCAGCAGACCAGTACTTGGATCTTTCAGAAAATGCTATAAAATTAAAATTACCAGTTTGTCCTTTAATATTTTCAGTTTAATCTTATTGTCTGACCGCAATCACATTATCTGTCGAACTCAAGGAGTGCGATTCATGTAATAGTGGTTGAGAAATCTGCCTTAAATGGATCCCCTGAAGTGATCTTTCAAGTGGATGGTAAGGGATTGAGAAGTGCACAACAGAATACATCAACAGTATCATTTGAACAGATTTATTACTGTTTAAGAAGATGACAAACTCTTAAAAAACAAAAACACAACTTGGTTAAGATTGAACTTAATGTCAGTAGTTCAAGACATCCCTTCAATCCAAAAAATAGGTGGATGCGTATTCTTTCTGGTACCTGAGAAAGCAGGATAGTATAACTCCAGCCTAGTTCTGCGTATCACATCTGTTACTAATTTAACAGCTGACCTATCTCCCAACATTTTGCATGTTTGATTTCTCATTCCACCATGACCCACAAAACAAGCCACCCCATGCCAACTTTCTGAAGAAATGGAATATGATATTGATCAATATGGATTCAGATAAAAGTTTTAAATTCTGAACTCCTACCATCACATCTCCTATTCCTCTAAGAGACTCCTTTGGGGAACTAGTCACCGAACAACGAAACCTGCTTTTTTAGGACTGATGCATATGGTGGTTACCCCCAAAGGATTGCATAACCTCCAGTAGTAGTCTTGCAGTAACCTTGGAGATCCACCTCTGTTAGGCAGAGGAACAAGCGATGATAAACCAATCTAAAACAAAATGAAATAAGAATCCAGTTGATGAAAATGAATGACATCTGTTAATGATCAACAAAAACTAATGAAATCCGTTAAAGAGTGGAGAAAAGAATATTTGATGGGTATCATAGATAACCATCATACAAAGGATAATTTCCTCGAGTTATCTATTGACGTGTAAGATTAGGTTTCCAAAGGGTCGATGCTTCTGATTCATGCATTTGAAGTTCTAAAACGCTATAATATTTATGAGTATGAGCTCTCTAAAAGTTGACATATATTTACTTATCAACAACATATATTTTCTTATCAAAAAAAATAAAATATTGACATATATTGAATAGAATGCAGAACAGAGGCATGTTTCATCAGACCAAGATCAAAACTCTATGCTTAAGGTGATTTGCAACCAAAGAGACCGCTTCCGGGTTCGCTTGCAGGAAACTGAGGAGGTTTCACTCTTTTTCCCTTTCTTATTGAAATGATTTCTACTTCTATCTTTCCACCCACCTTCCAAAAACCTCAGATTATTTTATCTTTTATGATTACAAGAGTCATTAGTTTGTAATTCTTGATCTTGCTAGGAAATTAGACGGCTGAACGAGAAGATAGGGGCGTTGACCTCAGAACTCGAAAAAACAAAAGCAGATAATGTCAAACTTTACGGAAAGATCCGTTATGTTCAGGATTATAATTCTGAGAGAGTGATCTCAAGAGGATCAAAGAAGGTGACCTACCTGGATTTATTGTTGATTTCACAGTCTGCTTCAATTTCTTTTTCTCTGAAATGCTGCCTTCTCATTCTCAGTATGCAGAAGACCTAGAAAGTGGTTTCAGCTCAGATGTGGAATCCAAATACAAGAAGATGTATGAGGATGATATTAATCCATTTGCAGCATTCTCAAAGAAGGTTCCCAACTTTTCTTTCACATCTTAATTGAATTCCAAGTCTTTTTTCCAGAGGGCACGGTTAGGCTGGTGTTAGTAAAACTTAGTTGCTCCACTTGCCTCCATCTGCCAAGTCCATTCATTTGAGGCCTCTGAATTAGCTTTCAGAATCATTTAAATTGATGAGAGCAGCTTCCTTTGCGTGTTATTTTTAATGTCCCATCACAAAAATTGCACAAACATTTAAAGTTCCAACTTCTAAACTGTTTCTATATGTTCTCATCTGTCTGTCTTTTCCCAACATTTGCATTGTCTAGTCAGTGCAATAGCTTCCCTTTAATTTTCTGTATTTCCCTTGTTTCCATTTCTCTATCTGTTCATGCTCATACCCATTTTACTCATGCTATTGGAGATTGTTGGTCCGCATCTTATCAAATCTTTTTGCCTATAATAGGAAAGAGACCAAAGATACAAGGAACTGGGTTTGAGAGACAAGATTACTCTCAGCAGTGGACGTTTTCTTCTTGGTAACAAGTAAGCTTCCACTATCCTGTTTCCCCTTTAGTTAGCTTATGGAAAAAGTTAGATGTCATTGTTGATTGTTGTCACTGGTTTTATCCCGGATGGTATTAATAGTAGATTTGAGTCTCATATATTTTATTTCATTTAAAAGGTAAATGTATAAAATAGTGTTGTTCTTAGATTCAGCAGGAATAAAATGTACAATAATTTTATATGACTACTACTTTCATTATACGCCATTTTCCCCTCTTCGTGGGTTTTAAAGCAGTGGGGAAAGAGGAAATATTTTAAGACCATATTCACAGTTGAAATGTGATTGTATTAAAATCAGCATTTGAATGCCATGTAATGAAGTGAAGCAAAATTTCATGTTGCAGATATGCCCGTACCTTTGCATTCTTTTACACCATTGGGTTGCACATTTTAGTGTTCACCTGCCTATACAGGATGTCAGCTTTGAGTAACCTCAGGTAAAACCTCATCATGGACACCCCCACTCTCTTTATTATAAAAAAGAAGTATCATTGTTCTTTCTGTGGTGTAATTCAGGATCAATAAGGTGGTTTTTTATTAGATTGAGTTAATTTTTTTGCAGCCATGGATCTGAAGAATCTTTTGTTGGAGACAAGACTATTAATCTTCCTCATGCCCTATAGGTCCCCTTCAATATGTCAAAAATTCCGAGTCTTTTAAGTCCTTGCAATCGCGTGGGAAACATAGGAGCTCTGTATAACATGTATAGGTTAAAAATGACACATGAATTGTATAATTCAAGTTTGATTGTGCATTAAGAAACTATCAAATCCTGGTCCAGTGGATTTCTTCTTGCTCTCTAGTGTTGTTTCTTTCCACGCGATACTCTCGTGCATTAAAAGAAAAAAGCTCATAAGTTTGGTCACAATTATGAATATAAAGTGGATATCGAGTGGTAGTAGAAGTTATTTCGACTTAATTATCAAAAAAAAAAAAGAAGTTATTTCAACTCATACATTCTGAGACGAGCAAATTTTGGGAAAAGAACTGGGAAAAAGAGGAGCGCGCTATACCATTTCTCTATTTTAGCATCGAGTCGCTTAAATAGGCGGTAAGAAGAGTGAAAGCCTAGCCTACCAAAAACTTCATTTGGACACGAAATGCCAAAGTTGCAGTTGTATACTTGTACTAGTGTATACCCCTGCTTAATTATAAAAACCCAAGAATAAAGAGAAATAAGAAACAAAATCCTTACTGCCACTATTCTGCGCGAATGGCAAAGGAATCATGTGAAGAGACATAGTCAAATAGCAATGACTAAACAACTACCTCAACGAAGTCGTTGTAGTATAGTGGTAAGTATTCCCGCCTGTCACCCGGGTGACCCGGGTTTGATACCCGGCAACGGCGTTTTCATATTTTTAATGCCTGTCACCACTCACAGGACCTGCCATTTTCCTCCTTTACAAATAGGTATTGCATCAACTCTTAGAACTCGTATATATTTTTTGGTACAATTTCTATAGTACTCCTATTAAACTTGCATATCTATGTAGGGAATCGGTGAGGATTTGTTACAAAATGGTTTGCTGTCGGTAAGGAATTAGTGCTCAAGAAATTAGACAAAAAGTGCCAGATTTGTCGATAGGGAAGAGCGCTTGACACTCGTCACGACGGTAGTGTAGGTGGGGGCGGGGGACGTATTTTCTTTTCCGTTTTGTCTCGTCTACCAGACAGTGGGAAACAGAGGTTCAGTACTATTGACATAGGTAAATAATTTCATCCATTAGTTGTTGGAATTAGCAGTGATCTTTCCATTTGATTTGAAGATTTAACAGCTAATTCACCCTCGCAATTGTTTTCACCGACAAGGACAAGACTGCATAATTGTAGGCTAGTGCCTGCAATTAAATTTGATGTAAAATATGAACGAGCAAGGCCAAAAGGACAGGGGAGTAACTCGCAATGTCGTGATCGGAGTATGACCTACTATAATAGAGGAGATTCAAGGAATCAGAACTGTTTTAGCGCATACTTCACAGAGCTTTGATAGTGCCAAATACTCAACTTTTTTTGGGGTTTCACACCGCGTTCAATATCCACATTGGCTATACAAATTCGAATTTGTGTTGCGTAAAACCATAAAAGGGGAAGTGATCCCTATCAGGTATTTTTTTTATTCTCATGGCACAAACTCGAGATTTTTAATTTAGGTGGAGGGTTCTATCCATTCCAATTGATGCCAGTCTAGTGCCAAATAAGCAGTACAAATGACGAAAAATACGTACTCAGTACTCAGTGACGTATTAAAGCAATAACAAATACATAAGGTTTATCACTTAATCACAGTTAATTAATATTATTCCTATTTTAATTTATCAATTAATGTTCGTAAACTTAACATGATTTTGTTCAAGTAATAAGTTCAGGTTTTTCACGAGTTTAACGTTCTGCCCATTTTATTTGTCAAAATTAAACGGAACCATATATGGTTCATTTTCAATCTAAAAACTTTCCTAATAAAATAACACTTAAATTTAAAATTTGTGTAGAAATAAATAACTATTCTTAAAAGTAATTTTTTAACTAAAACTTATTTCCTAAATAACTTTTATAATTAAAAGTCAAGTTCTACAAAAATTTCTTCAACAAAAGCTTTCTATAAACTACAAATCCTCTCGACTCTCTCTTTCCTTTGGTCTTAAGCTAATTTTATTAGTAAAACTTCTAATGTTGTCTTTTTGTTACTTTATTTTGATTTATAAAATTATAGTTCTATTAAAATAAAATTATTGTTTAGTTAAATGTTGCATAGTTTAATCTAAAAAATTTAATAAATTATTCATCGACAAAAAAAATTATTGACTTTTTTAAAATTTGAATATACTTGAATTTCCGCTAAACTACTTGGGGGGAGGGAAAGGTAAAGAATTAACTCGCCTTTAATGAGAGAAGTTTTTCTTTTACCCCACTGAAAATGCACTTAATTTGTTTCACAGAATTTCCTTATATTATTTACACTCACACAATAGTGCAAGAATGGAACCTGGTGCGTTTATCGAAGAACAGTTTATTTACCCGCAAACTGGAGTGGTGAGAAAATCGAAGAAACCATTATAACCTGTTTGGGCATGAGTTTTGCTAAAATAAATTTAGAATTTATTTGGCAAATACATATTTGGTCATAGATTTTGCTCACATTTTAGCAAGATCCCAAATCCCAAATCCCAAAATCACATCAATTGCTAATTTTGGGCCAAAACATGACCATTATATTTTTTAAATATTACCCCAAACTTTTATAGTTTGTAAAAGAGTCCACATTTAAATAATCACCTCAATTTCTGCTCTTGTTCCTGCTTCTTTCTTTGTATCTGCTCTCGAAAGAAACTGAGATTGATATCTACTCTGAGGAAGCTGTGACTACCCACTTGTAATTTGTCTTGCAAAAACATGGTTTAGCTGACGAAAAATTTTCACCAGCAGTGTCTTTCTTGCTTAACCCCAACTTTCGCAAGATATTCGTTCATATGATCGAAAAAAATCAAGTCGAATGGTTTAACGACTTAAAGAAAAATTGAGCTAACTGTTATTTTTATTTTGTTATGTTGTACTCTAATGCATGAAACGCTGATGCTAATTATTTTAGTTGTACGTTGTGGTATAGGCATGATTGTAATCTGAGTAATGACTTCCTACGTGTAATATAAGTAATGACTTCCTATGTGTAATCTAAGTAATGAAGGTTATGTATATACAAAATAGCAAGTTTGTTTGTTTGGTATTATTGGATATTTGTGATAGTTTTTGGAACGTGTGGGTCTAAGTCATATTTCATGTTTTTTCAAATAAAAAGTGAAATATGTTTTGAAAAATCATGTCCAAACACATTTTCAGTTTCAAATCAAACTTCACCTAAATCAAAATTTTCAAAACAAATTTAAAAATCTACTGTCAAACGCTAGCTTATGAGCCAAAAGAAATGGCAAGTGACTATTAGCTCCGTGAGCCATAGAACATGAGAGCAGAAGAAGGGCTGTAGATTCTTTGTACTATATTTTATACATCACTCGTTTTGGACATAACTTCAAATAAGGCCATGGTTTGACTGTTTTTAAATCACGGGTCGAAGAGAAACTCATTACTTCCTCCCGTCCAAAATAAGTAATTAATTTATCTTTTTATTTTGATTCAAAATAAGTGTCTATTTATATAATTAAGAAAAAATTTAATTTATTTTTTTAAAATTATCCTTATATACGTATCCCTAAAAAGTATTTTACTCCTCACATTAACTATATTGTAATATTTAATTAAGGATAATTTAATCATACTAACTATTTTTGTCTAAAATTTTATATTTTTTTAATTGGTGTAAATCATTTATTGTGGTCCGGAAGGAGTAACAAAAAAATTTGACAGCGCGCAGATAATGGAACTGCAAAAGGAAAAGTTAATGGACATAGGATTTAGTTAGCTAACTATGTTTTGGGAACTATAAAAATAAAGGTGGCATTGATTCCCATGAAACATAATTGGAGGGGTCATGTCATAATCTTTGCCAAACAATGTCGGGGGTATATGTCGAGTTCTGATTTAGCATGGGAATATAAGAAAAAGCAGATTAGGACAACCAAAAACAATATCATCAAAAGCTGATGTTCAATAGTTGAGAAACTACACCTCTTCGGATTCGAATTTTGACAATGGAATTTTTTTTGGTAGATTTTTTTCCGCAATCAAACTGGCAAAAATTCAAGTGGATGCATTTTGAATACTGAATAACTAAAAAAAACATCAAAACTAAAAGGCTACCGACTAAAGACGGATGTAGAGTTATGATATCGGGTTCATTTGAATTCGGCACTTATATATATATATATATATATATATATATATATATATATATATATATATATATATATATATATATATATATATGTGTGTGTGTGTGTGTGTGTGTGTGTGTGTGTGTGTGTGTGTGTGTGTGTGTGTGTGTGTGTGTGTGTGTGTGTGTGTGAAAAATAGTTGTCTCAAATTATTTATTGTTTTAGAAGTTCAAGAGTAAATTAATTATTTTTTTCTTATTGTACTATTAATATTAATTATTTTTGAAGACTATAAATACCTTAATTATGAGTAAGTATTAAATGAAGGGAAATTATATCTTAAGATATAAATAAAAATATTTAATATTTTCTTAAAAAACGTATAAAAAAGAAACACGATAAATAATTTAAGACATGAAGAGTATTAAAATATATAAACTTATAACTATAAATATATAATATATTCAATATAAAAATACTAAAAACTTTAAAAATTTATCATATAAACCTTAAATTCTGAATCCAAAAGACATTTGCTACCGACGAGTTGAAGTCATTATAGTATCTGATCCCACTAGATAAAGGTAAGTAAAAGGATAGCTCTGGCCTACCTCTTAAGCAACAATATCCACAAATTGTCCTGTCCACACTCTTCTCAGATTCTTCTTGTATCTATCCTATATATTCTCTTCATTTTTATTTGATACGTTTTGACTTTTTATACCCCTTAAAAAATAATAAATAAAATATATAATTTATTATAATACTCATATTAATTAATATATATTTTATTGAATTTAAAAAAATAATTTAAAATGAGTAATAAATATTGTGAATATAACAGAAAAAAAATTATTTCTGTTGATATATGTAAAGTAACAAATAAAAATAAAAATTTATTTTTAATATACATGTCAAGTAAAAATGAGCAGATGAAATACTTTTATTATCTAAATATCATTCTAGTCTCAAGCATGTGAACTTCCTTAGAGCAGCCTCTACCAAGCTTCAACTCCAACAAAACTAATTTGCCATTTTCTTAATAACTTAGTTAGTGATAGCTAAATCTAGAACAGCGCACGTTAAAAAATTAAATTTCCTAGTCACTTAACTCACCGGTGGCAGAATTTTTCGATATGTAGTGTAATTTTTCGATTAAAGAAATCCGAATGAACCCTTTCGGAGCCCTAGCTCTGCCGATAGCAAGGTAAAAATTAGTTTTTGCTTTGGGGTGACGATAAGAGCTCATGAGTTAGTGTTCATATTTCGTGGTTAACGGTTTATCCGATAAGAAAATTAAATAATCCGTTATTAAATTGATAAGCCATTAATAATAAAATTTTAATTCGTTCTCCACCCGTTAATCTTATAACCCGATATCAATAAATCATTACTTTTACGGTTCGATTTTCGATTTCGATCGGTGTTGAGCAGCCCTGCTTGTGTCCATATTTCGTCACTCTTTTTTCCATTTAAAAGAAAACAAGAAACCATAGTGCGGGAACTGGGAAGATCAGACCACCTCATGACGATTGATCACAAAATTTAGCTTGTTTGACTTTGACGTAATGCTGATGCAGTTTCCCCAGAATTTCATGCACAATCTAGGAATTCTTTTTTATTGCAATTTGCGTCCAACTTTCACACCACGTGGTATGGTGTTGTACATGGATTTAACTTATCTACGCAAATATTCTAAACAACTTTTATGCTATCCATGTATTTTAAACTTTTATAAGTACAATATAACTTTGGTGAAAATTTTCTTGAATACGGTTTTTACACCTACACAATTAATACTTGACACAAGTCTTCACACACATTAGTTAATCACGATTAAACCTCTTTGTAACTGAATCGATTCCTTCAATATTTTGATATTCACTTGGCGAATAAAGTGGCCATCCTCTTTTTGGCTTTGGCCAAACACTTTTTCTCATTGGTCGAGCTTTCTACAAAAAAAAGCGATGCAAGAACGTATTCTTTTATCTAAGCTTCTTTTCTGTGCATTAGCTTCCCCATCGTAGATGGTTCAGTCACGCCCGATGCCACGAAATGATTGAGAACTACGACGGGGTCGAAATAAATTTTGCTCTTTGCATTCAATAAGTATTGCATGACCGAATAATTCAAGGAAGGGCGGACTACGGGGAGGGTCCTTTTAAGTAGATGACTCGTCGGGTGGTCGGAGCGGGACTTCTTTGGGAAAAAGAACTTGAATAAGTTTGTTTTTCTGAAGGAGTCATCATTTTCTATCAGGAACGCTATGTCATTTTCAATCCCGACGTATTTCGGATGCTTGAAGACTCCGCTGACACGAAGTGATTTAGAAAGATTCTTCTTTATCTATGGTGATCGGTCATGGTATCCATAGCCTTGCTTCTTTTTTGGCCAAATCGTGATTTCGTTTTGCTTCTCCCGATCGTCGAGCTTGATTGACTCGACTCTTTTCCCTGTCCCGGCCTAGTTGCTATAGTGAAATACTGTTACAGATAACATATAATATAAAAATCAATGGGGAGCAATAGATATACACATAACTCCTTTTTGTTTCAATTTACTTATCTCACCTTTTTATGAGTTATTAAACACAAGGGTATCATTAATGGGGAGCAATAGATATTATGGGTCATGAATTAATTTGGTGGTAGAAGTTGGCTACCCTGTATTTATGAGAATCACCAGCCAATGGCCCTTTCTAGACCTACTTCACAATTCATATTGATGAATATTGGACCATTCTTATCATCCTGCCAACCTTTACATTAATTACAGTCATTTCTAAGTTCCAACTACTATTCAATCTTTCACCTTACAGTTTCCTGTGAGTATTGAAATACTACATAATTTCATTCCGAATTTTTTATTTAAAAAAAGGAAAAAAAAAAAAAAGAAGCAACCCTACCATTCATAAATAATTTCATTATGGAGCCACCTACTTCTTATTTCCTCCCTTTTTCTTTTCTTTTCTTTTTTCTCCTTTTTTTTTCAAACAAAGCCGTGCTTTTTAATTTTTTACAAATTACAACCATTAATTAATATTTGTAAAAATGCAGCTACTATTACTGGAGATGCTACGAATTTTCTTTTATCTCCACACAAAGTTTCTACGTACTAATACGGAATTACTACTACTAATTTTCTAACATTTGTCGGGACTGAATCCAACGAGGTTGTTAGCCAGGTCATAACTGACACGTGTCCCTTGCTGCTGTATGTTTCCAATAATAGATAGCGACCCTTCCGTCGGAGCAAAAGCCAAGCAGAATTTCCCCGACGAGTCCACCGGTATCAGGTAATTCTTCGGGTGCAACGACAGCGTTTTATCGTCGGAGAAATGAAACGCCACCGTCGGAACACTCACTCTCTTCATTGAAGACAGGTCGTAGCAAGTGTCGAACAGTGAGAACCGCCCGGCGGTAGGCAAATTCTGAGTTAATTTCACGAAGGAATCACGCAAAGCATTGTAAGCGGTGGTCTGTAACCGAGTCACCGCCGTACCGGAGTCTACGATAATCCCGCCGTTTCCACTTCCGTCAACCTGGAACACCGACGTCGGAATCGACAGCATCTGGCCACCGACGCTGATTCCGGTGAGTCCGACGTAGAAGAAAGTGCTCCTTCTCGAGTTACGGAGTAACGGAGCAATAACGGAGTCGCCGGGCCGTGCCGAGTTAAAATCCAGCGTGGACGACGAAGCAGAGTCACGGTCCACGAAGCAGTACGAAAACGACGACGCTTTGATTTGAGATGGTAGAGATAAAGTGCCGCCGCCTAGAGCAATCAAACCAGCGGCGCCGACGAAGAGTCCTTCATTATCATGGCCACAGCCTATAGCAACTTTAGAGAACGAACCAGAGTTCCCAAACGACACCGTCTCAGTAGCAAACTCTCCTACAGTGAACGAGCCATCCCCGTACGAGACCTGGTACAGACACGCGTTAGGACCACAAGCGGAGACCTCAAGAGCAGAGCAGTGAGCATCATCGCAAGAGACCCGACTGTAAGTGGAAGAACCCGACGGGTTGAAAATTGGATCCGATTGCTGATAACAATCGGAACACGGCTCACATTGAAGCCACGTGATGTCACTGCCAGTGTCTAAAACCATATAGAATTCCTTAGCCGGCTGGCCCAACCCGAGCCTAGTGAAATACTCGCCACTCCCCTGACTTGCTCCTGAAGTAATAGGAGTTTGAAGGTCTTCGGGTTGCAACATGGTTTGAACCGGCTTGAGATCCGAATGAGTAAAGTTGGAGAGTGAGAGGGTGAGTTTCATGGTCAGTGAGGAAACTCGGGCCGAGTCACGTTCGAGTCGAGAGAGAGTGAGGGATGCATAGTCCTTATGACGTGTCTTAACTAGAGCTGAACGAGGATAAATTGAAACAGAGATTGAAGAAGAACTAGAAGGGGTACTTCTAATAGCTTCTTGTTGAAAAGCTTGGGAAGCAGGAGAGAGAACTTGAACAGTTTTCTTAATGGATTCTGCTACGTCAAAGATTTGGGACATTGGATTTGAAGATGATAAGGAGCGAGAGAGAGCACAAGGGACGAAAATAACAGAGACAAGAAGTGGGAAAAAGAAGCAAAATTGGGCCATTTTTCGAGGAAATGGAAGAATGAAAGGAATGGAGAAGAAAAGAGAGGAACAAGTGGATATAAGTAGTAGAAGGAGAAGAGGGGGAAAGCCGAAAGGGAAGGGAAAAGAAAGGGAGGGAGGGGGCTCACGTCAGACCTGTTGAATCAAAACAAAAGCATTTAAAACAGAGAAAGAAGCTTGATACCTGCTCTCTGTTCTACAACTATAAAAGAAGAGAAGATATTGCCACCATTAATTATTGCTTTTCCTCTTCTTTATTAATCATTTTTGTCCTTATTCTTTTCCTTTCCCTTTTTTTTTTTATTTTTATAAATTGGTATTAATCATTTCATATAACTAGCTATTATTCAGCTCCATTTGTGTTTTAGATTAAAGCTGTCAACGTTGTCCAACAAATGTATAATTCACCTAAACCCGTTCAAAGGTTAATGTACTCGTTGGTGTAAACCAAATCCATCCTTCCAAAACATTGAGTCAACTTGGGTTATGGTACTAATTCAAATCATATCAATAAGAGAGTTTGTAAACATAGAATAAATATTTACAAACAAATAGTTAAAGTGGCATACCCTTTCTTTTTTGTATAACAAATATCTTTTAAGTAGGTCAATTTTGTAGTTAAAGATTAAAAAAGATCCAATCAGACAAATAGAATAATAACTCCAGTTGTGCAAGATGATTGTAACCCATTTCTCCCCCATATTTCATATTTAGATAGGATTTTACATCGACGGGCGTAATCTTTTCATTAACGTAGGCTGTTTCTTGAGTTAAAGAAAAAATCTTCCTACCTTTTCCCCTTTAAATTTTGAGGTGAGTGTATGGAGCTGGATTTTATCCATTGCTCTGCATCTTGCAAGTGTAGTTGGCAAATTAATTACACGGCTACTACTCTATCCATGGTTACGGCGGGTAGTTAGAGCAATCAATACTTAAAGTTGGCTATATATAGTTGCTACACAAAAATATTCACTCACGTTGGATCCGGTGTTTACATTAAAATTATAAAATATGATATCAGTATGTTAGAAAAACTTTTACTACTATTACTTAACCATGCGAATTACTATGTATTTCTTACCTCAATTTAGAATGTAACGATGACAAATTGATGTGATGCGATGTATAGATAAGTATTTAATTACATTAGTGCTTTGTTTGGGAACTGCAGCAAAGACATTCTTTGAGCAACCCTACTCTTTAGTTAATCCGAATCAAGAAACCAATGATATGGTGCGGTATAAATTTCTATACTACACCTATAAGCAGTTCGATCCTCCATTTCTTTGTATACGAGTGAAATTGGAGATAACGCACACCCGATCTCCCGGTGAATCAAACAAAGTAAGAGTCTGAATATATGAGAGCGAAATCGAAGATGGGAGCTCTTTATATCGAGGCCCGTGAAAAGTGAACGGAGTGATCGCCATCGAACCTGATAAAATGACGTATCCCAGACTCGGGACGAGTTCTGAGACTTCAGAAAACACAATGTACGGTTATAAGCGACAGATAGAGGTTCGTGATATCCGCAACCGACCGGATATCATGGTGTGGATCTCGCTCGATGACGGTTACAGATCGGTAATTAATAAGAGAGAATTTTTTTTACCTTTTTTAGACTTGTACTACGTATGAAACTCTCCTACTATATATAAGGGAAGTTTTTTCTTTGATAAGACACATTTGTAATACGCAAACCAAGGCAATACAAATCTATTTTTCTGCTTCCTAGCTATTAAAAAGTTCTTGCTTTATTGTTGTTCTTCATTCACAATTGGTTTCGAACCAAGGGTCCAATCAAGGGCAAAACCACTGTTTAACCTAATTTCGAATCAGGCCGTAACACTACAATTGGTTTGATTATTCATTTTGTCTTTAATACGTTTATCTAACATTCTTGATTATTTGTGTTGAATCAATCCACATATCCTTAAAACTACATACAAATTTAATTGTTATCTATTTTAAGGGTAAACAGTTTAGCCCGCCGTGGGGATAAGGATAATAGTGGCGATTTGATACAAATCTCTATAACACACTCTATTTTACGCTTGTTCTTTAAAGTCTTAATTTCAGGTTAGTTTAAAAAATATCAAATTCTTAGTCTGCCCACTTGAACGTTGATGCTGAGTCTGGACATCATGGCGAAAACAACAATCTGGTGCCTAGCAATGAGGTACCTCCTGCTGATCCCAACAGAGTCCCAGTTGTCGATCCGGTTGATGCTAACTCACAGGTGGCCATCGATGTCAACCTGCCAACACATCCCGAAAATAGCGTTCACGGGGGACTCCGATCAACGGCTCGAGAAGCGCCCGAAGGCGAAGGTGATGGGGTTAGCCTATTGTTAATCTTTGAAATGTTTGAAGGGGCCGGATTATGGTTGAAGGGGCCGGATTCCAAGAAGTTTATCCAGAAGCCTTTTCCTTCGAGCGCAGCACCGAAGCCGATCCCTAAGAGGTTTCGTATGCCCGACATCCCAAAATATAACGGAACCACGGATCTGAATGAGCATATGGCCCTATATACATGCGCAATCAAAGAGAACGACTTGGAAGATGATAAAATCGAGTCAGTGTTACTGAAGAAGTTCGGGAAGACTTTGTCCAAAAGAGCAATGATATGGTATCACAACTTACTCCCAAATTCCATTGACTCGTTTGTTATGCTTGCAGATGCTTTCGTGAAGGCCCATGTCGGGGCCATCAAGGTTGAGACCAGAAAGTCGGATCTTTTCAAGGTTAAACAAAGAGACAACGAGATGCTCAGGGAATTCGTATCGAGGTTTTAGATGGAACGGATAGACCTACCTCCAATCACAGATGATTGGGTCGTTCAAGCGTTTACCCAAGGACTTAACCCCTGAATCTCCTTGGCTTCACAGCAGCTAAAAGAAAACTTGGTAGAGTACCCGGTGGTAACTTGGGTCGACGTCCACAACATGTACCAGTCGAAGATTAGAGTCGAGGACGATCAACTCGGATAAAGCGCACTAAAGTATCTATCACAAGGGAAAAACTCACCCGAGATTATGTTCCGGAGGGAACCATTTTGTTCAGCGACGAGGATGTCGAGGGCATCGTGCAACCACACAACGATGCGCTGGTAATATCCGTACTTATAAATAAATCTCAAGTTAAACATGTGTTGATTGATCTAGGTAGCTCGGCCAACATTATCAGATCGAGGGCCGTAGAGAAGTTAGTGTTATAGGACCAAATAGTGCCGGCGGTCCGGGTGTTGAACGGATTTAACATGGCATGCAAAACCACTAAAGGTGAGATAACCCTGCCAGTAAGCACCATCGGGATGATCCAAGATACAAAGTTCTACGTGATCGAAGGGGACATGAGGTACAATGCCCTATTCACAAGGCTGTGGGTTCACAACATGAGGGCGATGCCCTCAACCTTACACTAGGTGCTGAAGTTACCTACGCCGGGAAGAGTCAAGACGGTCTACGGAGAGCAGCCAGCCGCAAAGGAAATGTTCGCAGTCGATGAGGTAATCCCGGTGCTCGTGGTTTCGACATCAAGGAACACGGAGCCGACCAAAAAGGAAGAAATTAAATAGCAATTACTGATTCCGGTCTCGACCGAGCCGGAGGAACGAGGAGTAGACGAGGAGGATGATTACGGAGTCCCGAGATCATTCATAAGTCCTGATGACATTGACGCCACCAAATCAACTATCGAAGAGTTGGAGCAAGTCATATTAATCGAACACCACCGGATCGAAAGGTATACATGGGCATGGAGTTTACCCCAAGCTCAAGAAAAAACTCATTGATTTTGCTTAAAGCTAACATAAATTATTTTGCTTAGTCTCATCTTGACATGACAAGGATCCCGCCGGAGGTAACCACTCATAAGCCGAGTATGGACCTAAAGTTCCATCCGGTTAATCAGAAAAGGGGATCGCAGTCTGAGGTCAAATATGCATTCATCAAGGACGAGGTATCTAAACTCCTTAAAATAGGATCCATTCGGGAGGTTAAGTACCCAGACTGGTTAGCTAATATAGTAGTAATGCCTAAAAAAGAGAATAAGCTAAGAATGTGTATAGATTACAAATATCTAAACAAGGCATGCCCCAAGGATTCTTTCCCTTTGCCTAACATCGATCGAATGATCGATGCGACGGCCGGGCATGAGATACTCAATTTTCTCGATGCCTATTCCGGGTACAACCAAATTCGGATGGACCCGGGCGATCAAGTAAAGACTTCTTTTATCACTAAGTTCGGCACCTATTGCTATAATGTAATGTCATTCGGATTAAAGAACGTCGGTGCCACCTATCAACTCCTAGTAAACGTGATGTTTGAAGAACAGATAGGGGAATCCATGGAAGTTTATATTGACGACATGTTATTCAAGTCCCTGCGAGAAGAAGACCATTTGAAATATTTGTAGGAGACCTTCGACATATTGAAAAAATACAATATGAAGTTGAACCCGGAGAAATACGCATTCGGGGTCGGATCGAGAAAGTTCCTCGGGTTCATGGTATCCAATCGAGGGATCAAGATCAATCCCAACAAAATCAAAGCCATAGAGGACATCACTGTGGTGGATAACGTCAAGGCCGTTGAAAGGCTAACCGGGCGTATAGCCATCCTTAGTCGGTTCATATCGAGGTCCTCGGACAAAAGCCATCGATTCTTCTCACTATTAAAGAAAAAGAATAACTTTTCTTGGACCCCAGAATGCGAGCAAGCTTTAGAAGAACTCAAATGATACCTATCGAGTCCGCCCCTGCTCCACACTCCAAAGGCGGACGAATATTTGTACCATTACTTGGCGGTTTCCGAGGTGGCGGTAAGTGGAGTTTTAGTCCAGGAGGAAGAAGGTACGCAATTTCATATTTACTATGTCAGTAGAACTCTAGGCGAGGCCGAAACAAGGTATTCTTACCTAGAAAAATTGGCATTCGCTTTGCTAAGCGACTCCAGAAAGCTAAAGCCATACTTTCAATGCCATCCCATATGTGTCATAATTTCTTACCCGCTGAGGAAAATTATGCACAAACTCGAGCTCTCGGTCCGGTTGGCCAAATGGACCGTTGAAATTAGCGAGTACGATATCGAGTATCGACCCCGAACCGCCATAAAATCTCAGATTTTGGCAGACTTCGTGACCGACTTTATGCCGGCCTTAATACTCGAGTCGAGAGGGAATTGTTGTTATCCTTGGGGACCACCTAGGGAATTTGGACCCTTTCTATGGGCAGGGCCTCGAACGCGAAGGGTTCCGGACTCGGCATCGTATTAAAACCACCCACGGGAAATGTAATTAGGCAATCTATTAGAACTGTGAAATTGACTAACAATGAGGCCGAGTATGAGGCTATGATTGCAGGTCTAGAATTGGCTAAAAGCCTTGGGGGCGAGGTGATTGAAGCCAAATGTGACTCCCTCCTCGTGGTGAACCAAGTTAACGGAACGTTCGAAGTAAAAGAAGAACGGATGCGAAGGTACTTGGACAAATTATAGGTAACGCTGCATTAATTCAGGGAATGGACCCTACACCACATACCCGAGATCAGAACAGCGAGACATATGATCTGGCTAACTTCTGGTCGTCCGTCGATGATGATGAATTCAGTTCGAGAATGGTAGTGTAGTTCATGAAATCGGTGATAGAAGAAGGCCATGCCGAAGTAAACTCAACAAGTCTAACTTAGGATTGGAGGAACAAGTATATTGATTACTTAAAGACCGAAAATTGCCTTCAGATCCCAAAGAATCGAAAGCCCTACGTACCAAGGCTGCTAGATTTAGCTTGGTCGAATGGGCACTGTTCAAGAGAACTTTCGATGGCCCGCTAGCCAGGTGCTTGGGACCGGGAGAGACTGAATATTCCCTGAGAGAAGTTTACGAGGGTACTTGCAGAAATCATTCGGGGACATAATCTTTGGTTCGAAAATTGATTAGGCACGGTTATTACTGGACCGAGATAGAGAAAGTTGTGAAGGACTTCGTACGGAAATGTGATGAATGCTAGAGACATGCCCCGATGATCCATCAACCGGGAGAAATGCTCCACTCGGTTTTGTCCCTGCGTCCATTTATGAAGTTGGGAATGGACATTGTCGGTCCCCTACCGTGGGTACCCGGTAAAGCTCAATTCATACTATTCATGACTGATTATTTTTTCAAATGGGTCGAGGCTCAAGCATTCGAAAAGTTATGGGAGAAAGAAATTATTGAGTTCATCTGGGACCATATAATATATCGATTTGGATTACCGGCCGAGGTCGTTTGTGATAATGCAAAATAATTCATCGGCAGCAAGGTAAGTAAACTTTTCGAAGATCACAAGATCAAGAAGATACTATCAACTCCTTATCACTCTAGTGGTAACGGACAGGCAAAATCAACAAACAAGACCATACTTCAAAACCTCAAAAAGAGGTTGACCGGTGTGAAAGAGAAATGGAAGGAGATCCTGCCCAAAGTCCTATGGGTATACCGTACGACTTCAAAATCTAGCATCGGGGCCACGCCATTTTCATTGGTCTACGGAGCCGAAGCCTTAATACCAGCCGAGGAGGGAGAACCAAGCCTTAATACCAGCCGAGGAGGGAGAACCAAGCCTTGGGTTCCAATATGCGACAGAAAAGCCAAACGGCAAGGCCATGATGACGAGCCTGGAACTATTGGATGAAAGGCGGGAGGTCGCCCTGGTCCGGTTTCCCGCCTAGAAACAACGAATAGAAAGGTATAACAACCAAAGATCCAGCCTCCAACACTTTCAAGTCGGGGACTTGGTGTTGAGGAAAGTAACATTACACACCAGGAACCCGAACGAGGGGAAGCTGGGACCGAACTTGGAAGGACCATATCGAGTTATCAGAATAACCGGCAAAGGCTCGTAAATCGTAAAAACACGAAGCGGGAAACAGCGTACAACTATCGAACAACTGGAATGTGGCACACTTAAAGCGGTACTACTACTAAGGTACGAACTCAATTACTCTTTAACCATGTTATAAACTAGACTAACATCTGCAGGTAAACGACCAAGGATGGATGTGACTATTAGGTATGAAATCACGTGTCGCACTCTTTTTTCCTTGAACCGATTTTGTCCCAAAATGGGTTTTGCGGCAAGGTTTTTAACGAGGCAACAGTAAAACGTGCTAACTTAGATTCGAAGACCGGTTTCAAACTGGAGTCAATAATCGTTCACTTCATATCAACAGTATCTGAGCCCTCACAAGTTTGATCTCGAATACTGGAGGCCATTACCCTCGGATTAAGGTTTTTAGCAAGGAAAAAAGAAAACTTTGTATACTAAAAGCTAAGGCTTGGTGGTTAGGATTCACTGTAAGGGCCAAACGGTCGTATGAACCGTGCTCACATAGTCCACTTTAGCCATGACACAAATTTTTATGTGATTTCGATCATGTACTTGGCACATTGAGATATGAAAGAAAATTCCGCTTTGCTATTACGTATTTTTTGCTTCTTCGATTCCGGATCCTAGAGCCCATGGGCTACTCCTACTCGGAGACTATCGAGTCCAAGGTATACCCCTACTCGGGGACTATCGAGCTCAAGGTCTATCCCTACTCGGGGACTATCGAGCCCTAGGGCTACCCCTACTCGGGGACTGTCGCCCGAAGAAAATTTTGACAGCCTGAGCTACCGATTCCTGGAGGCACCAAACCTATTAGGCGATGCTCAAATATAAAAGGCTACGGCCACCTTAAAAATGGCTCGGAGACGTCCGAAGCCCGTAACCAGAAAGTATGACCTTTACAAAAAAAATTCGAAACTTACTAAAGGGTTACCCTCGGCAAAAACATTGTCTAAAAACACTTAAGCATCTTGAGAACCTACCAGTCTCATCGAGGGTCCAAAGCCACGAGGAAACAAAGTTGCATCGAAGTCGGGCTTCGTTGAACTTCCGAAAAATGAATACCCCGGAACTACATCTAATTTTATGTTAAGGCACCAAAAATAATACACGAATGAAAGATGCTGGAAAAGTAAAGACACGATATTGCCAGAAAGGAAAATTTTCATATATATATTCCAAAATGTATTTACAAAGGCCCAATAAAACGGCATCAATATGAACAAAAAATAAATATACATAAGGAAAACCAAAAACTGAAAAAGTACTAAGGCATCTACGTCTAGTCTTCACCGGGGACTAACTCGTCGCCAGAACCTTCGGAGCCCTCAGATCCCTCAGAGCCCTCGGAACCCTCAAGCTTATAGAGCTCTTTTGCCTCAACCTCGAGCTTCTTAGCTTACTCAATCTCGGCCTATAGGTCGAACCCTTGGGCATGGATCTCTTCGAGGGTCTCTCTTCGGGACAGCTGCTTCACATATTCAACATTTGTCTTTAGGTGAGTCTCGGCTGCCTCCACATCAGCCTTGTAGTGGGCCACCATTTCCTTGGCATCAGTAAAGGTTCTATCTAATTTGGACCTCGGTGCCTCATATTCTCTTCCGAGGGCATCCCGTTTTGTGACGGCCAAGCTCAATCGTGCTCGGAGATCATCATTCAGCTGAGATCACTTATCAGCTTTGTTCTTCGCCACCCAAAGTTGGTTCTTAACCAATGCTAACTCCGCCTTTGCAATTTCCTTCTCTGAAGTCAGCAGGTCCATCCTGCCCTTCCGCTCTTCCGCCATGGCCTTGACCTCGTTCATCTCGGCTCAGAGCTGGTCGATCAGGTCAATCTTCTGTTGGACCTGCAAAGTTGTGTTGTTAGTCACCAAGACTAGCTCCTCATTTTTAGCTTCAAAGACCTTTACCTTTTCAACCAGGTCGGCATGTTCCCGCTTAAGGTCGAGGCCTTCTTCTGAGCTTTTTCCAGCTCGGCCTGGAGAATCGGGAGGTCTTTAAGGCCTCGTCATGTTGCTCGTTGAGAAGCCTGTATATGTCCTTCTTCAGGACCTGCTCTTTAAGCTCAAACTCGAGCTTGCTGATTTCCAAGCGGTACTGGAGGAAGCTTTCATGGTGAAGCACTGAGACCTGTAAAACAACAAAAGTAGTAAGAGACATCAAAACTTAAGTAGAATTCATAAATAGGTGTAAAAGTGTTGGCGTCTTACCCGGTTTAGCTCCTGTTGTGCCTCGTTGAAAAGACTTGACGTGCCCACCTCGTTCATCTTTGCCTGGTCCTTCTCGGTCACCAGGTATTGGAGGTAGCTGGCTACGCCCACCGGAGCATACAGGACCCAAGCATCCTCCGGGACTGCAAGAACGATCATTCTCTTGTGCCCATGGTCCACACTCGGTGCGGGAAATTGCTTCACCAGTTTTGGGCTCGAACTCGGCCCGCCAGCTCCCGAAGGCTTCGGGATCTCCAGGTGGCCCAGCCCGAAATAATCCTCCAGTGTGGACATGTCCATGCCGTCAAAAAAGGATTTAAGGGGATCATCCGAACCCTGCACTCCCTCACTTGACTTTTGTTTGCCCGCTTGGGCCTCTTCGAGCATGGACTCATTATAGGAGGGCATCTCTACGATGTCAATGACACCGGTCGCCTCCTTCGGGACGGAAGCATCTTCCTGGGAGGTCACAACCTCCATCTCCCCCTCAGGTTCCCGAGCATGAAGGGGATCAGCCTCGTGGCCCCCTTTCTCTGTCGTTATCTGATCCCCAGTGGGGGGCGATCCATGGGCAACGAAGATGTCATCTTCTTCGGGCTCATACCTGAGCTGGTAGAGATAGCCAAGGTCCGGTGCCCTGGACTTGGTATTCTTCTTGGGCTTCCGGGTCCGGGTGGCCGCCCTCTTCTTCCTCTTCCCCTCGGGGTCCGAGGCACCCGTCGACATTCTCTTTTTTTCTTCTCCTCCTTCATGGCAACACCAGACTGTCCCGAGACTGAGGGCTCAGCAGGAAAAGGCGGATCCTCGTCCTCATCAAGCGGCCTAAGTTTAGTGGTCTTAGGTAGACCTGTAAGAAAAAAGGAAAAGTTAGCACTATATAAGTTAAAAGCATGATTGTAAAAATTTGAGGAAAGAACCTCACCCTGAGAACGGGCCTCCCATTTTCCCTTCGAAAGCTTGCGCCATGCGCGCTCGGAGTAAGGCATCTGCTTACAAATCCCCTCGATCCAATCCTTGAATCGGGGGGTTGCATCTGGAAATTGGACAACGGCTGCACGACCACAAACACAAGCGATGAGAAAAAGAAATAAAAAGGAAGAAATACCCAAGAAAGACAATACTTACGGGATGTGTTCCACTCCTCGGGGAACGGCATAAACTCGGGGGGAATCAGGTCTTCGGTTTTCACCCGAACGAACCGCCCCTGCCAACCTCGGTCTCGGTCCTCGTCAATGCTCAAGAAAGGAGCCTTGCTTGCTAGGCGGACGAGCTTGATCAGTCCCCCTCGAAAGATTCGAGGACTGTACAAGAGGAGTAGGTGGTCGAGGGTGCACCGGGGAGACTCGGTGTTGTTTACAAAGTAGCGCAAGAGGATCACAATCCTACAGAAGAATGGGTGAATTTGCCCAAGGTACACCTCGTATCACTTGAAGAAAGCAAGAACTATGGGATCCACATGGGCGAGCATGAAGGGGTAAGTGTAAACACTCAGATACCCCTTCACGTGAGTAGTTATATCGTCATTGGGCTCGGGGACTACCACGTCCTTGCCCTCCCACTTACAGTCCGCTCGGACTACGGGTAGTGTTTCTTCGGTGACAAAGCATATGTATCTTGATGCTCCCTTACCCCGGTCTTGTTGGCTAGAGGCCTTCTCGACCTTGAAGTCATCCCCGATAGAGCAGTCCCCAGGTATGAAGCTTTTCATAGAGGGCTCTGGAGCCACCTCGGCATCTGCGGTCGGGTGGGAAGATGAAGGGGCAGTCTGCTGAGGCAATGACTTGGAAGATTTAGCCATAGTGATATGGGAAAATATGAAGATTTGAAGGGAAGTATGAAGATTCGAAGGAAAAACATGAAGGTTTGAAGAAAAAAGTATGAAGGTTTGAAGGTTGGATGAAGATATGAAGATTTGGGTTGGAAATCCAAGAAAAAATATGAAGGTTTGAAGATCAAAGATGAAGATATAAAGGTTCAAGAAGCAAGATATGAGGATTCGGAAAAGTTAAAAGCTGTTAGAAAATTCGAAGGTAAAAGCTAGGATTGGAAAGTGTAAGAAATGCAAAAGGTCGAAGCTTTTATAGGGGGAAAACAGTCAATGCGTGACATTTCACATTCAAACGCAGCCAGCCGATGACTGACACATGTCCGAAGTCAGAACAACGTGATTGACGAGACGTTTCAGCTTATCTATCACCTCGGTTGTAACGTACGAAGGAAGGAACCGAGGTTCATATATCGTTTCCCATCGTTTCGGCAAACCTACTCTCTGGAATCAATCCACATATCCTTAAAACCGCATACAAATTTAATTGTTATCTGTTTTAAGGGTAAACATGTAAGTCTTTTACATACTGGTCACTCATATATATTTTTCAGGCACCGGTAATTTTCTAATCTTTCAGATTATTAAGTTTATTTTGTAATGGAGCGCATGAAAGTCGTTGAGTCGATATAGTTAAATAAACTTGCAAGATGTAAGCTCTAATCTAGTGGTGGCAATGGGCGGGTTGATAATGGGTCAAATAAAATATGAGTCACACCCCAACTCAGCCCATATTTATGCGGGTCAAAACGGGTTGGGTGACTAATGGGTTGGGTAAAAAACAGATTGACCCATTTTATACATGAGTGAGAACTCATTCTATTTTCAGTGAAGAATGGATCACTCAATAAGAGATATAAGAACTTTTGTAGTGAATAGAAGAACTTGAAACACAAACTTACGTCAAAAGCTCGTTTCAATTGCTGAAATTTACTTTCGAAATTATATACACTCCAAGATTAAAAATACTCTTCCCAGCATAAGATTTACCGATTTGTATCCAAAACTTAGTTTGCAGCGTACATGTATAACTGATAGATTTAAAGGATAAGTATTTTCACAATATAATTTATAACATCATCATAAAATAATCTTATAAAAATTGTAAACTGCATAATTATGGAATTTATCGTAACAAGATAAAAGCATAGAAATATAAACTGGCAAAACACTTGTGATGAACATTTTGTATTCTTTATAAAATTGCTTTATTGGAGATAAGGTTGAAATGAATGGAAATATGGATACCCAGACTTTTGCTTTGTGAGGTCAACGAGAAATTACAAACAAGGAAACAATCATACATGGGTAAACAAATACCGCATTTAACCCACATCCAACCCGTTTTTACCCATTTTATTGTGGGTCAAAAACGGGTTAGCCCATATTAACCCATATTTAAAGTGGGCGGGTTGAATATGGGTTTATCACGGGCGGGTTGGACGGATCAAGTAATTATGGGTTAAAATTGCCACCACTACTCTAATCTTATTTGTGGCAAAAGATATGGTGACCACCGAGCCTCAATGGCACCCATGAGATACTTAAAGATGAATTGTGTAGCTTTGTGACGAAACTTAAAAGGAATATCTGTTGAGAAATATGAATCAAGAGCACAAAAGATTTAGGTCTGAAATACGTTACATTATGTTTTTGTGAAAGTAATATTTGATCTTTCTCCTTAGCGAGATTGTTATGATATAGAATGCAAATAGTTTTAATGGATATGGCCATATAACAAGACTAATTTTGGATAATCTCAGATACCTCCCTTTAGGTTTCGCTCCATCACACTGACCTCCCTCGTGGTTTATGATATAACGTCTATCTCCCTTATTTTAATTTCGTAACAATTCTTATACCCTATTTATTATTAATATAAAATCTTACAATTTGACTAATTAGCCATTTTTAATATTAGACTCTTTTATTTAATTTTATTAAATATATGTAGCCCCTATTGAAGACAAGAAACGGGAAGCGATGCTTAGGTGGTTTTGACATGCGAGGAGGACCCTAGTGTGGAGGTGTGAGAGGTTGATATTGGAGGGCCTACGGAGAGGTAGACCGAAGAAGGACTTGGCGCAGCTTCAGCTGACCGAGGACATGAACCTTGATAGGAAGGTGTGGAGGTCAAGGATTAGGGTAGTAGGGTAGGTGGTCTAGATTGTTCATACCGGCAATATTAGTACGCACTCTCGCATTCTGTTGGTAGTAGGTTTCTATGACTAACCGTCATTTTCTTTCAGTTTGGTCATCTTATTACCGTGTTGTTTTTTATGCTGCTTTTACATTGCTTTTTGGTGATGTCCCTTCTTGTCTATTTTTTATTATGTTATATTTAATAGAACTTTCCTGAGCCGAGGGTCTATTGGAAACAACATCTCTATCTTCACAAGGTAGGGGTAAGGTCTGCGTGCACACTACCCTCCCCAAACGTGGGATAATACTGGGTATGTTGTTGTTGTATCTTATTCAACCAATTCTTTAAGAATTCAACATTAAACACATTCTTCAGTATCTAGCATAAAATGCTAGGTCCTCAGACTCACGCCAGAAGGTAAATCTTTCTACTCTTTCTTCTATTTCTAGTAATACAAAACACAAAAACTTCAAAGAGAGCAAAAAATTCACATAGGTGATATCCATAAATTTCAGTGAACTATTGAAGCTATCAGTGTGATTGATCAGACAAGTACCAAGGGCTTTCGGTAGACTCTCTTTCATTTCCGGATTAAACTGTAGGAATGGGATTTAGTATGAAATGAAAAAAATCAACTTGGATAGAAGAGAATAGGGATAGAGGATGCATATTAGGGATTGACCCAACTATTCGGGATTGAGGCATAGTTGATTAATTGATTGATATATTTCTAGTATACAAACTCATTGATCTGCGGTGCTGACATTGTTTACGGATAATATGATCTAGAGGTAATGAGGTACTTACTATGCCATTTCTCAACATTTATGTACAATATCTATGCAAAGTGTAGCCTCCACCGATCAGGTTCATTTTTTTCAACAACCTCCACTGGCAGGCTCGATGGAGCTTAGCAGACCATTGCCTCTTAGCTGCGTGCAATGCTCTTCTGCATCAACTTGAGCACAGATTATCACCACCGCAAGACCATTGTAATGCGCCTCTTGCATGATATTAACAGCATTGTCGACCGTCATCCCTGGTATAACCTTCATGAGTACTTGAACTACATACTCCCTCTTGTTGAAGTTGTCATTGTGCAGCATCACACGATAGGGCGGGGAAATCTTCCTTGATTTTCTGCAAAAGGAAGACACAGGTTATAGTACTAATAGATTGTCAATCATTGCATGTTCTTTGTACATTAAGTTTTATTAATCATTGCATTTCACCCAGAAGGTAAAGCAATACAACCAGATACCTACATGCAGTTCTCTTGATATGCAGCTCTCATCAGCAGGAAAGTTTTTTATTTTAAATAAATAACGCAATGTAATCATCAACAGGAAAGTTTCTGGTCTGCTTTGGGATCTGAGCCATATTCAACTCTTATATAACTTATCCATGAGAAATAAACAGTAAATACAGCCTCTGTGCTTAGTGTGAGATATATTGGTCTTCTTGCCTAAAGGAAAATTCTACGGTGCTCCCTAAAGAAAATACTCCAGATTTGTGTTTGTAGATAGATTGTTCATCTTTACAGAAACAACCATTATTTGGAAACTGTTGCTCTGTTTCTTCTCTCCACCTAAACACCCTTGAATTTAGAGATGGCAAACGGTGCGGGGCGGTGCGGGTGCGGGGCGGGTTCTACCTTAACCCGCAAAATTTCAACCCGCCCCGCCCCGCATTGCATTTTTACCCACATCCACCCACCCCGCATCCACACCCGCGTTACCCGCCCCGCAAAATTTTCCTCTTCTTTTTTTTTTCCAATTTGTCTTATTTTTATTTTTGTCTTTTCAGTTATGTTTATATATGTCATTGCTAATGTAAAAGTTTCTATCAGAATCCAGTGGCAAACCAAGGAAGTCATATTTTAAATACGCATAACTAGGGAGTTCTAATATACAATTCAGATTGTACAATGTAATGAGATCAAATACCTGAACTTAGCTTAAAACAAATTAACTATATAGTTAAAAGTGAGACTTTGGAGCAGTAAATAAAATATAAAACAAGCAGCTCTTCTTCCCAGTGATGCAATTGGCAGAAGCATACATATTTACAATAAACTGAATAGACGTCTACTATGAATCAATTTAAAAAACTAAATCTATTTGAGACTACAATGATCCAATTCATAGGAGAACGGAATTATAAGTCCAATACTGGAAAAAAAATATCTCTTGGTTGAATATTAGTGATCGATAGTTGAAAAGTTGTACTTATTCGAAAATTTTAAATCTTAACCCGCACCCGCACCCGCACCCGCACCCGCAAAAAACTAAATTTGTTGTTATGTTGACCCGCCCCGCCCCGCACCCGCACCGCCACATTGCCATCCCTACTTGAATTGCTGCCAATTTTGTTTCTTTCTCCTCTTTGTTCCCTTCCCATCTTCCTCTTTATCCCTGTTGTACAGCTTACTTACACATCACCTTAACAACAAGCAAGCAATATTTGAGTAACGTACAACTCTAAGAGCCCCGCACATGTCTATATTGCTTAAAGATCACATGATTGTTCAGGGAGTTGAAAATTCATTTTTCCATTTTAAAAATTTAAGGGTTCTTTTGATTGGAGTCGCGACTCCTGACAGATAATCACATGAACTGTGGTTTTTTAAACGGGGGAAATTAGGACTCTGGAATTGATTAGGTTGTCACTGTGTAAGGTGGCAAAACATGTGACTGGTGTTGGTTAAAATAGGTTACTAGAGGGGAAGGCTGGATGCTGTGGTGGCTGGGATTTTACAGTCCATTTTGCTTGGGGGTATGCCAGTTTGCAAAGACAATATAAAGAGGATGGAGAGCAAAGCATGAAAAGTCTTCTTCTAGATTTGGTGAGAAAGGACGCAATGCCCTAATATATATGACAAAAAATAACTGACCAGTCATATCTATAGAAAACATTTCAGGGAGTTTTTGCTTTTACTTTTTAATAAGGGAAATGTAGTCGCAGGAAAGGAAATAGTAACAGGTCTGCTAAACAAGAATATAACAACTAATGAATGAACAAACACATGTGGATGTATATATGGATGCGACCCCAACATGATCAGCATGTATGCATGCTTGCTTTCATCAACCGTACATAAAGAAGAGAGAAGAAGTTCTTTTCCTTTTCTCTTTGGAGAAGGGTTAGGAAGAGAGAGGGGATGTTCTTCTGAAGTTACAAGATTGGAGTTAGTATTACTTAACTTCAATTAATGACTAACTCTAAAGTGCTCTTATGACCGATAATTTATTTCGTTGTCTACATTATGGGCACGGTTCCACTCAACTTTGCTTTTCAGGAAGAATAAAAAGAGAAGAACAAACTGTTATCCATTGTGTGAAGTAGTTGAGATGTCTCCTGGCAGAAACCACATCAATGTGAAAGAGAAGACTAAAAAATTTTGGACTCATGAAAGAACAATAAAGCCTTTGTAACCTGAGTTCATTGTAACAACACATACTTCACATTTGAGGAATCCATACCTCAAGTCGAATTCAGATTCACGCCCAGGAGTTGTTTTCTCTATAACAGGCTTCTCCAACAACCCACCACCTTTGCCTACTCCTGCTATAGGCATTGCCATTAATGTGTTCCGATTTGTCCATTGTTTTTGACGAGGTTTCGTATCTCCTGTATCACATAACCCGCAGATAGTTCAATCTTATGCCAAGTTACAAACATATGTGAGTCAAAATTCATGAAGAGCACAATGGTGATTCATCAGTTCTCCATCTTATATACACCTACTCTAATCATCTATACATTAGATACAAATTAATTTCCTACTGAGTGAATTGATACTCTTAAAAAATATTTGTTACATCCATGATATCTCGAAATCAATACATTTCTGTTAGACCAACTACGTACTTTACTAGTTTCAAATGGAAGAACGTTCAACATTTTCTAAAAGAATTACTGACTAGGTAACGATGATCGACTAGCCAGAGATGCCGATAAACAATCAGCCCTTCAACTTGGACTTTCATGCTTCTCTCACATATTTCAGACCTTTCTAGTAAAAAAAGAGTCCCATTTATTCCCTAGTAAAAGTTCAAAGTTCAATTTTACTCTTTATTGAAGTTGTTATGAATGTCTCAGGAAGATGAATATCATCAAGAGTCCTATCCCCGTCCACCCCCACCCCCTAGGCCCCTACCCCGAGCTCCCAATTGACACTCTCTTTTCCAGTATTGCCGTATTGGAGTGTCTACTGGTACTTTAGGGTATTCACTATATATCGGGGTTTTTAAATCCAATTCAGACAGTAACTTTTTCTCTCCTTTTTCACTCTAAAGTTAAGAATCCACGAACTCCACCTCAGGAAAACAAGAATAATCCACAAATTTTCAAACAAAAACAGTCCAGGAACATTCAAGAAAACTAACTACGTCAATTAGAATTGCCACAATTATTGGAAAGAACGAGCAATTCTTGGTGAAACAACAATAATGATTCAACAATCAAACAATTACCATACTTTAGAGAGAGAAAGATGGGTGGTTTACCAGGTTTTGGTTGAAAGATTTGATGGGGAGAAAGAGCAACTCGGCCGCAAATGGCTGTCTCCATTACCATAACTCCTCTCTCTCTATCTCTCTGTTTTTCTCACCACCAACCACACAGCACCACTACTAATACTACTGACTTCTGATTTTATAATCTACCACAAATTTCTTCTCTTTTTCTTTTTCACCTGATAGTTTGTATAATAACTGCTAAATAAGAAAGAAAATTAAATGAGTGGTCGGTACTATAACAGCCGATCAAGATTCAAGTCCTTCACACATATGGAAAGTAGACACGTATCGGCTAGGTGAAATCAGCACCCTTCTTTATCTTATTTAGTCAATGCCCTTTTAAAAATATGCCCACGCTTCAATTCTTTTTTATATTGGTGTCACATAATATCTCCTCTCTTTCAACTTATCATTGTGTTCATATTTAAAAACTGACTTAATCGAACGAATCGAACCATATCATACCGATTTTTAAGTTTTTTTAATAAAATCATAGATTTTATATAAATTTATAACTATATCGATAATTAGGGTATATTTTAAATTTTATGAAAATAAACCGAAAATATACTGAACTATACCGAATAAATTTACATGTGAAAAATATATTTATATATTAGGTTTAAAATTAATAAAGCATTAAAAAATTTCTTGGGTCTTGAAATTATGAAAACAGTTACAAGTTAATAGGTATTTAAACTCAAAATCCTAATTTTCAAATCTATTATGTTACTCCTATTGAAACTAAATCATTTCCAGCATATTCACTAGCAAGACACAAGGTGTTCCAGTGATTATCAGTAGCAAAGTACAATGTAGATGAGATTGTTGTTAACAGGATGGACGGTTTGAAACTCTCTCAGCGCACGTTAGCCTAAAAGTACGCCGCCATAGGGAGGAGAGCAAAAACTGCGATTCCGACTGTGAATTTGAGTGCGACCAACGCAGGGAAGGGTGGGAACCAAGGCGGTGACCATGTGTGATGACCCAAAATATCATCTTTAAATTTAATAATTAATTATGTGATCTAAGCACTATTTATCATTACTTGACTTGCGTGTGCAGTCCGTAAAAAATTTTCCGGAAAGTTTTCAGGTGAAAAATTGATTAAAATGTGAATTAGATGTTTAAAACATAATTGAGTTGACTTTGGTCAACATTTTGAGCAAACGGACTCGGATCAGTATTTTGACAGTTCCGGTAGGTCCGTATCGTGAATTGGGACTTGGGCGTATGCCCGGAATCAAATTCTGAGGTCCTGTCACAACCCCAAATTTCCTCCGTAGGATGTCGTGATGGCACCTAGTCTCTAAGACTAGGTAAGCCTATCAATGCGAAATAATAATAAATATCTGAAATAAATAAACTACAATTCAAACAATTTCAACTCCCAAAATCCGGTAGAAATAAGTCACAAGCTTCTAAGAATTTATTCTCAATGTCTCTATATGTCAAGGTCTAAATAAAATATAAGGAAGCAACATAAAATGATAGAAGGGGACTCCGGAGTCTGCGGATGCTGGCAGATATACCTCGAAGTCTCCGTGTGCAAGTAACTCACTTAGTCTAGGCTGGTAAAATGTACCTGGATCTGCACAAAAAGATGTGCAGAAGCGTAGTATACTCACCACAGCGGTACCCAGTAAGCGCCAAGCCTAACCTCGGTAGAGTAGTGACGAGGTCAGGCGAGGCCCTACTGGAATATAATAATGGCATGGTAAAATGTTTATCAATGTAGTAAAATAAAATGACATTGGAAATGAATCAAATAGCATGTTACATTTAATGACATCAAATAATTACAAATAATATCTCGTGGAATCAAAACAGAATTTCCTTCAACTTTATGAAAATCACAACAATTAATCGAAAGCAACTATGGCTATAAATCAATATCAACAAGGGCACTCCCGAGGTACCGCCTCGTAGTCCCAAATCATAAATAAATTTACAATATCTCATTTTCTTATATCACCGCGGGAGCCTTCATAATTTATTTAAAGAAAATATTTTTTTCCCGAAATAGCATCCCGCGTTTTAGCCACCCTTATCACACCGCATGACTTCTAGTAGTTCCCCTACTAGCCACGCGTATCAAGCCACCCTCATCTCACCGCATGCGTTTCAACACCCAGACCTTATACCACCGCATGCGTATCAATATCACAATATATCACAATTTGCACCTCAAGTGCTCAAATAATTTAACTTGCCAAAATAATTCAACAATATTTTTTCACAATAAAGAGCTCACGTCTCATGCCAAAATAAATCATCAATAATAGTTTTCCACAATAAAGAGCTCACGGCTCCCTCACAATGAGTATAAAAATATTCAGGAGTAAATAATTTAGGAAAATAATATTTCAAAATCTTTACTACGTTGCTTCAATATCAAGTTTAAAAATGTCAAATACTTCATATTAATAATATTTAATTTGAAGAAAATCAACCTTCAAATAATGCACAGAATAAAAGAAACCAAGTTTCAACTAAACAGGTAAAACAATTAGTAAGAAAAGATCAAACAAATTTGAAGTATATATCTCAGATCAATGATGAATAATATAACAAGATAAAATAATTTAATAAATGCGCAACAGTGATCTACACAATTTAAAAATATAATCTTTCGCAATTTAGCCCATGTACGCACTCGTCACCTCGTGCACACGGCTTTTAACACATTTCAATAATCACATCAATACCAATCCTAGGGGAAATTTCCTCCACACAAGGTTAGACAAGTCATTTACCTCGACTTGCTCCAATTTAATCAAGTATTATGCTTTTTTCTCGATTTTCTGACTCCGATCGACTCGTATCTAGTCATAATTAATTCGATACAGTCAACAAAAATTATAGTAATCAATTTCATAAGAAAATATTATATTTTCATTAAAATTCGAAATTAGCTCAAAATTTGCCCGTGGGGCCCACATCTCGGAATCCGACGAAACTTACAAAATCCGATAACCCATTCAATTACGAGTCCACCCATACCAATTTTACAAAAATCCGATAACAACTCGACCTCCAAATCTTAAATTTTCGTTTTTGGAAGATTTTGCAAAAATCTTGATTTTTCTTCCATAAATTCACGGATTCATGATGTAAATGAGTATGTAATCATGAAATATAATCAATATAGAATAAGGAACACTTACCCCAATGTTTTCCCGTGAAAATTGCCCAAAAATCGCCCAAGAACCGTGCTCCAAAAATCCAAAATGAAATGAATGAAATGACCATTTTTGGTCCTTAAGTTTCTGCCAATCCGTCACTAAAAGTTCATTTTCCGTCACTAAAAGTCCACTAGAAACTACTCTACCAGCCTTCCTTCAATTGATCATAACTTGATGTACAAATGTTCAAATGATATATGGTTTAACTTTCTGGAAAGTATAATCCAATGACTACAACTTTTATGTTTTGAAAATGTTCTTATTCCTTATGAATTGCGAGATATAAGCTTCCAAAGTCGGCTCCACGCATCAGAAATTTCTGGCGAAACTGCTCTACCAGCCTTCATTCAATCCGTCATAACTTTCTGTACAAATGCCCAAATAATAAATGGTTTAACTTTCTGGAAACTATAATCAAACGACTACAACTTTAATGTTTTGAAAATGTTCTGATTCCTTATGAATTGAGAGATATAAGCTTCCAAAGTTAGCTCCACGCACAAAATTTCTGCAACAGAAATTTCCAGCACTCTTTGCCCGAAATCCATTCTGTTTACCTTCCGAAATCCACCCGAGACCTTCGGGACCTTAACTAATTATTCCAACATGTCCCAAAATACCATACAAACTTAGTCGAGGCTTCAAACTATATCAAACAACATCAAAACGACGAATCGCACCTCAAATCAAAAATCAATGAACTTTGAACTTTCAAATTCTATATCTTGTGTCGAAACACATCAAATTAATTCGGAATGACTTCAAATTTTGCACACAAGTCATAAATGACATAACTGAGCTATGAAAATTTTCAGAATCGGATTTCAATCCCGATATCAAAAAGTCAACCCCTCGGTCAAACTTCCCAAAAATTCAACGTTCGGCATTTCAAGCCTAATTCCACTACGGACTTCCAAATAAAATTCTGATCACGCTCCTAAATCCAAAATCACCATACGGAGCTGTTGGAATCATCAAAATTCTATTCCGGGGTCGTTTGCACATAATTTGACATCCGGTCACTATTTGAACTAAAACTTTTAATTTTTCATCAAAATTCCATTTCTCGGGCTAGGGACCTCGGAATTTGATTCCGGACATACGCCTAAGTCCCAAATCACGATACTGACCTACCAAAATTGTTAAAATACTGATCCGAGTCTGTTTGCTCAAACTGTTGACCAAAGTCAACTCAGTTGAGTTTTAAAGCTCTAATTCACATTTTAATTCATTTTTCACCTGAAAACTTTCCGAAATATTTTTACGGACTGCACACTCAAGTCGAGTAATGGTAAATAGTACTTAAATTATATAATTAATCATGCTCAAACTGTTTTCCAAAGTCAACTCAGTTGAGTTTTAAAGCTCTAATTCACATTTTAATTCATTTTTCACCTGAAAACTTTCCGAAATATTTTTACGGACTGCACACTCAAGTCGAGTAATGGTAAATAGTACTTAAATTATATAATTAATCATTAAATTTAAAGATGACATTTTGGGTCATTACAGGTCCCTAACCCGAGATATGGAATTTTGATGAAAAATTTAAAGTTTAAGTTCAAATAGTGATCGGATGTCGAATTATGTGCAAATGACCCCGGAATAGAATTTTGATGATTCCAACATCTCTGTATGGTGATTTTGGACTTAGGAGCGTGATCGAAATTTTATTTGAAAGTCCGTAGTGGAATTAGGCTTGAAATGCCGAAAGTTGAATTTTTGGGAAGTTTGACCGAGGGGTTGACTTTTTGATATCGGGGTCGAAATCCGATTCTGAAAATTTTCATAGCCCCGTTATGTCATTTATAACTTGTGTACAAAATTTGAGGTCAAGTGGACTGGATTTGATAGGTTCCGATGTTGTTTGTAGAAAGTGAAAGTTCAAAATTCATAGATTTTGATTTGAGGTGTGATTAGTCGTTTTGATATTGTTTGATGTGGTTTGAAATCTCGTCTAAGTTTGTATTGTATTTTGGGACATATTGGAATAATTGGTTAAGGTCCTGAAGGTTTCGGGTGAAATTCGGAAGGTAAACGGAATGGATTTCGGACAAAGAAGGTTGCTGAAATTTGCAGAAATTTCGCCAGAAATTTCTGGTGTGTGAAGCCAACTTTGGAAGCTTATATCTCTTAATTCATAAAGAATCGGAAAATTATCAAAACATGAAAGTTATAGTCGTTTGTTTCTAGTTTCCAGATTGACTTCGTACAGCCCAATCTAGACAGAAGAGTTATACGAATCGGAAGGTTCGTGATGTTGCATTCATGGTTGGTGAGCGGGTATTGCTCCGGGTTTCGCCTATGAAGGGTATGATGAGGTTCGAGAAGAAGGACAATTTGAGCCCTAGGTATATTGGGCCTTTTGAGATTCTTGAGAGAGTTGGAGAGGTGGCTTACAGACTTGCACTACCACCTAGTCTTTCTGCGGTTCATCCGGTATTCCATGTTTCTATGCTTCGGAAATATCACGGCGATCCGTCTCATGTGTTAGACTTCAGTTCGGTTCAGTTGGACAAGGATCTATCTTATGTTGAGGAACCAATGGCTATTTTAGATAGGCAGGTTCGAAAGCTGAGGTCAAAGAACATTGCTTCCGTGAAGGTTCAGTGGAGGGGTCATCCGGTCGAGGAGGCGACTTGGGAGGTCGAGCATGATATACGCAGCTGTTATCCACACTTATTCACCATCTCGGGTACTTTTTCTAACTCCGTTCGAGGACGAACGTTTGTTTTAGAGGTGGAGAATGTGATGACCCAAAATGCCATCTTTAAATTTAATGATTAATTATGTGATCTAAGCACTATTTACCATTACTCGACTTGCGTGTGCAGTCCATATAAAATTTTCCAGAAAGTTTTTAGTTGAAAAATTGATTAAAATGTGAATTAGATGTTTAAAACATAACTGAGTTGACTGTGGTCAACATTTTGAGCAAACGGACTCGGATCAGTATTTTGACAGTTTCGGTAGGTCCGTATTGTGAATTGGGACTTAGGCGTATGCCCGGAATCAAATTCCGAGATCCCTAGCCCGAGATATGGAATTTTGATTAAAAAATTAAAGTTTAAGTTTAAATAGTGACCGGATGTCGAATTATGTGCAAATGACTCCGGAATAGAATTTTGATAATTCCAACAGCTCCGTAGGGTGATTTTGGACGTAGGAGCGTGATCGAATTTTATTTGGAAGTCCGTAGTGGAATTAGGCTTGAAATGCCGAAAGTTGAATTTTTGGAAAGTTTAACCGATGGGTTGACTTTTTGATATCGGGGTCAAAATTCGATTCTTAAAATTTTCATAGCTCCGTTATGTCATTTATAACTTGCGTGCAAAATTTGAGGTCAATTGGACTGGATTTGATAGGTTCCGGTGTTGTTTGTAGAAATTGAAAGTTCAAAGTTCATAGATTTTGATTTGAGGTGCAATTAGTCGTTTTGATGTTGTTTGATGTGGTTTGAAGCCTCGACTAAGTTTGTATTGTATTTTGGGACATGTTGGAATAATTGGTTAAGGTCCTGAAGGTCTAGGGTGGAATTCGGAAGGTAAACGGAATGGATTTCGGACAAAGAAGGTTGCTGGAAATTTGCAGAAATTTCGCCAGAAATTTGTAGAAATTTTTGGTGTGTGGAGCCAACTTTGGAAGCTTTTAGCTCTTAATTCATAAAGAATCAGAAAATTGGCAACACATGAAAGTTGTAGTCGTTTGTTTCTAATTTCCAGAAAGTTAAACCATTCATTATTTGGACATTGGTACAGAAAGTTATGATAGATTGAATGAAGGCTGGTAGAGCAGTTTCGCCGGAAATTCTGATGCATGGAGCCTACTTTGGAAGCTTATATCTCTCAATTCATAAGGAATCAGAAAAGTTGCAAAACAGAAAAGTTGTAGTCGGTTGATTCTAATTTTCAGAAAGTTAAACCATTTATAATTTGGACATTTGTACATAAAGTTATGATCAATTGAAGGAAGGCTGGTAGAGCAGTTTTTGGTGGACTTTTAGTGACGAAAAATATACTTTTAGTGACGAAAAATGGACTTTTAGTGACGGATTGGGAGAAACTTAAGGACCAAAAATGGTCATTTCATTCATTTCGATTTGGATTTTTGGAGCACGGTTCTTGGGCGATTTTCACAGGAAAACATTGAGGTAAATGTTCCTTATCCTTTATTGATTATATTTCATGATATCATACTCATTTACATCATGAATCCGTGAATTTATGGAAGAAAAATCAAGATTTTTGCAAAATCTTCCAAAAATAAAAATTTAAGATTTGTAGGTCGAGTTGTTATCGAATTTTGGTAAAATTGGTATGGGTGGACTCGTAATTAAATGGGTTATCGGATTTTGTAAGTTTCGCCGGATTCCGAGATGTGGGCCCCACGAGCAAATTTTGAGCTAATTTCGGATTTTAATGAAAATATAATATTTTCTTATGAAATTGATTACTATAATTTTTGATGACTGTATCGAATTAATTATGACTAGATACGAGTCGATCGGAGTCGAAAAATCGAGGAAAAAGCATAATACTTGGTTAAATTGGAGCAAGTCGAGGTAAGTGACTTGTCTAACCTTGTTTGGGGGAAATTTCTCCTAGAATTGATATTAATGTGATTATTGAAATGTGTTGAAAGTCGTGTACACGAGGTGACGAGTATGTACACGGGCTAAATGTGAAAGATTATATTTTTAAATTGTGTAGATCATTGTTGCGCATTTATTAAATTATTTTATCTTGTTATATTCTTCATCATTGATCTGTGATATATATTTTAAATTTGTTTGCCTTTTTCCTGCTAATTGTTTTACCTGTTTAATTGAAACTTGATTTCTTTCATACTGTGCATTATTTGAAGGTTGATTTTCTTTAAATTAAATATTATTAATATAAAGTATTTGACATTTTTAATTTTGATATTGAAGCAACGTATTAAAAATTTGGAATATTATTTTCCTGAATTATTTATTCTTGAATATTTTCGTGAGATTTTTTTTCGTGGAAAATTGAAATATTGGGCACTTGGGGTGCAAATTGTGATATATTGTGATATTGATACGCATGCGGTGGTATAAGGTCTGGGTGTTGAAACGCATGCGATGAGATAAGGGTGGCTTGATACGCGTGGCTAGTAGGGGTGACTACTAGAAGTCATGCGGTGTGATAAGGGTGGCTAAAACGCGGGATGCTATTTCGGAAAAAAAATATTTTCTTTAAATAAATTGTGAAGGCTCCCGCGGTGATATAAGGAAATGAGATATTGTGAAATTATTTATAATTTGGGACTACGAGGCGGTACCTCGGTAGTGCCCTTGTTAATATTGATTTATGGCCATAGTTGCCTTCGATTAATTGTTGTGATTTTCATAAAGTTGAAGGAAATTCTGTTTTGATTCCACGAGATATTATTTGCAATTATTTGGTGTCATTAAATGTGACATACTATTTGATTCATTTCCAGTGTCATTTTATTTTACTATATTGTTAAACATTTTACCATTCCATTATTATATTCCAGTAGGGCCTCACCTGACCTCGTCACTACTCTACCGAGGTTAGGCTTGGCACTTACTGGGTACCGCTGTAGTGTACTCATACTACGCTTCTGCACATCTTTTTGTGCAGATCCAGGTACATCTTACCAGCCTAGACGTCAGTGAGTTACCTGCGTACGGAGACTTCGAGGTATATCTGCCAGCGTCCGCAGACTCCGGAGTCCCCTTCTATCATTTTATGTTGCCTCCTTATATTTTATTTAGACCTTGATATATAGAGACATTGAGAATAAATTGTTAGAAGCTTGTGATTTATTTCTACCGAGTTTTGAGAGTTGAAATTGTTTGAATTGTAGTTTATTTATTTCAGATATTTATTATTATTCCGCATTGTTAGGCTTACCTAGTTTTAGAGACTAGGTGTCATCACGACATCCTACGGAGGGAATTTGGGGTTGTGACAAGTTGGTATCAGAGCACTAGGTTTATAGGTGTTATGAGTCACAAGCAGGTTTAGTAGAGTCTTGCGGATCGGTACGGAGACGTCTGTACTTATCTTCGAGAGGCTATGGAACTGTTAGGAAATATTCACTTATTTGACTCCTTATCGTGCGACATTGATTTAGCTTGAAACATATATCTTATATTCCTTTGTATCCACTCGTATATGACATTGTGCACTCGGTATCTGTTGTGCGTCGACGGTTCGTGATGCCGTAGATGGACTATGAGGGAGCCAGAGATGCTCAAACATTGCGTCAACGTGTGGTTCCGACTGAAGATGCGGGCGTATTGAGAGATCACCTAGTTAATCATGCAGGGGTGCAACAGACGTTGGCGTCTAGTTGATTTATACAAGCTGTGAAGGTTATTATTATGGATCATCGGACGTTGTGACTTATGACTTCGCGCCGAGTAGGGGGAGTCCACTACCAATGGATGGATTGTGGGGTCATGTATTATATTAGTTTTGGCCTGAAATGTATATATGTGGTACTGAAAGGTTCCCTAAAATTTACACATATTTAAGACCTGAGATTTTGTAGAGGATAAGGTTGGGACTTGCGGTATGTCCGCCTCCTTAATAATCCTATACTCCAATACCAAAAGAGTTATAGAAACAACTCTAAATTTGTAGAAGGTCTACTCAGCGTGGGCGTCACTGTTGCGGATTTTGGGGTGCTTCGGAGTAAGTACACTTGTTGACGAGAGTCTGGACTATGCGGTTCGTGACAAGATTTGTCTGTATGGAGCTCTACTTTTGTGATCGTTGTGTATAAATAGGGGTAAGGGTTACCCCAAAGAAGATTCGAAGAGTATGTTAAGAAATTGGTCGGCTCAACAGTGTAGAGTTAGTATAACAAAAGAAGAAATTCGCCTTGGGAGAGATAATTCTCCACTGGTGTTCGTGGCAAGCCTATGAAGAGAGCAGACCAGCCAATGCAACACCGCCCACTTGGCTCAGTTCTCAGAAATGCTTTTGAAAGAGTTTGTTTTCTGGACTCTCCGTAATGCGTGGCGCATAGGGTTTGAACGGTTGCGTCATGTCACCATTGACGATGTCAGAATATGCCATCAAGTTCAATAAGTTAGCCCGTCATACTCCTACTTTGATTCCTACAGCTAGAGGGCGAGTCCATAAACTCATTAAAGGACTCAATTATGATCGTAAAATTTTATACGACTCGGGAGCTACAAGCTGATACTTCATTTCTGCTAGTTGTACAAATTGCCAAGATATTAGAATGTGTTCGGGGTGAGGAAAAAAAGGAAACTAAGGAGACCAAGACGTCTCGAGGTTCAGGGGGATTCAGTGGATTCTACTCTGTAAGTATAAATCATTATGTAGGGGGCTCGGGCAGTCGGCCAGCCCAGTCCGCACATCGGATTACTCGGGGTGCTCCAGTAAGTTCTTTTAATGCACCACCGATATGAGTTCCTACAATGGTTATTCCAGTTATCTGGCACAGACTCAATATGGGCAGCCTAACTCGCAAAGGGGTTGTTATGAATACGGTGATACTAGGCACATCATGAGAAAAATTGTCAAAAACTTGGGAGAGACTTATTTCATCAAATCACTCAGGCTACGTGTCCCATTGTAGTTACTACACCACCCACACGACCTGTTAGGGGTGGAGGACAGACGGGTAGAAGGCGTCCTAGAGGTGGAGACCCAGTCGCTGATATATTTATTTTACGGTATTGCGGAGGTCGCTACATCAGATGGTGTCGTTACAGGTACGACCTCGATTTAATATAAAGGAATAATTTTCTTAACTTGATTCGGTTCTCAATATCGAAACGAGTCCTCCTATTGTGCTCCACTTATGAGTGAGCTTCATAATTCTATAATCTACTTATGTGCTTACCCCTGTTGGGAGATTTTATGGAGATAACTACGCCTATCATTTTGTGTTGGTCACTAATAAGAGCTGCGAGGCTAAATGTGGCTTTCTGTTACTCATTTCGGTAAATTTTGATGTAAATTCTGAATAATTAATTACAAATTATGAATTATATGCCCTACCAGTGTGGGGTTCATTATGTGTTGTGATTTGGTGTAACCGAAATTATTTAAAAGGAGAAAATGGAAATTTTCAATTGGCACAATGTGCATATTACTTGTGATTCAGAACTGAGGACAAGATCCTCACATTTTTATATAAATTGATATGTTTAAACCGGGCTGCGAGCTGCGGTGGAAGTTATATAAGGACGAGATACTTGTGAGAAAAATTCTTGTGTTTAAGTTCTCCATTGTGAAATTAAATTTATACTATAGTACTAATAGAGAGTCATTCATGTTAGGCTTAGTTGAAAATTCTTATATGAAATTCTCTATGCATAGTTGTCAAATTTATGTTGTATTTATTGAGTTTTAACATACGAGATAGGTTCCCGCCCAGGTGTCGTTAAATGTGACTCATTAATTCGGATAAATAATTTTGAGGTCTTCATGCCTCGTGTCTCGTTATCAGTATTGTGAAAGTTTGAAATGAGATTTTTGTTAACATGAAGTTAATTGACGATTCTGTAATTGATTATGAACAACTATTAAGACCAGATTGACCCAGAAGGGTGCTCCGTTCAGATGGACCGAGGAATGTGAGGAGAGCTTCCAAAAGCTCAAGACAGCTTTGACTACAGCCCCAATGTTGGTATTACCTACAGGTTCAGGGTCTTATACTGTGTATTGTGATGGGTTGCGTATTGGTCTCGGCGCAGTGTTGATGTAAGACGGTAGGGTGATTGCCTACGCGTCCCGACAGTTAAAAGTGCATGAGAAGAATTATCATGTACATGACCTGGAGTTAGCAGCTATTGTTCATGCCTTAAAAATTTGGCGGCATTATTTGTACGGTGTCCATTGTGAGATCTACACCGATCACCAGAGTTTACAGTATCTGTTTAAACAGAAGGATCTTAACTTGCGGCAGCGGAGGTGGTTGGAGTTGCTTAAGGATTATGATATCACCATTCTCTATCATCTTGGGAAGGACAATGTGGTGGCCGATGCCTTGAGTCGTAAGGCGGAGAGTTTGGGCAGCTTAGCATATTTACCGGTAGCAGAGAGACCTTTGGCCTTGGATGTTCAGGCCTTGGCCAACCAGTTTGTTAAATTGGATGTTTCCGAGCCGAGTCGAGTTTTAGCTTGCGTGCTTTCTCAGTCTTCTCTTTATGATCGTATCAGGGAACGCCAGTATGATGATCCCCATCTACTTGTCCTTAAGGATACAGTTCAGCACGGTGATGCCAAGGAAGTCACTATTGGAGATGACGATGTATTACAAATGCAGGGCAGGCTATGTGTGCCTAATGTGGATGGCTTGCGTGAGTTGATTCTCCAGGAGGCTCACAATTTGCGGTACTCCATTCATCCGGGTGCTGCAAAGATGTATCAGGACTTGAGACAATACTATTGGTGGAGGCGGATGAAGAAAGACATAGTGGGGTATGTATCTCGGTGTCTAAATTGTCAACAGGTGAAATATGAGCATCAGCGACCGGGTGGATTACTTCAGAAGTTAGAGATTCCAGAATGGAAATGGGAGCGGATCACTATGGATTTCGTTGTTGGGCTCCCACGGACTCACCGGAAGTTTGTTGCAGTTTGGGTGATTGTGGATAGGCTGACCAAATCAGCTCATTTCATTCCTGTGATTACTACTTACTCTTCAGAGCAGCTGGCTCAGATATATATTCGCGAGATTGTCAGACTTCACGGTGTACCAGTATCTATCATCTCTGACCGGGGTACACAGTTTACCTCAAGGTTCTGGAGGGCAGTACAACGTGAGTTGGGTACTCGAGTAGAGTTGAGTACAATATTTCACCCTCAGATGGATGGGCAGTCCGAACGCACTATTCAGATACTGGAGGATATGCTCCGTGCGTGTGTGATAGATTTTGGGGGTGCTTGGGATCAGTTCTTACCACTTGCGTAGTTTGCTTACAACAACAGTTGCCAGTCAAGCATTCAGATGGCTCCGTATGAGGCCTTGTATGGTAGGCGGTGCCGGTCCCCAGTAGGTTGGTTCGAACCGGGCGAGGCTAGGCTATTGGGTACAGACTTGGTTCAGGATGCCTTGGAAAAGGTTAAGTTGATTCAGGATTGACTTCGTACAACCCAATCTAGACAGAAGAGTTATGCGAATCTGAAGGTTCGTGATGTTGCATTCATGGTTGGTGAGCGGGTATTGCTACGGGTTTCTCCTATGAAGGGTGCGATGAGGTTCGAGAAGAAGGGCAATTTGAGCCTTAGGTATATTGGGCCTTTTGAGATTCTTGAGAGAGTTGGAGAGGTGGCTTACAGACTTGCACTACCACCTAGTCTTTCTGCGGTTCATCCGGTATTCCATGTTTCTATGCTTCGAAAATATCACGGCGATCCATCTCATGTGTTAGACTTCAGTTCGGTTCAGTTGGACAAGGATCTATCTTATGTTGAGGAACCAGTGGCTATTTTAGATAGGCAGGTTCGAAAGCTAAGGTCAAAGAACATTGCTTCCGTGAAGGTTTAGTGGAGGGGTCATCCGCTCGAGGAGGCGACTTGGGAGGTCGAGCATGATATACGCAGCTGTTATCCACACTTATTCACCAGCTCAGGTACTTTTTCTAACTCCGTTCGAGGACGAACGTTTGTTTTAGAGGTGGAGAATGTGATGACCCAAAATGTCATCTTTAAATTTAATGATTAATTATGTGATCTAAGCACTATTTACCATTACTCGACTTGCGTGTGCAGTCCGTAAAAAAATTTTCGGAAAGTTTTCAGTTGAAAAATTGATTAAAATGTGAATTAGATGTTTAAAACATAACTAAGTTGACTTTGGTCAATATTTTGAGCAAACGGACTCGGAACAGTGTTTTGACAGTTCCAGTAGGTCCGTATTGTGAATTGGGACTTAGGCGTATGCCCGAAATCAAATTTCGAGATCCCTAGCCCGAGATATGGAATTTTGATAAAAAAATTTAAAGTTTAAGTTCAAATAGTGACCGGATGTCGAATTATGTGCAAATGACCCCGAAATAGAATTTTGATAATTCCAACAGCTCCGTATGGTGATTTTGGACTTAGGAGCGTGATCGAATTTTATTTGGAAGTCCGTAGTGGAATTAGGCTTGAAATGCCGAAAGTTGAATTTTTGGGAAGTTTAACCGAGGAGTTGACTTTTTGATATCTGGGTCAAAATCCGATTCTGAAAATTTTCATAGCTCCGTTATGTCATTTATAACTTGCGTGCAAAATTTGAGGTCAATTGGACTGGATTTGATAGGTTCCGATGTTGTTTGTAGAAATTGAAAGTTCAAAGTTCATAGATTTTGATTTGAGGTGCGATTAGTCGTTTTGATATTGTTTGATGTGGTTTGAAGCCTCGACTAAGTTTGTATTATATTTTGGGACATGTTGGAATAATTGGTTAAGGTCCTGAAGGTCTAGTGTGGAATTCGGAAGGTAAACGGAATGGATTTCGGACAAAGAAGGTTGCTGGAAATTTGCAGAAATTTCGCCAGAAATTTGTAGAAATTTTTGGTGTGTGGAGCTAATTTTGGAAGCTTTTAGCTCTTAATTCATAAAGAATCAGAAAATTGGCAACACATGAAAGTTGTAGTCGTTTGTTTCTAGTTTCCAGAAAGTTAAACCATTCATTATTTGGACATTGGTACAGAAAGTTATGATAGATTGAATGAAGGCTGGTAGAGCAGTTTCGCCGGAAATTCTGATGCATGGAGCCTACTTTGGAAGCTTATATCTCTCAATTCATAAGGAATCGGAAAAGTTGCAAAACGGGAAAGTTGTAGTCGGTTGATTCTAATTTCCAGAAAGTTAAACCATTTATAATTTGGACATTTGTACATAAAGTTATGATCAATTGAAGGAAGGCTGATAGAGCAGTTTTTGGTAGACTTTTAGTGACGAAAAATATACTTTTAGTGACGAAAAATGGACTTTTAGTGACGGATTGGGAGAAACTTAAGGACCAAAAATGGTCATTTCATTCATTTCGATTTGGATTTTTGGAGCACGGTTCTTGGGCGATTTTCACGGGAAAACATTGGGGTAAGTGTTCCTTATCCTTTATTGATTATATTTCATGATATCATACTCATTTACATCATGAATCCGTGAATTTATGGAAGAAAAATCAAGATTTTTGCAAAATCTTCCAAAAACAAAAATTTAAGATTTGGAGGTCGAGTTGTTATCAGATTTTGGTAAAATTGGTATAGGTGGACTCGTAATTTAATGGGTTGTCGGATTTTATAAGTTTCGCCGGATTCCGAGATGTGGGCCCCACGGGCAAATTTTGAGCTAATTTCGGATTTTAATGAAAATATAATATTTTCTTATAAAATTGATTACTATAATTTTTGTTGACTGTATCGAATTAATTATGACTAGATACGAGTCGATTGGAGTCGGAAAATCGAGGAAAAAGTATAATACTTGGTTAAATTGGAGCAAGTCGAGGTAAGTGACTTGTCTAACCTTGTGTGAGGGAAATTTCTCCTAGAATTGATATTAATGTGATTATTGAAATGTGTTGAAAGTCGTGTACACGAGGTGACGAGTGTGTACACGGGCTAAATGTGAAAGATTATATTTTTAAATTGTGTAGATCATTGTTGCGCATTTATTAAATTATTTTATCTTGTTATATTCTTCATCATTGATCTGTGATATATATTTTAAATTTGTTTGCCTTTTTCCTGCTAATTATTTTACCTGTTTAATTGAAACTTGGTTTCTTTCATACTGTGCATTATTTGAAGGTTGATTTTCTTTAAATTAAATATTATTAATATACAGTATTTGACATTTTTAATTTTGATATTGAAGCAACGTATTAAAATTTTGGAATATTATTTTTCTGAATTATTTATTCTTGAAATATTGGGCACTTGAGGTAAAAATTGTGATATATTGTGATATTGATACGCATGCGGTGGTATAAGGTCTGGGTGTTAAAACGCATGCGGTGAGATAAGGGTGGCTTGATACGCGTGGCTAGTAGGGGTGACTACTAGAAGTCATGCGGTGTGATAAGGGTGGCTAAAATGCGGGATGCTATTTCGGAAAAAAATATCTTCTTTAAATAAATTGTGAAGGCTCCCACGGTGATATAAGAAAATGAGATATTGTGAAATTATTTATAATTTGGGACTACGAGGCGGTACCTCGGTAGTGCCCTTGTTAATATTGATTTATGGCCATAGTTGCCTTCGATTAATTGTTGTGATTTTCATAAAGTTGAAGGAAATTCTGTTTTGATTCCACGAGATATTATTTGCAATTATTTGGTGTCATTAAATGTGACATACTATTTGATTCATTTCCAGTGTCATTTTATTTTATTATATTGTTAAACATTTTACCATTCCATTATTATATTCCAGTAGGGCCTCACCTGACCTCGTCACTACTTTACCGAGGTTAGGCTTGGCACTTACTGGGTACCGCTGTAGTGTACTCATACTATGCTTCTGCACATCTTTTTGTGCAGATCCAGGTACATCCTACCAGCCTAGACGTCAGTGAGTTACCTACGTACGGAGACTTTGAGGTATATCTGCCAGCGTCCGCGACTCCGGAGTCCCCTTCTATCATTTTATGTTGCTTCCTTATATTTTATTTAGACCTTGATATATAGAGACATTGAGAATAAATTCTTAGGAGGTTTTGATTTATTTCTACCGGGTTTTGGGAGTTGAAATTGTTTGAATTGTAGTTTATTTATTTCAAATATTTATTATTATTCCGCATTGTTAGGCTTACCTAATCAACGGCGAAAAAAAAATTCCCATCGAGGGTTACGACAGAGAACTGTCTTCGCCGTCGCCGGTAACTCCATAATCAACGGTAGGTTCCCGGGCTTTAGCCTTGCGATTACACAACACCTCCACCACCGGTAACTCTATTTTTAGCGAATACTCATTAGTTAAATTTTTGTTCCGATCAATCCAAGAGGTTTATACCTAAATTCCACCGGTTTAGTCTCTTTAGTTCTTTATCTTATGCAATATTTCTATTTATCTTTCCTTAATTGTTTTACCATTTTATTACGAAGTGTCATAGCAAAATCTCTTCCCTAATCACTCAAAATCAGAAAGTATTTCTTCCTTTAAAGAACGAATTTTAGCTGAAGATTGGGATACGAATCTCTTTGGAGAATCAGTCTATGTTCAAGAAGTCACCAAATAGAGTGATTCCTGCGCAATCATCTTCTTCCCGGCGAGGACAGACTATTTCCCGGTGTGTTCAGATTGCCGGCAAGTTTCGTAAATTTCGGCGACTTCCAAACAACTTTCAGGCGAGACACAGCAGGACTTGCCAATGCTCTTGAGCAGATCCGACAAGCTTCAGGAAAACTTGCTCCAGGTTCTTTCGTTCTATATCTGGTACTCGTGGTATCGGTATTTTTATTGTATTTTTTCTGCCCGCGGGAGTTGGTACCTCCCATTTTCCAGTTTTCCTTTGTTGTGTGAGTTAAATTGCTGACATCTTACCTCGTACTAGTTTATTTACCATATTAGTGTGCCTGTTGTTGCAACTTGTATTCTTCTGGTTTAGTCTGTTGCCTTGTGTGATAGTGATTCCCCTTACTCTGTCGTAGGTAGAGTGGCTGTGGTCTGCGATGGTCGAGTGAGGTCATGTCCTCGGGGGGGAACGGGGGTGGGGCGGGAGGTAGGTCAGGGTTTAGGGGGTGGGGCGGGAGGTAAGGGAGGTAAAAGGAACAAGGGTGTCTGTAGGTTGAGAATTGGGTCATTGAATGTAGGTACATTGATGGGTAAATCTATAGAGTTGGTGAAGATCCTCCAGAAGAGGAGGGTCAATATAGCGTGTGTCTAGGAGACAAGGTGGGTAGGGTCGAGGGCGAGAGACGTGGACGAGTATAAACTTTGGTACTCAGGAGTCCAGAAAGGTTAGAATGGAGTGGGCATCTTGGTGGATAGGGAACTTAGAGAGTCGGTGGTTGAGGTTAGACGAGTGAATGATAGATTGATGACTATTAAGTTGGTGGTTAGAGAGTGCACCCTAAACATCGTTAGCACCTATGCGCCGCATGTGGGCCTAGATGAGGAGGTTAAACGGCGCTTCTGGGAAGGGTTAGATGAGATTGTGCGTCAGGACTGCTGAGAAGCTATTCATAGGAGGGAATTTCAATGGGCATATTGGGTCGACCGCAGGTGGTTATGGCGAGGTGCATGGAGGCTTTGGTTTTGGGGAGAGGAACGGAGGAGGTACATGTTTATTGGACTTCGCTAAGGCTTTTGGGTTGATGATTGCGAACTCTAGATTTCAGAAGAGGGAGGGGCATTTGGTTACTTTTCAAAATGCGGTGGCGAAGACCCAGATTGACTATCTCCTCCTCAGGAGGTGTGACAGAGGGTTGTGCAAGGATTGCAAGGTGATTCCGGGTGAGATACTCGCGACGCAGCATAGGCTCTTGGTGATGGACGTTGGTATTATGTTAAAGAGGAAGAAAAGGTATACTCGAGGAAGATCGAGAATCAGGTGGGGAGCCTTAACTAAGGATAAAGCCCAAGCGTTAGAGGGGTGGTTGTCTGCTATGGGAGCTTGGAGGAGCAGTGGTGACGCGAGCACTATGTGGTCAACGACAGTAGACTGTATTAGGGAGGTTGTGAGAGAGGTGTTAGGGGTCTTGACGGGCGTCTCTGGTGGGCACAAAGTAGACTAGTGGTGGAATGAAGTGGCCCAAGGTAAAGTGGAAGCAAAGAAGGCGGCGTACCTGAAGTTAGTGGGGAGCATAGGTGAGGAGGAGAGGCGAGTGTGCATGGATAGGTATAAGGCAGCTAGGAAGGAGGCTAAGCTGGTGGTCACAGAGGCTAAGACTGCGGCGTATGGTCGTATGTACGAGGAATTGGGGGAAAAGGGTGGGGAGAAGAAGTTATTCCGGCTGGCCAAGTTGAGAGAGAGGAAGGCTCAAGATTTGGACCAAGTGAGATGCATCAAGGATGAAGATGGTTGAGTATTGATGGAAGATGACCAGATTAAGAGGAGATGGCAGACTTACTTTCGTAAACTTCTAGATGAAGAAGGGGATCGGGATATTGTGCTAGGCGAATTGGAGCATTCCGAGAGTCACCGTGACTTTGGGTACTGCAGGCGTATCGAGGTTGAGGAGGTCGTGGGAGCTATGCGTAAGATGAGTAGGGGCAGAGCGACCGGGCCAGATGAGATTCCGGTGGAATTTTGGAAGTGTGTGGGGAGAGCAGGTTTGGAGTGGTTGATTAGGTTGTTTAATATTATTTTTAAGGGGAAAAGGATGTCGGATGAGTGGAGGTAGAGTACGGTGGTTCCATTGTATAATAACAAAGGTGATATCCAGAGTTATAACAATTATAAGGGTATCAAATTACTGAGTCATACCATGAAAGTGTGGGAGAGGGTGGTTGAAGCGAGGGTGAGGATGACGGTGTCTGTATCCGACAACCAGTTCGGATTCATGCCGGGTCGTTCGACTACAGAAGCTATACACCTTGTTAGAAGGTTGGTGGAACTATACAGAGAGAGGAAGAAGGATCTGCACATGATGTTTATTGACCTAGAGAAAGCATATGATAAGGTTCCTAGAGAAATTCTCTGGAGATGCCTGGAGGCAAAAGGTGTATCGGTTCCATACATTATGGCGATTAAGGACATGTATGATGGGGCTAAGACTCGGGTTAGGACAGTATGAGGCGACTCTGAGCATTTTCCTGTTGTAATGGGGCTACACCAAGGTTCTGCGCTCAGTCCGTTCTTATTCGCCCTAGTGATGGACGCGTTAACACACCATATGCAAGGGGATGTGCCATGGTGCATGCTATTCGCCGATGACATAGTTCTGATTGATGAGTCGCGAGCCGGTGTTAACGAGAGGCTGGAGGTTTGGAGACAGGCTCTTGAGTCTAAGGGTTTCAAGCTGAGCAGGACGAAGACGGAATACCTGGAGTGCAAGTTCAGCACTGAGCCAGGGGAAGTGGGCGTGGATGTGAGGCTTGATTCGCAGGTCATCCCGAGTAGAGGCAGTATCAAGTACCTTGGTTCGGTTATCCAGGGGGAGGGAGATCGACGAGGATGTCACACACCGTATTGGGGTAGGATGGATGAAGTGGAGGTTAGCATCTGGAGTCCTGTGTGACAAGAGAGTGCCACCGATACTCAAAGGTAAGTTTTATAAAGCGGTGGTTAGACCGGCCATGATGTATGGGGCTGAGTATTGGCCTGTTAAGAACTCATATATCCAGAAGATGAAAGTAGAAGAGATGAGGATGTTGCGGTGGATGTGCGGGCACACTAAGATAGATAAGATTAGGAATGATGATATTCGGGAGAAGGTGCATGTGGCTCCCATTGATGACAAGATGCGGAAAGCGAGGCTTAGATGGTTCGGACATGTTCAGAGGAGAAGCCCAGATGCTCCGGTACGGAGGTGTGAGCAGCTGGTTACGGAGGGCACGAGAAGAGGTAGAGGGCGCCCTAAGAAGTATTGGGGAGAGGTGATCAGGAAGGATATGGCGAGGCTCCATATTTCCGAGGACATGACACTTGATAGGAAGATGTGGAGGTCGAGTATTAGGGTTGTAGGTTAGGAGGTAGTTGAGTCGTGCCTTACTTCGTAACATGGTGGGACTAGCCATGTAGGTTTATGATAACTAGTGGGAATGTTGTGACTTACTATTTCTCTTTTCAGTGCAGGTCCTATTTACTAGCTATCGCTTTTGCTTTACATCTTTCTTCTAGATTTCATGAGGTTCCTATTTTTCTTATGACTGTTGTGGTGATACTAATATTTACTAATATTATCTCCCTTTACTTTGCATCTTTCTTCTGGATTTCATGGTGTTCCTATTTATCCTATGATTGTTGTTGTGATACTAATATTGTCTCCCTTTTTGGTCTTTTTATTTTTTTGAGCCGAGGGTCTTTCGGAAATAGCCTCTCTACTCCTTCGGGGTAGGGGTAAGGTCTGCGTACACACTACCCTCCCCAGACCCCATTAGTGGAATTTTACATGGTTGTTATTGTTGTTGTTATTGTTAGGCTTACCTAAAACTAGGTGCCATCAGGATGAATTTGGGGTCGTGACACCATGGGAAAAGGATTCTTGAAGTTTCCAGTCCTAAGCTCAATGAAACAATGGTTGGAATAACCAGCGATAAAGAAGTTATTCCGACGGAATTTCAATGAAATTCAACTGAATTGGTGATACGAGAGACAAGAGGAGGTATTTCCGATGGAGAGGGCAGCAAAATGAGCTCACAAATTCAAAGTAGTACACCTATGAAGGAGCGAGTGGAAAATTGGATTGAAGCAACAAAAACCGTGGTTACAGGGGGGAAACAATCATGGGCAGACGAGGTTGAACTTGCTGAGAAGAGCGCAGGTTAGGGATCTGAATCTAGGGCATCCGTTTAGGATAATTTTGATATATTAAAAATAATGAATGATGGCTTTAAGCTTGAGTTCGTTAACCCTACTACTATGGGGGGACAAAAGACAGTGGAAATTGAAGATGACGATATTGTTACAGAGATCGAGTACTGGAGTAATGCTATAGTGTGCTATTTATTAGGAGCACACCCTCCATTTGCAGTCCTAAATGGTTACATACAAAGAAATTAGGGAAAGTTGGGAATTAACAAAATAGTAATGATGAAGAATGGTATAGTCCTGGTCAGATTTGAGAATGAAGAGGGAAAGAATGAAATCATTCAAGGAGTAATATATCATTTTGATAACAAACCATTTATTGTGAAGGCTTGGAATGCAGACATGGAATTTACTCGCGAGGAACTATTTTCAGTTCCTATTTGGGTCAAATTGTCGGGGTTGGATTTTAAGTACTGGAGTGCAAAGAGTTTGAGCAAAATTGGTAGCTTAATAGGGAAACCTCTCATGGTGGACAATAATACTGAAAAGAAATTTGAATTGAACTTTGCAAAATTATTAGTTGAAGTGAGAGTTGGGGAAAAATTACCAGAGCTGATTTACTTTAGAAATGAGAAAGGTTCTGTGATTGAACAAAGAGTAACATATGAGTGGAGGCCTTCTATATGCTCTAGCTGTAACAAATATGGGCATACATAAGATATCTGCAGGAAAAACAAGGCAACAATAGAAGCCAAGAAACAGGAAGCAAGCAACCAAAAAAGGTGATTCAACAGAATGCTGACAATGAGGTGAATACAGTAAAAACACATGAGGATAAGGGGAGCAAAGAAATAGGGATGGAGGAAATGCATGGTAGATGGCAAAAGCAGAATCCTTGGAGGGGACATCAGGGAAGGGTGCAACCTCATAAATCAGTCAATTAGTCACATTCAGTGGTGCATGTGGCTAATACATTCCAAAACCTCAAGAAGGACAAGGCAGAGACAAGTACTAATAATGGATTAGGGAAATGAGGGAGTGGTACCATCTTCCCTATAGGGGATGGTTAAACTATTGAGTTGGAATACAAGAGGCCTCAATGGCCTCAGTAAGTAGAAAGAGGTCAAACTCTTCTACACTTATTAGAATGTTGGATTAGTTGGGTTACTAGAAATTAGAATAAAAAGTAATAAGATGGAGAATATTATAAATTCTATGTTTGTAGGGTAGCAATATTATAGCAATCATATTTCACACTACAATGGTAGAATTGTGGTAGTGTGAAAACCAGAATGGTATGAGGTGAGGATCATTAATGAGATTGCACAGTCAATACCTTGCGAAGTAAAGTATATCCCTATGCAAATCACATTCATGGTCACATTTGTGTATGCACATAATCTCAGATATGAGAGGAGAGCATTGTGGGAGTATGTACACCAGATAAGTTTAGGATGTCAGCTTCTATGGATACTCATGGGAGACTTCAATACAGTACTTCAACAGGAAAATAGAATTGGAGGGAACGAAGTAACACTTAGTGAGGTGGTGGACTTTCAAAAATGTATAGATAAATGCATACTTATGGAGTTACCTAGCAATAGATACAAGTACTCATGGAATGACAAGCAGGGGGCTAATAGAATCTGCTAAAAAAATAGATTGGGTATTTGTTAATGGGGAATGGATAGATACAATGCAACAATATAAGACTCATGCACTTCCAGAAGGGGTCAGTGACCATTGTCCATTTGTGGTAGAGATGATCCAGACACAGGAAAAGAAGGGAAAAGCTTTCAGATACTGCAATATATGGAGTAAACACCCAGATTTCCTACACATTGTTGAAGAGGGGTGGGCAATGCAAGTGGAAGGGTGTAAGATATATCAGGTAGTAAAAAAGTTAAAAGCTTTGAAACAGAAACTCAAAATATTACACAAGAGAAACTTTAGCAATGTCATAAATGAAGCTAATAAAGATAGGGAGGAAGTGCATAAATTGCAAGCTATGCTACAACAAACACCACTAGATCAAAATCTTCAGCAGCAAGAGAAAGATGCAAGGGATAAGTTCAGGGAGTCATCACTTATGGCTGAAAATTTCTTGATGCAGAGAAGTAAGGCCACATGGATTAGACTTCGGGATGATAATACCAAGTACTTCTTCTCCATTATTAAACAGAGAAGATTAGTACAATCAGTGACTCAAATTAATGATGAGTTGAATTAACTACAAACAGATCCTGAGAAGATTGCTGATGTGTTTGTCAGCTACTATAAGAAACTATTAGGTTCTAATGGAGGGACTAGGGGAAAGGCATGTCATGGGTTCTTAAAATAAGGACATGTATTGTCTTTACAACAGTAATTAGGTTTGATAAAGGGTGTAACTGCACAGGAGATCAAGAAAGCAATGTTTAGTATCAATGTCAATAAGAGTCCTGTGCCAGATGGGTATGGTGTAGGGTTCTATAGAGATGCATGGAAAGTGGTTGGCAAAGATATCACTGATGTTGTGATAGAATTCTCCAGCAATGGATAAATGCTGAATCAGCTCAATGCTACCATGATGACTTTGATACCTAAGGTGGCTAATCCAATAGAAGCTAGCCAATTTCGACCTATTTCTTGTTGTAATGTGCTCTACAAATGTATATCGAAGGTTATGTGTAACATTCTTACTGAGGCGCTTCCTACCATAGTAAGTGAAAATCAAGCAGCATTTGTGAAGGGAAGGTCTTTAGTTCATAATGTTCTTATGTGCAGTGATTTACTAAGACACTAAAATAGGAAAACTATCCCTAGATGTCTAATGAAGATTGATTTAAGGAAGGCGTATGATATGATAGAATGGGAGTTCATTGAAGAAATATTAAAGGGATATGGCTTTCCTCCAAAGTTTACTCAGTTGATCATGGCATGTGTAACAACGACAAAGTTCCGAGTAAAGGTTAATGGAGAGGGGTATGGTTATTTTGAAGGGAAGAGGGGTCTAAGATAAGGGGATCCAATATCCCCCTTGCTCTTTGTTATGGTGATGGAATATCTTTCTAGGATTCTAAAGAGGACGAGCCAGCTGCCAGATTTTAGATACCACTCAATATGCAAGGAACAACAACTTACTCACAGATTTTAGATACCACTCAATATGCAAGGAACAACAACTTACTCACCTGACATTTGCAGATGATCTAATGTTGTTTTGTAAAGGGAATGAAGCAGCGGTAATGAGAATAATGGAAGCACTTAAGCACTTCTCAGAGACCATAGGTCTGGAGGCAAATACAGAAAAGTTTGTAGGGGTGGATGATGAATTAAAACAAAAACTTTTGGACATCACAGGCTACTCGAGCGGCACATTTCCTATGAGATATCTTGGTCTTACCTTATTACCATAGAGGGGGAGTAAATGGATTGTCACCAACTATGTGTGAAGATCACTGAGAAGCTGACCACAATATCAAATAGGCACATGTCTTATGCAGGGAGGCTACAGGTGGTTGTGTCTTTCCAATTTTCACTGCATAATTTTTAGGGGGCAGTGTTCACCCTCTCACAAAGTGTGCTGAAGGAAGTAGATAAGAAATATAGGTACTTCTTATGGGGAAGCACTACAGAGAAGAAAAGGATACCTTTAGTAGCATGGGAGAAAGTGTGTCGACCTAAGCACCAAGGTGGGCTGAATATCAAGAACTGCAAACTGTGGAATATAGCTTATATTAGAAAGTTAATATAGTTACTAATTAACAAGAATGAACTACTATGGGTGAAATGGGTACATGGCATCTATATGAGAGCAAATGATGATTTTTTAGACACATCAACCAACACATGATAGTAGCTGGTATTAGAGGAAGCTACACGGTATCAAGCAACTAATAAAGGGGTGGTACAGTAATGACAGCTATTGCCTCACAAGTAGTGGGAGGTACTCGGTCTCAACAGGGTATAACTAACTAGTAGGAGAAAGCCTAAGTGGAATGTTGCTGATTTGATTTGGAACAGAATTATGCAACCCAAGCACAGGTTTATACTATGGCTGGCAATGCAGAAGAAGCTATTAACAAAGGATAGAATCATTGGCATGGGAATTCCATGTAGAGATGGAGCATGTGGATTATGTGAGTTGAATAGTCTTGAAGATGTACAACACTTGCTTTTACAGTGTATATGGGCAAAAAAGGTGTGGGAAGGAGTGAAGGAATGGACTGGAGAACATGTTACACAGCATGATATCATGACCACATCGTTGAACATCAAGCGCAGAAGATGGAGTAAATTCGGGAAGGAAGTGATGGCATATATGGCAGAGTATGAACTTATTTTTCTTTAGAAAACAGAAAGTTAGTAAGGATTTTGTAATACAATAAATAAAGAGTATAGTTATAGAGATGATTCAAATGTATAGAAGGGAAAACGAACTAGGATGTGCTAAGATTTCATTGAACAAATTTGTAATTAGACTGCGAGACCTACTGTTGTCAGTAGTGCGTAGCTGGTGCTTGGGTGCTCTTTAGGTGTATGTGTTAATGTGGTTTGTAAATGGTAATATTCACAGTTATTACCAAAAAAAAGTACAATATATTGAATATGTTTCCTCTCGTATGATTTGGATTTATCTTTTTGAATATTTAATCTTCTATACACTTTATTCTTGAGTCTCAACTTGGTTAATATCTTTCCACTCGTTTAATTTATATTTTCTTTATCTTTGCTTAGTTTCTTTTTCGCTAGTATATAATAGTTGATGGATCTATACTCTGGCCATCTTTCTTTCGCTAGTATATTTTGATGTTTTCTTAATGCATCACCCTTTCAACATTAAAAATATCTATAGAGTTTTGTTAAGTCCTATAAAAGTATGTATATTATTACATTTTACTTGTACTAGTGACTTTTACATGACATTTGAAAAAATAAATACCGAAAATTAACCGAATCGTACTGATACCGAAGAGAAACTGACATGATTGGGACGGTTTCGAAAAGTCTAGTTTTGATTATACATATTAGAATAATCGAAAAATTGACATGGTACAAATTTTATAAAATAACCAGCAGAACTGAACCATTGGCACCCCTAATTCTAACCCTTTGTAGCACATATGTCACATTTTTGTTCTTTAGAACATCCAAATTGTTTGAGATAATTATACAAGTACTTCATTTATTTAACTTGTAATCTTTTTGATAATTATAGTGTTCGGCCAATTTGCCCGCACGTCGACTAATTTCATAGGATACTTGCTACCTCCCTTTAGCAACAGATAGCAAGTAACTCTGTCCACTAAGGCTTGGACAGATGGAAAGGAATTACCTAATATTTTTTTCTTCGCTGGAATTTAAACTTGAGACCTTGTGGTTCTTACTACTCATACTTTCATCAGATTAACTTTTTAATCATTATTTTAATATTTTTATACTAAAATAAATGTAATAAATAATTCAAAACAATACAAATCTCATATCCAATGATAAAACTATATAAAATAACACCAAAGGAGTAAATCACCATAGAACTTAGGGCCTGTTTGGCCATATATATTTTTTTATAATTTTTTTCGAAAAAAATTCACTTTTTTTAAAAATCAATTTTGGAATTTTTCAATTTCCGAAAAATTCCAAAAAAGTTACTTTTCAAAATTTTCACTTTAGATCACTCATAAAAATTCAAAATCAGCTCAAAGTTGTATTCATGTCCAAACACAACTCTAATTTTCAAATATAATTTTTATTTAATTTTTTTTTTACTTTTTCAAAATTTTACTATCCTTATGTCCAAACGCCCACTTAGATTGGCGAAAGGCCAGAATGCTAGCCTTATAAGTTATAAATACCACTACATTCGTTTCATTTTATGTGAACTTATTTACTTTTTGGTCTGCTCCAAAAAGAATGACCCCTTTCTAAATTTAGAAATAATTTTTCTCCTTTCTAAATTTGGAAATAATTTTGCTTAAACTTACAATTCTACCCTTTATGGAGAAGCTTTTATAACCACACAAATACTATGGATCCCTTTTTGAATTGTTTAGGACCATAAATTCCAAAAATCTTTTATTTTTTCTTAAACTTCGTGCTCACTCAAATAAATTCACATAAATCGGAACGGAGGGAGTACTATATTGATCAATTATCAGAACTAAGTGATAAAATAATCACACATTTATTAAAGGGCATAATATTAATAATTTTTCTCCAATAAAAAAGCTTGCTTTACGTTAGAACATGAAAAAGGGAAAAAGAAAAAAGAGAAGGCGCCACTTGATGCGTGGTCTCATAACGACCTTTGGTCACTGTGGCGCTTAACCACTCACAGTCCTCGGCTTTACCGGTCGATTCAAAGTTACGCTCTTTCCTTTCCCATGGGCTGCGGCAGAGCCGGTTCCCCGTGGCTAACCACGCCCAGGCTAATCAGCAACGCCGCCACTCGCAGCTTGCGGCCTATATTCAACTTATGCTATATTAAGTTCCCTCGTAATTACACCTCTTCGCCGACGGCTTCCTACAGCCGGCGGTGGTACAACCCTGAACGTCGCAGACAGCTTAGTCTAGCATCGGACATTGTCCGCCATTGGGTGGAAGGAGATGCTTCTTCCACTGTCCCACCTCAAGGTCAGTCCCTTTGGTCAACTAACTGCATGTTGCTTGTATTTTTTGTTAATGCTTAAGTTTAATTTAGTGTATGGAATTTGGTGCAGCAGAAAGGTTTACCGTTGTTTCGTATAACATATTGGGAGATAGGAATGTTTCCAAACACGGAGATCTCTACAGAAATGTTCCTTCGAATTACTTAGATTGGGACCATCGCAAAAGAGTTATTTGTGAAGAACTCCTCGGATTAAATCCTGATATAATTTGCCTACAAGTAATTACAATTGCCTCTTGCATATTAATATATTTAAATATGTCCATGTTTTGGATGTGAAAGTGATTGAAGAATTTTATTAATGTGATTGATTAGGAGGTGGACAAGTATTATGATCTACTAAACGTTTTGGAGAAAGCTGGATATCTCGGCTCCTATAAGGTTACTTCACTCTAAACCCGCCCGCCTCCCTCCAAATTAAAATAAGTGGAAAATTGTATTATCATTCATTATAAAACTTGCTGTTGGAAAATATTAAATTGTGTTACTTTGACCATGGTAGAGGCGCACTGGCGGTTCTGTTGGGCTGTGCTATGTTTTGGAAAGCTGATAAGTAAGTGCTATAAGTAAAGATTATACCTCACAGTTAGTACCTAGATCATTTTGCTTGTTTGGAGTTTGGACTGATACTTGCTCATGTCAGGTTTCAGTTGTTAGAGGGTGAAAGCATTGAATATAGGCAGTATGGTCTCCGGGATAATGTCGCCCAGCTCTCTGTTTTTAAGGTAGCAGTTGTAAATTTCAATTTTCGTTTAACTACTGTAATTTCATATAGCCTGTAAATGTGACAAGTGAGACTGTGAGAGTGATGAAACAATGCTCAAAATTAGGACAATCAGTAAGATGGGATTCAAATATGTAAAGGAGATATACGACAAAGATAACCAAACTAAAAACATGAGATAAACTGGACGACAACCTAAATATAAGCAATTGACTAGTACTCAGTGGTTAATCTTCATCAGATTTCACGTTCTGTGAAATATGCATATGTGATGGCTAGTGGCTTAAGACCTCTTATCCAAGACTTCCTGCTTGCTTAGTAGTGCAGATCACTTCTAGTAGGTCAAGCTTTTGTACCAATTAGAACTATGCTGGTAGTTAAAATCTGGAGCATTTGATTTAACTTATCTCTGTATGCATGTCTCTACTATTCTGAACTGGATGTTTCTTCTGATTTCATGTACCAGGGTGATTTGTCTGGATCACCGTTTTTTCTTAGTTTCATTATTATTTAATCATATCTCTTTCGATTTTGTATGTCTAACTTCATCTGGTACAGACAGATGCGTGAAGCCCAGTCAAGGAGGCTCGTAGTTGGGAATATTCATGTGCTATATAATCCAAGCCGTGGAGATGTTAAGCTTGGTCAAGTAATATCCTGCATTCTTTGTTAACTCTCTATTTTTTGCATTTTAATATTTGATTGGCAACTGAGCTTACATGGCAATTTACCTTGACAAGGTATAATTGTTAGACAAAGAACATTAGCATTTACAAGGGATGGAAATCTCCCTTGGCGTTTTAAGCCTAAACTGCTTGTTCTGATGCATGGTTTAGTAATGCAAATTACATTTGCCACTGATTGTTATAATTATAAACACTAGAATTATTTGAAAATGCATATTTCCATGCACATATAGTAATTCCTTTTATTTTTTGTAAATTTTGTTTGATCGGAAATTAAATTTGTCTTCTGTTTGCATATTGAAATTTGTTGCTGGAGGTTTCTGGATCAAATGGCTTTCAAATTGTCTCAAACTGGAAGAGTGCATCCTATCTGGTTATTAGAAAATTCAAGTGAAATATAAATGGAAAAATCAACTTGTCAAATAGTTGTTTTCCACAGCTCTTACTGCTTAGGCACATGGGTAGAGTGTCTCTTATTCATTTGGACTTCAATCCTGTTTCCATCAGCATACCACTTGACATCTGAACAGTCTCTCTTTGTAAAGAAAGACATTTTCTTAACCTTTGTTCATGCACCATGATAAAATATGTGTGCAACATTGTGGTAATCAGATTCTAGTTCTTGCTACAAAATGCATGTTTTTCCTCTTCTGGTAGCATGCTAAGTTTAGACAAACTTTTTAAGTTCCCCAACTGTCAATATATTGAAGTGTGGTACAAAGATTTCAATTTTCCTTCAGTTGTCTCCATGCTGTTACTTTTTGCTGAATATTTTTCCTTTCAGATTCGCTTTCTTTCATCAAGGGCTCACATACTTTCAGAAAAGTGGGACGGTGCGCCTATTGTGCTTGCAGGTGATTATAACAGCACTCCCCAGGTGTGGATCACTGAAATTTATCTTTAAAAATAACTTGCTGGGACTATTCTTATTTGTTTATCCCTTGTGACAGAGTCCAATCTACAAATTCTTGTCATCATCTGAGGTAATATGCAGACCCCAATTCAGCATCCTTTTATGCAATATTAAGTACTTCTTAAGTCATATAAACTGCATGCTTTTTGACGGAGTTGTTTGTTCTCAGAGGATTTCTTTTTGATATTGCAGCTCAATCTCATGCTACATAACCGAAGAGAGTTATCTGGTCAGAGACAATGCCATCCCTCTCAAGATCTTGGTCTTAGAAGAGAAAAGGGGATTTTGTTTGTTCTAATGGACAGGTGAAGCTAAGATCTATCAGTACTTATTATGTCTTTCGAAAGTCTATGCGCTCCTATAAATTCCAATAGCTAGAGTGTACACAGCAGGATTCATATAACCTAAAGGGAGACCGTCAGTTGCTTCAGATTGTATTTTATGAGAAAGAAATGTGGTACTTATTTTCTAATAACAGTGACGTCTTCTCCATATCCTCATTCTCATTTCTCAATTTCACTATAGTGTGGTATATGGTCAAACTCTTGATACTTGGTATATATCAAACTTCAGAAACCAAATTTATTTGGGCATAAGACCTTGTTACATTTACGGAGTCGAACAGAAATGGAGATATGCAAGTAAACTAGCCATTTACATAAGGCTTAGAAATAGTTTTTGAAAAAAAAAAAATGACTTACAAATAACTCCTCTAACTATTTATTTTTGTTGTCGCTGAATTTATTTGGGTTCGATTATTACTGCCCTTCATAAATTCTCGAGTGTGTTGGATTCCTAATCCGTTGATATTTGAGATTACTGGATGTCAATTCGTTTACTAGTGAGATAAAACTAAATTCTTTGTATTATCATGTGATTTTGATTGAGAATTTTGCTGTGTGCATGCAATTGACTTCAGATTCTTGAATTCTAGCTGGAGCGAAGAGGAGATGAATGTTGCAATTGGCGCCCCTAAATCCCACATAGCTTTGCACCCTTTGAAGCTAAACAGTTCATATGCAATGGTGAAGGTACAGCGTGTAGCTTCCTACCCACAGTTGACATTTATTCCCTTGTGTATTCCTCTTCGACAGAACGCTACCTCTTCCTTTTTCTTAGGGATCTCTAACAACAAGGGATAACAGTGGTGAACCATTAGCCACATCTTACCACTCGAAGTTTCTGGGAACTGTTGATTATTTGTGGTACTAATGCTGTTGATTACAACTACTAATATTTTTCTGCTAACTTGATTAACGGGAGTAAGCGCTAATAGTAAAATCCACCACATGCAGGTATTCTGATGGTCTTGCACCCACAAAAGTTTTAGATACTTTACCAATTAATGTCTTGAAGAAAACAGGCGGTCTTCCCTTCAAGGTATTATGTTTCTCACTTAGAAACCGGATGCTGTTAACCTTATGCATTAGATTTGGCCAAAGACATGAAATTAAAAGGTTGTCAAAACATGAAGTATTGTGCTAGAATTTGGATTTGTTTGCTTTACCTTATAAAATAATATGTTGCTCGATTGCACGTTTGGAATCGATATCCATCAAGAAATCATAGCAAGTCCTTTGGTTCCCAAATCTTGTCACAACATCTTTGCTCTATACTGAAGCATTAAATTTTGTTTGGTATGCTGGAAAAGGTACTGGAAGTAAATTGCAATTTCTGTGCCATTTTCTTTGTGTTTGGTAAGAAGCACTTCCTAGATCTTATTATATTTGATATATTCTTTGTGTATGATGTGTCTGCGTTTAACATCTTTTTCAAGCCAGTTTTAACTTGAACTTCTGGGACATGCAGAAATTGGGTAGTGATCATTTGGCTTTGGTTTCTGAGTTTGCTTTCTTGGAAGGAAAGAAAGAAGCAACTGAAGACGTTGCTATCAGTTAAAAGTGACATCTGTTGGTAGTGATGTTGCATTAGCCTTGTCAAACAGAGTTATCAAAAAGGAAGAAAAGAAAAGAATTACCTGTATCAAGTTGAGAGTCAGATGACGACAAAATTTGTGATTGCATTGAGCAGATTCCATGTGCTATTAGCTGTTGACTAAATTATCAGTTTAATCAATTTGTTTCCATACTACCCACAAAAACTTGCTGGACCATACGTAATGGGGACTCATGGTTTGGACATATGAATTTGATATTTTGTGGCTAAAAACCATTTACTCTCATTCTAAGTTTAGCTCTGTCTCTTTTCCGTGGGTGCACTTGTTGTAGCAATGTTGAATTACAGTCTAAAAGAGTGAAATCATGCAAGAGAATTTTATGAATAATATAAAATAAGCAAATTTAGGTAAGGCGTTTTCGGAGAGTTATCTTTAAGGATAGCAATCTCACTCGACAATACCAATGGTTACATGAAAATTTTATTTGTAAGTACATTATATTGCATATTCAATAAATTGAAGTTGCATTTTTTATTTCTTCTACTACAAGCACTAAACTCAATCGAAAGGAAAAGCTTTTAGAAGTTGGTTAGAAAGGGGTGAATGAAGAATAATTGACAGAGAGGTGGTTAAGACGAAAGCCTAATTGCCTTTTTTTTTTGTTGTAAAATTTAATTGGCCGCTAGAGAAAGCTTTCATTCATATAGATGAGACTTATGCTTTAAAGCCAGCCAAGGGCAAAATCAAACTTCAAAACTTCAAAAAAGTTGGTAGTTGTTATGAAAATAATTATATCGTGGATGTCCATTTATTACTCCGCTATAGATAATCTTCCTGAATAGATAATCTTCCTGAAGAACATTATCCATTTGGTACTCTAATGAAGTTTATCTACAAGCAGCTGATGCAGGCAGGTTGCAAGCAACTCAATGAGATGATTTGCAGCAGCTTCTTATTAAACATGTAGGTTGCAAGCAGCTCATGCAGACAGTTTACAAGCAGCTCAAGAAAAACCTCGCAGATGCTTCCTTTCTTCTATAAATAGAGAAGTTTTCAGTTCATTATGTACATCAGTTTGAAGTTGAATAATATATCAATCTCTCTCTATACTTGTCTTAAGTCTATTTACTTTATAGTCTTTATTTTATAACACGTTATCAGCACGAGACTCTGACATCTCGAGCAAATACTCCAAGGTACGAAGTTTCTTTTTCTAAATATATGTTTATCATGCATGTTTATCACGTCTTTCTAGCCAACTAATGATGCAAATGTCATTTTACTTGGATGCGGTCTCGCAAAATTGGAAAGAAAAATTAATTTTACTTAAGCTATTATATGGTCGCGAGACTACACCAGTAGTTTATGTGGCAAACAGTTGGGGACTATATATACTTATACAATTACTATTTTTGTACTTATTTTCCTCCTTGATCGTTTAGTGAAGTATTGAAAGGTGAATAACAATGTTAGATCCATCTAAACTCCAGCAGAGTTTATGAGAAATATATAATTACCAACAGTGGTAATATTTCCTAAGTCTCGTTATGACTTAACTTCATGGTTCACTTGAACTCCAGTAGAGTACGGCCACCAGAAACGGCTATGTTTCATATATCTCATTGTAACTAAATTTTGTTAACCACCAGAAGTGTTATATGCCTATGACCATTAGAAGTGATAATTTAGGCTTGCTATGGTTACAATGAAGATAAGTTAGAGAAAATTTTCTATATTATATGCATACCTCGATTTGCTTCTAAAGTAGCAAATATCTTAAAAGAGGTTCGAAGCATCACAATTTGATGTGATTATGCACGTTCAGATAATTATGTTCGATCTCCTAAAAGAATAGAACTTTTGATAATATTAATCAATTCCCTGAAGTGAATGTGACAATATTAAATGTGAACGCGTTCTTGATGTAAATATATTATGATTCACCTCCAAAAGAGGTAATACTATTGAGAGAATATATTCTCAATATTTCATATTTTAAATTTCTCCTGAAGTAGTAAATAATTAAAATTTCCTTCTAAAGCAGGAAAATATTATGTAGTGGTAAAAATATTAAAATTCTTAATTTTCGTCATTTATAAATTTAGAATTGTATTTATATTATTCATTTGATTATGATTTTCTCTCATGACACCAGAAGGGTCTAAGCAATATTTGGTAGTACAAAATTTATCAAAAGCTCATGAAGAGCTAACCGTTTGTCTAGAAGACACACGACACTAGTAATGTCCGATAAATATTAGATTGTGGATAATAAATGAAGGCTCTCGAAGAGCTTATATACAAATATGTCATTCATATTATATGATTATGATCAAAACATATATTGTAGTAAACTTGAAGTTTACTAATACAAATGACCATCATAATGAAACTACAAATGACTAGAAGATTGAAAATCTTCATGTTTCCATAATCATAGGGGGTAAAATAATATGTATGTGAGAAGTTACCCACCTTATTCTTCAATTTGTACTACATCATGTATCAAAGTAAACCAGAAGTTTACTAATGCAAAAGCAGTTACAGTAAATCAGAAATTTTACTGCGGCAAAAATAGCTACAGTAAAATAGAAATTTGCTGGTACAAAAGTAGCCACAGTAAATCAGAAGTTTACTAATGCAAAAGTTTATGTCATAGTAAAACAGAAGTTTACTAAAAGATAGCACGTGCCATGATAAACTATATGTTTTCATTTGCCATCTGGTTTAAATATGATGAGCTAATTGAGAATTATGATAAACATAAATTGAAGAACTAGAAGATTCTTCAAAAATTCTCTTGTGTTGCTTGTTCTCGTAATAAATTGATTATACCAGCTAAAGTTGGGACTAAGACCCCTAAATTTTGGAATATATAAAAGGTGAATGTGGGCATATTCACCTATTATATGAACCACTTATAGATGCATATATGAGATGGTTACATGTGTGTTTATTGTCAACCTACACTTTGGCATTTGAAATTGCTTTTCTCAATTAAAAGCATAATTTCCAGAATATCTAATCAAGATAATTCATCTTGATAATGCTGGTATATTCAAGTTGGTTTAGCATTGAATGTCTTCTGTTAATGGCTAAATCATTTCTTATGAGAACAAAGCTTCCCGTATTGGTCTAAGATTTTCTAAATTGCATACAGCAGCACTTGTATGCATCAGACCAACAATATATAATAAGTCCTTCCCTCACAATTGGTTTAGGATCCGAAACCAAATATTTTACTATCTAATAACTTTTGATATGTAGTATATGATTAATTTCTCTACCACATTGCACAAAGATAGGTTTCCCAAAGAAGATGGGGATATATGTTAGTTTTTCTAACATTTGGGGGATGGAATAAACAACTAAAAAATATGCTATATGAATCAAATTATCATTAATATGATCCTCACTTAGAAGATAATTCAAGTCAAATACCAGAAGCATTTGTTGATCCAAAATAAAATATCATATTTCAGCTGCAAATGCTCCTATTAAAATTAAAGTCTCTGAAAGATAGAGTTTACTGTACGCATGAAGCGTGGTAGACCAATCGATTCCAAATATAACAATTCTTGAAAAGGATAGGAGCAAATGATCAAAATGATCATAATAAGGAGGAAATAAGCTCTAGAAGAGCCCACGACGTGATATTTCATAAAACTCCAGAAGAAGTTCAGGTACCTGAAAATAAAGAAAGTGATGAGATCTCAACAAGTTATGTCGCTTGCGAACCGATACAAAATGATCGTCGACGATATATTTGATATAATATGGTGCACAATATTGTAAAAGATTGTGAGGATCGGACCTGTAGTCCAGACACCTGAAGATATCATGTCATTTAAGTGCAAGTCATGACCTATATGACTCATTTGATTAAATCTATATGAAGATCCTGAAGGATTTAAAATGTTTGAAGCATATAATTCAAAGTCTCGATAAATGCACTCGATCAAATTACAAAGATCTCTGTACGGTTTAAAATCAATCTAGGCGCATGTAATATAATCGCCTCAGTGAATATTTGCTGGAAGAAGGTTACATAAATGATGTTATTTGTCCATGTATTTTTATAAAGAAAATGACATCAGAATTTGTTATACTTGCTGTTTATGTTGATGACATAAATCTTATTGGAACTCCAGAAGAGCTCCAAAAGGCAATTGAATATCTTAAGAAAGAATTTGAGATGAAAGATCTTGGAAAAATAATTTTTTGTCTTGGTCAACAAATTAAATATTTAACAGACGAGATCTTTATCCATCAATCTGCCTATACATAAAGGGTATTTAAATGCTTTTACATGGACAAAGCACACCCATTAAGTACACCAATGGGTGTTCGATCACTTGAAGTGAATACAGATCCGTTCCGACCTCCAAAAGAGGATGATGAACTCTTTGGTCCTGAAACACCCTATCTTAGTGCAATTGGTGCACTTATGTATCTTGCTAATGCTACAAGGCCTCACATATCTTTTTTTGTTAATTTACTAGCAAGATATAGCTCTTCTCCTACACGGGGATATTGGAACGAGATTAAGCATATTTTGCGATATTTAAAGGAAACTCTTGACATGAGTTTGTTTTATGCTAACAAAGATAGTGTAAATATTGTTGGTTATGCAGATGCATGTTATTTATCTGATTCTCATAAATCTCGATCTCAAACCGGGTACGTGTTTATATGTGGAGTTAATGTCATATCATTGTGCCCCACAAAGCAATCTATTGTTACCACCTCTTCAAATCATGCTGAGATAATAGCTATTCATGAAGCAAGTAGGGAATGCATATGGTTGAGATTAGTGATTCATTTTATTCAAGAAAAATGTGATTTGGAATGTGATAAAAGATCCACAATTTTATACGAAGACAATACTGCATGCATAACCCAATTAAAGGGAGAATTTATAAAAGGAGATAGAACGAAGCACATTTGACCAAAATTATTCTACCTACATGATCTTCAGAAAAATAGTGACATCGATGTGCAACAAATCCGTTCAAATGATAATCCAGCAGATTTGTTCACTAAATCTTTGCCAACTTCAACTTTTGAGAAGATGGTATACAAAATTGAAATGTGAAGACTCAAATATTTGAAATAAGGTTTTCATTAGGGGGAGTGAAATACACGTTGTACTCTTTTTTCCTTACTAAAATTTTTCCCATGAAGTTTTTCTTGTAAGGTTTTTAATGAGGTACCTAGAAATGCGTATTACGAAATATGTGTACTCTTTTTCCTTCACTAGGATTTTCCTACTAGGTTTTTCCTAGTAAGGTTTTAACGAGACAATATCTTTTAATGAACATCCAAGGGGGAGTGTTATGAAAATAATTATATTGTGGATGTCCATTTATTACTCCGTTATAGATAATCTTCTTGAAGTAGATTATCCATTTGGTACTCCATTGAAGTTTATCTACAGGCAGGTTGCAAGCAACTCAATGAGATGATTTGCAACAACTTCTTATTAAACAGGTAGGTTGCAAGCAGCTCATGTAGCCTGCAGACAGTTTACAAGCAGCTCAAGAAAAACCTCGCAGATGCTTCCTTTCTTCTATAAATAGAGGAGTTTTCAGTTCATTATATACGTCAGTTTGAAGTTGAATAATATATCAATCTCTGTATACTTGTCTTCAGTTTATTTACTTTATAATCTTTATTTTATAACAGAAGTTACTAAACTCAACTTTAAAGAAGACACCTCAAATTAGTTTTCCCTTTTTCTTAAAAGAATATTATTGTTAATATATTATTATTAAATAACTTAAATACTATATTATACTACTTACTTATTAAGGTAGGGCACTCGTCATTCCGAACTAACTCAGGGGCTGCATTTGCAGTATGAGGAAATATTTGCAACTTGTTACCTATTTGCATATCACGAATGGATATAAACACATACGGGGAGTCAGTGACACGTCACTCGGGAGGAACTTCGAAAGCGAGAGAGATTATTATATCCAACCATAGAATGCCACGTTGCAAAGGGGACCATAACTTCCGTGGACGGCAAGAATAGGCGGTGTTGTAGCTACGGAATCCCAATTTATCGGACTCGGACCCCTTCTCTCTCTCTCCAGAGCATTTTGGGAAATAGTTTTACAGTTATTTCGATTGATTACTTTTTTCCAGGAGTTATATCGATTGAATCGGTATCAATTATTTGTTGTAATTACCGAATCTAATCCAAATATAATCGCAACCGATGCAACGGCTCGTTGACCATACCCTCGCTGTCACCAAAGAGTAAGTTTTCATTTCTCCTTCTTTATGTGTATAAATACACAGGCACCTGATACAGCTACATTGATGTACATCTACATGGATGCCCGTATGCGTATTCAGGCATATTCTCGTTCCAATTGGAATGAAATGGATGTTTGGGAGATATATGTGGTTGATCCCAACTGATATTGGATTAAGACGAATTTAATTGATTGATTGTTCTACAGTGAAGTGGTGGTGTGTCGATTCTTCGCAATTAGTTTTAAAAAGAATGTGAATATTGTTTTGGAGCTTAAGAAAATAAAAAATACAGCGATATATTGAGTTGTAGTATACCTTTGGTTTGAGATTTTGTGGTAGTATAAGGTTAAGATAAATGTGCAATTGAAAAATGAATGTTACTTTCACTTCTATTTTATTTTGGTATGATAGATGATATGAGTTGAGCGTAAAAAAAGAAATGAGGATTCATATAGCCGACCCCAACTTGTTTGGGATTGAGGCATAGCAGTAGTTGTTGTTGCGGTATAACATTGGGGCGGATTTGGGAGCACAATGTTGCAGATTGGAGACTATCCTTTATGTCTATATATCACGTTGATCTCAAGCTATTCCCAGAAACTCTGAATCTCGAAGAAGTGAACTTGACGTGGCTTGTATTTCTTTCAATACTATTAGCGCATATGAAAGTACTAGAATTAATCGAGAGAAAAAGGGAGAGCTAGGCGAGATATGATTCTTACCTCTACTCAAGAAGATCGTATTGGTGTATTCAAAGCAGATATCTGTATATCTCCTAAGTTGACACTTAAAAAATGTTTCTAACAACATTCTAGGACTTGTATTTATGATCTGGAACTCTGTGATTGGTTATTTTCTTGCTCCCTTAGCTGGAAGGAGAAAAAAGTTTCCTCTATATTTATTATTTGCCTGGAACTGCTTCGGCAATTAAGTGGCTTCTTCTAGAAGAGATCCAGGGGGAGGATGTCTATTTTAATGAACAACCCTCTAGCTGCTTGTATTTTGCTCTTGATGCCATTCAAGTAGCAGACTAATGGCAATATTGTAGCAAGAAGCGGGATCATGGAAGTCAAACCAATACAACAGTTGTTTCGTGGATAGATTCGGCTATGATCCCCCCTATCCTTCCAGTGGAATAAATGGGAAATTATTGCAAAATTCGTTTTTCATTGGTGATGATAGCCTTAAGGGCATTGGTTGAGTGCACTGCAACATAATAAGCTCAATATCTATAGATACTCTAATGCACTACCATTGCTTTACAAGTGAGAACAATTACTTTTGGCAGATAGATTTGAATGACCTCAGAAGTCATTAATCATAAAAGTAGCTCATATTCAGCAGTATTATTTCATTCATATATTGTAATTTTTATTCAGCTTGAAATCCTTAGGGTTACTCTCACTCTGTTTTCTTCAGCAAATTTGGTAATTGATGCAGTATTTAATGTTTCTGTTTTTTGTCAACATTTCTTCAGGTCAGTTAAGACAGTGACTTATGAGTCACTGAATAATGTTGTGAGATTGATTAATGGAGTGTCAGCATTATTATTGACGATATTGCCGGGGAAATCTACCATTCTTGAAGGCATACATGGTTGGGAGCTTCGTCCAACATTTCGTGGACCTCGGCTTCCACAGTGGATGGAGAAGTGAGTTTTTATCTTCTTTCCAATTTTACCCCTGTTTTGGCTTTTGAACTTAGCACTTTTTGAATAATGCGGCTGTATTAACATCTACCTTTTTGGTGATCACAGTGGTGCCTCTTCTTTTAACCAGTTCATTCATGAACTTTCTATTGATTCTGATACCTCCTCGAGTGTAGATTATTCATCATCATCAGAAGATGAATATACTGATAGTAACATTTGTCCTCCATCTCCACTGTCACAAAGTTCTCGGGTATCTAGAGCTCGCAGTCTTTCAAGGCGGAGCAGGCACTGGATGCATTGGGTCAGATACATCATTTCATGGCTCCTATTCCCAATTAAATTTATGTTGGGCATACCTTTGTATCTCTATGCTTTGGGTACGGGCAGCAGAGTCTCTCGGACATCTGAGAGTTTCCAGTCTTCTCATGTACAAGCTAGGAAGAGATTACAGACACTAAGAGATCACGTTGTCCAGCGTGCCACTGACAGAAGACGTGGTGTTGTTGAGGTTTGTTTGACATTTTCATACAACATTACTCTTCATCCATTAATTTCTTTTTTTTTGTGTGTGTGTGTTTTTTTTTTGGGGGGGGGGGGGAGTAGGTTTGACAGCTCATTGGTTATCCACGTGATTCCTCATGTTATCATTGTCTGGCCAATATTTGAACGTGCCAATTTACCTTACACTTCTGCTATTCTCTGTAAGGAGAGGTGATTAGGTGAACCAAATTCACAGAAAGGGTAGCAAATTGAAAGATAGAAGGAAAAAGGAACAAAGAATACGAAGACTTATTAACTGTCCTCTCCAACCTACTCCCCGAAGCGTGCAAAAATATTCCAATATTCACAAGATGTAAGTGTGCTTAGCTGCTACCTTCACTTTCTTTCATCTACGATTTCCTAGACAAATTCTGAAGAGAGACTGTGAGGGAGGGAGATAATTCACCTCCCTTTTTTGGTATGCCTCGGATCCAACGCGACATATCTTTTTTTTCCTGAAAAAAAATATTATCACAAAAGTAAAAGGAAAAAATACACGGAGGAAGAAATGTGATGGGCCGCAAAGAACATATCTAGATTGAAAATGGAAAGAGACAAAAATATGCTCTTGGTCCTTGATGGTAGGGGGGAGAGATAGAGAAGTTTATCCATGATAAGTCGGGTTGCGATTGCGGTGGTGGTCGAAAAAGGCTCCTCTATTTAGGTAGAAGATCGAGAATGAGGTTAAAGAAAGAAGCCATGAAAGTGGGTGAAGAAAGGGTTGGTGATGAGCTTCGGTCTTGATCATATTGTGTTTGGGGATTTGTATGGTGAATCTTTCGGTTTTAAGCAATCTACAAGAGGAAATCGGTGAGATGTTTGGTTTCTGGGTGAAAGACTGATGCTATACAAGAAGGGAAAGAAAACTGTTGCAACTTTCAACCTTAAGTAATACAGGTTGTAAAAGAATCATGCTATTGTTGTGGTTGTTTCGTTGGACTATGGCTTGGCAAGCATTGCTTATAATTCAATAAATGGAAGACTGCAGGTGTGGGCTACATTAAAAGCAATTTGAAGTTTCAAAATTTAGAAAATATAAGGTGAAAACAGAGTGAAACAAGAAGTATTTCGACTATAATTAGCTTTAACTTCTCCTATTTACCATTTTGATGTCACGGAAAATTGGACCTTAAAAGGTGGGCCTTGGAGTGACAGAGAAGTGCTATGTGTTTCTACGGGCAACTAGGGTTTGAAACTTGCAGCCTCTCCATTAAGGAGGGAAGGCTGCCTACACTCGTCTTCTCCCGAACCTACTTTAGCGGGAGCCTTCTGACACTGGGGTCAACCTTAAAAAAGTTGAATTTGAGTAATTCGTTGGTTTTTATGTCAACCAGAAGAAACCAAACAGCTGAACTAACTCCAGAATTGGTTTTCTCACTAACAAATTAATACTCTCTGTTTATTCTTTTATTCAACACCCGTTCCTGTTTCTTCTTCGCTCGTCCTACCTGCCAAAACAATACCAAAAGTGAAGAATAATAGAAGGAGTTCGGGAGGAGAAAAGTGAAAATAAAAAATTGTCTTCTTAGAAACTACCTTGTCCTGTCCAGTAGATGCTATTTGTTTTTGTTTTCTACCCGATTATACTTCTTATGAATATGACTTGGTCTAATTTTGTTATATGTAGGATCTCCATTTAGCAATTGAGATCACCATTGAGGCTGTTTTTGAATTTGTTGACAAGGCAGCACACTGTCTTCTCTCACCAATAGGCACCTTGAAGAAAGTGGTGAAGTGGTTTTATTCTTATAACAGCGGTCACGAGGATGTTCCCTTTGTTGGTTCAGGTGTCTCTGTTCCTGTGGATACCCTCGCGGAGAGTGATCCTACTCCTAGAGAACGGAAGACAGGCTTTAATTCCCTCAATACAGATGCTCGGACATGTCAAGATGTCATTACAGAGCTTGGGTGAGGGTTTTTGCTTGCATTTCACCTCTTCTAAGATCTGGCCTACACAGTTTTATCTTTTCCCTAAAACAAATCTTGCCGACACAGTTCAAGGGATCGGACATGTCCAATTCTTCTTAAAATATTTCTTAAGTTTGTCGTATTAATAAGAGGATATATTTGTAAAGTTTGGATCTAAAATATTTCACCAAAATCGCTAAAGGTCTGTAAAGTGCTGGGATAAGAGTTGCATCTTCTCTGTACTTCTATAGTGTTAGTGTCTGCTGTAACTAATCCAGTGAGCGTAGAGAATGCTTATTCTCTTGAAATACTAACTTTTAAGTTATAATGACCTCTAAATTGATTGGACATACTGCTTTTTGGACAAGAATTATATTACAAAATTTTTTGAGATTACAACTGTAAACAGGAAAATGAAAATCATTGACTTCCCAGTTTTATTTTGGACCAGCCAGTGTTGTTTGGGTAGATATTGTCCTCTAGACTGTTGAAGCATGTTCTAAACCCTTCGTATTCATAACTAAGCAGTGCTTTGCTTTTCAAATAAAATTGGCATCCCAGTTATTCTCAGCATGCTACTCTTTCCTTTGTAGATACCCATATGAAGCTCTTCGTGTGGTTACTGATGATGGATATATTCTCCTTTTGGAGAGAATTCCAAGGTTTGCATTTCTGTTTGATCATCATCACTACTTTATATCAGAGCTTTAAGGTGGATGCCCATTTATAGATATTGCTTGATGTTTCAAACTTAATTTTGCAGACGTGATGCTCGGAAGGTTGTTTATCTACAACATGGGGTTTTTGATTCATCCATGGGGTGAGCCTAACTTCTCTTCTAACTCTTCAAAATCATTTTCCCTTTCTTATTTGTCATATTCAACTTGTTGCATACTTGGGATAACATTGATGTCTCATCATAAATTGCAAATTTGTCCTTTGAGATCCGCTAGGCTTATAAGTAACTACTGCGTGACATTTTGGGTGAAATGGCAGTCGATCAGATCAGATAGAAGGACTTGGGAAGTACCAAATTATTGGTTCTACGCCAGTTGACTGTCTAAGCAACACTTGAACAACTATGGATTTTTTTCTTTTTTCCCCTTCACAGGTTTCTAAGTAGATCAAACTATGATATGCGTATGTGCTAATTAGCTCACTAGGGAGTTGGGATAAAGGGCTAGGATTATGGAATGTTGAGCAGGGAGTTCAGTATTTTGCTTTTCTAATCTTACATATTCATAATGTCAAAATATCAGAGTGATCCTGAAAGCAGGATTAGGATAATTTGCTACTGTAGCTGAACTACCTTCTGGGCGAAGCCAAGTATTTTCAAGTAACTCTTTTGCCTGGAGAGGGTCTATTTTCTATATGGGCTTTGATGAAGGTGTAGAACTGGTATAGGCTATCAATTTATATCGTCCGAGGATGAGATCGACTATATCTGGCACTTTGATCTTGTGGATTGTGTGCATTATATCTCGTCCCCCGCCAAATCATACAAATTGAGGAGGCATCTATTTGTCGATATCATTTGATCTATGTTGCATTGAGACGTAGTAGTCCTTCAATTTTTAGTTCTTATTTTTTCCTTCCTTTCTTAATACTGTGAAGATCAGTCCTAACTTTCAATTGCATCCTTAAGATTTAAGGCGATTATCAGTTCTAACTGTCAATTGCATCGTTGTTCATTCTATTTAATCTCTCACTTGGTGATTTGACTTATAGTTGGGTATCGAACGGAGTTGTTGGTTCCCCAGCATTTGCAGCCTATGATCAAGGTTGTCCTTTGTGCTTTTGTGTCAACTAATTTATTGGGTGTGCATATACTATAAACTCTCCTGAGATAATCATGTAGTATTCAAGCTTGTCTTTCTTGATTACAGGGTATGATGTTTTCCTAGGAAATTTCCGTGGATTGGTCTCAAGAGAGCATGTTGACAAGAACATATCCTCACGCCAGTAAGTGTATTACTTCATGCAGCTCCCATCATGTCTAAAATGTCGTTAGACTTCTTTTTGAAGAGAAAAAAAGTTTCTTCATATTTTGTGTGTTTGGTGATTGTTGAATTGCTATCAAGTTACTTTAGTTCCTAAATGTGGATGTTCATGCAGGTACTGGAAGTACTCCATAAATGAGCATGGGACACATGATATACCTGCAATGATAGAGAAGATCCACAAAACAAAAGTTACTGAATTGAAAAATAGCCAAAAAGCTGTGGAGGAAGAGAGCGACAATGATCAGCCTTACAAACTTTGTGCAATTTGCCATAGTTTGGGAGGAGCTGCTATTCTAATGTACGTCCTAACGCGTCAAATTGAGGAAAAGCCCCATAGACTTTCAAGATTAATCTTACTATCACCTGCTGGCTTTCATCATGATTCCAATCCTGTATTCACAATGATGGAATACTTATTCCTACTATTGTCTCCTCTACTTGCCCCCTTTGTGTCAGCTTTCTATATACCCACTCGTTTTTTCCGCATGCTGCTTAACAAGTTGGCCCGAGATTTCCACAACTTACCAGCAGTTGGAGGCCTTGTGCAAACTCTCATAAGCTATGGGGTTGGTGGAGACAGTTCAAATTGGGTTGGAGTCTTAGGGTTGCCACACTACAATATGAATGATATGCCAGCTGTTTCATTCCGTGTGGCTCTTCATTTGGCACAGATCAAGCACACTCGGAAGTTTATAATGTTTGACTATGGGAGTGCAGCTGCAAACATGGAAGCTTATGGTTCCCCTAAGCCTTTAGATTTGGGGGAGTACTATTCCTTTATTGATATTCCTGTTGATCTTGTTGCTGGGCGGAAGGACAAGGTCATCAGGCCATCCATGGTAAGGAAACATTATAAGCTGATGAAGGATGCAGGTGTGGAGGTGTCATATAATGAGTTTGAGTATGCTCATTTGGATTTTACATTTTCTCATCATGAAGAACTATTGGCCTATGTTATGTCTCGATTATTGTTAGTAGGTGCTTCTATGAAGCAGCAACTTGGGCAAAGATTGTTAAAGCTGAGGAGAAAAGAGGGGGAAGCCAGCAGCAATTAAAGTGTACACACTGCTAGAGCCTGACACCTTTGATGTTTTGGATGCTCCAAGTTATTTGGTGTTCCATGTAATACATGTATGTTACATATACAGAAAATATAGAGAATACGGGGTCATGAAAGTGTACCAGTGAGAACGTTGGCTCCTTTGTACATTCCCGCATATTTTTCCAAGGGGATAGAATTGTGTTGGATGGTGTAGTGTAAGAGATTTAGGTGTGGTTTTGTGAATATTGCTGTATGTATGTTGTAAGATTGTGACATGTTGAAGCTTCAATGAAACAGTCGTTTACCTCTTTTTCCCTCTTTCTTCACCCCTTCCCAGATAATTCGTTCAGTATTCTCCTTCGAAGTGCCTGATGTTGGTACTTTTAGACTCAGATTACTAGCCTGTTTGGCCAAGTTTTATTATGAGAAGTATTTTTTCTCAAAAGTACTTAATTTAAAAAGCACTTTCCAGCAATATTTAGTGTTTGACAAAACCTTTTAAAAGTACTTCTAAATATATTTTTCAAAAAAATTCTTTTAAAAAAAATGCTTTTATGGAGAAACTATTTTTTCTATCAGGGTTTGGCCTTTGACACTTTTTATTAGCCAGATAAATGAGACTAGTTCTATCTATACTTACATCTCTGTTTACATAAACTTTATAAAATGACAACTACACGAGAAAGCACCTAAAGCATAATAGATGAGACGCGCAATCAAGAAGTAATCCGCTTCTAAAGAAATAAATACATGACATATTGATTCATAAGATTTATTTTTTTATGTTTTTTGGTTAATGGAAGTTTGAATGTTGGGAAAAGATACTTTGATCTAACTCTTCTTTTAACCGTTTTTTTTGGGGTAAGGCGTAGCATATTATATAGTATTTGCTTTGGTCCCTTTAATTTATTTTTTGGTTGTTCACACATATTAAGGAATTCATCTTCTAGCATATAAAATTGATCATATTAACCTTACTTTGATCATTATTAAAAATATAATAAATACTCCAAGATTCTTTACTCTAAGGGTAACTTTTAAAAAAAAATTAAATATTATGAATCACAAAAAAAAAGTCAAAAATTAAATTAAAGTGGACCAGAGAGAGTATTAAATAGTATCATACCATAGAGATTCTATGATATATAATACCCAATTTATTGCCTCCAAAACATTTAAGAGAAACATAGAAGGGAACTACAAAATATAATATGTGAACAATAGTCTTTTGTATCTTTCGGGCCTTCCCTCAACCCCGCACATAACGGAAGCTTAATGTATAAGATTACTTTTTTTAGTTTTCTGCCTCTTGCTACCATATATGACTAATTGATCTGCCAGTTCGCTTTGGTCCCTATAGGACGGAACTCAAATGTTCCAAAGAAAAACTTGGCAAATACCCATGCGCACGAAACAAATTACGGATTTTTTTCCTTTCTATACAATATTTAAAACTTATTTACTAACATTATCTATAATTAGTATATTACCCGCCCTAAACAAGTTTTTCTCATAATTTATATACAATTCATTATTAGTGCCTTAAATTAGGGGATTTAGTTACACCATTTTTCTTTTTTTTTTTGCTCTCCTCCCCTCAATTTCCCTATTCTCTTCTACCTCTCTCCACCCAAAATTCCATATTCTTGATTGATCTCGCTAAATCGTTGAAAAGGAAAAGCAACAGTATGCGTCGTAGGCAAATACTTTCCTCTTTATTTCTTTCTTATTAGTTAACTAGTGCCTACAAACACACGAAATCACTGCTGTCAAGATTCTATCTTTGTCCCTCATCATTCAATAAATCTTTTTTTTTTTTGTTTCTTACATATGTTCAGATAATCACAAAAGTTACAATTCTTCTAAGAATGGGAAGGACCCAACAATAGCTATGTACCCAACCTGAATTATAGTGGTGAATATCGCAAACATGACATATATATCAATGATCTCGAGATTAGTTGGAGTTGAAGCGTAAGTAGAAAAGAGAGATGATAAATTTGTATGGTACAACGGCATAAAAATTAAAAATTAAATTTCGTATAAATTTGATATATCTACAACATCATATAAACTAAAAATAAATGTTATACAACTAATTATATATTTCTTATAACTTATTTACAACTTTCATATATACTAAAAATAAATTTCATACAACTAATTATACAGTATACACTTATTTACAACTAATCTACAACTTTCATAGATTATTTTTATTTGTTAAAATACATCAACAACATCATACAACTTAAATACAATTTTCATACAGATTTTATACAATATATCTCTTGTAAAATAAATTTTATACAACTAATTATACAATATACAACTTATTTATAACTTATCTACAACTTTCATACATACTAAATATAAATTTCATACAACTAATTATACAGTATACACTTATTTACAACTAATTTACAACTTTCATACTTTATTTTTACTTGTTAAAATACATCTACAACATCATACAACTTAAATATAATTTTCATACAAATTTTATACAATATGTCTTTTGTATATTTTGTATCTGATTTGTATATATTTTGTATGTAGTGTATGCATCTTCCTCTCTAAAATTCCAATCAAAACTTTCTCTCTTAATACAATTTTGATACATATCAACAACTTTATGTAAAAAAGATAGTATTGCTCACTTAAATATAAATTTTATACAACGATTCATATATTATACAACTGTTTTCAACTTTCATAGAACATTCATACAATATTCAAATAAAAAATATATATATAACTACAACATAATACAATTTACATACAATTATACTACAACTTTACTACAATTTCGTAAGTATATTGTATGTCATGTGTTCTTCTTCTTCTTCTTCTTCGAGTTTCAATCTGAAATTCCGCCAAAATCAAGTCTAATCTTCACCAAAACACCCTCAAAATTAAGATATAAAATCCAAAAAATATTTTCAATTGTTTGCAACAACACCCAATCCAAACAAATAATGGTTTTTGAAAACCCAAATTCGAATTCAAATCAGTTTTTTAATGATTGTCAATGGTGGAGAGTCAAACACCTTCAAAAATTATTGATTGACAATTTCAGTTTGAACACCAATTGTGCAATATGAAAAAAATTGCTAAGTTAAAACTCTATAATAAAACGATTAAAATCCATTGATGGATTCTATTAAAAATATATACAACATAAAAGGATAAAAAATAGAGAACAAAGAATGATAGATTAAGAGACGGAGAGAGACGGAGAGAGACGGAGAGAGAGAGTGAGCGCAGGAGAGAGAGAGAGAGCGAAGGAGGGAAAGAGAATAAGGATGAGAAATAATTGATTCCTTATTCAATTCCTCATATAAAGGGATATTCATTTAATTCCTAAAATGTATATAATTGGTAAATTGTGCATGCCTATGCAATTAAACTGAAACTTAAGTAGGGAGGATAATAAAGTTTCAAATAGTGTATATGAAAGTAAAAATACCAAAAAATTACCCGCCCCTACCCATTACCTTCCCCCCTATCCATTATTTTTAATATCCAGCCAAATGAAGCCAATTCAAACTACTATAAATCAAGTCAATTCAAGACAAGCCAATTCAAGCCAAAACAAATTAAGTCAAGCCAAGCCAAGTCAAGCTAAAATGGGTAAAAAAAAAAAAAAAAGTTGGCATGAGTGGGTAGGTAGGGATAATTAGTTTTAAGGGAAAAAGACCAAATATACCCCATCTACTTTCATATATTGTTTATGTTTAACCTCTGTTATACTATCGGACCAAATTTACCCCTACTATTATACTATCAAGCAAAATTTACCCCTACAATCAATAAACTTTTAAAAATACCCTTTGATATGTTAAGTAATCCAAAATTTTCCAAATTCCATTTATTTAAATCACTTGCTGTTCTTCTTGGTCCACTATTTTTTAAATAATTGACATTTGCCTGCTCTCTGAATTAGAGGAAAAAAAATAAGAGAAAAAAATATTAAATAATACAATCGAATAAACAAAGTACAGTAAATTAAAAAATCTAAATTATGTAGTTTTACTAAATTCTAAAAGTATTTACAACATCCCAATTTTAATGAATTCGTTGCACCAAATGTATGGAAACTTTGCAAGTATTAGTGATTGAAGTTGAAGTTTCTCGGAGACTTCACATTGTCTAATTTAATTTTGCTTTAATTAAATGCATACACATTGTGCACTCTTAAGTTATTTGATCGAACTCTATATTAACTAGGCAATGATAAAATATATTTGAATATACATGTACATACATAATGATCAGCTGCATATAATACATAATAAATAGACCCACTAAATTCTACGGCGTGTATATAATTAAAAGTAAATAAAATTATAAACCAATTTTATTTATTACAAGAAGAGAAATTGGTGCATTGGTAATTAAAAAAAATTATGAATAATTTGTATAGTCTAGTAATTTTATCATTCACATCAATAGTAATTTTTGAAAATAATGGAGCAAGAAGAACAACAAGTGATTTAATAAAAAGAATTCGAGAGATTTTAGATTACTTAACAGATCAAGGAGTATTTTTAAAAGTTTGCTGATTGTAGGGGTAAATTTGGCCCGATAGTATAATAGTATGAGTAAATTTGGTCTGATAGTATAACAGAAGTAAAATGTAGATAATATATGAAAGTAAAGGGGTATATTTGGCCATTTTCTCTAGTTTTAATTGGGTAGGTATATATTGTAATTAGTTTTCAAATGGATAGAAATGATAATTAATTTAATTCAACGGGTGTTTTACGTAAGTTGCTCTATAAAGCTTCCTACGTCGTTTGAGAATTGAGCCAAAAAAATGGGCTGATAACCAAATCTATATGTCCTTTTCTTGAAACAAAACAAACAGAAAAACCCTAGAAAATAACACTCCTATTTATTGCGGAAAGGGGGAAAATATTAAAAAAATAAATAAAAAGGTAAACCATCGGTCCATCGAACAATTCATCAACCTCAGCTAATAAAACCCTCTCGTCTTCCGCCCACAGACGGATTAGCAGTTCCATTGTCAGAGGTAGGAGAAAATCTTGCTTTTGTGTTTCAGAAATATTTCCACTTCTAAGTTCTAACCATTCCAAATCTTTTTTCTTTATTGGAGGTAAAGTTGCAAGTATCCCAAATTGTACCAACGTCTTTGGTCTAATTACGACAAATACTTTCCCGTCGTCGCTGCTACCGGTACAGGTTCGTAAATTATTGACCTATTATGGTCCTATTTACTGATCGTTAGAAGAAACAGTTGGTATATTTTCCCCTGCTGCAACTACATTGCACTTATTTTGACTAACTTGATAGGTGCTCCATTGGCCCATTCTACTAGATTGGTAAAAGCTAAAAACTGAGAATGTTCTATGGAGCTGCATTTTGTGGATGTTCTATTTTCAGCTATATTTTTTAATGCATCACAGTTAATAGTATTTATATTTTTTAACAATCTCAGAGTTAGGATTCGCGGAACAAAGGGAAGAGTCAATGACGACGCCGATGAGATCGCCGAGATGGGGTTATGTTCGAATAATAACTGGAACCATTCTTGGAGGCATACTTGGATTCTATGCTATGCATCGTGCTGAACTCAAGTACAAGGTTTTCTGTTCTTCTTCGTTTTATATGTTCAATACTTCAATTATTTTGAAGCATAAGCACAATTATCTGTCTAAATCACTGTAATTTATGATTGTAGGAAATGTGGAATGAGAGATTGAAGAAATATGAAGAGGAGCTCAAAATGAAGCAAAGTACGGAGACGCATGCCCCAACTGAGTTGTCAGGAGACCCTCTTCCGAGATAGGTACTATTTAAATACCTACCTCCTAATCTTTTCATTTTCTGTTGCTTATAGCTTAGATAAAGTTAGGAAATTTCAAGCTTCTGGAGCTTACGAAATCTTTAGTACAAGGACTTTAGGATACACTGCTTGGACGGTCATACTTCTGAAGTTAGGGTTTGATCAGCAGAAAGTTTGACGATTGTGAACTACTCCGACCCTGGTAAAAGAACCAACAGGATGAGTAAGTGCAGGCTCATGTTAATCTCAGTAAACGGATTCTCTTTTGTGTTAGGTTTTTGTGGCCAGCATAGTCTTTTGGTTCATTGAGATCCAGGAAAGAAAAGCTTTTCTGCCTCACATTTACATGGCCTCAACTAGGTGATATCCACTAGTTGAGAATAGGTTTTAGACTTGGTAGAGAACTATCAATATTATTATCACTCTCATTATATATATAGATAGATATCTTATTTTCGTTCACTTCTATTTATTTTGGTAATGATGATGATATAAGTGTAGCTTAATGAAATAAGTGAGGATTCATATTGGCGACTCTAACTTGTTCGGGATTGAGGTGTAGTAGTAATTGTTGTTGTTGTTGTTTACATGGCCAGACACTCATTGTCAGTCTCATTCACTAACATTATGTAATAGTTAGACATACTATCTACACAAACACACATTATTTTATTTGCAAGGAAAAAGAAATGCTTCTTACATCATTTCTTCCAGGGATATTTCCAAAAGAAATCACAACTTAAAACCTTTGACTGAAGTTAATTGGTGAATGGGTGCGTCAATTGATTTAAGTTTCATTATTTTGCCCTTAAATGTGTGGTATTCATCTTATATGAGTTTTTCTTCTGGATGAACTCTACTTATTAAAGGGAATAAATATTCATGTCATTTGTGTGTAAAGTACCTGGGATGGGAAGGAGTTGAAGTAGAGTAGAAATGGGGAAAGAGAACAAGAGGAGGATGATAATAAATCAGGAGTCAGGATATTGATAAAATGAAGAAAGTAAAAGTAAAGTAAGGTCCCTTCCAAATTCCTTTGATTAGTTTCCAAATTATCTTACTTCTGAAAAACATTTCTGTGATTTTCATGTAACTCATCTCCTTTCCAATTACTCGTAAATGTAAAATCATTGTATTGATTTAAATCTAATCCAAAACTACTTGAAATGCTAGCATCTCCATCTAAATCCTTTTTTTCCAACTGGAAATTGCTTAGGAAGAAAGCTGCGTGTGTTTGCTTTTAGCCTTGCCTTCTCTAGCTTGTAGCCCAGGTCATTTTTCTCGCTTCAAATTGTTAGTTGCAGTTAGCTGTCTTTGTTGTTGATTGATAGAAATGACTGGTGCAGGTATGCAAATCTTTGTGTAATTTTTCAAAGGCGTGATTCGAGTTTCAACCTCAGCTGTTGTTTGTATCTCTGAAGAGGTAGATAGGGAAAAGCAGAGATGGTTGCTGCTATCATGTGAAGAGATGATCATAGAGAACACCCCCCCCCCCCAACCACCACACACACACAGGGATGTGATTTTGTGATTTATATTATTTGAAGTGAGATAAGGAGAGGAAAATAACGTTTAACTTATTCTGCACCCCCACCCAAATTTTTCCAAGCCAACCTTTTTTCCCATGCATCTCCTCTTTTTTGCCCATGGATTGGCTTAAATTTAAGTGATAAGTGAAGTTTTGGGTTTTCTGCTTTGGTAAAAGTTGATTCAAATTTTCTATTTTACTTTCCTTTGATATGGCTAGACCATTCTTGTTCAATAGACAATCATTTAACTGTACTCTCATCAGTGTGCTCTTAAAACCTGTATTTTCTTGGTAAGAGAGAATCGCACAAATCATGTATCTCAAAGAGGCAAATTACCTTCAGATTTCTTATGCCTCTTTTTGTAAATAAAATGCATGTGGTTCTTCCTTCTAATCACCAGGAAAACACAGCTTCATTTAAGTGACATGGAATAATTTTGAAAGCTGAAATTATAGCCAAAGAGGAGGGAGAGTATGGTCATGATAACCTGTAAAAAAAAGCGAGTTAAATCTTCATTGATTGTTGTTGTCCAATCAGCCAATTGTGATTTATGTTCAAAGGTCCAAAGCTATTTTTTGTTCAGAGGGCTACTTTAAATGCAAAAATCAGGACTAGCGGATGGAAGTAATTATCCTCTAAAAAGATTGTAACTCTTATTCAATTTTACTTGTCAAAATCAACACGTAGGTATAGTTATCAATTTATAATACCAAAAGCAACACAAAAGCTGTATCCTCGCAATCCTACAGCTTGTATAATTATTATAGTATATATTGTTATAAAATAAAAGCAATTTAGTAAAATATGAATAAGAAATGTTATTATGAAATAAAAGCAATTTAGAAAAACATGAACAAGAAATTGAGATAGAGAGAAGGAAGAGATTTTCTTCTTCAATTGTGTGTATTTTCTTATCTATTACAAGGCCTTTATATAGGCATGAAAAATGAAGAAAAATATGTCATTGAATATGTCATTAAGCATAGAAATATGTCATTGAATATGTCATTAAACATTTGAGAAGATCATGGAGGAAGAGTAGACATCCACCATAATTTGATTTTTCTTATAACACTCCCCCTTGGATGTCCATAGATAATGTGCCTCGTTAAAACCTTATTAGGTAAAAAAATCCTGTGGGAAAAAAATTCTAGTGAAGGAAAAAGAGTACACATGTTTAGGAATACGCCTTTTGGTTGCCTCGTTAAAAACTTTGCAAGGAAAACCCAGTGGGACAAAACCTTGTAAGGAAAAAAGAGTACAACGCGTATTAATTCCCCCTGATGAGAGCATCAATTCACATCCTTGAGCCTTCGCATCCCAGTCTTGTACACTAGTTTCTTGAAGGTTGACGTCGGTAGAGATTTGGTGAACAAATCAGCCATATTATCACTTGAACGGATCTGTTGCACATTGATATCACCATTCTTTTGAAGATCATGTGTGAAAAATAACTTTGGTGAAATGTGCTTTGTCATATCCCCTTTTATGAATCTTCCCTTCAACTGGGTTATGCATGCTGCATTGTCTCCATACAAAATTGTGGGTAGTTTGTCACACTTCAAACCACATTTGTCTCGAATAAGGTGTATTATAGACCTCAACCATACACATTCTCGACTTGCTTCATGAATAACAATTATCGCAGCATGATTAAATGAAGTAGTCACGATTAATTGCTTAGTCAATCACCAAGATATGGCAGTGCCTCCATATATAAACACATAGCATGTTTGAGATCGAGCCTTGTGTGGGTCATATAAATACCCAGCATCGGCATAACCAACAAGATCGAGACTGCAATCATTGCCATAAAAATAATCTCATATCGGTAGTCCCTTTTAGATACCGCAATATGTGTTTGATTCCATTCCAATGTCTCCTTGTAGGAACAGAGCTATATCTTGTTGAGACATTAACTGAAAAAGTTATGTCAGACCTTGTAATGTTAGAAAGATACATTAGTGCACCAATTGCACTAGGATATGGTACTTCGGGACCAAGAAGCTCTTCATTATTTTCATGAGGTCGGAATGGATGTGCTTTATCCATATAAAATCGCTTTAAAATCATGTTAGTGTATGCTGATTGATGGACAAAAATTCCATCTTTCATATACTCAATTTATAGACCAAGACAAAATTTTGTCTTTCCAAGATCTTTCATTTTAAATTCTTTCTTTAAATAATCTAATGCTTTAGGAAGCTCTACTGCTTTAGGAAGCTCCCTAGGAGTTCCAATGATATTTAAATCATCAACATACACGGTGATTATAACAAATTTAGATCCAGATCTTTTTATAAAGACACAAGGACAAATTGAATCATTCTTGTACCCTTCTTTCAACAGGTACTCACTTAGGCGATTATACCACATGCGCCCTGATTGTTTCAATCCGTATAAGGATTTTTGAAACTTTATTTAATAAATTTCTTGGAAACCTTAATATGCTTCAGAACAATTTAAATCCTTCAATAATTTTCATTATACGCATATCACGTTTTTCTTCTATTGCCAGATTAAAACCTGAAATGGCGACATCCACCACAGGAGAACATGTCTCTATATAATCAATGCCAGGATATTTACAAATCTTCTTGTGATACAAGTCGTCTTTATGTCTATCGACTTGACCTTTTTATTTTTTGCACAAGAACATATTTATACCTCCACTGGTTTTATACTTTCAGGTGTTGGGACGATCCGTCCAACTTCAAATTTTTCAGGTGAAATCAATTTTTATTGTGTATTTTTCATTTGGCCAATCATTTATCAGTCCAAATTTTATGATAGACTTGAGCTCAAGATCTTCGTCAATATTAATAATATTGAGCGTTACATTATATTAACAATATCGTCGACGATCATTTTATATCGGTTCTACTATTACCCAATAAAGACATAACTTATTGAGATCTTTTTATCTTATTATTTTCAGGTACCTGAGCCTCTCCCATGAGGTCTTATGAAGTGTTATGTCGTGGTGCTATTCTAGAGCACTTGCCTCCTTATTATGACCATCTTGAATATTTGCTCATCTCCTTCTTCAAGGAGTTTTATCTTTGGAACCGATTAGTCTATTATGCTTCATGCATGCCATAGACTCTATTCATTATGAACTTTATTTTATTTGGAGCATTGGCAGCTGAATATGACATTTAGCTTTGGGTCAGCAAATACGTCTGGCAATATTTTGCAAATGAATTATCACTTGAACTTCAAGTTCACATTTTCTCGTACGAGGATCTAGATGTACTCATAATAATTCATTACATGTATTACTTTTTCAGCTGCCCATTTTCTCCCCCTATTATTGGGATCACCAACACATATCCCTAGCCTTATTTGGGGATCCATCTTTGTGCATTATGGTGGAATAATTAATTCATATAGCACATTCATATTTCTAGATGAAAATTATTTGGTTCCTAACACTGAACCGATTGTGATAGGGAGAACTTATCATAACTTGGCTAGATGCGTACAAGTGTTGTTGTATATTAAATAATACATCACATACTAAATTTTATTTTGGCAGTTTTGTTCTCATAACCAATGGTTTAGATATAATTGGAGGCATACGATTTCTGCTAAATCAACTTGGATTTAAACCAGTATTATCAAGATAAATCATCATAATTTATATTCTGAAACTGTGCTCTAATAATTTGAGCAATCAATCTTGCAAAAGCCAAACTGCAAGTTGATAACAAATGCACGTGTGACCATAGAATAGATGCATCTATTAAAATCATATAATAGTAAACGGTCCACATGGAAGGTGACTGGGCCCATATATTTATCACCTTTTATTCATTCCAGAAATCAAGGGATTCAATCCCAACTTTAACTGGTATATCATGAGAATAAGCAGCACAAGAGAATTCTTGAAGAATCTTATATCTCTTCAATATATGCCAATGTAATTCTTAATTAATTTTTTCGCATCATAATTGAACCGAGATGGTCAACCGGTCATGCCAACTAATATTTATTTCAGTAAACCTCTAGTTTACTTGTGGCTTGTAATTACATCATCATGCTTATACCTGTGTAGTACAAATAGAAGAGAAGTCAGGTAACATTTCATATTTACTCGGTATGATTATAGTAATATAAAGATATTCAATCTTCTTTTTATTTATAGTCTCAATATGCCAACCACTTTGGCTAATATATTTGTAAATCAGAATGTTTCTTTTGAGACTTACTACAATATTAATGTCATGAACAATTTCATTCATCCGGGTAGTAACAAATTAGTTCTCTCATAACTCTTAACTGCTTTTGTACTACAAGATCTTTTGTCACACCATCTATATAATGAATGTCTCCTTCACAATGAGAATCATATCATAATAATTGTCATGTTCAAAATCATCATAAGCAAAATAATTTTTTATTATAATTTTTCTTTTAATAACTTTCATAAGGCTTGACAATTTATTTTTTGGCGTATCACATGTATGCGACCAATGATATATTCATGTAACTACACAGTAATATTCATTATCTTTCTTTGTCTCAAACCTCTCTTAAAGGTGAGTTGTAGTATTTATCCAACCATGCACAAGTATATTATTATGCATAATCTTTATCACATATATATTTTCACATTCATTTTCAGGAATGAGTATGCAATGTCAATGTTTATCACAAGTCACATTCTCTTCAAAGAATTTCTCCCTTTTTATAATTACTATAGTGATAACTATTATTATTTTGGTCTTTCGCTCGCTCACATTCATTGGTCAACCACTTGTCTTTATTTAGACTTATCATGCACTACTATCACATTCACTTCAAGAATGGAGTAAATCAAGTGGGACAAGCTTCATGCTTTTTCATGAAAGATACATTATTTTTCTTTAGTTATTATTATTATCAATATGGTGCATTAAGACTCAAACCCAATGCCTTACCCATATAAAGGCATGCTAGGCCATAAAGCGTTGGAACTTGATTCCAACATCTTTTCATCAACATAGTGCGTTGGGACTTGAACACATCGTCTTATCCACAATCTTTGGCATAATAGGCCAAAATTCACTAGGACTTGCACTCGAGCCTTTAAAATATTATTACTTCATAATTATAGGCATAAGTAAATTAACTTTCAAGAAGACTTATATAACTATTTCAATCTTGAAACAGTTCCTCTCCAACAAAAATGTTAGTTAGGATATATGCCATTTTTTAAAAAATGATACAATCACTTTTATATTTTAATAAATTAATTAGGGAAAAAGTGCAGATAACTTATAACCACTTATATTTCAAAGACTATAAGAACTTCCCAAAAAAATTCAATACGGAGGAATGAGCCTTATGTTTCCAGCAAAAATATTTAAGACTTAATGCATAACCGTGACTATTATAAATTATAACTATAATGAGTTTATATTGATTGTATATTCGAATGCCAAATTTGCAAGGTACCGTAAAATCGCCTACATATTTGATAATTTTGCTTTCAATGAAATACATCATGTGATGGTAAAAATATTATTACTAAATTACCTTAATAATTATCTAACATAGTATGTAAACGGTCAGAACATATATATACGTTGGAATATTAATTTTGTCCTATAAGAGATATAGCAAATAAAGACATACCTTTCCTGTTCTTTGTTTCACTGGATACAATTGAAAAAAATATTTTAACTAAATATTGCACATAAGGTTAATGCAAAGATTTAAAAGTATGAATGAGTTTAGATGGAAGTAAAACTTATCTTTGTATTATTTTTCAAGACCATTTTTCATTGTACTTGATCTCATTGTCTGCTTATAATCTACATAGTCTTGACGTAGAAGATCATGAAATGAGCAATTCGTGCTCATAACGTGTTATAAAATAAAAGCAATTTAGTAAAATATGAATAAGAAATGTTGTTATGAAATAAAAGCAATTTAGTAAAACATGAACAAGAAATGGAGATAGAGAGAAGGAAGAGATTTTCTTCTTCAATTGTGTGTATTTTCTTATCTATTACAAGGCCTTTATATAAGCATGAAAAGTGAAGAAAAATATGTCATTGAATATGTCATTACGCATAGAAATATGTCATTAAGTATTTGAGAAGATCATGGAGGAAGAGTAGACATCCACCATAATTTGATTTTTCTTATAACATATATCATTTAGTTTTGCAGTTTTACTTGACCAAATACTTTTAAAATATGGAAAATATTTTCATAGAAAATGTTTTCTTTTGTACCAAATGCCATAGCATACATATATGCGCCCCCAAATTATGTTTTATTGCTGATTTCGTAGCAGCTTATAAAGGGAAAACCGGTTAATTTAATACTGCCTATTGGAGTAGGAGTAGTATAATTTTTTATATCATCGACACTTTACATTCCTTGAATCATGACACAATAGGGGGGAACGAAGTGCATATGACATTTAGTGAAGGGGCAAAGTGTCCTAACGAAATATTAGGAGTCAAATTTTGAATCTCGAAAAATCTGTAGCTTACAGCTTCCTCTCGTAAAAGCGCGGCAAACTAAGAGAGGTTCCACATAACACAAAGGAAGGAGCGAGAACTGAAGCAATGGAAGACTCGGGTGCAATTCTGTGTCAGATCTCTTCGCTCAAGGATATGCTTGATCAGGTGCTTCCACGCAGTTTTATCTCATTCACTGTGTGTGTTTGTGTGTGTGTAAAACTGTAAATATATATATATGTTGTATATTTGTGTATTTATCTGTGTGTGTAATTGTATATTTGTGTATGTCTGTGTGTGTGATAGGTGAATCACATGGTTTAAATTAGCTTATATTGTTGGAATTTCATTCAGGTGAACGAAGAAATTGAGGCGAACATTCAGGCAACGAGAGAGATTGAATCACAAATAGTGAAGTCTGCGGAAGTCGAAAGCGCGTTGGCTGCTCGAGAATCGGAGCTGATGAGAACTGCATATGCACTGCAATTTGAAATCGATGGCTTGATGAGAGTTTATGGTATTTGTGTTAAGAGTATAGAGACTTTGCGTAGCATTTTAATCTGTTTCTTCTTTTTTTTGGTAATTCATTTTTTGTGTTCATCTGTCAATTACTTGCTTTCAGATTCTTTTTTTTTTTTTTTTTTAATTTATGCTAATATTACGATCCTCTGATTTACTGCCCTAAATATGAGCCTAAAACTAAATGTAGAACTTCCAATAGTATTAGTTGTTTTAGGGTTTAAACAATACATGAAACATATACATAAAACTTTTTCTAGGCTGTTTAAGTGGTTGTGAACTGATGATTGACTTTTATTTTCATTACTTTTCTATTTTCCTCTGAATTCTTGTCTTTGTTTTTAGCTGATTCAGAGACCTCTCTCAAACATTTGGACGAAAAGATTTGTTGTCTAAGAACGAGGAGCGATGACATACTTATGAGTATGAATAACAGAAGGTGCTTTTCTTAAACTATGTGACACTTTATGTGTGGAAATGCAAACGACAAGAGTTTATATATCTTTAATAAGGGGCAGCCTCTTTCTGTTGATAAATTCCATATCTCAAGATAACTGTTAGTGAATCTTTAGCATTGACTTTTGCAGGGATGCATTCATGGCGTCGTGCCTGGCTTTTCAAAATGAAGTTTCTGTAAAAGATAATGATGAAGTATGCACTTTGCTAGCAGAGAAAAAGCTGCTACAAAATGAAGTTCGTAGTTTAAACAAGAAAACCAAAGCATTGGAAAGTTCAACAACAGCTTTTGTGGAAGAGGTTCTTGAAGATCTTCAGCAAGCGAAGTCTGGTAACTTTCTCTTCCCGTTAGTTACGTTTCTATCTTCTATCTTGGTATCATTTCTGTTTTTTTTTGTTGTTGTTCTATTCTTGAATTTTGTGATATAATGTCAATAGCTCTTATAGCCTCTTCTTTCTTTTTCGTCTGGGCTTCTGTTTTACGTGTGAACAGCTTGAAATATCATTGCTCTATTTATCAACAACTCTGCAAGAACTTAAAATTGTGTATGCTTGGTAAAAGATACAACAAATGGTGTTTCATTTCAAACCCTTTGGTTGTTCTAAATTGGAATTTGATGTGAATCACAGCTTTAGACGTCGAAATAAGAAGTGGCAATATTGAGAATGAGAAACTGCTCAAAGATATTGACGAATTAAAGAGAACATTGTCTTCACTTATGTTGGCCAGAACGCAGGAAATGGTAATCTTCCTCTGCTTTTCTTTCAAGCTTTCCGTTTAGTGCCATCTCTGACTCTTTTGTAATTTTGTCCCACATCTTTAGCAGGTATCTGGAGCTGGTAATGTTTTAATCCGCTGACCAGTGATAGTTGTTCAAGTCACTTGTATGCTGAAGTTAGCCGTACTTGAATCTGTCAACAGATTACTTTCAATAATTCTAAAGCTTTCAGCTCCAAACTTTCATAGTAGTTAAATGTGAAATAATGCGTTTGACTCGTTGCTGCTAGATTTTCTAACACTTCTAGTTCTAGTTAAGAGTGTTCAAAGTAAAGCAGGTGAACATGTGAACGATCCAGTGAACAGCTTAGTTTGATTATCATTGTTGTGTTCTTTAGCACGTATATTTATAGATAATTGTAAATTTTTCTCAGGTGACCATATCAGTAACTACGTTTATCAGCATTCAGCAACACAAGGGTCGTGCACAGTTCTCCTTATTTGTACTGTTCCACCATAACTCCAACCATCCCCCGCCCCCTTATTCCCCACTCCCTCACCCCATATTCTCAAGATGGTGTCGAGTACGAGTACAAATTGGAAAGAGGAACACTTGACTCAAATTGAATCAGAAGTCATACTTTTGACAGCAGATGAGCTTTACATTCTCTAGCAGCTTAAGTGCCGATCTTTGTAAATACGGGCCTCCGCCCACGTTGGGAATTAAATATCTATCAGGATTGTGGCACTTTGCAACGGGCATTTTTTATTAGCCAGATAAATGAGACTAGTTCTATCTATACTTCAACAAATGAGTGGTAGCATAGATGAGAATATATATTATCTCTATGCAATTTAGGTATAAACTGGGTTTAAATACGACGACGACGACCCAGTAAAATCTCATAAGTGGGGTCTGAGGAGGGTTGTGTGTACGTAGACCTTACCCCTACCCCTATGGGGCAGTGGGGCAGAGAGACTGTTTCCGATAGACCCTCGGCTCAATTGATGGAAAAGACGAGAAGAGACAATATATCAGTATAGTCAATAGAAATCATAGAAATAATAACAGCAACATAAGAACCAAAAAATAAATGACATACAGTAACAATAACCAGTAAATAAGGCACGATGCTATGAAAAGCGGAAGGATAGGGTGAACACAATAATTGTCTAGGAATAGCCCTATCAAACTAGCTTCACCCCAGCTTTGAAGAAAATAATGCTCGACTACCTCCTAACCTACAACCCTAACGCTCGACCTACACACCTTCCTATCAAGGGTCATGTCCTCAGAAATCTGCAGTCATGTCATGTCATGCCTGATCACCTCTCGCTAATACTTCTTAAGCCGCCCTTTACCTTTTCTTGTACCCGCCAAAGCCAACCGTTCACACCTCCTCACCGGAGCATCAAGCCTTCTCCATCGTATGTGCTCGAACCATTTGAGTCTTGCCTCTCGCATCTTGTCATCCACAGGAGTCAAGCCCACCTTCTGCCGAATATCGTCATTCCTAATCTTATCCATCTTAATGTGCCCGCACATCTACCTCAACATCCTTATTTCTGCTACTTTTATCTTCTGGATATGAGAGTTCTTAACCGGCCAGTACTCTGCCCCATACAGTATGGCCGGTCTAACCACTGCTCTATAAAACTTACCTTTGAGTATCAGTGACACTTTCTTGTAACACAAGACTCCAGATGCTAGCCTCTATTTCATCAACCCCACCCATATACGGTGTGGTGTGTGACGTCCTCATCGATCTCTCTGTCCCCTGGATAACCGACCCAAGGTACCTGAAACTACCTCTCCTAGGGATGGCCTGTGATCCAAGCCTCACGTCCATGCCTACTTCACTCAACTCAGTGCTGAACTTGCACTCCAGATATTCTGTCTTAGTCCTGCTCAACTTGAAACCCTCAGACTCAAAGGCATGCCTCCAAACCTCCAACCTCTTGTTAACACCGCCTCACGTCTCATCAATCAGAACTATGTCATCGACGAATAATATACACCATGGCACCTCCCCTTGAATATGATGTGTCAGTGCATCCATCACCAAGACATATAAAAACGGGCTAAGCAGAATTCCTTGGTGTAACCCCATAACAACCGAAAAATGATCCGAGTCGCCTCCCACAGTCCTAACCTGAGTCTTAGCTCCACCATAAATATCCTTGATCGCTCTAATGAATGCTATCGGCACACTCTTTGCTTTCAGGCATCTCCAGAGAACCTTCATAGGGACCTTGTGATACGTTTTCTCCAGGTCAATAAACACAACGTGCAGATCCTTCTAATTCCTATTCCTGTACTGTTCCACCAGCTTCCTAATAAGGCGGATAACTTCCATAGTCGAACGATCCGGCATGAACCGAGCTTGTTTAAATAACCTTTTTAGAATGACGTCGACACGAGAAAAACACCTAAAGTATAATAGATGAGAGGCGCAATCAAGAAATAATCTGTTTCTGAATAAATAAATGACATATTGATTCATAAGATTGATGGAAGTTTGAATGAGATAATCTGATCTAACTCATAAGATACTTTGATGTAACTATTTTCTTTATCCTTTTTTTCTTGGTGGAAAGAGTAGTATATTGTATTAAGTATTATCATACCCAATTTATTATATGATAGATAATAAATTTATAATACCCAATTTATTTGCCTCCAAAACATTTAGGGATCATTTGGTTGCCGGTTAGAGTTATCCAGGTATTAGTTATACAAGTATTAATTATGCAGGAATAAGTAATGCAGGGATTAGTTATGCAGGTATTAGTTATACATGGATTAGTTATGCAATTTTTTTTTTTTTAAATATTTGGTTTGTTGTATTAGAAATTGATATACATTATATAAATTTTAAAGTAAAATATTTATTTACTGATTTTGTCTCTAATCGATTGAGAAGAGGAAAAGCCTAGTAGTGAGGCATCAGTATCTCAATGTTTGTTCTCCAAAGGGTTTGATACAAATAAATCTATAGAAGGAAGCCTTTATGTGTAAAATGATAGGGGTGAATTTGTCATTTCAATATTTCATCCATGTATTACTAATACATGTATTAGTTATTCCACCTTCTACCCCACATAAAATAATACACAGATTGACTCATAACTTATACATGTATTATTTATGTAGAATTGGAAAATGACAACCAAACATGGTATTAGTTATGCTGAATTTTGTACAAAATAACTAATGGCTACCAAACATTGCATAAGTTATGTTGCCCCCAATACATGGATAACTTTACTCCTAACCGCTACCAAACGACCACTTAAGACAGACATAGAAGGGAACTACAAAATGTAATATATGAACAATAGTCTTCTGCATCTTACTACCATATATGACTAATTGATCTGCCAGTTCGTTTTGCTTCCAATAGTCATGTTCAATCAGTGGATCTCCGAGCTATTTCACTAAGGACATGCAATCATGAATAACATTAGAGTAATGTAAAATGATTACCTCTTTCAGTCATCTCCAATGACTCAAATGAGGTAATAGTGCTAATAATTATGCCATTTTAACTATAGTGAGTTATGCCATTTCAATTAGTAGTAGTTAAAATGGTTGTGAAGTGTCCTTTCGTTGGAGGATGCCACTTTAATTCTAAAGTAATCCAAGTTTGAAGTGTCTTAAGTCCGTCAGGATCGGAAATTCAAGGTCTCTTGGGGTACCACAAATAATGGACTTATTAGTTCTTTTTCTATCTATGAAGTAATTTGGCAACGCATACAGGTTCGTGTCGTCATTTGTGACCCATAGGATCTGGAATCGTGACCAAGGTAGTGATAGTATTCATGAGTCGCTAGTTCAACTATCCCTTGAAGACATGATCGAGACTTTAGTTGCCGCCCCCTACTTGCTCATTCGCAATTACATTGAATGGTTGTGATTTCTAGTTAATCAAATGTTCCAAAGAAAAAAAAAAGGATACGTTCTTGCCAAACAGGCTGTAAGCTTCCTATGTTGTTTGAGCCAAACAATGGGCTGATAACCAAATCTAGATGTCCTCTTTTCTTCAACAACAATAATAACTCACTATAATAGCACTAGTGAGTCTGAGGAGTGTAGTATATAGTGTGTACGCAAATATTACTTGCCTGCGTTAGAGAAGTTGTTTCACAGTCGGCTTCCCAATTTTCTTGAAACAAAACAAAAAGAAAAACCCTAGAAAATAACACTCCTATTTATTGCGGAAAGGGGGTAAATAATTAAAAAAATAATAAAAAGGTAAACCTTCGGTCCATCGAACCGTTCATCAACCTCGGCTAACAAACCCTCTCGTCTTCCGCCCACAGACAGATTAGCAGTTCCATTGCCAGAGGTAGGAGAAAATTTTGCTTTTGTGTTTCAGAAATATTCCACTTCTAAGTTCTAACTATTCCGAATCTTTTCTTTAATGGGAGTAAAGTTCCAGGTATCCTAAATTATACGACGTCTTTGGTCTGATTACGACAAATACTTTACCGTCGTCGCTGCTACCGATACAGGTTCGTAAGTTATAAGAAACAGTTAGTATATTTTCCCCTACCGCAACTACATTGCACTTATTTTGGCTAACTTGAGAGGGGTAAGTGTTCTTCACCTAGAATTTATTTTATTCCATGATTTATCTTTATTTTTATCATTTAATTTGTGTTTTGAGTTGAGGAAAATGGAGGTTTTTGAAGAAAATTTTCAAAATGAAAAATCATGATTTGAGGGACGAATTGGTATCGGAATTTGATAATTTATTATGGTTGAATATTTGTATGATTTTGAACTTACCACAATTACAATACTTATCTCTACACAGATCTAGTCGTTGCAATTAAACAAATTTGTTAAACACTTTGTAGTGTCACGTTAGTGTTATAACAGTAAAGTGTAATGGTGCAGACCGCTTTGGCATTTGCAGTTTGTAAATTTGAAAGTGCTTGTCTAAATTTCATTTTGATACTAATTAGTATTTGATGTTTGCCACAGATGATTGTGATTGCTGTGGAGAAATGATCTTGGTGGAGAATTATGTTATTAATTCTGAAGACAACGAGGTCTCAGAGACACTTAAAATGGGCAATTTAACTGGTGGAAAGACTGAAACCAATCTTCCAAATCAATCAGAAGTTGTTATATGTCAAGACTTAAATGGAAGATTGAACGGTGTTGGGTCCACATCTGTTTGTGATTATACCTGTCGTAATGATGGACACTCTGCGGAAGTGTCACAACATTGTACGAGAGATTCAGATGGCATCTCCGATTTGAACCCTGAGCGAGCTGCTATAACTGTGAGGCAGCTGCTATAGTTCATTTTGTATTTTTCAGTGATTTTGAAGGCGTGTGTTTAATGATTCCTTATTGTAATTTTGTTACCACTGCAGAAAAGTGTGAAGCGTGAAAATGACATGACCTTGGAGGATATGTACAATGCTCGGTACAATTTTGACGAGGATGACGATGACAGTGACTGGGAACCATCAGAAAAGCAAATAGAAGTTCCGAGGTGGTTCTGTGTCAATTGTACAATGGTCAATGTAGAGGATGTTTCCAATTGTGAAGTAAGTTGTGTATCTTTTTGGCTATTCTTCTTGCTCTTGTTCAGCATGTCCAGTCTCCTTCTACTGGAGACATTCTATAGGCTGTGGTTTATTTCTTGAATACTGCCTATGCAGGTATGCGGAGAACACAGAGAATCTGGAATCCTTACACGTGGATTTTTTGCTTCTCCATATCTGCCTGTAGAGGATGTCAACCAAGATGAGTTGCCTGTAACTGAAAATTCTGAAGGTTGGTAGTAATTCTTATTAAAATAATACATTTTATTTGGGCTTTTGATTGATTAAAAAACTGACTTTCTTGTGCAATGAACTGTATCATGATTAGTTGAAGTTATCCCATCATACAAAATATGCCCGTAGGAAAGGAATTTTGCAACTTTCCTAGAATAGTCTTAGACAAGGAATCTAGTTGTGGATGACAGTCAACCGATCATGTTAGCTGTGAAATTTATTTACTGGTGGAAGGAATAATGTTTTGGATGTTGAGGTCCACTATGTATCTGCTATTTATGGGTGAGCCTTCGCCTTTTGTGTCCTCTCCTGCCAATGCGGTAACCATGTTTCTTGGTTCCATTTGCTTTACCATGTATTCAGATAGACCCCATCACAGCAAGAAAAGGTCAAATATTTTTAAATTAGAATGGAAGTCCAAAATGTAAGAGTGAGCTTATATGTTTATAACCTCATATTCAGGAGTCATTGTTCAAAATGCTTCTAGAACCAATGTAATTCATTAAAAAGAATAAAGTTGTTGGTTCACCCAAGTATAATTAAATTTTAGTATTTTCCATTTTTTTGATGACTCAAAGCAGATTTGTATCTACCATATGAAAAAGTATATAGTTATGTGGAAGCAAAAGCTGAGCTCAGGGGTGAACTTAGAATATGTGAAGGTAAGGGGTAAAATATTTAGCTCAGCTGGAGCTCTTTAGAAAATGGAAGTTCTCAATCAAATATTTGGGCTTCAGGTGGTTGAGAGACCTGAAGACGTGATTGAGATGGCGTTTGTTTTTGAGGTTTGATAATTTTGTGGATGAACTGTCGTAGGTTATTTAATTGATTGCAAAGTGAAGTCCCTTGGATTTTGAGCAGACGTACCACTTCTAATAGCCTCTAACTTGTAAAACTCATTATTTTCCTTTTCCACTGGTGCATGTATCTATTACTAGTTTTATGTTTGTCTGTGTATTGCACGATATTGTTTATGCTCTCTCTTTTCATTTGTTTTAGCATAGCTAGTATATTGATTCTGCTTCACCGCTGTAGATCCGTGCAAGCAGAGTTCTTTATCATCCTCCACTGCTGTAGGGTTCGATGAAAGGATGTTGCTTCACACTGAAGTATGTTACTTCTCAATTTTTTATCTTCTGGGTTAATCTTTTATTTAATATTTTCTTATGACTTTTCTAGTAATCTAGTCCCATAAATGAGAAAGAGAAAAGAAGAATTCAATTATTGTTTTTTGCATTTTGTTTAGGATATTAGTTAGTGAATATCAGTTTCCTGTTTTGATAAAGGTATTATTTCTGGGTTCTCTTTTGATTGAAAAGGTTGTAATGAAGTCTCATCCACATCCTGAAAGGCCAGACCGCCTCCGAGCCATTGCAGCTAGCCTCGCTACAGCAGGTTTTCTCCTATTCTTGTTATCCGCATGCCGTAGGGAACATTACAGTGTTATAGCCTAGTATTGTAATATGGGCATCCACACTTTCCCCTATTTTATGTGAAGTTGTAGAATATTTAAGTGGTTTAATGCTGTTTAAAATCTATGACATCAGTTCTCTGAAAATGATTGTCTTGTTACTTGTGGTTTCTTGAAATGTTAAGGTATATTTCCGGGGAAGTGCTATCCCATTGCTGCAAGAGAAATTACAAGGGAAGAACTCCAGATGGTGAGATGCTTTCAAGTGCTTGTTGTTTAGTGGGCGAAGGGTTCTGCTATGTGTTGTATTCAGCATTATTTGATATTATCTGTACTAGTGTGCATTCTGAGACCCATAAGTGTTGCAGTCAGTGAAGATGCTAGACTTTGCTTGTACTTTTCTCAAGTTTTTTACATTCTGCAATGTTGAGGTGAATAGCTTAACTAGTTTCAATCTAAAAAGTTGGCTAAGCGTCCTATCTACCTTTAAGTGAAGGGGGAAGCAAAAACAAAACATCCCTTGTAAAGATGGTTTTATTGCTACTTATAGGTTTTGCTTTCTCTAAAATCACAGTCATGGTAAATTATGGTTTATTTGATCTTTAGGGACTGCTAAAAACCAAGTTTTCTACAAATAAAATATGGAAAATGGAAGGCTTCTTATTCAGCGACGACACCCAACAATTTTTAGTATTATGATTTATGTATCGAGAGACGAAGTTCTTTACTTCTAGAAATGAATTAGATTTTTCATATTCTAATTTTATATTTGGATCTTTTAGGTCCACTCCACGGAGAATATCGAAGCCGTTGATATTACCAGGCGTATGCTTGCCAGGTTTGAGAATATTGATCATTTACTTTTCATTTTTGTTGGTGGTTGTTTTATTGTTTTAAGGTAGGTGACTGGTGGTAGAATAGAGAGGTCCAAGGTAAAGTAGAAGCCAAGAAAGCGGCGTATATAAAGCTAGTGGAGAACGCCGACGAGGAGGAGAGGAGGATGCTTAGGGAATGTTATAAGACGGCTAAGAAAGAGGCTAAGTTAGCGGTCACGGCGGCTAAGACTGCAACATCTGAACGTTGGTATGCGGAACTTGGGGGCAGAGGCGGTGACAAGAGACTGTTCAGGTTAGCCAAGGTTCGAGAGAGGAAGTCTCGGGACCTGGACCAAGTGAGGTGCATCAAAGACAAGGATGACAAGGTATTGATGAAGAGAAGTGCATTAGACGCAGGTGGCAGTCATACTTCCACAAACTCTTGAACGAGGATGGGGACATGGACATTGTGCTTGGTGAGTTGGAGAACTCAGAGAACCAGCGTGATTTTAGGTTTTGTAGGCGTATTAAGGTTGAGGAGGTAATGCGAAAGATGAGTAGAGGCAGGGCGACTGGGCCAAACGAGATCCCGGTAGAATTATGGAAGGCCGTGGGACGGGTAGGCTTGGAGTGGCTTACTGGACTGTTTAATGTCATTTTTAGGACTAAGAAGATGCCTCAAGAATGGAGGTGGAGTTTGATGGTCCCGTTGTACCGGGAGGTTGAGGAGGTAATGCGAAAGATGAGTGGAGGCAGGGCGACCGGGCCAGACGAGATCCCGGTAGAATTATGGAAGGCTATGGGACGGGTAGGCTTGGAGTGGCTTACTGGACTGTTTAATGTCATTTTTAGGACTAAGAAGATGCCTCAAGAATGGAGGTGGAGTTTGAGGGTCCCGTTGTACAAGAATAAGGGTGATATCCAAAATTGTAACAACTACAAGGGTATCAAGTTACCGAGTCAGACAATGAAAGTGTGGGAGAGGGTAGTGGAGAGGAGGCTGGGGAGGAGTGTGTCTATTTTGAAGAATCAGTTCGGTTTCATGCCGGGGCGTTCGACCACTGAAGCCATTCATCTTGTGAGAAGGTTGATGGAGCAGTATCGGTAAAGGAAGACGGACCTGCATATGGTGTTCATCGATTTAGAAAAAAACTTACGATAAAGTCCTAATGGAGGTTCTATGGAGATGTCCGGAGGTTAGTGGTGTTCCGGTAGCATACATTAGGGTGATTAAGGATATGTACGATGGAGTGAAGACCCGGGTGAGGATTGTGGGAGGAGACTCAGACTTATTTTCCCTGGCGATGGACCTGCTAACGCGCCACATTCAGGGGGAGGTGCCATGGTGTATGTTATTTGCAGATGGCATAGTGTTAATCGATGAGACGTGCTGCGTGGTTAACGATCGGCTGGAGCTGTGGAGGCAGACCCTGGAGTCTAATGGTTTCAAATTGAGCAAGACAAAAACTGAATACTTGGAGTGCAAGTTCAGTGTGGGGACGCAGGAAACAGAAGCGGAGGTGACGCTTGATACGTAAGTCATCCCTAAGAGAGATAGTTTCAAATATCTTGGGTCTGTTATTCAGGGGAACAGGGAGATTGACGAAGATGTTACGCATCATGTTGGAGCGGGTGGATGAAATGAAGGCTTGCGTCTGGTGTTTTGTGTGATAGGAATGTGTCACTTAGACTTTAAAGGCAAGTTCTACAAAGTGGTAGTTAGGCCGACTATGTTATATGGAGCCGAGTGTGGCCAGTCAAGAAATCTCATGTCCAGAAGATGACAGTAGCAGAGATGAGGATGTTGAGATGGATGTGTGGGCATATCAGGAAATACCGGATTAAGAATGAAGTTATTAGGGACAAGGTGAGTGTGTTCCCCGTGGAAGACAAGTTGCGAGAGTTGAGGCTACACAAATGAGGAGAGACACCGATGCCCTGGTGAGGAGATGTGAGAGGCTGACCATGGCGGGTCAGAGGAGAGGCAGAGAGAGGCCTAGGAAGTATTGGGGAGAGGTGATTAGGCAGGATATGACACTACTTCAGCTTACCGAGGACATGACCCTCAATAGGGAGGTCTGGAGTTCGAGGATTAGGGTTGTGGGTTGACAGGTAGTCGAGAGTCTCTTCTAGTCGTACTAGTAGTATTAGTCCTAGTCCTGTATTCTCATATTCCGAGTTCCTTGTTAGACGATGTGGCATTATTGCCCGTAGTTTTCGCACTACTCTTATTGCTTCGTATTCCTAGTTTCTTTGCTATTACATGTTGTGCTATTTGTTTCTGTTATCTTATTTCCTTTTCATTGTCACTGTTTGTTTATTGTGTCCTTTTCACTGTTCTTGAGCCGAGGGTCTATCGGAAACAACCTCTTTTCCTTCATAAGGTAGGGGTAAGGTTTGCGTACACATTATCCTCCCCAGACCCCACGAGTGGGATTGCACTGGTTTTGTTGTTGTTTTTTTGTTTTGTTTTAAGGTAATCGTTGTACTGGGACTATTCTCATGATATAGAAAATCTTATAATTAGTATTTATCTTGATCAAGAGCTTTTCAAAATGGCAGTTATTTTACACCTGATACATATGCAAATGAACATTCAGCGTGTGCTGCCAGGCTTGCAGCAGGTTTATGTGCTGACCTTGCTTCAGCAATTTTCTCCGGGCGTGTCAAAAATGGTTTTGCTCTGGTAATAATTTGCATTTGATTTGGCGTTCTCCATATAAGAAGAAAATCCACCCTCATATATTCTTTATAAAAAATGAGTCAGGTTCGTCCTCCCGGCCACCATGCTGGTGTGAAACAGGCCATGGGCTTCTGTCTCCACAACAATGCAGCAATTGCTGCATCAGCAGCTGAGGCCGCTGGTGCAAAGAAGGTGTTAATAGTTGATTGGGTAATTACTAATGCTATATCTTTATCCTTGATTGCATTTGCTTTCAGTTAACATGGGATATTTTACTCGTGTAATACACAAGAAATGCAAAAGTTGTTAACCTATTCGGTAATTTATTTTCTCATTTCTGCAGGATGTTCATCATGGGAATGGTACACAAGAAATATTTGAGAGAAGAAAATCTGTAAGCTATGAATTGCTAAACTGAGTTTGTGTTATGATCAATCTTTTGCTAAACACTGAAATGGGCCTTCATGTTGCCACTCGAGATACCCTTCTTTTCTATCCCTTTGATAATACTGTCTTTGTCCCAGTTTCTGTACACATATCTTGATTAGCAGAATATGTTAAGAAATTAGTATGACTTTACATTTTTATTGAATGCAGTTATTGAAATATTGGAAATCTTGTAAAGTTAATTGATAAGCAAAACATCTACACCGCGAATTATAAACAGAATATTAATTTACTGGGATAATTTTATTTCCAAAAATTTTTAGACATCTTAAAATGAGAATGTTTATCACATGATTTGGGACACGGGGAGTGCATTATAAATCATTTCCCTACAGTGCAAATCTGTTATTTGGTAGGGAGAAATTCTTTATGACTGAATGTTGTGGTACTCTTACTGAGCAGGTTTTGTATATATCATTGCACAGACATGAGGGTGGAAGATTCTACCCTGGTACAGGAGCTGCCGATGAGGTACTCGTTTCTCATCAAAATAACCCTTAAATTTGAGTTAATTCATTTTAAGCTCTTTCTAGAAAAGGCGTCCATAGATCATGATTTTCATGTGTGTTTTGTTTTGAAATCACATTCATTAGAGATGCATTTGGATGTCACAGTTTATATTCCTATTTTGCAGGTTGGTTCCATGGGCGCAGAAGGATACTGTGTGAATATTCCTTGGAGCCGTGGGGGAGTGGGTGACAAGGATTACATTTTTGCATTTGAGCAAGTTGTGCTTCCTATAGGTATTTTTTATTTATCTATGAAGAAATTATGTAAAATCAAACCTTACTAAAAAGAAACTATGAAATAAACTAGTAGAAAAAGAAAGTGAGGATACTTGGAAAAGGTGATTTAGTGAAGTGCCAGGCTGAGGCTAGATAATATCCCTTGTTGACATAAGCCAAAGTCAAGCATCCATGATTGCCAAGTAAATGTGGGCATGTTATGCTCCTTTCTTGATAGTTTATGACTGGGATTCCAAAAGCTAGTTCTTACTTGCACAGAGAGGACTCCATCAAAGACAAATGAACTTGTGCATGATGTCTTTAGTTTACCTTTTCTTAAAATAAAAAATTGGAGCTTATTGATAAATGGTAAATGGAACCCCTTCCACATTTTTTTTACACTTGGATACTGATTAACATGTACCTTGGGGAGCACGTACCTACGTACTTCATGTTTCGAGGAGTCATCATGAATTTTTACTAGGTTTATTTTGAGTGTCAACATGCAACCTTCCTCCTTTATTTAGGTTTGTGACCGGCCATATGAGCAAGCTCACACAGGTAGGAGGATGGATAAACTAGATGTTGTGACGAAAGTCACATGAAAAATGGCACCACTATGTATTTTTTCAGCTAATATGGAGAGAGAAGTTGAGGAACTTTTGAAGATTCGAAAAACTAATTCATGTCATTCAAAAACTCGCTTTTATTCCGTTGTTACTTTGTGTAGAGAGGAAATACCATGTTGTGTTGATGGTTGGATTTTTGGTGGCTTATTTTGAACACCATCTTCATGTACATTTATCAAATTCTTGACCCTTCTGCATGTTGATCAAATTAGTTTGTTATATTTTTCATCAGCGTTATATGCATTATGCATATTTTAGTGGTTGATTATTTGTAGCTCACTTGGTTTCTTGTTCTTATGAACATAGTAGTCTTAATCTATGCGCATTGCGCGTATACCCAATTTCAATGAGTAATTTTTAAAAAAAAAAATCACATAAATATTATTTAAAAGTTATTTTTGGATGTTATAAAATAAAAGCCCAAGCTCTTAAAATTGATATATGTTTTAAACAAATGTTGATCTTATATAGCTAACTCATTGAAAGAGGAAGCTCTGTCTCATAGAAGTCGCTCATTCATCGTTCAATGTATTCACCTTAATTTTGTTCCAATTTATAATTTTATTATCTAATTTTCACAAGTTATCATATTTCCTTTTTAGTTTCAGCAAGACACATAATCCTTGAAGATTTAAGAGTTTGTTTTAAAAATATTTTTATCAAGTTTATTCGAGAAGACAAAAGTAGGCTCAACTATACTTTTATTACGATTCTTCAGCAATTTTTCAAATAACACTAATTAAAGAATTGACTCATATGTCTTCTCAATTTATTTCCCTCAAAGGTTTCATTGTTACCCTTTTAGTGAGGTTTTAGTTACTAAATAAAAGGGCAGCCCGGTGCATGTTTTAGTTACTAAATAAAAAAGGAAAAGTTTGAATTCATTTTGTCTTTTATTGTTTCATTCCCGTTTCTTCAAGTGTGTATTTTAATCAAGTTAACTCTTAATACTGAACTATAACTAATTTTGCTCTATTTTTATTTGTTTCATCATCAGCGGTCTTTTAAGCAACAAATTTATGGTCCCCACGATTTGAGTTAACTTGAAAAATAATTTTACTTTTAAGAATTTAAAATACTTAATTATTTGTTCTCAATATTAAAATAAATAATTTTTTTGATTATTCGAATTCTTAATATTAGCTCATATCAAATATTAAATATTTAATTGTTCTATATTATTCGCAATAAAGAATTCTATTTCCAAATGGTAAAGGAATTGCATTTTTGCACTTTGTGTTTGCTGAAGTGTTAGTGTTATTGTTATTGACTTTCTTCAACCATTTTTCTTTCTCTATCTTTCACTTTTATATTATTAAAAATATTTTTTAGTTGTTTGTTCTAAGTGTTGAGTGTAATTTTTTAACACATAGCTTTGTATATGTATATATATTTTATTACTATAAATTAAAATTATACCCCAAGGATAAAAGAACACATGAAATTTAATTTTGTAAACTGTTACTATTTATTGACATGGGTAACTATGGAGTCTGAATCAAATAAATACACAGTAGATCGTAAGGGCAGCCCGGTGCACGTTTTAGTTACTAAATAAAAAAGGAAAATAATTAGACGACTCATTTTGAATTCATTTTGTCTTTTATTGTTTCATTCTCATTTCTTCAAGTGTGTATTTTAATCAAGTTAACTCTTAATACTGAACTATAACTAATTTTGCTCTATTTTTATTTGTTTCATCATCAGCGGTCTTTTATGCAACAAATTTATGGTCCCCACGATTTGAGTTAACTTGAAAAATAATTTTACTTTTAAGAATTTAAAATACTTATTTATTTGTTCTCAATATTAAAATAAATATTTTTTTTGCTTATTCGAATTCTTAATGTTAGCTCATATCAAATATTAAATATTTAATTGTTCTATATTATTCTCAATAAAGAATTCGATTTCCAAATGGTAAAGGAATTGCATTTTTGCACTTTGTGTTTGCTGAAGTGTTAGTGTTATTGACTTTCTTCAATCATTTTTCTTTCTCTATCTTTCTCTTTTATATTATTAAAAATATTTTTTAGTTGTTTGTTCTAAGTGTTGAGTGTAATTTTTTAACACATAGCTTTGTATATGTATATATATTTTATTACTATAAATTAAAATTATACCCCAAGGATAAAAGAACACATGAAATTTAATTTTGTAAACTGTTACTATTTATTGACCTGGGTAACTATGGTGCCTGAATCGAATAAATATACCGTAGATCGTTCTTATATAAGTTTAATATAACTATTTCTCCTATATATTTTTCTTATTTATGGAATCGTTTGTATCATCCTATATTTTAAAATGAGTAAATTAATATTGATGTTCTTATAAGATTAAAATAACTATTTCTCCTATTTTTCTAATTTATGGAATCGTTCGTATCATCCTATATTTTAGTCGAAGTAAATTAAAGATGATAAGGATGTTCTTATATAAGATTAATATAACTATTTCTCCTATATATTTTTCTTATTTATGGAATCGTTTGTATCATCCTATATTTTAAAATGAGTAAATTAATATTGATGTTCTTATAAGATTAAAATAACTATTTCTCCTATTTTTCTAATTTATGGAATCGTTCGTATCATCCTATATTTTAGTCGAAGTAAATTAAAGATGATAAGGGTAGTTTATTAAGAAGAATTACTCAAATAGCTGCGCATCCAACCACTTAAACTAAAAATAGCCGGTGGAGGTATAATATATGCATAATTTATGTATTATATGTGTATAATTGTATATTATCAATGTATAATCTATGTATATGGCTAGAAAAAGTAAACAATGAATATGACCGGCTATTTGTGTAAAGATCCCTATTAAAGGTAAAATCTTCATGATTATAAAGTCCTAAATATTAGGAGTTTTTGTCTAGTTCAAATAAGGAAAGGTTTATAGTCAAAATTTTTGTTAACTTCAAAGTCCTAAATATTAGGAAAATAATTACTAAATTATAATTTTGCCTGATATAAAACAAGTTTTTAAAGTGTTAAAAAAATGAACATACATTTCGCTAAGGGGCTTCGTGCTTTTAATAAAATATAGATATTGACATAGATTTATTTCTCTTTAGAAAATAGGAAAAACAAGAAAGAAAGCGAACTCATTAACTTCTCTATTTCCACCTTGTTGCAGCTTTGGACTTCAATCCAGACTTTACTATCATTTCAGCAGGATTTGATGCTGCTAGGGGTGATCCCCTTGGTTGCTGTGATGTAAGAATTTTTCTAAGTATCGACTAGTTTAATGTTGTACTCATTTCTCCTCTTGTATGTTGCATGTGCTACGTTGTGTTACCTTTGGGATCATCTTTGCAGGTAACTCCTGCTGGTTATGCATCAATGACTCAAAGGTTGAGTGCATTGTCAGGTGGAAAATTGCTTGTTATTCTTGAGGGCGGGTTTGTGTCTTTTCACTGCTCCTTTATCTTGTTGTTTAGTCCAAGAGAACTGGAGATTTATATGTTTGCTTGTTTTGAATGGCAATGTTTTGCAGCTACAATCTTCGTTCAATTTCATCATCAGCTACATCAGTGATTAAGGTAAAATTTACTCTAATTTAGGCAGAGGTAGTGAATGGTGGAGAGGGAAGAACTGACAAACAGCGCATGTAAAAGAACTTACTGTTGGAACAAAAGAAAGAACTTACATTGTCTCCCATTAAACTTACAGTTTGAAAGAGGAAAAGAACTTGCAGTGTCAGGAGGGTGTGTTTTTATCAGTGTGGACAAATACATAGAGGATGTCAAGACTCGAGGGGAAAAAACCAAGACATTATTCTTTCCCCTCTAGTCTTACTTCACTTCTATCATGACTATCACTACTAATTCAGTGTGATGAATCTTTCAACTGCTTCCGGTTGTACGTGCATAGTGCAAAAAGTTCAGGCTTCTTGGTCAGGACCAGGTGGCTTGATATTGTATTAGTCATCTTTTTGAGTAATGGCATGCTTTGACCTATTATTTTTTAAACACATTGCTTCGTACATCAAGCATATTTTGAAATCCTGGTTGAGTAATGTAGAATGAATTGTTGAGTGATGGCATGCTTTGACCTATTGTTTTTTTTAAACACGTTGCTTTGTGCATCAAGCATATTTTGAAATCCTGGCTGCGCAATGTAGAATGAATTGTACATTCTTATGTGTTTTTCTACAAGGGGACTATGCATCCAGCATCTTTTTCAGTTCACTTCACGAGCAGATAAACATAAACCAGAGAAATTATTAATGCGACTAGAACAATCAACTCTTTGGATAATTTTAAGGTTTCATGACTAGGATTTACATCTTTTACTGAAGCGAGCTTTTCTGGCAGTATGTTTGGAGAAGTCTAGATTACAAATTGTGGATATATCACACAGTTTGTTCCTTTTTTGGTAATGCTACTTTTAACTAGATTATTCTAGATCCTGAACATGCGTTGATGCTGCATTCTTAATAGTGATGGGGTGGTGACTTGGAAACTGCAGAACATTTTGTTTTGAAGATTTATCCTTCAAACTGCTGGTGTGTGCAGAAGTTGATTTCTTTTCTGATGTTGTCCTTTCTTATGTAGGTTTTGCTTGGTGAAAGTCCTGTGATTGACCTAGACAATACTGTACCTTCCAAATCTGGATTGCAAAGTGTTATGGATGTTTTAAAGATTCAGATGAACTATTGGCCTACATTGGAGACAAACTTCATCAAATTGCAGTCAAAATGGGGACACTATGTTTTTCAGGACACAAGTAAGTTACTTGAATTTACTCTGGGCTCCATATCTGAGGTCCGTGTTTTCTTTTTTGTCTCTAGTTTGGATGATAAGCTTTTGTTTTCTCTTTTAGTCTATAGAGTTTCTCCAGTTAGTCCTGTGATTTTTGTGTCAACTGTCACTGCTTTATAAATGTGCAACAATTCAAAAATTTCAGTTAAAATTCGAGAAATATACAACAATTCTGTGACCTACCTGAAATGCAATATTCTATAGCAGAATGAAGCTGGCCTCTCATATACTGATTGGTGCAGCTTCTATTTTCTTCACTAAAATATGGTAAAAATTCATCAAATGTGAAGCTGAATGATCACCTAATATCAAAAATAGTTTCAACTCTGAGGATGGTAAAGGATCAAAATAAACCCCAATTGAAATCCTTTGGCACTTGTTGGTAGTATATAAATGTGGAGGCCTTATGCATATCAGCTGATAATTCCCAATACTTTTTCTGTATAAAGTGCATTGGTCGTTGAGTGTTGAATTGATCATTTCTTTGAATGATAAGTTTCAGGACAGTTAGCTTTCTGTATAGTCTTTTAGACACTAAATTCTGCAATGGTGTTGATGAGGATTGGGCTTCTAGTGTGTTTAACTATATCCTTGTTGGCCCTGATGCAGGAAAACAGGTTAAGCGAAGACGCAGGACTGGTCTACCAATATGGTGGCGATGGGGACGAAAGAGGTGGTTGTATCAGATACTGTCCAAGCAGCTGCGAGCAAAATCCTGTTGTAACTATTCTTGTGGATGTTGACTCCCTTTGTAATCTACATACATTAGGTCTTAGACCATGCTGCTGTTTTGTACTTGAGTGAAACTAGCGTCGCCTAATATTCTTTTTTTGGTCATTATGCTTAGACTTCCATCGCCCCCTGGACAGACTTGGAATAGTAGTTTCAATTTGTAGTGGTCTAATTCTAGTACTGCCTAATTTTCTAATTTACCAGCATGTGTATGAACGACTATGGTTTCAAAGAACTTGCAGTAATCAACAAACGAGCTGAAAAATGGTTACTTCCCTTATTTGTTTACTGTGCCCATTCATATAATTGGCAGGTTGTTTCATAATATTTTTAGTGAAATAGCTTGCCGTCAAGAATTACATTGGCATTTGCCCTTTGGGAATTGCTATGCAGAAAAGCAGAAGTCCAATTGTATGATGCATGAGAGCGCTGTTGGTTATAAATATCTAAAGTACGGAGGGAAAGAGGAACTCTCGTAGCCTCGTAGGTTAAACATCGCTGTTCCTCAACGGTTAATAGGTTTAAGTTATAAGGGTTTGCGCATTATTTATGGAACTTCAATTGGGATTAAAATATGTTGCACTTTAATTTTATATTTTAATTTACACTTGATTTTTTTTATAACTGTTGATACTGCCTTTTTTTCTTTTCTTTTTAAAAGTGTTAAGACTGCTTTGTTTGAGCAACACAGTCTTCCCACTTGTGGGATGGGATTATATTGGGTTTTATTTGTTGGAAATTATTTTATAAAAGATGTAGGGAAAGAAAAAAAAAGATTCTAGATTTTCAAGAGAAAGTTCCAAAGTTCCTCTCTTCTTTTTCTCCACATAACCTTCATTTGTTGTTTTCCGCGGACCCCCACCATCCTGTACCACTGAAGCTATTGCTTTTTATTTTTCTTGCGTTCCCTGTTCTTATTGGTGGATTTGGGTACTGTACACTTCCTCTACTTTTGGCTGCCAATGTACTCGAATTGCAAATTAGATGCCAAAAAGAACCCCTTGTACGTTGTGCAAAAGAATTGTTGATTAACCCCTCAAAAACATATAGAAACTAAACTCTAGTATTTACAAATTTCTCAATTGCATAAAAAAGAACAATTGGAACAACTAAAAGATACTTAAAACAAGGCAGGAGCCTTTCAAAAATTCAGTTTCACCAGCAGCTAAAAAAACATTTATGTTATGACTCTATAGTCTATAGAATTAGAAAAAAAAAAATCGAGTAATATGCACAATTTACTGGTGCATAGGTGGCGGGTGCGGCGGCGGTATGGGATATGCAACTGGAAGAACATAAGGAGGATGGTGTCCATGAGGAAGCATAACTGGAGTTCCGACGGCGGACGCCATGTGACTGGGCGGAGCAGCGACGGGATGTCCCATCGGAGCACCGTACATGCTGAAACCATGCATATTGGGCTGGTTTCTATGCTTGATATTGGGCCCAAGTGCAGCTGGATTTGATGGATTTGGATTGGGCTGTTGGCCCGTAATAGGAGCCTGATGAATTGATACATCTCCACCGTTAATACTTGTAATATCATGAATACTTGACCTTCTTCTATCTCTATTCATTGAATTTAAACGAATAAAGTACTTTTGGGCATGACTAGCCACTTGTGTTGGTGTTCTTGATATCACAAAATTCCTTGAGATACTTCTCCAATCTCCTTTCCCAAATTTGTCTAAACCTAGCAAAAATAACCTGTAAACCAAACAAAAGAGATAAAATCAGACATAGCATTACAAATTGTCTGAATTAGTACGTACAACAATAATAATAAATATAACGTCGCCTGAATGAATTATTTCTGACCAAGTTACTCTATTTAAACTATCTCATATCAAATATTATGCACATACAATAATTTTATTAGAAGTTGTATAACTAAAATTTTTCTAAAAGACTAAATTGCTCCAGGATCTTTAGTAAAAATTTCTAAGTTAGTGCAATTGAATTTCCTTTTTACTGCCGTACCTATAGTGAAATTTCCTATATCTAAATTAGTGCAACAATAATAACTAAGTACCAATGCCAAACAAGTTATGACTCTCACCAATTGAACTACAATCTAGGGAAATACGGCATATTTAGCAAAAAAAATGATTCTTTTCCATTTAATCCTCAACTCAAAGTCTAAATTAGTGCAATTGAGAAAAAAAAATTCAGTTCCGTACCTATGTTCTTCTTCAGTCCAAGGAATACCCTTTCGTCTTTCTTGTTCAGCCTTAGAATTTCCTTTACCAGAATGGCCAATCGGGTCATGTGTTGGACCCGAAAATCCATTTACATAACCACAATTGGAGCGTCGGTCCACTGACCCAGAATAACCTAAATTGGTTTCCTTATTTGAAGAGGAAGAAGATTCTTCTCCTATGTAATTGGGAAGTGGAACGTGACCAGCATCAATGGCTGCAACATCATCAACAAGGAGCTGATAATGTCGTTTGATTTCGTCAATGGTTTTTGTGGGGACCACTGCAGCAAATTTCTCCCATTGTTGTTCAGAATCCTCAACCCAGTGCATTGCAATTGCATTTTCAAAAGCTTTTTCTTCTTCTTTGCTCCACACTTCTGAAGGTAAATCTGAAACTGACATATTTCTTTTTTATTTGCTGCGTTTTTATTTTTCAGTTTAATACAACTTTTTTCCAATTAGGGAGAAGGAAAATAGTTGGTGCACAGGAATAGAAAGGTAGTAGAGAGAAAATATGAGAGTGCAGGATAAGAATGGGAGGTATCAATTGTATTAATGGAGAAGGAGGACCACTTGGGAAATTGAAGGGGATGGGCTGATTTGTCACGTTCGTAACTAAGTCATGCAACAAAATTACAAAAAAAGAAATAAAATAATATTCGAGAATAACTTTGGTTGTGTATTTTTATTCCGGTTTGGAGTCAATATATAGGTATAAACTTTAGCTTACAATAAGGAAAATGAAAATTAAGAAGGAAATAAACACGGAATCAATTAAGGATTCTAAGTAATGTAAATATTACTATATGTACAAAAGGGGAAACTAATATAAAGTTGTATATACAAGATCTTATATAAAGGAAAGCAAAATTTGAAGAAGGAAATAAAGAGTAAAAGATGCTATGCAGGAAATCAATTACGGGTACTAATAAGTAAACGAAATATCCTATGTACAAAAAAGGAAAATAGATAAGACAAAATTAATTAAAATTTAGTATACAAAGGAAAATAATTCAAGATCTAATTTTCACATATATATTAAGCTCATGTCGACCAAAAGCAAGAAGAATAATTAAAAGAGAAAGCTATGATTAAGAGGGTGGAATTAAAAGATAGAAACATGCAGTAAAAATTGGCATCCATTTGAAAAGTGGCAACTTACTGCCTCTTCCTTTTTGTGACTTGACTCAATCTGATATAGCTATTTTAACACTTAGCAATGATTGAGAGGGTGAATGGCGTTAAATGCAATGAGAGGCTCCTATAAAAGTCTTGTCTGACACTACCAGTTGACAATCATGTATATATGACTAGTATTTGCGGTAAAATATTTACTTGCAACAATTTTTATATTAAATTTATAAATACATAATAACACATATTTGAACAAAAGCTTTATAATTAAATTATGATTAATTAATTTATATTTTTATATTATTAAATTACTTAATTATGGTTGTTTGATATTTGTTTGGTATAAATATCCGATGCAAGTAAATTTTTACTTATTTCTCCGTAGCTAATTTCTTGAAATATAAGGGTTTTCTTTTTCATGATTTCTTTAGTTAAGACTCTAGCTAATGTACCCTTTTTTTTGGTCCGACATGTTTATTCTTAGCTTTGTAATGGTGGCTAAAAATGGGAAGAAGTGCGATAGGGGTCGCTGGAAGCCTGGAACCAGGGGTGGCAACGGGCGGGTCGAGTAGGTAATGCAAAAACGGATAAGTTATCTGATCCGGCTCATATTTAATATAGATAGAAAATGGGTTAACTGACGGATAATATGAATATCTATATTATTCATGGTTTCTTGAATATAATCATTTTTGGGAGAAGTTCTAGTCTCCCAAATTTGAGAAAACCCAATTTGAGTATTTACAAATGTAAAAGTTAAACCCATTAGTTATTCATTGCTTATCCATTTTCTAAGTGGATAATATGGTTCTTGTACATATTTGATCTATTTTAAAAAAATTATTATTTAATTTATTTTTTACTGGATAATAAAAATATCTCGCATCTATGTAGGGTCGGGGATGGAAGTTATGAAGATCTTCTATATTTTGTACCAAACATGAAGGTCTGATAAAATCATAATCACAACCCAACTGGCTTTTGGTCCAATAGGTTCAATTTTTTCTTTCCCAAATACTTATTGATTACTATTTATAATTATTACTTTGATACTTAAAAACAATTTGATGTAATGCTTTGTTTTTGTCCTAATTGATTCTGTTTCGACGTTAGAAATATATTCATTTTTTTTTTGCAAAAATTAAACATTTTTATCTATAGATCGGCTTGGAGTATCAGAATCCCTTAAGTGGAAAATTCAAATGAATTATGTTAACACAGAATACAGATACACAAACGCAAAAGAAGCAAACTGTATCTCACAGTAAAAAAGGATAAAAAGAGGACAAGGGTAAAAAAGGAGAAGAATGGTTATACGTGGAAATATGGAACTGAAAGACATAAATTGAGGAAGTAGGCGTATATGGAAAGAATTTGAGTAATGATTTTTTTCACAATTTGGCACTTTTGTCTTCAATCATATTATTCATGTACTACGTGGCCTTCTCTCCTTCTCTACTTCATGCCAAAGTATGCCCATCTTGTCAATGAGATGTAACATAAAATAATCAAAAACGTCAAAAGAAAAAAAAAATTAGAAAAAGTTTGAATAAAATATATGACATCGAAAAGTAAGAGAACAGGAGAGGGGGCGAGGAGTTGCGCCAACTAATTTATGTATGAATAGATATTATAAAATAATAATGCAGTTATTCTGTTTCATTTTCGTAGAAGGAAATCAATTATGTGAACGATTGAATACAACTTTTTAGACAACGCTGTCTCAAAAATAGTTGTCAATTTTGCACCCGAGCATCAAACTATGTCTCATTTTGCTAGAATTTCTTTTAAATGCGTTCTTTCATCATTTCCATGTAACTTCTAAATATCTAAAGTTATTTTCAACAAAAAGAAATGGCTGTAAAAGTTGATCTACTGATTCTCAATAATCGCAAAGTAACACAAATTGGGACAAAGAAAGTAGTCGAAGTATGTAACCAAAAAATTCTAAATGTCCCCAAATAAAAATAAAAACTTCAAATTAAGATTATAGGATAAAACATTAAATCAGAAACTAATATGTAGCATGTTATATTTATAGAAAGGAAAAGAAAAGAAAAGAGGGGTCAATTAAGAAGAAAAAGATGTTGTCTATATAAATCCGACGTCAGTCATCGATCATACACATAATAATGATACCTAAGATGACAAAAGTCTATTTTTGCGTCTCTTCAAAATCTATCAAAATCCAGTACTACGTCCAAATCCGAGGCTCGTTGCCTCTATTTCAAATATTTTCAAAGGGCAAAGGTTCATAAATCTTTGTGGCACTAAAAAACTTTAATTTTTATTGAAAGAACAAGTCTCTGTCAAACCATAATTTCACTTTCTTTGATAACTAATCTGTCTCCTTGATATTTATGACAAGTCACAAGGACCGCAATACTAGCAACTTTTACTTGTAATCACATGACATTTCAAACTTCATACATATCATCCACCAATTATCTTTATAGGATAAGGTTTAAACAAATTTTGGTATTATTTAACCGCCCTAAACCTTGGACTTTTTTAGATCAATAGACCTTCGTGGTCCGGTCCTTCTCCAGACCCCTCGCATAGCAGAAGTTTAGTGCATCGGGCTGTCCTTTTATAAGGTTCACAGCGACAGTGCTTTCATATCTGACATGCCATATTTGTAATCAACAGGATAACTGTGACTGACAATCTCTAACTGAGCACAACCTTAGAGAATTCTTCGTTAATAGATAAATCTGAAACAATAACTCTCAGAAATAGAATACAGTAATTGTAGCAAACTGCAGATTTGAAACTACATGAGGCAAGGATGCTTGAGCTTTTATAGGAGAATCAACTGAGCTGCAATTAAAGATTTAAAGGATACCAAATGACAGAAAAAGCCGAGGGGGAAGAGGGGGGGGGGGGTGGAGATGGACTATCTTGGACAGAGTGTGATTGTAGCAAGACTTGGCCAAGTTTTCTATAATAAAAAAAAGTTAAAACCCCCTTTGAGGTTTTTATATACAGGATCTTCTTCCATTGTTTCAACGAAATGCAAACATTGGCACTCCACTTGTAACATGACTGGTCTAATCATGCACTATATGAACTGATATCCTTGGGAGTTGAGGGGAAACAAAAACCAAAGAGGGTGCACTTCATTAAGAAAGATTTAAATTGAAATGTGGAGACAAAGCTGGAGTTTTACAGCGAAAAGGCTCATAATTTTTTCCCTTTCAGTAGTGAGTTAAAAAAACAGATATCTATTCATCCTGAAACATCTTATAACAATCATTCTTTGGAAACATGCGAATACCAATTCAGAAGAAGAATGTAATCTCAGTCCACCGCACAGCTTCAACAGACGAGGGTTCTTTGCCAAAATTATCTGGAGGAAAGGTATAAAATCATGGTTGCAATCAATATATCCTGTGAATGCAAAATGGAAATCTGAGGCAAGACTTAACTGACCTAGCAGCAGAATCATTGAGAAGTCCAGCTCCTGCAAGAAATTACAGTGGAGAAGAGGACATTCTACATCTTCTAGCGGCATCATAAAACTCTCAATTCAGCTGTCTGATTCTATCCGTCTCATAAGCTCGTGTCATCTGGTTGAATTAGAGGGAAGTTCACCATCTTGTACAGCTCTATCAAGGAATCCTGTACTTTCATGATTTCCTTGTACAAGTGCTGCCCTCTCAGGGTTCATTAGCATAAGCTGCTGCACGTCCTTTGGAAGGACATTAAACACTGCCTGAAGATCCCCCCTTAGTTTGAAGCAAGTGGCATCAGAACCTGTCTCGGTAGTGCTGGACTGCTGCAGCAAAACATTGCCATCAAGAAAGATATATTGTCATGACGATTGATGATTAACAGAAGAGAGTGGTAATAGGCCAATAGCTGGCCCTATGAAGGTAAAAGATGTCGAGCAGAAGACTAGATCACCTCAAGTTGAAAAACAGTAAAAATATCCCATGCTGAAAATTTATATAATACCAGTGAAGTCCGATTCTTTCATATTATTCTGTTGCATTTTTTTCTAATTTGTAATTCTGTGACATTGCTAAACCAAACATGTAAAATCAAAGCCAATAAACAGTGTAGTTTGCAGTTCAAGGTGCAAAAATTAAACTGGAAAAAGCCATCTTCAGCGAATATGAATCCAAATATAATGGGTAATATGTGAGTATGAATAATGGATGGTGGTCACTTTCTCTTATTTAAGAAGTGCGACTAGGAATCCAAAAATAATGGATAATATGTGAGTATTTCCAAAATTCTAAACATGACATGACTATAGTTGGCATTTGGCAATACTATCTCAGCTCAAAATAATTGATATTTGTCGAGGCTATGTACAAGAATATGGTAAATGTGAATCTATCATCAGCTAAAGAGAAAAATGAAGGTGACAAGGAAATACAGCATGGATGTACAGCTAGAGGCTGCAATTTCGTGTGCAAACAAGTTTAAGATCTATCAACAATATATCCGCAGCTAAACTAAGATTTACCTTTCACTTCTTTATTTCCTTTTCCTTTCCTTTGTCTACTGATTCAGCTTATAAGACTTGGAAGGCTTAAATGACAAAAGACTAAATGGAAGTTCGTTTAAATTGCTTAGCTTCTATAAATGCATGATTACTTCTTCAGTAACTAAAATAAAGTAGAATAGACTTATTATAGAGGCAAAATAACCCCTGAGTACAGGTAAAAATAAGTTGCACACAGGTAAGACTTTTCTTGTTAAAGCGCGAAATGCGCAGAACTGCAAATAATTAGATATGTTTTCACCCTCTATCCCATCTTAAATATCTGTCAGGCTTGGGTTCTTTACAAGATCAAATAACTAACTAAGTCCTTCCAAGCCCTGTAAATATCTCTTTAAATTTGTCAGTGCACAATCAAGCTGATCATGATGCATTCTTTTATGCTAAGTTTGGTTCCAGGAAGGGGAGGAGGAGGGTGAAGGAGAGAAATGAAATTGTTTAGTTCCCCGAAGAAAATTATTTGATGACTTATTTCTGGTTGTTGGTGTGGTTGCAAGGAAGTGAAATGTGATATGCTTCTTCCTTTCCATCGCATTTTGGAAGAGTTGGAAAGGCAAACATGAAAAGGTATCCAACCCCTTCACATTTAGTTCCCCTCCTCATTTAGTCTCTTACCAAATAAAGGGAAACAACCTATATGACTCCACCTCCTCTAATCCTCCTATTTTCATCTGAAGCAAAGATGGGGTCGCCTACCATGATAACTTGTTCCCTGGAGTAATATGGCCTTCCCCGTTTGAGTGCTTCAAAATTCGTTGCTTAGACTAGTCAACCTTTTTTTTTATGAAGTAAGAGAATTTCATTTAAAGGCATCAAGAAGATGCATAGCAAAACTATACAACATAAGAGTGTCTGCTTATGTATAAAAACTTACTGAATGACTAAGGAGCAGACACAACCCAAAAAGACTTCAATACTAGTTACAGGGGCCTGATTGAACCAACTAAAAAGGCTTATTATACAATTAGCTTTAAGAATGTGAATAGGAGTTGAAATCCCATCAAAGCATCTATGATTCCTCTCATTCCAAATGCACCAAAAAATAAAAGCAGGCACCATTTGCCAAGTTTTTTTTGATGGTCTTCCCAACTCTCCATGAACACCAGCTTTCATAAGCATCATTAATACTGTAAGGCATGACCTGGGCAAGTCCAAAAACTGATAAAAACATACTCCAAACGTCAGCTGCTACTGTACAGTGAAGAAACATGTCTCACTCTCAGATTCCCCTTGACACATATAACATCTATTCACAGTAGGAATGATTCTTCTGCTAAGGTTGTCTAGAGTAAGTAAGGCCTCGTACAAAGTTGTCCAGGTAAAACCAATTACTTTTATAGGGAGTTTGGTCTTCCGTATAAGTTTCCATGGCCATTTATCAATCAATTCCTTGTTGGAGCATAGATTGTCATATCCACTCTTGACAGTGTAGCTTCTTTCTTTGGATTCTCCCCATTCTAGCTTCAATCTTAGGTTGCATAGACTAATCAACCTAATGCACTCTTTCATCTATCTAGTAGAATAGTAGAAGATAGAAAAGATGCTAAAACTTCCTCAAAAGGAAAATTACTAAAAGAAATGCAGAGTAAATATAAATTAAATTAATTACATACCAATTATGAGAAAGACAAAAAGGAAATTGAATATATCTTTTCTTTTTTTATCAGTAAACAGGAAAGACCTACCATTTATCTTGGCAATTGTTATAAATGGACATAGCTAATGGGTTATAATAACTCCTCATGGTGTAGCAAAATTATCGCTACAATCATTATCAAGGAGCTCCTCTGGTTCCACAAGCAATCAATGTACTTGAGATGCATTAGGTGTTTGCACAGCTTTTATTTTCAGGAGATAGTCAATCATCGCAATGGATAATCAATTGCTTCATTCAACCTTTCAAACTTTCATCTAGATAAGATAACTGAATTATTCAGGAAAGGGCTGTGAAAATTTAATTGAAAGCTCAGAAATCAAATTTCTTAGTTTGACTTGTTTTTGAGTAACTAAAGTATAAAGTTTGCCCATGGTTGCTGTGTGAAAAGACTAATTTCAATTTAGAAGAACTGAAATTGTAACTGCGGGGCTGTTGCATAGTTTGACTCATGTGTTGAAAAAAATCATTTATTTTTACACGTTCCCAGTAAAATTGAGGAAGATCAAGGTTTAAAACAAACTTCTAATAAAATGTATGAAACCTATTCTGGTAGAAGTGAAAAAGCACACCACTATATCTTACAACATCAAATCCCTTATAAGACCAATTCCAGACCCATCCACAATATTCATCTTCGTTAACCAAGATTAAGAGCCCGTTTGGACATAAGAAATTTTTTCCTTTTTTCCAAAAAATTTTCACTATTTTCGAAATCAGCGTTTGTTCATAAAATTTTCAATTTTCACTTGGAGATGCATTTTGAAAATTTTCGAAAAATTAAAAAACTCCAAAACGCTGTTTTTCAAAATTTTCACTCAAATCACTCACAAAACTTCAAAAACAACCCAAAATTATATTCATGTCCAAACACAACTCTAAATTTCAAATACCATTTTCACTTGAAAATTGTTTTCCCCCTATTTTGGAATTTTACAATTCTTATGTCCAAACGCCCACTAAGTGTCTGTTTTTTTCCAAATGAACATAAGATGTATGTCGTCTTATGTTAACCAAGCATAAAAAGTTATCTAATCTGCACTACTCTATCATCTTCACAGGTCTAGTCAGAAATTAATCAGGCGCTCGCGTCACTGTCAACGTGTAAATGCCTCGCACATCATGCCCCAGACCTCTGATTCAACCAAGGAATATGCAGGTTATAACTTACTAAACTAACTACTAACATGACAAGAAGTATAGTGCAATGGCAGCAAGCGAATCTCCGACATATTCACTCTGATGTCCTGACTAGTTGCTTTCTATGTGCAGTAAGTCGCAGGATAAAAGTCATGTTTGAACATATTCTGCATTGACACTCAAATGGTATAGGAGGTTAAGAAACGACATAGCCAGACACCGGTATTTACAGTGAGGCCAAAAGCATATACTAGCCCCTAATTGCTTCTAGTGGGTACACAAAATAATCTTAAAACTGATCTAACAAGAGCTTTGCCACAGTAAATTTGCCCATTTTCACGAAAAATGAAAACTAAGGAATAAATTAAACAGCACATCAAATTGATAAAAATATATTCACTAAATGATTAAGACAAATAACTGTTGGTATTGTAAACATAATGGATGGCTTTCTGTACTTGCCAATATAGAACGAGAAGGGGAGAAACATGCCTTAAATGGCAGAATAACTCCAGAGTTAGTCCAATATCTTCATTGTTTTATTTAGTTCTTTTTTAGAAAATTCAACATAAATTTCCTTTTGAGGTGTCATGTCATCACATGCTTGTTCCAATTGGAACCACATATAAAGTTTGTCGCTTATTTTTACGTTATTCCTTTATGGAACTCTCCAGCCCAGGGATGGGAAGGTGATTGCTTGTCCTTAATCTGTTCATTAACCAATATGGAATCATTAAAGCTTCTACACAGGCACACAAAAGATAAATAAATAGATAAAAACAAAAGGAAATAGACAAGCATCATGGAAGTAAATGATGCGCCTTAAACGCAATGAGATATTTCAGAAAATAATGTGATAATACACACACACACACACACATATAGGAAGATTTATGTGTTAGCACCGGAGTTTAGTATCAGTAGTATATGTAGTAATAAACAATCTCTATCTCTCTATAGAACATGATATTATTGTCTCTTTTTTCTTTTTTTGGGAGGGGGTGATAAGTACATACTTTAGTCACTTAGAAAAGAATGATCAAATATCATCTGACAATCACATATCTAACTCATAACCAAATTTCTTAGTTTCATTTTCTAATTCAGTATAAGACAACAACAACAAACCCAGTATAATCCCACAAGTGGAGTCTGGGGAGGGTAATATGTACGCAGACCTTACCCCTACCTTGCGAAGGTAGAGAGGTTGTTTCCAATAGACCCTTTCGATAATTCAGTATAAGCATTTCAATATTTCTGTATATATCCCTTATAGGTGAAAAACTACTCAATAGTCAGAATACCCTCGAGAGAAGAAAATGGAACTGTCACTATAAGTTTAGGAAAGTACATGCCTGCATTTCTCCAAGAAGATGCCTCTCAATTCCATTAAACGTATCAACTATCTCCAACTCAGACATTCTAGATATCAATTGTTGTATGTCAGCCCTCATTCTAGCTTGCCTCCAAAGCCTATACTGTTCTTGTTCAGCAACAGCACGCTTTCGTTGAAACCAAGGCAAAAAGTTGTGCCCTTTCAGAAACCGCCTGTATGGGTACAAGTAATCATTTCATTTTGAGGCAAGCGACAATCTGTTAATCACGTGTATAACAGTTTGCTAGTAAGCGTTGAAGAGAAAAACCCTAAGTGGTTAAAAGAAGAGTATTCAAGAAGAAACACTGACCATTTTTTACCTGTAAAGGTCCAGCCAGTTGGATTTCATCCTCTTCAACAGAAACTTCCCAGGACCCCTTGCGGATAAGCTAGCGAGGAAGTCCTCAGCATTAAATGTGGGTAGAGGAGGAGGATCAACATATGGAGAAGATCCTTCAGAAGGTGTTGTTGGTCTATAATATGGGCCAAATGGGGCCAAGAAGTTGGTTGTCAGCTCTAAGAAGTGCCGACGAAGTATGTCATTATTAACAACTGACATTGATTCCTCTACCCTGGGTGACAAACCTGCATCAATTAGCCTATTCAAGATTGAAGTGTCTGGCTTTGTAATTGGAGCATAACTGCTCCAAATGGCTTCCTTGTGCTCAGTCATCAGGCAGAGTGGGCCATCTCTCCTCAATTTCATAGCATTCAAAAAATTTGAAGGCGCAAACTTCCTCAAAGAAAGATTAGGAAGACTAAGTCCTTCAGGTCCAACCGGAATTCTGCCAGTTGAAGCTCTAGCAGCAAATGGCAGTCGAGTTGCATTCATGGTAGGATTTCCAACCGATAAGACGTGTGGAATACTTCGAAGGGCTTTCAAGAAAAAGAGGTTGGTCACACCCAAAATCATTGGAGGAAATGCAGCGCCTTCTTGAAGGGAGTTTAAATGAGCAAAATCGGGATCATGAATAGTAAAGTAAGGCCTGAAATCAATGCTACAAAGAAGCGGAGCAACCAAACTAACCAAACCAGCAACAGCTTCACAACACTGAGGTGGCGTTGGCGCTATGATAAGAATGGGTTCTCCAATAAGTAACAATTCCCATAACTTCCAAAGCTGCATTAAAAGTCCCCTAAACGTCCCAAAGAGATCTGCGTCATGGAAAAGACCTTGTGGAACTGATTGATTGGAAGGAAGAAACGGGGCTATTGGAGAAGCCAACTCTTCAAAAAGTACTCCACAATCCAAAGGCATACAATGGGCAGGTGGCAAGTTCACTTTAAGAGTAGCATTACCAATTGGAAGCTCCATTAACTGACCAGGTACAGGAGCAGGCCACATTGATACATAAGCAGCAATAAAATTAAGGGCTTTCTTTCCAATGTCGAAGTACAAAGGACCCATGATCTGCAGCAAAGGTCTAAAGACACTAGAAAACGGGTTGTGTGAAAGAATTACCACAGACTTCTGCTCACCACCCCGTTTTAGCCTTTCATCGTGTCTCTGCCTATTAAACACAAAACCATACAAATATCTAGAATTCACCCCGGTTTGAATTCTACTGCGGTGTTTTAACACCTTATCAGTAGCTGTCACTCGAGTATTATCTACTTCAACTATCTCGGATGAAGGCAGAGGATTCCCCTGCCTCCGGACACGAAAGAAAAAGATACAATCATGGATGCTTGATCGGTTATGATTCTGAGAAACAGAATCCGGAAATGAGCTAAATGCAACTTCAAGCTCCTCATTGTGCGTTAAACAACCCGAGGGGTAACATTCTTCAATGAGCTGTCCTTGTTCTAGATCAAACCTAATGATGCAGAACCCAACTACCCACTGCTGTAAAGCTTTTTCATCTATTTTCAAATTATCAGCTTCTGATTTCACCGAAAATGATGGTGATCTGCTCATTTCCGGCTACTTCAAAAAACTACAACATATTCATACTAATAAAATTTGGCTTCCCATTTCTCATTCCAGAAAAATATACAGAAACTTGTATAACCTATTCAACCTGTAAAATTAAAGCATTAACTCATTAAGCATCATATAGGAAATTAAAGAAAGCTCAATTGGATAATGAAGCAAAACCAAATAAATAAAACTAGGGTACATGTATTTGGCACCTGAATCCAACAAAGATATATCTGCTGTAGAAGGATCGGAAAACAAAAGCTTGAGTGATTAATAAAAACAAGTGGGTCACGGTTCAGTTATTAAAAAACAACTGCGTCTGGATCCAATGCGCTTGTTATTTATCAGCAAAGGGGGCAAAAAGAAGAAACAAACAAGTGGGTCTATCCAAGAATTTGAATGTGAGGGAACAGAGAGGGTTAACAGCTGGGAACGGGCTTGCGACTATCAGCAGAAATAATCCAAAATTAGTAGATTTTGAAATTGGGTTTTATAGGGAGGATAGAGGTCTCTTTCAAATCGAACTTAGCAGAAAATGGAAATGATTTGGATTTCCCTTTTTCTCTTTTTCGGATACTCGTCTCTCTCAACCCAAAAAATCCTTTTTTGCTGGTTTCGCCTTGAACCAGAGTAATAATGAAAATAAGATAAATTTGTTTTTACGAGACTCGGGCTGCTTTTTTGTGGGGTGCGGGGAAAAAAGTGCACAGTCAGCACACATATGTTTTTACTCTTAAGCCTATTTAGAATGTATTTAGTACTTAATAAATTTTTATCCGCCCGAACGAAAATACCTCTGTGCTAGACATGGGTAATGTCTAAATATTAAGTACATGTTGTTCTTAACTTCATGAATATTGTGTAAATATTAAGGACAAAGTGTGCTATACTTGCACCTTCCGTTGTTAAACTTTAGGACATCATGTCCATAACTTCATATGTGCAGTGTAAAATGTTAAGGACATTACGTCCTTAATTTCATGTGTGCAGTGTAAATGTTAAGGACATAATGTCCTTAACTTCATGTGTGCAGTATAAATATTAAGGACATAATGTCCTTAACTTATATTTGCACCTTCTGTTGTTAAACTTTAGGACCTCATGTCCTTAACTTTATATGTGCAATGTAAATGTTAAGGACATGATGTCCTTAATTTTATGTGTGCAACATAAATATTAAGAATATAGTGTTCTTAACTTTATGAGTATTGTGTAAATATTAAAGACATGGTGCCCTTAACTTCATGAATGCTGTGTAAATATTAAGGACAAAATGTCTTGTATTTGCACCTTCCGTTGTTAAACTTTAGGACATCATGTCATTAACTTTATACGTGCAGTGTAAATGTTAAGGACATTGCGTCCTTAACTTCATGTGTGCAGTGTAAATGTTAAGGACACCATGTCCTTAATATTTACACAGCACTCATGAAGAAATGGTGAAAATATACTTTCGTATTAATTTTAATAGAGTAGTGGTTATTTTTACTTAGCATTAAAAATATTGGATAAAAACTAAATACCATATTAAAAAGTGGCTATCCCACGCTATTTCTACGCTTTTGGGAGACAATAGTAAGACAATGCATATAAACTAAAAATGAATTACCAAATGAAAGTTAAAAAAAATTGTCGAGATTAAATTGTAGAACCCTAGTTGTTGTCTTTCTTAAAAAAATAAAAAATAAAAAAATGTTTTGATGATTTTCTCACCTTTGCCTTTTCCAAAAAATAATATTACTCCCAACATTTAATTTACATGATACTCTTGTTTTCAATTTTTGGACCTGACGAAATATTTGGCACAATTGTTTTAACAATATTATGTTTTACGCAATTTACAACTACTTGAAGGAATTATGCAAATCTTGTATGTTAATACCTTGTTTCACTAACACTAATATTAGATTTTCCGTCAAACACTATCACAAATTGAAATGGGTGGAGTCATACTAAACAACTAGCCAAAAGAAACTCACATCTCCTAATGAAGTGTTTTTTGGGTGAATTGCCAGTATTATTTCAGAAAAAACTGATCCTATAAGCCAGAAATTATAAATCCTTTTACAAACTGGAATTAAAGTTTAAGGTGGAATCTTCACCATTTTTAGTTCTTGGTATAATCTACTTGTTTTGCTTTCGGATCAATTATTGCGTATACCTCTGTATACGGTCGAAATAGATTTCGACCTTCGTACGTTTGATCGAGTTCGAATGGTAAGCGACCGAAGTGAGACTTCGAGACGAGTTCCGAAGATAGTACAAATGAGCTTCGAGCTCCAAGACCGATCGAGGAATCGGCTCGGTATCATTATCGAGCCCATGACCAAATCGAACCGCAAGGCAACGTGAAGGTTGTCGGAGACGCACAGACCGATTGACACTCACCCCAAATGTCAAACTCGAACCAAGGCTGAGGGCTCGACCCAATACCGAGCTCGAGCCAGTATCGAACTCGCAGACAAGAGTCGTTGCAACCGCACTAGGGGAGAGAATCTTGGCAGGAATCTAGGAAGAGACAATTCATCATGGGTTCTCCATTATATATTTTTTATTATAAATAAAGTAAGATCCCTCTACTATAAAAGGGGGAATCCTTGTAAGCACAGGGCAGGTTCACACATTGTAAAAAAAGACCACTCCTCTTATTGAAGAATAAATCTCCTAAGCTTGTTTTACTCAGCATACTCACTCTTCTTGTCCAATAATCCGTTTTTATAGCCAAGAATCTAAACATTTCCACTTCTACGTACGATTTATGTCAAGCTATATCACATATCCTTAGAACTACTTATAAATTTAACTATATCCGATTTTTTGGGTAAATAGTTTGGCGCCCACCGTGGGGCTAAGGGTAATAGTGGTTGTTTGATACAAATCTGCAATACACACCAGTTTACAACTTTGAATCAGCAATGGTAAACCCTCGATTGATGGCTTTACCTATCGACCACGAAGCCGGCCTTCAAGATGAAACCAACAACTTGATACCCAGGGCCGGAAGGCCACTTAACGATGTCACTGAAGCTCGAGTCGAAGTACCTGAAATCTTAGTCGAAGTACCGCTAGATGTCAATTCACAAGTGGCTCTTGAGGCGAACCAACGTTCTGAACCGAAAAAAAGCATTCAGAGCGGTACTCGATCCGTAGCTCGAGACACCCATAACGTGGAGGAGATTGGAGTCAGCTTACGGATGATCTTCGAGATGTTACAAACCCAGCAAATGGCGATAGCTCAGTTGCAGAGCTAAACTCAGGTACAAAGCAGACCGGAGCCCAATCCGCTTTGATAAATCACCTACAGAACGGAGCCAGCCATAGTGAAGTCAAACGAGCAAGAATCGGGGACTACTCCCGAAATTACTAAATTGCTCGAGGAACTCAGAAAATGAGTAGAAGCCAACGATAAAAAAGTAGAAACATATAATTCCAGGGTCGATCAGATCCCGGGAGCTCCACCAATGATAAAAGGGTTGGATTCGAAAACATTCATATAAAAGCCTTTTCCCTCGAGTGCAGCCCCAAAACCAATCCCCAAAAAATTCCGTATGCCCGAAATTTCCAAATATAACGGTACGACTGATCCCAACGAACACGTCACCTCTTGCACGTATGCCATCAAGGGTAACGATTTGGAAGACGATGAGATCGAATCCGTGTTATTGAAAAAATTCGGAGAGACCCTCTCGAAAGGAGCGATGATTTGGTATCATAATCTGCCACCAAATTCCATCGATTCTTTTGTCATGCTAGCAAATTCGTTTGTAAAGACACATGCTGGTGCCATAAAGGTTGCAACAAGAAAATCAGACCTTTTCAAAGTAAAACAAAGGGGTAATGAAATGCTGAGGGAGTTCGTGTCCCGATTTCAAATGAAACGCATGGAATTGCCACCGGTCACAGACGACTGGACCGTCCAAGCTTTCACCCAAGGGTTGAACGAGCAAAGTTCAATATCATCACGTCGGTTGAAGCAAAATTTGATCGAGTATCCAGCAATAACTTGGGTAGATGCACACAACCGATATCAGTAAAAAAATTAGGGTCGAAGACGACCAATTGGGAGCTCCTTCCGGATCCATGCATCAGAACATGACAACTATTAAAAACCAGAGGGACATCGACAGAGAGCAAAGGCCGAACAAAGACCGATATCAACCGTACGTCGCAAATCGAATGAACAACGTTCAACGTACAATGCCGCTCGGAACAATCAAAGGAGTGATCAAGGAAAATATTCTCGGGGGCTTATGAGCAAGAGTTGCTTTGATAAATATGTCGATCCTATAGAGGCACCTCGGCTATCGGAGTACAATTTCAGCATCGACGCTTCGGGCATTGTATCGGCGATCGGAAGAATCAAAGATACTGGGTGGCCCGGACCCATGCAAACCGACCCTTCCCAAAGGAACCCGAATTCGATGTGCAATTATCATGGTAAGCATGGCCACATGACCGAGGATTGCAAACAATTAAGAGAAGAGGTAGCCCGTCTATTCAATGAGGGACACCTTCGAGAGTTCCTCAGTGACCGAGCCAATAATCACTTAAGAGAAAGGGACGCCAGCAAAAAAGATAACCAAGAGGAACCTCTGCATATTATTCATATGATCATCGGTGGGGTCGATACTCCATAGGGACCCATGCTCAAATATGGCAAGATACCGGCCATAGGGGAAAAATGAACACGAGGCTATGTACCCAAGGGCACTTTATTATTCGGAATTGAAGAAGCCGAGGGCATATCTCAACCTCACAATGACGCTATGGTAATTTCTATCCTATTAAATAAAGTTCAAGTTAAGCGTGTCTTAGTGGATCCATGTAGCTCTGTGAATATTATCCGATCTTGGGTAGTAGAGAAGCTCGGTTTACAAAATCAAGTTGTGCCCGCAGCTCGGGTCTTAAACGGCTTCAATATGGCCAGTGAAACAACCAAAAGGGGAAATTATTCTGCCCGTAAATGTGGCTGGAACCATCCAAAACACCAAGTTCCACTTAATCGAAGGCGATATGAGATACAATGCCCTACTCGGAAGACCATGGATCCATAATATGAGGGTAGTGCCTTCGACTCTACACCAAGTGATGAAATTCCCTACGTCGGACGGCGTGAAAACAGTATACGGGGAGCAACATGCCACGAAGGAAATGTTTGCGGTCGATGATATAACACTGATACCAACGTTATCGGCCTCATAAAGGTCGAGCACAAAAGATAGACAAGAAACCAAATAGCAATCACAACAACCAGTCTCGACCGAATCGGTGAAGCAAGAAATAGAAGATGGCGAGGAAGAGTTTCCGACACCTCGAGCTCTCATCGTCCCTGACGACTCCGACGTCACCAAGTTGATGATCGAAGAACTGGAGTAGGTTATATTAATCGAACGTCTGCCCAATAGAAAGGTATACCTGGGAACGGGGTTGACCCCCGAACTCAGGAAAAAACTTATTCAATTTCTTATTGATAACATAGATTGTTTTGCTTGGTCCCATTTAGACATGACAGGGATCCCACCATCGATAACAACGCACCAGCTGAGTTTGGACCCTAGGTTCAAACCGGTGAAGAAAAAAATAAGACCTCAATCCGAGGTAAAACACGCATTTATAAGAGATGAGTTAACTAAACTTCTCAAAATATGGTCAATTCGGGGAGTAAAATATCCCGAATGGTTAGACAATGTGGTTGTAGTCCCCCCAAAAGGGAACAAACTTAGAATGTGCGTAGATTATAAAGATCTAAACAAAGCATGTCCTAAAGATTCGTTTCCACTGCCTAGCATCGATCGCTTGATCGATGCCACAGCCGGCCACGAGATCCTCACTTTTCTCGACGCCTATTCCGGGTACAATCAAATTAGCATGAACTCGGAGGACCAAGAAAAAACTTCATTTGTCACTAAGTATGGAACCTATTGCTATAATGTAATGCCATTCGGGCTAAAAAACACAGGGGGTACGTACCAACGCCTAGTGAATAAAATGTTCGAAGAACAAATAGGTAAATCGATGAAAGTTTACATTGATGACATGCTAGTTAAGTCCCTGCGCGCAGAGGACCATTTGACTCATTTGCAGGAAACGTTCAAAGTTTTAAGGAAATACAACATGAAGCTCAACCCAGAGATATGTGCTTTCGGGGTTGGATCGGGCAAGTTCCTCAGGTTCATGGTGTCGGACCAGGGGATCAAGATCAACCCTGACAAAATCAAAGTCATCGAAGACATCACCGTCGTGGATAGTGTGAAAGCAGTACAAAGTCTAACCGGACGGATAACTGCCTTAGGCCGATTCATTTCAAAGTCGTCAGATCGAAGCCAAAAAAATTTCTCTCTGCTCAAAAAGAAGAACGATTTCACCTGTACCCCAGAATGCCAACATGCACTTGAAAAACTGAAGCGGTACCTATCGAGCCCACAATTACTTCACACTCCGAAGACAGATGTGCCGTCGAACTCAGTGGGTACGATATTGAATATCGGCCTCGAACGACCATCAAGTCCCAAATTTTAGCAGACTTCGTGGATGATTTCACACCAACCCTCGCACCCGAAGTTGAAAAGGAACTCTTGTTAAAATCAGGTACATCATCGAGGGTTTGAACCCTCTACACAAATGGTGCTTCAAATGTGAAGGGATCCGGGCTTGACATCGTATTAAAACCTCCCACAGGTGGCATTATTAGGCAATCCATAAAAACTACTAGATTAACTAACAATGAGGCCGAGTATGAGGCCATGATTGCAGGTCTCGAGCTAGCTAAGAGCTTGGGAGCAGAAGTCATTGAAGCCAAATGTGACTCTTTGCTAGTGGTGAACCAAGTGAACAAAGCTTTCGAAGTTCGAGAAGGTATGATGCAGAGGTATTTGGACAAACTACAGGTAACTCTACACCGTTTCAAAGAATGGACCCTACAACATGTGCCTTGAGAACAAAACAGTGAGCCCGACGCACTCGCAAATCCGGGGTCATCGGTCGAAGAAGATAAGATCGACTCGGGGACTATCGAGATCTATAATCAAGGGAGGGAATGCCGAGATAAATTCCATAAGATTAACCTGGGATTGGAGGAATAAGTATATTGAATACTTAAAGAACGAAAAACTCCCATCGAACTCTAAAGAATCGAGGGTTCTACGAACCAAGGCTGCTCGATTCACGTTGGTGGAAGATGGAACATTGTACAGAAGGACTTTCGACGGACCACTGGCAGTATGCTTGGGACCAGGGGACACCGATTATGTTTTACGGGATGTCCATGAAGGCACATGTGGAAACCACTCCGGCGCGGAACCACTAATTCGCAAAATCATGAGAGCAGGATACTACTGGGATAGCATGGAAAAGGACACTAAGGAGTTCGTTCGAAAATGCGATAAATGTCAAAGGTTTGCACCAATGATCCATCAACCCGGATAGCAGCTTCATTCAGTCATTTCTACATGGTCATTCATGAAATGGGGAATGGATATCGTCGGCCCTCTACCATTGGCCCCAGTAAAGCTAAATTCATTTTGTTTATGATTGACTATTTCTCTAAATGGGTTGAAGCACAAGCGTTCGAAAAAGTAAGAGAGAAATAGGTTATAGATTTCATGTGGGATCACATCGTGTGTAGATTTGGTATACCAGCAGAAATAACATGTGACAATGGTAAGCAATTTATCGGCGGTAAAGTGACAAAATTTCTCGAAGATCATAAAATAAAAAGGATAATGTCAACACCATATCATCCTAGTGGGAATGGACAGGCCGAATCAACGAACAAGATTATCATCCAAAACATAAAGAAAAGATTGAATGAAGCTAAAGGAAAGTGGAGAGAAATTTTGCCCGAAGTCCTTTAGGCATATCGGTCAACATCTAAATCCAGTACAGGAGCGACTCCATTTTTCTTAGTGTATGGCTCCGAAGCTTTAATTCCGGTCGAATTAGGGGAACTAAGCGCAAGGTTCTGACATATATCGGAAGAATCAAACTACAAGGCAATGAATACTAACCTCGAATTATTAGATGAAAAAAGAGAAGCGACACTGGTTCGAATGGCTGCACAAAAATAACGAATCGAAAGGAACTACAACAGAAGAACCAACCTCCGCCATTTCAAGACCGGGGACTTGGTCCTAAAGAAGGTCACCGTCAACACTCGAGATCCTAATGAAGGGAAGCTCGGTCCAAATTGGGAAGGACCCTATCAAGTCCTCGATATAGTCGGGAAAGGGTCTTATAAACTTGGAGCAATGGATGGAAAACCATTACCAAACAATTGGAACATATCGCTTCTCAAACGATATTATTGTTAAGGTATGATTTTCTCTTCTCTATTGTCTATATACGTATATTCGACACTAACTCATTGCAGGAATTCGACAAAAAACATCAAGACCTCTGGTTTCAAAGCACGTGTTGTACTCTTTTTCCCTTAAGTTCGGCTTTTTATCCCAAATGGATTTTTTCGGCAAGGTTTTTAACGAGGCAACAACTATGTGCTACCCGAGGACAAATCAATAGTATCTGAGTCTCCTTCGTAATCAACCTCGAATACTGGGGGGCTACCATTCGAATAAATCAAGTTCGGCACAAGAAAGTTATTTCATATCAAATTCATGACGAACAGGGTCTCGATAGAGAAAAGTGTAAGGGCCAAATGGTCAAAACGAACCATGCCCACGTAGTTTTGCTCGAACTCTGGCACAAGATACAAACACATGTATAATGACTTATAAAGGAGAACTTCTTCTTTTTTCAGATATCTCACACCTTGAAAAGATCTTCCTACTTCATGATTCAAACAGGCTTAAAGGCCAACCACCATCAAAAGGATTTTTGATATAAGCGATCATAAAAAGCCTACGGGCTAAGATACTTTGAGTTCGAGTTCGAAACGATCACTCACTCAATTATTAAAGCCTAAGGGCTATCTTACTTCGAGTTCGAGCAATCGCTCACTCGGTCATAAAAAGCCTACGGGCTAAGATACTTTGAGTTCGAGTTCGAGTTCGAAACAATCACTCACTCAATTATTAAAGCCTAAGGGCTATCTTACTTCGAGTTCGAGCAATCACTCACTCGATCATAAAAGGCCTACGGGCTACGATACTCTGAGTTCGAGTTCGAAACAATCACTCACTCAATTATTAAAGCCTAAGGGCTATCTTACTTCGAGTTCGAGCAATCGCTCACTCGGTCATAAAAAGCCTACGGGCTAAGATACTTTGAGTTCGAGTTCGAGTTCGAAACAATCACTCACTCAATTATTAAAGCCTAAGGGCTATCTTACTTCGAGTTCGAGCAATCACTCACTCGATCATAAAAGGCCTAAGGGCTACGATACTCTGAGTTCGAGTTCGAAACAATCACTCACTCAATTATTAAAGCATAAGGGCTATCTTATTTCGAGTTCGAGCAATCACTCACTCGATCATAAAAAGCCTACGGGCTAAATATTTTGAGTTCGAGTTCGAAACAATCACTCACTCAATCATAAAAAGCCTACGGGCTACGATTCTTTAAGTTCGAGTTCGAATCATTCACTTGACTACTAAGCCTGTGGGCTACTTTTATTTCGAGTTCGAGCAAACACTCACTCGTCCATAAAGGCTACGAAGGCCGAATTCGATGAAATCGCCTAAATCCTTATGAAACCATTCGCAAGGCATGAATGAAATCTTCACAAGGCAAGAAAGCAGAAGCAAGTCAGTAAAAGAAAAAGATATTAGTATAAATATACAAAGATTGTTTACATGAATAAATGCAACATAGAAGCTAAGGGCTAAGCTTCTGGGTTATCATCGAAATGGGTCTCTTCTCCACCGGGCTCCCCTATTATCAGACCCGCTCTTGCTACGATCATCATCATCATCATCATTGTCGCCATCAGAAGCCAAGGCTTCAGCATCAGCTTCGAGTTCTTTGGCCCTCTTTATCTCTTCAGCAAGATCGAAACCTCTAGTGTGTATCGCCTCGAGGGTCTCCCTCCGAGATCGACACTTAGCAAGTTCGACAACCCAATGTGCTCGAGTGTCGGCAGTATCCGCTGCCTCTCTTGCCTCCATTTGAGCAGCCTCGACATCGGCTCGATACACAACAATAGACTTGTCCGCCATGACTTTCGATGACTCAATATCCACCTTGGCCTCAGCTAGCCTTGTTTCAAGCTCCTCGATCCTCTTGGCCTGAGCCGAACCTTTTTGCTTGATGCTTCGAAGCTGAACATCGACCGATGATAATCTGGCCAAGATAGTTTCTTTTTCTGCAGCCAGGTGGTTGATAATCTCCTTCTACCGATCACATTCGGCCTTAATTTGATCGACTTCTTCCCGAAGCAACCCAATCTTTTCAACCTTTTGCTGCAGCTGAGATAACGAAGGGTTAGCTTCCAAAGTTGGGTCAAACCCATATTCTAACAGAACAAGACTCACCTGCTTATCTAGTTCGGCCTCTTCTTCACGAGCCTTAGCCAAATCTGCTTGGAGGTCCCTTATAACCTCGTCCTTTTGGCCACAAAGAAGCCGCTGAAAATCTCTCTCCCCCGAGACCTTCTGAAGCTCGACCTCACACTGGCTGAGGTCGGCTCGAAACTTGCTAATGGCCTGCACAGAAGGGAAAAAACACAAGTCAGGTTTAGAAAAGAATGAAGAAACCAAGCGCAGTAAAATCATTACCCGAGAAATAAAACATTGGGCCTCTTCTAGGAGAAGAGAAGCGTCACTAATATCGGAGGCATCACCGACTCCAGTAAAGTAATCCCGAAAAGGATCCCCTACACTAGAGCCTCCGCCCATATCGGGGGTCTTCAATTCTCGAGTTTCCTTTAACGCCTCCTCAGAAAAGGTCGGAAGAGAAGGCAAATGACCCACTATCATGGCCCCGAGCGAATCGCTCGGGACATTCTGATCGAGACTCGGGGTATCGGAACTGTCCCCGACCGGTGTAGCCGTCATCGGCTCAGAAGGTCTGGCGACCTTGATAGCTTTCGCGGATCAGACCACCAAAGCCAAAGCATATTCTTCTTCTTCTTCTTCTTCTTCTTCTTCTCTCAGTCGTTGGACCGAGTCCATCGAAAGAGCAATTGTCTTCCTCCTCACCCTTCGAGTTTTGGGCTTGAGGTCCTCTGACCGAGAGACAACTTTTCGCTTTTTATCTTTCCCCGGTTTCGGGACCGGGGACTTGGTTCCTTCCTCATCACTCGAAGGCCTCAAAATGACATCATTCATTACACCTGCATGAGAGGAAGTCAGTAACGAATGGAGCATAAAAAATGTTTCGAAAAACATGAGGAGTGACCCTTACCGTGATTCTTGGCCTCCCACCTACCTTTTGCCAAATCACGCCAAGCGCGTTCGGCATAAGAGGAAGTCGAGGCTAACTTCCGAACCCAATCCTCGAGGTCGGGTACCTCTTGTGGCATCCAAGGGGCAGCTGTATATCAGAGGGAGATATCAGATATAATCAGAGAGAGAAGAAAAGCATCGCCTTATGAAAATCACTTACAGTCAAAATTCCATTCCTCGGGTAACAGCATATTCTCTTCCGGGATAAGGTCACGGGTCCTCACCCGAATATAACGGCCCATCTAACCCCGATCCTTGTCTTCGTCGATGCTCGACATTAAAGCTTTCGTTGCCCGACGATGGAGCCTGATTAGTCCTCGAAAGATTTGAGGCCGATACAATCGTATGAGGTGATTTAGGGTAAAATCCAGCCCCCCGGCCTTGTTAGAGAAGAAGCGAAGTAAGATTACTATGCGCCATAGAGAAGGATGAATTTGACCGAGGGTGACCTGATATCTTTTGCAAAAATCAATGATCACTGGGTCGACGGGACCCAACATGAAGGGGTAAGTATAAACACTTAAAAACCCCTTAACATGAGTGATGATGCTCTCTTCGGGAGAGGGAATTTGCAACACAACCTCGGGACCCCAGTTGCAGTCTTTCCTCACAGCCTCGAGATGACCCTCTGTTATCGAGCACATGTACATCGACACATGCTCACATCGACCCGGAACCGACGAAGGATTTTCAACCTTAAAATCGATCTTTAGAGTACACATGCCAGGAACATACTCGTGGGGAGGCGGCTCTACCGGCGCCTTGTCGCCGGACGGCCGTGAAGATGAAGCTTTCTCCTTCTGAGGTACGGTTTTTGAAGTTTTTGCCATTGATATAAGAAAAAGAAAAGCAAAGGAAGATGAAAGGTTGATGGTGCCAAACGCTGGTGAAGGTGGCTCTACAAACGGCGAATTAGAGGCAGAAAAAGTAAGAAAATTTGGGAGATTGAAGATGTAAAAGTAGTAAATGATAAATAGAAGGGTTATTTATAGGTTTATACCGTGGCGGTTCAGTATCAGCGGTGGCCGACCACCGTCTGACATGCATTAAATACCTTGAAAGACTAAATCGACGGGACAACTATCACGTACGTCATGATCGAGCCCAGTGAAAGCGTCAGCTTATAATCCGATCGAGCCATTGAAAATCATATCGCTTCTCACCACATTTTTCCTGAGAAACGAGGGGACTATCTGTATACGGTCGAAATAGATTTCGGCCTTCGTACGTTTGATCGAGTTCGAATGGTAAGCGACCGAAGTGAGACTTCGAGATGAGTTCCGAAGATAGTACAAACGAGCTTCGAGGTCCAAGACTGATCGAGGAATCGACTCGATATCATTATCGAGCTCATGACCAAATCGAACCGCAAGGCAATGTGAAGGTTGTCAGAGACGCACAGACCGATTGACATTCACCCCGAATGTCGAACTCGAACCAAGGCCGAGGGCTCGATCCAATAACCGAGCTCGAGCCAGTATCGAGCTCACAGACAAGAGCCGTTACAACCACACTAGGGGAGAGAATCTTGGCGGGAATCGAGGAAGAGACAATTCATCATGGATTCTCCATTATATATTTTTTATTATAAATAAAGTAAGATCCCTCTACTATAAAAGGGGGAATCCTTGTAAGCATAGGGCAGGTTCACACATTGTAAGAAAAGACTACTCCTCTTATTGAAGAATAAATCTCTTGAGCTTGTTTTACTCAGCATACTCACTCTTCTTGTTCGATAATCTGTTTTTATAGCCAAGAATCTAAACATTTCCACTTATACGTACGATTTATGTCAAGCTATATCACATATCCTTAGAACTACTTATAAATTTATAAATTTAACTATATCCGATTTTTCGGGTAAACAATATACTATGAAGCCATAGATAGAATAATACAGAGATGTATTAGAAATTATAATTTGTAAATTTCAAACAAATATTAGGCTCTCCCACTCTGCTTGCATAATTATTTGCTGACTGTGATCTAATTGAGGCAGTTCAATTGTTTTAAGCACATCGAGTTGATAGGGAGTCAAATGTAACTTGCATGTCTACTTGAGTTTGGCAACTAATTCTTCGGCAGACATTTGGACTGCGCAAAACTGTTTATAACTTAAGTATAAAGTATACCTTTTGTAACTTTCTTTTTTATCTATAACAAAGAAATTTCCGAGTATCAGTTATGACTTATGCACGATACAGAATTCGACTGATAATGAACTTACCATTCTATCTTTTATCATTTAATTACCTGACATTTACTTGTTACAGAGTTCAACTATGGATAATGAACTTACCCCTCTACCTTTTTCCATTTAAAATCCAGACTACTTTTAGCTGTTATGGAATTCCAACCATTTATGTGCGTCTGATCCACACCATGCTAATACTCTCTATCTTTTTGTAGCAGCTTCTTATACTATTGTGGCAATAATTAGAGCGGCTTGCTTATTTCATTTGCACAATCGATTCAGTCATGTTTGGCAAATATTTGTTACTTAAGGAGAAAACTGCCTATAGGGTATTCTTAGACATGGTTTCACCAAAAGGAAGCAACCTGGAAGCCGTACCACAACTTCAATATTGAAACCAAAATACACTCACATTTTCAGACTCGATCATTGTTTGACTTCTCACCTGAAAATGATGCTGTTTGACCAAAAACATAAGGACAATCAAGATTTTAACTAAATTTAGAAGAAAAAAAAACTGAGAAAAGGCATATACTGTAATATTTACAGCTTCCTTCATTAGAAAGGACATACATTTACAGAAGATCACAGTATGGAGTTAACTGCAATCTGACTATGCCCTACCTAATGTTGTTAGTTCAGTCAACGCAAAACTAACTGCCCAAAATTCTATAGAGAAACTATGAACTACCTTGCCATGTATCATATGTGACATTTTGTAAAGGACTTCCAACTCAAGAAGGCAGTAACTTGATTTGATGGATTTATACATCATATACAGGCAAGCGCTCCTCAATACAGACACGGCAGATAGGGCATCTCTTACATTTTTCACAGCAGGTACTGCACCACATCAGAAAAGAATGAACAGTTATATTATCGGCGAGTAAACAGTATGCTTGCCCACAAAGGTAGAGCATAATACCTGCAAAGGACGCGATGCCTGCAAGGGAGTAGCACTGTACTAATCTCTCCTTCAAAACAAACCCTACATAAAACTTTTTCCTGCAGAGCATAAAAAATCAATTGGAAGTTAATGTGATCAACTATACAAGAAGAAGATCTCACATTAACAAATGTAACATTTTGCACACAAGAAAAATGAGATTGTTCAAAATCACACAACAAACTCCACCACCCACATCGTCTCAAACAGCTACCATTATCCAATATATCTCAAGCTAAGACGGATTAACTAAACCATAGTATTACATTTATCTAAGTATTCATTTAGATCACCAGAAATGAAATGTAAATGTTACCAGAACTCCTGGGAGCGAAATGTGAAGATAAATCGGAGAATGTCAATGATTATTATTATTTTTATTTTTATTTTTTTTGATAATGTCAATGATGTACAACCTAAGGATCACTAATTAGCGGATTGGGCGTAGCTGTTGTTGTGGTCCTAGGTACAACTTAAGATATTCCCATTAGCATGTACTATTTCATGCCAAGAGGCAGAAGAAAGCTATAGTTAAATTACAGTCTCTTCAGTCATTAGTAACTTCAGTTAGTGTAACTGTCAAATGTTTTATTTTCCCCTCAGAAGACAGTGGAAGTAATAATGATGATAGTAATCAAAAATTCAAGTTGAAAACAATAAGATTTCTAGTAGTCCATGGCTAGGTTCGGGATTTAAAAGTAAGAAACAATATTAATAGAAAGATTCAGACAAATGTAGCTTCATAGTCCGATGGAAGTCAAAATTATTTAACCAAAGCTGAAAGATACCATAGCCAATAATGTAACTATAATAATTAATTAGAAAGTACAAGTATAGCCCATGAAACATAATCATGCAATATACTGAAAATGGATGAAAGATCTTATCTCCTGCACCACAGAGTTGTGAAAGCCTAAGCGAAATTAAGAAGCTTACATTTTGAAGTCTTTCATATTCCTGCTGGCTCAATTTAGTGATTTCTGCTTGCTCACCCAGAGCTGCTTGAAGTCTCCAAACCTATGACAAAGCCCAAACAAAAGACAAAAGTTAAGGAAATACAGAATAAGCAGAACAGAGAGCAATCAATAAAATGGTATGAACACAATTTCAAATTTTTGTGGGGATGTATGGTAAAAAAAGAAAACAATATGATTGCAAGTAAATAGCAAGAGTTATTATTACAAGAGTAATTGTTTTATCAATGAAAAGCAACTGATCATCAAAAAAAGGGTATGAACATGCTATTAAAATATTGTCGGCACTTACCCTACCTCTCCCCCCCCCCCCCACACACACACACAAAAAAAAAAGATGTATTTCACGGAAAATGTGTTAGATGAACAAAAAGCAACTGTTTATCCAATAGAACGTATGATCATATAAAAATTTTGTAGGAAAGTACGATCAAGTGACAGTTATGAACTTGTGAGGGAATCTCCGGGAGATATCATTACTGTGTATATAGTTTTTTTATCAAGAATTTTATTTGCTATATCGGTATACATGGCAGAGATTATTAGATTTCAGGAAATTGTCATATAATATCATACACAACTTGGTTTTAAAATATAAATCCCGAAAAGTTCATAAGTGGAGAGAGAAATGTAACGTTAAACTTACCTCCTCAGCAAGATCCTTCTTGGGCATTTTCTTGACTATTTCAGGTGGATAACCACAAAAAGTATTATACCTACAAAACAATAAGTAGTTACTATAATGAACTAAAGCCTCTTTTTTTTCTTTTTTTTTTGATGGGTAAATAATATATTATATAAATATTTGCACTAAGCCAGCGCAACAGGCGTAAGTACAGGTTGTGCAAATCAGCAATTGCGTCTAAAATATCATCTACATCTGGTACAAGAACCAGTTTGCACCAAAAAGCGATCAACAAAATGCAATTAAGTTTAAGGCACCGTAAATTTCTTCTTTTGCCTTAAAAAATTCTATTGTTTCTTTCAAGCCAGACAGACCACTAGATAACTTGAGGTACAGTGTTCCAGGTCTTTTGAGCTTTCTTGCATAGACCCTCCCTGGTCCAGCACTTCAGCAATTCTGAAATGGGGTTTGGCATGGTCCAAGACATACCAAATATTGAAAAGAACATGTTCCATAACTGGTTTGTAACGTTGCAATGCAAAAAAAAGGTGGGTAACATCTTCAAATTGTTCTTCACATAAAGGACATCTGCTGCACAGCTTGAAACCCCTCTTCTGGAGATTGTTTTCTGTGAGGCATGCCTCCTTAGCCACAATCCAAGCGAAACAAGAAACCTTTAAAGGTGCCATGTTGTACCATATTTTTTTCCAAGGCCATAACTCACTATTGCTAAAACCCAGCATATTGTAACAACTTTTAACTGAAAAAATGCCCTTGGAGTGACTCTTCCAACTGATAGAGTCCATTTTGTTGTGGTCCAAAACAGCGTTGCTTAGCATTTGTAGCAAGAGGCCTACCCTCTCCATTTCCCAATCATTAATATTCCTTCTAAGACTCAAATTCCAGCCTTGCGATGTATAGAAATCTGCAATTGCCCCATTGTGACGCAAGGATAGATTATAAAAATCTGAAAATTGGTCTTTTACTGGCGTATGACCCAACCATGCATCTTCCCAAAACCTGATTTTCCCTCCATTGCCAAGAATAAAATCCATGTTTGACTCAAACTTGTTCCAATGTCCTCTAATATGTTTCCATAAACCGGTGCCATGAGGCACTCTAGACTCTTTGGTGCGCCATGGATTGTCCAACGAAAACTTTTCCACCAAAGTTCTCCTCCAAAGTGCATTTTCCTCCATGTTGAATCTCCAATGCCACTTCATCAGAAGACTTTCATTATGATTCTTAAGGTTCTTAATTCCCAGACCCCCCTTCCTTTTGTCTTTGATGACTGTTTTCCAATTTACAAGGCAAATAGGCTTTGATAGTTTATTGCCATTCCAAATAGCCTCTTTTTTTTTTCTTTTGATCACGATAATAAAATAAAGTCTCGTAATACTGCAGGAGTAATAGCAGACTTCATTTCAGCCACATTCACAATTCACGAATCTAGTAATTGCTCGTGCAAAGAAAAGCAAAAGGCGCTAGTGCTACCATAAGCTTTAACATCACTGAACTATAAGGACTGAACAAACTCCAATTCTATGAGTAGGAGTGTTCAAAAAAGGTTTAAAAAAAAAGACTGAACAACAAACTAATTTACAACAACGTAACAAACCGCCGTGTTCTTTGATTTGGTCAATGTGGTGTTAATTCTGAGAAACAGACAATCTGGTATGGCTCTGCTATTTACAGAAAATGTTGAAACGACACCAAACCGACAATATTTCTCTCTATTTGTTTTTGTAGATGAGATTATCAACCCAAACTATGGTTGGCTTCTCAAGTTGATGAAGTTTGTTTCAGCTCTTGTTTAGACATATTCATTGCAAGTGAATTAAGGATTTCAATTATTCAATTAAATAGTTACATTATTTTGCTCCTTCACCTATGCAGAACCATCTTAAAGATATGGCCTTCATAAATCATCTTTTACCACTGTCCAGCATTTCTGATAGAAACCTATTAAATACCCATTTTGGAACTTATTTAGCTAATGCATGTAGTTGGCTTATTCTCTCTAAGGCAGAAACTATACTAAAGCCAAACTGCAAACACCCTTACTGTAGAGTTTAATTTTGGATTTAATAAGTTTTTTAGGGCGGAGGTAAATTTATAGAACCTAACAGAAAAACCAAGCTCAATTTATAAAATAAAAAGTTCAAAATCTACAAATTTCATCTTGGGAATCTTAGATCATGGACAAATTGTGAAGTGCGAGATGATTTCAGTAGCAACATCATGCTTAAAGCGGGAAATGGAAACATGATTATCATTTGGAAGCCTAGATGGCATGACAAATATACTCTCAGTAATGTCTTCCCAACCATCTTTAGTATATCGAACTCTTTGGCATTTGAGATTCAGAAGAAACCTAAAAGATGGCGGAATTCTTTGGGAATTGAGATTTAGAAGTAATGTAAAGAATTGGAAAATTGAGTTCCAAAACCTCATGAAATTACTTTATGATCAGAACATCACAGTTTTGGACCATGATCATGCAAATGGAATGAGAATGGAAGCGGAATTCTTTCAGGGAAGTCCTTCGACCACAGATTAGTAAGAAGGGAGGACAAATGATCAATTCCAGAGCTCCTAGAAAGGTACGCCTTTTCACTTGAGGGGTATACTTTTCACTTGACTGGCAGTAAGGGGTACCATTTTTACAGCCAATTATTTGAGGAAAGGCAACAACAACAACAACATCCAGTGTATTCCCACAAGTGGGGTCTGGGGAGGGTATGATGTACGCAGCCTTACCCCTACCCTGGAAGGGTAGAGAGGCTGTTTCCGGAAGACCCTCCGCTAAAAAGATGTAAGAAGCACTGATAACAAGTAGTAACAATACAGGATATTTAGAAAACTAAATCCAAGATAACAAAGGGGAAGATGAAAGAAGTACTTATCACAAATAATAACAGTGCAAGATATATAATGATATCAAACTAAAGGATACTGATGGCAAGTACTAACAATACAAGATATGTGAAAATAGCAAACTAAGGGTAAAAAGGATACCATACTAATACTAATACTAATACTGTTGAACCAAGGAAGACAAAGGGAAACGCTCAACTACATACTAACCTTCTACTTTAATTCTCAACCTCCACACCCTCCTATCAAGGGTGATGTCCTCCGTAAGCTCAAGATGTGCCATGTCCCGCCTGATCACCTCTCCCCAAGACTTCTTCGGCCTACCTCTATCCTTCCTCTTACCCCCAAGGCCAACCTCTCACACCTCCTGACCAGAGTATTTGTGTTTCTCCTCTTAACATGCTCGAACCATCTCAGCCTCGCCTCTCACATCTTTTCCTCCACGGGGGTCACTCCCACCTTGTACCTAATAACTTCATTCCCAATTCTATCTAACCTCGTGTGCTCTCACATCCATCTCAACATCCTCATCTCCGTTACTTTCATCTGCTGGACATGGGAGTTCTTAACTGGCCAGTACTCTGCCTCATACAACATAGTCGGTCTAACCACTATCTTGTAGAACTTCCCTTTAAGTCTCAACGGCACATTCTTATCGCACAAGACACCGGAAGCGAGCCTCCACTTCATCCGCCTTGCTCCGATACGATGTGTAACATCCTCATCTATCTCCCCATCACTCTGAATCACAGACCCAAGGTACTTAAAATTCTCTCTCCTAGGAATAACTTGCGTATCAAGCCTCACATCCCCGTCCACTTCCTGGACAACGCCGCTGAACTTGCACTTCAAGTATTCGGTCTTGGTCCTGCTCAGCTTGAAACCTTTAGACTCGAGGGTATGTCTCTTAGACCTCTAGCCTCACGTTAACACCACCACGCGTCTCATCAATCAGAACTATGTCATCCGCAAATAATATACACCAAGGCACCTCCCCTTGAATGTGTCGCGTCAATGCGTCCATTGCCAAGGAAAACAAAAATGGACTAATTATTTGAGGAAAAGAAAAAGCAACATATATTAGCTGACATCACATGCAAAAACTCTAGGAAGAAGAAGCTGAAGATCACTTGTTGCATAGCCAAGTTGCTACTCAGTTTGGTGGACAGCGGTAAATTGGTAGGTTAGTGGTCAATACAGTTAATGATGTAATATTCAGCTGGGAAGAAAAAAGAACATGCACAGCTTATGATGTAGCCATTTGGCTATTATCTGCGCAGTTGGGGGGGAAAGGACAGGAGAACCTTGAAGGATTGGGAAGATCTAATACAGATGATGGCATGTCTTTTCTTTTAGTAAATTTTGGAGCAGCCATGAGGAGTGACCACTTGTATATATATATTATTTTTTTGCCACACTAAATGAGTTATTACTTTATCAAAAAACAAACTTGTCCTTTCACCATGCAAATGAAACACAATGCAAAGAACTCGGAGGCAGAGGAGAAGCAAAAACAAAGAGGGAAAACCACTCTTACCCCGGAAATCCATCATGGAATAGTCGAACCTGTTCTTCTCGACTTGATTCATCAATGGACCACCAACCAAGTAGCCTGCTTATTGAAAATACCAACACATATTAGGCACCACTTAACTGCAGCATCAAGAATCACTATTATGTGACAGTTAAAAGTCTTGTTATCCCATAATTTTCTGATTCTTCCTTTTGCACACCATGTTTTACAGAAAAGAAACCTGTAATGATTTATCTATCTGCCTCTTGTTGGTTCTTCATAACTTTACCTGGAACCGTGATGCATAAACGCAAAGCAGTCACGTACTCCTGAAGAGAATACATGATATCGTCCCGCAACAGCTCCACTTCGCAATAAAAGAACAATTTTCTCAACAAATCTTAAGGTAGCAAACAAGACCCCAGCTCCTTGCAATAGGAATATGGGTAAGAATAGAAGTGGAAGAGAAATGTGTCTTGCACTTGCAGGTGTGCCCTGAAATTCAGAAGAATAAATTAATGGATACAATTCCAAGTATATCCTCCAACCAGTAGCTGAGACACAATTATACCAGAGCAACTTACCTCCAGGCGCATACAGAGGAGGACTTGGAAACATACGATTGGAACTTTCATTAGGTGACCACCGAGGTCTTGCAGGCCACACAGTCTATTCTGTGGTTCCTCCTCTGAGGAAACCACTAAACCACTATTCCAGTCAAGATATCTGATAGTAGTAGATGACGAACTAGCTCCATGTGCGAGAGAGCTTCTATGAATCGTTGGATTTGACCACTTCGTACAAACAAGAAAAGCAAAGCACTCAGCAATACTGCCAAAACAGATGTTGAACTCTGTCAGTTTTAGCCAAATCCACTATAAGAAGAAAGACGACTAAGAGCATCACAAAAATGAAGTACCCATAATTTATAAACAAGTCCCACCAGCCCAGAGCGCCAACATCACCTGGAACAACAAAGGAATAGTGTAAGAATAGGTATTATTGCTGCAAGGAATATACCCCTACATGTATACATACATGTTTTGGAAGAAAGATCAATTAATCAAAAAAAACAAAAACAAAGAATAGGTATTAGTGACGTAAAACACTTGCATACTATAAATAAACCAGTCAAACCTTGGATTACATTTAGAATTGAAATATAACTCCCCTATGAATTCCAGGATTTTCAATTTTCTGCATACAACAGACCCTTGTGGTCCGGCCCTTCCCCGGACCCCGCGCAAAGCGGGAGCTTAGTGTACCGCTGCCCTTTTTTTTCCATCTCAATATTTCATCAACCAATGAATAGACATAGAAGTGAATATCCAAAGACCACTTTCGGCCACTTTATTTTTCAAGATTCTCCATTGCAGGCATCCAGAATACACAAAGTTACAAGAAGGAATTGAGTTAGCTCCATTACAACAAAAGACACTTTTGGCCACATCGTATCACACCTAAAAGTTGTCGCGTAAAAGCACTTGGTTTTAAAGCACTAATCACTGGCAATGACTCGCTCTTCCCCGAAGAAATTACTGCTTTTCAATATTTAAATACTTGTAAGGATAAGTTCTCAATTGTGCCAAAAGAATATGGTGGATTCAAGACCATTAGTGGGCATAATTAAATGGAAGTAATTGTTCGAATAGTTATGTGAATATATATGTAATTAGTCATAGTCCTGTATGTAGTAGGAGTAGGTTATATATTATGTCTACTTATAAATAGAGTTCATTGTATTACAATTAATACCAATAATAGATTTTGCTCCCGTGCATTCTCACATGGTATCACAGCTAACATGAGTGATTCATCGCTGTGCAAAAATACCAGACTCCGGGAAGAAGAAATCAGTTAACCGGAAAATTTTCCGGTGACTACAGGTCTGTCCGATTTAAAAGTTCTTTTCTGTGGGTGTTGTGCAAAAACCAACACCACCATGAGGTAGATCACCCTTCGACGACCAACCCTGAAAAAAATCTCCGCCAGAATACCTGTCACGCGCCGCTGACAGTGAATTTTCCTGCGAGATCTCCAACCCATGCACCGGCGCGTGCAGACTGTTCCGGCCATTTTTTGGCCCAGCTTCTTCAGGCTAGCTTTCTCGGGAGGTAATTCCGAGCATATCCATATAATTTTCTTTCTAATCCGACAACTTTGAAATTTTCCGGCGATTTTCCGGCGTGAACAGTTTTTTTCCTATTGTGAACAGTGTTTTCCCAGCTATTTCTTCAGTTTTCCCATAGGAGTTATTGATGTTTTGTTTTATTTCTTGATGACTTTGTTTTTATACAGGAACGCAGTACGAGGCAGATCATTGGTACCGGGAGTGAATCAAATGGACTTTATTACCTTATCCTTGCTAAATCACATGAACTCACATCTTATCTTTCTTCAACAACTTGTCATGTTACTGATTCACCACATAAACGGTTGAGACATCCCAGTTTATCAAAACTTCATAAAATGGTACCTGGATTATCTCGCGTGTCCACTCTAGAGTGTGAGTCATGTCAGCTCGATAAGCATACTTGCTCCCATTTCTCTCGACGTCTTGATAATCGAGCATAGTCACCTTTTACTTTAGTCTATTCAGATGTGTAGGGTCCTAGTCGAGCTAGTTCTACCTTGGAATTTCGCTACTTTGTCAGTCTCATTGATGTTTATTCCGGGTGCACTTGGATATTTTTGATAAAAAATCGATCTGAGTTGTTTTCTATTTTTAGAACTTCCACGCTGAAATTCAAAATCAATTTGGGGTTTCTATCCGCACATTTCGTAGTGATAATGCCCTAGAGTATTTGTCTTCCCCATTTCAGCAGTTTATGTTCCTCGTGGGATTATTCATCAAACATCTTGCCCGTACACATCTCAACAAAATGGGGTAGCTGAAAGAAAGAATAGACATCTTATTGAAACTGCTCGTACCCTACTCATACAATCTCATGTTCCGTTGCGTTCTTGGGTGATGCAGTTTTTACAACTTGCTATCTTATTTCGTATGTCATCTTCAGCTATCCAGAATCAAGTTCCATTCTCTGTAATATTTCCCCACTTACCTTTGTTCTCTCTTCCACCCCGTGTCTTTGGGAGCACATGTTTTGTTTATAACCTTACTTTAGGAAAAGATAAGTAAGCTCCCCGTGCTCTTAAGTGTGTATTTCTGGGTTACTCGAGAACGGCGGTACCTTATGTATGCTGATGTTACCTTCTTTGAAACCCAATCATACTTCACAGGTCCAGGTAATCACTTAGATATTTCTGAGGTGTTGCCAGTTCCATCTTTTGGAGATTCAGTCACTATCTCCCATTCATCTTCCTCTACAACTCTAGCTCCACCACCTACCGCTCCAGTTGCAGCTCCATCACCTGTCGCCCCAGTTCCACCACCTAGTCAAGTTCAACCTTCTGCAGCTCCACCACTCCCGACTTATCATCGTCGTCTGCGCCCAGCATCAGGCCCACCTGATTCACGTCCTGCATCTGACCTTGCTAATACTACGGACTTGTCTCCTCTTAGGTAACCAATTGCACTACGGAAAGGTATATGATCCACACTTAATCATAATCCTCATTATGTCGGTTTAAGTTACCATCGTGTGTCATCACCCCATTGTGCATTTGTATCATCTTTGTCCTCTATTTCTATCCCTAAGTCTACAGGTGAAGCAGTGAAGCACTGTCTCATCCAGGATGGCGACAAGCTGTGATTGACAAGATGTCTGCTTTACATATGAGTGGTACTTGGGAGCTTGTTCATCTTTCTTCGGATAAATTGACTGTTGGTTGTCCTTGGGTGTATGCAGTCAAATTTGGTCCAGATGGCCAGGTTGATCGACTTAAGGCTCGTCTTGTTGCCAAAGGGTATACTCAGATATTTGGGCTCAATTACAGTGATACTCTCTCTCACAGTGTTGTGAAGAGCGTGAAGCGAGGAAAAGCGACAAGCCCCTTTTCGCTTAAAGCGAGAAGCGAAGCGCTCGCTTTTTTGAAGTGAAGCGGAATTTTAAAAAAAATAAAAATAAATACTACATAGACAACACATGTAACTGTAAGCAAATGTTCAATACTTCAATGTAAAAACTAAAGAGTAACATCAATTAAAGCACAAAATGAGCATCATATTCTTCTACAAGATTAAATGAAATGAAAAAAATGACAGTAAGTATACGAAAAAAATGGTAGTAACTGAAACGAAAAAAATTGGGCAGCATTTCGCTGCAATTTATCATTGAAACGGTGAAAGAAAAGAAGAAGAAGATGAAGAAAAGAATGAGAAAAAGAACTGAAGGGAAAAAAAATTGCCAACATTTCGCTGCTATTTGGGACTGAAACAGTGAAAGAAAAAGAAAAAGGAAAAGAAGAAGAAGGAGGAAGAAATGACATACTTGGGCTTGAACTTGATAAACTTTTTAAATTTTTAACGTTGGCAGCCCTTAATATGTAGAAGCGCTCGCTTCTGTCGCTTTTACGCTTCTCGCTTTTTTTGCAGAAGCGCGCAGAAGCGCTCGCTTTATTCAACCTGCTACGCTTCACATCACAGAAGCGCCCGAGGTCTCGCTTCACGCTTTAAGCGCTGAAGCGAGCGCTTTTCACAACAATGCTCTCTCGCGGCTAAAATAGCATCAGTCCACCTTTTCCTATCCATGGTTGTTGTTCGCCATTGGCCTCTCTATCAGTTGGACATTAAGAATGTTTTTCTTCACGGTGACCTTAAGGATGAGGTTTATATGGAGCAACCACCTGGTTTTGTTGCTTAGGGGGATTCTAGTGGTCTTGTATGTCGGTTGCGCCAGTCCCTCTATGGTCTAAAGCAGTCTACTCGAGCCTGGTTTGGTAAGTTCAACACAGTTATTCGGGAGTTTGGCATGACTCGTAGTGAAGCTGATCACTGTGTGTTTTATCAGCATTCTGCTTCAAATCTATGTATTTATCTGGTGGTTTATGTTGAAGATATTATTATCACCGGCCATGATCAGGATAATATTACTTAGTTGAAGCAGCATCTCTTTCAGCACTTTCAGATAAGGATCTGGGCAGATTAAAGTATTTTCTGGGTATTGAGGTCGCTCAGTCTAGCTCAGGTATTGTGATCTCGTTACGGAAATATGCCTTAGACATTCTTGAGCAAACAAGAATGACAGGCTATAGACCTTGACACTCCTATGGATCCGAATTCTAAACCTCTGCCAGGGCAAGATGAGCCGCTTAGCGATCCTGCAAGATATAGGCGGCTGGTTGGTAATTAAATTACCTCACAGTGACTAAATCTGACATTTCCTTTCCTGTAAGTGTTGTATGTCAGTTTATGGATTCTCCATGTGATAGTCATTGGGATGTAGTTGCCCGCATTCTTGGGTATATAAAATCAGCTCCAGACAAAGTACTATTGTTTGAGGATCTTGGCCATGAGCAAATCATTGGATACTCAGATGCTGATTAGGCAGGATCACCTTTTGATAGACGTTCTACGTATGAATATTGTGTTTTAGTAAGAGGTATCTTGGTGTCTTGGAAGAGCAAGAAACAGAATGTTGTTACTCAACCTAGTGTAGAAGCAGAATATCGAGCAATGGCTATGGCAACATGCGAGCCAGTTTGGATCAAACAGTTGCTCAAAGAGTTAAAATTTGGTGAGATCAGCCAAATGGAACTTGCGTGTGATAGTCAAGTTGCCCTACATATTGCATCGGATCCAGTGTTCCATTGAGAGAACTAAACATATAGAGTCATATTGAGATTGACTGTCACTTCGTCAAAGAAAAGATACTCTCAGGAGATATTACTACAAAGTTTGTAAAGTAGAATAATCAGGTTGCAGATATTTTCACCAAGTCCCTCACTGGTCCTCGTATTAGTTATATATGTAACAAGCTCGGTACATATGATTTATATGCACCAACTTGAGGGGAAGTGTTAGAATAACTATGTGAATATATATGTAATTAGTCCTAGTCCATTATGTAGTAGGAGCAGGTTATATATTATGTGTACTTATAAATAGGGTTTATTGAATTACAATTAATATCAATAATAGATTTTTCTCTCGTGCATTCTCACAGTAATGAACTAAAACGGGCTTCTACAATATCAAGGTATGACCAGCAAATGCAACAATGGACCTCAAATATCTACCTATTCAGGCTTCTGTTTAAAGAAATGTCTCTGATGCCTTTGACAAATTAGCAACAAAACATTGAGAATTTCTCCTTGTTGCTTTCTGCTGAAAATAATTAGTGCCCTTTTGTGACTTCACTTCCCAAAAGAACTTGCCTAAATTTGGGAGTCTTTCAGTTTCTTCATTTACTCTTTTTTTCAGATGACATAATTTAGGGTTTAAAGAGAAGAAATGATGAACTGACATAGGCTTAAAGAAAAACTGACAAGCAACCACAAATGAATAGGACTTGTTTTGCAAGCCCCTGCTTCTCCTATAAACATGACTTAAGGGCATCTTGCACTGTCATCCTGTTACTTAAACAAATATAATCATGTACTTTTTGTCAAAATGACTACACAAAAACTCGAGGAATCCAATTGTACATCAATAAACTTCAACTGTCAGAATGGATAACCTTTAGGAAAGAGTAACCCCCCCACCCCCAAAGTTAGGCGGCAAAATAAAAAAATGGAGTGAAGTTGCTTTGGGCTGCACCTCTCAAAGAAACAAATATAATAAACAAAATCCACAACTAGAGAGAGAGAGAGAGAGGTACATACCACACAACTTCAGAAGGGTGAACACTGTAGCAGCAACAAAGAAAACCATGGAGATCGCCACCCAGAAATGCTAGCAAGCATAAGATCATTATTCAGTTAAAGCCTTCTTCTTGCATTCTCCACATTATTAAGAAAACAAGAAGAAAGTTTAACAGCTATAACCAAACTATTTTCTGATAAATATCCGTTTTTGCTTTAAGATAAGTAATACCAAGTTACCTTTTTTTTTTTTTTTATATAACGTAAAGTTATAAGCAATACCAAGTTACTTGTGTCAACGCCATAAAGCTTTGATGACACATCATTAAATCATTCAACCACAGCCAGATCTATTACGAAATGCGATCATCAATAATGGTCCGCCATCTAAGAAGACATGACTCATTTAACTAGTCATCGAGCAAGCTCTTTGAAAAAGTCATTAGATTGAATTGGAGATAGAACGACACTCAGTCGGTCTCAAAAAGATAGTTCTATTTGTTAATTCCGAAATGGAGACAACTTTTTTTAAACTGCAAATTTAATATCATCTTTAAAGGGGAGCCTTGGCGTAACTGGTAAAGTTGTTGCCATGTGACCAGGAGATCACGGGTTCGAGCCGCGGAAACAGCCTCTTGCAATAATGCAGGGTAAGGCTGCGTACGATAGACCCTCGTGGTCCGGCCCTTCCCCGGACATAGCGGGAGCTTAGTGCACCGGGTTGCCCCCCCTTTTTTTATATGGTACAAAAAGATGGATCATATTATACTCCTTAAAAATTAATTTTAATGAGAATACTGTTTAATTAATATATACTTAAAGCACACAGGGTCAAAGAAAAGAACCTACATGTTCCCTGACAAATGCTAAACAACTCACATGTCATATCTTCTCCATGTAATCATTGTGATAGGGGAAAGAGTTCGAAATATGAAAAAGGTAATATCTTCTTCATGTAATCATTGGGATAGAGGGAGGAGTCCAGAATATGAAAAAGGTAGACTAGTTGACTAAAGGAAATCATCTAAACTTTGAAATAACAACAACAACAACATACCCAGTGTTGTCCCATAAGTGGGGTATGGGAGGGTAGAGTGTACGCAGACCTTACCCCTACCTTTAAAAAGGCAGAGAGGTTGTTTACGGAAGACCCTCGGCTTAAACTTTGAAATAACATAGAACAGCATAACTTTATGGTATCCTGGATTACTGGAGGGAAACTTTTGCCTCAAAGAAAGAATTTGAGTCTTCTGAAACGAACATAAGATGATAGTTCATTCACATTTTGTGGAGGGATTAACTAAAGTAGACAAGTATTCTAGTCACTTAGAAATATGGGAAAATATTGCCAGCATTCTTATTTAACTGCTATATGTTAGATGATCATTGGATCAGAGTAATAGATCAATATGGTTAGGTATTCTGGTTCTCATTAAATTTAAGATCCCCCTATCTATTAGCTTCTTCATTTCCGATCCTTGCAATTTAAGTGATGAATACTGCATGTTCATAGTTAAGGGCAAAGGAAAATAACAATGCATTTAGTGGTCAGTTATGCATTTTGTTAGCCTTCTCTAAGATAATGTTTATGCAAAGAACAGTTTTTATCTCACAAAATTTCAATGTTACACAAATCTTACTTCGCTCAGTTGTATATTGATACTACTGGGGATAAAAACATAGTTCAGATTACTATGCCTAGGAGTACAGATAGTGTCAGATGATCTCAACTGTATGGTCGACCATGATAATATATCTTACACTTGAACAAATTAAATTGCAATATGAATTCACAAAATCAAGAAATTGAAAATCAGAAAAATAAGAATTCAGCTATGGAAACCTAAAGCATACTATTACTGTATCTCCAAGGATAAATAAATGAACTTACAGGAAGTGTTTCCCATATTGCCTCGTCATTCATGCTTTCATCATCTCCAGGTAATAACGCCTTACACATTCTGCTCCAAATGGTAAAAGGTATTTATCCACCAGTCAGACATGGCACATAAGTGAGAGGGTGAAGGTAGCATCCAAATACCATGATTTTAGATAAGCAAGTGTACTACTATTTCCATTCCATTATTGGTTATCATGCTTTTCATTATTTTACACACAACAGGTCATGCACAAAGAATTTAACAGCTCATATTGCAGAAAATGGACTAGAAGGCAAGAAATATTAAAAGTGACCAATATGTTGAACAAATGACAGATTTCTACTCGGAGGCACAAGCAATGTTAACACTAACCCTATCAGGAAGCAAATAGTTTATTTTTGAAGCCTTTAATGGCATGAATTGCTAATATTCGTTAGAAATGAATAGTTTTCTGTTGCAAATGCCATCTTTATTACACTAAAATGTACCAATGAAAAGCTATACAACAATGGCTTGGTTCTAAGAGGAAGGGCATTATGGAGATTATTTTAAGAATTATGGCAGTACAAAAACCACAAGATTGTCTTTTCATAGTAAAGCAATCAAAGAAATAAGTGGAAATCACCAAAAATATGTCTACCTGAAATTGTCAATGAGAATAATTAATTCAAATGCTAACAAGGGAAGAAAGACAATTTTCAAATTCACCGCTGCAGAATGGATGACTGCACAAAAACACAAGAGAAAAAGTAAGTAAAGGACAATTCTCGCTAACAAACTAATAGGATCTATAGGCACACCTTGAGATAGTACAAGAAAATTGAGAAGTAAAAAATCTGTCGGAGTCATACTACAAAGATTGTGGAGTTCGTCTTTCTTACCATATATGCTCTCGAGATGTATACAAAGAAGTAGTTCAAAGGCTATAAGCAGAGGTATCCCAACAACAGCATGACATGGTGCCCACTATTCACAAGGAGGCAACGGCGACAGAAGAAAGAACACAAAAGCAGAATAGAAATTTGGTAAGTACTTTTGCTTGGACAGACTTCCTTTTTCTGATCAAAATTTAAAGAAGATTGCTGCATAAAGTCATACATTGCGATCATGGGGAACTGATGGAGCGGGCAGGGAGAATCTTCCTCGGGCAACAACAGCATGAAACAGCCATAGAGGGAAGAATACAATCCTGCATATCCAAGTCAAAGTCATAATGAAACATTTCTAAATCTAAACCTGTAAAGGACTTCTTGTTACTGATAAAGGAAATTTGAGGGGCAATATACTAGTAGCCCCTTTGTCTATAAAAGGAATCTTTCCATCTCTTATAAAAAAAATTCATTCCAGTGTTATACAAGTGCCCCATTAATCCTTGTTCCCTACTCCCTAGATTGCATAACCCAAATTTCAAGAGAAGATGAACGTTGGGGTTACCGCACCTAAGGTGTGGCCTAGTGGTCACAGAACTATGAGATTTCATGCTAAATAACACTAGGTGAATTTTTCCGCCTTGGTGACAGAGTTACCCGATAATTGTGCTGGTAAAAGGCAGCACATAGGTTCGTGCAAGCCCCGGCACTACCATATTTAAAGAGAAAAAAATAACAGATATGCAAAGAGAAGGTTGTTCCCTCGACCACTCATATACACCCAATTAAGCTTATTTTTATATATAATAATTGTATTTCCTAGTTTTTTCTCCATAGACAAACCCAGGAACAAATAACAAACCCATGAACAAATAAGTTTTCGTAGGAAGGAGAAAAACAGATAGTTTAAACAAGCAATATAAACATCTATGGAAATACAGGCATGAGAATCAATTATTATAATGAATTATTTGTGTAACTGGTAAAGTTGGTGTCATAAAAGCTTCTTGCAGAAATGCAGGTAAGCCTGCTTAACTATAGACCCTTCTGGTCCAGCACTTCCCGGATGCTACGCACAGCGGGAGGGCACCGGGCTGCCCTTAATTTGTGAATTAAATTAAAAGTGGGAAAAGAAAAGAAAAACTGACCACCAGGAGTAATCGACGATGTGATCGAGCTTGAGAACCAGCAAAACGGTGAAACACAAAAGCAAGGTGTGAGCTGCCAGTGCCTGAAAAGATTTCCCAACTCTTCTCCAGCTCATTGTTTTCCGTTCACACACAGTACTACTAGTCGCAGATATATGTATCTAGCAATATATACGGAATAAATTATACTAATCCACAATTGTACAATTTTGAGAAGAAAAAATATTTCGAGTGAATTCCAAGAAAAGATCTTTAGGGTTTAGACGAATTGAAAGGGGGTTGGGGGTGGGAGAGGAAAGTGGCAGTTGCGGGAAAGGAAAGCTAAAGGGGAAGTTTCATATCAACTCAACACAACAAACGGACGCCATTAAAATAACGTTAGTAACGTTGATATTGTCGAATCACGATGTTTTTCAGCATATTTAGAAGTCCACTACAAGACAAAATCTTATCCTACTAACTATTTGAGTCAATCAATAAATTTTTTCCCCTTATTAATCATTCAATCAATTTTATTTTGATGTCAAGACTAAATATTTACTCACACTTACTATTTGCATGGATTGAGATAATCTCAATTTTAATAACTAAAGTTAACGTGAGAACAGTTATGATTAAGTAATAAATATGCTTACGAAAAAGTGACTTTGGGTAACAATTTGAGCCGGCTCAAAGATTGGCTCGACGTAGTTAACGTCACTGCTCAACTATAATTTACGTCATGTTAGTTTTTTAAAATTAATTTTTTATTAAAGAAAACTCAAAATTCTTAAGTATCTATGCTTATAAGGAAAATATTTTAATTCAAAATATCTTAATCGGACTATCTGATATAGACTTGGGCACATAAACTAAATAAAAGAGCGGGTCTTAGAAAAGAAACAAAAACTTAAATTTAATTTTCAAATTAGTAGAGTTATTCTTGAGATTTTAAAGTATTCAAATATATTGATTAGGCTTACATTTTAAAAAATCTACGTAAAATATATTATTTCTTTCGTGTTGATTAAAATTGGGGGACCACTGGTTGGGAATGAGACAAGTAAAAGAATGTCTACATCCTATTCCAAATTTCTAAGTGTGTAAATAAAACACATCCACCTCAAAAAAAAAAATTCCTAGAAAAGACATTTTCGGTCTCCATCAAAATTTCAGAATCAAGATTTTTTCTTTGGGGGAATATGGAGAAAATGTTAGAATTGATGTGAGCCTAAATATCTCAATCCGTTGATAAATACTAGGCTGACACATTTTATCCCATCTCGAGCTCACTAAAAGATTAGTAGATTACACTATAGATTAGTTGTTATGCAAAATATATTACGTAAAAGATAAATAAAAAGATAATATCCTTAACGGGAAAGAAAATGATCTCTTATGACGAGTTATATTTTGATTATAAGAAAATGATCGTATAAAAATTTATTATATTTTATTTTTCAATTTTTGTTCTATTTTTTAAAAAACAATTTCTGTAAAAATGACCATGTAATTTAACATTTTTAAAGCTCAATTGAGATCGATCTTCTCGTAAAATTGGTAGGTTTCAAAAGATAGATATTTTGACAAGTGATATTTACCAATTTGAATTATACATGTATAGAATAGCATCAATCGACTAATCAAACAAACTTTAAAAAAAATATGCTTTAGAATTATTACTTTGAGCTGTATGTTGTTAGTCTCTCTTTTGGGCCTATTACCTATCTAATGGCCCATCGTAAGCTTTCTTATCTTGTATGGAGGAGAATGGACTGGACTCGGATTGCTGGCCAGGCCCGAGGTTTTGTTAGGCATACAGACTTGGATACTACCCCCAATTTGTACTCAAATTACAATATTACCTTCTCCAAACAATTACTCTTTTAATTTCCTCTGGTAAAAACCCTCATTTCTTCTCGATTTAGTTGTCCCATTTGTTTGACGGAGTTACTAAAGCACTTCAAATATTATTATATTTAAATAAAAGTGTGTTAAAATGGTAATAACAATGACCTTTCTTTTGAAATTTTTGAATGTTGTCATAGAATGTTGTTCAAACGGGGTTAAAAATTGTTGGTTAGTATCAGGGGCGGCCCAACCTCATCGGAGGCCTAAAGCAAAATCTTAATAAGAAACCTTAATATATATATATATATTATTTAATGAACATCGTTTTTTAAAAAAATTAGACAAGTGAGGATGTAGAATTTAAAAAAATGAGAACTTAGTTTTATAAAATACAGAAAATTAAATGAATTTAACGTTGATTGCATCACAACTGAAATGGGAAAACCCAAAAAACATAAGTGACTCCTTTTTTTTAGTAAGTCCCTTTCTCTATTTGGTAACAATTCAACTTTAAATTATTTTTTTTACCACTAATGAGATGATTTCTAAAACAAAAAATTTAAAGATTTATTTAAGATTACAAGTTTCAAAAGCCTTCCTTTATTTTATAAAATTCATGCCCAGTTAAACAATTTCATATAAATTAGGACGGAGAGAGTATAATTTATGTAAGGAAAATAAATAATAAGTTAGATTATTAGATATAGTTACGTGACCAACTAATGAATAGAGAAATATAATTATGTAAAAAAGTAAAATAAGATTGACAGAAAACTATTTTAGTTATATTAATTAGAAAAAAAAATCGAGTTATTAAAAATTAATATGACAATAAAGAAATAAATTTATCAATAATAAAAGATAATTATATAAATAATATACTACTATATATAGAGAATACTAGTAATTTTGGGGCCCTTAAATTTTTGGGGCCTAAAGCAAGTGTTTCACTTGCTTTAAGATTGGGCCGCCCCTGCGTAAGAATTGCAGAGAAGCAACTCTCGACGTATTTTCTTAATAAATGGTGCAAAATAAGTCATGAAGAGTGTAGAGTTTTTTCCTTTTGTTTATAAAGATCAAAAGAAGAAAGTGGAAAAGTCAATTTTGGTATAGAGAGAATCGGCACATGCAATTGTTTGATAACTGCTCAATGTATATAAGGTATACGTCACATGAGAAAAAATGCAACTTGGAATATTAATAACGCTCTAATTTTAACTAGCAATATTAACAATTTTGAGGGATCAAAGTTGCCCGCCAATAAATAATGTTGTTTTATAAAGTCTTTAAGTCAACGGAACATATCCTTGCTATGTAAACGCCCAAGAAAAATAAAAATACGAAAAGGGGGAAAAACAAAAATATGGAAAAAAAAAATTAAAAGGAATAGCTAAGATGACAATGATTAAACTATAGTTTGTCATTATGCTGCAAATTATCACAACGGATAGCTGTATTTGTAGTCTTCTTGTAAAGGGGTCTTTTTTCTACAGAATCGTACCATAGCACAAGAAAACAAAGGAAAATGCTATTTGCAAATGAACAACTACTGTGGTGACATACATATATAGGCGCACAAACTCAATCGACTAACTCGATAAAAATTACTAACGCCTTATTCTACGTGAGTTAGTCGATTTCGATTAGATTAGATCGTCCGAAAAAAGAAGAGCAAAAAACCTAACACATTATTTTTTTCCTCTCCTTTTGTATAAATGAAATCCACAACATATATATGCAATGATATATGAAAATAGTTGGTGCAGCTCTAGTACTGTTGTCTGGCATTTTGTTTACAAATTAAAGTTCAATTATCACCTAAATTATTGCATGATTATTTCAATAATTCTATATTTAATAGTCAAAACATAAAGAATAGTCAGGTTAGATTGGAAAATTTTTTGAACTTCTGAAAATAGTAATAGCACTGCCAATTCACGTCGTATTATTTTCCTGGAAAGAAAAAGTTACTTGGAACCTTCCCCTCTCACAATTAGCTCAAATAAGTATATCAAATCGTTTTTTTAAACTTTTAGCCATACAACAATGTCTACTGTTTTTTATATGTAGTTAATTATAGTTACTATATTTTTTCAAAAGGTTGAATCAAAATTATATCTTTATAGATTTTGAAAAAACAGTTAAATGCACACACGAATTTTTATAAACTTATCCATCTAAAAGCAAAATTCAGAGATAAGAAATTGTTTGCCAATAATCAAACCTCAAATCAATTCCAAATCAAATGCCACCTTGTCAATCATTTCTTATATGTTCTAGAGAAAAAAAGGAGCTAAGTATTTATAATTATACACCATATAAATTGGGAGATATAATTACTGATCATTTCCTATTCTGTTTCTAATCTTGATGCCGACGTCATTTTTTATTTACCGTTTTGGTCGTTATTTGACAAGATAGTTTTGGCATGCGCATGGAAAGGAACATGGACTTTGGCCAGTCTTCAAAACATGAATGTAAAACAAAGCACCGCTAGAAAATGTCAAATTTCCGACTACTAAATCGGTCCGAAATAAGTGGTCAGAATATAGATGGTCGCAAAAAAATTTCGACCAAAACGATCGGAAATTTGCGACCAAAACAGTCGCAAAGAGGAAAAATCTGGGTGACCGGCTAAAATTGTCTTTTGTGACCGAAATGGTCAGTAATTTTGCGACCAGAACAGTCGTATATTTAAATTAAATAATTAATTATTTCGTGCCAATACCGACCGTTTTGGTCGGTGATGTTAATAATTTATTTAAATTAAATTCGAAATTTCCAACCAAATCGGTCTTGGAAAAATTAAAATTAAATTAAAAAATAATTAATTTTTGCAACCACTTCAGTCATAAATCTGGAAATTTTCAGTTAAATTTTCCGACCAAAATAGTCAGAAATTCTAAAAAATTTCAGTAGAATTCTGTTGCATTTTAAGCTACACCACCTGCAATTCAAAACTAATCATTCATCCTAATATGTGTCACAATTGCTCAAATAATTGAATACAAACCATCAAATATCAAACTACCAATCTATACAACACTTTCAAACAAGTCAAAACACATCTATTATAACACATTAAAGTGTAAAAACTTCAACCATATGGCATTCAAGTATAAAACACACAATCCAAGTGTAAACCCAACCAAGCCGAAACCAATAAAGTCTAAATTCATATTACATTCAAAATTACTACTGATCATCATCGGTTTCAGTCTCTTCATTGTTAGATTCTTCCATCCTAGGTTATTTTTCATGATTTGCCATGAATGTCCACATCATATTTATTGTTTCTTGAGCATTATTCCATTGTTGAGACAATTCATTGATTTGCGTACGCATTGTCTCAATTTCTTCGGGTGAAGAAGAAGCACCACTAAATAATGCGGCTAGACGACGGCTTCACTCCAATCCCGTAGACTCTACCTTTATTTATTTTCATGAGAAATAAAAATAATATATTTAAATGAGTAAGAGAAGAAACATACAACTTGTGCAAAATAATATTAAAACGAAGTCATATCTAAAAAATTACTAAAATATTTTATACCTTTATTGACTTCTCCGGCTGCTTGTGTCCATATCGAAGTCATATCTTCGGGCGTCGGCTGAGAATCGGGCTGAGTTTGTTGTCACTCCTCCATTCTTCTGTGATACCCTTCCTGAAATATTGTTGACAAACATTATATAAACGAATTAATCTTAACCAAGAATAAAGGTAGTATTGTTAGAATCTTACATATGTCTCCGATGCACGCGGTTCGACCCATGCCTCTCTTGTACCATCATTCTTCTTATTCTTCTTATGTGTCTCCTCAAAGACGGTTGCATGAGACACATCTCCCCCATGTGCCTTTTCCTTTCAAAATAAAAAATATGAGTTTATTACTTGAATCTCATATAAGTAAAGCAGTAAAATTTTATAAATAACTTACCAATATCAATCGATGGGCTGCAAGACTAATTGAACCTCCGGTGTATAACGAGCCACCCTTACTGGAGGCTCTGTTTGCCTTCGCCTTTTCACTCGTCTGCTTCCATTCTTCGATATTCCACTTCGCCAATAGTTGATTCCAGATATCTTGGCGCAACCACAAAGGCCTGCTCCCACCTTTCCGAGCAACAAAATGAGTATCTTTAATCCTGTTCTGAGCTCTCTTCTAAAAAATTTCATTCACCAAAATTTCATGCTAAGGCTGCCATACACACTTAGTCTGCAATTAAAATAAATTTTAGACGAACACAATAAATATTATATAAATTATATTTATTCGTACCTTAAATTGAAATCACATATTCAATCCGATTTGGTATGGAATCTCTCTTTAGGAATTCCACGGCTCATGAAAAAATGGCTTCATAGCTTCCACAACCATATGTGTGGCCTGAAAGGATGGTAAAAACCTGCACTATATGTAAAATAAACATTCATTAAATATATGTAGATCTTTATTCTAATAATTAAAAATTAAAGAATTACTTACCCGTCCCATGGGGTACGATAATCAATCGATGCATATGATCGTACTCTATAGTCAAACTAGCATACTGTTTCCGTGAAGGAGCAACTGAAACAGCACTAGTAGATGGGGATGCAACCGCCTGAGATCCTCCAATATCAAGTCTAGAAATACTATGAGTAGATGATGATGGAGATGATAATGGAGTGGATGATGATGGAGGCACAAAAGATGGACCATCATGCCCTCCCTAGGATGGAATCAATGGTGAGCCATCATGTTGACTAGCAGTGAAACAAGGACTCAAAGGTAAAAAATTAGGCGTGGGCATAAATTTTATGGTAGTGGAGGGTGAGGCTGAGGCTGAACCACCGTTGGCCGGCATGGAATAATACTGTACTATGCTAGCGGGGAGGGGAGCTCTGAAAAACTCAGGTGGTAATGCATTCGTCGGCCGAGAAGGACGAGAAAAACTAGGAGGAGGACTCATCCTAGACATGTGTGGAGGAATGTGATCACTCGTGGATGGCACAATATTTTTCTTCTTTTTATTTAATCAACTTTAATTTTACAATCATTTACTTCACTATTGTTAAAATCATACTAGCTACATCACATTTTATAAGTTTACCCACGAGCTTCATTGTTATCAAACAAAAGAAATAGTCGTAATTAACAGTTATTTAAACTATTTCAACATATAAAAATTAAAGAATTCAAATAGAAGATAAAAAATGAGGCATTTAATTTAAAGAGCATAATTGTTTAATATAAAGTAATTTTTTTTTAAATATTTGGGATCTACAATAACAATTATGCAAAAATAATTGACTAATCTATAACAATAATTTAATAATTTAATGGATGAAAATGATAATAGATTTCAATTAAGCTTAATTCCATGAAAGTCAAAAAATATTTAAAAAGCTAGGAGTTAGACATATTGTCAAAAGTAGTCAATTAGCACTAAGAGTTTTAATAGATTCTTCATACTTTCTCCTCTTAAAATTAGTACCCTCCCCAATATAATCAAATGGGATGAATTGCTATATATGTAACAACTCTACAAATTAGTTAGTAAAATTATTTAGTAAATTTATCCCCAACTTGGTAATGTTATCCCCAAATTAGTAGGTCATATACCAACATATAACTTTAATATATAACTTTAATTTAGCAACATATAACTCTAAATTACCAACATATAAGTTTAACATATAATCCTAAATTACCAACATATAACTTTATCATATAACTCTAAATAACCAACACTTAACTTTAATTTAGCTACTAACAATAGTCATAGATTTACTTTAGCTAGCTAACACCAATCAATTTTAATTTACAACCAAATTAGGAGCAATTAAACAAAATCAGTGTATTTTAAAAAATAAAATAACAAAGGAGGGTGAGGGAAACCTACCTGGCAGTGGAGGGTCGTCGACGGAGCTGCAGCGGGGCGACGTCGCCGGTGATATATATATATATATATATATATATATATATATATATATATATATATATTATTGGATCCTGCAAACTAATCCCGTAAAAGATTTTTACTACCAATAGAAATTGGTTCATCTGCTAAATTTTCCGAGTACAAGCTAGGTGCACTGTATCCAGGCTGGAAGGACAAATAATGAACGGTACACCTTAACTATGTGTTTAATAGGATTCTGAATTTGGATACAAATACAATTAAAGAGCACAAGAAAATGTGGCAGTAGTAGATGAAAGACTACCATGAAGGTGGTAGTAGAATGGTAAGTATATTTTTCATTCTTAATTAGAGGCGGACTCAGAATTTTTAGGCGATGAGAGTACGGTATTCTATTCAACTAATGTCCCATAAAAATTTTTAGTGTTCAGGTGTCAAGTGCTTTAAATTAACTATTTTCAAGGTAATACTTATACAATATATAAAATTTCTGCCCAACCTTACGGGGTCCGGTGCCCCTCACTATAACACATAGGTCCGCATCTATTCTTAACCATAGGTTTCAGATTCGAGTATTAAGTTTGAAGTCGCTTTTGATAGCGAGCACTTTAATCTCCAAAATGAAACTTCTCCCCTCGCGAATTTCAATTAATTAATCCTACAATGGATAACTAATACCGGGTGAAAAAAAAAAAAGCAATAGATGAAAGAATAAGACTTTTTTTATTGCTTTTCCTTCTTTTTCAATGGAAATGAAAGCACTTGATATATAAGGGTTATGTTATATATGCTCTCACTGTCACCCAACCTTAAATGGTACATTATCCATCATCCTTTTTTTTGGTTCATAGTTATCTAGACTTCTGAAAGCAACCTCATGAAATCAACCCCTTCAAGTCGACCATTTATTGTGGTTCTCATAATAATGCTAGACAGTCTAAAATTCTAAAATAGGACAGCCCACATCCCCCCTCCACCCCACTCTCACTACTTCTTAGGACTTGTGGTGGGGTGGGGGTGGGGGTGGGGGGGTTGAGTACAGGGGGTAGGCATTTGCTAAGCCGGCATGCATATATGGAAAAGAGAAGTTAGTGGTTTGCAAAGATGATTCTTTTCAATTGTGGAAAAGGGCTTACCATATACCTAACAATGAAGAAGAGGGTAGATGGATAATAATAACTCAAAAATAGAAAGAAGATAGACAAGTGGGCTCAATAGCTAAGGTTTTAAGGGAGGTCTTGTGAATATCATTAGCAAGTACATGCAGTATTATCACCGAAGACTGTGGAGTCTGATGGAATATTCTTCTACTATACTCTTTTTAAATTTTAATTCAGAACTTTTTTTAAATAAAGAACTCTTAACGTAGAAAGCACTTTACCCTTTAGTAGATCTATTCATCGAAGTCTGAATTAATCGAATCAGTAATTTTTCGTACCGAAGGTGTAAACATTTTGAAAGAAGGTAGACGACGGCTCAATGGATAGAGATTTAAGGGAGGTCTTGTTAACATCAATAGCAAGTACAAGCAGAAATACCAGCGAGATGTAGGGTCGTTAAAAATCGAACCGAAACCATTAATCGAATCGACGATTTATTGACTTATTGATATCGGATTATCGGGGTAATGGATGGTGAACGGATTGAGATTTTATAATTAACGGCTTAACGGTTTGAGACGGATTACTCAATTTTCTTATCGGGTAAACCGTTAATTTTTTTTATATTTATACTTTTACCTCTATGTATATAAAATACTATTGAAACCCTAAATGACTAAATCCCTAATTTCTATTTTCTAATTCTCAATTGTCTGCCGCCACCAGAGGCAGAGAAGTCGCCAGTCTCGTCTCTCTCTTGAACTGAGAAATCGAAAAATCGAAATCTCAATGATTAATACGTGTATGTCTGTATGAGTAGTCCTAATGGTATTAAAAATTTGGTTAATACGTGAATGACAATATGAGTAGTCTTGAAGACTCTTCAATTAAAAAACACTATTTGGTTAGATCTTAGATGATATTAAAAATTTGGTATTGATTGAATGATTGTTAATTTTTTTTATTTGGTTTAGCCGATAAGCCGTCCGATAATTATTAATCTGATATCAATCCGCCCGTTGTCTCATTGGATGACTAGTGGATTACTACATATATAATCCGATAACTGTTAAGCGTAATTATTCGCGCCTGATCCGCCCGATAAGCACCCCTAGCAAGAAGTGTGGTGGAAGAATTAAGATTTACTCTAATGAGATTTCAAGATTGAATCATGTGAATGGAAAATTTCTTAGTAAGAAACACTTTACCCTGAATTAAACAAATGGCTTAATATGGCATAACAGAGGTGTAAGAAAATGAAAGATGGACAAGTGGCTCAACGGCTAGGGTTTTAAGGGATCGGAGGTCTTGTTAACATCAGTGGCAAGTACAATTAGAGTATATATGCTACTCCAATAATAGTTATATGTTAGGCTTCAAACATTAAAAAATATCTCTATCACTATCTCTCAACTCACCATATAGACTTGGCACAAAGTCATGCTGATGGAAAGATATATAACTTATAAGGGGAATAAAAACTTAAGTGGGGATAGAAAGAGTGTCCAAGGAGCTAGAGGGGGGGGTGGGGTTGCTGTTTTAATTGTGGAAGAGATAGGTTTCTCTTTTTAGTGAAAGCGACATATATAGCTAGACTGAGAACCCTGGTCAAAAGTTGCTTTTGCCTTAACGTTTCTAAAGGCCTGACTGGCCATCTTCTCCTCTCATTCCCTCGACCCTTATTGTTCATATACCCCCAAATCGGAGGTCTCATTTATCCATACTATGGTTTCTTACTGTTGTCTTCTTCTCTGAAATGATATTGCTTGTCGATCTTGGACTCGGCCACGTGTAACTTCAGCAATTAGGGTAACTCTTAGGTCGAGTTATGTGAATTCAATTAAATAATTGCTTTCCACTCAATATATATATATATATATATAATAGATTTAAAATTCTGGATTCGTTTTCATAAGGAAAGGGGAAAAAGAGGCAGAAAACCTCTTATTTCTTCGTTCTTCCTCTTTGGAGTTTACGCTAAAGGGAGAAAGCTAACATGCAAGCTCTTAAGGTTTGATATTTTTTTTTGTTCTTTCTTTTTGGAGAGGAAGAAGTGGTGGTTGAAGACTTGAGCTAAGGAGGGAAAGAGAAGGTTTTTTTGTCAAATATCTGTCAGTTGCTATCACGTGAACTGAAGGGGCACAATTAGAGAAGTCTATGTGATTTCACTTCCCATAAAATCAGTTCTAACTACAACAAGTACTAAGAGTGTCCCCTCCATTTTTTTTCTTTCTTTCCCCCAATTCCCTTTCATACTTTTAAAGCTTAATTCCACAGCTAGAAAAAGAAGCCTTTCTTTTACTTTAGAGGTATTTAGCTAAGATGGAAGGACAATATTACAGCTCTCTTTGTCTCTGCAGGTAACAAACCATTGCCTGTCTTTCTCAAGCTCCAGTATTTCCAGCTATCTTATAATGCTTAGAGTACTCCCACGAACACATTATAGCCACTAGCTACATATATTTTTGTAAAACCACACATTAATTTAGCTGTCATTCTCAACCAAAAAGCTATGTTATCATCAACATTTTGACAAATTACCTATAATTATCCTTCCCCTCTATCTCTCACTTTATTATGCACTTAAAAAGCTATGTTGTCTCTCTCAAAAGTCTTAATTAACCTTGTTTTGCATCTTGCTGCAGCTAGCTAGCTTATTAAATTGACAAACTCAGAAGATGTTGTGGTTCTTTCAACTTCAATAAAAAGCTAAGAGTAGTACTTGTGCTTGTATATCCGTCCTTCTCAAGCTCTAGTCCCACTTCAAGCAAATTAAAAATGTATCCGTCAAGCAACATCTGTAATTACAACCCCAATATTTCCTCCTCAAATAACTTATTTCACATTCCATCTCCTAATTCTATGCAATATGAACACGAACTTTTCCAATATTTCCACGACCATCATCTCCTTCAACCCCAACAACAACAACTACTCTTGACTACACCTGATCATTACATGGCAGCAGATTCCAACAAAGATACCGTAATCAGTAGTACTATTAATCAACTGGAAGGTCCTAAAGAAGTTGAATTACAAGGCAGCTGCAAGAACAAAAATGGTGAAAATAAGAGAGCTGTTGCTTACAAGAAAGATAGACACAGCAAGATTAATACAGCTCACGGCCCTAGAGATCGAAGAATGAGACTTTCTCTCGATGTTGCTCGCAAATTTTTCAATTTGCAAGACTTGCTTGGATTCGATAAGGCCAGCAAAACTGTGGAGTGGTTGCTTACCAAGTCCAAATCTGCTATCAATGAGCTCGTCCAAAGTACTGCTACTGGTGCAATTAGTACATCCTCTACGACATCCGAGTGTGAAGTGATATCAGGAATTGATGAATCTACAACCACTAATGATATTCAGAAGCAGCCAAATAGAAGTAAAGTAGGGGAGAAGAAAAAGGCTAATAAACTAGCTCGTAGAGCTGCATTTAATCCTGTGGCAAAGGAATCAAGGAAACAAGCTAGAGCGAGGGCAAGGGAGAGAACAAAAATAAAGAAAAGCCTTTTAAATATTGGTGATCAGTCTATGGCGGCTGATGATTTAAAACGATTAGGATGTTGGAGTCCTTTTGAAACAGGTGAAGAATCAGGTATTCAAGGCTATAGTACTAATCATCAAGTAGAAGACCAACACACTACGAACCACGAGGAGCATCTTTTGGGGACTAAAGAGAATGTTGATGGCTGTAATTTGGTTGTTACTGGCAACTGGAACCCATTTACTATCTTCAACTATCACCACAATACTGAAATTTCTCACGAGGTAGGTTTTACACTTCGTTTGAATCCAAGATTTATTCTATATTCTGATTAAAAAAAAAGGTTCGCCCGGTGCACAAAACATCTCGGTTTTACCCTATTTATAGAATTTTGTGGTTATATATATATATGGTGTAAAAATATTGTGGGTTCAATTGAACTATTGCTTGAATATTACATCAACCGATGACTATAACCACATAAGAAGAGAAACTTGGAAAGATGACATCCAGTTAAGGTTTAGAGATTCATGAGTTCTAAGCCAAATTCTTTTAGTACTTGGTTTTAAATATTCTCATCAGCTTTATTTATTTACTTCTTCATTTTCGTTATATTTTTTCTTCCTGCAGCAACAATTTACAAACTTCCAGTTTTCTGGGAAGTTTTGGGAAGTTTAGGACAAGGAAGTTCAATGAGCCACCTCTTGTTGATTTAGTGCAACTCAACCAGAAGAAGGCTATTTGGTTCTCTTGGTAATGTAAAATAAATTTGTCTAGCTATTTCATTTTGCGTATTCTATGAATAACTTGTTTGAAAATAAACTGATCTATTTTTTCTTTTAAGTCATTCCAAAAATGTAATCAAAATTAATTTTGAATTTTAGTGGGGAACATGAACCGTAACTTGTTTAGTATTGATGTATAGTTAATTAGTTATATCGATAATGTAATCAAACCACCTAAAAACACCAAAAAGAGAATAGTACTCATGTATACTAATCAATAAAGATGGGATAACCGCCACTTGAAAGTTCCATACTTTGATCATTTCCTGCTTAATCAATTTTACAAAATCTCCCAGTTTTTCTTTTTCAAACTAATCATAAAATTTGGTCCAATTAACTTTATATCAACATAGTGTTATCAACACTATGGGAACAAACTTTTTGTGACGAAGCAGCAAAATCACAAAACACTCCATGCATTCTGGTGTCTTATGGATTCTATTTACATATTTCAGTTTTCTGCTATTATAGTAATTAAGATTCAACAATCTAATAGAAGACGTTCCAAAGATTTAATTTAACTTCTCTACACGTAACATCTGCTAATATATTACGAGATTGACAGTACTCGATATATCATCAACGAGAAGCATATAGTATGTTATTATTCGAGAACATAGAAACCGTCAACATATGGGTCCATGTCACTGTTATAATTGAATTCAGTCCTTTAAGTTACTTTGAATTCATGATTAATGCACACTACCTAGTTTACATGATTCTCTACTCTTATTTGCCTTTTCATTTTGAAAGCTGTAAGCAACTTGCAACTTCTCCTAACAAGTTATAGCAGAAATCTAACAATGCACGAGAAACCGACCGTAATACATTTATTGATTAACCATGTATTTAGCTTAAATATAGGAAGAGTGAAACTAAGGTGAGACTAGATTGGGAAATGCCTAAATGCAAATAATTCAAATATCCAGGCTTATTAGCAAAGATGATTGAAATAGAGAAGTGTCACTAGAATATCATGTGATAAAAGAATATATACCTGCCAGAGTAAAAAAACAAGTTTTATTGAACAAATGTAAGACTAATATTATATGAGAGTAAATGTTTTGGCCTTTAAAATCCAACATATCCAGAAAATGAGCGTTGCATAAATACAAATGTTAAAATGGATGTACCTACATTCTCTTAAAAGCTACGTAGACCTAGCGAAAAAATAGGGTACAATGAAAAACAAATTATATTGGCAATATCAATTACTAGTAAGGTTAAGTTTTAGTCATACTAATAAGTTTACTTTAGGTTCAATTTTTGCAATGCATCATTTAGACTTGTTAGAGATATATATGCTAGTCGAAAATAAAAAGAATTTCTAGCACTGGATCAACTACGATAGGTTTTGTAATATATGAACCGATCTGACATGGTTAAATGGAGTAACATGAACAGTGAAACTCATATAGCCGACCCAACTTACTTGGGATTAAGTCATTGTTGTTATCGTATTTAGTTATAGGCATAAAGTAAAGTCTACTATACAACACTAAGATTAATTTAATTTGGTTGGTGCGCAATCAAAATCCCATATTGGTGGTTGAAAAAATTTAAAAACTATATAAATGTTATAAATAATATTAAGAGTGAATGTCCATGTATTATGAAGTTACTTTGGAGCATATTAGTTAGTCATGAACTAGTTTAGTTACTTGGCCACCAAGCAACTCTATTATAAATATGAGACTTCTCTACTCATTTGAATAACATCATCAAGAAAGGATCTAGTATTCTCTCTCTCTAGATTCCTCTTGTTTTACTTTATTTTATATTATTCCATAACACGTTATCATCACGAAGTTCTAGTCAACTGAGTTGTTATGATGTTGCCAGCGCCAATAGCGTTATTTAATGTTAATAATATGGTAAGAATGATGATCTGGTATAAGAATTACAATGCCAACATATATTCGGCCATCACGGTTAACCTTTTCTAATCAATTTTCAAGTTTCCTATTTATGTTTCCCTACATGAACAAAATTGTTTTACGGAAGGTTTTTCTTGAAAGTTCATCAAGTCATACAAGGATTTTTGGTGTAAAGAACAATAAATATTTTTCCTATAACAAGTATTATGTTCCTATGTGTTAATATTAAGAAACACAAAGTGAAGATTTTTGAGAGAGCTCATATTTTTACTTTCTATTTTATCACATATCTCATCCATCTTAAAGTGGGTTAATTATCACAAAGGACATGTAGATTTTAATTGATTATATGTTTTTCTATATTTGCTTGATACTTTTTATTTGATTGAGTTCCGTCAATAAAAGATCGTATATGCAAATTAAATTCAATCGCCACCAATAGTGAAAACCCGCCCCATAAGTCTAAAATAAGACATGATGCTACCGTGGAGGTATGAATGAATGTGGACGTGGTAATTGACGAAATTATAATCGTCATCATTGTGGTAATGAGACCAATAATAGTTCTCAAAATAATCATTCACTTTGTGAAAGTGATGTTTGCCATTGATATGGCATGAGATTTTATAAAGTACGCATGGATTATTATGTTTCATTCCTGAAGTGAATGTGAATACAATGTGATAATCATTATGAATACATATTCATTCTTAAAAGAATATGAACGTGTTAGTGGTAGTGAATATACCGCACTCACCCCTAGAAGGGGATTTGAGATGAAATAAGAAAATAATGTCATTATTATGGAATGAATGACCATTGGTCACATACTTATTGTACGATAAAATATTTTGGCAATGTGATCATTAAAGGACAACAATAATGCAAGAAACAGATCTTGCATCTAATTTTGACCATGACCATAATGGTATAACTTTCTCTTTAAAAGAGATATTTAGCATATAAATGTAGATAAATTTATGATAGTATAAAATTAATTGAGAGCTCTGGAAGAGCCAATTATCACTATTTTTGAGGAATAAAATTGATTATCAATAAGTCATTGTGTTGTATTAAGTCTCAAAGAAACTTATAAAGATTCTAAAGTATTCGCGAAAGTGGTTGGTTATATTGAGACTATAAATAATGAAAAGATTTAATATCTTTATATTACTACAACTGTAGCAAGGTAATATGTATATGAAAACTACTGCTTTATTGCCTAATTTGTACTACACAAATAAAAGATTACATGACATAATAAACTGGATGTTTATTGATATAATAACCCATGTCATAGCAAATTAGGAATTTAATTAACAATTGCACATGTCATGATGTGAACTTGAAGTTTACTGATACATACAGTTTTATTAGGCATGGCCTATTGAGCAATCTTGATATACGTATGATGTGCAAAAATAAATGAGAATTCACATAGGTAAGTGTTGAAGAAGATTCTCTATGATTTTCCTTGTGTTGCTTGTTCTCGCGATTATTATACCAACTAAAATTGGGATTGAATCCATTGAATTCTGAAATTTATCAAAGGTGAATATGGGCCCATTCACCTGTCATGTGAACCTTATAAAGATGCATCTATGAGATGGTTACATGTGTGTTTATTATCAACTCACAACTTGAATGTCAGGTTTCTTTTTTCCAAATTTTCTATTCAAGACAGTTCTTCTTGATAAGTTGGTTTACATCATATCGATAAGTTGGTTTACATCACAATTGATTTAGCAAAACGATTTATTGAGTGCCTCTACTTAATAGCTAAATTATTGCTTATGAGAACAACGTTATCTATATCAGTTTGATATACGTTATATACAAAAGTATATTACATTCTCCCTTCACAAGTGGTTCAGGATTAGGAATCAAATAATTCCATATTATTATTGTTGATGTGCTATGTATATTTTGATTAACACCATAACGCACAAAGATGGGTTCTCAAAGTTGAGGGAGCAAGTTAGTTATTCTAACATGAGGGGGAGACAATATAAACATTTGAGAAAATGTTACGTGAAATGAATTATCATTTTTACATCTAGATCATTGAATAAGATAATATGAACTTGAAGTTCATAAAACGATAATCCATCGACAATATATTGCAAAGCATGCCAGGCTCATTTGTTGACCCAAAGAAAGCAATTATATTCTCACTACAAATGCTCTAATTAGAATAAGTTATTGAATGATAAAGTCTATGGAACGCCCGAAGCAGATAGACAAATCGGTACCAAATAAAATTCTTGATAAAGAAGAGGAGCAAAAGCCTTAAAACGATCATAATAAAGAGGCAAGTGCTCTAGAAGAGTACATGCCATAATATTTCATAAATCCCCAGGAAATGTTCAGGTACCTGAAATGAATAAAGAGATCTCCTTGTTATGTCTGTAGGAAAAAATGTTGGAACCGATGTAAAATGTTCGTCTCAAACCGACAAATTATCATAAATATTCCCTGTTGCAATTAGTTTTGGGTTACGAACCTAATATATCCCATTTAAAATTTTTTGGGTGCGTAGTATATGTGCCTATATCACAGCCATATCGCACCAAGATAGGCCCCCAAAGAAGGTTGGGAATATATGTTGGGTTTGAATTGCCCTTCATTATTCGCTACCTCGAAACATTAACGGGAGATTTGTTCACTGCTCGACTTGCAGATTATCGATTAGATGAGGCATTTTCCCCAAAATTAGGGGGAGAAAATGGTGAAACCAAATGAGAAATTTTGTGAACAAATCCATAATTATTTCATCTTTATCCATGTGCCTCTATTGTGAAAAAGATGTACAAAAGATTATCCATTTGTAGAAAATAGCAAATCAAATGCAGACGCATAACGAAATCATATATCCTTGCAGAGAATGTTCCAATCCGTATTGATATCCTGTTGGACAATGTTCTAGTGCATATCTAATGAGTCAAAAGCATGCCTAAAGCGTAGCAGACCAATGAGTTCTAAGGATCGAAATCCTAGAAAAAGAAAAAGAAATAATCAGGATGACACTACGAATAAGTCTCATGAAGAAATTCATGATTTAACCAATCTTGAGATTCATGAGAAAATCACTGAGCCGGAGACTCAAGAAAATAAGGAACTATCAATAAATCCAATTGATATTGAGACGAATTTGAATTGATCGGATATAGTGGTGGATTATGTTTTTGTATATAATGTTGCATCTAGCATTATGAAAGATAATGAGGATCTTGAACCTCAATCTATTGGAGAATGTCGACAAAGACGTAATTGGCCAAAATGGCAAGAAGCAATCCAATCTGAGTTGGATTCACTTGCGAAACGTGAAGTTTTTGGGCCTGTAGTCCAAACACCTAAAGGTGTTAAGCCTGTTGGTTATAAATGGGTCTTTGTACGTAAGAGAAATGAGAAAAATGAGGTACAAAGATATAAGGCTCACCTTGTTGCCTAAGGATTTTCACAAAGGCCTGGTGTCGATTATGAAGAGACATATTCACCTGTTATGGATACAATAACATATCGTTATCTCATTAGTTTTGCTGTCCATGAAAAGCTTGACATGCATTTAATGGATGTGATTACAGACAAAGAAGTAATTGGCCAAAATGGTAAGAAGAATCCAATCTGAGTTGATTCACTTGCGAAACGTGAAATTTTTGGGCATGTAGTCCAAACACCTAAAGGTGTTAAGCATGATGTCTATAAATGAGTCTTTGTACGTAAGAGAAATGAGAAGAATGAGGTACAAAGATATAAGGCTCGCCTTGTTGCCTAAGGATTTTTACAGGCCTGGTGTCGATTATGAAGAGACATATTCACATGTTATGGATACAATAACATATCGTTATCTCATTAGTTTTGCTGTCCATGAAAAGCTTGACATGTATTTAATAGATGTGGTTACAGTCTGCCTTTATGGCACACCTGATAACAAAATATACATGAAAATTCCCGATGGATTTAAAATTCCTGACACACATAACTCAAAGTCTCGAGAAAGGTTTTCAATCAAATTGCAAAGATCTTTGTATGGTCTAAAGCAATCAGGTCAAATATGGTATAACCGCCTTAGTGAATATTTATTAAAAGAAGGTTATATAAATGATGTCATTTGTCCATGTGTTTTTATAAAGAAAACGACATAGGAGTTTGTTGTACTTGTCGTACATGTTGATGATATAAACCTTATTGGAATTCGAGATGAAAGATCTCGAAAAGACAGAATTCTGTCTTGGTTTGCAAATTGAACATTTGGCAAACGAGATTTTTATTCATCAATCTGCCTACACAGAAAAGGTATTGAAACGGTTTTGCATGATGGAGCACATCCATTAAGTACTCCGATGATGGTTCGATCACTTGAAGTGAATAAGGATCCGTTCCGACCTCAAGAAAATAATAAAGAACTTTTTGGTCCTGAAGTACCATATCATAGTAAAATTGGTGCACTAATGTATCTTGCTATTCATGAAACAAGTCGAGAACGTGTGTGGTTGAGGTCTATAATACATCTTATCCGTGAAAAATGTGGTTTGAAGTGTGACAAACTACCCACGATTTTATATGAAGATAATGCAACATGCATAGCCCAATTGAAAGGAGGATTCATATAAGGGGATAGGACAAAGCACATTTCACCAAATTATTTTTCACACACGATCTTCAAAAGAATGGTGATATCAATGTGCAACAGATTTGTTCAAGTGATAATATGACTGATTTGTTCACCAAATCTCTACCGACGTCAACCTTCAAGAAGCTAGCGTACAAGATTGGGATGCGAATGCTTAGAGATGTCAATTGATACTCTTATCAGGGGGAGTAAATATGCGTTGTACTCTTTTTTCCTTACATATTTTGTTCCATTGGGTTTTTCTTGCAAGGTTTTAACGAGGCAACCAAAATGCGTATTATTAAACATGTGTACTCTTTTTCCTTCACTAGAATTTTTTTCCATTGGGGTTTTCCTAGTAAGGTTTTAAGGAGTCACATTATCTACTAATGGACATTCAAGAGGGAGTGTTATAAATAATATTAAGAGTGAATATCCATATATTATGAAGTTACTTGGTCACCAAGATTGGTTACTTGGTCACCAAGCAACTCTATTATAAATATGAGACATCTCTACTCATTTGAATAATATCATCAAGAAAGGATCTAGTATTATCTCGCTCTAAATTCTTCTTGTTTTACTTTATTTCATATTATTCCATAACAATATATAAGTTGTAGTGATACTATTAATGATGTGAAGACTTTTGAAGAAAAATAAAATGTGTAGGTTTGGCATGCAGTAGACAATATCACTTCATGTTAAGAGTATCTTTGAGTTGACTTAGCCCAACAACTTTAATCGGAGCCGATAATTTGACAGGAGGAGTATGGAGATGACGGAATGCTGAAGTTGTTTTTAACTACTTTTACCTTGCCAAAGGTAGCTTGGAGACTCACGCACACAAGAAGAAGCTAGTTCTGGACTTCGGTGGCCATAAATGCATGGTAATGTGGGTGGTAAACAGTGAATCTCATTAAATTATCATGTGGATCATTATAATGATTCACATGGAGCTTAGTTTGAGGCGGTGACATGTGAATCGTGATGATGGGTCACGTAAAATTAATTAGTTCGAGGGGGACATTGTTAGATGTGCGAAGTAACACAATATTAAGAATATCATTAGGAGAGTTGAGGCCAAACAGTAACTCAGCTTGAACCATATATAGAAGATGTTTCTCTTTAGACTAAGCCATCAAAATTAATTTCCATAATTTTTTAAGTCGCTGCAGTCCTTTTGTTTTCAGCAGAGTATTGTATTAAGTAAATGCCTTAAGATCTTGTTTCTGCGAAATCAAATAATTCTCCATATCAACATCTGATGTAATTATAGTGCTTAATTAGTTTCTTTACGACTTATCATCGTTGCCAGCATCATTACTATGATTCTTTTATATCCATTTACCTACTTATAGTACAACCTGGCAAGATGAGTGGCCAAGAGAGTCTAACTATTAGTTAGTTCTGAGCTTTGAGAAATGGCATTATGTTCTACTCGACCATAAAGATAACAAATGCAACTCTTCATTTACGGCTCAAAAGTCAAAGAAGAGGATAATGTTGTAATATTATGGACGATTTACTAGGTTACATTCATCGTATTTGATCCTACTAATAAGAAGTCATATCTGAGGAACACTAATTAATCTCCTACTAGAATGGAATTATAGTGGCTTTTCCACTATTCCTAGACGGCATTTTCAGGTAGGAAACAAATATTAAGATATGCCGTTTACTTCAATTAAGATATGCTATCATTACATAATTTAGTTCCTACAAAAGCTAGCCTTTCTCAAACTAATCTTCACTACCAAGTGATTAATATTTGTTTAACTATATATCAGGATTACAAATAAAGCAGAAAAAACAAGAAACTCAAATGTCACATAAAAGATGGATTTCTAAGTTATATGAACTCAAATCCATTGCCCAAAGATTTTAAAATGAGAAAGACTAGTCAATTTATGAATATATGTGTATAAAAATTCCACAAAAAGCATGAGATTAATAATTTTCTCTAATTTTCTTCTACCATAGTTTTAAATAGATTAATAAACAGATAAATTTTGGACGAAAATGCTCCAAAATTTAACAGAAGTTAATTTCTCATGGCAGACATTGTTCCTCAATGATCGGTACTGGATTAATAAGCAAAGAGAAGAGCACTCACAAAAGGAATAGATCAGGATAAATGTGGCTGGCTTCCAGGACCAAGAAAGTGATAAGACCCTGCAAATGATTGCTTAATGAAAATAAAGGTTGAATGGAAGTGAGGAAGAAAGAAAGGGGAAAAAGGTATTGTGTAGGTTAAATGAACCAAAAAAAGAGATGCACAAAAGTGGGGAACATAGGAATAAACCATACAGGAGCGGATCTATAGCCTCAATTATGGGTCACGTGAACTCATGTTCCCTTCGAAAAACTAGGTATTTTATGTATATATTTTCTAGAATTCGTCCAATATTATGTATTTGCACCCATGCTCCATAAAGGTTGAATGATGCACTTGGTTCAATACTTGATTATTTACTTAAAAAAACAAGGATCAATTCTCACTTTACATTTTTTTCTTTCCTGTTTTTTATGGTGCATTCATTATTTAGATATCTTAGATCCGCCTCTAAACCATATCCTCTTAAGTTATAGATTACATTCCAAAATGATTATCTTCTTTCTCGATGGCAAGACTCTCTAAACTAATTAGCTATTGATAATCGCCTTTACAAGAAAAAATATGTTATATCTCTAATATAGGAAATATGTCTGCGCTAGAAATTACAACGGGAAAAGAGAATTATTATATATATTTAAAACACGGGGGGATTTCTCATTTCTTAATTTTAGTCGCATGCAATCTAAAAATTGTTAATTTAGCTTAGGCCGCCGTCGCCCGTCAGTGATTAGGTCATCCGTTGTTATATGTTCTCTTCCTTTCTTCTTAACAAGTGGCGACAAATACTACTTAAAAGATTTTATATATGTTATGTGTATATACTTAATCCAATTCAAACAAATAGTGTTGCACACATGATACCAGAAAAAAAATCTACCTTTTTGTCCATGGGACCAAAACGACTTGAACAACAATAGTCTCTAAAGAAATTTTTTGCCACGCGCCACATCTTTAGCTGAATGGGGAGGACTCGTCATTCCAACTTGAGCATTATGTATCTGAATAATGAATTCCTCTGCTATTTAAATTAGGTAGTAGTAGTAGTACTAGTAGTAAATGTTAATTAGCACAGCAGAAAGGAAAAAAGAAGGAAGACAGAAACGTCAACACTTCTAGCTATAACTTTGCTTATTGTTGTGTGTCTGTATGTTGCTCTATTGCCAATAATTTGTTTCTTTTTTTCTATGAAAAAGTTCCTAAGCTTACATAAATCTGCACGCCGATTTAGCTTACCCCCGCCCCCCACCCCGCCTTATGGTAATTACTATAGTAGTTATAGCAGTAATAGTTGACTTGGAAGAAGCAAGCTGATGAACTTTACAGCCAGGAAAGGAATTCTAAGATTCAATTATCAAATTTCTAGTTCATCTCTTTTTTTTTTTTTTTTTCTCAGTCGATATTCAATATTCAGACCCCAATTCATTCGAATTTGCATCACGTAACGTCTATTAAAGAAAAAGCGTTTTCTACCTTATTTTTTTTAGTTGATCTCTTTCATTGCTTAGGGACAGTGGTGCTACTCCCCTGTGCCACAATATATAGGTTATTCATTTTAAGAAAAGAATCTCTTTCCTTGTTTGGCAGTGTGTCGGTGCCCAAAAAGAATGCAGCCGTTAGGCTAATGTCTATTTCCAAGCAGACATAGCAACAAAATGGAGTACAAAATTTTGTTTGAAACATCGGACAATTTCTTTAATAAAATCCTCCTAGTTAAAAAGCCGTTTAAGTTTAATTTCATTTTATTATAAAAATAGAAATTATTGAAGTGGCATGAGAAATTCTCAAATTTTTGGTTTATTAACTTCCAAATGGAGTTTCATTTTCTGCATTGCGTCCAAAGGTGTGGTTTAATAATCAATGAAGTAGGTTGATAAGACAAATTTTTATGTTAGTTAAGTGTGCTTTATTTCCTTATTTGTAACTGTATCAGTAACTTCATGTAATATTGCACAGAACTTAATTTGTTACTGAGGCAAGGCCACATCCTCCTCACATGTCATCTACTATTATCAATGAAAGCCCAGATATACTGGGAGCTTTATATAAAAAATAAAAATAAAAAAATTAAAAAAGTGAGTCGAGAATCATGAGATTTTAAGTTCAAATCTCAGCGGAGGTAAAATAATAGTAGGTGATTTCTTCCTTCTGTTCAAGCCTTGAGGCGGACAGAATTATTCAACACCTGCATTGGTGAAAGATAGCGAATACTTTGTGGAACTAGTCGAAGCGAGCACATAACCTTACCCGGACACCATGGTTATAAAAAATAATGAAGCACTATTTTTTAACTTCCACTCCATATACCTTTCTCCAACTTCAACCAAATATTGTTGTCTGCTAAATAGGGTGGGTTCAACAATTTCTAGCAGAGTGCAGAAGCACGAAGACATGATCTTCTTCTCAAAAAAGAGGGTCGACTAATTGATGAAAGTATCATAAGCCATGTGGTAAATGGTCATAGTACAGACCATTTCCAGTCAAAATAATGAAGATATGAAGGAAAATGTTTCAAACCGGCAAGTACTACGTACTGTTCTTATTCACCCTGGTCCCCATCCTAAAGGTGGAAGCAGCAGCTAGGGCAGATTAGGTTTTTTGACCTAGGACTATTTGGTGTTAATTCTTCCAACTAGGGTTTCTGTATATACACGTGCGCTGTTTATCGACCCTTCTTCCTGAATTCTCTCCAAATATAACTCCTCAGATAGCTTTTCCAGAAATTTCTTAGTAATTTTGTTGAAACCCTAGGAAGAATAGTACTTATTAGATCTACTAGAAACCTAGATAAAAGATAAGTTTCCGCTCAGATTCTATGGAGATCTAAGGGTGAAAATGGCATTATTAATTGCCTAAAGCATTTCAGATCTGTTTTGGCTTAAAGCAGAAGCATCTGAAACTGTACCTGGAGAACCCTATATATGCCAAGTACCATGATTATACCATAGGGTATTTCTAACTTTTTTTCTGATGTGAGAGTTAAAAAAAGGATCAGATGCAAAATTATCTTCTTGACTTTGTGTATAACTAGATTACTAGATAATTTACAACCCTAAACTTAATCCAACCCCTAAGAGAGAGAAAAAAGGTAGGCATAGAGGAAAAGATGAGAGAGAAACTGCGCTACAGTTGCTGGTCCAGATCAGAGGAACATTTTTCTTCTGTTCTAGCTAATAGACAAGAAAACATCAAGGGCAATTCGAAGTTTCAAACAAACAAGGAAAGGAAAATAGAAGTGAAAACAACCCTACAGCAATGGAAGAGTATTGAGATCTTTCAACGCTACTAGTTTGACGCCTGAAAAACCACTCAACTGAGGGAGCGCTGGGGAGGGTACATAGAAAAATGACCGAGTGGCCTCATGGAATTTTTATTCAGAATCGAACCCGAGATCTATAGTTAAAAGTGACCGGTAGCATCTCGGCCACATCTTTGATGGTAACAGATGGACATTCCTACTTGTGACTTATAGTAAGGCAAAAATAGAAGTTCAAATCCCACTTAGGGACTGAAAACAAAATCACATAGTGATCCAAATCCCTTTTTTCCTAATTTCCTCCCATAAGTTGCGCGAAAAATATTAAATATTATTTTTTTCATAAAAAAATAATACTTGAAAACTTATACGACTCAAAGAAGCACGCAAATAATATTATTTTATGAACATATAAATACATTCGATATTAATACATTCAATCCAAATTCTACTTATTTTTCTTGAATTACAATTTTGTTATTTATGTACTTGAAGAAAACGAAAAACATTTAGGATAAAGTTTGTATTTAAAATATTTAAAAATATCTATCATCTTTTTATTTTGTTCATGAAATTGTAGATAATATTATTATATAAACCCCTCAAACACATACTTGACCTGATTGAGATAAAATCAGATGACGACACGAATGGAGAAGTGGCACACACAGCCAATAAGAAGAAGCATAACACCTGAGATCGCCAAGGGTCACGCTTGGGTCAAATTAAAGGATCAATCACTTCACTTTATTATTTCATCTCATCCTCTGTAGATGTCAAGTACACATTCCTTTTTCTTCTTTTTTTTTTTTTCCCGTGGTTTAGTTAGTGTAACGCATTATAGCCCAGCAAAATAATTGAATAAAAAGCTTGTACCAAATGTTGTCTAATCCTAGAGGACCCTTATCCTCTGTCGCTATTTTGCATCAGTCTTTAAGAGACGAATACTAAAGGATATGAGAGATGTCAACATTCCCAAAAGCGAATTTAACAAACAAGTTTTGGCCTGGGCACCCTTTTAAGATATTTATGTGCTTCAGCAGAGACACAAACACTAACGTTGCTGATATCTTCTTCATCACTTGTTCATTATCTCGAATTATTTTTCTCTTGTTTTTCAAGCAGTAACAGAATCACAATTTTCACTAAGGGGAATACAAATATAAAGAAGTAAACAAACAAACAAACACCTTTTGAGTTATATAAATAAAATTTAACATTTACTATATGTACATAAAAAATAATTTTAACCTTATATATACAGTATAATTTTCCGGCAAAGGGGTTCGGACCCCTAGCTCTGCCATTGTTTTCATGTGTACGTATTACTCTAGTACTGTTGCAGACATTGATATCAATATTCGGTTGGCATCTTTTGGCCAAAACATGACCAAAATTCCCTGCTTTAATAACATGACCCTTAATAAGATTGATGTGCTAAAATTATTTTAAAAAGCTATAGTTGTAAGTCCCATCATTAGTTATTGGTATAGCAATATAAATAGAATGGGAATAATGAAAAGAAAAGGAAAAGATTGTTACATGGCTTGTTTAGGATGGAAAAGAAATAGGGATTCAATTGTTTACACGGAAAAAATAAAAAATAAAAAATGCTTTCTTCGAGGGCATTCCATCATGTGTTCGTTTATTTGTCTTAAATAGCAGCCATTTAAAGTGGTCACGGTCGATTCCACTTGGGTCTTCTACAACTCCCAGATCTAAATTCGACCCAATTTCAAATAAGAAAATGTAAATGGGCCAAAGGCCAGGTCGTGGTATCGGGCCGCCTGATGTTCCTTGTTTGAAAATCTATTGCATATAATTTGGTCGTTTAGTAGTAGTATATTACTACTATTTTCGTAATTATGAGTATGATTTAAAGGAGAAAAGAGTTGTAATTTAATAGTTTCAACTTTACTTTGCACTAAATGTTGATCCAAGTCACATCAACGTACCTCTTCTTGTTTTTACTTCACTTAAGTCCCACTTATTCTCCCCAAACAAAAATAGTATAAAAGAAAAACGGGGTATGATACAGAGTGCTGAAAGTAGAATTAAGAATAGCTTTAGGTTCCTAAAAGAAGCAGAAAATAAAGACAAGAAAATCATGAGAAGTGATTAAGACTGACCTGAAATCATATGCTCATTTACCAGTCTTTCTATCAAAATACTTCCATCTTCATAGTTCCATCTGCCAGCTGATGAAAATATAAAGTACTATTACCGTATTAGCAGGCATTACATATTGTGAAGGAACACAAAACATTTAGAAAGAGCTTCCAAGATCTTCTTTCACATTTAAAAACATCTAAGATAATATTTTGCTGTGCGGCATTTTCTGCTATTACCTTATATATTTTGCTTGACATAGTACATTCTCAATATTTTTGTCAAGAGCAATTTATGTGGCTCATTCTTTCGGTCCATGCACGTTTCTCCATCTGCTAGTGAGAAAGCGAGAAGCTGTTGATGAAGGAATAACGTTGAGAGGAAGAAATAAAAAATGCTGGCAACTCCAAAAGAAGTGTAATATATCATAGGATACGACCACAGAGAAGAAGTAGCTAGCTAAGAGGGACGTAATTTACGGGAGACAAGAGACGCGTGAAGGGAAGCTAAAGAATAGAGAGACAAATCCCCAAAAGAAAGATTGCATCAATCACCCCTATATAGACATCATTTTCCCCCTGCCACCCTCTTTGCATATTTGAACGTGAGCTAAGTCACGGGTTCAAGTCACGAAAGTAGCCAACAATGTTCCTATTATGGTAGGCTGTCCACATAATACCTTTGGAGGTGCGGCCCTTTCTCGAACCTTGCCGGAGTACAAAATGCACTATTGTGCACGGGGCTGTCATTTTACCCTCTTGCAAAAAAATTATACAATAGCTTCTTTTGTCTTCCTTTTTCTCTTCGTTGTTTCTTTTTGTTACATAATACCACTCTATCCATCTCCTTTTATGTGAAGGTATTACAGTCTCGAGAGTTAAGCAGATTATTTATATTACGATTTTTCTCAAACTTCTTTAAATAATATTTCAAAAATCATTAGCCATGTTGACTTGTACTAGTGTTATTCATGTTGTTTACAAATATGAAAACATTATTTTACAACATATTTTGCTCTTGTTTGGCCATAGATTTTAGCTACTTTTTTTATAAAAAAAATTAAAAACATCGTTTGATCATGGAAATATGATCAGTTTCTGAAAAATAAATCATAAAAAATTTTAAGTTCTCAAAAATTTATTTAGGACAGTTTCTGGGTGAAAATTATTTTTTCACTAACAAATTTTTAAATTTTTTTCAAATAAAATACATGTTCAAGCACATCTTCAATTTTTAAAAATTATATTTTAACACAAATTCAAAAATTATTCTTTCATTATTCAACCTAATCTATGTTGAAACGCTAGCAAAGTATATATGCATGAATTTACATAGAGCATTAAGTGTTTTGACCCTAGTAATGAATTATGACATTGGGAGTACTTTTCTTTAGGATGTACGGTTAGGGGAAAGATTTAAAGGTTGAGAATCGAACCTTGTGGAATACTTCAACAGCTTTTCATTCATTTAATTAGTACTTTTCCTTTTGCTTTAAGCAAACTTCTCTGTTCATGCATTTATTAATTTTGTAATATGGCCAAATTTTCATGACATTTGTCATAACATAATATCTATTATAACAAATTTGTGGTTCATAACATTTGTCATGACATAATATTTATTATAACAAATTTGTGGATTATGACATTTACCATGACATAATATCCATTATTAGGCCAAGGATTTCTTGCTATAAATAGAGAAGTTTCTCCTTATTTGCAAACACACCAATTCAAGAGCTTTTCACTCTTGTCTTTCTTTCTCCTCTTTTATTTCATTATAGAGTATTTTGTAAGAGAGTGAGTGTTGGGAAATACTTGTGTGAACCCTTTCTTTGGAGTGATCTTGTGAGGTTATTCTCTTGGGGTATTTGGGATTAATTAGAGTATTTACTCTAATTTTGTACTCTCTTTTGTACTCTTGTTGGTATAGTGAAATTACTTCTCTCCGCTTGTGGACGTAGGTCACCTTGACCGAACCATATTAAATTTGTGTCTTCTTTATCTTCTTTAATTGCCGTTATTATTAACTTTCATTGTCTTTGTTATTGTCATTATACCGTTATTTGGCTAAATTTCGCACTACCCGGGTTTCCGATCCTAACAAATTGGTATCAGAGCCAGATCTAACCGGGTTAGTTTAAATAGCCAAAATGACTCTAACAAAGTCTTATGTTGAGAAATTTGACCGAAGTGCAAACTTCGGAATGTGGCAATTAAAGATGGAAGCTATCCTTATTCAGTATGGCTTAGATTTGGCATTGCAAGGAAAGGAGAAGATGCCGGATAAAATGACGGACGAGGAGTTTGCCGTCATAGACAAAAAGGCAAAAGCATGTATTATTTTAAATCTTTCAAATAAGGTTTTGCGTGAAGTTGCAGCATAAAGCTCAGCCAAAGGCATATGGGAAAAGCTTAAAATCCTATATATGAAAAGAATAGTAGAAAACAGACTTTACTTAAAGCAAAAACTCTACACTTTTTCGTATGGCTGAAGGCACCTCTATACTTACTCATCTTGATACTTTTGATTCTCTTCTTATGGATTTAAGTAACATAGATGCTGAAATCAAAGATGAGGATCAAGCTGTGTTATTGCTTGTTTCCTTACCCCAGTCGTTTAAACATATAAGAGATACTATGCTTTATGGAAAGGATAATATCTCTTATAAAGATATCAAATCTATTTTGAAATCAAAAGAACAAATAGATAGAGATATTACTGGGAAAACTAGTGGGAACCAAGGGGAAGGCTTATTCATAAGAGGTAGATCCAATAAGAAAGATTCAAGTAGTGAGAAACCTAAATCAAGGTCAAAATCCAGATACAGAAATGTCATGTGCAAATATTGTCATAAGAAAGGTCACATTATTTTTGAATGCTTTAAATTGAAAAATAAAGAAAAGCATACAGAAAAGAAAATTGAGCACAAAAATACTGACACTGCCGAAACAAGTGTAGCTGCTGATGAGACTGGGAGAACTATTTTTTTAGCAACTAATAATAGTTTCAAATCTAACAATGAGTGAATTTTAGATTCGGGTTGTTCTTATCATATGTATCCCAGTCGGAATTTATTTACCACATATGAATCTATTGGAGGTGGAGTTGTCTTGATGGGCAACAATGCTGCCTGCAAAGTTATTGAAAAAGGTACAGTCCGAATCAAAATGCACGATGGTGTGGTGAGAACTCTCACCGATGTTAGACATGTTCCTGACTTGAAGAAAAATCTCATCTCTTTAGGCACTCTAGAATCTCTTGGGTGCAAGTACACAGGTGAAGGTGGAGTTTTGAAAATTTCTCACGGTGGTCTTGTGATCATGAAAGCACGCAAAACTGGTACGTTATATACTCTTTTGGGATCTACTGTTACAGGTGCTGCTGCAGTTTCAATATCAGATAAATCAGATTCTGACATCACTAAATTGTGGCATATGCGATTGGGGCATATGAGTGAAAAAGGTCTTTCCATCCTCAGCAAAAGAGGTCTCTTATGTGACCAAAGTACCGAAAATATGGAATTCTATGAACATTGTGTGTTCGGGAAGCAGAAAAGAGTCAGTTTCAAATCTCCAACGATTCATAGAACAAAAGGTACTTTGGATTACATTCATTCAGATCTTTGGGGTCCTTCACGTACCCCATCAAAAGGTGGTGCCAGGTATATGTTAACTTTCATTGATGATTATTCAAAGAAAGTTTGGGTTTATTTCCTGAAAAATAAAAGTGATATTTTCTTAAATTTCAAACAATGGAAAATTTTGATTGAGAAGCAAACAGGAAAACAGGTTAAGCGGCTTAGAACAGATAATGGCTTTAAATTTTGTAATGATGAATTCAATAAATTTTGCAAGAATGAAGGAATTGCTCGACATCGTACTGTGAGAATGACACCTCAGCAAAATGGTGTGGCAGAAAGGATGAATAGAACTCTTTTGGAAAGGGCTCGTTGTATGATTTCAAATGCTGGGTTGACAAACGCCTTTTGGGCAGAAGCTATCTTTACAACTTGTTATATTGTCAACCGAGCTCCTTCTGCACCTTTGAACTTTAAGACTCCAGAGGAAATGTGGTCAGGTACTCCTGCTAATTATTCTGATTTAAAAATATTTGGTTGCCCTGCATACATGCATGTAAATGATGGAAAATTAAAGCCAAGGGCTAAAAAGTGCATTTTCCTTGGGTATGCATCTGGGTGAAAGGATACCGACTATGGTATCCTGACACCATGACACCTAAATTTATAATTAGCAGAGATGTAACCTTTGATGAATCCTCTATGTTACATTCTAGAAAAGAGTCTTCTAGTTCTTGTAATACAGATAAAGGAAAGAGTACATAGAACCAAGTAGAGATTGAGATTGGGATTCCTTCTGAGCGAAGCTCATCAACTTTGGAGAAAAATATAGTTGAAACTCCTGAAGTTGAGATAAAAGCCGAAATTCCTGAAGTTGAGACTCCTGAAGTTGAACCAGAAGAAGAGGAGTATTCTATAGCCAAACATAGACCAAAAAGAGAAGGTAAAAAACCATTAAGGTTTGGAGATTATGTTGTATTTGCTTTTTCAGTTGCACAGAAAACTGAAGAAATTGGAGAACCATCAAAATATTTAGAAGCAATTTCTGGTGCTGACTCAGCCAAGTGGCTGATTGCAATGAATGAAGAAATTAAGACTCTCCACAAAAATGGTACTTGGTCTCTTGTGAAGCCGCCATCAGGAAAAAGAATTATTGGTTGCAAATGGGTCTTCAAGAAAAAGGATGGCATTCCAGGGGTTGAAGATGCGAGGCATAAGACACGATTAGTTGCAAAGGGCTATAGTCAGGTATAAGGAGTTGATTTTAATGATATTTTCTCACTTGTTGTTAAACATAGCTCTATTCGTGTCTTGCTTGCCTTCGTTGCCATGTATGATTTGGAATTAGAACAACTTGATGTTAAGACAGCTTTCTTATATGGCGAACTTGAGGAACAAATATACATGTATCAACCCGAAGGATTTGAAATTGAAGGAAAAGAAGATCATGTTTGCTTGTTGAAGAAATCCTTGTACGGATTAAAGCAGTCTCCAAGACAATGGTATAAAAGGTTTGATTCCTTTTTTGTTGGGTCATGGTTATTCGAGGAGCATGTATGATAGTTGTGTTTACTTCCGGAAGTTAAATGATGGTTCATTTGTGTATCTATTATTATATGTTGATGACATGCTCATTGCTGCTAAGGATTTAATAGAAATTCACAACTTGAAAAGTCAGTTGAAATGTGAATTTGAGATGAAAGATTTGGGAGCAGCTAAGAAAATCCTTGGCATGGAGATCAAAAGAGATCGAAAAGCCAACATGCTATTTCTGACCCAGAAGAAGTAGTTGAAGAAAGTCTTGGAGAGGTTTGACATGAAAGATGCTATACCAGTTAGTACCCCTCTTGCTGCTCATTTTAAGTTATCAACTGCTCAGTCCCCGCAGTCAGAGGAAGAAGAGAGGTACATGGCACAGGTTCCTTATTCCAGTGCAGTCGGCAGTATTGTGTATGCAATAGTTTGTACACGTCCAGACATTTCACAAGCAGTGAGCATGGTAAGCCGGTATATGGCTTGCCCTGGTAAAGCATATTGGCATGCTGTGAAATGGATTCTCAGATACTTGCGAGATACTCCAAACACATGTTTGGAGTTTGGGAGAAATACTAACACTTTGGTTGGTTTTGTAGACTCAGATTATGCAGGTGATCTTGACAAAAGAAGATCACTGACAGGCTATGTATTTTGCATCGGTGGTTGCTCTATTAGTTGGAAAGCTACATTACAACATGTAGTAGCTTTATCTACTACCGAAGCAGAATATATGGCAGTGACCGAGGTGATCAAAGAAGCTTTATGGTTGAATGGTCTATTTGCGGAACTCAGTTTACACCAAAGTGGTATTACCATTTTCTGTGATAGTCAAAGTGCCATTCACTTGACTAAAGATCAAATGTATCATGAGAGGACGAAGCACATTGATATAAAGTATCATTTCATCCGAGAAACCATTGCTGAAAGAAAAGTCTCTGTTCAGAAGATCAACACTAGAGACAATCCTGCTGACATATTCACAAAACCTCTTCCACTGTCCAAGTTCAAGCTTTGCCTGAACTTGATTGGCATTTATGAAGAACTTTTTTGCGGAGAAGGTGGAGCAAATTTACTATATATAAGTTGAAATTAGGCCAATGTGGAGATTCGTAATATGGTCAAATTTTCATGACATTTGCCATGACATAATATCCATTATAACAAATTTGTGGTTCATGACATTTGCCATGACATAATATCCATTATTAGGCGAAAGATTTCTTGCTATAAATAGAGGAGTTTCTCCTTATTTGCAAACACACCAATTCAAGAGCTTTTCACTCTTGTCTTTCTTTCTCCTCCTTTATTTCATTATAGAGTATATTGTAAGAGAATGAGTGTTGGAAAATACTTGTGTGAACCCTTTCTTTGGAGTGATCTTGTGAGGTTATTCTCTTGGGGTATTTGGGATTAATTAGAGTATTTACTCTAATTTTGTACTCTCTTTTGTACTCTTGTTGGTATAGTGAAATTGCTCCTCTCCGCTTGTGGACGTAGGTCACCTTGACCGAACCACGTTATATTTGTGTCTTCTTTATCTTCTTTAATTGCCGTTTTTATCAACTTCCATTATCTTTGTTATTGTCATTATACCGTTGTTTGGCTAAATTCCGCACTACCCGGGTTTCCGATCCTAACAAATTTTATTTATGTTTTCCTATAATATGGAGTATTATAACCAAGTTGATTCAGGATTTTAAATCAGTAAATTCAAATTACCATAACGTGCACTCGTTTTTTTTTTTTTTTTGTGACAATGATGCAAGCTCACAACAAATATGTATTTTTTAAAAATCTTAACTACATGTATAGTTTAAAACTAAACATATAATGCAACACGAGACTTAGCCCGTTTGGCCAATCTTCTTAAGAGGTCAAAAGTATTTTTTTTTCTTCCCAAAAGCACTTTTTTTCTCTAACTTGAGGTATTTGGCCAAGCTTTTTTGGAGAAAAAAAGTGCTTTTGGGAAGAAGCAGAAGCAGTTTCTGAGAAGCAGAAAAAAGTAGTTTCTTTCCAAAAGCAGAAGCAGAAGCAGTTTTGACTTTTCTTCTTACCAAGAATACCCTTAACAAAATATAGTATATACCAAAATAACCGTTAAACCTAATACTTAGGGTATTAATGTATACATATTTCTTATTATTTTTAGGATAGCTTTCTAATATATAGTGACTTTAGGGGTGAATGCTTTTATATTTGTTGAATAATTTTTAATATATTTAACTTATATTAAAAGAATTAAGTACTTTTAAATTTTATTTTCATATTTTACTTAAATAAAATGAAAAGATTTAATTATTGCATGTAATAACAAATTTTTGAGATTATTTATTTACTTATAATATTAACTATTAAGTAAATATACTCATGTCCTTATTCGTAATTTGATACTTAAAAGCACTTTCTAAAAAGCTTGGCCAAACACAAATTATTGCTCAAAAGTGCTTTTCAGAGTGATTAGCCAAACACAAATTGCTTCTGTCCAAAAGTACTTTTTTCAAAAGCACTTTTGAAAAAAGCACTTCTCAAAATAAGCTGATTTCTCCAGCTTGGCCAAACAGGCTATTGATCTATAAAGGAGATAAAGAGATCAGTTTCGGGATATTTTCAGTAACGATTCAAGGATATTATTTACTACTCTTTCCATTATATTTTACTAATATAAAAGGTATACGATCTTATCCTTTTTTTGATGGTTGGAAATGGGGTATTGTTTGACCAAAAAGTATAATTTTCGGCTACAGTACTAAATTTATGTAATAACGGTTTAAATCTAGTTAATGATAATAACTCTAGATGTGAATCTTGAAAACGTGTGTGAGATGAGACATATCCAATGACGTGTTGACAATGATAAGCAAAAAATGTTCATAAAGTATGAGCAATAATGGAGGTGTAACTAGCAATAAATGACATTTAAGTAAATAGGAGAAATGATTCGCCCAATAAAGGATGGATTGGACGAATGTTCCTCCTGACAAATAAATCCAAGATTTGTTCGAACTATTCTCGGATCTAGTGGAAAAGTGTGGAATAATATGGGTAAAAATCTTGATAAAAAGGTAGTCTTTGTATCTTTACCAGAGAGAGAGAATCTTTTTTATAAAGTCTGATCTTATCACAATGAATATTACATGCCTCTATTCCTTCTCTTTTTTCCTTATTTATTTGAGACGTATCTCTAGCAAACCCTAATAGTACAAGTGCAGAGAATATTCACTAGAATATTCTCTTTAATATCCTATTTCAAAAATTAGTCGTTATTGCTCTGTCAGCGGTGCTCGACTTCAGTTATTGTTGACATCTAGACCACGAATCTCGCGGCTCCCTAGCCGACCTTGGCTGACTCTTTCCTTAATGCTATATTACCCTAAATATTCTAGAGCGGATTTTATCCTATACAGTTAGTCCCTCTCCTTAGTGAGGCCGGCCTCAGGCGGGCTCGATGAGCGGATATTGTATAATATGGTTAAAGTATTTGGATGACCTGAACGAGCCATGATGATTGGGGCGAGTTGGCAGCGTGTCCCTTTGTAAGCCGTAATTTCTGGGGTTGTAAGTCCTACGAATCAGGATGACATCATGACGACAGACGTCATTATGACACAATTTCCCGATACATTGATTCGTTTCATGCCCGTCTTCTGAATGAGTCTGTCGCTTCGATCACAGTGCCAGGTAATGATGATTAATTCCTTAGTTTCGACTCTTGAGCTTTTATAAATAGGGGTGTGGGGGTAACGTTTCAATTTTTACGAAATCCTTGCATCAAAGAACTATGTATCTTCTTCTTCTTCCCCCATTGTTGTCTTCTTCTTATCAGAATCCTTAGCCTCCTTCTTCTTCCTCCATTGTCATGTACTTTCTTACCAGTTTCAGCGATTCTCGTTGCTTCTAACACTTCATTGTTTGAATATCCTCCCTTAACAATATGGCTAATGTACCCTCTATTTCCGGTATGGCAACTGAGCCTGTCCCTTTGGCGGTGCTTATACCTCCTCATGCTGATAGAGTCTTTGTCGCTAGTGAAGAAGAGAATTTTCCTATGGTAGAGGAAATAATCCCTCGTAGTGAGAAAGTTAGGTCTGATTTTTCGAAGGCGCTTGGAGGTGCGCTTGAAGTCTCGAAATCAGTTATGGAAGAGGCCGATCTGGCCGAGCTTAGGGCAAAATTCAACATTCTTGCCCATATCGATCTGGTCCCAGCAGAATGCAACGTGGTGCAAATCCACCGCCCCGGATATTATGCGTTCTATGCGTATCCTTTCCAGATCTCCCTCTTCTCCCATTGGCGGAGGAATTTTGCTGCTATTATGGTGTTTGCCCGACCCAACTTTCTCCGTACATTTACAAGCTTATCAGGATGCTCTCAAAATTTACCGAATTGGCCGGAGTCGAGGTCACACTCCGCCATTTGATGCATCTCTTCGCCCCTAGCTTTTATAAGGGGACGATGTTGTATCTTCGCCACCGAGGAAGTAAATGCCTGGTGATGAAGATGGACGACAAAGCAAATCGTCAGTTCTGGCTCAACTAAGTTTTCGTCAGAACCGAAGATGTGGTGGCCAACACGAACGACTTTTGTCACGACCCAAAATTTTACCTGTCTTGATGACGCCTATCTCAAAAATAGCCAAGCCGACAATCTCAATAAACCACCATATCTTTTAAATTTGAAAACATGATAATTAAATTCAGCGAAAGAAATCTTACAAATATAACACTCCAAAAAACCGGTGTCACTGAGTATATGAGCATCTAATATGAATACAATGTCTGACTGATAAAAAACACTGTCTGAAAGTATAGAAAAGTACAATAACTAAAGGAAAGAGAGACAAGGTTAGTGGATGCCAGGCAGCTACCCCCGATAGTCTCCAACTGGTAACACACTGAGGTCTAACAACCGCCATGTCCGGAAGCACATGGATCTACACATAAAGTGCAGAGTGTAGTATGAGTACAACCAACTCAATAAGTAACAAGACTAACCTCTAGGCTGAAAGTAGTGACGAGCTCCGCAGGTACATTCCAGTATAAATAATGGTACAAAATGTAAGCATGCTTTCAAGTTCAACAGTTAAACTCAGTACAAGTGAAATAGATCAATACTGCATGATATGAGGAATATGACATCCCAGTAGAAAGACCTCATATAAATACTGGTCATAAATTATTCTGTCACTCGGTACAGTTTATGGCCAATCCAGCCCAGGGGTGTTCCAACCCGTATAAAAATACACATCGACTGACAGTTAGTCACTCAGTACCGTATAAGGCCAATCCAGCCCTGGGGTAATTTATCCCCAAATGTAAATGATACGGACAAGATCCATGTCCAGGTAAATTCATTATAATATAAATACGTAAGGCAAGTCCATGCCCTGGGAAATCCACCCCGAATATGTATAATCATCTACGCTCACTGGGGGTGTGTACAGACTCCGGAGGGGATCCTTCAGCCCAAGCGTGATATAAAGCCTTTATGGCCTACTGCAGGCGGGCAGTCCCGATCCGTATAATAATAAAGCCTATAAGGCCTGCTGCAGGTGGGCATCCCCGATCCATAAAATAGTAAAACCAATAAGGCCTGCTGCAGGCTGGCAACCCCGATCCATATAATAATGATGCATAAAGCCATTATGGCATGCTGCGTTGCGCAGCTCAATCCCATAAATATCCTCACAATGGACAATTACTACTGAGTGTGAAATGTATATTTTTGAATAATTAATTCAACAGCAACACGACCCCATGGGTCCCAAAATATTGGCACGTAGCCTAAACATGATCTTTAATAGGAGCTTCAGCTCAATTTCCCTAACACGTAGAGAATGTTCAGGTAATAACACGATTCGTTAATCTTACAACTGCACATGATTTATTCAAGACACAATTTATATGGTGCACGTCCACATGTTCGTCACCTATCGTGAGTGTCACCTCCAAATAATTTATATTATACTAAATTCGGGGATTCATACCCACAGAACCAAGTTTAGAAGTATTACTTACCTCAAACCGTGTAATTCTTTATTCCGTTATGCCCTTTTCCTTGTGAATTGGCCTCCAAACGCCTCGAATCTATCCATAAATTAGTTCGATTCAGTCAATAAAATTTATTGGAATTAATTCCATAAGAAAATGCTATTTTTTCATAAAAATTCGAATTTCAGCTCAAAAATGCTCGTGGGGCCCACATCTCGGAATCCGGCAAAACTCACAAAATCCGACAACCCATTCAATTACGAGTCCAACCATACCGGTTTCACTCAAATCCGACTCCGAATCGACACCAAAATCTCAAAAATTCGTTTCTATGAGATTTCTAAAATTTTCCCAAATTTCAATCTCAAAACACTAATTAAATGGTGAAAACAAATGATAGATTCGGGTAATCTAACCATAATTGAGTTAAGAACACTTACCCCGATATTTTCTCTGAAAACCTCCCAAAATCGCCTCTCCCCAAGCTCCAATTTGACAAAAATGGAAAATGGGACAAAGTCCCCTGCTTTATAACTTACAGTTCTGTCCAGGCCCTCGGCCTTCGGCTCTCGGTCTGAGGTCGTCTTGATCCGATATTGACCATGGTCAAACGCCCAAATTTCTTAACCTTACTAGTTTCTCAACCAATGATCCAAAAAGAAATACACCCAAGCCCCTCGGGACCTGTCAAATCATACCAACAAGTCCTATAACATCATAAGGATTTAGTCGAAACCTCAAATTATATCAAACAATACTAAAACCATGAATCATACTCCAATTCAAGCTTGAGGAACTTAAGAATTTTCAACTTCTACATTCGATGCCGAAACCTATCAAATCAATTCCGATTGACCTCAAATTTTGCACACAAGTCATAAATGATATAAAGGAGCTATGAAAATTTCAGAACTGGATTCTGACCCTGTATCAAAAAGTCAACCCCCAGGTCAAACTTCCCATAAATTCGACTTTCGCCATTTCAAGCCTAATTCTACTACGGACCTCCAAATAATTTTTCGGACATGTTCCTAAGTCCAAAATCACCATACATAGCTATTGGAATTATCAGAATTCGAATCCGAGGTCGTTTACACATAAGTCAATGTCTGGTCAACTATTTTAACTTAAGCTTCCAACATGAAATTGTTTCTTCCAAGCTAACTCCGAAATACCTTAAAACCAAAACTGACAATTCACACAAGTCATAATACCTCGTAGGAAGTTATTCAAGACTTCAAATAGTTGAAAGGAGCGTAAACGGTCAAAATGACCGGTCGGGTCGTTACAATCTCCCCCACTTAAACATACATTCATCCTCGAACGTGCCAAGAGTTGTTCCTAAGCCTTTAAATCACTGTTCGTCCTTACCATGCACATACCTGGGGGTGATCCCACATCACCCTATTCCGTGTAAATTGTATAGGCCTGACAACACAACATAATTAAAAATCATTACTTCAACCATAGCCCATAAACCTTGGAATTCAATTTCCAACATTCAGAATTTCTTTTCAAGACCTGGATCTCACATCAACATATTGTATCAATCTGAACAAGTTGTATCAAGCCATAACCATACCCCCAGATATAATCACTTAACATACTACACAATTCGTACGCTTGCAACACCATTTTCGATCATAGTTTCTACTCCACACTAACCCGGTAATAGTATTAAACCCTATACCAAGCCAAACCTCATTCCAAAACCTTCATACATTGCTGATAATGAAAGAAACGTGTGGAATCTCATAACCCCTTATTAAATCAACAAGTCATGGAGCTTTCTTTCCCCAACCAGAATCATAATGTCCTTCTAAGACGACTTTCAATATTATCCTCCCAATATACCGTAATGAAATCCGATAGTACCCATTCTAGGTCCAATGACCATATATTATTAAACACAACTATCCCACTGATATGCCACACCAATACAACTCAAGCCACAACTGTGCAACCTTGTACCCAAAATGGAAGATGTCTCAAAGTAGAGAAACGTATTGCAAGTTTAACAAGCACCACCACAACTGCAATGCTATAAGCTCATTATATATAGTAGAACCAAGACACCCGAATTTAATAAGAGTAACCATCTCTTCTAGAGCTCACATTATCATCACTCGCACGGACAACTCACGTGCTATAGTATAAATATTCGAACCCGCACGAACAACTCACATGCTAATAATATCAGTATATGGATCCGCACGAACAACTCACGTGCCAAAAATAGAATCCGCCTGGCATGGTCACTGACCTCCAGTCCAAGCATATCATACATGAGCGATCAAATAAGCACACATGTATATGATAAATGAATTATGATTCTCATACTCCTGGACGAGTACAAATAACACGCCATAGAATAGGTAGGTCCAATGTGTGCTATCACTACTCAAATCATCAAGTGAACGCAGAGATATTAACTACACAAACAGGCCGAAAGACACAAGTTCCATTAGCACAACGGCCCCTAAAGAAGGAACCCTGCCTTAACACCACCAGTCAAATTCATACTTCGTGCGCACTACATCTTTCAAAATAATAATTTGATCATTGCATGATTTTTCATAAAGTGCAATATAACCCATATTCAAGAAATTTTCTTACTCAAGTCATCCCCAATATCAACCTCTGCAAGTCATAACTAATCAACAAGTATGCTTAGGCCCAAAAACCAATATCATACAAAATCGTTCAATCAAATCATAGATAGCAAACTCCCCCACTTAGCTCAAAGTCATATAACAAAACATCTGATAACTCACCATACCCAAGATAACATCTAAATTGACCATACTAAGTAATGAAAGATCAACTCTGGTCTCTAGCCCCCCAATAATTTCCACACACCACCGATACACATGGTCCAGAATTACAGTATCGCCCATCGACATAGATATATGAACATGTGAAACTAAGGACTCACGGGGCATATCCAGATAATGAATAATATATGATGAAACATATGAATATGTGGAACCAGGGTCAAATAATATAGATGCCTCCCTGTGGCACACTGAGACAATACATATGATCACTGCATCTGAAGAAATAACATAAGGTCTAGTAGAAAAAGCATAGAATCGGCCCTGACCGTCACCGGATCGGCCTCCCCCTCTTGGGCGGCCCCTAACTGTCTGAGCCCCACCTCGAGTTGGCTGGGCGGGCGGTGGAGCAACTGGTGCAGAAATAGTAGCCTGACTCCTTTGTTGAACTGGACCTCGCATATGGCGGGGACAATATTTCCTCACATGACCCAGCTCTCCACACTCATAGCACTCCATCTCGAAGAATGGTGGCGAGTTCTGAGGCGTACCTCGGGAACTAGAATAACTACCAGAAGGACCTGGTACATATGATCCCTGAATGGATGGTGCACGGGGAGTACTCGGGGCTAGAAGTGTACTGAGAGATGACTGAATCTGATGAGAACTGTATGAACCATGGCTGGATGATGCACCACGGTGAACTGGACGCCCCTATTATGGTAGAACTGCCCTCCATAAGGTACCCCACCAAAACCGCCCGAACCTCCAGGCTTCTTAGCCTCCCTGTCACCACGCTCCTAGCTACGAACCACCTCTATCTGTCGAGCATTGTCAACCACCTCGTCAAAATTAGAGCAAGATACCCTCTCCCTAGTCATAAGCAACCGCAGCTGATATGTGAGGCCATCAATGAACCTCTTAATCCTCTCCCTATCAGTGGGAAACAACTAAACTGCCTGACGAGCCAACTCAGAAAATCTCATCTCGTACTGCGTCACAGACATGCCATCCTTACGTAACTGCTCAAACTGTATGCGCAGCTCCTCTCTACGAGACTGCGGTACAAACTTCTCCAAAAAGAGAATGGAGAACTCCTGCCATGTAAGTGGTACTGTACCAACCAGTTTGCGCCTCTCATACGCCTCCCACCATCTGAAGGCAGCTCCAGAAAACTGAAAAGTAGTGAACGAGACCCTACTAGTCTCCAGAATACCTGCTGTCTGAAGCATCCACTGGCACTTATCCAGAAAACCATGAGCATCCTCTGACTCAGCACTGCTAAATGATGGAGGTCGAAGCCTCCCAAATCTCTCAAGTCTCCTATGTTCATCATCTGCCATAACAGGAACTACCGGGGCCTGAGCAGCTACAACCGGCTGGGCTGGTAGTGCCATCGGTATCTGAACTCCATGTACTACCTGATCTGGAGAACGGGCAATATGGGTATGAGTACCTCCCCCGGCCTGAGAAGTGGATGGTGCTTCCTGAGCCGAAACCACCCGAGCAAGGCCAGTGCAAACTGTCAATATTTGGTCCAAAGTCTCCTGAAGGCCTGGAATCTCAATTGGCACAGCTGGTGCTTGAGTTGGTCCTGTCGGCTCAGCTATATGTGGAAATCTGCTCCTGAGCTGGAGTAACTGGTGGTGCTACAGGTGCTGCTCCAACTGTTGTACGAGCGACGCCTCGACCTATACCTCGGCCCCGGCCTCTACCACGGCCCCGGCCTCTCGCGGCCTTAACTGGTGGCACTGGTGGCTGACCGTCCGATCTGGTAGTACGTGTTCTCACCATCTGTGAGAGAATAGAATAACAAAATTTTAGTTTTCTGGAATCAACAAGTTTGCACGATAGAATACAAGAAAGTGAAATTTTTCCTAAGGGTTCGGTAGCCTCTCGAAGATAAGTACAGATGTCTCCGTACCGATCCGCAAGACTCTACTCAACCTGCTCATGACTCGTGAGACCTATGCAACCTAGGCTCTGATACTAACTTGTCACGACCCAAAATCTCACTTGTCGTGATGGCGCCTATCTCAATACTAGGCAAGCCGACAATCTCAATAAACCACCATATCTTTTAAGTTTGAAAACATGATAATTAAAATTAGCAGAAGAAATCTCACAAATACAAATATAACACTTCCAAAACCCGGTGTCACTAAGTACGTGCGCATCTAATATGAATACAATGTATGACTGATAAAAAACCAATGTCTGAAAGTATAAAACAATACAATAACTGAAGGAAAGAGAGACAAGGTCAGCGGGCGCCAGGCAGCTACCCTGATAGTCTCCAACTGGTAACACACTGAGGTCTAACAGCCGCCGTGTCCGGAAGCACCCGGATCTACACACAAGTTGCAGAGTGTAGTATGAGTATAACTAACTCAATAAGTAACAAGACTAACCTCTAGGCTGAAAGTAGTGACGAGCTCCGCAGGTACATTCCAGTATAAATAATGGTACAAAATGTAAGCATGCTTTCAAGTTCAACAGTTAAACTCAGTACAAGTGAAATAGATCAATACTGCATGATATGAGGAATATGACATCCCAGTAGAAAGACCTCATATAAATACTGGTCATAAATTATTCTGTCACTCGGTACAATTTATGGCCAATACAGCCCAGGGGTGTTCCAACCCGTATATAAATACACATCGACTGACAGTTAGTCACTCAGTACTGTATAAGGCCAATCCAGCCCTGGGGTAATTTATCCCCAAATGTAAATGATACGGACAAGATGCATGTCCAGGTAAATTCATTATAATATAAATACGTAAGGCATGTCCATGCCCCGGGAAATCCACCCCGAATATGTATAATCATATACGCTCACTGGGGGTGTTTTACAGACTCCGGAGGGGCTCTTTCAGCCCAAGCGTGATATAAAGCCTTTATGGCCTACTGCAGGCGGGCAGTCCCGATTCGTATAATAATAAAGCCTATAAGGCCTGCTGCAGGCGGGCAGCCTCAATCCATAAAATAGTAAAGCCAATAAGGCCTGCTGCAGGCGGGCATCCCCGATCCATATAATAATGATGTATAAAGCCATTATGGCATGCTGCGTTGCGCGGCTCAATCCCATAAATATCCTCACAATGGACAATTACTACTCAGTGTGAAATGTATATTTTTGAATAATTAATTCAACAACAACACGACCCCATGGGTCCCAAAATATTGGCACGTAGCTTAAACATGATCTTTAATAGGAGCCTCAGCTCAATTTTCCTAACACGTAGAGAATGTTCAGGTAATAACGTGATTCATTAATCTTACAACTGCACAGGATTTATTCAAGACATAATTTATATGGTGCACGTCTACATGTTCGTCACCTATCGTGAGTGTCACCTCCAAACAATTTATATCATACCAAATTTGGGGATTCATACCCTCAAAACTAAGTTTAGAAGTGTTACTTACCTCAAATCGTATAATTCTTTACTCCGTTATGCCTTTTCCTCGTGAATTGGCCTCCAAACACCTCGAATCTAGCCATAAATAGTTTGATTCAGTCAATAAAATTTATTAGAATTAATTCTATAAGAAAATGCTAATTTTCCATAAAAACCCAAATTTTAGCTCAAAAATCACCCGTGGGGCCCATGTCTCGGAATCCGGCGAAACTCACAAAATCTGATATCCCATTCAATTACGAGTCCAACCATACTAGTTTCACTCAAATCCGACTCTAAATCAATACCGAAATCTCAAAAATTCGTTTCTATATGATTTCTAAAATTTTCCCAAATTTCAATCTCAAAACACTAATTAAATGGTGAAAACAAATGATGGATTCGGGTAATCTAACCATAATTGAGTTAAGAACACTTACCCCGATGTTTTCTCTGGAAAAACCTCCCAAAATTACCTCTCCCCAAGCTCCAATTTGACAAAAATGGAAAATTGGATGAAGTCCCCTGCTTTATAACTTACAGTTATGTCCAGGCCCTCGGCCTTCGGTCCTCGGCCTCCGGCCTTCAGTTTTTATGACCTCGATTTTTTTTCATGACCTCGGTTATTTCCAGCAGCATAAATTTCCAACAGTTGTTTAAGTCTAAATTTTGATCCGTTAACCATCCGAAACCTCCCAGACACAAACCATATATGAATTTCAATAATATAACATGCTACGGACCTGCTCGTGCACTCAAAACACTGAAAAGAGGTCGTTTTGACCTGATATTGACCATGGTCAAACGCCCAAATTTCTTAACCTTACTAGTTTCTCAACCAATAATCCAAAAAGAAATACACCCAAGCCCCTCGGGACCTGTAAAATCATACCAACAAGTCCTATAACATCATAAGGACTTAGTCAAAACCTCAAATTATATCAAACAATGCTAAAACCATGAATCATACCCCAATTCAAGCTTAAGGAACTTAAGAATTTTCAACTTCTACCTTCGATGCCGAAACCTATCAAATCAATTCCGATTGACCTCAAATTTTGCACACAAGTCATAAATGATATAAAGGAGCTATTAAAATTTCAGAACTGAATTCTGACCCCGATATCAAAAAGTCAACCCCCCGATCAAACTTCCCATAAATTCGACTTTCGCCATTTCAAGCCTAATTCTACTACGGACCTCCAAATAATTTTTCGGATATGCTCCTAAGTCGAAAATCACCATACATAGCTATTGGAATTATCAGAATTTGAATCCGAGGTCGTTTATACATAAGTCAATATATGGTCAACTATTTTAGCTTAAGCTTCCAACATGAAATTGTTTCTTCCAAGCTAACTCCGAAATACCTTAAAACCAAAATCGACAATTCACACAAGTCATAATATCTTGTAGGAAGTTATTCAAGACTTTAAATAGTTTAAAGGAGTGTGAATGCTCAAAATGACCGGTCGGGTCGTTACAGCTTTCCTAAGACTTGGAATCATGCTCGTAAGTATCCGTCTTTTGTGAAAGGTATTTGATTTGTCTGTTTCTAGTCGTAGGCTCTAACATTTTGTCTCTTCTTTTTACAGCCAAGGCCATGCCTCCTCTTTTGGTCGGGGACATTTCCGACTGGGTTGGCCAGATTCCGCCTCACACTATGCGGATTCGTGAGTGGCCGGGCTTTCTCAAGAGGTTCGAGCCTGCTTCTTCCTTGGGCGGTGAGTTCGTCGATTTTATATATATATATATATTCCTTGGGCGGTGAGTTCGTCGATTTTATATATATATATATATATATATATATATATATATATATATATTATTTGTCTTCTCTTTTGACCGCATGGTCATTTTCACGCTATAGCTTATTACTGGTGGTGACAACCTTCGATCATTCTTTTTCAGTTCGAGGATCTTCGAGGAGGCCGAGGACTTCTCCTCCTGCATTTCGTAAGAGGAAAGCTGCTTCTTCGGAGTCTGTTCCTGCTGTGATCGCGGCTAGGCTTGCTCGGTCATCTTCTTCTATTCGTTCTTCTGTCGCGGCCAGGTCTACTCATTCGTTGGCCATACCTACTACTGCTTCCGTATGGGCTTCTTCTGCGCCCGCGGATATATCGTCAATTGAGCTTCCGACTTCTCCTTTTCTTCATCTAGTGGACTAGGAAGAGGAATATTGCTGAGTGATGGGAATTTGGTTCCCCGTAAGAGGAAATTGGTTGATGTCGGTGATGGGATTGCCTGACGGTGGATTTAGTGATGGGCGATTTTGTCATCCATGAAATGGCGACCATATAGCTTGAAGATGACGCCGAGTTATCGCTCGTGGTTCTGCCATCAACTGAAACCGCAGAGGGTATGTCTCTTCCAAAGACCACATGGAAGCTGAAGGGCCATCGGCGAGAGTCTCTGATAACTTGCGGCGAGATGAGCCATCAGACTCGCGATCGGCCGAGGGTCCTTCTTCGATGGCCGACATAAAATGAAAGTGCTTAGCCGAGGATGGTTATGAGACGAGGTCTGATGTTGATACCGATGAGGTAAGGATGATGGGGGGGGATTTACCCAGCTCGAAGTAAGATTAGAGGTGTCCACGCGGACCATTGCGATCCTCATGGATCGAGATTTGTTGGTCAACACGGAGAACATGCTCCATTCCCTTGGTCCCCTCTGTTCTGATGTGGAGGGTAAAACCCTCGAAAAGCTGAATGATGCTACTTTATCTAAGAGCATAGTTTGGCTCGCTCTTAGGGTAAGATTTTCGATCTCTCTCATCTTTGTTTGTCAAGTTCAAAGTTTGTTTCGTTCTTACTCTTCGTTTTCTTTTTCTCTTTCTTTTAGACTGTGATTTTGGAAATTGAAAGCGCCCGAAGAGAAGAGAGGCGTAAGGCTATTTTTCTGAAGATGGAGAGAAACTACTGTGAGTATCGCGGTAAGTATCACGAGATTTGTAGGCGGTTTGGCGAGAGCGGCAATTTTCGAGCTCTCCGAGATAATCTGAAGGAATAGGATTATGAGCTAGTGAAGGTTACTGAAAAATACAGCGTTCTTGAGGGGGCGCTAAGGGACAAAGAAGAGGAGCTGGAGGTTAGTAGGGGGTCAAAGCCCGGTGCGGCGATCAACAAGCCCAAGAGCTCTCGTTGCGCGCCGAACTCGAGGAGTGTGAATTCAAAGATGATGCTTTAAGTGGCGAGGTCGCCGAGAGGGAAGCGGATCTCGAGAAGGCGGAGTTAGCTCGGTCGTGGGCTATGAGGAAGATGGTGGCTTTGGAGATAGTAATCTGTGTTCTCCGTTCCGAGCGAGAGAATGCCTTGGAGACGGCCAGACTCAAAGAAGAAAGGATTGATGAACGGATTGGAGAATTGGAGAAAGAGGATTCTGGCCTTTGTGATCGAGTCGTCGCTCTGGAGGCCGAGAAGGCACAATTATTGGCTTGACCATCCTCTTCCCGTGTTTCTAATTTCCCTGATGTTCCTCAAGATTTATACGAGGAGTGAATTCACGCCAAGGCCCAGCTGGATATATCTAGATATCTGATGAGGGCAGGAACCGTTTCAAAAGCCGTCCTCGAGGATGCTCGTATTAAAGCACGTGGAGCTCGGGTCGCTTGTGGATATGATTCTGCTACACTGAAAGCCGGTGATGATGGAGAGGATGTGGGCGTGGAGAGAATTGAAGAGGATGCCTGGTATAATGATGAGTATCCTATGGAGACGGTGATGGTGAAGGGGCGGATAGGGATGTCCTAGGCGATTCGGCTGATGGCGCTGCTGGGCCAGGCGGCGATTAGTAGATTTTCTTTTCCTTCTCTTGTTTTGCTGCAGACTTGTACGTTTTTTGGTGGGAGTCTTCTCGAGCCTAAGTAAAATATATTCTAAGTATTGAAATACCAGTTTTATTATTTGTACCTGATCATTTTTTCTTCTATTCGAGTTTGTATGCTTTTTGATTTTGCTGCTTGGTTGCCTTGGTTTTCTTGGTCGTAATAACTTAGCTCGAGTAGGGTTGAGCGAGGTTGAAACAAACTTAGGTTTGATCATGGCCGGGGGACAGTAGACGTTAGTTCAAACGAGGTCGAACATATCGTGTGTTTATTTATGGCCGAGGGCCGATTAGGTGTTGATTCGAACGAGGTCGAATGTAACCTATACTTAGTTATAGCAGTGGGTCGACTAGTTATTGATTCGAACTCGATAGAATATAACCTATGCTTAGTTATGGCCAAGGGCCGATTAGGTGTTGATTCGAACGAGGTCGAATATAACCTATGCTTAGTTATGGCCAAGGGATGATTAGGTGTTGATTCGAACGAGGTCGAATATAACCTATGCTCAATTATGGCCAAGGGACGATTAGGTTTTGATTCGAACGAGGTCGAATATAACCTATGCTCAGTTATGGCCAAGGGATGATTAGGTTTTGATTCGAATGAGATCGAATATAACCTATGATTAGTTATGGCCAAGGGTTAATTAGGTGTTGATTCGAACGAGGTCGAATATAACCTATGCTTAGTTATGGCCAAGGGCCGATTAGGTGTTGATTCAAACGAGGTCGAATATAACCTATGCTTGGAGAGAATAGAAATAAACTTCATGTAATTATGCTTTGTTCATACACTTTTTAAAATTTATATATTTTCCGTGCGTTGGCTGGCATTTCAGTCCCAGTCCCAGTCCTAGTCTATCTAGTCCATTCATTGGTTGACCTGGAAAAGTATTGAGAGGTCGAGCAATGAACTAGCCGTCCAGTGCTGTCATCTGTGCGCACTTCAATACTGAAGTGTCCCTTTCATCGCCTCGTTAAAAACCTCCTCAAGAAAACCCAATTGGAACAAAACTTAAGTGGGGGGAAAAGAGTACGATTTTGGGGACACCATCTTTTAAAAGTTGAAGTACTTGAGGTGTGTAATATTACAGTTGTTTTGTAGTCGATTTCATTCTATTGTTTCTAGTTGGAATGACCCTTTGTTTGTTGTTGCCGTGATTTTGTAGGGGCCGTCCCAGTTTGTTCTTAGTTTGCCTTCCCGTGGGTCTTTGCTTGCTTGTGTTTTGGCTTTAAGTACGTAGTCCCCGACTTTGAGTGGCCTGATCTTTGCCTTTTTGTTATAATAGCGTTCTGTTTGTTGTTTTTGGGCGACCATTCTTACGTAGGCCATATCTCTTCGTTCTTCGACTTCGTCGAGCTCCTGCATGTTGTTGTCATCGTTCTGGGGTCCGCTTTCGCCGGAGTATCTTAGGCTGGGCTCCCCGACCTCGACCGATATTACTGCATCAGTCCCATAGACTAACGAGTATGGTGTTTCTCTAGTGCTCATCTTTGGTATTGTTCGGTAGGCCCAGAATACTTCTGGTAATATTTTCGGCCACAGTCCTTTGGTCTTCAAGTTTCTTCTTCATGATATTCAATATCAACTTGTTGGAGGATTCCGCTTGCTTGTTGCCCGTGGGGTGGTAGGGCATTGAGAGCATTCTTTTGATATGCCATTTTTCAAAAAAGTCAGCGACCTTTTTTCCCGCAAATTAGGGTCCGTTGTCGCAGCTGATCTCTTTGGGGAGACCGAAATGGCATATGATATTTTTCCATATAAAGGCAATCACTTCCTGTTCGCGTATTTGGGCGAATGCTCCTGCTTCTACCAATTTAGAGATATAGTCAGTTAAAACCAAAAGAAATCGCATGTTATCTCGTCTTGCCGGTAGGGGGCCCACGATGTCCATTCCCCATTTGATGAATGGCCAAGGGGAAGTCACTGAGTGTAGGTAACGCCTGCTTGGTGAATCATTGGGGAATACTTCTGGCATTGCTCGTATTTTTTCATATAATCCTCAGCCTCTTTTTTTTATGGTGGGCCAGTAATATCATGCTTGTATGAGGCATCTGACCAAAGATCGATTGCCGAAGTGGGCTCTATAGTGGCCTTCGTGTACTTCTTCAAGGATGCGCCGCGTTTGACTTGGGCCTAAATATTTCGCCAGAGGAACGCCGTACGTTCTCTTGTGCAGGTCGTTATGAACGATGTTGTATCTGGTTGCTTGCATTCGCAACTTATTAGCCTCTTTTTTTATCATCTGGGAGTGCGCCATCCTGTAAATATGCAATAATACGGTTGCGCCAGTCCCAAGTCAGGTTTATGGTTCATACCTCAATTTGATCTATCGATGAGTTGAGGAGGTGGACCACATTTCTTTCTCCAGTTGTAATGTTTTTGGTGGTTGCGGCTAATTTAGCGAGACCGTCTGCCTCTGTATTATGTGCTCGGGGGATCTGGTCAAGTTGACATTCTTCGAACTCGGGTAGCAGCTTGCAGATTTCGGTTTGGTACTTTTGTAACCTTTGTTCCTTGATTTGGAAATTCCTTGTGACTTGGTTGACCACGAGTTGAGAATCACAGCGTAGTCTTAGCCGCTTTGCCCCGTATTTGAGTGCTAGTCTTAGTCTTGCAATTACGGCCTCATACTTGGCCTCGTTATTAGTCATGTCCGGGCATCTTATGGACTGGCGAATCACTTCGCCTGTTGGAACATCGTGTACGAGTCCTAGACCAGACCCTAACGCGTTAGACGCGCCATCAGTGTACAGGACCCAGAGGTCTTGTGTTTGGGGAGAATCGTGGACGGCTTATTTTTCAACTTCGAGCATTATTTTTGCACTGAAGTCGGCGACGAAGTCTGTGAGGACCTGTGACTTTATCGCCGTTCGCGGCTGATATGTGATATCATGCTCTCTCAATTCGATGGCCCATTTGGATAGCTTGCCTAATTGCTTGGGTTTATGCAAAGTGCTTCTTAAGGGGAAAGTCATGACGACCGAGATGGGGTGGCATTAGAAATATGGTCTAAGCTTTCGTGGAGCTACGACTAAGGCCAAAGCTAGTTTTTTGAGATGGGGGTATCTTGTCTCGGAGTCGACTAGTGTTTTGCTAATGCAATAGATGGGGATTGCGTACATTTATTTTCTTGGACCAGAACCGCGTTCACAGCTACTTCGAACACGGCGAGATATACGAGGAGGGGTTGTCTTGGTTCTGGTTTTGAAAGCAACGGTGGCGATGACAAGTACACCTTTAACTCCTTAGAGCTTGGATGCACTCAGGGGTCTATTGGAGGTTGTAATCCTTTTTTAGTTCGCCGAAGAACTTATGGCACCTATCAGAGGATCGTGAAATGAACCTTGAAAGTGTGGCGATACGGCCAGTCAATCTCTAAACTTGTTTTTTGGTGGTCAAGTGCTCTGGTATTCCTTCGATGGCCTTGATTAGGTCGGGATTGAACTCGATACCTCGTTGCGATACTAGGAAACCCAAGAATTTCCTGAAACCACGCTGAATACACATTTTTTGGTATTCAGTCTCATGCCGGCGAAGGCTTCTCTCAAGTGGTCGATGTGATCTTCTTTCCTTTTAGACTTGACCAACATGTCATCTATGTAGACTTCCATCGTTTTACCGAGTTGGTCTTTGAACATCTTCATCGCCAACCTTTGATAAGTTTCCCCCGTATTTTTCAGTTCGAAGGGCATGACCCTGTAGCAGTACGTCCCCTTCCTCCATGAGGATCTAATTATAGCCTGAGTAAGCATCCAAGAAGCTTTGTAGCTCGTGCCCGGCCGTTGCGTCGATGAGTTGGTCGATATGGGGTAATGGAAATGAATCCTTGGGGCAAGCTTTGTTCAGGTCAGTGAAATCTATGCACATCCGCCATTTGTCATTCTTATTTTTCACCATGTCTAAGTTGGCGACCCATTGGGGGGGGGGGGACTTCAATTCCTTGACGGAACTGTTTTCTAACAATTTTTCCACCTCATCGTGTACTGCGCTATTGATTGCGGAGTTGAACTTATGCCTAACCTTCCACACCGGGGGGTGGAATGGATTGACGTTCAATTTGTGCGTGTCGATCTCCTTTGGGATACCTTGTATATTTGCATGGCTAAAAGCAAACAAGTCCGCGTTAGCAGTTAAAAATTCATGAAACTTAGTTCCTGAAATTTGCAGCCGATGTAAGCTTTCTTGCTGTGATCGTTGTTGTCTAACTAAACACGGTCGAGGTCCTCTATGGTCGATCCTGCGGCCTCGACCATATTGGGGTCTCTGATGATGTCTAAGGCGATGTGGTAGCATTCCTGGGACGTGCGTTGCTCCCTCATATACTGAATATTCCCCATGGAGTTGGGAATTTAATGACTTGGTACAAGCTGGAGGGGATGGCTCTCATGGTGTGTATCTATGGTCGCCCTATTATGGCGTTGTATGTTGTGTCCTGGTCCATGATATGGAATGTGGTTTCCAGAGTGACGCCACCTGCTAGGACGGGGAGTGTGATCTCGCTGGATGTTCTCTCAACTGCATTTATAAAACCTATTAGTGTGATGCAGCGCGACACTATCTTGTCCTCGAGTTTCATTTGTGCAAGTACTCGAGGATGGATAATGCATGTGCCGCTCCTATTGTCTACCATAATATGTCTTACGTCGGTATCTAAAATTCATAAAGTAATAACAAGAGCATCATAGTGAGGGAAAGCCAAACCGCTGGTATCTGACTTATCAAAGATGATACTTTCTTCGAGTTCATCATATCGTTCGTGAGTGATCGACCGTTTGAGCTTGTGGGTTATGGTGAACTTCACGCTGTTGATGGAAGCATCGTCCCCGCCACCGATGATCATGTGGATGGTGCGGACCGGCGAGGGTGGTTTCGGCGGCCCTTGAAGTTGTTCATGTCCTCTGGCAAAGTTGGTCCTTCCCCGATCGCTCAGTAATTCTTTAAGGTGTCCTTGTCATAGCATGTTTACGATTGAGGTGACCTCCTGTCTTAGGGCGATGCAATCTTCAGTTTTGTGCCCTCGCTATTGATGGAACTCGCAGAGGGCATCTGATTTTCTAGTGTTCAGTTCTGACCTCATCTTTTGTGTCCACTTCACCTTTGGTCCGAGATTCTCCAAGGCATAGACTATCTCTGTAGGTGGCACACAAAAATTGTGAGCGGATAGTAAAGGTGGCATACCTCTCTCGTTCTAGTGAGTCCTTGTTCTTGATCGGGGTGAGCCCTCTTCATGATGGGATGAGGACGCAGCAGTGGTTTTGACATATGGGAGATGCCGTTCACGGTTGGGTCGTGAGGCTGCGGGATCTCTTCTGGTACCATTACTTCGATCTTTCCTGGATTCTTCTTGCACCAAGGTCAGTCGATGGGTCGGTCCATTAAGGTCGTTCTCATCTACTCGGACTTTGGCGCAATATGCATTATGTATTTCGTCCCAAGTCATTGGGGGGGGGGGGGTACTTCATAAGCCGACTTAATAACTTTTTTGTTGCCCTTGAACCATTTTTGCTCAACCCATTTTGAAATGCTGCTACCGCCATTCCTTCTGATACATTTGACAAGGTCATTCTTACTCGGTTAAAACGGGCGAGGAAGTCCCTCAGCCCCTCTCCTGAAGATTGTTTAATAGCAAAGATGTCGTTTACTCTTGCCTCGGCCTTCTAGGCCCCGGCATGGGCCGTTACAAACTTATTGGCCATTTCTTTAGCAGAATGGTGGATACTCTTTCCTTGGCAAGATCATTGCCTTTCACGGCGGTGATGTAGTGAGTCACATGATCTTCGGGGTCGGTTGTACCATCATATATTTTCAGATATGGCAGCATTTTAATGATCTTTGGTATGGCATGTGGGGCAACACTGTCAATGTACGACTGCTCGATGAACCGACCAGCATCTCTCTTCGGCAAGAGCTTAGGAGCGCCTGCTATTTTATTGACCCTTTCTTGGTGTTCTCTCATTTGGTCCCGAAGTACCTTGTTCTTATTTTCCATTTCCTCCATCCTTTACAGAATGGTCGTGAGAGCGTCATCACCTGTATTGCTAACAACATTGTGAGTAATGCATGTCGTTGCGGAAGGAGGAGGAAGTTGATCATATTGCTCGTCCACTGGTGGTATAACATAAGTTCTTGCGTTTTCTGTGGTTGTATCCCGAACGGGCTTATGGAGGACGCTAGTCAGCGTATCAGTTAGCCAGGCCTCAAGAAGCTTCTTTATTGTTAGCGGCGCCTCCTCTACCACGGATGTGGAGGCTGTCTTACCAAAAGATTTTGTGATGCTGCAGTGGGGATGGGGTGACCCCCCTCAGCTGGGGGAGGCATTGGGCGTTGTGTCCTCACCCACTGCTTCAGAGCTCTCATGGATGATGTTCATGAGGTTGGTTGGGATGTCACTCATTATTCTCGTTCTTTCTTCTCTGTTACCTATCATATTAGATCTATGCATGCAAAGAGAAAAAAGTTCTTGTTCTTGTTTTTTTTACGTTAGTAACCAGTGTCGGTTGTAGATCTAGAAGAAACTAAAAGAGTTAACTAGATAATCCCCAGATACGGCGCCAAATTGTTTGACCAAAAAGTATAACTTTCGGCTACACTATTAAATTCATGTAATAACGGGTTAAATCTAGTTAATGATAATAACTCTAGATGCGAATTTTGGAAACGAGTGTGAGATGGGACAGATCCAATAAAGTGTTGACAATGATAAGCACAAAATATTTATAAAGTATGAGCAATAATGGAGGTGTAACTAGCAATAAATAGCAACAAAATGACATTTAAGTAAATAGGAGGAAATTCGCCGAATGTTCCTCCTGACAATGATGAATGACAGATAAATCCAATATTTGTTCAAACTATTCTCGGATCTGGTGGAAAAGTGTGAAATAATATGGGCAAAAATCTTGATAAAAAGATAGTCTTTGTATCTTTACAAGAGAGAGAGAGAGAGAATCTTTTTTATAAAGTCTGCTCTTATCACAATGAATATTACATGCCTCTCTTCCTTCTCTTTTTTTCTTATTTATTTGAGACATATCTCTAACAAACCCTAATAGTACAAGTGCAGAGAATATTCACTAGAATATTCTCTTTAATATCCTATTTCAAAAACTAGCCGCTATTGCTCTGTCAGTGGTTCTCGACTTTGGTTATTGTTGACATCTCGACTACGAATCTCACGGCTCCCTAGCCGACCTTGGTTGACTCTTTCTTTAATATTATATTACCCTAAATATTCTAGGGCGGATTTTGTCCTATACAGGTGTGGGACCTTTTTTGTTTTTTTAATGCTGGTGTCTGATTGAGCTTGTGTATTATTTCATCAGATATTTGTTATTTCATATCAACACAATTATCAGATAATACTATATATCAAAGTTTGGACAGATAAAAAAAAATCTTGGGGGGGAGGGGAGGTGGAAAGAATTAGCTACGTTGTATGGGTCAAAATCTGCCTTTAGAATATTTAAGCCAAAATAATACTAAGGGAAGAGTTCCCAAGTTGTCATTTGTCGAGAAGACCCAAGGAGCAGGAAAAACTGTGGTCGAAGAGTCGACACAAGCCATTATCGACAAGAATTGTTATCAACAAAAGTCGTGGTCGAGGTGTCAACAGGGGACGAGGTCGAGGTTGAGTATTATCAACCGAGTCGCAACGGCTAGTTTTCAAGATAGGATATTAAAGAGAATATTTTAGTGGATATTCTCTATACTTGTACTATTAGGGTTTCTTAAGAACATGTCCCATATAAATAGAAAAAGGTAAAATACATAGACATCCCCTTAAACTTGTCCACACTTTTCACTTAGACACTCCAACTTAAGTCTGTTCCATTTGAACGCTTTAACAAAGCTTTTACTGTGCCACGTACACACTAAAAACACAACCTATCTTAAAGCTGGAGTGCGTGTTTTTAAGCGCTATAAACGTGTAACATCCAACAAATTAGTGGATGCCATGTGGAATTATTATCCACGTAAGACCCATGTGCCATGGATACTAGTAGGTATTACCCAAATAACACCATTTCTTCATTTATAATTATTTTATTTTTATTTAACTTTTTCCCTTCTTCTCCATCTTTCTCTCTTCTTTCTTTCTCTTCCACCATAACATATCACACTCTACTTCTGAATTCTTATGGAAGTATTCTTGGCCCCTCGTTGGGTTTTAATTCTTAGTCCCGCCAATTAGAACTATTAAGTTATGAGTTCTTCCATAGGAGTTCTTATTGGGGTAAGCTTGACCTCTCTTAGGGTTTTGTTCCACTGAGGGTATTGACATCGCTATCCATGGCAGAATTGAAAAATATCTCTCTTTTTGGTTCTATTGCATTAAGCTTTATTAATTTGTATCTCGCTCATTTATGCAGTTTTGCATTTCTCTGTTTCGGAACTCTGCGAAGTGATTAATTAGGGAAAAGGGCCAAATATACCCCTCTACTTTAGTATATTATTCATATCTATCCTCCGTTATATTATCGGGCCATATTTACCCTTACCATTAGCCAAACTTTTTAAAAATATCCTTCACCCTACGGAAAGCCATCAGATTAATAAAATAATCATTTTAAAAAAAATTATTAACCCAAACCCATTAAACCCATCATTTAAAAATATGGAACCTAGATTTCTGAGACGTCTTAACACATTTTATTCATTTAGAGAGAGACTGAGAATGGTGGTGAAAGTATGATTAGTAAGAACTTATATTTTGGTTATTAGTTATTCATGGTGGCATATAGGATGTCATGTTATCATTTTCGGTTATTTTTTTGTGTGTGGTTATAATATGGCATCCCTTTGTTTAATGTAATACACACTTGACAGTTGGTTTGTAAGTTGGTAACAACTGATATATACTTTAATAAATACTTGTGTTTGGTCAATACATGAAGGTAGTGTACGTAGGTTGTTAAGTTACTTTCCAACTTGTTGGTGTACTTTCTTTCATTCTTGATGAATTTATTGGACTGTAGCTTGATATTAAATTAAATCTCCTCTAATTATTTTCTAATTTTTGTTCATTATAAGTTCAGTTGTTACTAAAAATTATGAGTATCCCATCCTATATCTTGGAATCTAACTTTGGTTCTTAAGGCGTGATTTGACGATAATTACTTATTGCCCAAATGCTTAAAGCAAAATAAGAAAATCGTGGTGCATGAATACTCATCAACAAAGGCTCACTGTTGGAGGAAGCAATACTTCGGTAGCTACCTTAAAACTTTAGAACTGGCAACCTAATAAGATGTTATAAACATTTAAGACCTAGTGGAAAGAAAATCATGATGAATACTCGGTACAACTTGACAAAAAGATTCGTCTCTCTCTTGCTAAGATACAAACTCTACCTTTTCACTAAGATTCTTGTCCATAATTTTTCACCAGATCCGAGAATAACTCGAATATTCAAGGATTTGTCTATCATTCATCATTGTCAGAAAGAACATCCACCTATTCCATCCTTTACTGGGTGAATCATTCCTCGTATTTTCTTAGATGCCATTTATTGTTATTCATTATTATTGAATACCATATTATTGCTCATGATTTCTAGAACATTTATTGTATGTTATTGCCACCGTCCTGCCAAACCCACACAGCATTTAATGTTTTTTTAACAACCCTATCTAAAGATATTATTGTTAACTAAGATTAATCCTTGTTCACATAGATTTAATTATTTGAACCAAGATCTATATTTTTTGGTCAAACAATTTGGCACCGTCTGTGGGGATTTCTTAGTTAAATTTTTAATGTCCTTTAGATCTACAATTAACACAGGTCACTAACGTCAAAAAATCCAAGACCCCTTTTTTTGTATATATAAAACCCTACATGGCAGGTAACCGAGAAGAAATGACAAGGATAACAAGTGACCTCCCAAATAACCTCATGAATGTCATCAATGAAAGCTGTGAAACGGCAGATGAGGGCACGATGCCCAGTGCATCCCGTAGACGAGATGGGTCCCCACACCCACACTGCAGCATAACAAAACCCTGTGGTAAAGGAGCCTCCACGTATACAGAGGAAGGGACACCCCAACTTTGAAAAAACTCCTCGAGGTATGGCAAACTGACACGCTAACAAGCGTCCTCAATAAACCCGCTCCAGGCACGACTACAAAAACAACAAGAACTTGTACTATACAGCAAACAGACGAGCAGTGCAACCAACCCCTCCCTCCAACGACAGGTATAACTCACAATGTCATTGATAGTGCAGTTGACAACGCCCCCGCCGCCATTCTAAAAAGGATGAAAGAAATAGGAAATGAAAACAAGGCGCTCCGAGACCAAATGATGGAACACCAAGAACTGGTTGATAAGTTACCGGGCGCTCCTAAGCTGCTGCTAAAAAGGGACGCCGGCCGGTTCGTCGAGCAGCCGTATAGTGACGATGCAGCCCTGCATGCCATACCAAAGACCTTCAAAATTCCACCCTACCTTAGGATATATGACGGTACGACCGATCCTGAAGATCACGTGACTCATTATGTCACCGCCATGAAAGGCAACGACCTCGCCAAAGAACAAGTGTCCTCCATTTTGTTGAAAACGTTTGGTGAAACCCTCATGGGAGGAGCATTGATGTGGTATTCACCGCTACCAGCTCGGTCCATAGAAACCTTCAAAGAAATGACCGACAAATTTGTAACTGCCCATGCCGGAGCCAAGAAGGCCGAGGCAAGAGTAAACGACATATTTGCCGCCAGGCAATCCTTGCGAGAGGGGCTCATGAACGGGATGAATAGAGATGGTTTGAGAGCAACCAGAAAATTATTGAGTCGGCTCATGAAGTATCCCCCAACCACTTGGGACGAAATCTACAATGCCTATTGTGCCGAGGTCCGTGCAGATGAGGACGACCTCAACGGACCAACTCACCGGCTAACCTCAATGCAAGAAGAATCTAGAAAATAACGAAGAGATAGCGCCAGAAGAGACCATCTAATTTCGCGACCTAACAGGGAGCGACATTAATCGTATATCAGAACAGCCGCTGCGCCTCCCCTCCCCCCTCACACACACACCACGAAGAAGGCCCATCCAGGCCTTGGACGGGAACTCATTGGAACGAAAGAGTTATGCCTCTCTTATTATCTACTCACAAATTTTGTGTCACCTACAGAGATAGTTTACGCCCTGGAGAAGCTCAAAAGTGGAATGGCTACCGAAGATGAGATCGGACCCGAACACCAGGAATTCCGACACCCTCTGTGAGTTCCACCAGGAACGAGGGCACAAAACTGAAGATTGCATCGCCCTCATGCAAGAAGTCGTGAACATACTGCGATAAGGGCACCTCAAAGAGCTTCTAACCGACAGGGGACGAACCAATTTCGCTAGAGGACGCGAACACCAAGGACCGCCAAAGCCGCCCTCACCAAGTCGCACCTTCAACATGATTATCGGTGGCGGAGATGACGCCTCTCTCAACAGCATGAAGTTCACCACTACCCAGAAACTCAAGAGATCCATCACCCGCGGTTGCCGACGGTTTGACGTTTCCTCATAATGACGCCCTTGTTATTACATTAAGAATTTTAGATATCGGTGTTAAACGCATTATGGTAGATGACGGGAGCGGCGCATACATTATCCATCCCTGAGTACTTACCCAAATGAGACTCAAAGATAAGATAGTTTCGCGTTGCATCACGCTAACTGGTTTTAACAATGCAGTTGAACGGACATCCGGGGAAATTACACTCCCCATTTTGGCCAGCGGCATAACTCTGGAGATGAGATTCCACATCATGGACCCAGCAACTACGTATAACGCTATAGTGGAATGACCGTGGATACATCCCATGAAAGTTGTCCTCTACAACTTATACCAAATGATCAAATTCCCAACTTCATGGGGGATTTTCAGCATATGCGGAGAACATCACACATCACGGAAATACTACCGCATTGCTTTAGACAGCACGGTCACCCAACAGATAAAAGACAAAGAAAACGAGGCATGGAAATCAACAGGGTCGAGGTCAGAGCAAGATAAGATAGAAGACGTCATCAAGGACCCTGATATGGTCGATGTCGCTGGGTCGACTATAGAAGACCTCGACCCCGTTCAGTTGGATCTCAATGTCCACACCAAGAGAGCCTATATCGGCTACAAGCTTCGGAAACCAGGTAAATTCAGTCAATTCTTAACAGCTAACGCAGATTTGTTTGCTTTCACCCATGCAGATATGCCAGGCATCCCAAAGGTAATCGCTACGCACAAATTAAATGTCGACCCACTCCACCCCAAGTGAGACATGTCAGACGAAAATTCAACTCCACAATTAATGACGCAGTGTGCGGGGAGGTGGAAACACTAATAGAAAATGGTTCCATCAGGGAATCGAAGTACCCCAAGTGGGTAGCTAACGTAGTGATAGTCAAAAACAAGAATGGAAAATGGCGGATGTGTGTGGATTTTACAGATTTGAACAAAGCATACCCAAAGGATTCGTTCCCGTTGCCACACATCGACCAACTCATCGACACAACGGTCGGGCATAAGCTACTAAGTTTCTTGGATGCTTACTTAGGCTATAATCAGATCTTTATAGAATAAAAAGATCAGGAAAAACCACATTCATCACCCACCAAGGAATGTATTGCTATAGGGTCATGCCTTTTGGACTAAAGAACAGATGAGCTACTTATCAAAGGTTGGTGACAAATATGTTCAAAGACCAACTCGGCAAAACAATGGAGGTATATATAGACGACACGCTGGTCAAGTCCAAAATGGGATAAGATCACATCGATCATCTGAAAGAAACTTTCTATATACTCAGATAGTACAGAATGAAGCTGAACCCGGAGAAATATGCATTTGGTGTAGCCTCGGGAAAGTTCCTTGGGTTTTCTGGTATCACAACGAGGGATTGACGTCAACCCAGGCCAAATCAAAGCCATTGAGGGGATACCGGAACTTTTGACCACCAAAAACACAGTCCAAAGATTGATCGATCGTATCGCCGCCCTATCAAGGTTCATCTCACGGCTGTCGGATAGGTGCCATAAATTCTTTGGCGTACTCAAGGAAGATAACGGCCTCGAATGGACTTTCGAATGCATCCAGACTATGCGAGAACTAAAGGCATATTTGTCATCTCTGCCCTTGCTTTCAGAACCCGAGCTTGGGGAGCGTCTCCTCATCTATCCGAGCGTATCTGAGGTAGCTGTAAGTGCAGTCTTAATTTGAGAAAACAAAGGTACGTAATCTACCATCAATTACATTAGCAAAACACTCGTCGACGCAAGACGAGGTACCCACACCTCGAAAAATTGGCTCTCGCCTTAGTCGTAGCTTCACAGAAGCTTAGACCATATTTCCAATGTCACCCCATCTCAGTCATCACGACCTTCCTCCTCAAAAGCATTTTACATAAACTCGAACTATCGGGAAGGCTGGCCAAATGGGCCATCGAGATGAGTGAGCACGATATCAAGTATCAGTCGCGGACAGCGATAAAGTCACAAGTGCTCGCCGACTTCGTAGCCAACTTTAGCGCAAAAATAAGGCTTGAAGTCAAAAGGGAAGCCGTCCAAACATCCCTCCAAACATAAGACCTCTGGATCCTATACGCCGATGGAGTATCCAACGCATCAGGGTCCGGACTCGTACTCGTACTCAAAGTCCCAACATGCGAAGTGATTCTTCAGTCCATAAGGTGCCTACTCGTACTCAAAGTCCCAACATGCGAAGTGATTCTTCAGTCCATAAGGTGCCCGGATATGACTAACAATGAGGCCGAATATGAGGCCGTAATTGCAGGTCTAAGACTAGAATTCAAATATGGAGCAAAACGATTGAAACTGCGATGTGATTCCCAACTCGTAGTCAATCAAGTCACAGGGAGTTTCGAAATCAAGGAACAAAGATTACAAAAATACCAAACCAAAAACTGCAAGTTACTACCTGAATTCGACGAATGTCAGCTCGACCAAATCCTACGAGTACAGAATATCGAGGCAGATGGCCTCGCCAAACTAGCCGCAGCCACCAAAAGCATCACAACAGGAGACAAAAACGTGGTCCATCTCCTTAACTCATCACTAGACCAAGTCGAGGTAAGAACCATAAACTTAACTTGGGACTGGCACAACTGTATTTTCGCATACCTGCAGGACGGCACACACCCTAGAGACAAAAATGAGGCCAAGAAACTAATAATGCAAGCGGCCAGGTACAATATCCTCCGCAATGATCTGTACAAGAGGACCTACGGAGGCCCTATGGCAAAATGCTTGGGCCAAAACCAAACTCAGCGCGTCCTTGAAGAAGTTCACGAAAGCCATTGCGAGGCTCACTCCGGCAAACGGGCACTGGTCAGACGCCTTATACGGGCAGTATATTACTGGCCCACCATGAAAAAGGATGTCGCGGACTTCGTAAAGAGATACGAGCAGTGCCAAAAGTACGCCCCAATGATTCACCAAGCAGGCGAATATCTCCACTCAGTCACATCCCCTTGGTCATTCATCAAATGGGGAATGGACATCGTAGGTCCCCCAAAAGCAGAGCGAGGTAATGTACGAATCTTTTTGGTTTTAACTGACTATTTCTCTAAGTGAGTGGAAGCAGGAGCATTCACCCAAATATAGGAACAGGAAGTGTCACGCCTCCTTTTTCCCGGAAAGGATAGGGGAGTTTTTTCAATTAAAGTGACATTATTCAAAATGGGATTATTTATTTAATTTTTCAGAGTCGCCACTTGGAATAATTATTATGGTGTACCAAGTCACCAGTTTATTTTAAAAATTCCAAATCGAGGAAATTGACTCTATTTATGGTCTGCGAACACAGAAGACCAGGTAAAGAATTGTGTTAACCCGGGAGAAGGTGTGAGGCACTCCCGAGTTCCGTGGTTTTAGCATGGTCGCTTAACAATTAATACTTGGCCTAATTATCTAATTTATTACATGTTTTAAACCTATTATGCATTTTACCTTTGATCACTTTTAATTAATTATTTAACCATTTTTAATATTTATGGGATTTATTTAAATAAGTCGTGATGTCGCGCACTCATTTGTTTTTGAACATATTGCAAATCGTGCTATGTGAAACGCACCTGCGATTTACAACATGTTTATTTTTATTATTATTCGAAGTTATGGTCGACTCGCGTGAAACGCGCACTCGAATAGGGGATTATGTATCATGACTATGCCAGGGGAACCGTACCCATAGTCATGATGATTATTATTAATCGCGCTTAAAGCAAACTACGATGTTCGAGAATTGTTTATTCTCTATATTTGAAATTTTCGAAAGCCGCATATTGTGGTACATGAGCTGTTGGCATTTGAGATTTTAGTTCATTCATATGGACTAGATCTTTGATACGTCTAAATCAAACCAGAACTAGCCATGATTTTAGTTGGCTAGGATTTCGTCGAAGCCACACATTTGGATTACAAAATGGACGCAATTCAGCTAAAAGAAGCAGTTAAGGATTTTAATAACTCAATATCCAAAGAGGGAACTCATTCATGTTATTATCTTATACTAAAGTGAGCCACAAATCTGTTAGGACATTAAATTCACTGGGCAGCGTTGCAGAGTCCAATTGACTCTAAGTTGAGCGCAGGCCCAAATGCACTTGCGCAGACTGGGCCCAATTTCTCAAACTCTAGGCAAAGCATTTGGGCTTCGGTATTGAGCCCAACAATGTGAGAATTCTGGAGCAGATTATAATGTAAAATAGAGGCTTAGGCAAGAAATAATAATAATAAAAATGTTAATTACAAAAATAAGGACAACCATCAATTAATTATACACATGCCAAATTTAATCATAAATCTAAATCTAATTCTTTAATCATCTTGCAACTAAAAATCTTAGTTCGCATGCTTTTGTATCTTCCCAATTGAGACTTGAATCCTTTGGCAGGCGTATGAATTTACTACATTGCCACGCCAAAATGAGTCGACTCTTTTACCATGAAAACTTCCTGCTCCACGACAAGCCACTAACATTTGCTAAGTTCAATATCGGGCAAACTCACAAAGAGCAAACTCCTTAAACATCATGGTCATAAAGGAAAACTTTAGGTAAATCGACGGAAATGAAAAGGGGTCCAACTATCTTCAAGCTAAAAGAATGGATTTCAAATTAAAATGATCACCTAATTCACAGTAGCATCTTCTTAATCTAGAGACAGAACTAGATTCCCTTTAGTTATGTTACAAATTATTTATTATCTTCAAATTGACTCAAAATACACACTCATTATACATAGAACTAACAGAAATTAAAAATGGAGCATATCTAAATACATGAAACAAAGATTCAGCTACTTTAAATCACTCAACAAAGCATAATACAAGGGAGTTTTGAACTTACTTAACTAAAACATCAAAAATATATTCCAAAACAGAGGCAAAATCCCAAATCTAGACAGATTTCCAGCAAATCCACCAAGAAAAATCAGCACTTCTAGCAGCTAACAGCCTTTTAGAAACCCAGGAGATGTGGAGTAGAAGAAAGGAAATAGGAAAACATCTCGAAATCCTTCCTTTTCTATTTTTTTCGAAATTTTTGGTCTTAGAATAAGAGGCAGAGTTTTCCCTTTTCTATCAGTGTGTGTCTGTGTGAGTGTAAAATGAACTTGCAGAATGAGAGAATGAAAATCTCAGCCAACAGAAAAATCAGTGAAAAAATGTCCATCCCCTATTATGTGCAAAATGATTAGTATATAAAGTTGATGAGGGAGCCTCTGTGATAAGAAGGAATATGGCAGCGTGAAATCAGGGGGGAATGAGAGAGGGAGGGGAATATTTTGTAACTGAAAAATGCCAGTTGCTCTTCTACTATTAATTCCTCTTCCTTATCCCCCTTTATTCGAACAATTATTAACGTTCAAATCGTAGCCACTTTACTCAATATTCCAAATTAATCCTATTTTGCAAAATTAATAATTAACTAATTATTTTACTGAAATGCAAGTAGATTAGCTAATGTATTAATTACCTAATTAATTGAACCTAACAATGCAAAATAAAGGCAAGAGCAACTAATATATTTTTGTGGTTTTTTAGATATTTTAACTATGCGTTTAACAAACGATGAGATCCTAAAATGCCATGAAGTGAAAGATAAAATATTTTTTTAATAATATTTTGCGATTTTGGCGATTCTTCTAATGATGCAAAATGAAAAACAAAATATCTAAAATTCTACAAAAATGGTTTAAAACTACTTTGAATATTTTTTAGGAGTAATTTATAAGGCAAAAATTACGTGCTCACAATTGCCCCTCTTTTCTCGGAAACATGAAGAGTTTTCGGGCAAAGATAAAGTGAGCAATTATGAGTAATTATTTTCCCTCTTGATACTCCATGGGAAGCATTTTGAAAAAGTTTGACCGAACCTTGCTTCGGAGGTTGCCTATATATCCTTGGCTATAAAAGAATCAGGTCAGTGTAGTTCTGGAAGTTTTGGTAGCTTGGACTATCGAGAAGCTGTGATTTCACTGATGTTGCTGCTGTTACTGCTTTCTGAACTCCTTATTACACCAATATCAAAAATGAAAAAGAAACTAAACAAACCTATCAGCTATGAGTTACAAGATTCCTATCTATAAGTCTTATAAAACTTGATCTTGAGTCTTGACCGGTTCTTTATGCAGACTCTGATCTGAATTTTGATGCTTGCTAGCTATAGGTGCTAGTTCATTCTTCTAAGGCTTCTTCTGATCAAAACGGGAAATGCAAAGCTCGTGACTTCAGTCATGTCTTGAGCAGCCCATATCCTTTCACCCGTTTCTGCATTTCAGATTTACTTCTTTTCCTTTTCTTTTCTTTATTCTGGATTGAAACTTTTTCTTTTGGTCATCTCGAACCATGTGCCCCGAGATAAAACCTGCTCAGACACCAAAACAAACAAACGAACAAATTTTTCTTCCCCAGTTTTCACTAGGAAAATTTTGTGTGTTATTTGTAACAAAACTCTATACTACTTCATTATTGAAAGTAATAAAAGGTCGAGATTGGAGTACCCTGAGAAAACAGAGACTAGAGAGTGTAGAACCTATGTCTACAATAAAATCAAATAGGGAGTGGAGACCCTATGTTGGAAAAGCGACTAGGGAGTGGAGACCCTATGTCTAAAATAAAATCAACTAGGGAGTGAAGACCCTATGTCTAAAATAAAATCAACTAGGGAGTGGAGACCCAATGTCGCTAAAGCGACTAGGGCGTGGAGACCCTATGTCACAAAAGAGACTAGGAAGTGGAGACCCTATGTCTATAATAAAATCAACTAGGGAGTGGAGACCCTATATTGGAAAAGAGACTAGGAAGTGGAGACCTTATGTATAAAATAAGTTCAACTAGGGAGTGGAGACCCTGTGTTGGAAAATAGACTAGGGAGTGGAGACCCTATGTCTAAAATAAAAATCAACTAGGGAGTGGAGACCCTATGTTGGAAAAGAGACTAAGGAGTGGAGAACCTATGTCTAAAACAAATCAACTAGGGAGTAGAGACCCTATGTTGAAAAAGATACTAGGGAGTGGAGACCCTATGTCTAAAATAAAATCAACTAGGGAGTGGAGACCCTATGTTGGAAAAGCGACTAGGGAGTAGAGACCCTCTGTCTAAAATAAAATCAACTAGGGAGTGGAGACCCTATGTTTAAAAATAAAATCAACTAGGGAATGGAGACCCTATGTTGGAAAAGCGACTAGGGAATGAAGACCCTATGTCTAAAATAAAATCAACTAGGGAGTGGAGACTCTATATTGGAAAAGAGACTAGGGAGACCCTATGTCTAAAATGACATCAACTAGGGAGTGGAGACCCTATGTTGGAAAAGCGACTAGAGATTGGAGACCCTATGTCTAAAATATCATCAACTAGGGAGTGAAGACCCTATGTTGGAAAAGCGACTAGGGAGTGGAGACTCTATATCTAAAATAAAATCAACTAGGGAGTGGAGACCCTATGTTGGAAAAATACTTGGGAGTGGAGACCCTATGTCTAAAAATAAAATCAACTAGGGAGTGGAGACCCTATGTTGGCAAAGCGACTAAAGAGTGGAGACCCTATGTCTAAAATATCATCAACTTGGGAGTGGAGACCCTATGTTGGAAAAGCGACTGGGGAGTGGAGACCCTATGTCTAAAATAAAATCAACTAGGGAGTGGAGACCCTATGTTGGAAAAGCGACTAGGGAGTGGATACCCTATGTCTAAAATAATATCAACTAGGGAGTAAAGACCCTATGTTGGAAAAGAAGACTAGGGAGTGGAGACCCTATGTCTAAAATAACATTAACAAGGGAGTGGAGACCCTATATTAGAAAAAGTGACTAGGGAGTGGAGACCATATGTCTAAAATAAAATCAACTAGGGAGTGGAGACCCTATATTGGAAAAGCGACTAGGGAGTGAAGTCCCTATGTCTAAAATAAAATTAACTAGGGAGTGGAGACCCTATGTTGGAAAAGCGACTAGGGAATGAAGTCCCTATGTCTAAAATAAAATTAACTAGGGAGTGGAGACCCTATGTTGGAAAAGCGACTAGGGAGTGGAGTCCCTGTGTTGGAAAAGCGACTAGGGAGTGGAGACCCTATGTATAAAATAAAATCAACTAGGGAGTGGAGACCCTATGTTGGAAAAGCGACTAGGGAGTAGAGACTCTATGTCTAAAATAAAATCAACTAGGAAGTGGAGACCTTATGTTGGAAAAGCGACTGGGGAGTGGAGACCCTATATCTAAAATAAAATCCACTAGGGAGTGGAGATCATATGTTGGAAAACGCAGCTAGGGAGTGGAGACCCTATACTACCATGATTTTGAACCTTTTTTATATATATATATTTAGAGAATGAGTAAAATGCGGGAAAGAATTTGGAGAAGACTTCCCTTTTGGAGTTGTTGCTGCTACAGAGTTGTTTCTAGCTCCCGCACGGCTTCTTCTTCTTTTTCTTTTTCTTTTCTTTTTCTTTTTCTTTTTTTGTTTTGTTTTTTGGTTGCACCTGATTCTTGCAAGGTTGCTTTGGGTTGCACCTGTTTCCTGTTTTTCAAACAAAGAATAATTGTTAGTTTGAAACGGTGGTTGGTTTTGCGGCCTTAAGTGTTTCGGTCGCTTGATCTTGGCCGGCTTCTTTTGATGATTATTTCAACCTGCCATTAGTTGTTTCCTAAATACCACTTGCATTTTTGGCCCCGGAGAGCCTTTGACATTTCAAACTTTTACATGACGATTGGTCGCGTGGGACTAACCTTTTCAACTTTATTTTGCCTTTGTGGCATTTCACTTTCGACTTCTTTCCTCCAAAACTTTCAATTCAAGAGCATTGGGGAACCTTTGGCTTTTCAAACTTTGCCAAAATGGTTAGCCACTTGGGACTTAACCTTTTAAACTTGATTTTGCCCTTATACGCACTTTCAATTTGATTTCCTCCTTTCGAGAGTTTTTGATTTCAAAACATCAGCCACCATGGCCAGTCGGGGTTGACTTTATGCCCTTGCCGAGGCTGGGTGCCTTCTTGAATATTAGCTTGTATCAAACAAAAGCTTTGTAAATCAGTCTTGCCATCCTTTTTTCGCCTTAGTCTTGGAACATAGTTAGACCGAAAGGGATTCAAAGAAAAACAAACAATGGAATGAATAATGAATTTAGACAAGAGGTATCCCTTTCGGGGAAAGGAAAGAAGGACCTATCTGGAGTACATGCGGACTTCAATGAACATGACATGCCTTTTGGATTGGATGCATGATCTGTGTAAACCGTTCGACTCTCAGCAATTCATCACAACTTTTGCTTCGAAACCGAGAATTGCCTAGGACTGTGTCGATGCCCATGGCTGTGATGATTCTCTTTTCGATCAGTAGTGCCTTCACCAACTGACCTCTCTCATTTCTCTTCTCACCATCGCCTTATAGTGCCCTTTGCGGGTTTTCACTAACAAGACTCTCACATTTTCATTTTCTTTGCTCGTCATCGCCCTACGGTGCCCCTGAGGGTTTTTACCAATAAAACTCTCATTTTATTTCTCTCATTTTGGTTTGCATCAGATCCAAATGAGTGTATCCTCCAATTTTGAACATTCTCGTTGATTGATCAGAAGGACTTGAAAAGGATTTGGGTAAAAAGGATTTGGATTAAATTACAACTTTGGAACCTTTCAGGCGAAACTATCGCCGAACCATTGTAACCTCTGCCACAGTTTCAACTTTTTGGGAAAATGTGGATTTTTATTTTGGTGTGACTGAACCCCAGAGAGAGGCTGCATACGTATCCTTTCGGAATCAAGTCAAACGTAGTTCAAAGAACATGAACTTGTTTGGATTTTTGTTTTATTTTCTTTTTCTTTTTCTTCTTCTTTATCTTTTCTTTTTCTTTTTCTTCTTCTTTTTTTTTCTTTATTTTGTTTTTCTTATCTTTTTTATTTCTTATTTCTTTTTTTTTTAAATAACATCTTAAGGTTCCAAAGAGGGTAATCAAAGAAGGGTAACCGGCTCAAAAGGGTTAGCAAAGGATTGATAGTGTTTGGATAGAGAGAATAAAAGCCCTTGTCATCCCAATCAGAGAACATTAATGCTACATAGAGGGTCAAACATAGTACCTTCCTAGGTACAACGCTCTCTTTTGGCAGTACTCTCGTTACAATGTATGGACCTTTCCAATTTGGAGCCAATTTTCCTTTAGCTTCTTCATGAGGTAGGAGGATACGTCTCAGAATGAGTTGTCCTATTTCAAATTTCCTGGGCCGCACTTTCTTGTTGTAGACACGGGTCATTCTTTGTTGGTACAACTGGCCGTGGCAAACTGTGGCCAATCATTTTTCATCAATCAGTGTCAATTATTCCAATCGGTTCTTGACCCAATCTTTATCCTCAATCTAGGCTTCAACAATGATCCGAAGAGAGGGAATTTCAACTTCTTCCGATTTCATTCAGACTTGTCTTAGGCATATTGTTCCAATTCTTTGTTTATTTTCTCACAAGATTTATCTTCAACATATTCTGCTTCTTGATTCATTATTTCAAGGTCTGGCAGCGTTTTAGGATCTGGCATAAAGTCCGCAAGCATGTCATGTTATTAAAATCTGCATTAACAGAACTGAAAAAAGAATAAGGAAGGTGATAAGATTAAGAAAAGAGACATTCCTAGATAATAAAATATTAATTTTATTTGATTTTTTTCAATTTTTAAAGATAGAAGGGTTTACATCAGAAAGCAAAGCAATGAAGTAAAACATCCGGATTACACCCTAAAATAATCCGAACGCAGAAAAGATAGTAAGACCGACTACCGAGACTCCCATATGACAGAGAACTTTTCAGGTTTGGCGCCCGTTTTTAGGTTTCTCTTCTGTCGCGATAATGGCTACTCTGGCTTTCAATGCTGGATCATAAATTCTTTAACTTCCCTTTTGAGGGTCCAACAGTCCTCCGTATCGTGTCCCACTATTCCAGAGTGGTATTCACATCTAGTATCAGCTTAGTGCGAGGGAGATTCGGGGTTTGGCCGGTTCGGGGCCACTAGCTGCAGCAGATCTAGCATGATTAGCTTTTGAAATAAACTTGAATATGATTCCTTATGAGGGGCTCTCTTGGGCGAGGATTGTATGGAGAACATTTGGTTGGGGATTATATGGAGCTTGGTAGGGACGGGCATTTCTGGGAGGCAGAGCTCGATTTTATGTATAATGTTATGGTCGCGTGTAAAGTTGCGCTTTCATCACCACATAGGAAGGTGGTGCCATGGCATAAGCAGCATCTTGATGAGGGTAATAGTGTTGTGGGACCTTAGGAAACATATATGATTCGTTGAATGACATGCGGGGCCCCTCGAGCTTGAAGCCATCATGGCTCCCTCTTCTCTCCCGTTTTTGTTCATCAAAACCCCCCGAACAATTCATAACGGCCTGTGATGTAGCCTTAAAGGCAGCATGACTCAATATTCAGCCCGTTTTTAAACCATTTTCGATCATCTCCCCAATTTTGATAGCTTCGGCGAACGGAAGACCCATAGCGGACATCATGTTCTGGAAGTAGTCCGCCTCTTGGGCATGTTGGAAGACCGTAACCATTTCTCCATCGTCCATTTGAGGCTTTACTCTGGCGGCTTGCTCGCGCCATTTGACTGCATGTTCACGAAAACTTTTCGCGATTTTCTTTGTCAAACTGGACACATAGTTCTCTTTTTGGATTTTTCACTCTTGCTTTCTTTTCTTTTTTTCTTTTTTTTTTCCTCATTGTTATTTTTGTCACTCTTTTCTTTCTTTTTCTTTCTTCTCTCTTTTTTTTTTCACTCAGTTTATTTGATGGCAATGACCGAATCTGATAGGGATTGCCTACGTATCATGACATTGCATGATACAGATCTTGCGTAGTTCGAAAAAGATTAGGAATAAAGTAAATAAACTAATTCTTTTTTTGGATTTTGATTTTTTTTCTTTTTTTTTTAATTTTCGAAAGAAAGACTTATAAAGAAGGTAAAAAAAAATTGGATTTCGATTTGTTTGTTTTGTTTTTTTTTTGTTGAGAATTTTTGAAAAGAAAGGCTTCTAAAGAAGAAAAAAAATATTATTTTTTTTAATTTCAATTTGTTTTTTTAATTTGGGAATTTTGAAAGAAAAACTTCTAAAGAAGAAAGAAAATATTTTTGAATTTTTTAACTTTTATTTTGAATTTATGAAAGAAAGACTTCTAAGGAAAAAAAATATTTTTGAATCTTGAATTTTCTTTTCAATTTTTGAAAGAAAAATTTCTGAAGAAGAATGAATATATTTTTGGATTTTTAAAAAAATTAAAAGAAAATATTTTTGAATTTTAAATATTGGGGTCTTAAAGAAAGACTTTTCTAAAGAAGGAAGTAACGAAAAATATTTTTGGATTTTTAAAAATTATGGGACAGAACCGATGAGGTTTGCCTACGTATCTCACATCCGGTGAGAATCAGCCCCGCGTAGTTCGGTCAGTTTTGACACAACAGGAAAAATATGATTTTTGAAAACATTGACTCATTTTGAAATGACTTTTCTTTTTCTCTTTTTTTTTTCTTTTGTCAAAATTTCGGCAGTGTTTCGCGATTTTTTAAATACCTGAATTTTTCAGAATCGGGTAAATTTTCTCTCTCCTGCCTCAATCTTGGTTTTTTTCTTGATTTTCTTTCCCTATTCTAGAAGCCGGTCAACATGCAAGCAGAAACAAACAAATGCACAAGTAGTACGTAAAATACATCAGGATGGTCTTTTAATTTGGGTACACATGTCCTAGACGGACCCAACCCCTGTGTTGAGACCCCAAAGTCAAATGCACGTGATGCAAAAAAAACGTTCCTAATAGGGATCCGGTATGAGGCTATGTTATTCTAGGTTTGAATCCTGGGGTGTATTGTTCTAGACCTGGATTATCCGAGCGGATAACTCGAGCCGGAGAGGGGGGGGAGGGCAACGTACCGGGAACCAAAAGGCCATCTGGCTTTGTAACTGATCAGATCCTCGTTCTAAATTAGGGATATGGCACTCTAACAGAAAAGAAGCCACGCCAGCGTGCGCTTCCCAGAAGATTTAGAAGACTTAGAGAGAAGAATGGTTTTGTAACAGTTTATATATAGTTCAAACAATATCAAAGCGGTAAAAAATGACATTTAGCACATTAGGCTCATACACTTAAAAATTATATAATAAACAAAAGCAAAGTATAACTGTTATTCTAAGCTCTAATTCTGAACCCTGAACCATAGATTCTGGGTTCGATCCCCAGCAGAGTCGCGAGAGCTGTCACACCTCCTTTTTTCCGAAAAGGATAGGGGAGTTTTTCCAATTAAAGTGACATTATTTGAAATGAAATTATTTATTTAATTTTTCATATTCGCCACTTGGAATAATTATTATGGTGTTCCAAATCATCGGTTTATTTTAAAAATCTCAAATCGAGGAAATTGACTCTATTTATGGTCCGCGAACATAGAAGACCGGGTAAGAAATTTGATTAATCCGGGAGAAGGTGAGAGGCACTCCCGAGTTTCGTGATTTTAGCATGGTCGCTTAACAATTAATACATGGCATAAATATCTAATTTATTATCTATTTTAAACCTATTGTGCATTTTACCTTTGATAGCTTTTAATTAATTATTTAATCGCTTTTAATATTTATAAAATTTATTTGAACAAGTCGCGATGTCTCGCATCGTTTGTTTTTGTACATATTTTGAATCGCGCCACGTGAAACGCACCCGCGATTTACAACATGTTTATTTTTATTATTATTCGAAGTTATTGTCGAGTCGCGTGAAACGCACACTCGAATTGGGGATTATGTATCATGACTATGCCACGAGAACCGTACCCATAGTCATGATGATTATTATTAATCGCGCCTAAAGCAAACTACGATGTTCGAGAATTGTTTATTCTCTATATTTGAGATTTTCGAAAGCCGCATATTGTGGTACATGAGTTGTTGGAGTTTGAGATTTTGGTTCATTCATATGGACTAGATCTTTGATACGTCTAAATCAAACCAGAACTAGCCATGATTTTAGTTGGCTAGTATTTCGTCGAAGCCACACATTTGGATTACAAAATGGACGTAATTAAGCTAAAATAAGCAGTTAAGGATTTTAATAACTCAATATCCAAAGAGGGAACTCATTCATGTTATTATCTTATACTAAAGTGATCCACAAATATGTCAGGACACTAAACTCATTGGGCAAAGTTGCAGAGTCCAATTGACTCTAAGTTGAGCGCAGGCCCAAATGCACAGATTGGGCCCAATTTCTCAAACTCTAGGCAAAGCATTTGGGCTTCTGTATTGAGCCCAGCAATATGAGAATTTTGGAGCATATTATAATGTAAAATTAGAGGCTTAGGCAAGAAATAATAATAATAAAAATGTTAATTACAAGAATAAGGACAACCATCAATTAATTATACAGATGCCAAATCTAATCATAAATCTAAATCTAATTCTTTAATCATCTTGCAACTAAAAATCTTAGTTCACGTACTTTTGTATCTTCCCAATCGAGACTTGAATCCTTTGGTAGACATATGAATTAACTTCATTGCCACGCCAAAATGAGTCGATTGTTTTACCATGAAAACTTCCTGCTCCACGACAAGCCACTAACATTTGCTAAGTTCAATACCAGGCAAACTCATAAAGAGAAAACCCCTTAAACATCATGGTCATAAAGAAAAACTTTAGGTAAATCGACAGAAATTAAAAGGGGTCTAACTATCTTCAAGCTAAAAGAATATATTTCAAATTAAAATGATCACCTGATTCATAGTAGAATATTCTTAATCTAGAGACAGAACTAGATTCCCTTTAGTTATGTTACAAATTATTTATTATCTTCAAATTGACTCAAAATACACACTCACTACACATAGAACTAACAGAAATTAAAAATGGAGCATATCTAAAGATATGAAACAAAGATTCAGCCACTTTAAATCACTCAACAAAGCATGATACAAGGGAGTTTTGAACTTACTTAACTGAAACAACAAAAACATATTCCAAAACAGAGGCAGAATCCCAAATCTGGATAGATTTTCAGCAAATCCAGCAAGAAAAATCAGCACTTCTAGCAGCTAACAACCTTTTAGAAACTCAGGAGATGTGGAGTAGAAGAAAGGAAATAGGAAAACAGCTTGAAATCCTTCCTTTTCTATTTTTTTCAAAAGTTTTTATATCAGAATAAGAGGCAGAGTTTTCCCTTTTCTATCAGTGTGTGTCTGTGTGAGTGTAAAAATGAACTTGCAGAATGAGAGAACGAAAATCTCAGCCAACAGAAAAATCAGTGAAAAAATGTCCATCCCATATTCTATGCAAAATGATCAGTATATATGCCGAAAGTTGATGAGGGAGCCTCTGTGATAATAAAGAATCTGACAGGGTGAAATCAGGGGGGAATGAGAGAGGGAGGGGAATATTTTGTAACTGAAAAATGCCAGCTGCCCTTTTATTGTTAATTCTTCTTCCTTATCCCCCTTTCTTCGAACAATTATTAATGTTCAAATCGTAGCCACTTTACTCAATATTTTAAATTAATCCTATTTTTTAAAATTAACAATTAACTAACTATTTCACTGAAATGCAAGTAGATTAGCTAATGTATTAATTACCTTCTAAGAGAACACGGGTTCGTTATAATTAGAGATAATGGAAGGAAAGCTACTACCAAACAATTGGAATATCAGCCACCTAAAATACTTTAACTTCTAAGAGAAAAACGTTCCCAAAGCCGTTCTTTTTTTTCTCTCACTTGAGTTTTGTCCCATTTGGGTTTTCTCAAGGAGGGTTTTAACGAGGCGGCGAAGGGAATGTATCGAGTCGAAGTACGCGACGGTAGAGTCGTGGTTACTATTTCATTGCTCAACCTCTAAATATTCTCCAGATCGACCAATGAAGGGACTAGATAGACAGGGACTGGGACTGGAACGCCAGCCAATACAAAAAAAAATTGTAAATTTCTCCAAGTTTGTAACCAAAACAACAATGTCAAAGCAATAAACTTTACGCTTATCAGCGTATCTTTCTCGCATTTAGGTTATGTTCGACCCTGCTCGAACAAACACATGACGGCCCTCGGCAGCAATTTAATGAAAGGTTATGTTCGACCCTCCTCGAGCAAACACCTACCGGCCCTCGGTTGCAATTTAATGAAAGGTCATGTTCGACCCCGCTCGAACAAACACCCATCAGTCCTTGGCCACAATTTAGTGAACGGTAATGTTCGACCATGCTCGAACAAACACCTACATGCACTCTGCGCAATCTAATGAAAGATTATGTCTTACCTCGCTTGAGAAAACTCCTATCATCCCTCGGCCACACTCCAAGAAACAAAATATACACAAGTATAGAAAATAAACCGTAGGAAATGAAGATGACGCAAGGAAACACTCTAACATTTCATATACTTAAAAAAGTTGTTTACAATAGGCTCGTGAAGATGCCAGCAGAAATAATTACAAAAAAATCAAAAGAGAACTACCGCCCACCACCATCACGGCCTTCAACATCCCGTCGACTTGGCTCTCAATAGCATCACCTCCTTGGCCATCAGCACCCTCGCCATCACCACTTTCGCCCTCAGGATATGCAGCATCATACCAGGCATTCTTCTCAAGTCGGTCCACACCCTCGTTCCCCTCGTCATCATCGGCCTCAGGTGTGGCTGGATCATACCCACAAGTGACTCGAGCTTCACGAGCCTTAACACGAACCTCTTCAAAGGCGACCGCAAAAATGGATCCCACCTTGTGAGAATCTCAAAACACATCCAACTGAGCCTCGGCATGAATCCATTCCTCATAAAAGTCTCGAGGAACATTTGGAAAATTCAGAGTATGAGAAGAAGATGGTTGTGCAAACAATTGGGCCTTCTCAGATTCCAAAGCGACCACCCGATCATAGAGGATGGAGTTATCCTTCTCCAGCTCTACGATCCTCTCATTTAGTCAATTTTCTTTAACTTTTGTCGTGGACTGATCAACCTCCCGCTCGGCCCGGAGGGTCTTATTTGCCAACTCTAGCATCTCCGATTTTCTCCGAGCCTCCAAACGGGAAGATTTCGCCTTCTAAATCTCACTCTGCTTCTCGGTGAATTCACCATTAAGAACCTCCTACTGAAGCCGATATTATTCCAATTACCCATGCAGCTCGACCATTTATGCTTGAAGGTCACTTCATTTAGCCTCGCTACACTTATCTATGACTTTCACCAATTTATCGTCCTTCTCCTTCAACTCATCACGAAGGGCCTGCATATTGCTGCCCTCGCGAAATTGCCTGCAAAACTCCCAGTACTTGCCGCGATACTCGAAGTATTTGTTTTTCAACCTCACAAATATTTCTCTATACTTCTCCTTCATTCGGGTGCTTTCAATCTCCAAAATCACTGTCTGCAATCACAAAAAGAAAAAGAAGTAAGGCAAAAATGAAAACGTCCCTGTTAACAAAGACAAGAAAGAGGAGAATGATAAAACACCAAGCACTTACCCTAAGGGCAAGACCGGCAATACTCCTCGACAAAGTGACGTCGTCCAACTCTTTGAGGGTCTTACCTTCTATTTCGGAGAAAAGAGGGCAGAGAGCAGGAACCACGTTCTCTATGTTCTTCAGCAAGTCACGATCCATAGGGATCGCAACGATCCTCGTAGACCCCTCCAACCTTATCTCAAGTTAGGTAAATCTTTTATCCATCATCTTCAAATCATCTGCATCAACGTCCGAACCCGACTCATCACCTTACTCGGCAACGTCTTTACCTCTCTCTTTGGCCGGCAAGGAAGTATCAGCAGCTGGTTGGGAAGTCGATACCTCCTCTCGCCTCAAAGTATCGAGAATGTCAACGATCGATCCTTCCACCTCTGCCACTATAGAATAGAGAGGCATATCCATGTCGGCTTTCGCCAACCTTAGAGTCTCGGACTCCTACTCGATATCATCTCTAATGACAATGTTCGCCGTCTCGCAGAGTGAAAAATCACCCGCCATTAAGTCAACAGCTCGGGCGACCCCGTCGCCGGCATCTACAGATCTCCTCTTATGGGGCATCAAACCCCCCCTCCCCGCCCGACACAAGTTTATCTTTATTTATAAGACGGTATAAGGGAGATGCTGAGGTATCCGTGGTCGAAGCCCTCACGGCTGAGGAAGGATCAGGGCCGGACGCTGCAACAAGAGGGATTGAGGCACGAGCAGAAATAGCCGTAGTCTAGGATGGATCGGAAGCCGAGGGTGCAACAGCCCTTCTTTTTCAGAACGAGGGGCAGGAGCTCTCAACCTCCTCGAAGATCCCCTGGTCGAAGCTAGAAAAAACATAGGGAAAGTAAACGAAAAAGAAAGAAACTAAGACTATATAAAAGGGACTTACTAGCCAAAGGGAGAGCAGGCCCAAACTTCTTGAAGAAGCCCGGCCACTCACGGATCCCCATGATGTGAGGGGGGAGCCGACTAACCCAGTCAGAAATGTCTTCGACCAAAGGAGGAGGCGAGATCTTGGCTGCACAAAAAAGAAAGGGACCAGAAATCAAAGCCCACAACCAAGCAAGGGAGAAAAGGCAGACACTTACAAATAAGGAAACTAGGGACTTACGAGTACAATTCCAAACCTTAGGAAAACCATTGACGTTGGCCACCACGTCTTCGGTTCTGACGTAGAAGTAGTTTAACCAAAATTGGCGGTTAGCTTTGTCATCCATCCTCACCACCAAGAACTTGCCTCCTCGGTGGCGAAGGTTCAACATCGTCCCCCTATAAATTCTAGGGGCGAACGGGAGTATTAAATGCCGAAGTGTGAGTTCGACCTCAGCCAGCTCAAAAAATTTGGTGAGCATCCTTATGAGTTTGTACACGTATGGGCGAGCTGGGCAAATGCCATTATAACGGCAAAATTCCTCCGCCAGCGGAAGGAGAGGAAGGGTATAGCCGACTTAGAAGTGGTAGGCATAGAAGGCACAGTATCTAGGGCGATGGACCTGCACCGTATCCCACCCAGCCGAGATTAATTCAAGGTGATTGGGAATGCTGAACGTAGCCCTAATCTCTCCCAATTCCTTCTTTGTCATCATCGATTGAAAGGTTCCAGGGTCGGCGTGAGGTGATTTTGAGAAATCAGACCTAGTGTTAGGATTGCAAGGAACTATCTCCTCCACCAAAGGGAAGCCTCCATCCTCAATGGCGGCAGGAGCATTCCCCTAGTGAGGGGGGAACACCATCATTAAAGGGACTGCATCACTTCCCTCACTAGATTCGGAAGGTACGTTAGTCATGTTTTAACAGAAGAAAGAGAAGTATCAAACAATGAAGAATCGGGAACGATGAAAACCACTGGAACAGAGAGCAAAAGTGTCAAGTCAGAGAAAAGAAAGAAAGAGATGTGAGGTTTCGAAGTAGAAAGCTTGAAACTTCAAAATCACAACCTAACATCTCTATTTATAAGAACCTGGGCACCAGATCCGAAAACGATTCATCATTACTGGCACCGTAACAGAAGCGACAGATTCAATCAAGGGACACCACGTGAAACGAAGCAACGCATCAGGAATATGCGTCATAATGATGCATGACATCATGACACCATCCTAATTTGTGGACATCCCAACTCCAACAAACCAATCAGGAAAATCAAGGCATTTTGAAATAAGCGGCTCGCGTAGGGCCACGTTGCTAGTCCGCTATGACCACAACGACCTGCACGGCTTGTCCAAGAGTCTCAACCACAACGAGCAAAATCCGCTCATCGACCCTGCCCGAGGCCAGCCTCAATAAGCGGAGGGACTAACTGTATGGGTCAAAATCTGCCTTTAGAATATTTAAGCCAAGATAATACTAAGGGAAGAGTTCCCAAGTCGTCGTTTGTCGAGAAGGCCCAATGAGCAGCAAAATTTGTGGTCGAAGAGTCGACAAGAGTTGTTATCAACAAGAGCCATAGTCGAGGTATCAACAAGGGACGAGGTCGAGGCCGAGTATCGTCGACAGAGTCGTAACGGCTAGTTTTTAAGATAGAATATTAAAGAGAATATTCTAGTGGATATTCTCTGCACTTGTATTATTAGGGTTTCTTAAGAACTTATTTCATATAAATAGAAAAAAGAGACAATGATAGGGGCATGCGATATTCATTTGTAAAGAACACACTTTGACAAAAAGATTTGTCTCTCTCTTGCTAAAATACAAACTCTATCTTTTCACTAAGATTCTTGTACATACTTTTCCATCAGATCCGAGAATAACTCGAATATTCAAGGATTTGTCTATTATTCATCATTGTCAAAAAGAACATCCACCTATTCCATCATTTATTGAGTGAATCATTCCTCCTATTAACTTAGATGCCATTTATTGTTATTCATTATTATTGAATGTTATATTATTGCTCCTGGTTTCAAGAACATTTATTGTATGTTATTGCCACCGTCCTACCAAATTCATACGACATTTACTGCCTTTTTAACAACCCTATCTAAGGATTTTATTATTAATTAAGATTAATCCATATTCATATAAATTTAATTATTTGAATCAAGATTTATATTTTTTTGTGAAACAAAGGTGACAATTCATAAATGCACATCGTTTCATTTCAGCCTAATAAGTTAAGAGTACAAAATTGAAATGGCGTGCGAATAAGTGAAACAAATCTTGACCAAAAGATTACTTTTTTGGGTAGAATACACATTTAGACGAAAGAGAAGTGGGTGCAAAGTTGAAAATTAATGTTCAGAGAAAAGATGTACAATGTACAGGTGCCCTAAGCAGTACGTCACTGTTTTGATATTTTTCCTATATCTGCACACCTGCTCCTTATGTACCTAATTACTGTTTTGATCTTTCTCTTTTTAATGCTTAATATGTACTACCTTAGGCCAAAGCACTTCCTAAGCACTATCCATTTCTAGTTAAATTAACTCGGGCTGCATAGTCAGAAGAGCTTGAAGGGAAAAAGGACAACTAGAAAAACTAATTTCAACATTCAAAACAATAGAACATCTTGGTTTACATATCTAAAATACGAAACTAACAGTAGTCATGCTGATTATAGGTTTAACTAATACACTTTGCTACTTTCTCCGTTCACTTTTACTTGTCCAATATTCTAAAAATAGATTTTCAGTTTTACTTGTCACTTTTAACGTATCAAGAGAAGATAACTTTTTTTTTCCTGTTATACCCACAGTATTAATTACTCATTTTAAATTATTTTCTCAAACTCATTAAAAATATGCATCAATTAATATGGGTATCATGGTAAATTATGCAAGTGTGCAAATTTCATAGTGGACAAGTAAAAGTGAACAGGGAGTATACATGAATGAAATTAAAAAATGTTAACTTCTATACCTGGACAATAAAAAGATATTTATATTATTAAGTTATATTTATTATAATAAGCAACGTGTCTTATTTTACAAATAAATAGCGAAAACACTTTTCCATTATTGAAGAAGCTAGCCAGCATAGATAGCCTAACATGTTAACTTAAGTGCTAATGTCTGCTACTGCTTTGGTCATGCTAGATTATAAGGCTTACTTAACTAAATCTTTTTTTGGTGCTTGATTAGATATATAGTCAGGTGACATATTATAACAGTACAAGGTTAAAGGTATGAGGATAATGATTTGGATATTTTTAACAGTAACCGTTGACAACATGTAAATGTTAATAGAAGTAAGTGAAATGAACTAATGAAGTGATAGCTAAAAGTAATTTCCTCAAATTTGTCAATTTCTTTCTCTTAATGGAAAACATTTCAACGGTTTAAAGAAATAAAACTCTAAACGACGACGACAATAAATCCAGAATAATCCCACACAGGAAAAAGATTTAATACAGATCTTTTCACTTTCAAGTGTCAGTTATGCCAGAAAACATTTTCCTATAAAAACATTTTCAGCTATTCAAAGAAATCAAAGACTTGAAAATGATTTAATCAAGTTCTTCAAGGAAACAGTTTCTGACCTAGCAAACACTTTAATTTAAAAGACAACAGTTACGCCAACCCAAACAAGTTAGGGTCGATAATATAATTTCTTATTTCTTTTTCTAAGCTAACTCATATCATCATCAAATAAAATAAAAGTAAAAAAAAAATTAATCAGATTAATTCAACATATTATACATAGATTAAATAATAGTAATAAATAATATAATTAAATTAATCCAACATATCCACTAGAGGCAGTCTAAACAATAAAAAGATAGTTACCCCAGCACAGCGGCATATCACAACAACAACAACAATAACGACCTAGTAAAATCCCACGAAGTGGGGTCTGAGGAGGGTAGTGTGTACGCAAACCTTACCCTACCCGTTGGGCAGAGGCATATCAGAGGTCACAAAGAAAAAAAGAGTAAATAACGTTTTATTACATGTCAGTTGAGACTCCAGACAAGCAAATTTCATACATTATGGCTCTACCACTAAAAACTACACTTGAATTGAACAGATAAGAGAACAAAATAACCTATTTCTACAAGGAAATTACTGTACAAAATCATGATTTTCCAAGCGTTCGGTTTTTAATCCTAATTTTAAGTTTATGCGAAGAACTAGGTGGCGGAGGCGGAGCATTTACACTTGTATCGCCTCTATCTACGTTTAACTTCACCCCGCTAGACCCCCCTGGTTTCAATTGTACAGTTACTCCTTTAGCCCCCGTATCCGCATACCTACAATACAAATCCGAAGAGGTTGCCTTTGCTTCTACACCGTTCATCACCTGTCTTAATTCAGCCTCATCTTTTCTATTTTCTTGCCCCACTGAACTTGCCTTATGATGATCATTCCTGATTGCCTCAGCTTTGGCATCTCGCTGCTTGTTCTTTCTTTGATTCCCCACGGATGTTGAAGCCTTTGTTTCGTCTTGCAAGAGCTTTGCTAACTCCTTCTCCTTCCGTTTCTTCTCCTTCTTTAACCTTTTCCGTTCCAAGTACTCCAGGTCATCTTTGCGCCCCTCCAGCTTTCGTTTCTTTCCCCTGTCTTTCTTCTTTTCCTTCACTTTGCCCTGAACTGGAAGGTTAGGCATAGTCAACAAATGTAAACTTGCATACTTATGTGGTTCATTCTCAGGATCGTCACCTCTCGTGATACCAGTTGATAAGTGATCATCAGGTCGTGGCACCAGAGAAACTTTGCTTGACTCAGCGGTGCATTGCAATTCCTTCGTTAGCTCTTCACCCTCGATTGCAACTTTGACACTTCCAATGCTGGCAGTAACATGCGATCCAACATCATGACAAGAGTTAACATCCTCGGGAAAATGGTTACCACTGCTCAAGATTTCAACAACATTTCTTTGAGGTGCATCAACAGAAACTGAGCTGCTTGCCCCACGGTCAACATCACGAAAACCATCTTGAGATTTGTCCATCGTTACATTTTCATGATCCTTGGCTCGAGAGGATGTCACAGTTTTTTTCACTTTAATCTTGAAAACCGGCTTCTTTCTTTCATGACTTGCAGAAACTGTATCAGGTTCTCTGGAAGGCTCAGCAATTCCTGAACTATCTGGTACATGGTTGATTACTGGCTTCCCTTGATCATGACTTTCAAGAATATCGGCTGCTGGGGGTCCCTTGGACATAACTGCAGTCTCATGTAACAGGCTCACCATTGGCTTTGTTTGCTCATTACTATCAGGTAAGATAGGTTCTTCTCTAGAAGGAGCTGCAGAACTAGACAATGGGAGGTCACCCACTGGCTGCATTCCTTCATGCCTGAGGTTCAGTGAATCTGCCTCGTTCTGGACCTCTGTAACAACCAAACTATCAGGTATAGCACCAGTAGCAGTGTTTGTAATTTCGTTACTCAATAGAGCATCATCTGCTTCTTTCCGGACCTCTGGTACAAATAAACCATCAGGTACAGAACTAGTAGCAGCTTTTGCATTTTCATCGCCCGGAACAGCATTTGCTTCCTGAGGAGCTTCTGCAATGGCTGAATCATCAAGTATACCTTCAAGGTTCTCCAGAGAAGGTTCAGAAGGTTTTGATTGTTTGACAAGAGCAGCGAAAAATTTCTTAAGTTCGCTACAAGTTTCGGCGTGCCCCATCCTCAAACTTCCATCTCTTGGCACTCCATACAGTGTAGGCGCTCTGAAAGAAATTAAATTTTAAAACAGTAAACAATAAAAATCAGCAGCTAAACTAACAGCATAGCAGAAAAGGTAGTGGTCCAAATTGAAGAGACAGAGGGAAATACTTCAACGTGCAACAGATTCTGATTTTAGTAAGCATGCTCTAATAAACAAAAGGCAAATTTTCTATTAATTGTATCGTCACGGTTTGTGCTATGCGTTGAGATACACAAATTTCGTTCTAATTCACTTTTGCATATCATGTGTGGAGATCGTTGTATGTGACAAAGGAGGATCACCATGTAAATCACACAGGCAAATGATTTTCGACACTAAGCAAGTTTTAAAGGAATATAAGGCGCTTTATTCAAAAATCCACAACTAATGGGAGCAAGCAAAACAAGCTTCCTTGCAATCTCCAGCAGATAGCAGAGCAGATTGAAGTACCAGAATCCATCACAATAAACAGGTAATAATGGAATAAGCACCTTCGAGCAAGGACTTGTAAGATGCAGAACAAGTAATGACGAAGAATAACATTGTTAAACGAGGTTGGGCTCTCAAGGAGACGCAGTAAAGCAACGAGAGTTTCACCCTTCACATCACTGTCAGAATCAGATTCATTTCTTATCTGACATAAACGCATGGCATGCACACCTAACTTCACTTGACCTGTGATCAAAGCAGAAATTATTTACTTTTTGCACCTGTATCCAAGCAAAGTTAACAGAAATTAATGTGGCAAGTCTAAATTACTATGCTGTATTTCATCAACAGGAAAAAATGATTTGGCCAACTAAATTATAACTGCCCAGAACCTCTTATAGTTGGCTCTTCATCCAAATATCTAATAAACAATGTCAAGGCAGCATCAATGCCCTTGCCCTGGAACTCAAGATCAAGAAGCGATCTGCTTGCTTCAACCCGAACTTTCCACAGTGTTTTCGAAGTCCGGAATGGATTAATAAGCTCAATGACACGATCCTGCAACCACCAACGATGATAATTTATATATGCCAGAGCCTAGAGGGGATAGCAGAGGAAAGAGAAATCACTTACAAGAGGAACAAACTCTGACAGCTTTAGTCCAATTTGGGTCAAAGATCGGATGCAGCTAATTGTCAAAATACCATTGTAACTTGGCATCAACCTGTTACATCATTCTCAAATCAATGACAAAAGCTAGTGTACTTAGCTCTCCCTATCCAATAATTCAGAAAATAATGCACCTATCAAATTGCAAGAGCCGATCGACTCGCTTGAGAAGGGATGACAAATAGACAATACTCTGCAATATGCAAACAGGTTAGCAAGGATCTAAAAGGCAGTCTCTGTCTGAGTAACAAGAAAGCTAACTTGGGAAGAAAATGTCCCTGAGAACCCCACATAACCGGCATTCAGGAAACATCACTGAATGCGGTACAAGTGAATGAACAGAGAAAAAAAGAAAAACTCCAACCAGATTTATGATCAACACAGCAGAATCAAAAATCCATCACTAAATACTTAAGAGTAAAGGATAAGAGAAATAAAAAAACTGCATAAAGGAGAAAAATGCAGGCTATCAATCAGCCAGAATGGCCAGGATTCATGGAAGTGACGAATACCTGCTGTCCAAATTCAAGTTCACCAATGGACTGGACTAACGCAGCGAGCCAAAAGACATCAGAGTAGGGGTTCCCACTGTTGTCGTTGTACTGCATGAAGTCAAAACAACTTATATGTAAAAAGCATATATATTGGAACTAGCACAGTCGGTATAATCAAGCAACTATAATGACCACCTTCAGAAGTTGTAGAACAAATTCAACAGCTTCCCTAGGGCTTTTCTGGTCAGCTGCTCGAACCATAGCTATAGCATGTGGAATAGCCTGAATAAAAAGAAACAAACAGCACAGAGAACGATTAAAGTTTAAAAAAAACACGCAAAGCATAAAAAGCCACTTTAGAGAGTTGAATTATATTCATCAATATGAGCATCTTCCAGCTCGGTAATGATATTGGCTGGCGAAGAATTAGGCAAGCCTATGGATTGCAAGTTTTCCTAAGCCTTCTGTGTCACCCAAACCAAACCTCCCTCGGATACCAACTTCAGAATTCAAGTTGACACCGAGGGGATTGACAAAACCTTATGATTGTGAATAAACTGCACAGAAAAGGCTGTGTCCGCTGGGGACCGGATGCATAGCTGCATTCGGAAGGGGAAAAATGAGATATAGAGCCTGGAATGTAACCCCATACCACTTACGTAAGAATTTTGAAAGAAAAGAAATATGAGAGCTTTTGAAGTGATGGAATACAACTTTCTACAGATTATGGCATGTCTTTTGGCTTTATTAACTTTAGTGCAACACGAGTTTCCTGTTATCAAAGACGATTAAGTGTGTCCCGTAGAGTGAACTATATTTTTTGTAGTTCCCTACATTTTGGTATGCTTCTCGTATACAAGTGTGTACAAAATTTTCCCCCAACAAAATCAATAAAACTATCAAGGTACCCAAAGAAAAGGAAGAAACCCATGGTATTAGTCAAATCGCATTGATTTGCGGCAATTTAATTACAAGTAATTGTGTTCGGGAAGGAAGAGAGAACCAAGAAAAGATCAGGAGTTCTGATTAATGGGCCGACAAGACCAAATTACGAAATGGATCCAAAAATAGGTTTTCAAACGGTAGATCACAGATCTGAAGATCCAGATGATACTTCAAATGTACAACAAGAGTAGCTATCTCAGGGTATAAACATCGTAAGTGAACAGTAAGCATGAGCAATGTGACACTCACCACGTGTGATATAGTAATAGAAATCAAAGAACATGAACTTGAAGAGAGAAATCCTATGCATGCCCATAGAGTGAAGGCAAGCAGACAAGAAAAAAACGTTCCAAACCAGCTCCCAGCAATCAAAAAGATGGGGAATCAGGTGATGTTTAATTTCAGATAACCAGCCCATTGATTCACAACTGCGTACATATAATTCACATCCTACCTCATTGCATTACCTCAAGTACAAAATACTCCTGGAAATCACGAAAGTCATTTGGCCTAAAAAGGAAAGGAAAAAAAAGCATGTGAATTCCAAATTTCAGAAAATTGGTGAAGATGCCAGCAAAGAGATATGCAGCACTCACTTGGGGAGTCCAATATTGGCATCAAATCTTCGAGTTTTATAAAATGTGATAAGATGAATCAAGCCAGCCCAATCGGTTTCCTGACCATGAAATTAAAATACCGTTTAATCTGAAGGAGGCACACCAATAATCTCAATAAATCAGGAATAAACCAGAAATCAGGGAAATACAAGATTAACATTTTACCTTAGAAACATCTGGCCTTGTCAAAGAACAAGAAAAACACAATTAAAGAGAGAAGAATCCACATCTCATGGATTAGGGCACAACCAACATCACTAACAATCTACGACGACGACATACACAAGGAAAATAACTCTAACTTACATCTGTATCCAGGAGATTCATAAATAGCTTTTAATGTGCCGGTGAGACATCAACAACTACTATGCCTCAGTCCCAAAACAAGTTGGGATCAGCTATATGAATCCTCACCGACCATGTTACTCCAATTCACAAAATAACAGCTAACTTCAAGTCATTTGAACACCATAATTTAGTGTCAATTGAAATCCTTCTCTATGGTTGACATTTAAATTGAAACTATTGAGCATGAACATAGATGTCAAATAACTCCAGAAGGATATAAAATCTACCATGACAAAGACAAAAGCTTTTTGGTTCACAGATGAGTTGCAAGTTCTTTAGATCACAAGGAAGGGATGAAAACAAAGGGATATACTAGTGGTAAGAACTCCTGACCTTCAACCAAAAAGTTAAGGGGTTCGAATCACCGAGGGAGCTAAAGAGGAACGTGCCACTGTTGGACACCAGTGCAGGGGGATTTTGACTTTTGAGAGGTGGAGTTTACCATGTGGAAAAAATCGTCATAAGGAAAGGATGTAGTGGTTACTCCCCGTCTTGATTAAGAGATCTATATCAAGGACATCTAAATGTACCAGAATTCAAGATCATCTGAATGAAGTCTCAAGTCAGCTGGATGACACTAAAACGTTCAAATTATGATTCAGAAAACATAATTTATCACATTTCATAACAAATGGAGCAATTACGTTTTGCAGGTAGAGAGAACATAGAGATCTTATAATCCAATAGCAACACAAAATCAGAAGCATCAATAAACACAGAGCCTAGGAGGGGGTACTGAAAAAATGGGACACATTAAGCATGCCACATGCTTTCTTAAACAGATGAAACTACTTGCAAAAAATAAAATACTAGTCTGAATAGAAGAAATAAAAGACCTAGCATACCTCGGATGCTGTACTGGCCAAAGCAAACGCAGCTTCAATTCGAATCCTCCAAAAGGCCTTAGGCATCCCCAAGTATAGAAAGCAAAATAGAAGGTAAATAATGATTTCACCAGGCTTAGCATAAAGCATTAGGAAACAAGATGAGAGAAGAGATGTAGCTGTTTGGCAGTGACTAATGATGAAAGCACACCTTAGAGTCACTAAGGAAGTTGTTGAGAGCGTTAACAACCGAAAACGAAAGTTGTGGTAATGCTTCTAATGTTGCTATAGCCTGTGCCTGAGCAACCACGTCCCTGTCCCTCTCCAATTGATTTATCTTTGGAAGAATCCGAAAGTTATCATAAGGATTAACTTTTTTTAAGCAAAGAAAATGAAAATGAAGCTGGGAATATTGAATTACAAACAGCACTTCATGAATAACACAGGATAAAACTTACCCACATCTGGACCGGTTGATTAAAATGAATTTCAGCAAGATACTCCAATTCCGGATCTGCCCGTAGCCACAACAACGGGGAATCAGAGCTGTAAATCCACAGTAAGAATAGCTTTCAGATACATTAAATGCTGAAGAAATAAAATATTGTCTAAGATTAAAGAAAAGATTATGTAAGACATAAGTACATCAAACATACGTTGCACGTGTATCTACATTAGCCACAACGTCACCGTTATCGTCCGAGCCATCAGGTTTAGAACCCTTTTTAGGTTTTTGAAACCGTTTTGCAGCAAGTCTTGAATGACACTGAATTTCAAGCAGCTGCCAGGGTTCTCCAGTCATAGGCAGGATTGGATGATCATACATGCCATCAAGCTCATGCACCCTTATGCTCATCATGCCAGGCCAGCCTACGTCGCCTTCTTGCTTTTCAGAGTCAGGCTTACCATTAGTCATAGAAGCACTTGAGTCAACTCGAGCTGTGCATTCCCTCAATATTGCTAATTCGAACATATTCTTTCTTTTGTTATAAGAGAATCCCATTCTTGTTAAGGCACCAAAAACAAATCAGACGTCAGTCAAATAATTTCAATGCCTAAACAAAGTAAGCACTAAGCACAGAGGCGTGCAGGAGAAAACATACTTAAGCACCGGACAGCCACATGATCCGACCCAACGTGGAAAGAATTCTTTAAGAAACGGGCGCTCAAGATTACCAACCTTGTTGGCAAGGTGCCGAAACTGTAATTTGTAGTGCAAAATCAGATAAGCAAAGCCACACCAACCACAAAAAGGTGATGAAGATGCAAATGTGATCCACTTAATTAGCATTACTAGAACAAAAAAACTAGTGAAGATAATATCGATATGGCAAAAAATCACTGAATTGGTCCTGCGTGCATTTTGGCAGATACTGAAGGCGCATGCTTCATACGCAATACAGGAAATTGCATGATTTAAAAGGCTAGTCCATTTTTTGCTTAGTTAGACAGGGGAGAAACGGTACCAAACGGCTTCAAGAGCTGAAATAGAAAAACACCTCTTTTGTGCTAAGCGTTCTCAATGATCGATTTGCATCCTGAGCCCGGGAAACAATTTGCTGAAGAATCTGCAAATAAGGATAAATAATCAGTGTCATTAAATACTGCTAAAACATTAAAAAGAACTGCCTTTCCATAACAAAATTTTCTATGATTTAAACAGCATAAGGGATTTCCAAACAGCATCCTACCCTCCCCAGATCCCACTTGTGGGATTACACTGGGTTGGGTTGTTGTTGTTAAACAGCATAAGAGATTTCCAAAAGAGTCATGCCTAATACATATGGAACAACCCTGAAACATATTTGCATCCCTAGCATATCCTTTTCAACCAAACATGGGAGTATGTGTCTGGAAAGGCACCATAATACCACCTAACTCAGCTTTAAACATCACATTCCCCAACGCAGAACAGAAGAAAACAAAATACTGTGTGGCCCTCAACATGACTGATTCAGGAATTCATCATGCATTCAACTATAGCAACAAAACCTGTGCAAGAATTCCAACAGAATTGTAGCGGCAACAAGGATACCTAGTGAATGGAGATGGTATTGATTCCTAGAGCTACATTTTTTTTTGGACGCAAACAAGACATTCTCACAAGAGAGGCAAAGAATGGGGGGATGGGGGGAAGAGAGAGAGAGAGAGAGAGAGAGAGAGAGAGAGAGAGAGAGAGAGAGAGAGAGAGAGAATGTAAGTGGTGTTGTAGCTATCCACAGTCAATAACTTTTCTTCTATCCATATTCTATATATGCACATTCAGATCAGTTAAGGACTAGCAAATGAAATATCAGCAAACCAAGCAACCAGCATTCTTTTAGAAAAGATGGGAATGCTTTTCTTTTTTATACAATGGTATATAGAAAAGATAGGTATGCTTTAGGCTACCCAATGAAGCAATTAGGAAATAAAATTGCATCATTTCCTAATTACTGGGAAACTGCAGAACAACCAAAGTTCATATACTCTCCTTCCTACTTTAGGTGACATTATTTGACTAGGCACAGATTTCATGAAGCCAATTTGACTTGTGCATTATAAAAAAGGGCAGCCAGGTGCACTAAAGCTCCCGCTATGCGCAGGGTCCGGGGAAGGGCCGGATCACAAGGGTCTATGATTCACTTTATAATTTTAGTTTAAAAAATTCACATAGCGTTTTGTTGTCCTATTGTCACAAGGATATTTACTTTATAATTATCACAAACCCAAGCTAATAATTTGTCTAATAAGATCTGTTTTTCCTATCCCAAAACATCTCTTTCCCTTGAGATTAAAATAAAGCACGTCTAGAACACTGGGAGTATTTCATTTTTAACTAAGACACAAGAAACTTCAGAATCATAGATGAATCAATGGAAAACCTGGTTGACCGATCAAATAAGGAAAGACATTCTTTTCTCATACTCTATTCTGACGCAAATATTATTGAGCACCTATTTGGCGAGTTGATGAGCTAATATGGTTGGTTTACTTTTCATCTGTATGTGGAGGGAACCTGAGATTTAGCATTGTTCCAGCCAGTAAGGATATACATAAGTGTATGTGTTTTACTAAAATATCTTATATATTACAGATAAACTAATTTTTCAGAAATGAAGTAGAGAAGCCAACAAAATAATTTCTAACAAAATGCATCTACACCTAAAAGCCATAAGATTCTAAGATGTCTATTCCAAGAATGAAAGTGGCACCAGAGAATAATAGTTGCTATAAGGCTCATACCTTGCGAAATGACTCAGGTCCCATCTGCTTTTCTAACATTTGGAGAATCGCAACCTGTTAAGACAAATACAGACTTCCAAGATCAGACCTGATAGGTAACAGTATATTTTTTAAACTAAAATGGAAGGCAAAATATCACTCACAGACTTCCAAGATCTTATTTTGCCAAAGAAACCAATACAATGGGTGCCATACAAATTTTTTGAAGAAGCAACGGCACTTAAGGCAGTTGCACCACTGTCATCTGCTCTGCAAACAGCAATATTAGCCTGCAAATCATGGAGGAAGTAAGATCAAGAGAGGGAAAAACATACACACACACAGAAAGAGAGAGAAGATAAGTCAGAATAAAGCTTCTGCAGTTTGAACTTAAATTACCAAACTACATTTTACATAAGGTATTGCAAGAGAAACTAGGTTTGAATTATAAATAAATCAACACAAATAACACAACTGATGAACCTAAAAGCTTCCTTCTTACTCTATCATGTGCCTATTCTGCCTTGTCATAAGAATAGCCATAGTGAAATAATGAGCCTACAGGAGCTACAAGCTTCAATCTATAAATGTTGGTGGAGCTACAAATAAAATGCAAAAATTGACATGTTGCTAGCTAATGAAGACCGTAAAACAGAAGCAAACCTTGTATCTCCTATAGCGTGCTTCATTATTTCCGAGGAATCTCTTGATGAATATATCAGTCAAGAAACCAGCAAGACCATCCAACAACCAATCTGAGAACATTAATAACACATAGTTAAGATACAGAAGTTCTATTATCACATGTTAACAGCATGTCCAACACTTTACCATCATTTGGCGCTTCTGGGGTGATATATACTCCAAACCATTGTCTTGCAAGGGCGTAAGCAAGTTTAATCCTTGTCTCTATGGTCTGTTAAATAAATCTGAACCAATCAAGAGAAACAGAAAAACAAGGAAAAACAATGACCAAGATATTTTCTTGATAACCAATTGTTAATGCATGCCACCTACATTCTTTTGGGGAGGAGTAATAAAAGGGCAACCAGAATATAATAGGCAAGCATGAACTGGAGTAAAAAGCACAAGTCACTTCTGCATATTTTTCTTTTTGACTTTTCACTAGATTTTCCCTTCAATTTTGAAGATCAATATCCAAAATTTCTTACGTGTACAAGCATACCTTATCAATGACCTTCTCGTCAAATAGTAATTGAGAGCTGAAGATGCTCAAGGAGGCTCCTAAACTCAAGGATGATATTGCCATCTCAGGAGAAATAAAAACTTGACTGTATGACGCAAATGGAAATGACGCAGAAAGGTAGTCTTCATAGTAGCTGTTCAAAAACAAACGAAAAAAAATTCTTTGAGGTCCACTGATTGAATATGAGTAAGAGGGAGGTTGGACGGGGAGAGTAAAGTGAAAAGAAGCCCAAGTAAAGATGTTTCAATGAGGTGATATTACATACCTAAAAGCACTGTGAAAAAATCCCCCAGTATGCCGCAGCTTTGCTGAGTCAGCAGAGAGACAAATATGCGAGAGCTGACTGATATTGTGGTCGGGAAGAATTTCAAATGGTGCGACTGCCAAGGATATCCATCGAGCACTAACAGGAGTACTTAATCTGTAGACGTATGTTTTACGAGCAGGAACATCCTCGGTCCAGATCTGACCAGGAAAAAGAAAAAAGTAAAATTAAGTTAGACATCAACTCCCTAGATTTGGTCATACATCTATAGACAACACACTGCGGGGAAAAATGAAGCAGCCAAAGGACATAATTCGGAGCATATTGGTTTCACTATATGGGCAAAGTGCATCCAGCAAAAACTTGATACAGATTGATAAACAGCAAACTCACAATTTCTTTTTATTTGAAAACCAATGTCAAACTGCAACATGAAGGAAAAATTGGTCATTCCCCAACAAAAGTAACTATATTTAACTCCTTGTGACTATGAAGCGCATTACAACAAGACACAAATGAATTCAAAGTTATTCTAGAAAGGATGATTTAAGCTGAAAAAAGTAGAAAAAATGATCATGCCTCCCTCTTTTTCACATATCCCTCTTTAGTACCACCATTAAAAACAAAAACCTACTTGTTCATAGATTCAAAATCCATCAACAAAAAATACCTTCAGAGGAAAAAAAGGGTATAGAAGGGGTGAAAGAGTTACTCTTACGCCATGACCAGCCCCCAGAAAACTTCAGATAAAGAAAAGACCTAGCAGTTTGACAACATTTGTTCACTGAGGAGCCTCTAATTGCATTCAGGCAAGAAGAAAATCACAGCTAGCACAACACAAGGCATGAGAACTGCATAAGAAGGGCCAGCAGCAAAGCAATCTTCAAGAACTACGGTTGTAAGTTGTAACATCTACTTACTTTTCGCAACCTTTTACTGAAGTTTTATGCTGAATCGTGCCAAGAACTTATTTTGCAAAGAATTTTAAGCACCATTTTTACCCTGGAGGCTGTCCCTTCTTTCCAATTGAAAATTCATGCAGACATGAAACTTCGTATAAATTGATCTGTTGTATACAACCTCACTAGCTAACAAACCATAGTTTTACACTTTTACTAAAAGAAAATTAGCAATGAAACAACAATATTCTGAGAGGCACCATCTTTTACTCTTTTGGTTCAACTTTTTGGGTTCTCACTCCTCACAAAGGAACCAGAAACTAAAACAACTGCTCCTAGGCACGGAACGTTTCCAGAAACAGCTAGAAGAAGCCTTAGATGTTACTATTTCACAATGAAAGATCATAGCCAAAGATACAGGAATTAGCATTTCACTAAATATTTATCAAGAATATATTTGTCAAGAAAAAAAAAAAGCAGATACTTAAAAATCATAAATATAGCTCTTTCATCAACTAACCAACTAATACTCATTCTTGTCATCATAAAGGTAAAGCATGGTGGAACTTTAAGGATCACAAATCCTCACTCCACTAGAACCACTTCCTCACCGTGATTTTCACCTCAATGGACTAGCTCAGAAGAAGAGATGTAATGTATCCACCCACCTGATAAAGTAAGGTTCCAGTACTAACAGCCACAAGATTACTGGCCACTGTAAATTCCAAATCGTAGCTGCAGAAAAAGCAACAATAATGAATATAGTAAACCTAAATTCAAACAGCATCCATAAGTTTCACAAGTCTTGCATCTTACCAGCAACATTGTAAATTGTCGTCCATGCAGGGGAACCAACATCGTGCACGCCGAATTTGGTTGTCAGTATGTAAAACATCACCATCAAAATGGATTCCAGTTTCAGCCTTCTCTACCCAATAATCAATACGGACCTTTTTCACATTCTGCATCCAACATAACCTACATAAGTCACAGAAGTGTAAACCTCATTACTTAAATATCCTATAGGAAATCTGATCAAAGTTATAAGACAGAAAATCTCCCTATAAATTAAAGTATCCAGATAGAAAAAATTTCTTCAATTATATCGCATTTCAAATCTGACTAGGGCCTTTAAATTTTGAGACAATATTTCCTTTTGAGTATCATATGGTGGAGACGTGTCACTTTACAACCTTTGGGCTAATTATGGTCCTTAAATTTTAGAGAAATATACTTAGGTGGCAACCAGTGTTTTAAAAGGCGTTTTCGGGGCGAGGCGCACCAAAAACGACCCGGGGCGATGGTGTGGGGCGAAAGTCTCAAGAGGTGTACGCCCAGCAATTCGGGGCGTACGATGGCGTTTGAGGCGAGTTTTTTTAGTGAGGCGTAAGCCCCAGAGAGTTTTTTAAATTAAAACAAAATTTGTTGAATAAGTCCTTCATATAATACCCAAATTTTCAAAATGCAGCTTGGTAATTACTCAAAAGTTTTAAAAAGGAACTGAAATGTATTAAATTTAAAAGTAATACCTTTTTTATTGATTGAAGCCCCAATTCATGGTCTTTCCCAATTCTTTATCTTATCTGCTAATCTGCTAATATCTCCCAAAAGCAACGAATATTCAATTTATTTTTTACAAATACAAAGAGAACTTCATTCTCCTTCATACAGCAAGTTCAAAGTTCAAATTGAAGGTTAGTCATCCTTTTTGTTCCTCCAGGTAGAAAACTTTATTCTTTTCGACTCAAGTTACTTGAGCTTCTAAGTAGTGTATAATAGATTGTTTTGACTAGTTTTTTGTGGGGATGAAGCACATATATATATATATATATATATATATATATATATATAATATATATATATATAGTTTTCTTCATTTTTATGCAATTTTAACTGTTTATAAATATTTACTTAATTATATTATTTTATAAAATATTAAAAATTAAATAACTATGGGGCTTACGCCCCGTGCCTCGGGGCTTACGCCTCGCTCAGGCATATATAAAGCGCCTCGCCTTACGCCCACGCCTTTTAAAACACTGGTGGCAACACATCATTTTTTGCTGGAGGAAAGTTAAATTCATGAGTGAACCAAGATTTTACATTTCAAGCCAACTCATGCGAGAATGATGTGACTTAAGTTTTTTTTATATAAGGACAATGTGACTAAAGTTATGATATTGTGGGTGAGCCGAAAAAATCTGAAATCACATTTCGTGCAGTGAACCCAAAACATAGTCAGCAGCACTTAAAGCCTGTGCAGTGAACCAAAAAAACTAAAATAAATATGCAAAAACCTGATTGTTTTCAGCTGAAGAGTCCTCCCCATTCTCTAAATGCACTTCCTGTTTTTCAATCTCATCCTTCGTGGATTTTCTGCACATTATCAGCAAATTTGGTACCAATTCTCTATCTAGAGATGATAAGTACACTGAACCCGCGGCATCAGCAGCTGAAGTAGTTGATGATACAGAGCACCATCTATCCCCATTCTCCAAGGGTAAATAGTGCGGGAAAACTTCAAATTCTGTAGGCTCCCCATCAACTGTAACACTGTCTATTACCAAATTATCCGCGTGCAAGCCCAAAATTCCATTTTCTGGTGGAACTATATCAAGTTCTGTGTAACTGAAAAGCCAAAAAGTTAACACCCAAGTTAGCATTAATGTCCAGGGTTTACATAACTCAGTCTAATAACAATCCTAATACCAAGGGTCAAGGGGCAGAGCTAGCTTGAAGGAAATGGGTTCAATTGAATCCCATTAGTTGTACTTGAGAAAAAAATATAACCAAAAGAGATTTTTTAAATTTCAAATTTTTAAAGAGGTAAATTTGACTGTCCAAAAAAAACATGGAATCTCTATAATGAATCAGATGAAGAACATAATCTCAACTGTACGGTCTAAACCTTGTAGGTTTTCTAAAATTTATAATTCTTGAAATTTACACGGTGCGAAACAGTTTGAACATCGTAAGTTTCAAGAAGAGTGGATATTCCCAGTTTTCTTGAAATTTTACTGAGTGAGAATGTAATTTATCTCTAAAAAATCTTGATGTTCACAGGTTTCTTGAAATTAGTAGAATAGCAGACGGGAATTTGTAGAGTAAAACCGAGAAAATGGAAAATCTTGGTGGGTAAAAAAGAAAAGAAAAAAACACCCGTAGATTCGCCGTTTGTCCATGTCGATAGAAAGACATAGCTTCTGATGACGAATCACTGCTTCAGAATTATCCCCTTTCTGCTCTTCGTTCTTCCCCTTATTACGAGCCTTTGCCATTTTTGAACACGCATATATGTATTGTATTGCTTTCTTCACTCACAGTAAAGACAAGAGTACAACACGAACACTAGAAGAAGAAAATAATTGGAAAAAGTGTAAGCTTGCAACTCGCAAGTCTCAGCGAAGGTGTAGAGGGAGTCGAGGGGGGTAATTTATAGAGCTGAAATTGGAGAGGAGAGGGTCTCTGTGTTTGGGATCTACTTGGTCGGATCGTGCCCTAGATTGCAATTTTATATCCTGACCGTCCGCGTGTCGGTGACTTTATTATTTAACGGTTAGATTTGATTTATTTCAGAAAATTGAGGAAATCTGTGGTGGCGATATCTGTGGTGGTGCCCGGGAGCATTGACTCAAGTGATTCTACTTTATTTTACACTCAACCCAAATTGAAACTTTAGTTCTAAATTCTTCCAAAAAATATAAAGTAACCAAAAGAATTTATTCCTCCCCTATTTATGTGCTATGAAGTAGTATTAGTTTGATAATGAAATTAATTTAATTATTCTTGTTCTGGTTAATAGTAAAATGATCTTAAAGCGTTAATAGGAAGATTCGGATTTAAGATTAAATGAAATTTTATTTTGAATCAATATAGATTTATTTTTTATTTTATTTTATTGATAATCAAACTCAATAGTCAACTGTACAAAACAAGATGAAGCCTCCTTGACAATCCAACCGGGAAAGTTGTCAAACCAAGAGACTTCACTCAGTAGTGAGAAAGGAAAATTTAGCTAACTTATGGCTACAAGTATTAAAATATCTACTTAGCTATTTAAAAGATACATCAATCAAATATTGATTAAGTGCCCAAATATCTTCACAAACAGTGTTAAACCTCCCATAAAAGACCTATGCTTCCATTAAGAATCTAAACCATTATTAAAGAATCAGACATGATATGTATATTCTTCCAATCATACTTTACCGTCAGTTGAATTACTTTCTATTTTGCCAACGCTTCAGCTATTATGACTTTTCCAACAAAATAAATTGGACTACCATAGGCACGAAGCACATCAACATTAGCCTTTAAGGGTGCAATTCCAATACTTGCTTTGCGAGTCTTTTGATCCAAACCTCCATTGTATTGTAAAAATAATAAGAAATGTATAAAATATGTAGATAATTAGTATTAAATTGACATACGCTATAGATGAAAAAAGGGGAAGTTTTCACTTTGTTCCGTGACTACTAAGACTTTTTACCACCACAAAGACTTCTTTTTCCCTTGTTTTCTTCTTGTGATATGTTATTTGATCACTCTCCTTTTTTTTTCCTCCTTTGTTTTGTTTTTTACATGTGCTTTATTTTCATCTTGCTGGACCTCCTTGTATCCCATGAGTTCTCGATGATTTTTTTTAGTCTTAATTTGATTTCTCTTTTTTTTTGGCCATACAAATCTTTATTGTTCTCGTTCACACATAGATTATTTAATATAGTCATATATTTCTAATACTCTCCGTGATAATCTTTCCATGCAATTAATATTTGACATGGTAAGATGCAACAAACATAAAGAATAGTGTGGTGCTTATGAGGTCATGCCAAAAGGGGTATTAGGTTGCTCATTTGTTTTGAGATGATCGGAATGGTATTTATTATCGGGCCTTATTTCCCTTTAGTATGTAGTTTACGACTTTCTCATAGTTTGGATATTCAACTAAGTCAATCCAAATTCATTAGGGCTCGTACATCAATATATAAGTTGAGGAAACATATGCTCTTTTTGTAGGAACTAGTGTAAATCTATATTGCTATGTCCAATGAGTTACAAATGATAATGCCTCTTGTCACGGCTCACAATTAGTGTCTCGCATCATACAAATAAGTTCGATAATTTAGGAAATATCAAACTATAATAAAATGAGAGGCGATATAAATTATATTTAAAACCTAATTATACATGTGTGAGTCACACATATATACTATGCATTTTTGACTTTAAACTAATTAAATTAAATTTATTGATGTGCTAATAAGCTATTTTATGAAAAAATCTATCGTTTGTAATGAGATAATGCAACAAATATAAAAAAAAATACGTTAAAGAATACACTCCATATGGAACATATACTCAAACGACAACTTAAAACACATTTACATTTATCTCGTATAGCTAAATAAAATTGTATAAAAATCTATTTTACCATTTTACTCTACAAATTATAGGGAATACTACCAAATTTCGTAATTGGATCACATATATACTTCTCAGTTCTCCCTAACGGAGCAAAAGATCCCAATGCAAAGTACAGGGGCAAAATTGTCAATTTAAGGGGATATTAGAGTAGGGTAGTGAAATTTGGAAATTCTTCGGGGGCGAGTGGGGAGAGATACAGCGAAATACTTGGGGCTTGAGCTATTCCTTTATAAATACCATCTCAAACCCCCAATAGAGAACATAACAATCCACCTCCTTTTTCTCCCTGCCGATCTCCTACTATAATATCAGAAATCACTACAGAACAGAACTGTGACAGCAAATCTTGGCGATAATTTAGGGATTCAGAATCGGTTTTTTCACGCCTCATTGTATGAACTTTCGGATTTAATTATTTCAAATGAGCATTGAACCATTTAATCGGTAAAGTTCTTGATGAATTTATCACTCCATATATGTTGAATTCGCCAATTATTCTTCTCTTCTCTGTTTGTTCATTTATTTTCTTGTTGGATAGATTGGTGAAACTTGCGGCTAGAGCTTTTTACGATGACATTACGACTAAAGGCGACAATCAGCCCAAATCCGGCAGAAGTGACAATCGAGGAATTGCGGTGGTTATTTTAGACGCACTCACAAGGTTCTCAACTTTTACTGTTTAATTAAGCTTTTGTAGCTATTTTGACTCTCTGAGGAAGATAAATAAATTATTTTGAAGCTGAAATATGATAATTCTACCTGTCAATACTTTTCCTTTCATCTATAGTCTGTTTTTAGTTTAGAAAAAATTAATGTTCTGGAATTACAAGAATTCCATGCTTAGCATCTTCAAACTCGCCCAGACACCCCCAAACTGTACTGTATGGAGCAGTATATGTGTGTATTAAAAATCATATATTTCAGGCGGCAATGGGTGAGGGAAGAAGACTTGGCAAAGGATTTGAAGTTGCACACAAAGCAACTCCGGCGCACCTTGCGTTTCTTTGAAGAAGAAAAGCTCATCACGCGGGATCATAGGAAAGAGGTTGGTTTTATGCTCTATTGCTACAAAGATGATCTTTTTAATGGACTTGAATTATCCCTTCTTGTTAACTTTACGCTATCTTCTTGCCTTAGTTTCAGACCGAGTGTTCCTGACTTTAGATATCTGAAGCAGCACTGTTTGTTTCCTTAACTTAGCAATTGAATCCCTTTTACATAAATTCTTATTAAGTAAATAGTAAGATATGAGAAATTTGTTGTTTTGAGCATGCTAAGTTGTGTCTCTTTACCCCATTTTGAGTATTGATTTGTGATGTAGTTTATTCAAATAACATCTTATCTAAAGAATATGAAATTGTTACATTGTGTTCCTTTGCCTACCTACCAACACAAATAAACGATAAGGAAGCCAAGTGTGAAGTTCGGTCTTACGAAGCTCATCAATGTTTAATCTAAGCCAAAATGAATCCTAGTTTGTTATTGCCTTACCCATTACTATGTTCTCTTACACGGAATGCTCCTCCTAGTTGATTTTGTAGCAAATTCTATTTGTTCTTCACTGCCTTGGGAAGAAACTAAGACCTTCCAGACAAATGCACTGCGACAGCAAGGAAGAAGAGTTTTTCTATTAACAATACAATAAAGTACCATTTTGACTTTTATGAGCTCATTTTTAACCTTAGGTGTTTACGTATCCTCCTCCTTTTCCAAAAGCCGTGATAGGTGACAAGGGGGCTTTTGATTGCATATGTTGTCTGTGATGACGAAGGGTGATTTGCCCGCATTTTTATCCCCCCTAACCTAGTTGCTAATGTGCAATCAACTCCCTCCTATTCCAAAAGGTGACGGGTGAAAAAGGGGTGATTCAATAGTATGTTCGTCTGTTATTATCACATACTACTAACTTTTTCCAGATTTTGCCTACAATTACTGTGCAAAATAATCTGCCATTCATTCTCCGTCAATCTATTGTTGCAGGGAGCAAAAGGTGCAAAAGTATACAATGCTGCAGTTGCAGCTACTGTTGATGTCCTGCAGAATGGGAAAGAAGGAGATGACAAAATAAAGATGCATACTCATTCTTATTGCTGCCTGGACTATTCTCAGGTTCCCACCCCAAACCCCTGGTTGCTTAGTTAAATTTACCAAATTTGTAATTATTGAAGAATTCTGGTACTTGTAGTCATAGCATTTCCAGACTGACTGATCGACGAACAACCAAAAGATAGTAGTAAAGGTTTTATCTAATTTTAGGTGGTTGAATTCAACTAAGAGAGACTTAAGTAATCTAAAGTAACACCAGTTTTGGTTATTATGGTACTTGCACGAGCATGATTGTTGACCAGGGCTTCTCATGCATCTTGGATATCTTTGATGTTTAACTATATTCCTACTTCCATCAAAGTGAAAGATTTTAGGAGCATTTAAAATTCTGCAGATATTTGATGTCGTGAGGTACAGACTACACCGAATGAAGAAAAAGTTAAGAGATGAGCTGGATAACAAAAACACAGTGCAGGAGTATATATGTCCCAATTGTGGGAAAAGGTTCTGCCTTCAATGCTCTGCTGAGTTTTAGCTTTTTGATAGGTATACCTCTCATGACAAAATTCAGGTTTTTCCTTAAATATGCGAATTCAGATATACTGCGTTGGATGCATTGCGGTTGGTGTCCCCTGAGGATGAGTACTTCCACTGCGAAAGTTGCAACGGGGAACTAGTGGCAGAGAGCGACAAGTTATCCTCTCAAGGGACTGTAGATGGGGATGATAAGGATAGGAGACGGCGTCGCGAAAAATTGGAAGACATGCTTCATAGGATGGAGGTTTGTCTTTTTTCTATGTTGTGTTTAGATGTTATGTTGATATATAAAGTGCTGTCCACAATTTATTTTGTTTTTAATTCTAGGCAAACATTTGGTTATGTAATATTGGTCGATCTTGGGTGGGAGGTATTTTGTGATGGGAGGTATTTTGTGAATGTGTTAAATGAAGCAAGAGCAAGAGCAAGAGTGCAGCTACAGTGAACTCCATAAGGGTTTATTGCTCCAGGTCTTTAGGTAGATATACACACACATACATGAGAAGAAGTCAATCAACTGTTTTAGCATGTGCTAATCTATACATCTTTGCCATCCACCAAAATCTACACCTGTTAGGTACAACTATTACTTACTATATCAGTAGATGTACTGTCTATGATTCTGAACTTCTTTTGAATAAAGCGTTGTGTTTGCTGTTTTCCACGTCAAAAATTGATTTTGCTGTACAGATATGATATACTCCCGGTGTTCCATTTTATACGACACTCTTTTCCTTTTTAATCCCTTGTTAAAAGAAAGACATCATTCTATATTTGGAAACTCGTAACTTTAAACTTCCATTTTTTTTAAAAACTTTAAACTTCCATTTTAGCCTTAATGACAAGCTCTTATAGGCATGGAAATGTAATAGCATGTCAAAACTACCAGTTCTGAGGGTACTTTTAGTATGTGCCAAAAGTTCTTCCTTTCATGAAGTCTTGGTGTACTTATAAGGTTCCTATCTGTATAGAAGATTGGGTGCAATTTGTAGAGAACCATATTCTTGTGTAGGGATTTGTATATACCAGCTCTGGTGTTGTACAGTTGAATAATAAAAAGGTTCGTTGGATGTGACATCCCATCGGGCATTTTGGTTTCAATGGAAAATAAAGGGTTCATTAACTATGGGTATTTGACTAGCACATCTTATTCCCGCAATCATCATTATTGGTTTTATGGAAACAACCTCTCTACCTTCACCGGGTAGGGTAAGGTATGCGTACACACTGTCACTACCCTCCAAAGACCCCACATGTGGGAATATATTGGGTATGTTGTTGTTGTTATCATTATTGATTTTGCTTGTAAGTCAGACAGAAAGAATTGTATATGGGAGAGATGACAGTGTCTTGAAAATGGAATGCCAATAAGGAAAAACTTTGTAAAGAGGAAAAGTGATGACTTCAGAGTATTTCTTAAAAGCTTGATGAAAGATCTGCTGGAACCCAATAGGCAACAAGAGAATAAAAAGATTTCCAGCTAGTGTCTGTTTAATTAAATTGATGCAGTCACAGGTATTTGCGCTGCCGCGATAGCGCGCTTTGAGACTACAGCTAGCTATCTAGCCCCCGATAGCAAAGAGAACTAGAGAGCCAACAATAACTTAATTTGGCATTTTTCTTCAATGGATTAGTTCCTTTTCAATAAGCAGTGATTTCTTAAATGGATTAGTGGACTGCTGCATAAATTTTTGGGATGGTTATGTAAGGATGCTCATAAGACACTTGTACAAAATATTCTGGTTTCATTTTGGTTGAGATGGACTAGCCTCTCTCTCTCTCTCTCTGCCAAACTGAATGCTTCTCTATATATTTTGGTTTCAATATAACATGATATTTCTGGTAGCTTTAAATTATAACTTGTGGCCAAATTTTTTAAGGAGATATTGGATCTTGTTATCCAGTTTGATATATTTGGCTTCGTACATCTTTGTATCTCATAAAATAAGATTCTCAACTACAAACCAGTCAACTACTCAATCCCCAAACTAATTGGGACAATCCTAACTGCATCCATTTTAATGTTACTGCCCTTGGTTAGTTTATTTTGCTAATAATGAGCTAGAGCCCCTCGTCGTCTTGATTTCTATAGCCATTGATGAACTCTTAAGAGCTGCTTCATCCATTCTTTTTTCTCTTATTGTGATCCCTGGATATCTAAGATAGTTGATTTGTTTTTACTATCTCTTTCCTGTGCATCTGGTTCAGTTTACTGAGAAATAAAATATTTTTTCTTGACCAAGTACTGATAACTAAAAGAATTGTAGGCACAACTCAAACCGTTGATGGATCAACTTAACAGAGTAAAAGATTTACCTGCTCCCGAGTTTGGAAGCCTTCAAGCGTGGGAAGTGCGAGCCAATGCTGTGGCCCGAGGTGCAAATGGAGATAATGCAAATGACCCTTCAAAGTCAGGACAAGGATTTGGTGGAACACCTATGCCTTTTGTTGGAGAGACAAAGGTTCTTTTACCCAACTGGAAAAGGAAAAAAGAAATACTGTTGTTACAGGGTTTTACTTGGAAGCTCATCATTATGTGTTTCTAGTTGCTTCTGGGAAATGCACTGCAGTGAATTTGGTGTATATTCTTGCTCATGCATCATAGTTATGACTCCTGCACCCCTACATGAATTTTTCCAAAAATTGACCCAAATATGAATTGGATTTTCGTGCACTAGTCCACACAGTGATGTTACACTACTAAGCTTTTGCTCCGTGTTACTCGTCTTATAAAATCTTGAGGACAGCCTTTTTAACCCTCCTATTTAGTCTAACATTGGAAGTTTTCTCCATTTTGCGCGTAGCAACGTTTTGGTTATTTACTATACTGTGTACAAACTTCTGTTTCCTTTCTCACTAATCACTTGACTCTATTTTTATACTTCAGCAACTATTCTGAATGCTTTCCATAAAATATCTTTGTCTTTCCTTGTGAACTTGATGGAGAAAATAGTGCCTGAGTTACGTAGGATGTAGGGGTTGTAGATTGGTTGAGTGAAATAGGGTTGTTGTCTATGAATTTATACCAGCTTTTGCTGTTGACTGCTGGTTAGTGAAATAGGCCCTTAAACGATGATATCTAAAAATTTATACCACTTTTTTCTGTTGATTGCAGGTTGAAGTTGCTTTCTCTGGTCTTGAAGAAAAAGGAGATATCAAATCTGAGATTTCAGCTACACCAATGAAAGTTTTGCCTCCATGGATGATAAAGGAGGGAATGAATCTTACAAAGGAGCAGCGTGGAGAGGTCAAGCAAGAGTCCAATATGGAGGGTAGTTCTGCTGCAGCGGGGTCATCTGATGACAAGAAGTCCATAGAAACTGAGGACGTGAAAAATATAAAGGTTAAGCTCATTGCCTTTTGTATGGTTCCTAACCTCTTCCTGCCCTTCCTCCTTTTCTGCCCCTTCCTTTCTTGCTTGAATTCCTCTATGCTCTTTAATGATGCTTTAATGCCTCACCTTTTTTTTTGTCTTACTTTTGGTAGGATGAATATGTTAAGGCATATTACGAGGCTCTATTCAAGCGACAAAGAGAGCAAGAAGAAGCTGCCAAAAGTTTACAGGAAACATCAACTACAGATGGAGTGGATAACACCTCTACTGAGCGCCAAGTCGGCATGAAAGCCAAACGTGAAGAGGAGGATGAAGGAGAGGATATTGAATGGGAGGAGGCCCCACCTGCAGGTAAATTTTATAGTGTTCATATACTTCAGTCTCTTTTCAAAGACGTTGAAAATGGAGGAGCAGGTGATTGAAGTTTGTTATATAAAGTTATTAGCATGCTACATCATGAATTCACTCCTTACCTTATATGTTGATTGTGCAAATCCATTTTTTTAGTCTTAAATGGAGAGACCAAATGAATAAAAATGATATACTTTGTAGCAATGATTAGTCTAGCTTTCTCAAGTGCTTTTATACGATATGACGTGTGTAGCGCATGTGAGTGACACGTGTTATGCCCTTCCCAGAAAGTAGTCGTAGACTGTCCAGAGTGCCAGTAGATACACTTTGGACGAGAATATGGGAATAATAAGTTCCCTGCGAAGTTTAGTTATGTAGGTGGAACTTCAAGACAAATTACAGGGATATTCTTGTACTATCCCTTTTCTTAACTTCCCCATGGTCCGTATCAAACCTAGCTAGTAAAACAGTCTGCCTTAAGATATAGTTTCCGACTCCCCCGTAATTGACCCCTAAGCTCGGGTGTACCGGGGATGCGGCTCGGATATAGTAGGTCTGGAATAAATTGAGAGCTTCCTGCCATCCCACAACAAATAAAAGCATAAATGTGATGTTGCAACTAGACAATATTTGACCAACTTCTGCATCCTTGCTTGGTCCCTATCAAACTTAGCTAGTGAAACAGTCTGCCTTAAGATATCTCTGACAATAAATAAAAGCATACGTTGCAACTGGACAAAATTCGACCAACTTCTGTGTCCTTGCTTGGGTCAGTTCTTCCTGGGTCAAATTATTGACAACTTATCCTTGGGATACCGTTCTTAGTCACACATTTTTTTTATTTTTTTTATTTTTGCTTTTTTGATGGATCTAGCCCCTTGGGAGGTTAAAGAAAACTTCTCCAATTGGTCTCTTTTTTCTCATCGTTTTCTCGGGCCAATTTTGTGCAGCTACTAGTGGGTGTTCTTTCGGCTCAAGTTAATACAAAATATCTACTGCGTCATTACGTGTAAATTTATTTCTTTTATTTTTTTAATTCTAAACTGGGTTAGTTAATTCAGATTCAAATGTAGTATTTGTCTTATTCTCTATCACAGCTGTAGGTCGTTCTATGTTGACGTTTTCTCTTCTTTATGCCAACTTTGTAATATTGATTTTCATATGTCTAATCTCATTTTTCAGTAGGATTTCCCTCTGCGGATTGTATTTATTTGTAACGGATAACAGATAAGCCTTTGGTGAAAGATTTAAAGAAGAAGAGCAGTAAATAAGTTATTGTAGAGACTAGGAGTTGATCTGCAATTGCTTGCAGTGTTACAATAATAATAGCATAAATTAGGATAGATTTTTTTTCACAACCTAATAATAAGAAGATTGACTCGTGATGATATTCCTTCCTGGCCCTAGTTTTAGTGCATTCTTTTTGTGCTCTTACATATCGGTGGCTCCTTCAACTTACACGCAAAATCAACATGCTGTTACGAATAAGAATTACTGTTCATTCATTTCTAAATTCAAAGAGCAGGTTTACTATGTATAATGTAATACACGACAACCTTGTATGAGAATTATCTAACTTCTTATAGCTGGGATGACGTGCTATTTTGTTCTGTTTGCTTGAATAGAGTTTTAAATCTGATGATTGTTGCTAAATTTTATCTTTCTTCCAATTCTTTAGATTCTGATTCTTCTTTTCTCTCTCTCTCTCTCTCACACACACACACACACAGAGAGAGAGAGAGAGAGAGAGAATTTCCTGCCTCTTTTGTTTTGGCTGCTAAATTGATATGTCGTGTTTTATTTATTTATTTTGAACTTTCATCTTCACATTGGGTATGTTTCAGGTAATAATACAACTGGAAATTTCAAGGTTAGCGACTTGAATGTCCAAGCAGATGCTTCAGGAGATGACAATGATGAGGAAGATGACATAGACTGGGAGGAAGGTTGATGATCAAAGTAATCCTGATGCCATGGATTACTTCAGGAGTCTAGAAATGATGTTACCCATGCAATGGCTGGAGAAGAAAAGGGGAAAAGGGGAAAAGCGGACGGTACAACTGTGAGAGAATGATTAAGCTATGTGAGTGCGACAGAACTAGAGAAAAGTATTTAAGGCAAAATGGTCGAAGCCGGCATATGGGTGTTGTCAATGGATGCTCTATCTGGTTTCATCTTTCTCGAGTTATTATTCTTTATGAAAGCAATTTTAGGTGTCGTTTTGTTGTTTACATAAGCTTGCTGGAAGTGGGGTGTGGTTTTTTTTGTCGAAATGGATATGGCAATTGCTTTGGATGACGGAAATAAAAGGATTATTGAGTGATCAATGTAATACTAACTTTAGGGTAAACAATCTTCTCGTGACACTCTATTTTATATCTTCCTTGTTTCCATTTTCCTAAGCAATGATTTTAGGGGTACCGGATTTGTTCGCTGTATCATACATCAAAGTTAACTATTAGGAGCCAGAGAAAAAACAGTAAGCAAACATTACCCGCACATATCTGTTGTGAAGTTTTTCATTTTCTCGAGTTGGGGTTGGACAGCCTAGCTTACAATAGCAGAGACACATTGCTTCCAGTGAGGTCATACACACAATAGACTGACATTGCTGATAATGTAAAGTTTGGATTAAAGCTTTCTTTTAGCACTTCCCATTGGTCAAGACTTGTGAACTAGTTAGTTGTGACAATAGATTGACACTGCGTAGACCCTTTGTACATGAGTTCGTGCGTCTTAAGCTGTGAACAAATCATGAAATGGATCCATAATATCCAAAAAGATGGAACCTAACAAGTTTTGCTTCTAAAGTTTTGTTATGATTGAGATTCAAGATAAAAAGCATTTCTGGACGGATAACAGCATAAGTTTCTCTGATTCGATTAAAAAAATGGTGTTACTCTATTTATTTTACTTCCAAAAAGAGAATAATACATAATGCTTAATAACATGATCATGATCCAGCAAGAAGCTAGCTGTATGAGCTAGAGAGAAAAAGCCAGCTGGATAAACAAGATAGGCCTTGCTTGTGATGAGAAGAAAGAACGGTAAAGGGCCAAGTATACTCCTGTACTATGAGAAATAGTTTAAAATTATCCTCCGTTTGAATATTGGTCTATAGCTACCCTCAATGTTATACAATTGAATTCCATGTATTACTCACGAGACATTAAAGAACCGTCAAAAATAAAGAATAATGTTATATCTGCTGTCTATGAAAGCTTAAAATATTCTAAACTGTCTCACATAACTATTGCTATTGCTAGTATTATCCAAGAACAGACGATAAGAGAAAAGGATCCCAGGCTGCACTTTCACCAGCACTCCATAGTCCATTTTCAAATATCATCTGTTGTTCAGTTGGAACTGAAGCTGCCTGTGTTAATCCATTATTCATATGGGGCATCATTACTGGCGCATTTGAAAAATCTACTTCCCCAAATGTAGACAAATCAACCGTTGGTTCACTTGTCCCTAATACTGAAACTGACATTGGCCATGTACAAGTAGTACTATTACCACCACCAAAAATGCCGATGTTAATGTTATTATTTGTAGTTGTACTAAATAAAACCTCGTCGTGACCGCGACTCATTTGTGGTTCTCCCCAAGGAAATCTTCCTTGCTCATTAGCCCACATTGTTGCTGAATTTGTTCCACTATTGTACTGGTTATTTTGCCATAATTGTGATGAGATCACGGGCTGATGATCGCTACTCATGAGGCTAATGTAATCAAGATTCTGATTTCCCCGGAATAAAGTATCAGAGTAATTCTTACCTTGTCCAACATTATTTACATGTATAATATCTCGTTTAGGTAATTTCTCAGCTTCCACGTTATTGCTCATTAATCCTCTGGCTAACGTGACAGTTTGTCCTGTTTGTGACAATGTTGTCTTGTTTTCAAGTGAGGAAACTGATGGTTTAATTGCTGCTTTGGAAGTGGAATTAGAAGCATATGCTTGAATGAAAGATCTTGAACTCTTACTGTTAAATAATTTAGCCTTAAGTGCACCAACAAGTCCATTCTCAGGTTCTTCTGTTCTACAAGCTTCTTCAAAATTAAAAGGCTCAGCATTTTCAAAATTTGTACCTTGGTGAGAATCAGATTCGGGTAGTTCAAAATTTGTGCGGGCATTAGCCCCTCTTAATGTCCGAGCGGCTTGATCATAAGCCCGTGCAGCATCCTCAGCAGTGTCAAATGTTCCAAGCCAAAGTCTTACTTTTTGCAAAGAATCTTTGATCTCAGCAACCCATCTACCCGATGGCCTTTGGCGAACGCCAACGAATCTTGGATGTCCTCTTGATGATGGTTTTCTTCTGGTTCTGATGTTTTCACTAGATAGTTTCATCTTAATTTGTTTCCTAAGCTGTGGAAATTTCTTAATTTTTTTGGTTGAAAAAATTGGAATCAATATTTCTTAGTAGGTGGCTGTCTCTAAGCTTGGTGTCTTGAACCGTTAAAGGTATAAAATGGGAAGGTATCTACAACTTGTAACAAATGGACGAGAAGGAAATGACAAAGGAAAACTATATTCCTATGTATATATTTACAGAATGAGACTTTATTAGTGCAGGCGATGTTGGTTTTATCGACTAGAAATTGTAGATTATGAAGAAATCATGGCATGATATGAAACGATTGTATATAGTTGTACTAAGCGCTAATGCAGAAGCCTCCAATTGTCGACGTTGTTTTCACAATGATCTGATCAATATAATTGTGATAGGTAAAGGAAAACGCCTCAAAGTTTCAGTTTTTCTGGTGGACTCAACAACGACCAGATCAAGTCTAACTTGACTATTCCTAAGAGCTAAAGCAATCTGAATTAGTAGTTTTTGCCTGCTGGAGAAACAAGGAACATGACATGAGAATATGTGTTGGAGATTTTAGCCTAGATTGTGTGTCTGTCTATATGTTCCAATCCAAAACCTTAAATAGTTAAAAGACCAAAAAATTGTGCGTTTTAAGGAAAGTTATATCCCTGGAAGTTATGTAGTAAATTTTATTTGACAAGAAAAAGAATATGCATGTATAATACAAAGTGAACATCGATTTAGAATAGGAACAAAAGTTCTAGAAACCCCACAATTTCAAATTGTGACAATAGACGGACATGCATTTCTTACTCAAAATCTTGATTAACACTAGAATGGTCTGAATTTCGCCTATTAATTACTTTAAAATGACTAGTCCTCCTGTTTCCCTGTACACTATAATAGAAATTAGAGTATGTAAATCCAACTATATGCAGAATTGGTGTTTTTGAAAAACATAGTACTAGGGGTTGATGAAACAAAAGGTGAAGCCGACAAGAGTTATTGCAATATGGTTAAAAGCTTTCAAAATTCAAAGTCCATTGCCACTTCCGAAAGAAAAGGGGGAGCCTCAATAGAATAGAAAGATTAGCCGCTGAGGTCTCTTGTCTTTTAATTTACCTGCTCCTGTCCTGGCCTTCTCTGAATATGCGGACTGTTTTGCAGGAAAGAAAAAAACAAAAATGCGCCTTTTAACTCTTAAACCTAAGACTAGGAGAAAGGGTTTGTATCCTATTTCGAGATAAAAGTAGTTGAATTGGCATTAATTGGTAACACATGAATATTGTATCCTCTTTACTCTTTAACAAATGCGAGTAAGTTGGTAATGATAATACAAGAACTGAAGTTATCATCGTGGATTATGCAAAACGTATAAGAAGATATTCGTCACCTAAGGAACAATCTAGATGTGTTTGTTGTTCTTTTATTGAAAAGAACAAAAATAGGTGTAGTCACCTTCTAGTTAGTTTTGCAAAAATCAGTTTTCGACATGGTTTCTACATGAAACTCGTGACTCTTTTTGTTTGCTAATACATGAATAAGAGACTTTTTGTTTTAATTTGCTGAAAAAATATGAATTGATAATCTGAAAACATGATTAAGTTACTCGGATGAACATACAACTTAAATCTATATTTTAAGTAGTATATTAATTGTTTGACCAAACAAAAGGAAACCTTTTGGCATGGGTGACAAGTCCTCTAATACCAATAGGACTCGTGCCGTCGTGCGGGCCTGCTGATTGTTCAAAATCCAATATTCTATTTTCCCACTGTTTTCACCCAATTCTCATTTTATTTCTATAAGATTTATGATATCCATAATTAAAAGAGAAAAAGAAAAAGAAATTTCTGGAATCCAAAGTGCTTTAACAGAACTCGACTACAGTCTACAGCACGCGCATCAAAGTCCAAAAATGAAATTTAACTTCCTTTCAATGTACTACTCCAAATACCTAACCTTTGACTATTAGTAATTTGGGGGAGATAAATTGGGATCTTGCACAAAGAAATTGCAATAATTAATAAACTATTTAGGTAACAAACTAATCAAAAAAGAGCTTTCTTCCCTTTTTTATTGAGGACTTGGATAACACTTTCTTTAACAATTAGATATGGAAATGTTAGGGTCATTGACTTGGACCTCCCTCTTTAAGTTAGCAGTATCCAATGGACCTCCCTTCAGAATTTGAAGAATTATCAAAGAATTAATGTCCTCTCTTTAATGGTAAAGTTGATGTTGTTAATTCTTAGCATATATTGACCAAAATATCCTTCTTTCTAAAATGATTTTTGTTGACTCTGTAAAAGGAAAGCGCACATGAAAATTTAAAAAAATAAATGAATTTCATTAAATTAACATGAGAATGCTTTTAACGAACTTTTATAATTTCTACTCTTCTTGTTAATGACTAAGAACAAAAAAAGAATAGGTAATATCGATTCGGCCATAGGAATGACTAAATCATGCCGCTCTATTAGTTTTTTGTTTCTTCCTTAAATAAATAAATAAAAGCAAAGAATAAAGAGCGAGAAAGAAAAGAACGTTCAATAATATAAATAACGCCGTCTCAGTCTCAAATAAGTTCGCGTCAGCTACATGAATCCCCACTCAAGATGAATTGACAAATTTTACGTTGATTGTTAATCTACTACAACCTTCTTCCTTTATCTGGGTTTGGGACCGGTAATGTAAGCAAGCTCACACACGGAATTGAATTGTTAATTCTGGCTTAAATAAGTTGTGCTTCAAAAATTTATGCTACCTTTCGATACGAATTCGATGGTTTTTTCTTTTCTGCTACATATTGATCTTTCACAAGAAGAAAAACATGGAAATAGCACATATATGATCGGATTTGCAACCAGCAAATCAAAAGACATGATGTATAATGGGCGTCTTGGTGACTATTCTTGATATGGTAACTTCCAGCCATGCTGCTATCAAAAGGTAAATTTTTATTTACTTAAATTTGTAACATCATTTTTCATCGCAAGAAATAATATTGACGACATACATATTTTTCCTTTTGCAGTATTAGATTACCTAAAAGATAGTACTAAATATAAATAATTATTCCATAATAAGTGGAGTTAGTAATCTGAAAAACAACATAGATAACCTGCTACAACATGTTAAGTTATCTTACTAGTTGTTTACCCGTAAAACAGTACAGTTGAATTTATACTAGGTTTCTAGACAAGTGAATTAATTTGATCCTGAAATAATATAATAAACGAATAAATAAACAATACTTAGCCTTAGAATGTAGATGAAAGAGCAAAGATAGTGATTCCGTAAACACGGTTTCCGAATACAGCAATGATGAGATCGAAAAGCAAGAGGGTGAAATTGTATCAAGCTTTGTATAAAATAAAGTATATGCTCTTACAAGAAATTTCGTGTCCTTTACAATGGTAACTGAGCTCACTATTTATAGCTATGTCTAGGGAAAAAGGTCCTAGGATCGTGCCCTACTTTAATGTCAATTATGAGGGTCATTGATGAAGATGTAACGTTGAGTATAAATGCCAAATTCTCTGTAACAGACCGTCGCTCTTAATGCTATAGAATATTCCTTAGTAAATGCTACCGGGCGCAGGGCATTTAATATACTTTTATGAACGTTATCCGTTCCGGTGACAAGCGCAATGGTTGCGTTCGGTTTTCAACCATTCCATCTTGGATTCCACGTGTCCTCCTTTTAGTCAGCCACGTGTCATATTATATTTTGCCCTATACAGATAGTCCCCCTACTTTTCGGTGACATAACTTTGTGTTACCAGAAAGTTGGTAGAGATACCTTTTTGGCGGGGACTACTATAATTCCCTCTGAAGGTTTTTGACAGTCGATTAGGCGTACGTCTCTCCGCATTTAATGCCTCGAACACGCGCCATCCCATGATTCAGCATAATTTTTGCCGATTATCGAGATAATCATGGCCATGAATTTAGCCGCCAAAAAGTTTACTTATAAGCAACTTTCTTTTCCTTTGCGTTTCATAATTGCTTGAGCTTCTGATTTGCATCCTTGTTTTCCATTCTTTTTTCTAATTTTCTCCAAACATAAACTTATACCTTCTTCTTTTCCAACGGCTTCTTCCTCCAAATGTGGTGGTTCTATAAAGTTAAGAACAAAACCGAGGATTCTGTTCCTCCAACAGTGGATTCCATCATCCCAAGAAGGCTTAGTACTTTGAAATTTTTTGAAGAGAAATTTCCTACTGCTAACTCTCGTACATGGGCTGTTAGTAGGTACCCTTCTTTCATTCGTCCTTCCAGTATTCCTGTTGTGAAGGAGGACTGCCGCCTCAATGAGTTGGAAATTATCGTTCCTGATCTACCAGAGCGAGTGACCCTTCCCAAAGAAGGTTTTACATACTTTTTCACGTATCCCTTTACTTTGGGTGTATTTTCTTTGAGCGGAGAGCTTGATTCCGTGATCGTGGAGTTTTTCCTTCGCTACTAGGTATGTTTGGAATAGGTAAGTCCTTCAGTGTAGAGGATGGTCGCCTGCCTCCGACGCTTGTGCCAATAAACTGGAGAGGAGCTAACCTTAGCTCATGTGTTGAATCTCTATTTCCCCAAAATCTTCCGCGGGGGAATGATAAACCTTTGCAAGCATGGCCACCATGCTTTGTTGTCTAGCATGGATGATAACAACGATCGTGGGTAGATGGAACGGTTCGTTGCAGTTGCCACCAATGACATTATTCCGACAAAGGTTTCATCCTTTCCGGTTACTTGGAACCACACTCATAAGTTATTTGTATAATATTCCTCTTACTAGATATTCTTTTATGGCCGTATCATCTCTTTACCCTTCACATGTTTCAGCAATTCAATGGCTCTCACCAGTGGTACAAGGTTTGAACCGATGGGTTCAGAAGATTTTGGACGTCACACCGCCCGAAACTCGTTCATGGAAGGAACTGGCCCTTAAGTACGGGTGGAAGGCCAAAAATCATGGTAACTCTAATTTACCTTGCTTCCATTTTTGTATACTAGTTTCTATGAACGTGCGTTGTACGATAATAATAGTACGTTGATGTTCGATCACTAAATAATTTGATATTCATACATTTCACATAGATCCTCAATCAATTTTTATATAATAAATTAAGGGACCAAAAATTAAATTTACGTAGAATACTATCTATATGACTGCAACAGTTGATGTGGAAGAAGATATAACAATCTTCAGTTATGATTACACTTCCATAATACTTGAATTTATAATAATTCAACATCATCGTCTGAACCTGTGAATGATATATGTACTTATAATATAGAAATAAAAAAATATAACCGTATCTTATCTAGTATTTCTTTATATTTGATATTTTTGGTGTTTGTTCCCTTAGATACTTTAGATGCGTTGTTATTTGAACTCTTGTTGTAAACATTGATATCTCTATTGGAAAATACAATATATATTATAGTCAATGTAATAAAATATATTACACAAATATAGTCCAACATTTGAAATTATTTGGCTATGTGTTTTACTTATCGTCATTGCAATACACAAGCATACATGCAATTATTTCTGGACGAATTAAAGAGGTTATCATTCATTTTTTTGCGGTAAAAGTTAAATTTTGGGGATAAACACATGCTTGAAAGCACATATATCCATCATTATTGCTACAAAATAAGAAGATTGAAAGAAAGAATAACCGTAATAAATGAACAGTAACGCAAAAAGATTAAATTAAACGTAGTAACATTCATGTGGTGTTTTAATCTTTAACTTTTATAATTAAGTTTTATTGAAGCTAAATATTTTCATGTCAAATTCTAAAAAAAATAAATAGATACGACTGTGTATAGATGATTAAGCCAAACCAAATTGTCTGATTAAAATGAGCATGAAGGAGTCCTTGACTAACTTAACTTTGAAGAAGTTCGTCTATTAGGTTTAGTTTTTGGTAAATACTATTTAGTTGAAATTATAATCTTATTAAATAAGAAACATAAATTTTGCACAATAAATAAAGTTATAAAACTTCTACAATTCTATATGTAAACTCAGTATAATTAGGGCAGTGCTTGTATATATAATATGACAAGTCTTTTATATGCTCATAAAATTTTTCTTTGCCAACTCTTCTTATATAGGTAATTATTATAATTTTAATCAATTATGAAGTTGTTTCGTTGAAGGAAGATTGTATATTTTAGAATGGATTGAGTCCCAGCAGAAAAAGGTTACTTAGTCCTAACCCAAAATTATATTTATACCCATCATTAAATTGCTACATAAAAGAAAAATTGATTTTAAAGGGCAAATAAGTCCATCAACTTTTCGGGGATATTTTCATCTCTTAACATTTAGCTTTCTAACATTCGTGCTTTTATAATAATATAGATGAAGAACTTGGTTGAACCCTTCTAACTTTGTTCATGGAATTAGGTCTACCCGCGGGCTTTGTTGTTGTCCCCGAGGAGGATGTTCTGGCTGATCCTGCTGATGCAGCGAGGCTGCTTCAGGAAGCACTTACTCGAACAGGTATCTCTGGACCTGTTTTGGGTGCAAATATTTCTTTACGGAGTCCCCGGCCGTAGGATAAACAAACAAAGAGAAGACGCTCCTCTACGGTCGGGGAAAAGAATAAAAGGGCAAAGACGGATGCCCCCGAATCGTCTCCGGTGGCGATGATGACTGGTCCTCCTTCTGGGCCGGTCATAGACACCGTGATGATTGATGATGAAGAAGAAGTTGTTGATGAGGGAGCTTCTTTACACAGAAGGCGACGATCCTCATCATCTCAACAGGATGCTCAACGTGTTGAGATAGTTGCACCAACTGAAGACGACGTCTCAGCAGTTTGGGGGAATCTGATTTAGTAGAATATGCCAACTTCCGTTTTCGGTCCCCAATTGCTGTAACCGGTATTGCGAGGCTGAGTACCGGGTCCCTACTGTCTTTGTTTGGCGAGCATCAAATAACAAGTACTGCATTGGATGCAACTGCTTCTCACTCTTTAACTCCATCAGCTTCATTTCCATCTTCACCAGCAACTGCTACATCATTTCCATCTTCATTTACTCTTCCACCAGCGGTTGCAACACGATCTCCATCGGCCGCACCTGACCATGAAGAAGGTGTTCCTCTTCCACAGTCCCCAGTTCATGGGATTTTGGGGCAAAATTATGCTGCTCCATCTGAAGATCCACAAAGGAGGATAAACATCACTCTTTCGGTCTCTACCGGGTGCAACCTACTATCACGGCCGGTGAAGCTTGCTAATTACCTGAAGCCTTTGGCTTCAGAAAAAGACTGGAAAAAGATTCAGACACTCTCGGGAGAGTATTTGTTGAACAATGCTATGCATAATGCCGCAACGGTACGTTATTTCCTTCCTCTGTTATTTCTTCTACTTTGAACGAATGTATTCTAAAATTTACCTCTTATTATTTTATAGGCCAACTTTCTTGCTTCTGAGGGGCTTCAAAGGTTGATTCGTGAGAAGGAAGAATTTACTTATGAACGGGATCAGCTTTTGGCGGAACGGGACCACACCGTTCTCCGCCTCTCAGAACTGGAAACCAAAGCTGCTGAGGCCAAGGCCAAATGAGAAGAAGTCCAGAATGTCGTTCTTTCTACAACCGACCGCGAGGCTGCCTCTGCTAAAAGAGTGATTAACTTGGAAGCAACCTTGAACTCCAAAAGTGAAGAGCTTGCTGCCATAGAGGCGAAACATGTCCAGTTGGAAGAGAAGTACAGGAAAACTGTTGAACATAATAGGCTCTTTAGTTCAACTGTCAGTGAGCTCGACTTCAGCCTCCAATCTTCTAGATCCGCCCGGGAAAACCTTTCTGCCGAGGTCACTCAACTCAAATAAGAATTTAAGCACCGAGCGACTTCCCTCATTGTTGAAAAAACGCATTCCATGTATAGCATGAGGAGAAAAACCTTGGAAGAGGCGAAAGATGGTATCATCGATGTTGATGCTGAAATTGCTAAGGCTCGAGAGCTTGAGTTGACTGTAAAAAATAGAATCCAAGTGTAGGCGGATGCTCTAGGTTCTTCTGATTCCGGTTCTGAGTTTTCGAAAACTGAAGAAGGATCGAAAGGCGATGAGGCCGAAGGCCAAACTGGGGAAAGCGCTGAGCTATCGGCGGAACCAACTACTCTTTCCGGCAATGCGGATACTTCTCTTCCTCCTGGCCCCGGAGGCGCTGCAGTTTAGCTTTTCCTTTTCTTTTTTTTTTCTCTTTTTGTACTTGTAACGTTTTGGCCCGTTCTTGTAAATAAAGACATTTTTTTTCAAGTGTCGTTTGAGTCTTACTTTCATTTGAATATCCATGCAAGCCTTTAACTTTTGCATTTGCTCGAGCATTCTGTGCATGTTATTCAATTCACGCTTTACTATGTGTAGTCTCAGATGCCTTTTTTTTTGAAGCATTTTATTTTCGAGTATTACCCCTTTTACGTGAGGGTTTTTATGAATATTTGCGCAAGTTTCCCTTTTACTTGAGGGTTTCTATGAATAGTTGCGCAAGTTTCCCTTTTACATGAGGGTTTCTATGAATATTTATGCATTTTTGAGTCCTTTTCATATGTGGCTTCAGGTGTATTTTTTCCCGATGGCATTTTGGATTCCGGGCATTGATTCTTCCGGAACCAACCCTTTAACATGAGGATTTTTATAAGAGAGGGCCTTCTTATATTTACGGTGCTCTTGAAGAGGACATCTCATGTTCATTACGGCACTAACATTTGAAGTACTTGTTTAACTTTCAATTGATAAAATCAGCTCATCATTTAGACAAGAAACAAGATAAAAGCAAAAGGATTTCATTTTATTCCTTCTATTTTCAGAAATTACATAAGCATTTTGCTATGCAGAAAAGAAATTGCCATTACTTGTGGCTATCTTGTACAATTTGTTTCTACGGGGCTAGCTGCGTAGTCCCCGTTCCTGATAATGCATTTTGTTTCCGGACTTTCGTTTCCAGTTGACGTGGCAGTCATTGTTTCTATATCCTCATATCATTCCCCCCAGTGTTTGAATGCGAAGAATGCGAATTGGAACACTGGAAGTCTTGTATCTTCGAAGGTCCCACCAATAAATTGCTAGGTAATCCTTCACTCGGCAACATATCTTGTTTCCCCTTAGGAATCCATACTATCGAGCGAAAGAATACCTAACAGTCCTCTGGCGGTTTGTGCCCGTGAACGGTCGGGTAACCTCTGTTTGGTAGCAAACTTAACTTCCCGGTGGGAATTTGCTATCGAACCAAAGATTACTTAATCGTCCCCAAGTAGGAGCTTGTTCATTTGCCTTGCTATCAAAGGTCTTATTGTTGTTGTCTTTGTAGTATGCTTTCTGTCACTGCCTCATTAAAAACCTTGCGAGAAAAACCCAATTGGGACAAAAACTGAACGAAGGGAAAAAGAGTGCAGCACATACTTTTTGTTTGAGTGTTGTTCATCAACAATAATACCTTTTGAGGTGTGCCATGTTTCAGTTGCTGGGAAAACTGTCCCCATTCTGATTCTCCAACTCGTATGAACCTTTCCCAGTGACAGCTGAAATCTGATAGGGACCTTCCCACGTTTGGCCTAACTTTCCCGCGTTGAGCTCCCGGGTATTTTGTGTTACTTTCCTTAGAACCAAGTCTCCTACTTTGGAAAAACGGAAATTGGCTCTTCAATTGTAATATCACTCCATCCTCTGCTTTTGAGCTGTCATTCTTACATGCGCCAAGTCCCTGCGTCCATCGAGCAGTTCCAAGTTGATTAGCATCGGGGGAACTCTTCGGGCCATTTGCCTTTTGCTGCTTCCAACCTTTTCTTGAGGTTTTGAATGATCACTTTGTTTGTTGACTCCTCTTGACCGTTTGCGCTCGGATGATAAGGTGAAGACGCGGTTCTCTTTATTTTCAAGTCTTCGAGAAACTTTGTAACTTTTGCACCGATAAACTGTGGCCCATTGTCGCATGCTATACCTTTGGTATTCCGAACCTTCAAATTATATTTTCCCATAATAAATCGACCATTTCACTTTCTCTGATATTCTGATAAGAACCCGCTTCTACCCATTTAAAAAAATATTCAGTCAAAATTAAAAGAAAACTTACCTTTTCGGGAGCCGGTGGCAGCGGTCCGACGATGTCCATCCCCCATTTCATGAAAGGCCATGGGGACAGAACCAAATGTAAGAGTTCTGCCGGTTGATGTACTAGTGATGCGTAGCGTTGGCACTTATCACATTTTCGTACGAAATATTTGGCGTCTTGTTCCATGCAAGGCCAGTACTATCCTGCCCGTATCAATTTCAGCACCAAAGACTCTGCGTTTGAGTGATTGCCGCATATCCTTTCATGGATTTCTCTCATGACATAGTCAGCTTCTGACGCTCCTAAACACCGGGCCAGTGAGCCTTGGAAAGATTTCCTATACAATTGGCCTTTCCTGAAGCTATAGCGTGAAGCTTTGGTGCATAATACCCGTGATGCTTTGGGATCGTCGGGAAACTTCCCGTGCTCGAGGTAGTTGATTATTTCGTTCCTCTAGCCCCAGACCAGACTAGCCTTCACTTTGTAGTAACTATTCGTATCAAGGACTGAGATCATCAGTTGTACCACCGTTCCAGACTCCGATCTCTTTATTTCTGTCGATGAACCTAAGTTTGCTAATGCATCCTCTTCTGTATTGTCCTCTCTTGGGATATGAGTTATTGTCTTATTGACCACTCATGGAATCGTGTCAAAAGAGCATGGACCTTTACTACATATTGTTGCATACGTTCTTCTTTGGTATCAAAGATCCCGTAAATCTGATTTACCACCAGTTGTGAGTCGCATTTGATTTCTATAATCTCAGAATCAAGTCCCCGGGCCAATTCGTGCCCTGCAATCAAATCTTCATACTCTGCTTCATTGTTAGTTAAAAGGGATCGTGATGATGGCTAGCCTTAAGGTTTCCCCCGAAGGCGATTTTAAAACTATTCCTAGCCCGGAAACTTTTACGGTCGAGGCTCCATCCGTAAATAAGGTCCAAACCCCTGATGTCAATTCTGACACCATTACTGCCTCCTTGGTTGCCATAGGTAGCAGTCCCGGACTAAAATCGACCACGAAGTCAACCAAGACTTGTGACTTAATTGCAATCCTCGGTTTATATTCTATGTCGAATTCACTCATTTCGACGGACCATTTGGCCAATCTGCTAGAGAGTTTGGGTTTATGAAGGATGTTCCGCAAAGGGAAAGTACTCACTACAACTATTGGGTGGCATTCAAAATAGGGCCTCAGCTTCCGAGCGGCGACTACGAGAGCTAAGGCCAATTTTTCCAAATGTGGGTAGCGAGTTTCTGCTCCCGTTAAAATTTTGCTAACGTAATAAATAGGAAACTGCCTACCTTCGTCCTCCTGGACTAAAACCGCACTTACCGCAACTTCTGAAACCGCGAGATAGATTAGCAATATTTCGCCTTATTTTAGTTTCGAGAGCAATGAAGGGCTTGATAAGTAATTCTTCAGGTCCCTCAAAGCTTGCTGGCACTCTGACGTCCATTCGAAATTGTTCTTCTTTTTTAGCAATGTAAAGAAGCGATGACACTTCTTCGACGACCGGGAAATGAACCTGCTCAAAGCTGCTAACCTTCTTGTAAGTCTTTGTACATCTATCACGATTGATAATTGATCTGGGATATCGTCTATGGCCTTAATTTTGTCGGGGTTTACTTCAATTCCCCTTTGTGAGACCAGAAAACCTAGTAACTTACCAGAGCTGACCCCGAACACACACTTTTTGGGGTTGAGTTTCATGTTATGCTTCCTCAGGATATCGAATGTGTAGCACCCCGAAAAATTTCGAAATACTTTAGCGCTATTAAGAAAGTTGATGCGTGTTAATTACATTATTTTGTGTGCAGACGAGGACTACTAATATGATGGATATTAATTGGATATGGTAACAAGTGTACGAGGTGTATTTGAAATGATATAGGGCATAAGGAGAGCCCTTGGGATAAGTCAAGTTAAAAATTACATGATAGACTAAAGTTCCAAATGAGTACGCACAAGACCAAACTTTAGACGAGCATATCTACACACACACACACACACACACACACACACACACACACACACATATATATATATATATATATATATATATATATATAAGGCATTATGTGGTGTACAACCTATCAAATGAAAGATCTTTGAATCTAGTTTCGAACGCTTCAAACAGTTTGGCATTTTGACATTCCTACGAGAAGTTATGACCAAATTACCAAAGGATGGCAGAGGAGTCTGCGTATGCGAAACATCCGAGGTCGCGTCCGAAAGAAAGGCTGGCAGTGAAGCGCTGCCATAGCATCCAGGTCTGCATCTGAGCTTCAAAGAGGAGTGAAGTGGTGATGCTAAGCATCTGGGTCCGCATCCGAAATCCTGAAATCTGTACTTATAAATACAAAATCGGGGGAAGAGAGTATTTTGTGTATTGGGGGTTAGGGTTCTTGAGGTGAAGAGACGATTTTGAGCTCAAATCAAGTCCTATCAACTAAGGTAAGTTGTTAATGATGTTTTGGGTTGATTCTTACTCAATATACATGAGTTCTAATATCATTCTTACATCCAAATACTAGATTTCATCATCAAATCCTCAAGAAGACAAAAATCACCAAAGTTGTGATTTTTCAAGATTGATCTACTAGAGGTAATTCCAATGCTTCAAACTCGTTTATTATGAGTAGTTAGAAGTATTTGAAGTATTGGATATAAGTTTAATGGTTGAAAGATTGGATTATAAAACTCTAGTTTATGGCATGAATAGTAATTTTAAGAAAATAAGAGAGAAGATGAGTAGTAATCTTGGCGATGAAATTGATGAATACAATGAACCTATGGAGTTATTTGTTAGCAAAAGTTGGAAGTGATCAACTAAGTAATCACCCGAATTGTATATTTTGCAAGTATTGATTATGAAAGACGATGAATAGTAACTTGGTGGCATTGGACAATTGATGTAGTATCATTAATAATTTCGAACGGGTATTAAAATATAAGAATGAAGTTGAATGGTCTAGCTTGTAAATCTATTTGGCGATTTGAGTTGTTGGAGGCTTGTATCCAACTTATGAGCCATATATGGATGTTGATCAATATCTTAGGTCATATTTTGATGTAATTAGGTTATCTAATTGTAGATATCGACTTGTTGGTGATGTTGAGCATTTTAATCAACATTGGAATGATGGAGGAGGATTGAAATCTTGTGAATGTTAATAAAGCGAAAGCGAGGTAAGTTGATTAAAACTTACTCTTCTTGAGGGACTTTCTCTAAAAGCATGTTTCGAGTTAATACTTAAGCTGTTTGCAAATGTGCTTTCGTGCTTGTGGGGACAAACAAGTACGGATATCTCTATGTATTAAAATATTATGTTGTATATGTAGTGTCATGATATTTTATAAAATTTTATTTTAAATCTTGTTGGCAAAATGACACTCAAGGTAAATATTATAAATTTTTATCAAAACTTACGTATTTACAAGAGTATACATATTTGAATGCTAAAGATAAGTTTTCATGAAAATTATTTCTTTTGAAAATTGATGAATAGAATGACACATGTGGTATCTTTTAAATATTGATGTTAAATTGCTAAAGGCTTTAGCATGTAAAAGGTTGTTTATTTAATTTTTGTTCAAATAATTTAGATTTTCTATAAATGCTATGAGTTGATAAAAATAGATCCTTTGAAGCTACTATGCTATGAATCTATTTTTTAAGTATCAAATATTTTGGGAGTTACTTGTGTTCACCGAGATTGACTTCAGATATATTGTGTTCGTTGTCATGAAACTACACGTGCCGGTGTAGGCGTAGATGGCCACTTTGTGGTATAGACTACAGCAGAGTGCTCTCCCTTGAGAGATTACTATTTTTTGCTATTATTAGCATGGCTGAGTCGATTCGTATGGCACTACGATGAGACGACCTGAGCAAGTAGGGTATATGATACTTGCCGCTAGGTACATAACCTAGTTGACCTTCTTATGTCGGTGATGGTATAGTACTCCCAATGAAAGGTATGAATGATTTTCTTATGTTTAGGCCTAAGGAAATGTTTTAAAAGTTTATATTATGGGTTATATTTTACTTGGTTGTTATTTAAAATAACGAGGGTCATGAATTGATAAAATTTCTTATCGTTTTATATCAAATATTGGTGCATTATTTTTATAATGTTTGTCCCAAGAACTTAAGTTAGAGAGAGTCTATGACACTTATTGAGTACTGTTATGGTGTACTCAGCCCTTAGGGGCCCCCCTCCAGGGCCTTGCTTAATTTACATGTTTCAGGATGATGTATGATACGTGGCATGTGGTCAGGCTAGGATGACTCTCTTTCTGAGGTATTATGAAGCACCACTTTTATTTCATGGTAGCTATCATGTTCTTCCTTATTTTATTTTGTTTGAGTTACTCCAACCGTTGGTTCTATTCTTTGGAATAGAGGCTCCATAGATAGTTGTGAAAGGTTGTAGTAACGGGGTTATACACGACATACAGAAAGTATATTTACTTTACTTAGTCTCATTGTTATTATAATGAAAGACATCATGTGTGATTATGAATTGGTAAAATATTTTATCATTTAACTTGAAAATGTATATGATTTTCAAGGAGCTTCCTCAATTAAATTGGTTTTCATGCATATGATTTGGGTGCATCACATAGTTTGGTTCGCTTGGGTCGGGTAGTGTGCCGGGTGCCGGTCACGTGATTTGGGTCATGACAAAATGTTCCTTGCAAATGCTTAAGGTGGTCACATGCATTCAAAGACTTAACGAGCATATCGTCTATATAAACTTCCATGGTTTTTCCTATTTTCTTTACAAACATCTTATTTACGAGCCGTTGATAAGTAGCTCCGGCGTTCTTCAACCCGAAGGGCATTACATTGTAATAATATATACCGAAATTTATTATAAAAGAAGTTTTTTCCTGATCTTCTGGGTTCATCTTAATTTAGTTGTACCATGAATAAGCATCAAGGAAACTCATTAACTCGTGCCCAGCCGTGGCATCAATCATTTGATCGATATTTGGCAGTGGAAACGAATCTTTCGGGCACGCCTTATTAAGATCTTTATAGTCTACACACATACAAAATTTATTGTTCTTCTTAGGAACTACTACTAAATTGGCTAGCCAGTCTGGATATCTTACCTCTCCGGCCGAACCAATTTTAAGCAAACGGGTTACCTCTTCTTTGACGAATTTATTCCTGGCCTCGGTAATAGGGCATTTTTTCTGTCGTACCAGTGGTACATTGGGATCCAAACTCAGCTTGTGCAAGGCTATTTCTGTCGGGATACCTGTCATATCCTCATGCGACAATGCAAAATAATCAGCGTTAATTTTAAAGAATTCAATAAAACCAGACCTGGGCTCGGGGTACATTCCTGTTCCCAAGTGAAATTTTCTTTCTAAAAATTCTTCGAACAATGACACTTGCTCTAGTTCCTCTACCGTAGATTTCGTCGCATCCATTTCTTTCGGAACTTGAAAATATCTCAGCACCTGATATTGTTCTGATGATTCTGCCCCTGGAATAACCTCTTCTAACTCGGGATTAGGCGTAAGTTCCTGTAATTGCTATGTCGTGCGCTCTTTCCCTTTGCCATTGGAAACTGAGATTGCATTCATCTCCCTTGCTGCCGGTTGGTCACCTCTTATCTGATTGATTCCTTCGGGCGTTGGAAACTTCAGTAATTGGTGATGCGTCGAAGGTACGACTTTCATATCGTGTAGCCATGGCCTTCCCAAGATGATATTGTATCTCATATCACCATTCACTACTTCGAAGAGAGTTGTTTTCATTACTCCTTCAGCATTCGTGAGTAGCAGGATCTCTCCCCGACTCGTCACGCTCGCAAGGTTGAATCCAATGAGGAGTTTTGTTGTCGGAATAATGCTTCTGGTGAGTTTAGCTTGTTCCAACACCCTCCATTATATGATATTGGCCTAACTTCCTGGATCTACTAGAACACGCTTAATTTTAAAATCTAACACATTTAAAGAGATTACCAGTGCGTCATTGTGTGGTAACAGTAATCCGTCTGCGTCTTCCCCCGTGAAAGTGATATCATCCTCTCGGAGTCTTTTGCTGTGAGTTATCGATACTTTAGTCTTCTTTGCCACCGAAAAGGTGACCCCATTAATTTTGTTCCCCCCAAAGATCATGTTGATTGTCTGGCGTGGGGCTTCTTCTCCTGCTTTCGAAGATTTCGCGTTGTTGCAATCGTAATTGTTCTTAGCTTGATTACTCAAGAATTCTCAGAGGTGACCATTCTTTAATAGCGTTGCCACCTCCTCTCGAAGATGTCGGCAGTCCCCTCTCCGCAGACCATTCATCCTGTGGTATTTGCACCATAAATTGGGATCCCTCTTGCTGGAATTGGACCTCATAGGTCTCGGGAATTGTGCTTCTTTAATTTTCCTCATGGATGACACCAGTTCCACTACATTGACGTTGAAATTATATTCTAACAACCTAGGGTAAGAAAGGTCTCGAGGCCCTGACGTTTGTTTATCTTGAAGCAATCTATTGTTTCGACCACGATCAATCCCTCCGTCGGCGGTGAACTTGTTTGCTGCTCGAAAATTTTTGCCACGGCCTTCGGTACGCTCATAGGTCAAAAATTGACCCTTCGAATTCCGCCTATTCGCGTCGTAGTCATCCTTTGATTTTTCTCTGTTCTTCTCCCGTCCTTTGGCTGATGATATAGAACTGACCTGGTCATCTTCGATCCATATCTTTGACTCGTACCGGTTGTGAACATCTTCTCAGGTTGTTGCTTGAAACTCAAGCATGCTTTCCTTCAGCTTTCGGGAAGCGTATAAACTTCTTGGATTCAATCCTTTGGTGAATGCTTCAGCTGCCCATTCATCCGAGATGGCCAGGAGCAATATTCTTTCTTTCTGGAATCGGGTGACAAACTCTCATAACAATTCTGATTCTTCTTGTATGATTCTGAATATGTCGGCCTTCCGGATTTGCACCTTCCTGGCCCCGGCATGAGCTTTAATGAAAGAATCTGCGAGCATTTCAAGGGAATCTATGGAATGCTCGGGCAGTAATGAATACCACGTTAGGACTCCCCTCGTGAGAATTTTGCCGAATTTCTTTAGCAACACAGATTCAATTTCATGAGAGGCTAGATCATTTCTTTCACCGCCGTTGTGTAGGTGGTAATATGTTCCTGTGGTGTCTGAAGTTCCATCATACTTTAGAACTTCATGCATTTTGAAATGCTTCGGGATCAGTACTGGTGCCGCACTTGGCTTGTACGGTAATTGGACATACTTTTTCGAGTTCAAACCTTTCAATACTAGTGGTGCGCGCCCGGGATTTGATCTGTGCGGGCGTTTACTTCCCTCATGAACCGTAAAAGCTCATCTTTGAATGAATCATTCTCGTTATTAAGACCTGATCTGCTCCCCTCAGCCCCATCGGAGCCAACTTCACCCCTTAGAGTGTTGTTATCGATTCTCTGTGTTGTTTGGTTTATGGGAATGACAGGAGGAATCGGATCACGCCTGTTTGCATTATTTGAAGCACCTGATAGCCCCTGCTTCAGTTCCGCCATATCCTGATCGTGCCGCGTGAGATGGCCTAGAATGATTGCATGTTGCTCTTGCAGGATCCTCACAGCATCCGCTACTTGCTCCTCGTCAGCATCATCGGGAGTTCTCTCCCGAACCTGTCGAGGGTACCGTCTGTCATGCACCGGCATGGCGTCATTCCCCTCATTGCAGGTGTCACTGATTGAGTCCTCGAAATGAGGCTGATCCCCTCGAATTTCAGGGTTGTATGCATCGTTAACAGTGTTATCTGCCATTTTTTGCGACTTTTTCTAAGACAAAGTAGTCAAAACACGTTAGTAAAAAGGCAAGGATCAATTTAATTGCACGGTTGTATAGGCCCCACGGTGGGCGCCAAACTATTTACCCGTAAAATGGTACAGTTGAATTTATACATAATTTCTAGATAAGTAAATTAATTTGATCCTGAAATAATATAATAAGTGAAGAAATACACAATACTTAGCCTTAGAATGTAGATGAAATAGCAAAGATAGTGATTCTATGAACACGATTTCCGAATACAACAATGGTGAGATCGAAAAGCAAGAGAGTGAAATTGTATCAAGCTTTGTATAAAATATAGTATATGCTCTTGCCAGAAATTTTGTGTCCTTTACAATGGTAACTGAGCTCACTATTTATAGCTATGTCTAGGGAAAGAGGTCCTAGGATCGTGCCCTTCTTTAATGCCAATTACGAGGGTCATTGATGAAGATGTAACGGTGAACATAAATGCTAAATTCTCTGTAACGGACCGTCGCTCTTAATGCTGTAGAATATTCCTTAGTAAATGCTACCGGGCGCATGGCATTTAATAAACTTTTATGAACGTTATCCGTTCCGGTGACAAGCGCAGTGGCTGCGTTCGGTCTTCAGCCATTCCATCTTGTATTTCACGTGTCCTCGTTTTAGTGTGCCACGTGTCATATCATATTTTTCTCTATACACTAGTGTAAAAATTATTATGGTATCCGTATATATAAGTTAAATACTTCTTCTAATTTTATTTTCTTTAAAAAGAAAAAATTACTTTCTATCAAATTTAACTTTCCAAGAGGCAACAAACATTTTGTTATAGTAGGCTTGAGATTAATAGGTGAGGATGAGAGCCTCCTATTTCAAAGTTAATAATAAGTACATTTTGCCATTAAAATAAATAATTGAAGGTTTGACTAAGCAACTTTAATGGCCACTCTACCGTGAACGCAAAGCAAGTTTTTATTGGAGGAAATGTCGACAACCCTTGCCTTCCTCCCCGCATTATTTGGACCTCATTTCTCTCTCCCTCCCTCCTCAAATATTCATACAAATACAACCTTATAATACATCAAATTATATGTAAGAAAATATAAAAAGTTTGCTTCTCAAGCTTAGCTATTAGCTTCAGTCTTATGGAAGCAAAAGCATTGCTCCCATGTCAACCTTCTCTAACAACAACTTATCTGTCTATTGCTTCTTTCTCTCTTCTTCTTCAACCTGTCAAATTCCCCTCAAACTATTAATACTATATAGTACTCTTTCTAATCTCCATGCCCACTTTTCTTTTCCTTTACTATTATGGCACCGCTTTCCAAAAATGTTAGCACTCTTATTCTTTCGTTAGCTTTCGTCTTATGCTTTATTGTTGGATGCTGCAATTTAATCTCCAATTCTAGCATAATTAATCATCATTTTATTTACTTCTCAAATCACGGGACTTCGAACAGCAGGAGAGAATTAATAGCAAGCAAATTTGACTTCAAGCCATTTATGCGACACCACCGGAAACGCCTGTCTCCGCCGCCTGAAAGTGAGATCGACCCGATTTATGGTGTTGAGAAACGCCTCGTTCCCTCCGGCCCAAATCCGCTTCATCATTGAGGTTTTAATTAATTTTCTTATTTTGAGCTGCTTTCCCTGTATTGTTATTATTATTATTATTATTATTATTATTATTATTATTATTATTATTATTATTATTATTTATTCTGTCATTAAAATTATTGTTACTACTAGTATAAAGTTCGCCATATTCTGTATCATATGAGAAAAGTTCAATATTCAAAGTCAGAACAACTTTTACCTTCAAATATTTGATTGATCTTTTCATAGTTTCTAGAGCTAGGCTAGTCTAGCTGTTGTGCTTCTTCCATAAGCTCTGAAATTGTAAGCACTAATCATTTTCATTTATTGTATTATAATAGTGGAATATAATGAAGCTAAAATATTGATCAATAAAGACTTTGGATCATGGAAAATCATGGAAATAAATAATGTCATTGGGATGCATCAGATTCAGCAAAAATTAGTCTAGTTTTGACGGCACGGCAAGTCCCGGAGGGGGGGGGGGGGTTTCATGGGAAGAAGAGATGAAATTACCATACCACTACAATTGGTACAGTAACCATTATATTATTGTGGGGAGTTGGGTTGTTATGATGGGAACCTTGAAATTAATAAATTCAGATATAACCAAAGACATGTTTAGAAAGTGGTTGACTTTGTACACTTCTTTTACTATTTTTTTTATTTTGTTTTCCTCTTTCTATTTGCTTTTGTCATTGATAATGTTTAGGCTCCTCCTTTTCGCTTTCCTTCTTTAATTTCCCTTAATTTTTAAGTGTTTTTTGTCTTTCTTTCTAGCTTCATCTTTTCTTTTGGTTAGTTATATGATGAGATCATGCATAGTATTTAATTGGAAATATACGTCAAATTGTCCATGAAACATGCACCTGGTCTCAAGATCACACGGTCTCATTTGATTGAGTATTTCAGGTTTAATTTATTATGGTTTAGTTTGTATGTAATGTTACACACTTGTCTTCGAGTCATATTTCAAACGCCTTTTACACTTCTTCAAAGTCATTGAAGATTGCTTCTAGCTCTATGTAGGGTGTTTTTGGTACGATGGAAAATATTTTTAACTTTTTTTTTCTTCAAAAAAGTCATTTTCTGATGTTTAGTTGCCATAAAAATACTTTTCAAGGAATATATTTACCCCAAAATGACTTCCCTCACTTTTCGGAGGAAGTCATTTTTCTTCACAATTATCTTAACCCTTAACTTTATATCACTATCTTAACCAACACTTAGACATTATTATAAATTTTAATCCTCAAAAATTTACTCAAAACTCTATAGGTTTGCTCATATTATTATCAATGATATTTAATTACAAAAAAGCAAAAAATAGCTTCCACTTAATTCCAATCAAACACTTAAAAAATAAGTCATTTTTGAAAAAATAAAATATTTCTCGAAAAATCATCTCTATCATACCAAACACACCTAAATATCCAAATGCAGTAGTTGTATCAGGACAAAGAATATATGCGGATGTTTTCTTTTGGGGGTGTTGAGTGGTTAATGAGTAAGTGGGTTGAAATTTTGACCTTTCCCAACTTAAAATTTTGTGTGTTATAGTAATGTTTTCAAACATTCAACATGGTGGTTGTGAAAATCTTTGAGGATTGTCTTTGACTTTGAAATTGAAATGACATTTACACTTTTGGTAGCACTAGACCCTCCTGGGTCTCATGGGGTAGATAATTCTATTCTAGTTCTAGGTATAAGGTAATGTTACTCATTGTCTTTGACTTGCGGTTCTACCACTGAATTTGTACTCCAAACTGTTCAAATTTCATAAAGGTCAACTCAGGTGTGTTCACCCTGCAAATACTAGTGGACTCTAAGGGTGTACATATGTCGGGTTGGTTCGAATTTTTTAATTACCAAATCAAACCAATTATGATCAGGTTTTTTTTCCTAACACCAATCCAAATCAATCCGAACCATAGTCGGTTATTTTTTCTCGGTTTGACTCAGATTATCGGTTTTGATACGGTTTGTCGGTTTTTTTTGTACACCCTAGTGACCAGGGGCGGATCCAGCTTTAGAGTTGTGGGTTCCCGTGAACCCAAAAGCTTTTGCTCAAACTCTGTATTTGTATTAAGAAATTTATTAAATATTTATAAAAATCTGATTGAGAACCAGTTATTATTATATATATAACTCGAGATCGTTGTACGAACCCATAAACTTCAAATCTTGAATCCGTCTCTGCTCTCCTCTAGTGGACGCTTACCGAAACAACAGCAAGAGGATCAAAAGTTTTTTTATTTAGAAAATTGTCCTTAGACACGATCCGATTTTGTGGAAGATCTTATACAACACTATTATTTAAATTTACGTGGGTCATAACTCGAAGTGCAGTATTAGGAGTCAATCGTAAAACCAATTGGATTTCCCTGTAAACCACTTAATTTTATAAAAAGAAAAAGAAAAGAGAATTGGGATACAATCAAATTAATAGCAAGTTAACTTATACACACAACAAACTTAAGAGAATTCAAATTATGATGTACATACATAATTTTTTAAATCAATTTAAGCAGTGTAATATTTTAGCGCCGGCAACCTTAGGAGTTAGGAGCCACATCGCCCCCGCTTTCCGCTTCAGGCCCATTACCCATAGCATATGGCCCAGCACTTTTTATGGATTTGGCAAAGCTAACACAATGATTTGCAAGAATAGCCTTAGAAGTGAGTGATTTTGATTTTCTGATCCCGTTTGCCCCATGGATAAAAAAAACAAATTTATTAGCTTGATTCATGGCTAACTCTTTTGACCTTAAAGATTTCTCCATAAGACAAGCGGAGGTCAAAAAATTAAGACCATCCATTTTCAAGGTCATTAAGTGTAATTTCCAAACAAACTCTTTAGAGCCTAATCATTCGAAGGAGTCCAATGTCCCAACAACATCATGCCCCCACTTGCATAACAGGTCCATATTACTTTGCTCACTAACCCAAAAAAACCTTAACGATTTATATAAAGACACATATCATATATTCATCGGGTTAATGTAAATACTTAATGCTGATAAGTCTTATTCGCTTAATGTTTATATTTATTATCAACACATGGGTTTTTTGTGCGAAAAATAGCTTTCGACTCTTTCCATTATTTTCTTTTTGGGTGAGAGAAACACCTTCGGAAAGGAATTGCTTTTATAGCTAAAGCCTTAATTATATGTGTTTTTTTCATCTCTTTAGCTAGGAAGTATGTTATGTTTGAACTATTTCTAAAATTATATTACCGCTAAATACGGAGTAACGATACAAATTTAACATAACACATGGATAACTAAGTTGAAAAATAATTAATAGTTACAGTAAATGTGCATAATTGTCACACCCCTTTTTACCTCACAAGATATGGTGTTATGGATTCTTAAAGGTTAAAGAGTTTTTTCAATTAAAGTGACATTTTTGAAGTAGGGATATTTTATTCTTCAGAGTCGTCACTTGGAATTGATTTTTGGGTGTTCCAAGTCATCTTTTATTTGAATTCCTATTCAAAGGAGGAATTGACTCTTTTATTATTTGGTCTGTGAAAATAAAGTTCGGGTAAGAAATTCTGTTGAAAGGGAAGAAGGTGTAAGATATTCTCCGAGTCCCATGGTTCTAGCACGGTCGCTTTAATAATTACATTTGGCCAATATTATTTTTGGACAAAACTATATTTTATTGCTTCTCATGTTTTACCTATGTCCCTTTTATTGCTTGCCTATTTAAATATATTTTGAATAAAATAAGATGTTGTAATCACACTATGCAAGAGAATATGTGATCGAGACAAGAATTATTAATTTTGTCATAACAACGCTACGCACGCGAATCCGCAATCATGACAAGGATTATTACTACGATATTACTTTTGAAAAAAATTACTACGTTTTGAGAAAATTAGTTTAGGAAATTATTAGATGCCACTATCGCGCTACGCAAGCGAATCCGCGATTATAGCGAGAGATTAATTAAATTAGAAATTAATTAAGCTATTGAGATTATTGAATTAATTTATTGAATGTTAAATATCACGCTACACAAGCGATTCCATGAAGTTAAAGCGCCTACTATTTGCCTAGCATTTAAATTAATTAGAAGGAAATGAGTTAATTTAATTAGTAACAAAAATCTGATTATTATTTTTTTCTAGCCTTATTGTTGGGAAAACTTATGCAAATAAATGTTGGACCAACTCCATCTATTTTTAAAAAATGGGTCAACTTCTTGTAAAAGGAGAAATGGGTCTGCTTATGGATTATAGAGCTGTTGGAATGCTGGAATTTATTATAAGAAAATGAGTTCAACTAAAATATTTATTAACTTGGTTCATGATGTTCAATTTATGTGGTCCAAATTCATTATTTTGAACTCTAATAACCAAATGGCCAACTGGAGCTAGCAAATAATAGTTCATTTTACTCTGTAACAACTTATATAAAAAATATCCTTTAAATTTTAACATGCTAAATCATGGCAATAGAGAGACCCTCATATGAATCAACAAATTAAATAAATCCCATGCTCAATCAAGAAGAGAAGTACATTGGCAGTCTCACACTCAATTTTAGAGGAAATGGCCATAATAAATTACATGTGAAAATAACCTTTTTTATTGTAAACCAAGAACCTATATTAACCATATTCATTCAACCTTCAACTGAAAATCCATTTGTAAATGTCTAAACAAGTCTACTACTGCAAATGAGACCATTTAACTTAAAAATGAAATCATAAGTATGACCAAACAATGGCCACTGAAAAAAAAAAAAGGTTTAGCTTGGCAACTAACAAAGGTCTGGAAAATTCTCTCTCTAGAATTTTTTCTCTCAAATTTTCGCCATCACTGTAGCAGTGAACAGTGCCAAACAGTACCGTGAACAGTGACTCGTTATTGTTCATTACGGACAAGCTGAAGCTTTAGGCTTCAATGGTCACAATGGCCGGCGACCAGCCATCTTTTCCGGCTGGTCTGCCCTCCTTTAGCATTGCACAACAACATACAACAACTAACTCCAACTCAGCTCCTCTAGATTACTCTAAGATTTTGAAACCAAATTCTTTAAATCTTCCAGCGATGGCTAATGCTGCAGCTTCAATTCAACTCATTCCACTGCGATGAGCAGTGTATTTGAATGGCCAACTAGTGGTTAAATTCACAGAGGCAGAAGTAGATCGAATGAACGTGATTGAAGGCCTCCAATATGCTGTCGTTGGCAAGCTTTCATATGGATCTCCGGAGATTCACGAGCTTCGCCGAATAATTCCAACTCAATGTGGTATCAAAGGTGAGTGTAATATCGGATTCCTTAGAGATCGTCACGTGTTAATTAGATTAACTCTATGGCAAGACTTCTTAGATTTCACATCGAAGAGTATGTACTACATCAAAGCCAAAGATGGGTACAAATACCAATTGCGTACTCTTATCTACGATGCAAAATTTAAGGCGGGTGAAGAAGCTCCGATGGCGATGGCGTGGATTTCTTTTCCTGGACTGCTGCCTACCTTTTTTGTAAAGAAAACTCTGTTTTCTTTGGCTACAGCTGTGGGAAGGCCAATGTGTCTTGACGCGGCAACTACAAATAAAACTAGGCCGAGTTGCGCAAGAGTACAAGTTCTTGTCGATTTGTTGGTCGAACTACCTAAAAAAGTGCGATTGGATATTGATAATGAAGCTACTGGTGGTGTTCGAACAGAATGGGTGAGAATTTAGTATGACATGCTACCAAAATATTGTAAAGAGTGTAAACTACAAGGACATGATGAAATTGAATGTTGGCGTTTGCACCCCGAGCTTATTGAGAATCGAAGCAGCGAGAAAAGGAATGATCTTGCTGAGTCGAAAAACTGAAATACTGCTGCTGATGAATAAGGAAAAACCAAAAATCACACTACCGCTTTAATGATTCTCACGAGTGGAAAAGTAGTCGGGAACATAGGTGAACAGTGGAAGGAAGTTCAGGATAATCGGGGAACCAACAAAAATAACAAAACCCAGGTACAAGGGCAAACTGGCAATGCAATCATGCCAGTGAATGCTGGTGTAAAGCAGGTGTACACTACTAATAACTTTGCACTAGTGGAGGTCGAAGAAGATCAGACAAACAAGGTTCAAGAAAGGAATAAATTTGCAACATTAGAGGAGGAAAAAAATGATATAAACGAGAACAACCAACTGGTTTTGGTGGGGGGAAAACCAGTCTTCAGTTCTAAAGATGGTCCTACTCCTTCTGGGATTCAGTCCACAATCGACTGGGTTCATAGAAGGTTTGGGACTAGCAAAGAGGAGCTAAAACAACTCAATGTGACCACAAACCAATCTTGTCATGAGATTCCATCTCAAACATTTAAAGATTCTGGGCAGATTGAGGATCTTGATGAGGTAAACTCTACAAAGGTCTTATGGAGCGATGCAGTTGAGGTTAAGCATGATCACCTGGGCAAAACTAAGACAACAGAAGACAAGGTGAAGGACAACAAGCCAAGCTCACCTGGCGACGCCAGGCCTAAAGCCAGGCTCACCAGGCGTTAGGCTGGCGACGCCAGGGCTAAAGCCAGGCTCCCCAGGAGTTAGGTTGGCGATGCCAGGCCTAAAGCCAGGCTGCCCAGGCGTTAGGCTGGCGACGCTAGGCCTAAAGCCATGCTCCCCAGGCGTTAGGCTGGCAACGCCAGGCCTAAAACCGGGTTCACCTGATGAGGCAGCTACAGTAAACCCCAACCTTAGTGCAACTGGAGAGATTTTGGCCTATGTAGATGGTGTTGTGATGTATGCATCAGAGAACAAACTTTATAGAGATGTTGATGTGAAGATTAGGGATGATATAGTGGGTTCAGACAAAATTTTAGACAATGGGAAGAGTGGCGATCTCACTAGAACAGTGCTTTCATAGCAGACTGCTACAGTAACTCCTGGGCTAGGCAGTGTCTATGAGCAAGGAGTATGAACAGGATGATGAGCGGGCAATTATTCCAAGAGCATCTGGGGAAATAAAGAAAGTGCCTATGGAATCTGGCACTGATCTAATTATGCAGCTACATCTTAATGTTCCACTTAAGACTCCTCTACAACATTTACATGATTTAGTTACACATAATATGACACCAATTGATGAAGACTTATTGAGACAAAATCCAATGGAGGATAAAGGAGATGATTAATCAACTGCAGAAAACTTCAAACAAGTGGCTAGGGAAGGGGATTTATCACCCACAACTAGTGCTAAAGGAGGTAAAAAAAAACTAAGAAGAATCAGAGTAAAGATCCACCACAACCTTCAAGAATAATGCCCAGGAGGGCAGCTTCTCTATCTAAATGATGATAATCAAAACATTAATATGGAACATAAGGTCTGTGAATACACAACAGGCCTTTCCTAGGGTGATCAACATGAATATGGAGTATACTTTTTGTGTAGTTGCATTGATGGAGCCTTTTCAAAAGAAGGGACTCATTGATAGATATAAAAGGAGGTTGAATATGGAGACTGCTTATGCAAATATTAATGGGCAAATATGGTTGTTCTTCGATGCAGTGGTGGAATGGAAATTAGTGGAGGATACTGAGCAACATATGACTGTGAGAGTGTTTCACCATGACCTGGGGCAACACATGATGATGACATTTGTTTATGCAAAATGTTCAGTAATGGAGAGGTTGAATTTGTGGGATCACTTGTATTACTTAGCAAGTGATTTGGAATTACCATGGTTGGTAGGAGGGTATTTCAATGTGATATTGCATGAAGATGAGAAAATAGGGGGGCTTCTAGTACACCCTCCTGAATATGAGAATTTTGCATTTTGTGTAAACTCTTGTGGTTTGTTTGAGCAAGGGTACAAAGGAAGTTCATTCACATGGTGGAATGGGAGATCCAATGCTGAGTGTATATTCAAGAAATTGGATAGGATTTTTGTGAATTTGCCATTTTAGAACATGTTGCCAACTATTGAAGTTGAGCATCTAATCAGAACTGGATCAGATCATGCACCATTGCTAATGACATGTGGGGTGCAGACAACAAATTTTGTCAAGCTTTTGAGATTCTTGAACTTTTGGACAAAGCATGCTACATTTATGGATGTGGTGAGGAAGAATTGGGAAGCTGATTTCATAGGGGATCTATTTTTGATGTTCAAGCAGAATATCAAGAGGGTGAAGGCAACACTCTCAAAATGGAGTAGGGAAATATTTGGTGATATCTTCAAGCAATTGGCTATTTTGGAGGACATTGTTAGGGTGAAGGAGATGTTGTTTGAAGAAGAGCCTACAACTGAGAATAAGATGGTGCTTCAAAAGGCTCAATCTGAATTGAAGAAATACTTGAGTATTGAGGAGCAGTATTGGAAGCAAAAAGCTGGGATGACTTGGTTTGCTAGAAGGAGATAGGAATACAAGTTTCTTTCACAATCATGTCAATGGAAAAAGAAATAAATTGCAACTAAAGAGGATCAAAAGTGGCAGTGGGGTATGGATTGAAAACCAGGAGTAATTGGCTGCAACTGCAGTGGACTTCTATCAAAAACAGTTCACAAATGAAGGTGATGCTTCTGAATTTTCCTTGCTCAATAATGTACCTTCAATGGTCACTATGGATCAAAATTTGGAACTTAGCAGATTGCCAACAATTGAAGAAGTAAGGGCAGCAGTTTTTGAGCTTAGTGGGGAGAGTGCTAGTGGTCCTGATGGATTCACTGGCCTGTTTTATCAAACATACTGGGATGTTATTGGTGCTGATATACACAACATGGTGCTACACTTATATGGAGGAGCTGCATTGCCTAAATCCATCACTCACACCAATCTAGTGTTGTTGCCCAAGAAACCTAGAGTTGAGACCTTCTATGACTTAAGACCTATTAGTTTGAGCAACTTCATTAACAAGGTCTTGTCTAGGGTGTTACATGACAAATTGGAGAGTTTTTTGCCATCTATAATAACTCCTAATCAATCTGGATTTGTAAAAGGTTGGAGTATATTTGAGAATATCTTATTGACTCAAGAAATTGTCATTGACATAAGGTTAAGGGGAAAGCCATCTAATGTGGTGATCAAGCTTGATATGGCTAAGGCCTATGATAGGGTTTCATGGAAGTACTTATTGCATGTGCTAAGGAAGGTGGGATTTTCTGAACACTTCATCAACATGGTGTGGAACTTGATGTCAAATAACTGGTATTCAGTATTGGTGAATGGGCAGTCCTTAGGGTTCTTTAAGTCGACAAGGGGTGTGAAACAAGGGGATCCCCTATCTCCAGCATTGCTCATTTTGTCAGCTGAGGTACTTTCCAGGTCTTTGAATAAGCTCTTTGAAGACAAGTCATTTGTGGGATTTGGAATGCCGAAGTGGTCTGATCCTTTAAACCACTTGGCATATGCTGATGATACGATAATCTTTGCATCTGCTCATCCTCCCTCTTTGAGCAAGATTATGGCAGTGTTGGGGAACTATGAGAAGATATCAGGTCAGATGATCAACAAAGATAAGAGTTCATACTACATGTATTCAAAGGTTGCTAATGGATTGTTTCAGGCAGTTGGAGCTATTACAGGATTTGCAAGAGGTAAATTCCCCTTCACATATCTAGGGTGTCCTATATTTTACACTAGAAGGAGGAAGGACTATTATGAGGATCTTATCAAGAAGGTGAAGACTAAATTGCATTCATGGAAAGGAAAGCTGCTGTCATTTGGAGGAAAGGCAACACTCATCTCTAGTATTTTGCAAAGTATGCCAGTTCACATGTTATCTGTCCTTTATCCACCAAACAGCATCCTGGGGTATCTACATAAGACTTTTGCTAGGTTCTTTTGGAGTACAAAGGAAGAAGGGAGAAGCAGACACTGGGTTTCATAGCAAAATCTTTGCCTTCCTAAAGAGGAAGGGGGCCTAGGTTTTAGGTCCTTACATGATGTCTCAAGGGCACTGTTTGCTAAACTATGGTAGAGGTTTAGGACCACAAAATCTTTATGGTCTAATTTCATGTGGAATAAGTATTGCAAGAAGGAGCTACCAACAGTGGTGCGTTTTAGGGGAGGGTCTCATGTTTGGAGACAAATGCTGAATGCTAGGGAAAAAGTAGAACATGAGATCGTATGGGAATTGAAGAGTGGAACAACTAATATTTGGCATGAAAATTGGACTGGATTGGGTGTACTTTATCACGCATTACCTGAAGACTTTCCAATCAATGAAGATCTTCAGGAGGTGGCAGAACTGCGGCAAGGGGAAGCATGGGATGATCAGCTGCTAGATCCAACTTTCAATTAGGAAAATGCAGAACATATAAGGCTAAATGTGCATTATGAAGGCAGTGAGGGATATTGGGATAGGCCATACTGGATGTCAACTCCTTCAGGCAAGTTCAGTGTTAGCAGTGCTTGGCAAATATTAAGGCATAGGGCTGATCCTAATCAAGAATTCAAGTTAATGTAGATTAAAGGTTTGCCATTCAAGATATCCTTCTTTTTGTGGAGATTGTGGAGGCAGAAAATAGCCACCAATGACATGTGAAAGAGGCAAGGGCAAATGGTGATGTATAGGTATTGGTGTTGTCAGCAGCCCCAAGATGAATCCATTGAGCATATATTTTTCACAAGTCCTACTGCCTCTAAGGTATGGAACTTGTTCATGGGGGCTGCTGGAATTTCGGTGCAATTGATTCAATTGAAGCAGATTATAAGGCATTGGTGGTATGCTCAGTATTGTCCAAAATTAAAGCCACTATTTCAAGCAGTACCAGCTATCATCACTTGGGAGCTTTGGAAGAGAAGAAATGCAGTTAAACATGGTGGTTCAGTGTCCACAAATAGGATGATTCATGAGATAAATAGGACATTGCATCAACTGGCAAGGGTGAGGTATGCTTGTATCCCTAATATTCCATTGTTATGGCCAGGCATGATTCAATACTTTGAAAGATATAAACCTATATTGATCACTACAAGAGTAATATGGCAGCTTCCTTTTCATGGTTGGTACAAATGTAATATTGATGGAGCTTCAAAGGGCAATCCTGGACCTACTCCCTAGGCTTTTGTGTGAGGGATGATGAAGGTGATGTGGTGTATGCTAGGGCAGTAGACCTGGGAGTGACAACTAATGTGGTAGCTGAAGTTAAGGCTATTCTTCAAGGGTTGGAATACTGTGTGGAGCATGATCTTCACCCTCTCATATTGGAGACTAATTCATTGGTGATAAAGAAGGCGATAGTAGTGGAATGAGATCCTCCTTGGGTAATTGCACAGGATGTGAAGAAAATTATAGAGATAAAGGACAACTTCTATGTGATCTTTCAACATGTGTTCAGAGAAGGCAACTCAGTGGCCGATGTTATAGCTAACATTGTGTTCTCTTTTGCAGGTACATCTGAGTTTCATTCATTCTCTGAACTGCCTAGTGCAGGGAGGAGGTTGATCAATCTAGACAAATCTCAATCACCTAACCTTAGGGTTAGGATAGCAAAGAGAAGAAACCCAGACTGATGGCTTCACAGGATTGGACTCTGCACAAACCTGTATGTTTCTTGGTCTCATTCAGTATGCTATTAAGGTACTTTCCAATGGAATTAGTATGGTCCCATGATCACTCTGGGGGTGCTTTGATAGTGTACAGAAAAAATGCGATAAGCAGGTGTGGGATGGTACAATTTATCCTACTTCTGATATGTCCAAATGCTAAGGAAAATGCTGAACTCATCATATGGTATTTTTGGAGATTGTTGAATCATTTCTCAGTGGTATTAGCATGCTTTCATGCTCAATCTGAGGATGGTTTAGCAATGTTTAGAATGATGTCTACATTAAAGATTCTAGTAGGGAAGGATCTGAGCTTACAAGATCACAAAAAGGCACAATTTCAATGCCTGGCATTTGCCTTGCAAAGCCTGCTTAAAGCCAGCTCATTCCTGGCTTTTGCCTTGCAAAGCGAGCCTAAAGCCAGCTCATGCCTGGCTTTTGCCTTGCAAATCCTGGCTAAAGCCAGCTCATGCCTGGCTTTTGCCTTGCAAAGCCTGCCTAAAGCCAGCTCAAGCCAGCTCAAGCCTGTCTTTTGCCCTGCAAAGCCTGCCTAAAGCCAGCTCACGCCTGGCTTTTGCCTTGCAAAGCCTGCCTAAAGCTAGCTCACACCTGGCTTTTGCCTTGCAAAGCCTGCCTAAAGCCAGGCTCCTCTTCTACACATTAATTTTGATGAGTGAGCACATGATTAATACTTGGACAAAATCAGTCCACTGCATATGGAGATCATATAGTAGCTACACTTGGAAGACTATGCTGGCTTCAACTCTGTGGTGGAGATATTTGGAATTCATTTTAGCCTATGGACAGTATACCCTGGCGCCTGGTGAGAGCTTGATAGGTGTTGCTTGGTATTTGCCAATGACAATTGGATTCACATACACTAATAGGAGAAGGAATCATTCAATTTATCATGTAGTAATAGCTAGTTCATTAGATTTTAGCTTTTCTATCTTTTTAATAGCTAGTAGCTTCATGCAACTTCTATTTTGGTTTGGACATCGTGTAAGCTTTGGACCCATTTTGGGATTTTATTTATATATTAGCCATTAGACAAGTGCTGCCGAGTGGTATAGTTGCTTAAAAAAAATAAAGGGACAAACACAAAACTGCATGGGTTCAAAATTTAATTCATACTCCTTTCACACAACCAAACAACTGAGGGCCAAGCGGAATTATATCCTAAACTTTGGCATAAGACTAAAGATGCTTGACACAGTTTAATTAACTAACATATAGTCATAACATTATCCAACATTCAAGAGCATGTAAAAATGAATTACAATAGACGAATGAAACTACTAATATTTTCAGGTATCATTGGCTTTCATTCCAATTTCATTTTAGGATTTTACATGGTCCGAAAGTTACCTGGACAACAAAAAGAAGAACAAATACAATAAAGTCAGTTCTTTCCAAAATCAAAAAGTGGACAGCAGAACAACAAAACAGTGAAGCAGCAAAAATAACAACAAACGGTAGATTTCGAATCCAAGAAGATCGACCAGAAATACCCAGCAGTACAACACTTGAAACAAGTAGCTTACTTGCTCCAGAAATTGACTAGAATCCCTTTATTTCTTACAAGTTTTGTACTCTAAGAAACACTCACCAAGCTCAGAATTTTCAGCTTACTATTGGATATGTTCAGCTATTTTTTTTGTGTGCCTTTTTTAGTGTGTAAAAGATGGGTTCTCGGTTTAAGAGAGTGTGTGTAAGATGATCTCTTTAAGTAGGAAAAATAAGTCCTTTTGGATAGATTTTGGTTCACCAAAAATCTGTCCAAAAGGACTACCTTTTGTGTGCTAAAACAATCCACTTTTCACCAAAAATCTGACATAAAGCAAGGTAGTTGTATTTTCTAGTATGCTTAAACAGTAAAAGTAAACAACTATGCACTAAACCTTTTTAAATTTCAGCTTTTGTCAACACAAACTCAAATACTCAAACTTAATCCAATCATGAAATTGATAAAGCATCAAAAAGACAACAATAGCAACCAAACTAAATATCCAATAAACTAGAATAAATAAGTTTGATTTATGCAACTAACAGAAATGACAATTGAAATTAGGAAACACTGCCTAACACTTAACTTAAATGAATATTGGTAAGCTATCGAACAACAATAAATATCAACTTAAACAAACGACTAACCAAATGACGATTCAACTACACTTAACTAGCTCGATCGATAAACAAGCTGTTAAACAACTAGGTAAATAGAGATAACTTAAATAATAAATCATGCTAACATGAAACTCTAATTAGCAGCGATCGATAAAAAATATAAAGAAAAATAAAAATAAAAATTAGGAACTAAACTACTACTACTGAATTAAAAATTAAACAAAGGGATGACGATTATACCTAACAAACATACTGGATGCCAAATCGAGCAACGGGGTGAACTTCAAGCACAATTTTCTAATTAGTGGATCGTGACAATGATTTCCGGTGAGCCAACGGTCAATCACGATATCACCAACAAGAAACTCGTGCTTTGAGTCACGAGATAGCCAAGACAGAGGCGTGGTGGTAATTTTAGGGGATTTTCGGGCAGTGGTGGTTGCCGAAAAAAAACACGCCAGAGTTTTGGGTCAAGACCAATGTAAAACGATAGCCTCCATTGAGCTCTGTCATGTATGTAAACATTGGGGAGGAGAAGATGACTCAATCTTCACGAATTTAAAGAAAAATGGGCGGCTAGGGTTTCGAATTAGGCCAAATTCGTGGAGATTCTGAGGATTTGAGTCATGGATTTTGAAAGAGGAGGAAGATACAAGGAGATGTTGAAATTTTTAGGGCATTTGGATCACTTCCCTCGGCAGTGGACGGTGGCAGAAGTGGCGGTGCGGCAGGCGGCGACTGAGAGAAAGGGGAGATAAGAGAGGGGGCTAGGGTTTGTGTTATGTGAAAATGGCCAAAAATCTGATTTAAAAGGCATTATATACCTTAGAGGAGATTAAATCAGGACCGTTGGCTCGTGAGAATTGAAGGGCTGATATTGGATATTGGTTTCACTTAATGAAACGACATAGTTTAATCATGGAACTGCACCATTTTGGACCAGGTCTTGGCATGCCATTTATTGGACCGAGTATGGCCGAACTGGGCTCAAATTTGGGCCAGTTTTGGCTCAATTTTAATTAAAATATACTATCCCAATCCCTTTTACCACTAATGAAATTATAGTCTTATTTTATCCTAAAGAAAATGTACAAGTAGAAAGAAAATCTTTTTGGTAGATATAATCTAAAAATGCAAACTAAAATATACAAATAAAAGCTACAAAATATTTTTGGTACTTTATTTTAGTAAGGAATTCACATAAAAATGTACAAATAAATTAAAAGAAAAGCAACAAAAATAGTTAAAACCATCCAAAAGTTAGTTTTTTTTGTCGGAGAATTAAAAACGTGCAAAAATTAGTTATTCACAGCTGTCCCTTTTTGTTCGAGAACATGAAAAGTTTCTGTGCAAAGAAAAGTGAATGTCGTGGCTAATTTTTGGTCACATAATACTCCAATGGTAGCATTTTTTGAAAAAAGGTGACCGAACCTTGCTTCCGAGGTTGCCTACAAATCCTTGGCTATAAAGGAATCAAGTCAGTGTAGTTCTGAAAAGATTTGGTAGCTAGGACTACCAGACACTGGAGTTAAGACTGTTGTTGTTGTTGTTGTTGTTATTACTTGCATCAAAAGGAAAAGAGAAGAGAGTTGCATATGTCTGCAAACTGGGAGTTACAAAATTCCTATCTATGTGCCTTCTGGAGTCAAATCTTGATTCTTGACATGCTCGCCTATGTTGACCTATGATTGGATCTTGTTGATCTTTGAAAAAAAGATTATGACTCAATCTCAGTTGCTTGCTTTCCTGATCCGAAATTGAGAAGATGAATCTTGAGAAGCTGGATTGCGACAGATTGTCAAAGTTAACTCCAACTATCCTGTGATCGAAAGACTTCTTTCTTCTGATGATAACAAAAATTGCAAGCTTTAATCGTCACAACCTGTGCTCTACGGAGAGACCTGCAAAGCCATCAAAGATGAACAAGACGAACAAAATCTTCTTCCCCGATTTGGCGTTGAGAAAATTTTATGAGTTATTGGGTAAACCAGCAGATCAGCTTATTTTATTTGAAAGATGCAAAAATGATACTGAATACTCCAAATAGAATGTGCTTCTCTTAGGAGTAGAATTGATAAAACTTAGACTATGAGGTGTATCTCCCATGGGTAGCCCTGGAATAACTGCGAGATTGAAGGACTCGAACTAGGAATTGCGTCTCCTAGGATTAATGATTCATATTAGGACGTGTGTCTCCTATTGGAATGAGCAGGGTTGAATCAAGCTAGGAAGTGTGTCTCATACGAGTGAGGTTGAAAGACTCGGATTAGGAAGTGCGTCTCCTTAGGAATAAAAGTTCAGATTAGGAAGTGTGTCTCCTATTGAAATGACTCAAACTAGGAAGTGTGTCTCATATGAATGAAGTTGAAAGACTTGGACTAGAAAGTGCGTCTCCTAGGATTGAAAGTTTGGATTAGGAAACGCGTCTCCTACTGGAATGACACAAACTAGGAAGTGTATCTCCTACAAATAAGGTTGCAAGACTTGTACTAGGAAGTGCATCTCCTAGGATTTGGTGGTTTAGACTAGGAAATGCGTCTTTTATGAGTGAGGTTAAAGGACTTAGACTGGGAAGTGCGTCTCCTAGGATTAATGGTTCCAATTAGAAAGTGTGTCTCCTATTGGAATGAGTCAAACTAGGAAGTATGTCTCTTACGAGTGAGGTTGAAAGGCTTGGACTAGGAAGTGTGTCTCCTAGGATTGATGGTTTAGATTAGGAAATACGTCTCCTATTGGAATGACTAAAACTAGGAAGTGCGTCTCCCTTTGAATGAGGTTGCAAGACTTGTACTAGGAAGTGCATCTCCTAGGATTTGGTGGTTTAGATTAAGAAGTGCGTCTAATATTGGAATGACTCAAACTAGGAAGTGCGTCTCCTACGAGGGATGTTGAAGGACTTGGACTAGGAAGTGCGTCTCCTAGGATTAATATTTCTGATTAGGAAGTGCGTCTCCTATTGGAATAACTCAAACTAGGAAGTGCATCTCCTACGAGTGAGGTTGAAAGGCTTGGGCTAGAAAGTGCGTCTCCTAGGATTAATGGTTCAGATTAGGAAGTATGTCTCCTACGAAATAACTCAAATTAGGAAGTGCGTCTCCTATGAGTGAGGTTGAAGGACTTGTACTGGGAAGTGCATCTCCCATTGAAATGACTCAAACTAGGAAGTGAGTCTCCTACAAGTGAGGTTGAATGGTTCAGATTAGGAAGTGCGTCTCCTATTGGAATAACTCAAACTAGAAAGTATGTCTCCTACTAGTGAGGTTGAAGGAGTTGTACTAGGAAGTGAGTCTCCTAGGATTAATGATTCAGATTAGGAAGTGTGTCTCCTATTGGAATGACTCAAACTAGAAAGTGTGTCTCCTAAGATTGATGGTTCAGATTAGGAAGTGCATATCCTATTGGAATGACTCAAACTAGAAAATGAGTCTCCTACGAATGAGGTGAAGGACTGAGAGGGAATGTAACCAAGAGTTGGAACCCTGTATCAGTGAGAAGGAATGTAACCAGGGGTTGACACCATGTATTACTGAAAAAGAATATAACCAGGGATTGGCACTCTGTATCACTGAGAGAATGTAACCAAGGGCTGACGCCTTGTATCACTTAGAGATAAGGTAACCAAGGGATATGATACCTTGTATGAAAATGGAACCTCACTAAAGATTAGTGTACCTTATGTTGGAAAACACAGTTAGGGATTGGTGTACCCTATACTGAACATGCGACTAGGTAGTGGTATGCCTTATGTCAAAATGAAACCTCAACTAAGGACTGGTTTACCTTATGCTGGAAAATACAGTGGCTGATGATGTGATTATGGGAATATCTAGAAGGAAAAAGCAGAGACTTTGAAGAACTTACCTTTGGTGACATTCTTCCTTTGAGAACTTCATTTTTACACTACTTTTTTTTTTTCTGCTTCAAACAAAGAAAGATTTGTGAGTTTTCAAAGAGGTGGTCGGTTTGTGGCCTTGATGGCCTTAGTAGTTTGAATTCACGGCCACCTTGCTGAAGAAGAACTAATTCTTTCAACACGATACCGTGTTTCTCGGATATTATATATTTCTTTCTGAATACCTTGGCTTTCCATCGTCGCCCTCGACTATTTCGTATTCGGATGTCTAAGGTGTTGCTTAACCTTATCTATAAAGAAAGTCTTCACTTTGGCAGTTTTTTCCTTTAAAAGTCAAACTTGATTATCTTGGACCCGATATCAGTTTGTGTATGTGGTGTTATCAGCTTCGTCCCTGAAGAAAGTCTTGCTTAGCGACCTTTCTGATTTCTTCGAAACACTTTGTTCGGCTTATCAGAGGAAATCACACTTGGATTTGTGCCTTTTTCAATACCGTGTATGCCCCACATATTTTGTTTTGCACTTTCGGGAAACGGTGACCAATTTTGTGGCCATTTCTTTGTTGTCTTCTAAGCAAATAGACTAGCAAAGTTTTCTCTTTGGAACTTCCGTCTGCATGAACCCTCAGATCCTGTTTAACTTCAACAACTTATTGTGCATGTTGCTTCCTGGGTATGTCCTCTTTGATATGCTAGGATAGAACTCGCTTTGTACAGTTAGAAAGCTGGTAACAGATTGTGAAATCATTTCTTGTGTGTTTAAACAAAGACTGACCCAAAATAATAAAGCAAATGGACACAATGTCGCGATGTGAAAGAGAGAAGGAATAGTATTTAACTAAAAATGCCGCTTTAGGGAGAAAGAAAGAATGAATGAGATCATTTGAATGTGGTAGATAACTTTCAATGATCAAGACATGAATTTTGGACTGAGCGGCCAAATCTATCCAACCAATCTACCCTTTCTTCTTGTTGTTCCCTTTTGTTTTTGATGTTAGACTCTTTGTGCCAATCATTTGAATCAAATCACGGCTCACCTTCGACCAGCAGTGCCTTGATAGGTTTTCACCAACTAGTCTCTCTCATTTATTTATCTCTACTTACCATCGCCTTACAGTGCCCATGGGGGTTTTCACCAATAAGACTCTCATTTTTATTCATTATCTTATTTTTTTGTGCGAGCAACTTGACACCGTTCTATGTCGTGTGATAACTTTTGCTTATTGTGTGCTTCCCTTGACATTCTTAAAGACTAATTGGGAGGTATTTATTTGGAAGGCTTTTGGATAGGGCTAGAAAGAAAGGGCCGCAAGAAGGCTCAAAATGGACTCAAGATGATAGGGTTGTATACTTACAACTCTTGGAATAGACTCTCTTCTATTTTTGATTTTTTTGAACCCTAGTGTAGAGCTGCCTACGTATCCTTTAAAGGAATCAAGTCAAACGTAGTTCAAACTAACACGAAAGATTTCTTTGTTGTTTTTTTTTTCATTTTTCTTTTTTGTTTTCTCTTTTCCTTTTTCCTTTTCTTCTCTTCTTCTTTTCATTAGCGACGAAATTTATAGTTTGTCGCCAAATAAGTTACAAAAGAATTCATATCAAATATAGCGACGAATTAGCAACAAAAACTTATATTCGTCGCTAAGAATTGGCGTTAAATATTAGCGCCTTTACTTTACCTATAAAATTAGCGACGAAAGCAGGGCGACAAAAATTATTAAATCTTAGCGACTGATTTATCGTCAAAAAATTTGTCGCTGCATTCATTTTACTTATCAAGACATTCCAAAGTTAGTTGCGACGAAATTTTTCATCGCTAATTTCCTAAAAATAAAATTTCCCTAGTTATTATTAGCGACAGAAATTATGTCCGTCGCTATTTCCGTTGCTAAAATTTTTGCCCTTAAAATAAAATTTTCCTAGTTAACAAACATTCCAAAAGTCTAGGGCACAAACACTCCCACTTTCTCTCCTCTCTATCAGACTCTCACTTGCACTCCTCTTCAACAATGCGAGTTTTTTTTTCTTCAAATGCAAAAAATTGGGCGTGAATCTAAGGCTCATTTGCTGCAGAATTCTGAACTTGCCAAGAAATTCGAAGTAGTGTGCGTTCTTGATCCTCGTTCTTCCCTTTATGTTTGCTGCTCCGCAAGATTCTCAGATGAAAGCCCTCATTTTTACTATTTTTTTATTTTGTCTACACCATTATTCTTATCTTTGGTGAGGTAAAGTTTCTCTTTTTTTATTTTTCTTTCTCTTTATATAATTATGTTGAGCAATTTTTGATATGGTATTTTTTGTTTGACTGATGCTTTGATTTTAGGGATTGTATGTCCTTGTAGCAATAAGAGTTAGATTAAAACTTTTCTAGTTATAGAGATTCCCTAATTTGCCTTCAAAAGATTAATGTCTTTTTGCACTGATGAATGAGTCTCAATGGAGCAGAATTATGTGAATGATTCATATAGGAAAGTGAATGCGATTTACAATGGAGAAAGTGAGTGCTTTTAGCCATGTAGTGTCAGATTTTGGTATGGACGCGAGAATTAGGTCGTTGTTTTGAGCTTTAAAGTGTTTCTGTGTCAAAATTATGGCTCGGATTTCTTTGGGTTGACACCAAAAGTTTTGGAATAGGAAAAGATTGGGTGTTCTCCAAACTTTTTCTTTGGGAAGATAAGTAGAAAACTCGTCAAAATCCTCACTTAGAGTTTCTTGTAGTTGTTCACTGTTGGATTGGCTTTTAAGGAAATATGTTATAGTCATTTTAAGTAGTGTTGCTTGCTAGCTGAGTGATGAATGGATATGGATTTGATTTGCATAAGAAATTAGAGCTATATAAATACTAGTAGTAAAATGGTCTCAGTTCTTATTTCTTAACTTTATATCCATGAAAAACATGAGAGTTCTAATTCAAAATATTCAAAGCAAAACAACTTTTAATACGCTAATTTTGTGGCTAAAAGCACTCACTTTCTACATGGCTAAAAGCACTCACTTTTTCCCTCATTTGTTCTTAGATTTTGGTTATTTTTTCATTATAACTTTCCACTGTTAATTTTCTAAAGTAGGATTTTTCCAGAAAAGAAGGAATTCTGATGTCAACTTGTTAATTATTCCCTTTAGAAAGTATTCTAATGTCTTATTAAATAAAGAACTCTAAGGTCTTATTTATTTTAATATTAAATAGGAACACGGATAATCTAGAGCGTGATTGGATGTACAAAAGGTTGGATGGCCGATGGGGTATTAATTTAAGTTTCAAAAACTAAACAAGTTTCTCCAGTTTGCTTGTTCTCAGCGCAATCGCATGAGTGGTGATGATGTTAGATGTCCATGTAAAAAATCTCATAACATTAAATATATGGATGTTGAAACTATTAAATTGCACCTTTATCAGTATGGATTTGTTGAGAAAAAAATGTGACTGATGAAATGTGTTCTAGTGATGATTTGCATGGTGGCGCTCAACCTGAATCGGGATATGAGAATCCATATCGACAAATGATCTTAGATGCAGTTGGACCCAATTTTGGCCCTGGTTTGAGCTGGCAATCTTATAATAATACTGAACCTGAGTCGTCTTATTCTTATGAACCTTCAATGGAGGCGGAGCCTAATCCTTCAATGGAGGAGGAGCCTAATCCTTCAATGGAGGGGGAGCCAAATCTTGAGTGCCAAAGGTTTTATGATTTGCTACAGGCCGTTGATGAAAAATTATACCCTGGTTCTTCCCTCTCTCAACTCGCAGTAGTTTTCAGGATGCTAAATATTAAAATGGAGAATACTTTATCACAAAGAGGTTATAACCAAATGATGCAATTGTTGAAAGAGGCTTTACGAGAAGATAACACAATGCTTGATAACTATTATGAGACCAAGAAGCTAGTGCGTAGCTTGGGTTTGCTAGTTAAAAAGATTGATTGTTGTAATTCTAGATGTATGTTGTATTGGGGTGAAGATGAGGACCTCACATCTTGCAAGTTTTGTGGCCACCAGAGGTACAAACGTCGTGTCGGTTCTCGTAAGAGGAAATCAATCCCTTACAAAAAAATATATTATTTTTCTTTGATTCCTAGATTGCGGAGATTATATGCATCTCATGCTACAGCCACTGATATGATATGGCATCATGAGAACATACAAGAGGAGGGTGTAATGCGTCATCCATCAGACTCTAAGGCTTGGAAGCACTTCAATGAAACTCATCCTTTTTTTGCCGCTGAACCAAGAAATGTGAGGTTGGGATTATGTACTGATGGTTTTTAGCCCTTTGGTCATTCAGGGAGAAAATACTCTTCATGTCCAGTGATTGTCACTCCTTACAATTTGCCTCCAGGGATGTGTATGAAAGAGGCGTACATGTTCTTAACTGTCATTGTTCAAGGGCCAAACAATCCTAAACAAAAAATGATGTTTATCTACAACCTTTAATAAAGGAATTGATCTTGTTGTAGGAGACGGGTGTAGAAGCATTTGACATCTAAAAAAGAAAAAATTTCAATTAAGGGCCGCTTTGATGTGGACAATCAATGACTTTCCAGTATATTCTATATTATCTGGATGGAGTATTGCCGGTAACTTAGCATGTCCTTATTGTATGGAAGAAGCACAATCCTTTAGATTGCGTCATGGTGGGAAAACAACTTGGTTTGACAGTCATAGAATGTTTCTTGACCAAAATTATCCGTTTAGGAGAGATCGTAAAAACTTTCGTAAAGGTGAGACTGTTAGAAGGCTACCACCACCCCTTAGAACATGAGAGGAAATCTTGAACCAAATTTGTGAGTTGGGACTGAGGAAAGTAACTAAGCTAGATGCACAAGAAGTTAATGGGAGAATTTCTAGGTCTTGTGGATGGAAAAAGAGAAGCATCTTTTGGGATTTGCCTTATTGGAGCTCTAACATGATCCGACATAATCTCAATGTCATGCATATTGAGAAGAATGTCTTTGATAATGTATTTAACACAGTTCTTAATGTTGATAGCAAAACAAAAGACAATCCAAAGGCACGTGAAGATATGGTAAACTATTGCGATCGACCGCAATTGGCAAAGAATCCTATTGATGGAAGATATCCCAAAGCTGCATATACAATAGAGAAGAATGAAAAAATTGTCTTGTTCAATTGGATGGAAAATGTGAAGTTTCCAGATGGGTATGTTTCGAATTTAAGTCGATGACTAGACAGAGACAAGTATAAATTATTTGGTATGAAAAGTCATAATTGCCATGTGTTCATGCAACGATTAATGTATATTGCCTTTCGTGAGCTACTTCCTAGTAATGTGTGGCAAACACTTACGGAATTGAGCTTATTCTTTAAGGATCTCACCTCGACTGTTCTTCGAGTAGTGGACATGAAGAGATTAAGAGGCAGACATCCCACAGATCTTGTGTAAGTTAGAGCGTATATTTCCTCCTGGATTCTTTAACTCAATGGAACATGTGCCTGTACACCTGCCATATGAAGCAAAGATTGCTGGACCTGTACAATATAGATGAATGTATCCTTTTGAGAGGTTATAAACTTTTTATGCTCTTATTATGACATATATGCTACACATGACTTTATGAATTTAATGGTCTATCCATTTAAATATATAGGTACCTTCGAACTCTTAAAAAAATAATAGGGAATAAAGCTAGTGTCGAGGGTTGAATTTGTAAAGCATACTTGATGATGGAATTAACACAATTATTTTCTCATTATTTTGAACCTCATGTCATGACATGTAATCATAATGTGGCTCGTAATGATGATGGTGGTATTATGGAAGATTTTGAAGGAAATTTATCAATATTCACCCATCCAGGCCGACTATGGGGAGAAGGAAAAAAGAGAATTTTGTCCCTCGAAGAAACCAAGGCAGCCCAAACTTATATTCTACTAAATTGTGTAGAGGTTGAGCCGTTTGTAAGCTATTATATTTTAATAATAATAAATTCATATATTTTGAGTCTGTATTTAACTTAATTTGTTGCAATGAAGTATGTACATGCAACGATTGCGAGAAAAATTCCCCAATCTTTCTCAGGATCAAATAAATGAGAGTCTCGAAACGTGTTTTGCTATATGGTTCAAGGAATATGTAAGAATATAAAAATTATTAACTTTTAAGCAATTATGTGCTTGAATTGGCTTGTTATATTTAACTAAGTCTTATAATTTTTTTGAAATAGGTTCGATGCAACCACATTGAGAACCAATTCTTGCGTAGTCTTGTTCATGGACCATTAATAAGCGCAAAATATTATCCGGTTTATTTTGTTAATGGATACAAATTTCACACGGAATGTCATGGTAGTTCAAGATTAATAATTAATAGTGGAGTTTGTATCTCGGATCCAAATATTGGTGACTATTATGGATGGATACAAGAGATTATATAAGTGGAAACCGCGAAGAACCTTTAAAGCAAACTGTGTTATTCAAGTGTGAATGGTTTGATCCAACTATGAATGTTGGTATCAAGGAGCATAATCAATACAAATTAGTCGATGTGATCCATCACCGTTGTTTTAGAAAGTACGAACCTTTTATTCTTGTGATGCAAGCAACTCAAGTGTGTTATATGACAATAATGATTGGATAGCTGTTTTGAAAGTTAAACCTCAGGATGTTATTGAACTTCCCGATGAGGCAATAACATCAACTCAAGAACCGAATCTTCCATTCCAAGTTGAAGAAGTTGAAGTCCATTTGATAGATATAAATTTTACCACTGATGAGAATATAATCTTACATGATCCAAATGGGGATGTAATTGAAATGGTTGAACCCATTGATGATGGATTATTGATAGAGCATCAAGAATTCGAAGAAGAATCTTCAGAAGACGAGTATGAAACTGAGGATGAAAATGAGGAGGATGATGAGGAAGAGATTGAAGAAGAAAAAGATGATGACTAGTGTGTTGATAAAAATGCACTACTATATTTTTATTGAGTTTTGTTTTTCTAGTAATCTGTGCGGTATGTTATAAGTCATGTATCTATTTTGTAGTATAATCTATAGAGAATCAAATCGAATATCACGTTTGTAGTAATCTAAATGGTATAGTACTCTTCTAGCTTACGTTGTGTTCTGCCTCTTTTTATATTAGTCTGACTCTTTTTTTGTAGCAGTAGAATAATATTTATTATCAACTTAATAGTGTTACCTGATTAATCTGTCTATATTCAGAATTAATTGGAGCCAAGATCGTTGTATTTTGGTCTAAAGAAGTTATCAAATTCAACAATTCAGTGAGTAGTTCAAGCATTGGATAGTGCATGTATTTTTTTTATTGTGTTATGTCTCTTTGTATCAATTTAATAGTGCCTTTCTGATATTGTCTTTAGCAGAACATTTTATTTTGAAGTTTCATAAGCCATATGTTATTTAGATATGCATTATTTCATATCCTTCTTTCATTTATTTATTTTGTAGATATGCCTCGAGGTAGAGGTCGAGGTAGCACATGTCGTGTAGGTAAATCTTCAATTAGGGGTAATTTTGCTACTCGTAAAAATATGTCTACTGTTCCCATTCCCACAATTACTCCTCAACAAGGTGGTATGAGTTTCTTAGGTGGACCAGATCACATCAATGAAGTTCAAACATTAGGTCCTAGTAGTACGCCAAACATCAGGCCATGGTAGTACCCCAACTATTAATTTGGAACCATCTCCAAATACCCCTAATCAGAGCAACACAATAGGCGAGGGTACATCTTCTCAAAGTAATATAATAGGTGAAACTGAGTGTAGCAGTACCCGCTGGCAGCAGACGCTTCTTACTATTTCTCCTACAGGGTTAGTCCATACTTGTACTATTACTTTTGGTATATTTTTATAGATATATGATATGCCTTTAAATAATGTCTTCTAATTTGTTCAGGTTAGAGCCTTCATATGAATGCTCTGAGTGTATAACTAAGTCTTTCAAGCATGAACTTGATCCTAATGGAGTCAACTGGAAAAGCGTCTCAGATGAGATAAAAAAATATTATTTTGGAGAATTCAAGGTATAATCCATCACAATTGAATTTATAAAGTATATTAACTTTTATATGTAACTTATTAATGTTATTACTTTATAAAATTATTTCAGAAGGCATTCTACTGGGATTCTTCAATTGATAGTGTTGTGCGGAACCAATGGGAGCGTAGGACTGCAAAAAGATACAGTGATTTTGTTAGCAAAGTAAAATCAAATGGGGTGTAACCGGACTCTATTCTAAATAATGTGTGGCAAAGTTGGATGAGACTTTGGAAAGATCCCAAGTATGTTGAAAAATCAGAAATAAATACAAAAAATCATTGTACTGGGAGCGGAGCTGCCACTGGGACTCACACATGTGGCTCTATCAATGTTGGGGAGCATCGCAAGAGACTTGTAAATGTATATAAAATATCTGAAAATCTCATTTATGTTTGCTCTAATTCAAAAATGAATCTCATTTAAGTAGGTTACCTGAAGTTGTGAACTGCAGATTGTCTCTTGTTCTATTTTTAATATTTTGTGCTTGAAATTATGGTTTGAGAATTTATTTTTGAAAAATATCTGCTGGGCTGCACCAGAGTTTCCTGAGAAGTCAAGCACCTGCCCAGTTCCTTTCTCCTTCCCCTCTGTTAACTTATGTACACTAGTTTGCCCTTGTCCATTAGATGCTTGATGCCTAGCTTCATCAGCTTTTTGTGCAGCAATTGGACTCTTAGAAATACCAGCTGAACCTCGATCTAACACAACAACTGTAGCAGCCTTCAAGTCCTTAGCAACCCTATAAAGAGCTGATGTAACTGGAACTGTTACAACAACATTAACAGTTGTTCTTTAGCTTTTAAATTCACTTCCTTATACCCTGTAGTAGCTTTATCCTCTAATGCCAAAACACCTACATATTCTTGCCCCATAACATCCACACCGTTAGCCTTCACACCTGCTGAATTATCTAGTACGATAGCAGGTCGATCACCAGATGCCACTTTACCAACCTGAGAACCTGTAATGCTATCAACTCCCCCTGAACTTGGCCTTTAGCACACCATTGTTATGCCATAAAATAATATTGACCAAGGAACATGCATTTATTGAAAGCCCCAGAACTTTCAGGTGCTTGCTAGTAGTACTATTACATGCAAGAATAGCTAAAGAAATGTAAAACAACACTAGACAATTCCAAAGAAAAACAAACTAAATGAATAAGGAATAGTCAGGGAAATTTGAACGATACCGCATGAAGGTCCTCAATGGAGAAGAATGTCTCATATGTATCCTGAAAAGAGCAAAGTCATCAGTGAAATAGTAATTCAAATTTGAGTAGAAATCAGTATTTTCTTATTCAGGAAGCTTCTGATGGTACTAGTATGGTTGCTTATAGTCTTGTCGGTTGTATGTTGAACAAGTCACACCTTTAAAGATTATCTCGGGGGATTATGCACTATATGAGCCTACTCAGATGTAGCATGAAAATATTTCTATCTCGGCTCGGATCGGTTGAACTCTTTCTCAAAGGCAGTTAAACACGCCTGAAAATGCCTTTGGAAACACAGTCTAGGGGAAAGACCTAGTGCAAGTAAAAAAGGGAAACAATTATTACGCGTTGGTGATACTGCAATTTGTTCTGAAGTTTTATCTTTTCGGTGTTCTGTTTCTTCAGGTCAATTTATCTTCCTATTTTGACTTCTGAATGTTGTCAAGAATGTTTGGGATGTCACTTATGTGATGCTTTTGAGGTGGCAGACTCTACATTGTATGAATGGTTGTATGTATGAATGGTTGTTTATTATTTGAATGGGAGTAGAATGATTTCTTATTATCTGAAGATAATATGCTTAAGTGAGCACCATTCCACTCAAAATTGATTCGGCTTATATAATCTAGCCTATTAAACTTCCTTTGTCAGTTAGGAATTCAAAGTTTTTCCCCAGCAATTGTTACCAATGTTGCTAACACATTCAGTTGCTATTCCCGTAAATTTTATGATTCATTGTGAAGTGTCTTTCTTTTATTAGTATGCTATAAAGGTATTAAGTCATTGTTCAAGTTAGGTGGCTAGTCTATAGCTTTCTCATGAATGCTACATTACCACATATATAATTGAAAATTTCTAGATGCTATGTTTCTTCAGAATGAAATATGAGGCAAAAACAGTTGGCTATAGTTGTTATTATGGATCAACAAAGACTAGTTTTTCCTTTATGTTATTTCCAATCTCATTTTTACACAAACATTTTTTTGCCAATCTTCTTAATTGAATAACTTTTGTATTGTCTGTTAAAAATGGTCGAGATCCAACACCAAGGGAGTTCATTTGCACGTCCATACACATGGTAATGATGAAAAATCTTTTGTTGTTGAGAAATTCCGAATCGTACATGTAAGATAACTTTTTAAATATTTTTTTTGGCTTTACTTTCATATATTTTTTCATTTTATAAATTGGATGTTCAATATTCTTTAGTCTTTCTATTTTATTTTCACTAATTATTAACTCTTCTACAGGAAAAATATCAGGAGATATTACAACAACAAACACAGACTCAATCTGATATTGATCAGTGTAAAGCATGTTATCAAGCCACGAGAGGAGAAAAGAAAAAGAAGAGTATATGGTCTTGGATCTCAAGCAAAATGCTACTACGGGCTAAACCTTCATGACTCTTTTGGATCTGATGCTACATCGTCAGCAACACCTCCAAATGCTCAATCAACATCGACAGGGAATCTGGATGAGTTAGTGATGCGATTGATTCCTGCACTAACAAATCATATAGTTCTTGTAATCGTTGAGCGGGTAAGCAAATTAGTTTCCTTACCCTCGCATAAACCAACTACTGATCTTACCAACCACCCATTAGATATGGTACCTACAGTTCCTACATCTTCTACTGCTGCTAACATTGATGAGGTTCATGCATTGAGTTCTGATGATGACTGTAACTCTCCAGCCTCGCATAGTTAGCCTATTTTGTTTGACTTTATTGTTGGTCCTTGTGGAGTTTTTGTACTTAACGATACCGTTATATGCATTATGCTATATATTTTAGACCTTGTTGAATATATGGTTAATTTATATTAATATCAGTGACTTTTTATTAAGTGTATTAAATAGCTTTTATGCAATATGCTTGAACAGAATACATTTAAAATAATAAATAAAAAGAATTTTAAACAATTAGCAATAGATTAAAAATAAATTAGCGACTAATACTTTCTGTAGCTAAAATTACCGCGTAAAATTAAATCTTGCAACGAATTGGCAACAAAAGGTTTTTGTTGCAAAAAGCAGGGAGAATTAGCTATAACACCACTAGCGACGGATGATTTCGTCGCTAGTAAGAACAAACGACGAATTTTGTTATGTATTGTAGCGACAAAAGTCGTCAAAATAGCGACAGAAACAAGCAATATAGCGACGATTATTTCTATCGCTAAACTTTGCTACAGATATATTCCGTCGTTTCCGTCGCTAATTCTGCGATGGTTTGGTATTTTTCGTCGCTATGAGCCTAGCCACGAGCATTTTAGAGACAAACTTGAATTTGTCGCTAAACAACTGTAGCGACGAAAAATAGTGGTTTAGCGACGGAATACATCCGTCGCTAAACACTATTTTTTTGTAGTGGAGGGAGCCGAGGGTCTATCGAAAATAGCCTCTCTATCCCAGGGTAGGAGTAAGGTATGCGTATACACTACCATCCCCAGACCTCACTAGTGGGATTATACTGGGTTGGTGTTGTTGTTATTATTATTTATAATCAAATTGTCCTAGCTCTTATTTTCTAGTGTCATGGATCTTCGATTCTTTTTTTTTTACTCTATACTTGATTCCAAAAGAGGGGGGTTGAAGAAAAATAAAGTATGCTCAAACGGGGTAACAAATGGTATAAAGTGTTTGGGTAGTAGAAAAAAGGCCTCCCAGTCCGGCATTGATGAACATGACAGTCTTCTTGGTTTTGTTAGTTGTATAGCTCCATAGTCAATATCTTGTTCGCAACAAATGACCTTTGACAATTTGGAGCCACTTTCTCTTGGTCTTTGTCCATATGTGGAAGGATGCACTTCAGTACCAGCTAATCTATTTTAAATTCCCTGGATGCACTTTCTTTGGGGATTTGGGTCATCTTCCCTGATATGATTAGATTATGCAGGACATGAAAAAAAGCCTTACATAGATTAGTCCAACCAGACTTCAAAACTTTTAATTATCTTTAAGCCGGTACTAAGGATAGGTTCGAGATAAACATCTTTAACCTCTACGGAGATGACTGTTTTGGTTCCACGTGATACATGCTTATCATCAAAGTTCTACAACCTCTTATATATCCTGCAAGAGTTTTTTCTTAATTCAATTCAAGATTGGGCATGCTTTCTAAAATCTAGCCGAAAACTCTGCATGAAAAGAGCTATATATGCAAAAGAACCATACACAATGGATTAAAATGACACAAAGCGAAAAGTTGCATTTTATTGATTAAAGAATAGAGAGGTTTGATGACAGGACAAGAAAACAACATCTAGATCAGAACCTCAAAATAATCCGTATAATAAAAATTATGATAAAATAAGTTACCAAGATTCCTTACCGGCAAGGAAGGGAGTGGCTTTCCAATTATCAAGCTCATCATCTTAGCTACGATTTTGCACATCAGCAGGACCTTCAACAATTTTGATTGCCTTACATTCAGTGGACATGTTCTTGATATTTTTTACCAAACCGTCCCCATATTCTTTATCATTGTAAATCATCCTAACAATGCATGCTTGGTCATGACGTTTAGGGTGCCATTATCTTGGACCACAATAATCCCTTCTTGACTCAACATTTCTATTTCTTTTTGCAAAGCCCGAAAATCCTCAGTGTTATGCCCCTGGACATTAGAATGGTATATGTACCGTACAACAGGGTCAAAAACTTTTGCATATGGATCAAGAACATACCCTTGAAGCGGCTCAATCATGCCATAATGTTTCAACCTTTCAAATAAACTTGTGTAGGATTCTGTGATTGGCATGAAATCGTCCCTCTACTTCGATTCCCTTTCATAATCCTGTTTTAGACGACGGTTGTAGGGTGATTGAAATTTCTTTTGTCGCGGGCGAAGGTCTCTTGGATCTAGGGACCGTATTTGTTGTCGATTGGATGGTTTGGCATAAGACTGAGCATTGAATGATGCGTGATGCAGAGCAACTAAGTGTGAGGATCCGTGGGTGGATAGTAGTGATGTGGAGAACCATAGGAAACCTGATGGGAGTGCCTATATTGCTGAGATGCTCCCTTTTGACCTCTTTTCGACCCTGATGTCAACATGGTCACTTCATCTTTCTTCTTTTGGTTAGCAAGGTTATACGACTTATTCTGGATTGCTTGGATGGCTTCTTTGAGAGCCGCTTGACTTATAATTCGGCCCATCATGAGGCCATTCTCGACCATTTCTCCTATCTTGATTACTTCAGCAAAAGGTCTGCCCATTGCGGACATCATATTTTGAAAATAGTCAGGCTCCTGATCTTGAAAAAAGACAATGATCAACTCGTGGTCGTCCATGGGTGGCTTAACTCTAGATGCTTGCTCTTTCCACTTAATGGCATATTCCCTGAATCTTTCAGTCGGTTTCTTCTTCATATTCGAGAGGGAATTGCGGTCTGGCGCAATATCAATATTGTATTGGAATTGTTTGACGAAGGCTTGGGCCATGTCGTCCAAACATGCCAGTGAGAGATATCTTGGTCAATGAACCATTTAGAGGCTACTCCCCCCAGACTCTCCCCAAAATAAACCATCAAAAACTCGTCTTTACCTCATGCGCCTCTCAGTTGGTCACAGTACCTTTTCAAGTGGGTGATAGGGTCACTGTGTTCATCATATTTCTCAAATTTTGGGGTCTTGACCCTGGGTAAATGGATGTGAGGAAACATGCACAAATCGCTGAATGAGACACTTTTGTGACTACCTAGTCCTTGTATGTTCTTTATATTCTGCTCAAGACTTTTCACTTTCCTGGCCATCTCATCTGGCTCTCCCGTCTTGACAGCCTTTTAATTTTCAGCAGGCGACTCATACTGTGGGTCTATTTGTGTGGAGTAGAAACCTTGAAAGCCATATCTGAAGAGTAGTATTGGCCATCATAAGCACGATATAGTAGCTCGATGTTTGGCCTCGTCACAGGATTTGGTGGCGCGCCAGACATGACAAGAGGGATGTTCCTAACTGGTGCGGCAGGAGGTCGCACATTAAAGGTACTGGGGGCGGTAGGGAAGCTATAGTTTGGCATATACCCCGGAGGTAGAATGTGATCGCTCGTTTCAGGGAGCGGTGGTTGGGTAGCCAGGGGTATTGTGGAAGCTTCCTCTGAGGGACCCTGAGGCGGAGAATGACTGGAGACCCAACCTTATACACATAAGACAATTATTATTTCAATCTTCTTAATTCCTCCGACTCTTGCTCAACTGATTGACCCTGAGGGTCATCACTAACCACCTCATTTTTATCATTGTTAGTCATTGCTACCTTTCTCTTAGATCAGGTAAAGTAATGATGTGTTGCTAGTTTCACCACAAACCAACCACCTTAAGCTTACTAAATAAGAGATAACAAACGTATTATGGTTAAAATTTTTACAGATATTAATTACACGTAATATGCCACGCTCATAATAATATCACCATTTCTAACATGCTTTGGGAAAGCTTCATGTTTCATTCCGTCTTATAAGGTTGTTGTTTATTGACGCTCTTTTGTTCTTCTTTTTTATACCTTTTTATCTTCATCCCTTATTTTGGAATTATTGAAAAATATTTTGATCGAACCTTTGGGGTTGCCTACGTATCATGTCGCTGCATGAATGGGTTCATTATCGAATTTTTCTAAAACAAAATCTTTTTCATTGATTTTCGGATTTTTTCTTCTCTTTTTTTCTTTTTGATACAAGGCTCAAAAACAAAAATTACATAAAGATACAACTTAAAAAGATAAATATTTAAACAAGACCGGACTCGGCCCCAAACAAACTTTTACAAATAAAAGGCAAAACAACAAGACTCAAAACACCAAAACACTCCTACATACTTGATGACAATAAATAAACGATCAAAAGAGACTACAACTAAAAGGAGACTATGATCCCTGCAGAAGAATCCACCAGCATCAGTGTAGTCGAGGTGCTCATTCCTGCATCTGCCCTCCCATATCATGTTATATGCGCTTCAAGTTTGTGTAAATATGGCGTGCGGAGCTGGGTGCTACCTTAACAAATTGCTCTCGAGTCAAATCCTTACAACTCACACACCCTCGGGCGGTATAAGTAGCCACTTCACAGACCCTCCTTCTAACATGCTCTTGGCTCTGACTTAAGAATTGGATTTGCCGCTCATGGTTGTTGGCTATGTCCAATATATCTGCCTCGCGTTGTAACACTATATTCAGCTAGTCCTGGATCCTTGCTAGATCATTCTCTAGCTGGTTCTTACTTGATTCTGCAGCCCTGGCCCGAGCCCTTAGATCGTGGATGATAAGGTTGTAATGTATTTCTTTGTGCTTTGGAATGGCTGCATGTTGCTGAGCAGCAACCCCTATTCTTACTTGCCGAAGTTATACTTGAAGTGCTTGAACCTCATGTGTTAATCTGATTTTCTCCTCTTCAAACTCAGTGTACTGCAAATCCCTATTCACATTGACGATACTTATATCCCTACGTAGAGCCCCGATGGATTCATAGTCTCTTGTTATTTCCTCCATGACCTGCCCTACTCTTGTTCTGATTTCAGTCTCCCATTCTGCTGTGCTCTTCAGAACTGTCTCTTGCCTAGATCCAAAAGCATCTTGGTCATAGAACCACTCAAAATATGCAGGATCTAACTCTCCTCGATAACGATCTTCTACAACAGTGTGAAATTCGAGCACCTTATTTTCATCCCAAACCTGTCGAGCATAAGCCTCATGAACTGGATCCTCGGATGTTACCTCCCATATGAAGCTCTGCATATGCTCTACTGTGGGCACTACATGTTTTCGACCTAACTGGCGTAGGGCTCTCGTAGGCACATACGACTGAAACCCCTTAAGACCAATAAGAATTAAAAATGAATGGTGGTAAGACCTATATATGACCTCTTTTGGTGAGAACCAGTGGTATTTCCATGTGATTTTAGAATTAGCCACGTTATGAAGATGCCCTCTCCGTGCTTCAATATCGTTGAGGAAGCTACTATATTTGGTCAAATCTTTAAACCTATCTTCAAGCTCATTGCTGCTTTAACGGACGCTAAAGTTTACCGTACGGGACGACGGAGAAGGTGCTCTAAAAACAATACTTGGAGTATGATTTTATAGCCCTAAAAGAAATCTTCTCCTTCTTGGCATTTGGTTAGAGCACGGTAAATATCTGACAATACCATAGGAATGATAGTGTCATCCCTTTCACGCAATAAAGCGGTGGCTATGCCAGATAATCATATATTAATATTTTTGTTATGTCTCGGAAAAACCATTGTCCCTAGAAATACCACTAGGAATGCTTTCCGCCCATGACTTTGCTAAGCTTTGTATCTAATTTTTTTATCAAGCTATTTACCGTGATTTGAAAATCCACCCGGACACCCATACCTCCCGTACAAGAAACCCAATTGAACGCGCCCTCGTTCTACACTTGCTATTTTATTTTGGCTGATTGTCATCTGCTTAAGGAACTTATTGTCAGTGATATCTCTTGGGGGCAGAGGTCTCTTCTTTCAAAGCTCATCGCCTAACCTTGCATATCAAGCTAACTTCTCCAAAGAGGGAGTCATTTCAAAACCATTAATACATTGTTATTAGGATCCCAAAAATGCACCAACGCCTCGATTAAGTCCCTCCTTAGGTTGATCTCCATAATATTCACAAAGTGACCCAGATGGTCCTTTATCTTTTCTTGCTCACAAATGCCAATATTTTTCCACCATTGCCTCAACAATCGGGGTGTTTTATGCACAAGCCAAATTTGTGGGGGCTCGTCATCTTTTGGATTTTTGTCAAATCTTCTTCTCATTGTGTCCATATTGCACCTGAGTGGAAGAACATGAGGTTAAGACCTAAGGAAACTTAGATAATATAAAAATCGTTGATACCCTAGATTTGACTAATGAAAATTTATAAATAGGACTTAAGTAACCGGCCCTTACCATGTTTTGAAGTGAAGGTTTACTGAAATTGAGCGGACACTCTCATTGGGAGATGATACAATTTCAAAAGATCTGTTAATTGTGACCAAAATGGTAAGACTTGACCGATTTGGACGGGCCACCGAACCATAGAAGGGATGCCTAGGAATCTTGCATACGGTCAGGAATCGAGCGCGTGTAGTTCGTGAAAATCAAGATACCTATTATTACAAAGATTGTCCTCCAACATTTCTGAACAGGGTCTTAATAAAAATGGTCGTGTCAAGAAAAACATGGTAAAGGGGCAAAAATGGATATTATTACGGAAATAACCTTTTTGATTCTTTCGAGAAAAGCTTTTAAAGCCTCCTCGGTAGAAATGGTCGGAAACAAAGGCAAAATGATAAAGGTAGATAAAAATAGACAACATGGCTATTATTACGAAAATGATCCTTTAATACTTTCATGAAAGGTTTAAAGGTTGTTTCGGCAAAACGACCAAAATGGGACAAAATAATAACAAGTAGAAAAAATAAATAAAACGGTTATATTTAGAAAACAACCCTTCAGTACTCCCGAGAGAGGCTCAAAAGTTGTCTCGGCAAATATGACCAGAGAAAATTAGATAAAATGGCCATTTTTATGAAAACAGCCCTTCAGTACTTCCGTGGAAGGCTTAAGGCTGTCTCGTCAAAACGACCGGACAAAACTAGATAAGATGGCTATTTTGCGAAAATAGCCTTTCGACACTTCCGTAGAAGGTTTAAAGCTGTCTCAGCAAAAATGGCCGAACATAAGGGCAAAATGGTAAAAGGTGAAAAAAGATGGACAAAGTAGCTATTTTACAAAAACGGCCATTCACCACTTCCGAGGAACATTTTAAGGCTGTCTCGGAAAATCGGCGGGACAAAACTAGATAAGATGGCTATTTTTGCGAAAACAGCCTTCCGGTACTTCCGTAGTAGGTTTAAAGTTGTCTCGGCAAAAGTCGTCGAACATAAGGGCAAAACGGTAAAAGGTGAACAACGGAGTCGCCATAGCTGTCACACCCCTTTTTACCCCAAAAGATATGGTGTTATAGATTGTTGTAGGTTAAAGAGTTTTTCCAATTAAAGTGATATTTTTAAAGTAGGATTATTTTATTTTTCAGAATCGCCACTTGGAATTGATTTTTGGGTGTTGCAAGTCATCTTTTAATTGAATCCCTATTCAAAGGAAGAATTGACTCATTTATTATTTGGTCTGCGAAAACAAAATCCGGATAAGAAATTCTGTTATCCGAGAGAAGGTGTAAGGCATTCCCCGAGTCCCGTGATTCTAGCACGATCGCTTTTTTGAATACATTTGACTTATATTATTTTTGAATAAAATTGTATTTTATTGGTTCACATGTTTTACCTATATCCGCTTTTATTGCTCGACTATTTAAAGATGTTTTGAATAAAATAAGATGTCGCACCACACTATGCAAGCGAATGCGTGATCGAGACAAAAAATATTAATTTTGTTGTAACAGCACTACGCACGCAAATCCGCGATCATGACAAGGTTTATTAGTACATTATTACTTTTGGAAACAATTACTACGTTTTCAGAAAATTAGTTTAGAAATTATTAAATGTCACAATCGCGCTACGCAAGTGAATCTGCGATTATGGCGAGAGATTAATTAAATTAGGAATTAATTAAGCTATTGAAATTATTGAATTAATTTATTAAATGTTAAATACCACGCTACGCAAGCGATTCCGTGAAGTTAAATTGCGCCAAGTATTTGCCTAGTGTTTAAATTAATTAGAAGGAAGTGAGTTAATTTAATTAATAACAAAGATCTGATTTTTATTATTATTTTCTAGCCTTTGTTGGGAAATTATGCAAATAAATGTTGGACCAACTCCATCTATTTTTAAAAAATGGGTCAACTTCTTGTAAAAGGAGAAATGGGCCAGCTTATGGATTATAGAGCTGTTGGGATGCTGGCATTTATTATAAGAAAATGGTCCAGCTAAAATATTTATTAACTTGGTTCATGATATTCAATTTATATGGTCCAAATTCATTATTTTGAACTCTAATAACCAAATGGCCAACTGGAGCTAGCAAATAATAATTCATTTTACTCTGTAACAACTTATATAAAAAATATTCTTTGAATTTTAACATGCTAAAGCTTGGCAATAGAGACCCTCATATGAATCAACAAATTAAATCAATCCCATGCTCAATCAAGAAGAGAAGTACATTGGCAGTCTCACACTCAATTTTAGAACAAATGGCCATAATAATTTACATGTGAAAATAATCTTTTTTATTGTAAACCAAGAACCTATATTAACCATATTCATTCAACCTTCAACTGAAAATCCATTTGTAAATGTCTAAACAAAACTACTACTGCAAATGAGACCATTTAACTTAAAAGTGAAGTCATAAAACTACATGGGTTCAAAATTTAATTCATACTCTTTCACACAACCAAACAACGGAGGGCCAAGCGGAATTATATCCTAAACTTTGGTAAGACTAAAGATGCTTAACACAGTTTAATTAACTAACATATAGTTATAACATTATCCAACATTCAAGAGCATGTAAAAATTTGGCTTTCATTCCAACTTCATTTTAGGAGTTTATATAGTCCGAAAGTTACCTGGACAACAAAAAGAAGAACAAATACAGTAAATTCAGCTCTCTCCAAAATTAAAAAGTGGACAGCAAAACAGCGAAGCAGGAAAAACAGCAACAAACGGTAGATTTCGAACCCAAGAAGATCGACCAGAAATACCAAGTAGTACAACACTTGAAACAAGTAGCTTATTTGCTCTAGAAATTGACTAGAATCCCTCTATTTCTTACAAGTTTTGCACTCAAAGAAACACTCACCAAGCTTAGAATTTCAGCTTACTATTGGATATGTATTAAACATTTTTTAATTTCAGCTTTTATCAGCACAAACTCAAATACTCAAACCTAATCCAATCATGAAATTGACAAAGCAACAAAAAGACTTCAATTGGAACTAAACTAAATATCCAATGAACTAGATTAAATAAGTTTGATTTATGCAACTAACAGAAATGACAATTGAAATTAGAAAACACAACTTAAACTTTAACTTAAATGAACATTGGTAAGCTATCGAACAACAATTATATCAACTTAAACAAACCACTAACCAAATGACGATTCAACTACACTTAACTATCTCGATCGATAAACAAGTTGTTAAACAACTAGGTAAACAAAGATGACTTAAATAATCAATCATGCTAACTTGAAACTCTAATTAGCAGCGATTGATAAAAAACAGAAATAAAAATAAAAATTAGGAACTAAACTACTGCTACTAAATTAAAAATTAAACAAAGGGATGACGATTATACCTAACATACACACTGGATGCCAAATCGAGCAACGAGGTGAACATCGAGTACGATTTTCTAATTCGTGAATCGTGACAGTAATGTCAAAAGATAGCCTCTATTGAGCTCTGTCATGTATGTGAACATTAGGGAGGGGAAGATGACTCAATCTTCACGAATTTAAAGAAAAAAAGGCTGCTGGGGTTTCGAATTAGGCCAAATTCGTGGAGATTGGTGACGATTCTGAGGATTTGAGTCACGGATTTGGAAAGAGGAGGAAGATGCGAGGATATGATGAAATTGTTTAGGGCATTTGGACCACTGCCCTCGACGGCGGCTGAGAGAAAGGGGAGAGAAGAAAGGGGGCTAGGGTTTGAGTTATGTGAAAAATGGCCAAAAATCTGATTTAAAAGGCATTATATATCTTAAAGGAGATTAAATGAGGACCGTTGGATCTTGAGAATTGAAGGATTGAGATTGGATCTTTGTTTCACTTAATGAAACAACATAGTTTAATCATGAAAGTACGTCGTTTTTTTACCAGGTCTTGGCAGTCACCATTTATTGGACCGGGTATGGCCGAATTGGGCTCAAATTGTGGACCAATTTTGGCTCAATTTTAATTAAAATATACTAGCCCAATCCCTTTTCCCACTAATGAAATTATAGTCTTATTTAGTCCTAAAGACAATGTACAAGTAGAAAGAAAATCTTTTTGGTATATAGGAGTATAATTTAAAAATGCAAACTAAAATATACAAATAAAAGGTAAAAAATATTTTTGGCACTTTTTTTATTAAGGAATTCACATAAAAATGCACAAATAAATTCAAAGACAAACAACCTAAAATAGGTAAAACCATCCAAAAGTTAGTTTCTTTTTTGTCGGAGAATTAAAAGCGTGCAAAAATTAGTTATTCATAATAATCACAACAAATGGATCAAAAAACAAAAAGAATTGCGATTTAATGAAGTCAAATTTCTTTTCTTTTTTTAATTTATAAAAAAAGGTATTTTAGAATACCTCATTTGTTGTTGTTGTTGTTACCTAGCCTTGAACCCATGATCAAGTAGGTGGAGAGAAATCCCTAACCACCATGAATAAGGATGGCTGGTGCTTTCCAACGCTAGGAAATATTATTTATTCATTCTACTGACATAAAATGGGTCACGCTAGCAATGGGCCAGTTTCCATTTATTAGGCTTTATGGCCCAAATGGACAAGGCCTGCAAGTATTTTGGTCCTTCATATTTCAACAGAATTTCAATGCTCACTTAATTTCATGAAAGGAATTATCTGTATTCAAAGAATCAATTTAGGACCTAATTCATGCTCTCTTTTTTCTGCCTAATAAATTTGGTTGAGACTCCTTCAAAACCAAGGGCACCTAACTTCAACAAAAGGATAAGAAAAAAATAAATAAATAAGAGTTAATATTTCATTTTTCAATATTTAACACAATGAAAATTGAAAAGAGTAATATTCCATTTCCGGCAATTGAATTTAACGTATAATTACTAATAATTGAATCTTATGGCCATTAAAAATTGTGATGGAGTGATAAGTATTCCTCTATCTTTTATCGGAGAGTTCGGATTCGAGGCTTCGAAATAAAGTAGGTTTTGATGAAAAGCGTTATAACCTCAAAATTTTCAGACGCGAGTTTAGATTAGTCGGACTTCAAAATGTGTATCATACACTATGTTGGAGAAAAAGAGAAGAATGTCACGACGTTTAGACTCATTTGAATTCTTATTTACACTTAGTTTTTCTTGGCATTATACAACGAGGTCCTTATATCTAATTCTTATGAGAGAGACGCATGGTTCTTTTGAATCCACATGGGTATTTTTTTGGGTAAATTTCACAAATGTTCGTATAATTATAACTATGACTTTTTTTCATTAAAGTCATATAATTTTATTTTCTCACACAAAAATTATTTAACTATGACTTTTTTTCACCAAAGTCATATAACTATATTTTTTCACACAAAAATCTTAAAACTTTTACTAACTCACACAAAAATCATAGTGACTGGAAAATATAATTGTTCAGTAATATTTTTTTATTTTCAGTCTAATAAATAGTAATCCAATTAAAATAGGGATGGGCCAACCCGACCTGGCTCATCCGACCCAATACTCATATATAAAAATTAAAATAATACTAAAAGTGAATAGTAGATCCTTCAGAATATGATACTTCTATCTTTTATTTTTATTTTCAAGATTTTTATTCAAACCGATTGCATTTTTATTTCAAGTGCTCTCTAATTATATCTTTTATTTTCTTATTTTTTTCAGAATCTCATGCATTCCGAACTAAGTTTCTTATGAGGAAGAATTCACTTTTAGTATTATTTTAACTTACGTATATGGGTGTTGGGTCAGGCTGGGTTGGGTCATTCCTATTTTAAGGGAAAAATATAAAATTAATCGGCAGGCAGAAACTAATTGCATTTATATATATATACCACTATGATTTTTGTGTGAGGTAATGAAAGTTTTATGATTTTTGTGTGAGAAAACAAATTTATGACTTTGATGGGAAAAAAAGTCATAGTTATATAATTTTTGTGTGAGAAAACAAAGTTATATGACTTTGGTGAAAAAAAATCATTGTTATATAACTATTTGTGAAATTTACCCGTAATTCTTTACGGTAGCCAAGAATGTGATTGCTTTTGAGTTTATACATTTTTTGTTAAAACTCTTTTTTATTGTTATATTCTCAATACCGGGTGTCAGATTGCTTTCCACCCAAAAAGGAAAAAGAAGTAAAAAAAGGCAATTGATGAGACGGTAGTTGATACTTGATAGTACCAAATGTGAGATGATTATGGTTTTAATTAAATTCACTAAAGAAAGCAAAGGTTGTTTGATTTGGTCACGTGTGGTCTTATTGTATAGCGTGTCGAACATAATGACGCTTGCCATTCGGTTAGGCCTCATAGACTAATCGCTAATTTCTCGTTTCGTAATTGCTTTTTTTTTTTTTTTGTTTAATTAACGTCTATAATTCTTTGTGGCGTGTCCACTGAACGAATAAAATCAAAGAGTAATCCCATTTTATTTGATTTTGCCTTTTCATAGTCTGTTAAGCAAGATTAGCAGATTACCCCAAAGTGCTTTAATCATCGCAGCTACTGGTATCTATGAGATGCAAATATATCTTTTCCTATCCTCCAAAAGGAAGGTGGCATGATAGTAAGGTACTTATTTAATCATAGTAAGCAAAAACTATACAGTTATAGGACGAAGAGAACAAACTGCAACTCAATGGGGACAAGCTTCCCAACAACTGGAACGTGGCACAACTCAAAATATATTATTACTGATGAACAACACTCAATCCCCAAATCACGTATTTCATTTTCAAGCATCTTTACAGATTATCAACAACAAGACATTTTCAATCAAGTAATGACTATACAAAACATGAGTTTTTAACTTCAGAAAAGATACTATTTTGCCTCTTAAAAGATTTATTTAATAGAAATAGTAGCATATAAAAATGAAAGATATTGTATATAAAAAATATGACGTCTTTGGTATATCCCAGGAAGTTGTTTTTGAGGGATCATAATTAATATACTACTATAAAAATATAAAATAATATCCACGTGGTGGAGTGTGTCAACTTTGGCATGCCATAAGAAGTTCAAATGAAAATAAGGCAGTCAACGGTTTTTATCCCCAATTCCAAGTGCACGAACCTTGCCTTTGTAAATGTAAACTCGCGAGAGCAAATTGGGAGGTGACCTAACTACAAGTATTAGTACTACATATCAAGCTGCACTATGCTTCTCCAACAATTTGGCCAGCTACCACTTGCTTTGCCTGCTTATAAATTCCACCTTTAATACAAACTACTACTGATCTTGATGTCTATCCTTCGTATTATTGGAGAAGATGTTAAGTAATACTTCCTTCTTTTTATATTAAAGTATGGGTGAATTCATAGGGAAGATTGTGGGGCACGTGCTCTCCGCAAAATAAGATATTTTATGTATATATTTTTTAAAATTGATATAATATTAACTGTTGGCACTCATGCTTTAAAAATATTAAATGATGCACTTGGTTAAAGGTTGAGTTATTTATCAAAAGAAATAAGGATCAATTCTCATATAATGCATTTTTCCTTCTTTTCTTAGTAGTGCACCCATATACTAGAAATACTAGATTCGTCTCTAATAAAACAACAATTAATTTTAACATTCTCATTGTATTCTTGATGAGGTTCTCAGACATGAGTGACGATCCTAAGAATATTTTCAGTATGTTCAACATATTAAGCTTATGTGTCAAGAATGATTTTTTTAGATTAAAGTGCAAAGTGTGTCACCATATGTCATGTGGTGTGTTATTTGGGAGCTATGAGCAGCGATTGCTTCAAGTGCTCCATTTTTAAAAAATATTTACTGATATCTTGTCCAAACTGCCGAAAGATATACTGACCTAGATATTAATTAAGAGAATCCAACAATTTGGTTATTCTCAACTTTATGTGGCTAATATTTCATAACCTTGTCATTTACGTATAATCAGCCAATTGTTTATTACCACTAACGAAAACTAAATTTGTTTCTTTTATTAAGATTAAGATTTAGAATTATGCACCACAACATTCACCAACCATTGAGTGGATTACTTGTTCATGTTTTTGCTGCTATTCCAGTTGTGAAAAAGACAACAAATTAGGAACATACGGGAAAACAAAACTTGGAAAGGAACAATCTAAAAGGAGAATTTACGACTTCGCTCATGTGAGTAGAAGTGCTAGAATACTTAAATAATCAAATCAAATTTCTAAACATTCGTAATAAAGGGAAGAAAATTCATGTATACAGTCACGCCACTTGAGAATTATTTTTAATGACACAAGCATTACAAAATAATTTTGGGATTTCTTATCAAGTGAATTGACTTACTATACTACAACGTATGACTTGTTAGTGAACTGTGTTTATAAACAGAAAATTAAAAAAGCAGAACTTAACTAGAAGAGAATATAACTTCTTTTCTTCTTCTTCTTCTTCTCTCTCTCTTTTTTTTTTTTTTTTGGGTGAAGGAAGGGATAAATAGATAAGCACAAAACTATAGAGATATTAATTGGAGTCACAAACCATTACTACCAATTACCATAACGCCTAATAAGTGGAGCACTAGGTACATTATTACGGCAAGCATATATAACTTTAATACACGTTTCCCACCTAAGAATTTTGAGGAAGATTAATTAAGAATGCGACTCAAGAGCTTTTGGTGGGACCAACTTATGTAAGAACCCCAAATTACAAGTTGCAATGCTGATTATGAAATACAAAGTATTGACAAGACTTCATTCATATTCATTATTAATTATTAACCCCTTCTGCCTTTGACTCAACTAACTCCAAATCTTTCCTTTTATTCGACGCCTTTTGAGCCTCTTTGAATATATATCGCCATTTCACACACATTACATATGACCAATGTAAAGAAAATAAAAGACAGAGATCCTTCAAGCGGATGAAGTGATTTACAATTTGTTACTACCCAAAATCATAAAATCATAATATTAGTACACATGATATAATGTTGTTTCGCAAAATTGTACAGGAAATTCAGTCAGATTCTAACAAAAATTTGTTATTTCAAGTTCACTAGTTAGGAGGTGTGACCAATTTTATTACATCTAGAAACATGAATAAAATCTCATACACAATTGTAAATGCGATGGCAAAATTAAACTTATAATATGAAGGTAAAGAAAAGATCATAAGTGTAAAAATGTTTCAGAACTGCTTAATTACAAAGGTTCACTATCTGATACAGTCAACCGGGACTTACAGATAAAAAATATTAGCTCAATTGAAGGATCTAACTGCTAAAGAAAACTTAATAAAACACCTGACAATTCAACATTTATATGCCACCTTCAAGAAAAATGGTTCTCCTTCCAACCCTATCAGCAATAAAAATAGAAATAAAGGTAGGATTAAGGCTGACAATCTCAGTTATCACAACAGACATAAGTGAAGCAGTATTTCCAACACCGATGGTCTTAATAAACGGTGACAAATGCTCATTGATCGAATAGATAGATACGAAACCCTCTCCATTCTTTGGATTTTATTAATCAGATGAAAAAGAGAAAGAATTAAAATCTTTGCAACTTGACAATTTAAACAGACTTTTCAAGTAATTAAATTTAAATATTATTTAAGGGTTGAAAACGAATTTTTTTAATCTCGATTCATGTCGTAACATTATCTTAAATTCATTCAATTTGAATTGGTATTTTCTCCGTCACAATTATTATGAAGAGACATCTAAAATACTTGGTCTTGGACAGTATATTTGTGAAACTGTATATATAGCAAAAAATGGACCACCCTAATCGGATCAAGTTATACTTGTTCAAGTTGACCCGATAATGATACGATCAGCTAAGCCTTATTTGCCCACCCTCGGAGTAACTGTTCACGGTCATTATAGGAAAACCCTTTATGAAGGAGATACAAAAGAACGAGTAAAAATTTTCTCGTATCGAATGTTTAAATCAAATTAATGAATATAAAATATACTCTCTTTACTCCACTTTAATTGATTTTTGGTTGTTTTCGCACATACTAAGGAATTCACCTTTTAACATTAATTAACAATAAATTTAACCATATTAACTTTTATCATCTCTTTAATTTATTCATTAAATATATAACACATACTATAACTCTTTAATACAAGGGTAACTTTAAAAAAAAAAAAGTTAATCCCTTCTTGATATTTAAAAAAAATCAAATATTGTAGATCACAAAAAATGCCAAAAAATCAATTAAAGTGGACCGAATGGAGTATATCTTTATAAAAATTTAATTATGGTTAAGTTTTATACATTTTAATATAATTATTGATTTTAAGTTTAATTATTTTATTTGATATAAATATTCGGTGCGAGTATATATATATATCAAAAGAACATGTGCATAAACACATGATAATATTCATCCCAAATGAAGCAATCAACATCGTAAATATCAACTAAGGCGTGTGCTTTGGTTTCAACAAATTTTTCCAAGGATGCTTGACTTCCATTTCGCTCATATTTTCAATTCCTCTTATTTTCTGGAGCCTTATTATTTTTTTTTTTTTTTTTTTTTTTTGCGTTTGCCTCATTTCCACGTTCAATTAGGGAATTTAGAGCAGTTGTACCACCTTTATGCTCATCATTGATTCTAGAAGTTTGATCAGCTGGCGTGAATTTTGTTGGGAATAACCTCTACAGAAATAATATTCACATTAATAAAAACGGAATAATAACGTATCACCGAGATACGGTAAATAATAAGAATAAAAGAGTGATTACGACACCAAGATTTTACGTAAAAAACTCTTTTGAATAAGGAAAAAAATCACGGCCCCGAGACGAGCAACTGATATCATTATAACAAGGAATTTTATATTTTGTAGGTCCGAGTAAAATACTCCAAAGATCACTACAACACTCAAAAGAAATAATCCGCTTTTAATATTCCCACCTCACTACAATATCGCTCACTCTCTATTTTTCTCACAAACTATTTTCTTATACCTTGTCTCTGAAACCTCACTCTTTCTTTCTCTCTTTGTTGGTGTATAAAAATACGAGTTGAAGCTCTTCTTTTATAGTCGAAGCCTCACTCTCTAAAGCCTACTATATTTGACAATTTGCACACACTCTTCCTTCTTTTTCTTCAATGTTGACAATTCAACAAAGTTGGCTACCAAACCAAAGAAATTTAAAAAAGTTGGCTATTAAACCAAGAAATTCAACAAAGTTGGCTACCAAACAAAAAACAATTTCCTTAGGCACATGCCTATTACTTTGGCTTTTGAATGAGATGGATCCCATCAATCTTTCCCTCCAGTCTCATTCATCTAGAGGAGGTAGCATTGTCTTCTAGTTTGAGTGCATGCTGACAAATTCTTTGCATAACTCGAACTTGTCTCTTGGTACTACCTTGGTCAGCATATCTGCGGGATTCTCACTTGTAGAAATCTTCAAGACTTTTAGAGATTCATTCTCTACCATTTCTCGAATCCAATGATATCTTAAGTCGATGTGTTTGGTCCTTGCATGGTACATGGAGTTCTTGCTAAGGTCTATTATACTTTAACTGTCACAATAGACGACATACTCCTTCTAATGCAATCCAAGCTCTTGAAGACCATATCATATCCTTGCCAGCTTCAGTAGCGGCAATATATCCGCTTCAGTTGTAGAGTAGAGTGCGACACATTTCTACAACCTCGATTGCCATGATATAGCTCCCCCTGAAAATGTAAATAAATATCCAAGAGTGGATTTTCTGTTATCAATGTCACCTGCCATATCAGCATCTGTATAGCCTTTCTAGATTGGATCAGATCCTTCAAAGCACAAACAATCTCATGTGGTACCTCTCAGGTACCTAAGTATCCACTTGAATGCTTCCTAGTGTTCTTTTCCAGGAATTTCAAGAAACCTGCTGACAACACCAACTGCGTGAGCAATATCAGGTTTAGTGCATACCATTGAATACATCAAACTTCCAACGGTAGAGGAATAAGAAACTTTGGTCATGCTTTCCCTTTCCTCTATTATTGTAGGACATATCTTATTGCTTAACTTTAGATGACCAATAAGAGGTGTGCTGACTCGCTTAGCATTCTTCATGTTGAAGCGTTCTAGTATACGCTCAATGTACTTCTCCTGAGACAGTCACAACTTTCTGCTTGTTCGCTCTCGAACTATCTTCATACCCAGAATTTGTTATGCTGGACCCAAGTTTTTCATATCAAATGACTTGAACAAATCTCCCTTCAACTTTGCGATCAGCTCTTTGTATTTTCCTACAATTAACATCTCATCCACATACAACAACAATACAATAAAGTTATTCTTAGAAAATCTTTTGAAGTTTGCATATGGATCAGAATAGGTCTTTATGTATGTTTGACTTTTCATGAATGAGTCAAACTTCATGTACCACCGCCTTAGTGCCTGCTTCAATCCATAAAAACTTTTATTCAATTTGCACACCATGTGTTTATTTTTAGCTACTTCAAATCCTTCTGCCTGCTCCATATAAATCTCTTCTTCCAAATCTCCATGAAGAAATGTATTTTTCACATCCAACTGCTCTACAAGATCTAGGCTAGCTGCTAAGCTCAAGATTGTTCAAATAGAAGTCATTTTGACAACAAGTGAGAAAATTTCGTCAAAATCAATACATTTCTTTTGTTCGAAGCCTTTAACCACCAATCGAGCTTTGTATCTGACCAACTTGCCATCTCCATCTTTCTTGAGTTTAAAGACCCACTTATATTTGAGTGGTCTTTTACCCTTTGGAAGTTCAACCAGCTTGTACATGCCATTTTTCTGCAGAGATTCCATCTCTTTTTGCATGGCTTTCGTCCATTGGTTCTTTTCTGTATGAGATAACACCTCTTTAAGACTTTCTGGCTCCCCCTCATCACTGATGAGGACATACTATATGGCAGGGTACCTGCATGACTCCACCCTTGGCCTCCCTAATATCCTCAGAAGTTGAGGTTATTCTTCTTCTTGAGTGGGGTACTCCACTTGCTTGACATCATCATCAAGTTGCTCCCCTGCTCAATAACCTCACCAGGTTGCTCCCCCTGCTCGGCAACCTCGTCGGTCCTACTTTCTACACTTGTGGGATTGTTAGAAGTATAAGGAATAGTAACAAGGTTAGAAATTATACCTTTCTTGGTCGTGTCTGTCATATCATCAGCAATTCCAACTTCACTTTCTCGGAAGACTACATCTCTGCTTCTGATGACCTTCTTCGTTACAGGATCCCACAATCTGTATCCGAACTCTTCATCTCCATATCTGATATATATGCAGGGAACAAGTTTATCATCCAGCTTTGTTCTCTGCTCCTTTGGTACATATGCAAAAGCTCTGCAACCGAACATCTTTAGATGCGAGTAGGACACCTCCTTGTTGGTCCAAACTCTCTCTGGGATATCAAACACCAACGGATCAGGTAACAGGTTGTCTGAACTGCTTCACCCCATAATAACTTAGGTAGTTTAGCCATTCTAAGCATGTTTCTCACCTTCTCCGCAATGGTGCGGTTCATTCTTTCGGCTACGCCATTGTGTTGTGAGGTTCCGGGAATTGTCTTTTCATGTCTGATCCCATAGCTCGAACAATACTCTTCAAATTCTCTTGAAGTGTACTCACCTCCATTGTCACTTCGGAGACGCTTTAGCTTTTGGCTTGTCTCTCTTTCCACCAGAGTATGAATCTTTTGGAAAACTTGAAACACCTGATCTTTGGTTTTCAAAATATAAACCCATAATTTTCGTGAAGCATCATTAATAAAAGTAACAAAATATTTGTTACCACCCATCGATTCAATTTTCATTGGACCACAAACATCAGAATATACCAAATCAAGTATATTCAATTTTCTTTCAGACGATGTCTGAAATGAAACTCTATGCTGCCAAATAAATAGTAGTCACGAGGTTTTACCGTTGTACCTTTGGCATAAGAAATGAGTGATTTCTTGGCAAGAATCTGCAATCCCTTCTCGCTCATATGACCTATTCTTTTGTGCCACAAATCTGCAGAAATAGCATTTTGTGCCACGTTCAATTCACTTTGGCATATTTCTGCATTTGTCCTGTACAACGTGCCACGAGCAAATCCCTTTGCAATCACCAATAATCCCTTAGTGAGTCTCCGCTTTTGATTTGCAAAATAGTTCTCGTATCCATCTCGGTCTAAAGCAATTTCCGAGATCAAGTTCATTCGCAAATCAGGTACATGTCGCAGGTCCTTCAGAACCAATGTGCATCCGATAACTGTCTTGATACAAATGTCGCCAATCCCCGTAATCTTTGAGTAACTTGTGTTACCCATTCTCACAAGGCCGAAATCACCTGCTACATATCTGCAAAAAAGATCTTTTACCGGTGTGGCATGGTAAGATGCCGTTGTATCAACCACCCATTCCGACTCTGGACCTGATAAGTGCATGCATTCCTCTTCCTCGTTTATAAAGAGGACAACATTATCATTATTTTGCATCATGGCGGTTGTGTTGTCGTCATTCTTCTGGCCACTAGTTTCACCTTTGCCCTTCCTTGAATTTGGGCAATCTCTTTTGAAGTGACGTGGTTGATCACAATTGTAGCAATTTCTAGCTCTTAATTTGGATCGATTCTTAGACTTTTCATGAGCTCCGAATCTACCATAGTTGCTCGAACTCCTTTGATAACTCCTGCCTCTACCTTCTGTGATGAGAGCATGTCCTTGATTTTCAGGCTTCTTTCTCATCTTCTCATTGAGTAGAAGAGCCGATGTGACATCTTTCAACTCAATAGTAGTCTTACCGTGCAGGATGGTTGTTGCCAAATTATCGTACGAAGATGGCAACGAGTTCAATAGCAAGATGACTTTATCTTCTTCCTCGATTTTCACTCCGAGATTAGCGAGCTTAGTTCGTTAAATATATTTAAATATGACAAAAAATCCATACCTTCACCCATGTGTAGGGTGTATAGCTGCTTCTTCAAGTAAAATTTATTTGTTAGCGTCTTGGACATGTATAGGCTTTCCAACCTTGTCCAAATGTCACGTGCGGTATTTTCATCAATGATGTTATTTACCACATCATCTGATAAGTGCAACGTGATTGCACTAGCAACCCTTTCATCCAAGTCAGCCCAATCTTCAGCTTTCATGGTATAAGGCTTTTTGGCATCACCATCTAGTACCTTGTGTAATCCTTGTTGGATGAGTAGATCCCTCATCCTTCTTTGCCATATTGAGAAACCGTTATCTCCGTTGAATTTTGCTACCTCGTACTTTACTCCGAATTTTTTTCACCGAGTATAGTACTACCGATACTGAATAGTACTTCTGTGAGCGAGCAAAACCTGTGCTCTGATACCAGTTGTTGTATGTGGATGATATGTTAATTGTAGGAAAAAATAAGGGGTTGATTGCAAAGTTGAAGGGAGATTTGTTCAAGTCATTTGATATGAAGGACTTGAGCCCAGCATAACAAATTCTGGGTATGAAGATAGTTTGAGAGCGAACAAGCAGAATTTATCCTTTAACATGATTTTCTAACTTTTTCATTGTTGAAGTCTTCACAACAAAGCTATGTGCCTTCAAGTTTGGTCTCTTCATATTCTTCGTCGTTTTTTGTTCTCATCATGACCTTATTCATCTACGACTTCATCCGTGAGGCTAAATGGATCCCTATTGATGAGATAGTAAGTTTTGGAATGATCATTGGTATTGAAAATTAGATACCTCTTAATTTTTTATATCTATGTTTTTCTTCTAGTTTAGTGTCACGGGTGGTATAAATTAAAATGTTGAGTCTTTTTTGTTATTTGTTTGTGGTTAAATGTGAATACTAGAGTCTTTACTTCAGAGATAATTTTCATTATTCTCTCGTTTCGCTATAGTTTCTTGGTTCTTTGAATAGCATCACACTATTTAAAATAATTTTAATTATTGCAATCTTATAGCGCTAAAAGGGCAAATATTTTCTTTTGCTCTATCTCCACCTATCTTTTATCCCACATAGTTTTTGTATAATCGAAAGTAATTACTTTATTTCACTCCGATTAATTAGATATCTACGGAAAGACTTAAACAATTATACAAAATCTATCTATAGGGAGGAAATTTCTGATTTTGTTGAAGTAAGGTTGTGTATGTCACAATTTGAAAATAAGAAATATACTATATAATTTATTTCAAGTTCAACTTAAAATTCAAAGTTCCGTTTTCCTTCTTTCTTGTTCTATTTTATTTTTTCGCTGTATAGTATATATAATCCACCTCTTTGTTATCTTCCTTATAATTACTTTTAAAATTCTTCGTTATCTAAATAACGACACAAATGTCGTAAAAGTGTCATAAATCCATGAGTTGAAATAGAAATTGTGCCGAAAATAGTTATTAGGTAGAGTATTTTATGAAACTTGAAAATATTTAATGTTTACCATTGACAACATGCCAAAAAGCCTAACGATAAAGGGAAAGAATAGATAATTTAAGATGTTATCAAATGTAGTTATGTTTAATTATTATGTATTAAATAAGAGGTAATTGCTTATAACAACACCATTGGGTAACTGGAAAATTAGTAAATAATCTACTATAATAGATTAAATTATATTGATAGTGTAAAAATTTCTTTCATTGTTAGTTTTATAAAATCGTTTACTATTTAATCGGACATTAATTTTCAAATATTAGAGAATTGATTCCTACTTGTGAAAGTTGCTAATAGATAAACAAGTTCTGCCGTTCAAGGAGGAGGCATTGGAGTTGCAAAGTGGTTGGATTATGTATTTAGTACTCAAACCATATATGCGTAAGATTTTGTTGAAATAGTATCTTGATTACTGTTATATTGACTACTAGTATTAGCACCCGCACGGATGCACGGACACTAATCATGTCAAATATTTAAGTTATTTGGATTATATGTAAATAATCTTAAAATTTAAACTTTCTCAGTAAATATAGATAATCATTGGATATTAATAATAAATACTACATGAAAAAAATTAACCATTTCTTCTATTTTCTTTTTTGATACCATTCTCGCCGGTGTCATTTGATCCTAATTAAAAATAGTGAGGAAGTAAAATAATAACTCATATTTATGGCAAAACAATCAAATGTTGAGACTATGAATAACTCTTTGGATATGACTTGACTCTTTTACTACTAATTAAACTCTTATTTTGTGTGTTGATATCTCTTAAAAAAAAAAAATTTAAAAAACTCAGTTTCTAAAACTTTATTTTTCAATAATTATTATTTTTATTATAATATAAGTGAAAATATTATCCTTAATTCAAAACTCATTTTAGCTGGCTATCTAAAAATTTAAAAAATTCTTTAGCCACTGAATGTTTTTTCTAGTATGACTCCATTTTGATAGTTGACATTAACCATGTTAAATATCTGAGTTATTTGAATTATATGAAAATAACCTTAAAATTTAAGGCTTCTAAATAATTATATATAATCATTAGATATTAATTAACAAACACTATATGAAAAAAGACTAACATTTTCTCAAATCTCATAGTGATAATTTTATTTTTGCACTATTCTCATTGGTGTCATTGGAACCTAAAAATAACCACAAAGCGAAATAATAACTCATATTTATGGCAAAGCACAAAAGTTGACACAATATAAATTATTCTTTGGCTACGACGTGACTCTTTTACTACAACTTGAACTCTTATTTGGTATGATATTATCTTTCAAAAAATATTTCTATTTTGAAATTCCAATTTCTAAAACTTTATATATATATTTCAATAATGATTATCTTTATAATGATGTAAGTGAAGATATTATACTTAATTATTATCTTTATAATGATGCAAGTGAAGATATTATCCTTAATTTAAAATTCACTTTAATCGGCTATCTAAAAATTTAAATGATTCTCTAGCCAAAAAAGCTTTATTTCAGTATGACTCCATTTTAAGTTTATCGATATCTCTAGCCACATATTTTAAATTTTTAATACCTATATATAAAAAAAATATTGTTCTTTGAATCAGTAAATGTTAAATTAGTTGATTGTTATTATATAACATTGAATATATTGTCTTAAAATTGCCAAGCAGTTTATTTTTCGACACCATACTTGGCTTAACCTAAATGCAAACTACTCAAATTGCATTTAAATTCAAATTCGAATATCATATCAGTTTGTTAGTAATAGTGATTTCTTAAAAACGACACACAATGTAAATAAAATAATATTTTAACATATCCTTATCTTATAATCTATGTATTTGAGTTGAAAAAAATATTTAAAATCGATGAGATTAGCTTCCAAATTTTTTATATTGAACAAAGATGAAACATAAGAAGAAATTCGTTGTTAGCTCTTATTTCTGGTTTTTAGATCTTTCATAAAAAAAAAAATCAATATTTATTTTCTTTTATCTTATTTTTTTTATGTCGTTCTTTCTTTTGTTACAAACAAATAATTGATTTCACTATAAAAGGACGAGTTTTAATAGAAATTATCTATATAAGAACTTTATTTATATTTTTAGTCTTTGGGTGAAATTCTTTCATATTTTTCTTTTGGCTTTATCTAATCAACCTAAATAGGTGCTCACCCGACCACTTAAATTAAAAAATTGAAGAATGTGTAATTTATATATAATCCATATATAATATGTATATAATCGTGTGTTGTCGGTATATCATCTACTTATATTAGCTATAAAAAGTAAACAATAAATCTGGCCGGATATTTATGTAAATATTCCATAAGATTTCGGTTTTTTTAGTTTATCCATGATATGACTTCTATTATAATAATTTTAAAAACTCTCTACTAATGTTCAAAAATATCTTATCTTTTTATTATCTTTGAAGTAGAAAAAAGTAAAGAGTTTTTTCGAAATAATTTGTTTACATTTAAAAAAACAATTCACGCCATACCAGTTTTTTTTTAAAATATACTCTTTGTTACACTTGAAAATCGCTATAGAAACTATCAATTAGAAACCAATATCTCTCTTGTTGAGTTTGAGAAAAAAAAACCTTTCACATAATCTAATGATTCAAAACTAATATTCTTCAACGAAAATAATATTATACCCTTGCAATATTGGCTTGACTGCAGCTAAATGAAGGGGTTTCAGCTTATACCCTTCAATTCCTAGAATGTGCTAAATTAAAATTAATGATAGCAATTGTATAACTAAAGTTTTGTTATTTGTTTGATGTCCATTTATACAAATTGACTCTTTAAACAAATATTCTTGAAAAAGAAAACACAAAAATAACTTTTTTTTTAATATTGACTGATTTTGGTGATGTTTCTTTCTCTGGCATGTATGTTTACTTTATTATATATGTAAGTAAACTTTTATTCGATTTTTAAACTCTTTTTTGTTATTTGGATAAACATAGACGTGTACCCTATATATTATATTTATTTTAAAAGAAATTCGCTTTATTCAAATCTAGCTACAATGTTTTAAAGAACTATAATTATAGGGTTTTAAATATGAAAGAGTTTTGTAGTTATATGGAGTAGTTTTTTATTGCCAGAGGAGAAGTAGTATTTAAATAATTAGAAAAAATAACAAAAGTTCCTAACATAATTGCATATGATCATTAACCGGATTAAGTATGATAACATGATTAAAAAAAGATAAATTTTTATTTTTAATTTAAATTCAAATTTTAAAACTTAATCTATAAATTCAAAATTATCTTTTAATTCGAATATATATCTATAAAATATTTGTATTTGACTAACATAGTCTAATATAGAATAAAATTACCATATACTCTTGACATTTATTAGCTTGTCACTTGGCTTAACCATAATGCCAATTATATATGGTAACTTTATTCCTTTAATATATATGCCAATTATATATGATAACTTTATTCCTTTAAAAATATACTAGTATTAGCACCCGCGCGGATGCGCGGACACTAACCATGTTATTACTTTGAGTTATTTGGATTATATGTAAATAATCTTAAAATTTAAACCTTCTCGATAAATATAGTTAATCATTGAATATTAATTAAGAAACACTACATAAAAATGATTAAACATTTCTCAAATCTCCTAGTTATAATTCTATTTTTCTTTTTTGGTACCATTTTCGCCTATGTAATTGGATCCAAAAAATAGTCACGAAGCAAAATAATAACTCATATTTATGGTAAAATAATTAAAGGTTGAGACTATGAAAGACTCTTTGGATACGACTTGACTTTTTTACTACTGCTTGAACTCTTATTTGGTATGTTGATATTTTTCAAAAAATATTTCTATTTTAAAATTTCAGTTCCTAAAACTTTATTTTTCAATAATAATTATTTTGTAATAATGTAAGTGAAAATATTATCTTTAATTCAAAACTCATTTTAGTCGGCTATCTAAAATTTAAAAAATTCTTTTGCCATTGATTGTTTTTCTAGTATGACTCCATTTTGATATTTGACATTAACCATATTATATATCTGAGTTATTTGAATTATATATAAATAACCTTAAAATTTAAACCTTCTAGATAATTATAGATAATAGTTAGATGTTAATTAAGAAACACTACATGAAAAAAGGCTAACATTTTTTCAAATCTCGTAGTGATAATTTTATTTTTGCACAATTATTATTGGTGTCATTGGAACCTAAAAATAGTCACAAAGCGAAATAATAACTCGTATTTATGAGCTATGGCAAAGCACAAAGGTTGGCACAATATGAACGATTCTTTGGTTACGACGTGACTCTTTTACTATCACTTGAACTCTTATTTGGTATGCTATTATGTTTTAAAAAAATATTTCTATTTTGAAATTTTAATTTCTAAAACATTATCTATATTTCAATAATGATTACCTTTATAACGATGCAAGTGAAGATATTATTCTTAATTTAAAATCCACTTTAATCGGCTATATAAAAATTTAAATGATTTTTTGGCCGGTGAAACTTTATTTCAATATAACTCCATTTTGAGTTTATCGATATCTCTAACTACAGATTTTGAGTTTTGAATATCCTAAATATACAGATTTTTTGTTCTTTGAATAGTTAAATATTAGATTAATTGATTGTTATTATATAACAACAACAACAACAATTGTCTTAAAATTACCAAGTAGTTTTTTTTCGACACCATACTTGGATTAACCTCAATGCAAACTACTTAAATTGCATTTAAATTCAAATCCGAATATCATATCAGTTTGTTAGTAATAGTAATTTTTTAAAAAAATGACATACAATGTAAATAAAAATAATATTCTAAGATATCCTTATCTTATAATCTGTGTATTTGAGTTGAAAAATAATATTTGAAATCGATGAGACCGGCTTCCAAATTTTTTACACTCAACAAAGATGAAACAGAAGAAGAAATTCGTTGTCGTCTCTTATTTCTAGTTTTTAGATTTTTCATGCATTTTTTTCTATATTTATTTTCTTTTATCTTATTTTTTATGTCTTTCTTTCTTTCTTTTGTTACAAAGAAATATTTTATTTCGTAATAAAAGGATGAGTTTTAATAGAAATTGCTTACATAAAAACTTTATTTATATTTTTAGTCTTTGGTTGCAATTCTGTCATATTTTTCTTTTGGCTTTATCTTATCAACCTAAATAGGTGCTCACCCAACCACTTAAATTTAAAAATTTGAGGATGTATAATTTATATATAATTCATATATAATAGGTGTATAATCGTGTGTTGTCAGTATATTATCTATTTATATTAGCTATAAAAAGTAAATAATAAATCTGATGGATATTTATATAATAATCCATAAGATTTCGGTTTCTTGATTTTATCCATGATATGACTTCTATTATAATTATTTTAAAAGCTCTCTACTAAAATTTAAAAATATCTTATCTTTTATTTTAAAAATTACATTTTAATTTAAAAAATAATCCCATTTCGAAATAATTTGTTTACATTTTATAAATAACTATCTCACGTCATACCAATTTGTTTTTAAATATACCTTTTGTTACACTTGAAAATCGTTATAGAAACAATCAATTAGAAATAAATATCCCTCTTGTTGAATTCAAGAAAAAAAAATCTTTCACATAATCTAATGATTCAATACTAATATTCTTGAGCGAAAAAATATACTATACCCTTGCAATGTTGGTTTGACTGCAAATATATGAAGAGGTTCATAATATACCCTTCAATTCCTAGAGAGTGTTAAATAGAAATTAATGATATCGATTGTTTAGACAAAGTTTTGTTATTTATTTGATGTCCATTTATACAAATTGACTCTTCAAACAAATATTTTTCAAAATGAGAAAAAGCAACTTGTTTTGAATTTTGACTGATTTTTGTAATGTTTCTTTCTCTAGCATGTAGGTTTACTTCATTATATATGTAAGTAAACTTTTATCAACTTTTAAACTTTTTTTTTTTTGTTATCTCGATAAACATAGATGTGTACCCTATATATTATATTTATTTTAAAGATTCACTTTATTTAAATCTAGCTATAGTATTTTAAAAAATTATAATTATAGGATTTTAAATGTAAAAGAGTTTTATAGTTATATACATTTTTTTGTTGTTGCCAGAGGCGAAGTAGTATTTAAATAATTTGAATTAAGATAACAAAAGTTCCTAATATGACTGCATATGATCATTAACCGAATTAAGTATGATAACACGATAACAAAAGATAAATTTCTTTTTTATTTTAATTTAATTTAAAAACTTTATCTATAAATTCAACATTATATATATATATATATATATATGTGTGTGTGTGTGTGTGTGTGTGTGTGTGTGTATTTGACTAACATAGTCAAATATAAAATAAAGTTACCATATACTATTGGCATTTATTAGCTTGCTACTTGGCTTAACCACAATGCCAATTATATATGATAAATGTAGTATTTAAATAATTATAAAAAATAACAAAAGTTCCTAACATGATTGCATATGATCATTAACCGAATTAAGTATGATAACATGATAAACAAAAAGATAAATTTTTATTTTTAATTTAAATTCAAATTTTAAAACTTTATCTATAAATTCAAAATTATCTATATATATATATAATATTTGTATTTGACTAACATAGTCAAATATAGAATAAAGTTACCATATACTATTGATATTTATTAGCTTTCCAGTTGGCTTAACCACAATGCCAATTATATATGGTAACTTTATTCCTTTATATATATATATATATATATATATATATATATATATATATATATATATATATATATATATATATATATATATATATATAGATTTTCTTGTAGTATATATTGTGCCTAAATCCACGATCCTTTTTTCTATAACTGACATGGAACTTAAATAGTTTAAAATTTTTGAAGCAATAAAATGAGGAAAGAATATTATAAAAATGATGAAGCATATTAAAATCTAAGTTAACAACTTTATGGAGTATTAGTGAATAGCGAAGCCAATAACTGCCCTTTCTAAATGCTAAAGTCTTCTATTTGAATGGTGTACTGAGTATTTATTATTTATTGGAAAATGAATTATTTACATCCACAATTATTTAAACTCTTAATATGACATCAAAATAATAGTTCTATGCAATAAAGCACTTATTATTGTGAAAACAAAATTAAATTACTTAAAACGCAACAAAACCGTTGAAATTGAGTTCTTGGCAAACTACATTATCATATAATCTGCAACTTTTTAAGATTATTTTAAAGAAAACCCACTTGTGCACACAATTAAGAAATTTCCAAAATAAAACAAAATCCAATCGTAATCCGAAAGTCAAATTTCGTGTAAACCAGTTACCGGCTATTTTCGGTTAACCCCCTCGATCACCCTCTGTTATAAATAGATCAAACTCTTTTCCACCTCTTTCACCAGTTGCTCACAATTCATTAGAGCAAAAACCAAAAACAGAGGAAAATGGTTCTGCTAACACCACCACGAACTCCGGGCCGGGCCACGGCTACGGCGATAGCGGGCTCGTCAAAGCGACTTATGGTGAACTTTATTGGTTCGATGTCTTTGTTAGCTTTGTGGTTGAAAAAAGCTAGCCGAGGAATGAAAACCCAAAAACTCGGGGGCGATTCGCCTAAATCGCCGTTGGCTAAGCCGAAGAAGTTTTTCGCGACGATTAGTAACAAGGCGATTAATTTGAGGCACAAGAAAAAAGCGGAAGGGGAGCTGGTTGATGAGGATTTTGGAGATGGAGGATTGTGGCAGAGAGGTATATTAATGGGGGATAAATGCCAGCCGTTGGATTTCTCCGGCGTGATTTATTATGATAGCAACGGGAATCGTTTGCCGGAGGTGCCGATGAGATCGCCGAGGGCAAGTCCATTGCCGAGTTATCTTTACGCTTCACCAAAGTCCGCAGAAGTGAATTAGAGAAAGTAAGTTTTAAAAAAAATTTTAGCATCAGTATTAGTTGATGTTCTGCTTAGGTTTCTGGTGGCATGTAGTTGAATTTGGAAAATATTTAAATCTTTTTCCTTTTTTTTTTCTTTTTGTTTTTTGCCTTGATGTCCAGCGGTTTGTTTGGTTTGGGTTATAGGAGATATGGGCACCCTGGACCTGAAAGATGTGGTGATATATGAGCTATGCTAATTTTCCATTAATCTTGAAAAACAGTGTATAAAAAGGTTTTGAATTTGGTGGAATAAGCTTAATTTGAGCTGTTTTTGCTTTGCTGGGAAATTAGTTGCTATGAATTTTTAAGTTTGTGTGTATTAATTAACGGTATTATGTTCACTTGTTGTCAATGGTACCAATTTATAGACATGATCGAACTGCTTACCTAGTGCCTCGTTAGTTAATCGGGTTCGATGACCTCTCTTCCCAAATCATAGGTCCGCCTTTGGTTGGGTGGACGTACTCTTCACCCTCATATCCGACCTATGAAAATGGACTCACCTTTGGTGAAGAGCAAAGTGGAATTTTTTGATGCTAATCCGAATTAGGCGACCCCTAAAGCAATATCCAAGTCTAATGGAAAACAAAACAAAAAAATAAATTCTGCAAAATTAATATAGTTCTCCCTCCTATCTCTAATATAACATTTTTGTTATTAGCTTCTTAAGAAAGAAAATGATATCTTTATATATTTGAAATTAATTTAATTTTAAAATTTTATTTTTTCTTAATGACATGTTTTTATTTATATCCGTCGAAGTCTCACGATATGTTTAAAATTACAAGCTTTAATATTTTTTTTAATTCGGTAATAAATTTAAATTATGTCACATAAATTAAAATAAGAGAATGTACGTTATGGGTGATGATGATCTGAGCATGCCAATTTCTTTTCCTTTTTGTCTCCGGAAGAAAAATGAGGCAATGGTAAAAAGGTTGAGGTCTTGTACGAACTTCTGTCTAGTTCAACAAAAAACTATGGTTACGCTTGCAACCGTTGCCCCATACTTGCCTTTGTCGTCGCACTTAATCTATTCGAGAAGGCAAAGTTGATTACGATTTACAGGAACTGTAAAAGTAGTTAATGTTTAGGATCACTTGCCCGAGGCAGAAACGGATATAGGATTTAAAATTTATGAGTTTAACCTTTAAGATTCTTAATATTGAACCCGTTATATTTTTAAAGTTATGGGTTCATATCCACTCGTTATTGCAATTTTAGTAAATATTTACGCATAAATTTATACACACCATCAAAAGTTATGAGTTCAATTGAACCCGTCGAAATTACACTATATCCGCCCTGCTTGGATGCATGTTAAAATTTTATGAGAAGTTGTTGCTTCTCTCTCTTTTTTCCTTTTTCAACTATTTATGCTGTTCCTCAAAATATAGAAAAAAAAATAGTTTTTGTTTTCAATATGTAGAAGTTGCTCCATCTCAAAAGGCCACATTATTCATGTCTTAAAATTATATTACTACTACTATTGTTATGATATACGCTTGAGGGGCTTTCTGAAGCGTTGATACTTGGTGATTAAATCGTTTAAAATAATTTCAGAGGAGACAAGAACATTATCGAAGACATCACCAAGGGTTTTGATTCCCTTTCAAAACCTACGTACACATTAGATAGCCATTATCAATTGCAATAAAGAAAAATATAAATCAAACCGATGTATGGAAAATTAAGTTCTGCTTTGAAAATATTTGTACCGAAATAAGTAAACTTTCTCCAGTCATCAGCCGCAATTCTTTTTTGTTAGGAATAATTGCGATTAAGTAAGTGACCTGGTCAACTTAATACTTGTATAATAGAATGAATTAAAATAATAAGAAAGTGACACTCTCTCATGCGAATTTCAGTATAAGGTAAACTGTGGTTGGAATTGAATGATTCAACTTTTCTTCTGCTACTTTTTTCTTGTTAAACAAAGCATCATAATAATGGACTTGGTCTGCGGGAAAATCTGTGAACACTAGCCATGTAAAATATTAAATTTTTAAAAAAATGAAAAATCAGTATCAAAATTCTGCGTTTTGAGAAGACCAGCTAAGGAACGTACAACCACAGGCCATTGATGACATTAGATCAATCTTTCCAGTCAACTATATATGAAAGCTCACACAAATTACCAATGGGCATGAGTCATGTCATGACTTAGTCCAACTGCAATTTTTTTCTTTTTTCTTAAAACAAGAAATATCTAAGGTCAAAGTCGATTTGTGTCGCATACTTTTTTTTTCGTCTCCTAGACAGTATTAGCTATTAAGCTAGTCATAATTCTTACATATTCCGAAGAATGGGCGGATGCAGCTTTTGCGCCGTTGGTTTATGGAACCCAATATTTTCATGCGGAAAATGAATTTATGTATAAAAATTTACTAAAATATATATCAATAAGTAGTAAATCACGTATTGCTGATTGTCAGTGTGTAAAAGCTTCTTCTTGATCAACTATTGCTATTGAACAGAGTACATGCAACTGGTGAATGTAAGAGAACTTGTGAAGGGACTTCAAATCAATCCAATAAAAACTCTGGAATTTACGTACGGGTCAACTCCACCCCAAAGGTTAAAAAAGTACTCGCCCTTTCTATTCTATGACGGTATTTAATAGGCAAAATATATAAATTGGCACCTGAATTGTACACCAAATATCTGTCACAAGCTTTTTGAGGACACATATATCATATTACACACGCAAATTTTTAAAATTGTGCCTAATACACATTACTTTTGCCAGATGGCACACATGTGTTTAATAAAAAAATGAGTGCGTCAAACCAATGCATTATATGTCCAAATCCTTATATAAGCACACGTGTCTAAATCTTATTTGTCCCCTTATTTTTGTTAATTTAATAATTACATGAAAAGAAAAAGATATCCCTTCTTCACCATTTGGAGCCCTTGTCGTCCCCGGAATCCGGCGACAACCGTAGCCTCCTCATCTCCTCTCTCTTGCATCTCCTTTAAGAAGATGCCAGCCATAACTCATAATGCCGGCAATGACCTCAAGCAACGAGCCGAGAACTCCATTGCCAGGTCGTTAGTTCCATTGTTAGTTCGTGGTCGACGAGCTCAGATCTTCTCCGCGTGGGTGGAGCTATTAGATCTTTCCGGCAAGCTGGTGTTCTTCGTTCAAATCTGGTCTCGTTTGGTTAAAGAAAGGCAAACGACGGCGACCTTCATTTTCCGGCCAATGTTACAGTGGCAAACCCATCGATAACAATGGTGATTCCACAGCAAACAAAACAAACAAAACCTAGAAACTGAAAAATGGTGAAAATTTTATAGAGTAAGGAGAAATAGTATAGTAAAGAAGAACAAGGATGATGAAGAAAGTGGGTCTTTAAAGAAAGAAGAATTTAAGTATGATGGCTTTCTCCCGGGGGAGAAAGAGAGGAGGAAAGAGAAATCGGTTTAAGTGTTTAATCTTTTTTTAAAAAAATTATTAACACGTGTCATGACGTTATTGGTGCGTGACACTACGCTTATTCTCAAAAATTGATCAAGAAAAAAGTGGTGTGTACTAGGCATAATTTTGAAAGGTTGCGTGTGTAATATGATATTATCCTCAGAAAGTGTATAACAGAGATTTGGGATATAGTTGAGGTGCCAACTTATGTATTTTGACTATTTAATAGCATAAGAAGTGTAGTCAGTTTAATTATATATCATACTATTGATAATAGGAAAAAGATATTGAACTAACAGTAGAAAACTTAGCTCCCATTTGGACATTTCTTTTAAAAAAATTGAAAATATTTTTTATTGAAGAAATTTAATCAGTTTTTGAAAAAAACAAATTAGAAGAAAAATTTTCAAGTTCCAAAAATTGATTTGCGCTAGTACCTTTTAGGTGAAAATCTTTTTCTTTCACTAACAAAATTTTAAATTATTTTTCAAGTAAAATGCATAAAATGCTTATATGCAAACACAACTTCAACTTTCAAAAATTATTTTTCTACACAACTTTAAAAACTCTTTTTTTTTTAAAGTTTCAGCCAAATTTATGTCCAAATACACTTGCTTAGTTTGACATAAAATATCACATAAAATCTAAATTTAAATGCCATGCATTTGAATTTCTTGAATACCATCAGAGGGGTTGCTCTGATGGTAAGCAACTTCCACTTCCAACCAAGAGATTGTGAGTTCGAGTCACCCCAAAAGCATGGTGGAGAGTTTTTGGAGGGAAGAATGCCGAGAGTCTATTGGAAACAGTCTCTCTACCTCATGGTAGGGGTAAGGTCTGCGCACACACTACCCTCCCCAGACCCCATTAGTAAAATTATACTGGGTTGTTGTTGTTATGATAACTGTATAATATAAGAATAAAGGGTGTCAAACATATTTGAAAACGTTTCAAACTAAATAGCCTTATAAATTCAAAGGGAAGAATGTAAAATAGACTATAACCAACTCTTGTTCCAAAAGTAGTTCTTCGTGAAAGAGTGGGACACCGAAAAAGCAATTGATGCTCAACGTTTTCACTTGTTGGTTTGAGTAATCAGTTGAAGAACTTTTGAAGGAATTAATCCGAATATCTTAGTACGTTTAGACATCTAGCTAAATTTTAATGGTTTATTGCAACTGTTCTTTGCTGGAATAGGGATGATACGTGTTATGCAAACTCGGAAAGAATGTTCATGACTGGACAGGAAACTAATCACTATTGTTTGTGGAGGTCATAGTCACCTTCATTTATGGAATTAGCCATAAAACAAATTCTTGTATGTCTGCTTTTTTATGGTGGTATAGCTTTTTTTAAAGGGACAAACTACCAAAAGCTCCTTTCAGAATTTTACCACGTAAAAGAGCTAAATTAGTCAATTTCTCAAGAAAACGTATACATAACTACGGCCGTGCATGGATCGGATCGGATCGGATTTAGCATATTTTAAATTGAAATTTTGGATTTCGGATTCTACAAAATGGAATCCGAATCCAATCCGAATTAATATCGAATCCGATCGAATTTTAAAGATTGGATCGGATAAATATTTCAAATTTTCGGATTGAATTATATGTATTATTAAGGCTACTACTAATCTAATCGGCTAATGCATCTGCCTTATCTGCTTCTTTTGTGTTTTGTGCTAATACAAATATCTTTTTGCTTTTCATCCCTTTTATCATCATTGCATCTCTAAGAAAATATTTTTTTGGAGGTTCGAGTTAAATATTTCTTTGGAGGTTCGAGTTGTTATGCCTCTAAGTTGCAAAATTCATACTTATATTTTCTTTGTAGAAAAGGCAATACAGCAAGAAAAATTCATGTTTCTTCAATTATGAGGGTACTATGGTGCTAATGTAGCTAAATCCAATAATTGTAAAGGTAATAACTTGGATGAAGATGTAAAGGAAGTACTGGCTATCCGAAATTTAAGTTTAGTATTTATACATGCCCTAATAATTTCAGATTTCGGATCGGATCGGTTAAAATTATACCAATCCGATCCGGATATCCGAAATTTTAATAAACATAATCCGAAATCCGATCCAAATATTCAAAATTTAAAATTCGAAATCCGAAATTGAACGGATCGGTTCGGATTTCGGATATCCGATCCAAATGCACATCCCTATACATAACAGTCGAGCTTTAGATAGTTGTTCTTCCGGAATTGTCATACAAATTGTCGTCAAATGTAATTTGATTCAAATGTAAAAATCAAATACATTTATTTGAAACTTTATTATACCTGTATACGAGTAAAAATCGGGCTCATGATACACTCCGGCCTTCATTAGGGTAAAACGGGCTCAAAGATGATCGCAAAGGATCGGGATCGAAGTAAAGGTCTCATCGAGTCAGAATCCGGGGGCACGTTGTCTGCCTTCGAAAATATCAGGGTCATGAGTCGAGATCGATCCAAATCGTCGAAGACTTTGGGTAATCGAACACGACCAACAGAAGGCTGTAATATCCGCGACCGGCCGAATATCACGGCGTGGATCTCGGCATGTATCGATGAAGATCCGACAATCCGTTAAACAAAAGATCTTTTACCTTTTATAGAGTTGTACTTAGAGTAGGATTCCCCTACTATATAAAGGGGGTATGATAATTCATTAAATACATTGTAACACGCATTCCAAAGCAATATACTACTATTTTCACTATTATTGTAAGCCTTTTCTCTCCTTCATGAAAGTTGTCCACTGTGAGCCCCGATCAAGGGTGAATGCGTCACTGAGGCTGGAATCCTCCTCCTCGCGTGGTTTGAATTTACTATATCTTTACTTGTCCATTCTAACTCAATTTATCATTTTGTATCAAATTAATCCGCATATGCTTAAAATCACTTACAAATTTAATTGTTATCTGATTTTGAGAGTAAACAGTTTGGCGCCCACCATGGGGCTAAGGATAATAGTGGCAATTTGATACAAATTTCCACAACACACCCTATTTCACACTTGTTCTTTGAAGTGTCTTTGATTTCAGGTCTAAGTTTAAAATGTCGAACTCCCAATCTGCCCCTCTAAACACAGATGCTGAGTCTAGCCACCATGGCGAGAACAACAACATAGTGCCCAGTAACATGCCCATCCCAATAGAATTTCGGTCGCGGATCCGATCAGCGCCAACTCCATGTGGCCATTAACACGAATTTGCCTACCGGTCTTGAGAACAATGACTGCGGGGGAGTCCGATCGGTAGTCCAAAATACTCATGACGGTGTAGAGGATGGGATCAATAAGGGTGATTTTCAAAATTCTGTAGGCTCAGCAGACAGAGATAGCCTAACTGTAGAACCAAAGCCGCGCTCCCAATAGAGTTGAGCCTGAACCGTCCCGGGAAAACACTCGCAGAAATGAACCAAAAACAGATAGGCCAAGCGAAGTTGAACCCGGGACCAACCCTGAGATAATAAACATGCTCCGTGAATTGACAAAACGGGTAGAAACGGGAGAAAATAAGATCAAAGCCAACGACAAGAAGATAGAAACCTACAACTCCAGGGTCAACCAAATCCCCGGAGCACCACCGATATTGAAAGGCCTAGACTCCAAAAAGTTTGTTCAAAAATCTTTTCCTCCGAGCGCAGCTCCGAAGCCGATCCCGAAGAACTTTCGCATCCCTGAAATTCCTAAGTACAATGCAACAACTAATCCAAATGAACATGTGACCTCATACACGTGCGCCATCAAGGGGAACGACTTGAAAGATGATGAGATCGAATATGTCCTACTGAAAAAGTTTAGAGATACCATGTCAAAAGGAGCTATGATATGGTATCACAACTTGCCCTCCAATTCTATTGACTCATTTGCTATATTTGCAGATGCTTTTGTAAAAGCGCACGTAGGAGCCATCAAGGTCGAGACCAGGAAGTCAGACCTTTTCAAGGTAAAGCAAAGAGATAACGAGATGCTTAGGGAGTTCGTGTCAAGGTTTCAAATGGAACGGATGGACCTGCCGCCTAGAAAAGACAATTAGGCCGTTCAGGCCCTCACGCAATGACTCAATACTCGAAGCTCATTGGCTTCACAGCAGTTAAAGCTAAATCTGATAGAATATTCGGCTGTAACTTGGGCCGATGTGCAGAACTGGTACCAATCAAAAATAAGGGTCGAAGACGATCAGCTTGGGCCCCTTCCGGGTCTGTTTACCCCGTCCGAGCTAGTGACAGATCCAAAAGAGATATTGATCATGAACCAAGGTCAAGTAGAGATCGGTATCAACCGTACAACGGTAATCGTAGGGGTAACGGGTCTGAATAGAATCCTGTGAGAAGTGAAAGGAGAAACAACCGAGGTCAAAGTAACCGGGGGCTTATGAGCAAAAACGATTTCGACAGGCCCATCGGGCCTAAGGAAGCGCCGAGGTTATCAGAGTACAACTTCAACGTCGATGTTGATGTTATCGTGTCTACCATCGGACGCATCAAAGACACCAAGTGGCCTCGACCTATACAGTCTGATCCAGCCCAAAGGGATCCCAACTTAATATGTAAATATCATGGCACTCACGGCCACAAAACAGAGGATTGCCGATAATTGAGAGAGGAAGTAGCATGGTTATTCAACAACGGACATCCCTAGGAGTTCCTGAGCGATAGAGCCAAAAACCATTTCTGGAATAGAGATTCTAGTAAGCAGATAGAGCAGGAGGAGCCTCAGCACGTCATTAACATGATCATCGGTAGGGTCGACATTCTCCAGGGGTCGATGTTAAAGCGCACCAAAGTATCTATCACGAGGGGAAAATGGACTCAAGATTACGTACCAGAAGGAACCTTGTCTTTCAACGACGAAGACGCTGAAGGCATCGTGCAGCCCCATAACGATGCACTAGTAATATCTGTACTTATAAATAAATCTCCAGTTAAGCGTGTGTTAATTATCCAGGTAGCTCAGCCAATATCTTTAGATCGAGGATCGTGGAACAACTAGGTCTACAAGATGAAATCGTGCTTGCAGTCAAAGTTCTGAACGGATTCAACATTGCATGTGAGACCACTAAAGGGAAATAACATTACCGGTGAGCACCGCCGAAACCATCCAGAAAATAAAGTTCTACATGATCGAAGGAGACATGAGGTACAATGCTTTGCTCGGGAGACCGTGGATTCACAACATGAGGGCAGTACCCTCGACGTTGCACCAGGTACTGAAATACCCGACACCGGTATGGATTAAAATAGTTTATGGAGAACAACTAGCCGCAAGGAGATGTTCGTGGTCAATGAGGTTATCCCGCTATCCGTACTTTCGACATAGAAGGGTCTAAGTCCGGTGGACAAAGAGGAAATCAAATAGAAATTACCGACACCAGCCTCGATCGAACCAGAGAAGTAGGGGATGAGTTAGGACAACAACTACAGATTTCCCAGGTCTTTCATAGTCCCTGATGATTCTGATGCCACTAAATCAACAGTCGAATAACTAGAACAAGTCATATTGATCGAGCACATGCCCGATCGCAAGGTATACCTGGGCACGGGGTTAAGTCTTGAGCTCAGGGAAAAACTCATTTAATTCCTTATAGCTAACATAGATTGTTTCGCTTGGTCCCACCTTGATATGACAGGGATTCCGCCAGAGCTAACTACTCACAAGCTGAGCCTAGATCCGAAGTTCCACCCGGTCAAGCAGAAAAGGAAGCCTCAGTCTGAAGTCAAGCATGCATTCATCAAGGACGAGGTATGTAAACTCCTTAAAATAGGGTCTATCCGGGAGGTTAAGTACCCTGATTGGTTAGCAAACATAGTACTAGTCCCTAAAAAGGGGAATAAATTAAGAATGTGTGTAGACTATAAAGACTTAAACGAGGCATGCCCCTAAGACTCTTTCCCTCTTCCAAACATTGGTCGCATGATCGATGCAACGGCCGGTCACGAGATCCTCAGTTTTCTCGATGCCTATTCCGGGTAAAACCAAATTCGTATGGACCCGGACGACCAGGAAAAAAATGTCCATCATCACTAAATACGATACCTACTGCTATAACTTAATGCCGTTCGGACTAAAAAATATTGGTGCCACTTACCAACGCCTAGTAAATCGGATGTTCGAAGAGCAAATAGGAAAATCAATGGAGGTTTACATTGATGATATATTGGTTAAGTCCCTGCGAGCAGAGGACCATTTGAAACATTTGGAGGAAACCTTCAATATATTGAAGAAATACAACATGAAGCTGAACCCGGAGAAATTCGCATTCGGAATCGGGTCCGGGAAATTCCTCGGATTCATGGTGTCCAACCAGGGAATCGAGATTAATCCAGATAAAATTAAGGCCATCGATGACATCACCATTGTGGATAATGTCAAGGCCGTTAAAAGGTTAACCGGGCGCATAGCCGCTTTGGGTCGATTCATCTCGAGGTCCTCCAACAAGAGCTACCGGTTCTTCTCACTCTTGAAGCAGAAGAATAACTTCTCATGGACCCCGCAGTGCCAACACGCCTTGGAGGGACTCAAGAGGCACCTCTCGAGCCCACCTTTGCTTCATACTCCGAAGGCAGATGAACAGTTGTACCTAGGGGTGTACAAAGAAAATCGATAAATCGCACCAAACCGATAATCCGAGTCAAATCGAAAAAACCTCGATGTGGTTTGGTATTGAAAAATAAAACCCGACCATAATTAGTTTGGTTTTAACTAAAAAAAAGTCAAACCAAAACCAAACCAACCCGATAGTACATATATATAATTTTTAAAAATATTTTAAACATATAAATATTTCTTGTAATGTTATTTATAAATATTTCTTAAACTTTTTTACAGTTTTATCTTTTAACGTATTATTTCAAGTTTAGATTTAACATTCTTGTATGGTAAATAAATTTTATAGCCCATAAATGTAGTAACTCTGACAAAGTTCAAATCGATATTAATGCTAACAAAAGAAATTCAATTCAATACTAGGAATGACGATAGTGTTGGATAATTATTTTAGTTTTACATTGGTTTATAATGAAAATGCATAACTTCGTTTATCGTTTTCTTTAGTGCTTAGTTATATAATTAATATTAGTACTTATTAGCTATACTTATTTTAGCATGACCTATATAGTATTTTTAGATTATGGTAATTTTCATTATGAGCTTATTAATTAGCAATATTTGTTTTATGTAATTTTATTATTTTATCTTTGTTATTGAATAGTTTAGTATAATGCTATGACTTATCTCATATTATTGTGTTAATTTATTAGAAAGCACATTATATAGTTGTATTTACTAGGATTTAAGAAATATTTGGAGTACAAGTTACATATTTTATGTTATGAAGACTTTACCGGGAAAAAACTCGAAAACCCAAAAAAATTCGAAAAATCCGAGAAAAATCGAGATTGAAAAACCATACTTTGTTGGTTTGGTTTGGTTTATAAATTTAAAAACCTGACACCATTGATTTGGTTTGATAATTGAAAAATCTGAACCAACCCGACCTATGTACACCCCTAGTTGTACCTGTACTTAGCGGTATCCGAAGTAGCGGTAAGTGGAGTCATGGTCCGGGAAGAGGAAGGTATGCAATTTCCTATGTATTATGTTAGCCGGACTCTAGGCGAAGCCGAAACTAGGTATCCTCACCTAGAAACATTGGCACTCTCTTTGCTAAGCGCCTCTAGGAAGCTAAAAACATATTTTCACTGCCATCACATATGTGTTGTGACTACTTACCCATTGAGAAACATAATGCATAAACCCGAGCTCTCGGGACAATTGGCCAAATGGGACGTCGAGATTAGCGTGTACGATATCGAATATCGACCCCGAACTTTCATCAAATCTCAAATTTTGGCAGACTTCGTGGTCGACTTCACGTCGGCCCTAATTCCTGAGGTCGAGAAGGAGTTGTTGTTGAATTCCAGGACCTCTTCTGGAATCTGGACCCTCTTTACGGACGGTGCCTCGAACGCAAAGGGGTCCGGGCTTGGCATCGTGTTGAAGCCATCAACGGGTAATGTAGTTAGGCAATCTATTATAACTGTAAAATTGACTAACAACGAGGCCGAGTATGAGGCCATGATTGCAGGTCTTAAACTGGCTAAAAGCCTGGAGGGCGAGGTGATCGAAGCTAAGTGCGATTCCCTTCTCGTAGTGAACCAAGTCAATGGAACGTTCGAAGTCAAAGAGGAACGGATGCGAAGATACCTGGATAAGATACAAGTGACGTTACATCAATTGAGGGAATGGACTTTACAACATGTGCCTCAGGATCAAAACAGCGAGGCCGAAGCTCTTGCAAACATGGGTTCGTCAGTCGATGACGATGAATTCAACTCAGAGACGGTCGTACAACTCATGAATTTGGTAGTGGAGGAAGGCCATGCCGAGATAAACTCTACAAGCTTATTGTGAGACTGAAGAAACAAATACATAGATTACCTGAAGACCGGAAAACTTCCATCGGATCCTAAAGAATCAAGAACTCTGCGTACGAAAGCAGCCCGGTTCAACTTGTCCGAAGATGGTACCCTATTCAGAAGAACATTTGATGGCCCACTCGCCATATGTCTAGGACCGGGGAACACCGAGTATGTTTTGAGGGAAGTCAACGAGGGCACCTACGGGAATCACTCTGGCACCGAGTCATTGGTTCAGAAGATAATCAGAGCCGGTTACTACTGGATCGACATGGAAAAAAATGCAAAGGAGTTCGTGCAAAAATGCGACGGATGTCAAAGGCATGCTCTGATGATCTATCAGCCCGGGGAACTATTGCATTCGGTCTTGTCACCCTCGCCGTTCATGAAATGGGGAATAGACATCATTGTTCCCCTGCCCTGGGCACCCGAGAAGGCTCAATTTATCTTATTTATAACTAATTATTTTTTCAAGTGGGTGGAAGCCCAGGAATTTGAGAAAGTCAGGAAGAAGGAAGTTATTGATTTCATATGGAACAACATAATATCCGATTCGGAATGTCGGGCAAGATCGTGTGCAACAATGGGAAGCAGTTCATCGGCAGCAAAGTGAGCAAGCTTTTCGAGGACCATAAGATCAAAAGGATCCTATCATCGCCCCATCACTCTAGTGGAAACAGCCAAGCAGAGTCAACGAATAAAACCATACTCCAAAACCTTAAAACGATGTTGAGCGACGCCAAAGGAAATTGGAAGGAAATCTTGCCCGAAGTCCTATGGGCATATCGTACGACCTCAAAATCCAGTACCGGGGCCACTCTGTTCTCGTTGGTCTACAGTGCTGAAGCTCTTATACCGGTCGAAGTAGGAGAACCGAGTCCCAGGTTCCGATATGCGATTGAAGAATCAAACGACGAGGTCATGAGTACGAACCTATAACTGTTAGGTGAAAGGCGAAAGGCCGCCCTCATCTGGTTGGCCGCCCAAAAACAACGGATCGAAAGATATTACAATCGGAGAGCCAACCTTCGACACTTCAATATCGGGGACTTGGTGTTAAGAAAGGTGACACTGAGCACCCGGAACCCGAATGAAGGGAAGTTGTGATCGAATTGGGAAGGTACATATCGAATTTTGGAGATCACCGGCAAAGGATCGTACAAACTCGAAACGGTAAACGGTGAGCGGCTACCAAATAACTGGAACATAACCCACTTAAAATAATATTACTGCTAAGGTATGGCCCCATTCATTACCTTTCTTTAAATATATTATGCTTGGGACTAACACTTGCAGGTAACAACCAAGGAATGATGCAATTGTTAGGCCTTAGAGCACGCGTTTCACTCTTTTTTTCTTGAACCGGTTTTGTCCCAAATGGGTTTTCCGACAAGGTGTGTAATGAGGAACTAATGGATCGTTCTAACTTAGAATTGAAGACCGTCTATGAACCGGAGTCAAGGTTCACATCAACAGTATCTGATCCCTCTCTAAGAACGGCCTCGAATAACTGGGGCCATCACCATCAAGTAATGATTTTAGCAAGGAAGGAAACTCCATGCTCAGACAAGTCTGGGCTTGGTGGATAGGATTTGTTGTTAGGTCCAAACGGTCAAATGAACCGTGCCCACATAGACCACTTAAGCCATAACATGAAGCCTGTACACATTTACAATCTTGTACATTGAACAGAAATAAAATAAAGTTTCTACCTTGCAGATACATATTTTGTCTCTTAAAAAATATTACTGTATTTTGTTCCTTAAAGACATCGGGCCCAAGGGCCACCTCTGTCTGAATCCAAGAGATCACCCCCGCTCGGGCATTGCTGTCATGGACAAGCCCGGACAGCTCAGGCAACGAAGCCCGGAGGCACAAAACCTATTAGGCAATGCCCGAACTTCAGAGGCTACGGTCATCCCCATTCGGGGACTGTTATCCTGGGCGAGCTCGGATGACTCGGGGTAATAATTCCATTGGGAAACACCCGAACTTAAGAGGCTACGACCATCTTAGAACGGATCAGAGACGTTCGAGATCCGTAACCAAAACATAAGGCCTTCAAAATTTTTAAACCGGTTCAAAGGCTACCTTCGGCAAAATCATAATCTAAAAATTCTAAGTAACCAAGCCCCCACGAGTCTTAAACAAAAACGACTATTGTTCGAACCTCCAAACAAGACCTAATTATTACATGCTAAGGCATTCAAAATCTCTGCGATCGTAAAGAAAGAAGCAAAAAGAACAAGCTTGAAATTTGTCGAAGGGAAAAGCCTTGTATATATATACATAAATTTTTACAAAGGCCAAACGGCCTCAACAAAATACAAAAGTACAAAAGAAAAGAAAAATCTACAAGGCACCTAAGAAGCCCAATCTTCACGGGAGCCCGCCTTGTCACCGGAACCATCGGGATCTTCCCCATCCTCGAATACGTCCGAACCCTCGGAATCATCCTCTTCCTCGGAGTACGCCAACTTCTTGGCCTCGGCCTCGAGCCTCTTTACATTATCAATCTCGGCCGATAAATCGAATCCCCAGGCATGAACTTCCTCGAGAGCCTCCCTCCGAGATTTCCACCTCACATATTTTGACGATGGCCTTCAGGCGTTCCTGAGCTGCCTCATCATCAACTTTATACTTGGCCACCATCTCTTCAGCGTAGACCCTGGTTATTTTCGCCGCTATCTTGGCCACTTCAAGCTTCTTGGTAAGGGTATCCCGTGCGGCGACGGTTGAGCCCAGCTAAGACTGGAGGTTTCTATTTTTTGGGGCCGGGTTTCGTCTTTCTCCTTCATCGATAAAAGTTGGGCCTCTGCCGAGACCAGCTGCTCCCGGGCGTTCTCCTTTTTTGAAGCCAGTCGGTCCATCTTGCCCTTACACTCCTCGGCCATGGCCTTGACTTCATCCATCTCAGCCTGGAGCTGATCGACCTGATCAACCTTCTGCTAGACCTGTGGATTCTGACCGTTAGACACCGTGCCTAGCTCATCATCACTAACTTCAAAGATTTTAACCTGTTCCAACAGGTCGGTGTGCTCCTTCTGAGCTGCGTCCAACTCGACTTGGAGGCTCTTGACTTCTCCTTCACATTGCTTGCTGAGAAGCTTATACACGCCTCTCTTCTCAGCAAACTCTTTAACTTTGGCCTCGAGTTGACTCAGCTCATCTCGGTACCGTAGGAAGGTCTCGTGGTGGAGCATCGAGGCCTACGAATACGAGAAAAGATATTAGAATTATCAAAAATTAGTTCAAATATTAGAAGAGATATTAGAATCATGGAGGACTATCGATAATTATCTGGTTCAGCGCATGTTATGCTTCATTGAACAGGCATGGCGTGTCTACCTCTTTTATTTTGGCCTGGTCTTCTTCGTTACCAGACACCGGAGGTAACTGGCTATCCCTACGGGGGCAGAAAGGATCTGGGCATCCTCGGGAACGATGATAATGACAATCTTCTTCCGACCAGGATCTGTGCTCGGAGCGAGGAACCGATTGGTTAATCTCGGGCTCGAGCTCGACCCGCCAGCAGTCGAAGGTGGACTTTTCTTCGGCACCTCTAAATCACCCAACCCGATAAAATCCTCCGGGACGGATGAGTTTATACCATCAAAAAAGCCTCGGAAGGGATCATCCGCTCCATGGACCTCCTCATGGAATCGCTCCTTCGTCGTCCGGGCTTCATCGAACATTGATTGTGTGAACGAAGGAGAACCCGAAATATCTATAACACAGGGCGGGGCAGGACCGACATCTCGCGAATCCTCGACCCTTACTTCGGCATCAGCCTCGCGAACTTGAGGGGGATTACCTTCAATCGTTTTTCCCTCGACTGCCACCCGTTCCTCGGGGATAGATGGCTCATGGGCCATAAAGATTTCATCCTTCTCGGGCTTGTCTCTGAGCTGGAGGAGTGATTCCGAGTCAAGCACTTGGGAGCTAGAGGTTTCTTTTGGCTTACGAACTAGCCTCTTTTTCGTTTTCTTTGTCTTCGAGCTCGGTGAACTCAAGGACTTTTTTCTTTTCTTCTCCCCTTATTTGGCCCCGGGCTGTCCCGAAATACAAGAATCGGCAGGCAAGTCCTCGTCCCCGACCAGGGGCCTAAGCTCGACGGTCTTAGGCAAACCTGCACAAGAGAAGTAAAGAAAAATAATAAGAACGTAATGAGAAGAAGCCTAACAATAACTATTCGGGAAAGAAATCTTACCATGGGAACGGAACTCCCAACGGCCCTTCGAGAGTTTGCTCCACGAGCGCTCGGAGTAGGGCATCTGTGAGACAATACCTTCAACCCACTCTTTGAGTCGAGGGACAATATTTGGAACTCGAGTGACAGTTGCATCACCACGAATACCAATGAGAAAAAAAAAAGATGAACACGAAATCAGCATTCGAGGGAATGTTTTACTTACGTGATATACATTCCACTTCTTAGGGAATGGTCTGAATTCGGCCAGGATCAAATTCGAGGACCTCACCCGGACAAAACGACCCTGCCAGCCTCTATCCCAGTCCTCGTCGATGGTCAAAAATAGGGTTTTGCTGGCCCAGTGTACAAGCTTTATCAGTCCTCCCGGAAGAATCGGGGACTGTAAAAACATAGCAGATAATCGATGGTGAAGATGCACGAAATTTTATTCACAAAAAATCGGAGGAGGATCACGATCCTCCACAATGAAGGGTGAATTTGGCCGAGGCATGCGTTATACCTCTTGCAGAAGTCCAAGATGACCGGATCCACTGGGCCTAATATAAAAGGATAAATTTAAATACTCAGATATTCCTCGACATGGGTGGTAATGGCTTCTTCGGAGTCGGGGACCACGATGTCTTTATCGGCCCAATTGCAGTCTTTTCGGACCGTGGGGAGATCCTCTTCGGTGATTGAGCAAATGTATCTCGAGGCATCCTCACGCCGACCTTGTACTTAATAAGGCTTCTCGACCTTGAAGTCGTTAGCGATCGAACAACCTCCGGGAATGAACATCTTCATGGGAGGTTCAGGAGCTGGTTCATCGATAGCCACGTTAGCAACAGGTCTCTCGAGGTCGACCACATCAGAAGTAGTTTCGACAATCGTTTGGGAAGTAGAAACGACCTTTTGGGGAATAGATTTTGAGATTTTTGCCATTGTTATAGGGGAAATCTTGAAAGAGATAGAGAAAGTTTGAAAGCTGGAAGCTAAGATGTGTTGGCTAGAATGGATGATGAGTAAAAATTTCAAAGGAATCTCGAACAACCGAGGTAAAAATGCTAGAACGTGAAAAAGAGTAGTAAAATCCTGAAGGTGGGAGGGTAGACGGTTCAATGTAAAGTAAAAAGTGAATGAAAGAGGGGTTATTTATAATGGTTTCGCGACGCTTCACCTCCAGGGACAGCCGACTAACGGCTGACGTGCATTTCATGCCACTATGACATGACTGACGAGGCGTTTCGGGCTTTTTGTCGTTTATGACACGATGTATTGGAGAAGGAATCGAGATGCTCATGTCATTTTTCGTCATCTCGCTTTCCGAAAAATGAGGGGACTATCTGTATACGGGTAAAAATCGGGCTCATGATACACTACGGCCTCCATTAGGGCAAAATGGGCTCAAAGATGATCGCGAAGGATCGGGATCGAAGTAAAGGTCTCATCGAGTTAGAATCCGGAGTACGTTGTGTGCCTTCGAAAATATCGAGGTCATGAGTCGAGATCGATCCAAAGCAATATACTACTATTTTCACTGTTATTGTAAGCTTTTTCTCTCGTTTATCAAAGTTGTCCACGGTGAGCCCGGATCAAGGGTGAATGCTTCACTGAGGCTCGAATCATCCTACTCGCGTGGTTTGAATTTATTGTATCTTTACTTGTCCATTCTAACTCAATTTATCATTTTATATCAAATTAATCAGCATATCCTCAAAACCACTTACAAATTTAATTGTTTTCCGATTTTGAGGATAAACAATACCTAATACAAAACAATGAAATACTATGATCCGCTAAGATTATTTGCTCAACAGTTCAAATAAATGGAAAACTTTATATATCCATTTTCCAAGGGGAAAATCACAAGCAGATGCAGTTCGACGTGCTTTCAATAGCCTGTTTGGCCAAGCTACAAAAATCAATTTATTTTGAGAAGTGTTTTTTCTTAAAAGTACTTTTAGTGAGAAGCAGTTTGTGTTTGGCTAATTAATTTGAGAATTACTTCTGAACAACAATTAGCGTTTGACCAAGCTTTAAAAAATTACTTCTAAATGTATTTTTCTCAAAAAAGATTTTCAAAAATGTGCTTTTAGAGAGAAGCTACTTTTTTTTACTTCTCCAAAAATACTTCTACTTCTCTTCAAAAATACTTTTTTCCTATTAAAAGCTTGACCAAATACCTTAATTTAAAAAAAATTACTTTTGCCTCAAAAGAAAAATCACTTTTGACAAAAAAAAAAATTCTTTTGCCTCAAAAAAGCTTGGCCCAGTCATAGCGAAAGCCTCGAGGACCAACTATTTCTCTTGTCAATCGTTTTCTTACGAGGGTCACTGAACTTTCATTTTATTTTTTTTAATTTCAACTCGTGAGCGACTTATTATTTACTTCAGTTGATAATGTTTAACTTCTAAACACACAACAAGGTAAACATTTGTATGCTTTCTAGTTTTTGAATTATTGTTTTATTTGACAAAAATATTTTTAACTCACTAATTGCTGAACAAAATTATGTGATGGTGATAGGTGTACTAATTAGCTCGATGAGCAGAGTTTAACTGGCTCTAAGTAGCTGTGGAATAGTCGAGATTGCCACCTGTGGAACATTCCCATTCTATTATTCGTTATAATAAAATTACCACAGTAATAAAATCGTGCCATTGTTGATGAGCTTGAGGACATGTTGGATTGCAATAAATACAATAAAAAATAAGACAATGATGCTTGCCTTTTGGTCGGTTACAACATTATCATTTCAAATCTTGTTTTGCCTAGGATTTCCCAATTACCTATTGTGAAATTCCAGAGGGTAACAAAAAAGCTAAAATCCACCTTGAATATATTCAAAGAACATCACTGCATTCTCTTAAAATCAGAACATTACAGAAATCCGATTAATATTTAAAAAACAAAAATCAAAACCGTTACTGAAAGTAACATTCATGATCGAGGGAAAAAAATCCGGTTCGAGCAGCTTGTTGAGCGGTTCAATTAAGCACCGGGAGCTGCATCTTTCACTTTACTATGAAGATATCCACCGTATTCTCTAGCGTAATCTTTCACATGGCTAGCCGTATCAGCAATCCGGCTTCTCGCGTAATCAACCCGGTCTGAACCGGGCGGGTGGAATCCCCTGAAATACCTATACAGCCAAGAGAGAGACGCCAAACTTGCGACCCCAAATCCACAGACAGATAAGAATCCAGCAATGGCTATGAATAGAACAGTACCAACAGGGACCCAGATGGGGCTAGAGATAAGGACCAAAGGTGTGAAGAAAATAAGACCCAGAATAATAGCCGTAAGAGTTAAGCCAGTGAGAAGGAGCAAGATTGCCCCGGAGATAATAAGGGTCAAGAATCCGACAAGTTGGGTTGAATTTGGGACATTTTCTTGTAATTTTCGGAGAAATGATGGGGTTGTTATGTTGCTGTTGAAACCTGTGGATCTGGTTTGTGGACGGCCGTAGCTGGGTTGTTGTTCAGCCATTGTTAAGAGGAGAAGAAATCGACCGTACTGTTTGTCTGAAGGGAAAAATGGGAGAGTTTCTTTAAGAGGAAATAGAAGAAGTTTAAGAAGAGGATTAATGGAGAAAAGGATGGGGGTGATGTGACACGTGTGAGGAGGTTGGAGGTTTGAGTTTTTGAGGGGAACATGCAAGAGCACACGTGGGGAGGAGGGAACACTCCTAGATATGCTTTCGGAAATTGGGAGACCTTTTCTCATTTGGAACGTTTAACGGCTGATATTCTCAAGTTTTAACCAGATGTATTCCTTAGAATTTGATTCATAGAAATATATTTAAGAAAAGTATCACAAAATAAATCAAAATAGTATGTTTAGAATTGAATGGCCAAACAAAGGTAAGAGTAATCAAGTAACATGTTTAGATTTGAATGGCCAAACAAAACTAGGGGAAGTAACTGCTTAGATTAAACTACTTCGCAAGGATAAAATAATTTCAAGAAGCCAAAGATCAATTCCAATGTCTATAAAAGAATCATTAGCAGAAAGATGCGAGTAATAAATATTATGAGAGCTGTAGGGAGAGAGACGTGCTTGTTTAGTCTGCCACATCCACATGATTGCAAGTTTTGGCATCTAATGGTATGACCTAATGATCAATTAAGGAGGTTCGAAATCGTAGATGTCAGGTTTAAATTTTAGTAGGCAGAAAAGATTATGTGATTTTCGTACCATTGTTCAAATTTTGGTGGATAGAGTTATCGATACCTCTATTGAATGAAGGTAGGAAATAACTGTTAGAATTAATTGAGATGCGTACAAATTAGTCGGACAACAAAAGTTTAAAAATAAAATAAAAGAAAAGATAATGATTGCAAGTTTTATGAAGGAACGATGATCTCACTCAGAAAACTGCTAATGAGCATGTCCTTTACCATGTTTCTCGGTACCTCTGATTCAGTGACATTTGCATTCTTTTGGCTCGACTAAGTAGAGTTTTCAACCTTGTCCTTCTTTTAAGCATTCAAAACAGAGAAGGTGAAAGGAAGCGAAAATGAAGTTAAAAGAGCATACAACAAGTTTATGCATTTTATAAAAGAAAGCAAACCTCTAACGGAAGCCTTATGCTTTTTGGCATAGCTGATACATAAAAGACAATGGTAGATGGATCACCTTATCCCCCCTTAATGCTTTTAATTTGATAACTAAAAGACATTGTTAAAAAAGATAGAAATATTATCATCGCATAAGGATCAAAATTGTATCACTAAAAGTGGCAATTTGTTGATGCATACACACATATTACAGTACAAAGTCTCTCATGGGAGTGTTCAGGCTGGAGTTCTTGAGATCATTGTGTGATGGTTTGGTGCTTTTCTTTTTTAACTGGTTTCCTGTGCAGCATGTTTACATCTTTGTATCAGATTTCTGCATCTTGAGCGACACACCATCGCTGGTTAAAAGATAAAATATACATAAAGACAAGTTCATGCTCCAGTTTGCACATTGAAACTAAAGTAGCTGCTAATTCAACCTATCAGTTAGCAAAATTTGATAACCACTACATTGTACTTGAAGAAAAAAATGTTATGTTGAAACATAGGCAGTACAATTCCTAAGAACATGAATTCATTGTCTTGGGTTAGGCTTCTCCCTATTCAAATCTGTACACTAACAAATGATAGATCTACATATTACAGAGAACACAAGTTTGGCCTCTGATTGAAAGTTTATCAGCCATTCTATGGCCTCAATTTGGTCCTTCAGTTTCATCAATTTAAAACCTATCATGATTTCTGTTTCTTGTCGGAACATGTTGTAGTATTTTCAGCTGCTGTAGCGGTTGCCAATTCCATTAACCTCTCATAATCAACTTCAGTTGATTTATACTTCAACTTAAATCCGCCTAGCAACCATGACTTTACACAATGCGAAGCTTGGGTGCTCTCATAGGGTGTTGAGAACCTCTGCTTATCTATCTCATCACCTTTGCTACAGAATAGATCTTCAGGCGCCAATGCAGTTGGCTGTACAGCCAGAAAGTCCCGAGCCATCATCGATAGACGTGGGTAGCGCGTGTTGTTCACCTTCCACCATTCCAAGACATTTGTTGCTATTGGAGCGGGAGGCTCTGATAAATATTGGGTGAGCTCATCTGTGGCAGAGGACATACTTGACCTACGTTTCTTACGGGCAATTTCCTCTGCAAACGAAACACTCCCTCCATCTTCTAGCTCCTGTGCAGCGTAAGAACTGGTGATAGCAGAAAATTGGCTGCTGGAATAATTTCTTATGAAATAGCTTCTGGCTTCTTCCAAGTAATTTTCGGAGTTGAGATTTTCAGGAAGGAGCTCAACCTTTATTCTTGGATCAAGTATTGCAGTCATATATGTGAAGAGACTGCAAACCTGGTCGTTATAGCTTCGGACTTTTGTAGCCATTTCTTCAGCAGCACTCTTGAGCCAGTCAGGGCTGTGTCGAGAGTCTCTACAAGCAGCGATCATTTCAGAAATATGATCCATGAAGAAAAGAACCAAACCAACTGTTAGTACTTTGTTTGTGCATATGTCATTGATGGTTTTATAAAACGGTTCCAAATATACATGCATTATATTCACAGCATTCTTCTCCGCGGTGCTCAGGAGCATACTGCCTAGTTCATCATACTTCCGGACAATAGCTTCCATTGATTTACTTGCCTGCATGGCAAAATATAATTAAAGTCAATATTGATTCGTAGACTAAATGTAAAAGCAGAATCTATTTTTTGAAACTAAAAAAGAAATTTAAAAGCAGAATCTATTTTTCAAATCCCAGTTCTTGTCTTTCCTCCTTAAGATGGCCCTGGTAAATAACAAAATGATCAACAGGAACCCTAGGTTAAATACTCAAGAACCATGTTTGCTTTTATCTATTAGTAAGAAACCAACCCATAACTCAACAATGTTGGCATATCTATGTGTCTTATGTACAATTTAGTAACTAGCAGACATCCAATTGTAAATTGGATGTTAGTGAATGCTATTATTTTGGTTTTTTGGTATAAATAATTAAACAACGTGTAGAAGTTTTTTTGAATACGTTTTGCATTTTGAGAGCAAAATATTTTGAACTATTTGACTTTCATAATTATCAAAGTTCCTTTTCTTCTTTTTAATAGGTTTTGCATGTGGCTCATTATTTCTCTCCTAAGAGTTTAATGGAGGAAACCATAAAGAAGCTCAAAATGTTGCTCTCTTCTTCCTCAGTCAGGTGTAAGAATGATTTCAGTTAAGCATTGAGAACTTATCCAATAAAGACATGTTTAAGTTTTCACGTTAGGTATGCTCAAATTTTTGGGCAACAAATTTAAACATATTGTCTCATTTTCCATAAGATTGAACCCTCATTGTAGTCTTTTCAAGATAGCTTAACTTTTCAGGGTAAACTTTTATAAAACGGGTTATATGCATGTTTTTATATAATATAGGTTAGATGTGTGTATATAGGTTTGGTATAATATAATTTTGATGTATGTTTGTAACTTTTTATCTTGTTCTTAAATATTTACAAAAAGCTGGTAACTTGATATTGAGGAGCATATTTTACAAGAAAGAACAAATTCATGAAATGTCAAGAATCTTGTTCTTGATTATAAATAAGTTATATGTAGGGTGTGTTTGGTATAACGGAAAATGTTTTTCGTGAAAAATATTTTCCAAGAAAATATTTTCTTGGAAAACAAGTAGTAATCTTATTCACTTTCCAGTGTTTGGTACGCAAATTAAGGAAAATAACTTCTCAAGAGTATTCATAAATAATTTAGATACAATAAACATGAAGTCATAAACTTTCGAACCAACAACCTTTCGAACCCACAAATTTCATAAACTTCCGAACCGCTAAACTTTCGAACCCGCGAACTTTATAATTTCTAAACCCGTAAACTTCCAAACACATAAACCTCCGAACTCATAACTTTGGAACTTGTAAAATTTCGAACCTGTAAAACGAAAGATGAAAAAACTAAAACTGAAAATATATATAAAAAATATTTTTTATCCCGGGGTGCAGAAAAACGAAAAAACAGAAATTTGAAAATTACAAATAAAACTTTTTTTTTTGCGGGGTGAGGGTAGAGTGGGGTGGGTGGTGCTGAAAAACGAAAAAACAAAAATTTGAAATTACAAAAAAAATTTGAGGGGTTGTAGAGTGGGTGGTGGGAAAAAAAAACTGAAATTTGAAAAAAAAAAAAAAAACCTTTTTTTGGAGAGAGGGGGTGGGGTTAGGTGGGTGGGTGTGAGGGTGTGGGGTGGGTGAGGATGGGGAAGGTTGAGATTCAGTTTTGGAAAATATTTTCCCTTCTCTTGATAAGGAAAATATTATGAGTTCATAAGGAAAATGTTTTCCAAAACATTTACGCTAACCAAACATGGGAAAATTAGAAAACATTTTCCGTTCATACCAAACACACACGTAATGTTTTTATATTGTTCTTAAGTATTTTCACAAGCAGCTAGTAACTTGAGATTGAAGAGAAAAATTTAACAGTAAAGAAGAATACCTTCCGCGCAATGTCTAACATCTGATAATTGCCACTCCAACGAGGCGAGGCATCAAGAGGGAATTTCCAATTGCCTTCTTGATAAGCATTGCAACATTGGAGAAAATCCTGAGAAATCTCCAAGGATGTATTCATCTTTAAGACAAACTCCCTTATTTTGGAGATTATCGACTTCGTAGATCTTAGTCCATCATTTATGATTGAATTTAGAGTATGAGCAGCGCATGGAAGATAGTAAAAGGAACTCATTTTCTGGTTGTCCATGTCTTCTTTGAGTGTATGGCATGCATGCAATGCAATTGGGCTATTATCATGGGTGCAACAAAGGACTCGGTTGTCAATATTATACAGTTTAAGGACCTTCAGTAGAGCATGAGCAATTTCAGCAGCCCCACAAGGAGAAGATATGTGACAAACATCAAGGAGCATCCTCTGAAAAGACCAATTTTCATCAATCCACTGGCAAGTAATACTCATATAGAGGAGTTGCTCGTAAGATGTCCAGAAATCAAGAGTTATAGAGACCTTGGAAGAAACACGGTCCACTATCACCCTTACATCTTCCTGCATGCTTCTAAAAACTTCACAAAGTATTGTTTGGAACTTGTCCCCCGGCCAAATTTTTATTGTCGGGCTGAGAAATTTAAATGAGTTCAAAAGCCAATGTTCGTCCAATGTAGAAGGAGGAAGAGATGAGAGAATAAGCCACTTGACGAGCAACCAGTTTAAATGATCAAGCTCCAACTGAGGTATTTTGGCTTGAGGTTGAGGTTGAGGTTGAAGTTGAAGCTTCTTGGGAATAGTGACCGGTTGTGGAGCAGGAGTGGCAACATTCACTGTTATATCATATCCTGGATGGCGATTGCTGAGATGTCTTCCCAAGTTGCCTTACAAAAAGGAATAAGAAAGTCTAGGTCTACAGATAATATCCGTATTAAGCATGATATCAGAACTAATTCACCAATATTTGGGTCAATGTTTCCATAATTCCGATTCTATAGATTACATTTGATGTAGTTATAAGTTCAGCACACTTGATTATCACTTCATGACCCAATTCTTTTTTCACCACACTGCTCACTTATTTAGCTGGAAATAAGAGTTTATTGTAAAGCTCACATAAAATTAAGCATTTGTCTCACCTTAGAGAGGCGAAAAGGTTTAGACAAGAGAAATTACCAGTGGCGGTTGCAATTGAATAACTTTGTCCACAAAATTTACATCTCCTAGTTTTCCCATCTGGAGCTGTCTCAAAGTACTTGAGATACACTGATGTCATGGTCTTTTTCCTTGGTTTTGTTATAGGAGTAGCATTCCCTTTCTCTGAAGTTCCAAGTCCCACATCTATACGTTCTACGTTTGGAAGGATTGTACTTGTAGCTTCCACGACGGCAAGGGATTTTGGTTCCATATCTGTTCCAGAGAGAGCGAAAGAGAAAGAGGATCATATAAACACAGTATATGCAATAAGCCAACTGAGGTCAAAGAGCTCTGTTAACAAGTCTTAATCTCAAGTCAATTGGGGTTGGTATATGAATCTTGTATATCCACTGCTCTACTCAGTATTAAGTACAAACAAGGAAGCAAGTTCCTTTCTGTTATTGTATTCAGAATGCTCTAAACAAATGAACATATTTACTATCATAGGAAAGAATATGCATGCAAAATCATACTGGATAAAAGAATACCTTTTAAGGTCTTATAAGCAGTGTTAACACTCCAATCCATCACATTCCCAGCTCGAGTTTTCCCACTCACTGTTCCTGCAAATTTCATACTTTAATAAATTCTTAAAAGAAAATTATAATTTGTATCATAAGAGTAAAGAGTCGTAATGATAAATACCTGGAAATTCATGAGACAGAGTAGAGATATCTATTGGTTCCAAAGCTTCAACTATCTGCAAATGAATTTGGAAAAAACAGAGGTTTAATAAAGATTTGAAGAAAGGGTTGCATGCATTTAGGGTTTAAGAAGAAGAGAGTGAAGAAGCAAATCCGCTTACAAATTAGAGTTAAAATTTGGAAATTTCACTTCTCATATCAGTCTTGAATCCCATTTTGGAAGAACTTTAGAGAGAGAAACAGAAAGAGATAGAGAGAGAAAGGGGGAAAGAGAAGGAAGTAGAAACGGAAGAATGAGTTGCAGAAATGGAGGGAAAGAAAAGAGAGAGGAGTTTAGTTTGAAGTGGAGAAGGGGAAGCTGAGAAGAGAGATCTGAGACTTGTTAATTGTAAGCCGATCCCAGATCCGACTGACTGCTAGAGGAGATGAAGCTTCAGCCTTTACTAGGTAGAGCCGTCACGCCAAACGCTTTCCTCTTTTCCCTTTTCTTTTTCTACTTTTCCAGAAATTATTAGTCTAGTTTTAGTTTAGACTTATAATTCTTTTATTAAATTTTCACTTCTAATCTATATTTATCTATACTATATTAAAAGTACGAAGGCCCTTAACGAAACATCATTTACCTTTTTTTACCCTTTAAAACTAGAGTTCAGACTAAACAAAATAGTCTTTTAATTATTATCCTAATATTTATAAATATTTATTTAATTATCTCCATAATATTTAGGAATAGACATTTAATTGTTTCCCTTATATTTAGGAATAACCATTTAATTATTTTTCTAATATTTAGGGCTTCGAAATTAATTAAAATTTTAAATATTAAATCACTCCTTATTCGAACTATATACAAACTTCTATATCGAAGAATTTAAAATAAAGAAAGATTTTAGCTATATAAATTCTTTCCTTATAAAATTCATTACTTCTAAAACCAAGGATTTAAGCAATAACTCTAAGCTAAATATTAAAAACGATTTGACTTAAATATTCTCTTACCAAATATTAAGTTTGACCCTAGATGTCGTATCAATTTAAAATCTAAGAACTAAAATAAATTAAAAATAAATTTAATTTAAGGAATTTACTTAATGACAAGTAAAAGAAGGGCGGACAATACTTTTAATTAATTAAATTTATGCATTAAATCCTTCACTATTTGAATTGTATATAAATTTTTAATATTACATATATCATACGAGTTCTTTTCTTATTTAAATTATGTAAATTTTTATTTTATAACTCAAATATAATTTTAATTTAATATTTATATAATTATTTTAAATATATTTACTCATTGAGATAGGGTACACGTGCAAAGCACGTACCCTAAGACCTGTACTATATTAAAAGCACGAAGGCCCTTAAAATAGCTTTCACATTGGACAAAATTATAATTTAAATTATTTACCTAATATTTATGATCTTAAAATCAAATTAAAAAATTATTAAATTTTTTCTTATTTGAACTAGGTAGAAATTCCTAATATTTAGGACTTTAAAGTTTATTAAAATTTTACCTTATAAGAGCATTGCTATAAAGAAATGACACTAGATTTCGGCCATATTTCCTTGTTGGAATCAAATTGTAAATGTTATCCCTTCAAAGTTCAAACGGACAAGTAAATGAGTCTGAGATTCGAAAACGAATATTTCTACAGATCTTCGGTATGTTTAGGAATTCTTAAATTAGAAAGAACACGTCAATTACACATTATAAAAATAAAATATAAAAGTATACAAGTAGGTCGCCTTCCCTGCCGATTCAACTTCTCTTATTTGTCGTCAATTTTAATAATTATTTTTATTTTTATTTAAACTTATCTATCTATCTATATCTATATCTATGTCTATATCTATATCTATATCTATACTATATTAAAAGCACGAATGCCCTATCGAAATGTCGTTCGCCTTTTTTACCCTTTAATATTAAATTTCACGCTAGACAAAATCATAATTTAATTATTTTCCTAATATTTAAGACTTTAAAATCAACTAAAATTTTAATTTTAAGATCTTTCCTTATTTTAATAAGATTTTACATCCTTTCCTAGAATTTAGGACTTTAGGAATTTAAAGTTTTATTGCATTTGTCGTAAGCTTTCAAAGTTTATTAGGATTTTAAATAGGAATTCCATAATTATCAGGACGAAAATATTCTTAATATATAGAGGTACCAATTTAATGCACTTTGGAATATAAAATCCTAGTTTGTGTAGGTGTCCAGTTCCCAGCGTCAAGATTTCAAGTGTTTGTTTTATGTACCGATTTGGCTATAAGAGAGGATATTTTGAGGGCTTCATATTAGTTAGAAAAAAATAAAAGGAGGTGTTAACGATACTTTTTGAAGATTCCATATATATGTTAATACTAATGGGTCCAAGAAACATGAATTGGAATTAGATAAGAAATTTAACACCGAATATCAAAGAAGTCAGGCTAAAATTTGTCAATTGTTCATCAAAACTGTAGCCTAGAAGTTACGGCGAAAAAGTCTTGGTAAATTGGCTCTTTTATTGTTCCTCTTGTATTTTTATCTTCTAACTTCAAAATTCATAAGTTTTAAGTTGAACCGACTAATTTCTTGGTACTTGGTAGAGATGATTGTTTATATTTTTTGTTAGGTAATTTTATTTCAATTTCATTATCTATTGAATTAACTTGACATCTTAAAAGCTAATGAAACAATGTAATCACAATATATAACACAGAAGAATCAAAAAGAGTGCAAGATCAAGTTCCCAATTTCGTTTGCTAAGCCGGAAAAATCTTTGCGACAAGAGTATTACTTCTTAAGTATGTGGCGTTTATATTGATGCATCAAGTATCAGATATGCATATGTTTGTCAAGGTATGATTCTCAAAAATTATTCATCCTAGAATTTGAGATATGAATTTACTTATGTATTAATTCTTTTTTCAAGAGTCAATGACTGAAAGGTATAATTATTACTTCACAATACGCTCCTTTAGACTTTTTTTTATATATGAAATTGTTGAGTTCCTTGAGTTTAAAGGCCTCTTTTTTGATGGAGCAATTAAGATGATTATTTCGGTGGACAGTTATTGGCAAGAGATTAAAAAATATGTCAAAGTGTGTTATGCGAAATAGATAATTTTTCCTCATGACTTTACATACATGAAATTATTTTGTTCAAGGCCAGACACGTTATTTTTCTCCTTTAGGGTTCAAGATTTTCAATTGTCTTTTGCATACACTTTATTATTTTGCTAATATAGATTATAAAATCAAGAAACTCAAATAAAATATTAATCGATATTTTTATTCTTTAAAAATAGATTTCACATTGAATATTCTTATATAGTTATATCAGTAATATCTTGAAGAGTTAAGAAAAAATAATTTTTAGGACTCAATGACAAGAAACTCCCGATCCCTACTTTCTTGATTCTTTATTTTAAATTTTCGTCTAATATATATTTTATAATTAAAATATATTTTAATAATATTTGTTTATATGATTTTTAAAAAAAGTATGGGGTACACGCGCAACGCACGTACCCTACGACTAGTGTTATATTAAAAGCACGAATGCCCTTAGCAAAATGTCGTTAGCCTTTTTTTATCCTTTTAAACTAGAGTTCATATTGGATAAAATAGTAATTTGATTATTTTCTTTAATTATTACCCTAATATTTAGGAATAGTCATTTAATTATCACTAATATTTATAGAAGGTATTTGCAATTTATGAGTTCTCTAATTCCTTGTCTTTTTTTTCCTACAGGTAGCTGCAAACGAATTTAATAGGTTTGCTAATGGATAGACGACAATTTACTGGAATAGAGCTTTGCGTCTTGATTTATGCTTATTTATAGAGATTATAATACTGGCGAGATAAGTTAATTGATGAGACCTATAAAGCTAATTAAAAGCTGCTTTTGTTAACTTGTCTTCTAGATTTTAAATATTTTATTTGTTCAAATCTGACTCTTTATTACATTAGATTTTAGTTTAGTTTCTCCTTATTTTATCGAACATTTTCGAAGGGAAAAGTTTCATTATCAAAATAAAATAAAAAATCTCAAAATGGCTTGTCTTAAAATTTTCTATATTCGTTGTTGGTCTTATGCCATTATTTAACTAGTGTTTATTAGAGACGCATGATCGATCATTATACTGTTTGTGATCGGGATATATTAACATGCCAATTTGGAGGTACTAATCTATTTTTGATAGTACTCTTTTTTGTTCATGATTTGATAGTACTCAAGAGATCTCTTGTTATGAATTTCATTGTATATTTATCTAACACAATATCTATGAGTATATTACTCTCTAACTTTGATTTTTTATTTAGTCTTGCTTGCTTGGATTTTGAAAAATGTTTTAACTTTTATATTTTTATTTTATAACTTGAACATAATCTTTCATATATAATAGTTAAGTATTAATCAAAAAATTATACTCATTGAGGCGGAGTATATTGGCAAAGCTCGTAGCTCGCTGAAGCAAGAAACATATGCAAAGTAGCAAGTAAGGAGCTTTTTCAAATTTTTAGTGACAATAAATTATAACTCTAGAATCTTTTTATATGACGAGTTGGATCTTAATTAAAAATGCAATTCTTGAATCATATTGTGATGAGTTGGCATGATATGAATCTATTGGAACAAGAGGATGGAGTAATTGAGTAGATTCAAGTTTTTAAGTATTATCATTTTAAGGAACTTATATTTTTGCTTAATATTTATTTTACAACTCAAACATATGCTTTGAATATATTTATATTATTTTAAAAAAGATGTGTTCTCACAAATTTGGGTACACGCGCAATGCGCGTAACCAAAGACTAATTACTTAAAATTCACAATCAATACAAATTATTATTTAACTTTCAAAATACAACAATAATGATTTGCATTTTTCTTGGTATAAAAATAGTTTTGCTATTAAAATTTTCTTTTATAATGATGTTATTCAAATCTTTGTCGAGATAGATCGAAAAAAACCGCCTAATAATTCTTTATTTCTTTGTGTATTAGGAATATAAGAACCAACTCAAGCTTCATAACTTTTGGAGAAGCTTTCTTAGAAAAAAGAGAATGCTCACAATGAAAAGTTATTATTAAAGGCGAATAACAACAAAAATAACAATAATGAATATTTTTCAATCCCGGATAAATTGTTCAACTATTATAAGTTAGTTGAAAATATATGATTATAAAAAACTAGCACACTAAAATGAATAAGTGCTATACAAATTGTAAATGGAATTCTGCTTGGTCAAAATAAAATAAAAAGTTTGGTGCGAAGTAATTGGAATTAGAAGATCCTAGCCATCACTACTTAAGAATTACTTCAAAACTATGTTTTGTAAACTTTTCAAAGCCATTTTGTTTTTAACAGGCCCAAAAAGAACAGTAGTGTATGAAGCTCAAGCCACAGAGTTGGAGACTCTTACTTAGTGAGTTGCATCCACTCGGACTCAATTTTAAAGCCGCTATTTTCCTTTTATTTTATTTTACTCTTTTATTGTAAAATTTTATGCCTTTTCCAAAGTCTTTTATTATAAAAACTTTGACTAAAAACTAAAACTCTCCTATTTTAGTGCTTACAGGTCAGTTGATCAATTTATAAAGAAATGACATAATTTCCTTCTATTTAGTTGATTAATTTACTATTTCGCTCTACTCAAGAATTGAGCTCTAACAAAATTTTACAAATTAGCAAACTAATTTAAATATATATCTTTTTAGACATTGGAAAATAAAAGGACCCTTTATCATTTTTTTTAAAATCAAATTTATCTTTTAACAAATATTTTAATATTACTTATACTACTTGTGTAACGTAGTTAACGTTTTAAATTTCACATCCAATCAATAGTATTACATAAGTGAAACATATAAACTAACTCATGCTCATCCAATTCCCCTGTAAAGGGAAAAAAGTAGGAAAATAGTTGACAGCCAGCTAGTTCGTGTTTCTGGATTTCCAGTCGAAGATATTTACATAAATAATTGGTTGAATTTACTGTTTTTTTTTAACCAGTATATATTAATTATATACGATTATATACATTACTTTACTAATATATATATATATATATTACACATTTATAATTTTTAATTCAAACGGCTGAGTGAACAGCTATTTAGGTTAATTCTTCTAATTGGGTTACTTCATTTTAAAAGGCTCAATTCTTTTTTGAAATATTCATTGTTGTTACTTCTTTTAGGGTTATAAACAAAATTAAGAATGATATTTAATATGTTATCAAACTTTAACCTGGCAAAAAAAAAGCAAAAAAACTTATCAAAAAATAAAAATAATAGTTTTGAAAAACTGACATGCTGAAATAGGTTTCTAATACTCTTGGGCATGTCGCTAACGAGCCCATTGGACTATGCATTTTCACCACAGAAATCTTTCCTTCATCAGCCCATAGGTCCGAAGTCCAAAATATGTATAGGGTTAAAGTTGGCTCTTCTGAAGTCATACGTCGCCTTGCCAATCATTCGCTATTTTTCGCTAAAATTGCATGAATATGAATCTTCATTTACCAAATTACTATCAACTTAATGAATTTTGTAAACCTTTTTTTCTCTTTGTTCTGTGCTGTGTGAGTCAAACTGACAAATTCAACAACCATCATTGCCATAAAAATAATAATAAAAACAGATATACATAATTCCTCATCGAAATGGAAAATATTTTTTGGATTTAATCTCTTATTGTCCATCTTCTGGATCTCCTTGTTCTCCAAATAATAGCATGAGGGTCTGGACAAACTTTGTATGGAATTCTTGGTGGGCCAACTTCAGGGACACTGCATACATTATACCAATTCAATTACGAGGAATTTCCAGAAATCACTATTGTTTAGTGGCTATTAACTTCCTATAACTACCATATACATAATTAATTTCTATAGCTACTATTCAGTTGTTACGGTAGTGTATTCACATGTATTCGCGCTGCTGTATAAAAGCGCCTAAAATCAGGGCAGTCCAGTTGTACGCGCATGTATTCGCGCTGCTGTATTCATAAATACAACAGTAAAAAAAGGTCTAAAATTAGGGCAGTCCAGCTATACGCGCATGTATTCACATGTATTCGCGCCATGTATTCATGAATACAACAGTAAAAAGCGCCTAAAATCAGGGCAGTCCAGCTGCACGCGGATGTATTCACATGTATTCGCGCTGCTGTATTCATGAATACAGTTGTACGCACATGTATTCGCATGTATTCACGCTATGTATTCATGAATACAGTAACGACAATCCCTTAAAAATAGGTATGTCCAGTTGTATAAGAAAGAGGAAAAACATAAATAGTGTATTTCATGCATTATTTCATGCCTCAATGGTAGTATATACCATAAAATACTTATTTTGCTATAAAATATAAAAGGTAGCTATGAAAAATAATATTTTAAAATATTTTAGTTTATAATAATTATGGTGTATACCTTTGCTATAGGAGGTAAAATTTCCTTCAATTATCAATGGTTGGTGGGACACAAATCTTCTTTGTTTATTCCTTTGGAAAAATGACACTGTATAGCCGCTGTAAAAATAATAGCCGAAAAAATGTATAAAATTTGTATATTTTGTGTGTATATATATGTTCTGTATGTTATATACAAAATTATATAAATTTTATACATTTTTTTGGCTACCAGATGTAAATAATTTCCGGAGCGGGCTAAAAGTGATAATACCCCTATTCCTTTTAGGAGTCATTACTCATTTCATTGATGATTTATATATAATCCTCCGTCTCCAAATATTATTAAAATTCTTTATCCTCTCAGATGTAATAATAGATTGATGTATGCATAATCTTAATTTTAGATTGCAAAATATAGAAATTTCAATTTTCGTATTTTTAGAAAAGCATGTAAAAGACACTCTTTGATTTTTTGAAACAACAACAATAATATACCCATATAATCCCACAATTGGGGTCTAGGGAAGATAGTGTGTACACAGACCTTCTTGTAAAGATAGAGAGACCATTTCTGATAAACCTCGGCTCAAGTAAAGCATAATCACAACAATATTGAAAAAAGAAATATGGTAGGAGAAGCCATGTAAAAAAGAAGCAAGAAAATAAGATAACTGAAGTAAAAGAAACAACATATAGTAATAAAAATCTAAGAATAAGAAAATATGAGAATAATACTATGACTACCGGTATAGAAAAGAAATATGTTCAACTACCTACTAACCTTTTACCATAATTCTCAATCTCTACACCCTCCTATCAAGTGTCATGTCCTCGGTAAGCTAGAGATGTCCTTGAAAAAGAAAACGTTCCTTGACTTTTTGAAAGAGCGGAAAAAATTTATTCGTATCGGATGTTTTTTCCAATTCAATAAGTATATAACATGTTACTATTGAATATATGCTTATACTTAAATGCAATATTCTCATGTCAATTCATAACTAACTATGATAAATTAATACTCCATATATTTCAATTTATGTGAATCTATTTCCTTTTTAGTCTGTGCCAAAAAGAATGGCCCATTTCCATATTTGAAAATAATTTACCTTTATATAATTATTTATAGCTATACAAAATATATGTGCCTCATTTTACACCACAAGTTCAATAGTCTTCTCTTTTTTCTTAGTCTCCATGCCCAGTCAAATAAGTTCACATAAATTGTAACAGAGAGAGTATATTTTATCATAGAAACAAGAGCGTGCATTCCTAAAGACTACTGCAAGACCTAATTTTAGAGCTTGTTTGACCAAACTTGTGGGAGGCCAAAAGTATTTTTTTTTCCTTCCAAAAAGTACTTTTTGAAAAATTCAAAGTGCTTGGCCAAAATAAAAAATACTTTTGAGCAGCATCAGAAGCAACTTTTCTGCTTTTGGGGAGAATCTACAAATTCTAACTTCTTCCAAGCAGCAGAAGTAGAAACAAAAAATTAATTTGTTCAAAACAAAAATAACCTTACAATAAATTTATATTTTCTAAATTATCCCTCATTAATTTAACATTTTTCTTTTCTTTTCCATTTTCTTTTTATTTCTACTATACATTTCTTCTCTTTTTTATTTTAATCATATTTTTATTCTCTTTCTCCTATTCTCAAGAGTAGATTTTAAATTTATATTAAATGATGTATTTTGACATATTTAAATTATCATGTAAATAATAAGTAACACCAAACACTCAATGTTATTGCTTTAGAATAAGTATATTTTATATTGATTGAAATTTTTCATTTATATTTTATATTTTACTTGTATTCTCTTATAATAAATGTTTAAATTTATTTTTCTTTTCTAAATAATACTAATCTCAAATTGAAGATTTACTGTGCTTTGTCGTAATTTGATACTAAAAAGTATTTTTTAAAAAGATTGGTCAAATACAATGAGCTTGCAAAAGCACTACTCAAACGAATTGGGCAAATACAAACAGTTATTTTGCTAAAGTAATTTCGAACAAATACACTTTATAAAATAGGCCATGCTCTTAATGAGCTCAACAAATGGTTCTCTTCCAACATGAGCTGTCAAGATGACAGGTAACAAACTCATTTATTTCTTGATAGCTTTTGCTTGTACTGGAAACCCTGTCCTTAATTTCTATTGTCTACAGCTATACCATATTACCTTATTTATTCCTGATCACATCACAACTAAGGTAGCGTAATTCATTTTTTAAAATATCCAATTTATTTTACCACTTTAATATAATGGTTCCCTAAACAAAATAGAAGAAGAAAGGTTCATTTTTGGTTGATCCTTATTATCATTTTAATTTTTTAGTGAGATTATATACAAGTGTTTGGACCACAGATTATAGTATACGGAGTAGGTAACTGAATTGGATCATCAAAGTAAGAAAAGGAAAAGCAAATGGATGAGATTAGGAATCAGATTCTTACCTCAGTGAAGCTATTTCAATCTGTGAGAAGTCCATGTTGGTTGAACTGTCAGGTAAAGAAATAGTCCTTTTCCTTGTTGTGGTCAATGGTGTTGGTTGTTTGATGGCTAGCACTTTGCAATTCAAATTGCTTGCTATATTGTTCTGGGCCATGGCCATCCTATGCAAGAAATAAATAAATAAATAAAGTATCTAGTTTTAGTTCCACTATTTAATATTTCCAACATAATATAACATTGTAGATGAAGTGGTCCAAATACTGTGTAACGATTACCGTGAATTCATCGACCTTAACTAGTTTGAGATTAAACTAAATTGGTTGTTCAAGTTATTATAGGTGAAACAAAAAGGTCGTCTAGTCTAGCCGCAAGTCTTACTCATGATTTTCTAGCTCTCTTTAACTATACAATTATGTATAACTAGGGGTGGCAAACGGGTGACTTGGGTCGGATACAGGCGGGTCGAAACAGGTAATACAAAAACGAATAAATCATTCGACCTGACCCATATTTAATATGGATAGAAAATAGGTTAACTGGCCACTAAGAATTCTCCCAAAAGTGATCATATTCAAAAAGTTATGGATTTACAAATATAAAAGTTAAAGTCATTTGTTATCCATTGGTTATCTATTTTCTAAATAGATAATATGATTCATATCCATACCTGACTTGTTTTTAAAAAATTTCATTATTCAACCTATTTTTAATGAATAATATGAATAAATAACTATTTTCTTTTATCCATTTTGCCACCACCACCGGATGCAACCGAACATTTCTAATTCCATGACCTATGGGTTAGTGTCATAGTTTCCACCACACAATACAAGTGGTTCTTGCTTCATAGTTCCACCCCATTTGTTGTCAAATATGTTAATGTAAATAGGTTAGCAGATAGGAATTGAAAGGCTAGTTAGGTTTCTAGTTTCACAGCAATAATTGTGTTTCTTTCAATGATCAACTGTCCACGTGCACAAGAATTTGAGATCCCAAAATAAATTTTAAGGAAACGTTATTCTGAGGATCATCTGATACACATGAATCAAAAATTAAGCAGTTAAATAATGAGTACACTGTTGCATGAAACGGCCGGCCAATGAGCAGTGACCGAAACGTGGCAGAGTAGACGAGATGGCCAGTCTAGCACAAATCTTATTCAGCAAACAACATCAAATATTTGTTCCATTGACAATTAATAATTCATAAATCCTTATCCGAATAATGTAATAAAATTCGTAAAGTACTCCCTCCGGTCTACTTTAAATAATTTTCTTTTTGCTCTTTTTACACATAAAAAAATTCTTCTTTTAATATTAATTAATAATAAAATTGACCATATTAACCTTAATTTGTTCATTTGAAATATAACAAACTACTCCTAAGCTCTTTACTTCAATGACAACTTTGAAAAGAAGAAGTTAATTTCTTCTTAATATTTAAAAAAATTAAATATTATGAATCACAAAAAAAAAAGGCAAAAAATTACTAAAGTGGACCGGAGGGAGTATTAAATAGTTAAATACATCCCGAACTTTTTTTTTTTGATAACCGTGTCCAAGCAGCTTGCACCTCCCACCAATAACGATTAATTTTACAGGATATCTGCTACCTCCCATCAGTAACAAATACCAAATAACTTTATCCATCAAGGCTTAAATAGATAAAAAGAAATCACCTAATATTTTTTATTTTCAATGAAAGTTAAACCTGAAAGCTTATGGTTCTAATCTACTTCATTAACTATTAGGCCACACCCTCGGATGATGAAATGTGACTTACAACTATAATTACAAGAAGTGCCTTCGAACCTCTGCTCCAAGTAGATTAGAACATGTAATTACAATTTTCCTAGTGCAAATTTTAACTGAAAGAGGGCTCAAAATTCATCACAGCTCAATCCAAAAAGGGGGAAAAGGTGTGGGGGACTGAAGAGGGGAGCACTTTTAGCTCCAGATTGTCACTTATTGGGTTAAAACTAAAAGTGGAGAGTTGACCAACCTATCGTTCTAGGTCTTTAATGCATCCATTCTTTATCTATCCATTCTCTATCTATACTGAAATAATTCAGTACACACTACCCACAACCTTAATCATTTAATCAATATGGGCTCGTTTGATTGGAGGATAAATAATAATTAATTTCGAGATTAAATTTGAGATAAGTTTATCTCATGTTTGATTGTGATAAAATTGCGGTTAGTTATCCCAGAAAGCTGATATGAATTTATTTCACGTAGTGTTATTTACGTTTGGAGAATGAGATAACAATCTCAGTATAACTAATCTCGAAATAACTAATTCCGAAATAATTAATTATGGGATAACTTGTTTTCAAACTAAACGGGCTCGTTTGGTACGAGAGATAAAGAATAATTAATCCCGAAATTAAATTTAAGATGAGTTTATCCCACGTTTGGGTGGGTTAAAGTCGTGGCATAACTAATCCCGGATTAGTATTAGTTTGTTTCCCAACCAAACGACTTAGTAAACACAAAAGATCAACAGGAGATTGAGAAGTCAAAAACAAGAAAAGGCTTCATTCTGGGAAAGAAAGAGAAGAGGGATTAATTTGAAACTTACTTGTAAAGAAAGCTATGATCATGAAGTCCAACAACAAGAGCAGAAGCTCCAATCTCTCTAACCACGGCAGCAATCTTTCCTCCATCTGTATCCCCTTCAGTGACTACAATCTCAGTCTTGGTCTGTAATAGATCAACCCCAGAGCTATGTCTTTTATTTCATATCTGTATCAGATAACATTACAACATAAACTAAACTAACAACATCCAAAACAGAACAACATGGGAAAAAGACAGAGTCTCTTACGTTGGGATAATTGTTGCAAAGGTCTTGAAAAGTCAGAGCCAGTTGAAACCCTTTGAGGCGGAGATTCCTGAGCTTCTTATTGTTGCTCCTGGATTTTAAATTTGGGAAAACGTGGAGAAGTGTCACTAAATCCCCAAAACGTAAGAAATTATGAAGAGCCCATTGCAGAGCTGTTCTTGATACTTCCAAATCTTCCACAATTACCACTATTTTCCTCATATCCATATTCATTTTCCCCTTAACCCCAAAAACTCCTCTCAAATTCCCAGCTCTTTGAATTCGTCTATTAAATTCTTGGTCTAATCAGAGGTGGATTTGTGAGATATACAGAGGTCTGGTTTGCTGTTTTGATGTAACAAACAAAACATAAACGTATGACTGTGTCTGCTTATGTTAATTTATGAAAATGGAAGTTTGCCTGCACGATTGAGATTGGTTGGAGAAAAAAAGTACTTGGGACACAAAAAATGGACAACATAGAAAAGTCTTCACTTCTACATCTACCTCTAAATTCTAGAGTCTTTCTGCTCAATGTTGTATTAGAGAAGGGGAAAAACGATGAAGAAAGAGATATTGATCCTACCACATTATATTTTTTAATTGTTACTTTCCATTGTGAGAGTAAATATATGTTCATAGCCTGTTAAGCTTCTGTCATTATTTTTGTTTAATTGTTACTTTTTTTTTATCTTCTTGCCACTTTTATCTTCTTGGACAAGAGGGGTTGCTCTGATGGTAAGCAACCTCCACTTCCAACCAAGAGGTTGTGAGTTCGAGTCACCCCAAGAGCAAGGTGGGGAGTTCTTGGAGGGAAGGATGCCGAGGGTCTATTGGAAACAGCCTCTCTACCTCATGGTAGGGGTAAGGTCTGCGTACACACTACCCTCCTCAGACCCCACTAGTGGGATTATACTGGGTTGTTGTTGTTATTGATTGAGGAAATATTTTTACACCTTTAATTTATAGAACCTAAACTTATTTTTAAATTTATTTATTTGAGTTTAACTTATGTACATTGATACTAAAAAGAAATTTGGATCACTCTATAGTACCTATTTATATAATGTTAGCTCTTTTTATTTTATTTTATTATGTTTTTGACCTTTTTGAATTTTCACAAAGTTTATAAATTATGTGCGATGGCGGTGTATAATTTTTTGTATCAACAAGCTAAGTGACTCCAACAACAAGCAACTTTTCATCGCAAACCTGGTATGATTTCATAAAAAATCGAGTAATAACATGTAATAACTCATAAACTTGTACAGCTAATGTAAAATTTCTTCAGTACTATATTGATGTACTATGTTAATAGAGCCGTCAAAATGGGCTTGGCCCGTGAGAGCTACGATTTTTTGAGCCAATTTCAAACTGAGGCTTATAAGCTCGGTCCAAGTCAGCCCGTTAGCCCTTGAGGCTTGACCGAGGTTGGACCGGCCCGTGGGCCAAAAATTAATTAATTATTAAATATTAAATATTTTTAAAAATAAAAACTACAAAAACTATTAAGGGGTCGTTTGGTAGGAGGTGATAGAAGAATTAATGCAAGCATTAGCTCTATGCATTACTAATACCTTATTTAATACATTTTTTCAACCTGTGTATAACTAATACTATTAGTTATACATCATACTTGGTATTATCCTATGTATAAGTAATGCATAGAAAACCATGGCATTAGTAATACCAAGGCTATTAATGCATGCATTAGTATGGTTAAAGACAAAATTATCCTTAAAAATTCCTTAAAGCTTGAGAATATGGAGGACATTTTTGTAAACAGCTATTTTTCTTAAAAATTATGCAATGCATTATAATTTTAATACACCACACCAAACAGTAGATAAGAAATAATATTTGCATAACTAATGCTTGCATTACGAACCCATGCATTACTAATCCATGCATTACTAATACACCTTATTCCGCACTATTCTTATACACCCTACCAAATGACCCCTAACTATAATCCCCATTCCCCAACCCTAGATTGCTCATTTACCCTTTCATATCAACTAGAATTTAGATTTTTGATATGCATGTAATATGACAAAATTAGTTTTTCTTTTGCTTAATTAATAACAAACTCGAAAAGTTTTAGGGGGCCAATAATAATCTTTTTTCAAAAGAAAATATTATTTTAAGTGACCAATGATCAATTTAGATTACTTTAATATATTATTAATATTTAAACTGCTCTTCAGTATAGAAAAAGATCAATTTTAAATACACAAAAAAAAAAGATTGACCACTAGCAAATTTCAGGAATTTTAAAATTTTTATGGATTATAATGATGAAATCAGCAAATGATGTTAATCCTAAATTAAAAAATCTCAGCATATAAACTTATTGAAGCAATCCCTAAATATGAGAAAAATGAAAGAAAAATATTAAGAAAATATTCATGTAACTTTAAAAAAGAAGAGTTAGAGATATAGAGAATTTGCATTTCAATTACGAGATTCCTCGTCAAATATCAAGCTTTTTGTACGCTCTAAGCAAAAAGAAGTTGTTTACATGATTTATCGACTATGTCACAAAAAAATATTTAAGGATCTAAAGAAATTCTTTTTTCTAAAAAAAAAAATTGAAAGGTCGGCCTGCCCTAGCCCGCGACCCTCTTAGGGCTGGGTTAGGCTAACCATTTTAAGGCTCATTCATATTGCGGCCCGGTCCGACCTAGCCCACCAAATTTAAAAGCCCATGAGGCTTGGGTTGGACTGGGCTGGGCTGGCCCGTTTTGACAGCTCTATCTGTACATATATAACTTAGTTGGCGTTTGGACATAAGAATTGTAAAAGTGATTTTTTTTTAAACTGAAAATGGTATTTGAAAATTAGAGTTGTGTTTGGACATAAATATAATTTTGGGATGTTTTTTATTTTTTGTGAGTGATATGAGTGAAAATTTTGAAAAATAACTTTTTGGAGTTTTTCAAATTTTCGAAAAATTTCAAAATTCATCTTCAAGTGAAAATTGAAAATTTTATGGCCAAACACTAATTTCGAAAAAAACGTGAAAAATTTTCGAAAAAAATGAGAAAAATTTCATGGCCAAACGGGCTCTTAAAATTCTCGAGAAATGGAGGGGTTATCCGGCATACTCTAATTCTCCGTCCTTTCCCTTTAGGTGGCTATTACTCCATCTGTCTCAAATTATCTATCGTGTTTCTCTTTTACACGCTCCTTAATAAATATTAATTAGAAAAGGGATTAAACGGGCTGGGCTGGCCCGTTTTGACAGCTCTATCTGTACATATATAACTTAGTTGGCGTTTGGACATAAGAATTGTAAAAATATATTTTTTTTTCAACTGAAAATGGTATTTGAAAATTAGAGTTGCGTTTGGACATATATATAATTTTGGGTTTTTTTTTTAATTTTTTGTGAGTGATAAGAGTAAAATTTTTGAAAAATAACATTTTGGAACTTTTCAAATTTTTGAAAAATTTCAAAATTCATCTTCAAGTGAAAATTAGAAATTTTATGGCCAAACACTGATTTCGAAAAAAACGTGAAAAATTTTCGAAAAAAATGAGAAAAATTTCATGGCTAAACGGGCTCTTAAAATTTTCGAGAAATGGAGGGGTTATCCGGCATACTCTAATTCTCCCTCCTTTCCCTTTGGGTGGTTATTACTCCATCTGTCTCAAATTATCTATCGTGTTTCTCTTTTACACGCCCCTTAATAAATATTAATTAGGAAAGGGATTAAACTATTTTACCCTTATTTATGTCTTAAGATAAAATCTCTCTTCATTTAATATTTATTCTATTTATGTGTTGTCTCCATTTTCAAGAACAATTATTAATAAGAGTAAAAAAGAAAAAAAAAATTAATTTTGTCTTGAACTTCTAAAATGACAAATAATTTGAGACAATTATTTTTAGTAACCACGAATAATATGAGACGGATGGAGTAATTGATAACCTCATGTGTCTTTTTTCTTACATATATGAAAAAGGAAAGTTCTAGTTGTTATAACACAATATGTTCTAATTCTACAAATAGAAAAACACTACGCTATTTGTAAAGGTCACCATAATTACTGGGTTTAATAGCTTTAATTTAGTCCAATTTATGTACCAAACATCTATTCTGTCCCAAACTAATGTTTGTGTGTATGTGTATTTTTACCATTTAAGGTGAAAAAGATTACTAGAGATTTGTTAGACTCCGACAGAGCATGGGGTTTAACGTGAACAAAAAGCATTTACTCATGTAGATATCATGGTATTAGCTTTTGAGAGGCTCTCAACCGTTCAATACATTATACATGAAAATGATGTTCTATACATTGATCATGCAACATTAATTTGTTTTCGTGGAAATGAAGTTTAAACTTAAAAGATTCACAACAATGAATATACTATATATGACGTTAAGACAATTTGCCATTTAATGAATGAGAAGAAAGTATTAGAAGTACTGCATTTAAGTGTAAAATGTTGTGACAAGTTCAATGTAACTGGATTGCACACCCCCTTTGCTAAAATTTCGACATGTAGTTCGTTTTGACTGCGCAAATGTTTTTTTATAGGTCAATGACTACAATTTAAACTTATTCGCAAAAACTATTTCATGAAACTCGATGTTTATACTAAATCAAATAATTCAACTTTAAGATTCAAATCAGATTGAAAATTTATTACGATAAATTTTGATATGAATATTTGACGCGAATAAATTTTTATCATATCAACGACGAGAGGCGAGGCCGGTTGGAGTGTAGTGGGAGTGGGGTGTCCTTATAAAAACACAAGTGGAGTGACGAGAGAAAAACAGCAACATCGTCAGTAAACTGTGGTTCTGTGTTTTTGGTTCTTACTCCTTTGTCCTCGTTCACCATTTCCTTTTTCCTTCGTTCCAGGCTCACCATTTATTTAGACATAAAGAAAAACTTTTTAAATACACGTACAGTTGTTATTATTCTTATGAAAACACTCACTTTGAGGAGGAGGTGACTAGTGAAAATGACCTAGATAAAGTGGCTTGTCTTTTGCGATGGATCTAAAATTTTATCTGCTGTATGTTTAACTTCTTATGAGAGTTTTGTAACATTTTCGTAGACAATCGAAATTGAGAGTGACCTACATACCCATGGCTTGTCTTTCGCAACTGTAGTAGAAATTATCTACTATACCTTTATAACTTCTTAAAAGAATTTCAACATTTTTGTAATAAAACCTGAATTGCATAATTTCATTTATTGTTCTTTAATCACGAGACTTTGGCTTTAAATATGATTCTCCGTGGCATTTGGATAGTATTTTTGTCGAAAAATTAGCCTAGAGATCTTTAAGTACAAAGGGTACAAGCTAAGCCATTTGCTTTAGTAAATACCGTTTGTCTTCACTAATTTAGACAACCCTTTTAATTAAATGTTGTCCCACTTGTCTCTTCGATTTGATTATAAGCTTTTCTGCATATAGTAATTTTTCATCAGTGGAGAAAAGATGCTTGAGAGGGAGAGAGTGACGTTCGTGTAAATTAAGCCAACACGGTCATATTATAATAGTGATGCTTTATCCTATATTCTAATCCACCAAGAAGAAACAAAAAGAACATACACTAGTTTTTATATTCTACGTGGATCTTATTAATATAATATAATATGAACTGCTTTTTCTGTTTAAAAGGGAAAAAGCTAATTAAAAGTGACCACTGTCCAAAAGAAAGCAAACCAATCTTCACAAATCCCTACTATCTGGCCGTAAGCTCTCTAACTTGCCAAGTTGGAAGGAACATGTCAAAGAAGAAATGGCTCTTTAAAATACTTTTCTGCGCAGGATATTAAGAGTTGTTTGAAAGATTTCGCAAACATAGTTCGGAATATTTATTTCTTTTAAGGTTTTGAAAACTTTATTTTCTTGAGCTCTTTTTGCAAACAAAATTAGAGTTATATGTTTTTGTAAATTATAGACAAATTTGTAATGTTCCGCTAAACGAAAGAAATATAGTCATCATCTTGAAGCAAATTGTTATCTATTTTCTTGTAATTAAGTAGTCAAAGTCCAACTAGAGGTCTCCCTCCTCATGCAACAACCGATCACCCGTCACTTTTTAAACAACTCGCGTGCAAGGAGTCATGGACAAACCTTGATAATCGGATATCAATTAATGAGATTTAAAAACTGAATAATCCAAGATGTGTTATTAAACAAGAAAATGAACTTCTGCATTTTATTTAAGCAATATTTCAAGATTGGTTCAAAGGTTGTTTGAGAGACCTATGTTTTATACCAACACATTCAGCACCTTGTTGAACGCACTGAATTCTGCTGCCTGTTGCACCTAGCTCATAACAATCCATTATTTAGCACTTCCAATAAATACTAAAAAAACCAATATTCATTTTTAGCACTTCAAAGAAATACTAACATGTCATCCAAATCCATCCACAATGTTTGTGACATGTTTTATTCAAAGCAGCTATAACTGCTAAAACTACTAAACACGCCTCCAATGTCTATTGGATACTGCCGACAAAGTTTGTAAAAGATATTATTGGAAGCAGCTCTAACTGCTTACTTATTTTCCCCTTTTATTCGTAAATAAAAAGGGTAGAAGCACAGCTGTGTCTTCCTCTTCTCAAGAAGTTATGGTATCAGCTGACCATTTACCGCTGATCACATACGTCTATGATACCAAGTCCTACAGCTTTAAATAGTTCTTACCATCATCACAGAATAAAAGTCTATCGAATAAAAGTTTATCTTCCGACCATATTTATTTTACTAAATCATTATATTGAATTAAACCCGACCAGAAGACCAACCACCCGCAGCAGTGACATGGAAGCTCATATTAACTGACACGGCCCCAAACTGCTCTTCCACGACCGCGACCACCTCGTGTAGTGCCATGTCCTCTGCCACGATATGAGCCTTGAGATGCCCCAGCCCAGCGTGGTCCCTGTCCATGACCTCGTTGAGGTTTTGGGATCTCTCCAAATGTCTGGAACACATCAACAAGTTTCTTAATGGAATGAAAAATGATAAGCATTTATAATCACGCGGGCCAAAGAATGAGGCCATTACCTCAGCATCTTTTTTCCTTTGTTCAGAGAGCTTCACTTTCCCAGAATCATGATCAAGTGCATCACAAGAAAGAGAATCAAAAAAGTCATCCTTACAGTAAACGGGCTGCAGAACAAATAGGAAGTTAATAAATAACCAGACATAAAGGCCACGTGCACAGAGCATGCATGGATAAGAAACCTTAGACAGCTTATAAATCAACTTAGTGTGAATTTCCACCAGCTTACCTTGCTATCGTCTCTTACATGTACTTCTCTGGCTTCACCCTTAACACCATCCATCTCTTTGTCATCCTCATTTCCGTCATCTGATTCAGCTTTGTTATTTTTGCCAAGTAAGTCCCACACCTCTTCCTTATTGAACTTTTCATTCATCGCCTCAAAATCAAAATCCTCCTTAAATCTTGTTTTGAAACGGGAATTCTGAATTTGAAAAACAAAAGTTATACTGGGTAAAGATGTGAGACTATATTGTTAACAAACCAACAAGAAAATAATCAAAGGAAGAGAGCAATACTAAGCGCTCACGTTTCCCTATTTGCAAAAGATTTGAAAGAAAGAAGGAATCTCCACTAAGGAGAGGGATGGGGCTGAACTGTAGGCTGTAAGAAGAAACAGGATATGTATCCAAATAAGCTATGTGTTGTTTATAAGGAAAGCAAATAGATTTGAAAAGGAGCGAGCAAACAAGTGTTTCACAATAACAATATATGGAAGAAGGGAAATCATAAAACTTGCCACAATTAATTATCATATGTGACAAGAATCTATAGTGATACTTTGAACGTAACCATGGTAGGAAATAGAAAATGTACATGTGACACGAATGAAAATTTGGACTAAGAGAAGTGGATAAAACAGGCAGGTACATCAAAATAAGGAAATTTGACATAACAGAATTGCATAAGGCTTAAGTTGTTCCATGCAGTAAAACTTGAAAATGAAGTCCAGAAAGTATTGCTACCAGGACTCCTCAAGGATAGCATGTCTACTCAATAGTTTTCTTTAATAAAAGGTCTAGTCAAGAATACTCAATGAGATGAATTCCTCAAACAATGGTCACCTTAGCTCCACGTCCCCGAAAATGACTTCCCGCATCGCCATGATTGCGCAAAGGAACACCATTTAGGTGGAACTGTAGAAAGGGGAAAAAGGAGGACGTCATATGCATAATAAGAAGAAGACAAGTAGACAACTCTGAAATTTTAAAAAGAGAACAGAAATAGGCCACACAAGAGAATACAAGTAGAGAACTTTGACCATCAAAAAGGAAAAACCTAAAAGAAAGAGGCATTTTATCTGAAGAAATAGGATAAGATAACAAACAAGGAGAAGAAAGAAACATATCCAACTGGACTAACCCTCTTCCTCTACTCTGATGAGGAAGTAAAGCAGCCCCAACAAGTTGGGAGGGGAAAAAGTAATAAATCACTTATGTTACTTACTTACTTTACAATTAAGAGTAAGTCATCAGATGGTTCACTACTAGTTAGCCAAAATGCATGTAAAGTATGGAATTAATGAAAAAACAGACATGTTCTAAACCTAATAAACTTTACCTCATTTCCTCTTCCAACCGCCTGGTTTCTTGAGCTTTGATGTATGGATAAAGCAACTCCATTTGCCTGAAACGAATTACAAGAACGAGCAGAAGTCACTTCAGACTATAGAAAAACTTGAACTCTCTTTTTGGCTTGGCACCAAGGATAGTGAGACAGAAATGGAGTTTGTCTACCATCCGCAGGTTGGCGTCTCTATTAAAAACAGGTCAAAACACCAGTTTAAACTAGCAATTCAAAGAAGTCAAACAAGTTTGTTAAGTTACCGCATATCCCCTTCCTCGTGCACGGCCTCTATAACTATGATTAGTGGATGCAGGGTCTCGATGCGCCTGAATGCATAAAAACGCCCCATAAGACACATATCACTAATAGAGATATGTGATATGTGCTAAATGAAAATGGAAACAAAAGAGAGAATTACCTGATCTCTTCCCGGAGCAAACTGACCTTTATAATGATGAGATGAAGTAGATCCATGCAACTAGAAGGAGAAGGGAGAAAAAGGAAAGAAAATAAAGAGGGTGTTGTCAAGCACCGAAAAAACAACAACAACAACAACATACCCAGTATTATCCCACACTGTGGGGTCTGGGGAGGGTAGTGCGTACGCAGACCTTACCCCTACCTTGTGAGGATAGAGAGGCGGTTTCCAAGCACCGAAAAAAGTAGAAGAATAGTGACTAGTGTTATTTCGAGACAATGTGATCGAAGCAATTAGAAGAGGGAAAGAGGGCGAAGAAAGAGAAAAGGGGGAGTTTTCAAACGCAGAAACAAATAATAGAATCTCCATGAAAGGAGTCAGCTTATGGCTTATTATATGCACTACCCTAAGGGTCTAACTTTTTTGAAGTGTTAAAGTACGAAGCAAGTCAAGGCGGAAGATGCCTACATGTTGAGTTTCATAGCATCGAAGAACAATTGGTTATTATTTGCTGCTTTCATTTTTTTTTAACCTTATGTAGTTTACCAGTAACTGCAAGCAACAACAATTAACTTGGTTGTTTTCTGATCAGCAATAGTTATGATTTAACTGATTATTGACAAGGAACAAAATATGGTTTACACATGAAACATAATAGGGAAAAAGATGATATCAGCTCATCTGTCTACTATAAGTGGCCACATCATATCATATGAGGAAGAACAAACCAGGAACTGAAGGAACAACGAGTGGACATACAGTTTTAGTTGTGGATTTCGGCAATGACCCCATGGTTTTTTCTGTGCTATCTGATGGCAGAGGTTCCACCACTGATGCTTGAGCAGTCTTTGCATCGATATGTGTGGTCTGCAGTGACTGAGACGAAGAGGACTGTTTCAGTCCTGACTGTTCCTCAATTGTCATGGGAGATAGTTTTGACTGCTTGCTGAAAGATACACCAGTTGTCTCTACACTAGATGTTACAGTCTGAGAGATTGTCAGATCAACTGAACTTGGTTCATTAGTTACTGGAGGCGGAGTAGCATTAAGTACTTCTGGCAAAGGAGATGCCATTTTTGGGCCAGGATGCGCTGCTACACTTGAAAGAGCACTAGATCCATTATTTGGCATTGGAATAGATGACAAATGAGACACCAGTTTAGCAAACTGCCCGGGATTGGATTGAACAGAAGGTGTTGGCAGCAAGGGAGGCAGTGTATTTGGGGAGCTGGTAGTACCAGTCAGCAGCAAGGGATGATGGTGTCCAGAAAAGCTGGATACTCCAGCTGCAGATGTGTTGGATCCTCCAGCTGCAGATGCATTTACATTTTGGTACTGCACTTGCTGCTGAACCAGGGGGAGTGATGCCACCAAACTCTGTGGCGGCGGGGGAAAACGGTGCTGTTGAAAATGAGAAACTCCTCCTGAGGACCCAATTAATGTTGGCCAATAATTAGGCACAGCAGGCCGACTGATATTTACAGGTGGAGGAGGGAGCGATGAGCCCGGAAGGCTAGAACCTGATGTCAATGGGTCATGGGCCTGATTCAACTGGAAAGGTGTAACAGGGAGAATGGGTTGTGCACTGGTACTAACATTTGCTACTGTTGCAGCACCAGGAGATGTCGAGGCCATAGCTGTAGGTATGGGTTGAGGAAAATGAGACTGCAGAAAAATCACATGGACAAGGTTAGACAAGTCTCCATGATGTAATCAGAACAACTAATCCGTATAGAGATGAATATACCCGTATAATCGCCGGATCGTCGGGAACAGCTGATGTACTTTGAGGTGGTGGAGAAGATATAACCTGCAGATCCTGGGAAACTCAAGACAAAAGGAAAAGAGAGATTCAGAATGAGATCTTGTTTTCAGAAGAAAGAAATCTTTATAATAAAAATAAATATGTCTATTGTTAATTCAATTGAACTTTCATCAATGAAACCTTCCAGCTCTTCCAGAGAATTCAAATTTCATTTCAGCCAACTGAAACGAGAAGTCACTTTTCTCCTCCTTGAGACTTCTTCCCTACTCCGAACCATAAGTTTCACATAAACATTGCAAATAATATCTTTTCTATCACGTCTTCCTCTTACAAAACCAAATTGTGGGTAGATTAAAAAACGATATATACAGGATGTATGTTCACCAACACGGATGACAAACCCGAATATCACCCACATGATGCCTACCTTTCAATACCACTTTCAGCACCCACCTGATGTAACAATCAGGAAGATCTCTTTCTTTCTTACCATTGGAGCCCTGAATGGAAACATATGTTACCATGCAGCTAAGATGAAAGAAGGAAAGAAGAGAAAGCTGAGCACTTGCCCTCCCCTTTTTCCAATTCAGGCATATAATCCTTGCTACAGAATGGGCTAATTAAGAGGAATCTTTCATGAACCACACTGCTCTTATGGGTCTCCGAGATCTATATTAAAAAGAATACATTTAAGTTGTTAAGTATATGTTGTATGTACGAGGATTAGATCGTAACATATTCAGCAATACTGGATTCTCATCAACTTAGCTAGCTATTCTTGACATAGGCTGACCGACTGCTGAACTCCTCAACATAGTCTATATAAGGGCTTAGGACCAATGTTGGAGTTCCAAGCTGGCAATTCGTAGAAGCATATGACAACAACAGAGCGATCAATATCAGTCCCTGACATTTTGAGCTTCCCATCCAAAAAAAGAGAAAACACTTCATAGAACTATCACCTTCTAATACCTACTCTCCTAACCATAATGGCATAATCTTTTACTTCTTTCTGGTTAACCACCTCTAAAATCCTTTTTTCCAGTGCTAGTTAGTTTGATCTGTAGGTCCTCGTGTGTTTCTTATGCTGGAAAACTCATTCTTATCATAATGTTATGCTTTTGTCTAGCAGTACTCCTTAGTATCTCATAATAGCCTCCTAAACAACCTACCTTTTAAGATGTAGCTGAAGTATAAGTTTTATTGAGAAATGAGAACTTACAGGTAACATCCTAAAAAGCTGTTCACTGGAGAGCATACATAAAGCTAATGACACAAAACATTACACAGTTCCGAACCCAAAATAAATAAAATTGATTGTCATATAGCTTAACTTTCTACGTGATGATTTTCAAATCAAACTCATAAAGTTCTCAAAAGGATAGCATATACCACAAGTTCATCAGTACCCTCTACCCTGCCCTACCCCTGGTTATAAAGGTCTCACGCCTCTCAAAAGAGTTGCATTTGAGGAAGTGACAAGGGAAATCAGTAGGCTTAGTTTTGATAGTGAAAAAGTATCAGAAGCAGTCAAATCGTTAACTATGAACATGATATTTGGAAAAGCGCCAGTAAAAACTGGTAACTGGAACGAGAATGTAAAACTGCATAAGAAAATAACAAAGGGACGTAAGGATCTGTCATGCAAAGTTTCTCTTGAATACCTTTAACTATTGCACAACTAAATTAACAATTTCGAAGATAGCACAAGATCTTCCAATAAAAGCTAGTGTTTTTATCTCAACAGCAGCTGGTACTACTACTGCATATAGTGACCACACTTTGTAATCTAGAATAACTCAGATTAAAAAAAGAAAAAAGAAGTTAGATGAAAACTAGTGGTTTTGGCTTAATACAAGCTGGTGGTATTCTTGCATGTATTTCTAATCAGTGGTCTCTTGACAAGCTCAAAGGTACAACAAGAGAGACAACCTGATAATTGTCCTCAACCATGCATGCAGGAAGTGGCACTTGAAGAAAACAGGATAGAGATATGAACATACAAAACAGCAGTTTCAAGTGCTTGACAAGACCCTCTTTATTCTCCACATTCGAAAACCAAATTTGTACTAAATTTTTTTGTATAGCTAACACCATCCTGGTGTATATCTCTAAAACTATTTGACTTATCTGGGAAAAAGAATTTAAGCATAGGGTGAAGGAATGTTAGCCAAGCAAACTGAAAGTAAGAGGTTCAAATCACCAGGATCATAAGATTACCAAATTCGTCTAAACCTTTACCTTATATATATATATATATATACACACTTTGAGGGCGTAAAGCAAAATGGTTTTCTTGGCTAATCACCCAATAAACTTTCAAAATTAATAAAACCAGTAAAAACCAAAGTGAATATTGAAAGCAGCTCTCTCACAGAGCAAAAAGCTAACAATGTCTTACACCTCAAAGCAAGTTTTATTCATAGAATGATCAATGGCTGATGAAGACGCGGAATAGAAAGCACAAGGTACAAAACAAGTGAGCCAATCTGAACCATCAGAACAGCTTCACAACATCCTAAATTGTTTGAAGACTATCCATTCACCTCAAAAACCCTAGTCGACAAGTAAGAAAGGTAAGATGTAAGTACAGCTCACCTTTATATCACTACCTCGGAAGAATATGAACTCATAGATTTTGTCACTCGGAAAGACCTGAGGTCCATCCGTTCTTCGTCCTTCTGTCCCAAAAGATTTCACTGCAGCCAGATATAGATTATTTAAGCGTCAAAAGTGTACATGATATGAAGCAAAAAGTTTGACATGAGAACAATGTTCTATGCCTCCAGAACCAATCCATACTGATACATAAAGCTGGCCAAACAACTGAATTGCTATCAATAGGAATAACACTAGATACATCTAAAATATCACAATAAAAGATTGGCAAGAAACAAAATACAGGAACTACAAAATCATCATATTGCTTGACAAAATGTGAGATCAGTAAGTAAAAGATTCGCTTTTTTTTTGGTTGCCTGTGTAAACAATTTGTAATTTCTTTTACACAAAGAGAGAGCTTTATTTCCAAATAGTAGTTCTAGAAGTTATCATTCATTTCTAACCATACTCTATTTTGAATTCGTCGACATGCCTTTAAAGCAACTGGAAGCTTCATTAACTGAATCCAAATATTCTTCCTTTTACGCACTTACTAAGGAGATTGACAGAGATACAAATATCCAGAAGGGCCCACTTTCCAATTTACATGTATGGAGTGCACCTCAAATTAGATATTGATTCAATGACAGACCAATCAGTCACCAGGAATCAAAATCTTGCATTACGCCTAATATTTTGAAAATATGACTATTTTTTATTACAGCATTTACCTACCACGCAAATCATTTTGGTTAGGCATGCATGTTTGTACATATTCGCCTATGCATGCATGAATTATGCAGAATTTAGGGTGTAAAGATGCTCAGATGGCTACAGAAGTTCCTTAAGCCTTTCCATATTTTTTTGTTATAACAGCAGTGTTGGGGTCGACTTGAGAGCACCTTGACTATTCCACCAAGTCCCTACTACCTTCCATCAGTACACGTACCGAAACAAGACTTATGCATGTGTGAAACCACCTAGTATTTTTTGTCTCTACTGAGATTTGAAACTCGGTTTCCACGGTTTTCATCCATGTTGCTGACCACTAGACCACACTATTGTTATCCTTAAGATCTTCCATTTAATCTGCATGACCAAACCACCACCCTTTTATGGTTGAATCTTGAAAAAAATAATTTCTTGGAAGTTTGGAACTTCAGTGGTGAATTTCATGAAGTAATTCACCTAATATGAGGCTACACTAACACGTTCAGTACCCAAGACGTAGATGGCCTAGTTTTACATCATGGGGAGGTTTGTCCCATAAAATGCTTCATATGATTATAAGCAGCATTAGAGCATCATATGCAATTTCATTCACTTCTTTTTTCTGCCCTATGTTACAACAAGTTCTTTAGATGCAAACATTTATGACTATATTAATGTCTTTGCCAATTTCAACAAAAAACATTATATCATAGAACCTTTCTCCAAACAAAAATCAGCTAATAAGACTTCCTAGATTTTCCAAATGATCAGGAGAAAATGCATAGTTAGTTTCTAAATATGGACTTAGATAACTATAAATACTCAGTTAACCATGAATCACGATATACATATTGAAAAATATATAGAAGTAACCAAAAATTCAACTTTTTTTATGACCGAGAAGTCTGTCTTGGGCCAACCCTAGGGACCAACTGCAACCTTTGAAACCGGGGATAATGGGCCCACCCTTCTATTGTTCTCCATTTAAATACCAGGTTTAGTGTAACCAAAAATCCAACTTGTCTAGCACTTTACATTAAGCTGAGCTTATTTAGGAACAGAACTCTAGTAAATGTTATTCCCTCCATCCCAGAATGAATGGTGTTATTCAAAGTATTGAGGAACTATAAAAGGATCTAATAATCAAATATACAAGTAAATTATGTACATTGATTCATTCATTATTTGAGAATGGAAGTTCCAAGTTTAGATCTAAGTAATGAATACTTTAAACCATGCTCTTAAATAATTGGAAATATTTGGAGAGAAAAAAATGAGTCTAGAAGAATAAATGAGTCTGAAACAAGTCTTGGTAAAAGCAAGAATTGTTTGACTCTTCAAAACAGTTATTCAAAATGGAATCGAAGTAATAAAATAGATTTGTCAAAGCAAGTAGATACACACACACACACACACACACACACACACACACACACACACACACATATATATATATATATATATATATATATATATATATATATATATATATATATATATATATTGTAAAGATATATATATATATAGAAAGAAAGAAGCATTCACCAAGCCGGTCTAGAATGGTGTGCAAAATTCTGGTCTAATATATCTTCAAACAAAGTTAACAATTTCCAGTTTACCAACTGTGTAATAATTATAGATGCTTTATTTCAAAATAATTATAGATGTCACTTTCTTTCAAGTCAAACATGATCTTCTTATCTACGTGACAACCTCCACCTCCAAATTCACAAATCACAGACAAAACAAGGATGTGGGCTGCAATGGAAGAAGAAGACGGAAGAAAAATTAGCAACATGACGAATCTTTCTCGAAAAGGAGATGCAGGTTGTAGACTCTATGATCCCTATTACATGTATGCATCTCAAAGTTACCCCTCGTATTGAATATCGCAGCATTTGGTATAATTGAATATCCTACTAAGATTTTTGCTTCCTCATTTGGTGAATTCCCACAGTGTCATTAAACTTCTGAAGATTCTTAATTAGTTTAAAGTGGCAGCTCTATCATGTTGCTTGGTGCTGTTAGGTTTTACACATGCCCTAACAAAGTTGTGAGAAAGAATAGTTTTATGGAACTTTCCACGACTCATTCTCTATCTCTTTGCACTCCCTTGAATCTCTTCTTTTTTGCAAAGTACTATACATGGATATGCCCCAACAAAGTAGTTGCTATCCATAGAAACCTTTTCCCTCCTATTCTCTCTCCCCTTGATTAAATGCTATCTGCTTTCCATTTTCTACTTCATACAATTTTCCTATCTTTTCCCTCCCTAACACAAGATGACTTACATCCCCAATCTTGAAAACCATGTGATTGATTTTCTTTTGAAACAGTCCATGTGATTGATTTTCGTTTGGACAGTCCATGTGATTGAATATTTACTCATATAATTTCAAAAGTTCTAATCTTTATTTTTCTTTTCTTGGAAAATTTACATCTTTTTTCCTTCTTTGGATATCCTCCGGAACAGAACTTCAATTATAACAGAAACAAATATGATAACTGATAACAACAGTAATACTAGCTATAAGAAAAAGATTCAATTTATTAATGCTGATCACCAGAACTCACATAACACACATGCACACTAAAATCACAACAGAATTCCAAATTAACAAGAGAACGATTCTTTCTCTCTAGTTTTAAAATCGAGACAAGAAAACCACAAAACCGCTAAGAATTGACATAGATAACAAACGCAACGTTGAAAAAAGACACAGATACAACAACAACAACAACAACAAAAAGAACAAAAAGCAGTATCAGAGTAAGAGAAGGAGAGCAAAAAAAAAGTATACCGTTACGAAGACCAATGGTGGAATCGTGAGAGTCGAGATGGAAAAGAAAGCCTTCATAACGAATATCGGATTTTGAAACCAAACAAATGAGACTCCCAATGTAGGAGTCGGCCGTCTTGGTCGCGGTCACTGTCGCCGCTGCCATTGTTGTTTGAGTTCTGTGAAACCCTAAGGGATAGTTAGCGAAGAATTTATAGCGGAGAAAAGGAGAAGAGATTACGAGAATCAGAAGAAGAAGAATCCAGATGAAACCGCTTCCCGTTTTTTGTTTTAGGTGTCACTTGTCAACAGCGAGGAACGAAGCTGTTTCTGCCTTCTGCCTAGTGAATGAATGTATGCACTGAACTGTTTTTCCCTCTCCATTTAATAGTCCTCTTTTTTTTTCTTTTGCTTTAATCCTTTTTTCTGTATTCTAGTGCACAAAATGGGTCCATTCCCACGTAGGAATTGGATATACTTTTTTTTTCTTTTCTTTTTTTTTTCTTTTTTTTAAGGACCTTGGCTATTAATCTATTATTATGAGATGGGACACTAACCATATTGGCAAGCTGTAAAAATCAGTTTATTTTGATAAATATTTTTTCTCAGTAGTATTTTTGGGGAGAAATAGTTTATTTTTGACTAATTAATTTAAAAAGTATTTTTGAGCAGTAATTAGTGGCTGGCCAAACTTTTAAAAACTGTTTCTAAGTGTATTTTTCTCAAAAGTGCTTTTCAAAAAAATAATTTTGGAGATAAGCTATTTTTTTTTTTGCTTCTCCAAAACTACTTTTGCGTCACCTCAAAATTTATTTATTTTTCTTCCAAAAGCTTGGCCAAACAGGCAGAAGCGGATTCAAGAATTAAATCCTGTGGCTTCAAATTTTAAGATTTTTAGCATTAAACCCATTATATTTTTAAAAGTTATGGGTTCATATCTACTATTTTTATAATTTTAATAAATTTTTACATATAAATTTTTACTCTACGTCAAAATTATGAGTTAAGTTGAACACGTCGATATAATACTACATCCTCCTCTCCAAACATGCTACTAATCTCTCTATTCCAATTCCTATTACTTGTAGGGGTACATTTTGTATTTATCGATTATTTTATGGCAAGTAGCGAAAAGCGAGATTGTATCGTTTTGCCAAAAGTACTTCTATATTAACATACTTTGCTGAGCAGGTTTTGACAAATGAGATTGAGTCAGATATTTATTCTAATATTTTGAATACATAATAGATTAAGAAATTTTTGAACCATGATCCATACTTTTTATTCATACTTTGCGTTCGAGCTCCAAAAAAATTTAAACAAAAAAGTCGATCTAATTTCGAAAGAATCCTTATATTGGTATGAATGAACATAATATAGCTTATAGAACGTGAAAAATTCTCGTCATATGGCAAAAGCAGTTGAGTTCTTTGTTTTGTTTTATTATCTGAAGGAACTAAAAAAAGCTTGTGAAGCACACACTCAATCACCAACTTAAATTAGTATTCATCTATTTTTGGTAACAAACAGAGACTAAGGTGAGCATGGGATTCAAAGCTGGTATTAAAGAATTCAAAATAATTAATTATATTTGTAACTTGTAAGTACCAAATCAAGGATCCTAATATATTGGCAGCATTCCGATTAACCGCTTTATTCCTTTTTTTCTACATTCTTAGTGCACAAAATGGGTCCATTCCCACGTAGGAATTGGATATACTTTTTTTTTTTTTTTTTTTTTTAAGGACCTTGGCTATTAATCTATTATTATGAGATGGGACACTGACCATATTGGCAAGCTGTAAAAATCAATTTATTTTGATAAATATTTTTTCTCAAAAGTATTTTTGGGGAGAAATAGTTTATTTTTGGCTAATTAATTTAAAAAGTATTTTTGAGCAGTAATTAGTGTTTGGCCAAACTTTTAAAAACTGTTTCTAAGTGTATTTTTCTCAAAAGTGCTTTTCAAAAAAATGATTTTGGAGATAAGCTATTTTTTTTTTTGCTTCTCCAAAACTGCTTTTGCGTCACCTCAAAATTTATTTATTTTTCTTCCAAAAGCTTGGCCAAACAGGCAGAAGCGGATTCAAGAATTAAATCATGTGGCTTCAAATTTTAAGATTTTTAGCATTGAACCCATTATATTTTTAAAAGTTATGGGTTCATATCTACTATTTTTATAATTTTAATAAATTTTTACATATAAATTTTTACTCTACGTCAAAATTATGAGTTAAGTTGAACACGTCGATATAATACTACATCCTCCTCTCCAAACAGGCTACTAATCTCTCTATTCCAATTCCTATTACTTGTAAGGGTACATTTTGTATTTATCGATTATTTTATGGCAAGTAGCGAAAAGCGAGATTGTATCGTTTTGCCAAAAGTACTTCTATATTAACATACTTTGCTGAGCAGGTTTTGACAAATGAGATTGAGTCAGATATTTATTCTAATATTTTGAATACATAATAGATTAAGAAATTTTTGAACCATGATCCATACTTTTTATTCATACTTTGCGTTCGAGCTCCAAAAAAATTTAAACAAAAAAGTCGATCTAATTTTGAAAGAATCCTTATATTGGTATGAATGAACATAATATAGCTTATAGAACGTGAAAAATTCTCGTCATATGGCAAAAGCAGTTGAGTTCTTTGTTTTGTTTTATTATCTGAAGGAACTAAAAAAAGCTTGTGAAGCACACACTCAATCACCAACTTAAATTAGTATTCATCTATTTTTGGTAACAAACAGAGACTAAGGTGGGCATGGGATTCAAAGCTGGTATTAAAGAATTCAAAATAATTAATTATATTTGTAACTTGTAAGTACCAAATCAAGGATCCTAATATATTGGCAGCATTCCGATTAACCGCTTTATTCCTTTTTTTCTACATTCTTAGTGCACAAAATGGGTCCATTCCCACGTAGGAATTGGATATACTTTTTTTTTCTTTTCTTTTTTTTAAGGACCTTGGCTATTAATCTATTATTATGAGACGGGACACTGACCATATTGGCAAGCTGTAAAAATCAGTTTATTTAGATAAATATTTTTTCTCAAAAGTATTTTTGGGGAGAAATAGTTTATTTTTGGCTAATTAATTTAAAAGGTATTTTTGAGCAGTAATTAGTGTTTGGCCAAACTTTTAAAAACTGTTTCTAAGTGTATTTTTCTCAAAAGTGCTTTTCAAAAAAATAATTTTGGAGATAAGCTATTTTTTTTTTTTTTGCTTCTCCAAAACTACTTTTGCGTCACCTCAAAATTTATTTATTTTTCTTCCAAAAGCTTGGCCAAACAGGCAGAAGCGGATTCAAGAATTAAATCATGTGGCTTCAAATTTTAAGATTTTTAGCATTGAACCCATTATATTTTTAAAAGTTATGGGTTCATATCTACTATTTTTATAATTTTAATAAATTTTTACATATAAATTTTAACTCTACGTCAAAATTATGAGTTAAGTTGAACACGTCGATATAATACTACATCCTCCTCTCCAAACAGGCTACTAATCTCTCTATTCCAATTCCTATTACTTGTAGGGGTACATTTTATATTTATCGATTATTTTATGGCAAGTAGCGAAAAGCGAGATTGTATCGTTTTGCCAAAAGTACTTCTATATTAACATACTTTGCTGAGCAGGTTTTGACAAATGAGATTGAGTCAGATATTTGTTCTAATATTTTGAATACATAATAGATTAAGAAATTTTTGAACCATGATCCATACTTTTTATTCATACTTTGCGTTCGAGCTCCAAAAAAATTTAAATAAAAAAGTCGATCTAATTTCGAAAGAATCCTTATATTGGTATGAATGAACATAATATAGCTTATAGAACGTGAAAAATTCTCGTCATATGGCAAAAGCAGTTGAGTTCTTTATTTTGTTTTATTATCTGAAGGAACTAAAAAAAGCTTGTGAAGCACACACTCAATCACCAACTTAAATTAGTATTCATCTATTTTTGGTAACAAACAGAGACTAAGGTGAGCATGGGATTCAAAGCTGGTATTAAAGAATTCAAAATAATTAATTATATTTGTAACTTGTAAGTACCAAATCAAGGATCCTAATATATTGGCAGCATTCCGATTAACCGCTTTATTCCTTTTTTTCTACATTCTTAGTGCACAAAATGGGTCCATTCCCACGTAGGAATTGGATATACTTTTTTTTTTTTTCTTTTTTTTAAGGACCTTGGCTATTAATCTATTATTATGAGATGGGACACTGACCATATTGGCAAGCTGTAAAAATCAATTTATTTTGATAAATATTTTTTCTCAAAAGTATTTTTGGGGAGAAATAGTTTATTTTTGGCTAATTAATTTAAAAAGTATTTTTGAGCAGTAATTAGTGTTTGGCCAAACTTTTAAAAACTGTTTCTAAGTGTATTTTTCTCAAAAGTGCTTTTCAAAAAAATAATTTTGGAGATAAGCTATTTTTTTTTTTGCTTCTCCAAAACTGCTTTTTGCGTCACCTCAAAATTTATTTATTTTTCTTCCAAAAGCTTGGCCAAACAGGCAGAAGCGGATTCAAGAATTAAATCCTGTGGCTTCAAATTTTAAGATTTTTAGCATTGAACCCATTATATTTTTAAAAGTTATGGGTTCATATCTACTATTTTTATAATTTTAATAAATTTTTACATATAAATTTTTACTCTACGTCAAAATTATGAGTTAAGTTGAACACGTCGATATAATACTACATCCTCCTCTCCAAACAGGCTACTAATCTCTCTATTCCAATTCCTATTACTTGTAGGGGTACATTTTGTATTTATCGATTATTTTATGGCAAGTAGCGAAAAGCGAGATTGTATCGTTTTGCCAAAAGTACTTCTATATTAACATACTTTGCTGAGCGGGTTTTGACAAATGAGATTGAGTCAGATATTTATTCTAATATTTTGAATACATAATAGATTAAGAAATTTTTGAACCATGATCCATACTTTTTATTCATACTTTGCGTTCGAGCTCCAAAAAAATTTAAACAAAAAAGTCGATCTAATTTCGAAAGAATCCTTATATTGGTATGAATGAACATAATATAGCTTATAGAACGTGAAAAATTCTCGTCATATGGCAAAAGCAGTTGAGTTCTTTGTTTTGTTTTATTATCTGAAGGAACTAAAAAAAGCTTGTGAAGCACACACTCAATCACCAACTTAAATTAGTATTCATCTATTTTTGGTAACAAACAGAGACTAAGGTGGGCATGGGATTCAAAGCTGGTATTAAAGAATTCAAAATAATTAATTATATTTGTAACTTGTAAGTACCAAATCAAGGATCCTAATATATTGGCAGCATTCCGATTAACCGCTTTATTCCTTTTTTTCTACATTCTTAGTGCACAAAATGGGTCCATTCCCATGTAGGAATTGGATATACTTTTTTTTTCTTTTCTTTTTTTTAAGGACCTTGGCTATTAATCTATTATTATGAGACGGGACACTGACCATATTGGCAAGCTGTAAAAATCAGTTTATTTAGATAAATATTTTTTCTCAAAAGTATTTTTGGGGAGAAATAGTTTATTTTTGGCTAATTAATTTAAAAGGTATTTTTGAGCAGTAATTAGTGTTTGGCCATACTTTTAAAAACTGTTTCTAAGTGTATTTTTCTCAAAAGTGCTTTTCAAAAAAATAATTTTGGAGATAAGCTATTTTTTTTTTTGCTTCTCCAAAACTACTTTTGCGTCACCTCAAAATTTATTTATTTTTCTTCCAAAAGCTTGGCCAAACAGGCAGAAGCGGATTCAAGAATTAAATCATGTGGCTTCAAATTTTAAGATTTTTAGCATTGAACCCATTATATTTTTAAAAGTTATGGGTTCATATCTACTATTTTTATAATTTTAATAAATTTTTACATATAAATTTTAACTCTACGTCAAAATTATGAGTTAAGTTGAACACGTCGATATAATACTACATCCTCCTCTCCAAACAGGCTACTAATCTCTCTATTCCAATTCCTATTACTTGTAGGGGTACATTTTATATTTATCGATTATTTTATGGCAAGTAGCGAAAAGCGAGATTGTATCGTTTTGCCAAAAGTACTTCTATATTAACATACTTTGCTGAGCAGGTTTTGACAAATGAGATTGAGTCAGATATTTGTTCTAATATTTTGAATACATAATAGATTAAGAAATTTTTGAACCATGATCCATACTTTTTATTCATACTTTGCGTTCGAGCTCCAAAAAAATTTAAATAAAAAAGTCGATCTAATTTCGAAAGAATCCTTATATTGGTATGAATGAACATAATATAGCTTATAGAACGTGAAAAATTCTCGTCATATGGCAAAAGCAGTTGAGTTCTTTATTTTGTTTTATTATCTGAAGGAACTAAAAAAAGCTTGTGAAGCACACACTCAATCACCAACTTAAATTAGTATTCATCTATTTTTGGTAACAAACAGAGACTAAGGTGAGCATGGGATTCAAAGCTGGTATTAAAGAATTCAAAATAATTAATTATATTTGTAACTTGTAAGTACCAAATCAAGGATCCTAATATATTGGCAGCATTCCGATTAACCGCTTTATTCCTTTTTTTCTACATTCTTAGTGCACAAAATGGGTCCATTCCCACGTAGGAATTGGATATACTTTTTTTTTTTTTCTTTTTTTTAAGGACCTTGGCTATTAATCTATTATTATGAGATGGGACACTGACCATATTGGCAAGCTGTAAAAATCAATTTATTTTGATAAATATTTTTTCTCAAAAGTATTTTTGGGGAGAAATAGTTTATTTTTGGCTAATTAATTTAAAAAGTATTTTTGAGCAGTAATTAGTGTTTGGCCAAACTTTTAAAAACTGTTTCTAAGTGTATTTTTCTCAAAAGTGCTTTTCAAAAAAATAATTTTGGAGATAAGCTATTTTTTTTTTTGCTTCTCCAAAACTGCTTTTTGCGTCACCTCAAAATTTATTTATTTTTCTTCCAAAAGCTTGGCCAAACAGGCAGAAGCGGATTCAAGAATTAAATCCTGTGGCTTCAAATTTTAAGATTTTTAGCATTGAACCCATTATATTTTTAAAAGTTATGGGTTCATATCTACTATTTTTATAATTTTAATAAATTTTTACATATAAATTTTTACTCTACGTCAAAATTATGAGTTAAGTTGAACACGTCGATATAATACTACATCCTCCTCTCCAAACAGGCTACTAATCTCTCTATTCCAATTCCTATTACTTGTAGGGGTACATTTTGTATTTATCGATTATTTTATGGCAAGTAGCGAAAAGCGAGATTGTATCGTTTTGCCAAAAGTACTTCTATATTAACATACTTTGCTGAGCGGGTTTTGACAAATGAGATTGAGTCAGATATTTATTCTAATATTTTGAATACATAATAGATTAAGAAATTTTTGAACCATGATCCATACTTTTTATTCATACTTTGCGTTCGAGCTCCAAAAAAATTTAAACAAAAAAGTCGATCTAATTTCGAAAGAATCCTTATATTGGTATGAATGAACATAATATAGCTTATAGAACGTGAAAAATTCTCGTCATATGGCAAAAGCAGTTGAGTTCTTTGTTTTGTTTTATTATCTGAAGGAACTAAAAAAAGCTTGTGAAGCACACACTCAATCACCAACTTAAATTAGTATTCATCTATTTTTGGTAACAAACAGAGACTAAGGTGGGCATGGGATTCAAAGCTGGTATTAAAGAATTCAAAATAATTAATTATATTTGTAACTTGTAAGTACCAAATCAAGGATCCTAATATATTGGCAGCATTCCGATTAACCGCTTTATTCCTTTTTTTCTACATTCTTAGTGCACAAAATGGGTCCATTCCCACGTAGGAATTGGATATACTTTTTTTTTCTTTTCTTTTTTTTAAGGACCTTGGCTATTAATCTATTATTATGAGACGGGACACTGACCATATTGGCAAGCTGTAAAAATCAGTTTATTTAGATAAATATTTTTTCTCAAAAGTATTTTTGGGGAGAAATAGTTTATTTTTGGCTAATTAATTTAAAAGGTATTTTTGAGCAGTAATTAGTGTTTGGCCAAACTTTTAAAAACTGTTTCTAAGTGTATTTTTCTCAAAAGTGCTTTTCAAAAAAATAATTTTGGAGATAAGCTATTTTTTTTTTTTTTCTTCTCCAAAACTACTTTTGCGTCACCTCAAAATTTATTTATTTTTCTTCCAAAAGCTTGGCCAAACAGGCAGAAGCGGATTCAAGAATTAAATCATGTGGCTTCAAATTTTAAGATTTTTAGCATTGAACCCATTATATTTTTAAAAGTTATGGGTTCATATCTACTATTTTTATAATTTTAATAAATTTTTACATATAAATTTTAACTCTACGTCAAAATTATGAGTTAAGTTGAACACGTCGATATAATACTACATCCTCCTCTCCAAACAGGCTACTAATCTCTCTATTCCAATTCCTATTACTTGTAGGGGTACATTTTATATTTATCGATTATTTTATGGCAAGTAGCGAAAAGCGAGATTGTATCGTTTTGCCAAAAGTACTTCTATATTAACATACTTTGCTGAGCAGGTTTTGACAAATGAGATTGAGTCAGATATTTGTTCTAATATTTTGAATACATAATAGATTAAGAAATTTTTGAACCATGATCCATACTTTTTATTCATACTTTGCGTTCGAGCTCCAAAAAAATTTAAATAAAAAAGTCGATCTAATTTCGAAAGAATCCTTATATTGGTATGAATGAACATAATATAGCTTATAGAACGTGAAAAATTCTCGTCATATGGCAAAAGCAGTTGAGTTCTTTATTTTGTTTTATTATCTGAAGGAACTAAAAAAAGCTTGTGAAGCACACACTCAATCACCAACTTAAATTAGTATTCATCTATTTTTGGTAACAAACAGAGACTAAGGTGAGCATGGGATTCAAAGCTGGTATTAAAGAATTCAAAATAATTAATTATATTTGTAACTTGTAAGTACCAAATCAAGGATCCTAATATATTGGCAGCATTCCGATTAACCGCTTTATTCCTTTTTTTCTACATTCTTAGTGCACAAAATGGGTCCATTCCCACGTAGGAATTGGATATACTTTTTTTTTTTTTCTTTTTTTTAAGGACCTTGGCTATTAATCTATTATTATGAGATGGGACACTGACCATATTGGCAAGCTGTAAAAATCAATTTATTTTGATAAATATTTTTTCTCAAAAGTATTTTTGGGGAGAAATAGTTTATTTTTGGCTAATTAATTTAAAAAGTATTTTTGAGCAGTAATTAGTGTTTGGCCAAACTTTTAAAAACTGTTTCTAAGTGTATTTTTCTCAAAAGTGCTTTTCAAAAAAATAATTTTGGAGATAAGCTATTTTTTTTTTTTTGCTTCTCCAAAACTGCTTTTTGCGTCACCTCAAAATTTATTTATTTTTCTTCCAAAAGCTTGGCCAAACAGGCAGAAGCGGATTCAAGAATTAAATCCTGTGGCTTCAAATTTTAAGATTTTTAGCATTGAACCCATTATATTTTTAAAAGTTATGGGTTCATATCTACTATTTTTATAATTTTAATAAATTTTTACATATAAATTTTTACTCTACGTCAAAATTATGAGTTAAGTTGAACACGTCGATATAATACTACATCCTCCTCTCCAAACAGGCTACTAATCTCTCTATTCCAATTCCTATTACTTGTAGGGGTACATTTTGTATTTATCGATTATTTTATGGCAAGTAGCGAAAAGCGAGATTGTATCGTTTTGCCAAAAGTACTTCTATATTAACATACTTTGCTGAGCGGGTTTTGACAAATGAGATTGAGTCAGATATTTATTCTAATATTTTGAATACATAATAGATTAAGAAATTTTTGAACCATGATCCATACTTTTTATTCATACTTTGCGTTCGAGCTCCAAAAAAATTTAAACAAAAAAGTCGATCTAATTTCGAAAGAATCCTTATATTGGTATGAATGAACATAATATAGCTTATAGAACGTGAAAAATTCTCGTCATATGGCAAAAGCAGTTGAGTTCTTTGTTTTGTTTTATTATCTGAAGGAACTAAAAAAAGCTTGTGAAGCACACACTCAATCACCAACTTAAGTTAGTATTCATCTATTTTTGGTAACAAACAGAGACTAAGGTGAGCATGGGATTCAAAGCTGGTATTAAAGAATTCAAAATGATTAATTATATTTGTAACTTGTAAGTACCAAATCAAGGATCCTAATATATTGGCAGCATTCCGATTAACCGCTTTATTCCTTTTTTTTCTATATTCTTAGTGCACAAAATGGGTCCATTCCCACGTAGGAATTGGATATACTTTTTTTTTTTTTTAAGGACCTTGGCTATTAATCTATTATTACTAGATATGTATGCCAGCACGGGCCCAACATCGAAATATGTATTTTTCATAGTTTGAGTTTGCCTCAAACAATGCAATTAAAGAATAAAAATCCAAGCAAATAGTATTCATGTGTTAGGCGACTATAATTCGGATAAAATGTGTATTTTTTTAGTGAACTGGCTAAATGAGATGCCATCCCTTTAAAACAAAAAAGATAGAAAATAACACACAAGAAGAATTTATATGGACAAAACCACGCTCTTCAGACCTCTAGATTACTGAGATGACTATGGTGCTAAAGAGGTCTAACTGTTCCAATGGTACATATATAACTTAATAATAATAGCATCTTGAAATTTAAAAAACGTATCACACCATCTTATACAGTAGAGAAACAAAAGAATGTCATATTTATGTAGAGACAAAAATGTGGATAGCCATGTTATCTCAGTTTCCACAAATGAAACCTTTCGCAAACTAAATCATTCAACTAATGAAAAACATCACAATGGTCTCTCATGTCACCCTGAATTTTCTTCACACAGGCAACCCAAGTTTTTTCTTAACTCAATTGAGCCACCAACCATTGAAGCAAATTAATAAGCATAACCTATAAATAAACCAAGAATAACGTTACGGTAGATGAAAAGCAATTTTATGATACAATACACATTTTTTTGGATGAAGCAATATATTTATCATGACTAACCTTTGAAAGGAAGACCCAAAAGACAAAAAAAGAAAAAGAAAAAAAGGAACATATATTAGTCATAATTATGAACATAAGTGTGATAAAGCTAATGAATATGCATATAGCACTGGATGAGACAATAGAAAATTGATCTTGAAGCTTATGAGCAGGCACCATTTACCAAAATCCACTTAGAATCAGAATCAAGCACTCAAAAAATCCATACTTTCCCAAGAAATAAAAAATCTAAAATTTCTTCTACCCATGGCCTTACAACTAAAACTTTTAGATTCTATTCAGAGAGCTTAGTTTGTCATTTGATATGTAGCTTACGTCTTAAGTCAAAAGTTATCATACCGACAAATCAAGTAGTGTCATGAGCATCTTTATACATAATATATAACACAAAAAACGTAAAATAAAAATTAATAAATTAGTCAAAAGTTCTTATTAATGTTCAACACTCTCAGTGAGACTGAGCCCTCGCTCGGACCATCAAGAAGTTTCTGAATTCTATCATCCCATTTTTGTTTATGGCTTTTGTTTTTGCACTTGAACTATAGAAGACCCTGAGCAGTCTTTATCCTAAGGTACAAATCTAGGCCTCCAACTCTTTCATGAACAGTCAGAAATCACTTTCATCACATACTTTATAACCAACTCTGGTTTTAACTACCATGAAATTGTAAGGAAAGAGCTTACCTTTATTATTTTTAGAAAAAGCTCAACTGACATGTTTACTCTTCAACTTGGTCACAATCTATTGATTCCACAAATGTTGGTGTTTTCATCTATGTGTATGAGCAAATGCAATTCAATTACAAAGAGTAATGATATGAAAATCTTGAAATTCTATTGAGAGAACTGAGATATTTTGTTCATATAGTCAGACACGCGTTTTCATCATTTCTCACCTAAGAATTCAGAATAACAAAATTTATTAAGAATAGTTCTTGCATATAAATCAATATTAACCTTCTCTTGTTAGTTGCAACAATTCATCCATGCCCATAGGAAAAGCAACAGAGTTCCACCATACTTTTGCTACATAACTTATAGATTCATTCCTCCTTGCTTCTCCCATAATCTTGTAACCAAAGCTTTGAGAGAAGAGTAGTTTTTGCTCTCGAAGCTTTTCAGTCATGGAAAAAAGGCTATTATTAATAAACATGGGTATCAATAGCTCATATTCACTTGAAAATAGCAACTGACTAAATATGCAGTTGTCGTAGTTGCAGCTATTAGTTCGATAAGATCACTGGCACTATTTATGTTGCAGATAAAATTACTTTTCCTAATTAAGAAATCTGTCGCAGCATGGGAATCAATCCACCAGACTATTCCAAACTAATTTAACTTATAAATACACATATTAATAAGTTCTCTTATTTTATTTAGCTTGTCAAGATACAACGTCAAAATAGACGTTTAGGCAAAAAATAAAACTACACATCCTTAATATATCATGTATTAGGCGGAATTCCATTCAGATGTAGGCCATAAAGATGCAAAAGAAGGGAAGAAAAGGGGATGAATAGTCCTAACTTTTCCTTGTATGGTTAGATTTTGATAAGTATGTAATAGAAATAACTCTCACAATCAATACACCAGATTCAGAAAATACATTTAGAATTACTGAGTTCGCAACAACATCGAGAGATACCATTCAAGCACTTCCACAAATAAGGCTGCAACTTTTTCAAGTGACCCCGTTATGCACATCCTTCTGTTAATATATGCAATGTAATTAAAAGATTGAGTTTGTATGTGTTAAAAAGTGAATCGGAACAAGTACTTGGAAGAAGTCTCTTACTCTTCCTCTTCAGTTGTACCCTGTAAGAAATCTGTTGTAGCACATATTACCTTTTGTAAAATAAAGTCTCTTGAAATATACAATACATTTAACTTTAGTATACTTTTAGTATCAGTTTCCTTTTCAATTTCTAGTTGTGTGTTGGTCACTCTGGTAGTTTCGGGTTCTAACGGTTACACTATGATTATTTGCATTTCTTGAATCACCCAGATCTTCCAATTTTTTATTTTTCATGCTTTTTACTCCCAAATTGACCCACAAAGGAGAAATATAATGCATAAACAACTTTTAGATGAGTAGATGGTGATACATTGAAAGTGAAAACACACTCTTAAAATAACCAGAAAATGTGGAATGAAATCTTAGCAACTTACCTTTTATCATCTGCTACCTTTTTAGTGATTCTACAACTTTTCATTCATCCTCTGCAAGTATCTCTTTAGTAAAAAATTCTTTTGATTTCGCACCTCCGATATGGGTATGAGATTTGAAAGCAAAGTAACATTTGGGTCCTTGAAACTGAACATTAAAAACCTGAAACCATAGAAATAGGAAATAAAATATTAAAATCATGAAACCAAATAGAGTTCTATACTCATGATGTTTTATCAATTTTCCTTCTATATCTGTCAAAAAATCGATGCTTTTTAAGCTTTTATTATTTGGTTCGTCAATGAAGTTTTAAACAACACAATCATGTCATGCGTGCTTGTAAGCTCATAACCTTCTACACAGTCTCTTCATATTCTTTTTGCCGGTAATAGCTAATATGTGTTAGTACATCAAAGGTGCAAGCTGATGGGAATGCTTTCTCCTCCATTTTTTCGGTTAAACTATATAGATTCAAGAACTAATCACAAATTTATCACCTTTGTGATCTTAAAAATCTCATACTCTGCATTGATTACACATAGAAAACTAATTAAGCACATTATGCAACTCCTGAAAATATTTTCGCAGTTGAAATAATAAAATAAAAGGAAGTAAAAGCAAGAAGCTGCCATTTCTGATCATACTTCAAACCTCATTCAAGAGGAGGTTTGGAAGAAAAATCAAAAGAGAAACAACGAAAAAATACGAAACTTGGTGAGGGAAAGAACATGACTATAAGAGCGTTTGCTTTGATCGACACATATATTAAGCAAGCAGTAGCGCACAACTTTATCTCAAATTGCGAAACACAAAGTTGTATTCGAAATCTGATTGCTTCTTAATTCGTTAAACCACCTATGTCAAGAGCACAATCCCTCATCAATTCCAGCAGATTGAGTCGAATTTTGAGCTTCTATATCATTTCCTTAATAAGAAACAGTAGTCCAAAATACTTGAAAAATTCCCTTCGCATGAGTCTAAGCATAAGTAGTGGAAAAAATTGACAAAATTAAACTTACAAGTAAACAAAGAAAAATTGGCCGATACCTCGTCTATCACCTCTGGTTTCAACTATGACTAACCGCTGAGATTCTGTTGTGCCAAAGCAAAAATTAGAAGAAGATAGGACCAAGCAAATCAAAGACAACGGTAAATCCCTAAAAGAGGATACAAAGGATAAGGAAAGGTTAGAGAGAAAGGTCAATACTTATGGAGTAATGGTATAAGATTACTGCTAGAACTCGCTAGCAATGGTAGATCTGTAAATGATTGAATAAAGTAATGGTGAAACTTGAAAGAGAGCTAGTTAGAGGACTGAGCCGTAGAGAATTCTAGATGAATAATATACACATATGTTACCAAAGCAATAAAATTTAAACTTATATCAGTTATGAAATTACTAAAATACCTTTGGTCGACCATTATGGCTCTTCTATATAATCTATTACTAAGATGGGACATAGACAAGAAAGTATACCTAATCTCTCTATTCGAATTCCTATTTGTTGTAGGAGTACATTTTGCATTTATTGATTATTTTATGGCAATTTTATCTATCACTTTGTTGTGAAAAATGAGATTGTATCGTTTTGCCATAAGTACTTCCATATTAACATATTTTGCTGAATAAGATTTGATAATGAGTTTGAGTTAGATATTTACTCTAATATTTGGAATATGAGATAGATTAAGAAATTGTATACGGTCAAAATCGTTTTTGACCTTTGTATGATTAGTCAAGATTGAAGCATAATGGATCTAAGGTCATCTTTATAATATCAAGATGGGATCTGAATCCAGGTTACCAAGCTTGAAGTTCTGGGACCTATCAAGTACCGAGCTCGAAGTCATTACCGAGCTCGAATCCAAAATAAACCATGAGGTGAAGCGGTGTCATCGAGCTCAAGAACCAGAGACCGACCAATATCAAGCTCGATTCGATACCGAGCCTCGAGTTAATATCGAGCTCTAAATCTGAAAATCAACCAATACCAAATCCGACCAAGATCGAGCCAAGAGACAAGAGCTGTTACGGTCGCACTAAGGAGAGAGAATTTCGGTGGGAATTAGGGAAAAACTATTCTATCATGATTTCTCCACTATGTATTTTTAAATATATCCAAAGTAAAATCCCTCCACTATAAGAGGGATGGCTATTATTTCTGTAAGGCATTGAACATTGAAGGCATTCCTACATTTTTATATTATTCACAGAGAAAACATACTAATATTGAGATAGAAATTATCCCCTTTTTGGGCTTAGTACATTGATTCATCTTACTTGCTCATAAAACATCTTTCACTCAGTTTGGTTTGTATTTCATCCCTTATACAGTCAATACTCAATATATTTCTACTTACTTTTCTGATTTGTGCCAAATTATACCACGTACCCTTAGAACTACGTACAAATTCAACTCTATCCGTTTTTCGGGTAAACAGTTTGGCGCCCACAGTGGGGCTAAGGATAACAGTGGTTGTTTGGTATGAATCTCTACAAAACACACCATTTTACACTTGCTCTTGGAAGTATCTTTGATTTCAGGATTAAAACAAATTCTCAATTAATGGCCCTGCCTATCGACAACGAAGCTGGCCTTCAAGATAAGAACAACAACTTAACCCCCGGGGGTGGAAGGCCACTCGTCGATCTCGTTGGAGCTCGGATCGAAGAGCCAATAGATGTCAATTCACATGCGGACATCGAGGCGAACCAACGTTCCAACCCTGAAAACAACATTCATGGTGGAACTCGGTCTGCAGCTCGAAATACTCAAAATGCTGAGGAAAACGGAATCAAATTGTGTATGATTTTCGAGATGCTGCAAGTTCAACAAGTAGCAATAGCCCAGTTGCAGAGCCAAACTTAGGCACCGACTATACTCGAGCCCAGTCCACCCCAAGAAGTCACCCACAAAACGGGGCCTGCTATAGTAAGGTCAAATGAGCAAGAATCGGGGACTAATCCTGAAAATTGTTAAGATGTTCGAAGAACTGACAAAATGAATAGAGTCGGGAGAAAGGAGGATCGAGGAAAATGACAAAAAAATGGAAACATATAACTCCATGGTTGATCAAATTCCGGGGGAACCACCGATATTGAAGGGCTTAGATTCCAAAAAATTCATACAAAAGCATTTCCCCCCGAGCGCGGCTCCTAAACCGATCCCAAAGAAGTTTCGCATGCCCGAGATTCCTAAATATAACGGAACGACCGACCCCAATGAGTATGTCACCTCTTACACATGTGCCATCAAAGGGAACGATCTAGAGGACGATGAGATCGAATCTGTATTGTTGAAAAAATTTGGTGAAACCATGTCAAAGGGAGCAATGATATGGTATCATAATTTACCGTCTAACTTTATTGATTCTTTTGCTATGCTTGCATATTCTTTCATAAAAGTACATGTCGGGGCCATAAAGGTCGAAACCAGGAAGTCGGACCTATTCAAGGTAAGACAAAAGGATAACGAGATGCTAAGAGAGTTCGTATCTCGTTTCCAAATGGAACGAATAGATCTACCACCAGTCACAGATGATTGGGATGTTCAAGCTTTCACTCAAGGTCTAAACAAACGAAGCTCGATGGCTTCACAGCGGCTGAAGCATAACTTGATCGAGTACCCAGCTATTACTTGGGCCGATGTACACAATCGGTATCAATCCAAAATAAGAGTCGAAAACGACCAGTTAGGTTCTAGGTCCGATACTAAAAGGGATATCGACCGAGAACCAATGGCGAACAAGGATCGATATCGCCCATATAACAGAGATTGTAGGGGCAACGAACCTTCACACAACCCCGTACGAGGTGAACAGGAATGGGTTCGACAGGTATACCGGACCCAGGGAAGCACCTCGATTATCGGAGTACAACTTCAGCATCGATGCATCCGCTATCGTGTCGGCTATCAGACGCATCAAAGATACTAAATGGCCTCGACCTATGCAGATCGATCCTGCCCAGAGGAATCCTAATCAAATGTGCAAATATCATGGCACTCATGGTCACAGAACGGAAGATTACAGGCAATTAAGAGAGGAGGTAGCCCGGTTATTCAATAAAGGGCATCTTCGAGAATTTTTAAGTGACAGGGCCAAAAATCATTTCAAAGACAGGGATTTCAACAGATGGAACGAACAAGAAGAGCCACAACACATCATCTACATGATCATCGGTGGGATCGATACCCCTCAGAGGCCAGTGCTTAAACGCACTAAGATGTCGGTTATAAGAGAAAAACGATCTCGAACTCAAGATTACGCACCAATAGGAACCATGTCCTTTAGTGATGAAGATGCAGAAGGAGTCATGCAACCTCACAACGATGCACTGGTAATTTTTATACTTATGAATAAAACTAAAGTTAAACGTGTGTTAATTGATCCAGGTAGCTCGGCCAACATTATTAGATCGAAGGTCGTAGAGCGACTCGACTTGCAGAACCAGGTTGTACCCGCAACCCTGGTTCTAAACGGATTCAATATGGCATGTGAAACTACCAAAGGCGAGATAATTCTGCCAATAAACGTGGTCGGAACCATTCAAGAAACGAAGTTTCACGTAATTGAAGGCGATATGAGGTATAACGCCCTTTTTGGAAGGCCGTGGATCCACAATATGAGAGTTGTACCTTCGACCCTCTACCAGGTTCTGAAATTCGCAAAATCGGAGGGAGTCAAAATAGTTTACGGAGAGCAACCGACCGCAAGAGAAATGATTGTCCTCGAAGAAGCAACTCCAATATCTTCACTATCATCGGCAAAGGGATCAGGTTCGAAGGAAGAACAGAATACCAAATAGCAATCACAAACGTCAGCTCAGACCCAATTAGAGAATCGGAAGAATGACGAAGATGATGAACAGGGGATCCTCGATCCTTCGTGGTCCCTGATGATTCCGACGCTACTCAATCTATGGTCTAATCGAATATCTGCCCAAATGAAAGGTATACCTGGGCACGGGGTTAGATCCCGAGCTCAGGAAAAATCTTATTCAATTTCTTATAGCTAACATAGACTGTTTCGCTTGGTCCCATCTTGACATGATAGGGATCCCACCGGGAATCACCACTCATAAGCTAAGCTTGGACCCAAGGTTCCACCTGGTAAAACAAAAAAGAAGGCCCTAGTCCGAGGTCAAACATGCCTTCGTCAAAGATAAGGTAACCAAACTTCTCAAAATAGGGTCCATTCGGGAAGTAAAGTACCCCGAATGGCTAGAAAATATGGCGGTAGTCCCCAAAAAGGGGAACAAGCTTAGAATGTGTATAGATTATGAAGACCTGAATAAATCATGCCTTAAGGATTCTTTTCCTTTTCCTAATATCGATCGTATGATCGATGCCACGGCCGGCCACGAGACTCTCAGCTTTCTCGATGCCTACTCCGGGTATAACCAAATACAGATGAACCCGGAGGATTAGGAAAAGACCTCGTTTATCACTAAGTATGAGACTTACTGTTATAACGTAATGCCATTCGGCCTAAAAAACGCTGGTGCAACCTATCAACGCCTAGTAAACAGAATGTTCGAAAAACAAATAGGAAAAATAATAGAGGTTTATATTGATGACATGTTAGTTAAATCACTGTGAATAGTGGACCATTTAAAGCATTTGCAGGAAACTTTCGACATACTAAGGGAGTACAATATGAAGCTCAATCCCAAAAAATGTGCTTTTGGGGTTGGCTCGGGCAAGTTTCTCGGCTTCATGGTGTCCAATTGAGGAATCGAGATTAACCCCGATAAAATCAAAGCAATCAGGGACATCACAGTGGTAAATAATGTAAAGGCCGTGCAAAGGCTAACGGGGCGGATAGATACCCTAGGACGATTCATTTCGAGATCCTCGGATAGGAGCCATCGATTTTTCTCTCTGCTTAAAAAGAAAAGCAATTTTGCATGGACTCCGGAATGTCATCAGGCTTTGGAAGAGCTAAAACGGTATTTATCGAGCCCTCCATTGCTTCATACCCCAAAGGCAGATGAACAGCTCTACCTGTATCTAACTGTTTCGGAGATAGCGGTAAGTGGAGTCCTAGTTCGAGAAGAACGAGGTACGCAATTCCCTATTTATTATATCAGTCGAACTTTAGGTAAGGCCGAAATTAGATATCCACACTTAGAAAAATTAGCACTTGCTTTAATAAGTGCCTCTAGGAAACTAAAATAATATTTCCAGTGCCATCTGATACATGTTGTGACAACTTATCCTCTATGAAATATTTTACACAAGCCTGATCTCTCAGGTCGATTGGCTAAATAGGCCATAGAGATCAGCGGGTACGACATCGAGTATCGACCTCGAACCGCTATCAAATCTCAGATCTTAGCGGACTTCGTGGCTGACTTCACGCCAGCCTTGGTACCCGAAATTGAAAAGGAATTACTGATAAAATCGGATACCTCTTCGGGAATCTGGACCCTATTTACAGATGGAACCTCAAACGCAAAGGGGTCCGGACTGGGCATCGTACTAAAGTTGCCCACAGGTAATGTAGTTGGACAGTCTATTAAAAATAAAAAATTGACTAATAATGAGGCCGAATATGAGGCCATGATTGCAGGTCTCGAACTAGCTAAGAGCTTGGGAGCCGAGGTCGTGGAGACTAAATGTGATTCCCTCATCGCTGTAAATCAAGTCAACGGGACTTTCGAAGTTCGAGAAGATCGAACGCAGAGGTACTTGGATAAATTACAAGTGACTCTACATCGACTTAAGGAATGGACTTTGCAACATGTGCTTCGAGAATAGAACAGTGAGGCCGACGCTCTTGCGAACTTAGGTTCTTCGACGAACTCAACTCGGGGACTGTCGTACAACTCATGAAATCGGTAATTGAAGAAGGTCATGCCGAGATAAACTTCACGAGTCTAACCTGGGATTGGAGAAACAAGTATATAGAATACTTCAAGAATGGGAAACTTCCATCGGATCTAAGGGAATCGAGAGCTCTACGCACAAAAGTTGCATGGTTCACCTTATCCATGATGGAACGTTATTCATAAGGATGTTCGATGGTACACTGGCAATATGTTTGGGACCGGGAGATACCGATTACATCCTACGTGAGATTCACGAGGACACTTATGGGAATCATTCCGGTGTCGATTCATTAGTCCACAAAATAATCAGAGCACAATATTATTTGATCGATATGGACAAAGATGTCAGGGAGTTCGTTCGAAAATGTGACAAATGGAAAAGACATGCACCCATGATTCATTAACTCGGGGAACTTCTCCACTCGGTCCTATCTCATTGGCCTTTCATGAAATGGGTAATGGACATCGTCGTCCCCCTCCCATCGGCCCCAGGTAAGGCTCAGTTCATTTTGTTTATGACTGATTATTTCTCTAAATGGATTGAAGCACAGGAGGTGATAGACTTCATTTGGGACCATATCATATGTCAGTTCGGGATGCCATCCGAGATTATATGTGATAATGGAAAACAATTCATTGGAAGCAAAGTAACCAAATTTCTCGAAGACCACCAAATCAAAAGGATCTTATCGGCACCTTATCATTCCAGCGAGAACGGACAAGCCGAATCGACCAACAAAACCATCATCCAAAATATTAAGAAAAGATTAACCAACGCTTAAGGAAAATGGAGAGAAATACTACCCGAAGTCCTATGGGCATACAGCACAACATCAAAATCGAATACCAGAGCGACACCATTTTCGTTGGTTTATGGTGCCGAAACTCTTATCCCGGTTGAGGTCGGAGAACCTAGTATCAGGTTTCGATATGCAACAAGTGAGTCAAATAATAAGATGATGAACACGAGCCTAGAATTATTGGACGAAAAATGAGAAGCAGCTCTCGTCCGATTAGCCGCCCAAAAACAGCGGATCGAAAGGTATTATAATCGAAGAATCAATCTTCAATATTTGAAAATCGAGGACTTGGTGCTAAGGAAAGTCACACTCAACACCTGAAATCCAAATGAAAGAAAACTAGGTCCGGATTGTGAAGGACCGTATCAGGTTCTCGAAATCGTCGAAAAAGAATCCTACAAGCTCGGTGTAATAAACGGCAAACAAATACCAAGCAATTGGAACGTATCGCACATAAAACGATACTATTATTAAGGTACGACCCTCCTATGTTCATTTATATCTCGAAATTAACCCTTGCAGGTATTCGATCAAAAACAAGGATGGGTTATTCAACTCGAAGCCTTTAGGCCTGAAAGCACGCGTTACACTCTTTTTCCCTTAGACCGTTTTTGTCCCAAATGGGTTTTTTGGCAATGTTTTTAATAAGGCAACCATTGATTGTGCTAACTTTGAATAATTCAACAGTATCCGGGGCTTCTTTACAATAAACCTCGAATACTAAGGGGCATTACCCTCAAATATATCAAGTTCGATTATCAAGTTCGACACAAGAAAGTTACTTAATGACAACAGGGTTTCGATAGGAAAAATTATAAGAACCAAATGGTCAAAATGAACCATGCTCATGTAGTTTGCTCGATCCCTGGTACAGAACATAAACACATGTATAATGACATAAAGAGAATTTTTTACCGATATCTTATATCTCAGAATCCATCCTCTATTTCGCGATCTATTATCCATAAATCGGGGACTGCCAACCGAAAAATCGACGAGATCAAACCCCACACAAGCCTAAGGTCCACAAATCATTTTGAGTTCGAGCAATCACTCACTCGACTATTAAAAGCCTACGAGCTATGTCATTTCGAGTTCGAGCAATCACTCACTCGATTACTAATGTGAGACCCCAGGTGTTTCTCTCTTCTCTTACGTAATATACGTAACGTGGCGTGGTTATATTAGGTATATATGATTGGGTATAGCACATTGGGAGAATAATACTGAAAATGTGTGGTAATATCAAGGAACTAAACTAAAGCTTTAAGTCAAAGGAATCCCTTAAACAAAGGTTCATGGTTAAAGAAATGGCTCGGGTAGCACCCCGCGCGTTCAGAAGGTTTAAGTTAACTTGCACCTGTGGGATAAGACTAAGAGTGTATAATATGCTAAGAATAATGTATTATGAGGTATTATAATATCACACTGGTCACATGTTAAGTTTTGGAGTCAAGCAAGTTGCGAAATAAAGGTCGGCAAAAGTTATAGTAAATTTCTCTAATAAATTTTCTAAACTTTGGGTTAAATGTATCAGATCATTTCTCCCAATATATAAAGAGTTATGGGACTCACAACCTACCAAATCGAAGGTCTACGGGTCTAGTTTGCAACCAAAGAAATCTTATATCAAACCGACATTGGAGTAAAAAGTTATGACTATTTTACCGCGGACTGTCCGGGCTGAAATCGGGTCGCGAACCGGGTCGGGCCAAACAAGTGGTATAAGTCGGAAAATCCGATTTTTAAGACCCCAAAATATTTCATATTCGTCCCAAAATAGTGAGAAAGCTTAAGAGAGGGTTTCATGGTATTCTTGAGTGATTAAGGTGCGTTTTTAACGATTTCTATCGTTAAAGTTTGCCCCCATGCCTAGAAGCACAATCTCTACGCTTTGCAATCGTTTTCCCCTTCTATTAGCTGTGTTTGGAGCTATTTTTGAAGATAGGAAATTATTGTTCTTACTGGTTCTTCAGGATTTTTACTTGATTTGCCAAGTTAATCATCTTGGGACTCTTTTATGATCGTTTTTATAAAGTTCTACGGGCGTTTCGTCAAGTTAGGGTCATATGGCAAATCTGCCGATTTAAACTCATTTATGAACTATTTATAAGTGCGTATAAGCTGCATATATATAGTGATTTCGAAGCTTAGGATGTAAGGAACAACTTTCATGAAGGAACTATAGGCATTCGGACGTTCGTTGGAGAGGTATGTTAAGGCTAACCTTCGTCCTTCCTTTTAGCACGAATTTTGGAAAATTCCTAAGACGCCAAATGTGATATTTTACTATTCTGTTGCTAGAAAGACCTTCTGTGAAAGGCATTGGTATCGTAGCTGAAGTATTTTCATGATGCTATTAGGTTAATATTCCACTCGTTCGGTTAAAAAGGGTATTCGACATCTATATATGTCATTTTGTTGGCTTTCTTAAATATATGTCCATATATATGAATTCTTATTCGTCTTTGGGTTGTGTGACTTAAAAATAAAGGCATTTAGTATTTGCGATCAGTCCTTCTTCCTTGTTAAAGTGTATTTTAAAATCTCTAAAGTGACACGTCGATTTCAAAATTTTTAAATATAATTTTTATGTTTAAACTACTAAAACATTTGATTTTTTTGAAATACTTTCTTTTACTAATTATCAAGAAATCAGGTATAAGGACTAAGTGAAGCACCTTAAGCTTTTTATGAACATATTCAGAGTTAAGTTATCTTTCTAAAAGTCGAGTTAAGTTTTCAAACTTATAAAAAAAGATATGAGGTTCCACGAGACATTTGTATGCGATACGAAGGTGATTATGAGATTATGAGAATAAAAGTACCAATGAGCCAAGGTTGGCTAAGTTCTTGTTATGGCCTATTATGTGCATTCAAAGTTCATATCATACATGACATATTATGCATGGACTTCGAGCTATAATCGGAGGTAAGGGGCCTATTTGTCCGAAAGACTATATATATTGTACAGATGGCCACAGGTTGGCAATATGATACCGGTTAGCTACCGAAAAAGACCGCCATTGCTAGCATTTGGTTGGGTATGTCATGCATTTACATCAATATATATGTATTCACGACATACGATTACACGAGCATACCATGCATATTTTATTACTATGAGGTTGGATGTCGGCCATGGAGGCTATCAGAGTTTCAATGTCAGGTGGTATCTTTATTACCTTTTTACATCAGCTATGTATGATTCTACTTTCTGCCTTACATACCAGTACATTTTTATTCGTACTGATGTCCCTTTGCCTGGGGACACTGCATTTTTGTTTCGTGCGTGCAGGTCCAGGTAGGGACTCTGATCGACCCCTCCGCTAGGATTTCGGGGTTCAGCTGTGAGTTGGTAAGCTCCACCTCTTCCTGGAGCTTTCATAGGATAGTTAATTTTGTTGTACAATTTGGGTATAGTTGGGGCCTTATCCCGACAGTGCTTATGACACTCTTAGAGGCTATTGTGGACACAATATTCTGGGTTTCTTTTTGCTGCTTTCAGTCTCCAGCCCATAGGCTTGGCATGTATATATAGGTGTGTAGGCATGTATGTCTTCAGTCGCGGCCTCATCGGCCAGCTAGTATTTTATTATTTTGGCTTGTCTACCTATGTTTATATGGCTTATTGTTATTCATGTCATAACCTTGCGGTCCAGGCTTAGTATTTCAGATGTTGTGCTGCCCGATCTGTTGGGCCCCCAGTCTAGTTAGCTAGTATATTTAGTGGCTAACTCGATCGAATACAGTATCGAGTACCAATCGTGCCTCCCCTAGTTTGGGGCGTGACAACTAAGCCTACGGGCTACATTACTTTGAGTTCGAGCAAGCACTCACTCGATTACTAAGCCTAAGGGCTAATCTTATTTTGAGTTCGAGCAATCACTCACTCGACTATTAAAAACCTACATGCTACATTACTTCGAGATCAAGCAAACACTCGCTCAACTAATAAGCTTACGGGCTACATTACTTCGAGTTCGAGCAAGCACTCACTCGACTACTAAGCCCAAGGGCTAATCTTATTTCAAGTTCGAGCAATCACTCACTCGACTATTAAAAGCTTACGGGCTACGTCATTTCAAGTTCGAGCAATCACTCACTCGACTACTAAGCCTACGGGCTACATTACTTCGAGTTTGAGCAAGCACTCACCCGACCATTAATCCTAAGGGCTAATCTTATTTCGAGTTCAGGCAAACACTCACTCGACTATTAAGCCTACGGGCTATATTACTTCGAGCTCGAGCAAGCACTCACTCGACTACTAAGCCCAAGGGCTAATCTTATTTCGAGTTCGAGCAATCACTCACTCGACTATTAAAAGTCTACGAGCTACGTTATTTCGAGTTCGAGCAATCACTCACTCGACTACTAAGCCTACGAGCTACATTACTTCGAGTTTGAGCAAGCACTCACTCGACCATTAAGCCTAAGGGCAAATCTTATTTCGAGTTCGAGCAATCACTCACTTGAATATTAAAAGCCTAAGCGCTAATCTTATTTCGAGTTCGAGCAATCACTCACTCAACTACTAAGCCTATGAGCTACATTACTTCGAGTTCAAGCAAGCACTCACTCAACCATTAAGCCTAAGGGCTAATCTTATTTTCAAGTTCGAACAATCACTCACTCGACTATTAAAAGACTGCGGGCTACGTTACTTCAAGTTCGAGCAATCACTCACTCAACTACTAAGTCTAAGAGCCTACAGGCTACATTACTTCAAGTTCGAGCAATCACTCACTCGGTTATAAAGACTTCAAGATCCGGCTTCGATCAAATTGCCTAAAGCCTCGAACTTATGAAAACTTTCATAAGTCATGAATGAAACAAAGTTTTCATAAGGCATGAATGAAACAAAGTCTCCACAAGGCAGCAAATGAAACAAAGACAAATCGGGAAAGGAAAAGATCTTCATATATATGAGTATTTACAAGGTCCGATCAGGACCCTACATAAAAAAGATCAAAAACAAAAAACCCTAATGTTCCTGATTATCTACGAGAGCAGCCTCTTCTCCATCGAGCTCCTCCCCGCTCTCAGACCCGATCTTGCTCTCATCATCATCATCATCGGAAGCCAGGGCTCCAGCATTGGCTTCAAGTTCTTTAGCCTTTTTTATCTCTTCGGTGAGATCGAAACCTCGAGCATGGATTTCCTCGAGGGTCTCCCTCCAAGATTGGCATTTGGCGAGTTCAGCAACCCAGTATGCCCGAGTTTGAGCGGTCTCAGCTGCCTTTCTCGCTTGTACTTGAGCGGCTTCGGCATCGGCCTGATAGACAGCCACGAATGCATCCACCTCGGCCTTTGCTTTTTCGGCTTCAGATTTGGCCTTGGTAAGTTCGAAAGCCAACCGATCCTTGAGCTCTTTTATTTTTCTTGCTTGAACCGAGCTCTTTTCCTTCATGCCTTGAAGTTGACTTTCGTCCGATGATAATTGGGCTCGAGCAATCTCTTTTTCTGTAGCAAGGCGGTCCATGCCTTCTTTCCACCCCAAGGTCTCCGCCCTTATCGTATCGACCTCCTTACGAAGCAGCCCGATTACCTCAAGCTTTTGCTGCAGCTGTGAGATCGAAATATTAGCTACCGTTTTCGAATCGAGCCCATGAGTTTTTAAGATTATCATTACCTGCTCGGTCAGGTCGGTCTGATCTTGGTATGCCTTGGACAATTCGGCTCGGAGATCTTTGATCTCTTCCTCTTTCTGCCCATTAAGAAGTTTGAGGGCATTTCTCTCTTCCGAAAGCCCTCGGAAGTTGGCCTCACGTCGGCTCAGTTCCGTTCGAGACTTGGAAAACTCATCTTGATGAAGAGCTAAAGCATATATGAAAAAGAGAAAAAGTTAGGCAGAAAATGGAAAAATATGACATCAACAAAGGGAATCAAGACTTACCCGATTCAGGGTTCGTTGAACCTCGAAGAAAAGACCCGATGCATCACTCGGGCCGGCAGAATCCTCGATACCTGTAAATAAATCACGAAAGGGGTCCTCACCCTCATGGGCCCGGCTACCTTGAGGGTCCCCAAAGATCGGGCTTCTCAAATTGCCCCTTCGGAAAAGTAGGGAGAGTAGGCGAGTCTCCGATTACTATTGCCTCAAGAGAGTCGCTTGGGGCATTCTCCTCGGTTCGAAGAGCTTCAGGGTCGGCCCCTTCCGATATACCTACCGATTGATGACTTCGGTGGGAGGCATCCTCGATCTCGAACGACTCGGGGACTTTGTCCGAGTCCTTCTCCGATATCCCCTCAGTTCGATATGGAGCCTCATCAACCGCCATCGACCCAGCTGCCTTTGGGGCATCAATGGTTTTCTTCAATCGGGCCACCAGTATGGACCAGTCGTTTTCTTCTTCTTCTTCTTCTTCTTCTTCTTCTTCTTCTTCTTCTTCTTCTTCTTCATCTTCTTCTTCTTCGTCTTCATCCCTTAGACGCCGAACAGATTCTTTGGTCAAAGGAATGATGTTCTTCCTTGGCTTACGAGCCACCCTCGTCTTAAGCTTTGGATCCTCGGCAGTAGAGGCCCTTTTTCTCTTGTTATCCTTCACCGGTTTCGAAACCTGGGCCGAAGTCTCTTCCTCGCCAGACGAGGGCCTCATGACTGCATCTTTGCCCAGGACTACACACAAGAAAATTGGTTAAGTATAGAAAAGACATTTTGTTCGAATCATCGAAGACATGGGAAAAAGGCTTATCATGATTTTTAGCCTCCCATCGGCCCTTTGATAAATCGCGCCACGAGCGCTCGGTATATGTAGAGGTTGAAGTCAGGTCCCGTACCCAACTCTTAAGGTCAAGAACTACACTGAGCATCCAAGCAACCACTGCATCACAAAAAAGATATCGGTGAAAAAGAAACAAAGGAGCAAGACAATAAGAGCTAACAGTAGAATTATACTTATGCTTCATGTTCCATTCTTCTGGAAATGGCATCTTCTCTGCCGGAATTAGGTCCGAAGTCTTCACTCGAACGAACCTGCCCATCTAGCCCCCGTCTTTGTCCTCGTCTATGCTCGAGAACATCACTTTGGTAGCCCGGCGTTGGAGTTTTATTAACCCACCTCGATAGAGGCGGGGGCTGTACAATCTAATGAGGTGGTCGAGGGTGAAAGGCATCCCCTCGACTTTGTTCACTAAAAAGCGGATCAGAATAACAATCCGCCAAAAAGAAGGGTTGATTTGGCCTAGAGTTACTTGGTATTGGCAGCAAAAATTGATGACAACAGGGTCGAGGGGGCCCAACGTGAAAGGGTAAGTGTACACACTTAGAAACCCTTTCACATGAGTAGTAATATCTTCTTCGGAAGCCGGGATTATCACTTTTATGTCCTCCCAGTTGTAATTTTTCCTTAACTATTTAAGATGGCCCTCGGTTATCGGGAACATATATCTCGATACTGGCTCGCATCGACTGGGGACCGGCGAAGCTTTGTCGATCTTAAAATCGGAGGTAAGAACACACCTCCCGGGAACATACTCCTCAGGTCGTGGCTCCACCGGTGTTTTGTCGTCGGCGGGCCGCGAAGAAGAAGCTTTTTCTTTCTAAGAAACGATTTTTGATATTTTCGCCATTAGGATCTGAAGATTGAAGATAGAGGAAGATGACAAGATTTGGTGTTCTAAAAGAGGGATTTTACAGTGAAAATCACAAGTTTACAGATGAAGAACTCAAAAGATGCGAAAGGGAACTTAGAAGATTTAGAGATGTTAAAGTAAAAAATGGTTAAAAGGGGGGGGGGGCTATTTATAGGGTTGTCAATGACGGTTCAGTGTCGACAATGGCCGACCATCATCTGACACGCATTTAATGCCTTGGTAAACTAAATTGACGGGACATCTATCACGTATGTCATGGTCGGACTCGATGCAAATGTCAGTGTATATCTAGTCATACCGTTGGAAAATCATGTCGTTTCTCGCCACATTCTTCCCGATAAATAATGGGACTATCTGTATACGATCAAAATCGTTTTCGACCTTCATATGATTAGTCAAGATTGGAGCATAATGGACCTAAGGTCATCTTCATAATATCGAGATGGGATCTGAATCCAGGTTACCAAGCTTGAAGTTCTGGGACCGATCAAGTACCGAGCTCGAGTCCAAAATAAACCATGAGGTGAAGCGGTGTCATCGAGCTCAAGAACCAGAGACCGACCAATATCAAGCCCGATTCGATACCGAGCCTCGAGTTAATATCGAGTTCTAAATCTGGAAATCAACCAATACCAAATCCGACCAAGATCGAGCCAAGAAACAAGAACCATTACGGTCGCACTAAGGAGAGAGAATCTCAGCGGGAATTAGGGAAAAACTATTGTATCATGATTTCCCCACTATGTATTTTTAAATATATCCAAAGTAGGATCCCTCCACTATAAGAGGGATGGCTATTATTTCTATAAGGCATTGAACATTGAAGGCATTCCTACATTTTTATATTATTCACAGAGAAAACATACTGATATTGAAATAAAGATTATCCCCTTTTTGGGCTTAGTACATTGATTCATCTTGCTTGCTTATAAAACATCTTCCATTCAGTTTGATTTGTATTTCATCCCTTATACAGTCAATACTCAATATATTTCTACTTACTTTTCTGATTTGTGTCAAGTTATACCACGTACCCTTAGAACTACGTACAAATTCAACTCTATCCGTTTTTCGGGTAAACAGAAATATTTGAACTATGATCTATACTTAATATTCATACCTCAAATTCGAACTCCAAACAAATTTAAAGAAAGAAGTCTAATTTCGAAAATTTTCTTGTATTGGTATGAATGAACATATATAGCTTACAGTGTTTGGATGGTTGTTAACTGTTGTATTGTATCGTATAGTTACTTTAAATACAATGTTTGTTTTGATTGTTATTTAAATTTTATTCTATCGCATTGTTAAATCTATCGTTACGTAACGACAAAAAGTGCAACTTTATGGAATGACCGATTTGGTATGATCGCGTCGTTCCCTTTTTCTTTTTTTCTCATCTTGCCCTTGTATATTATTAAATAATCATATTTTATCCTTTACCTTACCTTTTTATATAATAATTCTATTCCGTATCTTACTTTTCTTTATAAAATTGCAAGTTTATTCTTCATATTTTTGGTGCATGACATCATAAAATGACGAAAAATAATACAATCTATCCAAACATTGTATACATCAAAACGATACAATATAATATAATATAATATAATACATTAAGAAATGATAAATAACAACCATCCAAACAAGCTGTATAGAACATAGAAAACTCTCATCATATGGCACAAGCAGTTGAGTACAATAGTCTTTGTTTTGTTTTATTGTGTGAAGGAACTAAAAAATGATTGTGGAAGCACACACTCAATCGCCCTGCCTATATGAATTTAAAGAACTTAAAAGTACAACCAACTTAAAACAAGTATTTATCTATTTTTGGTAACAAACAGAGACTAAGGCAAATATCGGATTCAAAGCTTATTAAAGACTACAAAATAACTAATTATACTCGTAAGTATCAAATCAAGGATCATGATATACTCGCAGTATTCCGATTAACTCCTCAACCAAGAGTACCACTTGCAGAAGTAGAGGTCACGGTAGCTACCAAATTTTCTATTGGTACATGAACAATTGTATGGATCAATAAATTCACTAGTCTCTGATCGTTATAAAGGACAATTCAAACGTACTTAATAGGAAACACAAATTTTCAAGTTAGTATACTAATATTTGAATGATGTATTTGGTTCAATAAATGGTTCATAAAGTTTATAACAATCTCTAATACCAAATTATAAGGAAATTGAATAAATATACCATTCTACTACGTTAAGACTTGTTTATTTTCTAAGAAAGCAATTTCTTTTATTTTTCTCATTGTTTCACCGATAAAATTCCTTTAAGCACGAATGTGTTTTCATATAGTATGACTTTTCACATGGATCTTAGCATTTTTTCTTTCTTCATTTCTTTCTCTTTAGGAAATATGTTGTAGTACAAATTTAAAAGGTAATTCAGAAATGATTGGTCGAATTGTTTTTTTTTTCAATATCTGACGATAGTATATGTTATCATAAAGAAAATTGAAAAGCTTGTAAGGTAAAGTGATCTTCAAACATAACCTTTTTAAAATAAAAAAAAAACAAGTGTTTAGAAAATAGTGAATTTTAATTTATATTTTATAGTTCGAAATTATATTCATATTATTTTACATGTTATTTTTAGTTGTGGTCAAGTATTAACAAATTGCACTCTTCCCATATCACTCTTCACGATATAATGGTGTCCATTTTCTAATTCTTTTTCTCACAAATAAATTATCTTTAAATAAGCAACATATGATTACTTTTTGATTTACGTAGATTCTTATGATAGCATTATCATCCATTAAAAAAACATGAATATGTCTGTAGTGCCAATTACCCATCAAAATCTACATCTTTAATCAGAATATGAAAATAGAAGTTGACCTACTAATCAAAAAATCGTATTTAGATTTTATATAATTGCCATTCTTTAATTTTTATTCTTATTACCAATTCACTAGTTATTAGTAACATTGAACAGTCATCACTGTGCGGATCGGGAATGGCGGTAATATATTTTCCTTCCTATTGTAGCATCTTGTGTTAAATATTGAACCAAAAAACAAAAACGTGTGTTAAATAAACAAAACCCCGCAATTCCTATCATATATTACATTTAATACCTTTTCTTTTTATTTTTCAATTTGTTTTCACAACGAGCACGTTTACAATGCTATTGGTACTCCCTCTGTCTCATATTAACAGTCGTTGTGGTTACTAAAAATAGTTATCTCAAATTATTTGTCATTTTAGAAGTTCAAGACAAAAGTAATTATTTTTTTCCTTTTTTACCCTTAGCAATAATTGTTCTTGAAGATAGAGATAACACATAAATAGAATAAACATTCAATGAAGAGAGATTATATCTTAAGACATAAATAAGAGTAGAATAGTCCAATCCCTTTTCTAACTAATATTTCTTAAGGGGCGTGTAAAAAAAAACACGACACATAATATAAGACAGAGAGAGTATTATTTTGCCAGCAGAAAACACATCATTAAATGGTGTGACCATCCAAATAAATTGTTGTTCGGAAATATTAACCATACAATACTCGACAAAACTATAGTAACAAATGTCATGCCCCAACCATAATTTTGTTTTAGGGAAAATGACACTATATAGCCGCTCTCAAAATAATAGCCAAAAAAAAATATATTCTTTTATATTTTTTGTATATATATATATATATATATATACACACACACGCATTCTGTTATATATACAATATATATTATTCAAAGCTAAGTAAAGGATGGCCCAGTCAAGTCTCTATAAACCAGTAGCATGATCGTATTAGATATGAGGGGATTGCCTTGTGCTGTTCCTATCCACAAAAATCATTCTGTATGTTAAAGGAAAAAAACAGACTTCTTACACCCATATAAAATGAAGAGAAAGTTGAGAAACAATTAGAGAGGCAGATTTTAGAAGCTCTCTCAAGAAGAAAGGAACCAAATCATAAAATTATGCAGTCTTCGGCTCAGTTTCTCCAGCCTCCAGCATCTCCCCTTCCTCCAAAACAAATTCAAGGCACAGCTACTACAACTAAAACTCTTTCAATTCCCAACCAATGCTGCAAATTTTCGCGCAGAGAACTTGCCATAGGTACTAATTCATCCTTGATTCTACTCTTAGGCTCCCAAGCAATTGAGCCATTGAATTTGTCAAGGGCAAGGGCAGATGAACTAACCGATAGCCCTGATAAAATAGAACCAGAAGAGCCTTCAAGAAAAGTCGATTATTGTTCAGATCAGAATGTGACAAAGCGAGCATTTCTTGAAGTATCAGTTGATGGTGAACCTATAGGAAGAATTATTATCGGGCTATACGGCGATAAAGCCCCGGTTGGCTCAACAAGATTCAGTAAACTTGTTAGTGGAGCAGCTGGGGTTAGTTACAGAAGAAAAGAGTTTGCGAGGATAATGCCAAATTATGTGCAACATGGTGGATTGAGATCATTTGGTGTGGATGCTGAACTTGCAAAGAACACTGGAAGAACTATGGAAATCGATAGCCTTGTCGATGAATGGGAGAAACAGAGTGAAGGGTGTCAAGGAACCAAGAATGTAGCAAGAAGTGTCAGCATTATTGTGAGGGACCCCTCAAAACCACCTCCGAAGATGAAGCTGGTTGCTCGAAAAGGAAAGCTGGAAATCGACCAAGAAGAACTGGGAAAAGATGTAAATGGGACAGAGTTTACCATTGCAGTTAAAGACTCACCTGATTTAGATGCCTCTGCCTTAGTCATTGGGAGAGTCTTGGATGGTATGGATGTTGTGGAGAGAATTGGCCAGGTCAAAACTGTGAAAGAGAATACCAGTTCTCCTTATTTCAGGTACTGCCATCTCCCAATCACCTAGCTGATCTGCTGGCTTTTATTGAAAATTGACACTAAATATGAAAACATATAACAGACAATCTGGTATATTTCAACAACTAATAGGAAGACAAAACAGTTTCCTATCAGAAATGTCACAGCATAGATAAAACATAACAGTTACCTATTAGGATAATAATACATAAAACTAACCCATGCAAAATCATTCAACTAAGGGAACCATACAGATGCATTAATTTTTTGGTATTATCAACAGGGTGGCTAAGTTGATAGGAGATAAAAGGGCTGTAGTTGCAGAGAGAGGCTTCAACAGACCTTACTCAAAGGTGATAATAACAAATTGCGGCTTGATGGATTGATCAAGATGCGGTTGAGAGATTTTTGTCCTCTTGATTCTGCTAAGAGGAAGAACTGCTCAAATTAGAAGTGTAAAGCAATTATGTACCAAACAAATTCACGATGCAATTTTCCCTCTCCTCAGAAAGTTCATATCAATGGCAACAATTATAGTGTCTTCCCCTTGTTTTACTTTCTCCGTCCAAAAAAGCAGATTGCAACTCTCTCTAAGTAATTAACAATAGCATTCACAAAATACATATATTGCTCTCACTTTGGAGAAATTATCTCAAAAGCGTCTTACTAATTAATTATCCACTACACAAGCTCACAGTTGTGACATACAGGTAAAATACAGGTAATAAGATGCAAAAACTTTTCTCCACTGGGAAGGTAATCTTATGGCCCAGTCTGTCTGGTGAATTTCCTCGGGGACCATGGGGGCTATATTCTAGCACGTGGTTAGCTTTGCTGATTTAACTTGGTCGAACAAGCTTCTTTCGCTTGGATGGAGGAGATGTAAAAAGCTTTTGCACTGAAGCAACAGGATCATCCCCCTGCACAGGAGCAACACAAGATAAATCATTTACTTTCTGACGATAGAACTTTTCTGAAATAAAAGTACATATAAAGTAAGATTAATCCTTTTTCTGGCAGCAAAACTATACAAGTAATGTAAACAAGGATAGAAGGCGAATATATAATCTCTTTTCCTGATAGTTAGACTATACAAGTAAATGTAAACAAGTACAATGGCAGATAGATTAAGCACAGAATAAGTAGCACTCATCCCATTACTCAGACCATCTGGTATCAAGAGATCAAAGGAAGCTTGTGCTTTTCTGTCTTATAGCAAGTTTGGCCAAGCTTCTTGGAGGCTAAAAGCACTTTTTTTAGAAGTACTAAACCCACCATTTCCTCTAACAATATATGCTAAGGGTCAACCACCAGATAGAACTCCACTGACACCATGGTAAACTATCCCATTAAATTCAAATAAACAGCTGCGACCAAGCAAAATTTCGACAAATTAAATGAGCTACAAAATCAGAAGCTCAAGTGATAAATCGTCTTCAATTATCAGCAAATAAAAGGATGATACTGACAGTAGAGTCTGATAAGTAACATCCCTAAGCCTGTTAAACTGATTCTCAATTTTGACTTGGATGTATGAGGATGCCTCAGCAGTGTTATAAGGGCATGCAACATCACCGTTCATCTTCGACTAATGATCTCATTTACTCCTCTTTTTTTTGTGATTTACTAAGAAAAATTAAATGGATATTGAAGTTGTCATGTTCATATAACTTATAAGTTGACTAAAAGCATAAGCAGACAGGGTAAAAGGAATGTGGAGTTCAAAATCGAAACCTGGACCCAGAAAGATAAATCTTCGTTCCAACAGAAGATAGTATACTATATATTTTCTCTCTGAATTATGCTTGGTCTAAATATCTCTGAGGTAAATAATGCAGCATCCAAATGGATTTTATTTCTTTTTTGTCCAAATGGAATTATTAACATCATTAGTTTAATGTGAACAATCTTGCCTTAAGTTCTCAAGTTATCATATCCGAACAGTACGCCCAAACTGTATTTCTCCAAGTCAAGGCCATGAAGAAATAGATTGTTGTTAAACGAATGAAAGGAGCATCATTTCATCAATAGATCTGCTAAACACCAAACAAAATATGAGTTTACATGTTAATTAGGTTGCTCTAATTAGCTACTGATGTTATCTGTTTCGTAATAAGCTAGCCTAATTACTACTACAGCTAACAGCATCAATCAAGAAAATTACTACTACAGCTAACAATGTCTTTATCCTTGTTAGTCAAACTAACTTGCTATCTTAGTTTACTTCCTCCTTACCTTAATCAAGGAAGATGGATGATAGCTGGACAAAGAAGAAGAAGATTCTTCATGACGCTCTAAAGCGGATAATGTTTGTTCCCACCCTGGTGGAAAGCCACCATTAGATGCAATCCAGGGGCAAAAATACCTGTGCAGCCTGAATGGATCAAACTCCATAGCTTTTCCTGAAAGGATGACATAATCTGTCAGTTACACTTGTACGCTCAACATAATTAGAGCAAAGAATGCACATAAAAAATGTACCTTCCTTTTTCTTTTCTATTGTTCATCATACGAATTTCTGCATGAAAATGATACTTTTGTGAAATTATAAATTGGTTGAAAAGAATCTGTTTTCCAAGCGTATATGTCTGATATATCAGCAAAGCAGACAGAAATACCAAAGAGGCAATGCGGTGCAATTCAAAATGAGTATCACAGAATAGGGAAGGGGCCTTCCTAGACTTGAAGCTAGAGAAGAATGAAAAACTTGGGTCAATGAGGTGAGGTCTTTGGATAGACAGCAGAATGAATATAGGTGTTGTATTACTGATTCATGGGCATAATAGCGAATACCAAAAGGAGGAAGAAGCCTAGCAATTCATATGGTCATTCTGAAAGATATGCAAAATAAGAAGAGACTGAACAGTCCTTGGACAGTAATGCAGGTAAAAACTGCAATTCAACGCAAGTATACCAAACTTGGACCATTTCATGAGACTGGATCCATATTGCTAACAAACTTGGTTCACCCTCCTATAGCCAATATAAATCAACTCCATGGAAAATTTTGCAACCATGCTAATGCAAATGGGCAAGCTTGATCAAAGAAAACATTACTAAACAAACTGAATTACCTCGACTAGGTGAAATGCCACGGATAAGAGGACGCACGCCAGCCATTATAACATCATGCCCATTGCCTTGTTCCCCTCCTTGTGTAACATTGTTGCCTTCAACCATCACTCTGCTCTCGCCACTTTCCCCTACACGAGTTATGACACTATCCTTGCTACTTGACCCAAAATCATTTCCAACCTTGTTCTTACAATGATCTGTGACTGCTGGATCAACCTTGTCCAAACTTTCTGCATTATCAGCCATTTCAGTGGTGTTGCCAGAAACTTGTGCTGCAGTCTTGTCGTTATCCAGTTGAGCTTCTGCTATCACTTCTGATGTAGACGTTGTATTTTCTCCTGCAGGAAACTCTGGGTTTTTGCCTTTCCCAGATGCGTTCTTGGTTACTAAATCATCCTTAAGCTCAGATTCAGCAATAAACCATGCTCTCAAATTCCGCCCAATGATTGGCAGAGAAATTTTTGCCCTGTAATTATGCGTTGCTGGAGGAGGACCACCTGCAATCGTTAAGTTTAAACTTGGCTGTCTTCTATCTAACATAGTGTTACCAGAAGTTGCAATGTGTCCTATGTTCTCTCTACTCTCATCACGATCATTGTTGCCGGAAAGAAGGTTTTTACCGCCATCGGTGAGACTGACATGGTCATCGTTGACCTGTGTGTATCCACTTACTCGTAGAAATTCCAAAGGCCGAGGAACCATGGAAAAATCCCATAGACCAATACAAGCCCCACAAAGCCTACAGTCGAGAACAACAGCATTTGGATTGATTATTGCGTCTTCAGAAGCTTGACTTTCATCATCTGTCTTGCTCTCAGAAGTCTTATCAGTACATGAACTGTAGACAGTAATAGTCTGATTCTTCCTGCTCAAAAGAGACTTATCCAAGAGATTGGCATCCTTACTAGATTGATACAGCTGATCCTTGCAGTCAACTAAATATGGCAGTCTTCGAAGTTCCCAGCCGCATAAACTAATGAGCTTTTGTGCCTAAACATGATTCAATATATCAATACCAAAAACCACAAATTGACAAACACAATTACTTCATCTAACAAAAGAAATTAAGTTAAAAATTAGCCCATACAATTTTTTAGAGTAAGTCTAACCTAAGAAAATTAAACTTATAGCTCGAAATAAAACCCTGCTCACCTCCCCCACCCTGTCCCTCCTTCCCAAAAAAGAAGAATGATAAAATTTCGTGAAAATTCTAAGATTGCTCCCGCCCAACCCCTCCTCAAACAGTGAAGACATATAGATATGTAGGCCAAAAATAAACAGCATAGTGATCAACTGGACAATGGATGAGACAAGTTTTGTTTGATAGCAGATATGCAGTTAGGCACCAGCTCTTGCCATCGTACTAATTAAATCAGAGAAATCAAGTTGAGTAAGGGTTAGCAGCAGTTTTGTACTCGTCAACATTCTCCTGCAATGAGAAACTAAGAACAATATTTGCTGGCTCATGTACACATTTTCTTTCATACCTGATAATATGTGAGAGAAGAAACTGGAGTGCGTTCATTTCTGGTGTCTTCATTTTGGGGAGTTCGTGTGGACTCAGGCTCATCACGTTCCACAGTTAAAGATTCTCGTAGAAATTGTTCCAACTGAGGCCTTCTCAAGCTAGCGACAGCCTTAGGTGAAATCACAGGAAGAGCAGCAAGCTGTGATAGAACAGAATGCCGTATTTTATACTGATCAACTAGCATAGCAGTAGCTGTAGGTGGAAAATCTGCTAGTTTTTCATCACAGACATTGTCAATCCAAGGGCAAAGTAGCTTGTGTCCACTATCCAGCTTCAAGCTGAATACCAAGGCCGCTTTGTCAACTGACGCCCGCAAATGGGAGAACCGTGAAATGAGAAACACAAATTCAGTATGAAATGAGAACGAGGCAACAATGACTTTAAGAATAATAGTAATATATCAGATGCCACAAAGATGGAAAAGATGAGCAACATACTTTGCTGTTGCGACCAAGATGGCGGAGTAGAGAAAAGCATACGTGATCCACATGCTTCACATGCAATGGTATCCATATCTACATTAATCCAACCTCTTCTAGCACAGTTAACAGAACTAATTGCCTGCCAAGGAACAAATGCATTGTGTTCTAAGATTTAGAATGTGGCAGAGTGGAAACAGTTTATGTGCAAACAGATAATACAGAAGGAAAAGTTCCTTTTTTCGAAGAAAAGATGTAGAGCTAACCTTTGCAAGAACATAAAGAAGAAAAAAGTGGATTATAGGAATGTAGAAAAGATAGATACTTTCTAAAGGAAGACCATAGAACTTAGAAACACAGACTATTTCCGAAAGAATCTTCTAGGATAAGGGTAAAAGCCTGTATAAGTTCAACCAGTCAGCTAGAGCAATTAGCTTTGGAATCGTCATAAAAAAGTATACTTCTCTATTACTAGAACAACTGAGCAAAAGCATATGGTTTAAAAGCATAGAAAGAAAGCTTGGTGTCTGTTCCCTTGAGACATTATATGTTACTTAGGCATAATGGGTTGCCTAAGTACTATTTACTGTAAGGATTAAATATTTAGAGGGGCACTAAAAAGAAGAGGAGGCACTAAAAATCAAACCTTTGGTTTAGCAAACCAGGTCATAGCCTTAAAAGTGGCTATCCTTGTAAATAAATCATCTCGGTCCCATGGTCTACAAGGCGGAGCTTCCCCTGAACTGTTAGTAGCAAATAAATTGTGCTTGTTAACTGCTTTGCCTCTTAATTTTGGATCCACTGATGCAAACGCAGATGACATATCCGGCCGCTTCTTGCCTCTTGACAATTGAACTCCACATGCGCTAGTACAGCCAAACCAAAAATGCCACAATTAAACATCATAGCCATTAGATGTACACAAATTCAGTCACCGAACAAAAAATTAAGAAATTAAAAAGATAGGGAAATAAGAGAACCTGGTGGAATTGGGCTTGGATTTGGGAGGAACCCGAAAGAGCTTGTCCATGGCCTCTTGAAACCGCTTCTCTGATTCTTCAGCCATTTCTTCTCTTTTTTCCACTGTCCAAATATGTACTGTGTGTGTGAAGCGCGAGTTTAAACAGTATTCACCGGCATCGAGGATTAATCGGTGAGGTTTCAGAAGACTTCTTTTGCCGGAGGCTTTAAGCTGGAAGGAACTGGGTATTGTCCATTTGATTTGAGAGAAAATAACAAAACGATTCCTTATGTTAAAGGTATGTTCAAAGAAGTCCATTAAAGGTCATCTTAAGCATGTCTGGTCCTTTAAGTTTATAAAATTTGAGCAGTGTCAGTCAAATATCTAACTAATGGAGAGAGCAACAACATTTATCTCTCTCTATCTATCTATATATATATACTAGTTTCTGGACACGTGCGTTGCACGTGTATCCTAATTTTTTTTTTAAAATAGTATAAATAAACAATATTAAAACATGTGTGATAAGTTGCACAAAATTTAAAAGAGAAAAATACAAGCTCAAACTTGATTATTGAATGCAAAATTAATAAGATAATGTATAAACTGCGAAGTTGAACAACTAAATGCAGCTAGGTAGGTACGATGCATACATAACAAACCGGCATAAATGTTACTATATGTAGCACTTTGACTTATCCAGCAAATACAGCACACGTAGGTAGTCTAAACGAATAAAGTGCCTTATGGAGATACAAATACAAAGTTTTTGGAGACATATTTTTGCTTTGAATATTTAAGACGTCAATATACAATACCAAAGGGATACAGAATACCTAATCTAATCTTTTAAGTATATTATAGAAAAATAATTATTTTAGTGGGGTTCAATTCCAAATGGAAATCACTGTTTAGAGAACTCAGTAGAATAATAGCAGCATGAAATACCAAAAGATTGTATCCAATTAAACTGCACCTTCAACAGTTCTTTGAAAGCCGTAACATTGTTAGATTTGATACATCTCTCGAATTGAGAGCACAAAAGAATAGAAGTCGAGTGTTTCCATTAGAGAGAGAAAAGAAACTTCTGGATATTTGTATTATCTGTTGTAAGAAAATAAATAATTATCTGTACAAAACAATAAGGCCTAGTTAAATATAAGATTGGGCCGGGTCCTATTACTGGCCCAAAGTAAAAATAAAAAAAGGAATCAGCCACTATCAAATGGGCCTAGTCCAACAACCCCTTTCAAGTTTGAAGGTGACACAACTCCCAGCTTGCGAATATGACGATGATGAGCAGGCCCAGGTAACACTTTGGTAAGAACATCAGCCATTTGAGAAGCACTGGAAGTGTGAAGAAGACTGATCAGGTCATCCCCAAGCTTACCACGAACAAAATGACAGTCCAACTCAATATGTTTAGTGTGTTCATGGAAAACTGGGTTTATTGCAATGTGGAGGACTGCATGATTATCACAAAACAAAGAAACAGGTAAAGAAGGAGAAACTCCAAAATTAGATAACAATCTAGTGAGCCAAGACAACTCTGCCACAGCCTTACTCATGGACCGATACTCAGCTTCAGCAGAGAAAGGGGAGACAACAGGTTGCTTCTTTGATTTACAGCCCACCAAGTTGCCCCCAAGAAAGATACGAAAACCAGTGACTGACCTGCGGCTGTCTGGGCAAGAAGCCCAATCACTGTCACATTAAATCTGCAAGGACAAGTCAAGAGAGTTATTGAGAAAGATTCCAAAGTCAGATGTGCCCTTGAGGTATCTCAGCAAGTGCAGGGCAGCCTGCTTGTTTGGAACACAAGGAGACTGCATAAACTGACTCAGATGCTAGACAACAAAACTAGGGTCAGGCCTAGTGTGTGTCAGAACGTTCAGCTTGCCCACTAGACTCTTGTACTCTTCAGGTTTGGGCAAGGGAGTTCCAACCTTATCTTTCAACTTCACATTCAACTCAAGAGGGCAAGTGACATAAGAGAAATCAGAGGAATGAAAGTCAGCCAACAAATCATGAATGAACTTTTTCCGATGAAGAACAACCCGAGAATCAGTGTATAAAACCTCAATGCCAAAGAAGTAGTTAAGAGAGCCCAAGTTCTTAATCTTGAACTAGTCATTGAGAAAGGACTTCAAATCAGCCAATTCACCTAGATCATACCCAGTCAAGATGATGCCATCTACATACACAGCCAAGATGACCAAAGAATCTCCAGAACCCTTGGTAAAAATAGAGTAATCATTTAAGGAATGAGAAAAGCCCTTAGAGCATAAGACTTGAGACAATTTAGCATACCATTGTCTGGAAGCCTGTCTTAAACCATAAAGAGATTTCTGGAGTTTGCAAGCCAAAGGAGCAAAAGAAGAGGAAGGATGAGTAACAGTGAGACCACGTGGCAGCTTCATGAAAACCTCTTCATCAAGGTCCCCATGTAAGAAGGAATTATTCACATCTAGTTGAAAGAGGGGCCAGTGTTGCTTAACAACTACAACACTTAGAGTTTTGACAGTAGACATCTTGACCACAGGAGAAAATATTTTATTAAAGTCAGTACCCTCAATTTGAGTGTCCCCCCTAACTACCGACCTAGCTTTATATCTTTCAATACTCCCATCAGTCTTATATTTAACCTTGTATACCCGTTTACATCCAATAGGTTTCTTGCCAGGAGGAAATTCAACAATGTCCTAAAGTTCTGTTACCATCCAAGGCCTCAAATTCACATCTCATGGCTGCCTGCCATTCAGGAACAATGCAGCCTAAGAGTAAGAGTAAGGCTCAGGAATATGAGGCTGACTAAGAGAAGGAGCATTGGAGACAGACCTGGAGGGATGAGGAGAAGAAGTAGATGTGCAGACATAACTCTTGAGATAACTGGGTGGATTGTGTGGCCTGGAAGATCTTCTCAAAACAGGAGGAGGTACATGAGGGATAGAAGCATGAGAAGGAGAAGAGATGGAGGTGGGAACAGATAAGGATGGAGGAGCAGTAGAAGGATAAGGTGAAGGGTAGGAAGGAGAGGAAGATGGAGGAAAAGAAACCTCATCAAAACAAGCAGAAAAAGGAAAGGGGAAGACCTAAGGTACAACATGAGAGGATTGAAAGAAAAGAAAAATGTGTTCATAGAAAATGACATCTCTTGATACAAAACAGGTGTTATTCTGAAGATTAAGGAGCTTGTAGCCCTTTTTGGCAAAAGGGTAGCCAATAAAAACACAAGGAATGGACCTGGGATGAAATTTGTCTTTGTGAGGGGTGGTAACAGTTGAGTAACAAAGGCACCCAAAAGCTCTAAAGTGGTGGTAAGTAGGAGTGGAAGAATGAAGCAATTCATAGGGACTTTTGTGATTAAGAAGAGGTGAAGGAAATCTATTAATCAAATAGGTGGCAGTTAAGAGGCAGTCACCCAAATATTTAAGCGGTAAGTTAGATTGAAACAAAAGTGCCCTAACAGTCTCTAGTAAATGTTTGTGTTTTCTTTCCACAATACCATTCTGTTGAGGGGTGTGAGAACAAGAGGTTTGGTGTACAATCCTTTTTTTTTGAAAAGAAAAGGCAACCAGAAGAACTAGATCCCAACTCCAAAGCATTATCACTCCTAACAGTTTGAACTTTAGAGTGGAAATTGGGTTTCAACCATAGCAATGAAAGCTTTGAGCAATTCAAAGGCATTGCTCTTGGCTCCCATTAAATATATCAAAGTAGCTCTAGAGTAGTCATCTACAATGGTTAAAAAATACCTAGAACCATCATAGAAAGGAGTAGAATAGGGTCCCCAAGTATCTATGTGTATTAGTTGAAAGGGCTGGGTGGAGTGAATAGAACTATCAGGGAAGGATAACCTTGTCTGCCTAGCTAAAGGACAAACTGGACAATTGAATGACTATTTGGAAGACAGTTTGCAATTAAGACCATAAATGCACTTCATTTTAGAGAAAGGAATGTGGCCAAGTCAGTAATGCCAAACAATATCATCTTTATTCATATTATGCAAAACAGTATTGGTATTTACAATGGCAGTATCATCAGGCACAAAAATAGGAGCAGAAACTGAATTAAGCAAACAAGAATTAAGGGAATTAGAAAGAGGTAAAGTAGATGATGTTGGAGGCTTGGAATTCTAAAACAGTTTGTAGAGTCCATTGTCTAATCTACTAAGAACCACTGGCTTCCTCACTGAAGGGCCTTGTAGGGTACAAGCAACCTTGGCAAATTGTACAATATCATCATCATGGGAAAGTAATTTGTACACAGAGATGAGATTATATTGAAAACTAGAAATATATAGCACATTATGAAGAACCAAGCCAGGGAACAAGGTTAAGGATCCAATATTAGTGACCTTAACCCCATACCCATTAGGGAGAGAAACAAGGTAGGGTATAAGAAGTGTTTGAACATTAAAAAGCAAATATTTAAGGGAGGTCATGTGGTCAGATACCCAGAGTCTATCACCCAAATTATATTATCTATCTTAGTCAGCATACATGCACAATAAGACACACCCTTGGGAGGTAACAACTCACCAACAAAGCTGGCAGAAGTAAGATAGTTGGTTGAGGAAGTAGATGATACCGATGGAGACAGTTGAGATTGCTGAAGGAGTAACATTAGCTGGGAATATTGGTCCTTGGTAAGACCATGAACTGGATAGGACTATTCAGGAGCAGAAGCACCTTCAGAACCAGCTGACATAGTAGAAGCACCAGAAGTATCCACTTCAGCATGGGCAGCAGACCTTCTGGGAGGAGGAGATCTATTTGATTTGAAATTTGGAGGAAAGCCATGGAGCTTGTAGCACTTATCAATATTATGTCCAGATTTCTTACAATACTTACAGATAATAGCAGACCTATGAGGCTCAAACGATCCCTTAAAAGTGGCACCAGACCTTTGAGGTTCAAAATTTATTTTGGGAGAGGGGGGAGGCCTGGATACACCAGCACTGAAAGAAGCAGAGCTGGAAGCAAATTGAGTTCCAACAGAGACTTGTCTCTGCTTCTCATCAGATAGCAAAATCCCATATACATTACCAATGGAAGGTAAGGGCTTCATCATGATATGTTGCTTCTTGTTTAGACATAAGTGTCATTCAATCCCATAAGGAACTGGTAGACCTTTTGTTCTTCATCTTCAGTAGCCTTACCCCCACAAGTACACATTCGAACTCTCCCAGTAGACAAAGATGCAATATCATCCTATAGTTGCTTAATTTTGTTAAAATATGATGCTATGTCTATGGACCCTTGGGAAATATGAGCTAGTTCATTCTTTAGCTCAAAGATCCTAGCACCATCAGCTTTCCCATACTTCTCTTCTAACTCAATCCAAATATCCTTAGCAAACTCAGAGTATTCAACACTCCTAGATATTTCTTTGGACATAGAATTAGTCAGCCAAGAGACCACAAGGTCATTGCAGTGTTGCCACTGTCTGGCTAGAGGAAAGCCTTCAGGAGGTCTCTGAGAAGTACCATTAATGAAATCTAGCTTGTTACGAATAGACAAAGCAACTAGGACATTACGTTTCCAACTCCCATAGCAACTTCCATCAAAAGGACTGGAAACTAAGGAAGTTCCTAGCACGTCTGATGGATGAACATATAGAGGGTGACAAGGAAGGGTGTAGTCATATTCATGGAAAATTAGGCGTGAGGGAGTGGAAGAAGTCGCATCAGCACTGGTGTCATTATCGTTTGTCATTTTTAAGCAGATTGTCTATTAGCCAACACAGTACATACGCATCTACGGATCAAATAGGCATGCGATTCACAACAATGATGAATGAAATGATACGAGGTTACCCAGCTCTTTTCGCGACCGGAAAAGAGGAAACGACCTTCAAACACAAACGAGAAAGAAGAATCTTCGGCTTGACAATAGATGACTTCGAAACCCTACCTCGGGATGAAAATCACGAAATCCTCAAATCTCATCACCAATCGAACAATTTGAGATCACAAATGTTGAAAATATGAGAATCTAACTAAGAAATCAAACAAAAATCAGTAAAAAACCCTAGACGAGTCGAACATCATCTGGAACGAAATACTGCTCTGAAATTGACGAAAACAGGATCGATCGGAAGCGAAGAACGTGCCATAGAAGGATCTATGCTCTGATACCATGTTAGTTTTGATACATCTCTCAGATTGAGAGCACAAAAGAATGGAAGTCGAGTGTTTTCATTAGAGAGAGAAAAAAAACTTCTGGATATTTTTATTATCTGTTGTAAGAAAATGAATAATTGTCTGTAGAAAACAATAAGGCCTAGTTAAATACAAGATTAGGCAGGATCCTATTACTGGCCTAAAGTAAAAATAAAAAAAAAGAAATCAACCACTATCAAATGGGTCTAGTCCAACAAACATAAAGAAGAATTAACAAGGAGAAGGAAAGACTTCTAATAAGAGGAAGAGGAAAACCTATTTAAGTGGCAAAAACCAATAGGAAGAAAAATAAATAACATAAATTTGACAATAACTTATTTATTATCACCAGTACATGATTTACGTTCATCATCGTTAGTGTTGAAGCTTCAGCTTTCGAAGATTAAATCAATAATGTGTAACAAAATAGAGGACAAATAAAATCTCAGCATCTAAAAAGGAGAAAAAAGTGGACATAACAAAGATAATTCAGTAAATGAAATACTTATTGAAAAATGGAATTGGAACGCACATATATTTGAGTAATTAGACAACCAATATAATTAAGAAAATAGTTTGATGACTTTTAAGAGAAATTGATTTACAATAAGAGAATGACCAAACACAATTAAGAGAAAATTTAATTATATATATATCTGACAATTTCATCACATCATACCATGAAAGGTCAAATGTTAATAGAGTTTCTCATTAACTGATTATGTTGGGTTCTTCAAAACCTGTTGAAGAATTTTTTTTTAACTCATCAGGATAAAGAAAGATTTTTCCTTTTATTCAAAAAATACAAATTGGCAGGAAAATATAAAAGAACACACTCAGACAAGGCTTCTAACAAAAGTTTCGACGATCTCTATAATTAAGTTTTAACAATAAGGAACAATGATTTAGATTCCACCAGTTAGGACCCATGATGAAGTAACAATTAATTAATCTTTCCTCTTTACAATTTGGTCACAAAAATCCTAGTCCACTTTTTAGTCTGTTGGTATCACAAAATATTTTTTAAAATTTAATAATTCGTACATTAAATTTTAAAAACATAATCCACTTATCCTGTATAAAAAGAAATTGTTAGAAAGACAAAGATGGAAAGAAAAAGCTCTGACATTAGCAAAACACTTGCAAGAAGTAACAGAAGAGACATAGATGTACCTGATTTGATATTTATAGTTAGCTTTGTATGTAAGAGATGATAACCAGATATAAAAAAATCAAAAGAAGAATGTTTCTTTATGAAAAAAAAAAGTTTCTTTCAATTATAGTGGTTTGAATAAAGAAGACGAAAGTAGTTGCAAGAATTGAAAAGACTGTGGTAGTACAACTTTACTAAGGAAGAGTTGAAAGGGTGAATCAGTACATCTTTATCATTTACTTTGTTCATTGTATTTGTCTTTTGCGCAATTGTCTTTTCATTTACCTAATTATTTGTGGTAGATTAGTACATATATTATCATTTATTGAAGGGTAAATTTACTTTTTGGTATAAAAATATTATAGGAGTAGGATATAAAGGAAGGATAAAATGGCCATCTAAATTTTTATGGATATTTTGGTAACGCGCAAATCCAATGCCAAGCACTAGCGCCCAGCCACTGGCAGATCCAAATAGTGTCGTGCGCGCCAACAGTAATGCGCGCACAGACCCTGATGCTCAAGACAAAGTTGCTGCCATCGGACTTGCTTCCATCATGTAGAAAACTAAGTCCTTTTCATTGTAATTATAGAGTAGTTTTACAATATTTTCCTTCAGTGTGATTTTATAGCTTTCTTAGGTCAACTCATGTAACTTTGGTTTATTTTTTTTTAAGCATTATTAAAGGGGGGACCAAAGCATTCAAACATTCAAGCATTCAAACAATTCTCTGTACTGGTGTCTCTCCCCCGACAATGCATTGTATCTTGTAATAGCTTTCATCATCATCAATATAATCATCAGCTTTCATCATCAATTGCTCATTTTTCCGCTGCTCAATTGCTCACGATATTAGTTTTTCCGTACGGCACTGACAATCTAGTCTAGCGTACAGAGAGAACCTCAGTTGGCACATAACAACTGCACTGACATCGGTTGCTTAGCCTTACGTCGCCCTTCCAAGGAACTTGAACTTAGCAAGCTAATCATTAGTGTATTTATGCTGACTCGTGACATAACCCTCAGGGGTTTTGGAGATTTCCAGACCCAAGAAATAGTGGACTGAACCCAGATCCTTGATCTTGAACTGATCATCCAAAAATGACTTTAGGGAGTTCATTTCAGTGAGATCATCTCCAGCTAATCATATATCATCAACATAGGCGGCTAATACTACCAAAGAGCTAGAAGAGGATTTGGTGAAGAGAGAGTAATCATTGAGACTGGAAATGTATCCCCTTGAGAGCAAAGCCTAAGACAGTTTAGAAAATCACTGCCTGGAGGCTTGCCTAAGGCCATAGAGAGATTTCTTGAGCTTACAGACCAGGGGAGCTGAAGAAGAAGCAGAGGAGACATTAAGACCAAGTGGAATTTTCATATAGACCTCCTCATGGAGATCACCATGGAGAAAGACATTATTAAAATCCAACTGGTACACAGTCCAATCTCTCTTGATGGCAAAAGTTAAGAGATATTTAATGGTGATGAGCCTGATAACAGGGGAGAAGGTTTTAGTAAAATCTATGCCTTCCCTCTGAGTATCACCTCTAATAACCAACCTTGCCCTGTATATTTCAATAGACCCATCTACCCTCTACTTAATCTTATAAACCCATTTGCAAGGAATGACCTTCTTATTTGGGGGAAGAGGGACAATGTCCCAAGTCTGATTAGCCTCAAAAGCATGAAATTCTTTTAGCATGGCCTCTTGCCAAGCAGGATGAGATGCAGCCTGCTGGTAGAACTGAGGTTCATGCATGTGAGCTTCACTAGATGAGATCTTAGAGTGGGCAAAATTAAAGGATGAGATGACAGATGAACAGATATAATCCTTAAGATAAAAAGGTTGAGTGACAGTTCTAATGGACTTTCTTAAGATGGGAAGATCAGAAATAGTTGAGGTGGAAGTAGGAGAGGTAGAAATAGGAACAGAGGAAACAATAGGAGGTGAAGTTGAATGGAGAAGAGGAGAAGTGGGGAAGGACTCGGGATGACTAGTAAAGGGAGTAACCACAGGAGGAGGAGCTGGGATATCCACAAAAGTGGGAGGTAAAACATTGGAATGAGAATGATTAAAAGAAGAAGAATAAGGAAAATTATGTTCATGGAATACCACATCTCTAGAATGGAAAATAGAAGAGTTAGACAAATTGAGCAATTTTATAACCTTTCTTCCCACATGGATATCCTAAGAATATACATGCAATATCTCTAGATTGGAACTTATCCTTGCCTACCTTAGGGGAAGTAGCAAAGCAGAGACATCCAAATGATTTTAAATGATCATAGGAGGGTGGATGACCATGAAGCTTTTTAAAAGGGTAAAGTTTGAGAAGAAGTGGTGAAGGCATTCTGTTGATAAGGTATATAGCAGTTAATACACATTCCCCCCAAAATTTCAGTGATAGTTTAGATTGAAACAGTAGGGCTCTTGAAACTTCTAAATAATGTTTGTGTTTTTTCTCCATAACACCATTTTGTTGTGGAGTATAAGGGATGGAAGTTTGATGTAAAATTCCTTAGGAAGCAAAGAAACTGATGGCTTCAGAGCTACTGCCAAGATCAAAAGCATTATCTGATCTTTATGTGTGTATTAAGGAATTGAAGTGAACCTTTACCATAGAAGTGAAAGCTTTAAGAATGAACAAAGCATTGCTCTTGGAAGAAAGAAGATGGGTCCAAGTGACTCTGGTAAAATCATCAATCAAAGTGAGAAAATACCTAAATCCATTATAAGTTTTAGTTTATAAGGGCCCTAAATGTCAATGTGTACTAGTTGAAAAGGTGTGGTAGAATGAATAGTACTATCATGAAAAGGTAGTCTTTGTTGTCTAGCCATTGGACAAATTGAACATATTATGAAAAGGCATGTGACCTAATCTCTGATGGCAAAGTAGATCCATCTTATTAACAGGTGAAGTTTTATTACAAATTAGGTGGAACATTTACATGTGAAGGTGGAAGAACAGATTTATTACATGGAATTGAACCTACATAAAAAAACAGACTCATTGCAAGTTGCATCAACAAAAGATGATAGAGAAGAAGTTGTGCTGGGAAATAGATCTCTATCTGGATGAAGATAATAGAGCATGCCAGCAGCTTTACCAATTACCAGTGGCCTCTTCAGAGAAGGGCCCTATAAAGAACAATGGAATTTGGTAAGAACTGCTATAAAATTCAGATGAGTAATGAGTTGATGAATAGAAATTAAATTGAAATGGAAAGATGGTACTAGAAGGACATTAAGTAAAGTTATATCATATTTTAGATGTAATGATCCAGTTGATATAACCTTAAATTTGTATCCATTAGGTAAGGTAACAAGAAATGGTTTAGTTAAAGGCACAACATTGTGAAGCAAATGTTTGTGTGGAGTCATGTGGTTAGTGGCCCCTGAATCCAAGATCCAAGGGTTTGGATTTGACTGTGAAGATGCACACACATGAAAAGCTACAGACTCTACATCATAGGCAGTGAACAAACATGCAAAGTGAGCAAATGCAGAATCCTCATCTGGGTGAATAGGTGGAGCAGAACCAGGAGAGACCTGAACTTGCTGAAATAGAGTCAGGAAATGCTGATATTGCTCCTTTGTAAACCCTTGAACTGGGGCAGAAATTCCTGGAGGCTGACTAAACCCAGAAAATGGTTGAGGATAGGAAATATCACCTTGGACACAGGAAGCAGACTTCTTATTCTTGGTAAATTTGAAATCAAGAGGAAAACCATGAAGTCTGTAGTATTTTTCCACTGTGTGTCCGGGTTTCTTACAGTATTTACAAGATACTGTAGACACATTATTCTTGGGTTCAAAATTCACCTTCTGAGTGAAGATTCTATTGTTATTGTACTGAGAAGGGGTGATAGAGAAATTGGAAACATTGGAAAGGGACTATTTTTGACTCTCATCTTGTTGAAGGATGGAGTAAGCCTTGCTTATAGGGGGAAGGGGGTTCATCATCATGATGTCACTCTTAATAGTAGAGTAGGACTCATTCAACCCATTCAAGAACTAAAACAATTGTTGGTACTCTATAAACTTTGAAAGTGCTCCACAAGAGCACACTGGACCAACATAAGAAGAGTTCAATTTATCCCATAAGCTCCTAAGTTTAGTGAAGTAAGTAGTAATGACTGATGAGCCCTGAGTGGTTGTACTAATTTTCCTTTGGATTTGAAGGGTACTTTGAGCCATTTTACTGACCAAGTCTCTCATTAATGTCTTTCTAGACTTCTCTTGCAGTCTTAAGACACATGATACTGGTGGCAATTTTTCTGGACACAGAATTAGTTATCCATGCTTTCATCATGTCATTGCACCTTTTTCGGTATGAGTAGTAAGGGGAATCTGGTTTTGGTTGAGAAACCCTACCATCTAAGAGTCCTAACTTGTTCTTTGCAGACAAGGAGGTAAGCATACTGCTTCTCCATAGAACAAAACCACAACCAATAAAACGAACAGACATCAGCTGACTACCAGGACTGTTAGACGGATCCACATACAAAGGATGGGATGGATTTATCGTGAAGGGAGTAAATCCCTCAGAGATCGTACTACTAGGTGATCCTACATTTTACATAATACTACCCATACAGTGAAGTTCAAGTTCAGTAAATTGGGAGAAAACGATTAACAGTTGAAATAACACAATTTCTACACAGGTACACTACATACAACATTGGATCTATATGATTTTGGAGTTGAACAAGAAGGATATTACCAGCCTTCTTCTCAAACTCGAAGAAGAAAAGTTTTTTCTGAATATGAAACCCTAGAAAGTCGAGGGAGAAAAGAGAGAAATAAGTCGGTTAAAATAAAGACCAGACCTGTTGATCTTTTATCATATATCTATCTATTTACATAAAATGTGTGTATATATATTTATAACAATAAAATGTGTAAAGAATAGTAATAAAACCAAAAATACAATTGGGTCGGGTATGTTATATTACTGCTGGATTGGGCCCTTTTCTTTAACAGAGATAGCTGAGTCCATATATGGGTTAACAACAGTTTGTTAATTGAGGAGATTAATGGAAGGAAGAACTTAGATTACATACCTAAAATGTGTCATTAATATCTCTTTTCAAGTCCAAATCATCTCCGAATCCGCTGTAAAAAGAAAAGCTTAATAATAGCTTTCACGTCCAGGGATTTTTTTTCCTTTCAAAAAGAAACTTAATAGTAGCTAGTAGCTTTATTTGCTGGAATTGATGATTGGAATTGGCGTTAGTTCTAATTCTATTGAGGACTTGCAAACTCTTTGCCTTTCCAAAAATGAAACTCCCAATTTAGGAAATATACATAATACACATAATAACCGGAAAATTATTGTACCGCCGTATAATTATCTTTCGTCACTTCTTTTCGGCTTAAATGATACAGTAGTGCAAATTCACATACCATTGGAAAACTAAACAGAAATATATTTATGATAGTTGTATGCTAAATAATTATGTGCATGTGTGTATGTCAATCTTTTTATATTGCTACAATTGTCTGATAAATAATCCACTATTTTGATCAATTTACTTTATACTGCTGCAATTGTCTTTTTATATTTCTGAGCCAGTTGCAGAAAAGAGGGCAAAATTAGTGATAACAAAGAAGCTCAAAAAGTTATTATATCTATGATTATAAAATAAGTAAAGTGAGACTAATCGGAACTAGAACACCTAATTACTCTAGAAAAGGAAAAAAGAAATAAAACTCTCCCTATTGTTACTTACCTTCCCTATAGGCTAATCTTAAAAAGGTAAAACAAACTAAAAACAGGAAAATACAATTCATTGACGAAAAGAGAAGGAAGGGAGCGACCGCGTAACAAAAGAATTACTACCAAGTAAATATGAAAACGAGCAGCTGGTATTTTTCTTTAATAATTTGCTCATTAACCTCGAAATCTTTAAGGAAATGGTGCCAACACTTGTTCCGGGTACCTGAGCAACAATTGCCTTTTGTTCTGCTTTCCAATTCTTTGCTGACTCCCTATGCAAATAAGCATATGGTAAAAGGAATAGTATAATTTAAAATCTTATAGGAAAAAATAAGAAATTAAAAAATTTAAGCTTCAGAATATTACATGTGCCAGTGCGCTAAAACTAGATGATATTGATAGAGTCAATGTCTTTGGACGAGACATCCGAAGTAAGTTGTCAATTATAAATTTCATCAAATATTCATTGGATTCCCGTGCAAATCTCATATCTAGCGTTAAGTGTTTGATATGATGTAGCGGCTGTGATGGAATGCACAATTGATGTCCCCGTTTGCCTAGATTAGAAAACCTGATTACCAAACTTAATTAGGTGTTCAAACACGTACGTACGTACCTCATCACAAATGCACAAGGACAATATCATACTGTTGCCAAAAATTTTAAGATGACTTCTCAATTTCATGAACCAAGCTCTAGTGATCTTCCGTATATCAATAGATAGTTCAATCCTGGTTGCTAAGAGCTTTGAAATATCACTTGGAGCTAAAAATGATATGCATGTACCTAAGAACTCGAAAGAACTTAAATTGAAAATGAAAATTATACGAGTTATTGAATGACTAGATAACCGTATAAAGGATACGATCAATGTTATAAGCGATTGACTCCAAATTTTGACACGCTTTCCTGTCTCATAACCAAGAAATAAAGTTTTAAGATGAGGAAAATCTGAACATAAGTCTTCATCAAGACCAACAGGAAATCTCACACAATTCAAGTGAAATTCTCGCAACATTCTACAGGCACGAATATCCATGTAAACTACATCTTCGCAAAAATCAAAGTAAATAAAATGAAAAACTTGTAAACTTGTGGCAATAACTTCTACTTTGCTAATAGAATTATTACCAGAGGTATGCTTTGTTGAGGTTTTATTTTTAAGATGTAATATTCTTAAAATGAGGGTGAATGGGAAATAGAGGGAAAATAAAATTTTGAGTAAAATTTTAAGTTTCCCCCTCTTAACAATGAGACATTGTCCCATATTGGAAGTGGAAGACATTTTTGGTGGGTATATATATAATTGCTCTTCTTGTAGCTCTTAAAGAGTTAAGAAGAAAGCAAGCCTCGCGCCGTCGTCGTCGCTCGCTCGGCTCGGCTTCGGCTACGGCTTCGGATTTGGTCAAATGATTGATTGATTAATTTTTTGGACCAAATTTATTTGTTAATAGTAAATATTAACGTAAGATTATCCGTATTTGTAACGGATATTTTCCAATCCGTGTATTGATAATTTGGCAGCCGGATAATGGTCTTCCCACCATGAAGTGCTTGCTCCACAAACATGTAATGCTTGCTCCACCATGAAGGGTGGACGTTTGGTCTTGCACTCCTTCTTGGCTGCTATATATATGAGCAGCAAATGTTGAAGAAAGATACTCAACTCAACATACAATTCGCTCAACAAATTGGCTATACATTGCATTCCTTCCTCTCAGAACTTCCATACGTTTTTCTGAGTATATACTCCTTCGTTCTGCATTGTTTTTAACTTCAAACAAAGCAACTGTAAGTGTGATTTGCTACCGAACTTTGTGTTCGCCGAAACACTGGGGTTTGAAGTACCGCTACACCAGTGTGTTATTCGTTCTATCCTGGGAGGAAATAATCCATTACCTTGGGTACTAGGAGGGGATTAAATTCCTTAAGGAAACACTGTGAATTCAGTGGGCTCGAATTTATTATTATTGTTTCATTACGTTAACTTATATTTTACAGAATTAATATTTACAAATACAGCAAATATTGACGGGAATAACAATCTTAAGGAATTTAATATTTATTTCTGTACTTGTGTTATTCTTATTATTCTGCAAACTAAAACCTTTGTGGTTTGTGTACTCCCGTTTTGGAGAGTTAAGCCTTCGTGGCATTTTGTTGGATATTAAAATCTACGTGATTTTTACTCCAGTTTGAAAACGTGTATTAAACGTTTGTTTGTGTCATTCTTTTTCTGAAAAAGATGATGACTGAAAACGAAAACCAAGCTGTTCCGATGGCGACTGCCAACGCAACGACAAGCCGAACACCGGCGTTGGCACCGGCAGAAAAACTCGGAAAATTTTCCGGGATTGATTTCAAACGCTGGCAGCAGAAGATGTTCTTCTACTTAACTACGTTATGTCTACAGAAGTTCATCAAGGAAGATGCCGGGATGAAGAAATTCGTTGCCGCAAAATTTCTGGACTACAAAATGATAGATAGCAAGTCTGTTATTACTCAAGTCCAGGAATTGCAAGTGATTATTCATGATCTACTTGCTGAAGGTCTTGTAATCAACGAAGCATTCCAAGTAGCAGCAATGATTGAGAAGTTGCCTCCGTTGTGGAAGGACTTCAAAAATTATTTGAAACACAAACGAAAGGAAATGTCCCTTGAAGATCTCATTGTTCGGTTGAGAATCGAAGAGGACAATAAAGCTGCTGAAAGGAGAGGCCGTGGAAATTCAACAATAATGGGAGCAAATATTGTTGAAGCTAACAAAAAGAGGAAGAAGGCTTCTGGTCCGAAATACAACCCAAGCAAGAAGCGGTTCAGTGGAAACTGCTACAACTGTGGGAAAATCGGACACAAATCTACGGAATGTCGTGCTCCGAAGAAAGACAAGAAAAGGGGTCAAGCAAACATGGTAGTAAACCATGATGATGTTGATAACTTGTGTGCCATGCTCTCTGAATGTAACTTGGTGGGAAATCCTAAACTGTGGTGGTTTGATTCAGGAGCCACTCGCCATGTTTGTGCAGTTAGAGAGGCTTTTGCTACCTATGCTCTTGCTGAACCCGAAGAGACAGTTTATATGGGAAATGCTTCAACAGCAAAAGTTGAAGGATGTGGGAAGGTATTTCTAAAAATGACTTCTGGCAAGGTCATGACTTTGAACAATGTCCTTCATGTTCCCGAAATGAGAAAAAATTTAGTCTCTACTGGACTTCTTGTTAAGCACGGTTTTAAGTGCGTTTTTGTATCCAACAAGGTTGTAATTAGTAAGAATGGAATATTTGTGGGAAAAGGTTACCTCACCGAGGGCCTTTTTAATCTAAATGTAATGGTTGTTGAAAATAATAATAATATTTCAGCTTCTTCTTACTTACTTGAGTCAAATGATTTATGGCATGTACGTTTGGGTCATGTCAATTATAAAACCTTGCGGAAAATGATTAACTTGGAAGTACTGCTCAAGTTTGAATGCGAAAAATCAAAATGTCAAATATGTGTGGAATGTAAGTATGTTAAACATCCTTATAAGTCAGTTGAAAGGAATTCAAATCCTTTAGACTTAATTCACACAGATATTTGTGACATGAAGTCAATACCATCTCGCGGTGGAAAGAAGTATTTCATAACTTTTATTGACGATGGTACTCGATATTGCTATGTTTACTTACTGAATAGTAAAGATGAAGCAATAGACGCATTCAGGCAATACAAAAATGAAGTTGAAATGCAACTTAACAAGAAAGTAAAAATGATAAGAAGTGATAGAGGTGGTGAATATGAATCTCCTTTTGAAGAAATATGTTTAGAATATGGAATTATTCATCAAACAACAGCCCCTTACACGCCCCAATCTAATGGGATTGCGGAAAGAAAGAATCGCACATTAAAGGAGATGATGAATGCGTTGTTGATAAGTTCTAGTTTGCCACAGAACTTGTGGGGGAAGCCATTCTTACGGCTAATCGAATATTAAATCGAGTGCCCCATAGCAAAACACAATCCATTCCTTATGAACAATGGAAAGGAAGGAAGCCCAACTTGAATTATTTTAAAGTGTGGGGGTGTTTGGCAAAAGTGCAAGTTCCTAAACCCAAAAGGGTAAAGATAGGACCGAAAACCGTTGATTGTGTTTTCATAGGATATGCGACAAATAGTAAAGCATATCGATTTCTGGTTCATAAATCAGAAAATCCCGACATTCATAATAATACGGTTATAGAATCAGATAATGCTGAGTTTTTTGAAAATATATATCCGTATAAAAAGGAATGTGAGTCGTTTAGTGAAGGATCTAAACGACCTCGGGAAGAAACAAAAGAAAGTACATGTAATCAGGAGAATCCAAGACGTAGTAAACGTCAAAGAACGTCTACTTCATTTGGACCAGATTTTGTGACTTTCTTATTGGAGAATGAGCCTCAAACATTTAAAGAAGCTATGACTTCTTCGGAATCATTATTTTGGAAAGAGGCAGTCAATAGTGAAATACAATCCATATTGAACAACCATACATGGGAATTGGTTGATCTTCCTCCTGGAAATAAACCTTTGGGTTCTAAATGGATTTTTAAGAGAAAAATCAAAGATGATGGCACTATTGATAAATTCAAGGCAAGGCTCGTAGTCAAAGGGTATAGACAACGAGAAGGTCTAGACTACTTTGATACATACTCTCCAGTTACAAGAATTACGTCCATACGGATGTTAGTAGCATTAGCTGCAGTGTATGGTCTTGAAATTCATCAAATGGATGTTAAGACGGCCTTCTTAAATGGAGAGTTGGAGGAAGAAATTTACATGGAACAACCTGAAGGGTTTGTGGTTCCAGGTAAAGAAAAGAAGGTATGTAGACTTGTTAAGTCTCTTTACGGACTAAAACAAGCACCCAAACAATGGCATGCGAAATTTGACCAAACAATGTTGTCAAATGGTTTTAAGATAAATGAATGTGATAAATGCGTGTACATTAAAAATATTCCAAATCACATAGTCATTGTTTGCCTATATGTGGATGATATGTTGATAATGAGTAATGACATTGCCAACATAAATGCTACTAAGCGTATGCTCAATAGCAAGTTTGATATGAAAGACTTGGGAGTTGCTGATTTAATTCTGGGAATTAAGATCAATAAGACTCCTCAAGGTCTGGCATTGTCACAATCTCATTATATTAAGACAGTACTTGAAAAAATTCAAGCACTTGGGCTTTAAAGTTGCAAAGACTCCAATTGACGTGAATCTTGCATTAGCAAAGAACAAAGGCCAAAGCATATCACAATTGGATTATGCTCGTGTATTGGGATGCTTAATGTATATCATGAATTATACACGACCAGACATAGCTTGAGCTATAAGTAAACTGAGTCGATATACGAGCAATCCAGGCCAATCTCATTGGATGGCAATGAAACGAGTTTTGGGATATTTAGAACATACCCAGAACTTTGAATTGCACTACAGTAATTTCCCTGCGGTGATTGAGGGATACTGTGATGCAAATTGGATCACCGGTTCAACTGATTCTAAGTCCACGAATGGATATGTATTCACTATTGGTGGAGGAGCGGTATCTTGGAAGTCGTCCAAACAAACATGTATTGCCCGCTCTACAATGGAGGCTGAATTCATAGCCTTAGATAAAGCCGGTGAAGAAGCTGAATGGCTCCGGAATTTCTTGGAAGACATTCCATTTTGGCCCAAACCGTTGGCACCAATATGCATACATTGTGATAGTCAAGCGGCAATTGGAAGGGCTGGGAGCGTCATGTATAACGGTAAATCTCGTCATATACGACGAAGACATAAAACCGTTAGGCAATTACTCTCTAGAGGAATTATCACAATTGACTATGTAAAGTCAAGTGATAATGTGTCGGATCCACTTACAAAAGGCCTAACTAGAGAGGTAGTTGAGAAATCATCAAGGGGAATGGGGCTATGGCCGAGAACAAGTCATTGTGGTGGTAACTCTACCTAGAAGACTGGAGATCCCAAGATCTAGGTTCAAAGAGATCAAACAAAGTCATTAATGACGGTTCAACATTGTCAAATAAAATTTTAGTCCATTCTCGTGATGAGACAATGTTCAGTACCAAGGATAAAGCATTAAGGCTTTTTAATGATTTCTAAATTTGATACGGGGTATATCAAATAGTGTATCTACAGGATGACACGTTTAGGAATCACCTATTTAAGTGTGAAGTGTGAGCCGCTTCAAGGAGAACTTTGTAAGGCCAGTTCTCTACGCACTTATGAAACCAGGCGGTGTTCATGGCTGAAACGAACACAACAATGAGAACCAAAGACGAAGGGTTGATTGTGTGACTTATGGTTGTCTAGGTATACACCAAAGATCGACGGTTCAAAGATATCAAATCTACCGATTGACCGAGTATATCCGACATAAGTTTACTACGAAAAGTTCAAAGGGAAACCTACTTATCCAGATGCAATTAATCCTTGCTTGTAAATCACACAGTTTTTTTCATGCATACTTCCGTGATATAGCCATTCCCCATTCATGTGGGGGATTGTTGAGGTATTATTTTTAAGATGTAATATTCTTAAAATGAGGGTGAATGGGAAATAGAGGGAAAATAAAATTTTGAGTAAAATTTTAAGTTTCCCCCTCTTAACAATGAGACATTGTCCCATATTGGAAGTGGAAGACATTTTTGGTGGGTATATATATAATTGCTCTTCTTGTAGCTCTTAAAGAGTTAAGAAGAAAGCAAGCCTCGCGCCGTCGTCGTCGCTCGCTCGCTCGGCTCGGCTTCAGCTACGGCTTCGGCTTCGGATTTGGATTTGGATTTGGATTTGGTCAAATGATCGATTGATTGATTAATTTTTTGGACCAAATTTATTTGTTAATAGTAAATATTAACGTAAGATTATCCGTATTTGTAACGGATATTTTTCAATCCGTGTATTGATAATTTGGCAGCCGGATAATGGTCTTCCCACCATGAAGTGCTTGCTCCACAAACATGTAATGCTTGCTCCACCATGAAGGGTGGACGTTTGGTCTTGCACTCCTTCTTGGCTGCTATATATATGAGCAGCAAATGTTGAAGAAAGATACTCAACTCAACATACAATTCGCTCAACAAATTGGCTATACATTGCATTCCTTCCTCTCAGAACTTCCATACGTTTTTCTGAGTATATACTCCTTCGTTCTGCATTGTTTTTAACTTCAAACAAAGCAACTGTAAGTGTGATTTGCTACCGAACTTTGTGTTCGCCGAAACACTGGGGTTTGAAGTACCGCTACACCAGTGTGTTATTCGTTCTATCCTGGAAGGAAATAATCCATTACCTTGGGTACTAGGAGGGGATTAAATTCCTTAAGGAAACACTGTGAATTCAGTGGGCTCGAATTTATTATTATTGTTTCATTACGTTAACTTATATTTTACAGAATTAATATTTACAAATACAGGAATATTGACGGGAATAACATGCTTCACATAAAGCTTCTTCAAACTGTCTGATTTAGGCAATACAATAAACATTGGTTCCCCGTAGTATCCCCATTCTCTCTCGCAGTTCACCAAACTCAATTCTCTAATACAAGGGCACTTACTAATAAACTTGGATAGAGTTTCTCCGGATAACCTAACTTCATCCAATTTCACCTCTTGCAAAGAATCAAATTTTCCTTCACCATTGAAAATTTGTTCATTAAGGGCGCAACGAGTTAGATGAAGAGCGGTAAGGCATGTTGACTGAAAAATACACGGCAAGGAGTAGTACAAACCATTCCCAAATCTCAAATACACCTCATGGAAATCGTTTCTGCCTTTCAATGGCATCAGATTGTTATTAACATTCTTACCGTAAATAATATAATTAAAGTTAACATGTACAATCCGTTTCTCAGCCTTAATTAACCTACTTTTCGAGGTCTCAAGAGAGTCAAGGATCCAGTCCGAGAACTTGTTATGTGCTTCTTGGGTGGGATTAGTGGTCCAACCAAATGGGTATTTTCAAAGAAAAGGGATTCATCAAAGTTGATAGCACAATATAATGGTGTGTTATGATGCCATCTCTTGGAAACAAGGCGGACATTAACTAGGTCTCCAAAACTAAGGTAGCAAAAGATTGAACGGAGAAGATGATCCGGTAATTGTAACGTTGGATCAGTACAACACATTGTTGGTACATTAAGAATATCTTCAACTTTTTGAGACATGCAGAGCCCAGCCATGCCGTGGAAACTGAAACAACGCAAACCGTAACCCTAGTCAAATTAATTTAGTGATATTTTTCCAAGAACTATATATATATATACCTCTATGACCCAAGTGATAGAGAGAGTAATTTATTCTAAAAAAAAGGTTAATAATGAATAATTCTACCAAAAGTAATTCGGAAAATTGAAAATTAGGGCCCAAGTAAAAGTAACCCATTGTCCAAGCTTAATTTTCATACTTTCCTTTTTCTTTTTCTTTTTTTGGTTAAAAATTGCAGCTACTTTCTATATATTAATTTTTCCGTACATTATTAATTGTATTTTAAATAGGCAAGTAATATCAAAATCATACGAAAAAATTGTAGCCGCACTGCCACATTTTGTGTTTATTACAAAATTCTAAATGAGAACAAGATACTGTATATATTTTGCTTAATTTCAGCCAACCCAAAAATGCTACAATTAAACACTAAAGTTCAAATTCGGGAAATAAGTTGCGCCACATAAAAGAGCATTCATGTAAAAGGAAAATGAACAACAATAAAAGCAACGGAATTAGCCAAAGTGAACGAGAAATACTAATGTCACATTACTAAAGTACTTGAAAGTAAATAACGAAACATAAATCAGAACCTTACTTGAACCAACACAAATATGTTGGTATTTTCTTTAAGGGAATTTTGCCAATTCTAAATTGACTATTTTAGTTTTTTGAGTAGAATAACAGGCAATATCCGGTGGAAGTTTACAAATTCAGTCATGGCATCCTGAAACCGCTTCTCTGATTCTTCAGCCGCTCCTTGTTCCGCTGTGTAAATATGTACTCTCTATGTGTGAGAGAGTTGTTGGTTTTTTTTTTAAAGCTTCAATGTATCTTAAAAGAGGGTGAATGGGAAATGGAGGGAAATTGAAAATATTTGAGTTTCCCTCCTTGACAAAGGGATATTGTCCCATATTGGAAGAGGAAGAGATTTTGATGGGTATATATACAATTGCACTTCTTCTAGCTCTTAAAGAGTTAAGAAGAAGGCAAGTCTCGCATCGTCGTCGCTCGGCTATGGCTACGGCTTCGGCTTCGGATTGATTGATTGATTTTTTGGACCAAATTTATTTGTTAATAGTAAATATTAACAGAATTGTTATTAAATATCCATTTTTTTGTAAACGGAATATTAATATTAAATCCAAACGTAATAGTATATGCCCTTCACTTTTTGTAAAAGACATTTACAAAAAAGTTTGCACCTCTTCAGAAGAACAATTTGTACCTCTTCAAATCTGAAGAGTTGAAGAACAGTTTGTACCTCTTCAGATTTGAAGAAACAGTTGGCACCTCTTCGGATTTGAAGAGTTGCACCTCTTCAGATTGAGCTCAACATTGGCTATAAATACCAGTCCATTCTCTCAGATTTTCCATACGAATTTCTGACTTCTCCTCCTTTCTTCTGCATTATTTTAACTACAAACAAAGTATCAGTAAGTGTGATTTGCTACCGATTTTGTATTCGCTGAAACATTGGTGTTTGAAGTATCGCTACACCAGTGTGTAATTCGTTCTATCCTGGGAGGAAATAATCCACAATCTTGGGTACTAGGAGGGGATTAAATTCCTTAAGGAAACACTATGAATTCAGTGAACTCGGATTAAATTTTATTTCTTTTACATTTATGTTATTTTATCTTCTCCATAGTTGTTTTACAAATACAGCTAAACAATAAGCTTAAGGAATTTAATCTTTTCTGTATTTGTGTTATATTCACTGTTTCTGGAGACTAAAACCTGTGTGGTTTTCTACTCCAGTGGAGATTAAAATCTACGTAATTTTAACGTTTGTTTGTGTCATTCTTTTATAGAAATGACGAACGACAACGGGAACCAGACTGTTCCTATGGTAACTGCCAACACATCGACAAGCCGAACAACACCGGCACTAGCACTGACAGAAAAACCCGAAAAATTTTTCGGGATTGACTTCAAGCGCTGGCAGCAAAAGATGTTCTTCTACTTGACGACTTTAAGTCTGCAGAAGTTCATTACGGAAGATGTTCCTATTCTGCCCGACGAAACTCCAGAAAATGAACTCTTTCTCGTGACTGAGTCGTGGAAGTATTCTGATTTTTTATGAAAGAATTACATTCTTAGTGGACTAGAGGACAATCTGTATAACGTCTATAGTAATATGGAGACGTCAAAATAACTCTGGATAGCGCTTGAAAGGAAATACAAAACGGAAGATGCCGGATTAAAGAAATTCGTTGCCGCTAAATTTTTGGACTATAAAATGATAGATAGCAAGTCTGTTATTACCCAAGTCTAAGAATTGCAAATGATTATTCACGATCTCCTTGCTGAAGGTATAAGTCAAATTAATACTAATGTTGAAAGTATTATTTATATTGTTTCTACTAACAGAATTTTCGCTGAAGGTCTTGTCATCAATGAAACGTTCCAAGTTGCAGCAATGGTTGAAAAGTTTCCTCCTTTGTGGAAGGACTTCAAAAACTACTTGAAACACAAACGAAAGGAGATGTCCCTTGAAGATCTCATTATTCGGTTGAGAATCGAAGAGGACAATAAAGCTGCTGAAAAGAAAGGACGTGAAAACTCAACAATAATGGGAGCAAACATTGTTGAGGATAGAAAGAGGAAGAAGGCTTATGGACCGAAAAGCAACCCAAGCAAGAAGCGGTTCAACGAAAATTGCTACAACTGTGGAAAAGCTGGACACAGATCTGCAGATTGTCGTGCTCCAAAGAAAGACAAGAAGAAGGGTCAAGCAAACATGGTTGAAAAGCACGAAGATATCGATGACTTGTGTGCTATGCTTTCTGAATGCAACCTGGTAGGAAATCCTAAGTAGTGGTGGATTAATTCTGGAGCCACTCGCCATGTTTGTGCTGTTAGAGAAGCATTTGCTACATATAATCTTGTTGGACCCGAAGAGACGCTTTCTATGGGAAATTCTGCAACGGCAAAAATTGAAGGATCTGGAAAGATATTTATGAAAATGACTTCTGGTAAGGTGGTGACCTTGAACAACGTCCTTCATGTTCCCGAGATTAGAAAGAACTTAGTCTCTGCTGGACTTCTTGTTAAGAATGATTTTAAGTGTGTTTTTGTATCCGATATAGTTGTAATAAGTAAGAATGAAATATTTGTAGGAAAAGGTTACCTCACTGAGGGCCTTTTCAAGCTGAATGTAATGGTTATTGAGAATAATAATAAAATTTCAGCTTCTTCTTACTTACTTGAGTCAAATGAATTATGGCATATACGTTTGGGTCATGTCAATTACAAAACCTTGCGAAAAATGATTAATTTGGAAGTATTGCCTATGTTTGAATGCGACAAATCAAAATGTCAAATATGTGTGGAATCTAAGTATGTTAAACATCCTTATAAGTTAGTTGAAAGGAATTCAAATCTTTTAGACTTAATTCACACAGATATTTGCGACATGAAGTCAATACTATCTCGCGGTGGAAAGAAGTATTTCATAACTTTTATTGATGACAGTACTCGATATTGCTATGTTTACTTACTTAATAGTAAAGATGAAGCAATAGATGCATTCAGGCAATACAAAAATGAAGTTAAAACGCAACTTAACAAGAAAATTAAAATGATAAGAAGTGATAGGGGTGGCGAATATGAATCTCCTTTTGAAGAAATATGTCTAGAATATGAAATAATTTATCAAACAACTGCCCCTTACACGCCCCAATCCAATGGGATTGCGGAAAGAAATAATCGCTCATTAAAGGAGATGATGAACGCATTGTTGATAAGTTCTGGTTTGCCACAGAACTTGTGGGGGGAAGCCGTTCTTACGGCTAATCGGATACTAAATCGAGTACCCCATAGCAAAACACAATCCATTCCATATGAAAAATAGAAAAGAAGGAAACCCAACTTGAATTATTTTAAAGTGTGGGGGTGTTTGGCAAAAGTGCAAATTCCTAAACCCAAAAGAGTAAAAATAGGATCAAAAACCATTGATTATGTTTTCATAGGATATGCGACCAATAGTAAAGCATATCGATTTCTGGTTCATAAATCAGAAAATCCCGACATTCATAATAATACGGTTATAGAATCAGATAATGCTGAATTCTTTGAAAATATATACCCGTATAACAAGGAATGTGAGTCGATTGGTAAAGGATCTAAACGACCTCGGGAAGAAACAAAAGAAAGTATATTTAATCAGGAGGATCCAAGACGTAGTAAACGTCAAAGAACGTCTACTTCATTTGGACCAGATTTTGTGACTTTCTTATTGAAAAATGAGCCTCGAACATTTAAAGAAGCTATGTCTTCTTCGGAATCATTGTTTTGGAAAGAGGCAGTCAATAGTGAAATAAAATCTATATTGAATAACCATACATGAGAATTGGTTGATCTTCCTCCTGGAAATAAACTTTTGGGTTCTAAATGGATTTTTAAGAGGAAAATGAAAGATGATGGCACTATTGATAAATATAAGGCAAGACTTGTAATCAAAGGGTATAGACAGCGAGAAGGTCTTGATTATTTTGATACATACTCTCCGGTTACAAGAATTACGTCCATGCAAATGTTAGTGGCATTAGCTGCAGTTTATGGGTTTGAAATTCATCAAATGGACGTTAAGACGACCTTCTTAAATAGAGACTTGGAGGAAGAAATCTACATGGAACAACCTGAAGGGTTTGTGGTTCCTGATAAAGAAAAGAAGGTATGTAGACTTGTTAAGTCTCTTTACGGACTAAAACAAGCACCTAAACAATGGCATGCGAAATTTGACCAAACAATGTTGTCAAATGGTTTTAAGATAAACGAATGTGATAAATGTGTGTACATTAAAAATGTTCCAAATCACATAGTCATTGTTTGCTTATATGTGGATGATATGCTAATAATGAGTAATGACATTGCCAACATAAATGCGACTAAGCGTATGCTAACTAGCAAGTTTGATATGAAGGACTTGGGAGTTGCTGATTTAATTCTAGGGATTAAGATCAATAAGATTCCTCAAGGTCTGGCATTGTCACAATCTCATTATATTAAGACAGTACTTGAAAAATTCAAGCACTTAGGGTTTAAAGTTGTAAAGACTCCAATTGACGTGAATCTTGCATTAGCAAAAAATAAAGGCCAAAGCATATCACAATTGGATTATGCTCGTGTGTTGAGATGTTTAATGTATATCATGAATTATACACGATCAGATATAGCCTGTGCTATAAGCAAATTGAGTCGATACACGAGCAATCAAGGTCAATCTCATTGGATGGCAATGAAACGAGTTTTGGGATATTTAGAACATACCCAGGACTTTGCTTTGCACTACAGTAAATATCTTGCGGTGATTGAGGGATATTGTGATGCAAATTGGATCACCGGTTCAACTGATTCTAAGTCCACAAGTGGATATGTATTCACTATTGGTGGAGGAGCGATATCTTGGAAGTCGTCCAAGCAAACTTGTATTGCCCGCTCTATAATGGAAGCTAAATTCATAGCCTTAGATAAAGCCGGTGAAGAAGCTGAATGGCTCCGGAATTTCTTAGAAGACATTCCATTTTTGCCCAAACCGTTGGCACCAATATGCATACATTGTGATAGTCAAGCTGCAATTGGAAGGGCTGGGAGCATGATGTATAACGGTAAATCTCGTCATATACGACGAAGACATAAAACCGTTAGGCAATTACTCTCTAGAGGAATTATCACGATTGACTATGTAAAGTCAAGCGATAATGTATCGGATCCACTTACAAAAGGCCTAACTAGAGAGGTAGTTGAGAAATCATCGAGGGGAATGGGACTATGGCCGAGAACAAGCCATTGTGGCGGTAACTCTACCTAGAAGACTGAAGATCCCAAGATCTAGGTTCAAGGAGATCAAACAAAGTCATTAATGACGGTTCAACATTGTCATCTAAAAGTTTGGTCCATTCTCGTGATGAGATAATGTTCAGTACCAAGGATAAAGCATTAAGGCTTTTTAATGATTTCTAAATTTGATACGGGGTATATCAAATAATGTATCTACGGGATGACATGTTTAGGAATCACCTATGTAAGTGTGAAGTGTTAGCCGCTTCAAGGAGAATTTTGTAAGGCCAATTCTCTATGCACTTATTAAACCAGGCGGTGTTCATGGCTGAAACGAACACAACAATGAGAGCCAAAGACGGTTAAGGGTAGGTTATGTGACTTATGGTTGTCTAGGTATACACCAAAGTTCGACGGTTCAAAGATATCAAATCTACCGATTGACCGAGTATATCCGACATAAGTTCACTACGGAAAGTTCAAAGGGAAACCTACTTATCCTGATACAATTAATCCTTGTTTGCGAATCACACAGTTTTTCATGCATATTTCCGTGATATAGCCATTCCCCATTCATGTGGGGGATTGTTGGGTTTTTTTTAAGATTAAATGTAGCTTAAAAGAGGGTGAATAGGAAATGGAGGAAAATTGAAAATATTTGAGTTTTCCTCCTTGACAAAAGGGATATTATCCCATATTGGAAGAGGAAGAGATTTTGATGGGTATATATACAATTGCACTTCTTCTAGCTCTTAAAGAGTTAAGAAGAAGGCAAGCCTCGCGCCGTCGTCGCTCGCTCGCTCGCTCGGCTCGGCTACGGCTACGGCTTCGGCTTCGGCTTCGACTTTGGATTCGGATTCGGATTCGGTCAAATGATCGATTGATTGATTAATTTTTTGGACCAAATTTATTTGTTAATAGTAAATATTAACAGAATTGTTATTAAATATCTAGTTTTTTGTAAACAAAATATTAATATTAAATCCAAACGTAATAGTATATGCCCTTCACTTTTTGTAAAAGACATTTATAAAATAGTTTGCACCTCTTCAGAAGAACAGTTTGTACCTCTTCAAATCTGAAGAGTTGAAGAACAGTTTGCACCTCTTCAGATTTGAAGAAACATTTGGCACCTCTTCGGATTTGAAGAGTTGCACCTCTTCAGATTGAGCTGAACATTGGCTATAAATACCAGTCCATTCTCTCAGATTTTCCATACGAATTTCTGACTTCTCCTCCTTTCTTCTGTATTGTTTTAACTACAAACAAAGCATCAGTAAGTGTAATTTGCTACCGATTTTGTGTTCGCTGAAACATTGGTGTTTGAAGTATCGCTACACCAGTGTGTAATTCGTTCTATCCTGAGAGAAAATAGTCCACAACCTTGGGTACTAGGAGGGGATTAAATTCCTTAAGGAAACATTATGAATTCAGTGGGCTCGGATTAAATTTTGTTTCTTTTACATTTATGTTATTTTATCTTCTCCATAATTATTTTACAAATACAGCTAAAAAACAAGAGTGAGTGAAGCGCGACTTTAAACAGTATGCACCGTCTTGGAGGATTTTAAAAAAAATAAAACTACCCAGATGGAGATTATGGGTTATGTTGCATTTCACAAAAACGAACATGAGGGGGCATAAACCGTACCTCGAAACCAATACATCAGGGTTAATACCATAACCCAATAAAATGGAGGAGGACTGAGAAAACAAAAACGCACAGGTCCTCACTCCAAACACTATATACTACTCTAGCTGTAATGACCCGGCCGATCATTTTGAGAGTTGTAGCCCCGTTCCTCCATTTACTGCACATTTTATGCTTTATAACTGCTAAGTGACTTGCCGGGGTAGTTGGTTCGGGTCCGGAGAGGTTTCGGAATGAATTGAGACACTTAGTATCAAGGTTGAAAGCTTAAGTTGAAGTGGTTGATCGGATGGTGACTTATGTGTAAATGACTCCGGAATGGAGTTTTGACGGTTCCTTAGCTCCGTCGGGTAATTTTGGACTTAGGAGCGTATCCAGATTGTGATTTGGAGGTCCGTAGTGGAATGAGGCTTGAAATGACGGAAGTTGGAAATTTGGAAGTTTGACCGAGAGTGGACTTGTGGATACCGGGCTCGGATTGGGGTTCTGGGAGTTGGAGTAGGTATGTGGTGTGATTTGTGACATGTGCGCAAAATTTGAGGTCAATCGGACGTGATTTTATTGGTTTCGGCATCGAATGTAGAAGTTGGAATTCCTTAGTTCTCATTAGGCTTGAATTGGGTTGCGATTCGTTGAATTTATGTTGTTAGATGAGATTTGAGGCTTCAAGTAGGTCCGTGTTATGTTACGAGACTTGTTGGTATATTCGGACGAGGTCCCGAGTGGCTCGGGTGTATTTCGGGGTAAGTTTTGAACGAGTTTGGGCATTTTGACACTTTGATGATGTTCTGGAACAATTGAAGTGTGGAGGGTACATTTCGGAGTGCTGGGGAAAAGCCTCATATGCGGACTGCAGAGAAAATGTGTAGACCGTAGAAATTAAATCTTCTTGCAGTCGCAAAAAGGAGAATCTGCAGGTTTGATGGTCTGACTTCGTAAGCTTATATCTTTTAATCTATAAGGAATTTGGAGATAATCCAAAAATAAAAGTTGTAGCTCTTTGAGTCTAGGTTTCAGAAAGTTAAACAATTCATCATTTGGATATCTTATAGAAAGTTATGGTCAATTTACTGAAACCTACTAGTGCATTCAATGTTAAAGTGCGACCGCACAATTTGGAATTGCGGCCGCGAAACCTAGAATGTGTGGACCGCACAAAAAATGTGCGGTCAGCACAATGGGAGGTCAGAATTTTTACTATATAAATGAGCGCTAGAGTATGGACTTTGAGAGCTCGGTTTGTGGCGATTTTTTATGAGTTTTTCAAGAAATTTATCAGGGTAAGTGATTATAAATCGGATTTGGTTAATATACATGAATATATCATTGTTTTTATCATTTAATTAGTATTTTGAGATGAAAATTTGAGAAAAATTGTAGAAACTTCATAAACTATAATTTGAGGATTTGAAGGTTGAGTTGTGATCGAATTTGACTAATTTTGGTATGGTTGGACTCGTGGTTGAATGGGTATTCGGATTTTATGACTTTTACCGGATTCCTGAGTTGACTTTTTGACTTTTGATTAAGGGCTCAGTATATTCTTATGGAATTGATTCCTTTATCTTGTGTTATTTGTATCGAATTGTTTGTGGTTAGATTCGAGGCATTCAGAGGCCGTTTCGCAAGGCAAGGGCAAGTTGGAGTAGAGATTTGCACGGTTTGAGATAAGTAACATTTCTAAACTTAGTTCTAAGGGTATGAAACCCTGAATTACGTACTATGTGATAGATATTGAGTTGACACGCATGCTAAGTGACGGGCATGTAGGCGTGCACTATAGAAACTGGGATTTAGTCATTACCCCAGGGTTGTGTAGCCATTTTATCTGAACATTCTTGGTGTATTCTATGTGTTAGAACACTTGAGATGTGATTCATGCTAGGAATCATGTTTAGGCTATATGCTCGTACTGTTGGGACCCATAGTGGTCGTTCTTTGATGTTGACTTATTGTTTAAATTGTAGTTATGTACTCAGTCTTATTCATCATTTCATATCACATCTCAGTCTCTGTTATCGTGTATTGTCACATCTCGTATCATTGATTAGGGCTTCTTAGTATGAGCGTTGTGAGCCCGAGGGACTGGAGAGATTGGTGACTGAGTGAAGTCGAGGGCCTGATTGTGAGTTATATTTATGGGATCGAGCTGCACGTCGCATTAGATTTTATTTATTGATACCTGGATCTGGCTTATTATAGCGCTTGGGCTGAAGGATCCCCTCCGGAGTCTGCACACTTACAGTGGGCGCAATTGGTTTATATTGAGGGATGGATCTTCTCTTGGCATAGATCTTGCCCGAATCATTTATATTTGGGGATAGATTTTTTCTGGGCTGGATTGGCTTTATACAGTACTGAGTGACTGACTGTCAGTTGATATATATACTTGGGATAAATTTTTCCTGGGCTGGATTAACCATATACAGTACTGAGTGATTGACTACTCTAAGAGTGTGAGTACGCGAGGCTTCCATTTAAGTGCATCATGCACAACTTTCATAGTTGCATGTAGATATAGAGATATCATATCCCTCATATTATTCAGAGTTGATCTATTTTTCTTGTATTGAGTTTTTATCTGATGAACTTGAAACCATGCCTACATTTTTGTATTGTTATCTCTATATTGAACTATAATTGCTGAGATCGTCACTACTTTCAGTCCAAATGTTAGATTTGTTACTTATTGAGTTGGTTGTACTCACGCTAGACCCTGCACCTCGTGTGCAGATCCAGGTGCTTCCGGTCACGGCGGTTGCTGAGTTGCGGAGTTCGGACCTTTGGAGACCATCGAGGTAACTGCTTGGCATTCACAGACCGTGACTCTCCTCCCTCATCTTTCATTTTATTTTTCAATTTTATTTTCTAGACGGTATACCAGACTACTTTATTCTTATTGTGGGCACCTGCCATTTATCAAGAAGGAATACATGTCACTACAAGAGAACAAGTCATTAGCTAGAAACCAAAATCCTAGCTAACTTACCAAGATTCCTAGCTAATTTCGCTTTAGCTAGGAAAATGAACTTAGCTAAATACCATAGCTAATATGCTTTTAGATAAATTTTAGCTAGAAAAATATGTTATCCATTGCTAATATAGCTAGGGATATTTGCTTGGCACTAATCCCTCACAGTCATTAGCTAGGACATGTGGTAGCTAAATTCCAAGCAAACATTGTTTGGTCATTGTTGACTTTGTTGAAACGTAGCTAGGCTATTAGCTAGGGATTTATTCCATGCTAATATTTGCTACGACTAGGCTAGCTAAATTCCAAGCAAAGTTTTTTGGTCAGCGTTGATTTCATTAAAACATAGCTAGGAATATCCCTAGCTAAACTTACAAACATTCTAGCCTTTTCGATGTTTACCTGGAATGTTTCCCTAGCTAAATTACTAGTAGGATTTTTGTCAAGGTCATTATCTAGCTAATTTGATAAATATCCTAGCTTATATTTGGTTTGGCTTGGGATATTTTCCACGCTAAATCTAGCTAGAAATAATTCCTATATTATATATGATGAAATACAAATATAATTTTCTACATAATTCGACATAAGACGAAATCAGTAATTAAATCCATTAATTTGCACGTAAGCATAATCATAGTTTCATTAATCCTGAAACAACGAAGTATATATATGTCTATTGGAAAATAAAACGTATCTTAAATTAAATAATTAATAACATAAAATCTATTATTCTAAGATATGTTATGGGGACAACCAGAGCCATTTGGTGGTGGTTGAGAAGTTAAACCAAGCATCTTACGCACGACAGCACGAGCCACAACTTTACCTCTTCTTGCATATCCTCCCCAATAGCCGCTTCCACTCGTGCCAACATGTTCTCCATCCGTTGCTCTAGTGCACGATCAAGAAGTTGCTGAAATTTGGGTATTTCAAAAACTTGTTGGGTAGGAATATTTGGAGGATTAGGAGCACTAGATGATGCACAATTAGTGTCCAATGAATCTGCCAGAAGACAATTTTTGGGACCAAGACCATATATTCTTCCTTTTTTTTGCGCCTCCAACTGTTTCAATCCAAGTTTTCAGTAGTTGCTCATCTGGTATCATTTTCAATAAATCCACAATAGTTTATTTGCTAGTTTTTTCTCCTTCCTCATCTTCATTTGTTGCCATGTTTCTTTCCATGTCTACATCATCTATTTCAAAACCTTCTCCATTTCTTGATGTTGAAGTTTCACCTACCTTCTCCTTTCCGAAAAAAATTATAATTGTTAGTTATCACATAGAATATCAATAGAGTAGTTATATTTGTTCTGTAATGAAAGAAACGAATAATGGAGAAATAGACTTCTATAACTAAAGAAGTAGATGAAGAAATAGACTTCTCTAATTGACGAAGTAGACAATTAAAAATACATATATATAAACTATTCATTTAATTGTAGATGGCCATCTGATCAATCTTATTTCTTGAAGTGCACCAGAGAAGATGCTATAAAACTGTTGAATGTTTTTCAAATCTAGAGTGCGCAAAGACTTAGAAATTTTTCTTATACATCATAGACAAAAGAATAGCAGGGTAAGACCTAAAAAGAGGGTGCTTATGATATTCTACCATGATAGTGTCCATGAATAACAACTCTAACACTACTCCTGGAGATATATTCTTGGGACAGAAGAGAAGAGCCGCAATAGCATATCAGCAGCAACATTATAGTAATACAAACAATAAGAAAACCACAACAACAAATCCAGTTTGATCTCATAAATGGAGTCTGGGGAGGGTAGTGTGTACGCAGACCTTACCCCTACCTTATAGAGATAAAGAGATTGTTTCCGATAGAGCCTCGACTCAAGAAATAGTGAAGATAAAGCAATCAAGTAGCAACGAATATTAACAACAATGTAACATAGTAACGGGCGTGTATATTTAGTTAATACACGGAAAGAAAATCATCAAATTTTCCTATCATTGAACAGCCGCTGTCTAATGTGATGAATCACACAATAACATACGGATATATAGAAAAGAACTCTAGCCGAATCAGGATAAAGAACAGATCCTCATCAAACTAAAGAGAAAACAATAAGAATACAGAATAGACAAATTATTTACCATTCACTTTTAGTTAAACCACTTTCTCAATTTGAAAAGCGTAAAATTAACAAATATATAGACAAATTTTTGATATTTTAGGTTCCAACAACTTGAGATGCTTTTAAAAGTATTAAACTGGGAAGAAAAGTAAATTTTCCCCTTACTTCTTTTCTCAGGTTGTCAACAAGTGTAGAAAGTTATGACTATTATTCTCTTTAAAAAGGCTTATCTTCTCTAACTCCTATTTCAAATAATTCAGAGAGGAGGGGTAATGCTTCTCAATCATTCCATGTTAAGAGGGTGAGTACTCGCTATTTGTAGAACTTGTGATTTTATCCTCTCCATTTAAGTCTTTTGTTTGATATTGTTCCATTATGCAGTAGTGCACCATCTTTTTGACAATCATTAGAACAAAAACTAGGAATGTACAATTTGGTTAATTTTGTAATTTAGTCAGATCATGGACAAAAATTAAAGCACCAGATAGTTTGTCAACAATCTACAAGAACAACACAACTTTATCATTGTCTTATATTTCTGTAATATATTCATTTTCTTTAGCAGCCTTTATCTAGGATGAGCCGTTCCACTAAATATAAGTTCAAGGGTGGTATAAGTTCCAGTTCCGCTAAATATAAGAATAAGGGAATAGTAGCTAGGTCGCCTTAATAGAAGTAAAGGGTGCAACTGTGTATTTTCCCTATATATGATGACGCACCTTAATGGATGTCTTTCTCCAGCTGTAAATATTACTCCTAATAGATAGAGCTTTATAAATTGTATGTATACCTTAATTTTCCTTGTAACTATAAGTTTGCACCTTATGCTATTATTACTAGATTAAGTAGACATGAGGCGAGTGAATTTCCAAGGATTTGATAGAAATTTATGCGGGCAGTTCTTTCAGGTCGAAGAGGCAAGGGGGACAAGTTGGTTTGTACAATAATGAGATTAGTCTCAAAACTTCTAGTCATCCACATATGAAGCAGAGTTTTGTCACGATTCAAAATTCCACTAATCGTGATGACACCTAACCCAACACGCTAGGTAAGCCAATTAACAACTATCCAATTCCAATGATATTTAATAAGACAGTTAAGTAAAGAAATTATCTGAATCTTATATATTTCTCAGTGACTGGTAGTACAAATCATGAGCTTCTAAGAATAGAGTTTACAAAGCTGAAATGAAATAAATACATCATCTGTTTGAAAAATACATTAACAGAGTTTTATAGATCTAAGGTTACCATGAACAAGAGGCAGCTACAACCGGGACGCAGGTACATCTTCAATGCCGGCTCCCGTCGATCACAACAACGGCAATAGTCAATATCTGCACGCAAGGTGCAGAAGTGTAGTATGAGTACAACCGACCCCATGTACTCAATAAGTAACAAACCTAACCCTAGGTTGAAAGTAGTGACGAGCTAACACAAAGGTAGGGTCCAACACCAATATTCCACAACAGTTCATAATAGCATAGTATAAGTAGCAAAAGAGGTATCTCAGAAATAAAATGCTCAGTTCGTTCACAGTTTCAGAAAAATAGGCATTTCTTTTCAAGTATTTCGGTGAAAACCCAAATCTCTTACCGAAAAAGGCCAAAATACGAGTAAGTTTGAAAACTGTGATTTTTCCCAAAAATCCTTTCAATAATGATTAAGATGTCTCATTTTCTTTTTAAATAGCAAGTGTGAAATACCTCTCTATGCCCACATATCAATGTGTGTAAAAAGTCATAAATGACGTGATACTGTACAACATGAGAAAAAATGCATTTCTATGCCTGTATGTCAAGTATGCATGCCAAATGCGATGCAAATCAGTGATAAAGATCATATGCATATTCTCAGAGTATCAATTCACTCCGTCCTTCCAATCACTCAGCACTCGGCACTCGCACTCAGCACTCGCACTCAGTAGGTACCTGTGCTCACTGGGGGTGTACACACTCTGGAGGGGCTCCTACAGCCCAAGCGTTATAATCCGCACGGACAACTCACGTGCCATAATATCAATATCTGAAATCGCACGGACAACTCACGTGCTGCACGGACAACTCACGTGCTGCACGGACAACTCACATGCTATAGTAAGCCAATCTGACATGCTGCGGTGTGCAACCCGATCCCATAATCATCCTCATAATCAGGCCCTCGACCTCACTCAGTCATCAATCTTTCCAGTCTCTCGGGATCACAATGTCATGATACTAGCCCGAAAATAATGATATGATGCATCAATAAATAACAACATAGACTGAGATATGATATGCATGTGAATGCGTATGATTGAGTATGTAATGCAATGAAAGCAGATTACTCAACAACATAAATGACCTCAGTGGGTCCCAACAGGATAAGCATGTAGCCTAGACATGGCTTCTAACATAATCACAGCTCGATAACTCTAGTACGTAGAGATTTTATGATTTCAGACAAGTTGAGGTAACTACACAGTACCACAGAAATAATGGAAATCTCAGTTCACATAGTGCACGCCCACACGCCCGTCACCTAGCATGTGCGTTACCTCAAAACCAAACACATAACATGTATATTCAGGGTTCATACCCTCATCTCCAAGATTAGAAGAGTTACTTACCTCGACCAAACCAATACCAATGCCGAGCAAGCCAAATGATGCTCCAAAGATGCCATCCCGTGCGTTCCGACCTCCGAATGACTCGAAACTAACCAAAAATAACTCGAATGCATCAAACAATGCTAAAGGAACTAATCCCGATAGAAAAAGATCAAATCTTGAATTAAAATCCCAAAATCGGCCAAAAGCCCAACCCGGGCCTGCACCTCGGAACCCGACAAAATTTACAAAATTCATTAGCCCTTTCAATTACGAGTCCAACCATACTAGTTTCACTCAAATCCGACTTTGAATCGATGCTCAATACTCAAAAATTCACATTATGAAACTTTAGGCTAAACCCCCCAAATTTCTCTTTTGGAACCCTCAATCAAATGCCGAAAACGAAGATAGATTTTTGATATAAAATAAAAAATAAGTAGAGAATACTTACCCCAGTTCACACGGTAAAAATTGCCTCAAGAATCACCTCAATCCGAGCTCCATAGCTCCAAAAATGCAAAAATGGCCTAAACCCTCGAAATAGAGTACTTTATAATCTGCCCAGGCCCCCTCTTTCGTGAACGCGGGAAATTCATCGTGTTCGCGATGAATAAAACTCACACTGCCACAAAAGACTCTACGCGTTCGCGATACACCCCACGCAAACGCGATGACCACTGCTACCAAGGCTTCACGAACGCGATAACCTTCCGCGATCGCATAGAAGAATGCTCCAACTTCGAGCTGCCAACCTCATCACTACGCGAACGCGATCCTCCATACGCGAACGCGAAGAAGACTTGCCCCAACTCCACGCGAACGCGGGACATACTTCGCGATCGCGAAGAATGATTTGCTGCTGCCATCGAAATACACTATGTGTTCGCGACAATTGACACCGAACGTGATGAAGGACTGAAACACCAGAAACCAACAGAACACAATAGTGAAAAGATGAAGGAAAATGATCCGAAATTGATCCGAAACACGCCCGAGCCCCTCGGGACCCCGCCCGAATATATCAACAAGTCCAATAATATAATACGGACCTACTCGAGGCCTCAAATCACACATAACAACATCAAAATGACGAATCACACCTCAACTCAAAATCAATGAACTTTGAAACTTCAAACTTCCACAACCGATGTCGAAACCTATCAAATCACGTCCGATTGACCTCAAATTTTGCACATAAGTCACATTCGATATTACGGACCTGCTCCAACTTCCCAAATTAGAATCCGACCCCGATATCAAAAAGTCCACTCCTGGTCAAACTTTCCAAAATTTCCACTTTCGCCATTTCGAGCATAATTCAACCACGGACCTCCAAATCACAATCCGGATGCGCTCGTAAGTCCAAAATCACCCAACGGAGCTAATGAAACCATCAAAATTCCAATTTGAGGTCAAAGGCTATAAAGTCAAACTTGGTCAACTCTTTCAAATTTAAAGCTCCCTAGTTGAGAATCATTCTTCCAAATCAGTCCCGAAAAATCTAAAAACCAAAACCGATGACTTATACAAATCAAAATACATCATACGGAGCTACTCACGCCCATAAATTACCAAGCGAAGTACAAATGTAATGACCCGGCCATCGTTTTGAAAGTCATAGCCCCGATCCCCTATTTACTGTTTCCCCCGCATCTTTTTCTGCTTATGTGACTTACCAGGAGGTCTTGGTTTTGGTTTCGGAGTGTTTTGGGATACTTAGTCCCTAAAACGGGAGTTTAAGTCTTAGGATTTTTGATCGTAGTCGGAACTGTGTGAAGACGACTCCGGAATGAAGTTTTGTTGGTTCCATCAGCTCCGTTGGGTGATTTTGGACTTAGGAATGTGTCTGGATTATGTTTTGGAGGTCCGTAGCCCATTTAGGCTTGAAATGACAAAAGTCGAATTTTTAGAGATTTGGGCCGATAGTGGAAATTTTGATATCGGGGTCGGATTTCGATTCCGGAAGTTGGAGTAGGTCCTTAATGTTGAATATGACTTGTGTGCAAAATTTGGGGTCAATCGGACGTGGTTTGGTTGGTTTCGGCATCGATCGTCGAATTTGGAAGTTTCAAGTTCTTTAGGTTTGAATCGGAGGATGATTTGTGATTATCATTATTTGATATGGTTTAAGGGCTCAACTGAGGTCGTATGGTGTTTTAGGATTGGTTGGTATGTTTGGTCGAGGTCCCGGGGGCCTCGGGTTAGTTTCGGGTGCTTAACAGGTGAAAGCTTGGACGTAGAAGAATTTTTGACATGCTGGTTTCTGGTGTTTTCGAACCTGCGGTGGGGAGTCCGTAGGTGCGGCCCCGCAGAAGCGAGTCTGGGATCACAGGTGTGCCTTTAGGCCTGGGAGTCAGTGGTCGCAGATGCGACAAGTGAGCCACAGGAGCGGAGCCGCATCTGCGGAAGGGCAGTTGCAGATGCGGAGATGAGAATGACCCAAGGTTCCGCAGAAGCGGACGAGTAGATGCAGAAGCGCATCCGCAGATGCAGACTTAGGCACGCAGGTGCGAACTCTGGAGTTTTAATGAAAACACGTAGGTGCGGAGTCCTAGCTGCAGAAGCGGCACCGCATGTGCGATGATGAGGTCGCAGGAGCGGGTTCGCTGGGCAGAAAAGAGAGAGTTTCGAGGGCTTGATTCATTTCTCCATTTTTGGAGTTGGGAGCTCGGAAATTGGCGATTCTTTGAGGGATTTTCAGAGAGAGCTTTGGGGTAACGATTCCTAACTCTTTTTTGGTTGTATTTCATTAATCTATAGTTGTTTTCTCCATTTATTTTCGGATTGGGATTTGAAAAGTTGGAAAAATGGGGGAAAAGTTCCCTAACCGAATTTCTGAGTTTTGATTTGGATTTAGACATCGGATTTGGTACGAGTGAACTCGTTAGTGAATGGGTGTTTGTATTTTGTGATTTTTATCCAATTCCGAGACGTGGGCCCGGATCGACTTTTAGGGCGAATTTTGGCATTTTTATTAAAGTATTGATTTCATTAATTAGATGAGTCTATTATGATTGTATTTATGATATGTAATTACTTTTGGCTAGATTTGGGCCATTCGGAACCTGATATTCGCGGGAAAGGCATTTTGACCGTTTGATTAAGCTTGGTTCGAGGTAAGTGGCTTGCCTAACTTTGTGTGAGGGAACTCCCCGTAGGATTTGTACTGTTTGATATATGAGCGCCATGTACGTGAGGTGATGAGTATGTACACGGGCTAATTGTGTAAAAACCTGATTTTCTACTGAGTAATAACCTGGTTTCCTTCTTATTTGAGTTCCATCAGCATGTGTGGTATCCAGCTAGACTAGAGCAGCATGCCTACTTGCCTTAACTGTTTACTTGAACTACGTGCAATATGTTTAGTGAATTTACCTGTCTTTCCTTAACTAGTACTTAGGTTGAGCTGTAGAATTTCATACCGTGACTATTGGATTCCATTGTTTGGCCGCATATTTACTTTGGGACTACGAAACGGTATTTCGGGAGATCCCCCTGTCTTGCATATTTACTTTGGGACTACGGAACGGTATTCTGGGAGATCCCCCTGTCTTGTATATTTACTTTTGGACAACGAAACGGTATTTTTGGGAGATCCCCCTGCACATTTACGTTTGGGACTACGAGACGGTATCTCGGGAGATCCCCTGTTGTATATTTTGTGTATTGAGCTGTTGTCTTCTATGATTTCATTCTTGTTAAATTTTAGTCTTTATTTTACTGCGGTATTTCATTTTATCTTGTGTATTTATATTTATACCAGTAGGGACCTGACCTGACCTCGTAACTACTCGACCGAGGTTAGGCTTGGCACTTACTGGGTACCGATTGTGGTGTACTCATGCTACTCTTCTGCACATGTTTTTCGTGTGCAGATCCAGGTACTTCTTATCAGCCGTACTATTAGTGAGCCGGGACAGCTTTGGAGACTTCAAGGTATATCTGCCATGTCTGCAGACCTCGGAGTCCCCTTCTACTCTTCCCCATCTCCATTATCTTCTGTATTTTCTTTTGATAGACTCTGATGTATAAAGACACTAGATTTTCCTTCTATAGTTTGTGATTCACGATGTTCCGGGTTTTGGGAATATTGTGTAGTATATTGAGGAGTTAGTTATTGTACATGCCAAATGGCATGGTATCCAGTTATGTTGTTATCGCTACAGTTAGTTGTTGAATTTATATTTTCATTTTATTATTCCGCAAATGTTAGGCTTACCTAGTTGTAGAGACTAGGTGTTATCACGACGTCATATGGAAGGGAAATTGGGTCGTGACAAGTTGGTATCAGAGCTCTAGGTTCATAGGAGTCGTGAGTCACAAGCCGATTTATTAGAGTCTCGCGGATCGGTACGGAGACGTCTGTACTTATCTTCAGGAGGCTATGGAACTGTTAGGAACAAACATACTTCTTTTGATTCCTTGTCGTGCGAGTTATTGGCATCAAATTCTAAGAATTCTCTATTCTATTTTTTCTCACAGATGGTGAGGACCCGTACCGGAGGATCTGACGACCAGTCACCCCCGCCCCCTGCTAGAACCGCCAGAGGTCGCGGCAGGGGTAGAGTTTGGCCATGCGGTGCAACCAGAGCACCCGCGCGAGATGCGACAGAGGAGTCCCCAACATTTCCAGCTGGAAGGCAGGCACCAGAGGTTTTTATTGCTGCACCAGCTCTTCAGGAGACTCTAGCTCAGTTCATGAGCATGTTTAGCACCTTAGCTCAGTCTGGATTGATTATGTTAGCTCCCGCTACATCTCAGGCCGGGGGAGGGGCACAGACTCCTACAGCCTGTACTCTTGAGTAGAGGGTCAAGGTTGATTAGGCCCCAAAGTTCATTCCTATGCCGCCGATAGCTCCGGTTTAGCCCGAGACTAGGACAATCGCTTCTGAGGCGGAGAAGCTCATACTTGAGAGGTACAAGAAGTACCACTCACCTACCTTCAGCGGATTGGCTACAGATGATGCTCAGGGTTTTCTGGAGGAGTGTCATCGTATTCTCGTACTATGGGCGTAGCAGAGATGAGTGGGGTTTCTTTTACCACTTTCCAGCTTAGAGGAGCAGCCTATCAGTGGTGGCGTGCTTATAAGTTAAGTAGTACAGATGAGGCAACTTCACTTACATGGACTCAGTTCTCGGACATGTTTTTGAGAGAGTATGTCCCTCAGAGCCTCAGGGACTCATGGCGCACGGAGTTTGAGCAGCTGCACCAGGGTGCTATGACTATGTCAGAGTATGCAGTCCGCTTCAGTGATTTAGCCCGACATGCACCGGCCTTGGTTGCTACAGTTCGAGAGAGGGTTTGATGATTTATTGAAGGACTCCACCCCAGTATCAGGATTAGTATGGTCATGGAGTTAGAGATGGATATCCCTTACCAGCAGGTTGTGAGTATTTCTAGGAGATTAGAGGGTATTCTTGCCCGATACCGAGATGAGAGAGAGGCCAAGAGGTCTCGGGAGACTGGTTCTTATTCTGGAGCTCATGCCCCAGTAGCTCGCCATGGTAGGGGTTATGTGAGTCGCCCCGTTCATTCAGCTCTTTCAGCCGCCAGTGGTGTTCCAGTCCCTTCTAGGCCCCAGGAGCCTTATTATGCATAGCCAGTATCTAGTGTGCCCCCTGCTAGGGGTGCTTTTAGCGACTAGTCCAGCAGACCTGGCCTGAGTTAGTCACAACAGCCATACCCTCCGAGGGGTTGCTTTGAGTGTGGAGACACCCGCCATATGATGAGGGATTGCCCCAGACTTAGGAGGGTTGCACCTCCACAGACTTCTCAGCCACCACGTGCTCCACCGGCTCCTCAGGCCATGATTCCAGCACCAGCTACCGCCCCACCTTCTCAGCCAGCTCGAGGTAGAGGTCGGGGAGGTCGAGGTCGCCCTAGAGGGGGAGGCCAAGCCAGGTATTATGCTCTTCCGGCTCATACAAAGGCAGTTACTTCCGACTCTGTTATTACAGGTATTGTTCCAGTCTGTCATAGAGATGCGTCAGTATTATTTGACCCAGGCTCTAGGTATTCATATGTGTCCTCTTATTTTCCCCCATATTTGGGTGTATCTCGGAATTCTTTGAGTTCCCCTATTTATGTGTCTACTCCTGTGGGAGATTCTCTTGTTGTGGACTGCGTGTATCGGTCGTGTTTGATTGCTCTTAGTGGTTTTGAGACCAGAGCCGACTTATTATTACTCAGCATGGTAGATTTTGATGTTATCTTGGGCATGGACTGTTGTCGCCCCATTATGTTATTCTTGATTGTCACGCTATCACCGTGACACTGGCCATGTCAGGCTTATCACGATTAGAGTGGAGAGGTACCTTAGAGTATACTCCCCGCAGAGTTATTTCATTTCTTAAGGTTCAACGAATGGTTGAGAAGGGGTGCGGTGCGTATTTAGCTTATGTGAGAGATGTCAGTATTGATACCCCTACAGTTGAGTCAGTTCCAGTAGTGAGGAATTTCCTAGATATGTTTCCAGATAATCTTTCGGGCATGCCGCCTGACAGAGATATTGATTTCGGCATTGATTTGTTGCCGGGCACTCAGCCTATCTCTATTCCTCCATATCGTATGGCTCCTCCTGAGTTGAAGGAGTTGAAGGAGCAGTTGTAGGAGTTGCTTGATAAGGGCTTCATTCGGCCTAGTGTGTCACCTTGGGGTGCTCCTATCTTGTTTGTGAAGAAAAAGGATGGTTCTATGCGTATGTGTATTGATTATCGCTAGTTGAACAAAGTCACAGTGAAGAACATGTATCCCTTGACTCATATTGATGACCTATTTGATCAGCTATAGGGTGCCAAAGTATTTTCCAAGACTGACTTGCATTCAGGTTATCATCAGTTGAAGATTCGGGAGCCAAATATCCTGAATACTGCTTTCAGGACTCGGTATGGACATTACGAATTCCTTGTGATGTCATTTGGGTTGACCAATGTCCCAGCAGCCTTTATGCACTTGATGCATAGTGTGTTCCGGCCCTATATTGATTCTTTCATCATCGTATTCATTGATGACATTCTAGTGTATTCCCGGACTCGGGAGGCTCATGAGCAGTACCCGAGGACAGTGCTTCAGACTTTGAGAGAAAAGAAGTTGTATGCAAAGTTCTCAAAATGTGAGTTCTGGTTAGATTCGTGGCATTCTTGGGTCATATTGTGCCGAGTAAGGGAATCAAGGTGGATCCGAAGAAGGTGGAAGCAGTGCAGAGTTGGCCCAGACTATCCTCAGCCACAGAGATCCAGAGCTTTCTTGGTTTGACGGAGTATTATTGTTTGTTTGTTGAGGGATTTTCTTATATTACGGCACCTATGACCAGGCTGACCCAGAAGGGTGCTCCATTCAGGTGGATAGAGGAATGTGAGGAGAGCTTTCAGAAGCTCAAGACAGCTTTGACTATAGCCCAGTATTGGTATTGCCTTCATGTTCGGGTTCTTATACAGTATTTTGTGATGCATCGCGAGTTGGCCTCGGCGCGGTGTTGATGCAAGACCGTAGGGGGATTGCCTACGCATCCAGACAGTTGAAGGTGCAATAAAAGAACTATCCTGTCCACGACCTTGAGCTAGCAGTTATTGTTCATGCCTTGAAGATTTGGAGGTATTATTTGTACGGTGTTCCTTGTGAGATTTACACCGATCATCGGAGTTTGTAGCATCTATTCAAGTAAAACGATCTTAACTTGCATCAACGGAGGTGGTTGGAGCTACTTAAGGACTATGATATCACTATTTTTTTCCATCCGGGGAAGGCCAATGTGGTGGCCGATGCTTTGAGTCGTCGGGCAGAGAGTTTGGGGAGTTTAGCATATCTACCAGCAGCAGAGAGGCCATTGGCGTTGGATGTTCAGGTCTTAGCCAGCCAGTTTGTGAGATTGGATATTTCTGAGCCAAGTCGAGTATTGGCTTGTGTGGTCTCTCGGTCTTTTCTTTATAATCGTATCAGGGCGCGCCAATATGATGACCCCCATCTGCTTGTCCTTAAGGACATGGTCTAGCACAGTGATGCTAAGGAGGTCACTATTTTGGATGATGGTGCATTGAGGATGCAGGGCATGCTATGTGTGCCTAATGTGGACGGTTTGCGTGGGTTGATTCTCCAGGAGGATCACAGTTTGTGGTACTCTATTTATCCGGGTGCCGCAAAGATGTATCAGGACTTGAGACAACATTACTGGTGGAGGAGAACGAAGAAGGACATAGTAGAATATGTAGCTCGGTGTCTAAATTGCCAGCAGGTAAATTATGAGCATCAGCGGCCAGGTGGGTTGCTTTAGAAGTTGGAGATTCCGGAGTGGAAATGGGAGTGGATCACAATGGATTTTGTTGTTGGACTCCCACGGACGCAAAAAAAGTTTGATGCAGTTTGGGTGATTGTGGATAGGCTGACCAAGTCGAATCATTTCATTCTTGTGATGACTACCTATTCTTCCGAGCAGTTAGCTCGAATTTATATCCGCGAGATCGTCAGGCTTCATGGCGTACCAGTATCTATCATCTCTGACCGAGGTACGTAGTTTACATCACGATTCTGGAGAGCCGTACAACAGGAGTTGGGTACTAAAGTGGAGCTGAGCACAACATTTCACCCTCAGACTAACGGACAGTCCGAGTGCACTATTCAGATACTGGAGGATATGCTCTGTGCTTGTGTGATAGATTTTGGGGGTGCTTGGGACCAGTTCTTGCCACTTGCATTGTTTGCTTACAACAACAGTTATTAGTCCAACATTCAGATGGCACCGTATGAGGCTTTGTATGGTAGGCGGTGTCGGTCCCCAGTGGGTTGGTTCGAGCCGGGCGAGGCCAGATTATTGGGTACGGACTTGGTTCAGGATGCATTTAAAAAAGGTTAAGGTGATTCAGGATAGACTTCACATAGCCTAGTCCAGACAGAAGAGTTACGCGGACCGAAAGGTTCGCGATGTTACATTCATGGTTGGAGAGCGGTTCTTGCTCCGGGTTTCGCCTATGAAGGGCGTTATGAGGTTCAAAAAGAAGGGCAAGCTGAGCCCAAGGTTCATTGGTCCTTTTGAGGTGTTGCGGCGTGTTGGGGAGGTTGCTTTTGAGCTTGCCTTTCCCCCCATCCTAGTTGGAGTTCATACTGTATTTTATGTTTCGATGCTCCGAAAGTATCATGGTGATCCGGCTCACATATTAGATTTCAGCTCAGTCCAATTGGACAAGGATTTATCTTATGTTGAAGAGCCAGTGGCTATTTTAGACAAGCAGGTCAGAAAGCTAAGTTCAACGAACATTGCTTCCGCGAAGGTTCAGTGGAGGGGACAGCCGGTAGAGGAGGCAACTTGGGAGACCGAGCAGGATATGCGCCGCTGTTATCCTCATCTTTTCACCACTTCAGGTATGTTTCTATACTCGTTCGAGGCTGAACGATTGTTTTAAGAGGGGGAGGATGTAATGACCCGGCCGGTCGTTTTGAAAGTAATAGCCCCGATCTCCTATTTACTGTTTCCCCCACATTTTTTTCTGCTTATGTGACTTGCCGGGAGGTCTTGTTTTTGGTTTCGGAGTGTTTTGGGACACTTAGTCCCTAAAACGGGAGCTTAAGTCTTAAGATTTTTGACCGTAGTCGGAACTGTGTGAAGACGACTCCAGAATGGAGTTTCGTCGGTTCCGTTAGCTACGTTGGGTGATTTTGGACTTAGGATCATCTCCGGATTATGTTTTGGAGGTCCGTAGCCCATTTAAACTTGAAATGGCGATAGTCAAATTTTTGGAGATTTGGACCGGTAGTGGAAATTTCGATATCGGGGTCGGATTCCGATTCCGGAAGTTGGAGTAGGTCTGTAATGTTGAATATGACTTGTGTGCAAAATTAGGGGTCAATCGGACGTGGTTTGGTTGGTTTCGGCATCGATAATCGAATTTGGAAGTTTCAAGTTCTTTAAGTTTGAATCGGAGGATGATTTGTTATTTTAGCATTGTTTGATGTGGTTTGAGGGCTCGACTGAGTTCGTATGGTGTTTTAGGATTGGTTGGTATATTTGGTCGAGGTCCCAGGGGCCTCGGGTTAGTTTCAGGTGCTTAACGGGTGAAAGCTTGGACTTAGAAGAATTTCTGACATGCTGGTTTCTGGTGTTTTCGCACCTGCGATGGGGAGTCCGCATGTGCGGCCTCACAGAAGCGAGCCTGGGATCGCAGGTGCACCTTTAGGCCTGGGAGTCAGTGGTCGCAGATGCGATGAGTGAGCCGCAGGAGCGAAGCCGCATCTGCGGAAGGGCAGTCGCAGATTCGGAGATAAGAATGACCCAAGGTTCCGCAGAAGCGGACGAGTAGACACAGAAGCGCATCTGCAGATGCGGACTTAGGCACGCAGGTGCGGACTCTGGAGTTTTAATGAAAACTTGTAGGTGCGGAGTCCTAGCCGCAGAAGCGGCACCGCAGGTGCGATGATGTGGTCGCAGGAGCGGGTTTCGCTGGGCAGAAAAAAGAGAGTTTCGAGGGCTTGATTCATTTCTCCATATTTGGACTTGGGAGCTCGGAAATTGGCGATTCTTTGAGGGGTTTTCAGAGAGAGCTTTGGGGTAATGATTCCTAACTCGTTTTTGGTTGTATTTCATTAATCTATAGTTGTTTTCTCCATTTATTTTCGGATTAGGATTTGAAAAGTTGGGAAAATGGGGGAAAAGTTCCCTAACCGAATTTCTGAGTTTTGATTGGGATTTAGACATGAGATTTGGTTAATTTTGGTACGAGTGAACTCGTGAGTGAATGGGTGTTAAAATTTTGTGATTTTTACCCGATTCCGAGACGTGGGCCCGGGTCGACTTTTAGGGCGAATTTTGAAATTTTTATTAAAGTATTGATTTTATTAATTAGATGAGTCTATTACGGTTGTATTTATGATATGTAATTACTTTTGGCTAGATTTGGGCCATTCGGAACCGGATATTCGTGGGAAAGGCATTTTGACCGATTGATTGAGCTTGGTTCGAGGTAAGTGGCTTGCCTAACTTTGTGTGGGGAACTCCCCGTAGGATTTGTACTGTTTGATATATGAGCGTCGTGTCTACGTGAGGTGAAGAGTACGTACACGGGCTAATTGTGTAAAAAACCGATTTTCTACTCAGTAATAACCTGATTTCCTTCTTATTTGAGTTCCATCAGCATGTGTGGTATCCAGCTAGACTAGAACAACATGCCTACTTGCCTTAATTGTTTACTTGAACTACGTGCAGCATGTTTAGTAAATTTACCTGTTTTTCCTTAACTGGTACTTAGGTTGAGTTGTAGAATTTTGTGCCGTGACTATTGAATTCCATTGTTTGGCTGCATATTTACTTTGGGGCTACGAAACAGTATTCCGGGAGATCCCTTTGTCTTGCATATTTACTTTGGGACTACGGAACGGTATTCCGGGAGATCCCCCTATCTTGCATATTACTTTGGGACTATGGAACGATATTCCGGGAGATCCACCTGTATTGCATATTTACTTTGGGACTACAGAACTGTATTTCTGGGAGATCCCCGTGCATATTTACGTTTGGGACTACGAGACGGTAACTCGGGAGATCCCCTGTTGTATATTCTGTGTATTGTGCTGTTGTCTTCTATGATTTCATTCTTGTTAAATTTTAGTCTTTATTTTACTGCGGTATTTCATTTTATCTTGTGTATTTATATTTATACCAGTAGGTCCCTAACCTGACCTCGTCACTACTCGACCGAGGTTAGGCTTGACATTTACTGGGTACTGATTGTGGTGTACTCATGCTACTCTTCTGCACATATTTTTCGTGTGCAGATCTAGGTACTCCTTATCAGCCGCACTATCAGTGAGCCGTGACAGTTTTGGAGACTTCAAGGTATATCTATGGCGTCCGCAGACCTCGGAGTCCCCTTCCACTCTTCCCCATGTCCATTATTTTCTTTATTTTCTTTTGATAGACTCTGATGTATAGAGACACTAGATTTTCCTTCTGTAGTTTGTAATTCACGATGTTTTGGGTTTTGGGAATGCTGTGTAGTATATTGAGGAGTTAGTTATTGTACATGCCAAGTGGCATGGTATCCAGTTATGTTGTTATTGCTACAGTTAGTTGTTGAATTTAGGTTTTTATTTCATTATTTCGCAAATGTTAGGCTTACCTAGTCGTAGAGACTAGGTGCCGTCACGACGTCATACGGAGGGGAAATTGGGTCGTGACAACAAATGCTCAAAACAACCGGTTGGGTCGTTACATTCTCCCCCACTTAAACATACGTTCGTCCTCGAATGTGCCCAGAGTTGTTCTCAAAGCCATCAACTGCCGTGTAACCTTACCATGCACACACCCGGGGGGTGATCCCACGTCACCCTATCCCATACAGATTCGATAACACAACATAGCTGAAATTTCACAATTCAACCAAGCCCACAAGCCTTAGAATCCCATTTCCAACATCCAAAATTTCTTATAAGAACAGAATCTCGCATATACATACTATATAAGTATGAAAGTTGTACCAAAAGCCGTAACCATAACTCAAATACTCAAAACGCAAATACCACATAGCTCAAATGCTCTAAGCAATGATTTCTAATCACAATAGTTGCTCAAATCAACCCAATACCTGTAACAACCTTATATAAAACAAAGCCTCATTCTAAACCTTCGTACACTGCCAATGATTAAAGAAACATGCAGAACTCATAACCATTCATCAGATCAACAAGTCCTGGTACTCTATCTCCTTCGACAAGAACTATAGCAAATTTCTAAGCCGACTTTCGATATTACCCTTCCAAATATACCACAATCAAATCTGATAGCACCCATCCTAGATCTGATGACTTCATCTTATCAAATACCAGCTACTCTACTGACATGCCACACCAATACTATCTAAAGCCACAACCTGTGCAATCTGTGCACCAATAAGCAACATTCCAAATGTACTCAATCACGAACATGACTCAAACAAGAGAACCGTCCCGCAAGCTCGACGGGTGCCACCCCAACGCAATGCTAAGAACCTATCACACCGTAGAACCATGACACAAGAATCTAACACAAAGGATCATATCTCAACATAACCCTACCGCTATGCGCGACCCTATCCAAACACTGATCCATATGAAATACCTCAGCCACTATGCTCAAAATCAATAACTACGCGCAATCCGACATCAAGTACTCAAAGTGTATTATCATAACCATGCAGAAGCAAATGACACAATGCCACACAAACCCAAAAGAACATAACCAATGCGTAATTACTCATGCATCGCCCAAATATCTATCTCGCATAAATTCCGCTATAAGGCCCCAATAGAACTGCACCATAGGTGCATACAACCAACGAATTACAACTCCTCGTAGCATAGAAGAGTAACTCACCAAACATATCAAAATACGAATAAGCTCAACAACAACCAAATGACACATCCCTCAACAATAACAGTATGGAGCCAACCAATCCGACTCGGTGTAGAATACACATCCTAACTGGTCCTACCAATGGACCCCCAAATCAACTCTGGTCACCAGCCAATAGATAAATAATCCTCCGAAGGTCCACAATGACTGAATCATAATACATACTATCATCTGGCTAGCTTCGGCCACGACTTCACAGTCCGCAACCATGAAACAATCTGTTCCTGAGAACTCCCAGTCTCCAACTCCATAGAACACACGAATCACCATATTTGATCCCAACTCCACTGCCCGAATGTCTAACACATCTCTCATACACTATCATCCCACGAGGAATACTTCTATATTCTTCCGTGCTACATAGCAATATCTGGAAATCAGTAGTCTATCAACCAGGAGAGTGCCACAACAGCAATGAAGTATCCATAAATCAAAACACAGTGCGCCTCCTGAAATATACACTCTCCTAAAGCAATACTAAAAAGTAATATCATTCACCTAGTCATCTGATACCGTCTATGATGCCTAAGAATTCAGGATCTTCCTTTCAAAACTAACCCCGTGACCTTACATATGCAAATCTCAATCCCATACAATACACTGCATATACCATGCCATCCTATGAAGAGTACAAGAATCTCATAATCAACTCTGAGTCTCAAGCAGAATACATACCCGATCAGTCAGAAACGTTCCATTTGATCTCATCCCGGAGAAAATCCCAATAAGCAACATATTCCTCATGCCGGTAGGAAATATACTCCTCGAACCGTGGTAAAAACCATTGAGAACTCTTCGAAACCCATTTGCACATAACCAAGCTATCAGAACCGAATCTCTCTAATTCAACCCAACCACGCAGATTTCCAAAACCCAAGAGCATTGCCACAAAACACCTGTGGAGACTAGCCACATCATAAGTACCCAAAGAACCGATTATATCCATTACTATGCTGATCCAACCTATTACCACGCTGTCCTATTTCTCCAAGTCCCTTCCAAATTGCCTTCAAATTGATACTTCTCCTTGCTGGAACGCCGCGATCCTTAACCAAAATTCACCACACAAGAGACCCTAGTATAAAACCACAATGCCCTAAGGCCCATAAGCCGCTAACTTCCCTTTTAAGCACCCCAAAGCGCCACAACCGCGACACCCACTCTAAGGAGACTTTATGTGAACCTAAAACTGTTTCCTTCACCTTCTTGATGATGAAATGCATAATCCACAACGGTATAAAAATGCCACAAGTCTCGATACCATCTAATGTAACTCTCAGTTTCTAGCCATATACAAATCTTGAAAATTCCAAATCGCTACATATAAATCTTGAATCCATCAGAACCATTCTCGAGAGTCATCCACTCTACTCAAATCTCAATTAAATCGACCAAACGGACCGAACGACCTGTGCCCCATTAGCACACCAACACCCAAGGGAGTAACCTACACTCCTAAGCAACCAGGAAAATTCCTACTCCATGTACACTACATCCTTCGCGAATAACCACTCAATTATTTTATGATTCCCATATACCCCTAGAGTGTAATACAACCTGTATCTAGAAATTCCTTTACTCAAGTCATCCTCAACCTCAACCCCTGCAGTCATAGTTGATTCACCAGTATACCTCAAACCAAAACCAATACAATACAAAATCGTGCAATCAACTTGTTGATAGCAGACTCCCATACTTGGCTTAAAGCCATAGATCAAAACACACAACTCACAATGTCCATACTCTATTACTGCCATAATACCACAGTGAGATTCAACCAAATCCTTCTTGAGCTCATGTAACGCAAACCATCTAATACTCCGCATTATCTGCAAATCTCGCATTCACCCTTGTAATAGTCAAGCCAACTTCCACAAGCGATCCAAACAAAAATTGCAATATATATCATTCACTTGTAAAAGAGAACTCTCTACAAAACATCATAGGGATCACACAACCTCAGGATACCTCGCTGGAGATAACCCACCTGCTTTGCCTCAAACTATCATCTCTCTATACCCTTCCACAGTCACGCTTACTACGCAATCACTTAATCTTCTCGATTCCGAATTCATCAAGAAGACATGAGAATCCACTTCACCCCACAACTAAACAACACGAGAGATCCCTCAACACACCCATAACTCGAGACCATATGCCAAATCAAGACAGAAATCAGACACCCCATAGTCCTTTCTACATCTCAAGTAAATTCTTCTCATCACATTTGAACAATCTGAACACATCTCGCAATTTCATCATACTCACCACACAGTCATCCAATCACAAATTCTACTAATAAGGACACCAATGGACCTATAAGTTCCAAAAGCACGTGCTCACAAAGTCGAAATCTCCGTGCTCAAGCTACCGTCAAAGCCCGGCCTCAAGTCCTCCAGACTAACCCATCATCAGCCCGCCAAAAAAACATCTCACACCTCAACCATGGAATCACAAACCGCCGACGCACAGCCGATACTGAGCGCTCATATGCGCATACGAATGAGTGGAAGGAATTCAAAGAGTTACACTTCAACCTGAATCAATGCCGCACGATAAGGAAAGAAAGGTGGGAAGTATATCCTAAATGTCCTATAGCCTCTCGAAGATAGGTATGGACATCATCATACCGATCCGCAAGACTCTACTAGACACTTGCTCATGACTTGTATAACCTATGAACCAAGAGTTCTGATACCACCTTGTCACGATCTAAAATCCCACTAGTCATGATGGTACCTAACCCAACCTGCTAGGTAAGCCAATTAACAACTATCCAATTCCAATGATATTTAATAAGATAGTTAAGTAAAAAAATTATCTAAATCTTATACATTTACCAAGGACTGGTAGTACAAATCATGAGCTTTTAAGAATAAAGTTTACAAAGCTGAAATGAAGTAAATACATCATCTGTTTGAAAAATACATTAACAGAGTTTTATAGATCTAAGGCTACCATGAACAAGAGGCAGCTACAACCGGGACGCAGGTACATCTTCAATGCCGGTTCCCGTTGATCACAACAATGCCAGTAGTAAATATCTGCACGCAAAGTGCAGAAGTGTAGTATGAGTACAATCGACCCTATGTATTCAATAAGTAATAAACCTAACCCTAGGTTGAAAGTAGTGACGAGCTAACACAATCTCAGAAATAAAATGCTCAGTTCCTTCACAGTTTCAGAAAAATAGGCATTTCTTTTCAAGTATTTCGGTGTAAACCCAAATCTCTTACAGAAAAAAGGCCAAAATACGAGTAAGTTTGAAAACTGTGATTTTTCCCAAAAATTCTTTCAATAATGATTAAGATGTCTCATTTTCTTTTCAAATAGCAAGTGTGAAATACCTCTCTATGCCCACATATCAATATGTGTAAAAAGTCATGAATGACGTGATACCGTACAACATGAGAAAAAATACATCTCTATGCCTGTATGTCAAGTGCGCATGCCAAATGCGATGCAAATTAGTGATAAAGATCATATGCATACTCTCAGAGTATCAATTCACTACGTCCTCCCAGTCACTCGGCACTCGCACTCAGTAGGTACCTGTGCTCACTGGGGATGTGCAGACTCCGAAGAGACTCCTTCAGCCCAAGCGCTATAATCCGCACGGACAACTCACGTGCCATAATATCAATATCTGAAATCGCACGGACAACTCACGTGCTGCACAGACAACTCACGTGCTACACGGATAACTCACGTGCTATAGTAAGCCAATCTGACCCGCTGCGTTGTGCAGCATGATCCCATAATCATCCTCATAATCAGGCCCTGCACCTCACTCAGTCATAAATCTCTCCAGTCTCTCGGGCTCACAATGTCATGATACTAGCCCAAAAATGATGATATGATGTATCAATAAATAACCACAGAGATTGCGATATGATATGCTTATGAATGCGTATGACTGAGTATGTAATGCAATGAAAGCAGATTACTCAACAACAGTAATGACCTCAGTGGGTCCCAATAGGATAAGCATGTAGCCTAGACATGGCTTCTAACATAATCACAGCTCGATAACTCTAGTACGTAGAGATATCATGATTTCAGAAAAGTTCAGGTAACTACACAGTACCACAGAAATAACGAAAACCTCAGTTCACACGGTGCACGCACACACGCCCGTCACCTAGCATGTGCGTCACCTCAAAACCAAACACATAACACATATATTCAGGGTTCATACCCTCAGCTCCAAGATTAGAAGAGTTACTTACCTCGAACAAGCCAATACTAATGCCGAGCAAGCCAAACGATGCTCCAAAGATGCCATCCCGTGCGTTCCGACCTCTGAATGGCTCAAAACTAACCAAAAACAACTCGAATGCATCAAACAATGCTAAAGGAACCAATTCCGATAGAAAAAGATCAAATCTTGAATCAAAAGTCCAAAATCAGCCAAAAAGCCTAACCCGGGCCCGCACCTCAGAACCTGACAAAAATTACAAAATTCAATAACCCATTCAATTACGAGTCCAATCATACTAGTTTCACTCCAATCCGACTTCGAATCGATGCTCAAAACTCAAAAATTCACATTACGAAACTTTAGGCTAAAACCCCCAAATTTCTCTTTTGGAACCCTCAATCAAATGCCGAAAACGAAGATAGATTCCTGATATAAAATCAAAAATGAGTAGAGAACACTTACCCCAGTTCACACGGTGAAAATTGCTACAAGAATCGCCTCAATCTGAGCTCCATAGCTCCAAAAATGCAAAAATGGTCGAAACCCTCGAAATATAGTACTTTATAATCTGCCCAGGCCCCCTCTTTTGCGAACGCGGGAAATTCATCGCGTTCGCGATGCATAAAACTCACACTGCCAAAAAAGACTCTACGCGTTCGCGATACACCCCACATGAACGCGATGACCACTGCTGCCAAGGCTTCGCAAACGCGACTCACCTTCCGCGATCGCATAGAAGAATGCTCTAACTCCCAACTGCCAACCTCATCACTATGCGAACACAATCCTCCATACGCGAACGCGAAGAGGACTTGCCCCAACTCCACGCGAACGCGGGACATACTTCGCAATCGCGAATAACGATTTGCTGCTACCATCGGAATACACTACGTGTTTGCAACAATTGACACACGAACGCGATGAAGGACTGAAACACCAGAAATCAGCAGAACACATCAGTGAAAACATGAAGGAAAATGATCCGAAATCGATCCGAAACACGCCCGAGCCCCTCGGGACCCCATCCGAATATATCAACAAGTCCAATAACATAACACGGACCTACTCGAGGCCTCATATTACACATAACAATATCAAAATGATGAATCACACCTCAACTTGAAATCAATGAACTTTGAAACTTCAAACTTCCACAACCGATGTCGAAACCTATCAAATCAATTCCGATTGACCTCAAATTTTGCACACAAGTCACATTCGACATTACGAACTTGATCCAACTTTTGGAATAAGAATCCGACCCCGATATCAAAAAGTCCACTCCCGGTCAAACTTTCCAAAATTTTCACTTTCGCCATTTCAAGCCAAATTCAACTACGTACTCCAAATCACAATCCGGACACGCTCCTAATTCCAAAATCACCCAACGGAGCTAACGGAACCATCAAAATTCTAATCCGAGGTCAAAATGCTAAAAAGTCAAACTTGGTCAACTCTTTCAAATTTAAAGCTCCCTAGTTGAGAATCATTCTTCCAAATCAGTCCCGAATAACCTGAAAACCGAAATCGACGATTTATATAAATTAAAATATATCATACAGAGCTACTCACACCGGTAAACTACCGAGCGAAGTATAAATGCTCAAAACAACCGGTTGGGTCATTTAAAGTTTGAACAAAGTAAACCCGACACATCTTATTGGACACAACTCCCTTGTCTTTTTTCGTCAGTGCATCCTAATTATCATATTATACAGGTAGAGATAATCTATAAAGAAAGCTTATCTACTGCATTAGTGTGAAGCAGATAAAGACTCAGCATGTGTTTTACTGAAAAAATGAGATAAAAACATACCCACATCCTTTCTGACTTTTCACATGTCCATTTTTTTTATTTTTGGTTCTGTGAGTCTTCAGAAACAATTCATCATTATGAAGATCTTTCTATGTTAACTTCTTATATAATCATTAAAGATATTGTTAGTTTACATGATAAAGCATAAAATAAAATTAGACTAAAACAGATAATACTAAAAAGATTAAGAAATACATGTCTTCTTCTGTACTCAGCAAATACAACCAATCCTCCAGTATGTAAGGAAGGACCTTCTCCATTATTAGATGACATTCTGATCTTCGAGTTGATTGTTGATTATCTTTTAAAATCGTCAGATTCCCAATATTGCATCAAAACGTCCCAGTGAACTTTAGCAATCCATCCCGACATTTTCTTTGTTTTTAGAAATGTTTTTCCCAAACTGTCACTTAACCTTTCACTCCCCATATGCTCAAAAGTCCTTCGAATTAAAACTTTATCTTCACTAGTAAAAGAATATTTTTTCTGCAATTAAAAAGTAAAGATTAAATTTAATGACGTTTATCAAGTTAAGTCAATTAATACAGTTAAGTATAAATACCTCAAAGTCATTAAACCATATGTCGCGTACATGCTCCGGAACTTTGCTCCAACAATGCCATGATCCGCTGAAACTTTTCTTAAAGGCTATTGTTACATCCCGAACAACTTCATGTGGGAAAAATCTATAAAATAATCAATATAACAATTTATTTGAAGATTATTAAATCAAAATGTATTTTATCACAACTTATATAATTAGATTTACTTACGTATATCTGTTTACTTTCAAGGATCTTATGCCACAAATAGTATCTCGTCTTGCCAGTGGATTACTACTTCTAGGGGTGGGCATTCGGTATTTCGGTTCGCTATTTAAGAATTTCGGTTCGGTATTTCGGTATTCGGTTTATCAATTGTGTATACCAAATACCGTACCAAAGTATTTCGGTACGGTTCGGTATTTCTTATTTTGGTTCGGTACGGTTTCGATTTAATAATCGCTAAATAAGCAACACTAATGAATGACAATAATCGCTAAATTCAACACTAAGCAGTAAGCAACATTGCACAATTCAAGGCAACACTAACTAGTGAAAGTGTCCAATTGAAGAGTGCACAATTCTGTGCAACAATGCACTGTGCACAATGATTAACGAGTGCAACATCTTCATAGTGAACAATTCAAATGACAAAGGCTCAAAGCTGCCAATTCAAAGTGCACATTGCACAATTCAAAGCTGCTAACAGTGCACAATTCAAATCTGCCAATTCTGCCTAACTCACAAATAACTACAATTCAAGTTTAATACAGTGCAGCAAAATTAAACAAAAAACAGAGACTCTAACAGTGCAACAGTAGCAGCAGTATTAACTTAGTCTTAAATTATACCCCTAAACTCAATACTACAGCTACATCAAAATTCATACCCCAAAATTCAAAATAACATTTCTTCTCCAACAGTACAGCTATTATTATAAAAAAACTGAAGATTGAAGAATGAAAAGTTATGAACCTGTTGAAGAGTTGAAGATTGAATAATGAAGGTAAAAAATGAGGAAACCAGCAGTCACACTTGAGAGTCGTTGGCGCCGAGGTCGTGAAGTCGTCTGATTTGTATCTATCGCGCCGAGGTTCTCACTTCTCTGAGTTCTCTCTCACAGTCACAGTCGATCTCTATTCTCTTAGGTTAGGTTTCTGTTTCTCCCTTTCAAATTTCCTATAGTGAAGTGAAACTAGGGAAAGACTAAAGAGGGTAAGAGTTGGGTCTTATTGGGTTGGGCTGGGCACTAGGGCAGTATAGAGAATTAGAGATACAACATATTAGGTTGGGCTGGGCAGTATAGGTCCAACATAAAATTCTTTAAAAATTTGGTATTTCGGTATACCGAAATTTCAAGATGCTAATACCGAGGACCGTACCGTTATACCGAAATACTGAAACTGTAATACCGAATTATATCAAAATACCGAAAAAACCGAAATCGAAATAACGAATTAATTCGGTCTGATTCAAAATTTGATTTTTCGGATTTTATGTCCACCCCTAACTACTTCCATAAGATGTAAGTGTTTGTTCAGTTGAAACATCTTGAAAAGGAGTTGCTCGTTAAAGACCAACATTCTGAGAAAAAGGATGTGTTTGTTGGCGACCAATATTTAGAGAAGCGGGAGTTGCTTGTTGACTACCAACATCTTGAAAAACAGAATTTGCTCGTTGAGTAGGGATATCTTGAGATGTATGTACAAGCTGCCGAAAACTACTTTCATGAGACGAGTCAATGTGTTGGTTTGAACCTACCTGTTGAGATGTAGGGGTTGATGGTTCATTAATATCCGCCTGAGAAGTGTTCGGCAGCAGCTGATAGCCTCCTCCCCCTTTGTTAGGCATGCCCCCATGACCTCCCCAACTACGTTTAGTGTCTCTTCCTCTTGTCATACTTCCTGATCAAATCTGACAAGAAGAGTAGAATAATACACCAACTAACCAGAAGAAGTAAAATATGAACAAATTTGACCAGTCAATTATTTTGAGCATAATATAAACTTTAATTGATGATTAATTTTAGTTTGACGTCTGCTAGGAAATATCAAGAAACTCCATCCAACATAGTCACTCTTATAGCAGATGGCATAATTGAAAAAAAATGCATTTAGAATAGTGCTAAATGACCGAATTTATATTTATCAATTAATGTATCAATTTCATAAGAATAATACTTAAGCTGCCATGAAAAGTATATTTTATATCCTAGTAAATTTTTAATTTGACTAAAAAAATTTGCAATCTTTACATACAAATTAAATCAAGCTGCAGAAAATACTAGCAATAGCAATAAAAGAAAACAGATAAAAAAGTTGCGGTAAAAACCATATGCTATACTCAACATTTATTATCATTCAATATCATCATTTTAACTATAATTTTGCTCGAATTTCATTCACTTTGTTCATCTTTTTCATCTTCATCAGATTCAAAATCAGATTCTTCTATCTCCTCATCACTTTCAATAGCATCAACATTATGTGCTCTTTCAGTTTCAACAGTCTCTTTTTCAATATCATGTACTTCCAGTTCACCATTTTCATGGAATAACCAATCAAGATCATCAGTGACATTTGGAAGTACTACGGGTAAATCCTCATCTTCTTGGTACGGGATATTTGGAGAATCAATACGACTTCTAGCTTTTATTTTACACACCTTCCACCAATCAACTATATCTATCCTTTTACTAGGATATTCTGCAAAATATACTTGTTGTGCTTGTTCAGCCAACACAAAAGGTTCATAGGCATAACTCGTGAAACTTTTCTTATGATTGATATCGATTAGACCATATTGATTATGGACCTTCAGCCCTCGACCCATAGTTGGATCAAACCAATCACATTTGAATAACACAAGAGTAGTTCTTGTCTTTCTCGGATTTGAATACTCTATTTGTATCACGTCAACGAGTAATCCATAGTAGTCGCTCCAACTTTTTCCTTTGATGCACACACCACTATTCAAAGTTGATTTGTTAGATCCATTTGTATGCGTGTCGAACTTATATCAATTCATGAAATACTGAGGCCATGTTTGCACCCACTTATAAGGACCAGAAGTTAAGTCTTTCAATCGCTCATCGGTTATGTTGTTAGCTGGATTAAAAACCTATTAACCAATAGACCAATAATATGTTTAGTTAAAAATATAGTCTTTAAGTCAAGACAAATAAAGACTATAATTCTTTTATTCAATTATAATTTACTCACATAAGCTTCAAACCACTTGGTAAATCTACTATTTGTCTCTTTATCAATTTGCTCGAGGCTAATATTTTCTGAATTCCTTTCCAATTCAGCTTCAAAGATACTACAAAAGTAATAAAATTATAGTTAAGTTAGCCCATTCATGAAATATATATGCACTATATTGGTCAAAAATATTAACTTACAGGACGAATTGTTGAACCTCCTCACAATTTAACAGAACATACAACCGTGCCGCATCCCACTCATCATCGATCAAATATCGACCTTTTTTTCCCCACTCGAACATACTGGATACAAAAAGATGGACAAATAACCATCAGGTGCATCAATTTCATCTCCATCATAATTTCGGGTAACTTTGTTTAGCCTAGTCTGCACGTTAGGCTGGAAATAATAGGAACTGAATGTTGAAATTTCTTGAATGATATATGCTTTACATATTGATCCCTCGACACGAGCTTTATTTTTCGCCTTCCTTTTGTAAGTGTGTAGCTCCCTACAATTAAAATATATTTTAGTATATTTTTAAGTAAATAAATTAATTATCTAATCAAAGATTCAATTTAGACTCTTACAGCTCAAAAGGATACATCCACCGAAACTGAACTGGACCACTAATTATTGCTTTATATGCTAAATGAATCGGCAAATGCTCCATGGGATCAAAGAAACCAGGAGGATATATTTTCTCTAACTTGCAAATTGTAATCTTTATGCTTTATTCAAGCTTCTGTAGATCTTCTACTTTTAAAATTGTTGCACATAAACCTTTAAAAAATAAGCCGATCTCTGTTAAGGCATTCCAAATTGGCTCTGGCAAAAAATCTCGAAATGCAATTGGTAGAAGCCTTTCTATAAATACATGACAATCATGGTTCTTCATCCTTGATAATTTATAATCTTCCATGTCTACACATCTAGACAAATTGGAAGCATAACTATCTGAAAACCTTAAGCTTTTCACCCATTCACATATCAACTTTCTTTGTTCTTTTGTCAATGAATATGCTGCTTTTGGCTTCAAAAGTTTCCCTGGATGCTCCTTCAATTCAAGCTCTGGACGATCGCAATAAGTTTGCACATCCATTCTAGCTTTTAAATTAACCTTCATTTTATCCTTTACATCCATTACTGTGTTGAATATATTATCAAACACGTTTTTCTCTATATGCATCACATCGAGATTATGCCGAATAATATTTGTGCGCCAATATGGCAATTCCCAAAAAATACTTTGTTTTGTCCAATTATGTTGATACCGAAATCCTGGCAACTTATCAGAGGCGCGATCATCGAAAACCTTTGGTAAGTCACGCACTTTGTTCCAAACTTCACTAGAGAACCAAGGAGAAGGAGTAGAGTGCTCAACTCTTCCTTTTAAAAATAATTTTTTATCCCTGCGAAATGAATGACCTATTGGCAAAAATTGATGATGACAATCAAAGAATGAAGCCTTTCTTCCATCTTTTAACTTAAACGCCTTAATTTTTCCCATACAACAAGGGCATGCCAAATGGCCATGGGTGCTCCAGCCAGACAACATTCCATAAGCTGAAAAATCATTGATAGTCCACATAAGTGCAACTCGCATTTTGAAAATTTTGTTTCTTATAAAAGTCATAAATCTCAACCCCATCAACCCATAATTGGTTCTTATTGAAGTTGTAAGTATAAGTCTATATTCTTTCCGGGGATTTTTGGACCAGGAATGAGAAGACTTAAGATCATGTACGGGCTACTCATACATATTCCGGGTGGAAGATTGTATGGTGTGATGATTACAGTCCAACAAGAATAAGGATGGGCCATCTGCCCATATGGACTAAACCCATCAGCTGCAAATCCAAGCCTTATATTTCGAGGCTCAGCTGCAAAGCCAGGATGGCATTGATCAAACTTTTTCCATGCCTCGCCATCACTTGGATGACTCATTACCCCATGTTTTCGACGAGATTTCCAGTGCCATATCATATGTTCAGCAGTCTTTGTTAATATATATAACCTCAGTAATCTCGGAGTTATAGGAAATTAACGTAGTACTTTATATGCAACATATTTTTGCCTTCCATTGCCTCCTCTCTCAGGCTTATAGGGTTGTTGACCACACTTTGGACATTCTACTTTATCTTTATTATTCTTGTAATACAGGATACAACCTACGTTGCACATCTATCTTTTCATATCCTAACCCAAGTTTTGCAACCATTTGTTTAGTCCTATAGTAATCATTGGATAATTTAGCATCTTCAGGTAAGAGCTCCTTCAGAAATAGCAAAATTTGGTTATAGCAATTATCACTCTTGTTAAACTCAAACTTAATGTTCAGTAGCCTGTAGACCGCTGATAACGTAGAATGATTAGTACATCCATCAAACAATGGCTCTTCTAAATCTTTTAGCATATCAAAAAGATCTTGAGTATTTCGATTAGGAGGCTGTTCTTCTTCACCATCCAGATTAAATCCATCACTTTCAAAGTTGAAACTAGGACCAATTGTATCCAAGACCATAGTGTGATACAAATTTACTGTTGTTATGTCAGGACCTATTTCATTTCTTGTATTGCTACTAGGTTGAGGTCTAGAAATTGATACAAAATGCTCCCCATGTGATTCCCATTGATAATAGTTAGGCATGAAACCATGCTTGTAAACATCATGAGGTTCAAGAGACTCACTAATATATCTACATCTTGAACATGGACACCTTATACTCCCATTAGAAACGAAGTCATGTTGCATTAATGCAAACTCTACAAATCCCTGCACACTCTCTAGTCTATTATACATCCATATACGATCAACTCTAAAGGAACTCATGCTTACTATCTAACAAACAATAACAAAACACAAACACTATTTTAGTACTTAATATGTCACAACCCAAAATCCTTGAAAGAGTCGTGATGGCGCCGGACACTACTATCAGGCAAGCCAACAACAATAATTAGTAAGTTCTTATTTTAATATTTTTGAAATCATAGTTTTTTTTTTTGTCAATTAAATAGTAGAAGATGGAGTTTACAAAATATATAATAATATCTTTAAAAAATATTCTAATACAGTGCAACCCACAATCATCCCAAAACCCGGTGTCACAAGTGAATGAGCATTAACTAGGAATTTAAAATAAAATACAACAGATGTCCGGAATACAAATTGGACAGAAAAAATAAAAGTACTCTGAAGGAGACTCTGTTGGCTGCGGAGCGTCGTATAGAATGCAGCTCACCTAAGTCCCCGCCAAAATTGTTCCTTTGCGCCCACAAGGCCGCTAAATATATGTGTACCTGCACAAAAAAATATGTAACAAGTGTAGCATGAGTACGTAAATCAATGCGTACCTAGTAAGTATCCCGCCTAACCTCGAAGAAGTAGTGACGAGGGGTCGACTCGGACACTTGCTATGGGCTATAATTAATATACCAATGAATGATGAATTATGGATTTCATGAGGTAGCGGTAAATAATTCTCTTGTTAATAGGGGATTTTCAAATTTATTTTCATCTTTTATCAATTTATATCTCCGGCCAATGAGGCCATATCAATTATCAATAATTCCAAAACAATCAATTAAGTCATGCGCAAATCATGCCGAGGTCGTACGGCCCGATCCAACATAATATTAAACTGTGCACTGCCGGAGGGTCGAACGACGCGAATCATAGATGCATCTATTTAATCTACCGAGGCGCTCGGCCCGTTCCACAAAAGATAAATACATTCAGACAACCAAATTAAGGATTTATTTAGGTTTGATGTTTAAAGAGATATCAATTCTCATTAACAGTCAAGTGACCCCTCCAAAACCCAAGTATGTGAAGTCTAACCCTTTTGAAATTCCTTAATCAAGTTCCAATCTGTTTTAAACGGCTAAATTAACAAGTAGGATGCAAGCATTGCAAGTATAACGTGATTTAAGTCGTAGACTACCCGGACATAAGCATAATAGTAGCTACGCACGGACTCTCGTTACCTCGTATGTACGTAGCCCCCACAAATAGAAGCACATATTGAATTATTTCACCTATGGGGTAAATTCTCTCTTACAATGTTAGAAAAGAGACTTACCTCGCTCCAAAGTTCCATAACCGGCTCCCAAACCATTCAATCAACTCAAATCGATGCCCAACGCTCCAAAACTAGTCAATAAATGAGCAAATTCATAAATATATACTCTAATACTCATTATAATCCAATTTAAAATAATTGCTAACTCCGCTCAAAAAATTGATAAAGCAACCCTCGGGCCCACGTGCCCGGATTTCGAAAATGTTTGAAGATAACCATTACCCATAACCTCACGAACTCAAATGTATGATTTATTTCCAATTCCCTGCCCAAATTCGTAGTCAAAAATCCAAGAATACCAATTTCTAGGTTTTTCTTCAAAATTCAAATTTTCTACTAATTTCCTTGTTTAAATCCATATATAAACCAAGTATTTAACTTCCAATAGGTGAGAATCACTTATCTTGACATAGATGATGAAAATTGCCCCTTGAAGCTCTCCAAACATCGTCCATCCCAGTGAAAAATGAGAGAGAATGAGCCAAATCCCCTATTAAATCCAATTTGCCTAGACCCATTCTTCTTCGCGTTTGCGTGACCAGTGTCGCGTTCGCGAAGGCCTGACCATGCACAGTATCATGTTCGCATTCAAGCTCTCGCGTTCGCGGTAAACAACTACTCTCCTTCTTCGCGTTTGCAGTCTAAGCTTCACATTCGCGAAGGCTTAATAGATCAGGGTCCCGGCTCCCCTTCCTTCTTCGCGTTCGTGACCACTGTGTCGCATTCGCGTAAGCTTGATCAGACCTTGCCTCATGTTTGCATCCACTGCTTCGCGTTCGCGAAGGCCAAATCCAGCACCCCCAAAATTTCTTCTTCGTGAACGCGGGACTTCCTTCGCGTTCGCGAAGAAGGAAACCAGATACCAGAATCAGCAGTTCCAAAACAACTCCAAATGATCCGAAACCACCCCGAAACACACCCGAGGCCCCCGGGACCTCAACCAATCATACCAACCAGTCCCATAATATATTACGAACTTGCTCTAGGCCTCAAATCGCATCGAACAACATCGAAATCACGAATTGTACCCTAATTCAAGCTTAAAGAACTTTAGAACTTCAAACTTGTACATTCGATGCCGGAACCTATCAAATCACGTCCGATTGACCTCAAATTTTGCACACAAGTCACATTTGACATTGCGGACCTACTCCAACTTCCAGAATCAGAATCTGACCCCAATATCAAAAAGTCCACTCCCGGTCAAACTTCTCAAAAACCTTCAAATTTCTAACTTTAGCCAGATGACCCCAAAATGACCTACGGACCTCCAAATCAACATCCGGACGCGCTCCCAATAGCAGAATCACCATACGGAGCTATTCCCAGGCTCGGAATCCCAAACGAACATTGATAACATTGAAATGCACTTTAACTCAAATTTAAGAAATCCTTCTAAAAATGCCAACTTCCACAATAGGTGCCGAAACGTTCCCAGGTCATCCAAAATTTGACCCGGACATACGCCCAAGTCCAAAATCATCATAGGAACCTGTTGGAACCTTCAAATCCCGATTCTGAGGTCATTTACTCAAAAATCACACCTTAGTCACTCTTTCTAACTTAAAGCTTCCGAAATGAGAATTTTCTTTCCAAATCAACTCCGAACTTCCCGAAATTAAATTCCGACCACGCGTACAAGTCGTAATACCTGAAGTGAAGCTGCTCAGGGCCTCAAACTGCCGAACGACGAGCTAGAGCTCAAAATGACCGGTCATGTCGTTACATTCTCTCCCACTTAAATATACGTTCGTCCTCGAACGTGCTAAGAACTGCCTGGAGTTGTCCGAAATCACTGGTTAACACCCCGTGCACCCACCCGTGCTATCACAACTCAGTTGAACATATTAGCTCGAGCTAATCTGAAGATTTTCCCTTTTACTTAGCCCATTATGCTTTAAAGCCCAATTCCAACATCCGGGTTTCTCTGCCAGACCTGCTTCCATCATACGAATACCGTGTCAATCTCTATACGATGCACCAATACATGATTGCATACCTTTGCTGGATCCACACTATGCACTACATAACTTACATGACTAATAACATCCTCTGATAATCAATAGCCGAAATCTCACGAACCTGAGGCTCAAAATACACCTCATGACATATATAAGTCTTGTTTCAACTCTTGCAATACCGCCACGACAAAAGAGGCATGTAGAAATTCATAACCAACTGCCAAGTCAACAAATCATTGAACCTCTCCTCTTGACTAGAATCATCACCCCATTATGAACCAAATAATGGTATTTGCTCTTTAATATGCTTCATATAATCCAATCGCACTGATCCCAGATCCAAAAATCTCGTCTTACTCAGTATAAGTTGCCCAGATAATAAGCCACCTCAGGCACTGCCAAAAGTCGCATATGATGCCACAATGTGCCAATAAGCTACAAACTCAAACGTGATACCTAAGGAAAATGAACTCTAGAAAGGATTACTCAACCCGCGTAACTAATTTAGACAACCAAAAAGGTGTCATGAACCTTCCTCGGAAAATGGAAAACAAAACACACAAAAATAGCTATAGGGAACTGTACTCAACATCACACTGTTGCGGCGCGCAACCCGATCCAAACGACATGCCTGTGGCAGCGTGCCACACGATCCACACATAAAATTTATATAAAGAGATACTTACCGAGCTAGAATGCTCATTATTATAAAATACCCGAATATCGGCCACGAGCACGCTAAGTGCATAATACCATCCCTGGGGAGACAGATAGTGCCATACGCTACAAAAGTCAAGCACAACTAAGGTGCGATATATGATCTGAATCTCGAGAGCCATAATGCTCACATAACATCATCGCTACGCGGAACCTCAACACATATGAAATTAACAAGCCGTTTCACAACTCATACAACACAATATAGTATTACATGAAGTAGACGACGACGAATTAACATCCAACGTCCGAATACTTCTCCACATGGAGTGTTATGCTGAAATGAACACCTCCGGCCTGACATGGAGCCCACATTCATATCTAGATCCACCTACGTACCTCAAGCCGATTTGGATCGCACCATACTAGTATAATAATCTTTTCAAGGGTTCATAATAACCCCTTTTCCCCATATCACCCAAGAACAACCATCATATCTGGAACAAACCTCCATAGTCCACAATTAAATGAACCGAGCGCCCTCCAGGCATAAATTCTCACATGAACAATAGTACTGCAATATCCATACTTGGTTCTAATATTCGATTAATCAAGTGACTACATTTCACACTTATACAATCTCCCCATGGGACGTGCTCCCTTGACCTTCTGCATCAGATAACAAGTCTGTACATCCATACCACCGGCCACACAAATGCTGTAAAGCAAATAAAAAATCTGAAATCAGTACTCAAAGCCTCTTACACATGACACCGATCTCAGGTGACGCTAAAGACAATACCGGCTTACTCAAACCATATGAATCCTTTCCCGCTCATCCGAGCTCTTGACATTCTTGTCGACACCAAACTGCAACCTTGATCCTCAACTTCTGAATCCCATGCCGATCATAGTACTTAATCATGCCAATGCGCAAGAGTACAATAATTTCATCTTAACTTCCGAACTACTAATAGGGTAAACACTTCATCACTTAGAAACCTTTTATTTAACTCATTCCAAGAAAACCATCACAACACACGACTAAATCCTCATCTCCACAAAAAATAACAACCTCAAGTAGTGGTCTAAACCACCATAACCCTTCCGGGATCCATCTGCACATAACATGCCATAATACTTGAACGCCTCTAAATAAGATCGGTTACGGCGACCGTCAAACCTCGCACGTACCGTCACAAATCACATGAATAACCCAACACACTGAAGGAGCTGATCATTGCCATCATTATGCCGATTCAACCATTGCTAACCGACCCGACTCTTTCTAATTTACCCTACACTTGCCTTAGGAATAATAATAGCTCCATTCAAGATATGGTAAACTCAATCCACACTCGTCCTGAGTGATCCTATTTCACAAGACCACATTATCTCAAAACCCACGAACCATCTCATACCCTCCTTGTGCGCACATTCGCAGCTTCAACTGATACGCCAAATTATGATATTTCCTTTATGAATCTGAAGTCATTTTCTCCCATTATGCCAATGCTACACCACATACCGAAGATAACATAGAACACGCCAAACCCTTTTCAGAATCTGCTGCAAAAGCTCGATACTTACCCATACTACAGGCTCAAAATCCTTAGGCACCGCACTTAAATTTTGAACCTACTAGGACCATTGTTGAGAGTCACCCACTCTGACTTGGTCCCGAACATAATCGAACTCCAAGGCTCTTCTAGCACATGAACGCCCTCTCAAAGAAGCACCTGGATGAATCATTTTCCTTATACACCACTTCCACACGAAGCCTAGACTCCGAGACTTCCCCAAACCTGAACACGAATCGATAAGTCCAAATATAACACATATTCCTCAAATCCTTTGCTCAAATTACTGCTGATGTTCTCTTCCCTTAGTCATAGCGACACATCAATACACTGATAACCAAAACCCGCACTAGTTGACAATTACACAATCCAATCATAGACAGTGGGGCTCTCCCACTTAGCCTGAAGCTACCATTGCATAACCCCGGAACCCACCAAGATTCCTTATCTCCTATTGACATGATCTTGCAGAACCAACCCGCCAAATTCCTCGAAATCCTTCCATTAACCTTTAATGAACACCCCGAACCACTAGCCACATTTACGTATTCAATCTCTTACCGGGTAGCCAGTAGAATTCTCCGCAGAAGTTTCATCAACACCGCGCGACCGCTAACCTGCTCACAAGAGATAACCCACCTGTGGAAATTACATGCCGACATATTCCAACGTCACTGCACTGGGTATAATTACTACGAAATTATTAGACCATCCTGAGTCTGAGCTCATTCACCGGCTGCACCAGTCCGTTCACATCAACTAAAGGTACGGCAATACATTCCAATCCAAAGTCATGTTGTAACCTTCTTCATATAAAGAAACTCATTTCTGTTGTATCTAATCTCCCGCCGTATAATAGCCAATATTTCAAATTAAGTCCGTAGACCCAATCACCGTCCACCATAATTCTCAAATCACTCTAAAGTTTTCTTAAGGCGTGTAGCTATCCTATCGCAGAACCCACATGCTACTCTGCCACTCTCCCAATTTGGTCAAACTCACTCATTTAAGTAACTACCCGACTCTTGTTTCTCACACTTCTCCTTCTACAAGTCTATCCATCGCAAGGCACCTCCCATATGTCCTTCCTCATCCTTCGCTACCCAGTTGTTGCATTAAATCAAAATCTACCTCTGTAGCACTTGAACCGATAGATCGCTACCAACTTTAAACTTTTCCGGAAATCATCTTTCTCGAGCCATCAATACCAGGAATGCCAATTCGATCCTGAACCTCTGCACATTGCGACCTCTGACAGCCGCTTTCTCGGCACCATTTATAATACTCTGCCCCAAGGCGAATTGAAGGAAACCATAACACCGATGAACTTAACACATTATAACCAATCAAGGACGAAGACACCACATCACAGGCGAAGATTCCACCACGCTCAAAAATATCGAGTTTGGCTACACCATCAACCCAAGTATGAACATTCTTAGTTCGATTGCCTTTCCTCTGTTGGAAGTAAAATACCGAATCTCTGAATCATGCACTGAGTAAACCTCCTTTTACGTCATTCACTACCCCGAGACATAGGCAAGCATCCTACCATCACATCAATACTGTGCGATAGCCACTCATGAGCATCAAAACAACCTATGCATAGCCTGAAAGCTCTCAGAAGTATAGCTACTGAGCTGAAATGACATAATATCCTTCCACAAGGTGACGACAATAGCCCACTCAATTATGTAGGGAGAAATATCCCGCACCATATCTGTAGTACCATTACAATTCCTCAATTCCCTATTTATAACCAGCGCTTCACGTCGCATAAGATTGAATGAAAAAGAAATGAAGACATAAGCCTCAAAGGAATCAAATCGCACGATGAGGAATCAAGAAGGGAAGTGCTCCTAACAGCCCTGTAGCCTCTCGAAGATAAGTACAGACGTCTCCATACAGATCCGCAAGACTCTACTAGACTTGCTCATGATTCGTGACTCCTAAGTGAAACTAGTGCTCTTATACCATGTTGTCACGATCCAAAATCCTTGAAAGGGTCGTGATGGCGCCGGACACTACTGTCAGGCAAGCCAACACCAATAATTAGTAAAATCTCATTTTAATATTTTTGAAATCATAGTTTTTTTTTCTCAATTAAATAGTAGAAGATGGAGTTTACAAAATACATAATAGTATCTTTAAAAATTCCAATACAGTGCAACCCATAATCATCCCAAAACCCAATGTCACAAATGCATGTACATTAACTAGGAATGTAAAATAAAATACAACAGCTGTCCGGAATATAAATTGGACATGAAAAATATAAGTAATCTGAAGGAGACTCTGTTGGCTGGGGAACGTCGTATAGAATGCAGCTCACCTAAGTCCCCGCCAAAATCGCGCCTCTGCGCCCACAAGGCCGGTAAACATATGTGTACCTGCACAAAAAATGTGCAGCAAGTATAGCATGAGTACGTAAATCAACGCGTACCCAGTAAGTATTCCGCCTAACCTTGTCGAAGTAGTGACGAGGGGTCGACTCAGACACTTGCTATGAGCTATAATTAATATACCAATGATATGATGAATTATGGATTTTATGAGGCAACGGTAAATAATTCTCTTATTCATAGGGGATTTCCAAATTTATTTTCATCTTTTAACAATTTATATCTCCGGCTAATGAGGCCATATCAATTATCAATAATTCCAAAACAATCAATTAAGTCATGCACAAATCATGCTGAGGTCGTACGGCCCGATCCGATAAAATATTAAACTGTGCACTGCCGGAGGGTCGAACAACGTGAACCATAGATGCATCTATTTAATCTACTGAGGCACTTGGCCCGTTCCACAAAAAATAAACACATTCAGACAACAAAATCAAGGATTTATTTAGGTTTGATGTTTAAAGAGATATCAATTCTCATTAACAGTCAAGTGACCCGTCCAAAACACAAGTAGGTGAAGTCTAACCCTTTTGAAATTCCTTAATCAAGTTCCAATCTGTTTTAAACGATTAAATTAACAAGTAGGATGCAAGCATCACAAGTATAATGTGATTTGGGTCCTAGACTACCCGGACATAAGCATAATAGTAGCTATGCACGGACTCTCATCACCTCGTACGTACGTAGCCCCCACAAATAGAAGCACATATTTAATTATTTCACATATGGGGTAAATTTCCTCTTACAAGGTTAGAAAAGAGACTTACCTCGCTCCAATCTTCCATAACCGGCTCCCAAACCATTCAATCAACTCAAATCGATGCCCAACACTCTAAAACTAGTCAATAAATGAGCAAATCCATAAATATATACTCTAATACTCATTATAATCCAATTTATAACAATTTGTAACTCCGCTCGAAAAATCGATAAAGCAACCCTCAGCCCACGTGCCCGGATTTCGAAACTTTTTGAAGATAACCATTACCCATAACCTCACAAACTCATATGTATGATTTATTTCCAATTCCCTACCCAAATTCGTGGTCAAAAATCCAAGAATACCAATTTCTAAGTTTTTCTTCAAAATTTAAATTTTCTACTAATTTCCTTGTTTAAATCCATATATAAACCAAGTATTTAACTTGAAATAGGTGAGAATCACTTACCTTGACATAGATGATGAAAATCTCCCCTTGAAGCTCTCCAAAAATCGTCCATCCCAGTGAAAAATGAGAGAGAATGAGCCAGATCCTGTATTAAATCCAATCTGCCCAGACCCGTTCTTCTTCGCGTTCGCGTGACCAGTGTCGCGTTCGTGAAGGCCTGACCATGCATAGCAACGCATTCGTGTTCCAGCTATCGCGTTCGCGGTACCCAACTACCCTCCTTCTTCGCGTTCGCAGTCTAAGCTTCGCGTTTGCGAAGGCTTAATGGCTCAGGGTCCTGGCTTCCCTTCCTTTTTCGCGTTCGCGACCACTGCGTCGTGTTCGCGTAAGCTTGACCAGACCTTGCATCGCGTTCACGTCTACTGCTTCGCGTTCGCGAAGGCCAAATCCAGCACCCCCAAAATTTCTTCTTCGCGAATGCTGGACTACTGGTCTTTTTCTGTCACGACCCCAAATTCCCTCCGTAGGATGTCGTGATGGCACCTAGTCTCTAAGACTAGGTAAGCCTATCAATGCGGAATAATAATAAATATCTGAAATAAATAAACTACAATTCAAACAATTTTAACTCCCAAAACCCGGTAGAAATAAGTCACAAGCTTCTAAGAATTTATTCTCAATGTCTCTATATGTCAAGGTCTAGATAAAATATAAGGAAGCAACATAAAATGATAGAAGGGGACTCCGGAGTCTGCGGACGCTGGCAGATATACCTCGAAGTCTCCGTGCGCAGGTAACTCAATGACGTCTAGGCTGGTAAAATGTACCTGGATCTGTACAAAAAGATGTGCAGAAGCGTAGTATGAGTACACCACAGCGGTACCCAGTAAGTGCCAAGCCTAACCTCGGTAGAGTAGTGACGAGGTCAGGTGAGGCCCTACTGGAATATAATAATGGCATGGTAAAATGCTTATCAATGTAGTAAAATAAAATGACATTGAAAATGAATCAAATAGTATGTCACATTTAATGACACCAAATAATTGCAAATAATATCTCGTGGAAATCAAAACAGAATTTCCTTCAACTTTATGAAAATCACAATAATAATCATAGGCAACTAAGGCCATAAATCAATATCAACAAGGGCACTCCCGAGGTACCGCCACATAGTCCCAAATCATAAATAAATTCACAATATCTCATTTTTTTATATCACCGCGGGAGCCTTCACAATTTATTTAAAGAAAATATTTTTTCCGAAATAGCATCCCGCGTTTTAGCCACCCTTATCACACCGCATGACTTCTAGTAGTTCCCCTACTAGCCACGCGTATCAAGCCACCCTTATCTCACCGCATGCATTTCAACACCCAGACCTTATACCACCGCATGCGTATCAATATCACAATATATCACAATTTGCACCTCAAGTGCTCAAATAATTTAACTTGCCAAAATAATTCAACAACAATATTTTTCCACAATAAAGAGCTCACGGCTCATGCCAAAATAAATCATCAATAATAGTTTTCCACAATAAAGAGCTCACGGCTCCCTCATAATGAGTATAAAAATATTCAGGAGTAAATAATTTAGGAAAATAATATTTCAAAATCTTTACTACGTTGCTTCAATATCAAGTTTAAAAATGTCAAATACTTCATATTAATAATATTTAATTTAAAGAAAATCAACCTTCAAATAATGCACAGAATAAAAGAAATCAAGTTTCAACTAAACAGGTAAAATAATTAGTAAGAAAAGATCAAACAAATTTGAAGTATATATCTCAGATCAATGATGAAGAATATAACAAGATAAAATAATTTAATAAATGCGCAACAGTGATCTACACAATTTAAAAATATAATCTTTCGCAATTTAGCCCGTGTACACACTCGTCACCTCGTGCACACGACTTTCAACACATTTCAATAATTACATCAATACCAATCCTAGGAAAAATTTCCCGCACACAAGGTTAGACAAGTCACTTACTTCGACTTACTTCAATTTAACCAAGTATTATGTTTTTTCCTCGAATTTCCGACTCCGATCGACTCGTATGTAGTCATAATTAATTCGATATAGTCAACAAAAATTATAGTAATCACTTTCATAAGAAAATATTATATTTTTATTAAAATCCAAAATTAGCTCAAAATTTGCCCGTGGGGCCCATATCTCGGAATCCGGCAAAACTTATAAAATCCGACAACCCATTCAATTACGAGTCCACCCATACCAATTCTACCAAAATCCGATAACAACTCGACCTCCAAATCTTAAATTTTCGTTTTCAGAAGATTTTGCAAAAATTTTGATTTCTTCCATTTAAATCCGAAAAAAATGATGAATATGACCATGGATTTATGAAATATAATCACATTTGGATATAGGAAACTTACCCAAGTTGAAGTCTTGAAGAAATCCTCAAAATCGCCCAAGAACCGTGCTCCAAAACTCCAAAACGAAATGAAGGAAATGACCATTTTTGGTCCTTAAGTTTCTGCCCCAAAAACACTATTCCGGTCGCTAAAAGTCCAATCCCGTCGCTAAAAGTATCACATCTGGTCGCTAAAGGTGCACACCAGGACTATTTACACCAACAGTTTTATTTCACTAAAAAAGCTCTAACTCCATCATACGAACTCGAAATTCGACGATTCTTGTTCCTATGAGTCACAAATAAAACTACGAACCCATTCGTTCAATGGAAACTCAATTCGGAGCTCATTTGCTCAATGTGATACCAATTTCGCTCGTTAAACAATTAACTCATATTTCGCGCTTAAAACTCAATCGCGACTTGATGAAATTAGACCAAACTTTCCAGATCACTCCTATAATTCATTATCAAAATGTCGAAAGTCTCGAAATCGAATTTCGATCTCTAGAACTAAAAATGGACTTTTGGATCATTACATGCTTATGTTGAAAACATCAAACTCTTCCTCGACAGCCTGTAGTGTATCAATCATAACTTCTTGTACTCAACTCCAACTACCAAACGGTTTAAAGTTCTGCAAACTAGATACAAAGTACTACAACTTTCATGTTTTGCTCATCACCCAACTCCTTATAGATTGCGAGATATAAGCTCTCAAAGTCAGCCCTGTGCAGCAGAAATTTCTGGCGATGCACACTGCTGTAGCTAAAATCTGCAGTAGCAGCTTCAGTCAATCGATTTCTTATAGATTTCGAGATATAAGCTTCCAAAGTCAGCTCTGCGATTGCACCGGTTGCTGTCCAAAAACAGCTTCTACAGCAGAAAAATTCCAGCAGCTCCTTTTTGTCCGAAATTCATTCCGTTAACCTTCCGAAATCCACCCGAGGCCCTCGGTACCTTAACCAAATATACCAACATGTCCCAAAATACAATATGAACTTAGTTGAGGCTTCAAACCATGCCAAACAACGCCGAAATTACGAATCGCGCATCGAATCGAATTATGAGTTTTCAAATCTTCCAACTTCTATATTTTGCGCCGAAACATATCAAATCAATTCCGATTGACCTCAAATTTTGCACACAAGTCATAAATGACATAATGGATTTATAAAAAATTTTAGAATCGGATTTCGACCCCGATATCAAAAAGTCAACCCCTCGGTCAAATTTCCCAAAAATTTAACTTTCGGCATTTCAAGCCTAATTCTACTACGGACTTCCAAATAAAATTTCGATCACGCTCTTAAGTCCAAAATCACCGTACTGAGCTGTTGGAATCATCAAAATTCTATTCCGGGGTCGTTTGCACATAATTTGACATCCGGTCACTATTTGAACTTAAACTTTTAATTTTTCATCAAAATTCCATATCTCTGGCTAGGGACCTCGGAATTTCATTCCGGGCATACACCTAAGTCCCAAATCACGATACAAACCTACCAAAATTGTCAAAATACTGATCCGAGTCTGTTTGCTCAAAATGTTGACCAAAGTCAACTCAGTTGAGTTTTAAAGCTCTAATTCACATTTAAATTCATTTTTCACCTGAAAACTTTTCGTTTTTTTTACGGACTGCACACGCAAGTCGAATAATGGTAAATAATGCTTAAATCATATAATTAATCATTAAATTTAAAGATGACATTTTGGGTCATCACATTCTCCACCTCTAAAACAAACGTTCGTCATCGAACGGAGTTAGAAAAAGTACCTGAGCTGGTGAATAAGTGTGGATAACAGCTGCGTAAATCATTCTCGACCTCCCAAGTTGCCTCCTCGACTGGATGATCCCTCCACTGAACCTTTACGGAAGCAATGTTCTTTGACCTCAGCTTTCGAACCTACCTATCTAAAATAGCCACGGTTCCTCAACATAAGATAGATCCTTGTCCAACTGAACCGAACTGAAGTCTAACACATGAGACGGATCGCCGTGATATTTCTGAAGCATAGAGACATGGAATACCGGATGAACCGCAGAAAGACTAGGTGGTAGTGCAAGTCTGTTAGCTACCTCTCCAACTCTCTCAAGAATCTCAAAAGGCCCAATATACCTAGGGCTCAACTTGCCCTTCTTCCCGAACCTCATCACACCTTTCATAGGCGAAACCCGTAGCAATACCCGCTCACCAACCATGAATGCAACATCACGAACCTTCCGATCCACATAACTCTTTTGTCTAGATTGGGCTGTACGAAGTCGATCCTGGATCAACTTAACCTTTTCCAAGGCATCCTAAACCAAGTCTGTACCCAAAAGTCTAGCCTTGCCTGGTTCGAACCAACCCACTGGAGACCGGCACCGCCTACCATACAAAGCCTCATACGGAGCCATCTGGATGCTTGACTGGTAACTGTTGTTGTAAGCAAACTCCGCAAGTGGTAAGAACTGATCCCAAGCACCCCCAAAATCTATCACACACGCACGAAGCATATCCTCCAGTATTTGAATAGTGCGTTCGGACTGCCCGTCCGTCTGAGGGTGAAATGCTGTACTCAACTCTACCCGAGTACCCAACTCACGTTGAACTGCCCTCCAAAACCGCGAGGTAAACTGTGTACCCCGGTCAGAGATGATAGATACTGGTACACCGTGAAGTCTGACAATCTCGCGAATATATACTTGAGCCAGCTGCTCTGAGGAGTAAGTAGTAATCACAGGAATGAAATGAGCTGATTTGGTCAGCCTATCCACAATCACCCAAACTGCGTCCAACTTCCGCTGAGTCCGTGGGAGCCCAACAACGAAATCCATAGTGATCCGCTCCCATTTCCATTTTGGAATCTCTAACTTCTGAAGTAATCCACCCGGTCGTTGATGCTCATATTTTACCTGTTGACAATTTAAACACCGAGATACATACCCCACTATGTCCTTCTTCATCCGCCTCCACCAATAGTGCTGTTTCAAGTCCTGATACATCTTCGCAGCACCTGGATGAATCGAGTACCACGAACTGTGAGCCTCCTGGAGAATCAACTCATGCAAGCCATCCACATTAGGTACACATAGCCTGCCCTGCATCCGTAGTACATCATATTCTCCAGTAGTGACTTCCTTGGCATCACCGTGCTGAACTATATCCTTAAGGACAAGCAGATGGGGGTCATCATACGGACGTTCCCTGATACGATCATAAAGTGAAGACTGGGAAACCACGCAAGCCAAAATCCGACTCGGCTCGGAAACATCCAATCTAACAAACTGGTTGGCCAAGGCCTGAACATCCATGGCTAAAGCCCTCTCTGCTACCGGTAAATATGCTAAGCTGCCCAAACTCTCCGCCTTACGACTCAAGGCATCGGCCACCACATTGGCCTTCCCCGGATGATAGAGAATGGTGATATCATAATCCTTAAGCAACTCCAACCATCTCCGCTGCCGCAAATTAAGATCCTTCTGTTTAAACAGATGCTGTAGACTCCGGTGATCGGTGTAGATTTCACAATGGACACCGTATAAATAATGCCGCCAAATTTTTAAGGCATGAACAATAGCTGCTAATCCAGGTCATGTACAGGATAATTCTTTTCATGCACCTTTAACTGTCTGGACGCGTAAGCAATCACCCTACCGTCTTGCATCAACACTGCGCCGAGACCAATACGCGACGCGTCACAATACATAGTATAAGATCCTATACCTGTAGGTAATACCAATACTGGGGTTATAGTTAAAGCTGTCTTGAGCTTTTGGAAGCTTTTCTCACATTCCTCGGTCCACCTGAACGGAGCACCCTTCTGGGTCAATTTGGTCATAGATGCAGCAATAGAAGAGAAACCCTTTACAAATCGGCGATAATACCCAGCCAAACCAAGGAAACTCCAGATTTCCGTAACTGAGGACAGTCTGGACCAACTCTGCACTGCTTTAATCTTCTTTGGATCTACCTTGATCCCCTCGCATGAAACTATATGACCCAAAAATCCCACTGAATCAAGCCAGAATTCACACTTTGAAAATTTTGCATATAACTTCTTTTCTCTCAAAATCTGAAGCACAGTCCTCAGGTGCTGTTCATGATCTTCCTGACTTCGGGAGTACACCAGAATGTCGTCAATAAATACAATGACGAAGGAATCAAGATAGGGTTGAAATACACTATTCATTAAGTGCATAAATGCTGCTGGGGCATTGGTCAGCCCAAAAGACATCACAAGGAACTCGTAATGACCGTACCGAGTCCTGAAAGCAGTCTTCGGAATATCTGGCTCCCGAATCTTCAACTGATGATAGCCTGAATGCAAGTCAATTTTTGAGAATACCCTGGCACCCTGAAGCTGATCAAATAAGTCATCAATACATGGAAATGGATACCTGTTCTTCACTGTAACCTTGTTCAACTAGCGATAATCAATACACATCCACATAGAACCATCCTTCTTCTTTACAAATAAGACAGGAGCACCCCAAGGTGATATACTGGGCCGAATGAAACCCTTATCAAGCAACTCCTGTAACTGTTCTTTTAATTCTTTCAACTCTACTGGGGCCATACAATATGGTGGAATAGAAATGGGCTGAGTGCCTAGTAACAAATCAATGCTAAAGTCAACATCCCTATCGGGCGGCATACCCGAAAGATCCGTTGGAAATACATCAGGAAAATCCATTACTACAGGAACTGACTCCACATTAGGAATATCAATACTAACATCTCTCACATAGGCCAGATACACATCACACCCCTTCTCAACCATCCGTTGAGCTTTAAGAAATGAAACAACCCTACTAGGAACATGATCTGAGGTACCTCTCCACTCTAGCCGCGGTAGACCTGGCATAGCCAACGTCACCGTCTTGGCGTAACAATCAATAATAGCGTGATAGGGCGACAACCAATCCATGCCCAAAATAATATCGAAATCCACCATATTGAGCAATAATAAATCGGTTCTGGTCTCAAAACCACTGATAATAATTAAACACGACCGATACACACGATCCACAATAATAGATTCACCCACGAGTGTAGATACATAAACAGAAGAACTCAAGTAATCACGTGGTATGCCTAAATACGGGGCAAAATAAGATGACACATAAGAATAAGTGGAGCCTGGATCAAATAAGACTGATGCACCTCTATGACAGACCGGAATAATACCTGTGATAACAGAATCGGATGCAACAACATCTGTCCTAGCATGAAGGGCATAATATCTGGCCTGACCTCCCCCTCTAGGGCGACCTCTACCTGTCCGACCTCCTACCTCTAGCTAGCTGTGTGGGTGGAGTGGCAACTGGTGCAGAAATCATGGCCTGAGAAGCTGGAGGACCTTGTGGAATAGGTGGGGCTTGAGAAATCTGTGGAGGTGCACCCCTCCTAAATCTGGGGCAATCTCTCATAATATTGTGGCTCTCGGAGGACGTGGCTGCTGGGACTGGCTCGGTCCTGATCGACTAGACTGTCCGCTGAAAGCACCCCATACAGGAGGTACAGAAGACACTGGTGGTGCATAATATGGAACCTGAGGTCTGGGAGTAGTAGGAATACCACTGGAAGTTAGAAGTGCTGAATGAATAGGACGGCCCACATAACCTCTACCATGTCGGGCTGCAACTGGGGCACGAGAATTATTATATGTGCCAGAATCTCGAGGTCTCTTAGCTTCCCTATCTTCCCTCTCCCGAGTCCGCATACCTTCCAATCTTCTAGCAATTGACACCACCTGTTGGTATGTGATGTCCATCTCTAGATCTCGGGCCATATTGTATCTGATACTAGGGTGAAGACCCTCAATAAACCTACGAACCCGCTCTCGAACAGTAGCAACTAAGGCTGGTGCATGCCTAGCCAAATCACTGAATCGGACTGCATATTCTGACGCGGTCATAGAACCCTGGCGCAGCTGCTCAAACTCTGTGCGCCAAGCATCCCTAAGACTCTGAGGAACATACTCCCTCAAGAACATATTTGAAAATTGAGTCCAAGTAAGTGAAGCTGCCTCAGCCGGACTATCCAACTCATATGCCCGCCACCACTGGTAGGCTGCTCCTCTAAATTGGAATGCCATGAAAGAAACTCCACTGGAATCCACAATACCCATAGTACGAAGGATACAGTGACATTCCTCCAGGAAACCTTGAGCATCCTCTGAAGCTAGACCGCTAAAAGTGGGAGGGTGGTACTTCTTATACCTCTCGAGCCTGAGCTGCTCTCCCTCTGAAACTGCTGTCCTAATCTCAGGCCGAACTGGGACAACTGGCTGCACTGGTATAACCTCTGGGGCATGGTCAACTTGGGCACGTGGCTCTGGAGTATGGGCGGCAGGAGTCTGCGCTCCTCCCCCAGCCTGAGATGTGGCAGGAGCAAGTGGAATTAATCCTGCCTGAGCTAAAGTGCCAAACATGCTCAAAACCTGGGCAAGAGTCTCCTGAAGTGCAGGAGTAGTAACAGGCGTCTCAGGTGCCTGCTCTCCAACTGGAGCTACTGGTGGCTCTGGTGCAACAGTTCGTGCAGATGCTCTGGCTGCACCATGTGGTCTTCCTCGGCCTCTGGCTCGGCCTCTGCCCTCTTGCGGCTCTAACAGGGGGCGCGGGTGTCTGATCATCAGATCCAGTTGTGCGTGTCCTTACCATCTGTGAAAGAATAGAAAGACAATTGTTAAGAACTTTGAAATCAACAAAGGCGCACGATAAGGAATCAAAGAAGTGAATAATTCATAACAGTTCCATAGCCTCTCGAAGATAAGTACAGACGTCTCCGTACCGATCCGCAAGACTCTACTAAACTTGCTTGTGACTCATAACACCTATGAACCTAGTGCTCTGATACCAACTTGTCACGACCCCAAATTCCCTCCGTAGGATGTCGTGATGGCACCTAGTCTCTAAGACTAGGTAAGCCTATCAATGCGGAATAATAATAAATATCTGAAATAAATAAACTACAATTCAAACAATTTCAACTCCCAAAACCCGGTAGAAATAAGTCACAAGCTTCTAAGAATTTATTCTCAATGTCTCTATATGTCAAGGTCTAGATAAAATATAAGGAAGCAACATAAAATGATAGAAGGGGACTCCGGAGTCTGCGGACGCTGGCAGATATACCTCGAAGTCTCCGTGCGCAGGTAACTCAATGACGTCTAGGCTGGTAAAATGTACCTGGATCTGCACAAAAAGATGTGTAGAAATATAGTATGAGTACACCACAGCGGTACCCAGTAAGTACCAAGCCTAACTTCGGTAGAGTAGTGACGAGGTCAAGTGCGGCCCTACTGGAATATAATAATGGCATGGTAAAATGTTTATCAATGTAGTAAAATAAAATGACATTAAAAATGAATCAAATAGTATGTCACATTTAATGACACCAAATAATTGCAAATAATATCTCGTGGAAATCAAAATAGAATTTCCTTCAACTTTATGAAAATCACAATAATAATCATAGGCAACTACAGCCATAAATCAATATCAACAAGGGCACTCCCGAGGTACCGCCTCGTAGTCCCAAATCATAAATAAATTTACAATATCTCATTTCCTTATATCACCGCGGGAGCCTTCACAATTTATTTAAAGAAAACATTTTTCCCGAAATAGCATCCCGCATTTTAGCCACCCTTATCACACCGCATGACTTCTAGTAGTTCCCCTACTAGCCACGCTACCAGCCACGCCTTATCTCACCGCATACGTTTCAACACCTAGAGCTTATACCACCGCATGCGTATCAATATCACAATATATCACAATTTGTACCTCAAGTGCTCAAATAATTTAACTTGCCAAAATAATTCAACAACAATATTTTTACACAATAAAGAGCTCACGGCTCATGCCAAAATAAATCATCAATAATAGTTTTCCACAATAAAGAGCTCACGGCTCCCTCATAATGAGTATAAAAATATTTAGGAGTAAATAATTTAGGAAAATAATATTTCAAAATCTTTACTACGTTGCTTCAATATCAAGTTTAAAAATGTCAAATACTTCATATTAATAATATTTAATTTTAAAAAAATCAACCTTCAAATAATGCACAAAATAAAAGAAACCAAGTTTCAACTAAACAGGTAAAACAATTAGTAAGAAAAGATCAAACAAATTTGAAGTATATATCTCAGATCAATGATGAAGAATATAACAAGATAAAATAATTTAATAAATGCGCAACAGTGATCTACACAATTTAAAAATATAATCTTTCACAATTTAGCCCGTGTACACACTCGTCACCTCGTGCACATGACTTTCAACACATTTCAATAATTACATCAATACCAATCCTAGGGGAAATTTCCCTCACACAAGGTTAGACAAGTCACTTACCTCGACTTGCTTCAATATAACCAAGTATTATGCTTTTTTCTCGAATTTCCGACTCCGATCGACTCGTATCTAGTCATAATTAATTCGATACAGTCAACAAAAATTATAGTAATCACTTTTATAAGAAAATATTACATTTTCATTAAAATCCGAAATTAGCTCAAAATTTGCCCGTGGGGCCCACATCTCGGAATCCGGCGAAACTTACAAAATCTGACAACCCATTCAATTACGAGTCCACCCATACCAAATTTACCAAAATCCGATAACAACTCGACCTCCAAATCTTAAATTTTCGTTTTTAGAAGATTTTGCAAAAAATTTGATTTCTTCCATTTAAATCCGAAAAAAAATGATGAATATGACCATGGATTTATGAAATATAATCACATTTGGATATAGGACACTTACCCAAGTTGAAGTCTTGAAGAAATCCTCAAAATAGCCCAAGAACCGTGCTCCAAAACTCCAAAACGAAATGAAGGAAATGACCATTTTTGGTCCTTAAGTTTCTGCCCCAAAAACACTATTCCGGTCGCTAAAAGTCCAATCCCGTCGCTAAAAGTATCACATCTGGTCGCTAAAGGTGCACACCAGGACTATTTACACCAACAGTTTTATTTCACTAAAAAAGCTCTAACTCCATCATACGAACTCGAAATTCGACGATTCTTATTTCTATGAGTTACAAATAAAACTACGAACCCATTCGTTCAATGGAAACTCAATTCGGAGCTCATTTGCTCAATGTGATACCAATTTCGCTCGTTAAATAATTAACTCATATTTCGCGCTTAAAACTCAATCGCGACTTGATGAAATTAGACCAAACTTTCCAGATCACTCCTATAATTCATTATCAAAATGTCGAAAGTCTCGAAATCGAATTTCGATCTCTAGAACTAAAAATGGACTTTTGGATCATTACATGCTTATGTTGAAAACATCAAACTCTTCCTTGACAGCCTGTAGTATATCAATCATAACTTCTTGTACTCAACTCCAACTACCAAACGGTTTAAAGTTCTGCAAACTAGATACAAAGTACTACAACTTTCATGTTTTGCTCATCACCCAACTCCTTATAGATTGCGAAATATAAGCTCTCAAAGTCAGCCCTGTGCAGCAGAAATTTCTGGCGATGCACACTGCTGTAGCTAAAATCTGCAGTAGCAGCTTCAGTCAATCGATCATAAACTTTTTGTATAAATGTCTGAATGATAAATGGTTTATCATTCTGGATACTAGAATCAAAGGGCTACAACTTTCATGTTTTGAAAATGTTCAGATTCCTTATAGATTTCGAGATAAAAGCTTCCAAAGTCAGCTCTGCGATTGCACCGGTTGCTGTCCAAAAATAGCTTCTACAGCAGAAAAATTCCAGCAGCTCCTTTTTGTCCGAAATTCATTCCGTTAACCTTCTGAAATTCACCCGAGGCCCTCGGTACCTTAACCAAATATACCAACATGTCCTAAAATACAATATGAACTTAGTTGAGGCTTCAAACCATGCCAAACAACGCCGAAATTACGAATCGCGCATCGAATCGAATTATGAGTTTTCAAATCTTCCAACTTCTATATTTTGCGCCGAAACATATCAAATCAATTCCGATTGACCTCAAATTTTGCACACAAGTCATAAATGACATAATGGATTTATAAAAAATTTCAGAATCGGATTTCGACCCCGATATCAAACAGTCAACCCCTCGGTCAAACTTCCCAAAAATTCAACTTTCGGCATTTCAGCCTAATTCTACTACGGACTTCCAAATAAAATTTCGATCACGCTCCCAAGTCCAAAATCACCATACGGAGCTGTTCGAATCATCAAAATTCTATTGCGGGGTCGTTTGCACATAATTTGACATCCGGTCACTATTTGAACTTAAACTTTTAATTTTTCATCAAAATTCTATATCTCTGGCTAGGGACCTCGAAATTTCATTCCGGGCATACACCTAAGTCCCAAATCACGATACAAACCTACCAAAATTGTCAAAATACTGATCCGAGTCTGTTTGCTCAAAATGTTGACCAAAGTCAACTCAGTTGAGTTTTAAAGCTCTAATTCAAATTTAAATTCATTTTTCACCTGAAAACTTTTCGATTTTTTTTTTACGGACTGCACACGCAAGTCGAGTAATGATAAATAATGCTTAAATCACATAATTAATCATTAAATTTAAAGATGATATTTTGGGTCATCACACGTTCGCGAAGAAGGAAACCAGATACAAGAATCAGCAGTTCCAAAACAGCTCCAAATGATCTGAAACCACCCCGAAACACACCCGAGGCCCCAGGGACCTCAACCAATCATACCAACCAGTCCCATAATACATTACGAACTTGCTCGAGGCCTCAAATTGTATCGAACAACATCGAAACCGCGAATCAAACCCAATTCAAGCTTAAAGAACTTTAGAACTTCAAACTTCTACATTCGATGTTGGAACCTATCAAATCACGTCCGATTGACCTTACATTTTACACACAAGTCACATTCGACATTACGGACGTACTCCAACTTCCGGAATCAGAATCCGACCCCGATATCAAAAACTCCATTCCCGGTCAAACTTCTCGAAAACCTTCAAATTTCTAACTTTCGCCAAATGACCCTAAAATGACCTACGGACCTCCAAATCCAAATCCGGATGCGCTCCAAACACCAGAATCACCATACGGAGCTATTCCAAGGCTCGAAATCCTAAACGAACATTGATAACATTAAAATGCACTTCAACTCAAATTTAAGAAATCCTTCTAAAAATGCCAACTTCCATAATAGGTGCCGAAACGTTTTCGGGTCATCCAAAATTCGATCCGGACATACGCCCAAGTCCAAAATCATCATAGGAACCTGTTGGAACCTTCAAATCCCGATTCCGAGGTCATTTACTCAAAAATCACACCTTAGTCACTCTTTCCAACTTAAAGCTTCCGAAATAAGAATTTTCTTTCCAAATCAATTCCGAACTTCCTGAAATTAAATTCCGACCACGCGTACAAGTCGTAATACCTGAAGTGAAACTGCTCAGGGCCTCAAACTGCCGAACGACGCGCTAGAGCTCAAAACGACCGGTCGGGTCGTTATATAATAATATATTAATTAGTTCACCAATTTAAGCATATTGACAACACCAAATCTGGAAGAGTACAGAGAAGACAACTAGCAGAGGTTGCCTCTGTTTTTTATCAAACACATATTTATAAGTGGAATTTATTTATTTTAAAAAGTATATCACTCCAGCTTTGCTTTCTAGTAAACTTACAAAGGCTTCTTTTTCCTATCATATACTAAAAGTATAAGATTATATTAATTTCATTCTTCTTCACATATCATGTTGCCCTATTTGGAAATAATTTTACTTGCTTAATCATAGCAACAATAAATCTTCATTATTTTTCCCTCAAACCCAGAAATAGTTGTTCAATAAAAATATAAGGACAATAATCTAATAATTAGCAAAAACCAAACAAAACATATACGTAGAAGCATCTTATATCAAATTATTGAAAGTTTAATTTCTATAACGGAAAAGATCCAAATATGCCCTTGTACTATACGAAATCGAGCACATTTGTCCTTCATTAATACGTTAGCTCAAGAATGCCCTTACCGTCACATAGTTGGTCCATATATGCCCTTAGAGTCACACAATTGACCTATATATGCCCTTTTTGAAATGGAATCCACCCAAACTAATTAGCTCTTTCGTTAATTGTATTAAAGTGTATTACAAACACTATTTCCTTTTTATTAATACTTTTTTTTCTTTACCTTTCTCTTTCCTTTCTTCTTTTTTCTTTTCGTCTCTTTATTTTTCCTTTTTCTTTCTCCCTTATTCGATTTCCTCCATTGTTGATGTCTTATCCATTTTCGTCACCAATTTCACTTGACAAAACTCATGAATTCCAATTACTAAGAAAATTCTCCCATAAGGTAATCAAGTTCCAATTTCACTGGCCCTCTAAATAAATAAAATTAAATTATTCCAAAAATTATGGTTTAAACTTTAAAATAATAAAAACATCTCAACCTTTAACAATACTCAAAAGACCAAAATATTTAAATTATTTTCAGAAAGATAATTTAATGATTAAAATCCAGAGTTCAAGTTCTAGTGTTATAAATTTGAGTTGCTAGTCTTTTTTCATCTTTTTTTGGCTGGACATTTTCTATTTTTTATTAACTATTTAAATTAAGGGTGTACATGGACCAGGTTAGTTCAGTTTTTATCAAAACCAAACCAATTATATCGGTTTGGATTGGTTCGGTTTTGTTAAAATTTTCGGGTTTTTTGCTACATAAATATTATTTCAATCTTACTTTGTTAATATTTTTATAATTAAATATATGTTCAGTAAAAAATAAAAAATTGACAAACATATGATCTATTAAAATATTCTTATGGGAGAATTTTCTTAGTAATTGGAATTCATGAGTTTTGTCAAGTGAAATTGGTGACGAAAATGAGGAAATCGGATAAGGGAGAAAGAAAAAGGAAAAAAAAAAGAGAAGAAAAGAAAAGAGAAGAAAAGAAAAAAGAAGAAAGAAAAGAGAAAGGTAAAGAAAAAAAGTACTAATAAAAAGGAAATAGTGTTTCTAATACACTTTAATACAATTAACGAAAGATCTAATTAGTTTGGGTAGATTTCGTTTCGAAAAGGGCATATATGGGACAACTGTGTGACTCTAAGGGCATATATGGACCAACTATGTGACGGTAAGGGCATTCTTGAGCTAAAATATTAATGAAGGAAAAATGTGCTCAATTTCGTATAGTACAAGGGCATATTTGGACCTTTTCCATTTCTATAATAAGATAGGAAACATAAATCATTGGGGGAATTGATCTATCTTAGTTCATAGTTAACACTAAATTAAACGACGACAAGATTTCCTGGTGCGAGGAAGGTATGGATAACTCACGATAAATTAAACACTCACAAAAAGACCTATTTGTAGAGATGCTTCAAGTAAAGAAGAAATTCTTACCAGAAGCTTACAAGCGGCAGCGATAACAAGTTCTCACCCTTCACTGGATTAGAAGATGATAGTTGAGGGTTTAGAGGATGGAGAGACATGGAAGAGTGCGTGGATGTTTAGCGTGTTTTAAGGATTTGCGATACAGAGTTCAATTAAAATAATATTACTAAAACTTTTAAGCGCCAACCCTACAAATTTAAGAAAAAGGGTTGACTTGGGATTTAATTAGTATTATTTAATAAGGGCTTATTTTTAATTTGCTACAAATTAGCTTCACCTTCCCGCTAGCTAAGCTAGATTTTTTTTACAAAAAAAATATTTTATTTCTAAATCCCCTAAAAGATAGTCTAGATGAATTCTCCACCAATTTAATTAGGAGTGTGAGATAGGATAAGAAATAATGACGACACAAAATCATCATTTTAATTATACATAGAAAAATTATTTTAAATATGTGGGTTATGGCCATCCCAATTTTGATAAATTGCCATATTTAAACATTCGTAATTATTAAATTACCATAATAATAATAATAATAATAATAATAATAATAATAATAATAATAATAATAATTTGCTTGAGATTAGCTAGGATTCGTCCATAGCTAAACAACTAAATTTAACACAAAAAATTAGCGATATGTTGGAATTTTCCGTTAAAGCTTAGCTACAGATTTGGCAAGGAAACATCCTTAGCTATTGTTTAGCTAGAGATTAGTAACAGAATATATTCCTAGCTAAAAGATAAATTTTCGGAAAAAATAATTAGCGCCAATATAAGTTTCCCGCTAAAATTTAGCTATAGATTAGCTAGGGGACTTTCCTTGCTAACACATTGCTAGGGATTTTCTATGAACTGTGTCCCTATCTAACCTATGATATTTTGGAAAAATAAATTTAGCGCCAAATTAGGAATCTCGCTAAAAATTAGCTATAAATTTGACTTGGGAAAATCTCTAGCTATGTTTAAGCAAGGAATGGTCCCTAGATAATTTCTATCTATATTATGACTAGATTTTTAATCGAAAACATTTGCAAGGAAATGTGACTTTTCTAGCTAAATCCCTAGCTAAAGGTGTATATTAGCTAGGGATAAGTGTAACCAAGCTAAATTCCGTAGCTAATGTCCTGTTCTCTTTATCTTGTAGTGACACTTTTAGCCATGTTTGGGAGTTGTTGGAAGTTCTGGAAACTCTTGGTCTAAAAAGATGGTAGAGGAACTTGATAAGTAGGGATTTTGACCGCTTATTTACTCTCTTTTACTTACGTTTTAGCTCAAAAATGCTTAAAGGTATTCCTGAGAACTAATGAAATGTGCTTTCTTATAGGAATATTGGGAAACGAGCCAAAGAAGTGAAAATCAACTCAAAAAGGAGTAAAATTGGACAAGAACCAAAACAAGGCAAAAAGGGTTACAGTGCGGACCGCACAATACTGTGTGCGGCCGCAAACTATGAAGATGCACTGATAAGATTTCTTCACAGAGTGCGGACCGCACAATTATTGTGCGGCCGTAGAAGACTAGATTCAGAGAGCTGAAGTTTGGGAGCTTGAAGATGTGCGGACCGCAGTATTATTGTGCGGCCGCACTCATAAATGTGCGGTCTGCAGAATGAAACCCTGATCCAGTCCAAGAGCAAGATTGCGGCCGCACTCATAAATGTGCGGTCCGCACAATTAAAGGAAGTGCGGCCACATCTCACTTTTGTGCGACTGCAGAAAGCCATACCCACCAGTCAGTCTCAAAGTGCGGACCACACACAGAATTGTGCGGCCGCACAACTTTCGCAGGGGCAATTTTGTTAGATATTTTTAGCTGGGTATAAATAGATCTTTTTGTCATTTTTAGGTTACGTTTTGTGCACCTGAACACTTAGAGCCGTTTTTATTTACTGTATTGGGCAACTTTGTACTAGTTTAGCATTTAAACATTATCTTAGTTTCTTCTTTAATTTCTTCATTGTCCATGAGTAGCTAAACCCTTAGCTAGGGTTGTTACCCAACCCTAGTATGGGTACTTAATGGGTGATTGATTTAGGGCTTATTTGTGATTGACAAGAGGGGTTGCTCTGATGGTAAGCAACCTCCACTTCCAACTAAGAGGTTGTGAGTTCGAGTCACCCCATGAGCAAGGTGGGGAGTTCTTGGAGGGAAGGATGCCGAAGGTCTATTGAAAACAGCCTCTCTACCTCATGGTAGGAGTAAGGTTTGCGTATACACTACCCTCCCCAGACCCCACTAGTGGGATTATACTGGATTATTGTTGTTGTTGTTGTTGTATATGAATTTTAGCCTAGTTCTTGCTTGAATTTGAGAATTGATGGTTGCAAACATTGATTCATGCCTAATTGTCTTAGTCTATACTTGAGAAAAGGAGACTAAGTCTAGAAAAACTTGGCTAACAAGAAATTGGGGTGAACTCAAGAAATTGATAGCCCTAATTAAAGGGTCGAATCTAGAGATAGTAACACCCGACTTGAGCATTTATCACTTGTTTCGTGAGATACCCATTTGGACTTGAGAAAGCCGAGTTGGGCAAAATCATTCAAACTACCGAGATGTATAGAGTGAGTAATTACGTGTGATTGCTATATTGTATCCCGATCAACCAAACATGCCCTAAAGCTATGAATCCGTTAGGTAACCAACTAGGCGGAAGTTGCAACCCTAGATCTTTTATAACTTGAAAAACAACCAAAATCAAAAAAATATTGTCTCTTAGCTTTACAATTACAAGCCTTAGGATAAAAGTAGAAGTAGAAACAACAATTGAAAATGTGGAAGTGTAATCTTAGGCACGTCATACATTCACACTGGGTATATACCTAATCCCACATCAAGCTCCCTGTAGAATCGACCCCTACTCGCATTGGGTTTTTATTATTGCATCGACCGCCTCGCAACCTAAATTAGTGGTGTGAGTTTGGGCGACATCAATTTTTGGCGCCGTTGCTGGGGAGCTAAAAAAGGATTTAGATATATATTTGGTTTTTTGTGTGACTTGTCTTCTTTTCCTTTCGGGTTACTAACCTTTTTGTGAATCGATTATAGGTACAAAAAAATGGCTCTCAATAATGATCCTCTCAGAAACATGCCTTTGGGGGATGTGGACATGAAAGATGACCCAGTTAAAGAGGTTCCTCTTGAGCCTCAAGCAAATAGACGAGGCCGACAGCCTCAATACAACATTCTCGTTCCTCCCCCAAATCCACCAAGAGCGGCTCCACACCGAGTGTTGCCGAATGAAAGGTACGCAAGTGCCATAGTCCTGCCCCGTTTTAGGGCGGGCAACTTTTAAATCACAAATGTTATGCTTACACTGCTTGAGCAATGAGGATTCTTCACTGGGGCTCCGAATCAAAATGCATACAAGCACTTGAAAGGATTTGTGGACACCTGCTGGGGTAGTAAACAGACCAATGTTTCTGAGGATGCTTTAAGTTTGAGATTATTTCCCTTTTCTCTACGGGGGAAAGCCTTGGACTGGTTAGAAAGATTTCCAAACCATTCCATCCATACATGGGATGAATTGACGAAAACATTCATTGCCAAGTTCTTTTCTCCCGGGCAGATGGCTACTCTTAGAGATGAGATTCTAGCATTCAAACAAGAATCCAATGAGCCGTTGCACGAGATATGGGAGAGGTACCGCACTATGGTGAAAGAGTGCCCGAATAATGACATGACCGGGGCTATGATTCAACAAACCTTCTACAAGGGGATCAATACTACCAATCAATGCGTGGTCAACCAACTTGCCAGTGGAAATTTCATGACAATACCATATACCGAAGCTTGAGAAATCTTAGATGAAATGGCGGATACCTGATTGACATGGCAAAGTAGAGCAAAATATTCCTCAAGGTGATCCAAATGTGATTCACCTACACAAAGAATTGCACGATCATAGGCAAGCAATTGTCGAGTTGACCACTACAATGAATCAATTAGCCAAAGCTCAACTTCAACAGGTTCAAGGTCCTAAGCAAGTAAATGCAATGGAAGGTGTCAATAACAAGTGAAGGCAAAAGGGACAACAAGTGCAAAATCGTGTAGAATAATTTGTGCAAGATGATAGTGGGTTCGACCAAGACGAATCATATAATGAGCAAGAGGAAGAAGTGAAATATATGAATAATTACCAAGGGCAAAGGAACAACTCTCAAGGCCCGAATCAACAATGGTGATCTCAAGGAAATCAAGGAAATTGGAACAATCAAAACCACCAAGGCAATTAGAGTGGTGGTACCAACAATCAAGGTAATTGGAACAATAATCAAGGCAATTAGAACAATCAAGGCAACCAAGGCAATTGGGGTGGAAACAATCAAGGATATTGGGGAGGCAACAATCAAGGGGGTTGGAACGATAACCAAGGGAATCGGGGGCCTGGCTCTCAAAGGCCCCCGATGTATCAACAACCAAACAACCTGCCTCCTTATCCGTCTTAAGGTTCTAGTTCTTCCAACAATGAGATGGGACGGATTGAAAATATGTTCAAACAAATGATGGAGAAAAATGCCGACTCTGATTCTCAATTAGCCTCTCACAACACTTCAATCCGCAATTTGGAAGTTCAATTGGGGCAAATCTTGTAAGCTTTAAACACTCATACTAAGGGGGCACTACCTAGTGATACGGTGGTGAACCCGAAGGGTGGGAACAACACGGGACATGCCATGACTGTAACAATAAGGAGTGGAAGAGGTGGAGATGAAACCACCTCAAATCAAAGAAGAATTGTTGATGATGATGTAGTGGTTCAAGAATATGAGATTCCAAGCAATGTGGTTCAAGCTAATGAAGAAGTGAAAATTGATATTGATGAGAGTGCGGAGGAGACCCAAGAAGAAATGAACCCGTCTAGGGAACACATGATTGACATACCGGAAATGGTAGTGCCAAAGGCCAAGGCACCAATGCTAAGGCCTCCTCTTCCATACCCTCAAAGGCTCAACAAGCAAAATAGTAGAACCAATTCAAGAAGTTTATTGACATGATGAGGAGCTTATCCATTAATGTGCCATTGGTTAAGGCGTTGGAACAAATTTCCGGTTATGCAAAGTTCATGAAAGATTTGGTGACAAAAAAAAGATCAATGAATTGTGAGACTATCAAGATGACACATCAAATGAGTGCTATTGTGCACTCAATGGCTTCGAAATTAGAAGATCCCGGCGCTTTCACAATCCCTTGCACTATTGGAAGCGCCGACTTTGCCAAAGCTCTATGTGATCTAGGGGAGAGTATCAACTTGATGCCCTACTCGGTGTTCAAAACTTTGGGAATTGGTCAACCAAGACCCACATCTATGAGGTTACAAATGGAGGATCGTACTATGAAGAGACCATTGGGTATTATTGATGATGTGTTGGTTCATGTTGATAAGTTCATCCTCCCGGCGGACTGTGTAATCCTTGACTGCGAAGTGGACTATGATGTGCCTATTATCTTGGGTAGACCTTTCCTTGCTACGGGGAAGGCTCTTATTGATGTGGAAGCCGGTGAGCTCACCTTTCGGGTGGACGATGAAAAGGTGATTTTCCATGTGTGCAAATCTATGAGGCAACCGAATAACAACAAAGTTTGTTCGTTTGTGGACTTAGTGATCGAGGTGAATGTTCATAATGCTAGTGCCATGATGAATGTTGATGTTACTTTGGAGGCCGTATTGCTTAATCATGATGATGATGAAAAAGATGGCTATGTGGAATGTGTAAATGCATTACAAAGAATGGGGTCATATACTTATGAACCCCAAAAATTGTCCTTAGATCTTGAGAATCGGAAGACTCCTCCAATAAAGCCCTCAATCGAGGAGCGTCCCACTTTGGAGTTAAAGCCATTGCTTCACATCTCAGGTATGAATTTCTTGGCCCATGTTCTACTTTACCTGTTATTCTTTACTCTTGCTTGACTAACGTGCAGATAGATTTTACTTTGGCGGTGCTTCAAAAGAGGAAGAAAGCTATAGGATGGACACTGGCAGATATTCGAGGTATAGGCCCCGCCTTTTACATGCATAAGATTATTTTGGAGGAGGATGCCAAACCCTCCATTGAACATCAAAGAAGGTTAAATGAAGCAATGCAAGAGGTGGTAAAGAAGGAGATCATAAAGTGGTTGGATGCCGGGGTAGTTTACCCTATTTCCGATAGCTCGTGGACCTCTCCGGTGCAATGTGTCCCAAAGAAAGGGCGCTTGACTGTGGTCACCAATGACAAGAATGAGTTGATTCCTACAATAACGGTAATCGGGTGGAGAGTGTGCATGGACTATCGGAAGCTCAACAAAGTCACTCGAAAAGATCATTTTCCGCTTCCATTTCTTGATCAATTGCTTGACAAGTTGGTCGGACGAGCTTTTTATTGTTTCCTTGATGGATATAATCAAATTCTCATTGCTCTTGAGGACCAAAAAAAGACTACTTTCACTTGTCCCTATGGTACTTTCGCATTCTCGTGGATGCCATTTGGGTTATGCAATGCACATGTGACTTTTCAACGGTGTATGATGGCCATCTTCACCGACATGGTGGAGGATTTTCTTGAGGTCTTTATGGATGATTTCTCTGTGGTTGGGAATTCCTTCAATGATTTATTGAACAACTTGGATAAGGTCTTGGCAAGATGTGAAGAAACAAACTTGGTTTTGAATTGGGAGAAATTTCACTTCATGGTCGAAGAAGGCATAGTCCTCAGCCACAAAATTTCAAAGCATGGTATTGAGGTCGACAAGGCCAAAATTGAGGTGATCTCCAAACTCCCTCCCCCTACATCCGTGAAGGGAGTGAGGAGTTTCTTGGGTCATGCGGGGTTCTATCGCCGATTCATCAAAGACTTTTCTAAGGTGGTGAACCCCTTGTGTAAACTTTTGGAGAAGGATGCCAAGTTCCATTTCAACGAGGATTGTATGAAGACATTCAAATTGCTCAAGTTCAAGTTGACTACTCCTCCTATTATCACCGCACTGGACTGGAGCTTGCCTTTTGAGCTCATGTGTGATGCAAATAATGTGGCAATCGGAGCAGTTTTGGGGTAGTGTATCAACAAAATCTTCCATCCGGTCTATTATGCTTGTAAGACCATGAATGATACCCAAGTCAACTACACAGTAACCGAAAAAGAGCTCCTTGCTATTTCTTTTGCTATGGAAAAGTTTCGCCCATACTTGATGGGTATAAAGGTGATTGTTCACACCGACCATGCGGCGCTTCGATATTTGATGAGCAAGAAAGATTCTAAAGTAAGACTAATGCGGTGGGTACTTCTTTTGCAAGAGTTTGATCTATAGATTCAAGACTGGAAAGGTAGTGAAAATCAAGTGGCGGACCACTTGTCTTGTTTGGAGGAGAAAGGGAGTCCACTTGATGACCTTGAGATAAATGATTCATTTCCCGACGAGCAACTCCTAGCCATTTCTATGACCGGATGCCATGGTTCGCCGACTTTTCCAATTATCTTGTGAGTGGCATTGTACCGAATAAGTTCTCTTCATACCAAAGGAAGAAGCTCAAACGGGATTGCCATGACTATTATTGGGATGAGCCTTATCTCTTCCGGATTTGTACCGATGGTGTGATTCGACGATGTGTACCGGAGGAGGAACAAATGGAAATTCTTGAAGCTTGCCACTCTTCGCCATATGGTGGTCACCATGGTGGAGCTAGAACGACAACAAAAATGTTGAGTTGTGGATTCTATTGGCCTACTCTTTACAAGAACGCTAGCGATCTCGTCAAGTGTTGTGATGAATGTCAAAGGGCCGGTGGGATTTCTAAGAAAAATGAGATTCCCCTCACCACCATCTTGGAGATTGACATTTTTTATGTGTGGGGCATTGATTTTATGGGTCCGTTGGTGAGCTCTTGTGGGAACACTTACATATTGGTAGTTGTGGATTATGTGTCAAAGTGGGTTGAAGCCGTGTCTTTGCCCAACAATAAATCTCGGAGTGTGGTGGCATTTTTGAAAAAGAACATCTTCACAAGGTTTGGTACTCCAAGGGCCATTATTAGTGATGGGGGATCACACTTTTGCAACAAAGCTTTTGATACCTTACTTACAAAGTATGGTGTTACTCACAAAGTGTCGACCCCCTATCATCCTCAAGCAAGCGGGCAAGTTGAAGTTTCTAACTGGGAGATCAAGAGTATTTTGTCAAAGACCGTGAATGCCAACCGGACAGATTGGTCAAAGAAACTTGATGATTCTCTTTGGGCTTATAGGACGACTTACAAAACACTGATCGGTATGTCTCCGTATCGGTTAGTGTTCGAGAAAGCTTGTCACCTACCGGTGGAAATTGAGCACAAGGCTCTATGGGCATTGAAGAAGCTTAATCTTGAATGGGATGTCGCCGCCAACTTAAGGGTGGCACAATTGAATGAGCTTGATGAATTCCGGTTCCATGCATATTCAAGTTCGTCCTTGTACAAGGACAAGATGAAGTACCTCCATGATAAGTACATCCAAAACAAAGAGTTCAAAGAAGGCGATATTGTGCTACTGTTCAATTCTCGGTTGCGGATGTTTCCAGAAAAGTTGAAATCCAAGTGGAGTGGTCCATTTGAGGTTGTGCATGTGACACCCTTTGGTGCATTAGACTTGAAGAACAAAAATGATGAAGTGTTTAGAGTCAATGGTCACTAGGTGAAATATTTTCTTGGCAAAGTTGATGATGGCCACGTTATGGCGTTAATTCATTTCAAGTGATTGATGGAAACCTGCGTCGTGCCACGATGTTAAATCAGACGCTTCTTGGGAGGTAACCCATGTGTCTTTTTCTTTTTATTTTTCATTAGATAGGTTTTGTTTTGTACTAACTAGTTTTGAAGTGTATGCAGGAATGGATGTGCATTGCAGGGACTGTGTCAAAATTTTTGGCTAAGTGTTGACAGAGTGCGGACCATACATTAATTGTGTGGATCACATAATTCTAAAGGCAGCAGCAGAAATCACTCTGTGTCCGCACAATTTTGTGTGCGGTCGCAAAACTGGAAGACAAAAATTGCAAGTTCTCTGAAGTTGGCCTGTCAAAATTCATAGCCAATCTGCAGCCGCACATAAAATTGTGCGGTCTGTACAAATTCTGCGGCCGCACTCACTCTTATGCGGACCGCATAGTTGCTTCAAGGTCCAGGTAAAGAGTGTGGTTCGCACTCGCCTTAAGTTTGGGGCGACTTGGTCAACCTACAAATAGAACCTCGAGAAACTATTCATAACTTTACCACTCTGAAGTCTTGAACCCTAAGCAAACACAGTGCACGATCAATTAATTCACAATCTTCCTTCATTTCATCAGTGCAGATTCTTACCTGCATCCTTCATAACTGGTATGTTCATTACATCTTTAGATTTTGTAATTTTGTTTAGTTTTTGTTCTTTTGTGGGGCAAGATGTTAGACCTAAAATGTCAATTGTTAGTCATGGGGACTTAAAATCATGTGGGTAGTTTCATATATGTTCATTAGGGACTGGGTAGACCATTAATCATGTTAATTGGTGCATGCCATGTCTAAATTATGAAAAATTGCATGAACCCTAACTTTACTGTCGTAAATGCTCAAATTGTTCGGCAGCACACAAATTTGTGCGGTTCGCTGACCACTTGATTAGGGCAAATATTGTGTTGAAAAGGGCGGACAGCACTCAAAATTGTGCGGTCCACAAAAAACATTGTGCGGCCGCATAAATATGTGTGTGACCGCACTTTTGAACTTCAAAGAATCAGTATCTCAGGATTGGACTTATGCGGCCGCACTCAAAATTGTGTAGCCGCATAAAAATGTGTGCGACCGCACTTGTGAACTTCAAAGAATCAGTATCTCAGGAATGGACTTATGCGGTCGCACTTAAAATTGTGCGGTCCGCACTTTAGGATGTGCGGCCGCACTCACAATTATGCGGTCCGCGCTTCAGGGTGTGCGATCGCACTTCAAAATTGTGCGGTCCGCACTAGACAGTCTGCGGTCGCACTCAGAATTGTGCGGTCCGTACTGTCTCCTTTGATGACTGTTGTGATGCAATTGTTCTGTAAATGTTTGAAGTATTTTGAACTCAACTGACCTATATACCTTGTATTGCAGACAATGGTTAGATCACGTGGTAGAAGCGATACATCAAAAAGGAGAGGTGAATCCTCCCGATGCAGAGGAAAAGGCACTCGCTCTCTATGAGTGCAATCGAAGCCTATTGCTAAAAAGCCGACCACCGAGAGAGGAAGGGCGACAGAGCCCTCAGAATCCAGTTCCTATGCCCCATCCAGGGAAGCCTTCAAGGTTCATTCAATGGAGGTCCAACCTGAGGCCCAGTCCCAACCATCCCAAACCACTGGGCATTTTCAATTGCGCGACGAACCTACATCTAGTTCTTCTGGGGGTTCTTATGCGGGAAGCCAGGGTTTCGAGCCCTTCTCTACACCTACTCCTCCGGCACCAGTACCTATTGATGTCGATGATTATAATGTCCCGGATAATGGTAGAGGGGGGACACTTAAGTAGGCGGCCTTGAGAGGTCGAAGAAAAAGGAAATGTGGGAGGATCGGTTCGTGAGCTTGATAGCCTTCAACAGGTTCCGGGAATTGTGGCCCCATAGGTCGCTCACACTTGAGCGACAGTTCTTATTTAAGGATTTGGATATTCATAATCCAAATGTCCTTAGACAGTTCCACGAGCGCAAGGGGTGGAAGTGGTTCACCCACAGTGTCATCGATGCAAATGAGCACTTGGTCAGGGAGTTTTACGCCAATGTGGCTCACATCAAGAAGGTGACAAAGGTGAGAAATTTGAAAGTCCGCTTCGACGCCTTCTCTTTGAACACTTATGTAGGATTCGAAGACGTGGAGGCAGTCCAGTACCTAGAGAAGTTGGCTCTGGGTGACGCAGCTCGCCCGTGGTTAGCTGAGATTTTGGCCGCCCCAGGACCATCACCACCATGGATTACAGCAGGAGTTCCTATCCTTCGGGCCACCCTAAATTTTGAAGCTAAAGGGTGGCAAAACTTTGTGTGTAGCCGGATTGATCCGAGTTTGAATGAGAACAACCTCCCACTTCCCTGGGCGGTTTTGGTGGCTTCTATTATGGTGGTGTACCAGATCAACGTGGGTGCCATCATGTCAACCAACATCACATTGGCGGTCCAAAAAAGTGAAAAGTCCTACCCTTATCCAAACACCCTCACAGAGTATTTCAATGATGCCAAGGTGGAGCCGAGGCCATATGACACAAAAGTAAAGGCCAAGAAGCCTTTCTCATGGTACCACCTGCAGGGTGCTGACAACCCGAAGTTCAAGGGTAAGATCACTACCACCGTTGGTCAGTCTGACGAGCCATCGCTGGTGGGTTCTGAGGCTGCTATTGAGCCATCTACAACTCCCATTCCTTCCACAGCAGCTAGGCCTTCCATAGGGACAGCCACCATGCCACCATCTTCATCTTCTAGGCCATCAGCTGTAGTACCAGTGCCAGCCTCATCCACTTATCCTCTCACTGCGCTGCGAGTCTCCCAGACTTTGGCGAGCCTCAACAACTGGATGCAGACAACCACTTCTAAGCTGTCTGACATATCCTGTACTGTTGCAGCACAGTCCTCCACCCCAGTAGCACCACAGGTCCCTCCGTCAGTGGAGGAAACATTGAAGAAGATTCTAGATAAGCAGAAGACTATTATGGATACTCTGGTGGCTCAGGGGGGTGCTATTGAGGAGTAGACCAAGCAGGTGAAGAAGATGAGGAAATCCCACGCTTCAAAGAAAGTAGTGGAGATTTTGAGCAGGGACGTGAAGAAGATAGCAGCAATAGGTGATTTTCCCTTTGACCTACTGATGGAGACAAATCCATCAGTATCAGCTGACCCAACAGCACCATCAGCAGAGGCACCAGCTGGACAGTCTGACGAGCTAGATCTCACTGCCCCCACTGCTGAGGAGATGATTCAAATGCTCACCAACCGTGTTGTCCCTCAGCCCGATGATGATGAGATACAGTTGGAGGAGACGGAGGGTGGTGATGCTGCCAGTCACCCTGAGACCACATAGGGAGTTTTCTTTACTCTCTATCCCCTTTTGTTTTGATTTTGCTAAGCACTGAGGACAATACTTATTCTTATTCTGGGAGGTGGTCTATTTTGGTTCATTTTGGATGACTGTGATGACATTTGATTACATTTGGGCCCGTAATAACTTTAATACTCTTTTTCTTTTATCTTTATTTTTATTTTATCCCTCATTATGTATATATTCATCCCGCTTGTATATATTTTATTCCTCTCAGTTTGTATATTCATTTGCCTTACTTTTATTATTTTATTTCATAACTTCTTCATTTTGTTTTCTTAATAGTATAGCTTCTTAGTTACTTTATTAGCTTCTTTTTGATTTGTTAGCTTCTTTTTATATGTTAGTGAACAATAAGCCTTTGGTTTTCTTAATGCTACAGTTCTTTCTAAAGGTGGGTCTTGTGTGAATCGGTTGGCTCTTCCCAACGATAGATGGCGTGACAACTTTCTTAAGGGATCGAGTTAGTTTTTGATGATTAGGTAGAAATAAGTAGTATTAATGAATAAATAAGGGTCAAGCATGCTTCACTTGGTATCAACACACTTAAATACGTGCTTATGGTTAAAAATAAGTTTTTATAAAGAAATAACCCTAGTTAGTGACCTTGAAACTCTTGTGTTGACTTATGCAATCATCGAGTGGTTTAGTTGAACCTTTAGCGATTTTCAATCTTGAATGTGGTTGTTGTGGGCCCTCGACTCTATTCTCTTTGACAACCCGGTTGTGTGAGAGGTGAGGTATTTTGTTACAAGTCCAAGTACTCGTGCGAGTGGTCTAGAACTTGCCCTGAATGTGTTTTTAGGCGAAATTCTAAGTTAGCCTAGCTTGAGAAGTGATTGTAGGCTTTCCTTGATCCGTTTTGAAACCTTCCATGGCCCACCAATGATATCATCCTTAGTAAACCCTTATGAGCCTAAAGCCATTTTATTCGATAATCACATTACAAGCCTTTACCCGTTTTATATTGACTCTCTCTTGGTACCCAAACTTTCTTTAGCACTCATGTGATTCAAATGACAAAAATATAAGTTTGGGGGAGAGACGAAGAGTTTAAAGATGGTCTCAAGGCACAAAAAGAAGAGAGAAAAGAAATGAAGAAGATGAAAGGCAAAGAAAAAGAAAGGAAGAACTAAAGAAAAACACAAAAAGAAAGAGAATAATGTGAAAGAGTTGAAAAGATGCAAAAGAAAGAAAAAGTTCAAAGCATGGATAACAAAGAAAGAACGTATGAATAGCATGACAAAGAAAGAGTGATGTAAGTCCCTCTAATCCCTCTAAGGAAAAAGAAAATGACTAAAAGAGTCGGCAAAGTAAGAGCCAAAAAGAGAATATGAAGTGCTAATAGAAAGATGAACCAATTCCATTCCGATATTTTCCTCCTTAATCCAAAAGCCTTCATTACATGCCGAAAAAGCCCTACGCGATTTCAAGCCGAGCGAGCTTACATTAGTGGTGATCTACATGAGGGTCAAGCATATGGTACTTAGAGCCGGGCTTGTGACATTCTTTTGAGAGTGATGAGAGAATCTTTCTCGAGTCATTGAATTGAATTCTTCATTTGTGAGTGAGATGAGCTTCCAGAGAGTATAGGAGGAGGAGTTTGGGATCCACAGTGACCTACATGAAAGTGCAAGCTTCCTTGAAGGACAAAGTCAACCCTTGATGCTCAAGCGTCACATTAAAGCCATTTGTGCTTTAACATTCAATTCATAGGCTTGTTAATGATTCATGAGTGTGTGGGTAATTGTTGGTCCCAATTGATTTGTGTTTGATTCAACTTAGGCCAGCTGAAATAGCCCTTTTCTAGTAGAGGTGGGAAATTGCCTTAATTGCTCGAGGACAAGCAAAAGCTTAAGTTTGGGGGAGTTGATAAGTAGGGATTTTGATCGCTTATTTGCTCTCTTTTACTTATATTTTAGCTCAAAAATCATTAAAGATATTTCCGAGAACTAATGAAATGTGCTTTCTTGCAGAAATATTGAAAAACGAGCCAAAAAAGTAAAAATCAACTAAAAAAGGAGTAAAATTGGACAAAAGCCAAAACAAGAAAAAAGGGCTACAATGTGGACCGCACAATACTGTGTGCGGCCGCAAACTCTGAAGATGCACTGATAAGATTTCTTCACAGAGTGCGGACCGCACAATTATTGTGCGGCCACAAAAGACTAGATTCAGAGAGCTGAAGTTTGGGAGCTTGAAGATGTGCAGACCGCACTATTATTGTGCGGCCGTAGGATGCCAAAATGAGGCCGCACTCATAAATGTGCGGTCCGCAGAATGAAACCCTGATCCAGTCCAAGAGCAAGAGTGCGGCCGCACTCAGAAATGTGTGGTCCGCACAATTAGAGAAAGTGCAGTCGCATCTCACTTTTGTGCGACTGCAGAAAGCTATACCCATCAGTCAGTCTCAAAGTGCGGACTGCACACAGAATTGTGCGGCCGCACAACCTTCGCAGGGGCAATTTTGTCAGATATTTTCAGCTGGGTATAAATAGATCTTTTTGTCATTTTTAGGTTAAGTTTTGTGCACCTGAACACTTAGAGCCATTTTTATTTACTGTATTGGAAAACTTTGTACTAGTTTAGCATTTAAACATTAGATTTTCTTTCCTTAATCAATTATTATGCATTTTATCTTATTTTCTTCTTTAATTTCTTCATTGTCCATGAGTAGCTAAACCCTTAGCTAGGGTTGTGACCCAACTCTAGTATGGGTACTTAATGGGTGATTGATTTAGGGCTTATTTGTGATTGGGTATATGAATTTTAGCCTAGTTCTTGCTTGAATTTGAGAATTGATGGTTGCAAACATTGATTCATGCCTAATTGACTTAGTCTATACTTGAGAAAGTGAGACTAAGTCTAGGAAATCTTGGCTAACAAGAAATTGGAGTGAACTCAAGTAATTGATATCCCCAATTAAAGGGTCGAATCTAGAGATAGTAAGACCCGACTTGAGCATTTATCACTTGTTTCGTGAGATACCCATTTGGACTTGAGAAAGCTGAATTGGGCAAAATCACTCAAACTACCGAGAGGTATAGAGTGAGTAATTACGTGTGATTGTTATATTATATCCCGATCAACCAAACATGCCCTAAGCTATAAATCCGTTAGGTAACCAACTAGGCGAAAGTCGCAACCCTAGATCTTTTATAGCTTGAAAAAACAACCAAAACAAAAAAAACATCGTCTCTTAGTTTTATAATTACAAGCCTTAGCGTAAAAGTAGAAGTAGAATCAAAAATTGAAAATGTGAAAGTGTAATCTTAGGCACGCCATACATTCACACTAGGTATACACCTAATCCCACATCAAGATCCCTGTGGAATCGACCCCGACTCGCATTGAATTTTTATTATTGCATCGACCGCCTCGCAACCTAAATTAGTGGTGTGAGTTTAGACGACATCAGAAATGTGCTTCATTCCTAAAGGTTTCCCAAAGTGAGGGTTGGGTATTAAACCTCTACCATCTTTTAATGTTAATAGACTTTGTAATATCATCCATCCTTCTAATACCCACGCCACCTTCCTCTTTAGGCAGACAAAAGTTCTTCCAGGCACTCCAGTGATAGTTATTTTTTCCTTTGGAAGTTCCCCAAAAGAAGTTAGCAAAATGTTTCTCCATGAGTTTGGGCACACTTTTAGGGGGATTCAAGGCAGATAGAATATATATGGGGAGAGATTGTAAAACATGTTTAATTAGGATCAGCTTGCCCCTATAGGAGAGCATTCTACCATGCCAAGCATTGAACTTCTTCACAATATTAGACAACATACCATCGAACAGAGTAGTATTTTTTCTTCCTTGATAAGTAGGACACCCCAAAGAGTTGAAAGGGAAACTTTTATCCATAAAACCTAAAACATTTCTGATCTTGTTAATCCTGCTAGCTGAGGTGTTAAGGGCAGTGATGAAGAAGCTTTTTGAATTATTAACTTTCTGGCCTGAAGCACTCTCATGCCTCCTGATCATTATCTTGATAAGTTTAATGGATTTATTGTCCCCTCCACTAAAGATAACAATATCATCGGCATAGGATGTGTGGTTAATAATGAGGCCTCTGAAATCCATAGTGAGTGGAGTAAAATTGGTCATGCCAATGAGACTGTTGAGAGATCTAGATAAAATTTCAGCTCCAATAATGAAAAAATATGGGGATAAGGGATCCCCTTGTTTGAGCCTTTGAAAAGAGGTGAAGAATCCTTTTCTAGCACCATTAATAATGATAAAATATCAGACATTATCAACCAGTCTAAAGATTAGGTCAATCCATTCTGCATTGAAACCAAACTTCCTCATAATTTCCATAAGAAGGGTACATGATATTCTGTCGTAGACTTTTGCCATGTCAAGTTTCATAATGATGTTGTCACCAGTGTTAACCTGTTTAATATTCTGGACAATCTCTTGAGAAAGCAGAACATTTTCAGTAATCATTCTCCCTGTGATGAAGTCGCTTTGATTCTCGGATATGATCTTGTTAAGCAAGGAATTGAGACTTCTAGACAAGATCTTAGAAAAAATTTTGCAAGAAAAGTTACTCAGACTAATTGGCCTGAGGTCAGAGAAAATCGCAGGAGATTCCACTTTTGGTATAAGAACCAAACAAGTATGTAAATAAAATTTGGTAAGCCTTCTACCATTGAATAAATCCTGGATAAAGTCCTACACATCATCTTCGATAATATTCCAACTTTTGTGATAAAAAAATCCCATTGTAGCCATCTGGCCTCGCTGAGCTAAAAGAACTCATGCTAAAGACAACTTCCTTGATTTCCTCATATTTAGGTATGGCACTGAGGTTGGCATTGTCCCCCTCAGTTATGCAGTTGGAGATGTAGTTAAGAATGTCATTATCTCTGAAATCATGATGCAAGTTGAAAAGGTGTTGGCAATGATGGACCGCAACTTTAGCAATGTTATCTTCCCCTTGGATCAAGTTGTCTCTATGATTCTTTATTTGATGAAGCTGAAGTTTTCTTCTTCTATCTCTGATCACACTATGAAAATAAGTGGTATTGGAATCACCTTCCTCAAACCATCTGATTTTAGCCTTCTTTTTTAACAATGTATCTTGCATTCCCATCCACCTGATATATTCAGCATGCCCTTTGTTCAGCTCTTCTCTGGATTGAGCATTGTTATTGAGAAGGTCAAGCTCCTCCAGTTCTTACATATTTTTCTAGATATTGACTTGATCAAAAACATTACCAATGACTTCTTTAGACTAGTGAGTAAGCTTCCTACTTAAGAACTTTAATTTTTGTTGTAGCCTCCACATAGGATTTCCAGTAATCTGAGTGTGCCACACTGGCACACTTCATCTACCAACTGCAAAAAATTCTGGTTGATCCTTTCAGAATTCAAGGAATTTAAAATATTTGATCCCATTATGTTGGCTATTATAGCTTTTAACAATAAGTGGTTGATGGTCGGAGCCAGTTCTAGCTAAATGCCTCACCATATTATGTTGAAACAGTTGAGACCATTGACCATTAATGAAGACCCTATCAAGTCTTTTCCAAATCTTTTTTCTAGGCTCTCAATTGTTACACCATGTGAACTTGGGCCAACATACCCCAATTCTACAACTTCACACGCAGCCATACAATTGTTGAAATCTAGACTTTTATACATTCTATGAGGTCTACCCCCTTTCTTCTTTTCAGGATCCAGAATAATATTAAAATCGCCACCGATGTACCATGGCCCAATAATCTGTGCATTTTGCATAAATAACAGTAAGAAAGAGATTGCAATTAGCATTGATATAATTAATTTGGATAGTGATCCGTTGGTCGTCATTAGCAATAACACTAGTTTGATAGTTACCAAACCACATAAATCAAATTTGACCATTAGTGTTGGAGATACAATGTTGTAAGCCAAGATAATTCATGTACCTTTCAATTTTTTTCATGGTGATGAAGAGTTCCAGGATAGAAACGAGTTCCACCATGTTGATGGTCATAAGTTATTTTAGCCTTTGAATGGCATTTTTAGAATCCATATCTCTGATATTCCAGAAAATGATGTTAACCATGGAAAAAATCAGTGGGGGATTAGTTTTTGTTACTTCTATCTCCTGGAAGGTTAGCCGTGACTTTTTTCTTCTTCCCATTTTTTTGTTTCTGTCCTTTCCATTTTTAACAGGAGAGAAGTCATCCTCGTTAGCTTGATTCTTTTGTTCTATTTGGAGTAGATCTTCAAGAATGGTAACCGTGACTCTATTTGGAGAGGTGACCTCAAAATGTTACTCTACTCCCTTCCTTTCCTGCTCTGCCTCTGGTTGCTTTTGTGCTGGATCCCAATTAAGATCAACCACCAAGTCAAGCCTTGGCATGGCCTTAACCTTAGATGGTATACTTGAGGACCTCTCTGAACTTACATGGGTCGTGTTACATTACCTCTGCCCTCTACATTTATCTCATTTTCATGGTTATTGGTAGAGTCTTGGACGACCTCATTAGAACTGTAGGTGGCATCCTTCTTTGGACACATGCTTTCAATAGTATTTTCCTGCCGGCCATTATTATCTTTATCTTCATTGGAGTCATTCTTAAGGTTCCCTGCTTGTTTCTTTTCAATCTCTTGTTCACAATGTTGCTCGATAACCCTTGCCAAATTACTTTGTCCCTCTTTATTTTTACTTGCAGGTTGCTGGATGATGGATTTAAACACCACTTTGAATTTTTTCTTAGGGAGCCTCTTTTGCTTGCCCGCCTTCTTCTCTTTAGAAGTCCTTGCATTGATGGTTTGATTTTGCTGTTGCACACTCTGTTCTTCATTGTTCAAGACAATTTGATTGTTGCTATTAGAATTGTGAGCACCTAATTTTTGATCATATTTAAATTTTTACCACTTTTTAGTATTTAAATAGTTTTTAAGTTTAATCTTAATATTTTAGTTTTATTTCACCTTTTTATAGGTTTATTTTAGATAAATTAAAAACAACAAAAATAGTCACAATTTTACATATTAATTGTGCTCGTTATCAAAAGAAAGAAAAAGGTTTCAAAAATATTTTTTTAACGGGTCTACTCTATTTTTTTCAAGTTAAGGATTTTAATAAATGAAATTTGAGTAGTTAGCATTTTTTTTTTATCTTTCTATATTAATCAAGTAGGAGTAGTATTTTATTGTATTAACTAATAGAAAGAAAGAAAAGAAAATCAACAAAAAAGGAAACCAAACAAGAATTGTCACATGTCAAAGATTCCCTCTTATCCTTAGTAATAAACTTTGGCACAATTTCTCACCTGCACATACACACTTGCATATTTCTTGCTCTCCAATTCTTCTCCTCTCGACCATTTTCACTACATATAGAGAGCAACACAACAAAGAAAGGGAGAAAAAAATCAGAAACCTAGCATCTTTCTTCCACCTAAAATACACCCTTCAACACCCAAAAACACAACAGTAACTCCTCACCAAAACCTCATCTTTCTCATGTCATTTTCATCACCAAAACAACCCCTTTTGCCCCAGCCAAAAACCAATCCAAAAGCAGCCATAAAAACTCATTAAAGCAACTCCAAAATGAGCTCCAAATAATCATCAAACTCCACTTGAAATCTGCCGCAAAACCTCTCAAAACTCAGCAGTAAAACGGCCACCAAATAGCTGCACAAATACCCCCTTTTCCACTTTGAAGCAACCACAAAACGTCATTAAAATCACCCCTGCAAAATCAGCTCCCTTCCACCTTAAAACAATCCCCAAAAATGCAGCAAAATCAGTTGCGAAATCAGACTAAAAATGAGCTGAAAAGGGGGACTAAAATCCAGCCCCAAAAAGCAGCGAAATTAGCTCCAAAACATCTCAAAATCAGCCCCAAACTCAACCATGAATCACCTCTAAACTCCAGCAAAATCCAGCCATGAACTCCACAAAATTACAACTGCAAAACAGTCCTAAAAGCCAGCCTTCCACCTCCAAATACCACCGCTAAAGTTGCTGGATCGGGGCTGTTTAGGTCAAAGTTGAGGTCCATGTCGTGGTTCTCGGGTCGAGGTTTTGTTCGCAATTTTGGTGTTGTCGCCGGATTCCATTTCTACTAGCTGAACAACTATTTTGTTGAATAAGATCTTGCTCAAATAAAGGTCCATCCTCTACTCTACTATTTCTATTAGGCCACACACTTGCTCTTATTTGTCATAAACTGTAAGCACCTAATTTTTTTTATCATATTTAAATTTTTCACCATATTGTAAATATATTTTTTTGAATTTAATCTACATATTTTAGCTTTTATTTTACCTTTTATAGATTTTATTTAAGAAAATTAAAAATGATAAAAAAGAGTAATATTTTTAGGATAAGTTTTATCTTCACTTACAAAGAAAGAATTGTTTTTCAAAAAAAGAGATATAGTTTTTCTTTAATTTAGTGCAATTTTTAAGTTTAGAGACTTTCAACAAATACATTAAGTATGTAGTACTTTTACCTTGTTATTTTAATTTAGTAGAAATATTAATTTTACCTTTTATTCATTATCCATTTTAAAAGAAAAAACAAAACAAAAAAGAGAATAAATCACTTTTGGGATATAACATTTTAGTAACAAACTTTGTCTTACCCAAAAGATTCCCTCCACTCAGGTCACTCACATGCTCACACCAGCACTCACTCTTTCTTGCTCTCCAATTCACACCCCAAAAATACTCCCATTCAGCTATATAAACACACACACACACCAGAGAGGAACAGAGCAGGGGACGGACAAAATTAGACCAAAAAGGCAGCAAGCTTTCTTCTTCTTCCACAGAATTTCAAAAAACTTATCTCCCTCACTTGGCTTCACTATAGAACCATTGTTTACTCCTAAAAATCAGTCATGAAGTCCCAACTCAAAACCATCCAAAACACCATCGTTTACAGCTGAAAAAACGCAGCAAATTAGCCATGAAAACAAAGCTGAAAACCAACCAAAACTCACCCCAAAACTGACCCCTCAACAGCCATATAAGAGCTCCAAAAGACCAGCCATTTTCACCTCAAATTAGGCCTCAAAACGCAGCTGAAAAAGCTGCTAAAAATGCAGCAAAAACAGCTCTAAAACTCAACCAAAACTCAACTGAAAAACAGCACTAAACAGTCCCAAAATCAGCTCCAAACGCAGTCCATAACCACCCAAAAAACGATCTGAAAAATAAGCTGAAACTCCATGAAAATCAGCCCCAAAAACGCTTTCTTCTTCCTCCAAACAACCATTAAAAGCGGCAAAACGCAGCTGCCAAGTTCACCCAAAAACAGTCCCTTGCTCATCGTCGAAACGGAGAATACCGGCGCATTCTTGATTATCGTCGGAAGTCGCTGTTCGAAGGGGTGAATGTTCGAAGGTTCTGGCCTGGTTTCCAGTCGGGTCTGTTCGTGTTTAGCTTCGTCGGCCTAATTTTCTTTGTAAACCGGCAGGAGGCTCTTTGATAAATTGAAAGCTATAAAAGGTCCATTTTCTTGCACTTGCAACTTTATTTTTGTCTTCTCAACTTTGCTAGCCGGAGCAATGTCTTAGATCCATTTTGTTTTCTTTGGTGTTAATATATCTTCGTAATGACGTTGCTTGTTTTCTTGATATTTAATTATCCGTTTGTTTGGTGCTACATTGATGTGCAAGACCATTGGGTAAAAACGTACAATGATAAGGTAAAAAGAGATGTAAATGGGTTTCAATTCTATTAGTTTTTGTTATTATATTCGTTGGATTATCACTGATATTTCATGCTATATTTAGTTTTTATAAAAAATTGATTTTGTTCGCAATAATCTCTTTATGTTCATTAGACTCTTAAATTAATTATTTGGAGTAATGACAAAATTTGCTGACTTGACCCCTTTGACTCTTCAAATGACGAACCATCTGATTGTAAAAGGAAATATATGGGCCATAAGGTTTGGGGTGAGAATTAACTTACTTTGGGTCGCTCGTGTTGTTAGGGGGCATTTGCATCTATACCCAATTTTTGGGTCACCTTTTAACTTATACCCATTTTGCAAAAAATAATTGTAAGCGTACCCATTTTTTGGGTAACTTCAGACATACGGGCCTGAAGTAGCAAAAATTTATGTCTGAAGTTTGAATTTCAGAATGTTTTGCCTGCAGCGTAACCTTATCAAAGTAAAACTTCAGATATTTTTGCCTGAAGTTTGGCCTGACTTGCAAAGGCAATCACGCAAATTTCAGTTCATAGTGCAATGACAAACTTCAGTTCAATAAAACAACATCATTTTTTGGCTGAAGTTTTTGTTTTGTAATTGCTGAACTTCAGCATTCTAGGAGCTGAAGTTTGTTTTGTATTTGCTGAACTTCAGCATTCTAGGAGCTGAAATTTTTGTTTATATTTGCTGAACTTCAGCTCTTTCTCTTATGTCTTTCTTTAAAATATAACTTAAGCCAAATCTAGTTTGTATTTCTAGGAGCATGCATTCTCGAAAATACGTTCTCTTGTTTCTGGCCATACATTAATTTCTTTTTCTCCTCATTATTATTTTTTCAAACTGTTTAATATTTGCATCGTTATATAGAATCGGAAGTAGTGCAGTAGAAGAAGAACTCCAACTTTGGACAAGCATATATATATATATATATATATATATATATATATATATATATATATATATATATATATATATGAAACTGGTTGTTGCTTGTGAATATGTGTAATAAAATTAGCAGTTCATATGGAAAATCATGTCTGGAAAAGGAAAGGGGATAATTCCTTGATGTAGAAGGAAGATGAGAAAGAGGCATGAAGTTGTTTAAAAAATGGGTACAAGTAAAACTTTTTTAAAAAATAGGTATATGTTAAATGGGGGCGACCAAATAGGGTGCCCCGTGCAATGTTTACTGTTGATAGATAGTTATTTGCCCCCAAATTAATAATCTTGATAAGGAATTCCTCAAGCAATAGTTCAATGAGATTTTTACCTTCCTATATACTATTTGAAACTTTATTACCCTCCCTACTCAAGTTTCAACTTAATTACATAGGCATATATAATTTACCAATTATACACATTTTAGGAATTAAATTAGTATCTCTTTATATTAGGAATTGAAGAAGGAATAAATTATTTCTCATCCTTATTCTCTCTCCCTCCTGCTCTCTCTCTCTCTCTCTCTCTCTCTCTCTCTCTCTCTCTCTCTCTCTCTCTCTCTCTCTCTCTCTCTCTCTCTCTCGCGCGCGCGCGCGCGCGCGCTCTGTTTCTCCGTGTCTCTCTGTCTCTCAATCTCTCATTCTCTGTTCTTTCTCTAATTTTTCTTCCTCTGATGTTCTCTATTTTTTATCCTTTCATGCTGTATATATTTTTAATGGAATTCATCAATGGATTTCAATTATTTTACTATAGAGTTTTAACTTAGCAATTTTCTTTCATGTTGCACAATTAGTGTTCAAATTTAACTGTCAATCAATAAATTTTAAAGATGTTTGACTCTCCACCATTGACAGCCATTAAAAAGTTTTGAAACTTTGAATTCAAATTTGAGTTTTCAAAACTAATTATTTGTTTGGATGAGGTGTTGTTGCAAATAATTGGGAATATTATTTGGAGTTTATATCTCAATTTTGAGGGTGTTTGGTGAAGATTAGACTTGATTTTGGCTGAATTTTAGATTGTAACTCGAAGAAGAAGAAGAACACATGACATATAATATACTTACGAAATTGTAGTATAATTGTATGTAAATTATAATTGTATATAAATTGTATTCTATTATATTTATATATTTTTTATTATTTGAATATTGTATGAAAGTTGAAAAATAGTTGTATAATGTATAAATCGTTGTATAAAATTTGTATTTAAGTTATCAATACTATCTTTTTACATAAAGTTGTTGATATATATCAAAATTGTATTAAGAGAGAATGTTTTGATTGGGATTTTAGAGATGAAGAAGCACATACCACATACAAAATATATACACACAAGACATATTGTATAAATTTTTTATGAAATTTGTATTTAAGTTGTATGATGTTGTAGATGTATTTTAACTGGTAAAAATAATATATGAAAGTTGTAGATAAATTGTAGATAAGTTGTAAATAAGTGTATACTATATAATTAGTTGTATGAAATTTATTTTTAGTATGTATGAAAGTTATAGATAAGTTATAAATAAGTTGTATATTATATAATTAGTTGTATAAAATTTATTTTTAGTTTATATGATGTTGAAGATGCAGAGAATAGGGAAATTGAGGGGGCTGGCAGACTTGATATTTTTCGCTCCGTATTAATAATATACTCGTATTGTTACGTAAAATAGAAGATTTTAAGTTGCTATAAATTCAAAAATAAAAAGTCATCACTATTTGATGTACTTAAAATAGTGTCAGATAAAAAGAAAGATATTGATAATATAATTCTCTTTAGAATTTGGATTAATAGTATTTGGCTACTGACATAATGAATGTCAATGCCAGAGAGACTGAAAGAAGGGGAAAAGTCCAAACGAAATTATATGAGGGAGACAGACAGAGAGTGTAGTAAAACATGTGAATAGCACGCACTTTTGTGACTGGAGCAAGTTTCATATATTTTTGGACGAGTTTGTGTTTAGCTTAAAATAGGTAATCCACAATTAGAAGGGATCTTATTGAAAGATAAGAGGAGAGAAAAAAGGAAAATTGTGTAACTTAATCCCTAATTTAAGGTACTAATAATGGATTGTATATAAATTATAGGTAAATCTTATTTAGGGCGGATAATTTTCAAAACTAGGACAATTTTGGTAATAAGGTTTCATATAGTGTATAGGAAAGAAAAAATCTCTAGTTCAATTAAGCTAGCCCACATTTTCATAACTAATTTACTACATTTCTTCCACAATAAATTCCATACTCCATGACTTTACAATAATCTCAAAGTTTAGGAAGAGTAATGAACATCGTTAGAATATTTTAGGCGCGCTTTTATTTAATCTATCGCGATTATGTATGTTCGTCTGACATAATTGTGATTTCCAAAATTAAAATCGAAGTATGCGTTCGCACAACTTTGGGCAAAACAATCTTAATATTATTAAGTATTATTAATTGTGTACACGTACGCGTGACATGATTTCGACACCTGAACAAAACGGATTCACACACGTGGTCCGTTTCAAAGATTAATTCTGTAATCCAGTAATCAGGTAGTTAAAAGCGTTAAAAGGTAAAATGCACGTAGGTCCTAAAATACATAATAATCGAATTAATAAGCCGAGTGTATATTTTAAAGCAACCGTGCTAAAATCACGGAATCTGAGAATGCCTAATGCCTTCTCCCGAGTTAACAGAATTCCTTACCTGGTCTTCTGTGTTCGCGGACCATAATTTAAAGTCAATTTCCTCGATTTGGAATTTTAAAATAAACTGGTGACTTGGTACGCCATAATAATTATCCCAAGTGGCGACTCTAATTAAATAAATAATATCATTTCGAATAATGTCACTTTAATCAGAAAAACTCTCCATTCCCAAAAAAAAAAGAGGTGTGACATATACTATTTGAGATGTCTCTGTTAGAAGTGAGTATTTTATTATCATGCGATTGTTTAGTGATTCGATTACATTTGTTGAATTGTTGAATTCTTGTTTCTTTATTATTGTTTTAACTTTACTTAATGCGACTATGTATGGATAATGTTTTAACTGTTACAGTAAGTTATTCTCATGCTAGAAGGTCTACGGCAAAGTCAAGTATCTTAACCCGAAGAGTAAGAATTACTTCCTCTGCGTCTGCTGCTATTGATGTGTCTACTCCCATTGACTCTTTTTGAATAAGATTAGTAGGCGATAAGCTCACATCCGGCTCTTTGCTTCTCGTATCAACGAATTAGAAGAGATGTCAACCGGCAATGTATACTATACAAAGGGAAAGGCGTCGGTACGGAGTCGCGTCAACTGTGGACATAGACTAGGCTATAAGGAATAGAGTCAACAACTATGGACCGAGGCTACACTAAGGAACAAGGAAGCTTGACTGAGAAAAGAAGTCAATAAACGGAACTGCTTCTCTAATAGCCCTACACATAAGACTCAACCTATCTTGAAAGTTCCGTGGATAACTGGCATACATAGAATCTAGCCTGCAATCCTTTTGCACTTCTCTTATCAAATTTCTAGTTAGAGAAAGAGCTAACCGCTGCCAAAATGTGATGTTTAAACTATTGATTTATGTAATTGAAAATAACCAATTAGGTTTACGAAGAAACCTATAAATCGATCACTGATCCAATTTGAGTACCTCTGCATGATAGACCTCAACAGAAAACTGAAGAGTAATGGCGCATGCTCTGCTCCCAAAATACAGAGAGACTTGCGAAGGCAGATCCGGATTGGTTGATCCGGAAAGTCATGGGAGAGGCAGGCAAAGTAAAATAATATATTGATGCTATTGATTATAGAATCTTATGAATCAAGCACGACACTTTTTAGATCATTCTGTAATATTCTAGTGGTTGCCGCAGAGAATGACGTCATAGCTCCTGCAAAAGTAATAACAATCAAAGCCGTAGGTGGGTATTCAAATAAAGGGGATCACCTTGCTATCATGAAAACGCCAGTTGTTATTATAGTAGCTGCATGAATCAAAGCGGATACTGGAGCGTCAAGGTCAAAAGCACCTGCGCGGATACTTGTCGGTCTAGAAAAGGATTTTCCCTCTCTAAAACCGTCGAAAAGGGTTCCGCCAGGATAGATTGCCAAAGAGGAGCAATCATCCACTTTGGGGGAACGAATCTGCCTCATAAAATGGGGCCTGTCTTCCAACCAGGATTATGTGCGGATATCACGAGAATTTGATCTTTTGCCTAATTGACCGCCAAAGGGAACTCATAGAATAAGTGTTTGGAATTTAACAATAATATTCTAATGTTAAGGGATTTGTGGCTAGTAAGGGTTCCGGCCGTTTCATTTTGAAGTGGAGAGTCGATGTTTTTGGCCAAAAATTAAAGGAGTTTTGAGTTTAAAATGTTTTTCCATGTCTTATTCGTTATCCTAGTCACATTAGTAAGCTTTAGGAATGAATTATTGATGTGCGAACATTAACTCCTTTTTTTAAAAATAAATAAATAAAATAAAATAAAATCATGTCAACAAAATCACATTACATCTCTCACAATAATCTTTCATAACTCTTATACCTTCACAATAATCTCAAACTTAGGAAAGAGACAAATCATGAATGCGTTAGAATGCTTTAGGCATGTTCGTTCACTCAATCAATCATCGTGATTATGTATATGTTTGTATGACATAATTACGATTCTTAAAATTAAACCAAGGTTTGCGTTCGAGCAACTTTGGGCGAAATAATCTTAATATTAATAAAGTGGTATCAATTGTGTACACGTACGCGTGACATAATTTGATGCACCAAATAAAAGGAGTACACGTACGCGTGACTCATTTCAAGATAATTCCATAAAATGAATAATCAAGTAATTAAAAGCGGTTTAAGGCAAAAGTGCATAAATTTTCCTAGAACATAATGTCACGACCCAAAATCCCACTAGTCGTGATGGCACCTAACCCAACCCGTTAGGTAAGCCAATTTCCATCTATCCAATTTCAATGAAATTAATTAAAAGAAAATATCTAAAACCAATACATCTCCCCAAGAACTGGTAGTACAAATCACGAGCTTCTAAGAATAGAGTGTACAAAGCGGAAATAAAATAAATACATAGTCTGTTTGAATAATATATAAACAGAGCTTTTATAAATCTAAGGCTACCCTGAACAAGAGGCAGCTACAACAGGAACGCAGGTACACCTTTAGATCCCGCAACCATCGAGCACAGCAACAACGGCAGCCAATATCTGCACGCAATGTGCAGAAGTGTAGTATCAGTACAACCGACCCCATGTACTGAGTAAGTAACAAACCTAGTCGTAGGTTAAAAGTAGTGACGAGCTTCTACCAAGGTCGGGTCCAAAACCACTAATCCACAACAGTCCATAACAACATAAAGCAAATAGTACCAGAAGAAACACAGAGATAAAAATTCTCAGCCGAAACATGATTTTAAAAATAATAGTTCTTCCTTTCAAATACATCAGTAAAAACCCAAATCGTTTGCCGAAGTTGCCAAAAATATGAATAATTTGAGAACAGAAATTCTTCCAAAAATCATTTCAATAGTAAATAAAATATCTCATTTTCTTTCCCAGATAACCAGTGTAAAATAAATGCATCACTATGTGTGAAAAATCATGAATAATGTGATACCGTACAGCATAAGAAAAACACATCTCTATGCATATATGTCATGTGTGTATGTCAATACAATGTATCTCAGAGATTGCACTTATGTACTCACAGTCTCAGAGTACTTAATCTCATTGTCTCGCATTCTCTCTCACTATGCTCGGCACACTCAATCACTCAGCGCTATACAATACTTGCTGCGGCGTACAACCCGATCCCTGTTTATAGTTGACTGCGCTCACTAGGGGTGTACAGACTCATGAGGGGCTCCTACAGCCCAAGCGCTATAAGCACGGACAACTCACGTGCTGCACGGACAACTCACGTGCCATAATATAAATATCTGGATCCGCACGGCCAACTCACGTGCTGCACGGCCAACTCACGTGCCATAGTATAATATAAGGATCTGCACGGCCAACTTACGTGCTATAGTATAATACGTGCAATAATAATAATATATATAAAGCTAACATGGCATGCTACGTCGTGCAGCCCGATCCCAAAAAATATCCTCACAATCAGGCCCTCGGCCTCCCTCAGTCATCAAGCTCTCCAGTCTCTCTTTCATGGGCTCACAATGTCATGAAAATAGCCCAAAAATGATGATATGATGTATCAATAAATAACAACAGAGACTGAGATATGATATGTAATGAAATGAATATGACTGAGTATAAATTTTAATTTTAAAATAATTATTTCACAACAATATGACCTCTGTGGGTCCCAATAATACTAGCACATAGTCTCAACATGATTTTTAATATGCTTTTCAGCTCAATTTCTTTAACTCATAAAATCGCATGAAAAATACCGAGATCATTTAACTACAAACTTCCACATAAATAATTATGTCACAATTTCTATAGTGCACGCCCACACGCCCGTCACCTAGCATGTGCGTCACCTCCTAACAATTCACGAAATACATATATTCAGGGTTCATACCCTCAACTCCAAGATTAGAAGAGTTACTTACCTCGAACAAGCCAAATCCAATCCCGAGCAAGTTAAACAATGCTCCAGAAATTCCATTACGCGCGTATCAACTTCCAAACGGCTCGAATCTAGTCAAAATAATTTGATTCAGCCCACAAAAATTATAGGAATTAAATCCATATCAAAATACTAATATTTTCCAAAAATCCGAAATTGCGCCCCAAAAATCACCCGTGAGGCCCACGTCTCGGAATCCAATAAAAATTAAGAAATCCGAACCCCCATTCAACCACGAGTCCAACCATATCAAAATTACTCAAATCCGACCACAACTCAGCCTTCAAATCCTCAATTTAAACTAAGCGGGTTTTCAAACTTTTCCAACTTAATTCACCAATTAAATGATAAAAACAACCATGGATTCGGATAATTTAACCAATATTGAGTTAAAAACACTTACCCCGTTGTTTCCTCTGAAAATCGCCCAAAAATTGCCTCAATCCGAGCTCCAAATCGTTAAAAATGGAGTCCCATTTTCTAAACTTAAACTTTCTGTCCAGGCCTCTCTTCTTCGTGAACGCGACAGGTCCCTCGCGTTCGCGAAGCACAACTTGACTGCCTATAAATTTAACTCTTCGCGAACGCGACCGTGGCTTCGCAAACGCGAAGCTTTGCAAAATGTACCCTTCGCGAATGCGACCACGGCTTCGCGAACTCGAAGCTTTACCAGCTCAGACCTTCGCGAACGCGAACGCCACCTCGCGAACGCGTAGAACAAGAACTCGGGGTCCCCAATCGCCTCACTCCTCTTTGCGAATGCGACACCTCTCGCGCGTTCGCGATGCACACACAGACCATACCTTCGCGTTCGCGTCCTCCCCTTCGAGAACGCGAAGAACAAAACCTCACACTCAGAAAACACTCTTCGTGAATGCGAGGGCCCACTCGCGAACGCGAAAGAGAAAATCAGAAAAATACAGCAACAGATATCAGCAATCTCACCAAGGCCAAAAATGATCCGTTAACCCTCCGGAACTCACCCGAGCCCCTCGGGACCTCAGCCAAATATACCGACAAATCCTAAAATATCATAAGGACTTAGTAAACCCTCAAATCACCTCAAACAACGCTAAAACCATGAATTACACCCCAATTCAAGCCTAATGAACTTTGAAATTTCTAGTTTCTACAAATGACATTGAAACCTATCAATTCACGTCCGATTAACCTCAAATTTTGTACACAAGTCATAAATGACATAACGGAGATATTCAAATTTTCAGAATCGGATTCCGACCCCGATATCAAAAAGTCAACCCCCCCGGTCAAACTTCCCAAAAATTCAACTTTCGGCATTTCAAACCTAATTCCACTACGGACCTCTAAATAATTTTTCGGATATGCTCCTAAGTCCAAAATCACCATACGAAGCTATTGGAATTATCAGAATTAAATTCTGAGGTTGTTTACACATAAGTCGACATCCGATCACTATTTTAACTTAAGCTTTAAACCTTGAAACTAAGTGTTCCAATTTATTCCAAAACCTTACCGGACCCGAACCAATTGCCCCGGCAAGTATCACAACAACTGTAAAGCCCAATTTGAGTAGTAAATGGGGAAACAAGGTTGTAGTGCTCAAAACGACCGGTCGGGTCATTACATTCTCCCCCACTTAAACATACGTTCGTCCTCGAACGTGCCAAGAGTTGTTTCCAAGCCATCAAATCACTGTTCCATCTTACCACACACGTACGTGGGGGTGAACCCACGTCACCCTATTCCACATAGGCTTGACTACACAATACAACTGAAAATTATTAATTTAACCTTAACCCATAACCTTGGAGTTTAATTTCCAACCTTTAGAATTTCTTTTAAGATACAAATCTTACATTTACACACCGTATAAGTCCAAACAAGTTGCATAGAGCTATAACTTTAACCCCAGATATAATCAACCAACATATTACACAACTCGTATGCTCGTAGCACCATTCCTGATCGCAGTGACTACTCCAAAACCACCCACATACTAGTATTAAACTCATATCGAACCAAACCTTATCCCAAAACCTTCGTACACTGTTGATAATAAAATAAACACGCAGAATCTCGTAACCCCTTATCAGACCAACAAGTCATGGAGATCTCTCGCCCCAACCGGAACCATAATCACTTTCTGAGCCGACTTTCAATATTATACTCCCGAATATACTGAAACTAAACCTGATAGTACCCATTCCAGGTCCAATGATCTTATATTACTAAACATAATTGTTCCACAGACATACCGCACCAATATAACTCGGAGCCACAACTCGTGCCATCCGTGCACTAATACACAACAATTCAAATGTACCCAGTCATGAAAAATGACTCAAATTAAAGAACTACCCCGCCAGATTAACAAGTACCTCTGCAACGAAATGCTGAAAATTCATCATACCCCGTAGAACCATCACCCGATTCTAACACGAGGCTCATATTATATACCTCGAGCCACCCTGCTCCAAATTAATAATGACGGAGAGGCAATTGACAAAAATACCACACAAAACCTAAAAGGACATAACCATTACGCTATCGATCATGTAATACCCAAATACTAATCACACTCAAATTCCGCTATAAAGCTCAAATAGAACTGCACCATCTGTGCACATAACTAATTAATCATAACTCCTCGTAGAATAAAGGAGTAACTCACAGATCATTTGAGAACACGAATAAGTTCAACATTAACTGAATGACACATCCCTTAATAATAGTAGTATGGAACCAACCATTCCAGTTCGGTGTAGAATACACATCTTAATTGGGCCTATCAATGGACCCCCAAATCAAATCTGGTCACCCACAGTAGATAAATAACCCTCCGAAAATTCACCGCGACTAATTCATAATACATCCTATCATCTGACTAGCTTCGGCCACGACTTCACAGTCCGCAACCATGTACAATCTGCTCCTGAAACTCCCAAATTCCAAATTCATAGAACATGTAAATCACCATTTTTGATTCCATCTCCACTGCCTGAATGCCTAACACCTCTCTAATACACGATCATCCCACGAGAAATACTTTAAAAGTTCTTCCGTGCCACTTGACAAAATTTGAATATCACAGTCTATCAACCATGTGAGCACCGCAATACTAATTTATACATCTGTAAGTCAAAATACAATGCGTCTTCTGAAGTCCTCTCCTTTCTCATACAACACTAATAATTTACATATCATTTTAGTTAGAAACCTTTCTCTTGCTTCTTTTCAAGAGGAAATCACAATACACAACACATTATCCACACCGGTAGAAACCATCAAGAATACTTTGTAATCCATTTGCACATAATCAAGCCCTTAAAACTAAATTCCTCTAACTCGACCAAGCCACGCAGGTCGCCAAGTCCAGGTGTATTGCCACAAAGTACCTATAGAAAACCCCCACATCATAAGCACCCAAAGAACTGATCATATCTATTACCATACTGATCCAACCTACTATCCAGTTGTCCTATTTTCTCCGAGTCCATTCTAAATTTTTCTTCAGATTGATACTTCTTCTTGCTAAAATACCATGATCTTTAACCACAACTTACCCTACAAACCTTAGCATAGAACCACAATGCCCTACGGCCTATAAGCAACTGTACTCTTCTTAAGCACCTTCAAAACTACTATAACTGTAACCCTTACTCTTAGAATACCTTATGTGAATTTGAAATTGTTCTTCTTACCTTCCTTATATAAAAGTGTAGAATCCATAGTCATATAGAATTCCCGCAAGTCCATGCACCATCAAACGAAAATCTCAGATTTTAACCATACGCAAGTCCGAAAACTTTCTCAATTGCTATATATAATTCTCATACCCAATAGAATTTTCTCGGGAGTCACCCACTTTGCTCAAATTTAATTGCACCACTCAAATGGTCCAAAAGACACGTTCCCTATTAGCACAACAATACTCAAAGAAGTAACTCTACTTTAACATCACCTATCAAATTCATACTCCGTGCGCACTGCATCATTCACCCATAACAACCCACTCATCCCACGATTTTCATATACTCATAAAGTACAATATAACCCGTATCCAAGAATTCGTTTACTCAAGTCATTCTTGAACTCCATCTCTGCAAGTCATAACTAATCCACAAGTATGCCTCAGACCAAAACTAAAATTTAATATATAACCATGAAATTAAGCCGTCTGCAGCAGGATCCCCCACTTGGCTCAAAGCCATAAATTTAAACACTCCATAACTCACAATATCCATACTCTACTACTGCCCTAATACTTCCGCCAGTTCAACGAAAAATTCTTCTCAAGCTCATACAACGCCAACCATAAAAATACCCCAAATCATCTGCTAAGCTCGCAATCATTCTCTTGACACTCAAGTCAACTTTCTCAGCCAGATTCAAATTTAAATCTCTACACATATGCCCTGCTGGCGGAAAAGTAACTCTCCACTCACATATAAGGAACACACCTACGTAGATTACTCTCCAGGAGATAACCCACCTCCCTAACCTCAAATTGGCATCTTGTTATATCTTTTTGCAGTCACAATTACCATGCAATAAATTAGTCAATCTGAGTCCAACTCATTACCCAGATATGAGAATTTAATTTACCCCAAAATTTAACAATATGAAAGATCCTTCGAAATAATCATACTCGAGACTGTACGTCACATTAAAACGAAAATCAAGCACCCAATGGCCATTTCTTTACATTTCAAGGAAACACTTCTCGTCATATTCAAATCGTCTTAACACATCCCGCGGTCACATCATACCTATCATACCGCCATTCCACCGCTCATCGAGCCACAAATTCTACTGTAGGGTCATTACTGGACATATGAGTCAAATTATACAAGTTATAACTAAAGCTACCAAGTTTAAACTATGGTCTAACCATGGCCTCAAGTCCTCCAGACTGGCCCATCACCAAAACATAGAATTCACATCTCACACATCATCCCTGAAATCACAAAGCCGGCGATACACAACTGATACCGAGTGCTCATGTGCGCTTACGAATACGTGGAAGGAATTCAAAGAGTTATGTCCCAAACTGAATCAATCACGCACGATAAGGAAAGAAAGATGGGAAGTATATATCCTAAATGCCGTGTAGCTCTCGAAGATAAGTATGGACGTCATCATACCGATCCGCAAGACTCTACTAGACACTTGCTCATGACTTGTAGAACCTATGAACCTAGAGCTCTGATACCACCTTGTCACGATGATGAAACCTAACCCAACCCGTTAGGTAAGCCAATTTCCATCTATCCAGTTCCAATGAAATTAATTAAAACAAAATATCTAAAATCAATACATCTCCCCAAGAACTGATAATACAAATCATGAACTTCTAAGAATAGAGTGTACAAAGCGGAAATGAAATAAATACATAGTCTTTTTGAATAATACATAAACAGAGCTTTTATAAATCTAAGGCTACCCTGAACAAGAGGCAGCTACAACAGGAACGCAGGTACATCTTCAGATCCCGCAACCATCGAGCACAGCAACAACGACAGCCAATATCTTCACACAATGTGCAGAAGTGTAGTATCAGTACAACCGACCCCATGTACTGAGTAAGTAACAAACCTAGCCGTAGGTTGAAAGCAGTGATGAGCTTCTACCAAGGCCGGGTCCAAAACCACTAGTCCACAATAGTCCATAACAACATAAAGCAAATAGTACCAGAAGAAACACAGAGATAAAAATGCTTAGCCGAAACATGATTTCAAAAATAATAGTTCTTCCTTTCAAATACATCAGTAAAAACCCAAATCGTTTGCCGAAGTTGCGAAAAATATGAATAATTTGAGAACAAAAATTCTTCCAAAAATCATTTCAATAGTAAATAAAATATCTCATTTTCTTTCCCAGATAACCAGTGTAAAAAAATGCATCACTATGCCCATCTGTCAACATGTGTGAAAAATCATGAATAATGTGATGCTGTACAGTATGAGGAAAACACATCTCTATGCATATATGTCATGTGTGCATGTCAATACAATGTATCTCAGAGATTGCACTCATGCACTCACAGTCTCAGAGTACTCAATCTCATTGTCTCGCATTCTCTCTCACTGTGCTCAGCACACTCAATCACTCAGCGCTATACAATACCTGCTGAGGCGTGTAGCCCGATCCCTGTTTATAGTCGACTGCGCTCACTGGGGGTATACAGACTCATAAGGTGCTCCTACAGCCCAAGATCTATAAGCACAGACAACTCACGTGTTGCACGGACAACTCACGTGCCATAATATAAATATCTGGATCTGCGCGGCCAACTCACGTGCTGCACGGCCAACTCATGTGCAATAATAATATAGGGATCCGCACGGCCAACTCACGTACTGCACGGCCAACTCACGTGCAATAATAATAATAATAATATATATAAAGCCAACATGGCATGCTGCGGCGTGCAGCCCGATCCTAAAAAATATCCTCACAATCGGGCCCTCGGCCTCCCTCAGTCATCAATCTCTCCAGTCTCTCTTTCATGGGCTCACAATGTCATGAAAATAGCCCAAAAATGATGATATGATGTATCAATAAATAACAACAGAGACTGAGATATGATATGCAATGAAATGAATATGACTGAGTATAAATTTTAATTTTAAAATAATTATTTCACAACAATATGACCTCTGTGGGTCCCAATAATACTAGCACATAGTCTCAACATGATTTTTAATATGCTTTTCAGCTCAATTTCTTTAACTCATAAAATCGCATGAAAAATACCGAGATCATTTAACTACAAACTTCCACATAAACAATTATGTCACAATTTCTATAGTGCACGCCCACACGCCCGTCACCTAGCATGTGCGTCACCTCCTAACAATTCACGAAATACATATATTCAGGGTTCATACCCTCAACTCCAAGATTAGAAGAATTACTTACCTCGAACAAGCCAAATCCAATCCCGAGCAAGTTAAACAATGCTCCAGAAATTCCATTATGCGCGTATCAACTTCCAAACGGCTCGAATCTAGTCAAAATAATTTGATTCAGCCCACAAAAATTGTAGGAATTAAATCCATATCAAAATACTAATATTTTCCAAAAATCTGAAATTGCGCCCCAAAAATCACCCGTAAGGCCCACGTCTCGGAATCCAATAAAAATTAAGAAATCCGAACCCCCATTCAACCACGAGTCCAACCATACCAAAATAACTCAAATCCGACCACAACTCGGCCTTCAAATCCTCAATTTAAACTAAGAGGGTTTTCAAACTTTTTTAACTTAATTCACCTATTAAATGACAAAAACAACCATAGATTCGGGTAATTTAACCAATATTGAGTTAAGAAAACTTACCCCATTGTTTCCTCTAAAAATCGCCCAAAAATCGCCTCAATCCGAGCTCCAAATCATTAAAAATGGATTTTCTGAACTTAAACTTTCTGTCCAGGCCTCTCTTCTTCGCGAACACGACAGGTCCCTCGCGTTCGCGAAGCACAACTCGACTGCCCACAAATTTAACTCTTCGCGAATGCGACCGTGGCTTCACAAACACGAATCTTTGCAAATCTTACCCTTCGCGAACGCGACCACGGCTTCGCGAATGCGTAGAACAAGAACCTGGGGTCCCCAATCGCCTCACTCCTCTTCACGAACGCGACACCTCTCGCGCATTCGCGATGCACACACAGACCATACCTTCGCATTCGCGTCCTCCCCTTCGTGAACGTGAAGAACAAAACCTCACACTCAGAAAACACTCTTCGTGAACGCGAAAGAGAAAATCAAAAAAATGCAGCAACAGATATCAGCAATCTCACTAAGGCCAAAAATGATCCGTTAACCCCCCGAAACTCACCCGAGCCCCTCGGGACCTCAACCAAATATACCGACAAGTCCTAAAACATCATAAGGACTTAGTTGAACTCTCAAATCACCTCAAACAACGCTAAAACCATGAATGACACCCCAATTCAAGCCTAATGAATTTTGAAATTTCTAGTTTCTACAAACGACTCCGGAACCTATCAATTCACATCCGATTGACTTCAAATTTTGTACACAAGTCATAAATGACATAACGGAGGTATTTAAATTTTCAGAATCGGATTCCGACCCCGATATCAAAAAGTCAACCCCCCCCAGTCAAACTTCCCAAAAATTCAACTTTCGGCATTTCAAACCTAATTTCACTATGGACCTCTAAATAATTTTTCGGACATGCTCCTAAGTCCAAAATCACCATACAGAGCTATTGAAATCATCAGAATTAAATTTTGAAGTCGTTTACACATAAGTCGACATCCGGTCACTATTTTAACTTAAGCTTTAAACCTTAGAACTAAGTGTTCCAATTCATTCCAAAACCTCATCAGACCCGAACCAATTCCCCCGGCAAGTCACATAACAACTGTAAAACCCAATTTGAGCCATAAATGGAGAAATAGGGTTGTAGTACTCAAAATGACTGATTGGGTCGTTACACATAAAATATCCAGCATTAGTAAAGTGAGGTATAATTATTAAAGTAACCGTGCTAGAACCACGTAACTCGGGAGTGTCTCACACCTTCTCCCGGGTTAACAGAATTCCTTACCTGGTCTTCTGTGTTCGCGGACCATAATTCAGAGTCAAACTTTTCCTTGAATTGAGATTTAAAATAAATGGTGACTTGGGATACCGTAATAAATTATTCCAAGTGGCGACTCTTTAAACTAATAAATCAACCACTTTTCAATAATGTCATTTAAATTGAAAAAACTCATTTCCCTCAGAAAAATGAGGTGTGGCAGGAATTGTTTCCCATTGTTTCACTATTGTTGCTCTAGTTCGTCAAATTTTGTTCTGCATTCTTCTGTCCATTGTCTTCATTATTTTTTTGCTTGCTCCCCTCTTCCTTCTTCTCAGCTTTTTCTTTTTCTATCTTATCCTTTCTCTGTTTTGCTTCTTCTTCTCTAGCCTCAGTTGCCTTCTTCCTTTCTAGAGCACGACAATTGATTATGTTGTGACCAAGTTTCTTGCAGAACCTACAATACTTAGGTATGACCTCCTATTCCAACTTTTGTACAAATCATATCTGAGGTGAGTAATCATGAATGCAGCCCACATAAACACTTTCAGGTTGAGGATTAAGCAAATGGATTTCAATTCTAACCTTAGCCATACTCGGATTCGGTCTGTCCTTCCCCTGGTAGCTGGATCCATTTCTAGCGGGGGGCCAATAGAGCTAACCATTTATTTTACATAATGCCAAGTGTGCATATGAAAAGGAAGACCAGGTAGCAGGACTCATACCGGAGCAATTGGCGTGTCTTCTTCAGGTTTAAAGTCTGGCGACCATTTCTGTAACCATATCTGCTGGCCCTCAATTTCAATAACTCTTCTATACCATATTGTGTTAAAATCTTCCTCGTTAGTGAAATCAAGGAAGACATTAAAGTTGTCGAAGACCCCAATTTTAGCCGATCCCTTGAGAGAAATCATTTCCTTGAATTTTGACCTAATTCGATTGATTTGGGGTCTTGGACTTAGGAATCTGGCAACGATAGTGAATTTGCATTCAGCTGCCATAACACTATAGTAGTCAGATGCTTTAAAGAGCACCACCGGCATCCCGTTGTGGGTAATATGAGTAGCTATTACTGATTCCCATTCATGACAGCTAGTCGTCGAAGATGGGCTTGGAAGAGTGGTGACTTTGGTAGACTATGAAAGTTTTCCATCGATTCCTTCTAGAGGAGGTTTCGCCATGTGGTGGGTTGTCGTTTGCCCATCCAGACGCACCGGAAAGACGTCGTCCGGCGGGTCCATACGACAGAGCGTGAAGAAAACTCGCGAATGTTAACTACCCGTTGTGGGTTTTCTAGAGAGAGACAAATTTATCTGCTCTATTATTAAACTTGGCTTAGAAAACTGCCACGGAAGATTAATCGGTGAGTTTCAAAGACTTATTTTTAGGAAAACTGAAAACACCATTTAACTCCATATATATTTAAAATATTTATTTTACTTATATACCTACTATATAAAACTTTATTCAATTTTTAAATCTTTAATATCATTATATGCCATTAAATAAATTCTACCTTTTAAGAGACTAGATTATCTATCACAGGTTCTTTCAAGTATCTTCAGTCAATATTTCATTTGGTAATAGTAGATTTCTCTCAAAATTCTATTAAGCATCATTTACGAAAATATTCTCATATATCATGAATACTTGTTCTTTTACTGGTTTATTCTCTTCCTAAATCAGACAAACACTTCTTCCAAGTTTTTTCTCACAATAAATTAGCGGATGGTGGAGGAAAGAATGAAGATATAAATTGAATATTATCACATGACGGTTGCTTTCAGTTTTGCATTTGAGCAACTCAAACCGATATTCTTCTCCTTCACTGTGATGCATATTGGAATCTCTATGAACTCTTGATTCCTCCTTTTCATAACTCAATGTAAAATCGAATGCTCATGTCGTTAACCACTTGAATTGGTGTACAACCTTCCTTAACCTTGCACTTGGTATCAATCAAGTTTGAAGCGTGAATTCTCTATTATCATAGAACCTGACAATTATTATCATCGAGTTATACATTCACTGAAATTTTACACTATCACCATATATAACTTTAATCCAAAGAAATAATTTTTTGCATATGTATGTCAATCTTCTTATATTATTGCAATTTCTCTAATAAATAGTTAGCTCTCTTGACCAAAGATTTCACCCTTTTTTCCTTTTAAAGAAAGAGAGACATATCTTTGTACTTGAACCGTTCGGCAGATTATTTTCTTTCACCGGATGCAATATAAAAATTTATTAAGAGCCATCTGAAGTAGAGGAGGACCCACATGGAGAGGAGGGGGTCACCGGCCCTCGGTAACTTTGGAAAACATTATCTATATATATGTGTATATACCTTAAAAATAGGATATATAGTTCTCTAGGATCCCTTGAGACACAAAAGCACTCTGGGGGCACTGATAGACGCCGCTATTTTCATGCCAAATACCTGAGTTTGATTCTCAGCTATTACACATTGTTGCTTCCCATGTCTTTTTACTATGTTTTTCAGTTGGACAATTTGATATGATAGCCCAATGACCCATATTTTAGTTGGAGAATATGATTAGCCCAAAAGCCCATATTCTTAGCTACTACCCAGTGGATCCGCCTTTGATCTGAAGAAAAGAAAGACCAAATTAAGAGGAATTTTCAGAAACCACTAGAGTTTAGAGGTTATTTACGTAGCACGACTACAATTTTCATATTTACTATCTATAGCAAAACTTATGTTGCTGTATCAATGAATACAGTTTTGGTGCATTCCGATGTATTCAATTTACTATATTTAATTTGGTGGTATTTGATTGCATCCAATTCACTGTATTCATTCGTAACTATTTTTACGCTGTTTTCAATTCACTGTATTCGATTCGCCTGTATTCAAACAATAAAAATTTTTAAAAATACAGGCGACAATAGAAAAGAGTCACCTTTGAAATACAAAAATATACGCAAAAATACAAGGAACACACTCAAACCCGGCCAGATCTGAAAAATACACGAAATAAAATATACTCAAATCGGAGAAATACACTAAGATCTGAGAAAATACATTCAGATCTGAGAAAATCTGGTCTGTTGGCCATGGATTCCGGCCAGAGATGACGACGGCGGTAGAGATAATGACGAAGCTGATCTGGAACTCGAATTTTCCGGCGGGTTTCATTAACGAAGGCAACGAGCAATTGGTCTTCATTGGCGTGAGAAATATACAGCGATTGGGTAGCTTCTTACGGTGACCAATCGTAATCTCCGCCACATTGCTAGTAGTCAAATCTTCTCCACTGAAGATAAAGACTAATGGAAGCTTTTTCTATTTGCCCTATCAGCCTTAGCTATTCCTCCGTCGTCCGTAGAGAAGAAGACCATTACGTGGTTAAAATATTAGTCTGGATCCAGAGAAATGAGGGAGAAGAAGGAAATACAGGGAAAAGAGATGGTCGAGGGAAAAGTTGGAAGATTAGTTGTATATATTTGTATTTTGCTATAAAATATAAAAATTGATTATAAATAATAATATTTTAAAAGTGTTTTTGTTTATAATAAATATGGTGCTTTGTATAGTTATAGCATGCAAAGTTTTCAAATTAATTAGTGCTAATAAAAAAGCCCAAAACTAATCCATGGTATGGTTAAACATGTAAACTGAGAGTTGGAAATAGAACACCTCATTACTTAAAAAAGGGAAAAGAAATACTCTCCCTATTTTTATTTACCTTCCCCATTTAGCTAGGACCATCTGAAAAAAGTTAACACACTAAAAACAAGAAACACAAAAACTCAGTGACGAAAGGAAAAGGCAGTGGTCTAACTAGTGAATTGCCAAGTAAATATGAAAACAAATGTCAACTTGTCCTTAACATAAGCAACTTGTTCATGAACCTCGAAATCTTTTAGGAAATGGCGCCAGCATTTGTTCCCAGTATATGAGCAACAGTTGCCTTCTCTTCTGCTTTCCAATTCATTGCGGACTTCCTGTATATGCAAATTAAATAATTAAGCAAATGTATTAATTTAAAAACAAGAAATACATACATAGACATGCTTGAGAACATTACATGTGCCAGTGCATCAAAACCATAGGGTACCAATAGAGTTAATGTCTCTGGATGAGACATCCAAAATAAGCTATCAATTATATATTTCATCAAATATTCATCTGGAAATAATTTGAGCCTCATGTCTAGCTCTAAGTGTTTGATATGCTGTAGCGGCTGTGTTGGAGCTTGCCCAATTAGTTTGCTCCATAAATGTCCACGTAATTTGCCCACAAAAAACTCTGTCTTCCTCATTCAATGCAATGCAAAACAATTATTAGATGACTCGTTAGAATACATAGTATATGACGAAAAATAAAATAAGATGATCATATGTTAGAGAGTGTTCAATTGGTCATGTACCTCTTCACGAATGCACAAGGACAAGGTAATGCTGTTGCTAAAATTCTTAAGATGACTTCTCAATTTAAGGAACCAAGCTCTATTGATCTTCTCCATATTATATACCAATATAATCCTTGTCTTCAAGAACTTTGGAGTATCATTTGGAGCTAAAAATGGTTTAAATGTTGTACCTATATATTCGAAATAACATAAATTGGGAGCAGAAACTACACCAGTTCTTGAATATTCATACATCCGTGTGAAGAACAAGATCAAAGTTCTGAGAGATGGACTCGAAATTTTGACAGGCTTCCATGTTTCACAAGGACCTAGTAACAACGTTTCAAGATGAGGAAAATCTGAACAGAATTTTTTATGATCAAGACCAATAGGAAATTTCAAACAATCCAAGTGAAATTCCTGCAACATTCTACAAGCGCGAATATCCATGTTAACTGCAACTTGCTTGAGACTAGTGTAAACAAAATGGAACACTTGTAAATTTGGTGCAATAACTTGTATGTTGGTAATAGAATGATAAGTATTTAGCTTCACATAAAGCTTCTTCAAACTGTCTAATTTAGGTAATACGATAAAACTTAGCAAGTTGCAGTTCACTAAACTCAATTCTCTAATATAAGGGCACTTACTAATAAACTCGGATAGAGTTTCTCTAGATAACTTTACGCCATCCAATTTCAACTCTTGCAAAGAATCAAATTTTTCTTTACCATTGAAAATTTGTTCATTAAGGGCGCAACATGTTAGGTGAAGAACAGTAAGGCATGTGGACTGAAAAATACACGGCAATGAGAAGTACAAACCATTCCCAAATCTCAAATACACCTCATGGAAATTATTTTCGTCGATCAATTTCAATATATTGTAGATATTCTCAGGATGATTAAATTGAAGACGCAGGATCCGTTTCTCAGCTTTACTTAACCTAATTTTACAAGTCTCAAGAGAAGAACGGATCAAGTCCAAGAAGTTGTTATGTGATTTTTGTACGTTGGAAAGGGATGTACTTGGAAGATTTTCAAAGAAAAGAGATTCGTCAAAGTCGAAGGCAAAGTAGGACGGTGTGTTACGATGCCAATTCTTGGAAACAACGCAAACATGAACTAGGTCTTGACATTTAAGGTAGGAAAAAATCGAACGGAGAAGATGATTCGGCAATTGTAACGTTGGGTCCTCGGAATAATTACTAAGAAGAATTGTTGGTTTTTTGACGAGTTCTTCAACTGTTTGAGACATGCGGCTTAGCTCAGCCATGGCCGTGTGGGAACTGAAACTACATAAAACCCTAAAATAATTAAGCCCCTCTCACTTTTATGGAACTAGTAGTCGTACCCGCTATGCGCGGTTAATATTAATTTAATTAAATTGTGATCGGACTTATTTGAACATACTAGTCTTAGGATACGCGCTTTGCGCGTGCACCAATATCATGAGTATATAATTTTTTAAAAAATAGGTAACTTATATTAAATAATCCTTTTGATGTTATTGAACAAAAATTAACGAAAAAGATCTAAGCTCCTAAAAAATAAAATATTAATCTCATTTAGCTTGTTCAATAAATAAAGAAATTATGTCTTACATATGCGTTATTGTAATTTCTAAGAACATATGTGGATATCTTATAAACATCCTTGTTATTTTTGTTACCTAATACGAAAAACAAATAACAAGTTAAATATAACATAATATTTTGCTCTATTTTTTATTGTTTTAAATGTCAATGCTCTTCTCGTGAAAATAAATTTATGTACCTTAAAAGTTTTATTTAAAAAATAATTTTATTTATATGATGATTTAAAATTTTTTTGATTATTTTGCTAATTACTCCCTCCTTTATAGTGTATGTGAATCTTTTCATGTAACGACCTGACTTGTCGTTTTAAGAATTAACGTCTCGTTCTGTTACTTAAGGTCTCGAGCAGCTTCGTAATATGTATTATGACCCGCGGGTGTGGTCGAGTTTGATTTTCGGAAGATTCGAAAATAAATTGAAAGAACAATTCTTATTTAGAAGCTTAAATGGAAAGAGTTGACCGAAGAGTTGACTTTTGAGCAAACGACCCCGAAATAGAATTTTGATGATGTTAATAGTTTCGTATAGTGAGTTAGGACTTAGGAGTATGTCCAGATTTGGATTTGAAAGTCCGTAGGATAATTCGATGCATTTTGGCGAAAGTTAGAAAATAGACGATTTTCGAGACGATTTTCGAAAAGTTCAATCGAAGGTTGAATTTTTGATAATGAGGTCGGAATCCGATTATGGAAATTGGAATAGGTCCGTTATATCATTTATGACTTGTGTGCAAAATTTGAGGTCAGTCGGGCTTGTTTCGATAGGTTTTGGCATCGAATGTAGAAGTTGAATATTTTCATAATAGACTAAAGTTTCAAGTAAGTTCGCACAAGACCTAATTTTAAATGAGCATAACTCTCATGATACGAAGTTTTATATGATGTATTACCTATTAAATGAAAGATCTTTGAGTATAGTTTCTAACGCTTCAAACCGTTCGTCATTTGGACATTCCTACAAGACGTTATGACCAAATTACCAAAGGCTGGAAAAATACAATTTTGCGACCACTTCTACGATCGCAAAACTGCTTCTGCGACCGCAAACTGATTGCAGAATGGACCAGAACAGCCTAGTTCTGGGCACCGAATTTTGCGACCATTGTGCGGCCTGCATACCCATTCTGCGGTCCATTATGCGACCGCAGACCTGCTTTCGGAGGGTTAATCTTTCTATTTTCATAACCCGACTCCATTTTAATAAATAGCCTTTGGGGCTTATTTTGGGGTATTTTTCTAAGGGTTTTAGAAAGAGGTAGGAGCATTTTAGAGAGAGAAGGAGGAAACCTAGCATTCTAATCATCCAATCTTCAAGAATCAAGGAAGCTAATCATAAGATCTTCATCTAAGAGATAAGATTCAACCCCTAGTCTTTAAATTTCGAGTTTGGGGTAAAAGATTGGTGATTGGGAGTATGATTCTTGGGTGTAAGAGTATTATGTATATATGCTTGTACCAATAAGGTTTGTGGGAAGATTGTTGAGATCAAATAAGTAAAGATCGGATTGTGGAATGAAGAAAATCTTGTAGAAGAATCTTGTAACCAAATTTGCACACCTAGTGTTTGATAAAATGCTCAAATGAGCTGAAACCATGAAAATCTTCTTGATTATGGTTCACTTTTGTTATGTTTCTAAATAGATTGAAGTTTCTAGGATTTCCGGAACCTCGTAGTAATGTAAAGAAGGCTCAAAAAAGATTGGAGCCGTCCGGAGGTCAATTCACGTGAGAAAGCTATTTTAGAATATCGGCCTAAGTTCAAAAAGATAAGAATCTTGCCTAACCTTGAGTGAGGGAATTACCCCTTAGGCATCGAGTCTTATGTGCCATTTGTAAAATGTGAAAAGCCGTGCACGCGAGGTGACGAGTACGTACTCGGGCTTATATGTGAAAATTTTACTGAGCTAAAGTCTTGAGCATATTGTGTAGTAAATTGGATAATTGTTGGCATTTATTTAATCATCTATTTTCCATAACTCAATTCACATTTATTGAATTTGTTTTTATATGACGATTTGATGTGAATGTTACTTGTATATTTATGTGAATTTCGTGAGTTTGATGGTTTGATATTTCTTGGAATTTAATTTCATTATAGATTTTTCCTCTGCAAATAATAAATTAAATGAGCTTAAGAAGAGGTGTTTATATAATTATTGAGAATTTGGATTAATGAAAACGTTGCCCTATGCTGAGTAATTTCTATCTCTATTGATTATTTTTGAGGTCTTATATACATTGTGTGGAGCCTTCGGTTATTTGTTGTAAAATTAATTGATTTGTTATATCTTTGGAATTGGTTGTGGCCATTGAGTAAATTATATTATGAATTGATTTTGTTATGTTGTCGTGATAATATTCTGTGTAAATTGTTGCATTATTATTTTGAGGATATAAGGGTGGCATTTCACTGTTGATATTATGTGGGTATAAGGGTGGCATTTCACTGTTGTTATGTGTGTTGGGATATTGTCTGGACGGAGCGATAAGGGTGACTATAGGAGAGATAAGGGTGGCTATATGAGCGATAAGGGCAGCTATTGATATTGTCAGGACGGAGGGATAAGAGAGGCTATTATAGGAGTGATAAGGGTGGCTATTGTCAGGGATGATATGTGATAATGTGGAGTGATGCATTGGTGATTTTATTTGATGTTGTGATTTTTCTTGTGTTTATTTTTATACCTTGTGCAATTTGTCTTGTTATTGGTAAATTGATAATAGTCTGATTTATGTTGAAATTGGGAGCCTGTGGCTATTGCCAAGCGGTTGTGATAAAGAAATGTGGGCATGAGGTGCTATGAGTAAATAATGATGATATTGGCACGTGAATTGTTCGTGCAGTTGAAATATGAAATGCGGGCACGAAGTGCTGGGGAAAATATGATGGCTTTATTATTGGCACGTGAACTGTCCGTGAAGATGTGATATGAAAAATGGACACGAGGTGCCGGAAAAATATGATAATTTAATTATGGGCACGAAGTGCCATGAAAATATGAAAGTGGGTTGAGACCCATGTTTACGAAAAATATAAAAAGGGCTGAGACCCGTATTTTTATGATTATGAAATGAGGTGTCACATGGTGACTTTTAATTGAAAGAATTATATTCAAAATATTTATTTGGAAGGATTTTTATTCAAAAAGTAGTATTTGAAGGAATTGTATGTGAAAGATATTTATTTGAGAAAATTATATTTGAAAAAGATTTATTGAAAGAATTATATTTGAAAGATATTTATTTGAGGAAATTATAGTTGAAAGAGAGTTATTTGGAAGAATTATATGTGAAAGATATTTATTTGAAGAACTTGATTTAATTGAGTGTACTTGTATTTATTATTTGTTGAGCAATATTAATAGTGTTCTTGTTGCCATACCGGGCATATCACTTGTTGATTTGTGTTGCCCTTATTGTTATTTATTTTCTATTATTTTGTATACTATATTGCACAGATTATTAGACTAGTGAGTGTCTTGACTGTACCTTGTCTCTACTCCACTGAGGTTAGTCTTGATACTTACTGGGTACCGACTGTGGTGTACTGAGTCTTGTACTGTTATTTATTATTCAAACAATATTGAGTATTCAATACTCGAGATCATTTCATGTATTCAGTTAGAGTTCGTGACTCATTATTACCAATCTTGGGAGGTGGTTATATTTGTAATTATTTCCGCTGTTGGTAAAAAAAATATATATATGGCTTGAATTGTTATAAGATCGGCTTACCTAGTGTTATAGACTAAGTGCCATCACGACGCCTGTGGCGGGATTTTGGGTCGTGACAAGTTGGTATCAGAGCTCTAGGTTAATAGGTTCTACGAGTCACGAACGAGTCTAGTAGAGTCTTGCGGATCGGTACGGAGACGTTTGTACTTATCTTCGAGAGGCTACAGAACTGTTAGGAAATTTCCACTTCTTTCATTCTTGTCGTGCGGAATTTGTTGAATTTGGAATTTGAGCCTTTGCATCTCTATTCTCTCACAGATGGTGAGGACACGTGCTACCGGGTCAGCTGAGCAGGCATCTGCACATACTGCTATGGCCGCAAGAGGCCGGGGCCGAGGTAGAGGCCGAGGAAGGACACGTGTCACAGCTAGAACATCGGTTAGAGGAGCAGTTGAGGAGCCGCCAGTAGCTCCAGCTGGGGGACAGGTACCCGAAGCACTTGTATTTACCCCTGGGCTTCAGGAGATTTTAGCACAGTTCCTGAGTATGTTTGGTGCATTAACTCAGGCGGGATTGATCTCTGTTGCACCAAATATTTTGCAGATTGGGGAAGTAGCTCAGACTCCTACCACAATTCGTGAGCAGCTGGTTCACGTTGGTCTGGTTCCGGGTGTAGTACCAGTACAACTTGTTATTCTGGTTTGGCCTGAGGTCAAACCAGAGGCATCAGAAGAAGAACAAAAGAGACTTAAGAGGTTTAAGAGGTATAGTCCACCTACTTTCAGTGGCACAGCTACAGAGGATGGCCAAGAATTTCTAGAAAATTGTCATTGTATTCTCCACACCATGGGTATTGTGGAAGTGAGCGGAGTTGCCTTTACTATATTTCAACTGTCAGGCGCAGCGTATCAGTGGTGGAAAATCTATGAGGAAGGTAGACTAGCCTATGCAACACCACCAACTTGGGCTCAATTTTTGGAAATGTTCTTGAAAGAGTTTGTTCCCCAGACTCTCCGAGATGTGTGGCGCACAGAGTTTGAATGATTGCTTCAGGGCACTATGACAGTGTCAGAATATGCTATCAAGTTCAGTAAGTTAGCCCGTCATGCATCTACCTTGGTTCCTACAGTCAAAAAACGGGTCCGCAGATTCATTGAGGGGCTCGATTATGATATTAAAATATGCATGGCTCGAGAGTTGCAAACTGATACTCCATTTCAACAAGTAGTGGAGATTGCGAGGAAGATTGAGGGTGCTGTAGGCGAGGAAAAGGAGTCTAAGGAGGCCAAAAGGTCTCGAAGCTCTGGAGGGTTCAGTGGATTTTACTCTTCAGCTAGGACCTATTATAGCGGACGCTCGAGCAGTCGGCCAGCTCAGTCCGCACATCAGATTACTCGGAGTGCTCCGGTAAGTTTTTACAATGCTCCACCGGCACGGGATTCCTATAGTGATTATTCCAGTTATCCGGTACAGACTCAGTATGAGCAATTGCGACCTCAGAGGGGATGTTATGAGTGTGGTGACACTAGGCACATTATGAGAGATTGTCCCAGACTTGGGAGGGGTGAATTTTATAATAACACTCAGACTATGGGCCCCAGTGTAGTTACTACCCCACGTGCACAGCCAGTTAGGGGTGGAGGACTGACGAGTAGAGGGCGCCTAAGAGGTGGAGTGTCACAACCCAAATTATCCCTCTGTAAGGGGTCGTGATGGCACCTAGTCTTTACGACTAGGTAAGCCTAATATTGCGAAAAATATAAAGAAAACACAACATTTTTTAAAGATAAACAGCGTATTATAAATAGCCAAGAGTAGCACTACTCGGCATATACAAAATAGTTTCCCAAGACCCGGAATATCACTAAGTCACAAGCTGCTATAATCTATGTAGCTCTATACAAAAGTTTGAAGATAATAAAGGAAGTCTCTAGACGAGGGAGTAGAAGGGGACTCCGAAGATCTGCAGACGCAAGAAGAAGTACCTTGAAGTCTCCTAGAATCAGCAGCACACACTAACCCCAAGGCTGATAGCTTGTACCTGGATCTGCACACGAAAACATATGCAGGAAAGGGCATGAGTACACCACAATGGTACCCAGTAAGTGCCAAGCATAACCTCGGTCGAGTAGTGGCGAGGTCAGGTCAAGGCCCTACCGAAGTAAATAAAAATGAATTAAACACTAAAAGATATAAGTAGAATTTACGGTAACACAGTTAAAGAAATTCTAGAAACTTTAACAGTTAAGGGAGCCCTCGGCTCAAAACAAGGTAAACATAGTGGGAAATCTCTCGGGATACCGTCCCGTAGTTTCAAATGAATATACAGTACAGGGGGATTTCTCGAAATACGTCCTTAGTCCCAAAGTAAATATGCAGTGTTGGGGGATCTCCCGAAATACGTCCGTAGTCCCAAAGTAAATATGCATTGCAAGATGAAATGACAAGTATGGCATTAAGTTATACAGTTTATACTGGACACCTATAAGGCAAATAAGGACTTATCTAAACATGACGCACAGAATGTCAATTAGGCAGTTAAAATACGTAAGCATGCTTTTCTAGTCTAAACTACACAATTAAACATATTAGTACAACTTAATAAGAGAAGCAATTTATGATTTAAAAAGGTTAAACAGGATTTTTTCAATAAAGCCCGTGTACGTACTCGTCACCTCACGTACACGGCGCCCATACACCAAATAATATTAAGATATCCTAATGGGGAAGTCCCCAACACAAGGTTAGGCAAGCCACTTACTGCGAATCGCTCAAATCAACTCGATATCACGTTCTTTCCATGAGTATCCGACTCCAAATGGCCTAAATCTATTCAAAACAGTACAATACCATCAATACTTGCTAATGGGATGAATCCCACAAGAAAAACTACAAAAATTAGGCCAAAATCCAAAATTGGCTCAAACCTGGCCCCCGGGCCCACGTCTCGAAACCCGACAAAATTCACGAAACTAGAAACCTCATTCACTCACGAGTCTAACCATATCAAATTTACTAAAATCTGACACTAAATGGTCCTCCAATCCACAATTCAAACCTCCATTCCAATTTTCCACCTTAAATACACATTAACTAGGTGGAAAAATACATGGCAAGGCAAGATTATTGACCAAAAATAAGCACAAGGAACTTACCTCAAGAAATGCCTCGAAAATGCTCTCAAAAATCGCCCTAACCCGAGTTTGCAAAGCCAAAAATGATAAAAATCGCGAAGCCCTTCGGTTTTAATCACTGCCCAGATATTTTCGCACCTGCGGAACCTGGGCTCGCACCTACGGGTGCGCTTGTGTGGAAAACGTGTGCATCTGCACAACTCACTTGCCCTCTCTGCCTTCGCACCTGCGACGAAAGGGCCGCACCTGCGCGCTCACGCCTGCGGACATCCCTTCCGCTTCTACGCATCTTGCGCATTTGCAAACAGCCTTGCGCATTTGCGGGCATCGCAGATGCGGAACTTCCTCGCACCTGCGACCCCAGGCCGACTCTCAACTTCTCGCATCTGCGCTTCAATCTTCGCATATGCGGCTCGCGCTCTTAACCCCAAAATCACTTAACGAAGCTAACAGAGTCGACGGAAGTCCATTCCGGATCCGTCTTCACACAGTTACGACTACCGTCCAAACTCTAAGGCTTAAACTCACAACTAGGGACTAAGTGTCCCAAAACTCCCCGAATTCCATAATCAAACACTCCGGAAAATCCCAAAAGCAGAAACAAATATGGGGAAAGCAGATATTAGGGGATCGGGGCTCAAATTCTCAAAATGACCGGCCGAGTCATTACATCCTCCCCCTCTTAAAACAATCGTTCATCCTCGAACAAATATAAAGACATACTTGAAACTGAGAAAAGATGAGGGTTCTGGATGCGCATATCTTGCTCGGTCTCACAAGTCACCTCCTCGACCGGCTGACCCCTCCACAAGACCTTTACTGAAGCAATATTCTTTCACCTGAGCTTTCTGACATGCCTGTCCAAAATGGATATTGGCTCCTCAACATAAGATAGACATTTGTCCAACTGGACTGAGCTGAAATCCAATACATGAGTCGGATCACCGTGATACTTCCGGAGCATAGACACGTGGAATACCGGGTGAACTCCTGCTAGGCTGGGAGGCAAGGCAAGCTCATAAGCAACCTCCCCAACTCGCCGCAATATCTCAAAAGGACCAATGAACCTCGGGCTCATCTTGCCCTTCTTCCCAAACCTCATGACACCTTTCATATGCGATACCCAAAGCAAGACTCGCTCACCCACCATAAATGCCAAATCACGAACCTTACGGTATGCATAACTCTTCTGTCTGGACTGGGCTGTGCGAAGTCTCTCCTGAATCACCTTCACCTTATCCAGGGCATCCTGGACCAAATCTGTACCCAACAATTGGGCCTCGCCCGGCTCAAACCATCCCACAGGGGCCCGACACTGCCTACCATACAAAGCCTCATACGGTGCCATCTGAATGCTGGACTGATAACTGTTGTTGTAAGAGAACTCTGTAAGTGGCAAGTATTGATCCCATGACCCTCCGAACTCCATCACACAGGCACGGAGCATATCCTCAAGAATCTGAATCGTGCGCTCGCACTTCCCATCCATCTGAGGGTGAAAGGTTGTGCTCAGCTCTACCCTAGTACCCAACTCCTATTGTACGGCTCTCCAAAATCGAGATGTGAACTGTGTACCTCTGTCTGAAATGATGGATACTGGAATACCATGAAGGCGGAAAATCTCTCTGAAGAGTATGTAGTCAACACCGGAATGAAATGGGCTGACTTGGTCAGCCGATCCACGATCACCCAAATAGCATCGAACTTCCTCAAAGTCCGAGGAAGTCCAACCACAAAGTCCATGGTGATCCGCTCCCACTTCCACTCTGGGATCTCTAACCTCTGAAGTAATCCACCCGGTCTCTGATGCTCATATTTAACCTGCTGACAGTTGAGACACTTGGCCACAAACCCAACTATATCCTTTTTCATACTTCTCCACCAATAGTGCTGCCTCAAGTCCTGGTACATCTTCGCGGCACCCGGATGAATAGAGTACCGCGAGCTATGGGCCTCCTCAAGAATCAACTCCCGAAGCCCATCTACATTGGGCACACAGATCCAGCCCTACATCCCCATCACACCGCCATCACCAATAGTCACATCTCTAGCATCACCTCGCCGAACCCTGTCCTGAAGAACTAGAAGATGAGGATCATCATACTGGCACTTCTTGATACGGTCATAAAGAGAAGACTGAGCAACCACACAAGCTAATACCCGGCTAAGTTCTGAAATATCCAATCTCACGAACTAACTAGCTAAGGCCTGAACATCCAAGGCTAGGGGCCTCTCAGCTGCCGGAAGATATGCCAGGCTCCCCAAACTCTCTGCCCGGCGATTCAAGGCGTCGGCCACTACATTGTCCTTCCTCGGGTGGTATAATATAGTGATATCATAGTCTTTAAGTAGCTCCAACCACCTCCTCTGGCGCAAATTAAGGTCCTTCTTCCTGGACAAGTACTGCAAACTCCGGTGATCAGTGTAAATCTCACAGGGAACACCGTACAAATAATGGCACCAGATCTTCAAGGCGTGAACAATAGCTGCTAACTCGAGATCATGAACCGGATAATTCTTCTCATGCACCTTCAACTGTCTAGACGCATAGGCAATCACCCTACTGTCCTGCATCAATACCGCTCTGAGGCCAATCCTCGAGGCATCACAATAGACAGTGTAGGACCCCGAACCTGTAGGCAATACTAATACTAGGGTTGAAGTCAAAGCTGTCTTGAGCTTCTGAAAGCTCTGCTCACACTCCTCGGTCCACCTAAACGGAGCAACCTTCTGGGTCAACCTGGTCATAGGTGCTGCAATGGATGAAAATCCCTCCACAAAGCGATGGTAATATCCCGCCAAACCAAGGAAACTGCGGATCTCTATAGCTGATGATGGTCTAGGCCAACTCTGCACTGCCTCCATGTTCTTCGAATCTACCTTGATCCCATCACAAGACACTATGTGGCCCAAGAATGCCACTGAATCAAGCCAGAATTCACACTTAGAAAATTTTGCATATAACCTCTTCTCCCTCAAGGTCTGAAGCACGGTCCTCAGGTGCTGCTCATGATCATCCCGAGACCGGGAATATACCAGGATGTCGTTAATAAACACAATGATGAAGGAATCAAGATAAGACGGAATACACTGTGCATCAAATGCATAAAGGCTGCTGGTGCACTGGTCAGCCCAAATGACATGACAAGAAACCCATAGTGACCATATCTAATCCTGAAAGCAGTCTTCGAGATATCCGGCTCCCGAATCTTCAACTGATGATAGCCAGAACGCAAGTCAATCTTGGAAAATACCTTGGCACCATGTAACTGGTCAAATAAGTCATCAATACGAGGCAATGGGTACCTGTCCTTCACTGTAACCTTGTTCAACTGCCGATAATCAATACACATATGCATAGAACCATCCTTCTTTTTTACAAATAAGACTGGAGCACCCCAAGGTGACACACTGGGCCGAATGAAGCCCTTATCAAGCAACTCCTGCAATTGCTCCTTCAACTCCTTTAATTCAGGAGGAGCCATACGATATGGAGAAATAGAAATGGGCTGAGTGCCCGACAACAAATCAATGCCAAAATCAATATCTCTGTCGGGCGACATGCCCGGAAGATCAGCTGGAAACACATCTGGGAATTCCCTCACCACTGGAACTAACTCAACTGTAGGGGTATCAATACTGACATCTCTCACATAGGCCAAATACACATCACACCCCTTCTCAACCATTCGCTAAGCCTTAAGAAATGAAATGACCTTGCGGGGAGTATACTTTAAGGTACCTCTCCATTATAATCTCGGCAAACCTGGCATAGCCAGCGTCACGGTCTTAGCGTGATAATCAAGAATAGCATAATGGGGTGACAACCAGTCCATGCCGTAGATAACATCAAAATCTACCATACTGAGAAATAACAAATCGGCTCTGGTCTCAAAACCATCAAACACGACCGATATATGCGGTCCACAACGAGAGAATCTCCCACGGGAGTAGATACATAAATAAGGTAACTCAAAGAATCCCGAGATATCCGCAAATGTGGAGCAAAATAAGAAGACACATATGAGTACGTAAAGCCTTGGTCAAATAATACCGATGCATCCCTATGATAGACAGGGACGATACCTGTGATGACTGAATCTGAAGTAACGGCCTATGATCTGGCTGGAAGGGCATAGTACTTGGCCTGGCCTCCCCCTCTAGGGCGACCTTGACCTCCCCGACCTCCACCTCGAGATGGCCGAGCAGGTGGGGTAGCAGTTGGTGCTGGAAGAATGGCCAGAGGACCCGGTGGAGCACGTGGAGGCTGATAAGTCTGTGGAGGTGCACCCCTCCTGGCTCTGGGGAAATCTCTAACCAGGTGACGAGTGTCACCACACTTAAAACAACCTCTCGGAGGATGCGGCGACTGAGACTGACTCGGACCTGGCCTACTGGACTGGCCGGTAATAGCACCTTGAGTAGGAGGCATACTGGATACTGGCGGTGCATAATAGGGCTCCTGAGGTCCAGGAGGAGCTGGGACACCGCTGGCTGCTAGAAGAGCTAAATAAACAGGGCGACTCACAAAACCCCTAAATAATGACCAGTCTCTCGAGACCTCTTGGCCTCTCTCTCCTCTCTGTCCCGGGCGAACATGCCCTCCACTCTCTTGACAATGCTCACTGCATGCTGATAAGTGATGTCCATCTTCAACTCCCTGGCCATACTGGGCCAAATACTGGGGTGGAGTCCCTCAATGAAGCGACGAACCTTCTCTCTGACTGTAGCAACCAGAGCTGGTGCATGGTGAGCTAACCCACTGAAACAGACTGCATACTCCGACAAAATTCATAAAACCTTGACGCAACTGCTCAAACTCTGCGCGCCAAGCATCCCTGAGGCTCTAAGGAACATACTCACGTAAGAACATCTCTGAGAACTGAGTCTAAGTGAGTGAGGCTGCCGCGTCCGGACTACTCAGCTCATAGGCACGCCACCACTGATATACTGCTCCCCTCAGCTAGAAAGCGGTGAAAGAAACCCCACTCGTCTCCACAATGCCCATAGTGCGGAGAATACGATGACACTCCTTAAGAAAATCCAGAGCATCATCTGAAGCTAGTCCGCTAAAAGTAGGTGGGTGGTACGTCTTGTACCTCTCAAGTCTGAGCTGCTCTACCTCAGAAGCAGCTACCCTGATCTCATGTTGAACCGGAGCCACTGGGGGCATAGGAATATACTCTGGGGCCTAATCAACCTAAACCCTCTACTCAGGGGTGCGGGCTGCGGGAGTCTGTGCCCTTTCCCCGGCCTGAGATGTAGCGGGAGCTATCGAAAATAGTCCAGCCTGAGCCAGAGTGCTGAACATGCTCAAGAACTGAGCTAAAGTCTCCTAGAGGGCTGGAGTAGCAATAGGACTCTCCGACGCTGGCCCTCCAGCTGGAACTGCTGGGGGCTCCTCTAACGCAGCTCTCACAGGTGCTCGGGCTGCACCGAGTGGTCGTCCTCTACCCCGACCCTGGCCTCTGGCGGCTCTGGCAGGGGGCTCGGGTGCCTGATCATCGGTCCTCCCATTGCGGGTCCTCACCATCTGTGAGAAAGAATAGAATAGAATATTAGAATTTTTTTGGTGTCAATAACTCACACGACAAGGAAATCAAAGAAATATGATTGTTCTTAACAGATACATAGCCTCCCGAAGATAAGTACGGACGTCTCCGCACTGATTCGGGAGACTCTAATAAACCGGATTGCGACTAGCGACTCCTACGGACGTAGTGCTTTGATACCAACTTGTCACGGCCCAAATTATCCCTCCGTAAGGGGTCGTGATGGCACCTAGTCTTTACGACTAGGTAAGCCTAATATTGCGAAAAATATAAAAAAAATACAACATTTTTTAAAGATAAACAGCGTATTATAAATAGCCAAGAGTAGCACCACTCGGCATATGCAAAATAGTTTCCCAAGACCCGGAATATCACTAAGTCACAAGTTGCTATAATCTATGTAGCTCTATACAAAAGTTTGAAGATAATAAGGGAAGTCTCTAGACGAGGGAATAGAAGGGGACTCCGAAGATCTGTGAACGCAAGCAGAAGTACCTTGAAGTCTCCTAGAATTAGTAGCATGCACTAAACCAAAGGCTGATAGCTCGTACCTGGATCTGCACACGAAAACATGTGCAGGAAAGGGCATAAGTACACCAAAATGGTACCCAGTAAGTGCCAAGCCTAACCTCGGTCGAGTAGTGATGAGGTCGGGTCAAGGCCCTACCGAAGTAAAATAAAAATAAATTAAACAGTAAAAGATATAAGTAAAATTTACGGTAACACAGTTAAAGAAATTCTCGAAAATTTAACAGTTAAGGGAGCCCTCGGCCCAAAACAAAGTAAACACAGTGGAAAATCTCTCGGGATACCGTCCCGTAGTTTTAAATGAATATACAGTACAGGAGGATCTCCCGAAATACATCTGTAGTCCCAAAGTAAATATGCAGTGCTGGGGGATCTCCCGAAATACGTCCGTAGTCCCAAAGTAATTATGCAGTGCTGGGGGTTCTCCCAGAATACGTCCGTAGTCCCAAAGTAAATATGCAGTACAGGGGGATCTCCCGAAATACGCTCGTAGTCCCAAAGTAAATATGCAGTGCAAGATGAAATGACAGGTATGACATTGAGTTATATAGTTTATACTGGACACCTATAAGGAAAATAAGGACTTAGCTAAACATGACGCACAGAATGTCAATTAGGCAGTTAAAATACGTAAGCATGCTTTTCTAGTCTAAACTACACAATTAAACTATTAGTACAACTTAATAAGAGAAGTAATTTATGATTTAAAAAGTTTAAACAGGATTTTTGCAATAATATCCCGTGTACGTACTCGTCACCTCACGTACACGGTGCCCATACACCAAATAATATCAAGATATCCTAAAGGGGAAGTCCCCAACACAAGGTTAGGCAAGCTATTTACCTCGAACCGCTCAAATCAACTCGATATCACGTTCTTGCCACGAGTATCCGACTCCAAATGGCCCAAATCTATTCAAAACAGTACAATATCATCAATACGCGCTAATGGGATGAATCCCACAAGAAAAACTATAAACATTAGGCCAAAACCCGAAATTGGCTCAAACCCGGCTCCCGGGCCCACGTCTCAAAACCCGACAAAATTCACGAAACTAGAAACCTCATTCACTCACGAGTCTAACCATATCAAATTTACTAAAATCCGACACTAAATGGTCCTCCAATCCACAATTCAAACCTCCAAATCTCTAGCCTCCAACTTCCAATTTTTCACCTTAAATACACATTAACTAGGTGAAAAAATACATGGCAAGGCAAGATTATTGACTAAAAATAAGCACAAGGAACTTACCTCAAGAAATGCCTCGAAAATGCTCTCAAAAATCGCCCTAACTCGAGTTTGCAAAGCCAAAAATGATAAAAATCGCGAAGCCCTTCGGTTTTAATCACTGCCCAGATATTTCCGCACCTGCAGAACCTGGGCTCGTACCTACGGGTGCGCTTGTGCGGAAAACGTGCGCAACTGCACAACTCACTTGCCCCCTCTGCCATCACACCTGCGACGAAAGGACCGCACTTGCGCGCTCGTGCCTGCGGACATCCCTTCCGCTTTTACGCATCTTGAGCATTTGCGGGCATCGCAGATGCGGAACTTCCTCGCACCTGCGACCCCAGGCCAACTCTCGACTTCTCGCATCTGCGCTTCAATCTCCGCATGTGCGGCTCGCTCTCCTAATCCCAAAATCACTCAACGAAGCTAACGGAGTCGATGGAAGTCCATTCCGGATCCGTCTTCACATAATTCCGACTACCGTCCAAACTCTAAGGCTTAAACTCACAACTAGAGACTAAGTGTCCCAAAACTCCCCAAATTCTATAACCAAACACTTCGGCAAATCCTAAAAGCAGAAACAAATATGGGGAAAGCAGATATTAGGGGATCGGGGCTCAAATTCTCAAAACGACCGGTCGGGTCGTTACATGGAGGCCCGACCCGTTGATATAATCGCTATGATTTGGCTGAGGCCGATACACCAGATGGTGTCGTTACAGGTACGATCCCGATTTGTTATAAAAGAATATTTTTCCTTAATTTGATTCGGATCTGAATATTGAGGTGAGTCCTCCTATTATGCTCCGCTTATGGGTGAGCTTCATAATTTTGTGACCCTCTTATATGTTTATCCCTGTTGGGAGATTTGAAGATGTGAGCCCGTATCTGTCATTTTTATTTTTGGGCACCATTGAGGGCTATAAGTCCAAAAGTAATTTTTATTATTCATTACAGTGGGTTTGATGTGTTTCGAAATAATTGATTCCAATTTTATGAATTATATGCCCTACCAGTATGAGGGTTCATTATGCGTTATGAAAAATGTTTAAGAAATTTATTGAAAAGAAGAAAGAAAGGAAATTGAAATTTCAGTTGGCACAATTTGCAAAATACTTGTGATTCTGAGTTGAGAACGAGATCCTCGCATTTTTATATGATGTGAAATATTAAAATCGGGCTACAAGCCACAGTGGAAGTTATATAAGGACCAGGTCCTTGTGGTGAAATATTTATGAGTTTAAATTCTCCCTTTGTGAAGTTTAATTTGTACTATAGTACTAATGGGGAGTTATGCCTGATAGGCTTATGTGATAATTCTTTTACGTGTTTCTGCACCATAATTGTGATGTAATTATTGAGTTTTAACCTACGAGGTGAGTGCCCAGGTGGCGTTAAATGTGACTCGTTAAGTCGGGTAAATAGTTATGAGGTTTTCATGCCTCACATTTTACTGTCAGTGTTGTGAAAATTTGAAACGAGGTTTTGGTTAATATAAAGTTAATTGGCGATGTTGTAATCGATTATGAACAACTATTAAGACCAGAGATGTGGTGATGGGCATACATATGATGTGTTTCATGTACTGATATCATTATGATAATGTAGTGCTTGTAATGCTGAGATTAGTGTTATTGATATATACATTGTGGTGCTTTGTGGGGCTGTGAATGTGTTGTTAAGAGTTATTTTAGTGTTGCTCTGGCAGGTGGATAGGCCCAATTACAGGGGAGACTCTGCCGAATTTTCTGAAAAATTTGGGAGTTAGTAAAATTTGAGGGATTGAGACGTGTGAAAGAAGAGATAAGTTATGTTATGTGTTTGAGGGCGGACTCTACTACTCATTCAAGGGAGAATGATCCTAACTGGGGGGGGGGGGGAATGTAACAACCCAGAAAAATTTCGAAGTACTTCAACACTATCAAAAAAATTGATGTGTGCGTAGGCACGAGTTGCTATAGCCAGTTGGGACTAATACCGTGCGTTGATGTGAAAATTAGGCATTTTGAAAATGTTTGGAGTGTAAGAAATTGGTTTTAAAATTTATAAGTATGGATAAAAGAAATAATCTCAATTGAGATAGTGTTATCGGATCCATGTTAAATTTCGGAACGTAGAATCACTCACGAGTATGTTCGTAAGAATACACTCAGTAATTTAATGTCCTCAGAAAGATTCTTGGCACGTTCGAGGATGAACGTATGTTTAAGAGGTGGAGAATGTAACGACCCGACTTATCATTTTAAGAACTAATGCCCCATTATGTGACTTAAGGTCTCGAGCAGCTTCGTAATATGTATTATGACCCGCGGGTGTGGTCGAGTTTGATTTTCGGAAGATTCGGAAATAAATTGAAAGAACAATTCTTATTTAGAAGCTTAAATGGAAAGAGTTGAACGGAGAGTTGACTTTTGAGCAAACGACCCCGGATTGGAATTTGGATGATGTCAATAGCTTCGTATGGTAATTTCGGACTTAGGAGTATGTCCGGATTTGGATTTGAAAGTCCGTAGGGCAATTCGACACATTTTGGCGAAAGTTGGAAAATAGACGATTTTCGAAAAGTTCGATCGAAGGTTGAATTTTTGATAACGAGGTCGGAATCCGATTATGGAAATTGGAATAGGTCTGTTATGTCATTTATGACTTGTGTGCAAAATTTGAGGTCAATCGGACTTGATTCGATAAGTTTCGGCATCAAATGTAGAAGTTGGAAATTTCATAATACACTAAAGTTTCAAGTGAGTTCGCACAAGACCTAACTTCAAATGAGTATAAATCTCATTATACAAAGTTCTATATGGTGTATTACCTATAAAATGAAAGATCCTTGAGTCTAGTTTCTAATGCATCAAACCGTTTATCATTTGGACATTCCTACAAGAAGTTATGACCAAATTACCAAAGGCTAGAAATATTCGATTTTGCGACCAATTCTGCGATCGCAGAATAGTTATGCGATCGTGAAACTGCTTCTGCGACCGCAAACTGGTCACATAATGGACCAAACAGCCCAGTTCTTGGCACAAAATTTTGCGATCATTGTGCGGCCCGCATACCCATTCTGCGGTCTATTATGCAACTGCAGACCTGCTTTCGGAGGGTTAATCTTTCTATTTTCATAACCCGACCCCATTTTAATAAATAGCCTTTGGGGCTTATTTTGAGGTGTTTTCTGAGGGTTTTAGAGAGAGAGGCAAGAGCATTTTAGAGAGAGAAGGAGGGAACCTAGCATTCTAATCATCCAATCTTTAAAAATCAAGGAAGTTAATCACAAAATCTTCATCTAAGAGGTAAGATTCAACCCCTAGTCTTCAAATTTCGAGTTTGGATAAAAGATTGATGATTTGGAGTATGATTCTTGGGTGTAAGAGTATTATATATATGCTTGTACCAATAAAGTTTGTGGGAAGATTTTTGAGATCTAATAAGTAAAGATTGGATTGTGGAATAAAAGAAATCTTATAGAAGAACCTTGTAACCAAATTTGCACACCTAGTGTTTGATAAAATGCTCAAATGAGCTGAAACCATAAAAATCTTCCTGATTATGGTTCACTTTTGTTATGTTTCTAAATATATTGAAGTTGCTAGGATTTTCGGAACCTTGTAGTAATGTAAGGAAGGCTCAAGAAAGATTGGAGCCGTCCGGAGGTCAATTCACGTGAGAAAGCTATTTTGGAATATCGGCCTAAGTTCAAAAAGGTAAGTATCTTGTCTAACCTTGAGTGGGGGAATTATCCCTTAGGCATCGAGTCTTATGTGCCATTTGTGAAATGTGAAAAGCCATGTACATAAGGTGACGAGTATGTACTCGGGCTTATATGTGAAATATTTACTGAGTTAAAGTCTTGAGCATATTGTGTAGTAAATTGGATAATTGTTGGCATTTATTTAATCATCTATTTGCCATACCTCAATTCGCATTTATTGAATTTGTTTTTATATGACGATTTGATGTGAAGGTTACTTGTATATTTATGTGAATTCCGTGAGTTTGATGGTTTGATATTTTTTGGAATTTAATTTCATTATGGATTTTTTCTCTACAAATAATAAATTAAATGAGCTTAAGAAAAGGTGTTTATATAATTATTGAGAATTTGGATTAATGAAGGCGTTGCCCTATGCTGAGTAATTTCTATCTCTGTTGATTGTTTTTGAGGTCTTATATACATTGTGTGGAGCCTTCGGCTATTTGTTGTGAAATTAATTGATTTGTTATATCTTTGGAATTGGTTGTGGCCATTGGGCAAATTGTGTTATGAATTGATTTTGGTATGTTGTCGTGATAATATTCTGTATAAATTGTTGAGTTATTATTTTGAGAATATAAGGGTGGCATTTCACTGTTGATATTATGTGGGTATAAGGGTGGCATTTCACTGTTGTTATGTGTGTTGGGATATTGTCAGGGTGGAGCAATAAGGGTGGCTATAGGAGAGATAAGAGTGGCTATTTTCATGGATGATATATGATGATGTGGAGTGATGTATTGATGATTTTATTTGATGTTGTGATTTTCCTTGTATTTATTTTTAGACCTTGTGCAATTTATCTTGTTATTGGTAAGTTGATAATAGTCTGATTTATGTTGAAATTGGGAGCATGTGGCTATTGCTAGGTGGTTGTGATAAAGAAATGTGGGCACGAGGTGCCGTGAGTAAATAATGATGATATTGGCTCATGAATTATCCGTGCAGTTGAGATATGAAACGTGGGCACGAATTGCCGGGAAAAATATGATGGCTTTATTATTGGCACATGAACTGTCCGTGCAGATATGATCTAAAAAATGGGCACGAGGTGTAGGAAAAATATAATGATTTAATTATGGGCACGAAGTGCCGTGAAAATATAAAAGTGGGATGAGACCCGTATTTTTATGATTATGAAATGAGGTGTCACATGGTGACTTTTAATTGAAAGAATTATATTCAAAATATTTATTTGGAAGAATTTTTATTCAAAAAGTAGTATTTGAAGGAATTGTATGTGAACGATATTTATTTGAGAAATTTATATTTGAAAAGGTTTTATCGAAAGAATTATATTTGAAAGATATTTATTTGAGAAAATTATATTTGAAAGAGAGTTATATAGAAGAATTATATGTGAAAGATATTTATTTGAAGAACTTGATTTAGTTGAGTGTACTTGTATTTATTATTTGTTGAGCAATATTAATAGTGTTCTTGTTGCCATATCGGGCATATCACTGGTTGATTTGTGTTGCCCTTATTGTTATTTATTTCTTATTATTTTGTATACTATATTGCACAGGTTATTAGACTAGTGAGTGTCTTGACTGTACCTCATCTCTACTCCATTGAGGTTAGTCTTGATACTTACTGGGTACCGACTGTGGTGTACTCATACTATACTTCTGCATATTTTTGTGCAGAGCCAGGTATTGGGGATATTGGACATGAACAGAGTTAGAGTGGGATCGCAAGAATTCAAGGTAGAGCTGCTTGGTCGTCGCAGTTCCTTGGAGTCTTTCTCTTTTATTGTACTGTTATTTATTATTCAAACAATATTGAGTATTCGATCCTCGAGATCATTTCATGTATTCAGTTAGAGTTCGTGACTCAATATTACCAGTCTTGGGAGGTTGTTATATTTGTAATTATTTCCGCTGTTGGTAAAACAAAATGGCTTGAATTGTTATAAAATCAGCTTACCTAGTCTTACAGACTAAGTGCCATCACGACGCCTGTGGCGGGATTTTGAGTTGTGACATTTCGTTGTTCAAGAGTTAATTTGACTAACCTCTGATGTTTTAAATTTAAAACTTAGATATTCAAAAACTATACGAGAAATACTGTGAAGCTGCAATTTTTTCATGTCAATATGATAAAAAAATATTTAAAAATTTTGGTCAAAATTTATATAATTTGAATCTCGAAATACTAAAAGGTATTATATAAACTGAATCTGAAGGAGTAATTAATTCAAAGTCTTAATTACTTGTTCTCAATATTAAAAAAATAATTTTATTTTTTCCAGGGGTTTAGTACTTTTACAATAATATAAAAATATAATAATTTTTGAACTTCTTCCATACTCGAATAATATTTTCTTTTTATTATTTTTTGTATAATATTTAAAATCTACGTGTATCCTATCTTGATGAATAAAATATTATATTAAACATTATATTTGATATATAAACTAAAAGCTTAAACTCTTGAAATTGAAGAATATTGATTATGCTTCCTTTTTAGTTTCAGCAAAAATATATAGCCTTTAAAATTTTTAGAATTTTTCTGGAAAAAAAAACTTCAGTGTTTATTTTTGATTTAGTGGTTTTTCTTTTTTCGTTTACCTTTTTTTTTTGGAGTATTCATTTTTAACTTTGTTTGCTCTAAGTTTTTCTGTCTAGCATCATTCTCATCTTTGTCTATTCATATTATCTCATGGGTAAGATGATTGAAACAATAGCCATTTTTAATTATTGAAAAACAACTTGCATGATTGATATGTACCTCGAATCGTTGAGATTGCAGTCTCTACAATATTAGTTTCCTATTTTTGAGTTAGTTGTGTTGCTAAAATTAATCGTTATATTTCTTTAATGAAGACCAAAGAATCTTATCCCTAAAAGGAGTCCTTAGTGGTTAAAAAAGGAGTCTAAGTGTCAAAAGTTTTTTTGCTTAAACTTTTCCAAACATTTTTTTCTGTTAATAGATTTGTTATGTTACATCATTAATTAATGAAGGATTTGTGCAAGGTATTTAATATTAAGACTTTGTGTACATATCTCAAATAAGGAAGGATTTAATGTATTAATTTAGTTTATTTAAAACTCCTAAATATTAGGGAGAAAACTTAAAATGATAATTTTGTCTAATATAAAATTTATTTTTAAGTGGCAAAAAAGACGAACAACATTTCGTTAAGGGCCTTTGTGCTTTTAATATAGTATATAGATTATATCGTATTGATTTAATAAATTTCAATTGTCATCTTATTTGTCAATATGATATACACAATAATAAAATCTCTATTAAATCAAAGGGACTTATATAGTCATTGAATAACTTTTTTGTTCCATATTTTCTTTATTCTATTATCCAATGTTTAGTATTTTTGCATTATTAATAGAAATTTTTATTAACAAATTACTTTGTTTAAAATTTTTGTCTGCTCGCTTTCTTTTTGTAATATAAGAGAAGATATATATTTTATTAATGTTGAAATATTTTTTATTTTAAATTTTGTTCTGTTGTTGTCAATAATATTATCTGAATTATAATTAATAAAATCTCTATTAAATTAAAGGGACTTATATAGTTAATTAGTTATTTTTTGTTATGTATTTTTCCTTATTATATTATTTAATATTTAATATAATTGCATTGTTAGTAGAAATGTTTATTAGCATATTACTTTGTTTAATGTTTTTGTCTACTACCTTGTTTTTTGTAATATAACAGAAGATATATATTTTATTACTCTTGAAATATTTTTTTATTTTAAATTTTATTCTAATGTTCTCAATAATATTGTCTGAATTTTAATGAATAAAATATCTATTAAATTAAAGAGACTTGTATAGTCATTGAATAACTTTTTTATTCTATATTTTTCTTTATTATACTTATCCAAATATTTAGGTTTTTTATATTGTTAATAAAAATTTTTATTAGCATATTACTTTGTTTAATATTTTTTTCTACTACTTTCGTTTTGTAATATAATAGAAGATATATATTTTATTACTCTTGAAATATTTTTTATTTTAGATTTTATCCTATTGTTCTCAATAATATTATCTGAATTTTAATGAATAAAATATCTATTAGATTAAAAAGAGTTGTATAGTCATTGAGTAGCTTTTTCGTTCTGTATTTTCTTTATTATATTATCCAATATTTAGTATTATTGCATTGCATATAGAAACTTTTATTAGCATATTACTTCGTTTAATATTTTTTTCTACTACTTTTTTTTTATAATAAAATAGAAGATATATATTTTATTACTCTTGATTTTTTTTAAAAAAAATTTTATCCTATTTTTCTCAATAAAATTATCTGAATTTTAATGAATAAAATTTTGATTGAATTAAAGAGACTTATATAGGCATCGAATAACTTTTTTGTTTTGTATTTGTTTTATTATATTATCCAATATTTAGTATTATTGCATTGTTAATAGAAACTTTTATTAGCATATTACTTTATATAAATATTTGTATGCTACTTTATTTTTATAACATAATAGAAGATATATATTTATATATTTTATACTATTATTCTCAATAATATTTTCTGAATAAATAAACTTTATACTTTTGAAAAGAAAAACGAAAATTATTAAAAAAACAAAGAAATTTTGAATTGGTAGTTTTTTATTTTTTGTAATTTTAGTTTTTTATTTTAAAATAATTTAAAAACTCCAACTTTAAACTACTCACCAATTTGAACGGATAATATTTTTTAACTTTTGTTTTTTATTATAAAATATTTTATTTTATTATTTTAAAGATATTTAAATTCAAAAACAATGACTAATAACTAGTTATTAACTAAATAACTAATTATTAACTACTTATGCCATGTGGCTTTTTTCTAGGCTGCCACTTGGCTTAAGGAGAGGACTTTTTCGCTACTTTTAATAATATATAGATAATATATAGATTATTTACTAAGTTCGATTTTAATTATCACTTTAGCTCTTTTTAACGCTAATTAAGAAAATAACAAAATACAAGGTATAGTTTACTAAGTTACCCTTATTAAATGCCTTTTGAGAATTGATTAATATTACGGGTATAGTTTATAATAAATTAATAAATTTAGCCTTAAATTTCTGAAATGGTAATCATTTTTTAGATAATTTTTTTGAGATGAAGTGATTGTTAATTTGGAACCCGAGGGAGTATTACGTTTGGGTTCTTTATGGGGCAGTTCCGTCTTCTCATTTTCCCCTATGTTCGGTGAGAATTTATCATATGCCGCACATAACTCACAAGGTTATGTGAGACTCTTTTCTTTTGACAAATAACCTTTTGTGGGTTCTGCTCACATTCGCGAAACATCATCTCTATTTCTAATATTTTCCCTAATTCTTTTCAAATTCAACTAGTACTTGAAAAAAGAAAAAGTTGGGCTAGAATATTTATTCATCGTAACGTGCATTTTCTGCTAATATGACCGAAAGGTAAAATAAAAACGTTCTTGTTAATAATTGACTACATTTTCTTCCACCAATAATTGACTGCAACTGTAGCCAAACTTGGATTCGAAAAGTTCTGTCTGCCTAATTTTTTACCAACTAGTTTTAGGGTACGCGTTTTGCGCGTGTACCTGTCACGACCCAATTTCACTTTTAGTTCGTGATGGCGCCCAACATTACAGCTAGGCAACCCAACAATAAATTAAATATATAATAATTATTTTCAGAATGATTTTCTAAGTAATTTTATTCTTTTACTAGCAACATTAACGAGAATAGAAAAGATACCGATTAATGTAAATTCAAGAAAAAGATACCAATTTTCAAATTCTACTAATGTGTGTGCCAAGACCTAGTGTCACAGGTGTATGAGCATCTAGTAGATTATACAAAACTCCAAATACTGTCTGAAATAAAATAGACAAAATGTAAATACAAGAAAAGACACTGTTAGTTGCAGAACGGCTTAGAAAGGCAGCTCACCACTACGCATCTGGATACCGTGAGTGTAAGATGATAGGTCATCCACTAGTACTTGCCTCGGGTCCTGCACAAAAAGTGTAGCAAGTGTAGTATGAGTACGTAAACAACGTCTACCCAATAAGTATCAAGCCTAATCTCGAAGTGGTAGAGACGAGATGGTCGACTTTGACACTCACTAAGGGTCAACAATAATAAATAGAATAAAATAGAATTTATTTAAATCAGCACGATTCACATAGTTAACAATAATTGTATTAAATCAACAGAAATAATTAAATTCTTTCAATTTCAACAACTTCCAAACTATTAATTAAATTCACAAGTTGCAAATAAAAAATATTGAGACATTGTGTATTTATTATTATTATTAGGCACGATTTCTGCCGAGGTCGTACGACCCGTTCCAGAGTGTCGTGTACACTGCCGAGGGACGTGCAGCGTGATCCATAGATGCATTTATCCTGCCGCGGCGTTCGGCCCGCTCCATAAGAATGGAGGACATTTTCTTATGTACCTCCAGAAGGAGAGTATATTTATAATAAGATAAATTCGGGAGGAATGAACAATGTCTTTTAACAATTAATTAATTTAAAAATAAAATTAAGCATATGAGATTTTTATCTTTTAATATTTTTATCTAACAATTCACAATATATATATATATATATATATATATATATATATATATATATATATATATATATATGTGTGTGTGTGTGTGTGTGTGTGATAGGTCGGCATGATACTTCTGAAGCATAGATACATGAAAAACCGGATGAACTCCTGATAGACTGGGAGGCAAAGCAAGCTCTTAAGCAACCTCCCCAACTTGTCTCAACACCTCAAATGGGGCTATAAACCTTGGGCTCAATTTCCCCTTTTCCCCAAATCTCATGATTCCCTTCTTCGGTGAAACCTTCAAGAGAACTTTTTCACCCATCATAAAGGATAAATCACGTGCTTTCTGATCTACGTAACTCTTCTGTCTGGACTGCGCTGTACGAAGTCGCTCCTGAATCAACTTTACCTTTTTCAAGGCATCTTTCACCAAATCAGTACCATATAATTTAGCCGTACTGGGCTCAAACCATCGGTTGGGCGAACGACATCGCCGACCATATAAAGCCTCAAATGGAGCCATCTCAATGCTGGATTGGTAACTGTTATTATAAGCAAACTCGGCCAAAGGCAAGAAACGATCCCACTGACCTACAAAGTCAATCACACATGCCTTGAGCATATCCTCCAAAATCTGAATTGTCCGCTCTAATTGCCCGTCGGTCTGCAGATGGAGGGCTGTGCTGAGCTCTATGCGAGTCCCTAATTCACTATGTACTGCTCTCCAGAAATGTGAAGTAAACTGAGGGCCTCTATCTGATATGATAGAAATTGGCACACCGTGTAACCGAACTTTCTCCTGAATATAAATATGGGCCAACATCTCTGAAGTATACGTAGTCACAACTGGAATGAAATGTGCCGACTTGGTCAACCTGTCAACAATAACCCAAACTGCATCAAACTTCCACAAGGTCTGCGACAACCTAACTACAAAGTCTATAGTGATGCGTTTCCATTTCCACTCTGGTATAGTCATCTGCTGAAGTAGGCTACCTAGCCTCTGGTGCTCATATTTAACTTGCTAGCAATTCAGACACCTAGCTACATACTCAACTATGTCCTTTTTCATTCGCCTCCACCAATAATGCTGCCTCAAATCACGATACATCTTCGTAGCACCTGGATGAATAGAATACCGAGAACTGTGTGCTTCCTCTAGGATCTTTTTCTTCAGTACATCCACATTAGGAATACATAGACGATCCTGGAGTCGCAGAACACCATCCGCGCCAATAGTAACTTCCTTGGCACCACCCCGTAGTACTGTTTCTCGAAGAACCATTAAGTGTGGATCATCATACTGGCTAGTCTTGATCTTCTCAAATAGTGAATACTGAGCTATAAAACATGCAAGAACTCGGTTGGGCTCTGAAATATCCAGCCGCACAAGTCTGTTGGCCAAGGACTGAATATATAAAGCCAATGGCCTCTCCTTTGCTGAAATGAAAGCCAAACTACCCATACTCTCCGCCTTTCTACTCAAGGCGTCTGCAACCACATTTGCTTTGCCCAGATGATACAAGATAGTAATATCATAATCTTTTAGTAACTCAAGCCATCTGTGCTGTCTCAAATTCAGGTCCCTCTACTTGAACAAATGCTACAATTGCAATGATCAGTGTAAACATCACAAGACATCCCATAAAGATAATACCTCCAAATCTTTAGAGCGTGAACAATCGCAGCTAACTCCAAATCATGTACTGGATAATTCTTCTCATGGGGGTTCAATTGATGTGAAGCATATGCAATAACTCGCCCTTCCTGTATCAATACACAACCCAAGCCAACGCGTGAAGCATCGCAAAACACTGTATACATCCTCGAACCATAAGGCAACACTAACACTGGTTCTGTAGTCAATGCTGTCTTGAGCTTCTGAAAGCTCGCCTCACAATCATCGGGCCATTGGAACGGAGCACCCTTCTAGGTTAATTTAGTCAAAGGCGCTGCAATAGATGAAAGCCCTTCCACGAACCGACGATAATAACCTGCTAAACCCAGAAAACTCCTGATCTCAGTCGCCGAAGTGGGACGATGCCAGTTCTGAACTGCCTCATTCTTTTTGGGATCAATCTTAATACCCTCGCCCGATAAAATATGCCCCAAAAATGCTACAGACTCTAGCCAGAAACTCACATTTGAAAAACTTAGCATATAGTTTTTGTTCCCGCAATGTCTGAAGCACTACTCTCATATCCTGCTCATGTTCCTCCTTACTGCGCGGTAGATCAAAATGTCATTAATGAAGACAATGACAAACGAATCAATATATGGCCTGAATACCCTGTTCATCAGATCCATAAATGCTGCTGGGGCGTTAGTTAAACCGAAGGACATCACCAGAAACTCATAATGGCCATATCTAGTCCGGAAAGCAGTCTTCGAAACATCCGAATCTCGAATCTTCAACTGATGGTACCTCGACCTCAAGTTGATCTTGGAAAATACCCCAGCACCCTACAACTGGTCAAATATATCATCAATACGCGGAAACGGGTACTTGTTCTTAATAGTGACTTTGTTCAATTATCGATAATTGATACACATCCGCATAGTACCATCCTTCTTCTTCACAAATAATACCGGTGCACCCCAAGGCGATACACTCGGTCTGACGAACCCTTTGGCTAGTAACTTCTCAAGCTGTTCTTTCAATTTTTTCAGTTCTTTCGGAGCCATGCGATACGGTGGGATAGATATAGGCTGGGTATCTGGAGCCAAGTCAATACAGAAATCAATATCGTGATCAAGTGGCATGCCTGGAAGATCTGAAGGAAATACATCGGAGAACTCCCGAACTACAGGCACTGAATTAATAGTCGGAGTCTCTACGGTAGTATCCCGAACATAAGCTAGATAAGCTAAACAACCCTTCTCAACCATATGTTGAGCCTTCATAAAAGAAATAACTGAATTAAATGAACTAACATACCAACCCTTCCACTCTAACCTAGGAAATTCTGGAATAGCCAAGGTAACAGTTTTGGCATGGCAATCTATAATAACATGATATGGAGATAACCAGTCCATGCCCAGGATAATTTCAAAATCGGTCATCTCAAGCAATAGGAGATCTGCTCTAGTTTCATAATCACAGAATGTAATAATACAGGACCGGTAGATCCGGTTCACAACAACAGAATCGCCCACAGGAGTGGACACATAAACATGAGTACTCAAGGACTCATGAGAAACACCTAGGAATGAAGCAAATAGAGATGAAACATATGAATACGTAGATCTTGGATCAAATAATACTGAGGCATCTTTACCGCAGACAGAAATAATACCTGTAATCATGGCATCTGAGGCCTCTGCATCTGGTCTGGCTGGGAAAGCATAGAACCAAGCTGGAGCGCCAACTGTCTGGCCTCCACCTCTAGGACGACCCCTACCCACCTGTCCTCCACCTCTTGGTGAGCAACTGGTCCGGTAATCATAGGCTTCTGACCTTGTTGCACTAGTTTACCCTGAAGCCTGGGGCAAAATCTCCGCATGTGACTGAGATCCCTGCACTGGTAACAACTCTTAGGTGCAATGGGCTGCTGAATAAGAATCTGGCCCTGGTGACCTAAATACCCACTAGAAGAACCCTGAATAGTCGGTGAAGAATAAGAACTTTCTGGCATAGCACTGAAATAAGGTCGCACTGGAGGACCCCGAAGAGGTGGTGGTGCTGGATATGGGGGCCTGTTGGACTTCCCTCTCACAAACTGACCTCTTCCCCCAAACGGAGCACCTTTAAACTCTCCAGAATACCTAAATCACTTATCTCTCATAACCGGCTCTCGGCTACGCTGACGCACACCCTCAATCCTCCGGGCTATCTCCATGACTAGCTCATAAGAAGTACCCATCTCAACCTCTCGAGCCACAGTGGCCTGAATGACAGTATGTAAACCCGCAATAAACCTTCGCACTCTCTCCACCTCAGTAGGTAGTATCATAAGTGCATGGCGAGATAACTTAGAGAACCTCAGCTTGTAATCGGTCACTAACATTTGACCCTGCTGGAGCTGCTCAAACTGAAACCGCAATTCTTCCCTCTGGGAGGGTGGAATATACTTGTCCAGGAAGATACGGGTGAACCTGTCCTAAGTCATGGAAGGAGAATCTATTGGTCTGCCAAGAATATAAGACTTCCACAATTTACAGGCTCTACCCTCTAGCTGAAAAGTAGCAAAGTCTACCCCATGAGACTCCAATATCCTCATGTTGTGCAGTCTGTCCCTGAACCGATCAATAAAGTCCCGGGGATCCTCATATCGCTCACCCCCAAAGACAGGAGGATGTAGTCTAGTTCATCTGTCCAATAGTTTCTGTGGATCAGCTGTTGCAGCTGGCCTGGGCTCAGGTATAGCTGCTACCACTGGCTGGGCTCCACCCATAGGTAGTGCACCCTAGGTCTGATATACAACAGTTGCATGCCCATGAGCCTGTGCGGTCGGAGTCTGTGCTCCCCCGCCCGCCTGAGATATGGCTGGGTCTGTTGAAAATAAATTGGCCTGGGTCATAGTGTCCATGAACCGCAGCATACGACCTATGACATCCTGGAATCCCGGTGCAGAAGTGAAATCCATCGGAGCTGGTACTGCCACAGGCACCTTACCATGTTCCTCAATAATGGTATTCTCTGCTGGACCCACTGGCGGCATAATTGGAATAGTCCTCGGACGTCCTCATCCCCTACCACGGGCTGGAGCCCTCCCTCGGCCTCGGCCTCAGCCTCTAATAACTGGGGGAGTAGCTCTTCCCTGGTCTGGAGCCTCGTTAGAGCGCGTTCTCACCATATGTTAGAGAATAAGAGAAGGATATTTAGTGCTACATCAATTGCACGATAGAATATGAAGAAAAGTGGTTTCCTAACAACCTATAGCCACTCGAAGATAAGTACAGACCTCTCCGTACTTGTAATGACCCGATCGATCGTTTTGAGAATTTAAGTCCCGTCCGGCGGCATAAGGCCTTGAGCAACTACATATTATGTGTATTGACTTGCGTACGTGGTTGATTTCAGTTACCGGATGATCTGGACTGATTTGGGACACTTATTCTTTAAAACGGAAGCTTAAGTCTTAGGATTTTGACCGTAGTCGGAACTATGTGTAGACGACTCCGGAATGGAGTTTCGTCGGTTTCGTTAGCTCCGTTGGGTATTTTGGACATATGAGCACGTCCGGACTATGAATCTGAGGTCTATAGTTGATTTAGGCTTGAAATGACAAAAGTCGAATTTTTAGAGATTTGGACCGGAAGTGGACTTTTTGATATCGGGATCGGAATGCGATTCCAAAAGTTGGAAGAGCTCCGTTATATTATTTGGGTCTTGCCTGCAAAATTTGATGTTATTCCGAGTTGATTTGATAGGTTTTGGCACGGGTTTTATAAGTGGGAAGATTTGAAAATTTATAAGTTTGATTCATGGTGCGATTCGTAGTTTTGACATTGTTTGATATGATCTGAGACCTCAAGCGAGTCCGTATTAGGGTATGGAACTTGTTTGTGTGCTTGGACGAGGTCCCAGGAGCCTCGGGTGTGTTTCGGATGAGTTTCAGAGGTTTTTCATGGTTTAGTGCATGTCTGGTCCTGGTGTTTTCGCACCTGCGACGCTTGGAGCGCAGGTGCGGCTCCGCTTCTACGTGAGCCTGGGAGCTTGCTCGCTTCTGTGGAAGCTTGCACGCAGGTGCGAAGGTCGCTTCTGCGGTTCCTCGATTGCATCTGCGAAGAAGCTCGCTTCTGCATTCCCCCCTTTCGCTTCTGCGGTGCCGCTGAAAATCCGCAGATGCGGTTCCAGGCCTGGCCATATGAGTTCGCAGATGCAAACTCTTTCTCGCAAATGCGAGTGCGCAGGTGCGCCTCCTAGTCCGCAGATGCGGAAATCCTGGCAGAATCATTTAAGTCGAGGGTTTGGCCATTTTCTTCATATTTTGAGTTTTAGACTTCGGTTTTGGTAGCTTCCTTATGGGTTTTTCAAGAAAATCGATTGGGTAAGTGTTCTTCAACTAGAATTTATTTATTTCCATGATTCTATCTTTATTTTTATCATTTAATTTGTGTTTGAGTTGAGGAAATAGGTAGTTTTTGAAGAAAATTTTCATAATGAAAAATCACGATTTGAGGAACGAAATGGTATCGGAATTTGATGATCTTAGTATGGTTAGACTCGTGAGTGAATGGATGTTCTTATTTTGTGACTTTATCCGATTTCGAGACGTGGGCCCGGGTCGACTTTTTAGTGCGGATTTCGGAATTTTTGTTAAAATATTAATTTCACTAATTAGATGAGTCTATTATGGTTGTATTCACGATATGAAATTTGCGTTTGGCTAGATTTGGGCCATTCGGAGTCTGATAATCGAGGAAAGGGCATTCTTACTGACTGATTGAGCTTGGTTTGAGGTAAGTATCTTGCCTAACCTTGTGTGGGGGAGTTCCCCTTAAGATTTGAGTCTTCTATGTTGATTGTAGTCCGTGTACACGAGGTGGCGAGTGCGTGCACAAACATATTTGTGGAAAGTTGGCCTTTTAGGGTTCTTAGGTCCTTGTATTCATTGAATATGCAGTTGTTCTTGTTATGATTATATATCTTAATTACTAGATTCACATCTACTTGCTTAATTAGAATCAATTGCTTCATGATCCACTATTATTGTTACTTGATTCATATGTGCCTTAATTGAAACTGTTATCTATTTTATAGCCATGCTATCTTTTCATAACTGCTTATCTTTATTTTGAATTAATATTATTTTATCCTATAATTGTTCAGTCTTAATTGAGGTTATGATTATTTTTTCGCTGCTTATCCTTAATTGAATTGTTAAATATCCTTCGTAATTTCCTCAACCTTAAAAGAAGTTTAGATATCTTATATCTTAGTCGACTTATTTTATTTGGAATTATTTGATGCGTTTTAGCTTCCCTGTTGTTGAAGTGTATATTGTGGGATCGTTGCTACACATTGGTTTTTCCTTTGTTGAGTTGTTCTCTTTACGCCTAGAATTCTTTATTGTGGTTATTCCTTGTGAATTGGTTCTACTGTTTCTTTGTGAATTAAAGTTCTTGAGTTGATTTACTTGTCGTACTTTGTATTATTGTCATTGTTGTTGTGGTACTTGTTGTGGTACTTGTTGTGGTGAAGCATGAGGTTTCTGCCGTGCGGTTGTTATTATTGTGATGCACGAGGTTTCTGTCGTGCAGTTATTATTATGGGGTTGCACGAGGTTTCTGCCGTGCTATTGTTACCATTGATATTTGCACATGCGGCGTGACAAAGCAGGATATGTATATATATATATGTGGGTTGCGCATGTGGCGAGACAAGGTGGGAACATTATTATGCACGTGTGGCGAGACAAGGCGGGCATTTATGTTACTACTGCACACATGGCGAGATAAGGTGGGCTGTGTTAGGGATTGATTTGTGATGATTTATGGCTTGGGGGCATTCTTGTTGTTGATATTTACGTAGTGGTATACATACCTGTGTGAGCTTTATCTTGTGAAAGCTGTGAGAAAATATTCTACGTGTTGTCCGTTCTTCTTCTTCCCTATGCTTATTTGATGGTATGGACTATGTTAGGACACTTGCACAAGCATACACGCAGTTAAGCACTCTTATCGAATAAGAGGTGTTCTTGATATTGTTGAGCATAGATTCTCACCCTTGTTTACTTGCCTTCTATGTGAGAATGGCTCTATTGGCACGTGAGTCGTCAGTGCGGTTATGAGGTATTATGAGGGCACACTATGCCAAGTATTAGGGTTCAGGTATTGAGACCCGTGAGATGTGAATTGTCCGAAGTTCGGTACCTCGTGGAGTTGTTGGCTAAAACATGATATAAAAGCGGTTATAGTTGCTGAGATATTACTTGTCCTTGCTGTATTTGTGATTCCGAATTTAGGTTGTGTTCCATTCACTTTGTCTGCATCATTTTCATGATATTCCGCTGATACTTATTGTTTCTTTCTTTAATTTCATTACTGTATTGTGAGCCATATTGCATAGTCTTTATGTAGACATCATACTCCTGTTGTTCATATACTGTACCCATTTAGTTTATTAGACCAGTGAGTGTCTTGACTGTTTCTCGTCACTACTCCACCGAAATTAGTCTTGATACTTATTGGGCACCGTTGTGGTGTACTCATGCTACTCTTCTGCACATATTTTTGTGTAGATCTATGTATTTGTTCGTTAGCTAGCTGTGTGGACTATTGCTGCGGAGACTCAAGGTAAACCTACCGCTGCGTTCGCAGGCTTCTGAGTCATCTTCAAGTTTTCATTTTGCACTGTTTATTCTTATTTCTGGATAGTTGTATTTAGAAGTTTTCTAGCAAACACTTTGTAGAGCTTATGACTTGTACTACCGGTTTTGGAAATTGTAAGAGATTTCTATTTAACTTATCAAATGTTATTTAAATAGTGTTGTTTTAATTAATGGTAGGCTTACCTAGTCCCTAAGACTAGGTGCCATCACGATACCAAACGGAGGAAAAATTGGGTCATGACAGTACCGATCCACAAGACTCTATTAGGTCTGCTCATAACTTGTGAGACCTACGTGAACCTAGTGCTCTGATACCATATTGTTACGGTCCAATTTCACCTTTACGTCGTGATGGCGCCCAACACTATAGCTAGGCAAGCCAACAAATAAATTAAATATATAACAATTATTTTCAGAATAATTTTCTAAGTAATTTAATTTTTTTACTAGCAACATTAAGGAGAATAGAAAAGATACCGATTAATGTAAATTCAAGAAAAAGATACCAATTTCCAAATTCTACTAATATGTGTGCCAAGACCTGGTGTCACAGGTGTATGAGCATCTAATAGATTATACAAAACTCCAAATACTGACTGAAGTAAAATAGATAGAATGTAAATACAAGAGAGACACTAGTAGCCGCAGAACGGCTCAGAAAGGCAGCTCACCACTACGCCTCTAGATAACGTGAGTGTAAGATGATAGGTCCTCCACTAGTACTTGCCTCAGGTCCTGCACAAAAAGTGCAGCAAGTGTAGTATGAGTACGTAAACAACGTGTACCCAATAAGTATCAAGCCTAATCTCGAAGTGGTAGAGACGAGATGGTCGACTTTGACACTCACTAAGGGTTAACAATAATAAATAGAATAAAATAGAATTTATTTAAATCAGCATGATTCACAGGATTAACAATAATTTTATTAAATCAACAAAAATAATTAAATTCTTGCAATTTTAACAACTTCCAAACTATTAATTAAATTCACAAGTTGCAAATTAAAAACATCGAGACATCGTGTATTTATTATTATTATTAGGCACGATTTCTGCCGAGGTCGTACGGCCCGTTCCAAAGTGTCGTGTACACTACCGAGGGACATGCGGCGCGATCCATAGATGCATCTATCCTGCCGAGGCATTTGGCCCGCTCCACAAGAAAGGAGGACATTTTCCTATATACCTCCGGAAGGAGAGTATATTTATAATAAGATAAATTCGGGAGGAATGACTAATTTCTTTTAACAATTTATATATATATATATATATATATATATATATATATATATATATATATATATATATATATATATATATATATATATATATATATATATATATATATATATATATATATATATATATATATATATATATATATATATATATATATATATATATATATATATATATATATATATATATATATATATATATATATATATATATATATATATATATATATATATATATATATATATATATATATATATATATATATATATATATATATATATATATATATATATATATATATATATATATATATATATATATATATATATATCAACAATTATTACTTTAATCACCTATGGAGTAATATCACAAGATTAGACAAGAGACTTACCTTGTCTCAAAGTCCACTTTCCGATTACCACGTCGTGTTAAATTCTCAATTTGATGCCGAAAAATCCGAAACTATCCAAATGTTATACAAAATAATTAATACATGTTCAATAATTCGAATTCTCGGATGAAAACGTTACCCAAAATCTCAAGAACTCAAATATATAATTTATATCCAATTCCATAACCATTTTCGTGGTTAAAATCTCATTTTTATACAAATATGGGTTTTTCCTCTAATCCGTGATTTTCAAGATTTTCAAGTTATAATCTACCCATAATCTATGTATTTAACTCAAAGTGTGTAGAATTAACTTACCTTCAAGTTGCTAGTTGAAATCCCCTCTCAAAAAGCTCCAAAATCGCCCAAGGATGGAAGAAATGAGGTTAAAAATGGTGGAATCTCATTTTAAAGACATTTTGTCTGGAACAGTAGGCTCCTTCTTCGCGAACGCGGTCAGGGCTTCGCAATCGCGAAGGCCAATTTCTTCAGCCTCAAAATTACCCTTCGTGAACGCGAAGGCTCCTGGCTTGCCTTCTTCGCGAACGCGTAAGGAAATTGCATCCGGTCCCAGTCCTCTTTCGTGAACGCGTCGCCTACCTCGCGAACGCAAAGGGCAAAAACCTAAGGCTTCGCGAATGCGAAGGGCAATTGCCTAGTTCTATTTTCCTTCAATGCGAACGTGAGGTAACTCACGCGTTCGCGAAGAAGGAAACTAGAACTGGAATTTTCTGGTTTTTCCGACTTAGCTCCGGATGGTTCAAAACACACCCGAGCCCCTCGGGACCCCGTCCAAAGGCATCAACAAGTCTCAAATCATAATACGGACTTACTCGAACTCTCGAAACGCGTAAAACAATAACAAATTCAAGAATCACACCCCAAAACCAAATTGGATCAAACTATGAACTTCAAGTTTCTAACTTCCTTCTAACGCGCCGAATCATATTTATACTATTCGGGATCACACCAAATTTTACGTGCAAGTCTTAAATAACATAACAGAACTATGAAACTTTTCGGAACTGGATTCCAACCCCGATATCAAAATGTCAACTCCCCGGTCAAACTTCCAAAGTTAAATTCTTGTTTTAGCCAAGCCTAATTTAACTACGAACTTTCAAATAAAATTCCGAACACGCTCCTAAGTTCAAAATCACCATACGGAGCTATTGGAACCGTCAAATTCCGATTCCGGGGTCATTTTCTCAAAATATTGACCAAAGTCAAACCTAGCATTTTAAGGCCAACTTACGGAACCAAGTGTTCCGATTTCAACCTGAACACTTTCAAATCCCGGACCAACTACCCCCGCAAATCATAAATCATTAAAAGCACATATGGAAAGTTTTATTTTAGGGAACGAGGTTCTAAAAATAAAAATAATCGGTTGGGTCATTACAGTACCTATATCGATGAATGCTAAATTTTTAAAAAGTTATATAAACATTACTTCCTCTATTTTAATTTACATAACATATTTTCTTATTAAAATAAGAAAAAAGGATAGATAGATTCATGTGCATTTTTTAGCTGTAGACAAAAATAATATATACATAATAATTAATATTAAACAAAGATCTAATGTTATTTGTTTTTAGTCATTTTATATTTAAAAATATATAGCTTTCGACTTGCGACTTTGAATAATTTTGATACATGGTTTGAACTTTGTGAGTTATTGCGACTTTGAATAATTTTGATACATGATTTTAACTTTGTGAGTTATAATTTTTCTTTTCTGTTTTTTTCTTTTAGTTCAAATACCAATAAAATTTAGTGCCTTTAACTTTTAGAAAATACAATTCTACCAACCATAACATAATTAGTTTTGCAAGTAAACTTCATGAGTTACTTGATTAGTGCAAGTGTGCAACTTCAGTACAGTAATGGTAATCGTTCATTGTCATTTACCAATTTATGTGATTTTTTATATTGATCAATTATTTGTTTGGTTGGAGTTAAGTTCTTTTTCTTTAAATAAAAATTTCATATAACTAATAAGTTTACCATTTTTCTACCTATTTAAAGGCTCTTTATTACTAATAGATATTTTCTTTGTCTCAAATTATTTGTGTATTTCTCTTTTACACACACCTAAAGAAAACATTAATTAGAAGGCTATTTAATTTAATAAATTTTTGACTATTTAATCTTTATTTATGTCTTAAGTATAACATCTTTTCATTGAACATTTACTTTATTTATATGTAAATCTCCATCTTCAAGAACAATTACTACTAAGGATAAAATAAAAATATAATTAATTTTGTCTTAAACTTCTAAAATGATAAATACTTTAAAACATCTATTTTTATAAATCACGATAAATAACTTGAGATGGAGGGAGTATAAATTAATTCCTTTATATTAGTTGTATATTGGCTTATTTTCACTCTAATTCATCATCTAGCTTTATTTTTAGAATAATCAATAGTACTTGAAAAATAAAAAAGAAGAATCAATAATAGTAGTCCTTTTCTTCAAATTTAAAAGTAATAGTAGCTCTTCAATTTTTGCCTTTAATGTCTTGAATCCAAATTTAATGCTTAGTGGTGAGATATTAAAGCTTTGAAATTTGAATTCCTTAAACGTATTTCAACGTCAAAATTAGTTCGTTTATTTAGTCCTAAATATTAGGATTTTGAATTATAAAAGGAAAAATTTAGTTTATTTTAATGTCTTAAATATTGGGATTTCTTACTATAATAACTAAAACTATAGTTGATTTTAAAATCCTAAATATTAAGAAACTAATTATTTTATTCATTGTGAATTTATTTTTAAAAGATAAAAAAGGCGAACAATATTTTGCTAAGAGCATTCGTGCCTTAAATATAGTTAGATAGATAGATATAGATATATAAATTTATAATCCTTGTAAAAACTAACTTGAGTTACAAACGTAAACGATTTTGGTATGTTGATTGAGCAGGATATTTTTATAAGATTTATAAATTCTTGTGAAAGTTAACTTCAGTTACAAACGTAAAGAATTTTGTTATGTCGATGCGTAGAATACTTTTATTAGATTTATAAATCCTTGTGGAATTTAATGTATTTTCTAAACCTAAAAGAAGTTGAAATTGATCGAAAGTTTGACCTAAAATATTTAGGCCTTTGCATTTAATTCAATATTTACTAATAATAGAATAGTGATGTCTATCAAATTGAAAATGTGTTATGCCTATTGAAGATCCAAATTCACGCCAAAAATTACTCATGAAAAAGATCAATTTGAAGGATCTTTTTCCTCAACGGAAAGTAAAGAATCCCAAACATTAAAGGAATTGAAGTGCTAAAATTTTTGCCTAAAATGTTTGGAAAGAATTACCGTTCAATTTGTGATTATATTTCTTTTAAAAATATCATACATTACATGGTTCAAACAAGGAAAGATTTAATACACAAAATTTAGTTGAATTTAAAGTCCTAAATATTAGGAAAATAATTAAATGACTATTTCTAAATATAAAAAAATAATCAAATGACTATTTTGTCCAGTGTGAATTATACTTTTAAAGGGGTTAAAAAAGACGAACGGCATTTCGTTAAGGGTTTTCGTGCTTTTAATATAATATTAGTTACTATGTACGTGCGTTGCACGTAGATTTTTAGTCAATTATTTTCACATCACAAAATGCTACGACAGGTTTCTCATCTATCGGTTGTTTTAGAATTTCACAATCTTTTTTTAGCTAGCTCACCCCACATGGTTACAGTTTTATGATCATACTTAAATTTTACAATTGAAATATGTATTAGTTGCAAGAAATAAGTAAACATTTTATCGGTTGTAGTTACTTAATATAAATATTAAATTTCTTAACTAACTTTTACTTACGTATCATCAGTACTATTATTTCGAGCCTCTTTTTTTCTCCCACCATTGATGGTCCCTTTGCTTTTATCAGAATGCAAATTATGTCTGTGAAAAGTATAAAGAGAAATCAAGTTACAAAGTAACTATTAAAGGAATTAATGTGAAATACTTACATACATTAAAATAAAAGTATTCAATGTATTGTCAAAAGATAGCGAGAAGAAAATTACCAAATAATATTCCGATGGTGAATTTTGTTGTCCCTTCTAAAGATAGAAAATTATTCGAAAATTTTGTGGTCGAAAAGTGGTTGGTGCATTTCGTAACTGTAGTATAATTGCTAAAAGATATTTTCAACTCCTTGTGCATAGATAGATAGGTAGAATTAGCAACCTTCACGCGACCATTTATAATATTTTACTAAAAAGTACTGCCTGAATCTTTGTCCACTATACATTAATAAAAAATAATTTTAGATTAAATAAAAATAATACGAATAAGTAATAAATTATATCAAAATAAATATACAAAAGAAGCCTGCCTCTTCGTCAACAAATGTTAAATGCCAACGGAAACCCTCTCCTTTGTCGTTCTTATATTTTATTATTGGTCCTCTTCAAATAACCAATATCTTAATTACCCATTCAACATCATAAGATTTAAGGTTATTTATTGGGACACATTTTTTTTCAAATTTGATTCCATTAAGGTGCGCGAAATACCTGTAATATATAAGTAAAAGCTGCAAAATATTATATAATAGCTGAAAATTAATATTGTTACACTAACATTAGTTGAAATAACACAAACCATTAATCTCTAAAGATATACAATTTAAACATAATACTACGTCAATGTAAAAGACTTTGATATCTAAAACTAAAAACTATGCCAAAAAACAAAGAAATACGACACAAAAAACAATTACAATAAAAGCTAAAATGTCATTGTTTTTCTCTCTAATTCATATACACGATCCTAAAGCATTACTCAATTACGAAAAATGAGAACTTACTCAATTACGAAAAACGGGAACAATAGAGAGAACTAATAATAGAAAATTGCTTCGTCCTACACCAAAACATTAAGCATTGAACTTACTCAATTACGAAAAACGAGAACAATAGAGAGAACTAATCATACCTTTGGAGAAAATTGCTTCGTTTTACACCAAAACTTATAGAGAGCAATGAATAATATGGAACAATGACATCTTTTATAGGAATAACTGGCTTATTCTTTTCGTATATGGATTCGTGCAATTAAGCTGAATTTTATGGGAGAAGATTAAATAAGAAAAAATATTGTTGTCAAAAAAGGAAAAGGCTTGCAAAAAAAAGTTGGCGGTGAGGAGAAACTAAATCGGCCATATATTGTCCAACAAAAAATAGGATAGCAAGAAGAAGTATGCCGTAGAGAAAAAGAATTTGACCCAAAGTCGGCTATGTAGCATTGATGTATGCGTAGTTTAAATGAAAATAAAAATCAGCCTCAGGTAATTTATAATTATATCCTTAAATTATACAAATAATTAAGGTTATAAAAGTCGATCAATATTTCAAGGTTATTTTAGTCGTTCAACATTTAATATAAATTATTCGTGCTTTTATAATAAATATAGATAGATAAATATAAATATAAATATAAATATAGATATAGATAAATATAGATAACCTAGCTAGATAATGATCACGTGAAAAAAATATTTTCACAACCTTGGATTTAAGTTTGAAAAACAGTAATACCGAGTCAAACGAAGAACTACTCCTCAACTGATGCCACAATACATGCACCTCAAAATTCTCCACAACTCTTTGCTAAGAACACTCCCCCACAAACTCAAAAACTTAACCAACGTCGAAACAACTCTTCCTTTTTAAACAATCAATCATATCACTATTGTTATCTTTCTTTCTTAGCAAATCATTTCACTACTCACAACAAAGCATACAACTAAGGGCTCCCTTCTTTCTAGTCCAAAAAAAATCATGACTTCCTCTAAAGGTTTTCTCTACTTGGTCTTCGTCTTTTCACTTCATTTCTTCACTGCTCTTTCTACTGAATTCACTGTTGGTGGTGACAAAGGATGGGTTGTACCTCAAGCAAAAGATGATCAAGTATACAACGAGTGGGCTGCGAAGAATAGGTTCAAGGTTAATGACACCTTAAGTAAGTACATCTTCATCTTACCGCTATTATTAAACTTTAATATGCTTACCCAAAAAAGAGACATCCAACATTTTTACTTAGTAGATACAGTGACAATCGTACCCTCCTTTTTTTTTTTTTTTTGGTGGAAATAGTTTCAGAGTTATAAATATATTTTGAAATTTTCGTACTGCCTGTACCAACATTCTGCTGTCAATAGTCGCAGTTTTTTGATAGATTCCATTATCGATCTATTTTTTTTTTGTTTGAATGAGACTAGGTTCAAGACTTAGTAACTACTAGCGAAGATAGATTCTCATATCAATATGAAGCGGTGTCATTTGACTCCTAGTCCGATGGTCAACTTGATTGTACAATGTTACTCCGTACAAACTATATTTGTTAAAATAATTTCAAAGTACATATAATTTTTTTTAAAGGAAATTTTCATAGTGGGTGCACGGACACAGTCCTTTCAATATATTTACACTGTCAATATATATAATATAATCAAAATGTCATTGTCCATATGGAGACATTAATTATCCATTACTTCTGTGGGTTTCTATATATGTGTAGGGTTTGAGTACAATAAGGACTCGGTGTTGGTGGTGACTGAAGCAGAGTACGAGAAGTGCAAGTCAGCACATCCAATCTTCTTCTCCAACAATGGAACATCCATCTACAAACTGGACCGACCCGGCTTGTTCTACTTCATCAGCGGGGTATCAGGACACTGCGACAAGGGTATGAAAATGATTGTCAAAGTATTAGAAAAACCAGAAACCCCACCTCAGGTTTCTAATCAGACTACTGGTGGAACATCATCACCTACTAAAAGTGGTGCAACTCAGTTGTCTAACGTTGTTGCTTCTCCAAGTTATGTTATGGTGTTTCTGGTTTCATTCTTCGGAACTATTTTTATTTAGTTTATAAATCCTGAAGATTACCATTTGTTTTAAAATTAGGTTATGTAGTGTGATGCAAGGGCGACACTAGTTAAGTTTTTTAATAGATTACCATCGACTCTTGGAACTATTGCCACTTTGATGTTTCGGATAATTATTTTGCTTGGATTGGAATTTTTATATAACATCACCATTTCTATAGTCTTATGTGATAGCTGCAACTAATTATGAGAGCATCAATACGAGAATCTCGAGCTAGTTGAAATTAGCATGTATATTTACAATACTATGACTAGTTAAGTTTTGCAAAGTATTGTGCTGAATATTTTTGGTCGGCCAAAGTGATATCGTGAATGTCCACTTCTTCATAAAGGAAAACTAATTTAAGTTATACTCCTATATGCTAAAAAAATGTAAAGATTTTTTTAATAAAATATACCGGTATATTTTGACAAGTTTATACAATCAGGTCATTTAAAAAGCAATTGCGGATAACTTTACTTAATAACATTGACCGATAATATTTTATAAATGATAAGTAATTTGTCATATTAGGTTAAATCGCATTGATATGGTATAAACAGCTTATTACATTTTCCATGCATGTAATGTAAATTCATAAAAAATAGACCCATTACTTTTTAAATGACATGATGGTGTAATTTTCTTTTTTGGTAATCCAACAAATTTCAAGAAAATACGACTCATATCTCTCTGCCATCCTCTTTTGAACCAAAACAAAAACTTATCTTTTTGTTTATGACCTTATCCTCTTCTTTCTCTCCCCCTCTTTTAATCCCTAAAATCCCAAGAAGAATAGTTCTTTTTTTTGATTTCCCACCCGATATTTGGTACCCGCATTGAAACTCGACTATATCTGAATTCGCGCAGCGTAGGATAGACCATTACAAGCACTCCATGCAAATTCTACCCTTGCCCAAATTAAAAACCAATCGGAAGAGAAAACCAAAAAATTACAAAGCCAAAATTGTGATTCAAAATTCAGTTGCAGATCCAATTTTCTCTAAATTTAAAAGAATCCTTAACATTCCCTACATTTAATCCTAAGCAAATTGACTACAATTTCAAATAATTAAATTTTCTTTAAAATCTCTAATATATTCACCGTATACGTATGTACTAATTAATATACCATTAATTAATGGAATATTAACATACTAGTATAATATATGAAATTGATTAACAACAACAACAACAACCCAGTATAATTTCACTAGTGGGGTCTGAGGATGGTAGTGTGTACGCAGACCTTACCTCTACCATGAGGTAGAGAGGCTGTTTCCAATAGACCCTCGGCATCCTTCCCTCCAAGAACTCCCCACCTTGCTCTTGGGGTGACTCGAACTCATAACCTCTTGGTTGGAAGTGGAGGGTGCTTACCATCAGAGCAACCCACCTTGTCAAAAAGATCACGAATAAATAATTCAAATATATTATATTTACAAAATATATATATAATATAGTTCTTTACATATAATAATTGTATATAAAATATACTATAAACATATTGTATGCGGGTGAAATCGAACTCATAGTACATCCCGGCCTACGACAAAATAGGCCAGGCTCGAGACATGGCGGCAAGGGACCGAAATCGAACCAAAGTCCCACTGGGCCAGAACCCGGGGGCATGACGCCTGCCCTCGAGAATATCGAGGCCATGATCCCAGAATCGATCCTAGCCTCGAACGACTTCGAAGAACATTATCAGACAATCCAGCATAGCCAACAAAAATCCAAAATATCCGTGACCGGCCGAATATCATGGCGGGGATCTCGACACATATCGATAAGGAACCGGCAATCAGTGAATCGGAAGATTTTTTACCTTTTATAGAGTTGTACCTAAAGTAGGACTGCCATACTATATAAAGGGGGTCTGATAATTCATGAACGGTATTGTAACACACACTTAAAAGTAATATATTATTATTTTTTCTATCTTTAGCTCTTGTTCTTTTTCATCTGTACCGGTCGTGGTGAGCCCTGCTCGAGAGTGGCTATTTCACTAAGGCTAAAACTATCCAACTCGTGTGGTTTGAATTTATTTTATCTTTATTTATTCAATAGTAACTTAATTTATCGCTTTGTATCAAGTTAATCCGCGTATCCTTAAAACCACTTACAAATTTAATTGTTATCCGATTTTGAGGGTAAACACATATAATATTGGAAGATTAACAATATGTGGGATTATTTAGAATTTAAGAGATTATGTTTTGATTGGCATAATCCCTATTTTCAAGTTCCAAAATGAGATATTTTAGGATATCAAAAGTTGTATTCAATTTAATTTAAAACTTAAAAAATTGTAATAAATTGTATGTAATGTGATTTTTAAAAGTTCTTATAAATAACTCTTTAAATTTTGTATTCTTGGGCCAAGAAATTTGCTAGTTTAGTTTCTTGTGGTGCACTACCAAAGCCCATATAATTAATAGGGCATAACATGAAAGTTAGCTTCGAATATAGAAAGGAAAAGGAAGGAAGGAAGCCCCTTTGTGTCACTTATGATTAAATCACCACCGTACCATGTCGATCTTGACAAGGGCTTTCCTTTTATATTGCGTGTGAAAATTACATACTTTTAGTTTCAGAATTAACCAAAACCTAGGTTAGGTTTTTTTTGTTGATGGTTGAGTTCCCACGCCATGGCTGATGAGCTTTGCCGCATGTCTCAAATAGTTGAAGAAATGGTTAAAAAGCCAAAAGTTTCTCCTACTAATTATTCCGAGGATCCAACGTTGCGATTGCCGGATCCTCTTCTCCGTTCGATATTTTCCTACCTTAGATGTCGAGACCTAGTTAATGTCAGCCTTGTTTCCAAGAATTGGCATAGTAATACACCTTCATACTTTGCTTTCGACTTTGAAGAGTCCCTTTTCTTCGAAAAAACTCGTACAGCCCTCTCCCTTGCAGAATTACATAACAAGTTCATGGACTGGATCCGTTCTTCTCTTGAGACTTGTAAAAGTAAGTTAATCAAGGCTGAGAAAAGGGTATTGCGCGTTCACTTTAGTTATCATGAGAATATATACGATCTAATGACATTGATGGACGAAAATAATTTTCATGAGGTATATTTGAGATTTGGATCTTTGTACGACTCATTGCCTTATATTTTTCATTCAACACACCTTACTGTTCTTCATCTAACTCATTGCACCATTAATGAAATAATTTTCCATGGTGAAGAAAAATTTGTTTCTTGGCAAGAGTTGAAATTGGATGGCGTTGCGTTATCTGGAGAAACACTATCCAAGTTTATTAGTAAATGCCCTAATATTAGAGAATTGAGTTTGGAGGGATGCAAGGATATAAGCTTTATAGTATTACCTAAATTATACCGTTACTTATAATAGAATTATCAACATTGAAGTTATTGCCCCGAATTTACAAGTCTTTCATTTTGTTGATCGGAGTGTTAGCAAATTTGCAGTTAAAATGGATATTCGTGCTTGTAGAATGTTGCAGGAATTTCACTTGGATTGTTTGAAATTTCCTACTGGTCTTGACCATGAAAAATTCTGTTCAGATTTTCCTCATCTTGAAACTTTGTTGCTTGGTCCTTGTGAGACAAAGAAGCCTGTCAAAATTTCAAGTCCATCTCTCAGAAACTTGAGGTTATGGTTCACACGGCTGTATATTTATTCAAGAAAAAGTGTAGTTTTGGCTCCCAATTTATGTTCTTTCGAATATACGGGTAGGACATTTAAACTATCTTTAGCTCCAAGTGATACCTCAAAGCTTTTAGAGACCAGTTGTATTGAATTGATTCCTCAAATAAAGAAGATCAATAGAGCTTAGTTCCTCAGATTGAGAAGTCAACTTAAAAAATTTAGCAACTGTATTACATTGGCCTTAAGATTTGGTGAAGAGGTACGTGGACACCTATTAAATCTTCTAATTAATCAGCTTTATTTCGCCTCTTTATTTTCATCATATATTTATATATACTGATGAGTCATATTTTTATAATGCATGAATGAGGAAGACAAGTTTTTCTGATTTGGGCAAACATGGAGATCTATGGAGCAATCTAAGTGAACGAGCTCCAACTCAGCCGCTACATCATATCAAACATTTGAAGCTAGACTTGACGCAGCTCAAATTTCCACAGGAAAACCACGAAAATATGATGAAATATATAATTGATAGCTTATTTTGGATGGCTCATCCATTGACATTGACTCTATCATTACCGACAACTAGTTTTAATGCTCTTGCATATGTAATGCCCTAATGAAGCATATCTATTTTCATTTCAATTCCTTATTAGACCATTTACAAAAGAAACTATCATTTCTGTATTTAAAAACAATTACATTTTTGAACATTTTTTATTTTGTTTTTTATGAGATACGTTTACGGCGACACAAATGTTATGAAATGTCTAATTTTAGTCCTTTTATCATTTTGCTAATTGTTTTGAACAGGGACTCTGCAAGATATTGTTCCGCAGAACGGACGGCAATTGTTGTGCAGATACTACTCAGGACAAGTGCTGGCGCCATTTCCTAAATCAAGTAGTGCTTATGGAAAAATGTGATACTGATGAAAAGAACAAGATGAAGAAGCTCATTTTCGTACTTACTTGGCAATTCATTAGTTAGGTCACTTTCTTTTTTCGGATTGGTGGAATGTCGTAGCTTTCAATCGAAAAAACTTTTTAGGAACGAGGCCCCTCCCTCTTATGTTGTAAAAGGCCGCTCCTGAATCCACAAGTACTGGCTTGATGCTGAAATTGTGTTTATTTTTATTTTTTATTTAATTTTTGCTAGATGAGTTTTGGTCCGCGCTTAGCATGGTGAAAGCTGGAATAATTGCTTATTGTGAGCTTTATGATTATCACTATTTCTGTCCTCTTATCTTCAAATTGCTTTCAGTAATGAACTTCTCTATTGCATTCAAGTACAGAGATATACTTCATTCTTAATATGAGATAGTCTTTATATTTAATCAGTTATTCCCAAAATATGAGAGCCATTAGATATTTATATCTGTTTTGCGTTTTCCATTTTGGTAGATATTTGCTACTACTCCTTGGAATAAGTTTGATTTCATAAGTTCTTTAACAATTAGATTCGATAAAATGAGATGATGACACATAAAATGAATTCAAGGCTAATTTCAAAACTAACTCACGCGCTAACGTCTGAAATACGAAAAGAATTAAAAAGTTTTAAGTTTGAGACGCTCAATTTAATTGGAAGAACATTCTCTTTTAAACTTACTGTTCTTCTATTAACTTTACGTGTTTCCCTGTGGAAAAAGAAAGGGCAAACCTTAATTGTTCCTCGTGTTTGACAAATATCAAAGGGTATATTTTGGAGGCAGTGACAATATGAATGAGAAAACAACAAAACGGTGAAGAAAGTAAAGTAAAATTAAGAAAAGTAACTTAGTATCATAAACTGAAAATTTAAGAGGAATATAAATTATGGGACAAATTTCATATCATAGAAAAAAATCCCTTATATCTGAAAAAACAAAAAGAAAAAAAATTAAGGTGGAGAAAATACAAGAATGTAGCTTTCAAATGGGGCAATAAACTAGGCGAGGTTCTCAAAGCCTCAGTGGTCAATCCAATACAACTACAACCTCATGCGGATTATTGGGCCGCTAAATTTTGGTATAAATGTTGGAATTGCTGGTAGAAATAGAAGAAAGTTTGCTGATCAATTTCTGATAGATAGCCTAATTAAAAAGAATGAGAAATTACACTATGGGTTTTACTCTCAATATCGTACTCCTCGGCATTTTCATCTTTATATCCATCTTAAATATTGCAACTACTGCTAATGAGTTTGTAGTTATAGATGATATTATTTTGTTTTACTTTATTACATATATATATATATATATATATATATATATATATATATATTGACTAATGATATTAAGCTTGTGAGATAATTGTTAATATTTTAATGAATAGATGGAGTATGTGAAAATGTGGACTGTGTAAAAGGAAAATGTGTAGAGGGAGGAAGTTTTTTGGGACTGGGATTCGACTGCGTTTGCGATCCTGGTTGGAAGAAAATGGAATTTGGCCCTATTAGTTTTCCAGCATGCACTGTTCCCAACTGTGAGTCTCTTTGCATTTTGATTTAGTCTTTGTTTGACCAAACTTGCAAAATATGTTGTATTTTTGTCACAAGTGTTATGAAACTATAATAGTTTGGATACAAACAACATTCATATGGTTAGGTCATTTAGTTTTCTAAATAAAAACTATTGATAAGAATATTTTTACCTTATCGTTGATTTCTCTTTCCAAGTCAATAAGAGATCATAGTTTTGCAAATAAAAATTATTGATAAGAATATTTTTGCCTTCTACTACTACTTTTGTTTATGGGCCGAGTTTACAGTTTCTCATAGCAGAAATACTGTTACTAATACTCTTAAAAAACACTTTTTATTTTCGGCCAAATACCTAAATCTCCCAAAAAAATACTAGGTGTTTTTATTATCTCAATTACTTGACAATGTGGAGCTGTGACTTGTAGGTACGCTCGATTTCGGTTGTGGAAGTCAGGCACCCTTGCCACCTCCGTCAGCTAATTTTTCAGACCGTAATTTACGTTGTCCCTATCAATTTACATCGTTTCTCTATTATTTCCCCTTAATTAATTGGTACTCATATCATATTAGTAGTACTTTGTAAAATCTGTGCTAATGATAAAGTTAGTAATTTTGTATATTTGCATTTGTTTTTTCGTCAAAAATAGTAACTTCTTATATGAACACTTGAAGGCGAATAACACAAAGTAATCCGTATTTTTGTTTGTTTTTATTTTTATTTTTTGTCACAGCGTGCAGTTTAGTATGGTGTGGTAATGGAAAATGTCAAGTTAACGGAACGGGACATTACTGCCAATGTAATAAAGGTTCCACCCAATACTTAAATATGTCTACGCTACCCTGTCTCGATAAATGTAAGTTTCATTTTCCAACCCAATTCTCTCCCTTTTAAAGAATAAAAATTTGAAAATCTTAAATACCAATTTATTTACCATATGAACAATAATTTTTTCCCCAAATAATTAATTTCAAGAATAAAAAGGCTATGGACTATGGAGATTCAAGCTTTGTGACATAATAATTTATTGTGATTATAGTTTGAAATTGTGATTTCTCAGCCACTGAATTCTTAGAGTACATGATAATTATATCATAATATCAACTCTAAAGAAATGGATGCACCTCTATTCTTTATTGTCAAGTGTCTACCATGTGTTCAACACTACATTTGAAACTAATTTAATTATTTTTTCTTTTTTAACACCTAATATTTGACTATTTGAGTACCTAAAATAAATAGTTCTTAATAGAACAGGCGTTTTCGGACCAGATTGCAAAGGATTGGCGCTGAGTCCCCAGCCAAGCCTTCCACCCCCTCCTTCTCCAGGGCATGGTATGTTAACCTAATGTTCTTTTCTCAATTTTAAGTGATATAAATATATTTATGACATTTATATTCCTGATAATCATGACAAAACACGAATCTTATTTTAATTAGTATTAATTTGTCTTAGAAACATCGGTCGAATTTAAAAGATAGAAGACAGAAAAAAGAAAAGTTTTGATTCAGTGAAACCGAGGCTCCGTACCCAACCTAAAAGCGTATTGAATAGGAAATGCAACAAAATTGTCTTAGAAAATTCCACCTTGATTTATAAGTTTTACTATAATATGCTTATTTAATGATTAATCTTCCAAATACTTAATAGAAACTCTATCAGGAGTCGGGCATGGTCCACACCAAAGCCCTCAATTATCCCATTTCTCTTCCCTAAATGGTAAGTCAGACAAGAACTCCTTTTCATACGAATTCATAACTTTTAGTCTAAACTTTAATTTATTTGTGTAAAATCTAATAGAATTGTTGAAATGATTAAATTATAAATCCAAAACTCACACAAGGTGATAAGTTTAGTGTTTCAAACCCTCCCAGTTCTGACTCATAATAGTAAAATTCTCAATCCGACTATATTTATACTAACTTTAGGGAAGTATTGTAATGCCCAAAACTTCTGTTTTGTTGTGTCACAAAGATTGAAAATGAAAGAAAGACAAAGAAGGGCAAAAGAAAGAGGATCCATTTTATTCTTGTTTAATATTCCTCCTGGCAAATTTCGCCTCCTATTAGGTACGTAGTTTAAAGCTTCACGATGAATTTAAATACTACATCAGCCTTACTATTTGAAAGTCAAATAGAAATTTCATTCATTACAAAATTTTAAAATATTCACAAATACTTTAAGTATGAAATCTTTTGTTGTATTATATATATATACACACACACTCCAGTTTCTAAATTCTAGAAGTTATTTTGTAATAATTGAGTGACTGATGTCCAACTTCACACAGCATTTGAACTTTGTGTATAATTTAATTCAATCTTTCTTTTTCATACTAAGAGGATAGAAATTTTTAAATAAAAATATTGGTTCTTAAAAAGGCTTGGATCTCATTGGACACTAGTACATGTACTACACGGGCGTTTACTCGATCTAACTTTTTCCTTTTTTAAAAAAACAAAAAAAACTACCAATTATGTCCATTTATAAGTAGCAAAATTAGTCAATTCATAAAATATTATTAATATTAGTCAAATATTACTGATGTTAGCCAATTAGCTATTTGTAATAAAATAAGGTTAAAGTTTTGATTTCTTTTGGGTGGGTGTTGTTATAATAGATTTGGTACATGTTAAGGAGCTTGAATCTCATTTTTTGGGATGATTTGGTGAAGTTTTGAGGTTGTTTGAATTAAAAATTCGAAATAAAAACCGAACATGAAAAAAATGATATGTGTGTCATACTGTGTATTATTTGTGTATCAATTATGTATCACATGTATATCCATGTATACCTGTGTGTGAGATACATGCGTGATACATGTTTGATACATGTGTCGCAGAAGACTTTTTTGAACTCGATTTAATTACGAATTTTGATACAAAACCAGTCTAAATCACCTCCAATCTTCCTCAAATTTTGTATATTGACTTATCTATATATTTTCAATGAATTTCAACTATACCCATTGAAAAAGTTCCTTTTTTGCTTAGATTTTTGGCAATATTGTATTTTATTTTTTTGTATTCCATCACCTTATTTGCTCTCTCATCCATAAAATTTCCTTTCCGTCTTGCATCTAATGTTGCTAATCACGTTTAAAAATATGGAAGGAGATTTATGCATGTGATTCTTTGAGAGAAAGAACCTTATTTATTTGATTTTTTAATTTTTATATGTGCTTGGCTAGTTTTGATAAGTTTATGACTAATGACTAGAGGTTGGTAAGTTGAGACTTATTTGGGAAGTTTTTGTAATTTTTTCCTTTTTTTAATATATTAACGAACTACGACTATGAAGTCCGATCTAATTTTGATAAGACTATTGAGATTTAAACTTGTACTCTATATGCAATTGAACCTATAATCTTTTTATTATTTGATGAATATATTATATACAGATGGAGCATGTGAACATGTGGACTGTGGAAAAGGGAAGTGCGTAGAGGGAGGAGGTTTTCTGGGACTGGGATTCCAATGCGTTTGTGATCCTGGTTGGACACAAATACAATTTGGCCCTCTTACTTTTCCTACATGCAATGTTCCCAACTGTGAGCCTCTTTCCATTTAGTATACCTTAATGTTGTTCTAATCAGGCGGAGTCAAAATTCTTAGTTTATGTATTTTTTGGATCACAATTCTTTTTGTTTGCTGGGTTCTAACTAGATTATAAATACATATCCAATAAGTTTTTAACCAACATACAGATTCCGAGTCAAAACTATTGTGTTCAACCAAACCTATAACTATAACGATAACTCCGTCCCTGATTCCAATATCAGTTAATGATGGGGTTGCTATGAATTTGTAGGTACACTCAATCTAGGTTGTGGGACTCCCTCGCTACCTTCGGCTCCAGCACCCTTTAACATTTCTGACCGTAATTTCCTTTAATCTTCCTATTAACTCTTGGCGTTTTCTTAAATTTTTCCCCATAATAGTCGTATCTCTGTTTGAGGAACTAATCTCAAATTAATGAACACTAAAGATGAATAAAACAAAGTAAATCAATTTTTTGTTTTCTCTCACAGCTTGCAGTTTAGTATGGTGTGCTAATGGTAAATGTGAAATTAACGGAACGCAACACTACTGCCAGTGTAATGAAGGCTCCCAAAATTTGTTTGATATGCCTGCGCTACCTTGTCTAAACGAATGTGAGTTCCCCTCTTCCAACACGGGTCGACTATATCACACTTGAAATTTGAACATGTATTTTCCTTATTTCAAGAGAATTCAAATTTGAATTAAGTAAAATTTATTCCTATCTGTATAGTATAACACCCAAAATTTAAGTACTTAATTAATAATCTTAAGTGAAACAGGTGTCTTTGGAGCAGATTGCAAAGGAGTGGAGCTGGGTGGTCACCAGCCGAACCTTCCATCCTCTCCGCCTCCTAGGGATGGTAAGTTCACTTAATTTTCTTTCTTAATCTTAGATGATGTATGTTTACAACATTTATATTCGTAATTAGTGACAACCCTAATAAATTATCAGAGAGAACCAGTACTTAAGTTGGAAATAAAACCTATTATTCTTCTTTTTGTTTGTTCAGGAGAATTAAGTTTTTTTGGGGGATTCTATGATGTTTTTAAACGTGAACTAATTCTCAAGTCCCTTTTCAATATGCGCCTTTACTTGGTCAAGTTTAATTTTTTCATATTTATATATTAACGAATCAATATTAGTAGGTGTATACGGTCAAAATAGTTTCCGTCCTTCGTATGTTTGATCGAATTCGAATGGTAAACGATCGAAGTGAGAGCTCGAGACGAGTTCCGAGGATAGTACAAACAAGCCTCGAGCTCCAAATCGAACCGCAAGGCAAAGAGAAGGTTGTTGGAGATGCACAGACCGATTGACACTCATCCCGAATGTTGAACTTGAACTCAAGGCCGAGGGCTCGACCCAATACGGAGCTCGAGCCAGTATCGAGCTCGCAGACAGGAGACATTGCAACCGCACTAAGGGAGAGAATCTTGGCAGGAATCGACGAAGAGATAATTCATCACGGGTTCTCCACTATATATTTTTTATTATAAATAAAATAAGATCCCTCTACTATAAAAGGGGGAATCCTTGTAAGCTCAAGCAGGTTCACACATTGTAAGAAAAGAATACTTCTATTTATTGAAGAATAAATCTCTTAAGCCTGTTTTACTGAGCATACTCACTCTTCTAGTTCAACAATTTATATCCCATTTCTATAGCCAAGAATCTAAATATTGCAACTTCTACGTATGACTTATGTCAAGCTATATCACATATCCTTATACTACTTATAAATTCAACTATATCCGACCATGGCGCTAAGGATAACAGTGGCCGTTTGATACAAATCCGCAATACGCACCAGTTTACAACTCCGGATCAACAATGGTAAACCCTCGATTCATGGCTTTACCTATCGACTACGAAACCGGCCTTCAGGATGAAACCAACAAGTTGATACCCAGGCCCGGAAGACCACTTATCGATGTCACTGAAGCTCTAATCGAAGTACCTCAAATCCACTAGATGTCAATTCACAAGTGGCTCTTGAGGCGAACTAACGTTCCAAACCAGAAAAAAAATTCAGAGCAGTACTCGATCTGTGGCTCAAGACGCCCATAACATAGAGGAGATTAGAGTAAGCTTACGGATGATATTCGAGATGTTACAAGCCCAGCAAAAGTGATAGCTCAGTTGCAGAGCCAAACTTAGGTACAAAGCAAGTCGGAGCCCAATCCGCTTCGGAAAATCACCCACATAACGAAGCCAGCCATAATGAAGTCAAACGAGCAAGAATCAGGGACTACTCCGAAAATTACTAAATTGCTTGAGGAACTCACAAAATGAGTCGAAGCCAACGATAACAAAGTAGAAACATATAATTCCAGGGTCGATCAGATCCCGGGAGCTTTACCAATGATAAAAGGGCTAGATTCGAAGAAATTCATCCAAAAGCCTTTTTCCCTCGAGTGCAGCCCCAAAACCAATCCCCAAAAAATTCTGTATGCTCGAAATTCCCAAATATAACAGTACGACCGATCCAAACGAACATGTCACCTCTTACACGTGTGCCATCAAGGGTAATGATTTGGAAGACGACGAGATCGAATCCGTGTTATTGAAAAAAATCGGAGAGACTCTCTCGAAGGGAGCGATGATTTGGTATCATAATTTGCCCCCAAATTCCATCGATTCTTTTGCCATGTTAGCGGATTCGTTTGTAAAGGCACATGCTGGTGCCATAAAGGTTGCAACAAGGAAATTGGACCTCTTCAAAGTAAAGCAAAGCGGTAATGAAATGCTGAGGGAGTTCGTGTCCCGATTTCAAATGGAACGCATGAAATTGCCACCGGTCACAGATGACTAGGCCGTCCAAGCTTTCACCCAAGGGTTGAACGAGCAAAGTTTAATAACATCACGTCAGCTGAAGCAAAATTTGATCAAGTATCCAATAATAACTTGGGCGGATGTACACAACTGATATCAGTCAAAAATCAGGGTCGAAGACGACCAGTTGGGAGCTCCTTCCGGATCCATGCACCAGAACAGGGCAGCTATTAAAAACCAGAGGGATATCGACAGAGAACGAAGGTCGAACAGAGACCGATATCAACCGTACGTCGCATATCGAATGAACAACGACTCAGTGCACAATTCTGCTTGGAACAATCGAAGGAATAATCAAGGACAAAATTCTCGGGGACTTCTAAGAAAGAGCGGCTTCGATAAATATGGCGATCCTATAGAGGTACCTCGGCTATCGGAGTACAATTTCTGCGTCGACGCATCGGGCATTGTATCGGCAATCAGAAGAATCAAAGATACGAGGTGGCCCAGACCCATGCAAACCGACCCTTCCCAAAGAAACCCGAATTCGATTGCAAGTATCATGGAACGCATGGCCATAGGATCGAGGATTGCAGACAATTAAGAGAAGAGGTAGCCCGCCTATTCGATGAGGGCCTCCTTCGAGAGTTCCTCAGTGACCGAGCCAAGAATCACTTCAGAGAAAGGGACGCCAGCAAAAAGGATAAACAAGAGGAACCTCTGCATATCATTCATATGATCATCGGTGGGGTCGATACTCCACAGGGACCCGTGCTCAAGTACGGCAAGGTACCGGCCACAGGGGAAAAACGAACTTGAGGTTATGTACCTGAGGACACTTTATCATTCGGAATTGAAGAAGCCGAGGGCATCTCTCAACCTCACAACGACGCTCTAGTAATTTCTATCCTATTAAATACGGCTCAAGTTAAACGTGTTTTAGTGGATCCAGGTAGCTCTGCGAATATCATCTGATCTTGGGTAGTGGAGCAGCTCGGTTTGTAGAATCAAGTCGTGCCCGCAGCTCGGGTCTTGAACGGTTTCAATATGGCAAGTGAAACAACTAAATGGAGATTAATCTACTAGTGAATGTAGCTGGAACCATCAAAAATACCAAATTCCGCGTAATCGAAAGGGATATGAGGTACAATGCCCTACTCGGAAGACCTTGGATCCACAATATGAAGGCAGTGCCTTCGACCCTGCACCAAGTAATGAAATTTCCTACGCCGGACGGCGTGAAAACAATATACGGGGAGCAACATGCTGCGAAGGAAATATTTGCGATTGATGAGGTAACACCGATACCAATGTTATCGGTCTCGGAAAGATCGAGCACTAAAGATAGACGAGAAACCAAATAGCAATCACAGCCACCAGTCTCGACTGAACCGGTGGAACAGGAAATAGAGGATGACGAGGAAGAGTTTCTGACACCTCGAGCTTTCATCATCCCCGACGACTCCGACGCCACCAAATCTACGATCGAAGAACTGGACCAGGTTATATTAATCGGATATTTTCCCGAGAGAAAGGTATACATGGGAACGGGATTGACCCCCGAACTCAGAGAAAAACTCATTCAATTTCTTATCGATAACATAGATTGTTTTGCTTGGTCCCATTTAGACATGGCAGGGATCCCATCGTCGATAGCAACACACCAGCTGAGCTTGGACCCTAGGTTCAAACCGATGAAGCAAAAAAGAAGATCTCAGTCCGAGGTAAAACACGCATTTGTAAAGGATGAGATAACTAAACTTCTCAAAATAGGGTCAATTCGGGAAGTAAAATATCCCGAGTGGTTAGCCAACGTAATTGTAGTCCCTAAAAAGGGGAACAAACTTAGAATGTGCGTAAATTATAAAGATCTAAATAAAGCATGCCCCTAAGATTCTTTCCACTGCCTAGCATTGATCGCATGATCGATGCCACAGCCGGCTACGAGATCCTTACTTTTCTCGACGCCTACTCCGGGTACAATCAAATTCGAATGAACACAAAGGACCAGGAAAAGACTTCATTTATCACCAAGTACGGAACCTATTGCTATAATGTAATGCCATTCGGGCTAAAAAAGCAGGAGCTACTTATCAACGCCTAGTGAATAAAATGTTTGAAGAACAAATAGGTAAGCCGATGGAAGTTTACATTGATGACATGCTAGTTAAGTCCCTGCGCGCAGAGGACCATTTGACTAATTTGCAGGAAATGTTCAAGATCTTAAGGAAATACAACATGAAGCTCAACCCCGAGAAATATACTTTCGGGGTTGTTTGGGCAAGTTCCTTGGTTTCATGGTATCGAATCGGGAATCGAGGTCAACCCCGACAAAATTAAGGCCATCGAAGACATCACCGTCGTGGATAGCGTGAAAGTAGTGCAAAGGCTGACCGGGCGGATAGCAGCCTTAGGCCGATTCATTTCGAGGTCATCAGATAGAAGCCACAAATTCTTCTCTCTACTCAAAAGGAAGAACGATTTCGCCTGGACCCCGGAATGCCAACAAGCACTAGAACAATTGAAGTGGTACCTATCGAGCCCACCACTACTTCACACTCCGAGGACAGATGAGAAGATGTACTTATACTTGCCGTTATCGAAAATCACGTTAAGTGGCGTCCTAATTCGAGAAGAGCATGATACACAGTTTCCTGTTTATTATGTAAGTCAGCCCTTTGGGGAAGCAGAGGCTAGATACTTTCACTTAGAAAAATTAGCACTTGCACTAATAAGCGCCTCTAGAAAGTTAAGACCATACTTTCAATGTCACCCCATATGCGTTTTGACCACTTACCCACTTCGCAATATTTTTCACAAGCCCGAAGTATCGGGTCGATTGGCCAAATGGGCCGTCGAACTCAGTGGGTTCGATATCGAATATCAACCCCGTACGACCATCAAGTCCCAAATTTTAGCGGACTTCGTGGCCTATTTCACGCCAAACCTTGTACCCGAAGTTGAAAAGGAACTCTTGTTAAAATCGGGTACGTCGTCGGGGGTTTGGACCCTCTACACATATGGTGCTTCAAATGTGAGGGGGTCCAGGCTTGACATCGTACTGAAACCTCCCACAGGTGGCATTATTAGACAATCCATCAAAACCACTAGGTTAACTAACAATGAGGCCAAGTACGAGGCCATGATTGCAGGTCTTGAGCTAGCTAAAAGCCTGGGAGCAGAAGTCATTGAAGCCAATTATGACTCTTTACTAGTGGTGAACCAAGTAAACAAAACTTTCGAGGTTCGAGAAGATAGGATGCAAAGGTATTTAGACAAATTACAGGTAACTCTGCACCGTTTCAAAGAATGGACCCTACAACATATGCCTCGAGAACAAAACTGTGAGGCCGACGCACTCGCAAATTTATGGTCGTCGGTCGAGGAAGATAAGATCAACTCGGGGACTGTTGTTCAACTCTCGAGATCTCTAATCGAGGATGGACATACCGAAATAAATTCCACGAGCTTAACCTGGGATTAGAGGAATAAGTATATTGAATATTTAAAGAACGAAAAACTCCCATCGAACCCTAAAGAATCGAGGGTTCTACGAACCAAGGCTGCTCGATTCACGCTAGTTGAAGATGGAACATTATATAGAAGGACGTTCGACGGACCACTGGCGGTATGTTTGGGACCAGGAGACACCGATTATGTTTTACGAGAGGTCCATGAAGGCACTTGTGGAAACCACTCCGGCGCTGAACCATTAATTCACAAAATCATCAGAGCAGGGTACTACTGGGATAGCAAGGAGAAGGACACTAAGGAGTTCGTTCGAAAATGTGATAAATGTCAAAGGTTTGCACCGATGATCCATCAACCCCGGGAGCAGCTTCATTCGGTCATTTCTCCATGGCCATTCATGAAATGGGGAATGGATATCGTCGGCCCTCTACCATCGGCTCCAGGTAAAGCAAAATTCATTTTGTTTATAACTGACTATTTCTCTAAATGGTTGAAGCACATGCATTCGAAAAAGTAAGAGAAAAAGAGGTTATAGATTTCATCTGGGACCACATCGTGTGTCGATTTGGTATACCAGCAGAAATAACATGCGACAATGGTAGATAGTTTATCGGCGGTAAAGTGACGAAATTCCTCGAAGTCCATAAAATAAAAAGATTACTGTCTACACCATATCATCCTAGCAGGAACGGACAGGCCGAATCAACGAATAAGGTTATCATCCAAAACATTAAGAAAAGATTGAACGAAGCTAAAGGAAAGTGGAGAGAAATTTTGCCCGAAGTCCTTTGGGCATATCGGACAACATTTAAATCCAGTACATGAGCAACCCCATTTTCCCTAGTGTATGGATCCGAAGCTCTAATTTCGGTCGAAGTCGAGGAACCAAGCGCAAGGTTCCGACATACATCGGAAGAATCGAACTACGATGCTAGCCTCGAATTATTAGATGAAAAATGAGAGGCGGCACTGGTTCGAATGGATACACAAAAACAACGAATAGAAAGGTACTACAACAGAAGAACCAACCTTCGCCATTTCAAGACTGGGGACTTGGTCCTAAGGAAGGTACGTCAATACTCGAGATCCTAATGAAGGGAAGCTCGGCCCAAATTGGGAAGGACCCTATCAGGTCCTCGATATAGTCGGGAAAGGGTCTTATAAACTTGGAGCAATGGATGGAAAACCATTACCAAACAATTGGAACATATCGCTTCTCAAACGATATTACTGTTAAGGTATGATTTTCTCCTCTATCGTCTATATACGTATATTCGACACTAACTCATTGTAGGAATTTGACAAAAATTATCAAGACCTCTAGTTTCAAAGCACGCGTTGTACTCTTTTTTCCTTAAGTTCGGATTTTATCTCAGATGGGTTTTTCCGGCAAGGTTTTTAATGAAACAACAACTATGTGCAACCCGGGGACAAATCAATAGTATCTGAGGCTCCTTCATAATCAACCTCGAATACTGGAGGGCTACCAAGAGAATAAATCAAGTTCGGCACAAGAAAGTCGGTCCATATCAAATTCATGACAAACAAGGTCTCGATAGAGAAAAGTGTAAGGGCCAATTGGTCAAAACGAACCATGCCCACGTAGTTTTGCTCGAACTATGGCACAAGATACAAGCACATGTGTAATGACTTATAAAGGAGAACTTCTTTTTCATATGTCTCACACTTTGAAAAGATTTTCCTGCTTCATGATTCAAACAGGATTAAAGGCCAACCACCATCAAAGGGATATTCGATACAAGCGATCATAAAAAGCCTACGGGCTAAGATATTCTGTGTTCGAGTTCGAAACAATCACTCACTCAATTATTAAAGCCTAAGGGCTATCTTACTTCGAGTTCGAGCAATCACTCACTCGGTCATAAAAAGCCTACGGGCTAAGATATTCTGAGTTCAAGTTCGAAACAATCACTCACTCAATTATTAAAGCCTAAGGGCTATCTTACTTCAAGTTCCAGAAATCACTCACTCAGTCATAAAAAAGCCTACGGGCTAAGATATTCTGAGTTCGTGTTCGAAACAATCACTCACTCAATTATTAGAGCCTAAGGGCTATCTTACTTCGAGTTCAAGCAATCACTCACTCGGTCATAAAAAGCCTACGGGCTAAGATATGCTGAGTTCGAGTTCAAAACAATCACTCACTCAATTATTAAAACCTAAGGGCTATCTTACTTCAAGTTCGAGCAATCACTCACTCAGTCATAAAAAGCCTACGGGCTAAGATATTCTGAGTTCGAGTTCGAAACAATCACTTACTCAATTATTAAAACTTAAGGGTTATTTTACTTCGAGTCCGAGCAATCACTCACTCGATCATAAAAGTCTACGGGCTAATATACTTTGAGTTCGAGCGTTCACTCGACTACTAAGCCTGTGGGCTACTTTTATTTTTTGAGTTCGGGCAAGCGCCCACTCGACCACTAAGCATGTGGACTACTTTTATTTTGAGCTCGAGCGAACACGCACTCGGCCGTAAAGGCTACGAAGGGAGAATTCGATGAAATCACCTAAATCCTCATGAAAACATCCACAAGGCATGAATGAAATCTTCACGAAGCAAGTCAGTAAAAGAAAAAGATATTTGTATAAGATATACAAGGATGGTTTACATAAATAAATGCAACATAGAAGAAGCTAAGGGCTAAGATTTTGGGTTATCATCGAGATCGGTCTCTTCTCCACCGGGCTCCCCCCCATCTTCGGACCCGCTCTTGCTACCATCATCATCATCATCACCATCAGAAGCTAAGGCCTTAGCTTCATCTTCGAATTCTTTAGCCCTTTTTATCTCTTCAGCAAGGTCGAAACCTCGAGCGTGTATATCCTCGAGGGTCTCCCTCCGAAACCGACACTTAGCAAGTTCGGCAACCCAATGTGCTCGAGTGTTGGTAGTATCCGCAGCCTCTCTTGCCTCCATTTGAGCAGCCTCGACATCGGCCTGATACACAGTAATGGACTTGTCCGCCATGACTTTCGACGACTCAACCTCCGCCTTGGCCTCAGCAAGCCGTGTTTCGAGCTCCTCGATCCTCTTGGCCTGAGCCGAACCCTTTTGCTTGACGCTTCGAAGTTGAACATCGGCCGATAATAATTTGGCCAAGATGGTTTCTTTTTCTGTAGCCAGGCGGTCGATAGTATCCTTCCACCAGTCACATTCGGCCTTGATTTGATCGACTTCTTCCCGAAGCAACCCGATCTTTTCAACCTTTTGCTGCAGCTGAGATAACGAAGGGTTAGCTTCCATAGTTGGGTCAAACCAATACTCTAACAGAACGAGGCTCACCTGCTTATCTAGTTCGGCCTCTTCTTCACGAGCCTTAGCCAAATCTGCTTGGAGGTCCTTTATAGCCTCGTCCTTTTGGCTGTAAAGAAGCCGCAAAGCATCTCTCTCCCCCGAGACCCTCTGAAGCTCGTCCTTACACTGGTTGAGGTCGACTCGAAACCTACAAATGGCCTGCATAGTAGGGAAAAAACACAAGTCAAGTTTAGAAAAGAACGAAGAAACCAAGAACAGTAAAATCATTACCCGAGAAATGAAACGTTGGGCCTCTTCTAGGAGAACAGGAGCGTCACTAATGTCGGAGGCATCATCGACTACAGTAAAGCAATCCCGAAAAGGGTCCCCTACACTAGAGCCTCCGCCCATATCGGGGGTCTTCAATTCTCGAGCTTCCGTTAACGCCTCCTCAGAAAAGGTCGCAATAGAAGGAAAATGACCCATTATCATAGTCCCAAGCGAATCGCTCGGGATGCTCTGATAGAGACTCGAGGTATCGGAACTGACCCCGACCGGTATAGCCGTCATCGGCTCAGAAGGTCTGGCGACCTCGGCAGCTTTCGTAGATCGGATCACCAAAGCCAAGGCATCATCTTCTTCTTCTTCTCTCAGTCGCTGGACCGAGTCCGTTGAAAGAGCGATTGCCTTCCTCCTCACCCTTCGAGTTTTGGGCTTGGGGTCCTCTGATCGAGAGACAACCTTTCACTTCTTATGTTTCCCCAGTTCCGGGACGGGGGACTTTATTCCTTCCTCACCACTCGAAGGCTTCAAAACGGCATCCTTGGTTACACCTGCATGAAAGGAAATCGGTAACGAATGGAGCATAAAAAACATTTCGAAGAACACGAGAAATGACCCTTACCGTGATTCTTGGCCTCCCATCTACCTTTTGCCAAATCACGCCAAGCGCATTCGGCATAAGAGGAAGTCGAGGCTAACTTCCGAACTCAATCCTCGAGATCGTGTACCGCTTGTGGCATCCAAGGGGCAGCTATATATCGGAGAAAGATATTAGATAGAATCAGAGAAAGATACAAAAAAGCAACGCCTTATGAAAACCACTTACGGTCGAAATTCCATTCCTCGGGGAACGCATCTTCTCTTCCGGAATGAGGTCACGGGTCCTCACCCGAATATAACGGCCCATCCAACCCCGATCCTTGTCTTCGTCGATGCTCGACATTAAAGCTTTCGATGCCCGATGATGAAGCCTGATTAGTCCTCGAAAGATTTGAGGCCGATACAATCGTATGAGGTGATTTAGGGTTAAATCGAGCCCCCCCGACCTTGTTGGAGAAGAAGCGAAGTAAGGTTACTATGCACCATAGAGAAGGATGATCAATGATCACTGGGTCGACGAGACCCAACGTGAAGGGGTAAGTATAAACACTTAAAAAACCCTCCACATGAGTGATGACGCTCTCTTCGGGAGAGGGAATTTGCAACACAACCTCGGGACCCCAGTTGTAGCCTTTCCTCACAGCCTCGAGATGGCCCTCAGTTATCGAGCACATGTATATCGACACATGCTCACATTGACCTAGAACCAACGAAGGATTTTCAACCTTAAAATCGATCTTCAGAGTATACGGGCTAGGAACATACTCATGGGGAGGCGGCTCCACCGGCGCCTTGTCGCCGGACGGCCGTGAAAAGGAAGCTTTCTCCTTCTGAGGTACGGTTTTTGATGTTTTTGCCATTGATGTAAGAGAAAAAAAAAAGCAAAGGAAGATGAAAGGTTGATGGTGCCAAACGCTGATGAAGGTGGCTTTACAAGCGGCGAAATAGAGGCAGAAAGAGTAAGAAAATTTGGGAGGTTGAAGATGTAAAAGTGGTAAATGATAAATGGAAGAGCTATTTATAGGTTTATACCGTGGCGGTTCAGTATCAGCGATGGCCAGCCACCGTCTGACGTGCATTAAATACCTTGAAAGACTAAATTGACGGGACAGCTATCACATACGTCACGATCGAGCCCAGTGAAAACGTCATCTTACAATCCGATCGGGCCGTCGAAAATCATATCGCTTCTCACCACGTTCTTCCTGAGAAACGAGGGGACTATCTGTATACGGTCGAAATAGATTTCGGCCTCCGTACGTTTGATCGAGTTCGAATGGTAAACGATCGAAGTGAGAGCTCCGAGGATAGTACAAACAAGCCTCGAGCTCCAAGACCGATCGAGGAATCGGCTCGGTATCATTATCAATCTCATGACCAAATCGAACCACAAGGCAAAGAGAAGGTTGTCGGAGATACACAGACCGATTGACACTCACCCCGAATGTTGAACTCGAACTCAAGGCCGAGGGCTCGACCCAATACCGAGCTCGAGCCAGTATCGAGCTCGCAGACAGGAGCCGTTGTAACCGCACTAGAGGAGAGAATCTTGGCAGGAATCGAGGAGGAGATAATTCATCATGGTGCTCCACTATATATTTTTTATTATAAATAAAGCAAGATCCCTCTACTATAAAGGGGAGAATCCTTGTAAGCACAAACAAGTTCACACATTATAAGAAAAGACTACTTCTATTAATTGAAGAATAAATCTCTTAAGCCTGTTTTACTGAGCATACTCGCTCTTCTAGTTCAACAATTTATATCTCATTTCTATAGCCAAGAATTTAAATATTGTCATTTCTACGTACGACTTATGTCAAGTTATATCACATATCCTTAGAATTACTTATAAATTCAACTATATCCGATTTTTCGGATAAACAGCAGCAAACACCAAATTGAAAGTCGAAAGAACGGTGCACTATATAATTTAAACTATGACATCTGCTTCACTCTGTTATCCTGTCAATGACAGAGTCAAGTGTTAGAAAAGGCACCTAACTTTCCTACTCAATAAGTATGTTTTTCGTTGTTTGGTGGTGGGAGGGGAGGGGAGGGGAGGGGAGGGGAGGGGGAAAAATATCTTTCAAATTAAAAATATTTTATTTCGTGATAAAAAGGTATTACCCGAGGAGACTAATTAATTAAGCAATGCGAAATGAGAATGGAAAATGGAAATTTATGCTATGCGAATCTATATTAATAGGCCAATTAAATAAAACGTTTCCTGATAATTAAAGACATTGTTTTCTGGTTGGCAGGATCCAGTGGTGTCCCTAAGGATCCAAACAGCTCGAGGAGTCTTCATGCTTTGACTGTTTTGCCGTTATTTACGATCTTCCCAATTTTAGTGTAGAATGAGCTTATGTAGGTGTGGATGGTGAGAATAATTAAAAGTTGCTGATGGAATTATATTTACTTCTATAACAACTTTGAGAATATGACATGCAATTGTTTTTTCCTCTATTCTTTTAATTACACTAGTATTCGTACCCCGCGATGCGCGATTAATATTAATTAAAAAGAATTATGATCGGGCTTGTTTTAACATATTAAATGGTATTGCTTTAATAAATTTGAATTGTCATTTTATTTGTCAATATAATATACCCAATAATAAAATTTCTATTAAATTAAAGGGACTTATATAGTCATTGAATAACTTTTTTGTTCTATATTTTTCTTTATTCTATTATCCAATGTTTAGTATTTTTACATTGTTAATAGAAATTTTTATTAGCAAATTACTTTGTTTAATATTTTTGTCTGCACGCTTTCTTTTTGTAATATAAGAGAAGATATATATTTTATTAATGTTAAAATATTTTTTATTTTAAATTTTATTCTATTGTTGTCAATAATATTATCTGACTTTAATGAATAAGATCTCTATTAAATTAAAAGAACTTATATAATCAATTAGTTATTTTTTTGTTATGTATTTTTCTTTATTATCTTATCCAATATTTAATATCATTGCATTGTTAGTAAAAAATTTTATTAGCATATTACTTTGTTTAATATTTTTGTCGACTACATTTGTTTTGTAATATAATAGAAGATATATATTTTATTACTCTTGAAATATTTTTTATTTAAAATTTTATTCTAATGTTCTCAATAATATTGTCTGAATTTTAATGAATAAATTCTCTATTAAATTAAAGAGACATGTATAGTCATTGAATAACTTTTGTGTTCTATATTTTTCTTTATTATAATTATCCAATATTTAGTATTTTTACATTGTTAATATAATTTTTATTAGCATATTACTTTATTTAATATTTTTGTCTACTACTTTTTTTTTAATATAATAAAAGATATATATTTTATTACTTTTGAATTATTTTTTATTTTAAATTTTATCCTATTGTTCTCAATAATATTATATTAATTTTAATGAATAAAATATCTATTAAATTAAAAAGAGTTGTATAATTATTGAATAAATTTGTTGTTCTGTATTTTTCTTTATTATATTATCCAATATTTAGTATTATTGCATTATTAATAGAAACTATTATTAGCATATTACTTCGTTTAATATTTTTGTCTGCTACTTTTTTTTTTATAATATAATAGAAGATATACATTTTATTACTCTTGAAATATCTTTTTATTTTAAATTTAATCCTATTGTTCTCAATAATATTATCTGAATTTAAATGAATAAAATCTCTATTAAATTAAAGAGACTAATATAGGCATTGAATAACTTTTTAAATTTGTATTTTTCTTTATTATATTATCCAATATTTAGTATTTTTGCATGGTTAATAGAAACTTTTATTAGCATATTACTTTATTTAAATTTTTGTATGCTACATTCTTTTTATAATATATTAGAATATAAATATTTTTATATTTAAACTTTTAAAAAGAAAAACAATTATTAAAAAAACATATTTTGGATGGGCAGTTTTTTATTCTTTGTACTTTTAGTTTTTTATTTTAAAATAATTTAAAAACTCTAACATGAAAAACTCCAACTTGAATGGATAGTTTTTTTTAATTTTCGTTTTTTATTATAAAATATTTTATTTTATTATTATAGATATTTAAATTCAAAAATAATAACCAATAACTAATTATTAACTACTTATGCCATGTGATTTTTTTCTAGGTTGCCACTTGGTTTAAGGAGATGACTTTTTTCTCTCCTTTTAATAATATATATATAGATACAGATATATCTAGAAGATATATATTTTTATATTTTATATTTTATTCAATTATTCTCAATAATATTTTCTGAATAATTAATTTTTTTATTTTTAAAACAAAAACAAAAATTATTAAGAAACAAAGAAATTTTGAATTGGCAGTTTTTTATTTTTTGTAGATTTAGTTTTTTATTTTAAAATAATTTATAAACTTTTAACTGCTCTCCAATGGGCTGATTATTTTGGTACAGTAATATTACATTCCAATTTAATTTAGAAGAATTAATACATGATATTGACGTTATATTGTTTGACCGTTTAACGTTTTTTAAAGCGTCGCATCAAAAATTTATTGTCCAATACTGTGTACGATATTGTTGCTAACTAAACAAACGATCATGGGCAAAGGAGCAGGGTGATGGTCGGCAGGAACTCGTCTGTAGCACATAATTTGGAGATTGAAAAGGTTGTCGGATTGCAAGATAGTACATGTTCCACAGGACAGAATCCCTTCCAATCAAGTGAATAATCACTAGAAGTAAAACCTGCAGTTGTTGGATTTTTCTACCAATGATGTGGCTCTCTAAATAATGCAAACCAATATCTCTAAATTTCTGCCGAAAGATTACAAAAGAAAATTTAATATTACTACTATTATTACTATAGTTTATTACAAGTTGTTGCCTGAGAAACACAAAAATTCTGAATAGAAAGGATAGAATCCGGCCGTTGTGGTAATGATTAAACTGCGGTATATTTATAAAAAGATTAGAAGAGCGTCCATATCCTCAGCCACATCTCTGCTAACTGCGCACGTTTGGTCGTCAGCATTTTGTCCCCAAGATCTCATTTCATGTGTGTACGATAAACTTTTCGCATGATATGAGATTGATTCAATATTTAAACTTGTCGCTACTACTGGAAAATGGCAGAATTTCGACCATCAAAACGATCAGAAATTGGTCGGAAATTACGAATTTTCAACTACTTTCCGATCAAAATTGGTCGGTCGGAAAACAGTTGGTTGGAAAATAATTTCCGACCGAATCCGTCGGTGATTTCCGACTAAAGTAGTCGGAACGTTCAAAAAGGTCAGACGACCAAATATTTTCAAATTTCCGACCAAAGTGGTCGGAATTTTACCGTCCGAATAGGTCGTAATAATATAAATAAAAAAATTATTTATTTAAAATTAAATAATAAAAATATATAATTTCCGACCGAATCGTCGGAAATTAATAATTAAAAAATAAAATTTATTTAATTTCCGACGGAATCCGTCGAAAACTGTTAAATATTAATTATTATTTTTTTAATTTCCGACCGATTTGGTCGGAAATCTGGATATATTTGGTAAAATTTGGGCAGCTGTCCGACTGTTTCCGTCGAAAATCAGTCGAAATTTTCTGTAAAATTGGGCAGAATTCTGCTCAACTATGAGCTACACTACCTGTCAACCTATTACAATACAATAACGCCAACAATCAATCAACAAATATAACATCTAAACCAACAATACCAACCATTAACACAATCTAAACCAACAATACCAACCATTAACACAATCTAAACCAACAATACCAATCATTAACACAATCTAAACCAACAAATCCATTAAACCTAACAATTTTAGGCATAAAAACATCCAAATAGTAGCTCATATTCAAGTTTAAAAATAAAACATAACGTTGTCTCTCACAATTAAGTTTACCAATCAACCAAAATAGCACACCTAAACTACTACACATCAGATTCAGTTTGTTCATCCTCATCATCAGATAGATCATGCCCATGTTTTCTCATGAATTTCTGCATCTTAACAAATGTTCCGAATTGGGAGTCTAAATGTTGCCTCAAATCACGAATTTCTTTTCTCATATCTTCCATCTGTTCTTGATTTTGAAAAGAAGAAGAATTGACTAAGAGTGGGTTTGAATAACATGTAGGTCCATGTACTCCAAGTCCGTAGACTCTGCCTTTGTTTACTCAACCCGCTGCCGCTGTCCACAATGAAGCCATATCATCAGGTATTGGTTGAGTTGAAGGAGGTTGAGTTTGTTGCCATTCTTTCACCCTTTTATGATAATCTTCCTGAAAAGAAAACATAACTATTATGTAAACAAACTAATATTAATAAATCATAAATAATTATGAAGTTAGTATTTTACATATGTGTCTGACGTACGCGTCTCCACCCAGTGTTCTCTTGTACCATCCTTCTTCTTTTTCTTATGTGTATCCTCGAATAGCTCAGTGTGACTCATATCTCGCCCTCTTTCCTTTTTCCTCATAACAAAAAAATATGAGTTAGACATTACAATCGTAAAATTTTATATGTAAAACTAAGAAAAATTTTATAAGTAATTACCAATCTTAGTTTATGGGCCACAAAACTAATCGAACCTCTTGTGTGCAACGAGCCACCTTTACTGGAGGCATGGTTTGCCTTTGCTTGTTCACTCTTCTTCTTCCATTATGCGGTATTCCATTTCTCAAGAAGTTTATCCCAAACATCTTCTCTTAACCACCCAGGCATTTTACCAGCATTCCGAGTAGCGAACAGAGTATCTTTAATCTGCTTAGCAGTCTTCTTGTCGAAAATATTATTTATTTCATTTTGATGCTAAGGATGCCTTGTACACTTTGTCTGCAATATAAAAAAGTAACATTATATGAAGATAATAATTATTAAATAAATGTAATCAATTTTTACCCTAAATTGATCCCATATTTGCTCTCTGATATTGTACGGTATCTGTCTCCAAGAATTCCACGGCTCATGATAAAATGGCTTCATAGAATCCACAATTAAAATATGTAGATTGAAAGGATGGCAAAAACCTGCATTAAAGTTAACATATATATAATTAATAAACATCTTAAAGTTTCAAAAGTTTTAATTATAAATAAATATTCCTTAATGTTAACATATCTAAAAGTACATTCAAAACTTAAAAAATAGTATAAGAACCTTCTTACCCATCCTCGTAGGGGACGATTATCAATCGATTATAACTATCAAATTGTACATCCCCTCCAAGATTCTGCCTGCGTCTACGAGATGGTGCAGAAGCAACACTAGATGTAGCTGGGCGAGAGCCTCCAATATCCAACCTAGATATGCTGGGAATGGATGATGATGATGGACTGGAAGATGATGGAGCAACAAAAGACGAACAATCATGCTGACTACCATGAAAGCTCGGGGATGCAGCAGCTGGTGAGCCACCATGCTGACTACCATGAAAGCTCGGGGGTGCAGCAGCTGGTGAGCCAGTATGCTGACTACCATAAAATCTCGAGGGTGCAGCAGCTGGTGAGCCACCATACTGACTACCATGAAAGCCCGATGAAGATGATGGTATAAAAGGTGTGGGTACAAAGTTAAAAATAGTGTTACTTTGACTTTCTTGGCAGGAATAAAATAATAATAAACTGAATTATTAGATGGAGGGGGGGGATAGTGAACATGGTAGATAGAAATGAAGTCGACTGAGGAGAATGAGGAAGAGGATGGCGAGGAAGAGGAGGACTCATATTTGGCATACTTAAGGTAGTTGGAACAAATTATTTTTTCTTCTTAGATTTCATCTTTTCCTTCCCCTTAGATGCCATATCTGTAATATAATCTTAATAAACTACAAAACAAAAAATACAACAAGTGATATTAAATATAAAATAATTATTTTACAAATTAAACGACTAAAGAAATAAATAAATAACCTAACAAGTCATAAAAATATAAAATAATTTTGCAACATAATAGATAATTAAAGGAATAACATAAAATGCTTAACATGTCATAAAATAACATACAACAATTCTTCAAATATATTAAATGATTGAAGGAAGAACAACATAAAAAAGAATAAAAAGTCAATCCTCATCGCTATCTTCATAGTAATCATCTAAGTCTTCATCATCGCCTGTTTCACTTTTATCTAGTAATTCTTCCTCATCACTTGTTTCATGTTCAATACCTTTATCTTCGTCCTCATTTGGTCCAAGGATAGAAGTATCAAATTCTTCATATATCCCTTCATTATGCTGCAATTCATCTACTAATTCACCATCCACTATTGATTCAACTTTTGAAATGACATTCTGGTACGCTACATCTAATGCATCTTCGACTTCCACTTTACTCACGGGCTTTGTTTTCAAAACTACCCGCCATGCAGACTAATTCTTGCTCAAAGGATAATGAGCATAATACAGTTATTTCACTTTTTGTGCAATGATAAAGGGATCATAAAGTCTATACTGCCCCGTGCATTTAATTTCAACTATTTTGTACTGAGCGTTCACCTTTATACCTCTATTCGGTGTTGGATCATACTATTTACATCGAAAGAGTATCAACTTTTTCTTCTGCCAACCTACAGTATACTCCAATTCCAAAATCTCTTGAAGCACACCATAATGATCAATATCTCCATCACCTTTCACCCACACCCCACTATTGTTGGTTTTCTTTCCATTAGACCATTCTTCTATATGAAACGTGTACCTATTGACCAAGTATTTAGACATCATTCTGACTCTAGGGTCAGGTCCCCAAGCTATATCACGTAAAAATGGGTCATTAATGCCATTAGCTGGATCATGAACCTATATATATAATTAAATATAATTTAGAATTTTAAAAATACATATAATTAATTTACATATAATAAAAATCATGTTAAATAATAAGTAATATTTACAAATTCTTTAAACTACTCTGAAAACTTGGGATAAACAACATATTGCCGATATGTACCCACAAAGTAGCTGCCATTATAACTTTTATTAGTTAAATTAGTGGTAGATCTAATATAAAAGTCTGTAATATATACGAATATATACTTACCTATAATAAGGTTGGACCTCGGGGCAATTCAACAATACATGTGTTGTATCTGACTTTAGCTCCATCTCAGACAACCTTGGCTTTGGACTATTTTTTGGACCTCCTTTACCTGATTGATTAAAAATGAAAAAGGGTGGTGCCAAAGGATCGATTTTGCCTCCATCGTCATGTCGATTCGGTCTATTTCTCAAACATGGCATATCATGTTCAAAATAGTATGAACAGAAATAAGATGTTTCTTTAGCCATATATGCCTCGCATATCGAACCCTCAATTCTTGATCTATTTTTTATGGTCCGTTTACATTTGCCAATAGTCATGTATAGTGTTATTTTTAGAAGAAACAATCTTTAAAGCAAATACAAAAGGTAAATAATTAAATGTCATTACCTCTCGAAGGGATACATCCATCTAAATTGAACTGGCCCTCCAAGTCGTGCCTCTTGTGCAAGGTGAATTGGAAGATGTTCCATTACATCAAAAAAACCAAAAGAAAAAATTTTTGCCAGCTTATTTAAAGTAAAGATAATGTTACTCTCCATATAAATTAGGTTGTCCACCCTCAATGTGCTAGAACACAAATCCTTGAAAAAGCAACTTATCTCTGTAATCAGTTTCCATATTCGATCAGGCAATGTATTGAAAGCAATAGGCATCAACGCTTCCATAAAAATATGACAATCGTGGCTTTTTATTGACGCCAACTTCCCTTCTTTCATGTCAACACACCTGGATAAATTTGATGCGTACCCATCAGGCTTCCTCAAATTGAAAACCTAACTACAAATCTCTCTTCTCTCATCCAAGGTGAACGTGCAACTACCTTTGGGCTTCTGAATCTTGTTGTTAAAGTATGTTAGATACAACTCACTTCGCCTACAATATTCCTTTAAGTCCATCCTGGCCTTCAAGTTATCTTTGATATTGTTAGTAACATCCATAACAGTGTTAAACAAGTTGTCAAAAAAATTCTTCTCGATATGCATGACGTCCAGATTATGCCGAAGAAGATTGTGCTTCCAATAAGGTAATTCCCAAAATATGCTCCGTTTAGTCCAGTTACGTATGACACCATAACCTGGTATCTTAGATGGTGGAGACTCTGTTACTTTAGGCAGATCCCTTACTCTGTTCCCAATTTTTTCTGAACACAAGCAGGCCAGTGGCTCCTCAAAATCAGTTCGGTTCTTCATAAATGCACTTGTATTTCGCCTAAATTCATGATTCATTGGCAAGAATCTACGGTGGCAGTCGAATCATGTATTTTTACCTTCATGTTTCAAAGTAAATGCTTTTGTGCCTTCCATACAACAAGGGCAAGCTAACTTTCCAGCAGTCGACCACCCGGACAATATTCCATAAGCAGAAAAATTATTTATAGTCCACATTAAAGCAGCATGCAATCTGAAGTTTTGTTTAGTTGATATATCATATGTTTCTACACCTTGATGCCATAATAATTGTAACTCATCAATCAAAGGCTGCAGGTATACATCAATCAACTTTTCGGATTGCGTGGACCTGGAACAATACAAGTTAGGAACAGATATGGACTTGTCATACACAACTCGGGTGGAAGATTATACGGGGTAACAAACACTGGCCAACATAAATATGGTGCAACAAAGACAGAAAGACTACAGATAATACTACTAAAAATCAGAAAGACTATTAAGACTAAATAATGAATTGACTCCAATTGATACAAACGAGAGCTGCAAACTTGATACAAACAGCCTACTTAAAAATGCATGAGTTTACAATCGCGCAAACTTCATATTTTTACATATGCAGTACTCTAACATTGAATATTTTGAAATTCAACATATTCATAATAAATTCAAAGTTAGATTTAGGACTTCTTAACATATTCTTGTTTAACCCAAAATTTCAACAATACCTAATTCAACATATTCTTCTCTCTTTTTATTTTATATTAAGTATCATTAAAAAATTAAAATTTCTAAAATTTCAATCATACCTACTTCTTAGAATGTTCATATATAGAAAATTAATACAAATTTAACAATGAAAACAAGATATATATGTCAAGGAAATACTTACCTCGACGAAAAAAATGCCGGAGAAGTCCACTGAGGAGCTGTTGCCGCCGCCACCGCCGCTGCCGCCAAACACTGCTGCAAAATGGATAAAAAAAATTAATAAATTAAGGGAAAAGGGGAGGAGGAAGGAGAGGGAGAAGGGAGGAGGAAACGAGAGAGAGAGAGAGAGAGAGAGAGAGAGAGAGAGAGAGAGAGAGAGAGAGAGAGAGAGAGAGAGAGCAAACATACATTGTTAATTCTGTTCTTGGGGACGGGGGAGAAGGACGTGAGGGAGAGAGGAGGAGGATGAGAGAAGAAGGAGGAAGAAAAGAGAGGTTCTGTTTCTTGGGGACGGGGTGGAATAGGTTTTTAAAAAAATAATTCCGACTGATTCGGTCGGAATTGTCATTTTAATTTTTTTTTAAAAAGTACCGACCAAATCGGTCGGAAATGAAGTCAAATGAGTCAAACTAAATTTTTCGCCAAAAGTTGCGACCGATTTGGTCGGAAATGTGGTCGAAAGAATTTTAAAAATATATAAGAGATATTGTTTGAAAATTCCAACGGATTCCGTCGGAAATTTCCGACAAAAATTTTCAGTCGAAAATTCTTGATTTTCTAGTAGTGAGCGGGTTTAGTTTTTAAATATTTTACGGTTAAAGTAATATATATATATATATATATATATATATATATATATATATATATATATATATATATATATATATTTTTTCAATGAAAGTAGTCATCTATTAATTCATCAAGGCATGATATATATGTCCAAAGGAAAGTACAACATAAGTTGCAATGTAGCTTGAGAACATTGTATACGGGTGAAACCGAATCTAATGAGCACCCCGATTTTTCGGAGAGGCAAATGGAATGAGGATGTGACTGTAAGGAATCGGAATCAAAGCCAAGAGCCTCTTGTATCAAGGCCCGATCAAAATACCTGCCCTCGGAGCCATCGAGACCACGTGCCCCGGGTCCGATTCGAGTCCCAAGACCTCGGAGAGCATTACCAAATGACCGCACATGATTAACAAAGGGCCGTGATATCCGTGCCCAACCGCATACCAAGGCAATATACTTACCCGTATCGACAAAAATCAGTGATTAGCGAAAAAGAAGATTTTTACCTTTCTTAGAATTGTACCTAGTGTAAAACTCCCCTACTACATAAAGGGGAAGCTAATTATTCATTACACACACTGTAACTCACATACCAATGCAATATACTTCTGTTCTCCCTAAGCTATTAAAAGTTCTTATTTTCGTTCATAAATACTTCATAAGTGCAAGCTCGAAACCGAAGGCAGGTTCTTAGTTAAGCCTTTAACCGAGCTCGGATTCACTATCATCATTGGTTTGGCTATTTACTATATTTTTTATTTGCTTTATCTAACGCCATTAATCACTTAAATTGAATTAGTCCACATATCCTTAAAACTACGTATAAATTCAATTATTATCCATTTTTAAGGGAAAACAGTTGTGCGCCCACTGTGGGGCTAAGGATAATAGTGGTAATTTGATACAAATTTCTATAACGCACTCTATTTTACGTTTGTTCTTTGAGATTTTAATTTCTGGTCAACTTAAGATTTTCAAACTCTCAATATGCTCACGTGATCGTTGATATTGAGTCTGGCCACCATGGAGAAAACAACAATATAATGCCCAGCAATGAGGTGCCCCCTGTTGACCCCAATGGAGTCCCGATTGTGGACCCAATATATTCCAACTCACATGTGGCCATCGATGCAAACTTGCTGACCGACCCCGAGAATAGTGTTCGCGAAGGAGTCCATCAATAGCCCGGGGTACGTACGGCAGTGAAGGCGATGGGATCAATCTACGGGTGATCTTCAAAATGTAACAAGCTCAATAGGCGGTGATAGCCCAGCTGCAGAACCAAAGCCGTGCTCCCAGAAGAGTTGAGCCCGAACCATCTCGGGAAAACACCTGAAGAAATGAACAAACCACGGAAAGGCCGGGTGAAGTTAAATCCGGGACCAACCACGAAATAATAAAGATGCTTGAGGAATTGACAAAGCGGGTGGAATCGGGGAAAAACAATAGAAGCCAACGACAAAAAAGTGGAGACCTATAACTCCAAAATTGATCAAATCCCAGGAGCACCGCCGATATTGAAAGGCCTGGATTCCAAGAAATTTGTCCAAAAGCCATTCCCTCCTAGCGCGGCACAGAAACCAATCTCGAAGAAGTCCCGTATGCCAGAAATTCCAAAGTATAACGGAACCACGAATCCAAATGAACATGTGACCTCCTACACGTGTGCCATCAAGGGAAACGACTTAGTAGATGACGAAATCGAGTCGATTTAGCTGAAAACGTTCATAGAAACCCTGTCAAAAGGAGCAATGATATGGTATCACAACTTACCCCCTAATTCCATTGATTCGTTTGCTATGCTTGCAGATGTCTTCGTAAAAGCTCACGCTGGTGCCATCAAGGTCGAGACCAGAAAGTCGGACCTTTTCAAAGTGAAACAAAGAGATAACGAAATGCTCAGGGAATTCGTGTCGAGGTTTCAAATTGAGCGAATGGACCCGCCTCCGGTTGCGGACGATTGGGCCGTTCAGGCGTTTACTCAAGAACTCAACCCCTAAAGCTCCTTGGCTTCACAACAGCTGAAATAGAATTTGATAGAGTACTCGACGGTAACTTGGGCTGGCGTCCGTAACAGGTACCAATCAAAAATCATAGTCGAGGATGATCAGCTCGGGCCCCCTTCCGGGTCCATTTATCCCATCAGAACTAATGACATGGAGGCACTGAGATTATCGAAATACAACTTCAGTGTCGATGCTGCCAGCATCGTATCTGCCATCGGGCGTATTAAAGATACCAAGTGGCCTCGGCCATTGCAGTCCGATCCTACCCAAAGGGACCCCAACCTGATGTGTAAGTATCATGGCACTCATGGCCATAGGACCGAAGACTACCAACAACTAAGAGAAGAAGTGGCCCGGTTATTCAATAACGGACACCTCCGGGAATTTCTGAGTGATCGAGCCAAAAATCACTTCAGGAATAGGGACTCCAACAAACGGACCGAGTAAGAGGAACCTCAGCACGTCATTAACATGATCATTGGTTGAGTCGACTTTCCCCAGGGGCCAATGCTTAAGCGCACTAAGGTGTCCATTACAAGGGAAAAACGAACTCGAGATTACATACCAGAGGGGACTATCTCTTTCAATGATGAGGACGCTGAAGGCATCGTGCAACCGCATAATAATGCATTGGTAATATCTTTACTCATAAATAAATCTAGATTTAAGCGTGTGTTAGTTGATCCAGGTAGCTCAGCCAATATCATCAGATCGAGGATCGTAGAGCAGCTGGATCTACAAGACTATCACGACCCAATTTTCCCTCCGTTGGGTATCGTGATGGCACCTAGTCTTAGGGAGTAGGTAAGCTTAACATTTATTGAATAACAACAATAATAAATAACATCTAACAAATTTTGAAATAGAATTCTCTATAAAATTTACAATTCCCAAAACCGGTAGTACAAGTCATAAGCTCTACAGAGTTTACTACAACTTCTAAATACAACTGTTCAGAAATAAGTAAAGACAGTATAAGAACAAAATAGGACGGTGACTCCGAAGCCTGCGAACGCTGCAACAGGTTTACCTTGAGTCTCCACAACAGCAATCTGTGCTGCTAGCTAATGATCAACCGGCTACGTAATACCTGGATCTGCACAAAAATGTGCAGAAGTGTAGTATGAGTACACCATAGCGGTACCCAGCAAGTATCAAGACTAACCTCAGTGGAGTAGTGACGAGGAACAGTCAAGACACCTACTGGACTATATATGTAACACCCCAAAAATTTTTGAAGTACTTAAGTGTAAAGCCCGGTAAAGTTTACAAAGAAAATAATGTTTCATGATCTTAAGGAAGTCTATTGGTGGAATGATATGAAGAGGAATGTGGCAGACTTTGTGGCAAGATGTCCGAATTGTCAGCAAGTGAAGGTCGAACACTAAAGGCCTGGTGGGTTGGCACAAAACATAGAAATTCTAATGTGGAAGTAGGAAATGATTAATATGGACTTTGTGGTAGGATTATCGTGCACTTCGCGCAAGTTTGACTCAATTTGGGTGAATGTGGATCGGCTCACGAAGTCATCACACTTTTTGCCGGTTAAGTCTAGCGACACAGCGGAGCAGTATGCTCAGCTGTATATCAAAGAAATAGTCAGGTTGCATGGCACCCCAGTTTCCATCATTTCTGATCGGGGGACACAATTCACTGCTAATTTTTGGAAGAAATTTCAGCAAGGTTTGGGTACTCAGGTGAATCTTAGTACAACCTTTCACCCGCAAACTAACGAGCAGGCAGAGCGGACTATTCAGACGCTTGAGGATATGTTGCATGCTTGCGTTCTAGATTTCAAAGGTAGTTGGGATGATCATTTACCACTCATAGAATTTACCTACATCAACCTTTTTATATCAATCATCGCATTTCATAATACTTTCACATCTTTTCATTTCATTGGCACTAGTGGCCATAATTATAAGATCATTCTTGGCACGTTGGCCATATTCAGTATTTCATGCTCACATTATCAATTTCAAATATCATCCTCATCATCAACAACAAACACAATTCAAATCAAAGTGTGTAGTACACATGTGAGCAATTTAGAGTCTAATGCACATAGAGATATTTCACAAAATTTGGCATAATAGCCTTCATTTGAACCTGACTTAAAGTCGAAACATTATTAATGCACAACCCATATTTTAACACATCCTCAATTGGTAACATAACATGAATAGAGCATTTGGGATGCTTGTTGAACATATATCTTTCAACCCAATCTTACTCAAAATAGCCAATTTCATAATGAATCACTCGGGACTTACATAATTTACATGAATATCGTGGGATTCAATTCTAAGAGAAGAGTATATCCAACATACCTCACTTGAGCTTCCTTACACTCAATGTTCCGAAATTCTTAACAACTTCAATCTATTGTAGAAATATAACAAATTGAATCAAAATTAGGAAGGTGATCATGGTTCGAGCTTATTTGAGCATTTTATCAAACACTAAGTATGCATTAAGGTTCTAAGGTCCCTTTTATGGAGAATTCCATCACCCCACAACCCAATCTTTACCATTTTTAGCTCAACATTCTTCCTACACCCTTTGATAACATATGCATGTAAAATAAACAACTCTCATGCCCAAAGATTATCTTGCTAATTACCCATTTTCAGAAAATTTCAAAATTAGGGTTTAGGGTGTAGAATCTTACCTCTAGGATGAAGACCTAGTGAGCTTCCCTTCTTAATCTTCCAAAACTTGAGCAAGAATTGAAGAAAAATTATTGAAGAATACTTTCTCACTCTAGGGCACTATCTCTCACTCTAAAATATCAGATTATGTCTCAAAAATGGCCCAAAGAGTGTATTTAACGAAATAGGGTCGAGTTTTAAAAACCCAAAAATGGAGCTCCGGAACAAGGTATGCGATCGCATAACCGATATGCGGACCGCATATCGGTTGAATAATTGGTTACAAAATAGTCAAAAGAACTGTCTGTGTATGCGGTCACTATGCGGTCCGCATAACTATTATGCGGTTGCATAATGCACCGCATAACAGTTATGCGGTCGCATAGTCGACCACATAGTTGCTTCCAACTGACCCAATTAACTGCCTCACTCTGCGGCCATTATGCGGTCCGCATAGTGGTTCTGCAGTCGCATAAAGGACCGTAGAAATGCACTTTTCTGCCAAAAAGTTTTCTTTACTTTCCGGTACATTGTTCAACCCAAAAAGTCCAAGCCACGGTGAGCAAGCTCGCCACGAAGAATTTCTACAATCCTCAAACACATAAGCCTAGTCCGGCACCATGAAACATTATTTTCTTTGCAAACTTTACCGGGCTTTACACTTAAGTACTTCAAAAATTTTTGGGGTGTTACATTCCCCCCCCCGCTTAGGATCATTCGTCCTCGAATGAGGGTAAAACTCCGTCATTAGCATCTTATGCAACTCAGTTTATTTCATACCACCTTCGAGCAACCCCAAATTTGACTAACTCCCAAAATCTCCAAAACTTTTGCCAGAGTTTCCCTTGTAACTAGGCCTATCCACCTGTCAGAGAGCCCCAGAAACACATCCTAACAACATATACGTATTCCAACGACGTAACATAATACAAAACAACACCAAATGTTGTCTCATAAGCAATATATATCTAGAAAGGAACACACTTAATGCCAATTGTTCACATGATATAAAATTCATAAAAAGTAAGTCTTATAATTTTCTTTCCAAGATCATAATTTTAAATATATGGTCATTCAAACAAATAAGGATACTTTTTCTTCATTTCTTCCTCGGCCTCCCAAGTAGCCTCTTCAACCTGTTGGTTTCGCCACAACACTTTCACGGAAGCAATTTCTTTATTTCTCAATTTTCGGACTTGCCGATCAATAATAGAAACCAGAATCTCTTCGCAAGTCAATTTCTCATTTACCTCAATGGTCTCAACCGGAACAATGAGTGTCGGATTTCCAACTACTTTCTTCAACATAGACACATGAAACACCGGGTGTACTAATGACATCTCAGGTGGTAGCTCAACCCTATACGCCACCTCACCGATCCTCTGAATGATTTTGTACGGTCCGACATACCTCGAACTCAATTTCCCTTTCTTACCAAATCACATTACCCCTTTCATGGGGGAAACTTTCAAGAATACCCAATCATCTTCTTTGAACTCCAAATCCCTATGAAGAACGTCCGAATAGGATTTCTGACGACTCTGAGCAGTCTTCAACTGCTCCTTAATGATTTTAACTTTTTTCATGGCCTGATGCACGAGGTCTGGCCCTATCAACTCTGCTTCCCCAATTTTAAATTGTGGTTTGATGTTAATTAAGGCTTTCATTGATATTATGATAATCTTATTTGTTTTATTTGTCATTCTATTGAGAGGGTGTTTAGTTATACATACTAGTGCTATTCGACAGTACTAACGTCCCTTTTGCCGGGGGCGCTGCATCTTTCAATGGATGCAGGTGGTTCTACAGCAGGAGATATTGGTCAGTGATAGCAGTGCACCTTCTTCCCAGCTGACTTGGTGAGCCCCACTTCATTCTGGGTTCATGAATCTTTTGTACTTTGTGTATTCTGTTTGAGGTATAGTCGGGGCCTTGTTGCCGGCATTATCATTGTACTCTTCTTTATCTATAGAGGCTCCGTAGACATAGTGTGGGTTGTGTATTGGTGCTGGGAAAGACAAACTATACTATGTTGTGGTTGTATTACTTGTTTATTTGAGACTTTAAAAATGGTGAAACTTATGGTAAAAAATTGGTGATTGCAGACATGACCACTTTATTGTTTAATTAAGGAACACATATACTCTCTTTATTCATGAATGAGTTTGGGTAAAAGGAATCTAACAGGCTTGCTTGATCGGGTTCACTCGGTTGAGCGTCGGTCACGCTCCTTGGTTTTGGGGCGTGACAATATAACCTGAACAAGTATAAGTATGGAAACAACAGAGTGTGATATCTACATAAAGACAACGCGATGTGGCTAACAATACAGTAATTTCAATAAGAAAGGAAGACAATAAATACCAGCGGAATACCCAAATAATGATATAGGAGGATGAACGGAAACAAATCCAAAATCCGAGATCACAGATACAGGAAAGACAAGTAATAACTCAACAACAACGACCGGTTTCACATTAGGTTTTAGTCAATAAACTCCACGAGGTACCGAACCTCGAACAAATCACAACTCACGGGTCTCAATACCTGAACCCTAACACTTGGCATCATGTGCCCTCATTACACCTCATAACCGCACTGACAACTCGCGTGCCAAATAGAGCCATTCTCACATAGAAGGCAAGTAAGCAAGAGTATGCATTTATACTCAACAATATCAAGAAAACCTCTTATCCGATAAGAGTGCTTAACTACGTGTATGCTTGTGCAAGTGTCCTAACATAGTTCATACCAGCTAGTGAACATAAGGGAAAAGAAAGGACAACACGTAGAATGTTTTCTCACAACTTTCACAAGATAAATCTCACACAGGTAAGTGTACCACTACACAAATATCAATAACAAGAATGCCCCCAGGCCATCACAAATCAATCCCTGACATAGCCCACCTTTTCTCGCCACGTGTGCAATAGTAAAATAAATGCCCGTCTTGTCTCGCCACACGTGCATGATAATGTTCCCACCTTGTCTCGCCACATGCACACACACACACACACACACACACACACACACACACACACACATATATATATATATATATATATATATATATATATATATATATATATATATATATTTATATATATATATATATATATATATATATATATATCAATAGTAACCACAGCACGGCAGAAACCTCGAGCATCATCACAACAAGTATAGCATCAACAATGACAATAAAACAAGGTACGACAAGTAAATCTACTCAAGAACCTTCGATCACAAGAAATAGCCATAATAAAGAACACTAGGCGTAATAAGAACAGCTCAACATGGAAGAAAATAATATGTAACAATGATCCCACAATATAGGATTCTACAACAAGAAACTAACACGAGTCAAATAATTCCAAATAAGGGCAAGACCACTAAGGCATAGGATATCTAAGCTCTTTTACGTTTAGACAATTGCGGAAAGGATACAACCAATTCAAATAAAAGTGGGCAGCGAGAAAATCACCATAACCTCAATTAAGAGTGAACATTTACAAAAAGGGACAACTACAACTTCAAATAAAGATATGAAGTTAGGGAAAAGATAACATGGCAATGGAAGAGATAACAAATTTCAATTAAGGCATATATGAATCAAGTAAACAGTAAGAGTGGATCATGAAGCAATTGATTCTAATTAAGCATGTAAAGGTAAAACTAGTAATTTAGGAACGTAATCATAACAAGTACAACTGCATATTCAATGAATACAAGGTCCTAGGAACCCTAAAAGGGCAATTTCAACAAATAAGTCCGAGCACATTCTCGTCACCTCGCGTATACGGACTAAAATCAACATAGAAGACTCAAATCCTAAGGGGTAGTTCCCCCCAACAAGATTAGGCAAGATACTTACCTCAAAGAACACAAACCGATACTCAAAAATGAACTTCTCGGGTGAAATGACCTCCGGATGGCTCAAATCTAACCAAAATAATTTCAAAGCACAAATAAAAATCATAAGAAACTATTCCGGATCACAAAGTCTAAATCTTTATCAAAATCTAAAAATCAACCCAAAAGTCGAGTCCCGGGCCCGCACCTCGGAACCCGACAAATTTCATGAAAATTCGGACACCCATTCCGATAAGTTCAACCGTACAAAAATTACCGAATTCCGATACCATTTCGTCCTTCAAATCATGATTTTTTATTTTGAAAAGTTTTTTTCAAAAACCTCCATTTTCCTCAACGCAAAACACAAATTAAATGATAAAAAAATAAAGATAAAATCATAGAATATAATAAATTCTAGGTGAAGAACACTTACCCAATCGATTTGCTTGAAAAACCCACAAATAATCGCTCAAAACCGAGCTCTACAAGTCAAGATATGATGAAAATGGCCTAACCCTCGATTTGAAGATCTTATATTCTGCCCAGGCATCAAAGCATCACGAACGCGGAAAAAGGATCGCATTTGCGAAGAAGAAAAATGTAGGCTGCCAGGATAACCCTATGCGAACACGAGCTAAGGGGCGCGAATGCGAAGGGTAAGAAACAGAACTTACGCGAACACGGGAAGAATGACGCGAATACGAAGAAGAAATAGCCAACAACCCCAGCTCCCAATTTCTACTACGCGAACGCGAGGGAACAGATGCGAACGCAAAGAAGGAGAAAGCAGACTTTCGTGATTGCGAACGTGATCATGGAACGCGAAGAACAATGAATTCCTCCTCCAAAATTACTCTTCGCGAACGCGAAGGAAGGGAAGCGAACACGATTAAGGAAACCAGATGACAGCAAACATCAGTTCAAAAATTGAAGGAAATGGCCCGTAGCCCATCCGAAACACACCCAAGGCCCCCGGGACCCCGTCTAAACATGCCAACAAGTTCGATAACCAAACACGGACTCGCTCTGGGTCTCAAATCACATCAAACAATGCCGAAAATACAAATCGCACCACGAATCGAACTTATGAACTTCCAAAACTTCCAACTTCTAAAACTCGTGCCGAAACCAATCTAACCAACCCAGAATGACATCAAATTTTGCAGGCAAGCCCCAAATAACATAACGGAGTTGTTACAACTCTTGGAATCGTATTCCGACCCCGATATCAAAAAGTCCACTTCCGGTCAAATTCTCCAAAACTTCAAATTTCGCCATTTCAAGCATAAATGAGCTACAGACCTCCAAAACACAATCCGTACATGCCCCTAAGTCCAAAATCACCCAACGGAGCTAACAGAACCGATGAAACTCCATTCCGGAGTCGTCTTCTCATAGTTCCGACTATGGTCAAAATCCTATGGCTTAAGCTTCCGTTTTAGGGACTAAGTGTCCCAAATCACTCCGAATTACCCGGTAATTGAATTCAACCACGCACGCAAGTCAATACACATAATACGAAGCTGCTCAGGGCCTTATGCCACCGATCGGGACTTAAATTCTCAAAATGACCTGCCGGGTTGTTACATCTTTCCCCTCTTAAACAAACGTTCGTCCTCGAACGTGCCAAGAATCACCTCGAAGTCTTCAAATTACTGAAAGCATATATCCAACATACACCTGCAGGTGACCCCACGTCACCCCAATCCACATAAGCCTGACGACACCATCTCAACTATAATCTATCTTTTCTACCAACGCCGATAAGCCTTAGAGTTAGAATTCTCACCTCTCATTCATCTCCAAAAGACCCAATTCTAAATCCATACCCGGTATCAGTCTCAACCAGCTGCAACAACTCATGCCTACATCCACAAGGTACGACCACTCAACATGACATGCCACACATAGGCCCATAATAACGTTTCTGATCACAATAGCTGCCCGTAAGCAAAACAAACACCGACAATTAGCCTCATATCCGATAGGAACCTATTTCAAATCTTTACAACACTGACGATGATGCAAGAACCACGAAGACATCATAACTATGCACCCGAATGAACAAGTCACAACTAACACCACCGGGCACACACCCCGCAAGCTAAAACTCAAGAAGCACAGAACGAAAATGACTGAATATGTAAAGAGAAACACATAAGAGAAATATCAAACAAGCCCGATAGGCACAACTCTCTATCAGTACCATACTACGAATCAATTTTAAGTAGTAAAAGCAAGTACATGAAAAATAATAAGGATCTCATCCTGGTATAACTCTCCACCGCGACACACAACCCGGTTCAAACATATCAAATCACATGAACTCGCGAGGGTCTCACCCTCAACTCTAAATCACGGGTCGAATATACATCATACCAATTGAAATCTTCCACTAACTCAATTCTGCCATTAAAATCACAACACTTACTGAACTCTCACCTCGGTAGAGTACCAATTCACAAATCGTAACCAAGATTGCTCAGGAATAATATCAAAACCTACCATAATGGACAACGGGAACTCACTTCTAGTCTCACAACTCTCAATAATGAATAAAACCAACGATAGACACATGCTACCACTCATAGAATCTCCCAACAGGGGAAAACACATAAACAGAGTGCAAATCATGAAACTCACCCATAAATGAGACAACAAATAAGGGAACTCGTCCCGATAAGCAGAACCGAAACTAAATACGAATGGTGCCCCTCTGTAACAAATCAAAACATACATGTATGACATCATCTGGCACAACAGCCTCTAGCCTACTATATGAAATGCATCAACGGACCGGGCCTCCCCCCTTGGGCGCCTCCTACTCGCCTTAATACCCCACTGTGACACATCTGCCCGGAGTTTGGGACAATCTCTCACCATGTGGCAGGTATCTCCGCACTCAAAGCAACTTCTCTGCTGACGTGGCTGTGGAAATTGTGCCGTATGAGTACCCTGAGACCCATGAGCACCCGAAACACTGTACGAAGCTGGAAGTGCAAACTGAACTGGCTGACCTATAAAACCTCTACCATGTCGTACTCTACCTCCAAAATAAGGACCAATAAATCTCTTCGGCCTACGAGGCCTCCTCGCCTCCTTGTCCTCTCTCTCCTGGCATCGCCTGTCCTCTCTCTCATAGCCCCGCCTGTCCTCTCTCTCCTGACCCTACATGCCCTCTACTCGGCGAGCGATCCCTACCACCTACTGAAACGAAACATCCAACTCTAACTCCCGATCCATGCTGAACCGAATATCATGCATAAGCCCTTCAATGAATCTACGGACACACTCTCTAACTGTAGCGACCAAAGCAGGTGCATGTCTGGCCAAATCACGGAATCTGACGGCATACTCTGATACTGACATAGTGCCCTGGCGCAGCTGCTCAAACTCCGTATGCCATGCATCCAAAAGGTACTGAGGTACAAACTCTCTTAGGAATATCTCTGAAAACTGAACCCATGTGAGTGAAGCTGACTCGGCCGGGCTACCCAACTCATATGCCCGCCACCACTGATAAGCCGCTCCCCTGAGCTGAAACGTAACAAAAGCAATCCTGCTCGTCTCTACAATACCCATAGTACGAAGAATGCAGTGACACTCCTCCAAGAAACCCTGGGCATCATATGTCGCCAATCCACTGAAGGTAGGAGGGTGGTACTTCTGGAACCTCTCTAGTCTAAGCTGTTCTTCCTCAGATGTTGCTACCCTAACCACGGGATGAACTGGGACCACAGGCTGTGTCGCCATGACACCTGGAACCTGACCAACATGAACTCGTTGCTCTAGAGTGTGGGCGGCGGGAATCTGGGTTCCTCTCCCAGTCTGTGAAGTAGCTGGTGCAACCGGAATCAACCCCGCCTGAGACAATGTACCAAACATGCTCAGGAACTGTGCTAAGATCTCCTGAAATCCGGGGGTAACAGCAGGCGCCTCCGGTACCTGCCCCCAACTGGAACTACTGGCGGCTCCTTAACTGCTGATCTGATAGGTGCCCTAGCTGTGGCGCGTGCTCCTCGTCGGCCTCTGCCTCTACCCCTAGCGTCATCTGCTCCGGGGGTAACGTCATCAGGAACTAAAGCTCGTGTCCTCACCATCTGCGAGAGAATGAAATGATAAAAGTTCAAACTTCGATATCAATGAACTCGCACGATAGGAATGAAGAAAGTGAAATTGTCCTTATAGTTTTGTAGCCTCTCGAAGATAAGTACAGACGTCTCCGTACCGATCCGCAAGACTCTACTAAACTCGCTTATAACTCGTAGCACCTATGAACTAAGAGCTCTGATACTAACTTGTCATGACCCAATTTCCCCTCCGTTGGGTATCGTGATGGCACCTAGTCTTAGGGACTAGGTAAGCCTAACATTTACTGAATAACAACAATAATAAATAACATCTAACAACTTTTGAAATAGAATTCTCTACAAAATTTACAATTCCCAAAACCGGTAATATAAGTCATAAGCTCTACAGAGTTTACTACAACTTCTAAATACAACTGTTTAGAAATAAGTAAAGACAATGTAAGAAAAAAATAGGACGGTGACTCCGAAGCCTGTGAACGCTGCAGCAGGTTTACCTTGAGTCTCCACAATAGCAATCTGCATTGCTAGCTAATGATACAACCGGCTATGCAATACCTGGATCTGCACAAAAATGTGCAGAAGTGTAGTATGAGTATACCACAGCAGTACCCAGCAAGTATCAAGACTAACCTCAGTGGAGTAGTGACGAGGAACAATCAAGACACCTACTGGACTATATAACCTGAACAAGTATAAGTATGGAAACAACAGAGTGTGATATCTAAATAAAGAATACGCGATGTGGCTAACAATACAGTATTTTCAATAAGAAAGGAAGACAATAAATACCAGCGGAATACCCAAATAATCATAACCGCACTGACGACTCGTGTGCCAAATAGAGCCATTCTCACATAGAAGGCAAGTAAGCAAGGGTGTGCATTTATACTCAACAATATCAAGAAAACCTTTTATCCGATAAGAGTGCTTAACTACGTGTATACTTGTGCAAGTGTCCTAACATAGTTCATACCAGCTAGTGAACATAAGGGAAAAGAACAGGACAACACGTAGAATGTTTTCTCACAACTCTTACAAGATAAAGCTCACACAGGTAAGTGCACCACTACACAAATATCAACAACAAGAATGCCCCCAGGCCATCACAAATCATCACAAATCAATCCCTGACATAGCCCACCTTGTCTCACCACGTGTGCAATAGTAAAATAAATGCCCGCCTTTTCTCGCCACACGTGCATAATAATGTTCCCACCTTGTCTCGCCACATGCGCAACTATATATATATATATATATATATATATCCCGTCTTGTCATGCCGCATGTAAAAATATCAATAGTAACCACAGCACGGCAGAAACCTCGTGCAATCCCTATATCAACAACCGCACGGCACAAACCTTGTGCATCACAATAACCACAACCGCACGGCAGAAACCTCGTGCATCACCACAACAAGTGCAACAACAACAATGACAATAAAACAAGGTAGGACAAGTAAATCTACTCAAGAACCTTCGATCGCAAGAAATAGCCATAATAAAGAATACTAGGCGTAATAAGAATAGCTCAACATGGAAGAAAATAATATGTAACAATGATCCAACAATATACGGTTCAACAACAAGAAACTAACACGAGTGAAATAATTCCAAAAAAGGACAAGTCCACTGAGGTATAGGATATCTAAGCTCTTTTATGTTTAGACAATAACGGAAAGGATACAACCAATTCAAATAAAAGTGGGCAGAGAGAAAATCACCATAACCTCAATTAAGGGCGAACATTTACAAAAAAGGACAACTACAACTTCAAATAAAGATATCCAGTTAGGGAAAAGATAACATAGCAATGGAAGAGATAACAAATTTCAATTAAGGCATATATGAATCAAGTAAATAGTAAGAGTGGATCATGAAGCAATTGATTCTAATTAAGCAGGTAAAGGTAAAACTAGTAATTTAGGAATGTAATCATAACAAGTACAACTGCATATTCAATGAATACAAGGACCTAGGAACCCTAAAAGGGCAATTTCAACAAATAAGTCCAAGCACGTACTCGTCACCTCGCGTATACGGACTAAAATCAACATAGAAGACTCAAATCCTAAGGGGTAGTCCCCCCCCCTCCCCACAAGGTTAGGCAAGATACTTACCTCAAAGAACACAAACCGATACTCAAAAATGAACTTCTCGAGTGAAATGACCTGCGGACGGCTCAAATCTAACCAAAATAGCTTCAAAGCACAAATAAAATTCATAAGAAACTATTCTGGATCATAAAGTCTCAATCTTTATCAAAATCTAAAAATCGATCCAAAAGTCGACCCCCGAGCCCGCACCTCGAAACCCGACAAATTTCATAAAATCCAGACACCCATTCCGATATGAGTTCAACCGTACAAAAATTATCAAATTCCGATACCATTTTGTCCTTCAAATCATGATTTTTCATTTTGAAAAATTTTCTTCAAAAGCCTCCATTTTGCTCAACTCAAAACACAAATTAAATAATAAAAATAAACATAAAATCATGGAATATAATAACTTCTAGGTGAAGAACACTTACCCAATCGATTTGCTTGAAAAACCCACAAAGGATCACTCAAAACCGAGCTCTACAAGTCAAGATATGATAAAAATGGCCTAACCCTCGATTTGAAGATCTTATATTCTGCCCGGGCGTCAAAGCATCGCGAACGCGGAGAAAGGATCGCATTCGCGAAGAAGAAAAATGTAGGCTGCTAGGATAACCCTACGTGAACGCGAGCTAAGGGGTGGGAACGCGAAGGGTAAGAAACAAAGCTTACGCGAACGCGAAGAAGAAATAGCCAACAGCCCCCAGCTCCCAATTTCTACTACGCGAACGCGAGGGAACAAATGCGAATGCGAAGAAGGAGAAGGCAGACTTTCGCGATCGCGAACGTGATCATGCGAACGCGAAGAACAATGAATTCCTTCTCCAAAATTACTCTTCGCGAACGCGAAGGAAGGGAAGCGAACACGATTGAGGAAACCAGATGACAGAAAACTAGAGTTCAAAAATTAAAGGAAATGGCCCGTAGCCCATCCGAAACACACCCGATGCCTTCGGGACCCCTTCTAAACATACCAAAAAGTTTCATAACCTAACGCGGACTCGCTCGGAGTCTCAAATCACATCAAACAATGCCGAAAATACAAATCGCACCATGAATCGAACTTATAAGCTTCCAAAACTTCCAACTGCGAATAATCGTGGTGAAACTAATCTAACCAACCCGGAATGACGTCAAATTTTGCAAGTAAGTCCCAAATAACATAACATAGTTGTTCCAACTCTTGGAATCGCATTACGACCCCGATATCAAAAATTCCACTTTCGGTCAAAATCTTCAAAAATTCGACTTTCACCATTTCAAGCCTAAATGAGCTACAGACCTCCAAAACACAATACGGACACGTCCTGAAGTCCAAAATCACCCAACGGAGCTAACAGAACTGACGAAACTCCATTCCGAAGTCATCTTCACACTGTTCAGACTACTGTTAAAATCCTAAGGCTTAAGCTTCCGTTTTAGGGACTAAGTATCCCAAATGACTCCGAATCTTCCGGTAATTGAATTCAACCATGCACGCAAGTCAATACACATAATACGAAGCTTCTCAGGGCCTTATGCCGCCGAACGGGACTTAAGTTCTCAAAATGACCAGCCGGGACGTTACATCATTTCCCTCTTAAACAAACAATCGTCCTCAAACGTGCCAAGAATCACCTCGAAGTCTTCAAATTACTGAAAGCACATATCCAACATTCACCCGCGGGTGACCCCACATCACCCTAATCCACATAAGCCTGACGACACCATCTCAACTGTAATTTATCCTTTCTACCAGCACCGATAAGCCTTAGAGTTAGAATTCTCACCTCACATTCATCTCCAAAAGACCTGATTCAAAATCCATACCCTGTATCAGTCTCAACCAGCTGCAACAACTCATGCCTACACCCATAAGGTACGACCACTCAATATGACATGCCACACATAGGCCTATAATAACGTTTCTGATCATAATAGCTGCCCGTAAGCAAAACCAACACCAGCAATTAGCCTCATATCTGATAGGAACCCTTTTCAAATCTCCACAACGCTGACGATGATGCAAGAACCATGAAGACCTCATAACTATGCACCCGAATCGACAAGTCACAACTAACAACACCGGGCACACACCCCACAAGCTAAAACTCAAGAAGCACAGAACGAAAATGACTGAATATGTAAAGAGAAACACACAAGAGAAATATCAAACAACCCCGATAGGCACAACTCTCTATCAGTACCATACTACGAATCAATTTTATGTAGGAAAAGCAAGTACATGAAAAACAATAAGGATCTTATCCTGGTATAACTCTCCACCGCGACACACAGCCCGGCTCAAACATATCAAATCACATGAACTCGCGAGGGTCTCACCCTCAACTCTAAATCACAGGTCGAATATACATCATACCAATTAAAATCTTCTACTAACTCAATTCTGCCAATAAAATCACAATACTTACTGAACTCTCACCCCGGTAGAGTACCAATTCACAAATCGTAACCAAGAATGCTCAGGAATCACATCAAAACCTACCATAATGGACAACATGAACTCACTTCTAGTCTCACAACTATCAATAATGAATAAAAACAATGATAGACACGGGCTACTACTCATAGAATCTCCCAACAGGGACAAACAGATAAATAGAGTGCAAAACCTGAAACTCACCCATAAATGAGACAACAAATAAGGGAACTCGTCCCGATAAGCAGAACCGAAAAGAAATACGAATGGTGCCCCTCTGTAACAAATCAAAACATACATGTATGACATCATCTGGCACAATGGCCTCCAACCTACTATATGAAACACATCAACAGGCTGGGCCTCCCTTATTGGGCGCCCCATACTCGCCTGAATACCCCGTTGTGACATATCTTCCCACAGTCTAGGATAATCTCTCACCATGTGGCTGGTATCTCCACACTCAAAGCAACCTCTCTGCTAACGTGGCTGTGAAAACTGTGTCGTACTAGTAACCTGAGACCCATGAGCACCCGAAACACTATGCAAAGCCGGAAGTGCAAACTGAACTGGCTGACCCACAAAACCTCTACCATGTCGTACTCTGCCTCCAAAATAAGGACCATTAGATCTCTCCGGCCTATGAGGCCTCCTCGCCTCCCTATCCTCTCTCTCCTAGCCTCGCTCGTCCTCTCTCTCATAGCCCCGTATGTCCTCTCTCTCCTGACCCCATATGCCCTCTACTCGACGAGCGATCCCTACCACCTACTGAAACGAAACATCCGACTCTAACTCCCGAGCCATGCTGAACCGAATATCATGCCTGAGCCCCTCATTTAATATACAGACACGCTATCTAACTGTAGTGACCAAAGCAGGTGCATGTCTGGCCAAATCACTGAATCTGACGGCATACTCTGATACTGACATAGTGCCCTGGTGCAGCTACTCAAACTCCACGCGCCATGCATCCAGAAGGGACTGAGGTACAAACTCTCTCAGGAACATCTCTGAAACTGAACCCATGTGAGTGAAACTGACTTGGCCGGGCTACCCAACTCATATGCCCGCCACCACTGATAAGTCGCTCCCCTAAGCTGAAACGTAACAAAAGCAACCCTGCTCGTCTCCACAATACCCATAGTACGAAGAATGCGGTGACACTCCTCCAGGAAACCCTGGGCATCATCTGTCGCCAATCCATTAAAAGTATGAGGGTGGTACTTCTTGTACCTCTCAAGTCTAAGCTGTTCTTCTTCAAATGCTGCTGCCCTAACCACGGGCTTACTGGGACCATAGGATGTGTCGCCATGACACCTGGAACCTGACCAACATGATCTCGCTGCTCTGGAGTGTGGGTGCGGGAGTCTGGGTTCCTCTCCCGGTCTGTGAAGTAGCTGGTGAAATCGGAATCAACCCCGCCTGAGCCAATGTACCAAACATGCTCTGGAACTGTGCAAAGTCTCCTGAAGTCCGGGGGTAACAGCAGGCACCTCCGGTACCTGCCCCCCAATAGGAACTACTAGCGGCACCTCAACTGCTGATCTGATAGGTGCCCTAGCTACGGCACGTGCTCCTCGTCGGCCTTTGCCTCTGCCCCTAGCGACATCTGCTCCGGGGGTAACGTCATCAGGAACTGCAGCTCGTGTCCTCACCATCTGTGAGAGAATGGAATGATAAAATTTCAAACTTCGATATCAATGAACTTGCACGATAGGAATGAAGGAAGTGAAACTGTCCTAATAGTTCTGTAGCCTCTCGAAGATAAGTACATACGTCTCCGTACCGATCCGCAAGACTCTACTAAACTCGCTTATGACTCGTAGCACCTATGAACCTAGAGCTCTGATACCAACTTGTCACGATCCAATTTTCCCTCTGTTGGGTATAGTGATGGCACCTAGTCTTAGGAACTAGGTAAGCCCAACATTTACTGAATAACAACAATAATAAATAACATCTAACAACTTTTGAAATAGAATTCTCTATAAAATTTACAATTCCCAAAACAGTTAGTACAAGTCATAAGCTCTACAGAGTTTACTACAACTTCTAAATACAACTGTTCAGAAATAAGTAAAGACAGTGTAAGAAAAAAATAGGACGGTGACTCCGAAGCCTGCGAACGCTGCAGCAAGTTTACCTTGAGTCTCCACAACAGCAATCCGCGCTACTAGCTAATGACCAACCGGCTATGCAATACTTGGATCTACACAAAAATGTGTAGAAGTGTAGTATGAGTACACCACAGCGGTACCCAGCAAGTATCAAGACTAACCTCAGTGGAGTAGTGACGAGGAACAATCAAGACACCTACTGGACTATATAACCTGAACAAGTATAAGTATGGAAACAACAGAGTGTGATATCTAAATAAAGACTACACGATGTGGCTAACAATACAGTAATTTCAATAAGAAAGGAAGACAATAAATACCAGCGGAATACCCAAATAATGATACAGGAGGATGAACGGAAACAAATCCAAAATCCGAGATCACAGATACAGGAAAGACAAGTAATAACTCAACAACAACGACCGGTTTCACATTAGGTTTTGGTCAATAAACTTCACGAGGTACCGAACCTTGGACAAATCACAACTCACGGGTCTCAATAGCTTAAACCTAACACTTGGCATCATGTGCTCTCATTACACCTCATTACCGCACTGACGACTCGCGTGCCAAATAGAGCCATTCTTACATAGAAGGCAAGTAAGCAAGGGTGTGCATTTATACTCAATAATATCAAGAAAACCTCTTATCCGATAAGAGTGCTTAACTACGTGTATGCTTGTGCAAGTGTCCTAACATAGTTCATACCAGCTAGTGAGCGAAAGGGAAAAGAACGGGCCGCATGTAGAATGTTTTCTCACAACTTTCACAAGATAAAGCTCACACAAGTAAGTGTACCACTACACAAATATCAACAACAAGAATGCCCCCAGGCCATCACAAGTCATCACAAATCAATCCCTGACACATCCCACCTTGTCTCTCCACATGTGCAATAGTAAAATAGTTGCTCGCCTTGTCTCGCCACACGTGCATGATAATGTTCCCACCTTATCTCGCCACATGCGCAACCCACATATATATGTATCCCGCCTTGTCACGATGCATATGCATAATATCAATAGTATATATATATATATATATCTTTGTCACGCCGCATGTGCAAATATCAATAGTAACCACAGCACGGCAGAAACCTCGTGTAATACCTATATCAACAACCGCACGGGAGAAACCTCGTGCATCACAATAACCACAACCGCACGGTAGAAACCTCGTGAATCACCACAACAAGTGCAACAACAACAATGACAATAAAACAAGGTAGGACAAGTAAATCTACTCAAGAACCTTCGATCGCAAGAAATAGCCATAATAAAGAATACTAGGCGTAATAAGAATAGCTCAACATGGAAGAAAATAATATGTAACAATGATCCAACAATATACGGTTCAACAACAAGAAACTAACACGAGTGAAATAATTCCAAAAAAGGACAAGTCCACTGAGGTATAGGATATCTAAGCTCTTTTATGTTTAGACAATAACGGAAAGGATACAACCAATTCAAATAAAAGTGGGCAGAGAGAAAATCACCATAACCTCAATTAAGGGTGAACATTTACAAAAAAGGACAACTACAACTTCAAATAAAGATATCCAGTTAGGGAAAAGATAACATAGCAATGGAAGAGATAACAAATTTCAATTAAGGCATATATGAATCAAGTAAATAGTAAGAGTGGATCATGAAGCAATTGATTCTAATTAAGCAGGTAAAGGTAAAACTAGTAATTTAGGAATGTAATCATAACAAGTACAACTGCATATTCAATGAATACAAGGACCTAGGAACCCTAAAAGGGCAATTTCAACAAATAAGTCCAAGCACGTACTCGTCACCTCGCGTATACGGACTAAAATCAACATAGAAGACTCAAATCCTAAGGGGTAGTCCCCCCCCCTCCCCACAAGGTTAGGCAAGATACTTACCTCAAAGAACACAAACCGATACTCAAAAATGAACTTCTCGAGTGAAATGACCTGCGGACGGCTCAAATCTAACCAAAATAGCTTCAAAGCACAAATAAAATTCATAAGAAACTATTCTGGATCATAAAGTCTCAATCTTTATCAAAATCTAAAAATCGATCCAAAAGTCGACCCCCGAGCCCGCACCTCGAAACCCGACAAATTTCATAAAATCCAGACACCCATTCCGATATGAGTTCAACCGTACAAAAATTATCAAATTCCGATACCATTTTGTCCTTCAAATCATGATTTTTCATTTTGAAAAATTTTCTTCAAAAGCCTCCATTTTCCTCAACTCAAAACACAAATTAAATAATAAAAATAAATATAAAATCATGGAATATAATAACTTCTAGGTGAAGAACACTTACCCAATCGATTTGCTTGAAAAACCCACAAAGGATCACTCAAAACCGAGCTCTACAAGTCAAGATATGATAAAAATGGCCGAACCCTCGATTTGAAGATCTTATATTCTGCCAGGATAACCCTACGTGAACGCGAGCTAAGGGGTGGGAACGCGAAGGGTAAGAAACAGAACTTACGCGAACGCAGGAAGAATGACGCGAACGTGAAGAAGAAATAGCCAACAACCCCCAGCTCCCAATTTCTACTATGCGAACGCGAGGGAACAAATGCGAACGCGAAGAAGGAGAAAGCAGACTTTTGCGATCGCAAACGTGATCATGCGAACACGAAGAACAATGAATTCCTCCTCCAAAATTACTCTTCGTGAACGCAAAGGAAGGGAAGCGAACGCGATTAAGGAACCCAGATGACAGAAAACAGTAGTTCAAAAATTGAAGGAAATGGCCCGTAGCCCATCCGAAACACACCCGAGGACCTCGGGACCCCTTCTAAACATACCAAAAAGTTCCATAACCTAACACGGACTTTCTCGGGGTCTCAAATCACATCAAATAATGCCGAAAATATAAATCATACCACGAATCGAACTTATGAACTTCCAAAACTTCCAAATTCGAAAACTCGTACCGAAACCAATCTAACCAACCCGGAATGACGTCAAAGTTTGCAGGCAAGTCCCAAATAACATAATGGAGTTGTTCTAAATTTTTGGAATCGCATTCCGACCCCGATATCAAAAGGTCCACTTCCGATCAAAATCTTCAAAAATTCGACTTTCGCCATTTCAAGCCTAAATGAGCTACAGACCTCTAAAACACAATACAGACACACCCCTAAGTCCAAAATCATCCAACGGAGCTAACAGAACCGACAAAACTCCATTACGGAGTCGTCTTCACACAGTTCTAACTACGGTCAAAATACTAAGGCTTAAGCTTCTGTTTTAGAGATTAAGTGTCCCAAATCACTCCGAATCACCCGGTAATTGAATTTAACCACGCACGCAAGTCAATACACATAATACGAAGCTGCTCAGGGCCTTATTCCACCGATCGGGACTTAAATTCTCAAAATGACCGGCCGGATCGTTACAAAGACCAAATAGTGCCTGCAGTTCGGGTTTTAAACAGATTCAACATGGCATGCAAAACTACTAAAGGGGAGATAACCCTACTGGTGAACACCGTTGGGACTATTTAGGAAACAAAGTTCTATGTGATTGAAGGGGATATGAGATATAATGCTCTATGCAGAAGGCCATAGATTCACAACATGAGGACAATACCCTCGACACTACACCAGGCACTGAAGTTCCCGACACCGGGAGGGATCAAGATAGTTTACGGAGAGAAGCTGGCCGCAAAAGAAATATTCACGGTCGATGAGGTGATCCTGATGTCTGCACTCTCTACAACAAAGAACTTGGAGCCGACTAGGAAGTTTGAAACTAAATAGCAATAACCGATACCGGCCCCGACCAAATCGAAGAAGCAAGAAGCAGGCGAGGATGATAATTACAGAGTTCCTAGGTCATTCATCACCCCTAATAATTCCACCACCACCAAATCAATGGTCGATGATCTAGAGCAAGTCATATTGATCCAACACTTGCCCGATCGGAAGGTATACCTAGGCACGGGGTTAATTCTCAAGCTCAGGAAAAAACTCATTAAATTTCTTATAGCTAACGTAGCTTGTTTCACTTGGTCTCATCTTGATATGACAGGGATCCTGCCAGAAATAACCACTCATAAGCTGAGCTTGGATCCAAAGTTTCACCCGGTTAAATAGAAGAGGAGGCCTCAGACCAAAGTCAAACATGTATTCATCAAAGACGAGGTATCCAAACTCCTTAAAATAGGTTCCATTCGGGAAGTTAAGTACCCGGATTGGTTGGCTAACATAGTAGTAGTGCCTAAAAGGGGAAATAAATTAAGAATGTGCGTAGATTACAATGACTTGAACAAGGTGTGCCCTAAGGACTCTTTTCCTTTGCCTAACATCGATCGCATGATCGATGCAACGGCCGGGCACGAGATACTCAGCATTTTCGATGCCTATTCAGGGTACAACCAAATTCGGATGGACCCAGGTGATCAAGAAAAAGACTTCCTTTATTACTAAATTCGGCACCTATTGTTATAACGTAATGCCGTTCGAACTAAAAAATGCTGGTGCCACTTATCAACGCCTAGTAAATTGGATGTTCGAAGAATAAATAGGAAAATCAATGGAAGTTTATATTGATGACATGTTAGTTAAGTCCCTACGAGCAGAGGACCATTTGAAACACTTGCAGGAAACCTTCGACATACTGAAGAAATATAATATGAAGCTGAACCCAAAGAAATGCGCGTTCGGGGTCGGATCCGGGAAGTTCCTTAGATTTATGGTGTCTAATCTAGGGATTGAGATCAATCCGATAAAATCAAATCTATAGAAGACATCACCGTGGGGGACAGTGTCAAGACCGTTCAAAGGCTAACCGGGCGTATAGCCGCCCTGGGTCGGTTCATATTGAGGTTTTCTGATAAGAGCCACCGTTTCTTCTCATTATTGAAGAATAAGAAGAATAACTTTTCTTGGACCCCGGAATGCCAACAAGCCCAGGAAGAACTCAACCGGTACCTTTCGAGCCCACCCTTGCTCCATACTCCGAAGGCAGACGAGCAGTTGTACCTGTACTGAGCGGTATCTGAGGTAGCGGTAAGTGGAGTCTTAGTTCGGGAAGAGAAAGGTACGCAATTTCCTATCTATTATGTTAGTAGAACTCTAGGCGAGAGCAAAACAAGGTACCCTCACCTATAACAATTGGCGCACGCTTTGCTAAGCGCCTCCGGAAAGTTAAAGCCATATTTTCAATGCCACCCCATATGTGTCATAACTTCTTACCCACTAAGGAACATAGTGCATAAGCCCGATCTCTTGGGCCAGTTGGCTAAATGGGTCGTAGAAATTAGCGGGTACGATATCGAATATCGACCCCGAACCACTATCAAGTCAAAAAATTTGGCAGACTTCGTGGCCGACTTTACGCCGACCTTAATACCCGAAGTCAAAAAGGAATTGTTGCTAACCTCGGGGACTTCCTCGGGAATCTGGACCCTCTTTACGGATGGTGCCTCAAATGCAAAGGGGTCCGGACTCGGCATCATGTTGAAGCCGCCCACGGGTAACGTAGTTAGACAATCTATTAGAACTGTGAAATTGACTAACAATGAGGTCGAGTATGGTCGAAACTTAGTGTGACTCCCTCCTTGTGGTAAATCAAGTCAATGGGACGTTTGAAGTAAAAGAGGAATGAATGTGATGGTATTTAGATAAATTACAGGTAACGCTGCATCGTTTCAAGGAATGGACCCTACTGCACATACCCTGGGATCAAAATAGCGAAGCTGATGCTCTGGCAAACTTGGGGTCATCGGTTGATGATGATGAATTCGGCTTAGGAACATTCGTACAACTCATGAAATCAGTAGTGGAAGAAGGCCATGCCAAAATAAACTCAACAAGTTTAACTTAGGATTGGAGAAACAAGTATATAGACTACTTGAAAACTGGAAAGTTGCCCTCGAATCCTAAAGAAATGTGAGCTCTACGCACGAAGGCGGCCAGGTTCTGCCTGTACGAAGGTACTCTTTTCAGAAGAACGTTCGACAGCCCGCTCGCCATATGCTTGGGGCCGGGAGACACCAAATATGTTTTGAGGAAAGTTCACGAAGGCACCTGCAGAAACCATTCAGGGGCAGAATCTTTGGTTCGTAAAATAATCAGAGCCGGCAATTACTGGATCGACATGGAGAAAGATGTAAGGGACTTTGTACGAAGATGCGACGGTTGTCATAGACATGCACCGATGATCCATCAGCCCGGAGAGCTACTACATTCGGTATTGTCACCTTGGCCGTTCTTGAAGTGGGGAATGGACATTGTAGGTCCCCTACCATGGGCACCCAGTAAGGCTCAATTCATACTAATTTTGACAGACTATTTGTCTAAGTGGGTCGAAGCTCAAGCGTTCGAGATGGTTCGGGAAAAAGAAGTTGTCGACGTCATTTAGGACCACATAATATGCCAGTTCAGAATACCGGCCGGGATAGTGTGTGATAACGGGAAACTATTCATCGGCAGCAAGGTAAACAAATTTTTTGAAGACCATAAGATTAAAAAGATCTTGTCAACACCCTATCACCCTAGTGGGAATGGACAGGCAAAATCAACAAACAAGACTATACTTCAAACCCTAAAGAAAAGGTTGACTGATGCCAAAGGGAAACGGAAGGAAATTCTGCCCGAAGTCTTGTGGGCATACCGTACAACCTCCAAATCTAGCACCGGAGCCACTCCGTTTTCTTTGGTCTACGGCGCTGAAGCAATAATACCAGTGGAAGTTGGAGAACTAAGCCTCAGGTTCCGATATGCGACTGAGGAATCAAACGCTGAGGCCATGAGCACAAGCCTGGAACTATTGGATGAAAGGCGCGAGGCCGACCTTGTCCGGTTAGTCGCCCAGAAGCAGTGGATAGAAAGGTATTACAACCGAAGAGCCAACCTCTGACACTTACATATCGAGGACTTGGTGTTAAGAAAAGTAACAATGCACACCCGGAACCCAAACGAAGGGAAGCTGAGGCCAAATTAGGAAGGACCATATTGAGTCATCGGAATTACCGGTAAAGGTTCATACAAACTCGAAGCAGGAAACAGTGCACAACTACCGAACAACTAGAACTTGATGCACTTAAAGCAGTACTACTGTTAAGGTATGACCTCATTCACCTTTTTATAGTATTGCGAATCGGACTAACACTTGCAGGTAACAACTAAAGGAGAATATGACTATTAGGTCTGAAAGCACGCGTTGTACTCTTTTTTCCTTGAATCGATTTTGTCCCAAATAGGTTTTCCGGCAAGGTTTTTAACGAGGCAACAGTAAATCGTGCTAACTTAGAATCGAAGATCGGTTTTAAATCGGAGTCAATGGTGTCATCAACAGTATCTGAGCCCTCTCAAGTTCGAATTCGAATACCGGTGGCCATCACCCTCGGGTAAAGCTTCTTAGCAAGGAAAGAAGGAAACTTTGTGCTTAAAAGCATAGGCATGGTGGTAGGATTTATCATAAGGACCAAACGGTCAAGTGAACCGTGCCCGCGTAGGCCACCTTAGCCATAATACAAGCTTTTACACGCTTTTGATCTTGTACTTTATACATAGAAAGGAAAGAAAGTTTTTACCTTGCTAATACATATTTTTACCTCTTAAAGCATCGAGCCTAAGGGCTATCCCTACTCGGGGACTATCAAGCCCAAGGGCTACCCCTGTCCGAGCCTAAGGGCAACCCCACTCCGAGATTGTCATCCGAAATAAGATCGGGCAGCTCGGGTTATCCAAACCCAGAGGCACAAAACATAAATAAGATCGGGCAACTTGGGTTATCAAAATTCAGAGGCACAAAATCTATTAGGTAGTGCCTAAACCTAAAAGGCTACGGCCGCTCTAAAAAAAGGCGCGGAGAAGTCCAAAGCCCGTAATCAAAACGTAAGGCCTTCAACAAAAAAATCTAAACCTGCTAAAAGGTTACGCTCGACAAAGTCATCATCTAAGAACACTTAAGCATCTTGAGAAAACTTCATCTCGGGAAAACATCCGGTCACTCCGAGTTTTCAAAAGTTTCGAGCAAAAATTGCATCGAGGTCAGATTATGTTCGGACCTCCCAAAAATAAATGACTTATTACTACGTTTGATTCTATGCTAGGGCATTAAAAATATTTGCAATTATGAAAATATACTAAAATAGTAGAGACTTGAAATTGCCAAAAGGTGAAATTTTATATATTCCGGAATATCTTTACAAAGGACCAACAAAAATGGCCTCGAACTGAATAAAAAATATGACAGAATACAAAAACTAAAAAATCCTAAGGCATTTACGCTTGGTCTTCACCAGAGCCCGATTCGTCCCCAGAACCATCGGGGCCTTTGGATTCTTTGGAGCCCTCCTCACCTTCGAGTTCAGCAAGCTTCTTTGCCTCGGCCTCAAGTCTTTTTTCCTCCTCTATCTCGGTAGATAGGTCGAAGTCTCGGGCATGGATCTCTACGAGGGCCTCCCTTCAGGATAGCCGCCTCACGTACTCAGCAGTGGTCTTCAAGCGAGCATCGGCTGCTTCGACATCAGCCTTGTATTGAGCCACCATCTCGTCAAACAAGGCCAAGGTTATCTCCAACTTGGACTTCATTACTTCGAGCTCTTTTCCAAGAGTATCCTGTTCAGCGATGGCCAAGCTTAGTTGTGTTCGGAGATCCATATTTTGTTGAGCCCGTTTATCATCTTTCCCCTTCGCCACCCGAAGTTGAACTTCTACTGAAGATAACTTGGCCTAGGCGGTCTCCTACTCCGAGGCCAACAGATCCATCTTGCTTTTCCACCCATCAGCTATTACTTGGATCTCGCCCAACTCCTTTCGGAGTTGGTCGATCTTCTGCTGGACCTGCGAGGTATTGTCGTTAGCCACTGCGACCGAATCCTCATTTCTAACTTCAAAAACCTTTACCTTTTCAACCAAGTTGGTGTGCTCCCTCCTTAGGACCGATGCTTCTTTCTGAGCCCCATCCAGCTCGGCCTGAAGGTTCTTAATGACCCCTTCTTGTTGCTCGCTAAGAATCTTGTACATGTCCCTTTTCTGGGCAAGCTCCTTGATCTCGAGCTTAAGTTGATTGACCTTGACCCGGTACCGAAGGAAGCTCTTGTGATGAAGTACCGAGGCCTGGAAAAAGATAAAAAAGCGTGAGAAATATCAAACCCTAAGTAAAGTTTTATGGAAAGTAATTATGCCTTACCCAGATCAGATCCTACTGCGCCTCATTGAAAAGGCACGACACGTTCACCTCATTCATTTTTGCCTGGTCCTCCTCGGTCACCAAGAATCGAAGGTAGATAGCTATCCCCACAGGAGCAGACAAAACCTGGGCATCCTCCGGGACGCTGAGAATAACTGATCTCTTGCGACCAGGATCCACACTCGGAGCAGGGAACTGGTTGATTAATTTCGGGCTCGAACTCGGCCAGCCAGCATCTGAGGATGTGTCCTTCTTTGGAACTTCCAGGTCGCCTAGCCAGGAGAAATCTTCCAAAGCAGACGAGTCCACACCACCATTAATGATGTAACCTATTGTCACACCCCAGACCTGAAGGGATGTGGTCGGCACCCGGTACCATACTTGGCCCGAGCGTACCACTCTGTAACTGTGAACTCTAGAGGAATAACCCTCAACCTAGGCCGATGAGGCCATATTCTGAATTATCTGAAAATATCGTCTGTCTCATCTAAGGGGTAAACATACCCAAAAACTCATATAGTGTTATACAAACTATACAGAACTTGTCTACAAGCCTCTAGAGATAGTTGAATTGTATCATGGTCGATGTGCAGACTGACGAGGCCGCCGTGAATATCTACTGTTATACAAACTATACATGACTTGTCTACAAGCCTCTAGAGATAGTTGAACTGTATCATGGTCGGGACAGGGCCTCGACCTACCCATCAAACCTGTATATATAAAACGGACTCCAAGGTCTAGACCTGGTAACTCCGGGGAAGTGAAGCTTACCAACCAAGCTGATATTTGGCTCTGTCTACTGGGAAGGTCTATCCAGCTGTCTATCAGGACCTGCAGGCATGAAATGCAGCGTTCCCAGAAAAGGGACATCAGTACAAATAATGTACTGAGTATGTAAGGCAACAAAATAACTGAAAGCTGAAACTTAATTGATGATATAATAACGGAATGTAACTGGGAGTCAAAAATAATCTGAAGATATACTTACCTGCTGATACTGACTCAACTCTCTCCAAATAGTATGTAAAATAGTTGTCCAACCCTATAAGGCTCGGTATATGTAACTGCCCTGCCATAGTAGGCTCGCTCATAGGCGCTCGACCATACTAGGCTCTGTATCTCGTCCATTCTGGGCTCGCTCATAGGCGCTCGGCCACAGGAGGCTCGGTATATAACTTACCATTTGATCAGAGGTTGCCCAATAGGGGCCTGCCCACCGATTATAGCTCGATGGTGGTGAAAATACTGTAATACTATATATATATAACTATATATATACACTCTCTGCTCTCTTGGCTGAAAGAAGACAATACTAAACTGAATTTAAAGTCCCGATAAGGGAGAATAATGTAATTTCTGAGACTGGGATAATGTGAATAAATTCAGGAATACAAACTTCTCTTTATGCCTCGTTATCAAACTCATGTAGTTACGGGTTCATGCCAAAAATGAAGAAAGGTTTAGCCTTAACATACATTATCACAATCTTTCCAATCACCAACTTGAACTCGCCTCTTCTCACCTTAATCTACAACAACGATAATAATACTATCATTAAGTTACGAAAGGTACAACTAACGTACAACGAACGACAAGCTTATTTTGTATTAAAACGGACAGCATCTCCCCTATAATCCTTACTTCCTCCAAATTCAAGATAACACCACAACACCAAAAACAACAATAACAACATATATACATTATTTTCTAACCTTTTTCACACCACACAATACTACAAAATAACCCAACACACCCCAATCTCTTCATACACAAAACGACCACCGTAGTAGTGTCAACAACCCGAAATTGTTACGATGAACAACCAGACCAACATCCTGCATTTATTTGGTGTTTCTCCACACCCTTCCTCCTCCAAAACTCTACAAAACAGTAGTAAAACATGCTGCCCAACAGCACCACAAAACAGTCCATAAAACAGTCCACAAAACAGTCCGCTACAAGTGAATAACTCAAACTCACGGCTTTTGATCACCGTTCCGTGAGTTCTTACAAATATAGAAGGACTTACTTTGCATATACAGCAGAAACAATGGATGAAAGAGATCAGTAAACTTACCTTAGTTGTTGGATAACTCGGCTCCTATCTTGGTTCTTAAAACTCTAGGTTTTACCTCCAATTAGAACTTGAAAGGGAGAGAAAATCAATTGGGGTTTGGGGGAAATTTTTTGGGAGGAGTTTTGCAGAGATTAAGTCTAGTTATTTTTCCCTATTATCAACCTAATATATGAAGGGGATAAGCCTTTAAAAAGTCCTCTTTGAATGACCCGAACTGGCCCATTTTTGGACGAACCGAAGAGGCCTATTTTTGGATTTTCGTTTAAGCAAGTAGGTGACAGTCTGTGCAGTCTCGTAAAAACTCTCATATCTCTCTACTACGATGTCGTATTGACAAACGGTTTAATTCGTTGGAAAATAGACTCATAGATCTTTAATTTGATGGGTGGAACACCCCATAACTCTACGTATATTGGGAGAAAATGTCAGTTACATTGGACCCAAAGTTTCAGTAAAACTTATGAACGTAACTTGTGATGACTTTCATCGACTTTTGTTCCACCACTCGCTTGACTTCAAAATATAACACACGACTATCATACGACTAAAATAACTCATAACATAACCTCCTTATCATGTTAAACACCCTTGTCTCACTCTAAAAGTACATGCTATAACATTCCCAATTTGTCGATTTTCGACGAAACATTATGTTTTTCAATTCCTTTAGCTTTTGAATCTTTCAACCATCTTTGTACTTGTTGTTCATGATCTTCAATATTTGTAACCTCAGGTAATATGATTAACTTACTTTGTAAACTTTTTAAATATAATTTCATTTCTGAGCTTACATCAATTGACTTACGACGACTCGTACGTACGAAAACATGGGTTGTAACATCATTTCCCCCTTTGGAACATTCGTCCTCGAATGTTGACCGGTGCACTTATCAGTCTCATAACCTATAGCTCTCATAAATACTTTATTGCTGGCCTTTCCATCTAGGCAACTGTTCTATGAATAAATCCATAGGCCCGGGCATTCCCCCCTTTAGGCCTCTTTCTGACACCACGACTTATGGTCTGAATCCTTCCAACCTCGTAATTATTGCAACCTTCTGTCATGCATCCTGTACGACTTTGTCCTTGTATGTGTGCCTATGCGACTCTTCTGTTCCTTTTCCTCCAGCTTTTAGCCAATCTCTAGGCCTCACTTTGGGAACATATATAGAACTATGACAAGTTGTTCCTCCCGGTGTATATAGGTGTAGTAAAGTTCTTCGCTCGGTAATTTGTCAAACTTACGACTGTTGCGATATCTTGTTTCGTAGCCTTGTAAATATATCCATATGGCTTTACTACATCTAGGTAGGTTATACTACACTATTACACTTACTTCAGTTTATTATTGTCGAGGTTTGCTACCCAACTCCATGTTACCTCTCGCTTCTTATCCTATATGTATAAATCTAAGTCCTTTAGTTCTTCCTCATTATTGTTCATCTTAAAAATGAATGCCTGATATCATCTCATACTTTGGAACTTTTATCTGCCTATTGTTGATTCACCTTAATGTGGATCTATAATCTACCATTGATAACTTGAAACCTCTTACGTAATACATTGTCCTTAGGGATCACGTCTCATCAGGAAACATCTGAAGTTATTTGCTTGATCCATCTAGGGACGATACTATACTTCAATAACTGTATTTCATCGCATCCCAACGTGATTCATCTTATGAAGAGTATTCTAATCTCATGCAATTCATGAGATCCCTTCTCTTTGAATCATTAACCAATCAATGGACTTAACGTTATCCTCTTATATATCACAATTACACCATTATTCTACTGCCAGGGCAACATTTTATCTCTTCAAATTGCTCATAGTCTTAGACTCCTCTGAGTTCATTCAGGCTATATTGAGTTTTCTTTTTATAACTTATGGAAACCATCAGCTCTCTTGTTTTTATGGGCTTAATTTTGAGGCTTTACCTATTCTCGTCACCTTCTCAATAATCTTGTTGCTCTACCATACTTTAGCTTGCGACCTACATATATCTATTTATAGTACTCATAACCTTCCTTTAACTTTCTAGCACCATACATTACCTTATGTTATTCAAGAACTTCAAGCGGGACATCAAATTGTCTCTAACTCTTCTTTACTCTCTTAACTAGACATCTCGGTACTTGGAAACTATAGGCTAGAAGTTATGTCCCTGACAACACTACTATCATTTGTGGGTACTGAATCATGGCGCTTCTAGCCCGCTATCTGATGTATGGACTATTCACAACCTTCTACATTTGAGCATTTCGTACCTTCTTAACCTTTACCTTACTTAGCTTTTAATCTCGTATTGTATCTTCTATCTCTTTCATAACCTCCCTTCTACATAGGTAGAATTCACTTCCACCTCTTGAAGCTTTACTATAAACTTGCACCTCTAGTGCGTACACAATCCGGTGGGAGCTTCATACTTACTCCTTATGAGATTGGTACTTTTTTTTTTAATCTGGCTTTATTGTAAAGCCATTATAGAATATGGCCGTTGTACTATCTTTCTTGTACCTCTAATCTTAAGAGTGATTTTGTAATGTTCAGAATCATGATTTCTATAATTATATTGGTCTAATAATCAGAATCCTGATTCACTTACCTGATGTAACTCGTTAGTTTCCTCTTCTCTCCCAGCCTTTAAGTAGGCTTAATCTATCTTCCGATCTGCTGCTCAGGGTATTATTACTTTCTCCTTTGGTGGACGCCATGGAACATCCATAATATAATCTTCTAACAATTCAAGCCTTTGTCTGTGAGGTGGACTCAATTCTTTTTGTTTTAACTTTATACCGGCGTCTCTTATAGCTGTAGGAATGTCAACATATATGCTACATGGATAATACTCTGAAATGTTAAGTGCAGTCATAACATAACTAACTCTGGGTCATTGATTTAATAATTCCTTTCGTGCCTTCTCAGTTTTCTTTAAAAGTGCACAATTACTTCTCCTGGTCGTTCTGCCACTTATATCATGAATACTTGGCTTATCCTAGTGCCAACACCTATTGGAATTTTGTGCAACTCATATGATCTCAAATATTTCTTTTGATTTTTACTTCCCGTTCATTAGCCACGATAGGTGCCACTTTCTTATGGAGTGTATACAATATTGTAGTGAGACTGTTGTTACAAGATCATTTCTTCTTTAGGTCATTATGCTTATGTTGAAGCCTTCTTCCTTATTTCCTCAGCTAGTCTTTCGTTGTAGCACTTAGGGAAGACCCTCTGACTCTTGTAGAGCTGGGAGCTTTTTACATCGTATACCCGATGAAAGATTTGATGTACTGACTCGCCAATAATTATCCTTAGTTACTTATATCTGCGCCCTTATGCTCGTAGGGTTACATCTGCACTTGAATTTTTATTATCTCCTCAGTGGCACTCTCTCTTTTATTTCCATAACACTTATACAGTATCTTTTACTGCCCAACTCCTATCAGAATATTCCTCAAGGATTACGATGTCGTATCTACGAGACCGAATTTCCTATGTTGGGTTTCACTTCATTTATCTTGCATGATCTACTGATTTATCTAAGACCTCTTGTCTAGCCATGACTAGTCTCTTCCTGAATTCCTGAATGAACTACTAACTACTCGTCAGTCCATGCTCATATTTTCATTCTTGGTAACCTCTCTTGGGTTATGTCTTCTGTCTTAACTTAACTTTTGCACCGGATCCTAATGTATCAAGTGTTCATTCGCACTTATTTATCAATAACATCTGGTGTGGGAACCCTTACTGCCTCTCCTCGGCATCGTGCTTGCATAATGTTCTGGAGTCATATCATGTCTGTAGGATATGAATAAATGAAATATCATTCCTTTTGCCATTTACTGCATTCTTCCTTTACTATTCCATAGTTACCTGAACCACTTAACTTCAACTTAATACCATATCACACCATCTTCCCTCCTTTAGGGAAGTATTAACATTTAATGCTATGAAGACTTACTTATAAATATTTTACCTCTTCATCTTCGACGTCTTTTGATGTCTTTATTGACACTTACTCGCCTTGCAGTAACCCTTATGTACCAAGGATAATTGAAAATGTTACACACGACGACATCAAATACCTAGTGTAACTCGAACACTTAGTCCCTTAAGCTTAACTTTGCTCAAAGTGCTTGCTTTAGGGAAGCGTCTTCCTGAGTGACCTTTAAAGGTTATTCTTCTGTTGTCGATTTTATTATTGCTGGAATGCGATATTTGAAATTCTCTTGATGTCAACTATCTTCACCTCATTTGATCCCTAATTTATGTTCAATTTATCTTGTTCACTAGCCCATGCTGATTTTTATTACTCCGGGGGGTCTAAATTTTTTTTGTTTGGATAATTACGTTGGACGCACCAACTCATTTCTCGAAATGAGGATATGGCTTTTGGCCTATACTCTTTTATTGTCTCAAGACCTGTCACCTCTTCTTCTTTTTTTTTCACTTGACTATAGACTCTGTCATCATATCATATTTTGATTTACCGTTATCACTCATTTATCACATCTTACTCATAATACTTCATTTCTCTCTTCTTATTCTCCTGCTAATACTTCTGTTTATCGCATTATTCTGAAAACTTCAACAAAACATTATTTTACGTTTAGCTCCCCTGGCTCAATCCACCATTTCGGGTTACTCTAACCCAAGCTGGATCTTGATATCCTATCCTTCTTTTAAACAATATATATTAGCTCCCATAGGGCATAACTGAGATGGGTGTGGCCAATTGTACATACATCTATTTCTGTTAAAGGTAACTTAGAATCCTTTTATTTCTCTGCCTGCCGTGGAAATTCGGACAGTCTTCATTAACTAGGTACGTCGTACCCTTCTTCACCTTACTTCTGTTACATGTTGAAACTTATACTTTTACCTTCTGATACTCCCATGGCCTGCTATTCACGGGGTATGTTAGATATTCCCGTCTTAGGGTAAATGGGAAATTCGCACATATGGTAAGCACAATCTAATAGGGGCTCAAACAGGGCCACGTAGTCAAGAATTCTCTCTCTACTAATGCCTTTGCCAGCTGTGGTATTAGACCTTTAGCTAGCAATAATTTTTCTAATTAAAAGCATCGCTATATCAGTAGCAAACATAAGCTTTGGCTCGAACTCTTATGACTCAGCTCTATAGCACGATTTGGATTTGAATGAAGGGTAACAGACTCCTAAATGCCTTGTAGCCTCCTTCTTATAAGTGTGGTGCACAACACACCCATAAACAAGACTCTACAAGACACGGCTTGTAGACTCCCTAGGATAGAACTGCTCTGATTATCATTTATGTCACGCCCCAAACCTGAAGGGGCGTGGCCGGCACCCGGTACCATACTCGGCCCGAGCGTACCACTCTGTAACTGTGAACTCTAGAGGAATAACCCTCAACCTAGGCCGATGAGGCCATATTCTGAATCATCTGAAAATATCGTCTGTCTCATCTAAGGGGTAAACATACCCAAAAACTCATATAGTGTTATACAAACTATACAGAACTTGTCTACAAGCCTCTAGAGATAGTTGAACTGTATCATGGTCGGGATAGGGCCTCGACCTACCCATTAAACCTGTATATATATAAAACGGACTCCAAGGTCTAGACATAGTTGAACTGTATCATAGTCGGGACAGGGCCCCGATCTACCTATCAAACCTGTATATATAAAACGGACTCCAAGGTCTAGACCTGGTAACTTCGGGGAAGTGGAGCTTACCAACCAAGCTGATATTTGGCTCTGTCTACTGGGAAGGTCTATCCAGCTGTCTATCAGGACCTGCAGGCATGAAATGCAGCGTCCCCAGAAAAGGGACGTCAGTACAAATAATGTACTGAGTATGTAAGGCAACAAAATAACTGAAAGCTGAAACTTAATTGATGATATAATAACGGAATGTAACTGGGAGTCAAAAATAATCTGAAGATATACTTACCTGCTGATACTGACTCAACTCTCTCCATATAGTATGTAAAATAGTTGTCCGGCCCTATAAGGCTCGGTATGTGTAACTGCCCTGCCATAGTAGGCTCGCTCATAGGCGCTCGGCCATACTAGGCTCTGTATCTCGGCCATTCTGGGCTCGCTCATAGGCGCTCGGCCACAGTAGGCTCGGTATATAACTTACCATCTGATTAGAGGTTGCCCAATAGGGGCCTGCCCACCGATTATAGCTCGATGGTGGTGAAAATACTATAATACTGTATATATATATATATACTCTCTGCTCTCTTGGCTGAAAGAAGACAATACTAATCTGAATATGAAGTCCCGATAAGGGAGAATACTGTAATTTCTGAGACTAGGATAATGTGAATAAATTCAAGAATACAAACTTCTCTTTATGCCTCGTTATCAAACTCATGTAGTTACAGGTTCATGCCAAAAATGAAGAAAGGTTTAGCCTTAACATACCTTATCACAATCTTTCCAATCACCAACATGAACTTGCCTCTTCTCACCTTAATCTACAATAACGATAATAATACTATCATTAAGTTATGAAAGGTACAACTAACGTACAATGAACGACAAGCTTATTTTGTATTAAAACGGACAGCATCTCCCCTATAATCCTTACTTCCTCCAAATTCAAGATAACACCAAAAATAACAATAACAACATATATACATTAGTTTCCAACCTTATGCACACCACACAATACTACAAAACAGCCCAACACACCCCAATCTCTTCATACACAAAACGACCACCGTAGTAGTGTCAACAACCCGAAATTGTTACAATGAACGACCAGCCCAACATCCTGAATTTATTTGGTGTTTCTCCACACCCTTCCTCCTCCAAAACTCCACAAAACAGTAGTAAAACACACTGCCCAACAGCACCACAAAATAGTCCATAAAACAGTCCACAAAACAGTCCGCTACAAGTGAATAACTCAAACTCACGGCTTTCGATCACCGTTCCGTGAGTTCTTACAAATATAGAACGACTTACTATGCATATACAGGAGAAAAAATGGATGAAAGAGAGCAGTAAACTTACCTTATTTGTTGGATAACTCGGCTCCTATCTTGGTTCTTCAAGCTCTAGGCTTTACCTCCAATTAGAACTTGAAAGGGAGAGAAAATCAATTGGGGTTTGGGGGAAATTTTTTGGGAGGAGTTTTGCAGAGATTAAGTCTGGTTATTTTTCCCTATTATCAACCTAATATATGAATGGGATAAGCCTTTAAAAAGTCCTCTTTGAATGACCCGAACTGGCCCATTTTTGGACGACCCGAAGAGGCCCATTTTTGGATTTTCATTTAAGCAAGTAGGTGACAGTCTGCGCAGTCTCGTAAAAACTCCCATATCTCTCTACTACGATGTCGTATTGACAAACGGTTTAATGCATTGGAAAATAGACGCATAGATATTTAATTTTATGGGTGGAACACCCCATAACTCTACATATATTGGGAGAAACTATCAGTTACATTGGACCCAAAGTTTCAGTAAAACTTATGAACGTAACTTGTGATGACTTTCATCGACTTTTGTTCCACCACTAGCTTGACTTCAAAATATAACACACGACTATCATACGACTAAAATAACTCATAACATAACCTCCTTATCATGTTAAACACCCTGGTCTCACTCCAAAAGTACATGCTATAACATTCCCAATTTGTCGATTTTCGACGAAACATTATGTTTTTCAATTCCTTTAGCTTTTGAATCTTCCAACCATCTTTGTACTTGTTGTTCATGATCTTCAATATTTGTAACCTCCGAGGTAATATGATTAACTTACTTTGTAAACTTTTCAAATATGATTTCATTTCTCATCTTACATCAGTTGACTTACGACGTACTCGTACGGACAAAAACATGGGTTGTAACACGTCCGCACCATGGACCCCTTCATTGGACTTCTCCTTTCTTGATTGGGCCTCGTCGAGCATGGACTCAATGTAGGAGGGAGTTCCCAATATCTCTATTATACCAGGTGCTTCCTTTGGGGCGGAGCCGGTGTCTTGGGGAGTCCCACCCCGGGTCTCCACATCGATCTCTTGAGTCTGAGGGGGTCAACCTCACGAGTCTCCCCCTTGGATGCCTCCTGCTCCTCGGGAAAGGTCGTCCTGTGGGTAACGAAAATAAGCTCATCCTCCGGCTCGTCCCTAAGTCAGAGGAGAGAGTCGGAGTCCGGCACCCGGGAGCTAGAGCTCCTCCTTGGTTTGCGTGCCACCCTCCTATTTGGTTTATTCGCCTCGGAGCCTGGGGAGCCCGAAGGTTTTCTCCTTCTTTTCTTCTTTTCCTCCATGACAGCCCCGGGTTGCCCCGTAATGGAGGAATCTGCGAGCAAGGACACGTCCTCGTCCCCTTCCAAAGGCCTAAGTTCGGTGGTCTTAGGCAGGCCTACAACAGTAGAGGGAAAGGTAAGTCAGTGTGTTGAAAGATAGAAGCATAGTATTAACTATTTTGAAAGAGGTCTTACCATGATAACGAGCCTCCCATCGGCCCTTCGAGAGCCCGCGCCATGTACGCTCAAAATACATCATCTGAGTACAGATGCCCTCGATCTATTCCTTTAGCCGGGGGACCGTATTCGAAACCGGGGCAACAACTGCACAACCAAAAGTATGAATAAGAAGAAAGAAATTGAAGGAAAAGAAAATCTTTGACGCTTAAAGAGAAATTACACTTATGAGATGCGTTCCACTTCTCAGCGAATGGCATGTACTCGGGGGGGGAATCAAGTCTTTGGTCTTCACCCGAATGAAGCGTCCCTAGCAGTCCCGATCTCGGTCTTCTCAATACTCGAAAAGGGGGCCTTGCTGGCCCGGCGAGTAAGCTTGGTCAGTCCCCCTCGAAAAATTCGAGGACTGTATAAACGAAGTAGGTGATCGATCGTGAACCGATGAGATTTGGTCTTGTTCATGAAGTAGTAAAAGAGGATCACGATCCTCCATAACGAAAGATGGATTTGCCCGAGGCATACCTCGTACCTCTTGCAAAAGTCAAGAACAATCGGGTCCACTGGGCCAGTGTGAAGGAGTAAGTGTGAACACTTAAGTACCCCTCCACGTGGGTAGTAATGGCGTCCTCGAGCCCGGGGACTACTACATCCTTGCCTTTCCAATTGCAGTCCTTTTGAACTATGGGAAGAACTTCTTCGGTCACGGAGCATATGTACCTTGATGCTCCTTTACCCCGGTCCTATTTGCGTGAGGGTTTCTCGACTTTAAAGTCGTCTGCAATTGAGCAGCCCTCGGGAATGAACACTTTCAAGGGAGGCTCGGGGGCCGGTTCGTCAACAGCCACATTGGGAGAAGCAGTTTCGAGGGCAACTACTTTAGGAGCCACCACCTCAGTACCGACGACCGGTTGGGAAGATGAAAAGGCAAGTTGTTGAGGAACAAATTTGGGTGTTTTGGCCATTGTTATTTGGGGAGATTTAAAAATTTTGAAGAAAGAATACAAAGTTTTTGAAAGAACGAGTTTTGAAGATGAAGAACAGAATATGAAGATTTGAAGGAAATCTAGGTAAAAACTTGAAAATCACTATGAAAATTGAAGAACAAGCATGAAGATATAGAGGTTTGAAAGAAGTTTGATAATAGCCGGAAAGCTCGAAGGTAATAGCTTGGTTGAAAAGTAGAAAAAGAACAAATGATGGACGTTTTTACTGGGAAATAGGCGACGCTTCGCATTCGGGGGCAACCAGCCGATAAGCGACACGCGTTCAAAGTCAGAACGACGCGACTGATGGAATATTTCGGCTCCTTCGTCGTAACGTACGAAGGAAGGAACCGGAGAGCATCTATCATTTCCTATCGTTTCGGCAAACCTACTCTCGGATAAACGAGGGGACTATTTGTATACGGGTGAAATCGAGTCTAATAAGCACCCCGATTTCTCGGAGAGGCAAATGGAACGAGGATGTGACTGTAAGGAATCAGAATCAAAGCCACGAACTTCTCGTATCAGGGCCCGAACAAAACACCTGCCCTCGGAGCCATAGAGACCACGTGCCCCGGGTACGGTTCGAGTCCCAAGACTTCGGAGAGCATTACCAAATGACCGCACATGACTAACAAAGGGTCGTGATATCCGTGCCCAACCAGATATTATGACGTGAATCTCGGCCTGTATCGGCAGAAAATCAGTGATTAGCGAAAAAGAAGATTTTTACATTTCTTAGAATTGTACCTAGGGTAAAACTCCCCTACTATATAAAGGAGAAGCTAATTATTCATTAGACACATTGTAACTCGCATACCAAGGCAATATGCTTATGTTCTCCCTAAGCTATTAAAAGTTCTTGTTTTCGTTCATAAGTACAAGCTCGAAACCGAAGGCAGGTTCTTTGTTAAGCCTTTAACCGAGCTCGGATTCACTATCATCATTGGTTTGACTATTTACTATATTTTTTATTTGCTTTATCTAACGTCATTAATCACTTGTATTGAATTAGTCCACATATCCTTAAAACCGCGTATAAATTCAATTGTTATCCATTTTTAAGGGAAAACAAACATATTTTTTCCGAGAAAAATCATGTACCAAAGAAACAAAGATCTTTGTTAAGTTATGAACAACATAATTAAAAGTCCTAGGATTATGTACCACAGCAACATGTTCTGAAGACGAACGCATGTTCTAAAGCTTTCCTAATTGCAAACGATTCAGCAATTATGGCCTTCCTATCAAATTAAACCGGGGATTCATGGACGTGAAGCAAAGTACTCATGCTACCCATAGCAACTAAACCTATAGTTATCTTCGTTTTAATATATAGCCCTGTATCTACAAATGAGCAAATTCCATCTTCGGACATAGGTAGCGAAGACTCAAAATTCTCTTGTGAGTTACCATTGCATGAGTTAGCAAGCATTTCAATAAATTCATAGCCCACAAGACATTGCAAAACAAAAATTCTGCAGCCATAGGCGGCAACCAATGGGAGACTACGATCTCTTCTAGCTATTGTCTTTTTCTTGAGTAATTAATAGAAAAAGTTCAGAAGTATGGGGTTAAAAAGTAAAATTTGGATGATTGTTATCAGCTTTTTGGAAGATAGTATGATTTCTGCGGTGGCTTCCGCCACATATAGACGATTATTTATTGTTTATTTATATGAAGACTGCAGTAGGCAGGATAAGAATTCCTTGCCGCCCCAAAGGCTAACCACATTATTAGGAAGTTATCTTGTTTCCACACTTTTGTTTTCCTCTTACAATTTCTTGGCAGTTTCCATTGGCTTGCCGCCATTTGATTTATTTATTTAACAAGAAGAGCTCGCTCTAGTATTTTATACAAATTCATAATGCGATATTTAGATTTTTACTAAATGTGTGAACGTGTACATACGTGTGATAATGTCATCATTTTGTAGCCTTACAGTAGAAACATAGGAAAAACTGGAGGGTCTTTCTAGCTGATAGTTATAAGAATAAGACTTCTAACTAATAATCACAAGTTAAGAACTTATTATTAGTTAATCATAATTTAGTGGAGTTATTTCATCTATGAGTAATAAAGACATACGATAATGTTTGAAAGGAAATAAAATACTGGAAAAATGCTTACCAACATCATACAATTTTAATAAACCAATCTAATTTGACAAAACAAATAACAGGGCTAAGTTTTATATCTCATATGTAATTGTTTGTAAATAGCTCTTAGAAAAATATAAAATATATTAAAAATTGTTAATAAATCAATCCTCATTTCCTTCACTTTTGGCCGCAAATAAGAAAATGGAATATGGATTTCTAGTGTTGAAGAAATTATTTTTCAAATTTTCATATTAATAAACGAATAAGCACCACACTGTCATCCAATACTACTGTTTGGCAGAGATAGATTCATAATTATAATTTGATGGATTTAATCTTTAAGTTTTTACTATTAAACCTGTTATACTTAGAAATTACCAGTTGAAAATGTAATAGTTTTTAAAATTTAGTATTTTTTTACAAATATATTTATATTCCGTGCTGGACTCAATTATTTGCACTCTATATTCGCCTCTGATCTGTATTTGGTGGACAACGACGGCCACAAGAATTGCCATTTCTGAATCATATAATTAATTCCTTTAAAAGGAAACCGAGAATTGACCACTCATGGAATAAAGTCAGCACGATACAATATTATGTTTTCTTAGGGTTAGGTTTAGTTAATTTTATACATTGGACGAGCCATTTTCCATTGGTGACTAAGACGCTATAGGCTTCTCCAATAATGGAAAAAAACAGCGTTTTGGAGATGTCATTATCGACTGGCTATAGGCTTCTCCAATAATGGAAATTGGAATCATCAATCACCTGTAACCCTTCTTAATTAATTACTGTTTAGTTACATTTAACAGTATGAGTACTGTTAGTAATGATGATTGACCCGTTATTACCTCTATAATTTCACCCAAAAAAAAAAGAATAATTACTTGAGTGGAACTCTTAAAATATAATTAAATATTAAGATTACGTAATCTATTTAATTATTAGCAACTTAGGCACCATCTTATATATATGGACCCGTTAGATCTAAGACCTCTGATTTTTCCAGAGATTGAAGATATATATATGTAAATGATTGTAATTTTGTGGCACTACATATTGATGATTAGAATCTTCGCTCACGAATAGATAAACTATGAGAGAGACAGTGATAGAGAGAGAGCATGTACAATGTCATTATTATTATAGAGTAAATAAGGACATATGGGGCATGTATTTATTATGGCCAATGGAAATTGGAACTAACTGAAAGAAACATATTAAAGCGCGCATATGTTTAAGTTGTCTCTATTAGCTTAAAAGGTTAAAAATAAGAGGGTCCATGAACCAAGTTTTGAGAAGATTTGCCTCTATTTTATTTTATTTTTGGTCTTTTCTATTAGGGAGGTAACATCTTTTTCCCCCAAGAATCACTTTCGCATCAAATTCTGCCTTAATTAGTTTCTTTTTATCTATAGGATCGTATTTAATATTAAGCTAGCATTTGCACATGAATTTACTTGAAATTTAAAAAAATAAAATTCTGGAGATAAAAAATAATTTTTAGAAGTTAAAATTATATTTGGACATACATTTTATGTGTAAAGAAGAAGTTTTTTGAGTAGAAAAACTAAAAAAAAATAGTCTACAATGAAGTACTTTTGCCACTAGTTTCTTCTACGTCAACAATGTAGTAACCTTTTTACCCACAGATTGACTGAACTTCCGGTACAAATATTCTCCTCACCCTCTGTTTGACCAAAAAGTGTGATTTTTGGCTCAAATAATTAAATCTATGTATTAAGGGGTTAAATCTAATTAATAGTGATATTTTTAAATGCGGGTTATGAAAGCGTGATTAATATTAAACAAATCTGCTAGAAAAATAATAATGGTGTGTGACCATCATTCCAAATAATGTGAGTAATAAATGAGCATTAAATAGCAATGAACATTAATAAATGGCTTTTGGGTAAATAAAGAAATGATTCACCCAATAATGTGGAAGCTAAATATTATTCCTCCTTACAATGATGAATGACAGACAAATCCTTAAATGTTCGAATTATCCTCGGATCTGGTGGGAAGTATGGAATAATGTAGACAAGAATCTTGATAAAAATATGTTGTTTGTATCTTGGTAAGAGAGAGAATCTTTTTATCAAAGTGTGTTCTTACAAATGAATATCACATGCCCTACATCATTATCTCTTTTCCTATATATATGAGACATATCCGTAACAAACTCTAATAGTACAAGTGCAGAGAATATCCACTAGTATATTCTCTTTAATAACCTATTTTGAAAACTAGCCGTTACAGCTCTGTTAACGGTACTCGACCTCGATCATTGTTGACATTTCGACCATAAATCTCGCTGCTTCCTAGTCGACCTCGACTATTCCTTTCCTTAGTGCTATCTTGCCCTAAATATTCTAGGGCACATTTTGACCTATACAGTTAGCCCCTCAGATGGCCTTGATGAGCGGATTCTGTTTGTCGTGGTCGAAAATATTGGATGAGTGGGTCGGGTCGTGATGTTTGAGACGAGATGGCAACGTGAAATTTTGTGAGCCGCAACTTTTGGGGTTACTGTTTAACCAAAACATAAGATTCTCGGCCAAAATCTATTTTTAGAAGAACTCGGGTTACTGATAACTAATAAATTCCGTACTTTCTCAATTATATGAAAGGAAATAAACTTGACAAGAAATATGAAAATAATTTATTGAAAACAAAAGAAAGTAATTGTATTCCAGTAAGAATCAGAACGTGCCTTTGCAAGTGAAATTCTCTTCCCTTATATAGGGGTTTACATTAATGACATTAAATGAACCGTTATAATTGGTGATCGTAATTGTCCATGAAGATTCTGTAATGGTTCCGATTCTTCTTCCTCATTAATTGGAAGTTCGTGAATCTTCCCTTTTTATTGTCTTGATTTATTTCATCTGTGTCTCTTCATTGAACAATTTAGGCTCGAGCAACTGCATCACTTCATCTCGTGAATGATTTGTTCGTACCTCTTGTAACCCGTGCATCTTTTAATTATTACACTCATGTTGTCATCTTTTTAGTGATCTATATATCATGTCATGTCAGCCACATATAATTCCACGTATATTATTTATTTTCTACCAATACAGTGCACCCTTAGCAGTGAAGTCGGAATAAGGCATTCGCCTTAGCATCCGCACCATGTTTATGGCGGAAATTTTTTGTCGTCGTTTCCCATGTATCATTGCGTCTTCTTCAGAACCAACGTGTCACATGTCACTTCGATTTAATGTATGTGCCACATGGCCTTCATCGATTGGGTCTGCGACTCTTCACCAGTTTTTAGGGCTTTCTTGCAGCTGCGTCAGTCACGAAGTGACTGTTTCATTATGATGTTTCCATCATGACTTACTTTACATGACAATTGCTTTTTCTTATAAATACCTCATGTTCTTTTAGTTTCACGAAACCTTCAATCTACAGTGTTCTTCTTCTTTAATCGTTCTTGTTCTTCAGCACGTATTATTTTATTATATAACCATGTCTTCATCAAACCCCGATCCTCGCCGAGAAGTAACTGTAGATGAACTTTCCCCTTCAACTATTCCTGTTAAGAGTAGAAGAGGTGGTAAATTACGTAGTTTAGGATCTGTATCTATTCATGGTTCTACTTCCCAAACCAACATTATTACTCCTTCTTCTTCAAGGACTAGGGCTTCTTCAACCCATAGATCTTCTGCCAGAAATAGGGAATCAAGTGAACCTATTCGATAACCAACGGTTGATGAAATCATTCCTCAAGAATTTTCTTTCTCTACTGATCGTGAATCGATTAGGAACCAAGTTACTTCTATGACTTCCCATGATCGTGCCGATGTCTATTCGTCCCAGATTACTAATGGCTTGATTTCTCTTGTGCGAAGAGAATTCCACTAGAAATCTAATTTTCCAGTTTGAGTTCCTGGCTTAAACCAAAGGATAACTTCGTACTAGGCTGGTTATTCTTTTGTTTACACATATCCTTTTACCTTAGGTTTTAGACCACCTATTGACGCAGCGATCATAGAATTTTGTCGTTTCTTTAACGTTTGCTTAGGACAGATTGGTCCTATTGTATGGAGAGTTGTTGCATGTCTACGATTCCTATCTAATTTGGCTTCCTTACCCTTTACCTTTCAACACTTGCTTCATCTTTATTCCCCTAAGTTATTTCATTCAGGGGTCTTTACTCTCGTGGCCAGAAGCAAAAGGGTTTTAGTTAGCCCTGAAGATGATAGAGATCGTGGTTGGTATGCCTGTTTCGCTGCTGCTCCCACAAGTAGTTTGGTGGGTGAGGAGAACATGCCTTTTCCAGAAAAGTGGAATTTTGCACGTAAGTTTTTTTTTTAAGTATCTCTCTTCTTCTTTTATGAGGAAAGAAGACATTTACGATCTCGTGGATTTTTTTCTTTTTTTTTTAGCAACCATGGAAGTTTTTGAAGAAATACCAAACTTCCGTGCTTAGGTAGAGAAATTGTTGTCGGTTGCTCCTATGGAAGGAATGTCTTGGAAATACTTTTCTCATAGGTTTGGTTGGAAAGTCAAGACTCATAGTATCCTTCTCTTTAATTTTCCTCCTTTCTTTTATATTTACTTGGAGGTTACTAATTTTTTCCTCTGATAGGGTTTCCCATTCGAGGTGTCAGTGCCATATCTATTACTTCATCAAGACTCTCTTTGTCCCTTGCTCAAGAGATGATTTTAAATTCTTCATCAAAGAGAAAAGCGGAGGGAGCTCATGGCTCGGAGGGTGAAGAGGAACAAGAATAGGGTCCTTTAGTGCGCAGGCCTCAGGCTAGGAGGCGCATTATTTCGGATGATGAAATCACCCCTCCTCCAAGTTCAGTTCCTGTGAATGAGCCTAAAAGTGATACTTTAGTGAGTTCTGATGAAGAGATGAATGTTGCCCCTCGTGACTCTACCGATCAATTATTTTTCCGTAGTTTTGATAGTGAAGATTTTGGTCCTGTTTTCGAAGAAGTACCCCTTGCCTCTTTTCCAGTGTCAGTTCCTATTGATTCTCAGATTTCCGCTCCTGTTGTTGCTGCTACTACTCTTCCCGTGGCTGTATTCACTTCCTTAACTGTCCCTATTACTACTACTTCTCATGTTGAAGTTGGTACTTCCAGTAGCAATAGGATGATGAAAAAGGTTACCATAGAAGTCCCCGAGGATGGTAATCTTTTTTAAAAAATCTGGTCAAGCCGACGTATGGCTAAAACCTCTACTTGGCCCAGTTGAGAAGTCGAAGTTGGAAAGCCAAAGTTCCTTGAAGCGGATGAAAGATATTGTTCATTCATCTTTAAAGGTAAAATTCTTAGCTCTTTCCTTTATTTTCCTCGTGATTTATTATCTTTGTTTGATAATCACTTCTTCTTTTTCTTTTGTAGATCAACTTGATAGGCACAGAGCTTATGAAGAAAATTGCCCACACTGAACAGCTAGTCAATGATTATCGTACGGAGGCGGACAACTGGAAGGAATAATACGAGGGTCTTCAGTTGGAGAAAGAAGTTTTAGATGAGGAGAAATGTACTTTGGAACAGCAAGTAAGAGTCTTCAATTGAAAAAGCCTCTTCCAGTCAAGTTGGCAAAGATAAAGACATCCTTGAGTCTTCATTTGCAGAGCAACTTTCCAAAGCTACCGAAGAGATTATGGGTTTGAAAGAACTCCTTAATTAGAAGGAGACCTATATCGGGGAGCTTGTTCAAACACTCACTCAGGCTCAAGAAGACCTTAGTGCCTCTACTGATAAGGTCCAGTTCTTGGAGAGATCCCTCGCCCCTTTGAAGGCTTCTTATGATGCCTCTTTGACTAAAAGAGAAGAGTTGAAGGCTGAAATTGAGCAATGGGAGAAGGACTATGAGGCTCTCGAAGATAAATCAACTCTTGACGTAAGCTGGGTTTATCTGAACACGCGTCTCGAGACTTTGATGGAGGCTAGCCAGGAAGGCTTTGACTTGAATGCTGATATTGCAAAGGCTAAGGAAACTATTGAAAAAACGCAGCAAAGTCAGAACATTTCCTCACCTGAGGTCGGAGTTCCCGAAGGTAATGAACTTACTCCTGGTGAAGTTGGTGTTCAAGCCTCTTCTGTTGAAGTCGAATCTTCTCCCGCTACTGATGATGCCATATTGGATTCTGCCTCTCCCGCTGCTGATAGTGTTGCTTTGGATTCTGCCCCATAGTGTTCTTAGTTTGTTTCTTGAACTTTTTATGGGAAGTTTGTTTTGTTTGTTTTTGTTTTTTATTTTTGGAATGATTGGCTAGTTTTTACCCCTGGTCCGTTTTGGGGTTTGTAATCAAACTAATACCTTGGTTTTAACTAAGTTTATACTTAGTTTTAACCAGGTTTATTATATAATATTTTATTTGAGTTTATGTTTTACTTTTTGACTTGCATTTTAAAAATGTTTTAGTATTTCGTGATTTTGGTATAGACACAAATTTTATAAAAGAGGGCCTTTTTATAAACGACACTAATGAAGAAGACTTCTCAACTTCATATTGGTGTAAATATATGAAAGAAGTAGGAAAATACATGTTTTAGAGAGATTTCTTGAATAATTTGAGGAAGTTTCATATTTTGAACTTTCAAATTATATAACACTTTACATGTATTCAAGTAACTTTTTGTATAACATCTACAACTCTGTCATAATTGTTTTCCTTATAACAGATTTCATAAAATAGCTAGAGAGGCATGGATGCAACAATATTTATAAAAGGCACAAGAATTGATAAGGCAATTCCAATCATGGAAGATTGTGAAATACCCAGGGAAGAAAATGCAGAAGCAGATGCACTAACTAATCTTGCATCAGTTGCGAAAATAACAAGTGCAGAAAATGCTATCGTAATACATTTAGTTCATTCAGCACTGGACCGGAATAAAAATGAGGTAAGATTCAATAATCTGACTTGAGATTGGAGAAACGAGCTTGTTAATTTTTTGTAGTATGGAACCGTACCTGAAGGCAAAAAAGAGTCTCAGTCGCTTCGACGAAAAACTGCTTGTTACTGTTTAATTCGAGGAAATCTATATCGAAAAATATTTGGTGGACCTTTAGCAAGATGCCTTGGACCTGCTCAAACAGAATATGTGATGAAAGAAGTGCATGAGGGGCATTGTGAAAATCACGCAGGAGGTAGATCTTTGGTAAAAACTCTAATTAGAGCAAGATACTACTGGCCTAAAAATGGAGGAAGATGCAGAAAGTTTTATAGTAAAGTATGATAGATGCCAACGATATGGAAATAATATGCATTACCCAGCAGAATTATTACACACGGTTATTTCCCCGTTGCCATTTATGAAGTAGAGGAATGGATATAGTGGGTCCTTTGCCACAAGCTAAAGGAAAGGTACGATTTTTGTTAGTATTAACGGATTATTTTTCCAAATGGGTAGAGGCAGGAACTTTCAAACAGGTGCGAGAAAAGGAAGTAATGGATTTTATTTGGCGGAATGTTATATGCCGATTCGGAGTGCCAAAAAAAATCGTATGTGATAATGGACCACAGTTTATAGGCTCGAAAGTCACCGAATTTTTTCAAAGTTGAAAAATCAAACGAAGAACTTCCTCACCTTATCATCCCATGTCAAATGGACAAGCTGAGTCAACAAATAAGATTATTATTAATAATTTGAAGAAAAGATTAGAAGAATCAAAAGGCAATTGACCCGAGGTGTTACCAGGAGTATTATGGGCTTATCGAACAACAACAAAGATAGGCACAGGAGAAATACCATTTTCACTTGTTTATGGTTCAGAAGCCTTAATCCCAGTTGAAATAGGAGAGCCAAGTATGAGATTCACACAAGCAACAGAAGAATCAAATGATGAAGAGTTAAGAACGAACTTGGATTTACTCGAGCAAAGAAGAGAAGAAGCTCTAATAAGGATGTCAGCACAGAAGCAAACCATTGAACGATACTACAACAGGAAGGCTCATCTCGGATATTTCAAGATTGGGGACTTCGTTCTCAAAAAGGTTTTTCAATCAACAAAAACAACTGGAGCAGGAAAGTTGAACCCAAATTGAGAAATGTCCTTATAAAGTTCGAGGTATCGCTGGGAAAGGTGCTTATGAATTAGAAACCATGGACGGCAAGGAGTTACCTTCGAATTAGAATGCTGTTCATTTGAAGAAATATTATTTCTAAGCAAGAGAAATACCCACGGTCAGGTATTACTTAACTATGATTTTGTTTTGTTCAGTTAAATTATACTAACAATTTTAGATGATAGGCAAAAAGCTAGCCCACACCAAATGATGATATTAGACCTGAAAGACACGCGGGATACAAAATTATTCCCGGTCTGGGTTACAACCTTTTTGATGGAAATAAAAAGGGTTAAGTTGTCATCATTTAAAAATATATCTCTGAGTCCCGTATGTATTTTCCTTGTCAGGAAATGGACCACATGAAAGAAATAATCAAATGCTCGAGATTTCATACTTCAAAGCTCTAACACTTGGGGGACTATGGAAGGCAAATAAGACTGAAAGTGAAAGAATACTAAAGAAGACTAAAAGAGTCAGAATTCAAGTCAAGCCTGGATCAACCCAAAATTCAAAATCCTGCATCTGATTGACTACCAGCTGAGTATCACTTTTAATCACGATTTGCTCTATGGAGAGTTCTCGTGCCAGTTCTAACCCTGCAATTACAGCTTCGTACTCTGCTTCATTGTTAGTAATAGGGTAACATTTAATTGGTTGTCTTATACTTTCTCCCGAAGGTGGAATTAAAATAATACCCAAACTTGCTCCTTTAATATTTGAGGAGCCATCAATAAATAAAGTCCATGTACCAAGATTAGATCCGGTGAATATTTGTAATTCCTTTTCTACTTCAGGAACTATTTTTGTGCTAAATTCTGCTACAAAATCTGCTAAAACTTGTGATTTTATTGCAGTTCTAGATTGGTACATGATATCATACTCACTGAGTTCTATTGCCCACTTGGCTAATCTACTTGACAATTCTTGTTTATGCAAAATAATCCTTAAAGGATAAGCAGTTATTACGGAAATAGGGTGACATTGAAAGTAAGGTCTCAACTTTCTAGATGCCATAACTAATGCTAAAGTAAGTTTTTTCTAAATGAGGATATCTAGTCTCAGCATCCATTAAAGATTTACTGACATAATAAATTGGAGATTGTTTACCTTTGTCTTCTCCTATCAAAACTGCACTTACAGCCATTTCTGAAACTGCGAGATAAACGAACAACCTCTCGCCATCTTTTGGTTTAGCCAGCAAAGGAGGATTTGATATGTATGCCTTCAAATTTTTGTGGGCTGTTTGGCATTCTTCAGTCTACTCGAACTGATTTTGCTTTTTTAGCACTGAAAAGAATTTGAAACTTTTCTCCGAAGACTTAGAAATAAATCTTCCCAGAGCTGTTATCCTTCCTGTCAATCTTTGTACCTTTTTTTTGCTCGTGAGTATATCAGGAATTTCTTCAATAGTTTTGATCTGTGCAGGGTTTACTTCAATACCTCTATTAGATACAAGAAAACTTAAGAACTTACCTGAAGCTACACCGAAGGCACACTTCTCTGGGTTCAATTTCATATTATAGCTGCGGAGGATCTCGAAGGTATTTGAAATATTTTTAAAATGATCTTCCGCTCATGCAGATTTGACTAGCATATAATCAATATATACTTCCATAGTCTTTCCCAGGTATTCTTGAAATATCTTGATCACCAACCTTTGATATGTGGCTCCAGCATTTTTCAAACCAAAAGGCGTGACTTTATAACAATAAGTCCCCCTGTCCATAATAAATGAAGTTTTTTATTTATCCAAAGGGTCCATTTTTATTTGATTATAACCTTAGTACGCATCTAAAAAACTCAATAGCTCATGACATGCGGTAGAATGAATCAATTAATCTATATGCGGTAAAGAGAATGAATCTTTTGAACAAGCTTTATTTAGATAAGTATAATCTACGCAAACTCGCCATTTACCTTTTTGTTTTGGAACTACCACAATATTAACTAACCAATTAGGATATTTTACCTCACGTATTGAAACAATCTTAAAGAGTTTTTGTACCTCATCATGAATCACTTAATTTTTGAATGAACTTTGCTTCCTCTTGTTTTGCTTGACAGGTACGTATGATGGATCGTCATTCAATTTATGAGTCATCACCTCCGGAGGTATACCTGTCATATCTGAATGCGACCAAGCAAAACAATTTGCGTTAGCTTTTAATAATTCAACTAACTTACCTCTCATTCCTGGGCTCAGCTTTGCTCCAATATAAACTTTTCGATCTGGCCATTGTTCGAATAGCACAATAGTTTCGAAATCCTCAATTGTTGTTTTGATGTTTTCATTCTCCTCTGGTTCTTGAATTACATCCGCTCTCGAATCCATATTAGTTTGCTTTCATACATTTTTTTATGAGATTTGATTTACCATGTCTTCCACTAAATCCTCATTTGTATCAATGATTTCCTTGTGTGATTGCACCACTGAATTGATATTCTTAGTAGTTTGTTGGTCCCCTCGAAGTTGTTGAATTCCCCATTTTGAAAGAAACTTAATAACTTGATGTAACGTAGATGGCACAGCATCAATGTCATGAATCCATGGCCTCCCAAGAATTACATTATAGGCCATATCTGTGTCTATTACTTAAAATTTTGTCTCTTTGATGACTCCTTCTGCAAATGTAGTTAACATTATCTTACCCTTCGTAATAACGGTTGAATTGTTGAATCCAGATAAGGAACGTGCTTTTGGTATCATCTGGTCGCCAATTTGCATTTTGTTCACCACTCGCAATAAGATAATATTCACGGAGCTACCTGGATCAATCAAAATTCATTTTACATTAGTATCATGTATAAGTAAAGATATTACCAGTGCATCATTGTGAGGAATCATTAAGCCATCCGCATCTACATCATCAAATGTTATGCTATCTTCTTCCAAGGTTTGTCGAACTCGCTTTTTGTGGGTTACTGTGAATTTTGCCATTATTTTCGCAGCTGTGTACGTTACATCATTGACTTCTTCTCCCCCGCTTATCACATTCACTATTCTCTTTGGAGATGGAGGTTTTGGAGGTTCTTGTCTATTTTTCATGTAAGACTATTTACCTTTCTCGCTGAACAGGTCTATCAAGTATCCCTGCGTCAACAAATATTCAACCTCACCTTGTAACAGTCTGCAATTTGATGTTCTATGGTAGTGGTCATTATGAAAAACGCACCAGAAATCTAGATTTCTTCTATTTGGGTTTGATCTAATTTCCTTTGGCCATCGCACCTTATCTTCCATACTCCTTAAAGCAGCTACCAACTCACAAGTATTGATATTGAAACTATAGTCTCCAATCCTTGCATTTGCATTGGTATCCCCATCACGCACATCTCGATCTTTTCTGAACCTAGATGATGATGAACCTGAATATCTGTTCCTCAATCTATGGTCAGATCGTACATTTTCTGGCTTGGAATGTGCCTCTCGCCATGAGGGTCCCATATAAGGCTCATACCTGTGTTTACCAGACCTCTTTTCAGATTCCGACCGCCTCGATCCTGTTCTCTCATCATCCTTTGACTGAGCAACGATATTTTCTTCAATCCGCAACTTGGTACTATACATGTTATATATGTCATTCCATGTTGTGATAGGGAATTCTCGTAATCTTTCTTTGAGCCTCCTCGTGGCTTCTGAACTTTTTTCGTTTAGATTACTCGCGAACGCCATGACTGCCCAATTATCAGGTACTCTTGGTAGCATCATTCTTTCACGCCGGAATCTATCTACAAATTCTCTAAGCAATTCTATATCTCCTTGATTCACTTTGAAGATATCTTCCATTCTTTTTTCAACTTTTTGAGCCCCCGAGTGTGCTTTTTTAAATAAATCTGTAAGCTCACCAAAAGAGTCAATAAAATTTTCAGGTAAAAGAGAATACCATGTTAACGCCCCTTTCGTGAGTGTTTCTCCAAATATTCTGACCAACACTGACTCCATTTTCTGCTTGGTTAAATCATTGCCTTTTACTCCGGTGGTGAATGCAACGACATGGTCATGTGGATCGGTTGTTCCATCATATTTTGGGATGTCAGGCATTTTGCACTTCTTGGGAATGGGCAATGGAGCCGCGCTTGGTTTCCAGGGTTGTTGCGAATATTTGTCGATATCCACTCCCTTAATCATAGGTGGTACGCCAGGTATTTGCTCGATGCGGTCGTTTTGTTCTTTCACATGTTTCTGCAAAGTTAGAAGTAAAGTTTGTAAATCAGAATTATTTGGTGCACCTGGTCTCCCATCACGTGACTTATTGGGAGTTCCCCCGCTTCCTGAATTAGCAAGCCCTGAGCGTGGGATTTCCACAGTTGCAGTATTATTTGGGGGAGGAGTTGGTGGTACAGTTGACATTCCCCTCACGAAAGCTTGGAGAGCATTATTCACATGTTCAGCGATCAACTGTTTCACAGCTTCCTGCTCAACGATCTGCTCATCTCCATGTTGTTTATTCGTGTGAGTAGCAGATCTTTCATGTATTCCTTCTCGAGAAGTGCGTAGAGATCCTCGAGGTGATGGAAATGGAGTTCCTTCTACCTGTTGATTATTTTCATTGACAGTTGACATGATTTGGTTGCGAGAGAGAAAGATTTGGAAAGTAAAAAGATTATCAGATTTCCGGTAACGGAACTAATTTGTTTAACCAAAAAATAAGATTCTCGGTCAAAGCCTATTTTTAGAAGAACTCGGGTTACTGATAACCAAGAAATTCCGTACTTTCTCAATTATATGAAAGGAAATAAACGTGACAAGAAATATGAAAATAATTGATTGAAAATAAAGAAAGTAATTGTATTCCAGTAAGAATCAGAACGTGCATTTACAAGTGAAATTTTCTTCCCTTATATAGGGGTTTACAAATATAACGTTTCATTCCTTTTATGTCTGAGTCATTATGAGCATTAATGACATTAAATGAACCGTTATAATTGACGATCGTAACTGTCCATGAAGATTCTATAACGGTTCTGATTCTTCTTCCTCATTAATTGGAGGTTCTTGAATCTTCCCTTTTTATTTTCTTGATTCATTTCATCTGTGTCTCTTCATTGAACAATTTAGGCTCAAGCAACTTCGTCCTTTCATCTCGTGAGTGATTTATTTATACCTCTTGTAACCCGTGCATCTTTTAATTATTACACTCCAGTTGTCATCTTCTTAGTGATCCATGTATCATGTCCTGTCAACCACATATAATTTCACGTGTATTACTTATTTTCTATCAATACAGTTACATCGTTTCTGGATAAAAGATGACGTCATGGCATCATGCGTCATTATGGTGCATTTTCCTGATACTTTGCATTATTTCGCGTACGTCTGTTGATTGGATCTGCTGCTTCGATACCTGTGCTAGGTTATGATGGCATAATTTCTTGATTTTGATGCCTGCATTCTTATAAATAGGGATGTAAGGGCATACACTCGCGTTTTACAGATTTCCCTAATCGAAACCTTGTGCCTTCTTCTTATTATTCCATTGTTATGCATCTTCTTTTCCTGCTCTAGCGATCCCTGTTACTTTTAATATTTCATTACTTGAATACCCTCTCTTTCTTCAGAACTATGGTTAATGTATCTTCTGGTCCCAGCGAGGGAAATAACTCGGTTCCCTTGGTGATGGTTTTGCCTCCTCACGCGGAGTGCGTCTTTGTTGCCATTGAGGATGAGAACTTCCCCACGGTGGAGGAGATAATTCCTCGTGGTGACAAAGTCAAGCCTGATTTTACAAAGGCACGTGAAGTTGAGCCCGAGATCTCCGAGTCGACGATGAAAGAGGCCGATTTATTAGAGCTTAGGGCTAAATTTGACCATCCCCGCTCACATCTAGTTGGTCCATTCAGCGCGGGATGTGGTACAAGTCCACCGCCCCGGGTATTATGCGTTCTATGCCTACCCTTTTTATGTTAGCTACACTCTTCCCCTTCTCCCCTTGGCGGAGGAGTTTCGTCATTTCTATGGTGTTTGCCCGACTCAGCTCGCGCCATATTTCTATAAGCTCATTAGGATGCTTACTAAGTTTGCGGAATTGGCCGGGTTCGAGATCACGCTCCAGCATTTGATGCATCTCTTCGCCCCTAGTTTCTATAAGGGAACAATGTTAAACCTTCTCTATCGAGGGGGCAAGTGCCTGGTGGTGAAGATGGACGATAAGATGAGCCGACAGTTCTGGCACAATTTTTTCTTCGTCGAACCAAGGATGTGATGGCCAACGCAGACGGCTTCCCCAAAACTTGGAATTATACTCGTAAGTTTCTAACTTCTCTTCGCTGAGGCATTTGATTTACTTGCTTAGTCGTGAGTTCTGATCTCTTACTTATGCAACCAAGACTACGCCCCCTCCTTTGGCCGGGGACATTTCTGATTGGGTTAGCCAGCTCCTCCCTCACATTGCAGGAATTCGTGAGTGGATGAGCTTTTTAAAGAAGTTTGGGCCTGCTCCCTCCTTAACCGTACAACCTATTTATTTTGTCCTCTTAGTCGCTTACCATTTTTTAGTTTGCTCTGGCTGACCCTCTTTTCTTTTGCGCTTCTTTTAATTCCAGCCCGAGGGCCTTCGAAGAGGCCAGAGCTCCCCCACCTGCATTCCGTTAGAGGAAATATGCTTCCTCTTCGGCGTCTACACCCTTTATGACCGCGGCAAGGTATGCTCTCCCTTTGGCTTCTGTCCAGTCTACGACCACAAATAGGTCAGCTCGCTCGTCCGTCCCACCTACTGCTACTTCAACAACAATCTCTTCTCCACCTACGAATATTCTGACGGCGGAGCCTCCGGCTTCCCCTTTAAACTGTCTTGTAGACGAGGAGGAGGAATCATCACCAAGTGACGGGGATTTGGTGCCCCGTAAGAGGAGATCAGTGGACGTTGGTGACGGGGCTACCCGGACCATGGATTCTGTGATGGATGATTTTACTCTTTGGGAGACAGCGACCATAATTCTTGAAGGCAACGTTGAACTGGCGTCTGAGGTTCCGAGATCGGTGGAAGCCGTAGAGAGCGTATCTCTTCCTTCTGTGATGATGGAATTCTAAGGGTCGGCCGCTAGAGTTTCTGATACTTCACGACAAGAGGGGCCATCAACCTCGCGGTCGGCTGATGGTGCTTCTTCGCCAGCTGATGAGAGAGACAAAGGTGTTACCGAGGACGGCTATGAGACGAGCTCAGACCTCGACGTTGTAGAGCAGAAGATGATGGAAGAAGGATTTACTCAACTCGAGGTGAGGTTGGAGGGGTCTACACGGACCACTGCGATCCCCATGGATCGTGATATGTCGTAGAGCACAAAGAACGTGGTCCCTACCCTTGGTCCCCTTTGCTACTGCGTGGAGGGTGAAACCCTCAAAGATCTGGATGACGTAACCTTATCTAGGAGAATAGCCGACCTCGCACTCAGGGTAAAATTTTCAAGGCCTCTATTTCCCTTTCTGTTATATTCAAAGTTTTGGACTTCGTTTTAGTGTTTTGCCCTTGTCAGCGGAGGCGTTCTTATTTTTTATTCTCTATCTTTTTGTGACTGCATACCATGATCTTGGAAATTGAAAGCGCCCGAAAGGAAGAGAGGCGCAAGGCTATATTCACGAAGCTGCAACGCAAATACTTCGAATACTGTGGCAAGTACTGGGAGATCCACGGGCGGTTTGGCGATGGCAGCAATTTGCAGGCCCTTTGGGACGAGTTTAAGAAAAAGGTTGACGAGCTGGTGAAGGTCATCGAGAAGCGCAATGTCCTTGAGGGGACGTTGAGAAACATGTATGAAAAGCTCTAGGTCAGCAGGGCCGGGGAGGTCCAATGCGGTGACCTCCAGACGCAGGGGGTCGAGTTGCGCAGGTAATTGGAGGAGTGTCGCATGCAGATGGAGGTTCTTCATGGCGAGATCACCGAGAAACAAAACGAGTTAGATAGGGCGGAGTTCGCTCGGTCGAAGGCTTCAAGGAAGACGGAGGCCCTTGAGGTGGTGAGCTAGAATCTCCGTTCTGAGCGGGAGAACGACTTGGAAATGGCAAGGCTAAAAGAAGAGCGGCTTGATGAGAGGATCAAAGAGTTGGAGAAAGAAACTTCTAACCTCTATGACCGAGTTGCTGCTCTTGAGGTCGAGAAGGCCCAATTACTGGCGCAATCGTCCTCTTCCCATACCTCGAACTTTCCTAACGTCCCTCGAGAATTGTACGATGAGTGGATTTATGCCGAGGCCCAGCTAGACATTTTTCGAGATTTGCATACGGTAGGATTTGTGTTTGGGGCCGCCCTTGAAGATGCTCGTGTTAAGGCTCGCGAAGCTCAAGTCGCTTACAGGTATGACCCTACTACGTAAGAGGCCGGCGGGGCCGAGGGGAATGGAGGTATAGATCGGCTTGAGCAGAATGCCTGGTATGATATTTCATATCCTGAGGGTGAAGGCGAGGGTGTTGAAGGTCAAGAGGGCGACATTGTTGAGGGTTAAGTCAGCGAGGATGTCGCAGATCGTGATGGAAGTGGACAGTAGTTTTATTTTTTGACTCTTTGTTTATTTTTGAATGTAGTTGGTGGCATCTTCATGAGCCTTTGTAAAAAATATTCTAAGTATGAAATTCCAACTTCGTTATTTTCATTTGATTCTCTTCTTGTGGTTGGTATTTGTATGTTTTTTAATTTTGTCGCTTGGTTGCCTTCATTTTCTAGTCGTAATAACTTAGTTCGAACAAAGTCGAACATATCTTAAGTTTAATTATGGCCGAGGGCGGGTAGGTGTTAGTTCGAACAAGGTCGAACATTACCTATATTTAATTATGGCCGAGGGCCGGTAGGTGTTAGTTCGAACAAGGTCGAACATAATCTATGTTTAATTATGGCCGAGGGTCACTAGTTGTTAGTTCGAACAAGGTGAAACATAACCTATGTTTAATTATGGCCGAGGGACAGTAGGTGTTAATTCGAACGAGCTTGAATCATAACCTAAGTTTGATTATGGCCGAGGGCCGGTATTTGTTGGTTCGAACAAGGTCGAACATAACCTACGCTTAATTATGGCCAAGCGCCAGTAGGTGTTGGTTCGAACAAGGTTGAACATAACCTACATTTAATTATGGCCGAGGGCCGGTAGGTGTTAGTTCGAACAAGGTCGAACATAACCTATATTTAATTATGGCCGAGGACCGGTAGGTCTTAATTCGAACGAGGTCGAACATAACATATGTTTAGAAAGATATGCCTCTAGGTGCGGAGTTTGTCGACATCGTAAACTTTAGGAATTGTTGCCTTGGTTGTACACTTGGAGAAATAGAAAGAAACTTCATGCATTGCTGCTTTGTTCATACACTTGGAGAAATTTAAAAAATTTTGGGTGTTGGCTGGCGTTCTAGTCCCAGTCCCACCCAATCAAGTCCCTTCATTGGTTGACCTGAGAGTGCTTGAGAGGCCAAATAATGAACTAGCCGTCTTGTGCCTCCATCTTTGCGTACTTCGACTTGAAGTGTTCCCTTCGTCGCCTCGTTAAAAACCTCCTTGAGAAAACCAAATTAGGACAAAACTCAAGTAAGGGAAAAAAGAGTACGACTTGGGGGACGCTTTATCCCTTAGAAGTCGAAGTACTTGAGGTGGGTAATATTCCAGTTGTCTGGTAGTAGCTTTCCTTCCATTGTTTCTAGTTGGAATGACCCTTTGTTTGCTGTTGCCATCATTTTGTACGGGCCGTCCCAATTTGCTCCTAGTCTTCCTTCCCGTGGGTCTTTGCTTACTTGTGTTTTAGCTTTAAGCTCATAGTCCCCGACTTTGAGTGGCCTGACCTTTGGCTTCTTGTAGTAATAGCGTTATACTTGTTATTTTTGGGTGATCATCCTTATGTAGGCCATATCTCTTGGTCGAGCTCCTGCCTTGTGCTTTTATTGTTCCTTGGTCCGCTCTCGTGAGAGTATCTTAGGATGGGCTCCCCGACCTCGACTGGTATTATTGCATCAGTCCAATAGACTAAAGAGTAGGGCGTCTCTCTTGTGCTTGTCTTCGGCAGGCCCACATTACTTCTGGTAATATTTTCGGCCACAACCCCTTGGCTTCTTCAAATTTTTTCTTCATGATGTTCAGTATCGACTTGTTGGAGGACTCCACTTGCTCGTTTTCCGCGGGGTGGTATGGCGTCGAAAGTATTCTTTTGATATGCCACTTCTCAAAAAATTCAGCGACCTTCTTTCTCGTGAATTGGGGTCCGTTATCGCAACTGATCTCTTTGAGGAGGCCGAACTGGCATACTATGTTTTTCCATATAAAGGCGATCACTTCCTGTTCACATATTTGGGCGAATGCTCGTCATTCTATCCACTTAGAGAAATAGTTTGTTGAAAACCAGAAGGAATCGTATGTTACTCGCCATACCGGGATGGGGACCACGATGTCCATTTCCCATTTGATGAATGGCCAAGGTGAGGTGACCGAGTGGAGGTGTTTTCCTGCTTGGTGGATCACTGGGGCATACTTTTGGCATTTTTTGAATTTTTTCATGAAGTCCGCGGCCTATTTTTTCATGGTGGCCAGTAATACCCTGCCCATATGAGTCATTTGACCAAAGCCCGATTGCCAGAATGAGCTCCACAATGGCCTTCGTGGACCTCTTCAAGGACGCATCGCGTCTGATTTGGGCCCAAGCATTTCGCCAGAGGGTCGTCGTACGTTCTCTTATACATATCGTTATGGATGATGTTGTACCTGGTCGCTTACATTCTTAGTTTCTTGGCCTCTTTTTTATCATCTGGGAGTACGTCGTCCTGCAAGTATGTAACAATACAGTTGCGCCAGTCCCAAGTCAAGTTTATAGTTCTTACCTCAATTTGGTCTAGCGAAGAGTAGAGAAGGTGGACCACACTTCTGTCACCGGTTGCAATGTCTTTGGTGGCTGCGGCTAGTTTGGCGAGACCGTCTACCTCGACGTTCTATGCTAGTGGGATCTGCTCGAGTTGACATTCGTCAAACTCGACCAGCAACTTGCAGATCTCGGTCTGATATTTCTGTAACCTTTGTTCTTTAATTTGGAAAGTCTATGTGACTTGGTTGACTAGGATTTGAGAATCGCAGCGTAGTCTTAACCATTTCGCCCCATACTTGAGTGCTAGCCTTAACCCTACAATTACGGCCTCATACGGCCTCATACTCGGCCTCGTTGTTAGTCATATCCGGGCACATTATGGACTGACGAATCACTTCGCTGTTTGGGACTTCGAGTACGAGTCCCAGTCCGGACCCTGACGCGTTATATGCGCCGTCAGTGTACAGGACTCAGAGGTCTTGTGTCTGGGGAGAAGCGTGAGCGGTTTCTCTTTCAACTTAGGGCATTACTTTTGCGCTGAAGTCGGCGACAAAGTCAGCAAAAACTTGTGACCTTATCGTTGTTCGCGACTGATATGTGATAGCGTTCTCACTTAGTTCAATGGACCATTTGTCCAACCTTCCCGACAGCTCAGGTTTATGCAAAATGCTCCTTAGGGGGAAAGTCATGACGACTAAGATGGGGTGGCACTGGAAATACGGTCTAAGCTTTTGCGAAGATATGACTAAGGCCAGGGCTAATTTTTTGAGGTGAGGGTACCTTGTCTAGGCGTTGACTAGTTTTTTGCTAATGTAATAGATGGGAGACTGTGTACCTTTATTTTCTCGAACCAGGACTGCGCTCACAGCTACTTCAGATACAACGAGGTAAATAAGGAGACGTTCCCCTGGTTCCGGCTTTGAAAGCAATGGTGGTGACGATATATATGCTTTCAACTCCTTCAGGGCCTGGACACACTCAGAAGTCCATTGGAGGTCGTTATCCTTTTTGAGTACGTAGATGAATCTGTGACACCTATTTGATGATCGTGAAATGAATCTTGAAAGGGCGGCGATACATCCAGTCAACTTATAAACCTATTTTTTTCTGGTATCCCCTCAATGGCTTTGATTTGATCAGGATTGACCTCGATTCCTCGTTGTGTTACCAGAAAACCCAAAACTTTTCCTGAGGCCACGCCGAACGCATACTTTTCGGGGTTTAGTTTCATTATGTATCGTCTTAGTATGTCACTCGTCGATGTGATCTTCTTTCCTTTTGGACTTGACTAGCTTGTCATCTATATAGACTTCTATCATTTTGTTGAGCTGGTCTTTGAATATCCTCGTCACCAACCTTTGGTAAGTTGCCCCTGCATTTTTCAATCCGAAGGGCATGACCCTGTAGCAGTACATCCACTGATGGGTGATGAATGTAGTTTTCTCCTGATCTTATTCTTCTATGAGGATTTGATTATAGCCTGAATAGACGTCCAAAAAGCTCAGTAATTCATGCCCAGTCGTTGTGTTGATGAGTTAGTCGATATGGGGTAATGGAAACAAATCCTTGGGGCATGCTTTGTTCAAATCGGTGAAATCTACGCACATCCTCCATTTCCTATTCTTCTTTTTCACGATCATTATGTTGGCGACCCACTGGGGGTACTTCGACTCCCTGATGGAGACATTTTCCAATAGTTTTTCCACCTTTTCGCGTACCACATCATTAATCACCAAGTTGAACTTACGCCTGGCCTACCTCACTGGGGGGTGGAATGGGTCGACATTCAGCTTGTGCGTGGCGATTTCCTTCGGGATACCCATCATATTCGCATGGCCGAAAGCAAAGAAATCTGCGTTAATAGTTAAGAACTGACGGAATTTACCTAGTTCCTGAAGTTTGCAGCCGATGTAAGCTTTCTTGCTGTGATCATTGGTGTCTAATTGAATGGGGTCGAGGTCTTCTATACTCGATTCCGTAGCTTCCACCATATCAGGCACATATCGAGCTCAACCCTAGTTGATTGTTATGTCGCTTTTTCTTTGTCCTTCATTTGTTGAGTGACAGCGCAGTCTAGGGCGATGCAGTAGCATTCTCGGGATGTGTGTTGTTCCACTCTTATGCTGAATATTCCCCATGGTGTCAGGAATTTGATGACCTGGTATAAGCTGGAGGGGATGTCCCTCATAATGTGTATCCATGGTCGCTCTATTATGGTGTTGTACGATGTGTCTTGGTCCATGATGTGGAACGTGGTTTCCATATTGACGCCACCCGCCAGAACGGGGAGTGTGATTTCGCCATATGTTCGCTTGACTGCATTGTTAAAACAGTTAGCGTGATGCATTGTGGCACTATCTTATCTTCGAGCTTCGTTTGTGCAAGTACTCGAGGGTGGATAACGCACGTGCCGCTCCCATCGTCTACCATAATGTGTCTCACATCTGTATCTAAAATTCGTAAAGTAATAACAAGGGCATCATAGTGAGGGAAAACCAAACTGTTGGTATCTGGCTTATCGAAGATGATACTTTCTTCGAGTTCATCATATCGTTCGCGGGTGATGACCGTTTGAGCTTGTGGATAGTGGTGAACTTTACGTTGTTGATGGAAGTATCACCGCCGCCACCAATGATCATATGGACGGTGCGGGTTGGTGAGGGCGATTTCGGCGGTCCTTGATGTTGTTCACATTCTCTGGTAAAGTTGGTCCTTCCCCGGTCGCTCAGGAACTCTTTGAGGTGTCCCTGTCATAACATGTTTACGACCTCCTGCCTTAGGGCGATGCAATATTCGGTTTTGTGCCCTCGTTCTTGATGGAACTCGCAAAGGGCATCCGATTATTTGGTACTCGGGTCTGACCTCATCTTTCGTGACCACTTCACCATTGGTTCGAGCTTCTCCAAGGCATAGACTATTTCTGTAGGTGACACATAAAAGTTGTGAGGGGATAATAAAGGAGGCATACCTCTTTCGTTCCGGTAAGTCCCTATCCTTGATCTGGACGGGCCTTCTTTGTGGCGGGAGGAGGGCGCAATTGCCGCTCTGACATATGGTTGATGTCATTCCCTATTGGGTCGTGGAGCTGCGAGGTCCCTTCTGGTATCATTTCTTTGATCTCTTCTGAATTCGGCCTATACCGAGGTTAGTAGATAAGTTTGTCCATTGAGGTCATCCTCGTCTCCTTGGACCTCAGCACAATATGCGTTGTGTATTTCATACCAAGTGTATGGGGGATACTTCATCAGTCTACTCAATAGCTTTCTAGTCGCCCTCGATCCATCCCTGCTCAGCCGTAACTGAAAGGCTACGACCGCAATCCCTTATGATACATTTGGCAGAGTCATCCTTACTCGGTTGAAATGGGCGAGGAAGTCCCTCTCCCAAAGACTGCTTAATAGCAAATATGTCGTTCACTCTGGCCTCGGCTTTCTTGGCCCCAGCATGGGCCGTTACGAACTTGTCGGACATCTCTTCGAAAGTTTCAATAGAGCGTGCAGGTAGTTGTGAATAGCACATCAACGCTCCTCATGTGAGGGTTTCACCGAATTTCTTCAACAAAATAGATGATACTTGTTCTTTGGCGAGATCATTGCCTTTCATGGCGGTGACGTAGTGAGTCACATGATCTTTAGGGTTAGTTGTGCCATCGTATATTCTTAGGTAGGGCGGCATTTTGAAGGTTTTCGGTATGGCATGTGGGGCTACAATATCACTGTATGGCTGTTCGACGAACCGGCCAACGTCACTCTTCGGCAATAGTTTGGGGGCGCCCGGTATTTTATCGACCCTTTTCTGGTGTTCTTTCATTTGATCTCGGAGCACATTGTTCTCGTTCTCCATTTCCTCCATCCTTTTCAAAATAGATGCAAAAGTGTTGTCACCTGCATTATCATTGACGTTGTGAGTAATATTTATCGTTAGAGGTGGAGGGAGTTGGTTACACTGTTCGTCCACCTGCTGTATAGTGCAAATCTTTGTATTTTTTACAGCTACGTCCCGGTCGGGCTTGTTGAGGACGCCAGTTAGTGTGTCGGTTAGCCATGCTTCGAGGAGCTTTTTTATAGCTGGGGTGTCTCTTCTCCCACAGATGTGGAGGCTCCCTTACCGAGGGATTTTGTGATGCTGCAATGAGGGGGCGGTGACCCATAACGCCTAGGGGAAGCATTGGGCATTGTGCTTTCGTCTGTTGTTTCGCAGCTTTCATTGATGACGTTCATGAGGTTAGTTGGGAGGTCACTGATTATCTTCGCCCTTTCTTCTCTGTTACCTGCCATGTTGGGATTTGTGCACACAAAGAAAGAAGATCTTGTTCTTGCTTCCCCTTTTCTTTTACGTTTGTGCTGTGTTAGTGATAGATCTAGAAGAAACTAAAAATTTAACTAGGAAATCCCCACAGACGGCACCAAATTGGTTGACCAAAAAGTGTAGTTCTTGGTTCAAATAATTAAATCTATGTATTAAGGGGTTAAACCTAATTAACAATAATATTTCTAGATGTGAGTTATGAAAGTATGATTAATATTGAACAAATCTGGTAGAAAAATAATAATGATGTGTGACAATCATTCCAAATAACGTGAGTAATAAATGAGTATTAAATAACAATGAACATTAATAAATGATATTTGGGTAAATAAAGAAATGATTCACCCAATAAAGGAAAAACTAGATATTATTCCTCCTGACAATGATGAATGGCAGACAAATCCTTGAATGTTCGAATTATCCTCGGATCTGGTGGGAAGTATGGAATAATGTGGACAAGAATCTTGATAAAAATATGTTGTTTGTATCTTGGTAAGAGAGAGAGAATCTTTTTTATCAAAGTGTGTTCTTACAAATGAATATCACATGCCCTACATCATTGTCTCTTTTACTATATATATGAGACACATCCACTATAATATTCTCTTTAATATCCTATTTTGAAAACTAGCCGTTACAGGTCTGCTAACAGCACTCTACCTCGACCATTGTTGACATCTCGACCACGAATCTCGCTGCTTCCTGGTCGACCTCGACTATCCCTTTCCTTAGTGCTATCTTACCCTAAATATTCTAGGGCAGATTTTGACCTATACAGTTAGTCTCTCTGCTTATTGAGGCCGGCCTCAGACGGCCTTGATGAGCGGATTCTGTTTGTCGTGGTCGAGAAGATTGGACGAGTGGGTCGGGTCGTGATGTTTGAGACGGGATGGCAACGTGGCCTTTCACGGGCCGCAACTTTTAGGGTCACGTCGTTTCTGGATCCAGATGACGTCATGCGTCATTATGGTGCATTTTTTCTTATGCTTTGCGTCGTTTCGAAAATCATTATGGTAAGTACTTATTTATGCTATGAAAATCATAGGAGTAATGCATATCTTCCAAGGACATACATTCTACATTAACCCTAATAGTACAAGTGCAGAGAATATCCACTATAATATTCTTTTAAATATCCTATTTTAAAAACTAGCCGTTACAGGTCTGTTAACGGTACTCGACCTCGACCATTGTTGACATCTCGACCACGAATCTCGCTGCTTCCTGGTCGACCTCGACTATCCCTTTCCTTAGTGCTATCTTACCCTAAATATTCTAGGGCATATTTTGACCTATACAATTAGTCCCTCCGCTTATTGAGGCCGGCCTTAGATGGCCTTGATGAGCGGATTCTGTTTGTCGTGGTCGAGAAGATTGGACGAGTGGGTCGGGTCGTGATGTTTGAGACGAGATGGCAACGTGGCCTTTCGTGAGCCGCAACTTTTAAGGTTACGTTGGATCAAAATGATGTCATGCGTCATTATGGTGCATTTTTTTTCCGATACTTTGCGTCGTTTTGAAAATCATTATGGTAAGTACTTATTTATGTTACAAAAATCATAGGAGTAATGCATATCTTCCAAGGACATACATTCTACATTAGCCCTAATAGTACAAGTGGAGAGAATATTCACTATAATATTCTCTTTAATATCATATTTTAAAAACTAGCCGTTGCGAGTCTGTTAACGGTACTCGACCTCGACCATTGTTGACATCTCGACCACGAATCTCGTTGCTTCCTGGTCGACCTCGACTATCCCTTTCCTTAGTGTTATCTTACCCTAAATATTCTAGGGCAGATTTTGACCTATAGAGTTAGTCCCTCCGCTTATTATGGCCGCCTCAGACGGCCTTGATGAGCGGATTCTGTTTGTCGTGGTCGAGAAGATTGGATGAGTGGGTCGGGTCGTAATGTTTGAGACGAGATGACAACGTGGCCTTTTGTGAGCCGCAACTTTTAGGATTACGTCGTTTCTGGATCAAAATGAAATCATGCGTCATTATGGTGCGTTTTTTCCGATGCTTTGCGTGGTTTCGAAAATCATTATGATAAGTACTTATTTATGTTACGAAAATCATAGGAGTAATGCATATCTTCCAAGGACATACATTCTACATTAGCCGAAAATTATTGGCCAAAACACAAAAAAACAAGTTGCCCAACCTAACCACGTCTGTGCCACGTGAAGTGCATATGCAACTAATAAGATGATAATTTTATTCATGTGTATTTTTATATATTATCCTCTTTTTGCACATGCCCCATCGATCCATGATATGATTGTCCAATAAATAAGTAATGATCATAACATTGACACTCTTAGGAGCCATTTGTTCTCTTTATGTTGCATGTGTGGCCACTACGACCACACAGTTTATGGCCGAGAGAACAAAGAAAAATCTATAAGAGCACTATGTAAAACCTCTTGTCTAACGTAGAAAAGAAAAAGTTGGAGACAAAAGTACACTAATAAAACAATAAAACTAAAATTGACAAGTTAGTGATTGCTTAAAGAAAAACTAATGTTTGATTAAAGAGGGATATCTAAAGAATGGATATTTGCCCCCACTGAGTAAGATGGGACAAAAGACACAAAATCTAACCAAGCACATATCAAAAGTGACTTTACTGCTTGTCGCAGAAATGATTAAAAAGAAAAGCATAAATAGAAAAAATGCTACTCCATACAATATTCAATTTCCTTTTAATTTGAGGACAGAAATACCCTCGCAAATGCTTCCAATAGAGTAGTCATCTTCTGCCACTCCTGCATCAATCATGGCAGTAGAGGTAATTAACAAGTTCTTGAGTCTCATATATAGTCACTACAGATTCTAGATAATATGCCTTCGCCAATACCGAAAGGGCAAACTCCATATCGAGGTTATATGGCAAGGGTATTATTGTCAGTTTGACAGGCCAATAGGAGAGGTGAATTGGGGCATTTGGTTTTCTAGGATGTGGGGCCGGAATAAGAAGGCTTATATTATCTTGTAGGGAAAACAAATTAGGACCAAGTAGGGAAGTGATGATGTAGATGTTTTTCTACTTGAGGACAAGACAAAGGCACATGAAATGAGGAGAGATAGACTCTCATCTTTTCATATATGGATTGTTGTAACAATTCACAAACCGCTAGTAGTTGAACTAGAATTAGAAGATGAATAGAAATGGATTTCGTTGTGAAGCTTAACTCAAGTAAATTTCAGGTCGAAATGCTAGAGGCCATATATGTCAGGATTAAGTATTTAACGGTGAATTAAGGCGATTTTTGAATTAAATTAAACTTAATGAAACAAAACATTGAGGTTTTAAAAGATTGGACCAAACCAAATTAACAATACGATGGTGGGGCAAACCTCTACGAAGACATTGCAACTATACTTAAAAGGGATATAGAATGTGTGAGAGAAAGAATTGAGATACCTTAACCTGCAGTATTTTGATCCAATTTTTCCCTAGAGGACAAGATGGTCCATTCAACTTTTGTTCTTTCGTTTGTCCAATGATAGTTTATCCCGTAAGCAGCTCGCTTTCATTTCTTGTCCCCTTCCTTGTATATCGACATCACAACTTCCCCAAAACCACTCAAAACTTTCTTTAATTTTATATATTTCTTTCTTCCCAGCATTCGTTGTCCCCATCCTCATCCATCACCTTTATATATACACTTCCCTTTTCATCATTCCCTTCACAAGACAAATCCCACTCTCCTTCTTATAACTAACTTTCCATTACATTAGCATTTGATTATTACACTATGCCTTCAAGAATCTCAGATGTTCATCAAAAACAACTTGACTTGTACACACTAAGAGAATTACCCGAATCCCATGCATGGCAATCATCATTAGATCATGATTACCAATCCAATGACTCATTAGAGTCTATTCCAGTGATTGATCTAAACGACGATAAATTCGCAATGGAAAAAATAGGCCATGCATGCAAAACATGGGGTGCATTCCAAATCATAAACCATAATATATCTCAGAGTTTACTGGATAATATGGAAGGAGCTGGAAAGAGACTTTTTTCCCTTCCGATGCAGCAAAAATTGAAGGCCGCTCGTTCTGCAGATGGAATTGCTGGTTATGGGGTGGCTCGCATATCGTCTTTTTTCTCAAAGCTCATGTGGTCTGAAGGGTTCACAATTGTTGGTTCCCCACTTGACCACGCCCGCCAACTTTGGCCACATGATTACAAGAAATTCTGGTACTTTCACTTATATCATCCCTCCCACCAATTTTAATTCTCATGCACGTATACATGTTGATGAAAAGATCTTTCTTTCTCAAAAAACATGGTGTATTTTCGATTTTTTTTACCTTTTTGTTCATGCTGTACTGAGCTAGGAAGCATTAACTAAAAGATTTATCGTTGTTGCTCAACGATGAATCCAAGATTTAAACGTGGCGGATTCAAACTTTTAGTATATGTACAGCCCAACTCGTATCACCTGCGAAATTAGGGGTACAAAATTTATTAAATTTTTACTTATATTTTCAAGTTATCGCAAAAATATTAAGTTCAGTTAAACTCATACACGACTGCCCATGACGTGTTACCTATACACTTTCTTAGTGGAAGGATACAATGTTTTAGGATAAAGACTTAAAATTTCATGATCCCTAAGAAAGATTGGAGAGATACCACTTTTTTTCTTTTGTTGTTTCCTAGTTTTATATCCATTAGTTGTACTGCTTACAACTTTTCATGTCATTTACATTATGTAGTGCTTATCTTTTTTCTTTTTGAATTTTCAGTGAGGTAATCGAGGAATACGAAAAGGAGATGGAAAAGCTAGCAGGAAGACTGATGTGGCTGATGCTTGGGTCACTTGGCATAAATAAGGACGATGTGAAATGGGCTGTTGGCCCAAGAGGAGTAGAATCCAAAGGAGGATGCTCTGCCCTACAACTAAATTCTTACCCGGCATGTCCGGATCCGGATCGGGCAATGGGTCTTGCTGCACATACGGATTCTACCATATTAACTATCCTTCACCAAAACAACACAAGTGGTTTACAAGTGTTTAAAGAAGGAAATGGTTGGGTCGCGGTTCCTCCTTTGCCCGGTGCATTAGTTATAAACGTAGGTGACTTATTACACATATTGTCAAACGGGTTGTACCCGAGTGTTTTACATCGGGCGGTAGTGAACCGAACCCGACACCGTTTATCAATGGCTTATTTATATGGGCCACCGTCAGGGGTGAAAATTTCACCGCTTTCTAAATTGGTAGATCAAGGGCACCCTCCAATGTATAGGCCAGTGACGTGGAGTGAGTATTTGGGGACTAAGGCAAAGCATTTCGACAAAGCACTTTCGTCTGTGCGGCTTTGCGCTCCTCGTATTGGATTTGCCAATCCCAAAGATCATAATAGAGTCCAAGTTGGCTAATTTGACTACTAGTAATTACCTTTTAATTTTCTTTTTGGTTTCCGAAAATATATATCTACTTGTGTTCCTTTTAACTCTTTGGAATTTTTTTTGTTAATATTTCGAGATAAATGAAAAATATGTTGATCATTTTATCATCCTTTCTACCTCTGTCCTTTCTAAATTTTCTTATTTACTAGCTTTAGGATACACGCTTTGCGCGTGTACCTATATCGATAAATGCTAAATTTTTAAAAAGTTATATAAACATTACTTCCTCTATTTTACTTTACATAACACATTTTCTTATTAAAATAAGAAAAACGGATAGATAGATTCATGTGCATTTTTTAGTTGTAGACAAAAATAACATATACATAATAATTAATTTTAAACAAAGATCTAATGTAATTTGTTTTTAGTCATTTTATATTTAAAAATATATAGCTTTCGACTTGCGACTTTGAATAATTTTGATACATGGTTTGAACTGTGTGAGTTATTGCAACTTTGAATAATTTTGATACATAGTTTTAACTTTGTGAGTTATAATTTTTCTTTTCTATTTTTTTCTTTTAGTTCAAATACCAATAAAATTTACTGGCTTTAACTTTTAGAAAATACAATTCTACTAACCAGAACTTAATTAGTTTTGCTAGTAAACTTCATGAGTTTATTGATTAGTGCAAGTGTGTAATTTCAGTACTAATATCAGTAATGGTAATCGTTCATCGTCATTTACCAATTGATGTGATTTTTTATATTGATCAATTATTTGTTTGGTTGGAGTTAAGTTCTTTTTCTTTAAATAAATATTTCATATAACTAATAAGTTTACCATTTTTCTACCTATTTAAAAGCTCTTGATTACTAATAGATATTTTCTTTGTCTCAACTTATTTGTGTATTTCTCTTTTACACACACTTAAAGAAAACATTAATTAGAAGGCTATTTAATTCAATAAATTTTTGACTATTTAATCTTTATTTATGTCTTAAGTATAACATCTTTTCATTGAACATTTACTTTATTTATGTGTCATCTCCATCTTCAAAAATAATTACTACTAAGGATAAAATAAAAATATAATTAATTTTGTCTTAAACTTTTAAAATGATAAATACTTTGAAACATATATTTTTATAAATTACGATAAATAACTTGAGATGGAGGGAATAGAAATTAATTCCTTTATATTAGTCGTATATTGGCTTATTTTAACTCTAATTCCTCATCTAGTTTTACTTTTAGAATAATCAATAGTACTTGGAAAATAAAAAGAAGAATCAGTAATAGTAGTCCTTTTCTTCAAATTAAAAAGTAATAGTAGCTCTTCAATTTTTGCCTTTAATGTCTTGAATCCAAATCTAATGCTTAGTGGTGAGATATTAAAGCTTTGAAATTTGAATTCCTGAAACGTATTTCAACGTCAAAATTAGTTCGTTTATTTAGTCCTAAATATTAGGATTTTGAATTATAAAAGAAAAAACTTAGTTTATTTTAATGTCTTAAATATTGGGATTTCCTACTATAATAACTAAAATTATAGTTGATTTTAAAATTCTAAATATTAAGAAACTAATAAAATAATTATTTTATTCATTGTGAATTTTATTGTTAAAAGATAAAAAAGGCGAACGACATTTCGCTAAGAGCATTTGTGCCTTAAATATAGTTAGATAGATAGATAGATATAGATATATAAAATTATAATCCTTGTAAAAACTAACTTGAGTTACAAACGTAAAAAAATTTGTTATGTTGATTGAACAGGATATTTTTATAAGATTTATAAATTCTTGTGAAAGTTAACTTCAGTTACAAACGTAAAGAATTTTATTATGTCAGATGTGTAGAATATTTTTATTAGATTTATAAATCCTTGTGAAATTTAATGTATTTTCTAAACCTAAAAGAAGTTTAAGTTGCTCGAAAATTTGACCTAAAATATTTAGGCCTTTGCGTTTAATTCAATATTTACTAATAATAGAATAGTGATGTCTATCAAATTGAAATTGTGTTCTACCTATTGAAGATCCAAATTCACGCCAAAAATTACTCATGAAAAAGACCAATTTGAAGAATCGTTTTCCTCTACGGAAAGTAAAGAATCCCAAACGTTAAAGGAATTGAAGTGCTAAAGTTTTGCCTAAAATGTTTGGAAAGAATTACCGTTCAATTTGTTATTATATTTCTTTTAAAAATATCATACATTACATAATTCAAATAAGGAAATATTTAATACACAAAATTTAGTTGAATTTAAAGTCTTAAATATTAAGAAAATAATTAAATAATTATTTCTAAATATAAAAAATTAATCAAATGACTATTTTATCCAGTGTGAACTATACTTTTAAAGGGGTACAAAAGACGAACGATATTTCGTTAAGTTCTTTCGTGTTTTTAATATAATATAAATTAATTCTTTCGCTCTATGTCTTAGTTTGACTAATCAAAAAATTTAAGAATATAACAAATAACTTTTAAATCTTGTGATCTTTAAAGGTGTGTATAACATATTAGAAGAACCTTTTAGATTTTGTTTTGTAATACCAAACCTTCCATGTGATTTCTGTAAGAAAATATAGCTAAGAGTAAAATGTGAACTTGGAATAAAAAATTATTAAATATAGAAAGATGATAATTTTATTAAAGAGATTAATAAAATATATTACTTGGAAAAAAAAGAAAAAAAAAGACACGTAAATTGAACGAAGGGAGGGAGTGCGACACAAAAGTAAGACAATTTATGTGACATAGAGATCTAGACTAGGGATATATTACATAGAGAGCTAGCTAGAGCAGGTATATATTGTTTGTTATTTTAACTCAAGAGGGCCAGTACAATTGGACAAGATAGGGGCAAAATTAAATTAGAATAAGGGTTGGGTTCCCACAGAAATATAATGGGGCGCCTAGTAGACAGTAGAGGATAAGTTAAACAATAATATCATAAAATAAATAATAATAAAAAAAGAGATCCGAACAAAAAAATACAGCCTCTGTTGGCGTTTCTGTCGTTGTGGACAGATGACTACAGAGGAAGAGGGAAAGATAATGAGTTTGAATATATATACTAAGGTAAGAGGACACAAGAACAGACATGTTTTTAGCACCCCCAAAACAGTAGTACAACGCTGAGAGTACATAAAGATAAAAACATGGTTAAATCAAAACATACTATGTTACGACACGGCAAAGAGGAAATCAATGTTTCCATGACGTGAGTGAGTTAATTATAAGGAGAAAATTCCATAGCAGAATGATACAAGTTGTGTAAAACAAAAGAAAACAAAAGCCCAAAAGCCCACCATCGAAATTAAAACACAACGGTGGCCATGTTTGTCAGTTTTCAAAAATGTCTTAATCTTATACTACGTGATCTCCCCCTCTTCGTGTCTTTCTCTATACCTCAAGAAAAATGTTGGCTGGTGGCTGAACTCTAGGGACATTTTTAGAGAGAATGGGATAGCTATAGGAAAGGCAATCCCTTATCCCTCCAAAATAGTAGTATGGGTTGGGGAAGTGATTTCCCTCTGCAACAATGTGCCTTTTCTCGATATTATAATGGATATAACCTAATGCAACCAAGGGCGGATCCTGTGCTTCAACTCCGAATTCATCCGATCTCAATAATTTTGATACGATTTTAAGATTTTTAGGATAAAAATTAGATCTGATCTTATAATTTTAAAAGTACAATAAATTTATATTAAAAATTTTGAAGATCCAACCTACTAAGTTAAAATCGTGAAACCTTTCCCAAATACAACCGCCCACCTAAAAACCCATGTGTGTATATATATATATATATATGACAGTTATTTTTAATGTAACCGGAGTCCTCATTGCACCAAGAGAATTCTGCCTTAGATTATTCAGATGATATATATATGACTATCCTAGGGAATTGGGATTGTCGTGATCTGCAGTCTCTTTATCTCCCTCCCGTCTCTGCTGGATAAACAATTTTTTTTAGTGTTTCGCTTAGGTGTTCAATATCCGTTTGGAGTTAACTAATCCAGGTTCGTATCGGAAAGTTCTGCTTTGGAGGATAAAACGTTCCTACCAAAAGCGATATCATATTTCGGGCTCGAATCACAGACCTTTAATTAAGATTTGTGTAGCATTTACCACTCTGCCATAAGGTTTGTTGGTTGCCGGGTGACAAATCACGTGTGCTACTGAAAATATTGCGGTGAAATAATAGGATAAAATTAATGATTGTCACTGTACATGTAAGATAGTGTTGACTATGTGGATTTTGCCTCACCTTAAATTGAGCTGCTATTGGATGGATGTTGTTGCGATTCTTTTGTCAACTTTCAATTATTCAAGTTGTTTTTTTTAGATATTTCCGTGTAATTTATCAACAATAATATAAAATTAGTATGGTAGACCCAAGTTTGTAATGTCACATCCAGTAGCGGAGTCAGGATTTTCATTAAGGAGAGTTGACTCCGCCACTGGTCACATCTCACTGAGAAATTTGAAAGTCTCCCATATATCATATTAACCAACACAACACTGCGTTTATTACTATATGTAGTACGTATTTTTAATTCTTGCAGACAACCTAAAGTTAAAAACTAAGCAAAATTTTCAAAAACAAAAATTTTAAGAGTGCTTAACAGCACTTATTATAACGAAATTTAGTAACATCAAGCCATTGCTAATTTATCAATGTACGACGTATGTCATGTGAGTACAATAAGAGGGAGAGCTACTTACATATAGTTGATTTCTGACTAATTATTATTATTATTATTATTATTATTATTATTATTATTATTATTATTATTATTATTATTATTATTATTATTATTATTATTATTATTATTATTATTATAATTAGGGGTGTTCATAAAAACCCCAAAAATCGAACCAAACCGTAAACCAAACCAAAACCGACAAAAAAAAAACCGATACTTTTATGGTTTGGTTTGGTTTGGTTTTGGTTTTGAATTTCAAAAAACCGATCAAATTTGGTTTGGTTTTGGTTTTAATCAAAAAATAACCGAAAAAACCGAACCAAACCGACTATAGAAGTAGCTATTTAAAATTTATTATTACACACACGTGTGTGTGTATACAAAATTTTTAAAATTTTGTAGTACATGTTGATCATTTGCACTTTTAATCTAGTTCTTTGTTATTATAGTAATCTAGTTCTTTGCCTTTACATTCTAGTTTTATTAGTAGTTTTCTTTTGCTAAGTACAAGAATTTATTTATTTTATGTTAGAAATAATTTATTTTTAATTGAGTCCTAAATTATTCATCACTATTTGATTCAATTATCATCAATATATCTTGGTAAATGATTAGATTTCTCAAATAGCAATTGGTTTGATAGTGTTATGTTGAAAATGTAGTCGCCGGAATATGCGTTTAGTAGTGTATATCTCATATTTAAGAAAAATCCGATAAATAACCGACTTAATTGGTTTGGTTTGGTTCCAATATTTGAAAAACCGACTCACTTGATTTGATTTTTTTTTAGGAAAAAACCGATCCAAATCGAACCATGAACATTCCTAGTGGTGGTTATTGTGCTCTGCTGATATATGAACATGAGAAGCTTTCCTTAATCATCGTGATTTACAACGGTGAAGTTCAGATCAGCGAGTCCCACAATTTTTAGCCGTAATAAACTCTCTAATTGTCACCTTGCGTTAAGCTGAAAATCCTTAAATAAAGCCTGATGCTTGCCGGCCTATTCTATGTCTCTATATGACACTGACACAATAAGCAGACAATTGAATTCCTATAACACCTAAGAATACATTGATCATACACTAAAAACTAAGGGACATGCATGCCCTATCATTTTCCCTTTCCCAAATTCGTCAGTGTTCCATTACCTGACCAAGTGGATAAAGTTGTATTGGAAGTCCCACATCAACATCAGCGTGGGATGGTGCAAATGAACTGGTCTCGAGTTAACTTTTGAGATTGAGTTAGGCTAAAGGTGTATTTTATTATCGAGTTATTTGCTGAATATAAAAATCAACCTTTTCCTTTTGAATTTCAGTTGATAAGAAATGATAGTATATTGTTGCAAATATACATGGTTTTGTCATGTGGCTTTGTGGTACTTGATCATTATTTGGAAGAAAATTTGCGTTTTGTTGGCAGCGTATTGTATCAGTTATTAATATGTGTAACTCAACCACTTAACAACAAGTCGTTGTAGTATAGTGGTAAGTATTCCCGCCTGTCACGCGGGTGACCCGGGTTCGATCCCCGGCAACGGCGTATAGTTTTTAAAAAGAAAAGTTATTTTTATGTGCAATAGAAAGTGCCTAGCTGCCAGGTGAGAGATTTACTCATTGGGAATCTAAAGGAAGTGGCCTAGTAGCAGTTGGACCAACAAACTTACAGCTCCATTAATTGAACAATTGTTAGATGAAGTTATTCCAGTAAAACACTAATCTTCACATGTTCCTTAATTTGCCTTACAAATCTATGCTAGACATTAGGTGGGAACAGCCAACGTATTAGACATACATCTTGGGCTTAACCATCAACAAAGGAAGCACATGAAGCTAGTAATATGATTATCGGTAAAGGTTGTATATTAAATGAGCGTTTGAACATAAGAATTGTGAAATTTTGAAAATAAAAGTGAAATTCTTTTTCAAGTGAAAATAGTATTTAAAATAGAGTTTTTTTTAAAAAAATTTTGTGAGTGTTTGAAGTGAAAAATTTGAAAAATAGCTTTTTTGAGTTTTTATAATTTTCGAAAAATTTCAAAATTCAACTTCGAGTGAAATTTGAAATTTTGATTCTGAAAAAAAGTGAAAATTTTCCGGAAAAAAAGGGAAAATATATATATATATATATATATATATATATATATATATATATATATATATATATATATATATATATATATATATATATATATATATATATATATATATATATATATATATATATATATATATATATATATATATATATATATATATATATATATATATATATATATATATATATATATATATATATAAGACAAGAAAAATCATATTGGAGGAAGAAAAACAATTCAGAAACACTGGATATAAACTGCTCAAAATGTACATACAAGAAGTCAGTAAATGTTCCCTTTTTTGTTTTTTCAAAGAGTAATCTCACTCAGTCTACATCCTGTTCTTTCTCATGATTTTTGACCCCTGAGGTAAGTTCAGCTTCAAATGCCGCAGAAGGTAACCTCTCGTATACCCGGGACCCAACCGGTAGAAGCTTAATCTTGCCCAGTTTAAGTGCTTGGCTAAGCTTCTCATAATTCCACCTCTGCTGAATATATACTAAAACTGCAAGAACAACTGCAGCCACAGGTATTGCAATGTCCCCAAACTCGGTGTAAAAATCAAACCTGGGGTTGACAAACTCATATTCCTCAGAGAAGTAGGGATTGGGAACAGGAGATCTGATGTAATCATATACATGAGGAAGAAGTCTAACGGACGTAAGCCCAATATAGTATAGCTTTCTGAGTGGTTTGCAATGGATTTGCCAAACAAGGTTGCCTATTACTTGAGGAAGCAAAAAGAAATCTTGAATCAAACCCATGTACTCCTCCAATTCAGTTTCCCATTCCCTCAACGTGTGGAAATTTCCAGTGGAATCTACGTAATGTTCAGCACGAAGAGGTTTCTGGCTTGTATTAAAGGAGTGGATGAACAAAACAATGGTATATCCAACAGCATGTATTATCAGTGTACTGAGAAGTACCCACTTGTCACTTGGAACGCGCTGTGGTTCAAGAGGGTTCCTCGTCAGTAATCTGATACGGGATCTCCACACCTTTTGGCTGAGCCTCACCGTTACTAAAAAGGCAACAAGCACAAGAACCTTGACAGTATAATCGATCAGACGAATCCACTGGCTGCTATCAAGATCGTAAGATGGAGTCTCATTGGTTTCAGCACCCACCATTTTGAACAGAGCCTCTGCACCTGTGATCAAAGGCAGGCTGTAGCCAAGAGCTTGGACACACAGCATCGCAAGCGAGACATAAGGTACTGATTCTGCATTATCTCTGATGTAAAGTAGTTGGCTGGAAATGCAAAAAATTGCCACAGAGAGTGTCAAGACGCGGAGAATTCCCTCTATGCCCCTGCGCGAAAGAATTTCTTCTCGTTGCTTCCTGTACATAATGGGGAATGTTTGAAGGTTCACAGGATTAAAATAGAGTGGATCATCCTCATTCCTTTGACTAGATACGGAGATTTTAGCTGCTGGATTGACCAACCAACGAGCAGTGGTTGGTGGATATGCTATAACCACCTCGATTAGACAATCCAATCCAGCCTCAAGGTCCATACTTTCTGATAGAAGTTTCCACGAGGCTCGAACATCCCTGCAACCAATGAGGTACATTTTTCCAACATGCGGATCATACAACCCCTCTATGAAAAGCAAAGAGATGTTGTATGAGGTTCCAGCGAGACTGAGTTGAGCAGAAACATTTAAGAGAAGCTGTTTCTCTGTGTATTCAGCTTTAGCATGATACGAGTTCTCTTTTTCACTGATTGAGCCATTTGTCAAAGGCCCAAACATTGGACCAAGAGAGAGAATCTCCATCTCAATATCAAATCTTTGGTGAGCTGAATCAGGGATTTGATCCGCTACTGCTGATGTGTGAAGGCTGAGATCTTCAGAAAGAATTGAAAGGCTGACTGTAAAAGAATCTGCATCTTCCAGTTTTGGGAATGTCAACAGCGATTTTTTAAACATTGAACCGAAGTTGAAGGGCTCATTTTTCTCAAGGACTGCCGCAGCTGCATCGATTTTTGAGTACTTGTAGTATGGACGAGAAGCAGTGTATTGATCCCACAGCTCAACAGGGCGGATTAGTTTCTCAAATAATAAAGGGAAGTAAGGCCTACCGCTTCCATCGATGCTGGAAAAATGGCCAGTGATTATGCTCCTCTGTGTTATGGAAAAAGACAGCGGAACATACAAGCAGATTCGAGAATCACAGTTGCTGCCTTCTGCACCAGCAAGTCCACGGCAACCAACCATACAAAGCTGTCCACTGGAAGATTTCCAGATTCCTTCAGCAGAAAGAGTCATGTTATTAAGCCCAGTCCTTTGTGTTGCGGTGAACTGATTCTCAAACGGAGACACCACTCTAAAAATGGAAGAGACCCTTGTAAAAGAGACATTATCTTTTGAAGAACTTTTATCACATCGAACATCCTGAAGGACAAGCTTGACATCTTTAAAACCTCCTTCCGTGGCCTTTATCTCCTTATCTGATGTAAATGGACCCAATTGACTGCAAAAATCATCAGTACCGTTGCATTTCCAGTTTGGCACAACTGTTAAGGCTTCTTGGTGAGTGAATCTTTGAAGAATATAACAGAAGTCAAGCCCTCTATATGTATTTAAGTCAGTACTCAGACTATCTTTGTACGGGTATGGATCACAAGCTTTTGAAACAAGCTTTTCCGAGCCAAATTCGTACTTAGAAGAAATTCCTAGCCAAGAAGACATATGAACTTCATCAAAGTACTTAAAACTGGTTTTTGGGTTTAAGCTTTTCATGGTTCCAACAATAGCTCTATTTGTCAGTGTATTTGTTATAGGATAATGAAGCACGAGCAAAATTCGATCATCTTGCATAAGAGGTGGCTGATTAGTATAACCAGATTCCTTTACCCACTCCCACGGATCACTAGACTCTTGCTGACGAGAAGGCAACATGGTTGTCCCTAACAAACACATTACTCTTTCCCCTTGACTTTTCTTCGATTCAACGTATACTCCTTCAAACAACACAGAGAGCTGGGAATGACCGGGCCATATATCAAAATGAGGACTTCTTTCGTAGGGTTTACTCGAAAACAACCCATCTAGGGTGACACCAATCTGCAATATACCACTCACACTCACAGACTTCTTAGACCGATGAGCACGATCAACATCAGTAACCCAAAACGAAACTAAGTTTGACGGAGATCGAAGATCTAATGATTTGTTCAAAAGATCTCTATCATCAAAGGGCATTAGGGAAGCCTCATTGGACACTTGCCACCAATCTCCATTCAAAAAGGATAATTCATGTTTTATGCTAAAGATTCTGTTATCATCAGGTTTCATTTCAGAAGCAGAAGCTAAAACGAAAGAACATTCTTTCTTGACCTCATCAGTTCTTTCATATTTGTAAGTCATAGAAGTTCTAGTCCTGGGTCCTAATTCTCCATCTACTACATAAGAATGAACAAAACCTACTGACAGCAGCATCAACCAGATAATACCAGCCATTGTCAAATAAGAAGCAAAAATGACGTACCCCCAATATCAGCTAATACTGAATAGCAAACAATTCATTAATCAAGATTCCTCATATTCATAACTAACCCACTATCAAAACACAAATACAAAATAGGGAAGTTAGCAAAATTAAGTCTTTGATCACAAAATTACTGAATCTTGACTAGGAAGCAGCAAGTGAACTAACCTGGTAACTCAGCGGTTACTTAAAATCTTGATACATAGCAAGAGAAATGGAACCCAGAAGAGTATGATTTGAGATGGAATTGTGAAAAAGAGTAGTTGGAGAAAAAAAGATTGGTGTTTTGATTTTTGATTTTTGATTTTGATTATTAGGGTAAGTAAGAGAGTAAGGTGTGAAGTTGAAGTCAAGGCAGCCGATGATGGAGACTCTGGTGAGTGGTGACCGCTGACCGGGTTAAGTCAAATCTATTTCTTATAAGCCGTGTCTCTAACTCATATAATCTGTGTCTTTATTATTTTGCTCGGAAAAGAACAAAAATAGTCCCTTAATTAATAAGCAGAGATCTGAGTTAATCAGTTTACTTAATTCTCAGTTAATTAAACCTCCTTAGCCCTTTTGGAGCTGGAAAAGAAATAAGTGTGCGAATGTGACAATGAATCTTCTTGAATACTTTTCTACTAATTTATCAAACGAGAGAATTTTATACAAGTGTCACCTAAGTATAACTCATTAAGTACTCCAAAACATTTGCATACTGGTCATTGTTTATTTTCAGAGTATTTGTTTGATAATATGTTCAACTTATTATACCAATATATATAAAAATGGTATGAAAATAAGAAATTCTTTACATAAAATATACTCCTATGAGCTACATAAAAATAAATATCTAATAGGAGTATATTTTATGTAAAGAATTTCTTATTTTCATGCCATTTTTATAATGTACATATCTTTATTTCTTTACATAAGATGATAAGATATGTACATTATAAAAGAAATAAGAAATTCTTTACATAAAATGAGGAAAGATATGTACATTGCAAAATTGAAGCTCAAGAGCCAAAAAAGAAGTCTCATAAAGAATGAGACTTAGAAACTCAAAAGAAGGAAAGATATGTAAATTATAGAACATGTTGTGATTCACAATTATTGAAGAATATATATGATATTTTAGAAAAATTGACATCAAGTATATATCTTATTTTGTTTGTTAATTTTGATGTCAAATGGAGTTCTTATCCTAGTTAATAGGTGATGAGGTATTATTTGAGTTCAAAAGGTTAGCGGTTATGAGGAATTCCTTCAAATGAAAATCAATAAAAGCTTTGGTGCAAGTATTAACAATTTGGTGGAGAGAAACTGAGATTAGAGTAATAAAGGAAGTGCTGTTTTTTAAAAATGCGGTTTCAAATCTTGTTTGTCTGTTAGAAAAAGAATATATCTGAATAAGTCACTAGCTCCGTGTCCACAGCCAACATAGTGTGACACAAAAACGAAAACTGTAAAACCAACTATGCAGATCATTGAGGTAGAGAGAAATCATTTATCAGTTGGCTGTGATTCATAGATAGGACGTCAATGTTTCTTAGTGATGTCCAAACCTTGTGAAAGTGTTTTCGATTGAAGACAAACAAGATCAAGAGAGGAAATTTCAAGATGCAATAGAACTGTACGTATAGTAGTGAGAAACTATGTAGCTAGAAATATTCTTACATACACCTTGTTCTCAACATGATAGAGATGCTCGACAAACATGCTGCTGAGGATAAAATTAAAGCACAACAAGCATAGGGCTGGAATTGTCTTGTATTGAATTAAATGGTTTTTTAAAGTGATTGGACAGAAGCAGATATTGGATCTTCTGGATTCAGCTGACTGGCAATGGATACTCCAGCAGCAGGCGTGCTCTACACTTCTATCACACAATCCATATTTCTCTCAGCTTTTCTGCTACTCGAAACAACTTGCCAGAATTAGGAAATAACTGCAGCCTATAGCGTGCATACAGATCAGAAGATTTCAACTAGATGACTAAAGTACTTCTCACAGTAAATTAAGTGCTTAGTCTGCTGAAATATTGAAAGAAGTAAAGGAATTCTATTCCTACCTGATACATTCTCTCAGGTGAGGCCAGTTATGTCTAACAACTGATCTAAAGAGAGGATCTCCAGTCTGATATAAGTTTGGCATCTGGAACAGCTTTAACATGGAAAGATAGCGAATTTGATAAAAATAGGAGTGTTAGGTTTTTATTTTCTCCAATGCTTGGAAATCTGTGATCATTTTCTGCATCAGCATCCTCGCGTCATAACTTTACTGTTGTCTTTATTTATAAAGCCACTGGCGACCTCTTTTTAAGTATAGCTGTATGCCTGTATGTAAGATAAGTAGGATTTACTGTATCCATGATACCTTTTCCATAGGTCCACGGGATGCAGTTCCTTCCAAAATGCTAAGGACCATAAGCCTGTTCATGCTACAGATGGTTCCAAAATGAATATTTCGCTGAGTGAGTGGAAATGTGCTAGGTAAGCACAAGCATATTCGTGAATCATATCCATCAGTGTCATTCTCCATTCCCATTCAACCAACCATGGGAAGAATCCCATGTTTTTGGATAAATGGCTGTTCCAAAAAGATCAGTTCTTGCTCCTAAATAGATGTAATTCTCTAAACGAGAGTGTTCTTTCAAGACAGCAGACACCTTTGCAGTTTTAGAGTCAGTTTAGATTTGTTTCTGCTGAACAATGCATATCTGCACTTACGAGCTTATAATTCATGAGATCTTTCACTTCAGTCTCCCAGACAAGGATAACTGATCCCCGATTCTTACTAAGCAACATGCTGTGCACTTTAAAACTACATCGATGTCAAAATTTCAGGAAAAAAAAAAAACTTTCAAAGAACTTTACAATATTGCGATTCCTTCATAGACTCAAATCCTGTCATCACACAATTCATCTTGACACATGGACTTCAAAGCTGTAGATTTTGTTAGATACAAAATGGTAATTCCAGTCACAGTAGCTTTGTCTTATTTAGCGTCTGATTTCTAGTTGTTAGCGTCTGATTTCTAGTTGCTCTAGATGGCGAGGTTCTAGTTCAGGTTGAGCCAGTAGGCCAGCTCAGGTCCCAGAGGGGTTTATTGCTATCCCAGTACTCCAGGATGCTCTGGTCCATCTAGTGGGCCTTATGGAGAGTGTCACCCGGGCAGGATTGCTTCCTGTAGCACTAGCCATCTCTCAGGCTGGAGGAGGATCCCAAACTCCTGCTACTCGCACTCCGGAGCAGATGGCTCCCCAGTTCCAGATTCCATCAGCTCATCTAGTTGGAGCAGTTCAGTCGGGTGTTGCAGCACAGCCGCGAGAGGGTATTAATAAGGCTCGGTCTACTTAAAGGAAGTTAGAAGATTTTTTCTTGCTGCAGTCAATCAAGGATCGTCACAGAAATCAACAAAGCCTTCTGAAAAAAGGTATACTGCGGTCTCCATGAGGCATATTACCATTAGACGCTCTTCTTCACTGGATTCTTCCGCATAGAGTCCTTCAAAAGTCATTGTCAGATCAGAGCAGCTTAGGGATTGTATGAGGAGACCATCTTTGCAGCACATCAGAAAAGTTCTCAACCTTGTTGGGCAAATACATGCACAATATGCAAAAAGAAGCTAGTTTCAGAGAGGAGTAATTGGTTCTGACTAGCTTCTTATGCCCAATCTCTATTTTTTTGAAATGAGAGAGTTTTAGTGTTTCCATATATCTTATCAGTTCCAAGCTTCATCTTAGAAAATACAGATAAAACAGGTTTGCCTTCTCATTCAACCTCTGCAGGGGCATTTAAACTTGCAAATGCTTTGGATTTTCTCATCCTTCTTTGAAAGGTTCAAATCCGAAAGGCTATGGGGTAGTGATCACCTAGAGCATAAAGAGCCAGAACTAGGCAGCAGAATGAAGGCAGAATTACCATTTAGAACAAGATAATTTTTTTCTTCGTATCATCTTATGCTGAAAGATGAAAGCCCATAGATCTCGCACTTATTAGAACGAAAAGTGAAGAAGTCAAGAACCCAAGATACACAAACTATCATGTATGATCGTCAATTGATACCTAATTATATAGTTGCTTTCTAGTGCTGAGTGACACTATGGAATAAAACAAATTCAGACTCAGAAATTTTGTAAGCATACGTATGTACTTTTCCTTGTCTACTGATTTGCACCATGTGAACACAAGTCAACAATTATGATAAAAAGCCTAGAGAGTAAGAAAGCCAACAGCTTATACCAAATGAATAAGTACAAAGAAAAAACTCTGTTGTCCCAATCTGAGTACATTTCTCAGGAGAATCTACTTCTTTACACCAAGAGTCAAGCCAAGGTTTTGAAACAGTGTACAGTACTCAATCGCCTAGAGGCACATTAATTCTTCAGAAATATGCTGAGATAGCTACCTTAGTGTAGTAGTTTGAAGACCTTACCTTATGTTTAGATGCTCTCCTAACCTGAGAGTGTAGTAGTTTGAAGACCTTCCCTAACTCAAACAAAATGAGCTTCCTCATTCCTCATCACAATTTTAGAGCAATTTCTAAGTTCAATTTCATTTTTAGAAACCGTTGCCCTCCTTTGTATAGTCTCAGATGCTGCTAGAGATATACATAACAAACAGATGTCAAAGTAATACAAAATCTTTCCTTCATTTTTTTTAAAAATAAATATCAAAGTTATATAGATAATGAACGATAGTAGCCCCACAAACTAGCATTTTTACACGGACTAGTCTTATTCCGTAAGATTCTCGTGCTGAAACGTCTTACGGATTGAGACTAGAACATGATCTCCCAATGCCGGTACCAAAGCAGTCCAAATGCCTCAACTTCAACAGCAAAAACAGCACAATACCGCACCCAAATCCCAGTGCAGCGCTGGACCCTGTCAATGAGACAGCAGCACAAACCAACATCACAAAAGATTCTTCCTTCGAATTCATAACCCTTGACGCCATAGCCAATTCAATCCCAGCAAATAACAAAAGCACCCCAAGTATCCCAATAGGAAACTGACTCAAAATCCTCACAAACGAGCTCCCAAATACAAGTCCAAGAACCAATTTCCCCAATCCAAGAAAAGCCACTGAAGCCCCACTCCTCCCACCAAATCTATACTGTCCAGCTAATCCTCCTGCCCCGTGGCAACACGGCATTGCTCCAAACCAACAGCCTACCAAATTCATTAACCCAACACTCACTGAAACTCTTGTAGCTGACACTTCCTTTTCTGGGAACAAATCAGCTGACAGTTTACACACTGCGATCACGGAATTTAATACGGATAACGGAATCTGTGGAATCGCGCCCCTTAAAAAACCGGTTTTCCAGTCTTCCCACGTGATTTTTAAAACATGAATCTTTGACGGGCCAAATTTAATATCACCAATAATTGAAGGATCGCGCACGAAACAGAGGATCAACCCCAGCAAAAACACAATAAGAGCTGCTGGAATTGCTGATAGTGTACGTAATCTGCGCCGAACTCTGGGTTGATTACAGTCGTTGGTTACAATAATTCTGTCTTCCTCGTCGTCCTCAACAACTTCACCGGAGCCGGTGACTAGTATAAGAAAAGATACAGCACTGAGAGCCAAAATAAGGCCGTCAAGACCAAGCCACGGACGTGGGGTTGTACTGCTGGCTTTAGTAGTGGCCGTAAAGTCTTGATCATAGCGTATGTATTTAATAGCAGAGAAGGCAAAAGCGAGGCCTTGAGAGAGCTGAACGCCGCGAACAACAGGGAGCGGAATAAACCGGTAGAAAAAGGACATAAGGCCAGTGGCTCCAAGGAAGAGAAGGGTGGATGCGGTGGAGATACCAGCGGCGGCGATTTGAGGAACAGTAAGATGAGGTGTTTCAGAGACGGCGACGGCAGCGATGGATTTCATGGGTTGAACAGGCATCGGAATTCCGAAGAGAGCGCCAGTGATGATGTTGTAAAATGCAGTGAAGATAAGGGTAGTGCTGAGGTCGAGATGGGAGACTAAGGTTAGTGTTAGAACAATGGGGATGTAAGTGCCTAAGTCGCCGACAGAACCGCCGAGTTCGGAGAGGAGGGAGGTTTTGAGACGGAGTGAAGTGGTGAATGGAAGGGTGGAAAGGTGGCTGCGCCACCAGCTGCGACGGAGGAGGGGAGTTGTATGGTCAGAAGTTTGCTCAGCCATTTTTGCCTGTGGAAGTGGCCAGGGGAGGACTGATCACAGATGTGATATGAACTTATGAAGGTGGCGCGCACGCAATTAAACGGAAAATGACAGGCTTTTTCTAATAACAACTAGGGAAGGTTGGAATATTAGGAGTATATACTATATATATATATATTACATTACATTGCAACTATTAATAAGGGAGAATGCTTCCGGTCAAAGTGAATTGACTGAAAAACTCAAATTATCTCCTGTCATCCTCCTTGCCTATCTGGGGCAATTTTGACATTTAAGTCGAATGTGCTTTAACGCCATATATTTTATTGTCTGCCTTTATTTATTTGACTAGACAAAATACTGAAACAGTGGTCCCCTTTAATTTGTCATATTTACACGTTCAGCAAGCTGAGGGCTATTATGATTCATGGCCCCACTATCATTTCACACTAATTTTACAATTTACGTTCTTATGCGCATGTTTAGATTAATGAGTAAAATCCACTTAAATTTATCATCTCACATCCAACTCCACCTTAAATCAACAACAATATGCCCAATATATTTTTACAGTATACAATTTAAAAAGAATAATGTATACTTAGATCTTACGCTTACCTCGCAAAAATAAAAAAACTATTTCAGAAAGACTCTCAGCTCAAAAGAAGCAAAATTTACATCATGTTTGAAAAATAAAATTTCCCTTAAATGAGTATACTAATTATGTAATGTTTAAATTGTGTATATAGTTTTTTCTCTTACTTTATAGTTTAAAAGCGAGTAACATTTTCTGTCTTAATATTCTATTTGATATTAAAAATAAGAATAAACAGAATATTAACTACTATAATCAAGCAAAATACAAATTATTTTACAAAAGGCTAATCCTTAAATATTGCTACGCCATCTCAAACCAAAACATTGAGTTACTTTTATTAATTGTTAATTAAGCTATTCTCATTTACAAAATAACTTGCTCCGACTTAATGTAAAATACTAATTATAAATTTATGTATATATATATATATAAAAGATGAATTGAGTAATCTAATTAAGAAATAATACAGACTCAAATTAGAACTCACAGCATCGCTTGAAATGCATTAATTTCACCATTTGAATCTTCGTGATTATTTTGAATATTAAGTGAACATTTCAAGGTGCAATTGTTTAAAAGAAGATATCTCATCTTATTTAATACTATTAACAAGTGAATTATAGAAAAATATAAATTTTTTGGTTATTCACAAGTTAACGAGGTTTAAATAAATTAGGAACTTTTTTCTTAAATTTAACATGCTCAGAAATTACCAAAATGTGTTGCCTATGAATTTTTGTGCTACTAATAAGCCTACTTATTATTTTACTAAAAAAAGATATATTGTAACTTTCATATTAGAATATGAGGAAAAAACAACACACAACGACAAAGAAAAGCAAGTTGATGAAATATTGGGACCATTTTACTCCTTTTTCCTCTATGTTTAATTCTAATAAAATAATTTTAATCATATAGTTAACTCGGAAACAAAATAGTTTTTCTTGACTAAAGATACATATGAAATTTCTATCTTTAAATATATTATTTAAATTTACATGAATGATCTTTATAAAATAATTGGAATAATACAATTAAGAATATTATCTTTGTAATTATGTGTTAGCATGGGCCATCCCACGTCTAGTTACAGGTACAAACCATAAGATTTACACCTTTAGCTTTTGAGTCCGATAAATTAATTCTTTGAGCTAATGCTTTTTGGTGGTTCTCAATATTCTGAAACATTTACTGATATTAATCGTTCTCACAGTCGTGAACTCTTAATTGTACATGCAACTCCATAAAAAGAATCTAATTACGCTCAAAATTTTGAAAATGAGAAGAAAACAGAAAGTTACTAAGCAAAACGTGACATTAAAATTTAAGAGAGTTAATTTTCTAACCCATTCAAAATTCCAACCACGATTAATAATATAATATATATATATTAATATATAATATAGTAGTATATATTATATTTATATATTTGTTTAATAACAAGGAAGCCAGGTAGCTTATAGCCTATAGTCTTTAATCATCTTTCTCTTTTTAACTTGTGAGGAATGTTTCTCTGCTATTAGATATGTGAAAAGCCGTTGATATTAATTCATTCCCATCTTTGATAGTTGTTGATGTTGATCGAGAAAAGCATAAATAAATATCTTATTCAATGTCTATAGCTGCAAATACGTTAGGCCAACTGGACAATTTAAGTCCCAGATAATGAGTCTGTGAAGTATTTATCAATTTCATTTCATTCGAAGAATTAGCCTAAATAGTCGTTCGTCCAACTATTTAAATTAAAAATAACTGGTTTAGGTATAATATATATATATATATATATATATATATAATTATATATAATTTATGTATATGACTAATAAAAGTAAATAATGAATATAAGCGACTATTTTCGTAAAAATCCTTTTGATTGTGATCTTCCCAATCAGCTCTTCCGTACACGAAAAGTCAGAGCCAAGTTGGTGAAATCGTGACTACACAAAATCTGAAAGGTCCCTTTTTCCCTGGGGCTAAGGCTGGTCGCTCTTCGAAAAATCTGAAAGGTGTTGATTTTGCAATCATCAATGAGATGCCCCCAATGAATTTATTTATTTAATAAAGGAAATTTACCATAGCTAAATCCAAGAACTATTAATAGATTATAGCTACCTTTTAATTAAATTGTACTTTTCTATATGAAACTTAAATTATACTTTTCTTTTTTATTACTTAACTATCCTATTATTGTGGGAAGATATTTAAAAGGAATGAAGTATTCGCTGTTTTCCTATTATATATATTATATTTTATATATATAGAAGAGAGATGAGGAGGTCGACCAAGGGCATTATTGTCATTTCAAAAATATAACTATTCCCTCCCTTTCAATTTAGATGTGGTAGTTTGACTCAGTATGGAGTTTAAGGGAAAAAAAAGACTTTTGAAACTTGTGATCTTAAAATTTAAAGGGTAAAAACTTTGCGGGACTATAATATTTGTGTGACTATAAAAACTTCTCATTAAAAATAAAATAAAAAATTTAAAATTGAATTATAATATATTTGAAAAAAAAAAAAAAGGTAACTACGGAGTACATTATATAACAGGCTCAACAGTTTGATTGCCGGTTTCAATTGACCGAAAAAAACCAAAAGCAAGGTGACCCAAACTTGAATTCTTCTGTGGACCCCATTTCTCATTCTAACCTTACTATCTTCTTTGAATGCACTATTTAATTAATGAGACTACTTCACTCACACCTTCACTGTCTATTCTTTTTTTCATTTAGTACTTTTAATTAAAAAAAATTATCTGTTGGGTAATTTTATAATTCAACGTTTATTTGATTAAAAACATACAATGGTTACATACATTTATATATAACAATTCTAATGTCTCCTTCAAAAATATTATTTCAATTGTTTTAGGCAAAATACATAACTTACCACATGAACTATGGACTAAATTTTCATTACAGATTTTTTGCGGACGAAAATTATTTTACATACTCAAACTTTTTAAAATGTGTCTAAGACACACTTCCTTTACAACGTGGCATGCGCGTGCTTAACAAAAAATGAAAGCGCGTTCACCTGTTAATTTGTTATTCCAATCCTTATTTAGATGACATATATTAAAGTTTGATTTTTTTCTTTCTTTTTAACATTATTGGTTCCTCTTTACCCCCCCCCCTCCCCCAAACCCACCCTTCTTCCTCATCTCACACCATTTTCTTTTCTTAAAAAATTATAGCCATTTATTAATTCCCATACAACCATACTATCTGAAATTCTTTTAAATTGTTCAATTCATTTGAATTATTTCTCTCAAAGATCTCTAGTATTTTGGTTCTTTATCTTCAGATTTTTCCCATTCAGTTTTCTTTTTCGGTTTGTTTTAAGATTCAACTTTTTGTCTTCTTTCCCACAATGTCTATGTTCCCAACTTTCAGAAATTGATAAACATAGCTAAATGATCGAGAAAAATTACAGAGCCTCATTGCCTTCTTCTCCTTTTCATTCTCCACCCATCTTCTCTTTATTCGGCGCCACCATGAACTGTGGCATATCAAAGGTTGGGTCGAGTTTCCAATCACATTTTCACGGTGAATTGCAATGTGAAGTTCACGAATTTGTTAAGTTTTTATCTTGATTGTTTTTCATTATTTTCTCCTATTTTTATTTTCAAGTAGTCTTTGTGAGATTTAAGTGGGTATTCAAATTAATTAGAAATAGGTTATTAGGCGTTTTTGAAGTGAAATAATCTGTTTGATTATTGTAAATGAGCTATTTGACTTTAAAAATTTACTTGGGCTCCTAAATTTTTTGTTCAATCTGAAGGTGGCGTGTTCTGGTTTCCTTCTGTCAGAGAAGACGCCTTGTAAAAGAGAAAGATATGAGAATTGCTAAGGGGTATAACTGTTTTATTTTTAAAAACATTTAATAACATGTGTCACGATCTTATTGGTGCGTGAATTTACACATTATGAGAAATTGGTAAAGAAAAAAGTGGTGTGTCTTAGACACATTTTGAAAAGGTTGAGTGTGTAAAGTAATTTTCGTCCGCAAAAAATGTGTAACATGGATTTGGTCCATAGTTCAGGTGGTAACTTATGTATTTTGCCTTTGTTTTATTTGTTGACTATTTTAGGTAAAGACTATTTTTTTAAAAAAAAAAATAGCAATAAATTATGTAAATTTTTATTAAGGTGTTCTTATACTAGTATCAATTGATATAATTTTATACAAGTTCTCATTAAATTGCAATTTTAATTGGAATACTTTATAAAATTAGGAATAAATATTTAAGATGTGATATGAACTTATGAAGGTGGCGCGCACGCAATTAAACGGAAAATGACAGACTTTTGCTAATAATAACTGGGGAAGGTTGGAATATTAGGAGTATGCTATATTACACATACCATAAGATTTTAGTTAACTAGTATTAATATACGCGCGTTGCGCGTGTATCCTGTATAAATGAGAAATATTTTATTAAAATAACATAATTAATTATTCGAAAAATGTATTTGTGTTACATCTCTTTATTTTCACTGTCTTGATTCGGTTCTGAAGTCAGAGAATTTGATAGCCTGTGTTCTTAGATAATGAAGGTAATGATTGTTGCTTGAACCTCTATAAGAAGTTAAAGCAATTCTTTCATGTAAATTTTTTTTTTTTTTTTTTTGGTTTTTTAGTTGGGTCACAGTAAACTTATTTCTTTTTTCATTAAAAAAGAATATTTATTTTGTCGATTGGAATTGAGATCATTCTAGCGCAAGCAGTTATGTAGCCATGTATATTGTGATTTGGTTCATAGTATATTCTAACTTCTAACAAATATTTTTTTAAAAATTTACATGCAGTAAAAATATAATTTAATTATTCATTGTACGATCATGCATGCTTTGGATATTCTTGGCTCATTGTTTTGGAGAAAATTGACAATTAAGTATATTTTTACAATTTTCTAAATTTTTGAGCACGCGCATAAAAAATAAAGCTACATATCAATTATGAGATCACTTCGTATCAATAATATTTTGAATGAGCATTGCTTTGTATATTGTTAGTGTCTAATTTTTGGAGCATGCTCCTAAAAGAATCATCAATGATGTTTACTTTGTGCTTAATTTTTGGAGCATGCTCCGAAAAGAATCATCAATGATATTTAAACATAATAATAATAATAATATTTAAACAAGTAAACTTTTGTAGTATTACTTCGCGTTGATGATGGCAAGGTTTTGTGGCGTTAGTTTTTTTTGTGGTTTTTAGCTTCGTGTGAGATTTGCAGCTTTAAAGGATTTGTTATATTGTCTAACAAAGAGAGAAAATCTAAGTTGAGGAATTTATTATCATTGTAGTCCTAAATATTAGGCTAAGTATTAATTGAAGTTTATTTGAATATCCCAAAGATTAGGAAATTAGTTTAAATTATAATTTAACCCCTTGTGAAATCTATTTCTAAAGGATAAAAAAGGCGAACGATATTTCACTAAGGGCATTTGTACTTTTAATATAATATATATAGATAGATGACGTTATAAAATAATGTACACCTGTAACTTTTGACTCGGATAAAATAATTCGTTGGAGCTAGGGGTGTACAAAGGAAACCGACAAACCGTACCAAACCAATAATCCGAGTCAAACCGAGAAAAGAATTTCGACTACGATTTGGTTTGATTTGGTTTGGTATTAGAATAAAAACCCCGACCATAATTGGTTTGGTTTGGTTTTAACTAAAACAAGTCAAACCAAAACCAAACCAAACCAACCCGACATTATATGTATACAAGTTTTAAAAATATTTTATACATAAAAATAATTATGGTAATGTAATTTATAAATATAATTTAAACTCTTTAATAGTTCTCTTTTTTAATGTATTATTTCAAGCTTGAACTTAGAAATCTTGAATAGAAAAATATGAATTATAGCCTATAAAAGTTAGTAACTCAAATAAAGCCCAAAGCAAAATCAAATCAATATTAATGCTAACAAAAAAAAATCAATTCAATACTAGAAATTACAATAGTATTGGATATTTATTTTTTTAGTTTTGCATTGATTTAGATAGTGAAAATGAATAACTCACTTTTAATATTATTTAGTCATGTAATTAATACTTAGTACTTATTAGTCGTACATATTTTAACATGACTTACTACTTTTAGAAAATATATATTTTTATTATGGCTTATTAATTAGCAATATTTATCTTATGCGATTTGTTGAGTATTTTAGTATAATTATGACTCATCTCACATTATTTTATATTATTTTATTGGATAACATGTTATATAGTTTTATTCTACCAAGACCTAAGAAATATTAGAGCACAAATTATAAATTTTATGCTATGAAGATTTTGTTAGAAAAAAATCAAAAAACCCAAGAAAATCGAAAAACCCGAGAAAACCATGATTGAAAAATCTAACTTTTGTTGGTTTGGTTTATAAATTTAAAAATCCAAAACAATTGGTTTGATTTAGTAATTGAAAAATCCGAACCAACTAGTTGGAGCTAATGCTTTGACCACGATTAATATTGATTAACAAGGAAGTTAGGTAGCCCTCTCAAAAATTCAAGAATTATTAATATTGATGAACTTGCGCCACGTGTGACATATCATCATTGGTATATCCTTAGAAAAATTGGAATGGCTTTACTATATTGGGTAAAATATGTTATGCTACGTGGCCACCTAAGAAGGGGACATGTGGAATCAAAATCGGGAGGATAAAAAATCGGGCACAACTACCTCGTGTGTCACCGAGAAAGGCAAGTTTGTAAGGGCATTAAGCATGTTACGCCCGATGGCATTTAATGAAGAATATTCCACAGCATTAAAGAGTAACGACTCATTAAAGAAATCTGAGCATTTATGTTTACCGTTAGGTTTCCATTACCATATTCTAATAATTGTCATTATTGGTGGGCCGACCATTACACCCACTGAACTATAAATAATAGTCTCAACTATCATTGTAAGACACGATTTTTCTGGAATACATTGGCTAAATTCTACACAACAATCTGATACCCTTTTTCTCTCCTTCTCGCTTGTTAATCTTATCATCATTGTGTCCGAAAATCTGTCCCCGGGCTCTTCGAATCCATCATTTCATCTACATTTTGAGCTAAGTATCTTACATCTAATCGATTAATTCATTATCTTTGGGATTAAATTGATTCATCTGTCTAGAAACCGCGAATAAATTCAACTGTACTATTTTACGGGCAAATAGTTTGGCGCCCACCGCGGGGCCTAGATAGTCGTGTGGTTAAGTTGATCCTTACCTCTTTCACTCGAGAGCTTTGATTGTTCTTGTCTTAGCAAAATAAAAAAAAATGGCAATCAATACCGTTAATAACACTCGCAATCTTGAGGTTCAAGGGGAACACCCCCATTTTGAAAACTCAATCAACGACACTCTCAATTAGGGGGAAGATGCCACGCCGATATATGATGGACAATACCCCACACAAGTACGGGAGACGACTCCAGATGATGTTGACTAGGGGCACGTGGCAGATGCGGTAAGGATCCTGCAAGAGCAACATGCAATCATTCTAGGCCACCTCACGCGGCAGGATCAGGTTATGACAGAGTTAAAACAAGCGCTATCGGGCGCTTCAAATAATGCAAACAGGCGAGATCCAGTTCCTCCCGTTGTTCCTACAAACCAAACAACGCAGAGAATCGACAACAACACTCCCAGGGGCAAAGTTGGCTCCGACGGGGCTGGGGGAGTAGCTCTGGCCTCAACAGCGATAACAATCCGTTCAAGGAGGAACTCTTGCTGTTCATGAAGGAAGTAAATGCCCGCATGGACCAAATCCCAGACGCACATCCAATATTGAAAGGCCTGAGCTCAAAGAAGTACATCCAATTACCGTACAAGCCGAGTGCGGCCCCGAAACTAATACCAAAAAGATTCAGAATGCCTGAAGTGCCAAAATACGACGGGACTTGAGAGATCCACAGGAGCACATCACCACCTACACAACAGCAGTGAAAGAAAATAATATGTCTCCTCACGAAATTGAGTCCGTATTATTGAAAAAATTCGGTGAGACTCTCACGAGGGGCGCCTTGACATGGTACTCATTATTGCCCGAGCATTCCATAGATTCCTTCGAAATGCTCGCGGATTTGTTCATCAAGGCCCATACCGGTGCCAGAAAGGTAAAAGCCTAAAAAGCTGACATATTCAGGATCGCGCAGGGAGAATCCGAATTATTATGAAGGCTCGTTAGCCAGTTCCAAAAGGAAAGGATGTTGTTACCGGCTGTCCCGGATGAATGGGCAGCTGAAGCGTTCACTAAGGGTTTAAAACCGAGAAGTTCAGATGCTTCCCGGAAGTTGAAGGAAAGTCTGCTCGAGTTTCAAGCAACAACTTAGGCAGATATCCACAACCGGTACGAGTCAAAGATTAGGATCGAAGATGATCAGGTTGACTTCTCGTCTTCAGCAAAGGGACGGGAGAAGAGCAAGGAAAAAATGAAAGATGATGTCAACTCAAATAGACGAGTTTCAAGGGGCCGGTTTCTACCTTACGAACAGACGGAAGGTCACGGCAGGAGCTTCCGGTCGGTGGATAAGTTTACCAATGACAGGAGAGTTAATCGCTAGCGGAATAACAGATCGCTGCAGGATAAAGAGACTCCGGGGCCACGAGGTCCTTCCCATCTAAAATTATCAGAATATAACTTTAACATTAGTATGGTGGAGTTAGTGTCGACCATGAGAGATATCAAAGAGGCGAGATTCCCGAGACCGATGAGGTCTGATCCCAGCCATAGGGATCCAAATTTATGGTGTGAATACCACGACACTAATGGTCACCGGACTGGGACTGTCGGCACCTCCGTGAAGAAGTGGCAATGCTGTTAAAAATGGTCACCTCAGGGAATTCTTGAGTGACCGAGCCAAAAATAATTACGGCCGGGACAGGAGCGACACGCAAACCTCGAGAGCAGGAGAGGAACCTTCATGCCAAACGATCAACATGATCTTCGGAGGGAACGAGATTAATGGGATCACATTCTCGGCTGCGATGAAGACAAAAGTATCGACAACCCACAGTAAGAGGCTACGGGATGATGATATCACGTTCACGGATGAAGACGCGGACGGATTACTACTACCGCACAATGACGTGCTGGTAATCTCTTTAAATGTGTTAAATTTCAAAATTAAACGTGTTTTAGTGGATCTAAGAACTTCCATCAATATCGTATAGTGGAGAGTTCTAGATCAAGTTAAACTCACCGGGAGCCTCGTCCCGATAATAAAGCTCCTTGCTAGATTTAACCTCGCAAGTGTGACAACCCGAGGGGAAATTTTACTGCTTACGGATGCCGAGGGCGTAACGAAGACGTCTCTATTCGAAGTAGTAGACGGGGACACGGGCTATAATATCATCCTGGGAAGGCCATGGCTACACGAAATGAAAGTTGTGCCTTCGACATACCACCAATTGTTGAAATTTCCAACACACGAGGGGATCAAGTAAATAAAGGGTGATCAACCGGTAGCAAGAGAGATGAATGCGATCTCGGTCTTCCATAGAAAGTGGAAGGAACCTGCAGCATAACAGTTACTGGAACCGACTTCCGACCCTGAGCCTGAAGAAGTTTCCCCGGGGGTAGGAGAGTCGGAGCAATATCATGTACCAAGGTATTTTCAGGTACCAGAGAAAATGGACACAACGAAATCCATGGCAGAGAAGCTAGAGCAGGTTGCACTGTTCAAAAAATTTCCAGAAAGGAAATTCTATTTGGGAACAGGACTACACCCGGAGCTCATGTCAGATTTTATTGAATTCCTTAAAATTAACGCCGATTGTTTTACATGGTCGCTCGAGGATATGACAGGAATCCCGACAGAGATAGTCGTGCAAAAGCTAAGCTTGGACCCTAGCATACCTTCGGTAAGGCAAAAGAAATGCCCTATTGCAGAAGCAAGGAATAAATTCGTCAGAGAAGAAGTAACATGTCTACTTAAGATTGGTTCAATCTGAGAGGTAAGATATCCGGACTGGCTAGCTAATGTGGTAGTAGTTCCTAAGAAAAATAACAAATTTCGCATATGCGTAGATTATAAAGACCTTAATAAGGCATACCCGAAGGACTCATTCCCATTACCGAATATCGATCAAATGATCGATGCTACGGCCGAGCACGAGTTAATGAGTTTCCTAGATGCCTATTCCGGGTACAATCAGATCAAGATGAACTCGGAAGACCGGGAAAAGACTTCGTTTATTACAAATTTTGGTACATACTATTACAACGTAATGCCCTTTCGCACCAAAAAATACCGGAGCCACTTACCAACGGCTAGTAAATAAGATGCTTGAAAAATAGATAGGAAAAACTATAGAGGTATATATAGACGATATGTTCGTTAAGTCTTTGGATACAGGTAACCACCTGAGATGCCTGCAAGAAACATTTGACACCTGAGGGAGTGTAATATGAAGCTTAACCCCAAGAAGTGTGCGCTCGGGGTCGGTTCAGGTAAATTCTTAAGATTCCTAGTCTCACAAAGAGGAATCGAGGTGAATCCCGACAAAATTAAGGCCATAAAGGATATCACAGATCAACTATTCAACGTAAAGGAAGTACAGAGACTCACAGGCAGATTAGCGGCTTTGAGCAGATTCATTTCCCGATCATCGAAAAAATGTCATCGCTTCTTCGCACTGCTAAAAAATAAGAATAACTTCGGGTGGACGTCGGAGTGTCGACAAGCCTTGAAGGAATTGAAGAAGTACCTGTCAAGCCCTCCTTTGCTCTCGAAACCTAAAGAAGGAGAAACATTGCTGGTCTACCTGGCGGTCTCAGAAGTTGCGGTAAGCGCAGTTTTAGTTCGGGAGGAAAACAGTACGCAATTCCCAACATATTATGTTAGCAAAATTTTATCGGGACCAGAAACTCGCTACCCACATCTGAAAAAATTGGCATTAGCCCTCGTGGTAGCCGCCCGGAAGATGAGGCTTCCAGTGCCACCCGATAGCGGTGGTGACTACTTTTCCTCTGAGGAATATCCTCCATAAACCCGAGTTCTCGGGTAGATTGGCCAAATGGGTCGTTCAAATGAGCGAGTTCGATATAGAGTATAAGCCACAGACTGCGATTAAGTCGCAGGTCCTGGCTAACTTCGTAGCCGATTTCAGCCCAGGGTTGATGCCCCTAGCTGCCAAAGAGGAAATAATAGTGTCAGAGCCGACATCAGAAGTCTAGACCTTATTTACGGATGGAGCTTCAAATGTGAAAGGGTCCGGGCTCCGAATAGTCCTGGTCACGCCTTCGGGAGAAGCCTTAAGGCAAGCCATCAGGACTATTACTTTAACTAACAATGAAGCGGAATACGAAGCTTTGATTGGAGGACTTGAATTGGCCCGGGGGCTTGACTCTGAAGCAATCAACATCAAATGTGACTCGCAACTGGTGGTAAATCAGGTTTAAGGAATTTTGACACCAAAGATGAACGAATGCAATAGTACGTGGAAAAGGTTCAGGCCTTGTTGTCACGATTCCGGGAATGGTCAATAGCCCACATCCCGAGGGAAGAAAACACGGAAGCAGATGCTTTAGCAAATCTGAGCTCATTAAGAGAAATTCAGGGACTAGAATCGGGGGTGGTAGTTCAACTGATGAACTCAACCTTAGACACGAATGGTTACTATAAGGTGAATTCGACCAACCTGGTCTGGGAATGGAGGAACGAGATAATTGATTATCTCGAACATGGGAAACTACCCAAAGACCCCAAGGCATCAAGAGCGCTGCGGACCAAAGTTACGCGATACAGGTTTGAGAAAGGCCAATTATATAGAAAACCATTCCAAGGACCGCTGGCCCGATGCTTAGGAGCATCTAAAGCCAGCTACGTCATGAAAGAAATCCATGAAGGAATATGTGGCAACCACTCGAGCGCAGATTCTTTGGTGCTGAAATTAGTCCGGGCAGGGTATTATTGGCCCCGTATGGGTCTAGATGCCAAGGACTTTGTACGAAAATGCGATAAGTGCCAATGCCACGCACCACTGGTACATCAACTAGCAGAACCACTACATTCAATTCTGTCCCCGTGGCCATTCATGAAATGAGGAATGGACATTGTCGGACCGCTACCACCGGCTATGGGAAAAGTAAGATTTCTTTTAATTTTGCCTGACTATTTTTCCAAATGGGTGGAAGCAGGTCCTTACCAAAAGATCGAAGAATGCGAAGTGGTCGACTTCCTGTGGGAGAATATAATATGTAGGTTCGGAATACCTAATGAGATTGCATGCGACAATGGGCCATAATTTATCGGCGCAAAAGTCATAAAATTCCTTGAAGATTTGAAGGTAAAAAGGATTACCTCGTCACTGTTCCATCCGAGTGCAAATGGACAAGCAGAATCAACAAACAAAACAATTGTGCAAAATCTGAAGAAAAGGCTAGAAGCAGCAGAATGCCGTTGGCCCGAGGAATTGCCAGGGGTACTCTAGGCCTACCGAACAACTGTCAAATCAAGCACACGAGAAACTCCGTTTTCCCGTGTGTACGACGCAGAAGCTTTGATACCGGTGGAAGTGGGGGAGCCCACTTTAAGGCATTCCTAGATAAATGAATAATCAAATAACAAGGCAATGCTAATCAACTTAGAACTGCTCGAGGGACGCAGGGACCTGGCACGAGTTAGAATGGCAGCTCAAAAGCAGAGAATGGAGCGGTATTACAATTAAAGAACCAACCTTCTTTACTTCAAAGTAGGGGACTTGGTCTTGAGGAAGGTGACTCAAAACACCCGAGAACACAACACCGGTAAGTTAGCCTCTACATGGGAAGGCCCTTACCGGGTTTCAGCTATCACCGGTAAAGGGTCAGACGAGTTGAAAAACCACAACGGAGACAAGTTGCCCAGCAACTGGAATGTGGCTCATCTAAAAAAATATTACTGCTGACAAACAATAGTGAGACAGAAAGTATGTGCTACACTCTTTTATCCTTCGTTCTGCTTTTTGTCCCAATTGAGTTTTTTCAGGCAAGGTTTTTTAACGAGGCAGCGACCACAAGCATACAAAACACCAGTAATAAGACTTTTTTATGACAAGTTTTCATTCTGGGACGATAAGGTAATCTTTGCTTCGTTAGCAAATTCCCACCGGGAAGTTAAGTTTGCTACCGAAGAAAGGTTACACGATCGTTCACGAGCACAAACCACTAGAGGATTGTCATGTATTCTTTCGCTCGACAATATGAATTCCTAAGGGGAAAGCAAAATATGTTACCGAGCGAAGGGTTATGTAGAAATTCATCGGTGCAACCTTCAAAGATACAAGACTTCCAGCGTTCCAACGCGCATTCTTCGCATTAGAACACTGGGGGGTATAATGATATGTTTACAAGGCAACACTGAATGCCACGTCGATCGGGAACAAAAATCCGGCAAGGCAACACTGAATGCCACATCAACCGGGAACGAAAATTCGGCAAGGCAACACTGAATGCCACATCAACCGGGAACGAAAATCTGGCAAGGCAACACTAAATGCCACGCATCATCGGGACCGGGAACTGCACAGCCAACCCCGAAGAAACAAGTTATACAAGATAGCTACAAGTCATGACAACTTCTTTTCTACATAGCAAAATGCCTATGTAAACTATAAAAATAGAAGGAATGAAATGAAATCCTTTTGCTTTTATCTTGTTTCTTGTCTGCACGATGAACTAATTTTGTCATTTGAAAGTTAAACAAGTACTTCAAATGTTAGTGTCGTAATGAACAGGAGACGTCTTCTTTAAGAGCACCGTAAATATAAGAGGGTCCTCTCTTATAAAAACCCTCATGTTAAAGGGTTAGTTTCGGAAGAATATATCTCCGGAACCAAAAATGCTATCGGGGAAAAATACACCCGAAGCCACATATGAGAAAGATGTAGAAACCAAACTTGCACAAACACTTATAAAAACCCTCATGTTAAAGGGTTAGTTCGGGAAGAATATATCCCCGGAACCAAAAATGCTATCGGTAAAAAATACACCCGAAGCCACATACGAAAAAAGACACAGAAACCAAACATACACAAATACTTATTGAAACCCTCATGTAAAAGGGATAATACTCGGAGACAGAAGTGCATCGAAGAAAATGCACCCGAGACCACATGCAGAAAAGCAGGAAGACATGCACAAGGGTTAAAAAACTTGAACAGATATCCTAGCAAAGTAAGACTCATCCAAATAGTTGAGCAACAGTACGTCTTTATTTACAAAGGTGTTTCAAAAGGAAATACAAGATAGGGAAAGAAAAAGCTAAGCTACAACGTCGCAAGAATCAGAAGGAAGAGAAGTATCTGCATCATCAAGAGCAGTAGCCGATTCAACGGATGGCTCAACATCTTCGCCAGCTTGATCTTCGGCATCATCGCCTTCTGATTCCTATGCAGTGTCTGAAATCTTGGAACCAGAATCAGAAGGACCTGGAACATCAGACCGTGCTGGGAATCCATTTTTTGCAACCAACTCAAGCTCGCATGCCTTAGCGATTTCGGCATCAATATCAATAATGCCAGCTTTGGCTCCTTCCAAGGTTTTTCTCCTCATGTTGTACATGGCGTAAGTTTTTTCAACAACGAGGGAAGACTCTCGACGCCTGAGTTCTTCTTTGAGTTGAGCGGTCTCGGTAGAAAGATTGTCCAGGGCGGACCTAACAGACTGGAGGCTAACATCGAGATCACAGACAGTTGAACTATAGAGCCTCTTGTGCTCGGTAGTTTTCTTATACTTCTCCTCCAACTAGGCATATCTTGCCTCCGCAGCAGTAACATCTTCGACCTTAGAATTCAAGGCAACTTCTAAATTAGTTACCCTTTCGGTAGCAGCAGCCTCACGGTCATTGGCAGCCAGAATTGAATCCTCGACCTCATCCCACTTAGCTTTGATTTCATCAAAACTGGTCCTCAGCGGCCCAATTTCGTGGCTAAGGATATCTACTTCCTGCTCACTTTGCTGCAAGCGGGCTTCCAAAGAAACGGCCTCAGTGGCCCTGGTTTCCAGTTCTGAGAGGCGAAGAAGGGTCTGGTCTCGTTCAGCCAAAAGCCGATCTCGCTCAGAAGAAAGTTCCTCCTTCTCACGGATTAACCGCTATAGGCCCTCGGAAGCAAGAAAATTGGCCTGCAGGATAAGAAGAGATAAAATTTAAAATGCACTCACTGAGAAATAGTAGAGAAAGACATAAACATACCGTTGCGGCATTATGCATGGCATTGTTCGACAAATACTCTCCCGAGAGTATATGAATCTTTTCCCAATCCTTCTCTGAAGCCAAGGGCTTCAGATAATTTGCAAACTCCACCGGCCAGGAAAGAAAGTTGCACCTGAATAGAAACCGAAAGGGTAACACTCCTCATCCTCTGAGGATCTTCAGAAGGGGCAGCATAATTTTGCCCTAAATTTCTATGAACAGGGGACTGAGGAAGAGGAACGACTTCATCCAGGTGCGACCGTTGGAGATGATGTTGTCGGTAGAAGGGTGGATGAATATGAAAATGATGTAGCAGTTGCTGGTAGCGAAGAAGGTGGTGATAAAGCTGGTGAAGAAGAAGAACGGGAAGCAGCTACACCAAAGGCAGCACTGATAGTTGAGTGCTCACCGACTGAGGACGGCAAGGACCCGGTACTCTGCCTCGTAGTACCGAATACAACGATTGGGGCCGAGAACGGGAGCTGGTATTTTCCACCAAATCAAACTCTCCCCAAAGTGCCGAGACATCATCTTCGGTGGGTATGACTAGATTAACAGGTTGGGCATCCTGTTGAGAGGATAAAGATCGTTGTCTTCTATGAAGAGAAGCTCCCTCATCACTAGCTTATTCATCATCAATCACTACGGTGTCTATAACCGGCCCGGAGGGAGGACCGGCCAATGTCGCCACCTGGGATGATTCGGGGGCATCAACCTTTGCCCCCTTATTCTTCTCCCCGGGCGCATAAGAATGCCTTCTTTTTGGTTGTTTGTTCTCTAGCCGAGGACTCCGTGAAGAAATATTTGTGCCCGGAGTAGACCCGGAGGCACCCGTTCGAGCAAGCGCCTCCTGGAGCAGTCTCGCTGCATCAGCAGGGTCGGCTAAAACATCCTCTTCGGGGATCTCGACTAAGCCCGGGGGTAGACCTAATTTGACAAACAAGTCAGGAAATTCAGCCAAAATCCACATATGCAAAAACTGAAGCAGAGGAAATTATAGTTACCATGATTTTTGGCCTTCCACCCGTATTTAATGGACAGTTCTTTCCACAAGCAAATTTCGGGCGTGGTAATGTCCAAGATATTTTGAACCCACTGGTCCAAACCTTCTACCTCCGGTGGGGCCCATCGGGTTGCTATAACATACAAAAGTTGAAAGATCAATACAGGCGTAAAAAGCATTTAGGAGGGGAGAACGTATTGAAAGAAACTCACGGGAACGGTTCCAAGCAACCGGAAAGGATGAGGTCGTTATTGGAATAATGTCACAGGAGGCAACTACAACAAACCTGTCCATCCACCCTCGATCATTGTCATCATCCATGCTGGAAATCAAAGCATGGTGACCATGCTTGTAAAGATTTATCATCTCCCCGCGGAAGATCTTAGGGGAACAGATTCATCATATGAGCCAGGGTCAGCTCTTCTCTGGTTTCAAAGCACAGGCGCCAAAGGCAGGCAACCATCCTCTACACGGAGGGGCTTACTTGTGCCAAACATACCTGGTAGTGAAGGCAAAATTCCGCTATCACAGAATCGAGCTTCCTACTCAAAGAGAACGTACCCATGGTAAAACGGTACGTGTAAAAATATGTGAAACCCTCTCTGGGAAGGGTCACTTGCACCGATAGGTCAGGAGCGATGATACCCAAATTCAGGCAGCAACAGTCTTCCTTCACAGTAAGGATACTGGAAGGACGAATGCAAGATGGATACCCACTAACCGCCCATGTATAGGGGTTATCAGTGGAAAATTTCTCCTCTAATTACTTCAAAGTACTGAGACTTTTGGGGATTATGGAACTTACTGTTGGGGGAGCAGAATCTTCGTTTTTGTTCTTATTTTTCGAAAAACCAGAATGTTTAGATAAAGAAGCCATTAGAAGAGGGGAAGAAGAAATTATGTGCTCGGAAAAAATTAAAGAAAAGATGAAGAGCAAGAATGCAGGTTGGAAGTTCAAGCAACTGGTACGACCCAAAGAAAAAGGGAGTTGATACGTATAGGTAAATTTTTGGGCGGCTAAAATACTTGGCTCTAATTACCTCGATAACCGGAAGAAAGCATGCTAAATCATAGGAGGACGCGTGTTCTAGGCATTAAATGTGGGGAGACAGGTGTCTAATCAACCGTCAGTAACCTACAAAAGGGATTATAGTAATTTCCGCCAAAAGAGAATTCTCATCAACTTTCCGGTAACACAAAGTTATGTCACCGGAAAGTAGGGGGACTATTTGTATTGGGTAAAATACGTATTGCTACGTGGCCACCTAAGAAGGGGACATATGGAATCAAAATCGGGAGGATAGAAAATCGGGCACAACTACCTCGTGTGTCACCGAGAAAGGCAAGTTCGTAAGGGCATTAAGCATGTTGCGCCTGATGACATTTAATGAAGTATATTCCATAGCATTAATGATGGCTCATTAAAGAAATCTAAGCATTTATGTTTACCGTTGAATTTTCATTATCACACTCCAATAATTGTCATTAGTGATGGGACCGACCATTACGCCCACTGAGCTATAAATAATAGGCTCAACTATCATTGTAATGCACGATTTTTCTAGAATACATTGACTAAATTCTACACAACAATCTAATACCTTTTTTCTCTCTTTCTCGTTTGTTAATCTTATCATCATTGTGTCCGGAAACCTTGTTCCCTGGCTCTTCGAATCCATCATTTCATCTACATTTTGAACTAAGTATCTTACATCTAATCGATTAATTCATTATATTTAGGATCAAATTGATTCATCTGTCTAGAAACCGCGAACAAATTTAAATATACCGTTTTATGGGCAAACATTCACCATTTTGGTAACGCGAGGGTGAAAGTTCCATGTTAGTAAGCGCCACTTCTATGAAAGGAATCATTTCTCTTCTAAAGTTCTTCTAGTGACAACTATAACTAATATACCTATCTTTTTACCATTGCTAAAAATTAACTAAATTCCACTTTATAAGAAAGCATATATACATATTAAGATGAATTAATTTCGAATGGAGGGTATGAATCTTGATTAGTTCCATATATATGTGCTGAAGTCTAGACAATAATATATAGTCTTTAATCATCTTTCTCTTCTTAACTTGTGAGGAATGTTTCTATCCTACTAGATATGTGAAGAGCCGTTGCTATTAATTCATTCCCATCTGTGATAGCTTTTTGATGTTGATCGAGAAAAGCACAAATAAATATCTTACTCACTGTCTATAGCTGCAAATGCGTTTTGGCCAACTGGACAATTTAAGTACAACATAAGGAGTCAGGCGAAGTCTGAGTGTCGAGCTCGTATTTGTGAATTTCGTTGTGACCTTCCCAATCAGCTCTTCCGTGCACGAAAAGTCAGTACAAAGATGGTGAAATCCTGACTTCACAAAATCTGAAAGGTGCCTTTTTCCTTCAATGAGATGCTTATTTTATTTAATAAATTTATGGGTGGGGTAGCTATGGTCTATTAATAATCCAAGAGAACTGCAAAAGGGGAAAAGTTCCATCTCAAGGTTATTTATTGGAGGAAAAAAAAAGGAAAAAGAAACAAGATTACTCTTAGGATCCGAGTAACCCAAGCCCACATATGCTGGACTTGAACTTGGAATTAGGCCCATGGACAAATCCGAGAAGTATCTGGGCTTTGACGATCCAATTTGATAGAGAGAAATTCAAAAATAGCCAGATTTACGAGTGGTCATTCAAAAATAGTCACAGTTTCAAAAGTCATCGAAATTTAGCCACTTTTCATGTAAAGATAAATCTGAACGAAAACACTGTTCAAAATCCAGAAAAATACTCCAGCATAATATACTGGAGTTCCAGTATACTTTGCTGAAACTCCAGTATATTATACTGGACCGGTCTCTGTTGCAGTAAAATAGTGATTATTTTTTAATGACTTGGCAAACGCTGACTATTTTTGAATGACCAGTCCGAAAACTGACTAGCCCGTACTATTTTGATAATTTGATATGAATCGTCAACCCGCCCGTATATTGGCAGGTGGTTACTTGTAACTTAAGCCGGTCTCTTTCTAATCATATCCAAATGAGAATGCCGAAAAAGTAATTAAAAAAAGACAGAGAGAATGCTAGTATTATTATAAATATTATATTATGGATGTTCATTTAGTACTCCGTTGTAAAAAAATTTCCTGAAGAAGCTTATCTATATGAGACTCCGCCGTAAATATGTTTATCTATTTAGTACTCTATTGGAAATAAGTCTCCTCAAGAAGCTTATCCTTTCGGTACCCCGTTATGGATAAACATCACCCCTGGTAGAAGATTATTCATATCTGGTACAATGAGCTTATCCTTTCAGTGCCCCGTTATAGATAAATATCACCCCCGGTAGAAGATTATCTATATATGGTACAATGAGTTTATCCTTTCGGTACCCCGTTATGGATAAATATCACACCCGGTAGAAGATTATCTATATCTGGTACAATGAGCTTATCCTTTCGGTATCCCATTATGGATAAACATCACCCCCAGTAGAAGAATATCTATATCTGATACAATGAGCTTATCCTATCGGTACTCCATTACGGATAAACATTACCCCCCGATAGAAGATTATCTATATCTAGTACAGTAGCAGCTTACACATCAGTTTGCAGAAGCAGCTTACACAACAACTTGCTTTCTTCTACAAATAGAGGAGATTTCAGTTCATTATGTACACAAGTTTGAAGTTTGAATAATATATCAGTTTCTCTCTATACTTGTCTTTACTTTACAGTCTTTATTTTATAACACGTTATCACCACGAAACTCTACCATCTCGAGCAATATTTTGAAAGTATTAGAGGTACGAACTTTTTTTTTTCTAAATAATGTCAAATCTTTCTAAATTTGAATTTATAGCCCTGGATATATCGGACAAAAGCTACATGTCTTGGGTACTTGATGCTGAAATTCATCTTCATGCAATGGGTCTGGCAGATACCATCAATGACAAAAATCAAGTATCAAACAAAGACCGTGCCAAAGCAATGATATTCCTACGCCATCACTTTGATGAAAGCTTAAAAATGGAATATCTCACTATTAAAGATCCAGTCATACTGTGAAATAATTTAAAAGATGGATATGACCACCTGAAGATGGTCGTTCTTCCACAGGCACGTTATGATTGGACTCATCTAAGGCTATAAGATTTTAAATCTTTCAGTGATTATAATTCTCCTATGTTCAAAATTATTTCCCAATTGAAATTATGTGGTAATAATATTACTAATCATGATATGTTGGAGAAAACTTTTACCATTTTTGATGCCTCAAATGTGCTCCTGCAACAGCAATATTGAGAGATGGGATTCAAAAAGTATTCTGAACTTATCTCACATCTTCTTGTAGCCGAGCAACATAATGGGCTATTAATGAAAAATCATGAAAGCCGACCTACTGGTTCTTGTCCATTCCCTGAAGTGAATGAGACGAACTTCCACCAAGCTAAGCGTGGAAGAGAATGTGGCCCCAGTCGAGGTCATGGCCATGGTCGGGGAAGAAACTCTAATCATAGTAATAATAATGCACCAAAGAACCCTCCTCACCACCAGCAGTGGAAAAGGAAGGAACAAAAGCATGAAGCGGTGCAAGCAGCAAAGGCAGAAAATGCATGCTAATGATGTGGAGGAAAAGGGCACTGGTCACGTACATGTCGTACGCCAAAGCACCTGGTTGAGCTATATCAAGCCTCCCTGAAGAAGACAAAGAAAAATATTGAAGCAAATTTTATTTCTGAAGATAATTTAGACTTCATGCATTTGGATGTAGCTGATTACTATACACTCCTGGAAGGAGAAACAAATCATGTGATCGGTGATGAATCTGTAGAAATATAAATATTTTAATTTTTGTTGTTTATAGTAGATAATATCGTTATGTAATTGTTGTACATAAATAAAAGTTATGCTTTGATAATGATGTTTACTATCATATTTATTTTGTTTATGTCATTTTAAAGAAATTTTCTCTCATGATACTAGAAGTGTGTGAGCAATATTTGATAGTATAAAATGTATCAACAACTCCTGAAGAGCTAGCTGTTTGTCTAGAAGACACATGACACTAGTAGTGTCCGATAAATATTAGATTGTGGAAAATAAACAAAGGTTTTCGAATAGCTTATATACAAATATGTCATTCATATTATATGATTATGGTCAAAACATATGTTGTAGTAAACCTGAAGTTTACTAATACAAATAGCTATCATATTGAGACTACAAATGATTGGAAGATTGAAAATCTTCATGTTTCCACAATTATAGGGAGTAAAATAATATGTATGTGAAAAGTGACCCACCTTATTCTTTAATTTGTACTATATCATGTATCACAGTAAATCAGAAGTTTATTAATGCAAAATCAGTCACAGTAAATCAAAAGTTTTACTAAGGCAAAGGTAGCTACAGTAAAACAGAAATTTACTGCTACAAAAGTAGCCACAGTAAATCAGAAATTTACTAATACAAAAGTTTATGCCATAGTAAATCAGAAGCTTACTAAGAGATAGCACATGCCATGATAAACTTGAAGTTTTCATTTGCCATTTTTAAATGAGCTATTTGAGAATTCAGATAAGCATATACTAAAGAACTAGAAGATTCTTCAAGAATTCTCTTGTGTTGCTTGTTCTCATAATAAATTGATTATATCAGCTAAAGTTGGGATTAAGACCCCTGAATTCTGGAATATATACAAGGTGAATATGGGCCCATTCACCTATTACGCAAACCATTTATAGATGCATATATGAGATGGTTACATGTGTGTTTATTGTCAACCTGCAGTTTGACATTTGAAATTGCTTTTCTCAATTAAGGCATAATTTTCAGATTATGAAATCAAGATAGTTCATCTTGATGATGTTGGTTTATATCCAAGCTAGTTTAGCATTAAATACCTCCTATTAATGATTAAACTATTGCTTATGAGAATAAAACCTCATGTGTTGGTCTAAGATTTTCTATATTACATACAGTAGCACTTGTATGCATCAGACCAACAAAATATGATAAGTCATTCCCTTACAATTGGTTTAGGATCAGAAACCAAATATTTTTACTATCTAATAACTTTTGATGTGTAGTATATGATTAATTTCTCTACCACAATGCACGAAGATAGGTTTCCCAAAGAAGATTTGGGATATGTGTTAGTTTTTCTAACATTTGGGGGATGGAATAAACAGCTGAAAAATATGCTATATGAATCGAATTATCATTAATATGATCCTCACTTAGAAGATAATTCAACTCAAATTCCAGAAGCATTTGCTGATCCAAAATTAAATATCATATATCAGCTGCAAATGCTCCTATTAAAATTAAAGTCTCTAAAGGATAAAGTTTACTGCACACATGAAGCGTAGTAAACCGATCGGTTCCAAAGGTAACAATCCTTGAAAAATGATAGGAGCAAATGATCAAAATGATCATAATGATCATAATGAGGAGGAATGAGCTCTAGAAGAGCCCACAACATAATATTTCATGAAACTCCAGAAGAAGTTCAAGTAGTTGAAAATAAAGAATTAAAGTGATGAGATCTCAACAAGTTATGTCGCTTAGGAACCGATACAAAATGATCGTCGACGATATATTTGATACAATATAGTTCACAATATTATAAAAGATTGTGAGGATCGGACTTTTAGTCCATACACCTGAAAATGTCATGCCATCTAAATGCAAGTCATAACCTATATGACTCATTTGATTAAGTCTATATGAAGATCCCCAAAGGATTTAAAATGTCTGAAGCATATAGTTCAAAGTATCGTGAAATGTACTCAATCAGATTACAAAGATCTTTGTACGGTCTAAATCAATCTGGGCGCATGTGATATAATCGCATTAGTGCATATTTGATGAAAGAAGGTTACATAAATGATGTTATTTGTCCATGTATTTTTATAAAGAAAATGGCATCAGAATTTTTTATACTTGTTATTTATGTTGATGGCATAAATCTTGTTGGAACTCCAGAAGAGCTCCAAAAGGCAATTGAATATCTTAAGAAATAATTTGAGATGAAAGATCTTGGAAAGACAAAACTTTGTCTTGGTCTGCAAATTCAACATTTAGCAGACGAGATCTTTATCCATCAATCTGCCTATACATAAAGGGTCTTAAAACTCTTTTACATGGACAAAGCGCACCCATTGAGTACACCAATGATTGTTCGATCACTTGAAGTGAATAAGGACCCGTTCCGACCTCCAGAAGAGAATGAAGAACTCCTTGGTCCTGAAACACCCTATCTCAGTGCAATTGGTGCACTTATGTATCGTGCTAATGCTACAAGGCCTGACATAGCATTTTCTGTTAATTTACTAGCAAGATATAACTCTTCTCCTATACAGAGACATTGGAACGGGATTAAGCATATATCGCGATATTTAAAGAGAACACTTGATATGGGTTTATTTTATTCTAACAAAGGTAGTGCAGATCTTGTTGGTTATACAGATACAAGTTATTTATCTGATCCACATAAAGCTCGATTTCAAACCGGGTACGTGTTTACATTTGGAGGTGCTGTCATATCATTGCACTCCACAAAGCAATATATTATTGCTACTTCTTCAAATCATGTTGAGATAATAGCTATTCATGAAGCAAGTAGGGAATGTGTATGGTTGATATCAATGATTCATTTTATTCAAGGAAAATGTGATTTGGAATGTGATAAAAGATCCACAATTTTATACGAAGACAATATTGCATGCATAGCCCAATTAAAGGGAGGATTTATAAAAGAAGATAGAACAAAGCACATTTCACCAAAATTATTCTACACACATGATCTTCAGAAAAATGGTGATATTGTTGTGCAACAAATCTGTTCAAGTGACAATTCGGCAGATTTATTCACTAAATCTTTGCCAACTTTAACTTTTGAGAAGATGGTATACGAGATTGGAATGCGGAGACTCAAATATTTGAAACAAGATTTTTATGAGAGGTTGTAAAATACGCGCTATACTATTTTTCCCTTACTAAGATTTTTCCCACAGGGTTTTCCTTATAAGGTTTTTAATGAGACAACTAGTTATGTGTATTACTAAATATGTGTACTCTTTTTCCTTCACTAGGATTTTTTTTCACGGAATTTTTCCTAGTAAGGTTTTAATAAGGTACATTATCTTTTAATGAACATCCAAAGGAGAGTGTTATAAATATATTATATTATGGATGCTCATTTAGTACTCCGCTGTAAATAAGTTTCCTGAAGAAACTTATCTATATGAGACTCCGTCGTAAATATGTTTATCTATTTAGTACTCTATTGGAAATAAGTCTCCTGAAGAAACTTATCATTTCGGTACCCCATTATGGATAAATATCACCCTTGGTAGAATATTGTCCATATCTGATACAATGAGTTTATCCTTTCAGTACCCCGTTATGGATAAACATCACCCCCCGGTAGAAGATTATCTATATTTCGTATAATGAGTTTATTCTTTTGGTACCCCATTATGGATAAATATCACACCCGATAGAAGATTATCTATATCTGGTACAATAAGCTTATCATTTCGGTACTTCGTTATGGATAAACATCACCCCATGTAGAAGATTATCTATATCTGGTACAATGAGCTTATCATGTCGGTACTCTGTTACAGATAAACATTTCCTCTGGTAGAAGATTATCTATATCTAGTACAGTAGCAGTTTACACAGCAACTTACACAACATCTTGCTTTCTTCTATAAATAGAGGAGATTTCAGTTCATTATGTATATAAGTTTGAAGTTTGAATAATATATCAGTTTCTCTCTATACTTGTCTTTACTTTACAGTCTTTATTTTATAACAAGTATTTTATATGCGAGGGAGTTGTCAAAATTAGAGCTTTTAGCACATGAAATCGAGTTTGGTTATGTTTAGAGAAAATTCAAAGTAAACAAGAGTGGTTTGACCAGCTTTTAAGTTAATCTAAACACCTTATAGTTGTTGTATGTAGTATTTAGAACATAAATCTCATTCATGTTGCAACTAGTGAAGAATGTGCAGTTTTTTTGCTGCGAGTTCAATAAACTCAGTACCCACACGGGATGAGATCCCCTCTAGTGAAAGTTGGTCCAGTATTGTTCAATGCATAGACAGATTCATGCCATGTGTCCACCCAACTATTTCATGGCTTAGATTCATTTTGTTGTAAACAAATTAAATAAGGTAAGGCAATTTTGAATTAAAAATTATTAGAAAATACAAAAAACTAACGGCAGTTGTTTATGTCAATGTGCTTGCCATTTTATCCCATCTCTTAAACACCAACATTAAGGCCCATCATGTGTTTAAGTAACAATAAAAAGGTTAAAGAATAATTATAAGGGGAAAAACGAAAATTAAGGTGGAAAATTTTAGACGCCAAAAACCATCCTAATCTCATTCTTTTTGGAAAAGATTACGAATAACATCAAGGACATTCGTTTATCTTTCTAACTAATTAGTAATTATACGTCATACATTTTATACCAATATTGTTTCCTAAAAGCAAAACCTTTACAGTGTTGAGATCAACTCTGTAGCCGTGGAACAATGATCTTGTAACAAAAGGTCATAATATTGAGCAATTAAATTATTTCTTTCGTTTATTTGAAGGATTCAACTCGAGTTTGGTATAGCTTTTAGATATTTTGATTCGATATTTTCGATATTTTATTTTTTAAAATACTAAATCAATATCATACATAGTTAAATTCGATGTGGATTGATTTTATCCACTTTTGTTTGGTTTAATACTATTAAAATATAATTCTGATTTTTTTTTTTGAAATGCACATCGCTCTAGGCTTTACTATGAAATTATTGTGGTCCCCAATGCTACATTGTAGTGTTTAAAAAGAGAAAACTACACTCTATAGCCCCTCAAAATTTTAATAGCTCATGTTTTTTCCCATTGACACGAAATGGCCCTTCGGCCCAAACATATTGCATCTAGTAGCCCGAAATGTCTATTTTGTATATTGACAGTCTACTTTGTATATATTTTGTATAGTGACAGTCTATTTTGTATATTTTTGTATAGTAACAGTCTATTTTGTATAGTGACAGTCATATAAACTGTATAGTGGCAGTTTATTTAGTATATTTTTGTATAGTGACAGTCTATTTAGTATATTTTTTATATAATGATATTCTATTTTTGTATATATTTTGTATAATGACACTCTATTATATATAAATTGTATAGTGACAGTCTATTTTGTATAATTTTTGTATAGTGACAGTCTATTTTGTATATATTTCAACTTTATGCATAGTTATCTCCTCTCATCTTCCTCTCATTGAGGGACCAGCCACCGGCGTCTATGTCCTCACAGTCGCCGAAAATGGTAACAAGATTGCCGTAGTTTTAAATTTTCAGCAAAAGATCTTCAAAATATTAACTTCATATTCACAGAAACTATAAGAGAAAATCAGAAAAATAAGACAAGGCTGTCTCTCTCGTTGCCTTATGCTACACCTCTGCCGAAATCTGGTCGGCCAATGATGACCATGACTGCTCCTCTCGCTTTCCTCTTCTTCCCTATAGGTTGCTGCTACTGATTTTTACTAGTCACCGCCGGAATTGACCACTGGCTGGCGATGGTATTACCCCCATCGACAACGACTGTTCCACGCTATTGATACACCATCCCTCACCTCCTTCATCTCTATTTCTTTTGTTTTGATGTTGATTTAACGGGTAAAAGTCCAGATCTTCTTAGATCTGGCCGGTTTTAGGATTTTTCGGTGAGGTATCTAAACGAAAGGAATTCGGTCAGAGAGGTTTCCGGCTAGCAGTTGTTATTTGTTTTTAAGCTATGACTTGTATGAGTCAATTTGTGGCTACCGGATGATATATGTTTGGCCCGATGGGCTATAAATGAATTTCTCTCTTTAAGAAACTAGTGTAGAATTGGCTTGTGCTGAGCCCAGGCCCAAACTTTTATTTTATAAAAAGAGTGGATAAATTTTTATGAGATGTATCAAGTTTTTGTTATTAGAGATATAGTTTGAGAACGCTATTATCCTGGAATTCTCTCTGCATAAATGAATTTTATTTAATTATAATAGTTCACTTGAGCCATTACATTTCAATTTCCAGAAGCAGATTTGCTAACTTAAATAATTTTTGGCATACAAATATATTTGGGAGCCAATTCATTTATCTGCTAATCTTTTATTAGTTTTTTTTTCATTGACCTTCGATGATCTTTCTTAGACGGTCTGGGTATAGAAAACTGAACTTTGAGCTTTTGCACTTGCCATTTGTTAACTCCATTCAGTATCATTACTTTCTGAAGACAGAACTGTCAAGATAATTGGAAGTCCATTGTTCTTACACCAATAAAATGTTGCTTCTGTACTTTAGTTTGTCTAAAATACAGCTTCACAATGATGCACCTTGGATAGCCTACAAGGCTGCAACCACATTTTTACGTTTGTACTTGTGCTTGAGCTAGACTTGGTTATGCTTATTTCAGCCTTATTTGCAGCCTGAGTTGTAATGTTCTCATTGTCTTGTTTTTTCTCTCTTTGTTGTATAAACCCTTTAAATTGTAATGGATACCATCCTATTAAAAAGGATCTCTTCTCAACTCTCAAGAGAAATGCATTAGCTTATTTGCAGTCTATCATATTCAAACATCATCTTTGATCGCAATGAGTTTCATCTTCAACAGAAAAACAAATGGGTTCTTTCTGTCATCACCGGCCACAAAAGAATTGGATTGATTAACAAGATTAAAACAGTGTATTTTCGTACTTCAAGTGAACTTGTAAGATTTTAAGAACTCATATTCCATAAGATAGGGAAACTTTATAGTAACGTTTTGTATAAATCAAACTGAAATTCATTCCAACAGGGAAAAAAATTGCAAATTTGAAAGTAATTTTGAGGGGAGTAAAGACTAACATTCACCAAGAAAATACGATGAAGATTAACTTGGTATTAAAAGGGCTGGGTTGCGGGAAAGGAAGAACACATGCCCAGAATCTCAAATTATATTAGTACCTGCATAACACTACTGCTACCGGGCAACAATGGCCCCAAACATACTAAGTAAAACTTCTAAAGCCAAAATCCTCTACCACTTTCACGCACGTATATAATGGTGCCACAAGAATCAAGGTTATATATATGGGCAACTACGACTAAAGAGAGACAAAAGAAAAGCAAACTCACTACTTTAATTCCTATACGATCCCTAAACTCAGCAAAACATAAAGCTACTGCTACAAAGGAGATTTAACAAGAGCAAAAAGGCAATCTTGGCAGTATATAAATTTTCAAATAAAAGCAGTTCGTCCACTCCTCCTGTTATGTCTATCATATGCAGGGTTGAATTTGTCAACAAGCAAATTCATTGTGTTGCAACCACCAAAGAAAATAAAAATATCTTAGATACTGACAGAAAATATTTTATTAGAAATCTCCACACATAAATAAGCTAGCAATACTCCTATTTATAATAGTATGAATCAGATACATTAATTATGGCTCACGGACTTCAGTAAATCAGAGAATGACCAAGGCAATTGCGTCACCTGCTTGCACTTAAAATCTGTGGTACTAATTTGTTAAAACTTCTTTACCTGCTTGCACTATTCCAGGCTTATTGACCTATTTGAATACTAAATAAATTGCAGATGATATTTTACTAATAAACGGTCTGCACATGATTGAAGAGCTCATTTGAGAGATGGAGCTGCCGACTGACTTCATCAATTTAATAGTCTTCTCAAAATTCCTAAATTATGAACATAAAACTATCTGAAGAGAAGAAAAGCTCATAGGTGTATCTGTATCACTCACTGCTTCATACTTCTCCATTATCCAGCAGCCCCAATTAACTATCTCTGACGAATTATTCCTTTTTTTTATTAACCATGGTGTCCAGGCCAGCTTATGCACGCCTCAACTAATTCCACAAATTGCCTGCAAAGATCTGTTCCAGTAGAAATTTTGAGTTGTCATGACATAGAATCATTAAACTATGTTGCATACTCAGTAAATCAAGGTTTTATAAAGTCATGACACAATGAAAAAAGTCATCAAATCAGGTAAATTATGTAAGAAGAAATCAAGAAATGGCACCCTAAATGATTGTTTACTTTACCATTGAGGCAATCTTTTTAAAGACAAAATCAATTTGCATTTAGCATCGCGTCTATAACTCCTAGGTTTATATACCGAAACAACCAAAAAAAGAGTTTATCGTGAACACTCTAAAGAGGTAACAAACCACATCTTCAAGTGAACCAACTCCAAAACGTTTTAGTATAATAAAGTTAGCAGCACCATAATAAATATTTACACTTTTAAATTATTGTGTCAAAGGAAAAACTTACTTAAAACCTAGATAAAGTCTTTAAATTGCAATGCACAGTACGTCAACGTTGTTTTCAATTGGAGTAAAGGAATGAATTGTACAGAATACAGATACTTTCTTTTCTTTCTTTTTCCTTTCAAAATACAGATGCTTTTCATGGCGGCTAGAAAGAAAGTAGATGTAGCGAAATTAAATCCTAGAAACCGATCAACAAAGGTGTTATGTTGTCGTTGAACAATTTTAAAGTCAATAAACATGAAGCATGTACTATTAAGAATGAGAATCTATGGAGTAGAAGAAAAAACCTTTTTTTGAGATGGAGAAGAAAAAACCTTTTTTTGAGATGGAGAAGAAAAAACCTTTTAAATATCAAACAAGCTTCACTTTATACTGTGTTGTGCCTACTCTAACTAATGTCTAAGATATTCAAACCATAGGCATGCTAAATGGCCAACTTGTATTTTAAAGGCTGGACTTGTCGTAGAAAGTAGTAACATCATTTTGCTTTCTTATTCTACTTTCTTTTCTTGTATCATCTATTGGATCTAAAGAAGTACTGGTTAGTCACTCTTCATTCATTTCTAATAATCTATTCTTAGTAAAATGCCTATCAATACCATGTCTCGGGACAACTTTGGTTGGGTTCCTATGATTCATGGGTAATCTGTTGGCACAACTCCTCAGCTAGTCAGAGTTATTTCTTTGAAAAGACTAATCACCTGAAAAGCCGGAAGAAAGGAGTTGAAATTAATTTTTTTATCAAGAATAAGGGAGTTGAAACTACTAAACCTGAATGTAGAATTCAGCATATTTACATTGGATATTATAACTAACTGAATCAAATGATTCTCAGGATGAGTCACATTCTTGCAGATTAACCAAACAACTAAGATGATATGGAAGTAAGAAATACAGAGTTAAAGAATGAAAATGAATAAGTAATTTTCCTACCAAAGCTCGTCCGGCCAAGAAATTGAGCTATCAACCCCTACAGTAGTCTTAGAATACAAAACATTTTTCAATTGAGAGAGATATGGTGTAAGTTTAATTTCGAGTAGCTTGTCTAAAGGGAGTTCAAAGAAGTCATACCAAGATCGAAGAATGAACTTACTATATACATTGCAAATGTGATAAATTGAACACAATAAGATACTTTATATTTGTAAATCATAAATATTCTATTTCCTCCAGTTGGTTTGCCAATAAAGCACGCTCCTCAACAGTGTCATATATGCCTTTAATGTTGTCCTCTTTAATGTAACCAGGAAGCACTACTTCACTGCAAGTGACAAAAGAAAACAATGAAAGCAGTTAGGTAAATTTTGTAATAAAGCTATCAATACTAAATAGGAAAGGACGTTGTTGGATAAGAGAGACCAAGAATCTTGATTTTACCTTGTAGTATTACCAAGCATACAATTCAAGATCCTAACGAAAGTGTGTTGTATCCTGGGCTAGATCCTAGCTGTATAAAAACTTGATTTCCTCCAAAGATGCTCCATAGTTTCCACAATGACATTCAAGCTTTTCATGGAAGGTGTATACAGAGTCAAATGCAGTTGCACTGCAGAAACCTTCATTCCAAATAACAAGTGTAGCATGTCAACCTTTTCTTTGCCGCAGATCCATTGATAAAAAACTTGACTTTCTCGACGGTAAGTACTCCAATCACCTTAGAAACCTATAGAACAACTATCATTCTTTTTCATCGAGCAGAAAGAAAGAGCAAAGACAGTTACAGAAACAATTAATACATACAAATTTGAAACCATGAAGCTTTTCTTTTTATCTTATCTGTAGCTTTGCCTTTTCTCTCTCTTTTAAATTGCATAATGATATGTATAAATATTTTTTTTCCCTGTAAATTACACTTAAGACTTCAGTAATATACTCTAGTGCAACATGGATGGAAGGCTATTATAATTTTTTAGGAGTAACCATTACATTTTCTTTTTAAAAGATCTTCTCAATATAGTTGGAAAATTTTCACTTATTCACTCGCTAACAAAAGTAATTCTTTCTTGAATGTGAATCTTTTATTTCGTCTTGTAGATTTCACTCTTCTAAATGAATTCACAGAACCCTCGTGCCATATTTGTTCTAAACTTAAGACAATACACTAATAATCCAATTAAGATATAAAATACATCTAAGGGTAGTTGTATCAATATTTGTCTAGTGTGGAACAATATCTAAAGAGCTTAACTCTTCTAACTGACAACTCTCTATCATTCTGCGCCAACACTTGGCATCATGTTTTCCAATCTCTCCTAGATAAATGATTTATAAAGTAGATTAAATCTAACTTGTGTGACTTTTACCTCAGTTAAAACCATAAGAAAGTTGTCCAGCACTATCTCAATTAAGTACATGTATTTCCTTGCAAACTATTCTTCTTTTTCGGTCTCATTGTCAATTTTGGAAGCACATATAAGAATATTAGGAGCTGATAAATCTGTTGCTACGATCACATCATCATCATCTAATGTAGTTACACGACCATACCAATCTTCTATATTCTAAAAGTTAAATTTATTTCTTTGCAATGACTTGACCAATCTGTCATGTGATAATAATTTTCTTCCAGGTAACATATATCCCAAAGCTAACCGAAATTAAATAAAATAAATCTGTCGTGGCCCACACAAAGAAAACTCGACCTCTCCAACATTTCAGCAGCCAGAGTCTCAAATCTTTCCAACCTCACCAACTCCCTATTCCTTTCCTGCCACCCCCTTTAAGTCAGCATTCATCTCGACAATTTCGCGACATAGCGTCTCTTTCCCTTTTTCCGATGTCCCTGTCTTTCTTCTCTTTACTTCTCTTCTGTTATCAAATTTCCTAAACCTTAATCCAAATCAAAATCCGGAGAATCCAATAAAATATGTCAAGCAATTGGTTATCGCTTTTTAAGTATTAAAACCGAAAAAATACACCTCATCCTGAAATCACTTATAGTATCGAATTGCCATGAATTCTATGTTAGCTTTAACTAACAACTTAATCAATATATGTAGTTTGCTATATGTCAATTAATAAGACGAGTAGAGCCATAAGATTTATCAGGATGAAACAGAAAGCTAGCTAAAAGAACCAAGTCGAACTTGTTACCAGAGTAGCACACAACAACGAACATGAAATTTCAGCAAAAGCAAGTCTCACCTCTCAGCAGAACTCGAAATTTTATGTTTCAGCAATGCCAACACGGAGAACAACAGGGAGAAGAAAATGAATCACTCAGCAGCCGCAAAAAGAAAATCGACCTGCGCAAAACAGAGTGAGGAAGGGGATGAGCTGACAAACGGTGAGTCCAACTGCGTTGGCGGCCACGTTTTACAAGACCGACACTCGTAACTCTTTGAAAATACATATCCAGCATTGACTCCAACCCTATAAGAATGACCTCAACCCAAATTACATAGCTTTAATTCCAAACCTAAAAGGAAAAACAAAGACGGAACGACAGAGATCTACCAACACAGACACAAGGGAAGATTGAAGAATTGCACACCACGTGTTTGACAGCAAAGTACACCTCAACACCTGATAGACGCGACAAACATCTTATTACAAATCGTCATCTTCTCCAGTTTTGCTTTGGCCTGAAGAGTTATAGTGGAAGCAACTTGGGCTTGAGTTCAATTCGACCAGAACTTTCGAATACCAAAAAACGAGGAACAAAATCAACAGCCCACAATATCAAACTTAGGGAGAAAACGAAGGGGAAAAGAGAGATCTATACCTTGAAGAATCTAAACTCTAAAGAGAGGCAGAGAGGATAGAAAGAGAGAGAGAGAGCACGGGGGAGACGAGAAACTGAAGACCGTGCTTACGTGTTGAACAAAAGGGACGTACACGAGAACAATTTTAAGCCACTTAGAGGGCAGATTTCCAAAAATAACCCCGAAGCAGAGATGGAAAATTCCAAAAATAAACCAGAAGCAGGACGACGAATAGCACCTCAACTCCCCCTTCTAAATAAGTATAATTATAATATAACTAGTAGAGAATGGCCGTGCTGAACCCGGGCCCGAATCTATTTAAGTTAACAATTTATATTATTTTAGTGGATAATTTTTCAAAGAGTATCAATTTTTGGAGGAGATATAATATATGAGTGACAGGTACACATTCCGATGATATGTTATTTGGGATATAATTTTTAGCGGCAATATTCTAAGTGCATATTTATTAGCTCATTGAAGAGATCTTGTGAGAAGTTAGAAATGTAAACTTTTTTCTATACGAAGTGTGGTCTGTGATGTAAATTTTATATGTATACCACCTATGTCACCAAAGCGAAAGATAAAAATTGTCTAAATAGTTGAACAAATGACTTGAAATTTAATATTATAATTTGGAAGTCTATTGTACGAAAACAACCAAAAAGGGACGCGTATCGTCTATCTAAACCACTTCAATAAAAAGATCTATTGAATCATTAATAGTCTCTTGATCACTCACCTTAAGAACCAAGAAAATTAATTTAAAAAAAGAACTCTAATGCACCCATATATTCATCTGCTACAGCAAGTAGGCTGAAAGCTATAATCATGCCAAATTTTAACCTATGAGAAGATACCAAAGAAAATAGGATTAACTCTACTTTTCACATTATCATAGAAGGAGCAAATCTGATTACGGGCCTCACTGTCTTCACCATTTCATGCTACATGAGTCAATACAAAGTAAAAGATATCAGTTAAAGATGGTAGATGCATTAACTCATTTCTCCATTGCCCTACTCGATCAAAAGCTCTAGAAGAATAATGCCAAAAGCATAGATACCATTGCTATAAGTTAACTTTCTGGATATTTAGTAAAAATTGGACAATAGTGCTTGGATTTTTGTCTGCTATCTCCTTCCAAAAAAACTATTATTGCCACAAGCAAGGCAGTATTGAGCTATTCAGCAACTTTGGCAAGGAGAATTGATGCGAAAGTACTTCAATTTGTGTTCTCTTAGATAACTCAAGCAATGGTTACGCATTCTGAAAAGAAAATGTCTAGACGTGTTGATCTAGTAAAGATCAATATCATCTTTGCGTTTTTTTTTTCTGCTATAGAGGTTTGTTTAAATCCGGGATGTTACAACACCCAAATTTCATTATCTAGCACTTTTATTAGTTCCATTTGGTGCTCTGCCTTTCGCTCTTACCACCTTGCGTATTTGCTTTCATACCTTTTCTTCGTTCAACATCTTGGAAATTGGAATCGACACTGTGATATAACTCATATGTTCAAGATCTCCAGTGCTATCTCTTTAAAGCATCTTTCTTAGTCTCAAGATTTTGGCTCACATCACCAACATTGATTCAGTTGTGGTTAACACGAAGATATTAAACTTCAATAATTGAACAGCAGTCGATAGGAACATTACTCTCCACATTTGTTGATGTCAAATGTGGTATTTTCTTGGTAAACCTTTATAGTCATTGTTCATAGAGTATACCATGATCAATTGGTGGAACTGAGATACATGAGTTTAAGGTACTCATTCTAATAACCTGTTATTTGTGATATAGTCCCTAGGGGCAACATGTAAGTCCATATTTATTAGTTCATTGAAGAGATTTTAAGAAGTTCGACATGTATGCTTGTTTACAACAATATACCCAGTATTGTCTAGGGAGTGTAGTGTGCACGCAAGTACCAAAAAATCATATAAATACAGAATAAAAATAACAAAACAATAATGTGAAGAAAAAAAAAACTTTTGCACCAGCCGGGAATCGAACCCGGGTCTGTACCGTGGCAGGGTACTATTCTACCACTAGACCACTGGTGCCTTTTGTTTTGACATGTATGCTTGTTTCTACATCTATTATTGAACATGGATTATTTTAGGACATCCGAAAATTATGAAAATGGACAGATTTTCTTCTCCACTTCTCATCTTCTGAAAATGCATTTCGAAGAGATCCTGATCAAATCCAGCGCTAAAATATGTTTTCAGAAAAGATAAAAGAAAACATGTAATACAAGGCCTTCTTCAAGACTGGAACTTGCAGTTAAACTGAAAAATCAGCTTCAGCATAACATTCAAAATTGATCAAGATCAACAAGTTTTATTAGTCAGGTCAGAGGATTAGTATTGCAACTACCTCTACACATCAAAAGTTAACAAGACAAAACAATAGTAATAGTATCTAATAAGATCTACACTCTTACCGCCTAATAATAAATTAAAACTATACAGAAGCCAGAAGGAAACAGCTCACAAATATTTCAACTTCTTTTTTATGGTCAGCTAAATCTCCTATACTTCTCTCAAACCCTGCTTCATTTTCCGATCCATTTTCTCCTTCCAAATATCGAACCCTTTTCCTCAATTCCTCCAACTATCTCCAAGAAAAAAAAACATGTAAACACATGGCCTTCTTCAATATTGGTAGTACTTGTTAAAGAAAGAATGTGATAAACTCAAAACGTCAGCTACATTCCAGCAATTAAAGTTGATCAAAATCAATAATTTCTTATTAGTCAGAAAACAACATTAATACAACATTAATATCTAAGATCTACACTCCTGCCATCAAAACAATACAAAATATAATTATATAGAAGCTAAAGAATGCAGTTCATAACAATTAATCTTCTTCTCCTTCTTAATGTTTCAAGTTAGACTACCTCCCTTCCCTGAGCCCCTGCATGAGCGCGGAATGCTCCTTGCATTGGGCTGCATGGTCAGGTTGAAAAAACTGTGTAATACGCAATGGGAGCAAGCATCAATTTTATTTTTTATAAATGTTTCAGATATGAGGAACTTATTATGCTTTACAAAGTATATCTAAAACTCTCAAATATTTTCATTTCAAACGCACTTTGAAGAAACGCACTTTGAAGAGCTTAACAAGCAACCCAAAAATAGCAGCAGTAATCCATCACCTAAATTGAGCATCCAACTCGAGAAAATACTAAAGAATAAATCACCTAATTACCCCACATATTAGAAAACACGAATCATAAATATCATTGTTTGCTAGCATAGTCTGCATTAAATTACAGCATAGAGGATAATCAGTAAGGTAAGATTATATTTACAGGATAAAAGTGTAAAGAGAGTAGAAATAATAAGATTGATGAACTTATTAGCCCCCCTTACTTTTAGAAATTGAATACCCCCAATAAACAGAACCTTTAAGAGTTAATTCGGCACGTAGTTCAGTAAAACAAGGTACAGTTAATTTCTCCCCCAATGAAGTAATTTACCTACACAATAATACTTCAAATTTTATGTCCCATCATGTTTATCTTGGTTTAGTTAACATAAAATGAATGTAATTTACCAAACATCACATACAAGCTCACTCTATGTTAACTTTGTCCAGGGGGCGTGGGGAGCAACTGTAGGTCCATAACTCTTCTACAAAATGTGCTTGAAAGACCAAATTTGTGGAGGTTTACTCTTTATATCACAATGTGCTCTATACATCCATGATATGTTAAAAGTAAACAAAAATGTCCACAGTCACAATGTAAAAGAAAAATAATGTATCACTTTTCTCATTACTCTCTCGTGTGAAAAATCTTGACAAAATATGATCTTACTTAGAAATTTTAGGAGTTTATATTTGAAATGAGAAATTAAAATCCTTTTAAAAAAATATACAAACACATTTGAATCATTGAATGTGTTAAGGTAGACGATTAATAATGTCAAGGAGCTTATTTCTCCTAGTATATCCATAATGAGTACTTCTAATACCTTACAGTTAATGTATTCTAACAAAATACTCTTTGACTATCTATAATTAAAAAGAAAATATGCTTGTAATTCATACCTTACTATAAACTCTTCCAAACATGATATGTAATCTTCACCTAATTCAATAAGATTAAGAGTTTTTGACCTTTTACTTTAGTATCAACTCTTTCATTATAATGGCATGCATATGCTCTTTTCAATAAACCACACAGGTTTGATAACGTTATAAATACATACAAGTTATAATGAAGAACCTAGAAGAATCCTATTTAATTTATTCATTTTAGTATGCTTATAAACACAATAACTGAGAGTTTCAGACTTTCAGCAAATGATCAACTTTTTTTCTGCTGATGTTATTATTTACATAAAAGTCAGTTTTAGTTTATTAATGATGACTGAAAGAATACCCGAATAGCAATTCAGAGCTAATTATGGTAAGTTAAAAAGGAAATAAAGTCTCAGTGATTTCATATATACTACAGAGCACTAAAAGTTAAAGCATAATATAAGGTAAAAGTTTGCACATAATTACATTGGAAATACCTACAGCACTACAGGTTTCATAACATAAAATGGCAAACAAGGTTGTATTAAACACTTCAAACAAAGAGAATGTTGTTTCACTAACTAAAATGGTAAAATCTACCAAAACTCTGAATTTTTCAATCCAAAATCACATGTCTTACTATTATGGGGTTATGAAGGTCCATTGAACATGCCAATAAAATTAAATCACTCATTACTAACCTAAGAAGAGCACCGTCTTTCACCGACACATTTCTTAGAAACCTGCGACATGCTTCCATCACATCTTCTTCCTAGGGCCTAAAATAGGAAGTTATAGAAACACATTCATCAAAATCCAACTTATCATAGACATAGTTACTGTAATTTCTGCTGCTATGAAGTTAATCGATAGTGTAAATCGAACATGAGGATAAGCAATAGAGAGCAAAGTGAAGAAGATCACTTCCTTGGGAATTTGAAGCATAATATAAGGTAAAAGTTTGCACATAATTACATTGGAAATACCTACAGCACTACAGGTTTCATAACATAAAATGGCAAACAAGGTTGTATTAAACACTTCAAACAAAGAGAATGTTGTTTCACTAACTAAAATGGTAAAATCTACCAAAACTCTGAATTTTTCAATCCAAAATCACATGTCTTACTATTATGGGGTTATGAAGGTCCATTGAACATGCCAATAAAATTAAATCACTCATTACTAACCTAAGAAGAGCACCGTCTTTCACCGACACATTTCTTAGAAACCTGCGACATGCTTCCATCACATCTTCTTCCTAGGGCCTAAAATAGGAAGTTATAGAAACACATTCATAAAAATCCAACTTATCATAGACATAGTTACTGTAATTTCTGCTGCTATGAAGTTAATCGATAGTGTAAATCGAACATGAGGATAAGCAATAGAGAGCAAAGTGAAGAAGATCACTTCCTTGGGAATTTGGCTAACACTAAATTTTTCGAGGAAGTCGCATATAACAGGAAAGTTCGAGAGTAAATATATATAGAGTAAAAATTCTTCTTTGCAAGAACTTCTACCTGGTAATTACTGGCCAGCACTTGGACACTGTTTATACTCTGAGATAAGGATTTTGGACGGAATGCCTACATATTATCATACTCATCTTTGATAAAGAAAATAATTTCAGAATATTACAGTATGAACTGTTGGTTTCTTTAATATTCACATGTTAAACAGATCAGGGATAGACCAAAAATGAATTTCTGATTAGTCACAGAGCTACAAAATGTATACAAAACTGTGATGCCTCAGTCTACACCTCCTTACTTGAAGGACATAACTATGCTTCTTTAAAGATTAGACAATTTTCATGCTTTCATCTCTTAACCTGTTCAGTTGGAAAAATAAAAGACCTTTATCTCAGATTATAACATTAGCATTGCCATACTTCAGGATGATCATAAATCAACTTTTTTAACCTCCAAATATCACTCTAATCCGAAATTGCCCAAAGAAATAATTAAAATTCAAAGTCAATTTCTATAAGCGAGCATCACAGAGACATGCCTTAAAGAACAGTGCTCCTTTGAGAAATCACCTACGCAATTGAGTCAAGAGTGAGTTGAGGCCATGTTTGATAAGAGTAAAAACGCACCATGTTTCGAAAAGCTAAACTAAAAATTTCAAAAGTACAAAATTGAGTATACAAGACCAGTAAAACAGAATCATCGATACTCCTTTCCTACAACAATTTCTTTGGAATAAAAGCATAATATATATATATCACAAAGTAAAACAAATTGGGAAAAACTATAAAAGGGAAAAAAAAAAAGAAGAGGAGAATAAAACTCACCCGGTAATTATAGCAGCGTCGAACTAAAATCAAATACAGAGAGTTTGAGTGAAATGTCAAATAAATGCTTAACGTGAGTGCCATGAATCGTTTCAAGTGGCCACCCTTCCAAGTTCTACTCCACCACCACAAATATTACAGCCGATACACTGCTCGAAGGTAGCTTCACTCCTCAACTGAGCAAATTCGAGCAAAGTTGGTTAAGGCCCGAGAGATGAGGGAAAGGAGAGAGAAGAGAAGGCGGAGATGAATGTCATGAGGGAATTTCTCACTACTGAACAAATATTTTCACTGTCGAGCATTTTTTCAAGCTGGATTATATTTCAATGGGTATGATGAACGAACTTGACATCACTTTAAAAGTCGCTGAGATTTCCGTTGCGTAAACCATGTCTGTTACACAATCGTCGACATCATCACAACTCACAACAATAGACAGAGAGAGAAAGAGAGCAAACGATGGAGGGGGGCTGGTCGGCCACCGCCCAAGGACAAAACAAATTTACATAAATGGGCCTAAACAAATTGTGGGGAATAGAAAGACCTAAGGGTATAAATATAATTTCACCTGAAAGCTTGACGACGAAGAGGCGCTTCACTCCCGCTTCTAAATAGTACTAGATGGCCCGTGCACGTGCTGTGCACGGGCATATATCGACACCACTTTACAAAAGAGCTCCGTGACAAAGAAAGCAATACCATCAAATTGACTAATTAACATAATACGCTTCATACTGTATACATTCATTTGCAGAACAAAGTTGAAAAATTATATTCTTGAGCTTGATTCCATGTGAATGACGAAGAAAAAACAATTAGATTAATCATGTTCATGTTGGTGGTCCAACTAATACAAATGTTGATGCAGTATTGGATGGATTTTAACAGCTGCAATTGACAGCACATACTTGCACCTTGGTATTCTGGAAAGAAATTAGAAAAGAAAACTAAGCATTAGAATCTCTTCTGTTATTTCATTTCAGAAGGGCAACAAAATAAGAATCAACAAAGCTATGATCTACCAAGCAGGATTGAAACTTAATTCTAATGACAGATACAAATATAGAAAGGTACTGCCTTTTTTTTTTTTTAGAGATTTTGACCAAGTATAGATGAGTTTAAATTGAACTGTTTTGTTGAATAATTGAGCCAATCTATCCCCTAGATCCGGTCATCTAGCTGATTTACTGTTAGTCCCGCCAATATTGCTGTATTTGTAAATAATAATTCTGCAAAATATAAGTTAGCGTAATGAAATAATAATTAATTCGAGCCCACTGAATTCACAGTGTTTCCTTAAGGAATTTAATCCCCTCCTAATACCCAAGGTAATGGATTATTTCCTCCCAGGATAGAACGAATCACACACTGGTGTAGAGGTACTTCAAACCCCAGTGTTTCAGCGAACACAAAGTTCGGTAGCAAATCACACTTACAGTTGCTTTGTTTGAAGTTAAAACAATGCAGAATGAAGGAGTAGAAACTCAGAAAATCGTATGGAAATACTGAGAGGATTGAGTGCAATGTATAGCCAAATCTGTTGAGCGATTTCAGGATTTCAGTTTGTGTGTTGAGTGTTGAGTATCTTTCTTCAACATCTGCTGCATATATATATAGCAGCCAGTGTTGAAGAAGACCAAACGTCCACCCTCCATGGTAGAGCAAGCATTAACTTGTTTGTGGAGCAAGCACATTCATATTTGTGGAGCAAGCACATTCATGGTGGGAAGAGCATTAGGCAGCTGCCAAATGGTCAATACACGGATTGGAAAATATCCGTTACAAATGCGGATAATCTTACGTTAATATTTACTATTAACAAATAAATTTGGTCCAAAAAATTAATCAATCAATCGATCATTTGACCAAATCCAAATCCGAAGCCGAAGCCGTAGCCGAGCCGAGCGAGCGACGGCGGCGCGAGGCTTGCTTTCTTCTTAACTCTTTAAGAGCTACAAGAAGAGCAATTATATATATACCCACCAAAAATCTCTTCCTCTTCCAATATGGGACAATGTCTCATTGTCAAGAGAGGGAAACTTAAAATTTTACTCAAAAAATTCATTTTCCCTCCATTTCCCATTCACCCTCATTTTAAGACTATTTCATCTTAAAAATTAAAACCTCAACAATCCCCCACATGAATGGGGAATGGCTATATCACGGAAGTATGCATGAAAAAATTGTGTGATTTACAAGCAAGGATTAATCGCATCTGGATAAGTAGGTTTCCCTTTGAACTTTCCGTAGTAAACTTATGTCGGATATACTCGGTCAATCGGTAGATTTGATATCTTTGAACCGTCGATCTTTGGTGTATACCTAGACAACCATAAGTCACACAATCAACCCTTAACCGTCTTTGGTTCTCATTGTTGTATTCGTTTCAGCCATGAACACTGCCTGGTTTCATAAGTGCGTAGAGAACTGGCCTTACAAAGTTCTCCTTGAAGCGGCTAATACTTCACACTTACATAGGTGATTCCTAAACGTGTCATCCTGTAGATACACTATTTGATATACCCCGTATCAAATTTAGAAATCATTAAAAAGCCTTAGTGTTTTATCCTTGGTACTGAACATTGTCTCATCACGAGAACAGACTAAAATTTTATTTGACAATGTTGAACCGTCATTAATGACTTTGTTTGATCTCCTTGAACCTAGATCTTGGGATTTTCAGTCTTCTAGGTAGAGTTACCGCCACAATGACTTGTTCTCGGCCATAGCCCCATTCCCCTTGATGATTTCTCAACTACCTCTCTAGTTAGGCCTTTTGTAAGTGGATCCGACACATTATCACTTGACTTTACATAGTCAATCGTGATAATTCCTCTAGAGAGTAATTGTCTAACGGTTTTATGTCTTCGTCGTATATGACGAGATTTACCGTTATACATAACGCTCCCAGCCCTTCCAATTGCCGCTTGACTATCACAATGTATGCATATTGGTGCCAACGGTTTGGGCCAAAATGGAATGTCTTCCAAGAAATTCCGGAGCCATTCAGCTTCTTCACCGGCTTTATCTAAGGCTATGAATTCAGCCTCCATTGTAGAGCGGACAATACATGTTTGTTTGGACGACTTCCAAGATACCGCTCCTCCACCAATAGTGAATACATATCCACTCGTGGACTTAGAATCAGTTGAACCGGTGATCCAATTTGCATCATAGTATCCCTCAATCACCGCAGGGAAATTACTGTAGTGCAATTCAAAGTTCTTGGTATGTTCTAAATATCCCAAAACTCGTTTCATTGCCATCCAATGAGATTGGCCTGGATTGCTCGTATATCGACTCAGTTTACTTATAGCACAAGCTATATCTGGTCGTGTACAATTCATGATATACATTAAGCATCCCAACACACGAGCATAATTCAATTGTGATATGCTTTGGCCTTTGTTCTTTGCTAATGCAAGATTCACGTCAATTGGAGTCTTTGCAACTTTAAAGCCCAAGTGCTTGAATTTTTCAAGTACTGTCTTAATATAATGAGATTGTGACAATGCCAGATCTTGAGGAGTCTTATGGATCTTAATTCCCAGAATTAAATCAGCAACTCCCAAGTCTTTCATATCAAACTTGCTATTGAGCATACGCTTAGTAGCATTTATGTTGGCAATGTCATTACTCATTATCAGCATATCATCCACATATAGGCAAACAATGACTATGTGATTTGGAATATTTTTAATATACACACATTTATCACATTCATTTATCTTAAAACCATTTGACAACATTGTTTGGTCAAATTTTGCATGCCATTGTTTGGGTGCTTGTTTTAGTCCGTAAAGAGACTTAACAAGTCTACATACCTTCTTTTCTTTACCTGGAACCACAAACCCTTCAGGTTGTTCCATGTAAATTTCTTCCTCCAACTCTCCATTTAAGAAGGCCGTCTTAACATCCATTTGATGAATTTCAAGACCATACACTGCAGCTAATGCTACTAACATCCGTATGGACGTAATTCTTGTAACTGGAGAGTATGTATCAAAGTAGTCTAGACTTTCTCGTTGTCTATACCCTTTGACTACGAGCCTTGCCTTGAATTTATCAATAGTGCCATCATCTTTGATTTTTCTCTTAAAAATCCATTTAGAACCCAAAGGTTTATTTCCAGGAGGAAGATCAACCAATTCTCATGTATGGTTGTTCAATATGGATTATATTTCACTATTGACTGCCTCTTTCCAAAACAATGATTCCGAAGAAGTCATAGCTTCTTTAAATGTTTGAGGCTCATTCTCCAATAAGAAAGTCACAAAATCTGGTCCAAATGAAGTAGATGTTCTTTGACGTTTACTACGTCTTGGATCCTCCTGATTACATGTACTTTCTTTTGTTTCTTCCCGAGGTCGTTTAGATCCTTCACCAAACGACTCACATTCCTTTTTATACGGATATATATTTTCAAAAAACTCAGCATTATCTGATTCTATAACCGTATTATTATGAATGTCGGGATTTTCTGATTTATGAACCAGAAATCGATATGCTTTACTATTTGTCGCATATCCTATGAAAATACAATCAACAGTTTTCGATCCTATCTTTACCCTTTTGGGTTTAGGAACTTGCACTTTTGCCAAACACCCCCACACTTTAAAATAATTCAAGTTGGGCTTCCTTCCTTTCCATTTTTCATATGGAATGGATTGTGTTTTGCTATGGGGCACTCGATTTAATATTCGATTAGCCGTAAGAATGGCTTCCCCCATAAGTTCTGTGGCAAACCAGAACTTATCAACAACGCATTCATCATCTCCTTTAATGTGCGATTCTTTCTTTCCGCAATCCCATTAGATTAGGGCGTGTAAGGGGCTGTTGTTTGATGAATAATTCCATATTCTAAACATATTTCTTCAAAAGGAGATTCATATTCACCACCCCTATCACTTCTTATCATTTTTACTTTCTTGTTAAGTTGCGTTTCAACTTCATTTTTGTATTGCCTGAATGCGTCTATTGCTTCATCTTTACTATTCAGTAAGTAAACATAGCAATATCGAGTACCATCGTCAATAAAAGTTATGAAATACTTCTTTCCACCGCGAGATGGTATTGACTTCATGTCACAAATATCTGTGTGAATTAAGTCTAAAGGATTTGAATTCCTTTCAACTGACTTATAAGGATGTTTAACATACTTAGATTCCACACATATTTCACATTTTGATTTTTCGCATTCAAACTTGGGCAGTACTTCCAAGTTAATCATTTTCCGCAAGGTTTTATAATTGACATGACTCAAACGTACATGCCATAAATCATTTGACTCAAGTAAGTAAGAAGAAGCTGAAATATTATTATTGTTTTCCACAACCATTACATTCAGATTGAAAAGGCCCTCGGTGAGGTAACCTTTTCCTACAAATATTTCATTCTTACTAATGACAACCTTGTTGGACACAAAAACGCACTTAAAACCGTGCTTAACAAGAAGTCCAGTAGAGACTAAATTCTTTCTCATTTCGGGAACATGAAGGACATTGTTCAAAGTCATGACCTTGCCAGAAGTCATTTTCAGAAATATCTTCCCATATCCTTCAACTTTTGCTGTTGAAGCATTTCCCATATAAACTGTCTCTCCGGGTCCAGCAGGAGCATAAGTAGCAAAAGCTTCTCTAACTGCACAAACATGGCGAGTGGCTCCTGAATCAAACCACCACAGTTTAGGATTTCCCACCAAGTTACATTCAGAAAGCATGGCACACAAGTTATCAACATCATCATGCTTTACTAACATGTTTGCTTGACCCCTTTTCTTGTCTTTCTTCGGAGCACGACACTCCGTAGATTTGTGTCCGGTTTTCCCACAGTTGTAGCAATTTTCACTGAACCGCTTCTTGCTTGGGTTGTATTTCGGACCAGAAGCCTTCTTCCTCTTTTTGTTAGCTTCAACAATATTTACTCCCATTATTGTTGAATTTCCACGGCCTCTCCTTTCAGCAGCTTTATTGTCCTCTTCGATTCTCAACCGAACAATGAGATCTTCAAGGGACATTTCCTTTCGTTTGTGTTTCAAATAATTTTTGAAGTCCTTCCACAACGGAGGCAACTTCTCAATCATTGCTGCTACTTGGAATGCTTCGTTGATGACAAGACCTTCAGCAAGTAGATCATGAATAATCACTTGCAATTCCTGGACTTGGGTAATAACAGACTTGCTATCTACCATTTTGTAGTCCAAAAATTTTGCGGCAACGAATTTCTTCATCCCGGCATCTTCAGTTTTATATTTCTTTTCAAGCGCATTCCACAATTCTTTTGACGTCTCCATGCTACTGTATACATTATACAGATTATCATCTAGTCCGCTAAGAATATAATTCTTGCATAAAAAATCAGAATGCTTCCACGCTTCAATCACGAGAAAGCGTTCATTCTCTGGAGTTTTATCTGGCAGATCAGGAACATCTTCCTTGATGAACTTCTGTAGACATAACGTAGTTAAGTAGAAGAACATCTTCTGCTGCCAGCGCTTGAAATCAATCCCGGAAAATTTTTCGGGTTTTTCTGCCGGTGCCAACGCCGGTGTTCGGCTTGTCGATGCGTTGGCAGTCACCATCGGAACAGCTTGGTTTTCGCTTTCAGTCGTCATTTTTTCTGTAAAAGAATGACACAAACAAACGTTTAATAAACGTTTTCAAACTGGAGTAAAAATCACATAGATTTTAATCTTCCAACAAAACGCCACGAAGGCTTTACTCTCCAAAACGGGAGTACACAAAACCACAAAGGTTTTAGTTTGCAGAATAATAAGAATAACACAAATACAGAAATAAATATTAAATTCCTTAAGATTGTTAGTCCCGCCAATATTGTTGTATTTGTAAATAATAATTCTGTAAAATATAAGTTAGCGTAATGAAACAATAATTAATTCGAGCCCACTGAATTCACAGTGTTTCCTTAAGGAATTTAATCCCCTCCTAGTACCCAAGGTAATGGATTATTTCCTCCCAGGATAGAACGAATCACACACTGGTGTAGAGGTACTTCAAACCCCAGTGTTTCAGCGAACACAAAGTTCGGTAGCAAATCACACTTACAGTTACTTTGTTTGAAGTTAAAACAATGCAGAACGAAGGAGTAGAAACTCAGAAAATCGTATGGAAATGCTGAGAGGATTGAGTGCAATGTATAGCCAAATCTGTTGAGCGATTTCAGGATTTCAGTTTGTGTGTTGAGTGTTGAGTGTCTTTCTTCAACATCTGCTGCACATATATATAGCAGCCAGTGTTGAAGAAGACCAAACGTCCACCCTCCATGGTGGAGCAAGCATTAGCTTGTTTGTGGAGCAAGCACATTCATGTTTGTGGAGCAAGCACATTCATGGTGGGAAGAGCATTAGGCGGCTGCCAAATGGTCAATACACGTAATATTTACCAAATGCGGATAATCCTCATTTTAAGACTATTTCATCTTAAAAATTAAAACCTCAACACATACAACTGTGAACATGAGGGAAAAGGGTACATCGTATTTTCTTGCTATCAAGAAAACAAAGACTAATGGAAACCAACAATAATATTCTTTACCAAAATGGAGAAATAGAAAAAGCAAGGAGAAAGACAATGACTTAGACAACCTACTGTAAAATTCATGTACTCCTTTAATCATCTCTATTTTCAGGAACTTCTTATCATTTTTCTGCAACACTGCGCTCGATAAAACTTATGTCATGTATACATAGAGAAGAAGTTTATTATGTCAACATCTGCTCCTTTTACGTACCCTAGCAGATTATTTTCCCAAATATTGCTGGCCTGTCCATAATTCTTTTTGATTCTCTAGTGATGCGAAAATCAACAATAGAACCATGAAAAGTAAAATTAAGGGCCATTATGATAGGCAACCACTTACAGCTAAAGTAGCTAATTACAACGTCATGCGTACCTATGTTAACACATGTGGAATTTTTCCAAAAAAAGAAATTAAAGGTAAGAATAAAGGTTTCTCAACCAAATAACCTATCTTATGCTCATTGATCAAAGATAGACAAAGATGTGATAAAAGAATTCTTACTGCGCCAGGCCCATGTCATATGTATTAGCATTAGGACCAATAGTGCACCTTTTCCTAAGGCTCCCTGTCAAACACAGGAAGTGAAGTAGATTTGGCATAACCCTTTATCTCTTGGCCAGGAAAGCTCCTCATTTTCGGAGGTTGCATTACTTCATAATAAGCCAGTTTCTCAAAGCACATTAAATTAAGACCCAACAATTCCTATTTTGCTACTGAGCATCACAATTCGCAATATTAAAATCGCGCAGGATCCACCAGCTCTCACAGTTCGAGACATTGTCATTCTTCTTGAATTTGTGATTTAGGATAAGTATCTCAAGTTGTGCTTGCACTGAAATTGTTGGCATCCCTATGAATCATCTATCCTAAACACCAGAAAGCAATCTTAGTATGAAATCATTTGTCCTAAATACCAGAAAGTGCTCTTACATAAAAATATAGTAAACTTTCATTATTATATTTATCTCATCATGCTTCAATAGCACATAGAGGAAGGGTAGAGAGCCCGAGTATTCTGGAATGCTATATCTAATCCATTTGGACCCCTGTATCAATTCTGTAAATCTAGGCTAGCCTATTTCTCTTTTTAGATCTTAATGGCATAATTACTTTTGAAAAGGAAATAAACAGTGAGAATATCCTACACTTCCACTTGCAAGATCTTATGCACTCAACCAAGGCACAGTCGTAGATGTATCCTATACTTCAACTTGCAGAAAATATAATCAGACCAAAAAAGGAATTTGATACTTTCACAGAGAACAAGCATTCAGCATGCGGAAATAGTGTAAATCTTATGTCGGGCATTCTTCCTACTTTTTCAAGAGTCTATGTTTGATTTATGCTCAAAGCAATATAAACACATACTCTAAACTACGAGAGTCAGAGATAAATGTAATTAGCATTTTCCATTCCTACTATATGACTCCTATCTGCATTAGAAGAGATATTCACTTTGTTGAAAATAAAAGCAGAATATTTCAAATGCTAGGTCAATCAGATAAATAAATTGATAAAGTCTATTAAAATGAATGACAATATAAGCTTACCTTATAAAATACAGCTCCAAACACCTGGGCTCTAAGAAACTAAAATTGAACCTGCAAAAGCCTTCAGCTACAAAAATAGAGATTTGTAATCTGCCAAAGTATCATGAGCAAAGATAGAAGTAGCTCTAATTTACCTCAACGCGGGGAAGCAGCAGCTACTGCTAAAGTGCAACAGGAACAAACTAATTTGAAACCTCACTGGTTAGGAAATGTCAATTTTTTGGGTTAATCCTAGTTCTGTCATCCAACTCTGTACGCAAGCACGTAAGTACAAAAGTTCAACTAAAAATTTTCCATTAAAACTTTGAAGGTGACATAGTAATTATCTACCTTAGTAACTCAAATTTATAAAGATTTATTATTTTCAATGCCAATCCATGTACGATTAAGAAAGCAGTACCTCTCAATACCTGTTCTCCTCAGTTTGATGATGGAGATATATGAGTTGACTTCTACATTTTTAAATGAGCATGATAGACACGTATAAGCATAGTCAATGATCAAATGTGATATTAATGGTCATTCTATCAAGTAGAGATGCTTAAATGGAAAACACAAGAGTTTATATACCGGCTTTAACATTCGGTGCAAGTTTAGGGGACACTTAGACCATTTTGTCTAAAATTATAAACAAAAAGTTTTAATGCATTTATTTATAATGATAATTAAAAATGAGGATAAATATTTTTGTTGAAAATATTTACCCACTGTTGATTAAAAAAGAGAATAATAATTTCTGAAATATGAATTCTTTGAAACTCTTAGGTGGGAAAAAATGCAAATTGTAATAAGTAATAAAGGTGTATGCAATGTGAAAGTGTAAAAAGACAGGCAAAATAGTAGTCCTATTTTTCAAATTTACTTGGAGGAGGATTGATATCGAATTGAGAAGCGACTGATACATATATTTATACATGTATAAACTAAATAGCATTTGTATTATCGACTGATCTAATTCCAATTCACTTGGAAGATTGATGAGAGTAATCAATAGATTTACTGGTTGTAAAAGAGAATTTCAATTCTAAATATATAATTAATTGAGGAAGTTCCAAATTCAACAGTAAACCGAAGAAAAATTCCATTGTGTTCATCATATAAGTATAGTGAGAGGTCGTTGATGACAGCGGTGGAAATATTTATAATTCCGACAAGGACAATCATAGATATTATTATTGTAAAAATGTTAAGTTGGGGCAGGCAGAAAAGTAGTCCTTTTTTTTTTTTTCTGTTCTGCTTCACAAAAGACCAACAACTGACAGATAGAAAAATTACAACATACCTAGTGTAATCCCACAAGTGGGATCCGAGGAGGGTAGTGTGTACGCAGACCTTAACCCTACCTTGTGACGGTAGAGAGGCTGTTTCCAACAGACCCTCGGACAGGTAACAAAATTATAACTGTAAAAGGAAGCAACAAACTCTATTCAAACTATTATCAGGTAAGAAGAGGGAGAAGACATACAAACATAATGAGGACAACTATTGGTAACAGCTCATAGCACATCTAATAATAGCAAATGGAGACATTCTAGTTTGAATGTCGCTAATTTTTATAAGTGAGATACTGTAGAAACCGGAATTCATATTAAATAAGAGTCAAACTACTGGTTGTTCAATTATTACCAAGGGGTGAAGAATGTGCATACACAGGAGAGGTATTTTTCCCTTAATTCTTGAAATCATGTCCTTAAAAGCAAATAATAATGCTAACAGAAATTAGCTCCTACATTATATCCCTCTTTTCCTTCTTATAACACAGCAGTTCTTCCTCTTGATAATGATGAATGGTTGATACTGTCACACCTCCTTTTTCCCGAGGGGTAGGGGTAGGGGTAGGGGTAGGGGAGTTTTTCCAATTTAAGTGACATTATTCGAAATAGGATTATTTATTTAATTCAGAGTCGCCACTTGGGATAATTATTATGGTGTCCCAAGTCACCAGTTTATTTTAGAATCCCAAATCGAGGAAATTGACTCTATTTATGGTCCGCGAACACAGAAGACCGGGTAAGGAATTCTGTTAACCCGGGAGAAGGTGTGAGGCACTCCCGGATTCTGTGGTTTTAGCACGGTCGCTCAACTATTAATAATTGACCTAATTTTCTAGTTTATTACATGTTTTAGAACCCTTTATGTGTTAATGCTTTTATACCACTTTTAATTATTTTAAACGATTATGAAATTTATTTAAACAAGTCGCGATGTCGCACACTCGCTTGTTTTTGTACATATTGCGAACCGCGGCACGTGAAACGCACCCGCGATCTACAACATGTTGATTTTTATTATTTGAAGTTGGGATCAAGTCGCGTGAAATGCGCATTTGAGTTTAGAATTATGTATCATGACTATGCCACGGGAACCGTACCCATAGTCACGATGATTTATTATTAATCGCGCCTAAAGCAAGCTACGAGGTTCGGATATTATTTATTCTCCTAAAATTTGAGATTAGTGAGGCCATGAATTATGAAATCAATTATGGAAAAGGATAAGCTTTTTCTCTTAATTATTCTGGCCCAAATAACTTAAAATTGATCATAGCACAATTGACTTTTTAAAGTCAATTAATGAGTATGCCCAGTTACTAGTTCATCAAGGTACTCCACTATCCATTAGTCAATTGCAGTAGTACATGTTTCATTAAGCAAAGCTCAACCACTGGGCCCAATTATCTTTTTTTTTAAAATCCAAACCTCATTTTTCAATTTCAACTAGCAGACATGGATTTTATCCCCAAAGTTCAAACATTCACTACGTACCCAAAAACCATGTTTTCATCAATCTTCATGTTAATCAAACAAAAAAGTAACAAAATTTAACAAAGCTAATGAGACCTAACAATTAATACAGAAAAAAAACATTTCAATCTTCATAAAGCTAAATAAGATCAAATTATATATTCAAGCATAATATCTTAACAAAACAATGATGGGAGAAATGGACCTTTACAAGACTGTTTTGAAGCTCGGATAATGGACAAGGATGCAAATGGAGCCTCGACCAAAATCGACAAACGGAGCTCGAACTCGACGACTCAACTTTGGAGCTGTTGTTTTCTGTACAAAAGGGGACTGTTTTGCTCGGTTTTCGGCTCGTTTTTGTCGTGCTTTTCAGCTTGGTTTCCAGTTGGTTTCGGGGTTAGAGTTTGGTGATTTATTGCTGTATTTTTTCGAAAGAAAGCCGAAGAAAGAATGACACGAATAGAAATTCTCTTAACGTAGAATAAGCAAAAACATTTCTCTCAATTCCCTCCTCCCTATTTTTTTCTCCTTCTCTTTTTTCTCTTCTATTTATAGAAAAACTTTCGAAAATTTTTCAGTTTTGTTTTTTTATTTTTTTATTTTATTTTTTTTAATTAAAAAGAATTCCCACTTCTCATTTTTGTTAAAAAAAATAAAAAATAATTCCCCACTTTCCTTTCCTTTTATTTTTTAATTTCTTGCTTTTTTTACTTTTATTATATTTAAATTCCCACTTTTATACTTTTCTTTTTTTATTTTCCACTTATTTTACTTTTCTTTTCTTTTTTTAATTTCCACTTAATTTTACTTCTTTTTTTTTTTTTTCAGCTACCCTTACTTTTATTTTTTAATTCCAACTTTCTTTTACTTTTCATTTTTAAAATTTTCACATTCTTTTACTTTTATTTTTATTAATTTTCCACTTTCTTTTACTTTTTTTATTAAACAATTTCCACCTACTTTTACTTTTACTTTTTACTTTTATATTTCTACTTTTCCTATTTTTTTAATTCCCATCCGAAATTTGTTTAAAAAAAAAAAATAATTAATTTTTATTTATTTTCGGTTTTTTAATTCATTTTATTTAAAAATAAAGATAAAAATAAAAATAAAAATAATACTAATAGTAATAATTGACATTTTAAATTATTATTAATTTTTACCCTATATATATATATATATATATATATATATATATATATATATAAGGTAATAAAAATTCAAATATAGTCAAAAATTAGGTGCTCACAGATATCGAATATGGTTCATCTTTAGACGTTTGCTGTCATATGCATTTAAGCACTTATGGTCCACGAGGTTCGTGAAAGAAATCTTGAGTACTATGGTCCATATATAATTTTAGTATATTTCATAAGTCAATTGCAATCTTTCAAAATTTATTTCCGAAAAAATTGTAATTCATCTTTACAACTTTTAATTTAAAAAAAGGAATGCAAAGGAGAAAAATTTACATGTGAAGGCCTTGTGTCCATCAAAAAATTGACCAGCTCACTTGAAAATTCAAATTTCAATCACAACAAGATTTGCTCACTAACTATGCTAAGACCTCTATCAAAAAGGCTTCAAACCAGATGCATCAAATTTGAATCTACTGGGCATCACCTTAATGTAAATGCATGAAAGAAAGATGGAAGGAAAGGAATCGTGATACCATGGCAAATTGCTCAAGAAAACCTAGGAGAAACAGCACACATTCATGTGCATTTGTAACCCAGCAATTGAAACCAGCACCATGTTTGCTTTCGTACACTATGCTAAATCGGACAGAAGGAATAGGTCTTTTGATTGTCAGAGAAATATATTCTTGCCCTCTTATCTAGTCAATGTAAGACTTTCATACGCAAGATCTAAGTAACTATAAAAATCTCAGTTTTATAATACACATTCACCCATATTCGTTTCTCCCATATCCGCACATGTCTAATATTGTTATTAAAGATGTGAAGATACCACCAGTATATTAGAGCTCTATTGAATACCACTCATCTTTAAGGATGGAATCACCTGCACACTATATAAGGTAAGGGGCCCAAAATGTACCCGGGTAAAGAATCCTAAATAGCCGATGCACTAAGGATCAAATACATATCACGAATGATGAGAAAACCCAACTAAATCTTTGGCATGCATGTAGAAATCCAACAAATAAAACGTCTGAAGAAAAAACATATGTCAACCAAAAGAACAGGAAACTAACGTATACCCATCAAATTGTGACTACCAACAAACAAAGGAAAATTACAGAAAAAAACTCACCAAAATGAATAGACTTCTACACGACTGTTTTCTTCTCCTTTCATCTCCGACAGATTAGATAATTGTTGAGCATGTCTGGAAGAACAGAAGAAAAGAAAAATGCAGGTGTTAATTAAAGATTATATCCGAACAAACATACATGATTGAAGCACTAAAACTAAAAATTTCACCAGAAAAGCAGAGAAATCGAAAAGGAAAACAAAAAGCAGATAACAAGCAAACAAATAATAATTAAATTAAACAGAAAAAACGTAGAAATACTAAGCAGAGAAACCTGCAGATTTAAAATAAACGCTGAGAAGAAATGATAGCAGTGAATAATAACTCACCATAACAGATTCCGGAAGCAGGAGACGGAGAGAATGAAAGGGTATTTGATTTTTAGTGTTTTTGCTATGTCTTCCTTTAACACGTGGAACCTTGGGAAGAAAAGGAAAAGGCATGATTTGTGTTGCCTTAGGTCTTAAAGTGGAAAAAATGGGATTCGTGGGTTACATCTGAAAATGAAAGGATGTGTGTATTTACGATGTTACCCTTCGTAGTACTACAAACCTTCACTTATTATATAGTTATCGTAGTACTACAAACCCGTTATGAAAATAATTGTTGTGGATGTCTATTTATTACCCCACTATAAATAATCTTCTTGAAAAAGATTATCCATTTAATATTCTGTTGAAATTTATCTACAAGCAGCTGATACATGCAGGTTGCAAGTAGCTCAATGAAATGATTTGCAGCAGCTTTTTATTAAACAGGCAGGTTGCAAGTAGATCATGCAGATAGCTTACAAGCAGCTAAAGAAAAGCCTTGCAGCTGCTTCCTGAAAAGCCTCGCAGCTGCTTCCTTTCTTCTATAAATAGAGAAGTTTTCAGTTCATTATGTACAACAGTTTAAAGTTGAATAAAAATATCAATCTCCCTCTATACTTGTCTTCAGTTTCTTTACTTTACTGCCTTTATTTTATAACACGTTATCAGCACGAATTTTACCATTTTGAACACTTATATTTAATTTATATTCGAGAATCCTAATTCGGCAAAAAGCAAGGAATTGGGAAGACCCATAAACCCCCCAAATGATACGAAAAGGTTGATTGTGCAATCTTAGGGATATATATAGGAAAGCTCTTTTTCTTTTAGTTCTATGTACAGAGGGATCCAGAGCAGAGGTTTATAAGGGTTCAAGAACGATTTGCTCAGATGCTTCGGCCCAGGGTCAGAGCTACTCTGGAGTATTTGTATCTTTCCATCGCCGTCACTCTTTTCTCTATTCTCGTCGTTATGCACGCCAATTATGTTCAACAGCCTGGCTGCTCAAGTGAGCTGTCTAGAGTGAACATCTCAGAGGCACAGCTTATTCAAAACAAATGTTCATCTCCAATGTAACGCCTCCAATGTAATGTGACGCTCTTAACTCCGTGGTCAAATCTTGTTTATTCCAAGTATCATAAAGCAGATTATATCCTTGAGGCGGTGAATTTTTTTTATATGGAGTAGTGATATAGATATCACTTAGAGTAGTGATGTAGATATCACTTACATATGAAGTGGTCAAATTTGCGTAGATTATTTGAGCCATTTGCTTATATTTTAAATATCTTTATCATCGCTTAATTTGTTATATGTTACGCATGCAGTACCTATTTTGATATTTATTTTCATCCTAATTATCTTAATAAAGGATTATAAAGTGGATAACATTGTTAGATCCACTTAAACTCTAGCAGAGTTTGCAAGAAATATACAACCGCCAGAAATGGTTATGTTTCGTATATCTCATTGTAACTAAATTTTGTTAACCACCAGAAGTGGTATATGCCTATGACCACCAGAAGTGATAATTTTGGCTTTCTATGATTACAATTAAAGATAAGCTAGAGAAATATTCTCTATATTACATGCATGCCTCGATTTGCTCCTGAACTAGTAAATATTTTAAAAGAGGTTGAAGCATCATAATTGATGTGATTAATGCGCGTTCAGATAATTATATTCGATTTCCTGAAGGATGAGAATTTCTGATAAATATTAATCCATTCCCTGAAGTGAATGTGACAATATTTATAAAGTCGTAAATATGAACGTGCTCTTGATATAAATATATTGCAATTCACCTCCAGAAGAGGTAATATGATTGAGAGAATATATACTCAATTTTTCGTATTTTAATTTGCTCCTGAAGAAGTAACACAATTGAAATTTTCTCCCGAAGCAGGAAAATATTATGAAATTGTGTTTTTTTGTGCGTAAATAAAATAATGAGCTATTCAAAGTTATTTTTGAAGCACATTTTCATTCCCTGTAGTGAATGAAGAAATACCATAACTCACCTCCGGAAGAGTTAGAATAACAGATGATATAAATATTATTTTTGTGGCATAAAGATCATTGTCGCACGTACCTGTTATACGTAAAACATCTTGGATAATTTTATTAAGTATCATTCTAAGGCAAAATCATTCTTGTAGAATACTTTCTACTACAATCACATTGATATATTATGATTAGTTGTTATTAACTACCCCGAAGAAAATAACAACTCATGTATATTTCCCTGAAGGATGTAATGACTATGTGGTTGTCGCTTTGATATAAAATATTCATATGTTAATGGCGTTTCTCCTGAAGGAGACACAAAGTTGGTGGTAAAAAATATTGAAATTCTTGATTTCTTACATTTATAAATTTAGAATTGTCTTTATATTGTTTATTTGATTATGATTTTCTCTCATGATACCGGAAGTGTCTGAGCAATATTTGATAGTACAAAATGTATCAACAACTCCTGAAGAGCTAGATATTTGTCTAGAAGACACATGACACCAGTAGTGTCCGATAAATATTAGATTGTGGATAATAAACGAAGGCTCTCGAAGAGCTTATATACAAATATGTCATTCTTATTATATGATTATGGTCAAAACATATGATGTAGTAAACCCGAAGTTTACTGATACAAATGGCTATCATATTGAGACTACAAATGATTAAAAGATTGAAAATCTTCACGTTTCCACAATCATATGGGGTAAATATGTATGTGAGAAGTTACCCGTCTTATTCTTTAAATTTGTACTACATCATGTATCACAGTATACCAGAAGTTTACTAATGCAAAAGCAGCCACAGTAAATCAAAAATTTACTGATACAAAAGTAGCCACAGTAAATTAGAAGTTTACTGATGCAAAAGTTTATGCCATAGTAAACCAGAAGTTTACTTAGAGATAGCACATGCCATGATAAACTTTAAGTTTTCATTTGCCATTTTTAAATGAGCTATTTGAGAATTCAGATAAGCATATACTGAAGAACTAGAAGATTCTTAAAGAATTCTCTTGTATTGCTTGTTCTCATAATAATTTGATTATACCAACTAAAGTTGGGACTACAATCCCCGAATTCTGAAATATATAAAAGGTGAATATGAGCTCATTCACCTATCATGTGAACCACTTATATATGCATATATAAGATGGTTACATGTATGTTTATATTGTCAACCTGCAGTTTGACATTTGAAATTGTTTTTCTCAATTAAGAGCATAATTTTCAGATTATGAAATCAAAATAATTCATTTTGATGATGCTGGTTTATATCCAAGCTAGTTTAGCATTGAATACCTCTTATTAATGGCTAAACTATTGCTTATGAGAACAAAGCCTCATGTGTTGGTCTAAGATTTTCTAAATTGCATACAACAGCACTTGTATGCATCAGACTAACAAAATATGATAAGTCATCCCCTCACAATTGGTTTAGGATCAGAAACCAAATATTTTTACTATCTAATAACTTTTGATGTGTGGTATATGATTAATTTCTCTACCACAATGCACAATGATATATTTTTCAAAGAAGATTTGGGATATATGTTAGTTTTTCTAACATTTGGGTGATGGAATAAAACAGTTGAAAAATATACTATATGAATCGAATTATCATTAATATGATCCTCGCTTAGAAGATAATTCAAGTCAAATGCCAGAAGCATTTGCTGATCCAAAATTAAATATCATATTTCAGCTGCAAATGCTCCTATTAAAATTAAGTTAATGAAGGATAGAGTTTACTGTACGCATGAAGCGTAGTAGACCAATCGGTTCCAAAGGTAACAATTCTTGAAAAGAATAGGAGCAAATGATCAAAATGATCATAATAAGGAGGAAATAAGCTCCGGAAGAGCCCACGACATAATATTTCATGAAACTCCGGAAGAAGTTCAGGTACCTGAAAATAAAGAAAGTGATGAGATCTCAACAAGTTATGTCGCTTGCGAACCGATATGAAATGATCGTCGACGATATATTTGATACAATATAGTGCACAATATTGTAAAAGATTGTGAGGATCGGACCTGTAGTCCAGACACCTGAAGATGTCATGCCATCTAAATGCAAGGCATAACCTATATGACTCATTTGATTAAGTCTATATGAAGATCCCTGAAGGATTTAAAATGCCTGAAGCATATAGTTCAAAGCATCGTGAAATGCATTCAATCAGAGTACAAAGATCTTTGTACGGTTTAAATCAATCTGGGCGCATGTGATATAATCGCCTCACTGAATTGATGAATGAAGGTTATGTAAATGAAGGCATTTGTCCATGCATTTTTACAAAGAAAACAACATCATAGTTTATTATACTTGTTGTTTATGTTAATGGCATAAATATCATAGGAACTTCAGAAGAGCTCCATAGGGAAAAACTTTGTCTTAGTCTGCAAATTGAATATTTAGCAGACGAGATCTTTATCCATGAATATGTCTATACAGAAAAGGTCTTAAAATGCTTTTACATGGACAAAGCGCACCCATTAAGTACACCAATTGGGTGTTCGATCACTCGAAGTGAATAAGGATCCGTTCTGACCTCCAGAAGAGGATGATGAACTCCTTGGTCCTGAAATACTCTATCTCAGCACAATTGATGCACTTATGTATCTTGTTAATGCTACAAGGCCTGACATTGTATTTTCTGTTAATTTACTAGCAAGATATAGCTCTTCTCCTACACGGAGACATTGGAATGGGATTAAGCATATATTGCGATATTTAAAGGGAACTCTTGATATGAGTTTGTTTTATGCTAACAAAGGTAGTGTAGATCTTGTTGGTTATGTAGATGCAAGTTATTTATCTGATCCCCATAAAGTTCGATATCAAATCGGGTATGTGTTTATATGTGGAGGTATTGTCATATCATAGCGCTTCACAAAGCAATCTATTACTGCTACTTCTTCAAATCATGTTGAGATAATAGTTATTCATGAAGTAAGTAGGGAATGCATATGGTTGAGATCAACGATTCGTTTTATTCGAAAAAAATATGGGTTGGAATGTGATAAAAGACCCACAATTTTATACGAAGACAATGCTACATGCATAGCCCAATTGAAGGGAGGATTTATAAAAGGAGATAGAACGAAGCACATTTCACCAAAATTATTCTATACACACAATCTTCAGAAAAATGGTGACATTGATGTGCAATAAATCCGTTCAAGTGACAATCCGGCAGATTTATTCACTAAATCTTTACCAACATCAACTTTTGAGAAGATGGTATACAAGATTGGAATGCGGAGACTCAAATATTTGAAACAAAGTTTTCATCAGGAGAAGTAAAATACGTGATGTACTCTTTTTTCCTTACTAAGGTTTTTTCCTACAGGGTTTTTCTTATAAGGTTTTTAATGAGGCAGCTAGAAATGCGTATTACTAAATATGTGTACTCTTTTTCCTTCACTAGAATTTTTCTCACTGGATTTTTCCTAGTAAGGTTTTAACGAGGCACAATACCTTTTAATGAACATCCAAGGGGGAGTGTTATGAAAATAATTATTGTGGATGTCCATTTATTACCCCACTATAGATAATCTTCCTGAAGAAGATTATCCATTTAGTACTCTGTTGAAGTTTATCTACAAGCAGCTGATACATGCAGGTTGCAAGTAGCTCAATGAAATGATTTGCAGCAGTTTCTTATTAAACATGCAGGTTGCAAGTAGCTCATGCAGACAGCTTACAAGCAGCTAAAGAAAAGCCTTGCAGCTGCTTCCTGAAAAGCCTCGCAGCTGCTTCCTTTCTTCTATAAATAGAGAAGTTTTCAGTTCATTATGTACAACAGTTTGAAGTTGAATAAAAATATCAATCTCCCTCTATACTTGTCTTCAGTTTCTTTACTTTACTGTCTTTATTTTATAACAAAATCTTCACTTATTGTGTAGTTAAAATAAAAATAAATATATATATATAGAATGAGATAAAATGGTAGCCACGTTTACATAAATGGTTGCCTTAGCTTTTTTGTATTTTTTATTTTATTTTTAATTCAAAATTGCCTTATCTTTTTAATTGTTTATAACAAAATGAATCTAAACCATAATATAGGTGGGTGGACACATGGCATAAATCGGTGAGTAATTTTTAGAAATCACTATTGTTTAGTGGTTATTAACTTACTATAGTTATCATATATATAATTACTTCCTATACCTATTATTCAGTTGTTACAGTAGTGTATTCATATGTATTCGCGCTGCTGTATTCATAAATACAGTTGAATACAGTAGCAAAAAGCACCTAAAATCAGGGCAGTCCAGTTGTACGCGCATGTATTCACATGTATTCATGAATATAACAGTAAAAAAAATGCCTAAAAATATGGCAGTCCAGCTGTACGCGCATGTATTCACATGTATTTGTGCTACTGTATTCATGAATACATCAGTAAAAAATACCTAAAATCAGGGCAATCCAGTTGTACGTGCATGCATTCACATGTATTCGCACGCATGTATTCATGAATACATCAGCAAAAAATGCCTAAAATCAGGACAGTTCAGTTATACGCGTATGTATTCACATATATTCGCGCTGCTGTATTCATGAATACAGTTGTATTCACATGTATTCGCGCTATGTATTCATGAATACAGTAACGGAAATCCCTTAAAAATAGGTATGTCAAGTTGTCTAAGAGAGAGGAAAAACGTAAATAGGCGTATTTCATGCCGCAATGGTAGTATATACCATAAAATACTTATTTTGCTATAAATATAAAAGGTAGCTATAGAAAATAATATTTTAAAATAATTTTAGTTTATAATAAATAGGGTATATACCTTTGCTAAATCGATCTATGTATGGAACAATACTGGACCAATTTTCACTGGAGGGGATCTCATTCCCACACACATATATCGTATTTGGATTTTTTACACGCTTGATCCTTTTTTAACTATTGTTTAAAAAAAATAGTATCATTTATTGTTTATTCCATAAAGAGCATTTTTCCCCCATTATTAGCATATTATAAAAATTAAGCTCAGCATTTAATAAGTTAATTGACTCACTAATCACAAGAAGTAATTTTTTTGTCCATCTCCATTCTCCCTTTCCAACATTCATCTTCTTCGCTCCATTTTTGAAAATCTGATGTATATGTGAATGCCACCTAAATTCAAGATGTATTGATTTATACATCTTTTATACTTTGTATATCAAGTATCACTTTAATTCAAAATGTATTTTTATGTATATAATTGTTGTATATTTATTTGTGAAGTGCCATCTTATTTTAAGATGTATTTTTAATATATATTTTAAATATATTTTATATGTCAAGTGCCATTTTAATTCAGGATGTATTTTTTATGTATATTTTTTTGTATATTTATATGCCATCTTAATTAAATTTAAGATATATTTTTATGTATATTTCACATATCTAAGTGTCATCTTAATTGAAGATGTATTTTTTATGTATATTTTTTATATGTTTTAATTCAATGTATATTTTTTATATATACGTTTTGTATATGTTAACATATATTATTATCGAAGTAAGATCTTTATGTTAAGAAAGGAAGAAAGAAGCAAGAGAAAAATTTAAGAAAGATAATTTTTAAAAAAACGAATGGAACAAATTTAGAAAATATATTGGTTTCGGCAGAAAACAAAATTAACAAGATGAAGAAAAAGATGGAAAGCTAATATATAAAGAGGGAAAAAAAAATATGATTTTTGTACAAAGAATTATTGATTTTTCATTCAAATTGCTTATGTTTAGGGATTAATAATTAATATTTCTATTTTAATGAAACTGTGTGCTACAAATATAAATATTTTCATGTCACAAATATAATATTGGGTTTTCTGCTGAGAATTTGTTATATTTCTTTTAAACAGTGACAGTTATGTAAAGTTCCCGATGTATTTAATATAAACTAAATTTGAACCCATAATTTGAAATGTACAAGGAGTTTAATACTAAAAACTTTGAACCCATCAAATTCAAATTTTGGATTCGTCTCTCGTCCTAATGTAACTCTTATGTCAATGTGTTTAAACCACACAAAAATTAATGATTATATCTTTGGCATAAACATGTTTGCTTATTTTCTTTCAAGCAAAAAAATAAAATAATAAAGAATAAAATGTCAATAGCAAATAACCATTTTTATTTTATCATGTCGTGTTGGTTCTTCCCCCCCCCCCCCACCCCCCCCCTTCCGCCATTTATTTTATCCATTTCCTCACCACTAAACTCTCCTAAAATAGAAAGAAAAAGAAAAAAGTATTGACTACGTGGGTAGAATTTAGTTAGAGCCTAGATGTGTGTTGACATGTACTCACTTGGTTTGTCATACTAAAAGGAACTTTTCACGTGACCTTTTACTAAGGAGTAATAGATTTGTTCCACTCATTGGTTTTCTAAAACTCGTTCAAACTTCAATGATGACCTGTGTTCTACAACTTTCCATTTCTTTGACCGAATCACCCCATAGTTTTCATACATCCAGGTCAGCTGATAGCTTATTCGACAAGGCTAATATGGTCTTTTCAAATACGGTAAGACTTTAACGAGGAACAACCGAATTACATACGAGAGAGCTGTTAAGGCAGTAGGCCAGCATATCTAGCCGTTACACCTCTCAACCAATTGAAAAAGGGAAAAAACACAATTGTTCTACTTTTTAAAAATGACATGACCGTTGGTTCTCTTCCTCTCTTCATCAAAATCACATAAATCTCTGACACTTAGCTCTGTTCAGCGCTGGTTTTTCCTCCTTCATTTCTCTTCAAGAAAAAACAGAGGCATCAATGGCTGGAGATCTTGTTTTTACCCCTGAAGAAATGGTGATTGACAAGGGACTAGGATACCCAAAGGCCTATGCCAAGATCTGTAAAGACAGAAGCTTTGGCCCCTTCAGCCGCGGCCCTCCTTTCGCTTTCACTCCCTATTCTCTACCACATCATGAGGTAACATAAAGAATCAATTCAATTCTCTTTATTTCAAGATTAATCAGTCATTTTTCAGAAGGAGGAACTTGGTGCTCCGAATTATATCTAATTCACCAAATCTGATTAAATTACTGTATGGAGAACTTAATATGGCTTTTTCTGTCTCACCATAAAGAGTGGATTAATCTGTTCCCTCGGGAAAAAAAAATTCCCCCAATTTTATGTTGAATTTTCGTTGTATTTATGGTGCATATGATTTCTAGCTTCTAATTGCAAGTTAAATTCGCCTTCTTCATCCATTATAAAGCTTAAATGGACCTTAATTGGTAGTATAGTTATATCCCTAAGTGGATATCACGGATGGATTTAGGATTTAAACTCGATGGTTTTAACCTTTATCTTCTCACAATTACACTCAATGAACATTTACAATTACGGTTCGAATTTTAATATTTGTTGATATTTTAGTGACTTTTGTACATGGATATCTATGTTTTGTGCAAATATAGTTCAGTTGAACTCGGTGGATTATACATTGCATCCGCCTCATAGTTGAGTTAAACCTTGTGAATGTTATTCAATTTCTAACTCCAATTAAATCAGTGATTTTCAAGTAGCCAGTGTTCTAAAAACCACTTATCTGATATTGGAAAACAAGTGTCCCAGATTATAGTTTCCTTTAAAACAGTGAGGGGTCACTTGGTAGGGTGTATAAGAATAATGCTGAATAAGGTGTATTAGTAATGCCGGGATTAGTAATGTATGAGTTAGTAATGCAAGCATTAGTTATGCGGAGATTATTTTTTATCCACTGTTTGGTGTGGTGCAATAAAAATTAAAATGCCCTGCATAGCTTTTAAGAAAATTAGTTTTTAAAAATTTCCTTGTATTCTTTAGCTTTATAAGGGACTTTAAGGACAATTTTGTCTTTAACCGTGCTAATGCATGCATTAGTTATACCTTGGTTTGTTATGTATTAGTTATACAAAGGATAATACCAAATAAGTTGTATAACTAATACTTGCATTAATAATACGTAGGTTGAAAAAGTATACCAAACAAGGGATTAGTATTACCAAAAGCTAATGCATGCATTATTTTCTCTAATGCATCCTACCATATTTGTACTTAATTTTCTGGAGGAATTATGTGCTGCCTCAAATTTTGATCATTGTTATATTGATTGATAATAGGTTTTGAGAGCCAAAGAATTGGATGACATGTTCCCTATCATTGATCCAAATGCACAACCCAGTACAAAACCGAAGATTTTCCTGTCTCTTTTGTGGAAGCAACTCAACCATCTCGGGTAAAACTGGATTGTTCATGCAATTCAACTTATCCAATATGAATAATTAGGACATGCTTAATAAGAGGTTTCTCATTCTTGATTATAATTTTTGAACTCCAGGAATGCAGGGTTTGATCCTGAAGTATTTCGAGTAGACTCATATGGCAATGTTCTGTATTATCATGCTGATTCAGCTTCACCTCTGGCTTGGAAAATTGATCATTGGTTTCCTTGCTCCAGTAATTACTCATCATCTTTCTGCATCCTTCTGTTTTTCCGCGCAAAGTTTGACTGATGTACCTGGACAGTGTAAAGAAACTTTTACACTATAAGGTCACCTTTACCTGTTGTAAAAGCTTACACCATCTGTGTATATAAGTTAAACTCTTCTGCATTAGTCATTTTTTTCTTCATTTTATGAGTTCTGAATTTGTGACAATTTGGTGAAATTGCAGGAGGAGGACTAACTGTTCCAAGCAATCTGAGGATAATGCAGTGGCAATCATGTAAGAAAAAGAATAATAAGCTGGAATTCCTTATACCCTGGTGGGATCTGCAAGTTGGTATATCCATAAACCAGTTCCTGTCCATCTTTGCTATATCAAATTCAGATTTCAGGTTGGTTGCTGTATGTTTGTTGAATGTTTTTCCAGTTTAAAAGTGATATTTTGCAACTGCTAGATGCTTACTGTCATTATTTTCAGGCGCAGAGCATTTTCATGGTTGTTTTCTGAAGGTGAAAATGAAGAACTGAATGCCTCACAAACTGTTGATTCCCATGTTTTTCCTCATCATTTTGTTGAATCGCAAGAAAAGATTGGCCTGGCTCCAGCTGCTGTTGTTCTAAGTCGAAGAGAGTCTTTTGATTCTTCCTCTACTCTGAAATCCTTGGATATAAATAGAAGACCAAGATCAAACACTCCTATTGTAGGTTAGTCTCCAAATAATAAACACCATCATCTGCTTCTTGATTTTAATGTCTTGTGAGAATAGACAAGTGTATAGTTCTATTTTTTCAAGTGACTGAGAAATCCTCGAGGGCCAGTGGGGCCCGTCCCTCTACCCCTTCTCCACTTAATTACCAAAGGCTTGGGGCGGTGGTGAGACTACTCTTTGTTTCTTTGGTTTTGCTTTTTAAAGTTTTTCTTTTGTGACAGCTTACAAAAGATCAAAGGCGGATTTGAAAGAAAATGAAGATCCAGGCATGGTGACCAATCCATACCAAGCTATTGTGATGGCTAGAGATTCTTTGAGACACAGAGAAGAGACTTCAAAGATGCAGGCAGAAATTCAGAAATTAGACGATGAAGTGGGTGAATTAAAGCAAAAGACTGAGGAGGAGAAAGCAGCCGTAGAAGAACTGGAGCTAGTCCTAATAAAGAAAAGGAGGAGAGCAGAGAAATGTCGACGACTAGCTGAGGCACAATCTTCTTATAGAGCTATGCTAGAGAAGATGATTCGAGATGCCATGCACCAGTAAGATCACTGAAAAACATGTCCACTAGAAAAATAAAAATTCACGAGTATTTGATAATAGAGATAATTACATTCTTGGGCCGCCTAAAAAATAATAGCCGGAAAATGTATAAATATACATATAATTTTTATTATATGCTCTTACTCTATTGGTTTATGTTACTTGTAGGAGTGTTGTGTATAAAGAACAAGTGAGGTTGAATCAGGCAGCAGCTAATGCTCTTATGGCAAGACTTGAAGCTCAAAGAGCAATTTGTGATTCTGCAGAGAGAGAGCTACACAAGAGATTCAAATATAGAGATGAACTCGAGCAACAGATAAGACCTGAGTGGGACCAAACAAGAAAAAGATCAAGAATGGATGAATTTCCAGATGAAGAGAGAGCTACACAAGAGATTCAAATATAGAGATGAACTCGAGCAACAGATAAGACCTGAGTGGGACCAAACAAGAAAAAGATCAAGAATGGATGAATTTCCAGATGAAGAGGGAGATGAGAAGACTCTCCTCTGTCTTCCTGGCAGCAGCTCAAGGGCAGAATTAGAGAAAGATGATCAGAGAGTTCTATGCTTGCCAGGGATGAAGTCCAATGACAGTATGCATAAGGAACTAAGAGTATTTCTGGACGAGGAGCAGAAAGCATATGAGGCAAGACTCTCTCTAAATGGAGGACAAGAGAAAGAAAGACAAAGCGACAAGGCTATTGTGCAGGCAAAGGACGAGGATCCAACAGAGAAGAAGATTCAAAATACAGAAATACAAGAAGAAGGGATAACATACAATGCCGGGTTTCCCACTTTTCATGAAGCTGAAAGAGAGGAGGAGGACGACGAGAGCAGAAAGCAACGTGGGAAAGGAAATGTTGAAAAATGGCTTCAGTTGCTTTTGGATAACTCCCAAGAACCTACCAACTTTAGTGTTCAGACTGCTGAGGAGAACAATAATGGTAAGAAAACACTTAATGCAGGAGAAGATGAAACTAATGAGATTGATGGCACGATAAGAAAGCAGAACATCAGACATCCACAGAACGAGATAAAGAAATCCAGATCAGAGGAGTCAGAAATAGCTGAGAAACAGCCGCAGAAAGCGGCCAAACAGCTAGATAAAGAAATCCAGATCAGACATCCACAGAACGAGATAAAGAAATCCAGATCAGAGGAGTCAGAAATAGCTGAGGATGTGAAACAGCCACAGAAAGCGGCCAAACAGCTAGAAGAAACAAAAAGAGAGGAAATTGTTGAAATGGCAGAGAGGAAATCATCATTTTCAAACAGAGAAATTGGAAAAAAAGAAGAAAGAACTGAGCTTAAAGGTCAAAAAACACCATCCAGGAATCCTCCTCCCTACAGATTACTTCCAGAAAGGAGAGCCAGTGATGTAGGTTCTGCTTCTAAGGGAGTAGTTGGGAGATCTAGCAGCTGTGAAAGAACTGAAAGGAAGAGCGAAAAGGAAAAGGAAAAGGAAAAGGAAAAGGAAAGGGAACTCTTGAGGTCTGACAGTGCCAGGTTGTTTAGGCGTATCCCGTCTTCCCCATCTCTCCTCTTGAGTGGCATGAAAAAGAGAGTGGATTGCATAAGGAAGAAGCCCTCAGTTGTTGGTGATGATAGCGATGAAGGTCGGGTAGGAGGTAATGGCTTCATAAGATCATCCATCAAAACAATCAAGAAAGCAGTGAAGATGTAGGCCCTGATACATAGAACTAAGTTCATATAGTTTGGTTGTTATTGCTAGTGAGTGTTGGCTACCAAAATGAGTGTGTGAATGGTGCGCGCTTTATTTCTGTGTAAAATAGTGTACTATTATTCTTTTTGAAGGATTTGTAATAACAGCTTGTTGTTTGACGTAAGTATCCTTTGGAGTTTGAAAACATGTCCGGTTATGTTTTACCAAGACAAAATTAGATCGTGCAGAAAGATAAGAGGAAAGGTTTCTGGCACAATTCTTTCAGTCAACAATTTTGAAAAGACAAGTAGTTTTGTTTGTTTTCATGACCCTCCATGTTCATGCAGTTCTACACGCAACAACATGTACTATTATCTAGACAAGCTTCCCCGCTCTTTGAGCACAAAGTCATACCACCACCAAGATATACAGGTTTCTATATCCACTTCGCTAAAGTAACAAAGGACTAGCGTCTATCTTCGAGTATGATAGAAAGGTATGTGCTATATACAGTGCATCAGGCATCTCTATGTTGAGTAAATTGTCTTTTGAGATTGCAAACATTTCACAATGTTCTAGCTTTCAAGATCATTACCACAGGGGAAATAAACATTCCTGCAGAAGGGCAGTTGATGTTATCTGCGGAAGCAACAGACGTGCAGTGCTGGACTGTGGATGAGATTTAGCAGTCTACCACATCATTAAATATCAGCAATAGCACCTTCGGGGGTGTATTGAGTTCTCTAGCCAGGAGCTAATTCAGCTTCCATTCTATGTAACCTGGCGCTGCCCGTTCACAAGCAAAAGATTCTATTTTGCTAACTGTGAATTGATTCTCCCCTGTTATGAATTTCAAGTTTCTCCCAAATAATTTTCATCCCCACATGTGCATCTTCCATCCTTAAAATGGTGGAAATGCTCAGTGTCTCTAACTGAAATCTCCCTCCGGACAACCTCAGAGATAAACTTGATTGTGTCATGACAGCTCTTGCACATATAGAGATTCTTTGTGACCCAAATTGGTGTCCCTGGAGCAGTATTTATAAGCCCAAATGCAATAGCCAGTCTCTCGCTGTGTCCACAAAAGATCTCGGCTTTTGAATCTTCAACCTCATTTACTATATATCTTTCTGATTCACTACGACGTGCTGTTTTCATTTTTTCATAAAATCCTTCCAAAACCGCATTGATTTCCTTAATTTTGGGGTGGAAATTATCACCACTAAGGAATGCATGTACATTTCCCTTTACTTCTATCCAGCTGCAACCAGGATCAACAGTCAGTCCTCTTTCTATCATAATCTTCCTTAACGTTGCAACTTCATCCCATCTGCCACTGTCGGAATAGAAGTTACATAGGAGAACATAATACCCAACACTTCTCTCATCAGTTTCAAGAATATGTCTAGCAGCTAGTTCTCCAAGTTCAACCTGCCTGTGGATCCTACACGCATTCAATAAAGCCCCCCAGATAGCAGAATCAGGTTTCACAGGCAATGTTATAATAAAATCATAAGCATCCTCCACTAGACCTGCACGGCCTAGCAGATCAACCACACAAGCATAATGCTTCAGATTTGGAACAATGCAATATTTACTCTCCATGCTATTTAAATAGTCAAGGCCTTTAGTCACCAACCCGGATCTACTACAAGCACGTAACAGAGAAATGAAAGTAATCTCGTCAGGCTTTACTTTTGAAGTAAGCATTCCATCAAAAAGCTCAACCGCGAGTGCACCTTGCCCTCGCTGAGCATAGCCAGTCAGCAAAATATTCCAAGCAGTAACATCCTTTTTCTGCATATTAAACAGATTCAGTGCAGGGGCAATCCTTCCACACCTCACATAGAAGTCAAGGAGTGCATTGGGTAAAAAACCATGAAATGCCATAGCGTTCCTCAATACATATGCATGTATTTCTTTACCACACATCAGTGCACCGATTCTAGAACATGCAGAGAGGACAGACACTAAGGTAACGGTATTGGGATCCTGATAGCGTTTCATTTGACTAAACAAAATCAAAGCTTCCAAACTGTGATTATTAATCCGAAGACCAAGAATGATAGATGTCCAAGATATGACATTTTTATCTGGTATCCTGTGGAAAATTTCCAATGCCTTGTCAATACAGTTGCACTTCGAATAAAAGTCGATCAGAGTGTTTGAAACAATCACGTATGCTGTAAGTCCTCTCCTTTCGGCTAGTTCATGAAGCTTAACACCCATTTCTAGAAGGCCCAATGAAGTACAGGCAGATAGAACAGAAGCAATAGTAATCTCATCCGGCATGACACCTTCTAGCTCCATCATTTTGTACGTCTCCACAGCCTTCTCAGGAAACCCATTACTCTCATAACCCGAAATCATTGCAGTCCATGAAACTACATCTTTACACTGGATCCTATCAAAGATCTTCTCTGCTTCCTCCCAACTCCCAATAGCCGAATAAAGTTGAATGAGAGAGTTGTGCACCGAAACATCACTATAAAAATCCATTCTTGACACGTACCCATGAAGCGCCTTCCCTAAACTCTCATCCCCAAGAGCCTCACAAGCTGAAATCACACTTGTCATGGTCATCAAATCCGGAAAAAATCCAAATTCCCTCATCGACGAAAACAACTTCAACCCTTCCGAAAACTCATTGTTCTCAAAGTAACCTGCAATCATAGCATTCCAAGAAATTGTATCTCTCCTAGGCATTCCATCAAACACCATCCTCGCAATGAACACATCACCACATTTCACATACATAGTAACCAAAGCATTAACCACATCAATTTCCGACTCATACCCAAATCTAAAAACATGAGCATGTATCTCCCTACCCATTTTCCAGTCAGGCAAGCCACCACAAGTCCTCAAAACACACGGAAACGTATACACATCAGGTCTAACACCAACCCACAACATCCTTTGATACAAATCCAAAGCCTCATCAAAGTAACCATTTTTCGCATACCCACCAATCAAAACATTCCAAGAAAACACATCTCTTTCCTCCATTTTCCCAAAAACATACCAAGCATCACCCAAATTCCCCAGCCTAACAAACATGCTCAACAATGCATTTCCTAGTCTCAAGCTTAACTGGGACATACAGTTAAGTATACATGAAAAAACTTCACATGCTTCGTTAGATGCCCTCTTAAATTCACAAAGCCTAGCTAATAAAACAAATGTTTCTTCTTCTATAGTCCCATGAAGTTCTTTTACTGACTTTAAGAATATTATGGCTTGTTCTAGCTGGTTGTGGGAACATAGCTGGATAAGATGGGAATTGGGGTCAGTGGTGGGAGTTGAGGTGGAGGAGGAGCTGAGGAGGAAATTTTGCTGGGTTTTTTTTAAGAATAAAAGGTGGGATTTTTGGAAGATGTGAGAAAAGTTTAGAGATTTAGAAGAATGGAGTTTAGAGAATTGAGGGTTTGGGAGGTCTAAGGAAGGGAGGGAAGTAGTTGGGGTTTTAGCAGAGACTGCCATATCGGGAGGTGTAACGAAGGAGCATGTAGGATATTTTTATCAGCCGGGGTTTAAGGAGATGGTTTAAACGGCTATCAAACGCCAATAGCAGTTTAGCCGATAAGAGATACTTCGAAATTCCCTATTCGGCGTCGTAGAGAGTATTTTATATTTTGGCTAACCATTTTTCTGGGGTGTCGTGATATAAATTTTAACTGATAGAAATTGAAATTAGTTTGTTCTTAATATAAATCATCTCCTCCTCCTCCTCCTCTCCTTCTTCTTTTAATTAAATTAATTCAACAAGCATATTTATTTTAACATGTAGAAATTAGAATTAGTTTCTTGCTATTGGAAAATGATAACCTTCTAGATCGAACAATTTGGAAAAATTTGGTTAGGGTTTTCAACGCAGAGAGAGGATACTTTCATATGAGAAAAACAAAATGAGAGAAAAATGCCGATGGATCCTTCTAGATCCAACACTGTATATTTATATAGTGGGCCTCAGTCGGGTGCCCAATACAATTAAATTAGCCTCCTAACTAATACACTAACTAAAACAAGCTGAAACAATATTTACAAAGATAGCCAAAATAAATACTATGGCCTATTATATGACTAGCCACTAAGTTTGTGGTTGGGACTAGAAGCTAAATACTCCATCATGTCAACACCCCCCTCAAGTTGGAGGGGAAAACCATCTGCAACTTGGATAAGAAATGGTGATGAAGATTGCCAGGCAAAGGTTTGGTGAGTAGATCAGCCAACTGCTTGGTGGTAGAAACATGAAATAATTGAATTAGCCCATCACCAAGCTTGTTCCTAATGAAATGGCAATCAACCATAATATATTTGGTCTGTTTATGAAAAACATGATATTTGGCTATATGCAGGGCAGCCTGATTATCACAAAAGACATAAAAATAAAGCATAACAGGAACAACAAAATCATTCAAGAGCCTGGAAAACCAAGTCAACTCAGCAACCACCTTGCTCAAAGCCCTGTATTCAGCCTCAGTAGAAGAAAGTGAAAACAACATGTTATTTTTGGACTTCCAACTAATGAGGATACCACCCAAAAAATACATAATCCAATGATAGACCTCCTAGTGTCACGGCAAGCAGCCCAGTCACTATCTGAATATGCAGTGATAGATAAGTCAAGAGAATCAGAATAATACAAAACCAGATCCATAGTGCCCTTGAAATATCTCAGAACATAGAGAGTATCATACATATGAGGGACCCTAGGAGATTTCAGAAATTGACTCAAATGTTGAACAACAAAACAAATACCAGGTCTAGTATGGGTGAGAAAGAGCAACTTCCCCACCAGACTTCTATAGGACTTAGGTGTAGGGAGCAAATCACCAAAATCAACATGCAATTTAGTGTGCAACTCCAAAGGACAGACCGCAGGAGTAACAGAAGTGCAGCCAAACTGCTGAAGCAAATCTGAGACAAATTTCTTTTGATTGAGAACAATCCCACCAGAAACATGACACACCTCAATGCCTAGGAAATAGTGCAAAGAGCCAGATCTTTGATCTTAAACTCAGAGTCTAGGAACTGCTTTAGAGAAGAAATCTCAACAGTATCATCCCCAATAATAATGATATCATCAACATAGACAACCAAAAGGACCAAATGCCCAAGATTACCTTTGACAAACAGGGAATAGTTATTGAGGGAATGAGTATAACCCCTAGAATACAAAGCCTGGGATAACTTGGCATATTATTGCCTAGAAGCCTACCTAAGACCATAGAGAAAATTCTTCAGTTTGCAAACAAGGGGCAGAGAAGTAAAAGGAGTAGACACAGACAACCCTTGGGGTAATTTTATATAAACCTCCTCATCTTGATCTCCATGGAGGAAAGCACTGCTGAAATCTAATTGAGAAAGAGACCAATGTTCCTTAACAGCCACAACCATTAAATACTTGACAGTAGACATTAACTACATGGGAGAAGGTTTCAGTAAAATCAAAACCTTCAGCCTGAGTATCACCCATCATGACAAGCCTAGCTTTGTATCTCTCAACACTACCATCAGCATTATATTTGATTTTATACATCTATTTATACCCTATAGGCTTCTTCCCAGCAGGTAGAGGAATAACATCCTAAGTCTGATTGGAGTCTAAAGTTTCAAATTCCTTTCTCACAGCATCCTGCCATGCTGGAACTAAAGCGGCCTGAGAGTAATTAGCAGGTTCAGACTCTAAAAATTGTGAGGAAGAATGGGCTGCAGAGAAAGAAGGAAGTTTGCAAACATAATCCTGCAAATATGAAGGAGTAGCATGTTGTCTAGAAGGCTTCCTAAGAACAGGAGAAGGAGAATAGGAAAGAGGGAAAGGTATATCATGATTGAAAAGTATAGGAGATGGAGCACCATGAGAAAAAGTAGAGTTAGTAGAGGAAGAAGTAAAAGAAGGGGAAGAAGAAGAAGAAGAAGAAGAAGAAGAAGAAGAAGAAGAAGGAAAAGGAGAAGGAGAAGGAGAAGGAGAAGAATCAGAGGGATGTAGAGGAGAAGTAGGAAAAGGTACATCATTAAGAGGAGCAGCATGACAGTAGGCATAAAGGGTACAAAGAAAGGAGGGGGGGTGGTAAAAGGAAAACAATGCTCATGGAAAATAACATCTCTGGAAACAAAACATTACCTAGTAGTCAAATTATAGAGCTTGTAACCTTTCTTGGCAAAAGAATAACCTAGAAAGACACAGGAAATAGCTCTGGGCTAGAGCTTATCCCTTTGGGGAATTAGAATAGTAGAATAAGCCAAACACCTAAATACCCTTAAATGAGAATAGTTATAAGGCTTCCCATACAGAACCTCATAGGGAGATCTATTCTGAAGAAGTCTAGATGGGATCCTATTAATCATGTAAGTAGCAGTTAAAAGACAATCCCCCAAAAAATTAACTGGAAGTTTAGACTGAAAGAGTAAGGCTCTAAATGCTTCAAGAAGGGTCATGTGTTTTCTTTAAACCACACCATTTTGTTAGGGTGTGTGAGGACAAGTAGTTTGATGAATGATCCCATGCTCAGTAAGAAAAGAAGAAGTAGCATGGCTAGATCCCAACTCCAAAGCATTGTCACTCCTAATAGTTTGGACTGACACATTAAATTGGGTGTGAACCATAGCTAAGAAGGCTTTGATTAAAGAGAAAGCATTACTTTTGGACCCTAATAAATGAGTCCAAGTTGCTCTTGAGAAGTCATCAACAATTACAAGAAAATATTTGGAACCAGAAGATGTAGGTGTGTGATAAGGACCTCATATATCAATGTGTATCAGTTGAAAAGGTCTAGTGGTTTTAATGGAGCTGTCAGGAAAATGAAGCCTAGTCTGTCTAGCCATAGGACAAATAAAACAAGAAAAATATTGTCTAGATGGCAGAGAAGTAGACAAAACAGATATATGTTTTATAGCAGTAAAAGGAATATGTGCTAGCCTTTGATGCCAAACATGATCCATATTATTATGAACAATATTATTACATGACAAAGGTTCATCTGTGAAATAGGAAATAATACTACAGAATGAGAAATATTGCTAGAATTACAGGAAGAAACATTACTGCATGAAATAGGAACAAAATGCACAGAAAATGGTACTGAGTCTGCTGGTCTCTTCCAAGATTGCTTGTATAAACCAGCTTTCTCTTTATCAAGTTCCAGAGGCATCTTCAAAGAAAGGGTTTGTAGCATATGTAACAGACAGGAAGTGAAAGTGAATAGTACTATACAGTGCAATTATTTTATCAACTTATGAACTGAAATTAACTTGTGTTGAAAAGAAGGAATGAACAAAATATTGTGTAATGTAATAGAAGGAGTCAAAGCAAAAGATCATATTAAAGTCACTTTTACTTTGTACCCATTGGGGAGGGTGACAAGATAGAGTATAGGTAGAGGAACAATATTAGTAAGTAAGTCCTTATTAGAAGTCATATGATCGGTTGCCCTTGAATCTATTATCCATGTGACAGAATCAATATGTGTAAGCATGCAAAGTTTAGAACCAGAAATAGGACTCTGAGTTAGCATACTACCAGCAAAGTTAGCAGAACACATAAGATTGGATGAAGGATTGGTAGACTCTCCCAAAGTTGAATGTTGCAACAGACTGATCAATTGAGCATACTACTGTCTCGTAAACCCTGGAATGACTAAATTATGAGTCTCGCCAGCATGAGCAGTAGGAGTTGGGTGGATACCCTCAGTGAAATTAGGGGCAGACTCGTGACCATTGAACTTAGGATTACCATGTTCTGAACTATCAACACTAAAAACAACAATTCTCTTTCCCTTGAAGACCTTAGATTTTTGTGGAAACCTATGAAGTTTGAAGTATCAATTAAATGTCCAGATTTCTTGCAGTATTTACAGAACAGGTTCACCTTGTTCTGGTCAAAATTTCCTCTTTGTGGATATTGCCTGGGAAGAGTGGGATTAGGATTAGGATTGAAGGTTGGGACATGACTGACACCAGGATTAGGACCCACCTTTGCATTAGTGTTTACATTGAAAGACATTGAATCAGGGTTGAACTGGGAATTAGATTGAACTTATCTTTGCTTTTCATTATTAAGCAGTATATTATAAGCGTTGTCAAGACTTGGTGGAGGTTGCATCATAAGTAAATTGCTCCTGACACCCATATATATCTCATTTAAACCCATTAGGAATTGGAAAAGTTTGTTCTCCTCATCCTCATGTTGAATACCAGGCTTAGCAGCACAAGTGCATCTTTGTGCATGATCAGTGCAAATGACCCCTAGTTCATCCCATAATTTCTTCAATTTATTAAAATAGGAAGCTATGTCTAGTGCTCCCCGGGAATTATAGGCTAATTCTCGTTTAAGTTCAGAAATCTTTGCCCTATTTTCAGTCACATGTCTAGCTTAGAGCTGAGTCCAAATACTTTGAGTAGTTTCAGAGTACTGCACACTTTCTGCTATTTCAGGGGAAAGGTAACTAGTCAGCTAGGAAATTACCATATTATTGCACCTATCCCAAATTTTCTTTTGAGGTCCACTGGTACTTGGCCTAGTGCATGTACCATCAACAAAGGCTATCTTATTCTTTACGAACAAGGCAACTATCATCTTACTCTTCCACCTCCCAAAGCCATTCCCTGAAAAAGGAAAAAGAATTAAAGAGATCCCGGGAATGTCAGAGGAATGGACAAACAAAGGACTGGAAGCGTAACGACCCGACCAGTCGTTCTAATTTCTAGAACCATATTCCTCTAAATAAGACTTCTCGTACATGCTTTTACTATTTATGACTTGCGAGGATGGTTAGTTCGGGATTTGGAAAGGTTCGGGTTGAAATCGGAATACTTGGTTCCTTAAGGTTGGCTTAAAAGGCCAAGTTTGACTTCGGTCAACATTTTGAGTAGACGACATCGGAATAGGAATTTGATGGTTTTAATAGGTGCGTATGATGATTTCGAACTTGGACGTATATTCGGATTGGATTTTGGATGACCCGGGAGCGTTTTGGCGCCTAATAGTGAAAGTTGGTTCTTGAAAGTTTTAGAAGTTCTTTAAATTTGATTGGGAGCGGGTTTTGGTGATATCAAGGTCCAAACGGAATTCCGAGATCGAAAATAGTTTCATAATGTCATTTAAGACTTGCACGCAAAATTTGGTGTCATTTCGAGTAGTTTAACTACGTTTCGACGCATTGGAAGTAAATTGAAGAACTTGAAGTTCTTAAGTTTGATTCAATTGGTTTTGGGGTGCGATTCTTAGTTTTGATGTTGTTTCGGGTGTTCCGAGAGTTCGAGCGAGTCTGTTTTATGATTTCAAACTTATTGATATGTTCGGACGAAGACCCGAGTGTCAATCGAACGAGGCTCGAATGAAGATGAGAATTTGGAGCAACAACCGAAGCATCAGGTCTGTCATAATCGCACCTGCGCTTGGTCAGCTGTAGGTGCGAGCCAAGCCTCGTAGAAGCGGCCAAGGAAGGGCCGCCTAGGTTCTGCAGGTGTGGCCCATTCTCCGTAGAAGCGGGACCGCAGAAGCGAAAACCCGTCCACAGAAGCGACGCCAGCCGGCCCAGGGGAGTTTCGCAGAAGCGGACTTTTATCCGCAGAAGCGAGGGCGCAGGTACGGCCCTATGACCGCAGGTGCGGAAATCGCTGGAGGCAGTGAACTTCATTTAATACGGGACTTAGGCATTTTTCTCCCATTCTTCATATATTTGGGCGATTTTAGAGCTTCAAAAAGGGAGACTTCAACCTAGCTATTGAGGGTAAGTAATTCCTATCTTAATGTGAGTTTAATACATAGATTATTGGTATATTTTAACATAAAAATTAGTAGAAATTATGGTTTTAGATGAAAAAACTAGGGTTTAATAAAAAAAATGAGATTTTACCACGAAAATGATTATGAAACTTAGTGAAAACCTTATATTTATATTCCTAAGGTTATGGGTAATAACTTTCTTCAAAGATTTCCGAAATTCGGGTATGTGGGCCATGGGGTGAATTTTAGGAATCTTGCAATTTGGCTTGGGTAATCACTCTAATAGTGGAGATATGAACTTTTGAGTATATATTGATTGATTTGTGTAATGTTTGACTAGTTTCGAGTAGTTTGGCATCAAATTTGGAGGTCTGAGCGCATTCTTGAATTGAGAAGTAGGCTTGAGACGAGGTAAGTCTCTTTTCTAACCTTGTAAGAGGGAATTTATCTCATAGATGAACTTAATTAATATGTGTTGTTATTTGTGGGGGGCTACGTACGCACGAAGTGACAGGAGTCCGTACGTAGCTACTATTCCTGTTTATGTCCGGGTAGTTTTAGGTTTACACCATGCTTTGTGGATACTGTTATTTGACTATATTTGTTAATTGTATCAAATGGAACTAAGTCGAGGATTTGAAGGATTTAAAAGCTTCAAGTTGAATTGTCTTTATTTTGAAAAGAATCAAGAAAGGGTTATGATTTATTGATAATTTATATTTGACCGCGTCGTAAGTATATTTCGCGAGCGGGGTAATTCTTTCTACTACTCTCATGGGAGCGGGCCATTCGCCTCGGCAGGTTAATAGATGCATCTATGGTTTGTGCCGTTCGACCCTCGACAGTGCACAGTTTACATTTATGTTGGGTCGGGCCGAATGTCCTCGGCAGAATTTTATGCGTGATAATTGTGAACAACTAATTTTTGACCACACTCAAATTCTATACTATTTTAGTGTAAATATGTATTTTATGCCTAATCTTGATATTTTAAACATTTATCTCACTTTTAGTAGAGTTTATAAAAACTACAAAAATATTCACATTTTTAAAATACATATTTTTGTTTCTATTTGTAAAGAGAAAAAGAAAATTTTAAAAAAAATAAATTAAAATTACTTGGTTTCATATAATTAGAATTTTAATAAGTAAGCTATAGTATCTTTCTCAGTATAATTTAAACTACAATGTAAATATTTAGGTTTCTTATGTATATAATATTTAAGTATAAAAGTAGCTGACTAATATTTTTAACTATGCAATTTACTTTCTCTAAAAAAAAAATCAATTAAAAAAAAAAGAAGAAGAAAGTAAAAGTTAATTTATATATAAAAAAAAGGGCAACTAACAAAAAGAAGAAAAAAATAATAATAAAATAAACAATACAAAAGATCTCTTCTAATCTTAGTAAGCTGCCTATACAACCATAATCCTCATTTTTTTCAAACTCCCCACGTCTCACTCCTTACGTCCCAACTATCCCCTCAATCTAATCCCATGATCATAGACACATACGAGTAGGACTTTAGGATTTTTTATATAAATAGCACACACTTGCACTTGCTTAAGGGGGAGGGGGAATAAAAAAAGTAACGTGAAAAGTGAGAGGAAGAAACAAAGAAGATTCAAAAACAAAAGGAAAGAGAGTTTTTCTAGATAAAAGTTTGAGAGATTCTCGTGTGATTAGGAGATCGAGTTTCCGTTCGTGGCTTCAGGTTCGACGTTGCTGCTACATTGTCCGGCCTGAGTTTCTGCATTGGATTGGAGTTTGTACTAGTTCTTTTTCTTGTATTACTGGAATTCTTTTGCTAAGGTTTTGATTTTATCCTTCTTCACTGTTATTTCTTAGTTTTCTTTGAATAAATTCAAAGCATTAGGATTTGGTTCCTTTTATTAGTAATTTATTTTTTTAATCCGTCATTTTTCTGTTTGAGCATATGTTTCTGGATAATTGTTATCATTTAGTTTATTTAGTGAAAGACTAAAAAGAGAATTCATAAGAAATTAAGGTTAAAATGACTATGGTGATGCTATAAATATTTTTCTAGTGTTAATTTAGCGGTCAGTTAAGTTTGCACAAAATTGTGCTATGAGGTTCATTAGAAACGAGTTAATTTTTCCAGTTATTCTTGTGAATAGACCATAAATTATAATAAATTTTTCCTTATAAGATTCTAGTAAGTTTCTTATATATAAATAAAACTTTTTCTTCTTTGAATAAATGTTTACAACTGTTAACTACTTGAACATGAAAACTGAAGTTTCAGGTATTAATTTTAGTAGAAATTCCTTAAAAAAAAAAATTGTTAATTGTATTAATTTCTTTATACCTTAACTCCACTGTAAGTTATTTTAGTATTATGAATAGCTATTTTAAATTAGTCTACGGATATAGATTTCTTCTTTGTTTCACTGTTGAAGAATAAATTGGATTCATGAGTTTTATCTTCATTTCATGAACTTTATTTGAATAATTTTTTTTTTTTTTGTTTATTATCATAAGTATTTTCCTTGGTAAATTAATCGGATATTTCATATTAAACTGTTGAGTATATTTCTTTCACATTCTCACCGAGAATAGATTCAAGGGAGAATATAACTAATTGGGTCTAGACACATTGTAAGGCTTATTAATAGATAAATGGGGGTTGCAAATAATAAAGTGTTATTAATTGTGTACACGTACGCGTGACATGATTCATGACACACCAAACAAAACGAATACACGTACGCGTGATTCATTTCAAAATAATTTCATAATTACAAATAATAAAGCAATTAAAAGCGGTAAAAAGGTAAATGTACATAGGTTCTAAAATGAGTAATTAAACCATTTAATTAAGCCAGGTATGATTAAAGCGACCGTGCTAAAATTACGAAATTCGAGAGTGCCTCACACCTTCTCTCGGGTTAACAGAATTCCTTACCCAATTTTTTGTGTTCGCGGACCGTAAAACAGAGTCGAATTTCCTCGATTTGGGATTTAAAATAAACTGGTGACTTGGGACACCAGATTTTATCCCAAGTGACGACTCTGAATTTAATAAATAATCTCATTTCGATTAATGTCACTTAAATTGGAAAAACTCCTTTCTTTCTTATTCCCCCAGGAAAAAGGAGGTGTGACAGCTCTGGCGACTCTGCTGGGGACAAGAACCCAGAACTTCTAGTTCGGGGTTCAGAATTCGAGCTTATAAGATGATTTATACTTGGCTTTATTGATTTGATGTTATTAATGTATTTTTGAGTCTAATGTGCTAATTGTCGCTTATTTACCGCTTTGATATTATTTGAACTATATTAAATTGTCTTCTTACGCTTCCTTTCTGAGTCTTCTGAATTTATGGTGCACACGTGCGCGTGGCCCAATTTTCTGTTAGAAGTCATATCAATTAGAACGAGGCTGGGTCAGTAACTAGGCCGGGTAGACTTTCGTGCTCCCGGTACGTTACCCCCACCTCGGCTCAAGCTGTCCGCTTGGGCAAGCCAGGTCTAAAACACTCCCCTTAGGATTTAAACCTAGAATAACATAGTCTCATGTAGGATCCCTAGTAGGAACGTTTGTTTGCATCATGTGCATTTAACTTTGGGGACTCAACACAGGGGTTGGGTCCGTCTAGGACAGGTGTACCCGAAATTACAAGACCATCCTGATGCATCTTATGTGCTACTTGTGCATTATGTTTGATTTGGTTTGTGCATGTTGATCGATTTCTAAAATAAAATAAAAATATAAAAATATTGAGGGAAAACCAGAAAGAAAAAAATATGAGGGAGAAAATTTACCCGATTTTCGAAAATCTTAGTATTTACCCCAAAAAAGCCTGAATTTTTTTTTAAAAAAAGTGTCATCCTATTCCTGAAATATCTACGAACTACGCGGGTCTGATTCTCACCGGATGTGAGATACGTAGGCAACCTTCATAGGGTTCGGCCCCATTTTTATAAAATAACTAAAAAAAAAGAAATGTGTCTAGTGTTTTTTTTTAATCAAAAAACAAATAAGCAGACCCATCTTCGGTTAATCCCAAATCGTTCCTGTCAGAATAGCCTTAGAACATCTTCAAAATTGTTGAAGGGCTGTTCTCGCAAGAACGGACGTGTCTGTCAATTGGGAATCACTTTTACCATAATGCCCTTCCCCGGCCCTAAAGCTATCCTTGAAAGTAAGAAGGGGCCATAGTTGTAAAAATAGCCACCCTTTCTTCGGTCACAATTGCAAAAATAGCCCCCCTTCTCGTTGATTTTTCTTAAAATTGAGTTATTTACAAAAGATTGTTTTGCAAAAGGAGTGCATTGGTTCTGTCTCTTGAGACTAGTGTCAACCCTAACCTTAACCACCCATAGGTACAAAATGAGCACTGTCCAGAACACACCATTCACAGTTGTAGACGAGGCTCCACTTCAGCTTCAGATCTGGTGGTATGATTTAGGAGAAGATGGTCAGAAATGGGTCACCAAGCACCTGGGAGCCCTTACAGATATTATGAAAATTAAACCGCGGGACGATTTGATTGAGGCACTAGTGTCTTTTTGGGACCCCGTTCACAATGTCTTTCGCTTCTCCGATTTTGAGCTAACTCCCACTTTAGAAGAGATAGCTGGATATTCCGGGTTTGGCAGGGATTTGAGAAACCAGGAGCTCATATTCCCAAGGGATCTTTCTGTACACCGATTCTTCGATCTTCTAAACATCAGTAAGCAAATTAGAAAGACCAACGTAGTCGAAGGGTGTTATTCTTTCTACTTCTTGTACTCTAGGTTCGGGCAGCCAAATGGGTTTGAAATGCATGAAAAGGGCCTTAACAACAAGCAGAACAAAGACACATGGCAGATTCATCGTCGCTTCACCTTCATAGTGGCGTTTCTGGGAATTATGGACTTCCCAAACGAGAAGCGGACAATTGATACCCGCATAGCCAGGGTCGTACAGGTCCTCACTACCAAAGAACATCACACTCTTGCCCCGATCATTCTATCAGACATTTATCGGGCGTTGACTTTGTGCAAGTCCGGGGCAAAATTCTTCGAAGGGTGCAATATTTTGTTACAAATGTGGTTGATTGAGCATCTCCGACATCACCCCAAGTTCATGAGCTATGGTCCGAGCAAGGACAATTTCATTGAGAGTTACGAAGAAAGAGTAAAAGATTACAACTCTCCAAAAGGGGTGAAAGCCTGGATATCCCACCTAAGATCTTTAAATGCAAGTCAAATTGAGTGGACTTTGGGATGGCTCTCGGTAAGAGAGGTGATACACATGTCGGTCCTAAAAAGTTATTTGTTGTTGTTGGGTTTGGGAAGTGTCCAGCCGTATGCGCCACACAGAGTTCTAAGACAGCTAGGAAGGTACCAAGTAGTACCTAAGGATGAAGATTTGAGTGTGCAAGTGATTGAGCTACACCCCGAAGCCACACTCCCCGAAGCTTTAATCCAGCAAATTTGGAATGGTTGTCACTACTTGAAAGATGATACTCAGGTGCCAGATCCTGCGAGAGGTGAGGTAGATCCGGGTTATGCTATATGGTTTGGGAAGAGGTCTCGCGTGGATGATGTGCCAGAGCCCAAAAGGCCTACAAAAAGTCCGCATGTTCAATCCTTTGATGATAAAATTCAAGAAAGGTTGGCCTGGGGTGAACGGGAAAAGGGATACAAAACAACTATTTATGCCTTAGAAGAAAGGCTGAGAAACCTCAATTTTTAGAAAGACTTGCAAGAACGAGAAGCCGAAGGGGAAAAGAAGAGTCTGATCCGCAAAAATAAAGTCCTTTGTGCTCAACTTCGACAGATGAAGAAAGCCTCTAAAGTGCCAGTGAGAAGTTGAAAAGACCAGAGAACCATTGCCAATCTGATGGAAAAGGTGCAAGATTATGATTCCCTCAAGTAAGGATCGCCAAGTAACAAAATTTGAAGAAGAAAGGGCTCAATTCGAGAGAGAGAAGGCCCATTGGGTACGTTCAGAAGCTCAACTCCATGCACAGTTGGAAGAAATGAGAAGGTACAATAGAGAATACAAGCAGACAGATTTTGATAGGGAGATGGCTCAGGCGAGACTCGAGCAGGCTAGACTTCGGGCTCAGTTGGAGTCAGCCTTAGATCGTGAGGGCCATATAAGGGAGATAGCCACCAATCGCTAGCAGCAGTTACAAGATCGAGACCAGAATTTCCAGTACTTCAAAGAGCAAGTCCATAATTTGGCTGTTTATACCGCTCAAAGTTATGTGAACTGCCAAGGGATGGATTATGAGAAGTTTTTGGAGCATGTACCTACTTTTGCCCGTCATCTTGCAGCAGAGTTAGAAAGGAAGTACCGTACATTAGGGGGTCAACCAGGGCAAGCCCCACCATGAGCAGATGTTCCAGTGTTTGAAAGCAAGAAGATTGTGGAGTTGGATTATAGTCGTAGTTGTTAGAACTTTTCATGTAGTAGTTATGTTTTAGTTTGAGTCATTGTTGAATCCTTAAAATCACTGTCTTTTAGTCTTGTCAGAGTTTGGTAAGTCATTTTCAATGTAAGGTCCTTTCTGTTATTGTATTATTTCGTTTTGTTTAAAAAAAAAATACTATTATTGTTTTCCCCTGAACTACGTAATGGTCTGATTCATGCGGCGTCATGATACATAGGCAATCCTCATCGGATGCGATCATAACCATAATTAATCTAAAAAAATGAAAAGAAAAAAAAACCCGTTAAATTCAAGATGAAAATAAACCAATAAATCAATAAGCCGGGATGAAACATAAAGCCTTCCAAGATTATTTTAGAAATGAAAATGGCATTAGGTGCATGACATATAATGTGTGATTAATATCTGTAAAATGCCTAACTCTAACACGTTTGTTGTTTGTCATTTTAAAAGATAAAGTAAAATAGAGGTGGTTGGTTTGTGGTTTAAACTGGCGACTCACCCTTACAACACGAGATCAAAAGGAAAAAGTAGAATGGCAAACAACAGTGAGAATGAGTCAGATAATGATGATGTCCATGGACAATTGGTTGAACAAGGTTCAGGACTGGTTGAAGAAGTAAGAGTGTTGAAGCAACAATTGGCAGAGATGTACCAAGCCTGGGTGAATGGACAAGCACCGCCCTCACTACCCATAGGGCCTTCGGATAATCTTCATAATGTGTCAGTTGCCACTCAAGTGCCTATCTCCATAACAAGTAACCCATTGTACCAACCTGGATTCAGTCCGAGCATTAACCTTCCCACTATCCCCAGTACCTCCATTCCACGTCCTCCAATCGCACCTCTCAAAAATGACCCACCTACTATACCCATTGTCCATACTTTCACTGTCCCTCAACCGGCTCTTGCTCAAAAGTCCAATAATGATCCACAACTGGATGCTCATGATGCCCAACATTACTCTCCAGAACTGACTTTAAAGGTTTCAGATTCATACAAGCATACTCCTCATAACGTGTTCCCAATTGAGATCGAAAAGCACGAAAAGAATATGGAACAAGAGGAAATGACCAGAAAAATGAAGAGCTTGGAACAAACCATGAGAAACATACAGGGTTTGGGGGGCCACAAAAGTGTTTCGTTTAACGATCTATGCATGCTTCCCCATGTTCATTTGCCACCCGGCTTCAAGACCCCCAAGTTTGATAAGTATGATGGGCATGGTGATCCCGTTGCCCATTTGAAGAGGTATTGTAACCAATTAAGGGGAGCGAGAGGCAAAGAAGAATTGCTCATGGCTTATTTTGGGGAAAGTTTGACAGGAATTGCTTCAGAGTGGTTCATAGATCAAGATATCTCTCACTGGCACGTTTGAAATGATATGGCTCAAGATTTTGTCCAACAGTTTCAGTACAACATTGATATAGTGCCAGACCGCTCCTCTCTCGTCAACATAAAGAAGAAACCAACAGAAAGCTTAAGAGAATATGTAATCAAGTGGAGAGAGCAGGCTACTAGGGTCAAACCACCAATGAAAGAGGCAGAAATGATTGACTATTTTCTCCAAGCTCAGGATCCTGATTACCTCCATTACATGTTGGCCGCCATCGGTAAACCTTTTGCTGAGGCGATTAAGATTGGTGAAATAGTTGAGAATGGCATGAAGTCAGGCAAAATTGTGAGTCAGGCATCCCTTAAGGCGACTACACAAGCAATTCAAAGCGGGTCAGGCAGTTTCGAAAATCGAAAAAAGAAGGAGGAAGGATCCATGATGGCATCTGGGTTCGAGGGAGTTCAAAGAGGAATAGCTCCTTCTTACGTGCAATTCCAACAAGGACAATCCAATTCTCCTCAACATTATTATCCGCCTCAAGGTCCCCGATACTCAGTTCCCCTGCAACAATACACAGTGTTTAATACTCAGGCTTATGCTAGGCCTCCCAATCACCAACAATGGCGGGCACCGATTCCACAAGGCTCCCGTCAACTCCGGCCGAATTTTCAGGCACCATATAATCCTCGTCCCCGACAAGAATATGTGAGAAAACAGGAACCAAAGAAAGAGTTCACCCCAATTGGAGAATCGTATACAAACCTATTTCGAAAGTTGATGCAGTTGAAGTTGATTGAACCTATTATGCCGCGTTATGTGAATCCAAATTCAAAAGGTTTTGACTCAAATGCAAGATGTGAGTATCACTCTAACACCCAAGGGCATAGTACTGAAAATTGTTGGACATTAAAGAAAGCCATTGAAAATTTGATTGAAGCAAAGGCAATTGTGGTAACAAACAATGAGGATACTCCTAATATCACAAACAATCCGCTCCCAACTCATGATAATACACATTTTATTGGGATGATTTGTGATGATCGGGATTATAAGCAGTCTGGCAAGACAGAGATGGTTGTTAGAACCATACGGCCAGAACCAAAAGTGATAGTGAGCCCGCCGCAATTGGCACCGTTGATTGTGAAAGGTGCGAGTTCTAGTTTGAACTTGGCACGTTCTTAAAAAACGATTCTCTATGTTCCTGGAAGCACAAAAAAGGTTGAGGTTCAATTGGGTGGGCCAAAACTTTACATCCCCGGGGGCATTCAAAAGATCATTCCGAATAATGGTTTGAGGAATATAACAGAGCCAGTCGTGATTCAACCTGTTGCCTAACTCCTAGTGACAAACACAAAAGCTATTCCCTGAAATTATAACAAGACTGTCATGACATACAAAGGAAAAGAGATAGTTGAAGAACCAGGTGAAATGGGGGGCTTGACCCGCTCTGGAAGGTGTTATTCACCAGAGGAATTGAGAAAAGCTAAGCAAGCCAGGGAAAGTCACTTGCCACTGAAAGAACCCGTTACAGAAAAAGAAGCGGAGGAATTCCTTAAGAAGATGAAAATGCAAGACTACTCAATCATTGACCAACTAAGGAAAACTCCTGCTTAGATATCTTTGTTATCTCTGCTTTTGAATTCAGAAGAACATTGTCGTGTGTTGATCAAAACTCTAAACGAGGCATATGTCTCAGAAAAGACAACGGTGAATCAACTAGAAGAAATGGCTGAAAGATTCTTTGAAGTAAATAGAATTACTTTCAGCGATGATGATTTGCCTGAAGAAGGGGCTGGCCACAATAGATCTTTGCATCTTATGGTCAAATGTGAAGGGCACTACGTAAAAGGAGTCATGATTGACGGAGGCTCAAGTGTAGATGTGTGTCCTCTTTCTACTCTACAACAGCTGAACATCGACACTAACATAATTCGAACCAGTAATGTCAGCATCAGAGCTTTTGATGGTTCAAAAAGAGACACTATTGGGGAAATCGAACTCACCATGACAATCGGCCCGGTTGATTTTAACATTGTCTTTCAAGTGTTAGATATGGAAACTTCCTATAATTTTCTTTTGGGAAGGCCGTGGATTCATATGGCCAGAGCTGTACCATCCACCCTACATCAAATGGTCAAATTCGAGTGTGACAGGCAAGAAATTATTGTTCATGGGGAGGACGACTCATCCGTCTATAAAGACCCGTCTATTCCATATATCGAGGCCAAGGAAGGATGTGAATCCATCATATATCAAGCATTTGAGGTGATAGAGGTGGACCAAGTGGAAGAAGGAAAACCAATTCTGCATCCCCGTCTTTCAGCCACATCTATGATGCTAGCTTCGCTGATGTTGAGGAACGGTTATGAACCAGGAAAAGGATTGGGATCCTCTCTGCAAGGAATTGTGAACCCCATTGCTCTATTTTCGAAGAAAAATACCTTTGGCTTGGGCTTTAAACCAACATCAGCTGACATAGAAAGAGCCAAGGCCCGCAAAAAGAATGGTTGGAATCTATCCAAACCAATCCCTCACATTGCCTACTCTTTTGTCAAGCCACAATTTGAAGAAGTCCAAAATCCTTCTACTCAGGATGACATTGACGGAGTTTGCCAGGGTCTCAAGGAGATGTTCTATGAGATCAATATGGTTCAAGTTGGGGAGGGCCCTAGCCGTGCAAGTGTTCAACTAATTGGTCCAGATACCTCGCTCAGCAACTGGGAAGCAACTCCTCTTCCCATCAGGAAGGAGTCTTGGTAGCCTGTTTTGTTGTTTTTTCTGTATTTGGATTATTTTAAGGGTTGTAATCCAGATATTTTAGTTTAATTACTTTGCTGTGATGTTAACCCTTCTATCCTTTCAAATTGAATGAAATGAAGTTCCATTTTCGTAGTAAAATTCTATCTTTTTATTTTCCTAATTTTTGTTAATTTCTTATCATTTTCAGTTTCAATAGTGCTGGCTTTAAAAACATGACATGCACGCGGAATTCATGCCCAGATCTTAAAAAGCTGTCTAATCTTAAAATAATGAATCAAGAAGTTGAGTATGACGAAGATGAGGCTTTTAGAGAAATAAAAAGGGAATTGGATCAATTTGAGAATAAGCCTAAGCCTAACTTAAATGAAACTGAGGCAATTAACCTGGGAAGTCCTGAAGAAATCAGAGAAATAAAAATAAGCATTCATACTGAACAAAAGATGAGAGATGCCATAATTCAAGTTTTGTTCGAGTATAGAGATGTATTTGCTTGGTCGTATGATGACATACCGGGTTTGAGTGCCGATCTAGTGGTCCATAAGCTTTCCACACATCCTAATTTTCCACCAATCCAACAAAAACAAAGGAAGTTTAAGACAGAACTGAGTGATAAGATTAAAGAAGAAATCACGAAGCAACTAAGTGCAAATGTGATCAGGGTCGTCCGATACACTACATGATTAGCAAATGTTGTGCCAGTGCCAAAGAAGGATGGGAAAATCAGAGTTTGTGTTGACTATAAGGATTTAAACAAAGCAAGTCCAAAGGACAACTTTCCCTTACCCAAAATTCATATCCTTGTTGACAATTGTGCTAAACATGAGATCCAATCTTTTGTGGATTGTTATGCCGGATATTACCAAATTCTGATGGATGAAGAAGACGCAAAAAAGACCGCCTTCACAACTCCATGGGGCACTTATTGTTATAGGGTTATGCCATTCGGTTTGAAGAATGCAGGGGCAACTTACATGAGAGCCATGACTACCATGTTCCATGACATGATGCACAAAGAGATTGAAGTGTATGTTGATGATGTGATCATTAAGTCGAGAACACAAGCTGACCATTTGCAAGACTTGAAAAAGTTCTTTGAAAGGCTACGAAGGTACAATCTCAAACTCAATCCAGCCAAATGTGCATTTGGAGTTCCTTCTGGGAAGCTTTTGGGTTTTATAGTTAGTCGAAGAGGCATTGAGTTAGATCCCTCCAAGATAAAAACCATTCGAGAGCTGCCTCCCCCGAAGAACAAAACAGAAGTCATGAGTTTACTCGGGAGGTTAAATTACATTAGCAGGTTCATCTCGCAGCTTACAACCACATGTGAGCCTATTTTTAAGTTGTTGAAAAAGAACGCCGCTATCAAGTGGACAGATGAGTGCCAAGAAGCTTTTGATAAGATCAAGGAATATTTGTCAAATTCCCCTGTTTTGGTCCCGCCGGAACCTGATAGGCCTCTGTTTTTATATCTATCAGTAATGGATAGTTCCTTTGGTTGTGTTCTAGGTCAACATGATGCCACAGGCAAAAGGGAACAAGCAATATATTATTTGAGCAAAAAGTTCACCACTTATGAGGCCAAATACACTCTTTTGGAAAGGACATGTTGCGCCTTAACCTGGGTCTCCCAGAAGCTTAGGCATTATCTTTTGGCCTATACAACTTACCTCATATCTCGAATGGATCCCCTGAAGTACATCTTTCAGAAGCCGATGCCAACATACAAATTGTCAAAGTGGCAAATCTTGCTCACAGAGTTTGATATTGTTTATGTCACTCGCACTGCCATGAAGGCACAAGCTTTGGCTGATCATCTGGCAGAAAACCCGGTTGATGATGAGTATGAACCTTTGAACACATATTTCCCAAATGAAGAGGTTAATTTAGTTGAAGAAGTAGTCCAAGATGACAGTCAAATTTGGAAACTATACTTTGATGGGGCTGTTAACATCAAAGGCGTAGGGATTGGGACAATTCTGGTATCACCTACTGGGCAACATTACCCTGCTACGGTGCGACTTCGTTTTTTCTGTACAAACAACACAACAGAATATGAAGCTTGCATCATGGGACTGAACATGGCAATAAATCTAAATGTGCATGAACTGTTGGTGATGGGAGATTCAGAATTGCTTATTTGGCAGGCTCAAGGTGATTGGGAGACTCGAGACATCAAGCTCATTCCATATAAACAATGTGTGGAGGATCTTAGCAAAAGGTTCAAGTCCATCGAATTCAGGTACATTCCCAGGTTTCACAATGAATTAGCTGATGCCTTGGCCACCCTAGCCTCAATGCTTCCATATCCGGGTAATACTCACATTGACCCATTAGAAATTCAAATTCGGTATCAACATGGTTATTGCAATACAATTGAAGCAGAACCAGATGGTGAACCATGGTATCATGATATTAAACAGTTTCTGAAAACAAGAGAATATCCGTAACATGCTAATAGGGATCAAAAGAGAACTATTAGGCGACTCTCTAATGGTTTCTTTTTGAGTGGGGAAATCCTATACAAAAGAACTCTGGATTTGAATTTGTTGAGATGTGTGGATGCCAAAGAAGCTAAAATGATTATGAATGAGGTGCATTCGGGAGTTTGTGGTCCGCACATGAATGGATATGTTCTAGCAAAGAAAATCCTTCGGGCAGGATATTATTGGCTTACTATGGAACGAGATTGCTTTCGTTTTGTTCGCAAGTGCCACCAGTGTCAGATTCACAGTGATTTGATTCACTCGCCTCCTTCAGAGTTGTATCCTATGTCGGCTCCTTGGCCTTTTGTTTCTTGGGGAATGGACGTCATTGGCCCAATCGAGCCAAAAGCTTCAAATAGGCACAGATTCATCTTGGTTGCAATTGATTACTTCACCAAATGGGTGAAAGCTATTACATTGAAAGCAGTTACCAAGAAAGCGGTAGTAGACTTTGTTCACTCCAACATCATTTGTTGTTTCGGTATTCCAAAAATCATTATCACGGATAATGCTGCTAATTTGAATAGTCATCTGATGAAGTAGGTATGTGAACAATTTAAAATTGAGCATCGCAATTCTACTCCTTACCGTCCCAAAGCTAATGGAGTTGTTGAAGCTGCGAATAAGAACATCAAGAAGATTCTTAGGAAGTTGATCTAAGGGTCTAGACAATGGCACGAGAAACTACCTTTTGCTCTTTTGGGATACCGGACAACTGTCCGTACATCAGTTGGCGCAACACCCTACTTATTGGTTTATGGAACTGAAGTGGTCATACCTGCTGAAATTGAGATTCCCTCTCTCCGAATCATTGTTGAAGCAGGGATTGAGGACACTGAATGGGTGAAGTCCCGATTGGAACAGTTGAATTTGATTGATGAAAAGCGTTTGGCAGCAGTTTTCTTTGGTCAGTTATACCAACAAAGAATGGCACGCGCTTACAATAAGAAAGTGCGCCCAAGACAATTCGAGGTAGGACAACTTGTTTTGAAACGTATCTTTCCGCACCAGGAAGAAGCAAAAGGAAAGTTCGCCCCAAATTGGCAAGGTCCTTATCTCGTCAAGAAAGTATTGTCAAAAGGAGCTCTACACTTGGTAGATATAGAAGGAAAGGTGACTGATATATCCGTCAATGCAGATGCGGTCAAGAGATACTATGTATGTGGCTATATTGGGGCATTCTTATATTTAGCATTCTCTGGTTGGGATGACGAAAGGCTATCATTCTCGCTATCCAAACACTGGTCAACCCTAGTTATCCCTTTGAAGCCTTGTTTATATTTCTTTGTTTTCCCCTCTTTTGGAACTAATGTACTTAAAAAATAGAAAAAGAAAAAAAAAGAAAAAAAAGAAAACTCAAAAAAAAAAAAATCATCAAAACAAGTTCATGTTATTTGAACTACGTTCGACCTGATTCCGAAAGGATACGTAGGCAACCGCACTCTGGGGTTCGGTCACACCAAAACAAAAATCCACATTTTCCAGTATTCAAAGAAACTGGGGCATGATTTTATTTTATTTTCGATGGTTGTTCCATCAAAATGGTTCCAAAATTTATAATTCAGTTGAATATTTCTTTTTACCTTTCCCTGCTAAGACCTTCTGATCAACTTTCGAGAATGCTAAGTTAGTATACTACGGGTGATGCCTCAGTCATTGTAAAGAGAGAAAAATAAATGAGAGAGTCTTATTGGTGAAAACCCTCACGGGCACTATAAGGCAATGGTGAGTTGAGAGAAACACAAATGAGAGAGGTCAATTGGTGAAAACCTACAAAGGGCATCATTGATCGATTTAGGTCTTCATATATCTTGGCACAAGCATGGTTAAGACAAAGAATTCAGTTTCAAAGTGAAGTTTATAACAGATTTCGAGAATTAGACGTTTCAAACGGATCGGGCATCCAGTCCAAAGTGCATGTCATGTTCATTGAAGTCAACATATTCCTCTAGATAAGTCCTTTCTTATTTTTTTATTTTTTATTTTTCCCCTGAAAGGGACATTTCTTGATTAAGTTGTAATACCTGTTAGTTCACTTTCTTGCTTTCTTTCGCATTACTTTCTTGAGTCCCTTTCAGTCTAATTTTGTCAAAGCAAAGAAAATAAAAGGCCGCAAAATTGGTTACAGTTTCCCCGTTATATAAAACAAAGATTGCTGGGCATAAACCGTATGGGCAAAGGCATAAAGCCATCTGTGATTTTCCTTGACGAGCAAAAGGCTGGAAGGAATGAACAATGTTCCAAGGGTCAACAAAAGTTACTCAGTTAAACATTTTTTTGGGAGCAAGGTTGTTTGCACCACAAACAAAAATGGTGATAGGCGCCAAATAGTCAGGTTTCGATGTTGAGAAAGAAGATCTCCAGAAAGAAAAGACAGAATCTCCCGGCAATTTGTACAATCATCGACGGAGTCAGTTTTTCTAACAAGTGTAATGGACGCAAGGTCAAGTCGCCCAAGAAATCAAGGCCACAAACTGACCACCATTTTAAAACTAATGAATCTTTCTTTGTTTAGAACAGGAACATAATAATTTTAGGAAACAGTTCGTGAAAAGACGAAAACCACCAAGTGAAGTCCTCAAATCCTTGATTTTCTTCCAATATACATGTAATCATGTTATTTCTAATTTCATTATTGGGAATCAATACACTATCTTCAATACATGGTACTACATCCCCTGGTTGCATTATTCTTTGCCAAAATAGGGTATTATATCCCCCGATTGCATTTTTTTTTGTTGCAAACATAGGGATACGGCATTCCCTAGTAGCACCCTAGAGTGTCTAGTGCCTCACCTTATTGCCAACACAGGGTACTACATCGCCTGGTTGCATTTCTTATTGCGAACATAGGGTACGACATTCCCTAGTAGCATCCCAGAGTGCCAAGAGCCTCACCTTATTGCCAACATAGGGTACTACATCCCCTGGTTCCATTTCTTATTGGAAACATAGGGTACAACATTCTCTAGTAGCATCCTAGAGTGCCAAGAGCCTCACCTTATCACTAACATAGGGTACTACATCCCCTGGTTGTATTTCTTATTGCCAACATAGGGTACGACATTCCCTAGTAGCATCTCAGAGTGTCGCGGGCCTCATCTTATTGCCAACACAGGGTACTACATCCCCTGGTTGCATTTCTTGTTGCAAACATAGGGTACGACATTCCCTAGTAGCATCCCAGAGTGCCAAGAGCCTCACCTTATTGCCAACATAGGGTACTACATCCCCTGGTTGCATTTCTTATTGGAAACATAGGGTACAACATTCCCTAGTAGCATCCTAGAGTGCCAAGAGCCTCACCTTATCGCTAACATAGGGTACTACATCCCCTGGTGGCATTTCTTATTGCCAACATAGGGTACGACATTCCCTAGTAGCATCTCAGAGTGCCACGGGCCTCATCTTATTGCCAACACAGGGTACTACATCCCCTGGCTGCATTACTTTTTGCCAACCTAGGGTACGACATTCCCTAGTAGCATCTCCGAGCACCACGAGCCTCATCTTATTGTCAACACAGGGTACTACATCCCCTGGTTGCCTTTCTTCTTATTAACATAGGGTACGACATCCCCTATTATTCAAAAAAAAAATTGTGTCTTTTTTCAATTCTTTATTCTGCAATAGCAAAGATAGTTTAATGTATTTTCAATAACTCACAAAAATTTTCTAGTGCAAACTTGGGCAGAAAATTTTTGTTTGTTTTGTTTGTTTCTGATGGCTTGCAAGTTTTTATGCAAAGTACAGATTGGATGTGCAAGAAAAGACTCCAGCTCTCGCCAGAGAAAGTGGAACGTTTGATCTCTATACCAGCCGCAACCAGCTTTGACGTAATGCATGCGGAGACATAGGGTCTCAAGATCCATCTTCTCATCATCTGATCAAGAATAAAGCCTGGGAGAATATTTCATAGTTTGTTACATCAAGAGCATCAAGTTTCAGTTTAAAGTCAATGGGGGAAGCAAGTCAAGAATCAAGACAAGACTCGAGATGGCATTTAGATAGGAATTTTATAACTCTTAGATTTCAAGAGTATGTAATTTTCTTTTTCTTTTGATATAATGGTAGGAGCTGCGGATCGAAACCTCGATGAAACTTCACTCGACTCTCCCTCTAAGTATACTCCATCACTCTTCTTTCACTTGAACTACACGTGACCTGATTCCCTTATAACCCGGAATATGTAGGCTGCCTAAAACCAAGGCTCGGTCGCAACGTCTTCTTTTCACTTCTTTTCCCCTTTAAATAATAGGGTGGTCAAAAATCAGTCACCTTGTTCATTTTCTTTGCCTGAAAACTCTTCATGTTTTCAAGCAATGAGGGGGATGCTGTGAACAACTAATTTTTGACCACACTCAAATTCTATACTATTTTAGTGTAAATATGTGTTTTATGTCTAATCTTGATATTTTAAACATTTATCTCACTTTTAGTAGAGTTTATAAAAACTACAAAAATATTCACACTTTTAAAATACATATTTTTGTTTCTATTTGTAAAGAGAAAAAGAAAATTTTAAAAAAAATAAATTAAAATTACTTGGTTTCATATAATTAGAATTTTAATAAGTAAGCTATAGTATCTTTCTCAGTATAATTTAAACTACAATGTAAATATTTAGGTTTCTTATGTATATAATATTTAAGTATAAAAGTAGCTGACTCATATTTTTAACTATGCAATTTACTTTCTCTAAAAAAAAAAATTAATTAAAAAAAAGAAGAAGAAAGTAAAAGTTAATTTACAAAAAAAAAAGGGCAACTAACAAAAAGAAGAAAATAATAATAATAAAATAAACAATACAAAAGATCTCTTCTAATCTTAGTAAGCTGCCTATACAACCATAATCCTCATTTTTTCAAACTCCCCACGTCTCACTCCTCACGTCCCAACTATCCCCTCAATCTAATCCATGATCATACACACATACGAGTAGGACTTTAGGATTTTTCATATAAATAGCACACACTTGCACTTGCTTAAGGGGGAGGGGGAATAAGAAAAATAACGTGATAAGTGAGAGGAAGAAACAAAGAAGATTCAAAAACAAAAGGAAAGAGAGTTTTTCTAGATAAAAGTTTGAGAGATTCTCGTGTGATTATGATGTCGAGTTTCCGTTCGTGGCTTCAGGTTTGACGTTGCTGCTACTTTGTCCGGCCTGAGTTTCTGCATTGGATTGGAGTTTGTACTAGTTCTTTTTCTTGTATTACTGGAATTCTTTTGCTAAGGTTTTGATTTTATCCTTCTTCACTGTTATTTCTTAGTTTTCTTTGAATAAATTCAGAGCATTAGGATTTGGTTCCTTTTATTAGTAATTTATTTTCTTAATCCGTCATTTTTCTGTTTGAGCATATATTTCTGGATAATTGTTATCATTTAGTTTATTTAGTGAAAGACTAAAAAGAGAGAATTCATAAGAAATTAATCGGATATTTCATATTAAACTGTTGAGTATATTTCTTTCACATTCTCACCGAGAATAGATTCAAGGGAGAATATAACTAATTGGGTCTAGACACATTGTAAGGCTTATTAATAGATAAATGGGGGTTGCAAATAATAAAGTATTATTAATTGTGTACACGTACGCGTGACATGATTCATGACACACCAAACAAAACGAATACACGTACGCGTGATTCGTTTCAAAATAATTCCATAATTACAAATAATAAAGCAATTAAAAGCGGTAAAAAGGTAAATGTACATAGGTTCTAAAATGAGTAATTAAACCATTTAATTAAGCCATGTATGATTAAAGCGACCGTGCTAAAATTACGGAATTCGAGAGTGCCTCACACCTTCTCTCGGGTTAACAGAATTCCTTACCCGATTTTTTGTGTTCGCGGACCGTAAAACAGAGTCGAATTTTCTCGATTTGGGATTTAAAATAAACCGGTGACTTGGGACACCAGATTTTATCCCAAGTGGCGACTCTGAATTTAATAAATAATCTCATTTCGATTAATGTCACTTAAATTGAAAAAACTCCTTTCTTTCCTATTCCCCCAGGAAAAAGGAGGTGTGACAATAATAGAACTGGAAGTCCCTTTTATAATTGGTAGAAATTCATTATTTGAAAGATTATTTGTTGTAAATGAAGGAAGTGATTTGGGTTCTTAAATATGGTGATGAATTGTTCAATTATTTCTTGTTTTGAGTTTTATTGTTATATATATCATGATTAATTAGAATTTCATATTATCATATTGTTGGCCCTTAGTAAATGTCGGAGTCGACCCCTCGTCACTACTTCTTCGAGGTTAGACTAGATACTTACTGGGTACATATTATTCATGTACTCACGCTACACTTCTGTACTTAATTGTACAGGATTTGAGGCAGGTGCATCTGGTTATCAGTCTGGTGCGCAGATTTGATCCCCATCTCGAGACTTCACGGTGAGCTGCCTTCCGATCCGTTATGCAATAGCTGAAGTCTCCCTTATGTTTTATTTTCTGTCTATTTCCTTTCAGACAGTAGGCTAGTGTTCTTTTGTATATTCTACTAGATTGCCCACATACTTGTGACACTAGGTCTTGGCACACACACTAGTTGACTTATGATTTTGGATTTGTTTACATGATTACGATTTGTACTCGTTTGCTTCCGTTTAATTATGTCACATTTGCAAATTTTAAAATCTTTTTAACAAATGAGGAAATGTTATCCACTTAGTAATTTATTTAAACGGGAAACCATTAGTTTGATCAGTGTTGGCTTGCCTAACAATAGTGTTGGGCACCATCATGGCCTATGATGGATTTGGGTCGTGACAACATGGTATAAGAGCACTAGGTTCACGTAGGTCTCACAAGTTATGGGCAGACCTAGTAGTGTCTTGCGGATCAGTGCGGTGACATCCGTACTTATCTTCAAGAAGCTATAGGGTTTTAGGAAACTACTCTTTATTCATCTCCTATCGTGCAGTTGATGGTATACTAAAATCCTTTCTCTTATTCTCTCATAGATGGTGAGGACGCATACGGCGGACGTTCCAGACCCGGGAGGAGCTGTTCCCCCCATTGCTAGAGGCCGAGGAAGGGCACCGACCCGAGGTAGGGGATGAGGGCATCCCAGAGCTGCCCATAGTAGCACCACCGGTGTATCCAGTGGAGGATCCCATCATTGAGGAGCAGGGCGAGGTGCCCGCCGCAGAGCCAGCCCCGGTAGATTTCATGTCAGCACCGGGATTTCAGGAGGTTATGGGCCGTATGCTGCGGTTTATGGACACTATGACTTAGGCTGGTTTATTTCTAGTAGACCCAACTACGTCTCAGGCGGGAGGGAGAGCACAGAACCCTACTACCCAGGCTCCGTTGCATGCAGCTGTAGTATATCAGACTCCGGGTACACTACCCGTAGGCGGAGCCCAGCCAGTTGTAGCGGCTACACCTGAGCCTAGACTAGCTGCGGACGGCGATCTGCAGAAGCTATTGGACATATGGACTAGGCTATACCCTCCTATATTCGGGGGTGAGCGGCATGAGGATCCCCAGGACTTCATTGATCGGTGTAGGGACATACTGCATAATATGAGGATATTAGAGTCCCATGGGGTGGATTTCACTACCTTCTAGCTAGAGGGCAGGGCCCGTAGATGGTGGCAGTCTTATCTTCTTGGCAGACCAGCGGGTTCTCCTCCTATGACTTGGGACCAGTTTACACAGCTTTTCTTGGACAAGTATATTCCACTCTCTCAAAGGGAAGAGTTGTGAGGTCAGTTCGAGCAGCTCGAGCAAGGTCAGATGTCAGTGACCGATTATGAGGCGAGATTCTCTGAGTTGTCTCGCCACGCACTTATGATATTTCCTACCGACGTAGAGAGCGTGCGGAGATTTGTTGCGTGGTTGCACTCCAATATTCGGGCTAGTATGGCCCGAGAGGTTGAGATGGGTACTGATTATCAGTTAGTAGTGGAGATTTCTCGGAGGATTGAGGGCTACTACTAGAGAGGTAGAGAGCAGATGCAGCAGGACAAAAGGACCCATTTCTCTGGAGAGTTTAGAGGTGCCCCGGCTAGGGGCAAAGATTAGTTTGGGAGGGGTCAGCCTAGCAGGACCACATATCCAGCACCACCACCTCATCGGGTTGCTCCAGCATGACCCTATTTTAGTGCTATGCCATAGAGTTTTTATCACCCACCAGCTCATCAGGGTTCTTCCAGTGCCTATTTCAGTGCCATGCCAGAGAGTTCATACTGCCCACTAGCCATCCAGGGTTTTTCTAGTGGGTATTCAGGCCATCAGGGTCAGACTTCAGGGCAATAGTCTATGGTACCGAGAGGTTGTTACGAGTCTGGAGATCCGGGTCACATGAAAAGGTTTTGTCCCAGACTTCGGGGCAAGGCAGTACAACAGGGTCATCAGCCCATGATTGCAGCACCAGTCGTCCGACCGCCTAGAGATGGGGGCCAAGCAGGTATGGGTCATCCTAGAGGTGGAGGCCAGGTAGGGGGATGTCAGCCAGCTATTGTTCAGTCAGGTGGAGGCCAGCCAACCGGCGCTCCAGCTAGATTCTATGCTTTTTCGGCCAGACCAGATGTAGTGGCCTCAGATGCCATGATCACAGGTATTATTTCTGTCTGCGGTAGGGATGCTTCGGTGTTATTTGATCCAGGATCTACCTATTCATATGTATCATCTCTGTTTGCTCATTTTTTGGATATTCCTTGTGAGTCCTTGGGTACTCCTGTTTATGTGTCCACTCATGCAGGCGATTCTGTGGTTGTGGATCAGATTTATCGGTCCTGTGTGGTCACGTTCTGTGGTTACGAGAGTAGAGCGAACCTTCTATTACTTGATATGACCGACTTTGAGGTCATTCTGGGCATGGACTGGTTATCCCCATATCACGCCATCCTTGATTGCCATGCCAAGACTGTTACCTTAGCAATGCCAGAGTTGCCTAGATTAGAGTGGAAGGGTTCGTCTGTCAGTACATCTAGTCGGGTTATATCTTTTATAAAGGCTCGACATATGGTCGAGAAGAGTTATTTGGCTTATCTAGCCTATGTTCGGGATACCACCGCAGAGTCTCCGACAATTGATTCAGTGCCAGTAGTCCTAGAGTTCGCCGATGTGTTTCCTTCTGACCTTCCAGGCATGCCACCAGATCGTGATATTGATTTCTGTACTGACTTGACTCTGGGTACCCAGCCTATATCTATCCCACCGTACCATATGACTCCAAAAGAGTTGAAGGAGTTGAAGGAGCAGCTTAAAGAGTTGTTAGCAAAGGGGTTTGTCACACCAATTTGTATCACCTTGGGGTGCACCAGTGTTATTTGTGAAGAAGAAAGATGGAACTATGCGGATGTGCATTAATTACTGCCAGTTGAACAAAGTGACCATCAAGAACAAGTACCCGTTGCCGCATATCGATGATTTGTTTGACCAGTTACAGGGTGCTAGGGTATTCTAAAAGATCGACTTGAGGTCAAGTTATCATCAGTTGAAGATTCAGGACTCAGATATTCTAAAGACTGTTTTTCGTACTAGATATGGTCATTATGAGTTTCTAGTGATGTCCTTCGGCTTGACCAATGCCCCAGCGGCATTTATAGATTTGATGAATAGGGTGTTCAGGCCTTATATTTATTCGTTCGCCATTGTCTTCATTGATGACATCTTGATCTACTCACGTAGCCTGGGGGAGCACGAGCAACATTTGAGAGTAGTGCTCCAGACTTTGCGGGAACAGAAGTTGTATGCTAAGTTCTCCAAGTGTGAGTTTTGGTTAGATTCTGTGGCATTCTTAGGGCATGTTATATCAGGCGAGGGTATTAAGGTGGACCCCAAGAAGATTGAGGCAGTTCAGAGTTGGCCTCGTCCCACTTCGGCGGCTGAGATCAAGAGTTTCCTGGGGTTAGCAAGGTATTATCGCCGATTGTGAAGGGCTTTTCATCCATTGCAGCACCTTTGACTAAATTGACCCAGAAGGGTACTCCGTTCTGTTAGTCCGATGATTATGAGGCGAGCTTTTAGAAGCTCAAGACGTCCTTGACTACAGCACCAGTTCTAGTGTTGCCTTCCGGTTCGGGGATGTATATTGTGTATTGCGATGCTTCACGCGTTGGCTTGGGTTGTGTATTGATGCAGGAGGGGCGAGTTATTACATACGCTTCACGTCAGCTGAAGTCCCATGAGAAGAATTATCCTGTGCATGATTTGGAGTTGGCCGCGATTGTTCACGCTCTTAAGATCTGGAGGCATTATCTATATGGGGTGCCTTGTGAGGTTTACACTGATCACCGCAGTTTGAAGCACTTGTTCAAGCAAAGGGATCTCAATTTGAGGCAGCGCAGATGGCTTGAGTTACTAAAGGAATATGACATCACCATTCTTTATCATTCGGGCAAGGCGAACGTGGTCGCGAATGCCTTGAGCAGGAAGGCAGAGAGTATGGGTAGCTTGGCATTTATTTCAGTAAAAAGAGGCCACTAGCTTTGGACATTCAGTCCTTGGCTAACACACTTGTGAGGTTGGATATTTCAGAGTCCATCGGAGTTTTTGCATGTGTTGTTGCCCAGTCTTCACTATCGGAGAAGATTAAGGCTCGACAGTTTGATGATCCGCACTTGGCAATTCTCAGAGAGACGGTACTACAGGGTGTTGCCAGGGAGGTTTCTATTGGCGAGGATGGTGTCCTGCGACTCCAGAGTCGTCTATGTGTTGCTAATGTCGATGGCTTGAGGGAGATAATTCTAGAGGAGGCATACAGTTCTCGGTATTTCATTCATCCAGGTGCTACGAAGATGTATCAGGACCTGAGACAACAATATTGGTGGCGGCGGATGAAGAAAGACATAGTTGAGTATGTAGCTAGGTACCTAAATTGCCAGCAGGTTAAGTATGAGCACCAGAGGCCAGGTGGCTTACTCCAGCAGATGACTATACCAGAGTGTAAATGGGAACACATTACTATGGACTTCGTAGTTGGGTTGTCGCGGACCTTGCGGAAGTTCGATAAAGTTTGGGTCATTGCTGACAAGTTGACCAAGTGAGCACACTTCATTCCAGTTGTAACTACTTATACTTCAGAGAGGTTGACCTAGATTTATATTCGGGAGATATTTCGGTTGCGCGGTGTGCCTGTTTCTATCATATCAAAAATAGGTCCTCAGTTCACTTCGCATTTCTGGAGAGCCGTACAGAGTGAGTTGGGGACCCGTGTAGAGCTCAGCACTGCGTTTAATCCACAGACCGATGGGCAGTCAGAGCAGACAGTTCAAATCTTGGAGGACATGCTCAAAGCATGTGTGATTCACTTTGGGGGACAATGGGATTAGTTCTTGCCTTTGACCGAGTTTGCTTACAGCAACAGTTATCAATCCAGCATCGAGATGGCTCTATTTGAGGCTTTATATGGTCGGCGATGTCGTTCTCCCATCGAGCAGTTTGAGCCCGGCGAGGCTAAGTTATATGGTACCGATTTGGTAAAGGATGCCTTGGAAAAGGTAAAGTTGATTCAGGAGCGATTTCGCATAGCACAGTCCAGACAGAAGAGTTACGCGGATCAAAAGGCGCGTAATGTATCATTTATGGTAGGCGAGAAGGTTCTCTTGAAAGTCTCGCCGATGAAGGGCATTATGAGATTCGGGAAGAAGGGCAAGTTGAGCCCAAGGTTTATAGGCCCATTTGAGGTGTTAAGGCGGGTTGGGAAGGTTGCTTATGAGCTTGCTTTACCTCCCAGCCTATCAGGGGTTCATCCAGTTTTTCACGTGTCGATGCTCCGAAGGTATTACGCTGACTTGTCACATGTGTTAGACTTCAACACTATTCAGCTAGATGAGAGCTTGGGTTATGAGGAGGAGCCAGTTGCCATTGTTGCTAGACAGGATCGCCAGTTGAGATCCAAGAGGATTTCCGCGGTAAAGGTTCAGTGGAGGGGCAACAAGTCGAAGAGGCAACCTGGGAGTCCGAGTAGGATGTGCGGATCAGATATCCACACTTATTCAGCACCTCAGGTATGAATCTAAACCCATTCGAGGACGAACGTTTGTTTAAGAGGTGGAGAATGTAATGACCCGACCGGTCGTTTTGATTTCTAGAATCCCGTTCCCCTAAATAAGACTTCCCGTACATGCTTTTACTGTTTTATGACTTACGGGGATGGTTAGTTCGGGATTTGGAAGGGTTCGGGTTAAAATCGGAACACTTGGTTCCTTAAGGTTGGTTTAAAAGGCCAAGTTTGACTTCGGTCAACATTTTGAGTAGACGACCTCAGAATCGGAATTTGACGATTCCAATAGGTTCGTATGATGATTTCAGACTTGGGCGTATGTTCGGATTGGGTTTTGGATGACCCGGGAGCGTTTTGGCGCCTAATAGTGAAAGTTGGTTCTTGAAGGTTTTAGAAGTTCTTTAAATTTAGTTGGGAGCGGATTTTGGTGATATCGAGGTCCAAACGGAATTTCGAGATCGAAAATAGTTTCGTAATGTCATTTAAGACTTTAACGCAAAATTTGGTGTCATTTCGAGTAGTTTAAGTACGTTTCGGCGCATTAGAAGTAAATTGAAGAATTTGAAGTTCTTAAGTTTGATTCAATTGGTTTTGGGGTGCGATTCTTAGTTTTGATATTGTTTCGGGCATTCCGAGAGTTCGAGCGAGTCCGTTTTATGATTTCAAACTTGTTGGTATGTTCGAGCGGGGCCCCGGGAGCCCCGAGTGTCAATCGGACGAGGCTCGGACCAAGATAAGAATTTGGAGCAACAGCCGAAGCATCAGGTCTATCATAATCGCACCTGCGCTTGGCCAGCCATAGGTGTGAGCCAAGCCTCGCAGAAACGGCCAAGGAAGGGCAGCCCAGGTTCCGCAGGTGCGGCCCATCCTCCGCAGAAGCGGAAACCCGTCTGCAGAAGCGACGCTAGCCGGCCTAGGGAAGTTCCGCAGAAGCGGACTTTTGTCCGCTGAAGCGAGGGCACAGGTGCGGCCCTATGACTGCAGGTGCGGCCCTATGACCGCAGGTGCGGAAATTGCTGGAGGCAGTAAGCTTCATTTAATACCGGACTTGGGCATTTTTCTCCCATTCTTCACATATTTGGGTGATTTTAGAGCTTCAAAAAGGGAGACTTCAACCTAGCTATTGAGGGTAAGTAATTCCTACCTTAATGTAAGTTTAATACATATATTATGGGTAGATTTCAACATGAAAATTGATAGAAATCATGGGTTTAGATGAAAAACCTAGGGTTTAATAAAAAATGATATTTTACCACGAAAATGATTATGAAACTTAGTGAAAACCATATATTTATGTTCCTAAGGTTATGGGTAACAACTTTCTTCAAAAATTTCCGGAATCCGGGTATGTGGATCCGGGGGTAAATTTTAGGAATCTTGCAATTTGGGTTGGGTGATCACTCTAATAGTGGAGTTATGAACTTTTGAGCATAGATTGATTGATTTATGTAATGTTTGACTAGTTTCGAGTAGTTTGGCATCAAATTTGGAGTTCTGAGCGCATTCTTGAATTGGGAAGTAGGCTTGAGACAAGGTAAGTCTCTTTTCTAACCTTGTAAGAGGGAATTTACCCCATAGATGAACTTAATTAATATGTGTTGTTATTTGTGGGGGCTACGTACGCACGAAGTGACAGGAGTCCGTATGTAGCTACTATTCCTGTTTATGTCCGGGTAGTTTTAGATTTACACCATGCTTTATAGACACCATTATTTGATTATATTTGTTAATTGTATCAAATGGAACTAAGTCGAGGATTTTAAGGATTTAAAAGCTTCAAGTTGAATTGTCTTTGTTTTGAAAAGAATCAAGAAAGGGTTATGATTTATTGATAATTTATATTTGACCGCGTCGCAAGTATATTCCGCGAGCGGGGTAATTCTTTCTACTACTTTTATGGGAGTGGGTCGTTCACCTCGGCAGGTTAATAGATGCATCTATGGTTCGTGTCGTTCGACGCTCGGCAGTGCACAGTTTACATTTATGTTGGATCGGGCCGAACGAACTCAGCAGAATTTTGTACGTGATAATAGACCTGGAAGTCCCTTTTATAATTGGTAGAAATTCATTATTTGAAAGATTATTTGTTTTAAATGAAGGAAGTGATTTGGGTTCGTAAATATGGTGATGAATTATTTAGTTATTTCTTGTTATGAGTTTTATTGTTATATATATCATGCTTAATTAGAATTTCATATTATCATATTGTTGGCCCTTAGTAAGTGTCAGAGTCGACCCCTCGTCACTACTTCTTCGAAGTTAGACTAGATACTTACTGGGTACATATTATTTATGTGCTCACGCTACACTTCTGTACTTAATTGTACAGGATCTGAGGCAGGTGCATCTGGTTACCAGTCTGGTGCGCAGATTTGATCCCCATCTCGAAACTTCACGGTGAGTTGCCTTCCGAGCCGTTCTGTAGCAGCTGGAGTCTCCCTTATATTTTATTTTATGTCTATTTCCTTTCAGACAGTAGGGTAGTGTTCTTTTGTATATTCTACTAGATTGCCCACATACTTGTGACACCACGTCTTGGAGCACATACTAGTGGACTTACGATTTTGGATTTGTTTACATGATTATGATTTGTACTCGTTTGCTTCCGTTTAATTATGTCACATTTGCAAATTTCAAAATCTTTTTAACAAATGAGGAAACCCACTTAGTAATTTATTTAAACAGAAAACCATTAGTTTGATCAGTGTTGGCTTACCTAATAATGGTGTTGGGCGCCATCACGACCTATGATGGAATTGGGTCGTGACAGGAAGGATCGGGGGAAAAGATATCAGGTGTTCCCATTGCAAAGCTCAACTAATACACAACTAGTGAAATCATAAAATATTACAACAAAAGTAAAAAGAACTCTGCTCAAACAAGTTTAGGAAGAGAGGAACGTGTTTACCATCCTTCTTCACTACCGAAGAAGAACGGCCTTCAGAGAAGATACTATCACCCATTTAAGGTCGAATAAAAAACCCTACCACCTTCACCGTGCAAATTAGGACCAAATCGGAGATCATACGTCGGAAAATGACTCAAACGATAAGATGAAAGTCCACAAATTGATGAAAAACAGCAAAAAATAAACAGTCAACTTGAATCTCAAAGAAAACAGCGATGACCGAAAAACTTCCAAACGTCAACGAAATGAATGCGGGGTAAGATCGGACGATGAGGAGCCATGAATCAAGTCAGAAACACCCGCTCTGATACCATGATAACATTCTAGATCGAGCAATTTGGGAAAATTTGGTTATGTGGGTTTTCAACACAGAGAGAGGATAATTTCATCTGAGAAAAATGAATGAGAGAAAAATGCCCGATGGATCCTTCTAAATCCAGCAATGTATATTTATATAGTGGGCCTCAATCAAGTGCCCAATATAACGAAATCTGCCTCCTAACTAATACACTAACTAAAACAAGCTGAAACAATATTTACAAAGATAGCCAAAATAAATACAATGGTCCATTACATGACTAGCCACTAAGTTTGTGTTTGGGACTAGAAGCTAAATACTCTATCATGTCAACAGAAAATCTGCACATATATAATTGTAGGATAGAAAAATTGATTATCCAATGCTGATAGTAAGGAGGGTCGTATTATAGTACGCGCTTTAAATTATATCATTTTAAAAGCATTGTCTTCTATGATAATTTCTTAAGAAAAATCATCTAAATCACCGTTTATCCAATTGTTTAAACTAAAAATAGTCGACGAAATTATAATACATGTACAATTCATGTATAATATATATATAAATGCGGATAGTCAGTTATAATCAATGTATACCAGCTAGAAAAAATAAATAATGAATCATGTCGGCTACTTGTGTAAAGCTCCCTATTTTTGAAGCATAAAAAATCGATTAGAGATTTAGCCTCTTATTTTTTGTCTAGCGTGGAAGTTGCGAACAATTGGGTTATGGCATGTTCTTGAAGACCGAAATAGCTCGATGTCTCACTGACCCAGTATAATTCCACTAGTGGAGTGGAGTCTGGGGAGGGTAGTGTGTACGCAGACCTTACCCCTACCCTGGGGTAGAGAGGCTGTTTCCAAATGAAACTCGGCATCCTTCCCTCCAAGAACTCCCCACCTTGCTCTTGGGGTGACTCGAACTCACAACCTCTTGGTTGGAAGTGGAGGATACTTACCATCAGAGTAACCCACCTTATCAAATTCAGATACACATATCTTTAATATAAATATAAAGTACACGTTAATTTTTTTCCCCTTTTACTAGGATACGAAGTAGGAAGAGAGAACAACAACTAAGCTTATGAATTTTAATAATTAGTTTTAGTTTTTCATTGATTGATAACCTGCACCTATTCCAAATTCAACACTAAAATTTTGTCTCAGGAGTCAGGACAAAGATTTCCTCCACTTGTTAGGTGTTCTGCCTCGAACAAGCCTGGTCTTCATATCCACAGGAGTTTGTCTTCCAATAAATCCCACATCAGTTTCTCTATCAACCTCTCCAATTTTATCATGCTTAACTAAAGAAGGTACAATAATCTTCTTCCAACTAAAGAAGCTGCTGCCTCTTTTCTTTTCCAGCAACTTCTCAATCTGTGCTTGCATTGTCATACACTGACTCTGTAGTCTAAGAACATCTTCTTTCAGCCTCTTTATCTCCATCTGCTGAACGTTCATTTCGCGCTTTGACATACACCGAGCTGGAGGCTGATCATTTATCCCCGCGTTGGGGCTTCTGGTGCCACTTATAAAGGAACCACTCCAATCAATTTGCTGCTTGTTATTGTTGAGCTTGGTTTGTTCGGATAATAATACTTGAATTACTGCTCGCACGGGTAAACGTTCGTTTTGTGCTGCATGTAGGGATGCCTCTGGCGATAGCTTTCTGCTATCTATCAATCTGCATAGACTTTTTCTTTCTTGTTTTGTCACCCCGGGATGCGCCTGTAAATGGAAATAGTTTGCAGTATTAGTACGACTTAATCGGTTATAACACGTTATTATTTTATTGCTTTTAGATTATCATATCATGATATATATAGAAGTTAGTACATGCTACTATAAATTAACTTAACCTACAGATAGTGTAAAAATTATTTACACATCATCCGTGCACAAAACATTAGCTCTCTATTTTCAATACTAAATCACTTAGCTACCTAACAATGTGTAATTAGGCGCTAACAAACATTAACACTAATTAATCTCCGCGACTTGTCTTGTACAGTTTGAAGGAAAACATTTTCTTCCATGATTGATGACATAGGCTGAAGCTAAAAGGGAAGTTCTAAAATTAGAATTACTAAATCCAGTGAAGATTATTGCTTCATTTTTCTCCTCAAACTCCAGGCAATACTTTTCCCAAAGAGGTATGAGCGGACACAAGAAAGCCAAATTTAGAATAGCAGTGGTTTCTGTTTTGTCTGGAGAAATTTCAACAATACTTGCACTGTTGTACCTTCTCTACTTGGACTTTTTGGCATTGGGAATCTCATAGTAGGGACACTGCCAAAACTCGTAACCTAATCTAACCAAATAGCAACTCGATCGGTCATTTTCCTTTTTTACAACTAATAACCCACCTCCCCCACCATGCTCTTTTGGTTGGGAAGAAAAATTCTCGTGACCAATTTATACAAATATAGTAGTAAGTCACTACAGCTCTTGCATATACAGCTATACGAAATGCACTTACCTAAATATGAAAAGAAAATAGTGACCCGACACTTTAGCCACATAACTTTCTGCATAGTATGTCGTAGCAAGAAATAGCGACTTACACTTTCCGCGCTAACGACTAATAACAGAAATTTTTGTGATGCAGCTATAATTGAGTCACCAAAAGGCCAAAATATTCTCTATACATTGGGTCAACGTCTTCGTAAATACTATTCTCTCTAAACCTGATCTGGATTTTTTTGTTGTTGTACCAAAAAGCCAAAATATGTTGTCATTAAAAAATTAATGGTCATCAATTAAGGGCTAAGCGGAAGAAGATTTGGTACTTACTTTGAGATATGTGTCAATAGCTCTGTACAAGCCATCATCTGTAGCCCGAGCATGTTCAGGAAATGCACCAGCAAGAGCAATGAACTCCGACAATGTCAAGTTTGCATCAACAGCAGCTTCAGCTAAGTAATTATCCACAAGTTTCGCTACCTTAATTAAAGCTGTTCCACTTCTTACGGCTTCATCAAAATTCACGAACCTCTTAACCAACCTAAGAACAAGCTCAACATCTAGCAATGTCCCACACGTGTGACTAAAAGACGGAATCATTAGCTCTTTCAAAGTAGCCTGGTCCAGTTGCCACGATATCCTTTTCTCCAGCTCGGCTCTGTAACTGGGCTCGACTGAAACCATATTTGCGATTCGTAGCAAACGTAAGAGGAAATTGCAAGGGATTGAATCTTTCTCCGGCGGCAGAATTCCGACCAAAGTTTCTACAAAGAACCTCTTTTTCATCCATAACGCCGTGACACTTTCCGGTGAGTCTTCGAAATTTTTTGGGCTTAACACTTCTGAACCTGTCGCAAAAATAAACTACATTCATCCCTAGTACCTTACAAAACTAGAATTAAATTGAGCTACATGTACTAACCGGCGAAATCAGGAATTCCTCCAAGGGAACGGCGTTCTACGTTAATATACATATATAAAAAGTAGTAATACTTATTTGACAAATATAGACAGTATGATTTTTAGCATAGAATTCACACTAGGTATATGTTAGAAGAATTTTTATAAGTACGACGTACCTTCTCCAGTAGAAAGGTCAGGAAGCCATTTAGAAGCATAATGAGTAATAATTGAGCCAATAAGTTCAGGACGAACACCTTTGGCTTTAATGCCGGAAAGTGTTTTGACAAAGTAGTCCATGTCGAGGATACACGTGTCGTCGAACCAACATTCGGCCGAGAAATGAGTAGATTTGCCCGGAAAATTTATGGGTTCCGGCAATGTTAGCTTCTTCATTTTTAGAGTTTATGTGGACAATGGAGTAATACTAGCTAGTAATTCATATAGATGAAGAAAATTTCTGACCAGGGATTTTTTTCTTCTTGTTACATGAGGTTATTACCTCTAGTAGATAAAAATTTGTTAGGGGTGACACCACCACATAATGTTGACAAGGTTGTTTTTATTAGTTTTTGACAAGAATACCCTTGGATGATGGTTTGTTTGATAGAGATTTGTGCAGAATTGTTCTTTACCGTTAGTGCCTTGAACATGGGTGACGAGTGAGAGGTAGAAAAGGAGGGATAAGAATTAATACATCTTTTTTTTTTTTAATGTGATATGCTCTCTTTTTTAGTTTGTTTTACAAAAATATATTCTCTTCGTCCCAATTATATGGTGGAGTTCGAATTTCGAGAGTTAAACGAGTTATTTTTCCCATGATTTTTTCATATGTCTTTTAGATATTTTGAATTGTTAATAATTGTGATTTACAGTAGTTTTAACCTTAATATATAATACTCCTTCCGTTTTGAATTAGATGAGGTACTTTACTTTTTAGTTTGTTCCAAAATAAATGACACATTTCTAAACTTGAAAATAATTCAACTTTAAATTCTTCATTTTACCCATTTTAACTTTAATGAAAAGTTTTTATAACCACACAAATGTCATGACCCCACAAATCTTTTACTTCTTAAGTTTTTAAGACCACAAGTTTTAAAAGTCTTCTTCTTTTTCTTAAACTTCATGTCGAGTCAAACTACCTCATCTAAATTGAAACGGAGGGAGTATATTTTTTTGGTCGCATAAATATCATAGCATGTTAAAATTATAAGTACCAAAACTCTATTGTTTCTTAAATTCCATATCCAATAAAATATGTCATGTATAATGAAACCAAGAGAGAGAGGGGGATGGTTATTGAAAAGAAATATACATAGGTCCATGTCATTTTCCTTTCTCATGTGAGAGTTTTATGAATTTTGTTCTCTATGCAGCAGAGAAGAAACCATGATATGTCACTACCCAACGGAATATTTGCATTAAATTTACTTGCCTTCCCTAGCTATCCCCACACCCTTGGCTTCTTTTGTTTATTTCTTCTTTTGCTCGCTGGAAATTGGATATAATGTGCAAAACAAAGATTATAGTGATGGGAAGAGTACTGCGGCGATATAAGTGGGGATGCAGTTGATAATTAATATGATGTGAGAAAATTGAGAGCGATGAGGAACGAATGGACAATGATTAAACAGTACTAGGGGAGGTATCTACAGTCTGCCTCATTTAGGATTATACGATAGTTCCAATCTGTATTTTGAACGACCAGTTTTGAACATGTGACTGAAATATTGGGTTTTAGTGTTTTTTATTTTTTTGGACCATAATTCATCAAATTTTTAAGTAGTTATCTTCTCACAAGTATTCTGGTTTTAGTTCTAGTTTATAAAGGGAAAGGAAGTTTCTAAGTTAGTTCACTTGATATCTTCTCACAAATTTACCGATGTGACTAAATTTACAAGAGCAGCAGTAAAATTGGATGGTAATCCTCCTATACAATTTCTTGAAAAATTCTTTAATTTTGTCAGACCGTTGCTTAATAAGAACATAAAAGGGCAGCTCGTGCACTAAGATCCCACTATGCACGGGATCCGGAGAAGAGCCGGATCACAAATGTTTATTGTACACAGCCTTTTTCTGCAAGAGGCTATTTTCACGGCTTGAACCCAGGAGGTCACATGACAACAACTTTACCAGTTACGCAGAACATGTAAAGCCTACTGGTCAAGAGGCTTAATCAGAACATGCAAAGTCAAAATGAAGGCTAACCAAAAGCGAAACCAGCACTAAACGTTTCAGACTAAGAATGAGCATGTAGAAGCGTATGCACAGAATTATTCTGCTCTTCTTTCCACACATCAGTCGAAGATTCTTCTCGAAGTGTTCGCTACACAGCAAGTTAGCAGCAAATAGCATTTTCATATCATGAGAGCTATAAAGCTGAATGATTGGAACTACTCCAATAAGCTTACAACATCTAAGGGCAGCCAAGTCAGTGACATTCTTGTCCTTCTATTCGTATTTATTTCTATCGAGTAAGAACAAATTCCTACAACCAAGAAAATTTTTGGGAACTTCATTGAATAGTTGAACCTGCAACCGACATGCATCTCCTATTTTGTTTTCATATTCCTCCTGCTTTGGAGGTGATATAACAGCAAAATTACACATTCCTTGGGGACGAAGGTTCAGTTGATGCACCGGCTGAGTCACCTCCCGTGGGATTCAGTGACGACGAGTCACTTGTAAGAGAACCATTTCCACTTTCATCTTGTGACACAACAGGGATCTTCACTGCTACTCTTTCCATTTCCTTCTCGAGCTCTTCCTCACGACGCAATGCAGTGAATTGGCCGTCTAAAGACCTGGCTGCTCCTAACCATCCAAGTACAATTACTAGTAGCACACCTCCAAGGTAGGGAGTTGAGTTGGCAAGCGAACCAAAAGTCAAAATCATGAATTGTTGTATCAAGGCTCCTCCAGATTTTCCCAGTGGATTGCAGACAACATCAATTGCTGCCTTCCCTTTAACCTGTTATAAGAAAAATGCTTGAGCTTAATTTTCAGGAAACAACTGGCTGCCAAATAACATCACGATTTTCCAGTTATAGAAGTCCGGACCGAGGTATTTGTCAGTCACAAATACCATCATAAATATATGCACTCATCAGATGTTTAAAGGCTACAAATATAAAAGGGTAGCCCGGTGCATGAAGCATCCCGCATTCATGCAGGGTGCAGGGACGGGCCGCACCCAAAGGGTGTGATGTAGGCAGCCTACCCTGATGCTTGTATCAGTAGCTGTAGCTGATACCACAGTTCGAACTCGTGACCTAGGTCACATGGAGACAACTTTACCGTTGCTCGAAGGCTCCCCTTCTTAAAGGCTACAGATATATACATGCTTAATGCATTCAATTCCTAGATGTAGGCACAACTATTCCAATTCAGCACTGTTGACAGCACCATAGAGCATTGATTCACTACAATTTTAGACACAGTAAATTAGTATATACCTTGGTGTCCTCATCCAGAGGAATATAGGCCATTTCTTTGCAAGGATCGAACAAACTGTACTTTGCACTCTTACTGAAAATGTTCTGCATAGCACCCACATAGACAGCCGCTAAAAGAGGAGTGATCCCAAACTTGGCAAGAGCAGGGGCAAGGGGATCACCAAACAAAATCAGGGAGAAGAATCCAACTCCAGTAAGAAGCAAGACCGTGGGTGTTATCTTAGCTGCTGTTCCCCAACCATATTTGTCAAATATCCACTGGCTTAACAACATCATCGTGAAAGTTGCTATCCCAGTAGCAGTAGAGAAGTCACCCATGAAAGAAGAGTATTCGTTTGGGCTTGGGAACTGCAGATTTAGTTAAAAAGGGCAGAGAGTGAAAAAGATGCTGCATGTTAAAATGATAAACAAACTGGAGTTCATATATAACCAACGCATAACACCTAGTAATTATCTACCTGAGCTTTGAGCTTTGATTTCCAAGTAACCTCAACAAGGTTGATACTTATGCCGTATGCTACGACCAATGTTGCAAGATCCCTGATATACTTTGAGGAGACCAAAAATTTCAAGCTCTCCATCGTGGTCATGTTAGGCTTCTCCTGCAAAAATATATTTTATTTAGAAAATGTTCATACCATAAACATGATCCTTCAATGTGAAAGTGATTTTGTATAATTTAATCTGAGAGGTGGAAATTTATTAGATTATCAATGAACCGCGATCAAGTAAACAAAGAGGTCAAGCATCTCTCTGGAACTAACTGATAAATAAGGTAATTTCTCTGCTAAGTTTATTAGATAGGCAAAACTTATAGGTCCTTTTGCTGACTACTATTTTCTTTTGTGTATTGTAGCCACTTGAAGGGAATCAATACCAAATTGTGGCTGGTTACCTTCTTCTTCTTGCTACGGTTCGGTAGCGCAACATTGTGATTCACCCACCAGTAAATGCCACAGATCGCAAGCCCCATCAGCACTACAATGCTCATCATTGCTTTCAAAGAGACGGCCCAACCATCAACTCCAGGACCCAACGATTTTCTCAGATTAGAGAAGTACTTCACTGTACGACCAGAGAAAATAAGAGCAACATTTGCTCCAAGTCCAAATAATGGATAGAATCTTTTAGCCTCATCAACTGTTGTAATCTGCAAAAATAAAAGCATCCCAAAATATTCAATGGCAGCACAAAAAGCTATTTTCCCCAAATAAAGCTCAAGGCACTGATAATCAAGATGCGCGGATGATTTCACCAGCTGATAACTGGCCTTTCAAACAGATGGAAACAGAAAGAGCAGGTGACAAACTGAAACCTTAGCGAATTTTTATAACTGGTTACGACAAAAAAGACAGAACTTAGACAAGATGTAAACAATGACAAAAAAGTGCAGCCGAGACATCAGCAATTTATGAGCAGAATTGCAACATAACTGGACCAGTCACCAGCCTTAAAGCTAGTTAAACCATGAACTCCATAGTAAACAAATCTTAAAACAGTAAATACTATCATAACCTTGCACCCTTCCTAACCCCACCCCTGGAGCCAACACCCATTGCCAAAAGAGAATAATGAAGAAAAAATGTTGTACCATCCAATCCCTTACATTAACCTGTTCCCGGCATATCAGTTCAAAGAGAGTTCATATCACCCTAAAGTGCAGCAGTTTCAGGAACTCATCAGATAAGCAAATATAAGAATCTAAGATCATATAACTTTTGGAAATGATTACTAATGCACAAATGAAGTGTGACAGTATAAAATGAATATTCATCAAATTGACTATTTCCTGATTTGTTCTTTCGTCAATGGGGTCTTGAAACAAAATGAAAAAGCGGAAAAATGATTCATTCCCCTTTCTAAGAGGAGTAGGATCTTTGGTTGATCTGCCCTTTCCCCTCCTTTCTTCATAGATTATTAGTCCCGGGACACCTATACCAAAAGCTCAGTGTGCAATTTGCATGAAATCTATTTACTATCCTAGACTAAAAAAGACATTGGGAGTCTCAAAATTCAGGCAAACAGCATATAAATGGAATATACCAAGTTATGACACCCAAACTGGAATAGTAATTAATTCTAAAAAGGATCCATGAAAGGATGAGGATGAACATATATTTACCTGATTAGCAAACCCCCAAAAAAGAACTGAAACCACCACACTTCCCCAAAGCTCAGCCATGACATAGAACAAACAGAAACTCCAGATCCTCAATATAGCAATTGGTCCAAGAAACCTTGGACCCAGAATGTTCAAAAGTTGATCAGCAAGAGCTGTGGGGTGAAAGTAATTGCTAAGGGGATACAAAACAAACCCAAATGCCCCAAAGAAAGCAATAAAGGGAAGGATCACAGTATAGAAAAGAGCCTGCTTTGACAACACATTAGCCAACTTTGTGTACAAAAGCATGAAGCCTACAGCCATAGGCAAATTCACCCATGTTTTCAAGAAAGGTATAATCTCAGCACTTGACCCTTTAGCTGTTACAACCAAAACATCCTTAGTGTCTCTCAAGATTGTGTAATTAAACAAAATACAAAAGAACATAAGCCCAAGTGGAATAATTTTCTTGAGTGTCACAAGCTCAATTCCCATGAATTTAGGTGACTCATTTTCTCCCAAAAGTGGTACCCCATCAGCTGCAGCTGCAGCCTCTGCTTTACAAACTGGAAAAAATCTGTTCTTTTGACTAATCAATTGTGGCTTTTTAGCAAAGCCTTGAAATTTTTGGAAACCATCAGAAGATAAAGATAGAGATAATCCTTCAAGGGGTTTAGGTTTAAGAGAATTAAAAGAATTGAATCGGTGCCTTAAACCCCCTTGAGGTAATGGGTAAAATGCTCTGGTTTTGGGTTTTGAAGGCAGATAAAGAAGCCCTTTTGTTTGTAGAACAGCTTCCATTTTTGTTAGACACACTCTCTCTTTCTCTCTATCTCTACAAGTCCGAGAAATAATCTAAATATTTGAGCCTTTAACAGGTTAATAACAAGAAAAAGAGAGAAAGAGAAAGAGAGAGATAAGGTTGGCGAAGAAGAAGATTGTGATATTGGGAGAAAGGTTCCGAGGAAGAGATACAAAAATCTACTGTATATAAATATGGCACTCAAGAACCAAAACCCTTGAATGGCACTGAAAAGGACAACAAAAAAATAGAATAAGCAAAACAATAACAATATTAGTTGATATTGGGTAGTACTAATTTAGGGATAGGACAATCAAATGATACATTTACCCTTCTCCAAAGCTTTTTCTCCCAAAGTATTTTAAGAAATATAAGGTAAAAATTGAGAATAAGGTTAAACCAAATATTTGTTTTTAACTTTTATTTCAATTTTAACCTTATATTTCTTAAAAATCTTTGCGAGAAAAAGCTTTGAAAAAGGGCAAATCTCTGGATTTTTATCCCACGAATAAATAAAAATAATATTAGTGATTGAGAATCGCTAATACCGGAATCCAATATTGCACCAAACATGGAATAAATGATCTCACAATTTTTCCCATAATTATACTCCCTCCGGTCCACAATAACTGATTTTTGATTGTTTTAACACAGATTAAGAAATTCACGTTTAAACATTAATTAGCAATGAAATTGGTCATATTAACATTTACTATCTCTTCACATAAACACTCCTAACACATACTCCAACACTATTTACTCCAAGGGCAGTGTAGGAAAAAAATTAATTTATTCTTAAAATCTGAAAAAATCACTTATTTTGGACCACAAAAAAAGACTAAAAAATCACTTATTATGGATAGGAGGGATTAATTCCTTATCTCTCAAACCAAACCACCCTTAAAAAAAATATTAGAAGGTGGGTACATTATGTGTCAAGTTTTTCACACTTTGACAAGGTGCATTCAAGAGTTATTCAACTTGCAATTAGCCAATTAATGTTAAAAATTACTCTAGTTCTTAATATTAATACAGCGGATTAAAATTAACGGCAAAGGGCCAAATATATCCATTTACTTTCAAAAATGGTCTAAGAATATCCCTCGTTATATTGTTGGGTTATCTATACCCCTGCAGTCATACTTTGGGTTCAAATATACCCCTCATTTAAATGGAGGGACACGTGTCATCGTCTTGTTGGTCAATTCTAAATATCTCTTAATTAATTAAAAAAACTTATTACCCATACACGAAAAATATTATTTTTTTTTTGTAAAAACCGAAAAAAATTAAAATTATTTTTACTAAAAATTGAAAAAAACAAAAATATTTTTTTTCCAGTTTTTACAAAAAAATTGCCTTAGAAAAAACTGAAAAATATTTTCTAAAACAATGCTTTTGTAAAAACTGAAAAACAAAACTGAAAATCAATTTTCTAAAGCAATTTTTTTGTAAAACTAGAAAAAATTAAAATGTTTTTTACTAAAAACTGAAAGAATTGTTTTTTTGTTTTTTCAGTTTTTACAAAAATATTGCTTTAGAAAATTGCTTTTTAATTTTTTTATTCAGTTTTTACATAAATATTATTTTAGAAAATATTTTCAGCTTTTTTAAAGCAGTTTTTTTGTAAAAACTAGAAGGAAAAAAAATTATTTTTTCAGTTTTTAGTAAAAAATATTTCAGTTTTTTTCCAGTTTTTACAAAAAAATTGGTTTAGAAAATTAATTTTCAGCCTTTTATTTTTAGTTTTTACAAAAATATTATTTTAGAAAATATTTTTCAGTTTTTTCTAAGGAATTTTTTTTTGTAAAAACTGGAAAAAAAATATTTTTGTTTTTTTTTTATTTTTAGTAAAAATAATTTCGGTTTTTTTTCAATTTTTACAAAAAAAAATTCGTGTATGGGTAATGAGTTTTTTTAATTAATTAGGAGATATTTAGAATTGACCAACATGACGATGACACGTGTCCTTCCGTTTAAATGAGGGATATATTTGAACCCAAAATATGACTGCAGGGTATAGATAACCCAATAGTATAATAAGGGGTATTTTTAGATTATTTTCAAAAATAAAGGGGTATATTTAGTTGCCGTAAAATTAAACTTGGTTGCGGCGGGGGTAGAGTGGGTGGGGCCGTGGGGCTGGTAAAAAAGAGAGAAGGATCTTTAAAGGATTTAAAAGGGAATCCATTAATCGAAGTGTAGAGAATCACGTCAATGGAAACTATTTGCTCTTCCAATGGTACCACCTCAAGTGTCGCAATTATCAAAATAGCCCTTTCAGAGATATTGTGCGCTTTTTGTGCACTGCAATCCAGCTTCGGTAAGCAAAAATGTCCCATTCGCAGTTGTTAGGTGAAGACGAAACAAATCCGTTTTTGTCTTTTAATTTCCCTTTTTCTGGTCATAAGTCATAACCGAACCCTTCTAAACTTACTCATTGAGGGCAGACACTGAAACCTCCAGCTTTTCGTTAAATGTTTTATTTAATTTTTTTTCTCCCTAGCCAACCCTGAGATGATCAACACTAGATGTCTACACTATTTTTCCATCTAGTTACCCAAATTCTCAATTTATGATTGAAAATGGAAGAATTTTACACTAAATTTTCATTCTATTGTACGATTGCCAACAATAATTTTTGTTTTATTTACTTTTCTCAAACGACAAAAAAAAAAAAGGCGTATAATTCTTTCCTTGGTCCAATGGGTTTACGAGTCAAACCGGCTAACCAATGAATTTGTCAGTCAATGATAGAAGAGATTAAAAAGGTTGAGCTAACTGTATTGGTTGAACTGTCTGCTGAGCCATGGAACTTGAATTTACCGAGAAAGAAGCAATATAATCAGGTTGACCATTCCGACAGACCAGGGATTAATCAACGCCTAAATTGTTATTCTAATTTGATTCATAGGAGGAATAGTTTCCAGAAATAGTCAAAAACTCAATTTCAGTCTCTTCTTACAATCGAAAAATCAAAAACCAAGCTTCACTTCTAATTCACGTTTCACACAAGCTTCGTGGCTCATTCTCTTGTCATAGTTCTTCCCGTTAAAAATTTACTCGCATCAAATGCTTATATTAAATTGCACTAATTTACTATGATAAAGTGAGATTAAAATAAGAATGCGTATTAATTAACTATGATTTAGAAATAATCGTGATTGTGAAGACATGTGATATGTATTTGGTGGGTTGGTATAGACAACCGGTACGGATAAATATTTATTGTTCTTCCATCGCTTCATGCAGTAAGTCGTCTAAAAAAAATAAGGAGTAAATTTTATGGGTGATCATTCAGGTTTGTGTTCGTTACCCAAAAATCAATATTCTCTTTTTAGTTATCACAATAGTCAGTTTTACCGGATTTACATTGTTTCCTTAATGTCTAAGAATGTTTAAACGACGCGACAATATAATCGATTGAAAGCAAGGTTGTCTATCCGAGACACTATAACGGTTGAGATATAGGGAGTACTACCAATGCACCAACTATAGAGTATATGCCTGGTAATATAAATAGGGGACTTTGGGACCCCAAAATAGAGAGGAATACTACTTTTTCTTTTTCTTTAAGTAATGGGGACAAGCTAAGACAGGCTATCTTGGAAAGAGACTGTAATCAGCGGTAGAATTTGAACGAAATATAAACACGTTTATTAATTGGCTGTATTTTGAATAAAGTATTGGCTGTACTTTGAACAGATATTGGTCAGATATGTTTAATAGGGCATTATATATCGTGCCTGCATTATAGCACGCTAACTACTATTTAGAGCACCTCTTAATACGGCCACCAACTCATGTGTTTATGACTAATGACTTGTCGTTATTTTTTCATGCTTATTTCTCAAGTTGATTCCCTGCATTATCGAAGCCTTTTCTAAGAGTCGTTAAAGTCATTCTTTATAGTCAGGAATGAGGAGACTGAACTAATTTTTTTTATTAAAGAGACTGAACAAATTGGTTGTTAGCATATGGGCATTATAGTGGTGGGGTTACACCAGACTGTTACTGTGGATTGTCAGTATATGAGATGGTACAACTCAGTCCAATTTGAGGCTAATCAAGATAGAGGAATAGGGTCAAAGGGAGAAGAAGCATAAGTTAGGTAACACCACCAAACTCTAGGGGTCGGAATTCTTTCACCCTATAATTTCAAGCTCTAAAATTTAAAACTTTTTGGTAGAAATGAGTTTATCTCTTTAGTGCGCCTATTCAACATAAATCCAAATTAGTTTGGCATGAGAGTTTTGAATACCGAATGATTAACAATAGAAAAAGTTAGTAACCAAAAAGACAAATTCCAGCGTTAATTTAGACCAACCTAGTTTGAGTAAGCAGAGCATAGCAATACAAATCATCGTTTAACACGCATGGGGAAAAAGCAAAAATATCTGTCAGCAAATCTCCACAACGTGAGCTTAAATTGAGCAGGAGGCATGAGTAATAGCTAAATTTATTACCTTTGACAAGTTTGTAATTGTCACTCACCAACAAAAAACAGCCACTTCAGGACCGTGGACAAAAATTCAAAGTAGGAGTAACTAATATCTTATCGATTTCCAAATAAAATAATTATCAAAGGCATAATATACTTCAATAGGTAACATGACATTAGGCATATGAAATCCTAATAAAGAATGGGCATCAATTCAATCGAAGAGATGTTACTACTGTTTACTGTACTTTCAGTCACCCTTCTCTTGGGAATTGGCATATAATATGATATCGTCGAAAGACACTAATCCAACTAGTAGGACACTTGTAACCTTCGTACTAAAACTCATAAACATATTGTCGATTCCCTCTTGCTCATTCCATCCACGTTATAAACCACTGTGTTTAAAATATCAAAACATTTTTAATAAGGAAAACGTCATTTTTTAAGCAAACAAAACAAAATAAACAAAGGAATCAATATGTCACAATATAATTTTAGATGTAATTTTCTTAAAGTAAACTAAACTAATATAAAACCAGAAAAAGGTTTTGTTTTTGGGTACTATTAGGAAAGTTCCATCAGATATTTAAGATGAAGGATTAGATAGGTTGCTTTAAGGAGTAAGACACTATCATGTGACGATGGTTACGGTGGGATGAATTCCTTAAATTGAGGTTTTAGATTTGAGCCAGAATATTTCTAAAAAAAAGAACTGATAAAGAATGTTTATCATTTTAATGAGTATTATGCAACGTAAATTTAAATTAATCGAGATACACTATAAATACAAGTTAAAAAAATAATAAGAAACCTAAAAGAGAGGTGTAGGAGAAGCTGGGCCACGGACTCCAAAAGTTGATCACATATTCTCACGACATATTCGTTTTTTTCCAAAATTGTGGTTGTCACGAGCAATAGGTGATGCTTGTCAATGAAAGTATGGCAATTGGGCAAAATATCAAATCAGTCACCCTCACGGCCTCCTCGAGACTTTCAAAGAAGAGCCCAACACGTGAACCATTTCGGAGCTCCGGACAAAATTTACGGTTGCATTGTACACGTCACATTTTGTATAAAGTACTCTCCATTTTTGTTTGCAATTCCTTTTGCTTCCAAGAAAGTCATCTCATGACATTTTCCTCGACTGTTTGACTCCCTATATGGCTAGGAAATTTTGTAGGTTAGAATAACTCTTATACAGTTGAATTTTTTTAAAAAGCTCATTGTATACTCTAAAAAAAAACGTATAACAATTGAATTTATATGTGATTTTAAGAATATGCCGATTAATTCAATGCAAATGATAAAAAAAATATAAGATTAAACAAATAAAAAACGTAATAAATTGTCAAACCAATTAAGGGGAGTGACTCCGTACTCAGTAACAGCTTAATGAAATGCTTGTCTTTGATCCCGGTCTCACACTAATGAAGAACTGATGAATAAAAATAAGAACTTTGAATAACAGAGAAAATAAGAGTATATTATCTTGATATGCGTGTTACAATGTGTTTTATGAAAAATAAACTTTCTCCTTTATACAGTAAGAGAGTTTTACCCTAAGTACAATTCTAAAAAAGGTAAAAATCTTCTGTTTCGACGATCACTGATTTTCCGTCGATACGAGCCGAGATTCACGTCGTGAAATCCGATTAGGTACGAATATCACAGCCCTTTGTTAATCGTGTGCAACTGCTGATTAATGCTCTCCGAGGTCTCAACCCTTAAATCAGACCTCAAGGATATGACCCTGATATCTCCGAGGGCAGGTGTTTACCCGAGCCCTGATGCGAGGGGTTCTTCGTTCCGACTCTGATTGATTACGGTCATGTTCCTGCTCCGCTTGGCTCACCAGAAAGTCGAGTCATGCAGCGGGCTCGGTTTTACCCATATACACGTACGAAGCTTAATCTTTATTGCTTGACCCAAGTCGCGGCTTAATCTTTATTGCTTTCCTAATGACGATTTTGTTTTTATGAATAACATGACGATTGTGCTAACATGATTGTTAAAGAATATTATAGGAACGACAACAACAATAACAAACTCAGTGCAATTTTATAAATCGGATTTGAAAAGAATAGTGTGTACGTAGACCTTAACCCTACCTTATGAAGGTAGAGAGGTTGTTTCGAAAGACTCTCGGTTCCTTAAAAAATATTATAGCAATATACTTGAAAATATTTGACTATAAACTTAATTATATTGTATATTAATTTAAAATATTATAAAAATTCGTAAATTTCAGATATTGAATTTACTGCTATAGGTACATGAAATTTACATGAAAGTTAGGGTGGTTGTGAATTATGTGAAGCACATGCTTTTACCTTGAAGACCGGGAAATGCGAACTTCTGGTACTGCGCACCTATCTTAGATTAACAGCTGCGACCAAATACTAGCAGGATTCACTCCCAATGCTTTGCGTATGTCCTCTGTTACGTCGGCGCTGCCCAGCCACCCCTGTCTCCTTGGCCCTTGCCTTGCTCTCCACGTGCCTTTTCTATACTAGCAAAAACTAGTTTGCTGTTGACGCTTTTTCAAACTCTTATTAGGAGTATTACTTTTGGCAAAATTTACGGCTTAGTTAAGGTAAATTTTTAGTTACTTTCAATAATAATAGTCGATAATTTATATATATTTTTTTATATATTTATATACTTTATATATAATATATTTTTTACTAGTGAATACAATTAATTTTTACACAATCAATTTTATATTTTGCCTTTTTTTCTTTCTTTCTTTCTTTTGTTCACTACAGGAGATAGAGCTTACAGACAAAGACATTTACATTCTAAGAATAAAAGTGGATTGTGTTACGTATTGATCTTACTACTATATAATGAGGGTGATCATATTGAGGAAACTACACAAGATGCCTATGTTGGTCATTTGTATTCATCGTTTCTATCCATTTTTAAAATAATTACATAAGTTGCCTAAATGATCAAAACAAATTACCCGCCTACCCACAACCCATCCCTTAAGTCACGAGACCCATTTACAGATATTTAATGAGTTATTTAATTTTCTTGTCCGCTTATTTGTTATTAAATTTCAGGGATCCATAGTTAAATTAAATGAGAAAATAACACTGAATGCCTATCACTCCCAAAATATTTACCCGGATTTGCCTATTTGGAAATTAATTACAACTCCTACCTAGGCAATCTAAACTTATTATCCGTAAATTCACTTGTCTTTTCCCTTTTAATTTGCTTTACGCTTTTACCCAACATGAGGGGCAAATTGAAAATGCATGCAAATCTTTTTTTCGTTCTGTTTTATTCTATGACTTGAATTCCAAGACTTCTGACTTCTACAAAATATTAAACTGTCATTGGAGGACCTTGGAACTTGAAACTCATAAATTGGGTTTGCTGAGTTTGTGGTTATTTTGATCCGATTCTGATCGGGTATATTTGAAATGTTAATTGGAGGATGTGGCTATATTCCGAGTCAATTTGGTGGAGATTTTAGAGTAAATTTTTAAATTTTGGGTTCAACTCACAGATTTGTACTGTATACCAAAATGATATATTGTATAGATATAAAATAATTAATTCAAGAGTATATAATTTACTACAATAGTATACTACTAATATTTTTTTGAAGGAATGAACCAATCCTCTATATACCAAAATAACATATTATAAACTATTTTGGTTAATTCAATAGTGTATAATTTATTGCGTTGAACTGGAGAAGAAGAATTTGTACTGTATACCAAAATAATATACTATATACCATTCTGGTATACAGTTCATTCCAATTATATACTATTATAGTATACTATATAATGTAACGGTATACTCTTACAATTAGGTCCTTTTAGAATTTTTTGAAATTCTTATTGACAATTGATATTATTTCAGTTTAATAATTGAATTAAAAAAATCCCTTTTAAACTCTTTGCATACAATTGTATACCCTGTTGGTTTAGCTATATACTATACTGGTATCATATGCTAGTTGGAATATTTTTTGGTTGTATTAATTATATTTAATTGGTACAGTAATTGATTTTTCTTTAGTAATAGTAGAATAATACAATATCTTGAATTTTTTTAATTTTCCTTTTATGCATGTGTATTATGTAGTCATTTTGATTTTTTCTTTATGCGTTTGTTTTATATAATAGTATTATAGTACAATATCTTGAAATACATTATTATATTAATATGTGGTACACTATTTTTTTATTTTTCTCTTTATACATGTGTATTATGTAATAATAGTATAGTCATATATAGTTTCCTGGAATTAATTAGTAGAAATGTATACCCTATTGTTATAATTATATATCATATTGGTATCATATGGTAGTTGGAATATTTTTTGGTTATTTTAGCTGTATTTTTAAGTGAATTCTATTCTGAAATGATTTATATGATCATGTTTAGCTGTGTTGAATTTTCTTGTACCTATGGACATAGATTTTGTGTATTATGTAATAGTTTTTATAGTTATATGTAGTTGCTGGAACGACCATGTACAACTATATACCCTATTAGTATAGCTATATACTATATTGGTATCATATGCTAGTTGAATCATTTTTTGGTTGTATTAGCTGTATTTAATTGGTACACTATTTGATTTTTTTGAAATAATAGTAATATAGTACAATATCTTGAAATACTTTATTATATTAATATGTGGTACACTTTTTTTTATTTTTCTCTTTATGCATGTGTGTTATGTAATAGTAGTATAGTCATATAGTTGCCAGGAATTAACAAGTAAAACTGTATACCATGTTGGTATAGTTATATGCTATATTGGTATCATATGGTAGTTTGAACATTTTTTTTTTTGGTTGTTTTAGGTGCATTTTTAAGTGAATTCTATTATGAAATTATTTATATGAACATGATTTGAAGGGTTGAAATTTTTTTGTGCCGATGGACATAAATTATGTAATAATTTTTATAGTTATAAGCAATTGTTGGAATGACCACATACAACTATATACCCTGTTAGTATATGGAAAGAGCAAGTTGCTTTGCGAATATTTAGCTTGCAATGCGAGTATGTAATTTTCTCATACTTTTATTGCATCCTTTAATATTTTGGTACAGTAGTATAGTCGCAGATAGTTGTAGCAATATTCTAGAGTAATCATATACTTTGTTGGTATACATGTATACCATATTAGTATCATATGGTACTAATATGGTACTACAAGTCTTTTTTGCTACTTATACTTTTATTGCATTTTCCAATATTTTATTATCATTTCTATTCTAACTAGTATATATAGAGATTTGGTGGCCATAGATTATGTTTTCTTGCTCCATAACTGATTGTGTTATTACTAATGGTAGAGTGTGTACTAAAGAAGTTAAATGAAATTAGAAAAGGAACAAGAAATAAAGAAAATAAAAGAAAAAGGAGTTAAATGGAATTAGAAAAGGAACAAGAAATAAAAGAAAATTAAAAAAAAGAAAAAAATAAAGGAGTCATGATTGGGTGTGAAATAATTTATGATAAAATAACAATAATACGATTTGGGCAAAAATAAATGAATAGAAAAAGAGAAAAAAGAAAAAAATAAGAAGAAAACGAGAAAAAAAGAAGGATAAAATAAAGAAAAGAAGCATAGAAATAAAAAAAAGTATTGGAGAAAAAAGAGAAAATTTCCCACAAAAACTACTATGGGTAGGAAATGTAATTAGTTTGATGGGTAGAAAAATAAATGGGTAGGTAAAGGTAAATAGTTTTATTTTTGTGGGTAACTGTGTCATTAACATAAATTTAGTAATAAAGTCACAACTTTCTTCAAACTAATTTTACTCTAGTTATGATATGAGTCTAGCAAAAGAAAATTATTTTAGGATGCATATTATTCCCTCCCCATTGGGTTGCTCTAGTATGAACTAGGAAAAAATGATTCTTTTACAACCCAAAAATTGATCTTTGGACTTCGATAAGCAGGCTCACCATATGGCCCATAAAAGAAAAAATTTGGCCTATTCCTTACCGAATCTGTCTCCGACACACACACACACACACACACAAAAACCCCCTCCTTCCACCAACTCAGTTCTTGCATAAATTGTTACATGGACCGAGTTCTCCTCTATTTTTTGTGACACTTGTTCTCCTTTGATGGACATATACCTCTATATCCCTGTAGAGAAAGGCGTTTACCCTAAAAAATGGATAACAATTGAATTTATTTGTGGTTTTAAGGATAGGTGGATTATTTCAATACAAGTGATTAATGATGTTAGATTAAGCAAATGAAAGACGTAATAAAAGACCAAACCAACGATAAGGGTGATTCCGAGCTAGGTTGGTGGCTCGATGAGGAACCTGCCCTCGATTCCAAGCTTGTACTTATGAAGAACTTAAGAACAAAAATAAGAACTTTGAACAACAAAGAGAATTGAAATAAATTGCCTTGATATGCATGTTACAATGTGTCCCATGAATAATAAGCTTCCCCCTTTATATAGTAGGTTTTTTTTACCCTAAGTACAATTCTAAGAAAGGTAAAAGTCTTCTGTTTTTCGCTAATCACTGATTTTCTGCCGATACGGGGCGAGATTCACGCTGTAATATCCGGTTGAGCACGAACATCGCGATCCTTTGTTAGTCGTGTGCAGCTATTTGGTAATGCTCTTCCAAGTCTACCTCCTCGAACCGGACCCGGTGGATATGGCCCCGATATCCCCGAGGGCAGGTGTTTTGCTCGAGCCCCGATATGAGGGGCTCCTCGCTCTGACTCCAATTTCTTAGGGGAAGTCTACCTCCTCAAATCGGCCTCCCCCGTTGTGGCTGCTAACGAACCTCCCCTCGAGCCTCCCTTGTCGTCGTTCATTCCTGGGGGCTGCTCAATTGCAGATGACTTAATAGTCAAGAAGCCCTCGCACAAACAGGACCGGGGTGAAGGAGTCTCGAGGTACATATGTTTCGTGACTAAGGATGTTCTTCCCATAGTTCGTACGGATTGCAATTGGGAAGGCAAGAAAGTAGTAGTCCCTGGGATCGAGTATGCCATCACTACCCACATGGAGGGGTACTTATGTGTTTACACTTATCCCTTCACACTGGGCCCAATAGACCCGATCGTCCTAGACTTTTGTAAGAGGTACAAGGTGTGGCTTTGGAAAATCCACCCATCATTGTGGAGGATTGTGACCCTCCTCTGCTACTTCGTGAACAAGACCTAATCTCGTCGGTTCACGGTCGACCACCTACTTCGATTATATAGTTCCCGGATGTTTCGAGGGGAAGTGATTAAGCTTACTCACCGGGCCAGCAAGGCCCCCTTCTCCAGTATCGACGAAGAGCGAGACCGGGGCTGGCAGGGGCGCTTTTTCCGAGTGAAGACCGATGATTTGATCCCCCCGGAATACATGCCATTCCCTGAGAAGTGGAATGCATCTCGTAAGTACAACTCCCTCTTTCAACATCAAAAATTCTTCTTCTTTCATTTTTGCCTTCTCATTCATGCTTGTGGCTGTGCAGCTGTTGTCTGGGTTCTGAATGCGGTCCTTCCATTAAAGGAGTGGATCAAGGGCATCTATACTCAGATGTCGTACTTCTAGCGCACATGGCGCGGACTTTCGAAGGACCAATGGGAGGCCCGTTCTCATGGTATGGCCTCTTTCCGAGTAGCCAACACTATGTCTTCACCTTTTATTTTACTAACTCCTCTTCTCTTGTTGTTATTGTTGGTGTTGTTGTTTTTGTAGGTTTTCCTAAGTTTGCTACCACGGAGGGGAAAAATAAGAGGAAAATAAAACCCTCGGTCTCCCTCGGTTCCGAGGTAAAGAAACCAAAGAAGCGAGGGCTCCGTAAGCCCAGGTGGGGCTCCAGTTCCCGGGAGTTTGACTTTGACTCACTCCTTTGGCTTAGGGACGAGTTGGAGGATGAATCTATTTTTGTAACCCACGAGACAATCTATCTCGAGGACTGGGATGCATCCGAGGGAAAGACTCGCGAGATCGACCTCCCTCAAACTCAAAAAACCGACACAAATATTTGGGGTGAAACTTCCCAGAATGCCTGCTCTGCTCCAAAGGAAGCGCCCGACGTAATCAAGATCTCGGGGACGCTCTCCTATAAAGCGATAAAGGAGAAATCCAACCGGGGGGGATCCCCTTCACTCCTTTTCCGATTGAGTGGACTCGTCTGCTTTGGAAGACTTCTCCGGTCTGAATGACCTGGATGTTCCGAAGAAAGACACTTCCTCGGAAGCTGGTGGGTCGAGCCCGAGCCCGAAATTAGTCAATCAGTTCCCAGCTTCGAGTGTGGACCCTGGCCGTAAGAGGTCGATTATACTGACCGTCTCGGAATATGCCCGCATTTTGTCCGCTCCCGTGGGGGTAGCTAGCTACCTCCGATGCCTAGTGACCGAGGAGGACCAGACAAAAATGAATGTGGTGAACGAGCCATGCCTTTTCAATAAGGCACAGCAGGCGTTGAACCAGGTAAGGCATCGTTTCCTTTCTTTTATATATAGTTATCTGTGTTTGATGTTTCTCACATTTTCTTTGTCTTTTTGCAGTCCTCGGTACTTCATTATGAGAGTTTCCTCCGATATCGGGTTGAAGTCAATCAAGTCGAGCTCGAGATCAAGGAGCTTGCCCAAAAAAGGGACATGTACAAGCTTCTTTGCGAGAAGTAAGAGGGGGTCGGCAAGAACCCCCATGCCGAGCTGGATGTGGCTCAGAAAGAGGCATCGACCTTAAGGTAGGAGCATGCACACTTGGTGGAAAAGGTAAAGGTTTTCGAAGTTAGAAATGAAGGTCCGGTCGCAGAGACTAACAACAATACTTCGCAGGTCCAGTAGAAGATCGACCAGATTGACCAACTCCGCAAGGAGATGGATGAGATCCACGTGATGGCCGATGGGTGGAAAAACAAGATGGACCTATTGGCCTCGGAGAAGGAGACTGCCTAGGCCAAGTTGTTTTCGGTGGAAGTTCAGCTCCGGGTAGAAGAAGGTCGATGTACGGGCTCGACAAAATGAAGACCTCCAAGCTCAACTGGGCTCGACCATCGCTGAACGGGATGGCTTGGCAAGGAGCTCGAAATAACGAGGTCCAAGTTGGAAGCAACCTCGGCTGATGCTGACGAGATGGTGGCCCAATATAAGGCCGATATTAAAGCAGTCGAGGCCTGTTTGAAGACTATTGCTGAGTATGTGAGGCGGCTTTCCCGGAGGGAGACCCTCGAAGAAATACATGCCCGAGGCTTCGACCTATCTTCCGAGACCGTAGAGGCAAAGAGGCTCGAGATCGAGGCCAAGAGGATAGCTGAACCCCGAGGTGAAGAGGGATCCGAGGGCTCTGAAAAAGATCTCATGCAATCAGAATTGGTAAAGGAGATGGAGGTATCAAACCCTAGTTGGATTCAATCAATTGAAAATCAAACTAGGAGTGCGAGAATCGCCTCCTTTCGAGTATATGTAGACGAAATACAGTCTGAATCCTTGAAGATCAAAGCCAATCAGGCTTGATTTCAAAAGGCAGTGCTTGCCAAAAATAGGGCAAGAACTAAGTAACACCACAGATGTATGTACAATAGCGAAGTACCACAAAATAGGTAAGTGAATAAGTGATTGGTTCCATTTTAGAGCCGGATTTGGAGAGGTTTAGAGATATAACAGTTAGGGTTTAGTGTGAGAGGAGAGGAGAGCGTTTGGGGGCGGCTGGGCAGAGTGAAATGTGAAGATTAGGGTTGGGGCGAGTAATTAAAAATGAAGGGGTGATCGTAGGCCGTTGATTTTGGGGGATCAACGGCCAGGATTTTTAAACCGGTGGGGCAGATCGTTTGAAGTGGGTTGCGACTAGGTTCATTAAAAGGGTTGTCTCGTTTGGTCTTGGGTTTATTGGGCTAGGTTTTGTGCCCGAAGTTTTTAAATAAACGAAAATTATAAAAATAATTTATAAGAAGTAATTAACAAATAAAAAATTTTATTTGTGTAGTAAGATGCTTAAAAATAATAATTTGACATTATAAAATATAAAAATGCTATTTTGTCACAAATAATGTAATAAAATATAATTATTCATATCATATAAACTATTATTGCAAAATTGGGTAAATAACTTTAAAATACAAGTATAATTATATGAAAATGAGGTAAGATATTATGAAACATATATGTGGATGCAAATAATAAATTTGGATGATTAAGTCATCACAAAATAATTTAAAGGGGTAATTAGTACATATTCAAATAATTTAGATGCAAGAAAATCGATTTTAAAGCTTTAAAAATTATGAAAGTTTATAGAAAATACTTGTATGACTCTTGTAAATTGGTGATGATACATGAATGATATTTTAAAAGCATATATGATATTTATTAAAATATGAGGGCAAACTTGGTATCTTTGATGTGTCCGATGGCTGACATGATACCGGCATCATCGACGCTGAAGTTGTACTCCGATAGTCTAGCTGCCTCCCTGGCCCCGATTGGCATGTCGAAATCGTTTTTGTTCATGAGTCCCTAGCTATTATGACCTCGATCGCTTCTTTTTTCATTCCTCGCAGGGTTACGTCCGGATCCGCTGCCCTTTCGATCTCCGCTATACGGTTGATACCGATATCTGCTTGGTCTTGGTTCATGATTGACGACTCTTCTAGACCTGTCATTAGTTTTGATGGGATACACGGACCCAGAGAGAGCCCCGAGCTGATCATCCTCGACTCTGATTTTCTATTGGTACCTGTTATGGACGTCAGCCCAAGTTACCACTGGGTACTATATCAAATTCTGTTTCAGCTGATGTGAAACCAAGGAGCTTTAGGGGTTGAGTCCTTAATTGAATGCTTGAACGACCCAATCGTTCGTAACTGAGGGCAGGTCCATTCTTTCCATTTGAAACCTCGATACGAATTCCTAAGCATTTCGTTATCTCTTTGTTTCACTTTAAAGAGGTCAGATTTTCTGGTCTCGACTTTGATGTCCCCAGCATGAGCTTTCACGAAGGCATCTGCAAGCATAGCAAACGAATTAATGGAATTATGGGGCAAGTTGTGATACCATATCATTTTAGATAGGGTTTCTCCGAACTTTCTCAGCAGAACCGACTCGATTTCGTCATCTTCTAAGTCATTCCCTTTGATGGCACACGTGTAGGAGGCCATGTGTTCATTTTGATCTGTGGTCCCATTATACTTTGGAATGGTTTCAGAGCTGCACTCGGAGGGAAAGGTTTTCGAACAAATTTCTTGGAATCCATGCCTTTCAATATCGAGGGCGCTCCTGGGATTTGATAAACCCTGGAGTTATAGGTCTCCACATTTTTGTCGTTGGCTTAGGTTTTCTTTTCTCCTGATTCTACTCGCTTTTTCAGTTCCTCTAGCATCTTTATTATCTCAGGGTTGGTCTCGGGTTCAACTTCTTCACACGGCCTTTCCGTGACTGGTTCATTTCTACGGGTGTTTTCCCAGGGTGGTTCGGGCTCAACTCTGTTGGGGGCGAAACTTTGGTTCTGCAACTGGGCTGCATGTTGAGCCTACAATATTTCGAATATCACCCTCAAATTGATCCCATCACCTTCGCCGTCGTGTTTATTCCGGGCTATCGATCGGGCTCCCCCGCGGATGATGTTTTCGGGGTCGGTAGGCAAGTTTGCGTCGATAGCCACATGTGAGTTAGCATCGATCGGGTCCGCGACTGGAACTCCGTTGGGGTCAATAATGGGCACCACATTGTAGTTCTCTCCATGGTGGCCAGACTCAGCATCAACGTTCAAATGAGCAGATTGAGAGTTTGACATTTTTAATTTGACGTGAAATTAAAAATCTCAAAGAACAAGTGTAAAATAGAGTGTGTTATGAAAATTTATATCAAATTGCCACTATTATCCTTATCCCCATGGTGGGCGCCAAACTGCTTACCCTAAAAAATGGATAACAATTAAATTAAGTCGTGATTTTAAGGATATGTGGATTAATTCAACACATGCGATTAATGATGTTAGATTAAGCAAATAAAAGACGTAATAAAGGACGAAACCAACGATAAAGGTGATTCCGAGCTCGGTTGGTGGCTTGATGAGGAACCTACCCTCGGTTCCAAGCTTGTACTTATGAAGAACTTAAGAACAAAAATAAGAATTTGAACAACCAAGAGGATTGAAATAAATTGCCTTGATATGCGTGTCATAATGTTTCACATGAATAATAAGCTTTCCCCTTTATATAGTAGGGGGGTTTTACCCTAAGTACAATTCTAAGAAAGGTAAAAATCTTATGCTTCGCTAATCACTGATTTTCTATCGATAAGGGCCGAGATTTATGCCGTAATATCCGGTTGGTCAAGGACAAAGCGACCCTTTATTAGTCGTGTGCAGCTGTTTGGTAATGCTCTCTGAAGTCTCAATCCTCGAATCAGACGTAGACGATATGGCCCCGATATCCCCGAGGGCAGGTGTTTTGCCCGAGTCCCAATATGAGGTGTTCCTCGCTGACTCCGATTCATTACGGTCATGTTCCTGCTCTATTTGACTCATCGGGAAATCGTGTCATTCAGTGGGCTCGATTTTACCTGTGTACAAAAGGAAATCAGGGAGGAATTACTTTACCGATGGTGTGGAACCTTCTATCCAGGTAATCTGATAGTCAAAGAGTGAATCAAATTGTTTATCCGAAAATCAGATAGAGTTGAATTTATACGTAGTTCTAAGGATACGTGGTACAACTTAACACAAATCGGAAAGTAAGTAGAAATATATCGAATATTGACTTGTAAAGAAAGAAATACGAACCAATATTGAATTAGAAATCGATTTTATGAACTAGCAAGATGAATTAATGTATAGAGCTCATAAGATGATAATCTCTACTGTATTTCTCTGTCAATAGTAATATCAGAATATAAGAGTGTATGTATGCCTGAATGTTGGATCCTTACAGAAATAATAGTCATCTCTCTTATAGTAGAGGGATTCTACTTTGGATATAATTAAAAATACATAGTGGGGAACCTATGATAGAATAGCTTTTCCCAAATTACAGCCGAGATTCTCTCTCCTGAGTGCGTCTGTAATGGCTCTTGTCCCATGGCTCGATCTTGATCGGACTTGGTATTGGTTGGTTTCCAGATTAAGAGCCCGATATTAACTCGGGCTCGATATTGACTTGGGGCCCGGTATTGACTTGGGGTCGGTATTGGTCGGTCTCTGGCTCTAAAGCTCGATAATGCCGCTTCGCATCATAGTTCGATTTGGATTCGAGCTCGGTAATGACTTCGAGTTCGGTATTTGATCGGTCTTAGAAATTTGAGCTCGGTAACCTGGCTTCGGATCTCATACCTGTTATTACGAGGATGACCTTCAGTCCATTATGTTCTAATCTTGACTAATCATATGAAGGTCAAAACCGATTTTGACTGTATACAGATTGTCCCCTCGTTTTTCGGGAAGAATGTGGCGAGAAACGACGTGATTTTCAAGCGGTATGACTCGATACAAACTGACGTTTGCATCGAGCCTGACCGTGACGTACGTGATAGTTGTCCCGTCATTTTAGTTTACCAAGGCATTAATTGCGTGTCAGGAAATGGTCGGCCATTGTCGACACTGAACCGCCATTGCCAACCCTATAAATAGCCCCCTTTTTTTACCATTTTTTACTTTTACATCTCCAAATTCTCTAAGTTCCCTTTCGCATCTTCTAAATTCTTCATCTGTAAATTTGTGTTTTTACTGCAAAATCCCTCTTTAGAACACCAAATCTAGTCATCTTCCTCTATCTTCAATCTTCCAATCCCAATGGCGAAAACGTCAAAAACCGTTTCTCAAAAAGAAAAAGCTTCTTCTTCGCGGCCTGCCGGCGACAAAACACCGGTGGAGCCATGACCTGAGGAGTGTGTTCCCGGGGGGTGTGTTCTTACCTCCGATTTTAAGATCGACACAGCTTCGCCGGTCCCTGGTCGATGCGAGCCAGTATCGAGATATATGTGCTCGATAGCCGAGGGCTATCTTAAGTAGTTAAGGAAAGATTGCAATCGGAGGACATAGAAGTGATAATCCCGGCTCCCGAAGAAGATATTCCTACCCATGTGAAAGGGTTTTTAAGTGTGTATACTTACCCTTTCACGTTGAGCCCTCTCGACCCTGTTGTCAACGATTTTTACTGCCAATATCAAGTAACCCTAGTCCAAATCCATCCTTCTTTTTGGCGGATCGTTATTCTGATTCGCTTCTTCGTGAACAAAGTCGAGGGGATGCCTTTCACCCTCGACCACCTCATTAGATTGTACAGCCCCTGCCTCTATCGAGGTGGGTTAATAAAACTCCAGTGCCGGACTACCAAAGTGTTGTTCTCGAGCATAGACGAGGACAAGGATCGAGGCTGGATGGGCAGGTTCGTTCGGGTGAAGACCTTTGACTTAATCCCTGCCGAGAAGATGCCGTTTCCCGATAAGTGGAACATGGAGCGTAAGTATAATTTCTACTGTTAGCTCTTATTATTTTGCTCCTTTGTTTCTTTCTCACCGGTATCCTTTTTCGTGATGTAGCAGTTGCTTGGATGCCCGGTGCTATTCCTAACCTTAAGAGTTAGGTACGGGACCTGGCTTCGACCTCTACATGTGTCTAGCACTTGTGGCGCGACTTATCAAAGGGCTGATAGAGACTAAAAATCATAGTAAGCCACTTTCCCATGCCTTCGATGATTCGAAAAAAATATCTTTCCTATACTTAACTAATTTTCTTGTGTGTAGGCCTGGGCAAAGATGTAGTCATGAGGCCCCTGTCTGGTGAGGAAGAGACTTCGGCCCCGGTTCCGAAATCGGCAAAGGATAACAAGAGAAAAAGGGCCTCTACTGTCGAGGATCCAAAGCTTAAGACGAGGGCAGCTCGTAAGCCGAGGAAGAACATCATCCCTTTGACCTAAGAATTTTTTCGGCGTACAAGGGATGGAGATGAAGAAGAAGAAAACGACGGGTCCATACTGGTGGCCCGAGTGAAGAAAACCATTGATGCCCCAAAGGCAACTGGGTCAATGGCGGTTGATGAGGCTCCATCTCGAACTGAGGGGATATCGGAGAAGGACTCGGGCAAAGTCCCCGAGTCATCGGAGATCGAGGATGCCTTCCACCGAAGTCAACAAACTGTGGGTATATATGAAGGGGGCGGCCCTAAAGCTCTTCTGTAATGACCCGGCCAGTCGTTTTAAAAGCTGTAGCCCTATTCCTCTATTTAATGCTCATTCAGCACTTTATAACTGTTATATGACTTGCTGGGGAAATTGGTTCGGGTCCGATGAGATTTTTAGAATGAATTGGAACACTTAATACCAAAGTTTAAAACTTAAGTTGAAAAGGTTGACTGGATGTCAACCTATGTGTAAACGACCCCGGAATAGCATTTTGATAATTCCAACAGCTCCATATGGTGATTTTGGACTTAGGAGCGTGATCGGAATTTTATTTGGAAGTCCTTAGTGAAATTAGGCTTGAAATGGCTAAAGTAGGAATTTAAGTTTGAAAGTTTGACCGGGGAGTTGACTTTTTGATATCGGGATCGGAATACAGTTTCGAAAATTTTCATAACTCTGTTATGTCATTTATGACTTGTGTGCAAAATTTGAGGTCAATCGTACTTGATTCGATAGGTTTCGATATCGAATATAGAAGTTGAAAATTTTTAAGTTTCATTAAGCTTGAATTGGGTTGTGATTTTAGCGTTGTTTGATGTGATTTGAGGTTTCAAATAAGTTCGTATGATGTTTTAGGACTTGTTTATATTTTTGGTTGAGGTCCCGAGGTCCTCGGGTGAGTTTCGGATGGTTAACAGATCAAAAATATGACTTAAACCGCTGCTGCAAATTTTCTTTTGCTAAGAAATCGAGCCCAAAAACAACCGAAGGCCAGAAATCGAGCCGAGGATCGAAGGCAAAGCTCGAGGGCCATGATCGAAGAATGCTCGAGGGCCATGATCGAAGGCAGGCTCGAGGGCCATAATCGAAGGCAGACCGGAGAGCCATGATCAAAGGCATGTCTCAAGGGTCATGATCGAAGGCAAGGCTCGAGGGCCATGATCGAAGGCAAGGCTCGAGGGCCATGATTGAAGGCCCAGGGTCGAGGGCCATGATCGAAGCCACGATCGAGGCCCAGGATCGAGACAGGACCGAGGGCTACCTTGGCAGAATTATAAAGAAGGGGACTTCGTCCCATTCGCCATTTTTGACAAATTGGAGCTTGAGCATAAGCGATATTTGATAGATTTTCAAGGAAAAATATTGGGGTAAGTGATTCTATTTCGGATTTGGTTAATATACACGAATATATCATTGTTTTCACCATTTAATTACTGTATTGAGATGGAAGTTTGGAAATTTTTTAGAAATCTCATATAAACGATTTTTTGAGATTTTGGTGTCGATTCGGAGTCGGATTTGAGTGAAACTCGTATGTTTGGACTCATAATTGAATGAGTTATCGGATTTCGTAACTTTCGTCGGATTCCGAGACGTGGGCTCCGCGGGCGATTTTTGAGCTAATTTCGAATTTTATTAAAAATGTAGTATTTTCTTATGAAACTGATTCCTATAACTTTTGTTGACTGTATCAAATTATTATGACTAGATTCGAGTCGATTGGAGTCGGAAAATCGAGGAAAAGGCATACTACTTGATTAAATTGGAGCAAGTCGAGGTAAGTGATTTGTCTAACCTTGTTTGGGGGAAATTTCCACAGGATTGGTATTGATGTGATAATTGTAATGTGATGAAAGTCATGTATACGAGGTGACGAGTATGTACACGGGCTAAATGTGAAAGATTATATTTTTAAATTGTGTAGATCATTGTTGCATATTAATTAAATTATTAAATCTTGTTATATTCTCCATCATTGATCTGATTTATATACTTTAAATTTGCTTAACTTTCTCCTTCTAATTGTTTTTACCTGTTTAGCTGAAACTTGATTTCTTTTATTCTGTGCATTATTTGAAGGTGGAATTTCTTTAATTTAAATATTATTCATATGATGTATTTGATATTCTAAATTTGGTACGGAGGCAACATATTAAAAATTTTGAAATATTATTTTTGTTGAGGTATTTATGCCCGAATATTTTTGTGAGATTTTTGTACTCATTGTGATTGAGCAGTGAAGCTCCCTATTGTGAAAAATATTATTGATATTGTTTATGTTGGCAAATTAAAATATTTGGGCACTTGAGGTGCAAATTGTGATATTGATACGCATGCGGTGGTATAAGGTCTGGGTGTTGAAACGCATGCAGTGAGATAAGGGTGGCTTGATACGTGTTGCTAGTAGGGGAACTACTAGAAGTCATGCGGTGTGATAAGGGTGGCTAAAACGCGAGATGCTGTTTCGGAAAAAATATTTTTCATTAAAATTAAATGTGAAGGCTCCCGCGGTGATATAAGGAAATGAGATATTGTGAATTTATTTATGATTTGGGACTACGAGGCGGTACCTCGGGAGTGCCCTTGTTGATATTGATTTATGGCCGCAGTTGCCTTTGATTATTGCTGTGATTTTCTTAAAGTTAAAAATAATTCTGTTTTGTTTCCACGAGGTATTATTTGCCATTATTTTGCGTAGTTAATTGGTGACATACTACTTACTTGATTCATTTCCATTGTCATTTCATTTTTATTATATTGTTAAACATTTCACCTTGTCTTTTATTATTCCAGTAGGGTTTGACCTGACCTCGTCACTACTCTACCGAGGTTAGGCTTGGCACTTACTGGATATCATTGTGGTGTACTTATACTACGCTTCTACACATTATTTTGTGCAGATCCAGGTATATCCTACCAGTCCAGACATCAGTGAACTATCCGTGTACGGAGACTTCGAGGTATATCTGCCAACGTCCGCAGACTCCGGAGTCCCCTTCTATCCTTGTTATGTTGTTTCCTTATTTTCTTTAGACTCTGATATATAGAGACATTGAGGATAAATTCTTAGAATCTTGTGACTTATTTCTACCGGATTTTGGGAGTTATAGTTATGTGAGTTTGCAAATTTATTTATTTCATATTTCTATTGTTATTCCGCATTGATAGGCTTACCTAGTCTTAGAGACTAGGCGCCATCACGACATCCTACGGAGGGAAATTTGGGGTCGTGACATTTTCGAACTGAGGAGAACTTCCCAAGAGACTTGCTTGGGGCAATAGTAATTAGAGACTCGCCTACTCTCCCTGATTTTTCCGAAGGGGCGATTCGGGAAGCCCGAGCTTTGGGGACCATCGAGGTAGACGAGGCCCATGAGGGAGAGGATCCCTTTCGTGATTTGTTTACCGGTATTGAGGATGCTGCCAGCCCGAGTGACGCGTCGGGTCTTTTCTTCGAGGTTCAACGAACCCTGAATCGGGGTAAGCCTCGATTCCCTTTGTCGATGTCATATCTTTCCATTTTCTACCTAACTTTTTCCTTTTTTTTTGTATAGGCTTTAACTCTTTATCAAGAGGAGTTTTCTAAGTCTCGAACTGAATTGAGCCGACGTGAGGCTGACTTTCGAGGGCTTTTAGAAGAGAGAAATGCCCTCAAACTTCTTAATGGGCAGAAAGAGGAAGAGATCAAAGATCTTTGAGCTGAGTTGGCCAAGGCATACCAAGATCAGACCGACTTGACCGAGCAGGTAATGATAATCTTATAAATTCATGGACTCGATTCGGGAACGATGGTTAATATTTCGATCTCACAGCTGTAGCAGAAGCTTGAGGTGATCGGGTTGCTTCGTGAGGAGGTCGATATGATAAGGGCAGAGACCTTGGGGCTGAAAGAAGGCAAGGACCACCTTGCTACAGAAAAAGAACTGCTCGGGCCCAATTATCATCGGGCGAAAGTCAACTTCCAGTCATGAAGGAGAAGAGCTCGGTTCAAGCAAGAAAAATAGAGGAGCTCGAGGCTCGGTTGGCTTCCATACATGCCCAGGCCAAATCTGAAGCCGAAAAATCTAAGTCCGAGGCGGATGCATTCGTGGCCGTCTATCGGGCCGATGCTGAAGCCGTTCAAGTTAAAGCAAAAAAGGCAGCCGAGACCGCTCAAACTCGAGCATATTGGGTTGCTGAAATTACCAAAAGCCAATCTCAGAGGGAAACCCTTGAGGAGATCCATGCTCGAGGCTTTAATCTTACCGAGGAGAAAAAAAAGGCTAAAGAGCTTGAAGCCGATGGAGAAGAGACGGCCCCCGGAGATAACCAGGAAACTTAGGGTTTTTTCCATTTTGATTTTTTCTGTAGGGTACTGATTGGACGTTGTAAATACATCTTATGTATCTATAAAGATCTTTTTCCTTTCCCGACTTCTCTCTGTTTTATTCTCTGCCCTGTGAAGATTTTGTTTCATTCATGCCTTATGAAAGTTTTCATAAGTATGAGGCCTTAGGCAATTTGATCGAAGTCGGACCTTGTAGTCTTTATAACCGAGTAAGTGTTAGCTCGAGCTCGAGCTCGAGGTAAGAGTAGTCCTTAAGCTTAATAGTTGAGCGATCGCTTATTCGAACTCGAAGTAATGTAGCCCGTAGGCTTAGTAGTCGAGTGAATGTTTACTCGAACTCGAAGTAATGTAGCCCGTAAGCTTAGTAGTCGAGTGAGTGTTTACTCGAACTCGGAGTAATGTAGCCCGTAGGCTTAGTAGTCGAGTGAGTGTTTACTCGAACTCGAAGTAATGTAGCCCGTAAGCGTAGTAGTCGAGTGAGTGTTTACTCGAACTCGAAATAAGGTAGCCCTTGGGCTTCGTAGATAGTCCCCGAGTGAGAATGGTTGCTCGAACTCGAGTTGGGATAGACCTTAGGCTTTATAGTCAAGTGAGTGTTGCTCGAACTCGAAGTGATGTAGCCCGTGGGCTTTATGGTCGAGTGAGTGATTGCTCAAACTCGAAGTGACGTGGCCCATAGGCTTTATGGTCGAGTGAGTGATTGCTCGAACTCGAAATAAGATTAGCCTTTAGGCTTAGTAGTCGAGTGAGTGATTGCTCGAACTCGAAGTAATGTAGCCCGTAGGCTTTATGGTTGAGTGAGTGATTGCTCGAACTCGAAGTGACATAGCCCGTAGGCTTTATGGTCGAGTGAGTGATTGCTCAAACTCGAAATAAAATTAGACCTTAGGCTTAGTAGTCGAGTGGGTGATTGCTCGAACTCGAAGTAATGTAGCCCGTAGGCTTTAAGGTCGAGTGAGTGATTGCTCGAACTCGAAGTGACGTAGCCCGGAGGCTTTATGATCGAGTGAGTGATTGCTCGAACTCGAAATAAGTTTAGCCCTTAGGCTTAGTAGTCGAGTAATTGCTTATTCGAACTCGAAGTAATGTAGCCTATAGGCTTAGTAGTAGAGTGAGTGATTTCTTGAACTCGAAGTGACGTAGACCGTAGGCTTAGTAGTCGAGTGAGTGTTTACTCGAACTCGAAATAAGGTAGCCATTGGGCTTCGTAGATAGTCCCCGAGTGAGAATGGCTGCTCGAACTCGAGTTGGGATAGCCCTTAGGCTTTATAGTCGATTGAGTGTTACTCGAACTCGAAGTGATGTAGCCCGTGGGTTTAATGGTCGAGTGAGTGATTGCTCGAACTCGAAGTGACGTAGCCCGTAGGCTTTATGGTCGAGTGGTGATTGCTCGAACTCGAAATAAGATTAGCCCTTAGACTTAGTCGTCAAGTGAGTGTTTACTCGAACTCGAAATAAGGTAGCCCTTGGGTTTCATAGATTGTCCCCGAGTGAGAATGGTTGCTCGAGCTCGAGTTGGGGTAGCCCTTAGGCTTTATAGTCGAGTGAGTGTTGCTCGAACTCGAAGTGATGTAGCCCATGGGCTTTATGTAGGGCTTGATCTCGTTGATTTTTCGGTTTGGCAGTCCCTGATTTATGGGCTAATGGTCGGTCCTTGAGCCTGTTTGCATAATAGATTACGAAATAGGGGGTGGATTCTGAGATACGAGATATCGGTAAAGGAGAATTTTCTCTTTGCCATAATACATGCGTTCACGCTTTTGTACGAGCATGGTTCGTTTTGACCATTTGACTATTACAATTTTTCCTATCGAAACCCTGTTGTCGTAAAGTAACTTCTTTGCATCGAACTTTATGATCAAACTTGATATAACTTGATATATTCGACGGTAATGCCCCCCCCCCAGTATTCGAGGTTGATTATAAAGAGGCCTTAGATACTGTCGAATTGTTCTAATTTAGCATGATCAATGGTTGCCTCATTAAAAACCTTGCCGAAAAACCTGTTTGGGATAAAATCAATCTAAGGAAAAAAGAGTGCAACGCGTGCTTTCGGGCCTGAAGGCTTCGGATTGACTAATCCATCCCTGTTCCTGGTCGAACTCCTGCAAGGGCTAGTTTCAAAATATAAATGAAATGTAGATGAATATGGGAGGGTCGTACCTTAGCAGTAGTATCGTTTTAGGTGCGACACATTCCAATTGCTTGGTAGTTGTTTGCCGTTTATCACGCCGAGCTTGTAGGATCCTTTGCTGATGATTTCGAGAATCTGATGCAGTCCTTCTCAGTAAGGACCCAGTTTTCCTTCATTTGGATTTCGGGTGTTGAGGGTAACTTTCCTTAACACTAAGTCTCCGATTTTAAAATATCGAAGATTGGTTCTTCGATTATAATACCTTTCGATCCGCTGTTTTTGAGCGGCTAATCGGACGAGGGCCGATTCTCGTTTTTCGTCCAATAATTCAAGGCTCGTGTTCATTTGTTGCATATCGAAACCTGATGCTAGGTTCTCTGACCTCAATCGGGATAAGAGCTTCAGTGCCATAAACCAACGTGAATGGTGTCGCTCCGGTACTCAATTTCGATGTTGTGCAGTATGCCCATAGGACTTCGGGTAGTATTTCTCTCCATTTTCCTTTAGCATTGGTTAATCTTTTATTAAGATTTTGGATGATGGTTTTGTTGGTCGATTCGACCTGTCCGTTTCCACTGGGATGATAAGGTGTTGATAGGATCCTTTTGATTTTGTGATCTTCGAGAAATTTGGTTACTTTGCTTCCGATGAATTGCTTTTCATTGTCACATACAATCTCGGATGGCATCCCGAACCGACATATGATGTGGTCCCAAATGAAGTCTACCACCTCCTTTTCTCTGGCTTTCTCGAAAGCCTGTACTTCAACCCATTTAGACAAATAATCAGTCATAAACAAAATAAACTGAGCCTTACCTGGGTCGATGAGAGGGGGCCGACGATGTCCATTCCCCATTTCATGAAAGGCCAAGGAGCTAGGACCGAGTGGAGAAGTTCCCCGGGTTGATGAATCATGGGTGCATGTCTTTGACATTTGTCGCATTTTCAAACAAACTCCCTTGCATCTTTATCCATATCGATCCAATAATATCCTGCTTTGATTATCTTGTGGACTAATGAATCGGCACCAGAATGATTCCCGCAAGTGCCCTAGTGAATCTCACGTAGGATGCAGTCGGTATCTCCTGGTCTCAAACATATTGCCAGTTGACCATCGAACGTCCTTCTAAACAGCGTTCCATCATTGGATAAGGTGAACCGTGCAACTTTTGTGCGTAGAGTTCTCGATTCCTTTGGATCTGATGGAAGTTTTCCGTTCTTGAAGTACTCTATATATTTGTTTCTCCAATCCCAGGTTAGACTAGTGGAGTTTATCTCAGCATGACCTTCCTCGATTACCGATTTCATGAGTTGCACGACAGTCCCCGAGTTGAGTTCGTCATCCTCGACCGACGACCCTAAGTTTGCAAGAGCGTCAGCCTCACTATTCTTCTCTCGACGTACATATTGCAAAGTCCATTCCTTAAATCGATGTAGGGTCACTTGCAATTTATCCAAGTACCTCTGCATTCGATCTTCCCGGACTTCAAAAGTCCCGTTGACTTGATTTATCACGAGGAGGGAATCACATTTAGCCTCCACGACCTCGACTCCCAAGCTTCTAGCTAGTTCGAGACCTGCAATCACGGCGTCATACTCGGCCTCATTGTTAGTAAATTTTGTAGTTTTAATAGACTGTCTAACTATATTACCCGTGGGCGATTTTAGTACGATGCCCAGTCCGGATGCCTTTGCGTTCGAGGCACCATCCGTAAAGAGGGTGCAGATTCCCGAAGAGGTACCCAATTTTATCAGTAATTCCTTTTCGATCTCGGGTACGAAAGCCGGTGTAAACTCAGCCACGAAGTCCGCTAAGATTTGGGATTTGATAGCGGTTTGAGGTCGATACTCGATGTCGTACCTGCCGATCTCTATGGCCCATTTGGCCAATCGACCTGAAAGCTCAGCTTTGTGTAAAATATTTTGTAGATGATAAGTTGTTACAACATGTATCGGATGGCACTGGAAATATGATTTTAACTTCCTAGAGGCACTTATTAAAGCAAGCGCCAATTTTTCTAAGTGTGGATATCTAGTTTCGGCTTTGCCTAGAGTTCGACTAAAATAATAAATAGGAAATTGCATAACTCGCTCTTCTCGAATTAGGACTCCACTTACTGCTACCTCTGAGATAGCTAGATACAGGTAAAGTTGTTCGTCTGCTTTCGGGGTATGAAGCAACGGAGGGTTCGATAGATACCGTTTTAGCTCTTTCAAAGCATGCTGACATCCCGAAGTCCATGAAAAAGTGCTTTTCTTTTTAATCAAAGAGAAAAATCGGTGGCTCCTATCCGAGGATCTCGAAATGAATCGTCTCAGGGCGGCTATCTGTCCCATTAGCCATTGCATGACCTTTACATTATCTACCACTGTGATGTCTTCGATTGCTTTGATTTTATCGGGGTTAATCTCGATTCCTCGATTGGACACTATGAAACCGAGAAACTTGCCCGAGCCAACCCCAAAAGCACATTTTTCGGGATTGAGCTTCATATTGTACTCCCTTAGTATGTCGAAAATTTCCTGCAAATGCTTTAAATGGTCCTCTGCTTGCAGGGAATTAACCAACATGTCATCAATATAATCTTCCATTGATTTTCCTATTTGTTTTTCCAACATTCTGTTTACTAGGCGTTGGTAAGTTGCACCAGCAGTTTTTAGGCCAAATGGCATTACATTATAACAGTAGGTCCCGTACTTGGTGATAAATGAGGTTTTTTCCTGATCCTCTGGGTTCATCTGTATTTAGTTGTACCCGGAATAGGCATCGAGAAAACTGAGAGTCTCGTGGCCGGCCGTGGCATCGATCATACGATCGATATTAGGCAAAGGAAAAGAGTCCTTAGGGCATGCTTTATTCAGGCCTTTATAATCTATACACATTCTAAGTTTGTTCCCCTTTTTAGGGACTACCACCATATTTGCTAGCCATTCGGGGTACTTTACTTACCGAATGGACCCTATTTAAAGAAGTTTGGTTACCTCGTCTTTTATGAAGACGTGTTTGACCTCAGACTGGGGCCTCCCTTTTTGTTTTACCGGGTGGAATTTTGGGTCCAAGATTAGCTTTTGAGCGGTGATTCCCGGTGGGATCCCTGTCATGTCAAGATGGGACCAAGCGAAACAGTCTACGTTAGCTATAAGAAATTGAGCTTTATCCTGAGCTCGGGATATAACCCCGTGCCCAGGTATACCTTTCGTTCAGGAAGATATTCGATTAGTATGACTTGCTCCAGTTCTTCGATTATTGATTGGGTGGCGTTGGAATCATCGGGAACTACGAAAGATCGAGGGATCCTATGTTCATCATCTCAGTCAGTCTTCTGATTCTCTAATTGGGTCGAAGCCTACATTTGTAATTGCTATTTGGTATTCCATTCCTCCTTCGAATTCGATCCTTTTGCTCATGATAATGATGACATCAGAATCACTTCATCATTATCATTGCTGATGATAATGATGACGGCAAACATTTGTTTTGCGGCTAGTTGCTCCCCATCGACCGTTTTGATTCCCTCCGATGTTGGGAACTTCAAAACCTGGTGGAGGTTCGAGGGTACATACCTCATATTGTGGATCCATGGCCTTCCGAACAGGGCGTTGTATCTCATATCGCCTTCGATTACGTGGAACTTCGTTTCTTGGATGGTTTCAGCCATGTTAACTGGCAAGATTATTTCGCCCTTAGTAGTTTCACATGCCATGTTGAATCCGTTTAGTACCAAGGTTGCGGGCACGATCTGGTTCTGTAGACCGAATTGTTCTACGACCCTCGATCGAATGATGTTGGCCGAACTACCTGGATCAATTAACACACGTTTAACTTGAGTTTTATTCATAAGTACATATATTACCAGTGCATCGTTATGTGATTGCATGATTCCTCCTGCGTCTTCATTATTAAAGGACAAGGTTCCTTCAAGGGTGTAATCTTGAGTCCAGGATCGCTTTTCTCTTACAACCGTCATCTTAGTGCGTTTAAGCACCGGCCCCTGGGGGGTATCGATCCCACCAATGATCATGTGGATAATGTGTTATGGCTCTTCTTGTTCATTTTGTCTATTGAAATTCCTATTTTTGAAATGGTTTTTGGCCCTGTCACTTAAAAATTCTCGAAGCTGCCCTTTGTTAAATAGCCGAGCTACCTACTCTCTTAGTTACCTGCAATCTTTCGTTCTGTGGCCATGGGTGCCATGATATTCGCACATTTTATTGGGATTCCTCTGGGCAGGATCGGTCTGTATAGGTCGAGGCCATTTAGTGTCTTTGATGCGTCTGATAGCCGATACGATAGCGGATGCATTGATGCTGAAGTTATACTCTGATAACCGAGGAGCTTTCTTAGGTCAGGTATGCCTGTCGAACCCATTCCTGTTCATCAGCCCCCGAGACCCTTAGCCTCAATCATTTCTCTTTTTGCCTAGTACTGGGTTGCGTAAAGGTTCGCTACCCCTATGATCTCCGTTATACGATCGGTATTGATCCTTGTTTGACCTTGGTTCTCGGTCGATATCCCTTTTAAAACCGAACCCAGAACCCAACTGGTCGTCTTCGACTTTATTTTGGATTGATACCGATTGTGCACATCGGCCTAAGTAATAGCTGGGTACTCGATCAGGTTATGCTTCAGCCGCCGTGAAGCCATCGAGCTTCATTAGTTTAAACCTTGAGTGAAAGCTTGAACAACCCAATCATCTGTGACTGGTGGTAGATCCATTCGTTCCATATGGAAACGAGAAACGAATTCTCTTAGTATCTCGTTATCCCTTTGTCTTACCTTGAATAGGTCCGACTTCCTGGTCTCGACTTTTATGGCCCCAGCATGTGCTTTTACGAAAGAATATGAAAGCATAGCAAAAGAATCAATAGAGCTAGATGGTAAATTATGATACCATATCATAGCTCCCTTTTACAGGGTTTCACCGAATTTTTTCAATAATACAGATTCGATCTCATTTTCCTCTAGATCGTTCCCTTTGATGGCACATGTGTAAGAGGTGACATGTTCGTTGGGGTCGGTATGTCCATTATATTTAGGAATCTCGGGCATGCGAAACTGCTTTGGGATCGGTTTAGGAGCCGCGCTCGGGGGGAAAGGCTTTTGTATGATTTTTTTTGGAATCTAAGCCCTTCAATATCGGTGGTGCCCTCAGGATCTGATCTACCCTGGAGTTATATGTTTTCACTTTTTTGTCGTTTGCCTCGATCCTCCTTTCTCATAACTCTATTCGTTTTGTTAGTTCTTCGAGCATCTTAACAATTTCGGGATTACTCCCCGATTCTTGCTCATTTGACCTAACTATAGCTCCGTTTTGTGGGTGACTTCTTGGGGTGGACTGGGCTCGAGTCTGGTCGGTGCTTGGGTTTGGCTCTGCAACTGGGATATTGCTACTTGTTGAGCTTGCAACATCTACAAGATCATACGCAAACTGATTCTGTTTTCCTCAGTGTTTTGGGTATTTTGAGCTGCATAGCGAGTTCCACCATGAATGCTATTTTCAGGGTCGGAACGTTGGTTCGCCTCGATGGCCGCATGTGAATTGATGTCTATTGGCTCTTCGACCCGAGTTCCAACGGGATCGACGAGTGGCCTTCCGGACCCGGGGGTTAAGTTGTTGTTTTCATCTTGAAGGCGAGCTTCGTTGTCGATAGGTAGGGCCATTAATTGAGAATTCGTCGTTTCCAATCTGAAATCAAAGATACTTTCAAGAGCAATTGTAAAATGGTGTGTTATGTAGAGATTCGTACCAAACAACCACTGTTAGCCTTAGCCCCACGGTGGGTGCCAAACTGTTTACCCGAAAAACGGATAGAGTTGAATTTATACGCAATTCTAAGGATACGTGGTACAACTTGGTACAAATCGAAAAGTAAGTAGAAATATATCGAATATTGACTTGTAAAGAATGAAATACGAACCAATATTGAATTAGAAAGCGATTTTATAAACTAGCAAGATGAATCAATGTATAAAGCTCACAAGAGGATAATCACTACTGTATTTTTCTATCAATAGTAATATCTGAATATACGAGTGTATGTATGCCTGAATGTTGGATCCTTATAGAAATAATAGCCATCCCTCTTATAGTGGATGGATTCTACTTTGGATATAATTAAAAATACATAGTGGGGACCTATGATAAAATAGCTTTTCCCAAATTCCCGCCGAGATTCTCTCTCCTGAGTACGTCTGTAACCACTCTTGTCCCATGGCTCGATCTTGATCGGACTTGGTATTGGTTGGTTTCCAGATTTAGAGCCCGATATTGACTCGGGCTCGATATTGACTTGGGGCCCGGTATTGACTTGGGCTCGGTATTGGTCGGTCTCTGACTCTAAAGCTCGATAACGCCGCTTCGCATCATAGTTCGATTTGGATTCGAGCTCGGTAATGACTTCGAGTTCGGTATTTGATCGGTCTCAGAAATTTGAGCTCGGTAACCTGGTTTCGGATCTCATACCTGATATTACGAGGATGACCTTCGCTCCATCATGTTCCAATCTTGACTAATCATATGAAGGTCGAAATCGGTTTTGACCGCATACACATATTATTTTCATTCATAGGTTTTTAGTTGTGCAATTACTATGTCTAGCTCTTTGGTTTTTCTATTTGTTGTTGTAATTTTTCATTACATAGTTAATTGCCTCCCTAATTTTAATTGCCACCCTTGTTTTAGGCGGCTAACTAGACAAACAACTTCGCACCGCTAAATAACACTCTGCTGTCTATTCTTGAGCAAATTATATACGCACTTCAGCCTGGGTCTCAAAGGGAGAACTAACAGGAAATTCCTTATCTTTCAAAAAGGAGTCAAACTTCTCAATTTTTTATTCTTGATTGGGGACCTTGAAACATCTACCTAGGCAATTCTTGTAGTTACAGCATATGGCCATATGCAGCTTCCACTAAAGCAACAGCTTCGTGCATATTGCTACTTATAACATACGAGGATCTAACTTCATCTCATTAATCGGATCTTAAACTGATTTAGAATTCTGGTTATCATTTGCAAACTGCAAATTCAGTTCAAGTATAAGCAATTTCCATAAAGGTTTTTCCATTTCAAGGCGTCGAATTTGAGACTACAATTTAAGATTCGTTTACTCCTGCCCCATTGTCATTCCGAATTTCCAGTCTCATAGGCTCCAGTGGCACAACCGATGAAGAACCTTTACAATAGTAATTCGGAATAAGTCAAAATTTCGCACCATATATGATCCCTTCCTGCTTCTACCTACCAATTAGCAATTCTATTTCCTATTTCATCAGAAAGGAAAGAGAAGAAAATCCATAAGGTGCAACTAAGCATAGCAATTTGAGCCCAAACCCATTCGACCCGTCCAACCCGTCCAAGGTTGGGTTGTTCATTGACCCGAACTCAGCCCATCTTGACCCAAACTCATTTCAGTCCATCTAAAGTTCGACTGATTTTTAGCCGAAATTGATTCATGAGTAACTTTGCTAAAATATCTTTAAATATTTTTTTATTTGATATGTTATACATGACCATAACAAAAGAAAAAAAGTCTCATTTGATAATTAAACAATAGATAAGAAAATAATACACATTAATTAAAGATTGTTAAGAGTTGGACGGGTTGGGCTATGACCCAAATTTTAGCTCAATTTGACCCAGCTCATCTCGGCCCAAGTTACTTTTGTACGCCTATTTGTTGAGTCAACCCATTTCCCAAAATTCGCCTAACCCGCCCATTTGACACCCCTGGTACCAACTGTTATTGAAATGTACAAAGATTCCTTCTTGATCAATACTATCTTAGTAGTAGGTAACCGAAAACGACATAGGTCTTATGGGGTATGTCTATTAGGACGTTTAACCTGGAACAATACCTTCCTTCCAATATCTACCATTATCCCTCCGCCCCAATCACATTTCCAACAATTGAATTATTATAAGACCTGGCGCAATATCATTATAAAATTAAGTTTCATTTCATTTCTTTTTCTGAATATATCTTGGCTTAAAATGATATAGTTCGCTAAATGTGTGTCCACTGATCCACCAAATTTGGGGTCAAGCACCAAAGAATACATTGATTAAGCAGAGTTCAAGTGGAAGAGAATTATGCAGAGCCATTGCACTTTGGACCATACCTCTCAACCCTCTCATCAATCCAAGCTCTCATATCAGCTAAAACAAGATTGGCTGCATCATCAGGCTCACCTTGAATCAAAGAATGATACATTCCATCATAAAGCTTGAGGGATTTGTCCGTGCTGCTTGCCTTCTCGTACAACAATTCCGAGCCTGTAGGGCAAGTAACACCATCAGAAGTCCCATGCACTGTCAAAAATGGAGCAGTGACCTTGTGGAAATTGTTCTGGACGTATTCACACTGCCTGGCTATCTCCCTCATAGTTCCCACTCTTGGCTTCCCGGTATATCTCCGTGGATTGCTTGCGATTATTTTCAGTTTCTCAGTGTCTCTTATAGCCTTGCCCACCATTTTGTTGTCTGGCATTGCCGCCCATGTATCAGCGAATCCAAATAGCAGTCCATACATGAATAAGTGTACCTACATGTTAAACAGTAAAGGTGATTGGTACTCCCTCCTCCAAAAACTATAATCCCCTTCATATCCGAAGAGTTAAATGAAGAAATTTTAGTCATGATTTTCAAATATCACATGTTATCATTTAACATAAGAACTTTCTAGAATCCAAATTCTATTCTCAAAATGTTTAATATGTATAATTCAAGACTGACAAATTGATCAAAGTGGCCAAAGCGAAAAGCAGGTATAATGTAACATGATGGTAGTAGGTACACACCATGAAAAGAGAGAAATGAGAACTCTAAAGAGGATCAAGTCGTCTAATCTGAAACATTTTGCGAGAAATATGGGAGCCTCACAACGGCAGGCCCAGGAATACCTTCTAAAAAACAAAAAGAAATATGGAAATAAGTTCTTCTTTCTATTTCTAAAGAGACATAGATGATGGTTTTGCTTAAGAGTGAAAATTGTTTTTTTCCGGGGGGTGGGGATTAATAAAAAACAGAATTTGTTACCTTATTCTTATACTACTTTTTATGTCTGTTACTTGCAGAAAGATTGATATCTTTCTAATTTAGAAAATATTTAATTTTTACATTTTTATCTAGCCATTACCAACATGTTCTCATGAGAATTAACACATGATCTCATCAGAAGTTCTACTAAATACAAAAATAACTACTTTAGTATCTGTGTCAATTTTTTTTCCTTTATAAACTCCCGAAAAATAGTTGCTCTTAGATTAGTCTCTCCCGAAAAAAAAATTTCCTTTATAAACTACTTCATAAATTAGTCTCTCTTAGATCAGTATTTCTAGAGAAGCTCATGTTTTTATATTACTCTATCACTCACTTGAATTTCAAAATGCTTTATCCATTTCAAAGCGGATAAAGCATTTTGAAAAAAAACAATTTCAAAAAAAAAGAAACAATTTCAAAATGCTTTATCCTCTTTGAAGTGGATTCTAACCAGTCACAACAAAATTTTGGTCCGATGCTCTAACTAGCTGAGCTACGTGAACCTCCGTCATAAAGTTTGTTATATTGAACAAATTGACCCTAACCTAAGGGAGAAGCAATTTTGGGTCCACGCGCAAAGCTCATTAAAATCTAACATCGAATCGAAAATTTTCTGGATTACTATGTAGAATAAATCATCATAGTATGAGCAGACAAGAATTACTTTATTTACTCGTACTGATTATATAGCAACAAAAATATGCTGCAACACGGCAAAATACACATCCTTCTAAGCAAATCAACCCAAAACTACTGACAAACAATTAAACAGAAGAGTAATCAAAACTAACCTTAGAAGGTTTCATAGGCTCAGGAATGACAAAAAGCGGGGCAGAGAAGATCAATCCGGTCCAAGTATCCGGCTCCGACTGGAAGTACATAAGCAAAGTAGCTAACCCACCCATAGATTCTCCGAACAAAAACGCCGGCAAATGCTTATACTCATCACTATTCCTCACGCTCTTAAAATAGTACAAGGAAGCAGCAGCAGTCTTCTCCAAATCTCCCATGTAACATCGGATCCCATCGGACCGGCCATGTCCGAGCAGATCAGCAGCAAAAACAGCATAACCCCAATTAGCGTAGTTAATACATATCTTCTGAAAAAGCCAACCGGTATCGGAACCGTAGCCATGGGTCATGTAAACAGTGCCCTTAGGGGATATATTTGGGTCAAGTGGGAGAAATGATTGAGTGAAGAGCTTGCCGTTGGGTGTTTCGAAGTAAGATTTTGAGTTGCGTACGCCTTCAGAGGCATAGTACTCTTCCTCCGGCATGTCGCCCCAAAAGTTAGCTGTGGTTGCGGGCACGTCTGACGCCATTTTCCGGTGGCTTTGAACGGCGGACGTGGAGTTGTTGGGCGGGTAATCGGATTTGGTATGAAATTTATGTAGTGATTGGGGTTTTTATATAATGGTAGTTATGTATAAATTCGTTTTTCAACTAAAATGGTATTTTAAATAATTTTACACATGAAGTTGGCGTCTCAATGATATAGGAAGCTGTTTCACCAACCATCTATTTTTCTTTTCTTTTCGGTTAGTTTCAACAGAAAATTGAGTTTGTGGGCCCAGCTTAGGGGGTTGGTGAAGGGAGTAGGTGAGCAAACTAATCTTCTTCTAACTCAGTTAATGTGAGATATATTTAATTAAAATCAATCTCTCTTTCAAATAGATTAGATATTCTTTTCCTAAATTAGTTGGGATAAATTCGATTTTTCGAGCAAAAACTTAGGAAAAGGTTTTGGGTGAAAATCATTTACATTCGCCAAGTTTATTTTAAAAATCAAACTCATCCTCCAACTTTAAACAATTATCATTTTACTCCTCATATCAAAGGTGACTTCTTAAAATGCCTATTTTACCGTCTACAACTTTTATCTCTTATTTTTAATCTTTAATATAATGATTTTTTTATTTTAATTTATGTTATCGACTTACCTATAGATAAATTAAAAAAACTTTTTTGAAACTAAAAAAAGTGAGAAGTAGTAGTCAAGCAAATAAGTTAATGATGTTCAATAGTGAAGTAAATGAGAAAAATTATAATAAATAATTTACTTGTATCCGTAATTTTTTCTAATAGCAATCAAAACTCAATCTATTTACAAAATTGAGAATAAAAGAGAGTGAAAAGTTTATAAATTATACAATGCAGGAAATAAAAAAAAGGACAAAAAATAGAGGTAAGTTTTATAATAAATTTGCAAAAATTATCTATTTACACTTTACATGAACTTTAATTATAATTAGAAAAATATCTAGTAATAATAATCAAAACTCAAAAATTTATATACACATAGAGAATAATAAAAATAGTTGAACCTAAAATCTCACACACACACCGACATACGTTATATGTATTTAAATATACATAATATTAAAATAATAACAATAATAAAGTAGCAATATATTTTGTAATAAATTCATAATATAATTATTTTATTTATAATGTTAGTGAACTTAGATTAAATTATATAATAGATATAATATTTTAACTTATGAATAAATACATGCATTGAAAATATCTAAATAATATAAAATAAAATAAAAAGATATTACATATATGGAGAGTTGAAAATGTCAAGGGTAAAATAGATATTGTGTAGGATAAAAGGATGAAAATGACAATTGTTTAAAATTGAAGGATGAATTTAATTTTTAGAGGTAAACGATTTTCACCCAAAAGTTTTTTATTATAGAAATTATAAAGTAGTAAAATTACTTATACTATCAATATGTTAGTAGCTTTATATGTACTTTCGTTTTATTATTTCTTAATTAGAATAGAAGCTTCTATACTAAATGAAGTTTCAACAGGTCAATATTATACAGAGTAAAATATAATGTTCAAGTTTACATAAAGTTTTCAAGTAGAACATATTTAAAAATGATATCAACGAACTGTGTACAAGATTAAAAAAAAATACATTTGTCTCTTGACAATAAGGGGAGTTATTTTTTAACCTGAATTTTGTCTCTTGCATTTTTTGTCTCTTGTCCTAAAGGTACCTTTGGGATTAAGCATAGTGGAGTCCTCTTAACTTGGTCCTCTCTCTCATTTTACTTTTTGGGTTTTGGCTGTTGAAATAAGAGGAGAGTTTTCACATTCCTCTTCGAAACAAATTTTCTTAAACAACAACAGCAACATACCCAGTAATATCCTATACCGTGAGATCTGAGAGGGTAGTGTGTACGCAGACCTTACCCCTAACTTGTGAGAATAGAGAGGTTGTTTCCAATAGACCCCCGGCTCAGAAAAGTATAAGCACCACATTAATGAAAATATAGATAAGAAGAGACAGTATCAAAAAGTTATATAAAAGCAAAATAAAAACAATAATATAGTAAGATAATCAACAATGAAAAAAAAACCGTCAATAGTGAACACTACCTATTACCTAACTATATGCAATGGAATCATAAACACGTTTCTAGCACGAAATTATGGAAAGTTAGTAGGTGAGGAGTATAAATCAATATATTATATATTGTGGCAATTTGAAAGATCAGATTGAATGATCTGTAACATTGGGAATTTTATAGAACTACTGGAATCATGTAACACACGAAAAACTGGAGCGTGCAACCTACAAATTATTTACTAGAGATGGTAATGTGTGAATGCAGATCCAGCAAGTCAACAGCCCGCAGTTAGAAGTTAGAACATTAATATGTTTTTTATACATACGAAAGGTTGGTGAAACACATATAAGGAAAGGGATCCCAAATTCTGTTTAAACATATTCATGCTCGTGGGGGGGGGGGGGTATGTTTTTTTTCCTAAAAAAAATTAAATAGAAATGTCCCTGTTTCGTTGAAGCAAAGAATGGAATCAAATGGCCCTTGTAATTAATTACACTATTTACACCACTAACTACCTAACCAACTAACCCAGCTAACTTCCTCACACGAGCTACACATGTCATGTGACACCCTCACTCTCAATACTCCCCCTCAAGCTGGAGGTGCAAATACATTTAGCATTTAGCTTCCCCGGCTTGGATATTAGGTATTCATGTTGTTGCCTTGGTAATGCCTTGGTTAACACATGCTAGTTGATCCCTTGAACACACATGCACAGTCTTGATTACTCTCTACTATATGTTTTCTCTAATAAAGTGACAATCAATCTAGATATGCTTGGTTTTCTCATGATACACAGAATTGATTGTTATTTGCAAAGCTGCCTTCCTATCACTATGTACATTTATTGGTAATTCCACTTCTCCTCCAAGCTCCTTAAACAAACTTATCAACATACTAATTCTGATACAACTCATTGTACTCTGCTTCTGCAAAGCTCTTTGATACAGTGTTTTGCTTCTTGGATTTCTATGGTATCAGTGACTCCCCATATTGCAAAATGAATTATGTCACTGACCTTCTAGTATTTGGGCATGAAGCCCAATCAGAGTCATAGAAAGTAGTCAACTTATTTCCTCTCTTGTTATTCATCAAAACTCCAAGTCTTAGTTCTCTCTTCACGTATCTTACTATCCTTAATGTTGCTTACCAATGTGATTGCTTTGGCTCTTGCAAAAATTGACTAAGTGCCTGAACTGATAATGCAATGTCCAGTCTGGTCAAAGTCAAATACAACAACTACCCTATGAGTCTTTGGTATTTTTCTTTGTCCGCCAATGGCTCATCAGCTTGAAATCATGTTAATGTATCCAACTGTCTAGTAGTGAACTTCTGATTACTGCTAAGAGGAGTCCATCTTGGTTTTCCAACACTCAAGCTCTAGTGCATATTTTCTTTGGTTCATCAGTATTCCCTTGAGTGATCTAGAGAATTCAATTCCTCGGAAATACCTTAGTTCCCCTAGGTCTTTAATTTTGAATGACTTATGCAGCTTCATCTTTGTATCTTGAATCATGTGCAGGCTATTGCCTGTAACCAGTATGTCATCTACATACAATGTTGCTTCCCTACTTCCTTGTAAACAACGAGTAGTCCAAACAACTTTGAGTGAACCCCTATTGGATCAATGCTTCAGTTAGCTTCACATTCCATTGTCCACTTGCCTGCTTTAGTCCACACAGGTATTTGACTAGCCTGCAGACCATCACTTTAGTCTCCTCCTGGTTGGCAAAGCCTTCAGGTAGATCCATATTCACTTCATCATACAAGTTTCCTTGAAGAAAGACATTATAGACATCCATTTGATGGACCTTCAGTTGTAACAACATAGATAATAGCTCTAACAGTCATTATCTTCACCACTGGGGAGAAGGTTTTATGATAGTCGAGCCCCTACCTTTGGTTGTAACCTTTGCCACAAGCCTAGCCTTGTACCATTCAACATTACCATCTGTTTTGTACACCCATTTACAGATTGTTGGCTTCTTTCCTATTAGTAGTTGCATCAGTTCCCAGGTTTTATTATCTTCAAGAGCTTAGATCTCAGCTCTCATAGTTTCAATCCATCTCTTGTCTTGTGATGCTTCATGAAATGATCTTGGTTCAGTTACTACAGAGAAAGCTTGCAAGTAAGTCTTATAATCTGGCTTCAGTTGGAATAACACACTGAATTGCTAACGGAATGAGGTTGCTGATTTGAGGTAGTGATATAGTCTGTCATCCAAATTGGTACTCTCTTGTCTCTGCTGGATTTCCTGACCTCTTGTAAAGGTGGTGGATTCATCTGTAATGGACTAGTTGTGTCAGCACCATTTGGAACGACTTCAGAAGTATCATGTGGCTGAACTGGTGCTGCAGGTGTTGGATCTTCATAGACCATATCTGGGCATGTTGTGTATGGAATATCCATTTTCATTGGTGGTACTCTCTCTTGTGCTACATCATTGTCTACTATTGAATCCATAAGGTCCATTTCTGCCTCTTGTACAAGTTTAGGTTGCTCCAAACTCCCGGCATCTAAAAACATGTTATCTATGTGTGGCTTCTCAAGTCTGAATGAGAATGTATTATCAATGAATGTGACATCTCCATTGGTAAAGAAACTGTGCTTGGACAAATCATATAGGATGTAACCCTTTATAACAGTTGAGTATCCCATGAAAGTTGTTGCAATTACTCTAGCTTTAAATTTGTTGTGTACATTCATCCTCTTGGCATAGCAAAGGCATCCCGGTGTCCTCATATGGTCAAGAGAAGGTCTCTTCATGTGAAATATTTCAAATGGACTTTTACCTCCCAATACAGTAGACGATAATCTGTTAATGATAAACACAGTTGTTAGATTGTAGTGAACCCAAAACTTGATTGGAATCATTGAAACCTTAATGATCTAGCAATTTCAAGGACATACCTATTTTTCCTTTTAGTAATCCCATTTTGCTGAGGTGTATCTACACATGTTCTTTGGTGAATAATTTCAAAAGATTGGAACAATGAGTTGCACTCATTATTAACAAATTATGTCCCATTATCAGTTCTTATTATCTTGATGCATCTGTCAAACTGTGTTTTTACAAGTTGAATAAAACTTCTCAAAACCACAACTACATCACTTTTCAGTTTCAACAAATACAACCAACATATCCGGGAATGATCATCCATAATAGTAACAGATTTTTTCTACCATCATATGTTTGTACACCATATGGTCCACATACATGAACATGTATCAAATGAAAGATTACTTCTGCTCTACTAGTGCTAAAATTAAATGGCAGTCTAGTATACCTAGCTAAGAGACATACAGAACAATCTTCTAATTCTCTCTTACAATCATCATATCCTAAGGAAACTGTTTGTTTTATTGTTTCTATTGAGGCATGCCTAGGCCTTTTGTGCAACAACTTTATATCCAGTTTTTCTGTTCTAGCAGACAATCCAGATGTTTTATTCTTCATTCTTTCTTCTTTGAGATAGCAGGTAGAGACCATCATCCTCCCTACCAATTGCTTTCACATCCCCATTGTAGAGGTCCTGGAACATAAAGAAATCAGGGAAAAAGCAAACTGAGCAATTCAATGCTCTTGTAATTTTTGCTACAGATAGCAGATTGTACTTAAAGTCAGGGATATATAGGACATTGTCTATTGTCCCTGCTTGTCCCACTCTACACGATCCTATATGTGTTACCTTTGCAACACCTCCATTAGGCAAATGAACTTTTCTGGTCTTATTTTTGTTTACTTCTTGTTTCTTATCCAGCATATTAATATCTGAGACCATATAATTTGTTGCACCACTATCAACTATCCAATCTTTTTCTCTGTCACCTACTAAAAAGGCATTAATACTACCTGAACTACCTCCCATGTTTGCTGAGGTTTCATACATGTTCTCCTTGTTGAGCAACTTCAAGTTCTGATTGAATTGTCTTAAGTGAAGTGTGGTGCATTATATGTTTTTGATATTTAGCAACTATGTTCTTGTTTGTTCCCGCTTCTTGTGACTTGTGTTCTTCAATAATGGCATTGTTAGCCATGTTACCCCCAAACCTCTTCGTGTACTTGAAGTCTACCGGATAACCAATCAACTTGAATAGGAATGGCAATGGGGCGGGGCAGGACAGTTGCGGGGCGGGTTCAGCCTAAACCCGTAATGACTCAACTTCCCACGCCCCGCATAGTAAATTTTTTTGTTTTTAACCCGCCCCGCCCTGCATAAGTTTTTTTAATTTTTTTTTCTATTTATCTTTCATTTCTATTGATTAGTAATATATTTTAGTGACTCGCTTATCTATTTTTTTTGTAACATGTTGCAACAAAAGTTATGCTATTTATAAAACAGTTTTAGGACTAAAATTTTTATGATATCTATAAAATTTCACTTATCGATTAATCTATAAGGTAAAACTTTGAAAATTTGATGACTAAATTTAATGATCTACAAAATATTAGCACATGCGAATGGAAAAAATATACAACATCCCAAATAGATAAACGTGCAGTTGTAGTTATAAATAAGGTATTATATTATTGAAATTTCATTATGATTTCAATAAATTATTACCGTTTGTTTTGATAAATTATGAATTAATAGAAAATATTACTAGAATCAGACACATAATCAGGTAAATGTGTTTTGGCCAAAAAAAAAAACAGAAAAAGCAACGATATAATTTTTCTATAGAAGATGGTTCAATATGTAGTTGAAGATTTTGATTAAACAAAGGAATTGACTTTTAGTGTTAGCCTAAAGGCCCAAAACTCGATAAAGGCACTGGAGGGTAAAAGAACCCGCAAGCCGCCTGCCGCGCATTGAATTTAATTTTTTATATTAAAACTCGCCCCGCCCCGTCCCACACCCACATAGCTTCAACCCGCACCGCACCCGCATAGGTTTAAACCCGCCCCGCCCCCATCCCGCCACATTGCCATTCCTAAACTTGAAGCATCATTCTCGATGTGTCCCTTGAGTTTGCAGTAGTCACATGTAACATTATAATTTTTCTTGAACCTCTGAGTGTTGGCATTTCCTTCACTACCATCTCTTGTGGTCATTAGTGCAGTGACTTCCAAATTTTCATTAGCAACAGAGATGTTAGACATAGTTCTTTGGCTTTCCCTCTCGATTAGCATAAAGTATGCCTTATTAACCGAACGAATTGGATCCATCATCAAAATTTGGCCCCTTGCCTGTTCATATGTTTCATTTAATCCCATCAGAAATTCCAAGAGCTTTTGACGCCTCATGAATCAACAAAATCCCTAGACTTTTTCACAATCACACTCAGGAGTTGGAGCTAAGCTAGCAAATTCTCACCCAAAGTGATCTAAGGGAACACAAAGACCGAAAGATTTGGGGAAAATAAAAGATTCATAATTTAATATCGGTGATAATTCACCCCAATGCTTCAAATCTGCACGGTCGGAATGCAACCATTTGTATTTCAAAAAGGAATGCAACCATTTAAATAGTTTTCCCTTTTGACTTGATGCCTGAATGCTCTTGAAAAATTTAGAAGTTTGCTTATTTAGGAAAAAGTAATTTGTTTGAATATTCAAATAGATATCTCTTTTACTTTAAACAAAGATTTATTGTCAGATAAATAATTTATTGAACTTTTAGTAATCTTCTCCTTTTAGTGTATTTTTTGGTCACGTGGTGATATTGTATTTTATAATATTTACACAACTAAGTATTGAAACAAAATTTTGCCATTGTGAAAAAAAAAAATACTAGGAATTATTTGTTTGACTCCATAGAGAGCATCATGTTCCTATTTTATTTACTACTGTAAATGGATCGGGCTCAAGCCTGGATTGTAAAGGCTTGCTCTGGTTCGTCTAGTGTTAACAAAGAAGCCCTCTATTGTTCCTTTTTTTGCCAAATAATTGCAAAAAGTTCTAACTCTCCACTTAGAGTTTTCAATTTCATTAAGCCTAAGTGATGCAATTAGTAAAGCTATTATTTTTAGATTTAGCACGTAAAGTTTGTATTTCAAATAAATTAAAATAGAGCTTAAATGAGCTCAGAGAAAACCTTAGTATCAAATTGATTTGACTAATTTGAATGCTCGCTAGGTAGACCTACTAGGGGAGTAAAGCGCTTCCTATCAGTATCAACTAGTTTCACAAATGAACGCGAGGTTGAACAGAAGTTTATACAAATTTATCGAAGTTGGGTTCTATGATAATGTGTCCAAGGATGGACTCGCTTTGCCCTTATTAACCTAAATAGCCGTTCACCTAATCTCTTAAATTAAGAATAGCCGGAGGTCGTATAATATATGTATAATATATATATATAATGTATAATCTATGTATTCCGGTCAGAAAAAGTAAATATTAAATCTGGTCGACTAATTGTGCAACAATCCCGCCCTTGTTTGGTATTGCTCTAACTACACGGGTGAGACCCAAAAGACTCTTTCACAGCTCCCCTTTCCATTAAGTCCAAGCTAACAGGCCCCAAAAGTTGACAGATTTATAGGAGAGCATGCAGCCCATTTAGAATTTATTAGGAAATATTACATTGTATAGCCACTGCCAAAAATAATTGCGGCAAAATATATTATTTTTGCATATTAATATATAATATACATATTTTATATATAATAAAAAAAAATATTTTACATATTTAACTAGCGAATATAATTATTATCTTGGCTGACCGGCCAAATTGTAACTTGCCCAATTTATAACTGCATCGAAAATCCAGTCCCTAACTCGACCATTTGGGACGAGTCTTAATTTTCTTTCCGTGATAATTGGGCCTATCTAGACCAACCATTAACATCTTAATCAAGTTATACTTTTGAATTCGATGTGAAGTTGGAAACTAAAAACAGAGATGTCTATGATTAACACTAGGTAGTTGTCTAAAAAGGAGAAACACTAGGTAAATCGGTGAGATTAGGCTTAGAAATTTTTTAATAATGTGCTTCAAATTTTATCAGTAGTAGGTGAAACACTGCTAATCATAACTCAGCAAATTATTGTGTTTCACTTAATTAAAGAGGTCTTTTTGAACTGTTTTCCGCAACAGGTTAGTCATTAAGGAATGTTGGTCGTTGGACCCAATCTATTTAGATAATAAATGGTATTCTTGAACAAGAACTATGAAATCCAGTCCTTCTAATTTTGGATCAAAACCACATTTGATCCTGTGGTAATAATAGTCCTACTGCCGGGCCAATATAGTTAAAAACATGCAATGACAAATATGGGAATGAAAACGGCAGTGAAAATTCTGAAAAGGATATATTTCGTTCCCAATATTCGCTGCTTAAAAGTTCACGAGAAGAAGAAAACAAGTGCATTGGAGTAATAACAATTTCTTCCTTGTTTTCCTCTTAGCCAGCTTTTGCCAATGTCAATTAAGATACCAAACATCTAATGCTTATGCACTCAGGAAAATAATTACTTTTTGTTATCTACCTTTCGGCTACTTATCATTAACTCTTATTATTATATAATCCCTACTTATCATTCTATCATTCGCAAGAGTGGGTTGCTCTAGTGGTAAGCACCCTCCACTTCTAACCAAGAAGTTGTGAGTTCGAGTCACCCCAAGAGCAAGGTGGGGAGTTCTTGAGGGATAGGGCCGAGTTTCTATCGGAAACAGCCTCTCTATCCCAGACCCCACTAGTGGGATTATACTGGATGTTGTTGTTGTTCTATTATATACTCCATCCTATCCATAATAAGTGACTCTTTAACCTTTTTTTTGGTCCAAAATAACTACTTGTTTGGATGGTTTTTATGTATCGTATATTATTGTATTGTATTGTACTGTATCGTTTTGATATATACAATGTTTGGGTAGATTATATTGTTTGTCGTCATTTTATGATGTCATGCATCAACAATACGAAGAATAAACTTGCAATATTATAAAGAAAAAGTAAGGGACGAGGTAATATTATTATTTAGAAAGGTAGGGTAAAGGATAAAATATGATTATTTAATAATAAAAAAGGGCAAGATGAGAGGGGGAAAATAAGGAAATGACGCGATCACACCAATTCGGTCATTCCATAAAGTGGCATTTTCCATCGTTACGTAACGACAAAAAAAAAAAATACGATACAATAAAATTTAAGTAACAATTAAAATTTTGTAAAGTAACAGCACGATACAATATAACATGTAACAACCATCTAAACAAGATATAAGTGTCCTTTTATATAATCAAGAAGAAATTAATTTTATTTTTTTAAAATTTGCCTTTATTTATATATCTCAATGCGTCAAGCAAATTTTAATTACGGATAATTTAGTCAAAATGTTTTTTTTCTTCTAAAAGTTAGTATTTTCTTAAGGGGTATGGCAAAGGCCAAAAAGTCACTTATTATGGACCGGAGAGTATTAATTACCCATTTTTGAGAATTTCAATGTAGTAACGGTTCGAATTTATTTGTAACTTCACCTCCCCCCCCCCCCCCCCCCCCGATTTTGAAATAGTCTGAAATGCAATAAATCACATGTCCAGTAGCTACAATAAATGAAAGAAATGATTTGAAAAACTCTTTTTGAACAAATTAATTGTTTATTAAGATACGCTTAGCACATTTATAGGTTCTTCATTCACTGTATATCTTTATCAGCAGTCTTTTAAAGTGGTAGTACCTTTTATCTTCGAGACAACAAAAATTGTGAAAAGAAGGAGTCATGCGCGGTAGATAGGATTCATTGATCTTACTTTACTTTATTTTTTTAATAATAATCATCATTTAAAAACAAGCTGTGAATGGGTTAAATAAATTAACTCAAGATATTACACTAACAACCTTACATTTGAATTCTAATGACTTGGTCCTAGCTAGCTATATGTATATTGTTAGCCGTTATATACCGTCGAATTGATACGCTTTAATTATTGTTATTTTTATTTTATTAAGCTAAATAAATCTAAAAGTAAAAGAGGGGAAAACAACGATAGAAACGTCCCAGAAGAAACCAAGAAGAAACTGTGAGGAAAAAGTCCAAAATGCAGTCACAAATCTGATAAAAGTTTAAATTTTTGAACCTTTTAGATGATGAAAGGAACTGGACACTGGACACTCTCAGCATACGCCAAGCAATGCAGAAACAAATTTCAGAATATTTAACCATTTTAAAAGTCAAACTTTAAAATTCCAAATGGCTATAGAGGGTGTGTTTGGTATAACAAAAAATATTTCCAATAAAATATTTTCTTGAAAAACAAGTAGTAATCTTACTCATTTTTTTGTGTTTGGTACGCAAATTAAGAAAAATAATTTCTCAAGAGTATTCATAAATAATTTAGATATAATAAACATGAAATCATAAACGTTCGAACTAACAACCTTCCGAACCCACAAATTTCATAAACTTTCAAACCCGTAAACTTTCGAACCCGAAAACTCTATCATTTCTAAACCCGCAAATTTCCAAACACATAAATCTCCGAACTCATAACTTTGGAACTCGTAAAATTTCGAACTTGTAAAATGAAAAATGAAAAAATCAGAACTGAAAATATAAATAAATAAAAAATTGCAGGGGGAGGGGTTGTGGGGTGAGGGTGCAGAAAAACGAAAAAATAAAAATAAAAAATTGAAAATACAAAAAAAAAAAAAAAAATTGGCGGGTGTGTGTGTGACGGGGTTGGGGTGGGTGGGTGGCGCAGAAAAGCAGAAAAAACAGAAAATTGAAGTTGGAGGGGTTGGGTTAGATGTGAGATATGTGGAGTTTTTGGAAAATATTTTCCTAACTTTTTCTAGGAAAGTTATTTTTCTTTAGTTTCAGGAAAATATTTAGGAAAATATTTTCCAAACTATTTTGTGCAACCAAACCGTGAAAAATGGGAAATGTTTTCCGTCATGCCAAACACACACCCAGAGTGTTTTTATTTTTTATTTTGTAGACTAATAAGTGCACTAAAGGAATTCAATTTCTTTCTCAGGGTATACATTAATGTATATTTTAATATCGTTATAACATTTTAAAAATGGGAAGGAATCTCATGTCCATTTTGTTGGGCTACAACTGCTGGAAATTAATACATTCTAAAATATGGTCTATAAATGTGTCACGATCATGGCTTTCCTAATATTGTAAAAGGAACATTTAAGGTCTAAGTAAGCAATGAGATTGGAACTTGTGACACTATAGTGTTTATTTAGTAATTTCTTGAGAAATAGACAGGTTTAGGACAAACATTTCTTTTATTTGCAGAAACATATATTTTTGCAATCGTACAATTTTGAATTATTCAAAGAATTTGAGCTTTTGAATCTAAATAATTGTATATAAATAAAATACCTTAACTGATCTTTCAAATGGAAAAACTGAAAGAGAGTTGGTGGTCTCTCTTTTGTGAAGCAATACAAAGACTTAAAACGACCCATTTATCTAAGATTCTTAGTTAAAAGGATGGGCCATCTCAACTATACCAAGAAATTTATAAGCTGACAGGAGGCAGAACTAGAATTTCAAGTTTATGAGTTCAGTATTTTAAGTTTTTTAAATTACTTGGTTCTAAGTTATTAATTTATAACTAAGTAATAAAATTTTCAGGACAAATACAGGCGTTGAACCAAAGCTACTGGGTTCGCCGAACCTGTAACCACAATGCTGGCTCCGCCCTTGCAGCTGGCATTTGGTCCTAGCTCTGTCACCATCTGTCTACAATATGATCACTTCCAGTTACAAGTTGCAAGTGGTTCAATCTCTCTTCTTTTTCTCCATCCAATGCTGGATGTTCGCTTCGGGACCCAAGTAATTCGGATTCCTTGTTTAACCAAATAATTTGATTCTCAATCAAAACCTATTTTTAGAAGTACTCGGGTTACTGATAATCAAGAAATTCAATATTCTCTCATAAATAAGAAAGGAAATTAGAATAAGAGATGACAAAATAATCAATTGAAAGCACAAGAAAGTAATTATATTCCAATAATAATCCGAATGTGTCTGTACAAGTGACATCTCCTTCCCTTATATAGGGACATAAATACAACATCTTTTTTCTTTTATGACCGAGTCATTATGAGCATTAATGATATTAATGAGACGTTATAATTGGTAATCGTAATTGTTCATGAAGATTCCGTAACGTTTGTGATCATTCACGCTCATTAATTGACGATTCATGAATCTTCCCTCTTTACTGTCTTGATTCATTCCGTCGGTGCCTCTTCATTTAACTACTTAGACTCCAGCGACCATATCCTTTCATCTCGTGGGTGATTTGCTCATATCTGTTATGACTCGTGTCTCTTTTAATGCATCTCTCCAGCTGTCTTTTTTTTTAGTGATCCACATGTCTTGCCATATCAGCCACACATTTAATTTCACGTGTAATATTTATTTTTACCAATACAGATAGTCCCCCCACTTACCAATTATTCAGCAATTAAATATTTGGGAAGTGGATTACATTTATGGCGGGAATTTTTTGTCGTCGTTTCTCATGTATCATTGTGTCTTCTTCATAACCAATGTATCGTATATCACTTCCATTTAATGCATGTGACACGTGGCATTCATTGATTGGCTCTGTAACTCTTCAGCGGGTTTTAGGGCTTTTTTGCGGCTGCGTCAGTCACGGAGTGACTGTTTCACTATAACGTTTCCATCATGACCCCCTTTACATGACTCTTCCTTCTTCGTATAAATACCTCCTTTGCCTTTGTTTTTTCGAAAAAACTTTCTACAATGTTCTTTGTTCATAATAGTTCTTGTTCATCAGTACATATTACCTTCTTATACAACTATGTATTCTCCAAATCCTGATCCTCGTAAAGTAGTTATAGTAGATGAATTTCCCCCTTCACCTGCTCCTATCAGAAGTAGAAGAGGTGGTAGGTTACGTAGTTTAGGGTTTGTATCTATCTGTGGTTCTTCTTCTCAACCCAGTATTACTACCCCTTCGTCTTCTAGAACCAGGACTTCTTCTTCTCATAGATCTTCTGCTAGAAATAGGGATTCTAGTGAACCGCTTCGTGAACCCATTGTTGATAAAATTATTCTCGCTGAACTTTCCTTTTTACTGATAGAGAATCGATTAGAATTCAAGTTACTTCTATGACTTCTCGTGATCGTGCTGATGTTTACCCTTCCCAGATTACTGAGGGCTTGATTTCTCTTGTGCGAAGAGAATGTCATTGGAAATTCTATTTCCCAATTTTAGTCCCTAATGTAAATCAAAGGATCACTTCATACAAATGTGGTTATTCTTTTGTTTATACATATCCATTTACATTAGGCTTCAAACCACCTATCGACCCAGTCATCATAGAATTTTATCGTTTTTTCAACGTTTGTTTAGGACAGATTGGCCCTATTGTATAGAGAGTTGTGGCATGCTTGAGATACTTGTCAAACTTGGCCTCTTTAACCTTTACCTTCTATCATTTGATTCATCTTTATTCCCCCAAGTTATTTCATTCTAGGGTTTTTACTCTCGTGGCCAGGAGTAAGAAAGTTTTAGTGAACCCTGAAGATGACAAGGATCGTGGTTGGTATGCCCGATTCATTGCTGCTCTCACAAGCGGGTTAGAGGGTGAAGAGAACATGCCTTTTCCAGAAAAGTAGAACTTTGCACGTAAGTTTCTTTTCAGATTTTTTCCTTCTCTTCTTTTTTTGCGAAGAACCTGCAATCTCGTGACTGTTCCCCCCTCCCCCCCCCCCCCTTTTTTTTAGCTACCATGGAAGCTGTTGAGGAGATTCCAAACTTCCGTAGTTGGGTAGAAACATTGTTAATTGTTGCTCTTATGGAAGAAAGGTCTTGGAAGTACCTTTCTAATAGGTTTGGTTGGAAAGTGAAGACTCATGGTATCTTTCTCTTCTACTTTCTACCTTACTTCCATACTTAAAAATTTACTAACTCCTCTCTTTACTAGGATTTACCATTTGATGTGTGAGTGCCGCATCTATTGATGCTTCGAGACTCTCTCTGTCGATGGCTCGAGAGATGATCTTGAGTTCCTCATCAAAAAGGAAAGCTAATAGATCACACAGTTCCGAGGGTGAAAAGGAACGGAAGAAAGGCTCGTTAGTTCGTAAGCCTCGAGTTAGGAGACGTGTCATTTCGGATGACGAAGCTACTCCTCCTCCCATTTCTGTTCCCATGCATGAGCCCGAAGGTGCTACCTTAGTGAGCTCTGATGAAGAGATGCTTGCCGCACCCCGTGACTCTACAAAACAGCTCTTTTCTCATGGGTTTGATAATGAAGACTTCGGCTTTGTTTCTGAGAAAACGCCTCTTGCCGCTTTTTCTGTATCTGTTCCAGTTGATCCTCAGTTCCCCTCACTTGTTGTTGCTACCACTGCTTCGCCCATGGCTATTTTGACTCCCTCAACTGCCCCTACTATTACAGCTTCTCATGTTGAAGTTGGTTCTTCGAGTAACAGTAGGGTAATGAAAAGAGTTACCATCGAGGTTCCTGAGGATGGTAATCTTCTGAAGAAATCTGGCCAAGCTGATGTATCGCTGAAACCATTGATTAGCCCAGTTGATAAATCCAAATTGGAAAGCCAGAATTCTTTAACATAGATGAATGATATTGTACATTTATCTTTAAAGGTATAAGCCTTAGCTTTTTATTTTGCATGTAATTTCCTTTTCATCTATATTTGATAATCACATTTTCCTTTTCATTGTGTAGATCAACCAAATTGGAACGGAGATGATGAAGAGGATCGTCCATACTAAGCAGTGAATGAATGACTATCGCACCGAAACGAACAACTAGAAGGAACAGTTCGAAGATCTTCAACTTGAGAAAGAAGTCTTAGAGGAAGAAAAGTGTACCTTGGAGCATCAGGTGAAGGTAATTTCAGCAGAGTTGGCAGTTGAGAAAGCCTCATCTAGTCAAGCGGGCAAAGATAAAGACCTTCTCGAGTCTTCATTTGCTGAGCAGCTTTCCAAAGCCACTGAAGAAATTATGGGTTTGAAGGAACTGCTGAACCAAAAAGAAGTTTACGCCACGGAGCTTGTTCAAACACTCACCCAAACTCAAGAAGATCTCTGTGCGTCTTCTAACCAAGTTCAGTTCTTAGAGAAGTCTCTTGCCCCCCTTACAGGCTTCTTATGATGCTGCTTTGAATGAGAAGGAGGAGCTAAGAACTAAGATTGAGCAGTGGGAGAGGGATTATGAAGCCCTTGAATACAAGGCTATTATTGATGTTAGTTGGGCTTTCTTGAACACGCGCCTCGAAACTTTAATGGAGGCAAGCCGAGAAGGCTTTGACTTAGCTGCTGAAATTGCAAAAACTAAAGAAACTATTGAGAAAACTCAGCAGAGTCAAAGCTTCTCTTCACCTGAGGTCGGCATTCCCGAGGGTGATGAACTTACTCATGGTGAAGCTATTGTTCAACCCTCCTCTGCTCAAGTCGTTCCCTCTGCTGTTGATGATGCCAACTTGAATCCTTCTGATAATACTGGTTCAGATCCTTCCCCATAGTAAAAGTTTGATTGAAAAGTTTGAAGTGTTGTTTTTTTATTATTATTATTGGTAGAAGTTTACCCCTGGTCTGTTTTGTGGTTTTGTATAAAACAATTCGCTTGGAACTAAGTTTATACTTAGTTTTAACCAAGTTATTATAATATTACTTTCCGAGTTTTTGTTCAACTCTTATAATATCTTATTTTGAGTTTCTATACTACTCTATTATTATGCATTTAAAAATGCTTCAATACTCCATGACATTTTGAACACGCATGAATTATAAAAGAGGGCCCTTTTATAAATGGCACTTAATGAAGAAGACGTCTCAACTTCATATTGGTGTAAATATACGAAAAAAGGAATAGGAACACACATGTTTCTTTGAATAATTTGAGGAAGTTTTGTATTGTTTGAACTTCCAAACTGTATAATACTTTACACGTATTCAAGTATCATCTACAACTCTTTCATAACTGTTTTCCTTATAACAGATTTTACAAATTTCAAGGGTATATCTTGCAACTCATGACTAAATATTGCCTTTAACCTACATATTCGCAAGATTTTGTAATTTACATTCACGAGTGTATTCCTCATCATATGTGTTTTTAATCAGGCTTGTGTTTTTTCTCTTAACTTTTGATTTGTTGGGTAGATTGCCTCAGGCTTGACTCGAATTCTGACTTTTTCAGTCTTATTTGCCTTTCGTATATATAGTCCCCCAAGTGTTAGAGCTTTGAAGTATGAAATCTCGAGCACTTGATTATTCCTTCCATATGGTCCATTTAATGAAAAGGAAAAACATACGGGACTCGGAGGTATATATAATTTAGATGATGACTACTTCACCCTTTATATTTCTATCAGAAAGGCTGCAACCCTAGACCGGGAATAATGTTGCTTCCACGTGTCTTTCAGGTCTAATATCATCATTTGGTTTGGGCTAGCTTTTTTTCTATCATCTAAAATTATTAGTATAATTTTAACTGTACAAAACAAAAATCATAATTGAACAATACCTGACTGTGGGTATTTCTTTTGCTCAGAAATAATATTTCTTTAAATGAACAGCATTCCAACTCGAGGGTAAAACCTTTCTATCCAAGGTTTATAATTTGTAGGCACCTTTTTCAGCGATACCTCAAACTTTGTAGGGTCCTTCCCAATTTGGACTTAACTTTCCTGCTCCGGTTGTTTTCATTGATTGAAAAACTTTTTTAAGAACGAAGTTCCCAATTTTGAAGTACCTGAGGTAAGACTTTCTATTGTAGTATCATTATATGATTTGCCTTTGTGTTGTCATCCGTAGTAAAGCTATTTCTCTTCTTTGTTCGAGTAAGTCCAAGTTTGTTCTTAATTCCTCATAGTTCGACTCTTCCGTTGCCAATGTGAATCTCGCGCTCGGTTCTCCTATTTTAACTGGGATTAAAGCTTCTAAACCGTACACAAGCGAAAATGGAGTTTCTCCCGTGGCTGTTTTTGTTGTGGTTCTATAAGCCCATAATACTCCTGGTAATTCTTCAGGCCAATTCCATTTTGATTTTTCTAGTCTCTTCTTCAAATTATTAATGATAATCTTATTTGTTGACTCAACTTGTCCATTTGCCATGGGATGGTAAGGTGAAGAGGTTCTTCGTTTGATTTGCCAACTTTGAAAGAACTTCGTGATTTTCGAGCCTATCAATTGTGGGTCATTATCCCATACGATTTCTTTTGGAACTCCAAACCGGCATATAATGTTTCGCCAAATGAAGTCTTTCACCTCCTTTTCTCGTACCTGTTTGAAAGCTCCTGCCTCTACCCATTTTGAAAAGTAATCTGTTCACACTAATAAGAATCGTACCTTTCCTTTAGCTTGTGGTAAAGGCCCTACTATATCCATTCCCCATTTCATAAATGGCCACGGGGAAATAACTTTATGTAATAACTCTGCAAGTCGATGCATATTGTTGGCATATCGTTGGCACTTAAAATATTTGGCTACAAAATTTTCCGTATCTTCTTCCATTTTAGGCCAGTAGTATCCTGCCTTGATTAGTGTTTTAACTAAAGATCTTCCACCTGCGTGATTTCTGCAATGTCCTTCATGTACTTCCCTCATCACGTACTCCGTTTGATTGGGTCCAAGGCACCTTGCTAAAGGATCGCCAAATATTTTTCGATATAAATTATCTCGAATTAGGCAGTAACTAGCAGCATTTCGTCGAAGCACTTAAGATTCTTTCTTGCCTTCAGGTACGATCCGTACTGCAAAAAATTAACAATCTCGTTTCTCCAATCCCAGGTTAAATTATTAAAGCTTACCTCATGTTTATCCTGGTCAAGTGCTGAATGAAATAAATGTATTACAATAGCATTTTTTTCACTTGTTACTTCTGCAACTGAAGCAAGGTTAGCCAACGCGTCTATTTCTATGTTTTCTTCCTTGGATATTTGCACGATCTTCCATGATTGGAATTGTCTGACCAGTTCTCGTGCCTTTTCCAAGTATTGTTGCATTTGTGCCTCTCTAGCAGTGCAAGTCCCCTATATCTAATTGACTACCAGTTGAGAGTCACTTTTAATCATGATTTGCTCTATGGAGAGTTCTTGTGCTAGTTCCAAATCTGCAATTACAGCTTCATACTTTGCTTCATTGTTAGTAATAGGGTAACATTTAATTGCTTGTCTTATACTTTCAAATGAGGGTGGGATTAAGACAATACCTGAACCAGCTCATTTGACATTTGAAGAGCCATCAGTAAATAAAGTCCACGTACCTGGATTAGCTCTAGTAAAAATTTATAATTCCTTTTCTACTTCAGGAATTATTTTTGTATTAAAATTTGCAAAGAAATCTGCTAAAACTTGAGACTTTATTGTTGTTCTAGGTTGATAAATAATGTCATATTCACTTAGTTCTATTGCCCACTTGGCTAGTCTGCCTGACAATTCTTGTTTATGCAAAATATTCCTTAATGGATATGCAGTTACTACGGAGATAGGATGGCATTGAAAATATGGTCTTAATTTCCTAGCTGCCATGACTAATGCTAAAACTAGTTTCTCTAGATGAGGATATCTAGTTTCAATATCTAATAAAGATTTACTAACATAATAAATAGGAGATTATTTACCTTTGTCCTCCCTTACTAAAACTGCACTTACAGCTACTTCTACAACTGCAAGATATACAAACAGTCTTTCTCCATCCTTTGGTTTAGACAATAGGGGAGGATTTGTTAAGTATGCCTTCAAATCTTTGAGGGCTTGTCGGCATTCCTCAATCCATTCAAACTGATTTTGCTTCTTCAATACTGAAAAGAATTTAACGCTTTTCTCTGAAGATTTTGAAATGAATCTTCCCAAAGCTGCAATCCTACCTGTCAATCTTTGTACCTCTTTTTTGCTTGTGAGTATATCAGGTATTTCTTCAATAGCTTTAATCTGTGTAGGATTTACTTCAATTCCTCTATTAGATACGAGAAAGCCTAGAAACGTACCTGAAGCTACGCCAAAAGCGCACTTTTCTGGGTTCAGTTTCATATTATATATGCGGAGGATCTCGAAAGTAGTTGAAAGCTGTTGAAAATGATCTTACGCTTGTGTAGATTTAACCAACATATCATCAATGTACACTTTCATAGTCTTCCCCAGGTGTTCTTGGAACATCTTGTTCACCAACCTCTGATACGTGGCTCCACCATTTTTCAAGCCAAAAGGCATGACTTTGTAACAATAAGTCTCCTTGTTTGTAATAAATAAAAAAATTTCTTCGTCTAAGGGGTCCATTTTTATTTGATTATAACCAAAATACGCATCTAGTAAGCTTAATAATTTGTGGCTTGCGATAGCATCAATCAATTGATCTATATGCGGTAAAGGGAATGAATCCTTCGGGCATGCTTTATTTAAATCAGTGTAATCCACACAAACTCTCTATTTACCGTTATTTTTCAGAACTACCACAGTATTAGCTAACCTAGGGGTGGGCATAAAATCCGAAAAATTGAATTCCGAACCGGACCGAATTAATTCTGTATTTCGATTTCGATTTTTTCGGTATTTCGGTTCAATTCAGTACTAAATTTTTGGTATTTCGGTATAACGGTATAGTCCTCGGTATTAGGATCTTGAAAATTTGGTACACTGAAATACCAAATTTTTAAAGATCATGTAGGACCTATATAGTATACACTGCCCAGCCCAAGTGCCCAACCCAAAATTTTAATTTTTAATGTTGTATCTCTACACTGCCCAGCCCAACCCAATAAGACTACTAGGCCTCTTTTCCTCTTTCACTTTCTTACCCTCTTACCCTAGTTTCACTTGGAATTAATAATTAGAAACCTAACATCCTAACCTATACTGAAGAGTGAAGAGATCGACTGTGAGAGAATTCAGAGAAGTGAGAACTGAGAAACCTAAGTACTAGAGTGCGATAGAGACGACGCCACTTTTCATTCTTCAATCTTCAAATCTTCAAGACTTCAACAAGTTCATAACTTTTCATTCTCCAATCTTCAGTTTTTTTATAATAATAGTTGTACTGTTCATAACTTGTCATATATACTGTTGTTGAATCTTTTTACACTATTTTCATGATTCTATGATTTTATCCATACAATCTAGACTTTCTGTATTTTTAGAGTCAACTAAAAGTTTGATTCTTTTTACACTAATTGCATAATTTTATCCATACAATTTAGAGTTTAATTTGATCAATATTTTCATAGTCAAATAAAAGTTTCTTTCCAATACGTTGAACAATTATATACATATGTATGTGTGTTGTGTGCATATATATTACTATTTCAGATTTCTAACATTTGAACAGTTTTCAATAGAAAAAATAGTGGTACTTGGATGAAACATTAGAAGATAAAATATATTCTAAGTATGTTATCATTAATTATTTTTTTATTCATTTAAATAAATGACAACTCCCTATATTTTTCTATGTACGAAGTTATTTATTGTAATATATTAACTTATTGTAGATATTTTAAAGATAATATCCTTCATTTAGCTATATTTTTCTATGTACGAAGTCATATAAAACACATAACATGATTAAACTCAATTTATTTAGTTTCAATGGTATCCTTCATTTTCTTTTCAAATTGTACCTTCTTAGATTTTGTAATGCAATTCTAGTGAGTGAGTTCCTTAAATGTCGAGACAGTAGTATGTAGTTGTCTTCTTGATGGGAATGAAACTTATATTTATTTTAATTTTGCATAGATGGCAGATAAAAGTAGAGTAAGTGATGTCGGTTCAAGTGAAAGTTTACCTATTACTGAAGATAGCAACATCAACACCATTGATACTCAAGATTCTAAGAAAAGAAAAGCCATGCAACCTAGATCCAATGTTTGGAATCATTTTGATAAATTTGAGGTAAATGGGGTTGGTAAAGCAAGGTGTAGATATTGTAAGCAAGCTTATGCTGCTAATACATCTAGGAATGGAACAACAGGATTGAAAAATTATTTGGCTAGATGAAAAGAATACCCACCTAACATTGATAAAGATAATAGTCAAACAAAGATAAATTTTCAATCTTGCCAAAATGATGGAGGATCACTTTGAAAATTTGATCAAGAAGTGGTTAGGAGGGCCTTAATTGAGATGATAGTTATTGATGAACTACCATTTAGCTTTGTAGAAAATAAAGGCTTTATGAAGTTTAGGGAATAACTCAATCACTATTTCGTCTTCTTTTTCGTAGAATAATAACAAGGGATTGTTATGAAGTTTACGGTGAATTGAAGCAAAATCTAAGAAGGTCTTTTAGAGAAGCACAACCAAAAATTTGCCTCACAACAGACACATGAACTTCATTACAAAGAATAAATTATATGTATTTGACAACGCGCTTCATTGATAGGGATTGGAAGTTGCATAAAAGAATACTAAATTTTTGCCCTATCACTAGTCATAAGGGTGAAGAGATGGTTAAAGCTATTTCTAATTGTTTGCTTGAATGGAAATTAGACAAGGTATTCACTATTACTGTGGACAATGCTTCTTCAATGATGTCACAGTTAAAGAATTGTCTAAAAAGTTAGATATGTGGAAAACTAATATGATGAGTGGTAAACATTTTCATGTGAGATGCATGGCTCATATACTAAATCTAATTGTGCAAGATGGTTTGAAAGAAATTGATGCTTCTGTCACACGTGTTAGAACTATTGTGAGGTATGTGAGATCTTCGCCTGTAAGGACCTTAAAGTTTAAACAGTGTTGTGCATATGTAAAGGTAGAATGTACCAAAACATTGTGTTTGGATGTTCCTACTAGGTGTAATTCCACCTATTTGATGTTGGATACAGCACAAAACTTTGAAAAGTCCTTTGACAAGTTTTATCTTTTTGATGATGGATTTTTTACTTATCAATGTTCCCATCTTTGTAAAGGTGGTAGTAGTGCAGGTCCTCTTGAATCTGATGATTGGGTGAATGTGAGGAATGTGATAGAGTTTTTTACAAGATTTCACGAACTCACCAAAAAAGTTTCAGGTTCACGTTATGTCACTTGTAATTCTCATTTTGAGGATGTATCTGAACTTTATTGTTATTTGAAAATGTGTTTAGTTAGTGAGGATGAGCATTTGAGAAAAATGGCTGAGCGAATGCAAGAAAAGTTCAAAAAGTATTGGGGTGAGCCTGAAAAGATGAATAAAATAATTTTTATTGCTTCCGTCTTGGATCCACGTAACAAATTTGAATATGTAGTGGGAGCACTTGAAGAACTTTTTGGGGAGGAAAAAGGGAAGAAAATAAATGTTGAGTTGTATGCTTATATGAATTCTTTGTTTGAAGAGTATCTAAAAGGGTATTCAACTGGAACTTGTCCTCAATCTCCATCTAGTTCTACTTCATCTAATAACACATCTAATACATCTAGTGGGAATATTATAACTGCATCATTAATAAGGACGAAGCTTCACTTGAAGAAACAAAAGGAAGACAATGGAAGTGGGGGGTGCTAAATCAGAATTGGATAAATACATTAGTGAAAAACAAGAGCCTTTTAGTTAAGAATTTGATATCTTAAGTTGGTGGAAAACACATGCTCTTAGATTTCCTATTCTTTCGTAGTTGGCTCGTGATGTGTTGGCCATTCCAATTTCTAGTGTGGCGTCTGAATGTGCATTTAGCCCCGGTGGCTGTATTCTTGATTCATTTAGGAGTTCATTGACTCCTAAATATGTGCAAGCTCTTGTTTGTGTTCAAGATTGGCTTAGAGAAGAGAAAAACCCTATTAGTGTTGAAGAAGATTTGAAGTATCTTGAGGAACTCGAGCTTGGTAAGCTTTAATATTTTGTATGTATTTTGGTTCAAAATAATATATCATACTTGTTTAGTTGTTTATTTGTATGACATATTTGGTCGAATTATCTTTAGATATGGAAAATAATGGAAGCACTGCTAGCATTGTTTGAACTTTGATGTATAGTTGCAACTTGCAACATGAGTGGTAAGTTTAATACTCTATTTGTTTGGTGATATACTTTTGTAGTTTTGTTTTATTATCATCAAAAAATAATATTCTAACTTATGATTTATATTTTTTTTTTAGGTTCAAGTGCAATCATGCCCCGTGCTCCTAAAGTACGCTCTCATATTTGGGAACACTTTGAGGTGAAAGAAGATAACGGAGAAGTTCACAAAGTATAGTGCAAGCATTGTGGTCAAGTCTATAATGTTCATCCAAAGAATTGGGGGATGCCCTCTCTGTTTTTGTTGCACTGTGTTTAATTCTGCTGCTACTGTTAGAGTCTGCTGCTACTGCTGCACTATTAAGACTAAGTTAATTCTGCTGCTACTGTTGCACTGTTAGAGTCTCTGATTTTATTTAATTCTGCTACATTGTTAATCGTTATTGCATTTGATTTGAAATTTGAATTGTGCATTATTGTATTTGCACACCTTCACTCGTTAGTGTTGCCTTGAATTGTGCACTATTGCTTACTGCTTAGTGTTGAAAGACTAGTTGGAAAATATTTTTTGGTCTAAACCTAGGCTTTTCAAAGCCACAACATACGGGTTTAAACCAAAATATTTAGCGAATATTAAACCGAAACTGTACCGAACCAAAATAAGAAATACCGAACCGTACCGAAATATTTTGGTACGGTATTTGGTATACACAATTGATAAACCGAATATCGAAATACCGAACCGAAATTCTTAAATATTGAACCGAAATACCGAATGCACACCCCTAAGCTAACCAATTAGGATATTTTACCTCGCATATTGAATCGATCTTTAAGAGTTTTTGTACCTCTTCATCGATCACTTGATTTTTGAATGATCCTTGCTTCCTTTTCTTTTGTTTGATAGGTATGAATGATGGATCTTCATTTAATTTATGAGTCATCACCTCCGGAGGTATACCTGTCATATCTGAATGGGACCATGCGAAACAATCCGCGTTAGCTTTTAAATATTCAATTAACTTACCTCTCCTATATCGATTTATTCTTGCTCCGATATGAATTCTTCGATCTGGCCATTGTTCGAATAGTGGAACAGCTTCAAGCTCCTCAATCGTTGTTTTAATGTTTTCGTTCTCCTCTAGCTCTTGAATTACATCTGGTATGGAGTCCACGTTTGTTTTTTTAAATACAATTTCTGTTGAAATTTGATTTACTGCATCTTTCTCACTTGCACCCACATCTTTTTGACTTGCAGTCGTATCTTTTTTACTTGCATTCATATCTTTTTGACATGGCTGTATCACCGAATTGATGCTCCTTGAAGTTTGTTGATCTCCTCGAATTTGTTAAATTCCCCATTTTGAAAGGAATTTGATAACCTAATGTAATGTGGATGGCACAACATCCATATCATGAATCCACGGTCTCCCAAGAATCACATTATAGGCCATATCCGTGTCTATCACTTGGAATTTTGTTTCTTTGATGACCCCTTCTGCGTATGTGCTTTGTTCCATCTCGCCCTTGGTAACAATGGTTGAGTTATCAAACCCAGATAAGGAACGTGCTTTTGGAACTACACGATCTCCCATCAGCATTTCGTTCACCACTCGTAACATAATGATATTTACGGAGCTACCTGGGTCAATCAAAACTCGTTTTACATTAGTATCATGTATAAGTAAAGATATTATTCATGCATCGTTATGAGGAATCATTAATCCATCAGCATCTGCATCATCAAAGGTTATGTTGCCGTCTTCCAGAGTTTGGCGAGTTCGCTTCCCGTGAGTTATTGTGAACTTTGTTGTTTTTCTCGTAGCTGTATAGGTTACTCCATTGACTTCTTCTCCACTGTTTATAACATTTACTGCTCTCTTTGGAGACTGCGATTTTGGGGGCCCTTGCCTATTTTTCATGTAAGCTTGTTTGCCTTTCTCACTGAACAATTCCGTCAGATAGCCCTGCTTCAATAAATGTTCCACCTCACCTTGTAATAATCTGCAGTCTGATGTTCTATGGCCGTGGTCATTATGGAACTCGCACCAAAAATCTGGGTTTCTTCTGTTTGGATTTGATCTCATCTCTTTATGCCATCGTACCTTATCCCCCATGCTTCTTAAAACAACGATCAACTCGGAGGTACTCACGTTAAAATTGTAGTCCCCAATCCTTGCGTTTGTATTAGCATCTCTGTTACGTTCACCTCGATCTTTTCTGAATCTCGACGATGACGAACCTGAATCTCTATTTGCGAACTTGTGATCAGCCTGCACGTTTTCGAATTTAGAACGAGCTTCTCACCCCGAAGGTCCCATATAAGGCTCGTACCTATTCTTACCGAACTTCTTCTCAGATTATGACCGCCTCGAACCTGTTTTTTCTTCAACCCTTGACTGAGCTACGATATCTTCTTCGATCCATAATTTGGTACTATACCTATTATAGATATCATTCCATGTCGTGGCAGGGAATTCTCGTAGTCTCTCTTTAAGCCTCTTCATAGATTCTGAACTTTTTTCGTTTAAATTTTTTGCAAATGCCATGGCTGCCCAATTGTCAGGTACTCTTGGTAGCAACATTCTTTCACGTTGGAATATGTCTACGAATTCTCGAAATAATTCTGTATCTCTTTGCTTTACTTTGAATATATCCTCCATTCTCTTTTTAACTTTTTGTGCACCCGAGTGTGCTTTTATAAATAGATCTGCAAGCTCAACAAAAGAGTCAGTAGAATTTTCAAGTAAAAGAGAGTACCATGTTAACGCTCATTTAGTAAGTGTTTCCCCAAACTTTTTGACCAGCACAGATTCAATCTCCTGCTTAGTTAAATCATTGCCTTATACTCCCGTGGTGAATGCAGTAACGTGGTCACATGGATCGGTCGTTCCATCATATTTCGGGATGTCATGCATTTTGAATTTTTTGGGAATTGGTAATGGAGTTGCGCTTGGTTTCCATGGTTGTTGTGAATATTTGTCAAAATCAACTCTTTTGGTCACAGGTGGTACGCTGGGTATTTTCTCAATACAGGCATTTTGTTCTTTCACATGTTTCTGCAAGGTTAGTATTAAAGTTTGTCAATCAGAATTATTAGGCATACCTGGTCTCTCATCACGTGACTCGTTGGGAGTTCCCCCACTTCTAGAATTAACCAACCCTGACTGTGGAATTTCCACAGTTGCAGTATTGTTTGGTGGAGGTATGAGTGGTACAACTGGTAGTCCCCTCACAAAAGCCTAGAGAGCATCATTCACGTACTCAGCAATTAACTGCTTCACAACATCCTGCTTGACAGTTTGTTCATTTCCATGTTGTTCATTGTTATGAGTAGTGGATCTTTCTGGTGATGCTTCTCTTGAATTGCGTGGGGTTCCTTGAGGTGACAGAATTGGAGTTCCTTCCACCTGTTGGTTGTTGTCATTGACATTCGACATGATTCAGTTGAGAGAGAGTGATTTGGAAAGTAAGAGAAGATTATCAGATTTCCGGTAACGGAACCAATTTATTTAATCAAAGAATTTGTTTCTCAGTCAAAGCCTATTTTTATAGGTACTCGGGCTACTGATAATCGAGAAATTCAATATTCTCTCAAAAAATAACAAAGGAAATTAGAATAAGAGATGACAAAATAATTAATTGAAAGCACAAGAAAGTAATTATATTCCAATAATAATCAAAACGTATCTGTACAAGTGACATCTCCTTCCCTTATATAGGAGTCTATAAGTACAACGTCTTTTCCCTTTTATGACCGAGTCATTATGAGCATTAATGATATTAATGAGACGTTATAATTGGTAATCGTAATTGTTCATGAAGATTCCGTCACATTTGTGATCATTCACGCTCATTAATTGATGATTCATGAATCTTCCCTCTTTACTGTCTTGATTCATTCCGCCAGTGCCTCTTCATTTAACTACTTAGACTCGAGCGACCATATCCTTTCATCTCGTAGGTGATTTGCTCAAATCTGTTATGACTCGTGTCTCTTTTAATGCATCTCTCCAGCTGTCTTTTTTTAGTGATCCTCATGTCTTGCCATATCAGCCACACATTTAATTCCACGTGTAATATTTATTTTTACCAATACATCTCTCCAGCAATTGAATATTTGGGAAGTGGATCACATTTATGGCGGGAATTTTTTGTCGTCGTTTCTCATGTATCATTGTGTCTTCTTCAGAACCAATGCATCGTATGTCACTTCCATTTAATGCATGTGACATATGGAATTCATTGATTGGCTCTGTAACTCTTCAACGGGTTTTAGGACTTTTTTGCGGCTGCGTCAGTCACGGAGTGACTGTTTCACTATGACGTTTCCATCACGACCCCCTTTACATGATGGTTGCTTCTTCGTATAAATACCTCTTTTGCCTTTGTTTTTTCGAAAAAACTTTCTAAAATGTTCTTTGTTCATAATAGTTCTTGTTTATCAGTACATATTACCTTATTGTACAACTATGTCTTCTCCAAATCCTGATCCTCGTAAAGTAGTTATAGTAGATGAATTCCCCCTTCATCTGCTTCTATCAGAAGTAGAAGAGGTGGTAGGTTACATAGTTTAGGGTTTGTATATATCCGTGGTTCTTCTTCTCAACCCAGTATTACTACCCCTTCGTCTTCTAGAACTAGGAATTCTTCTTCTCATAGATCTTCTGCTAGAAATAGGGATTCTAGTGAACCGCTTCGTGAACCCATTGTTGATAAAATTATTCCCGCTGAACTTCCCTTCTTTACTGATAGAGAATTGATTAGAAATCAAGTTACTTCTATGACTTCTCATGATCGTGCTGATATTTACCCTTCCCAGATTACTATGGGCTTGATTTCTCTTGTGCAAAGAGAATGTCATTGAAAATTCGATTTCCCAATTTTAGTCCCTAATGTAAATCAAAGGATCACTTCATACAAATGTGGTTATTCTTTTGTTTATACATATCCATTTACATTAGGCTTCAAACCACCTATCGACCCAGTCATCATAGAATTTTATCGTTTTTTCAACGTTTGTTTAGGACATATTGGCCCTATTGTATGGAGAGTTGTGGCATGCTTGAGATACTTGTCAAACTTGGCCTCTTTAACCTTTACCTTCTATCATTTGATTCATCTTTATTTTCCCAAGTTATTTTGTTATGGGGTTTTTACTCTCGTTGCCAGGAGTAAGAGGGTTTTAGTGAGCCCTGAAGATGACAAGGATCGTGGTTGGTATGTCCGATTCGTTGCTGCTCCCACAAGCGGGTTAGTGGGTGAAGAGAACATGTCTTTTCTAGAAAAGTGAAACTTTGCACGTAAGTTTCTTTTCAGATTTTTTCCTTCTCTTCTTTTTTTGTGAAGAACCTCCAATCTCATGACTGTTCCCCCCCACCCTTTTTTTTTTTTAGCAACCATGGAAGTTGTTGAGGAGATTTCAAACTTCCATGGTTGGGTAGAAATATTGTTAACTGTTGCTCCTATGGAAGAAAGGTCCTGGAAGTACCTTTCTAATAGGTTTGGTTGGAAAGTGAAGACTCATGGTATCTTTCTCTTCTACTTTCTACCTTACTTCCATACTAAAAAAATTTTACTAACTCCTCTCTTTACTAGGATTTCCCATTCGAGGTGTGAGTGCCACATCTATTGCTGCTTCGAGACTCTCTCTGTCGATGGCTCAAGAGATGATCTTGAGTTCCTCATCAAAAAGAAAAGTTGATAGGGCACACAAACTATACCAAAATGGAATCTAAGTAATTGTATATAAATAAAATACCTTAACTAATCTTTCAAAATGGAAAAACTAAAAGAGTCACTGTGGAGTTGGTGGTCTCTCTTTTGCGAAGCAATACAAAGACTTAAAGATGACCCATTTATCTCGGATTCTTAGTTAAAAGGTTGGGCCATCTCAACTATACCAATAGATTTATCAGCTGGCAGGAGGCGGAGCTAGAATTTCAAGTTTATGGTTTCAGTATTTTAAGCACTTTAAATTACTTGGTTCTAAGTTATTAATTTATAACTAAGTGATAAATTTTTCAGGACAAATACATATGTTGAACCAAAGCTACTGGGTTCGCCGAACCTGTAACCACAATGCTGGCTCCGCCCTTGCAGTTGGCATTTGGTCCTAGCTCTATCACCATCTGTCTACAGTATGATCACTTCCAGTTACAAGTTGCAAGTGGTTCAATCTTTCTTCTTTTTTTTCCATCCAATGTTGGATGCCCGCTTCGGGACCCAAGTAATTCAGATTCCTTGTTTAACCAAAGAATTTGATTCTCAATCAAAGCCTATTTTTAGAAGTACTCGGGTTACTGATAATCAAGAAATTCAATATTCTCTCAGAAATAAGAAAGGAAATTAGAATAAGAGATGACAAAATAATCAATTGAAAGCACAAGAAAGTAATTATATTCCAATAATAATCAAAACGTGTTTGTACAAATGACATCTCCTTCCCTTATATAGGAGTCTATAAGTACAACGTCTTTTCCCTTTTATGACCGAGTCATTATGAGCATTAATGATATTAATGAGACGTTATAATTGGTAATCGTAATTGTTCATGAAAATTCCATCACATTTGTGATCATTCACGCTCATTAATTGATGATTCATGAATCTTCCCTCTTTACTGTCTTGATTCATTTTGTCGGTGCCTCTTCATTTAACTACTTAGACTCGAGCGACCATATCCTTTCATCTCGTGGGTGATTTGCTCGTATCTGTTATGATTCGTGTCTCTTTTAATGCATCTCTCCAGCTGTCGTTTTTTTTTTGTGATCCACATGTCTTGCCATATCAGCCACATATTTAATTCCACGTGTAATATTTATTTTTACCAATACATTCCTGCTATGTAAGGCTAATTAAAGGGAAAAAGTTCCATCAACCTTGCAGCGAAATCTCTGTTACACAACTCTCTTTCACGTGAAACCTTTTACACACTCAACCTTTCAAAAGTGTGTCTAAGACACACTACTTTTGATCAGATAGCACTTGCGTGTTTACACACAAAAAAAGCGCGTGAAGTACGTAAAAATCCCACTTTTTGTCTTCTCTCCCCACAGGAACCCCTCCCCCTCCCTCTGGTCTTCTTCCTCAGACCATCCCCCCTCATCTTCTTCCCCAAATAGAATTTTTGAAAGAACATAAAATTTTAGATCTAAAATTGAGTAGTTTTTTTGGTTTATTGTCCAAATTTTGTGATAACCATTTATTTGTGATAGATTTAAAAGCTTTAACAGTAATATTGAAGGTTTGGTGAAAAAATCTAGAATCTACCATTGTTGAGGATCGAAAAAATCTTGAAAATTCAATTGAGTCTTGTTGATTATTGGGTTGTTGAATTCAATTTGTTGCTCGATTATTTTTCACTAGTTATTTAGATAGTGTGGTTGAATTTTGGTATTGTTGAAAACTTTCTCACAAACAACTATGGTAGAAGTAACAATTTTGCTTAAGATAGAAAATGGGAAGATGAACAAGATGAGTTTTAATTGTAATTTCTAATATTTTTTTTCTTTTTAAAGTCATTGACACGTGTCACCAGGGGCAGAGCTACAGTAGTGGGTGCGGGTTCGGGCGAACCCATTGACTTTTTCCAGAACCCTGTATTTGTATTGAAATATTTACTAAATCTATATAAATATATACTGTCGAACCCAATAACAAAAGAGGTCTTGGTTCAATGGTAAGGGATGTGGGTTCATTTGGGAAAGATGGGGGTTCGATTCGCTCTGAAAGTAGTGTTTTATTTTAAAATTTAGAACTCAAACACATCAAATTCTAGTTTCGCCTCTGCGTGTCACGACCCTATTAGGGTGTGACTTTTAAAAAATTGGTCAAGCACAAAAGTTGTGTGTTTTAGACATACTTTTAAAAGGTTGAGTGTATAAAAGATTTTTCGTGAACGTGAGGTGTGTAACAGAGATTTCGGTGCACGATCGACGGATAAATTATGTATTTTGCCTTATTTATATACTCAAACTGAAACCTTTGATTATGTATGAATCATATCCATCTCACCCGCCACAACCATTCCATTGGTGGTTATTATTTAAATCTCACTGTAAATGCTCTAACCCCAACAAATATTAGGTAGTTAGTTGAAAAAGATGCCAAGTCAAGTCTAAAATAATAAACTAATGTAATAATTTATATTTGTTTGAATTGTTGGAGAAAGGAAAAATTGGAATTTAAAGACAAAGGAAATCTTTTGGGACAGAAGATTCAAGTTACTAGAGTTGAGGAAATCTATGAAATTTTATTTTAAATTACTTTAAAATTTGATCAGACATTAATGTGTAACTCCGTCTTCTGTTTTTTAATGCTAAAGTCATTATTTAATCTTCCACGAGGAAATAGACGTTGTTTGAACAAACTAGTACGTCTTTTTATAATCATTCTTTTAAAAGGTTGTAGAAAACAAAAACAAAAAGGAAACGAAAACGAGAAGAGAATTGGTTAAAAGAGAGAAGAAGTCAAAGTTCAAGTTAGGTTATATGGCCGTTGCGGGTTGAAATGGTAAGAAAAATGCAGAAACATTTGGTCCTATTACGGGACAGATTGTACAGATTAAAACGTGGCACAGAGAGGTGGGACATGATAGAGAAGGGATCAAAATGTTTATACATTTCTGGTCCCGACCACCATCTTCTGCTAAAACTGCGAATTCAACGGTCACGTTCTACAGCGCCGTAACCTTTGAGTTTTAACTCATTTGCCCATATTTGAATTCGGCAGCACTACAACAACAACAACAACCCATTATAATCTCATTAGTGGGGTTTGGGGAGGGTAGTGTGTACGCAGACCTTACCCCTACCCTAGGGTAGAGAGGCTGTTTGCAATAGACCCTCGGCATCCTTCCCTCCAAGAACTCCCCACCTTGCTCTTGGGGTGACTCGAACTCACAACCTTTTGGTTAGAAGTGGAGGGTGCTTACCACGTAAATGTATATGTACACATATAAGGGTTTTTAACACGAAAAATGATCAAAATTATCCCCCAACTATCGAAAATAACTCAAATATACCCTCAGTTTATTTTTGGTACCAAATTTATCCTCGCCGTCTAAAAATTGGACAATTATTACCCTAAAAACTAACGACTGTCATATCAGCTTTTGGACATACTTAAATATTACGAAAAGAGGGTCAAAATTGCCCTCAAACTATCAAAAATAGCTCAATTATATCCTTCATTTATGTTTGGTACCAAATATGTCCTTGCCCTAAAATCTAACAGCTGCCACATCAGCTTTTGGATCTATTTAAATATTATAATCATATTGACATGCCAGTACAATATGACCAAAAAAAAACCTTCTCCACCCGCAAGAACCCATTTTCTGCGAAGGTTTGCTGCATTTCCCGTGAAGGCGCAGTGACGCACTTTAGGTGGCCTGCTAGCTAGACCAGTGAGGAGGGGAAGGATGAGGTGGTGTCTAAAAAATGTATCTTTTTATGAGGTTTTGGGTCTAGGTCTTATTTGCTGTCGGTCTTCTTTTCTTTTCTGTTGATGAAGGCTGGAAGTGGAAGGGTATAGCATTTTAGAAGATGGTTTCATTCTAATGGTTTTCGAGTTTTTTATGAGAGTTGTTTTTCAAAGGATATATCTCTGCAACTAATTTATGACCTTTTTGAGCTATGAGCTTTGATAGCTAGCCATGGGAGTACTCCAATATGCAGCTTTTGCTATTCTCCACCATTTTTGTGATAAGATTTCTGATTTTAAGTGATAAAAGTTGGTATTTTATTTCTTGTATAGTATATTGAAATTTTTACAGATTTGTGAATCTTAAAAATAGCCCAACTAAATTTCTCATAATAAGATTGGTGTGACTTTAATTATTTTGAAGGAGCAACACTTAGATGTGTCAACGAATGAAAATGGAGAAGGAAATGTTATTCGTGGGGGCTTTTGTCAAGATGGAGGACCGTCTGTTGGAGATAGACTTTTGTTGTTCACATGAGCTCATGTGACAGTCGTTAGTTTTTAGGGCAGTAATGGTCTAATTTTAAACATCAAGGTACCAAACACAAACGGAGGATATAATTGAGCTATTTTCGATAGTCTGAGGCCAATTTTGACCCTTTTTTCATAATATTTAAATATGTCCAAAAGTTGATGTGACAGCCGTTAGTTTTTAAGGCAATCATGGTCCAATTTTCAGACGGACGAGGATAAATTTGATATCAAAAATAAATGGAGGGTATATTTGAGCTATTTTCGATAGTTCGAGGATAATTTTGATTATTTTCTGCTTTTTAACATAACAACTGGAATTTCATATAGCCAAAGTTCCACCGTTGTATTTCTGATTAAAAATGGGAAACTTGTATCGTTTCACCATGTCACTTGGTGATAGATGATAACGAAAAATTAACCCAAATAACCGTCCTCCTAATTACTTAAATTAAAAATAATCGGCGGATGTATAATATGTATAAAATTTATGTATAATATGTGTATAACTATGTATAATCTATGTATACCGACTAGAAAAAGTAAACAGTGAATCTGACCGGCTATTTGTTTAATAATCCCGAATCACATTCTCGTGTTCAACAATAATAATATGACATGTCTCTTGAGTAAATACTTTTTATTGCTTAGTTATTACTCTATTATTAATAAATATTATATCTGTCACGACCCAAAATCCATTAAAGGTCGTGAGGGCGCCTAACACCACTATTAGCCAAGCCAACAATAAAGGAATATCTTAATTGCTTATATTAGTATTTGAAATCAAATTTTTCTTCAATTACATAGTACGAAATGAGATGTACGAAAGTGAATGAAAATATTTTCGCAACTACATTAATGAATAACCCGTCCCAAACCCCGGTGTCACAAGTGTATGAGCATCAACTAGGAAGTAAAATAAAATACAACATCTGTCTGGAATACAAATTAGACATGATAAATACAAATAACTCTGAAGGAGACTCTGTTGGCTGCGGATCGTAACATAAAATGCAGCTCACAGTAAGTCCCCGCATCATGCGCGCCCCAAAGGACCACCAGACATAAAAGTACCTGCACAAAAATGTGCAGCAAGTGTAGTATGAGTACGTAAATCAACATGTACCCAGTAAGTATCTAACCTAACCCCGGAGGACTAGTGATGAGGGGTTGGCATCGACACTCACTAGTGGTCCAATAATATCAGGTACAATAAAGAGGTGAACAAATATGAGGTAAAATAAATAAATAAAATAAATAAGTATAAATACGTGGTAAAATTCTCCTCTTTACAGTAGGCTCAAGCTCTAAATTAGCAAATTTGCTTCTCAACCGGAGCATATATATAAATATATATTGGACCTCACCAAAATGGGTCGTTATACTTCAAAACAGGAAGAACTCACGGATACACTGGCTTCTTGCCAAATGTTACGCACGATTTTATGAGGATATTTTATAGAAATACCGAGGCGTACGACCCGATCCCATCATAATCTATGCACTGCTGAGGGTCGAACAACACGAACCATAAATGCATCTATTAACTTGTCGAGGCGAACGGCCCGCTCCCATGAGAGTGTGGTACATAAATCCCGCCGAGGCGAACGACCCGATCCCATTAGAGTAAGAAGCTTTAACGGGTCCTTGATCCCACTCACGAATAAACATGTGAGTTATAATTTATTTAACGAAAAACCTTTCAATGAAACATACATATATATATCGCGGACACAATTTCATAAGAGGAGTACAATTATTTCGTGACTAATCATGAAACTCGTGAAGTCTCTACAATAACGAGTCTATCACTCTACACATGTCTAGTCTCAAGTCATAATGCGAGATAAAAGAATTAAACGAGCAAAGATAATCACTTTAGTGCAAGTATAGCATGGTGTGAACCTAAGTCTACCCGGACAATAACATGATTCTAACTACGTATAGACTCTCGTCACCTCGTGCGTACGTAGTCCCCACAACAAGTTTCACATATTTAAATATATTACCTAGGAGTAGTTTCGCCCTCACAGAGTTAGATATGAGACTTACCTCGTCTCAAAGCTTACTTTCCGGTCCAAAATTGTGCTTTAAATCCTCAACTCGGTGCCAAACGACCCGAAGCTAGTCAAATATTATATAAAATAGTCAATACATGCTCAAGAGTTCACATCCCAACTATTAAAGTGATTTTTCCAACCCAAATTGAAGAATTCCTAAAATTCACCCCCGGGTCCACGTGCCCGGATTCCGAAAATTTTTGAAGAAAATTATTACTCATAATCTCATGAACTCAAATATATGATTCTTATCTAATTCCATAATTATTTTCGTGGGTTAATCCTATTTTTATCAAAACCCTAGGTTTTTTCATCTAAACCCTTGATTTCACCAATTTTTACATGTTAATCTACCCTTAATCTATGTATTTAACTCATGTTGTGTAGAAATTACTTACCTCAAAGTGCTAGGTAAAACCCCCTTTTCAAGACTTCCAAAAATCGCCCAAGAGATGAAAGAAATGAGCTAAATGGCCTAAGTCCCACATTTAATAAAGTTATGCACAGGTCTGAGATGTTGCATTTGCGACACCTGATTCGCAAATGCGAAGGTCGCAAAATGCGAACTGGGCTCCCACTGCCAAGGTCGCAAATGCAACCAAGGACTCGCAAATGCCAACCCTGTCAAGGTCGCAAATGCAACTGATTTCTCTCAAATGCGAGTTATGCCCAGATCAGGCTTCTTCTCAAATGCGAACCTTTCTCGTATTTGCGAGACCTGCAACATTTGCCAAGAAGCACCAGAAAAACTAAAGTTTTTCTCATCCTCCCGAACGTCCGAAACTCACCCGAGCCCTCGGGACTCCACACCAAACACACACACAAGTCTAACAACATCATACGAACTATCTCGAGCGACCGAAACATTGAAATAACATCAAAAACCACGAATCGAACGCTAAAACGCATGGATTAACTCATGAACTCAAAAACTTCTGAAAATATTCCAGCGCGTCCGATTCCTATCAAATCAATTCGGAATGACGCCAAAGTTTGCGTGCAAGTCTTAAATGATATTACGGACCTACTCCAACTTCCGGAACTGGAATCCAAACCCAATATCAAAAAGTTCACCCTCGGTCAAACTTTCCAAAAACTTCAAATTTTCATTTTCGCCAAATGACCCCGAAACGACCTACAGACTTCCAAATCCACTTCTGAACGTGGCCCTAAGTCCAGAATCACCATACAGAGCTATTTCCAGACTCGAAATCCCAAACGGACATCGATAACATTGAAATTCATTTCAACCCAAATTTATGAAATCCTTCCAAAATGCCAACTTTCCACAATAGGCGCCCGAAATGCTCCCGGGTCATCCAAAACCCGATCCGGACATACGCCCAAGTCTAAAATCATCATACGAATCTGTTGGAACCTTCAAATCCCGATTCCGAGGTTGTTTACTCAAAATCACACCTTAGTAAATTCTTCCAACTTAGAGCTTCCGAAATGAGAATTTTTTTTCTAAATCAACTCTGGACTTTTCGAAATTCAATTTCGACCATACGTACAAGTCATAATACCTGAAGTGAAACTATTCATGGCCTCAAATTATCGAACGATGCGTTAGGACTCAAAACGACCGATCAGATCATTACAATATCTCAATTTATTACTTTCAAAATATAATCGTAATTGGTCTACATACATAATTGTAGATAAACTATTTTTCTATTACTACTCCCTCTATCCTCTTCCAACTAAAGTCTAAAGACCGTTGGTTATGTTATCCAGGCGAGAATGGCAAATGCCAAGCCCCACGTAAGTCGTAACTAGGCAGTCTATTTTATCCTCTATTTTCGCTTTTAGAAAACCATAGGATATAGTTTCTGCCCACTAACAAACATTCTTGTATTAATCGTTCTCAAACAACTGGTGTCTCTTCCAAAGTTATTGAAGCATCTAATATATCGTAATTCAAACTCATAAAAGACAAAAACACTTTAACATACTAAAAGAAGTTTGACTTAATGTTTTAATTATAATTAAATGCATCACCTAACAAGATGCTTGGTCTTTAACAGCTAGAATTTCGTTGTAAGGAACGGATTGCTTCTGTGTCCCTTTTGTCGTTTCTCTATTGTAGCTGATACGATTTTTTACTTTTCTTCTCTTTCTTTTTTCTTTCATTTTCAACCCTTACTAAAAATTTGTAACTAAACAGAACAATATTGAAATCTTAGAGGTTTTAATTCCCTTTCTGGATTATGGATGGTATAAGCCACCTTACCGTTTTCCTTTTTAGTTTCAGATATACAGTGGGAACGTGTAGGATGTTATGATCATGTAATTGATTACCAAAAGGATTAAAAATACTAAAACGTTACACTCAATATGTGTTTGGAGTGGGTTACATTGGCGATCCTTTTCTTGCTCTCTTTTTGTCCCTAAAAATAGTAACATAGTACGATCTTTATTTATTTCTCATTCTAGTATTTTATTTTATTGTTTTTATTTAGACAGAATCATGTTAAAGTTAAAATTCTACTCGGTTGTAGGTATACGACTATACAGTATGCAAGCAATTTTCACTCGAAGATACGTTCCTCTTTTATGTTTTTCACGATTCATGATATTAAATGCATAGTACTAAATTGCTAGAAAATTCAAAAATTCTGGTCGAAGAAAGAAGAAAGTAAAAAAGGGGAGGATGTGAAGGAAAAAATATGCACGCACAAATCACAATCTTTGGGATGCACAAAAGATACGAGTACGAGAGATAATGGCAACGCCAGTGTATAGAAAAAAGCTGCCAGGTAGGTAAATGGCCCACTTTTAACGAATTCCAGCACTGCCAACTTTTTCTTTAATTTTTGTTTTTCCAACCTAGCATTGTCAATGAAAAGATTTTTTAAATTAAGATAAACTTTTTTTTATCTTCCATCTTCCTTACTTTCGTTATCCACAAGCTCCCCCATTATTAAAAGCGTATAATAATAACAAAGAAGTCCATATAAGTAAATGTATAATCCTTCAATAATGGAGATGCCACAAATAAAACTAATTTTATATATGTAGTTTATAGATAAAAAATAGATAGAAAGGTGCACATCGAAATGATTGAATCGCCATTAAAAAAAAATAGAAAAATAATATTATACATACGCTCTCAGAATAAAAGTAAAAAATGTATAATTTTTTGTATGTTTTTTTATATATAAACTTATGTATGTTATACAGTAAAAACATATACGAATTTTATATACTTTTGTGGTTACCGAATATATATAGATTCTAGCCTGATCTTTGCCCAAATAATTCTAACATTCCTTGACATTTGGTTGCCATTGTCTAATTTCCCTGTTAATGGTGTAAAAGAAAAGAAAAATACAAGTAACCGATACAAATAAAGCATGTCGTTATTTCATTTCCCTTAAATAAAAGGGGGTAAAGGGGAAATAAGAAAGAAATAAAACTCGACAAAAGGAAAAAAAGAAAGAAAGTGAGAGAGCACAAAAACTCCGGCGACAACTCCAGTCCGCCTCGGCCTCTTTTTAAATTATTCTGCTCTTATAGAAAGCAAAGTAAACTGCATTTTCCTTAACCTTCCATTAACTGAAAACCTAGCCGGAAAACGGCTTTATTCGCCGCCGTGAGATGGCCCTTGAGACGCCGTCTCCTCCGGTTTTATTCTCTACACTTTCATTTCCTCTACAATCTATTATTCACCAAATCGGACCTGAACTTGTTTTGTAATTAGCATTGGTAATTGGAATTACGGATGGCCTCAATGGGGAAGGTGCTGGAGAAAGTAAGGAGATGTTTGAGGACTATATATTTCATGGCGGCGATGTTAGCGTCGCTGTTGATGCTATCGGCGCCGGTGATGGTGATACTAGGGGATGTACTGGTACCGAGCATATTGATTTCAAGCTTCACGTGCGTAAGGTGTTACAGTTTCAAGGAGCATTTGCAACGATATGCCTTCAAAACTTCCTTGACCGATATTCCTCTCGTTTCCATTCTGAGATCTCTTATCATCACATGTACGTGCTTAGTTACTACTTCCCTTTCAATTTTTGAGCCCGCCCGAGTTAGCTGAGCGCAAGTAGTTGATACTTAATTGCTGAAAGAAACTGATTATATAAAATAAGCAGCAATTGAATAGAAGCGCTAAAACTGATAATAAGCAATTGATGGAATATTTTTCTTTACTGTCTTTAAGTATTAGTTCCAAATGTCTTGATGTTGAGATTCAAATTGGAATTCGTTCTAACTTGTTATTGTTCTGTGATGATAGGTGTTTATTCTCTGTGTGATGGACCTGGTCTCTCACATGGACCATATCTCGGGACTGTTACATTCTGTTCATTTATATCCATTGTTCTTCTTTCCGTAAAGGCTTGTGTTTTCTCTGTCAATTCATACCTCGAGGCTGAAGCTGAAGCTTCATCTGCTATCTCAAAGCAAAAGCTTCATTTGAAAAAGTCATGGGGGATGCATGTGTTGTTTTTATCATCTGTAGTGTTTGCTATTGGACATACTGTTGTTGCCTATAGAACAAGCTGTCGAGCTAGGAGGAAGCTCTTGTTTCACCGAGTTGACCCCGAAGCTGTAAGTTGTTATGTTTTTCCCCTTCTGGTTTCCTTAATATCTTGGATACATTTAATTCATTCACTGGCGGAGCCAGATATTTATACGAGGGGATTACAAAAGACATTAAAATGTCGCACTTCGGATTTGAAACTGTCACCAAAATAAATTTTTGAAGCCATCTTTGCCACTAGACTAGAATTTTTTCTTATATTGAGGGATTCAACAGTTCATATATAACAAATAAAAAAAACTCGCTTTTCTCTATTTACGCAATATAACTTTTTGATGGAGGGGATTCAATTGAAACCCCTTATTCCTACCTAGCTCCACCCCTGAATTCATTGATAACACGGTGCCAATGGTTCATTGCATATTTTGACATAAACAAGCTTTTTTTTTTATTTTATAGATTGACTTCTGACTGAAGTTTATCTGTCTAAGTGCAATTCTTGTGATTTATCAATGATAATGTTAAATTGTGAAGGTAATCGGTGCTGTTGGTTTTTCTTGATTTCTCATTGCTCTTCAGAAGATGCAATTTAGTGGAACCTATAAGTTTGTAACAGCTCTTTTATCTGAAATAACAGGTGCTTCCTTGTAAAGTTGTCTTCTCTGCATACCATAAGGTTCCACGGTCTCCAACTCCTTCCGCTGGGAAAGCATCAAAATGTGATAGTGAAATGAGGAGGAAACTTGCTATCTCAGCTCGTGAGGAAGGAGAAATTCCTGCCAAACTGCTTGCTGATGTTGACAGCTTATTCTTCTCTTGCTTAGGGGTTACTCTTCATTACAAACTTAGGTTGCCTGTATCACCTTGTCGTTCCTTGTCCTCCACACCCCGTGTTGACAGGCCATTAAATCTTTTATCAAATTCGGATTATTGTATCCGGAGGAACTACAGTAGTCAATTTCTTGCGAACTGTCTATCCACACCTTTATTAAATGGTTTTCAAACCCCCTCCATCCTGTCTGAAGAAATGTCTAATCTCAACCTAGATGAAGTCGGTGATGGAGATGCAGTTCATGGGTCGGGGTCTCCTCTGTCTATACCAGATCTGGAAGGTAATGATCAGTTTGGAATTGTTCTGGTGCATGGTTTTGGCGGCGGGGTCTTCTCTTGGAGAAATGTGATGGGAGTACTAGCTCAGCAGGTAGGTTGTGCAGTCACTGCTTTTGACAGGCCAGGATGGGGATTGACATCTAGGCCTTTCCGACCAGACTGGGAGGAGAATCAATTGCCTAATCCTTATACGCTTGATGCTCAGGTAATATCTCACTTTTCAATCGTATGTTTCAATGACCATTTAGTTAAATTCAGCACGAAACCAAACAAGAGAGGTGACAGTAATGAATTGAAAATAAACAGCGAGTTATCAATTTAAGTGCAGTACCAGAAAAGTGAGTCTGTAAACTTTAGCACAAATGTTATACAGACTAACAGAGTATTCAAGGCTCTGATTTCTAGGATATTATGTATATATGTGTATGCATATGATGTATTGTATACATGTAGAGAGTTTCTTTGACTTTGAAAAGAGATGGCATCTGAAATGATCCTTTTCAATTAGTCTTGGAGAGTCTGATTGTTGGGCTATATTTGTCCTTCATTCAAACAGATACTAGTAATGATGACAACCGGGGATGTTGTTTTCCTTTTAAATTTCTTCGCTTTTCTCTTTGACAGTTAATTTTTCACTTTTCAGGTTGACCTGCTTCTGTCTTTTTGCTCAGAGATGGGTTTCACTTCAGTGGTACTTGTTGGCCATGACGATGGTGGATTGCTTGCACTAAAGGCTGCACAAAGAATGCAGTCATCCACAAATTTTATTAATGTGAGTGATAACGGTGTGTGCTTTAACAAGTATAGTTAGCATAAGTCTTATCGTCTTTGGATGAATTGTAAACCTGGTAAAATTGCAATTCAAATTTGAGAAAAGATGTCAGTAGCCCACTTCTTTTCTTACAAACATACATTTAGTGTCCTCGTTGAAAAGGATGATGTGGAATCTTGTGTACCCTCAGTTTTAAACCTATGCACTCCAATTTATTGCATAGTTGTTCATGCTTTGACTGTTTAACTACTTTTGCCTTCTATATTAGGTTAAGATCAAGGGAATTGTATTATTGGGTGTTAGCCTGTCAAGAGAACTGGTTCCTGCCTTAGCAAGAATATTATTACGCACTTCGCTCGGAAAAAAGCACTTGGTGCGTCCTCTTTTGCGAGCGGAAATTACTCAAGTTGTTAATAGACGAGCATGGTATGATTCAACCAAGTTGACAACTGACGTTTTGAGCTTATACAAGGTATGCTTGCTTATGATTGAAATGTTGATTGTGCTAAAGACTTTCTTTGTTTAATTGTCAATAAACATCTAATTTTGCTGTCTACAAATTCAAGCAAATTTTGTTCTGCTTTTCTGTATTCTGGGACGGATGATACCATAGTCCTCCTCAATGTAGACTTTTGAGTGTGCTACTTATGATAATTAATTTTTGAGTGGAAGTTAGGAAGAAAAAAAAAAGACGCAAAATGAAGATAATCACACCTTGTAGAAGCTCCTTTTAGCATGAATACATATAATGAACTGGATCATTTAATATGTACCCGGGGATGAAAAATTATCAAAGAAAAGATTGATGAACTGTAGAAGTACCTGTTTGGAGAGGTTCCAGTACATGTATATTTATGTGAAAGAAAAACTTAATAGGTTCATATCACAGAAAAGCTAGTGTTTATGAGGGTTCAACTTGTGCTATGAATGAACTGAAACCATTGTGGAAAAGTTTTAGAAGACTGCCCCCTAAACAGTTCTTGCCACTTCTGGGCATGTAAGATGCCTATAGTTTTCTTCATAAGTTACAAGACGCCTACAATTGGATTAGATATTATGGGCTTTATCAGTTTCCCTGTTTTCTTCTTTTGCGAAATTTTCAGGTCCCTTCTTTCGACATATTTACATTCTTTATATATATCAGATTCCAATCTTAAGCCTTTCTGCTTGTGTATATAATCAGGCACCGTTATGTGTGGAAGGTTGGGATGAAGCACTCCATGAGATAGGGAAGCAGTCATATGAGACAGTCCTCTCCCCAGAAAAAGCCGCAGCACTGCTGAAAGCAGTTGAAAGCTTGCCAGTTTTGGTGATTGGGGGAGCTGAAGATGCACTTGTACCTTTAAAGTCTGTTCAAGCTATGGCTTCAAAACTTGTGAATTCTGTGAGTTATCGCGTTCTCTATATCTATCTCTGCAGCTGTAGTCTATTGTATGTCATTATCTAACTCTGTGTCATATGGATTGGTTTTCACAATAGAAGCTGAATTACTTGATCTAGATCAGTGCAAGTGATTATGCCCTTAGTTAATAACTTAGTTGTTTTCTTTACACAGTCCGGAACATATCAAAACCAAACACCGCCTAGTATGATTATTCTTGCCTCATGTATGATTTTACTCCCATGGGAACCGATCTGTAATATACCTCGTACAGAGAAATTTTTAGAAGTTCCTGTGTTTGTGACTAAATTGAATGGAACTGATTCAACAAGAAACTAATGAAGAAATGGGACTACCGCTACCTTTTAGCCACTACAATTCCTGAACATTGATTTAGAAAGAGAAAAGTTAAACTGAAAAAGTCCATCATGTCCCAAGAATAGAGAATTCAGCTCCCAGCACGAAAGCACATATAGATCACTGCGTAGTATTAATTTTCTTTTCTGGCTGCTAATTGTTGCATGATGTCTTGAATGACACCTTTATTTTGTTGAAAATCCTGTGTCGTTGGGTGTAGACTTGTATGCACATAATGAATGTGTATAGCGAATAAGATACTAATACCTCCTGGGGATGAAATTGAAACGACATTTTGTGAACTTGCTTCAGATAAAAGCATAATTTTTTAAGATGCTCAGGCTATTAACTTGTAAAATCTATTTAACTTACAGAGACTGGTTGCAATATCGGGGTGTGGTCATCTTCCGCATGAGGAGTGTCCGAAGGCATTGTTAGCTGCTATGTCACCGTTCATCAATAGAATTTTAGTTGATCAACTGCAACACCAATAGGGTGCTCTCTGTTAAGTCAAGCGGCGTCCTGTATATTTATTTATATCATTTTGTATTTTTCTTTTTAGAGTTACTTGAAAGGTAGCTCATCTTTAGGTAGTCTTGCTGATAGTTTGGAGCTCTGCTTTAGAGCTTTTAGTTTTAGTTTCACAGATTCTTAAGCTTGTTTTACCAGTTGCTGTTATCCGCCACATAAGGAGTGGAGATAACTTTTCTATGTACATCTTTTCAGCAGAAACGTGCAGAGTAGTTTCCCCAAGGTGGATTTCTTTCCATCTCTTTCTCATTTGTGTTCTTTTTCCTGAGAAACTATGATTAACTGGAAGATCATTTGGTGTTTTCAGATCATGCGTTCCATCATTAGACGTGTCAAGAAGTAGTACATGTACTTGGTCTCTTAAGATGAAACCTTGAGTATTTGTCAAGTTTTTCTGGTTGGATAATTTCTCTTAATTCCATTCACAAGGAATGTATTGTAGTCTCTCAGCGTACGGAATATAGGGTCTACTGTTCAAGAGAATCTGACTAATTATTGGAGTATTCCACTGTTGACCATAGGGATATATAGATGAAAACTTAATTGAGCGTTGTTATAAGAAAATTAAATTATGGTGGATGCCTACTCTTCCTCCGTTATCTTCCTTCATGATCTCTATCTTAAATGCTTAATGACATTCAATGACATATTTTCCTTCACTTTTCATGCCTATATAAAGGCCTTGTAATAGAAAAATACACACAATTGAAGAAGAAAATCTCTTCCTTCTCTCTATCTCTGTTTCTTGTTCATGTTTTACTAAATCACTTTTATTTCATAACAGTTATCAGCACGATGCCCTAATCAATTGAGTTACTTACATCTACAAAGTTGTCCTACATCATAAAAGGCATGATCATGCCGTACCTAATGTTCCTCTTAAAGAGATAAGCTTTTCTTTCACATTTAGCAATTTCAAAGAATGGTATCAAACATAATTGAAGTAACAATAAGGTTGAGAAGACCAGTACACTGTGATAAGGCATATAATGCTAATGCTAAGATATGTTTTCTAATCCTTTTTAATTAATTCATTTTCTTATTCGTTTTTCTCATTGGTTCTTTATTTGTTATGAAGGTTTCCAATGCTAAGTATTTTCTTCTTACAAATCCATTCATATTCTTAAGTGCTTTACTTTATAAAGGAAAATACTTAAATGCAAACTAATTACTACTCCATGTTTTACTTATTTTATTTTGTTGACGAGTTTCTAATATTTGTTGTAAGTTCGGTCTGATCTCTTTCATCTCATATTCTGGTTATATAGATCTTATTATAAGAATCAGAAGTATATAATGATGCAACCAAGAGTTACGTACTAAACCAAAGACCAAAAGAAGTACATGAAATTGGGGAGCTACTACAACTTTTGCAAAGTCATTTGAGGAACTTTGGTTCCTTAGTTAATCAGAAAGCAGGAACCTTATGTAAAGTTTTCCTTAACTGAACGTTTTCCTATAAAATATGTGCTTGACCATCATGCGCCATTCTGACTTTTGAAAAGGTAATGTGAGGGAGAAATTTTCATAACTTGGCTAGATGCGTACAAGTGCTGCTGTATATTTCTATAAGGTATTATCTACTTCCTAAAAGAGTAAGTCAATTTCTTTCCAATCCAGATATGAACGGTTTCTCTTTTGCAAGAATAGTGAGATGACTTAGCTTGCTGGATATTTTTAATTCTTTTTAGTTATGTTCAAAATTACTAGTCATATCCATGTGTCATTTGGTTTTCATGGCTTTTTATTTGCACGAAATGCTATGTGTTGATTACAATAGTCATTACTGTTTTTCATATGTATGAACCAATAATTTAAAAATTATTTATTTAATCTACTACTATATGCAGTGTGCATTAACTAATACATAGATAAGGTAATATCATCAAGGTTTATATCTAGCTGGTCTATTGGGACATATTTTGTGTAAGTACAGAATATGCTAGTAAAAATGTTTAAGCTTTCTTGTTTTATGGTATATAGTACTATATCTTAATAATATGTTTTGATAAGTTTACATATAGTATGTTAGTACAAGAGTATTTACTAGACCAAAATTATCGTTGATAATATTTCTTATTATTTTTAATTCACTTATTTTTATCATAGTGCTTAATATGTTGAACTTACTAAAGTTTGAATTTGTGGCTATGTAAAATTATGTTACATTCCCTGAAGTGAATCAGACAATTTGTGATAAACGTTATATAAGGATAAGAAGGTAGGCTAAAGTCTCATTGCACCATGAGGGTAAGGCGTCGGGTGTGAGTCCCGGTGCACCGTGATTATAAGAGTTGGGTTTGAGCCCCAACTCATTATGGTCTAACATACCCTTTATGGGTAAGAGTTGATGACATATTATGACGTAATGATGATTAAATAAAAATAATATATTTTTCATGAAAAAGGCATGTAGATTGTCCCACTTGATTTGCTCCATTCTTGAAGTGAATGTGGTAGCGGCACATAATAAGTCTAGATGAATACAAGTGGTTGACCAATTAACGTGGGCGTTCAAATATCAAAATAATAATAGTCAATCACTATGATTATAAAAAGGAGAACAATAAGGGTTTTCAAAATAGTCCTTCAAAGTGTGAAGGCAATGTTTACTATCAAATTGGTATAAAAAATAATAAAGTACGCCACTGATTATGATCCATTCCTTGAAGAAAATGTGACTTTTGATTAGCATTGAGAATGCAGACCCATTCCTAAAGGTGAATGTGGCAATATGTGATAAAAGTAATGAATGAAGACATTCAATGCATGATTGGATGAATACCACACAACTCACTTCTAAGGAAGGTTTGAGTGAAATAAAGAGAATAAATATTATTGTGTGGTTACATGAATATGTCATTGGTCGTGTACATGTGATACGCCAAAATATCTTGGCATGCCTTATAAAAGTTATTAAATGCAAAATTAAAGCAAGAAATGATTTTGCTTATGATGATTTTGACCATGAGAATTTATTATGATATGATTTTATCCGTGAAAGAGACATTCACTATATGGATGGTGTGACAAAAGATCTTGCAGTAGAAGATCAATTAAGAGCTCCGAAAGAACTAATTTGTTACTACCCGGATGAATGAAATTGTTCATGACATTGATATTGTAGTAAGTCTCAAAAGAAACATTTTGAGTTTCAAATGTATTAGCCAAAGTGGTTGGCATATTGAGACTATAAATGAAAATAAGATTGAATATCTTTATATACTATAATCATACCGAGTAAATATGAAAGGTTACCTGACTTTTTTTCTATTTGTACTACACAAGTATAAGCATGATGATGCAATCACAAGCCACAAGTAAACTAGAGGTTTACTGAAACAAATATTAGTTGGCATGACCGGTTGGCCACCACGGTTAAATTATGATGCAAAAATTAATTGAGAATTCACTTGGCATATATTGAATAAATAGAAGATTCTTCAAGAATTCTCTTGTGTTGTGTATTCTCATGATATATCAGTTAAGGTTGAGATTGAATCCCTTGATTTCTGGAACAAATAAAAGGTGATAAATATATGGGCCCAGTCACCTGCCATGTGGACCGTTTACTATAATATGATTCTAATAGATGCATCTATTCTATGGTCATATGTGCATATATTATCAACTTGCAGTTTGGTTTTTGCAAGGTTGCTTGCTCAAATTATTAGAGCACAGTTCCAAAATATAAATTATGATAATTTATCTTGATAATACTGGTTTAAATCCAAGTTGGTTTAGCATAAATTGTATGCGTCCAATTATAGCTAAAAACATTGGTTATCAGAACAAAACTCCCAAAACGAAATTTGGTATGTGATGTATTATTTAATATACAACAACACTTGTACGCATCTAGCCAAGTTATGATATGTTCTCCCTATCACAATTAGTTCAGGGTCAGGAACCAAATAATTTTCATCTAGAAATATGAATATGATATATGATTTAATTGTTCCACCACAATATAAAGATGAGTCTCCAAAGAAGGTTGGAGATATGTATTGGTGATCCCAACATTAGGGGGAGAAAATAGGCAGCTGAAAAAGTAATACGTGGAATAAATTATTATGAATACATATAGATCCTGGTATAAGAAAACATGAACTTGAAGTTCAAGTGATAATTTATTTACAAATTATTGCGAGACGCATTTGTTGACCCAAAGCTAAATGTCATATTTCAGCTGCTAATGCTCCAAATAGAATAAAGTCCATGAGGGACAGAGCCTATGGCACGCAAGAAGCATAACAGACCAACCGATTCCAAAGATAAAACTCCTTGAAGAAGGAGAGGAGCAAATGATAAAGATGGTCATACTAAGGAGGCAAGTGCTCTATAAGAGCACTACGGTGTAACACTTTATAAGACCTCATGGGAGAGGCTCAGGTACCTAAAACTATTGAGATCTCGGTAAGTTATGTCTTTATTGAGTGATGATAGAACCAATGCAAAATGATCGTCGACGATGTTGTTAATATAATGTGTAACGACCCGACCGGTCGTTTTGAGCCCTAGCGCGTCGTTCGGCGGTTTGAGGCCTTGAGTAGCTTCACTTCAGGTATTATGACTTGTACGTGTGGTCGGAATTGAATTTCGGGATGTTCGGAGTCGATTTGGAAAGACAATTCTCATTTCGAAAGCCTTAAGTTGGAGGAATTGACTAAAGTATGATTTTGGAGTAAACGACCTCGGAATCGGGATTTGAAGGTTCCAACAGGTTCGTATGATAATTTTGAACTTGGACGTATATCCGGATTGGATTTTGGATGACCCGGGAGCGTTTCAACGTCAATTGTGGAAGTTGGCATTTTGGAAGAAACTTCATAAAAATTGGGTTGAGGAGTATTTCAATATTATTGATGTCCGTTTGGGATTCTGAGTCTGGGAATAGCTCTGTATGATGATTCTGGTATTGGGAGCGCGTCCGGAAGTGGATTCGGAGGTCCGTAGGTCATTTTGGAGTCATTTGGCAGAAGTTAGAAATCTTAAGGTTTATGAGAAGTTTGACCAGGAGTGGACTTTTTGATATCGGGGTCGGAATCTGATTTTGGGAGTTGGAGTAGGTCTGTAATGTCAATTATGACTTGTGTGCAAAATTTGAGGTCAATCGGACGTGATTTGATAGGTTTCAGCATCGAAGGTAGAAGTTTGAAACTTCAAAGTTCATTAGGTTTGAATTGGAGGGTGATTCATAATTTAGATGTTGTTTGGCGTGATTTGAGGCATCGACTAAGTTCGTAATGTATTTTGGGACGTGTTGGTATAATTGGTTAAGGTCTCGGGGGCCTCGGGTGGATTCCGGATGGTTAGCTGATCAAATTTGGCCTTATGAAATGCTGAAGCTGCTGTCACCTGGTGTAACCGCACCTGCAAGGTTTTGGCCGCAGGTGCGGGGCCACAGAAGTGGCCCAGGGGTCGCAAAAGCGGAGCAAGTTAGCCATGGGAAGGACCGCAGGTGCGGAGTTTTGGCCACATATGCGCAAGCGCAGAAGCGCAGCGTGGGGCACAGAAGCGGAAGAGGGCGCAAAAGCCGAAGGAAGCTCGCACCTGCGATGTCGCAGAAGCGGGGGATCTTTCCACAGGTGCGAGGCCTTGTGTTTGGGGTGAGTTCCGCAGAAGCGAAAGTGTGGTCACAGAAGCGATGCCGCAGGTGCGGCTACTGTTCCGCATGTGCGAAAAATCGCTCGAGAGAATCGTTTTAAGCGCGTGATTTGGCTCTTCTTCTCTCATTTTTCACTTGGTTGGGGCGATTTTGGAGAGTTTCAAGGAGGTATTTTCATCATCTATGTCAAGGTAAGTGATTCTCGCGTATTGTGAGTTAAATACAAGATTTATACATAGATTCAAGCATGGAAATTTTTAGAAATTTGGGGTTTTGGTAGAAAACCTAGAATTTGGTATTTTTGGATTTTGACCACGAATTTGGGCATTGAATTGAGAATAAATTATATATTTGAGTTCGTGAGGTTATGGGTAAAGTTTATCTTTGAACATTTTTGAAATCCGGGCACGTGGGCCCGAGGGTTGCTTTATCAATTTTTTGAGCGTAGTTGAAAATTTATTATAAATTGATTAATTATGAGTATTAGAGTACATATTGATTGGGTTGCATCTTAATTGACTAGTTTGGAGCGACGGACATCAGTTGAGTTGTTAGAGAGGCTTTGGAGCCGATTATGGAATTTCGCAGCGAGGTAAGTCTCCTTTCTAACTTTGTAAGAGGGAATTAACCCCAAAGGTGAATCAAATCATTATGTGCTCCTATTTGTGGGGGCTACGTACGCACGAGGTGATGAGAGTCCGTGCGTAGCTACTATTATGCTTATGTCCGGGTAGTCTAGGACCCATATCATGTTGTACTTGTGATGTTGTGCCCTACTTGTTAATTTAATTATTTAAAACATTTAGAAACTCGGTAAAGGAATTGTAAAAGGGTTAAACTTCATTTACTTGACTGTTAAATGGGAATTTGAATTTTTTTTGAATATTTTTCCCTTAATAAATCTTGAATTGGTTGTTTAATGTGTTTTCTTTTTGTGGAGCGGGTCGAACGCCTCGGTAGCATATAGATGCATCTATGGTTCGCGTTGTTCGACTCTCGGCAGTGCACAATTTAAATATTTATGTTGGAACAGGCCGTACGACCTCAACATGATTTGTGCATGATTGAATTGTTTGCTTTGGAATTTATGATAATTAATATTGCTTCATTGGCGTGAGATACAAAATGATAGATGATGAAAAATAAATTTGAAAATTTCTTATTAAAAAAAGAATTGTTTACTTATTTCATGATATTGAGCTTACGGCCGTTCTACGTAATCCATGCTAAATCAAGAAGGGAAGTGCTCCTAACAACCGTTCTACAAATGTTGTATTTTATTTTACATTCCAAGTTGATGCTCATGCACTTGTGACACCGGGTTTTGGGGTGATTAAGGGTTTTCCTGTTTTGAAATTGTTAAAAATATTATTTTTTACATTGTAAATTTCACATTTTACTATTTAATTTAAGGAAATATGATTTCAAAAATATTAAAATGAGAACCAAATTAAGTATTTATTTTTGGCTTGCCTGACAGCGGGTCCGGCGCCATCACGACCTTTAATGGATTTTGGATCGTAACAACGTGGTATTAGAGTGCTAGGTTCACTTAGGTCTCACAAGTCATGAGCAAGTCTAGTAGAGTCTTGTGGATCGGTATGGAGACGTCTGTACTTATCTTCGAGAGTCTACAGGGTTGTTAGGAGTACTTCCCTTCTTGATTCCTCATCGTGTGATTTGATTTTCTGTTAGGCTTGTGCCTTCATTTCCTTCCTATTCAATCTTACGCGGCGTGAAACGCTTATTATAAATTGGGAATCGAGGAATTTAAATGATACTACAGATGTGGTGCAGGATGTTTCTCCCAGCGTATTTGCTTTGGGCTATTGTCGTCACCTTGTGGAATGTCGTTCTGTCGTTTCATCTTAGTATCAGTATTACCTTGTGAGATTTGGCATTGATGTTTATGACGATTCTTGCGTTGCTATCGCACAGTGTTTGTGTAATGGTAGGATGCTTGTCTATGCGTCGAGGCAGTGAATGACTTATAAGGAGGTTTACTCAGTGCATAATTCAGAGATTCGGTATATTATTTCAGGCGGAGGAAAGACAATCAGACTATAAATGTTTAGGTTTGGATTGATGGAGTAACGAGACTTGGTATTTTCGAGTGTGGTAAAATTTTCATCTATAATGTGGTGTCGTCATCCCTGTTGAACGCGTTAAGGTTCGCCAGTATCACGGTCTTCATCAATTTTCCTTCGGGGCAGAGTAGTGTGAGATGGTGCCGGAGAAGCGGTTGTCAGAGACAACAGAGTGTAGTAATTCTGGAATTTAAATGGGTATTTCTAATGTTGATGGCTCGAGGAAGATGATCTTCGGAGGGGTTTAAAGCAGTGTTTTAAAAGGCATTTTTGGGGCGATCCCTGGAACGAGGCACACCAAAAATGCCGTGGGGCGAAAGGCTCAAGAGGCGTACGCCCGGGCGTTCGGGGCGTGTTTTTTTAGTGAGGCGTAAGCCCCAAAGATTTTTTCAAATTAAAACAAAATTTGTTGAATAAGTCTTCATCTAATACCCAAATTTTCAAAATTCAGCTTGGTAATTACTCAAAAATTCTAAAAAGGAACTGAAATGTATTAAATTTAAAAGTCAAGACCTTTTTTATTGATTGAATCCCCAATTCATGATCTTTCTCAATTTTTTATCTTGTCCGCTAGTCTGCTAATATCTCCCAAAAGCAACAAATAATCAATTTTTATTTTACAAATAAAAAGAGAACTCCATTCTCCTTCATAGCAGCAAGTTACTTGAGCTTCTAAGTAGTGTATAATAGATTGTTTTGACTTCTCTCTCTCTCTCTCTCTCTCTCTCTCTCTCTCTCTCTCTCTCTCTCTCTCTCTCTCTATATATATATATATATATATATATATATATATATATATATATATATATATATATATATTTGTTTATTTTATGCAATTTTACCTATTTATAAATATTTACTGTAATTATATTATTTTATAAAATATTAAAAATCAAATACCTATGCGGCTTACGCCTCGCTGAGGCATATGTAAAACGCCTCGCCTTACGCCCACGCCTTTTAAAATATTTGTTTAAAATTGATAGCGATCTATTGGTTCAAGTGCTGCAGAGATGGATTTGACTTAAGGCAATAACTGGGCAGTGAAGGATGAGGAAGGACACAAGGGAGGTGTCTGGCAGCGGATAAACTTCTAGAAGGCCAAGTGTGAGAAACAGGAGTAGAGTAGTTTCTTAAAGGAGTGAGTTTGACCAAAGTGGGAGAGTGACAGAGCAGTATATGGGTTATGTGGTAGGATGACTACACGCCTTGAGAAAGTTTAGAGTGATTTGGGATTCATGGTGGACAACGACTCGGTCTACGGGCTTAATTTGGAATATTGGCTGCTATACGAAGGAAGGTTGGATACAACAGAAAGGAGTTGCTTGATATAAAGAAGGATACAACAGGACTTTGGATTGGGATGTATTGTTGCACCTTTAATTGATGTCTATGAGGAGTGAACAGACTTGTACAGCTAGTGGGTGAGCACGGGCTCAGGATGGGTTACTGATTTCGTAGTAATTATACCTAGTGCAGCGGCACTGGATGATGTCGGCATGGAGTTTCCACATGTGGATTATCTCCTGTGAGCAGGATAGCGGTTGCGTGGTGTTGACAAAGCTTCTGCGAAAGTTTCTACTGGCTATCCGGCAAGAGGTTGGATATGTAAATGTGGCTAGTGATTCAAAATGTTCATGAAGTATTAACAGAAGGATTTTGAGGAATTTGCCTGGTCGATTGCGCGAGGTCATGTTAGTAAGGAAGAAGGAATCTTGGTAGGTTCCAGGGTTATGTAATGGTAGCTTCAAGCTAAGTGGGAGAGCCCCAACGTCTACAATTTGATTGCATGGTTATCTACTTGTGAGGTTTCTAGTTATCGGCATATTGGTAGGTTATTATGACTAAAGAAAGAGAACATCGGTGGTAATTTGAGCAAAGGATCTGAGAAATGTGTGTTGTAATTGGCCTTATCGATTCATGTTCAGGCTTGGGTAAAACTCAGAGTTTATGCTTCATGTAGATGTGAAGTACAAGGAAAGTAATCCAGTCGGGTGCTTCTTTGAGAGAGTGTTCATGTGCTAGCAGGGCCTTGGAGTTGATTATATTCGGGACCAAGACAGAGTGGGTGACTCTCAACAATGGTCCTAGTGGATTCAAAAGTTAAAGTGTGGTGCCTCAGGATTTCGAGTCCGTGGTATGGTTAAGTATCGAGCTTTTGCAGTGGATTATGAAAAGTGGCTTGGAGTGTTCTACATTATCTTCGGTCTGCAGTGCGACATTGGAGGAATGGGAGAAAATAACTTCGGATTCATGAAAGAATTTTCAGAATGGGTGTACCCGTTGAAGATGCGAATATGCGCACAAGGAAAGTATGTGATGGTTCGTGGATTTTGAGACAACATGGTTTCGTGAAATAAGGTCACTCAGGATGAGTGCGAATTTGGGGTCGTTATGTTTTAAATTGAGCTATTATTATTCCTAAGGCAAATCCAGGGTAAATTAGAAGAAGTCGGATTGGTTAGCAATGGGTGAATCGGTATGATGGTGGCAATGATCAGTTCCTTCATCGTGTTAAGTATACATGTGACTTGTGGTGGTACGTGAGAGGCTTGACGGTTGCCGTAATTGATTTTATTCGGAGGCATTCGAGTATTATGGCCTGTTATATGTAGATGGATCCCGAAAGAGTTATGGTGGTTTATACCACTACTTGAGGATTGTATTTTCTGCGGTCATGGGAATTCAGTCGCGTGTTGCAATGGTTCTCCTGAAATGAGTTAAGTGAGAGGTTCCTATATGATGAAGTGTGTATTTTATTAGTGGTTCAGGAGTTATGATGAAACTCTTGTACTCTTGTGTATTGGCACGATTAATTGTGGTGAGTAGCATGGGAATTGGAAGTTGAGGATCAAGGTTGCGGTTCGATGTTGACAAGAATGCCACAAGCTCGGATGAACAGGAAAAGGAATTCAGATGGTTAGAGTAAGTTGGTATTGTCTTTAGCGTCACCTGAGATCGGTGTCCTGTATAGGAGGCTTTGCATACTGATTGCGGATTCTTGATTTGCTTTACAGCATTAGTATGGCCGGTGGTATGGATGTGTAGACTTGTTGTCTGGTGCGGAAGGTCGTGGGAGCGTGTCCCACAGGAAGATTATATAAGTGTGACATGTAGTCATTTTCTTGATTGAAGATTGAAACCAAGTATGGAGATTGTGGTACTATCGCTAATTTGAAAATTTATGCCTGAAGGGCGCTCGATTCATTTGATTGTGGACTGTGGAAGTTTGTTCCGGATTTGACGGTTGTTCTTGTGTGTCATGGACCTTGAAAGGGGTTATTGTGGATCCTTGAAAGGTTATTATCCCAGTGAGGTACGATCAGAATCGGTTTGAGGTCCGTGGATGGATCTAAATGTGAATGTGGGCTCTATATCAGGCCGGATGTGTTCATTTCAGCATAGCGTTGTTTTTGGAGGGTTCTTCGGGCCTTGGATGTCATTTCTGATGTCGGCCCTTCCGTGTACTCTCTATTGTGCTATGTGGGTTGTGAGGCGGTTAATTATTCGCACTCGTATTGAGATCCCGCATAGTTTGTGGTATTATATGAGCTGGATGGTTCTCGAGATGCAGGTCATTTATTGCACCTTAGTTGTGCTTGAGTTTTGTAGCTTATGGAGCTATCTGTCTCCCCAGGGATGGTATTGTGCACTTGGCGTGCTTGTGGTTGACATTCGGGTATTTCGTAGGTATAAGCGTTTTGGCTTGATGGGTACTTCCCTATTTATTGTCATATGTGGATCGGGTGACACGCCGCCACGGGTATATGGTTGGATCAGGTGGTACGCCGCCACAGATATATTGTTTGGATTGGGTTGCACGTCGCAACGGTATCATGTGCGGGTCGGGTTGCATACCGCAACTGCGTGATATTGAGTATAGTTTTCCCATATCTATTATTGTGTGTTTTGCTTCTCATTTATTTTAGGAAAGTTCATGACATCTTTTCGGTTGTTTAAATTAGCTACGTGGGTTGAGTAGCTCTTTCCAGAGTTCGTTTCCTTATGTATCACATTCAGGGTTGTAGCTTATTGGCACATTTTGGCATCACATGAGAATTTTGGCAGTGTCTGAGGTGGCTTATTGCCTGAGCAGCTTGTACTGGGTGAGACGAGATTATTGGGCCTGGGATCAGTACGATCAGGTTTATATGAAGCATATTAAAGAGTAAATATTGTTATTCAGTCCAGAATGAGGTAATGGTTCTTGTCGGGAGGAGAGACTCCATAAATTGTAATTCGGCAGGTGGCTATGAGTCCTACACATCTTCTCGGTCGTGGCATTTCAATAATTGGAACAAGACATATGTGTGTCATGAGGTGTGTTGTGAGCATCAGATTCGTGATATTTCGGCTATTGTTGTCAGATGATGTTATTATGGTCATGTGAATAATGTGGTGCATAGTGTGAATTCAGTGAGAGTATACAATCATGTATTGGTACATTGTGTAGTGATTGAAATGGTGTTCGTATGTTGGAAGTAGGCCTAGTAGAGAATTTCGGATGTTGGAATTTGGCTCTAAGGCTTATTTGCCTACCTAAAGGGAAGGATCTTCAGATTTGCTCGATCTAATGTGCTCAACTGAGTTGTGGTAGTACGGGTAGATATACGAGGTGTTAAACAGTGATTTCAGACAACTCCATAGCAGTTCTTAGCACGTTCGAGGACGAACGTATGTTTAAGTGAGAGAGAATGTAATGACTCGACCGGTCATTTTGAGCCCTAGCGCATCGTTCAATGATTTGAGGCCTTGAGTAGCTTCACTTCAGGTATTATGACTTGTACGTGTGGCCGGAATTGAATTTCGGGAAGTTCGGAGTCAATTTGCAAAGAAAACTCTCATTTCGAAGCCTTAAGTTGGAGAAATTGACTAAAGTATAATTTTGGAGTAAACGACCTCAGAATCGGGATTTGAAGGTTCCAACATGTTCGTATGATGATTTTGGTTTTGGGCGTATGTCCGGATCGAGTTTTGGATGACCCGGGGGCATTTCGACACCTATTGTGGAAGTTGGCATTTTGGAAGAAACTTCATAAAAATTGGGTTGAGGTGTATTTCAACGTTATTGATGACCATTTGGGATTTCGAGTCTGGGAATAGCTCTGTATGGTGATTCTGGTATTGGGAGCGCGTCCGGAAGTGGATTCGCATGTCCGTAGGTCATTTTGAGATCATTTGGCGGAAGTTAGAAATCTAAAGGTTTATGAAAAGTTTGGCCGGGAGTGGATCTTTTGATATTGGGGTCGGAATCTGATTCCGGGAGTTGTAGTAGGTCTGTAATATCAATTATGACTTGTGTGTAAAATTTGAGGTCAATCGGGCGTGATTTGCTAGGTTTCGACATCGAAGGTAGAAGTTTGAAGCTTCAAAGTTCATTAGGTTTGAATTGGAGGGTAATTCGTAGTTTCGATGTTGTTTAGCGTGATTTGAGGCCTCGACTAAGTTCGTAATGTATTTTGGGACATGTTGGTATAATTCGTACTACATTGATATTGTAGTAAGTCTCAAAAGAAACATTATAAGTTTCAAATATATTAGCCAAAGTGGTTGGCATATTGAGACTATAAATGAAAATAAGATTGAATATCTTTATATACTATAATCATACCGGATAAATATGAAAGGTTACCTCACTTTTCTTCTATTTGTACTACACAAGTATAAGCATGATGATGCTATCACAAGCCACAAGTAAACTAGAGGTTTACTGAAACAAATATTAGTTGGCATGACCGGTTGGCCATCACGGTTCAATTATGATGCAAAGATTAACTAAGAATTCACTTAGCATATATTGATGAAATAGAAGATTCTTCAGAAATTCTCTTATGTTGTGTATTCTCATGATATACCAGATAAGGTTGAGATTGAATCCCTTGATTTCTGGAACGAATAAAAGGTGATAAATATATGGGCCCAGTCACCTGCAATGTGGACCGCTTACTATAATATTATTTTAATAGATGCATTTATTCTATGGTCATATGTGCATTTGTTATCAACTTGCAATTTGGTTTTTGCAAGGTTGCTTGCTTAAATTATTAGAGCACAGTTCCAGAATATAAATTATGATAATTTATCTTGATAATACTGGTTTAAATCCAAGTAGGTTTAGCATAAATTGTATGCCTCCAATTATAGCTAAAAACATTGGTTATGAGAACAAAACTCCCAAAACGAAATTTGGTATGTAATGTATTATTTAATATACAATAACACTTATACACATCTAGCCAAGTTATGATATGTTCTCCCTATCACAATTAGTTCAGGGTCAGGAACCAAATAATTTCTATCTAGAAATATAAATGTGATATATGATTTAATTATTCCACCACAATACAAAGATGAGTCTCCAAAGAAGGTTAGAGATATGTGTTGGTGATCCCATCATTAGGGGGAGAAAATAGGCAGCTGAAAAAGTGATACGTGGAATGAATTATTGTGAATACATATAGATCCTGGTATAAGAAAATATGAACTTGAAGTTCAAGTGATAATTCATTTGCAAATTATTGCGAGACGCATTTGCTGACCCAAAGCTAAATGTCATATTTCAGCTGCTAATGCTCCAAATAGAATAAAGTCCATGAGGGACAGAGTCTATGGCACGCAAGAAGCATAACAGACCAACCGGTTCCAAAGATAAAACTCCTTGAAGAAGGAGAGGAGAAAATAATAAAGATGGTCATACTAAGGAGGCAAGTGCTCTATAAGAGCACCATAGTGTAACACTTTCTAAGACCTCATGGGAGAGGCTCGGGTACCTGAAACTATTGAGATCTCGGTAAGTTATGTCTTTATTGAGTGATAATGGAACCGATGCAAAATGATCGTCGATGATCTTGTTAATATAATGTGTAACGACCCGACCGATTATTTTGAACCCTAGCATGTCGTTCGGCGGTTTGAGGCCTTTAGTAGTTTCACTTTAGGTATTATGACTTATACGTGTGGTCAGAATTGAATTTCGGAAAGATCAGACTCAATTTGGAAAGAAAACTCTCATTTCGGAAGCCTTAAGTTGGAGCAATTGACTAAAGTGTGATTTGGAGTAAAAGACCTCAGAATCGGAATTTGAAGGTTCCCACAAGTTCGTATGATGATTTTGGACTTGAGCGTATGTCCGGATCGGGTTTTGAATTACCCGGGAGCATTTCAGCGCCTATTGTGGAAGTTGGCATTTTGGAAGAAACTTCATATAAATTGGTTTGAGGAGTATTTCAACGTTATCGATATCTGTTTGGGATTCCAAGTCTGGGAATAGCTCCGTATGGTGATTCTGGTATTGGGAGCGCGTCCGGAAGTGGATTCGGAGGTCCGTAGGTCATTTTGGGGTCATTTGGCGGAAGTTAGAAATCCGAAGGTTTATGAGAAGTTTGACCGGGAGTGGACTTTTTGATATCGGGGTCAGAATCTTATTCCACGAGTTGGAGTAGGTCCGTAATGTCAATTATGACTTGTGTGCATAATTTGAGGTCAATCGGACGTGATTTGATAGGTTTCAGCATCGAAGATAGAAGTTTGAAGCTTCAAAGTTCATTAGATTTGAATTGGAGGGTGATTCGTATTTTCAATGTTGTTTGGCATGATTTGAGGCCTTGACTAAGTTCGTAATGTGTTTTGGGACGTGTTGGTATAATTGGTTAAGGTCCCGGGGACCTCGGGTGAATTCTAGATGGTTAACGGATCGAATTTGGCTTTATGAAATGCTGAAGCTGATGTCACTTGGTGTAACCGCACCTGCGAGGTTTTGGCCGCAGGTGCGAGGCCGCAGAAGAGGACTAGGGCTCGCAGAAGCGGAGTAAGTCAGCCAGGGGAAGGACCGCAGGTGCGGTGTTTTGGCCGCATCTGCACAAGCGCAGAAGCGAAGCGTGGGGCGCAGAAGCGGAAGAAGGCGCAGGAGCGGAAGGAAGCTTGCACCTGCGATGTCGCAGAAGCGGGGGATCTTTCCGCAGGTGCGAGGCCTAGTGTTTGGGGTGAGTTCCGCAGAAGCGGAGGCGTGGTGGCAGAAGTGACGCCGCAGGTGCGGCTACTGTTCCGCAGGTGCGAAAAATCGATGGGCAGAATCGTTTTAAGAGCGGGATTTGGTTCTTTTTCTCTCATTTTTCACTTGGTTGGGGTGATTTTGGAGAGCTTCAAGGAGGGATTTTCATCATCTATGTCAAGGTAAGTGATTCCCGCGTATTGTGAGTTAAATACAAGATTTATACATAGATTCAAGCATGGAAATTTGTGGAAATTCGGGGTTTTGGTAGAAAATCTAGAATTTGGTATTTTTGGATTTTGACCACGAATTTGGGCATTGAATTGAGAATAAATTATATATTTGAGTTCGTGAGGTTATGTGTAAAGTTTATCTTTGAAATTTTTTGGAATCCGGGCACGTGGGCCCGAGGGTTGTTTTATCGATTTTTCGAGCGGAGTTGGAAATTTATTATAAATCGATTAATTATGAGTATTAGAGTACATATTGATTGGGTTGCATCTTAATTGACTAGTTTGGAGCGACAGCATCGGTTTGAGTTATTAGAGAGGCTTTGGAGCCGGTTATGGAATTTCGCAGTGAGGTAAGTCTCCTTTCTAACCTTGTAAGAGGGAATTAACCTCATAGATGAATCAAATCATTATGTGCTCCTATTTGTGGGGGCTACGTACGCACGAGGTGATGAGAGTCCGTGCGTAGCTACTATTATGCTTATGTATGGGTAGTCTAGGATCCATATCATGTTGTACTTGCGATGTTGTGCCCTACTTGTTAAATTAATTGTTTAAAATATTTAGAAACTCGATAAAGGAATTGTAAAAAGGTTAAACTTTATTTACTTGACCGTTAAATGGGAATTTGAAAATTTTTAAATATTCGCCTCTTAATAAATCTTGAATTGGTTGTTTAATGTATTTTCTCTTTATGGAGCGGGTCGAACGCCTTGGTAGCATATAGATGCATCTATGGTTCGCGTCGTTCGACCCTCGGCAATGCACAGTTTAAATATTTATGTTGGAACGGGTCGTACGACCTCGACATGATTTGCGCCTGATTGAATTGTTTGCTTTGGAACTTATGATAATTGATATTGCTTCATTGGCCCGAGATACAAAATGATAAACGATGAAAAGTAAATTTGAAAATTTCTTATTAACAAAAGAATTGTTTAGATATTTCATGATATTGAGCTTACAGTCGTTCTACGTAATCCATGTTAAATTATATCATTGGTATTTTATGTATAGCCCATAGTAAGTGTCTGAGCCGACCCCTCGTCACTATTTCTTCGAGGTTAGGTGGGATACTTACTGGGTACGCGTTGATTTACATACTCATACTATACTTGTTGTACATTGTTGTGCAGGTACATATATGTCTAGTGGCCTTGTGAGAGCAGAGGCGCGGTTATAGCGGGGATTTAGGTGAGCTGCACTCTATACTATGATCCGCATCCAGTAGAGTCTTCTTCAGAGTATTTATATTTTTTTCTGTCCAATTTGTATTCTGGACAGATGTTGTATTTTATTTTACATTCCTAGTTGATGCTCATGCACTTGTGACACCGGATTTTGGGGTGATTAGGGGTTGTCCTGTATGGAAATTGTTAAAAATATTATTATTTACTCTGTAAATTTCATCTTTTACTATTTAATTGAAGAAAATATGATTTCAAAAATATTAAAATGAGAACCAAATTAAGTATTTATTTTTAGCTTGCCTAATAACGGAGTCCGGCGCCATCACGACCTTTAATAGATTTTGGGTCGTGACATAATGTAGCGCTCAATATTATTAATATTGATAAGGATCTTGAGCTCAAATCTGTCATCAAATTTGGACAGATAAATGATTGGCCAAATGAAAAATACGTAATGAAAATTGACTTCACCTGAAAAATGTGAAGTTGAACGGATAGTCCCAACACCTGAAAGTATAAAGCCATTGGAGGTATAAATATGTTCATGTACGGAAAAAAAAATCAAGTCGATGGACATAAAGACAACTTGTATCACAAGAAGATTTGTAAATATCCTGGCATTGATTATATAGAGACATGTTCTCCTGTGGTGGATGTAGTCATTTCAGGTTTTAATCTGGCAATATATGAAAAACTTGATATGCGTATAATGAAAATCATTGAAGGATTTAAATTGCTCTGAAGCATATTAAGGTTTCCAAAAAATTTGTTCAATAAAGCTTCAGAAATCTTTATACGGATTGAAACAATCAGGTCGTATGTGGTATAATCGCCTGAGTGAATACCTGTTGAAAGAAGGGTACAAGAATGATCCAATTTGTCCTTGTGTCTTTATAAAAAGGTCTGGATCTGAATTTGTTATAATCGTCGTGTATGTTGATGATTTAAATATCATTGGAACTCCTGGGGAGCTTCCTAAAGCAGTAGACTGTTTAAGAAATAATTTGAAATGAAAGATCTCGGAAAGACAAAATTTTGTCTTGGTCTACAAATTGAGTATATGAAAAATGGATTTTTTGTCCATCAATCAGCATACACTGAAAAGATTTTAAAGCGATTCTATATGGATAATACACATCCATTGTGTACCCTGATGGTTGTGAGATCACTCGATATAAATAAGATCCAGTCCTACCTCATGAAAATAATGAAGAGTTTCTTGGTCCTGAAGTACCATATCTTAGTGCAATTGGTCACTAATGTATCTTGCTAATACTATAAGGCCTGACATAACGTTTTCAATTAATGTCTTAGCAAGATATAGCTCTGCTCCTACAAGGAGACATTGGAATGGAATCAAACACATACTACGGTAAAAGGAACTACCGATATGTGATTATTTTATGGCAATGATTGCAGTCCCGATCTTGTTGGTTATGCAGATACTGGGTATTTATCTGATCCACACAAGGCTGATCTCAAACAAGCTATATGTTTACATGTGGAGGCACTGCCATATCTTGGCGATCGACTAAGCAATCAATCATGGCTACGTCATCTAATCATTGCTGAGATAATTGTTATTCATGAAGCAAGTCGAGAATGTGTATGATTGAGGTCTATAATACATCTTATTAGAGACAAATGTGGTTTGAAGTGTAACAAACTACCCACAATTTTGTATGAAGACAATGCAGCATGCATAGCCCAATTGAAGGGAGGATTCATAAAAGGAGATAGGACAAAGCACATTTCACCAAAGTTATTTTTCACACAGGATCTTCAAAAGAATGGTAATATCAATGTGCAACAGATTCGTTCAAATAATAATATGGCTTATTTGTTCACCAATCTCTACCGCCGTCAACCTTCAAGAAACTAGTGTACAAGTGTGGGATGTGAAGGCTCAAGGATGTGAATTGATGCTCTCATCAGGGGGAGTTAATATATGTTGTACTCTTTTTCCCTTATAAGGTTTTGTCCACAGGGTTTTCCTTGCAAGGTTTTTAACGAGGCAACCAAAAGGCGTATTTCTTAACATGTGTACTCTTTTTCCTTCACTGGGATTTTTTTCCCATAGCGTTTTTTCCTAATAAGGTTTTAACGAGGTACATTATCTATGGACATCCAAGGGGGAGTGTTATAAGAAAATTAAATTATGGTAGATGTCTACTCTTCCTCCATTATCTTCTTCCATGATCTCCATCTTAAATGTTTAATGACATATTCAATGACATATTTTCCTTCACTTTTCATGCCTATATAGAGGCATTAGGAAAATACACACAATTGAAGAAAAAAAATATCTTCATTCTCTCTATCTCTATTTCTTGTTCATGTTTTATTAAATTGCTTATATTTTTTTTTATCTCGCAGGAAGCTCTTTGCACTATTCTGTGATGTGCATTCTAGCAATTTGATTTCGTCTACAGTTAGACATATGCTGCATTGCAGATATTTATCACTGTATTTAGACATTTTAAAGTAAAAGAGACATTTTTAACTATTTGACAGTGTATCAAACTTAAAAGTTTATCCTCATTCCCCTAAACAGGGTTAATTACATCAACACAGAATATCGCTCAACTTATAGTACAATTAGAGGAAAATGATCAAACTTATTTTTCTAACCACAAAATCGTTCAACTTCCACTTAATTTTCTAAATTATCATTTTTGACAAATAAATTACCCTGACCAAACCCAATTGACATTAGAAAAAACCAACCCCCCTTAAAAGCTCCCCAACCTAGGTTACAAAAGTACGGATTCCCAACCCCTCTTCCCCAAACAAACAGACGAGGGTGGCCAGTAAGAGAATAATTACACTATTTAGCAGAGAACGTTTCTTTACCAAAGATAGTTGAATCTCAAATCCAAGCAATGCACGAAGATAAATCATTACGTATCAAATCTGTCGCTCACTGAAACAAACAGACACAACGCTGCATTTTTAAAGCTTATAATGTCCTTGAGTTATAGCCTTGTCAGTGTTACTTTTTCTTATTAATGTACTAGGTCTGGATATTCTGGCTCGGACCTCCTACCTGTTTCTAAAAGCAATTTCAAGTCCAAGGACGACAGAAACCTGAGAAGAGAACTGCAGAGAGAACCACACCAAAGATAATAAACCATTAGGTGAACACACAGCCAAGCAAACAATACGTAGCACTTTTTAAAAGCTTAATTATATTTCATAAGCAAAAACCTCAGAAGTCAAGCCAGTCACAGCTTTCCAAGAGGCAAAACCATACAAAACCCTTAAATTCCTAATCAGGCATCAGCAGCCTTCTCCACCGCACCATCAATCTGCGTCTCTTCAGTCTTCTTTGCTTCTGAAACATCCAACTCCTCAATCTTTTGGGTCACCTCACCCATGTCATCCTTGGCATTTAAAATAGACCCGTTTGCTGTGGAGTTGTCCTCATTCTGACCAAGTGGCCCAAGCTGCCATATTCTGATAGTCCCATCTTCAGATCCTGAGGCATAGGATTCACCTCCTGGAGAGAACCGCAAACAGTGCACAGGACCATGGTGTCCCTTGTTGCATCCTATGTTGTAGAAAAATAGGATATAGAATATGGTTAAAGCTTGAACCAACTACGTATAAGAAAAAGCATAAACCCCTAGTTAAGTTAAGAACAAGCAAATTCTGGAAAAATCACTGGTAAAAGGGAACACATAAACAAAGACAATGATCAGAGCATATATAAACAGGACTACAAAGCAACTAAATTTCTAAACATTTACGAACCCACAGCACCTACCAATTTCCTCTCCAGTGTGAAAATCAAAGACATGAACCCACATATCTTCTCCTCCAGCAATGAACCTATTACCAAACTTTGGTTCCAATGAAGCAGATTCAACTTTGCAGGGCAGGTCATAGCTCTTCACCAATCCAAAGCTGTTTTAGAAAAAAAGATTAAAAAGCAATGTAAGCCATGGAAAAATTCCGTATTTACATCTTTTTTTTTGTCAGTAAGAATGAAAGATAATACTCACTGGTTAGCATCCCAAAACTTGACAGAGGAACCATCAGCTGTTGTTATGTATCGACCATCCTGACTTACTTCAGCACTCGTTACAGGAAACTTGGTTTCAAGGGTTTGAACAACTTTGCCACTCCTCACATCCCATAACCTAGGTTACATGAATTCAATCAAAATTAAGATAGTGAACAGAGTGATGCAGGAAAGTTGGGAAAGAAATTAGCATTCCCTTGCAGCCCAGGGACTCGTACACAGGGAAAGAGAAAGTTCATGACAGAAATATGAACCATATGTGTGGCCTTTATAGCTATCCGATAATTTTGCAATAAGCCAAGATACAAATCCAAGAGACCTACAGGCTAACAAAATGGCATCCAATCTATTAAGCATTTGAGCTTTGATCAATGCAACGCTAGATTTAACAAGGCATGAAGAGTTACTCGATAACTTTAAGTAATCGTGAACACTGGCCACGTGAATAATACAACCAGAAGAAGAATGAAATGAACAAAACAGTACAACCAGAGTTATCAAACTCAGCAGGTCTACCTCAATCCACCTGCATCACCGGAGGAACTCAATAAAGTTTGATCACTGTGTAACCAAGCAACTGTCCTAACTGAACCAGGAGAGCTGTCAATTTCCCTTGGAGGTGCATCGAGTCGGTTTAGATCATATATCCGAAGAATTTTTTCAAAACCACCAGTGAGTAACAGATGTGTATCCTACAAAGTCATGACACAATAGTAGTTCAAATAAACTATCAAAACACAAGAGATTGAATACAGAAGAATACTCAGAACCTTAGACAATGTATATTCTTTTAACACTGCAATAAAACTTTGTAATCCAATGGAAGCAGCGTCTCATGACTCAACAGTAATTGAATTTGGCATTCACTGCTTTTTATTTTTCTTAGGCTAAAATAAGGAGGTTTTCTATTAGCACCCAAGGATGTGGCCTAGCGATCAATGAGGGATGAAATCCATTGGAGACCAAGATTTATATCCTAGCAGAGGCTAAAGATGACAAGTGATTTCTAGCAATATGTCCAAGCCTTGGTTGAAAGAATTATTAGTGGGAGGTAAAAAATTCCCGGTTTAATAGTCGAGGTGCACGCAAGTTCAGTGGAGTACGCAGGATTTTTCATAAACTGTGTCACAATTTTAAACAATAAACAAATAATAATTCACTATAACAGTATACTTAAAAAATATAATTCAAATTATTTTTATTAAACATAACTCAATTATATTAATAGATATGAATTTTTATTTTTTGGAATGTACCCAACATAACCTCATTAGAAATAATACCAAATACTTTTTTATATATAGAACACCAAGTAGTAATCACACAAAAACCTACCCTTCATTCGATTCTGTAAATTGTTCTTAATCAACTTTTCAAAGCTGAGAAAGAAGATGAACCCTCAAAATAGCCCAACTTATAATATAAGTCAGATAATTATTGTTCCATAAAATATGCAAATGTGACTCTTGATCTATTGGTTTAGTGTAATATTAATGCTTTAAGGTCAATGGTTTAAACCTCGACATACTTTTTATCTCTAGATGAGGCACACAAAATTTAAAACAAAAATGAAGCTACCAGGATTCGAACTAGTGACATCTTCAAGAAAATTGAAGCACCTGACCGGTTGAGCTACACAACTGTTTTTTGTCAAGTGGTGTCACTTTATTAAATTATACTATTGTCCGTTGTTGGATTTTAATTATATATACTTATTTAGTAAAAAAAATTCGACCAAGTGGTGTCACGTGACACTGCTTGGGGAAAGGTAGATCCGCCCCTACGCAAGTTAGCACAGACAACATCAACAACAACAACAACAACAACCCAGTATAATCCCACAAGTGGGGTCTGGGGAGGGTAGAGTGTACACAGACCTTACCCCTACCCCAGAGGGGTAGAGAGGCTGTTTTCGAAAGACCCTCGGTTCGAGAAGAAGAAAAATAAACAATAGTGTTGCTGAGCAGTTTTTGGATATCAAACGGACCTCTCCAGAAGGTAATTTTAATGTGGCCGATTTCCCCTCTTTTGCAATCAGTTTCGCTACAGCACCCGCTGCTCTAGCTAATTGTTCACCCTTTCCAAGTGTGATTTCTATGTTATGTATGGCCGTGCCTAAGGGCATATCGGTTGAAGTAGATTCTTCTTTTGATCAATCAAAACCCCTTCCCAAACTAATAGGTCAGTGACAACAGACACTAATTTTGAAATGAGATGTTCTATCAAACCCTCAAGTTGATCTAGTACGGGTAATTTTAGGGGCTTCTTTATTTTCGTTGAAACAATCAACAACGATTTTGGAGTCAATTGTGAGTTTACGAGAATTACCACAAATGAAAAAAACTGAGAAGGATAGGACTACAACTGGAACATGGGATTTAATGTAATTGTTCAACTAAAATTGGGTTTCTATAAGGATATCTGTTACATTCACAGTATTTTGTTAAAAATTCATATCTTAATACAGGAGACAGTCACAGGCTTCATAGCTCCGCCCCTGCGCAAGTTAGCACATACACTAATCTTAAAATGAGATGTTCTATCAAACCCCTAAGTTGATCTAGTACGGGTAATTTTAGGGGCTTCTTTATTTTCGTTGAAACAATCAACAACGATTTTGGAGTCAATTGTGAGTTTACGAGCATTACCACAAATGAGAAAACCTGAGAAGGATAGGACTACAACTGGAACATGGGATTTAATGTAATCGTTCAACTAAAATTGGGTTTCTATAAGGATATCTGTTACATTCACAGTATTTTGTTAAAAATCCATATCTTAATACAGGAGACAGTCACAGGCTTCATAGCTCAATCCTTTGAGGCGACATTACATCTGCAATCCCATAGTGCCAGCGAGTTCCCTCACAAACACAAACATTCTAAACTAATAAATAAGCAGAGTTTCCATTGTCACAACTTGGTTACTATGACTTAAGTGAAGTTCTAATCTCTAACCTGAAGGAACTATAATACAATAAAGGAAAAATGATTGTAATGGTACCTCTGAAAAGGCACATGCTCGAACTATGTGCTTGTGGTCAAATGAATGTAAAACATCTCCAGTCAATGCATCCCACAATTTCCTGAAAACAACCAATATAAAACACCATACAGAAACAAAAGGATAATATATATAGCAAAGGAAAATTCTAAAAAAGGATGAGCAAGATTCTACTGTGTCTGCTATTAGATTAGCTATTAAACCTGTTTTAACTAATGACATGCTAGGTTGGCCAGTAATACACATGCTACAATAGCACTTCTATTGTTCTACATCACTTCTATAATGACAGATGTCAGCGTATAAATATGGTCGCTTAAATGGTTATTCCAAAGTATGAAATGACGCCGCTAGATAACATACGCGCTGAAATCGGCAGATGCAGATGCAGCACGGAGAGCATGTTTATCCAGACAACAACTCCACACAGCTCCTTTATGCCCTTCAAATGTTCCAATCCAATCCCCAGTTTCTCCATTTCTCAACATTGGCGTAGAATCTACATGACCGGAATATTTCAGAAGTTAAAACAAATAATCACGGCACGAATAATTATTGCAGTGAATGAACATATATTAGACAAAATCACGAAAAAGAGCAACAGGAAAAAATCTTTTTCGGTTAGAATGTAACAAGAATATCTTAGTTGATTTTTTTTTTGTGCTTTTGGTTGAACTCCTGAGACTGGTCATGAAAAATCTGAGGCTATTGAGAAATCAGATGCGGGTTCACCTACCATTCTGCTCACAAATAAAGTGGAAAAAGTAGGCATACACAAAATGGTTTGCCTGATCACTGACAATTACTAGGAATAAAATCCAAAGGCTATTGACAACACGTAATACCATGCGCTGCAGAATACCCATCATTCTATTCATCAACAATTAGAAGATTTGGTATAAACACTAGCCATACATACTTAAGATGATAATGTATGCCATGCCCGCACCTACCTTAGTACCGTCGCACTGAGTAATTTTTTGATAGAATTGAATGCCGATAAAAGCATTAAGGTTTATATTTCGAGAGTTTGACAACATCTGCAAGTAAATCAAGTTTGCATTTCAAAGCAACCACTTAGACTTGATAACAGACAAAACATTTTCGAAATTTTCCTTCTGAATTCTAAGACGATAGAAATTCCTTTAGATTGAATAATAATCTCTTTTGGGCTTTTCTTAGATTCCTGCTTCTTGGTATTTCTCCTAATCTCTAAGCAAACACATGAATTAGAGTTAACCAAAAACACCTAAATTTGATACTACTCTATTAGGTCCAAAACACCCCCACATACACACACACACACACGAAAGGCAACAAACATACTATATAATATACTAGTATATGTAACCACACTTTAGAATCAAACGGCTCATTCATGATTGTCCGAAAAATGTTTGATCAAGACAATGTAACGCACTTATGTCAAATTCACTCAATGCTACAATATGTTACCAGTTACCACAACTACCAAAAGGCATAAAATTATCAAAAGAATTACCCTTGCTGGCACTGATTAGGAAGAATCCATCAGGAGTGATTGGGCTGTAGAACAGATCAACGACGGGCCGAGAATGCCCATGGCATACAAGCGGTGCCACTGCCTTCTTTTTATCCATATTAAATCAAATAAAAGCCCTAACAATATTATAATATCAAGGAGAAACCCAACCCAGCGCCGAATATGATAAAAACGAAATTGATCAAAAAGTCCCCAAATTAAACAAACCGACAATTGACCGATTACAAAAAAATTACGCACAATTGCCTTGACCGATTTGTGACATTAAAAGGATCAAACAATGATAAAACAAAAAATCAAAAGATCTACAAATCACAAATAGAGAAATATATGTATGTATAGATGTATAATAGGTGGGGAACTGGCGCGATGAACAAAGGTGGGAAACCCTAATTTTTGAGATTTGATGTTTCAAGGATGGATCCACACCTTTTTCTAACCCTACCAACTCATATAAAAAGAAGGTCCTAAGGATAGATCAAAACTCGGAATTATTGGGCAAAATTAGAAAGAAAATATAAAAGAAAAAAATACAAGAAAAATAAAAATAATACTGAACTATAGGGCTTGGCTGGCGCAGAGAAGACAATGCGGCAACAAGATCTAATATAGCCCCTCTTCACACCCACCCCCCTCACTCTTCCTTTGTAATTCTTTATTTTTTTCCTCACCGATTAAAGTAGGTATATGATCCATCTTTATAAATAACGACTATAAATATAGTATATATTATTGTCATTAAATTAAATGTATAAAAATATATATAAGGATGCCGAGGGTATATTGGAAACAGCCTCTCTACCCCAAGGTAGGGGTAAGGTCTGCGTACATACTACCCTCCCACAGACCCCACTAGTGGGATTATACTGGGTTGTTGTTATTGTTATTATATCTCAATTTAATAATCAATCCCAAGAGCGGTTTGCTCTACCACTTCCAACCAAGAAGTTGTGAGTTCGAGTCACCCAAGAGCAAGTTGGAGAGTTGTTGAAGGGAGAGAGCCAAGGGTCTATCGAAAATAGTCTCTCTACCCAAGGGTAGGGGTAAGGTATTCGTACATATTACTCTCCTCTGATCCCACGATTATACTGGGTTGTTGTAGTTGTTGTTGTTGTAGACACCAGAAGTAGTTAGTTTTTATCTTGTTAATTTGAATGATTTGTGATATCAATTCTAAACTTATACAATTCTCTTTCTGAATATTCTATTCTCTCAAATAGGTGTCAAACGATTAAAAGGTGTATATTTGGCCCTTTGCCGTTTAAATTAACCTCAAAATGAACAACCTTTACACTTCTCAGGACAATCATAAGGTGATAGAAGTCTTGTATAGCTTACATATCAATAGATGAGACGTTCTCCAATGTACACTTCTATGCGCATGACTATTTGTCTCTTACATTCCAGTTCTCACGAATGCTTCACGCTATACAATTTATTCTTTAGTTTGTCAATTATATAACGTTGGAACAGTCTTTTTAAAAAAATTGTAATAATTATTTAATTATATCTTATCTTATATATTTAACAATTAAGAATATAATTGCTTGGTTATATGTGACTAAATTCTTTGTATCACTACTAAAAAGGGCCAATTTCCGACCAAAATATTCCGACCAGAAAAAGTAGTCGAAAATTTCTGACGGAATTGGTCGGAAATAGCATAAAAATATATTTTTTCAATATTTAATAATAATTACGACAGATATTCCGTCCATGTCCGTCGCAAAATTTGGTGAAAAATAACGCGAAGCTATTAGCGACCAATTCGGTTTGACTGTTTGACCTTGTTTCCAACTGATTCGGTCAGAATATAATTTTAACCTCCCCCCCCCCCGCCCCCGACCCCTTTCTTTTTTCTTTCCCTCTTCTCTCTTCTCTCTTCTCTCTCACACACTCAAACCTCCCCTATATCCCTCCGTTGCCATCACCGGCAACGCCGCCCCGCTAAAACTCCGTCGACAACCCTCCGCTGCCAGGTAGGTTTTCCTCACCCTTCTTTGTTATTTTTTTTTTAAATACACTAATTTTGTTTAATTGCTCCTAGTTTGGTTGTAAAAATTGATTGGTATTAGCTAAAGTAAATCTATGACTATTGTTAGTAGCTAAATTAAAGTTATGTGTTGATAATTTAGAGTTATTTGTTGGTAATTTAGGGTTATATGTTAAACTTATATGTTGGTAATTTAGAGTTATATGTTGCTAAATTAAAGTTATATGTTGATATATTACCTACTAATTTGGGGATAACATTACCAAGTTAGGGATAATTTTACTAAATAATCTTGCTAACTAATTTTTAGAGTTGTTACATATATAGCAATTAATCTCATTTGATTATTCGGAGAGGGTACTAAGTTTAAGAGGAGAAACTATGAAGAATCTATTAAAACTCTTAGTGCTAGTTGACTACTTTTGACAATATGTCTTACTCCTAACTTTTTAGATATCTTTTGACTTTCATGGAATTAAGCTTAATTGAAATCTATTATCATTTTCATCCATTAAATTATTAAATTATTGTTGTAGATTAGTCAAAGATTTTTTTGCATAATTATTATTGTAGATTTCAAATATTTGAATTTCTTTTACATTATATTAAACAATTATGCTCTTTAAATTAAATGCCTTAATTTTTATATTCTATTTGAATTCTTTAATTTTTATATGCTGAAATAATTTAAATAACTGTTAATTACGACTATTTCTTTTGTTTGATAACAATGAAGCTCGTGAGTAAACTTATGAAATGTGATGTAGCTAGTATGATTTTAACAATAGTGAAGTAAATGATTGTAAAATTAAAGTTGATTAAATAAAAAGAAGAAAAATATTGTGCCATCCACGAGTGATCACATTCCTCCACACATGCCTAGAATGAGTCATCCTCCTAGTTTTCCTTGCCTTTCTCAGTCGACGAATGTATTGCCACCTGAGTTTTTCAGACCTCCCTCCCCTTTTCTCCCCCCCCCCCGGCTAGCACATTATAGTATTATTTCATGCAGACCGAGGGTGGTTCAGCCTCGGCCTCCACTACTATAAAATTTATGCCCATGCCTAATTTTCCACTTTTGATTCCTCGTTTCCCTGCTAGTCAGCATGATGGCTCGCCATTGATTTCATCCTAGGGCGGGCATGATGGTCCATCTTTTGTGCCTTCATCATCATCTACTCCTAGTATTTCTAGACTTGATATTGGGGGATCTCAGGCGGCTGCATCCCCATCTACTAGTGCTGCTTCAATTGCTTCTTCACGGAGACAGTATACTGGTGGGACTGTAGAGTACGATCATATGCATCGATTGATTATCGTACCCCATGAGGATGGGTAAGTAATTTTTTGAATTTTAATTATTATAATAGAGACCTACATATATTTAACGAATGTTTATTTTACATATAGTACATGTTTTTGCCATCCTTTTAGGCCACACATATGGTTGTGAAAGATATGAAGCCATTTTTTCATGAGCCGTGGAATTCCTGGAGAGAGATTCCATACCAAATCAGATTGAATATGTGGTTTCAATTTAAGGTACGAATAAATATAATTTAAATAATATTTATTTTAATTGCAGACTAAGTGTGTATGGCAGACTCAACATGAAAATTGTATGAATGAAAATTTTGAGAAGAGAACTCAGAACAAGATTAAAGATACTACATTGTTGCTCGGAAAGGTGAGAGCAGGCCTTTGTGGTTGCGTCAAGATATATGGAATCAACTATTGGCGAAGTGGAATACCGAAGAATGGAAGCATATGAGTGAAAAGGCGAAGGAAAACAGAGCCTCCAATAAGGGTGGCTCGTTGCCCATCGGAGGTTCAATCAGTCTTGCGGCCCGTCGATTGAGATTGGTAAGTTATTTATAAAATTTTACTTAGATTTACTTATATGAGATTCAAGTAGTAAACTCATATTTTTTATTTTGAAAGAAAAAGGCACATGTGGGATACATCTCGTGCTACCGTCTTTGAGGAGACACATAAGAAGAAAAAGAATAATGATGGTACAAGAGAAGCATGGGTCAAACCGCATACATCGGAGACATATGTAAGATTCTAACAATACTATCTTTATTCTTGGTTAAGATTAATTCATTTATATAATGTTTGTCAACAACATTTCAGGAAGGGTATCACAAAATAATGGAGGAGTGGCAACAAACGTAGCCCGATTCTCAACCGACGGCCGAAGATATGACTTCGATATGGACACATGCAGTCGATGAAGTAAATAAAGGTAAAAAATATTTTAGTAATTTTTTAGATATGACTTCGTTTTAATATTTTTTTTGCACAGGTTGTATGTTTCTTCTCTTGCTCATTTAAATATATTATTTTTATTTCTCATGAAAATAAATAAAAGTAGAGTCTGCGGGCTTTGGAGTGAAGCTGTCGTCCAGCTGCATTGTTTAGTGGTGCTTCTGCTTCACCCGGAGAAATTGAGACAATGCGGACGTAAATCAATAAATTGTCTCAATAATGGGGTAATGCTCAAGAAACAATAAATATGATGCGGACATTCATGGCAAATCATGGAAAACAACCTAGGATGGAAGAATCTATCAATGAGGAGACTGAAACCGATGATGATCTGCAGTAATTTTGAATGTAATATGAATTTAGACTTTATTAGTTTCGGCTTGGTTGGGTTTACACTTGAATTATGTGTTTTAGACTTGAATGTAATTTGGTTGAAGTTTTTATACTGTAGTGTGTTATAATAAATGTGTTTAGACTTGTTTGAAAGTGTTGTATAGATTGGTAGTTTGATATTTGATGGTTTGTGTTTAATTGTTTGAGCAATTGTGATACATATTAGGTTGAATGGTTAGTTTTGAATTGCAAGTGACGTAGCTTAAAATGTAGCAGAATTATACTGAAAAAATTTAGAATTTCCAACTGATTTCCGACTACTTTGGTCGGAAAATTTAACTGGGAATTCCCAGATTTACGACTGAAGTGGTTTGAAAAATTAATTATTTTTTAATTTAATTTTAATTTTTCCAAGACTGATTTGGTCGGAAAATTTGAATTTAATTTAAATTAATTATTAACATCACCGACCAAAACGGTCGGAACTCGTACAAAATAATTAATTATTTATTTTAAATATGCGACTGTTTTGGTCGCAAAATTACCGACCATTTTAGTCGCAAAAGATAATTTTAGTCGGTCACCCAGATTTTTCCTCTTTGCGACTGTTTTGGTCGCAAATTTCCGACCGTTTTGATCGAATTTTTTTTGCGACCATCTATGTTTCAACTACTTCATTTCTGTCGGAAATAAGTGATTTTCCGACTGATTTATTGGTCATAAATTTGACATTTTCTAGTAGTGGTATTTGTATTCTCTGTTATTTGAAAAGATTGCATAGGATTACATATCCAAACTTACTAATATCTTAGGCGGTGCTGTTTGGTTAAGCATTCTTTACTTCCTATGAACTATGTGAAATTTTTAAAAATGAAAAGTTCCTTTTAAATTGGACGAGATTTTGAAGTCGTTTGCAAAGAAAACAATCGCAGTAAATAGACATGCTTTTAAAGAATTAATGTTCTGTCATAAATGTAAGTCATTTGTGTCGTAGGTGAAGGCAGAATATGCCTAATACATAGAGGAATCACTCCGCTAATAGATAGCTCTCTATAGTACGACTACCCGTCACTTGTCAAATGCTTTAAAATCGTTGAACTGCAAAAATTAACATAGAATTATTTAATGAGTAATGAGTATGATCTACATCCTCTCTCTCGTAGTCTTGAAAGTCAATTGTGCTGTATCAGTTCTTTTGTTGTTGTTTGTCCTAACCAAGATTTGTGATTAATTAACGATATTATTAACAGCTAGTTTCAAAATACGAAGATATCTATACTTTTTCATATTAAAGCCTAATATCTAGAAGCAAAGTTTATAAATTCTCCTTTCTATCGAACCTCGAAAAGTGACAAGGATAAATGGACAAGCTGGACTAACGTGGAGTTGGGTTTTTATCAGCAAGTATTCTAGGGGGCATAGTTTATGGTCTTAACTTTTAATCAGCAAGTATGTTATGGACCTCAGTTTCTCAAACTCTAAAGTTTGTAGTCATGACTCCGCGAAAAAGCCCAGTTTAGATTGAGGGTTTGTTACACCAATAGTCATCCAGATTCAATATTTACTTTTTTAGCTGGTATGTACAGATTATACATTTATTATATATATATATATTATACATCTACTGGTTATTTTTAGTTTAAGGAATTTGGTGGGCGGCTATTTGGGTTAATTCTTCTGAAGAAGTAACCTATATAGCCGTCCACCCAACCGCTTAAACTAAATATAATTAGTAGATGTATATTATGTATATAATCTATATATAATTTATGTATATTGGCTAAAAAAGTAAACAATGAATTCGGCCGGTTAATTGTATAAAGATCCCCAAATGACTGACAGGAATGGTCTCAAAAGGGGTTGGTCTTAGTCGAATATCTCCAAAATTGGCGGTATTTAAAAAATGGCTCCCGCCCGCATATAGTTATTGCTTTTTGACATTTCCTTACTTGATTGGTAGAGTTTATGCTATATTTATTATATGTTAAGTTGTTCATCAAGTTTATTAGGTTTCATGATTTTGCTCTTCAGAAATTTTTCTATTGAATTGGTAGAGTTTATGTTATATTTACTCTACCTATCTATTAAGTTGTTCACTAAAGTATCCTCGATTGACATAATTTTTCGATAGTATTTTAACAAAGTGTTCTTCGAATTTGCAACTTCAATTTCGATTAAAACAACTCCAAATTTGCTCCAAATGATCTTGAATTTGAAACAAGTTTCCAAATACCAACACAAACCATACTCAATCATCAATTTAGTCAAATAACATCAATTCAAAAGGGTCCATGTTGTCTTCTTTAACACTTTCTTAGGTCCAACAATGGGATATTGAGCTTTTTATCGTAAATCACTAAATCAGTGTTAGAACTAAAAATTTAAGCATAAATTACCAACATTCAAATGATTTTAACAAAAAGGGATCATTAACCTTCTACTTTCTACCACCAAACAAGAACTTCAAATTTTAAATATTGAAGAAATATCGTATTCAAGTAAAAAAAATGGGGATATTTCGCTAAAATCGTAAAAAATGGGGCATTCCACCAAGACCAGTACTATATATAATTTATCACTTAGCCGTGATAATTTAGTATAGTTTGATATATATATTTAACGCGAGTAAATTTTGATCATACACACCAGAAATATATCCTCGCTATGATGGACATGAAAGTATGCCACATCGGATTAGAGCATCATAAAACATATTTTATCGTTAAATTTTTATTTGTTTTATGGACTACTTGTACAGAGGGTAAAATACAAAATTATTATTGTGTACGGGTAAAAGCAGGGGCAGAGTTTTTTTCCAATTGCCTGATGAGGAAACAAAGGAGAAGCACGTCTCGACGTGATTATAATCGAGGCCCAAGAATCTCTCGTATCGAAACACGGGAGGAATGAATGATGTATATGAGATCGGGCATGGTGAAATAATGGACTCAGACCAAGTATAACTTCTGGACCTCAGAAAACGGGTGAACGATTATGCATGGCGAGTGGGGGCGTAGTGTTCGGCCTCAACCTCGGATATTATGACGCGAATCCCGTCCAATATCAACTGCGGATCGACATTTATCGGAAAAGAAATTTTTTACCTTATTTAAACTTCTATTAGGACTAAAATTCTCATATTATATAAATGGGAAGGTTTCTTTCATTTTAACGCATTGTGACAAGCAAATCAAAGCATTAAAAATTTACTTTTGTCTTCTAGCTATTATTTAAAGTGTTCTTCATTTGCTCTTTTTTTTATTCGCGGCCGAGCTTGTACCGAAGGTCCAATCGATGACGAATTTCACTGTTCAACCTAAAATCAGGCTTGGTCATTACATTGCGATTGGTTTGATCATTAATTTTATCTTTAACCTATTTACTTGTTGTTCTTAACTATCTGTATTGAATAAAATCACATATACTTTAAACCGCATATAAATTTAACTGTTACTTATTTTTAGGGGTAAACAGTTTGGCGCCCACCGTGGGGATAATATTTTAGTAGTGGTGATTTAATATGTATCTCCTTAATACGCCATATTTTACGCTAGTTCTTTGAAATTTTGATACCAGGTTAGCCTAAGAATGTCAAACTATTTGTCTCCTCACTTGAATATTGACGTTGAGTCAGACCATCATTGCGAGAATAATAATGTGATGCCTAGTAATGATGTGCCTCCTGTCGATCCCAATGGTGTCCCAGCTGCTGACCCAGTCAATACAAGTCCATCAACGTCAATTTACCAAATGATCCCGAAAACAGTGTTCGGGGGGACCCTGACTAGGGGTGGGTATCAGTCGGTTCAGTTCGGTTCGGTTATGAATATTATCGATTTAGCATATCGGTTATCGGTTTATAAATTTGATATACCAATAATCAAACCGATAAGATATCAGTTATCGATTATCGGTTTACCCAATAAGATAACTCAATCTAGAGTTAAGCAAAAAAAAAAAAAAAGACAATTCACTGGAGTTAAGCAAAATATAGAAGAATTAACATATAGTATACTACCCATTTCTGCATTCTGTCCAGTGGCCAAAACTTGAATAGTACTAATTCTTCAACAATAATTGTCCAAATATATTTTAATAATAATACAAAGTAGTAGCAATTTCACCTTAAAATTAACAAGTCCAAACATATAGTACTAATAATTCAAATTCAAGTTAACAAGACAACAACAACTCAATCCTTATAGGCTTCACCAAATTACGCTCCAAACAACGCCCAACATGCCTCATTAAGGACTTAGTACCACTTTGTTGTGCATTGTAATGAAAAACAAGATGATAATGACTACATCTTACTTTTCACCATCCATCATCACCTTCTTCAATCTATTCTTAGTAACTCCAAACAGGTGAGGTAGTTTTGTGACCACGAAGTCGAGGCATGATTACACCTATTAAACATAAAAAGAAAAAATATCAAGTCAAATAAATTTTTAGCAATGCATAGTTACATACTATAGAAGTTGAATAATGAACTTACCAAAGTTTCAACTCATAACTATCTAAGATTATACACATCATTATAGCAAGGTTCTTTTCCAATTTTGGCAAAATCTAAAGAGAATAATATATATTAACAAGTCAAACAACAAAAATATTAAATAAACTATTTATAAAAATAATATACAACCAAACAAATTAAAATATTATCACCTTGTTCTAGTTGCTCGAGAACATCTAAATCTTCCTCAACACTTACTGGTATTGGCTCACTCCGAAGCCAATCTTAAAGGCACACTAAAACTTCCACCAATTTAGGAGTCAATGAACTCCTAAACGAATCAGGAATCTGCCCTCCGGTGCTAGATACATATTCAGATGCCACACTTGAAATAGGAATAGTTAACACATCTCGAGCCATCTCAGCAAGAACGGAAAATCTAAGTGAGTTTACTTTCCACCATAGCAATATGTTAGAGTCTGCTATTTCATTTTCTACTTCTTCTGTAAGATACTTTTCCAATTTTGATTTAAAATCTACACCTCCAATCCCAGCTTTATGTCTTTTTAATTTTTCAAAGAAAGATCCAAAAGCCATTCGATTTGGACAGTAATAGTACTCGCTAAAAGCGATGAACTTGAAGTTCCTATTGTGTCCAATGAAGAGTTAGATAAACCTGAAGAACTTCGACTACCTTTATATTTTGAATGAGACTTTACATTGTCACGACCCCAAATTCCCTCCGTAGGATGTCGTGATGACACCTAGTCTCAATGCGGAATAATAATAAATATCTGAAATAAGTAAACTACAATTCAAACAATTTCAACTCTCAAAATCCGGTAGAAATAAGTCACAAGCTTCTAAGAATTTATCCTCAATGTCTCTAAATAACAGAGTCTAAAAAAAAAGGAAGCAACATAACAATAATAGAAGGGGACTCCGGAGTCTGCGGACGCTGGCAGATATACCTCGAAGTCTCCGTGCACAGGTACTCATTAATATATAGGCTGGTAAGAAGTACCTGGATCTGCACAAAAAGATGTGCAGAAGAGTAATATGAGTACACCACATCGGTACCCAGTAAGTGCCAAAGCCTAACCTCGGTAGAGTAGTGACGAGGTCAGGTCAGGCCCTACTGGAAAATAATTATGGCATGGTAAAATGTTTAACAATATAATAAAATAAAATGACAATGAAAATGGATCAAGTAGCATGTCACCATTTAATTACACAAAATAATGGCAAATAATATCTCGTGGAATCAAAACAGAATTCCTTTAAACCTTAAGAAAATCACAACAAATAATCAAAGGCAATTGTGGCCATAAATCATTATCAACAAGGGCACTCACGAGGTACCGCCTCGTAGACCCAAATCATAAATAAATTCACAATATCTCATTTCCTTATCTCACCGCGGGAGCCTTCATAATTTATTTTAAACAAAATATTTTTTCCGAAATAGCATCCCGCGTTTTAGCCATCCTTATCACACCGCATGACTTCTAGTAGTTTCCCCTACTAGCCACGTATATCAAGCCACCTTTATCTCACCGCATGCATTTCAACACCCAAACCTTATACCACCGCATGCGTATCAATATCACAATATATCACAATTTGCACCTCAAGTGTCCAAATATTTTAATTTGTCAAAATAAATTAACAACAATATTTTTCACAATAAAGAGCTCACGGCTCCATCACAATGAGTACGAAAATCTCACAAAATATTCGGGAATAAATATCTCAACAAAATAATATTTCAAAATTTCAATACATTGCTTAAATACCAAATTTAAAATATAAACATTAAATCAATGATGAAGAACATAACAAAATAAAATAATTTAATTAATATGCAACATTGATTTACACAATTTAAAAACATAACCTTTCACATTTAGCTCGTGTACACACTCGTCACCTCGTGTACATGACTTTCCACACATTACAATTATCAATCATAAGGGAAATTTTTCCCACACAAAGTTAGATAAGTCACTTACCTCGACTTGCTCCAATTTAATCAAGTAGTATGCCTTTTTCTCGATTTTTCGACTCCGATCGACTTGAATCTAGTCATAATTAATTCGATACAGTCAACAAAAATTAAAGGAATCAATTTCATAAGAAAATACTACTTTATTAACTCAAAAATTGCTTGTGGGGCCCACGTCTCGGAATCCAGAGAAGCTCACAAAGTTTAAAAATCCATTCAATTACGAGTCCAACCATACTAGTTTCACTCAAATCCGACTCCGAATCGACACCGAAATCTCAAAAATTCGTTTCTATGAGATTTCTAAAATTTCTCAAATTTCAATCTCAAAACACTAATTAAATGGTAAAAACAATGATATATTCGTGTATATTGACCAAATCCGAGTTAGAATCACTTACCCCAATATCTTTTCCTTGAAAATCTATCAATAATCGACTCTGCTCTAGGTCCAGTTTGTTAAAAATGATGAATGAGACGAATGCCCTCCTTTACAATTCTGCCCAGGCAGCCCTCGATCATGGCCCTCGATCATGACCCTCGATAGATCCTCGGCCATGATCGTGGCTTCAATCTTGGCTCTCGATCACGGCCCTAGATCATGGCCTTCGATCCTGGAGCTCGATTATGGCCACGATCCCGGGGCTTGATCATGGCCTCGATATAAAGTGGCTTGATCATGGCCTCAATCCAGGGGCTCGATCATGGCCTCAATCCTGGGGATCGATCATGGGCCTCGATCTTGGGCCTCGATCACAACCCAGAATTTCCAGCAGGGGAGAAAAATTGCAGCAACTGTTTTAAGTCAACCTTTTGATCCGTTAAACATCCGAAACTCACTCGAGGCCCTCGGGACCTCAACTAAATACACTAACAAGTCCTAAAACATCATACGAACTTATCTGAAACCTCAAATCCCATCAAACAACGCTAAAATCACAAATCACACCCCAATTCAAGCTTAATAAAACTTAAGAATTTCCAACTTCTACATTCGATGTCGAAACCTATCAAATCAAGTCCGATTGACCTCAAATTTTGCACACAAGTTATTAATGACATAATAGAGCTATGAAAAGTTTTGGAAGTGGATTCCGACCCTGAAGTCAACTCCCCGGTCAAACTTCCAAACTTTAAATTCTTATTTTAGCCATTTTAAGCCTAATTTTACTACGGACTTTCAAATAAAATTCCGATCACGCTCTTAAGTCCAAAATCACCATACACAGCTGTTGGAATCATCAAAATTCTATTCCGGGGTCATTTGTACATAATTCGACATCCGGTCACTATTTGAACTTATATTTTTATTTTTTTAATCAAAATTCCATATTTCGGGCTAGGGACCTCGGAATTTGATTTTGTGCATATGCCCAAGTCCCAAATCACGATACAGACCTACCAGAACTGTCAAAATACTGATCTGAGTCCGTTTGCTCAAAATATTGACCAAAGTCAACTCAGTTGAGTTTTAAAGCTCTACTTCATATTTTAATCCATTTTCACATAAAAACTTTTCGGAATATTTTACGGACTGTGCGCGCAAGTCAAGGAATAATAAATAATACTTTTTGAGGTCTTAGAACACATAATTAATTATTAAATTTAAAGATGACATTTTGGGTCATCCCATTCTCCACCTCCAAAACAAACCTTCGTCCTCGAACGAAGTTAGAAAAAATACCTGAGCTGGTGAATAAGTGTGGATAACAGTTGCGCATATCATGCTCGGTCTCCCAAGTTGCCTCCTCGACCAGATGACCCCTCCACTGATCCTTCACGGAAGCAATGTTCTTTGACCTCCGCTTTCGAACCTACCTATCTAAAATAGCCACTGGTTCCTCAACATAAGATAAATCCTTGTCCAACTGAACCGAACTGAAGTCTAACACATGAGACGGATCGCCGTGATATTTCCGAAACATAGAAACATGGAATACGGGATGAACTGCAGAGAATCTTAAAAGTCCCAATATACCTAGGTCTCAACTTGCCCTTCTTCCCGAATCTCATCACACCCTTCATAGGCGAAACCCGGAGCAATACACGCTCACCAACCATAAATGCAACACCACGAACCTTCTGATCCGCCTAACTCTTATGTCTAGACAGGGTTGTACGAAGTCGATCCTGAATCAACTTAACCTTTTACAAGGCATCCTGAACCAAGTTTGTACCCAATAGTCTAGCCTCGCCCGGTTCGAACCAACCCACTGGGGACCGGTACTGCCTACTATACGAGGCCTCATACGGAGCCATCTGAATGCTTGACTGGTAACTGTTATTCTAAGCAAACTCCGCAAGTGGTAAGAACGGATCCCAAGTACCCCCAAAATCTATCACGCACGCACGGAGCATATCCTCCAGTACCTGAATAGTGCATTCGGACTGTCCGCCCGTCTGAGGGTGAAATGTTGTACTCAACTCCACACGAGTACCCAACTCTCATCTATAACCCTCCAAAATCGTGAGGTAAACTATGTACCCCGGTCAGAGATGATAGATATAGGTACACCGTGAAGTCTGACAATCTCGCGAATATATACCTGAGCCAGCTGCTCTGAAGAGTAAGTAGTGATCCCAGGAATGAAATGAGCTGACTTGGTCAATCTATCTACAATCACCCAAACTGCATCGAAATTTCTCTGAGTCCGTGGGAGTCCAACAACAGAATCCATAGTGATCAACTCCCATTTCCATTCTGGAATTTCCAAGTTCTGAAGCAATCTACCCGGTCGTTGATGTTCATACTTCACTTGCTGTCAATTTAGGCACCGAGCTACATATTCCACTATGTCTTTCTTCATCCGCCTCCACCAATAGTGTTTTTTCAAGTCCCGATACATCTTTGCAGCACCCGGATGAATGGAGTACCGCGAACTGTGAGCCTCCTGGAGAATTAACTCATACCAACCATCTATATTAGGCACACATAGCATGCTCTGCATCTGTAATACACTGTCATCTCCAATTGCAACTTCCTTGGCATCACAGTGCTGAACTGTGTCCTTAAGGACAAGCAGATGGGGGTCATCATACTGACGTTCCCTGATACGATCATAAAGAAAAGACTGAGAAACCACACAAGCCAAAACTCGACTCAGCTCGGAGACATCCAGTATAACAAATTGGTTGGACAAGTCCTGAACATCCAAGGCTAAAGGCCTATTTGCTACCGGTAAATATGCTAAGCTGCCCAAATTCTTCACCTTACGACTCAAGGCATCAACCACTACATTGTCCTTCCTGGGATGATAGGGAATGGTGATATCATAATCCTTAAGCAACTCCAACTATCTTAGCTATTGCAAATTAAGATCCTTCTGTTTAAACAGATGCTGTAGTCCCCGGTGATCGGTGTAGACCTCACAATGGACACCACACAAATAATGCCGCCAAATATTCAAGGCATGAACAATATCTGCTAACTCAAGGTCATAGATGGGATAATTCTTCTCATGTACCTTTAACTGTCTGGATGCGTAGGCAATCACCCTACCGTCTTGTATCAACACTGCGCCGAGACCAATACGCGACGCGTCACAATACACAGTATAAGACCCTGAACCTGTAGGTAACACCAATATTGGGGTTGTAGTCAAAGCTGTCTTGAGCTTTTGGAAGCTCTCCTCACATTCCTCGGTCCACCTGAACGGAGCACCCTTCTGGGTTAATTTGGTCATAGATGCAGCAATAGAAGAGAAACCCTCTACAAATCGGCGATAATACCTTGCCAAACCAAGGAAACTCCGGATTTCTGTAGCTGAGGACAGTCTGGACCAACTCTGCACTGCTTTAATCTTCTTCGAATCTACCTTGATCCCCTCACACGAAACTATATGGCCCAAAAATCCCACTGAATCCAGCCAGAATTCACACTTTGAAAATTTTGCATATAACTTCTTTTCTCTCAATGTCTGAAGCACAATCCTCAGGTGATGTTCATGATCTTCCCAAATCCGGGAATACACTAGAATGTAGTCAATAAACACAATGACGAAAGAATCAAAATAGGACTAAAATACACTATGCATTAAGTGCATAAATGTTGCTGGGGCATTGGTTAGCCCAAATGACATTACAAGAAACTCATAATGACCATACCGAGTCCTAAAAGCAGTCTTCGGGATATCTGACTCCCGAATCTTCAACTGATGATAGCCTGAATGCAAGTCGATCTTAGAAAACACTCTGGCACCCTGAAGCTGATCAAATAGGTTATCAATACGTGGAAATGGATACTTGTTCTTCACTGTAACCTTGTTCAACTGGCGGTAATAAATACACATTCGCGTAGAACCATCCTTTTTTTTTTACAAATAAGACAGGAGCACTCCAAGGCAATACACTAGGCTGAATGAAGCCCTTATCAAGCAATTCTTGTAACTGTTCTTTTAATTCTTTCAACTCCGCTGGGGCCATATGATATGGTGGAATAGAAATGGGTTGAGTGCCCGATAACAACTCAATGCCAAAGTCAATATCCCTGTCGGGTAGCATACCTGGAAGATCCACTGGAAATACATCAAGAAAATCCCTTACTACAGGAACTGACTCCACGGTAGGAGTATCAATACTAATATCTCTCACATAGGCCAGATACGCATCACACCCCTTCTCAACCATTCATTGAGCTTTAAGAAATGAAACAACCCTGCTAGGAACATGATCTGGGGTACCTCTCCACTCTAGCCATGGTAGACCTGGTATAGCCAATGTCACCGTCTTGGCGTAATAATCAATAATAGCGTGATAGGGTGACAACCAGTCCATGCCTAAAATAATATCGAAATCCACAATACTAAGCATTAATAAATCAGCTCTGGTCTTAAAACCACTGATAACAATTAAACATGACCGATACACGCGGCCCACAATAATAGATTCACCCACGGGTGTAGATACATAAACAGAAGAACTCAAGGAATCACGTGATATGCCCAAATACGGGACAAAATAAGATGACACATAAGAATAAGTGGAGCCTGGATTAAATAAGACTAATGCATCTCTATGACAGACCAGAATAATACCTGTGATAACAGAATCGGATGCAACGACCTCTGTCCTAGCAGGAAGGGCATAATATCTGGCATGTCCTCCCCCTTTAGGGTGACCTCTACCTGTCCGAATTCCACATCTGGCTGGCTGTGCAGGTGGAGTAGCAACTGGTGCAGTAATCATGGCCTGAGAAGCCTGAGGGCCCTGCGGAATCGGTGGGGCCTGAGAAATCTGTGGAGGTGCAACCCTCCTAAATCTGGGGCAATCTCTCATAATATGATGAGTGTTATCGCACTCAAAACAAGCCCTCAGAGGACGTGGATGTTGGGACTGGCTCAGGCCTGATCGACTAGACTGCCCGCTGAAAGCACCCCGTACAGGAGGTACAAAAGACACTAGCGGTGCATAATATGGAACCTGAGGTCTGGGAGTAGCCGGAATACCACTGGAAGCTGGAAGTGCTGAATGAATAGGATGACTCAGATAATCTCTACAATGACGGGCTGCAACTGGGGCACGGAAATTATTATATGTGCTAGATTTTCAGGGTATCTTAGCTTCCCTCTTTTCCCTCTCCCGGATCCGCATACCTTCCAATCTCCTAGCAATTGACACCACCTGTTGGTATGTGATGTCCATCTCTAGCTCTCGGGCTATACTGTATCTGATAATAGGGTGGAGACCCTCAATAAATCTGTGAACCCACTCTCGAACAATAGTAACTAAGGCTGGTGCATGCCTCACCAAATCACTGAATCAGACCGCATACTCTGACACGGTCATAGAACCCTGGAGCAGCTGCTCAAACTCTTCGCGTCATACATCTCTAAGACTCTGAGGAACATACTCCCTTAAGAACATATCTGAAAATTGAGTCTAAGTGAGTGAAGATGCCTCAGCGGGACTATCCAACTCATATGCCCGCCACCACTGGTAGGCTGCTCCTCTAAACTGGAATGCTGTGAAAGAAACCCCACTGGAATCCACAATACCCATAGTATGAAGGATACAGTAACATTTCTCCAGAAAACCCTGAGCATCCTCTGAAGCTAAACCGCTGAAAGTGGGAGGGTGGTACTTCTTGTACCTTTCGAGCCTGAGCTACTTCCCCTCTGAGACTGCTGTCCTAACCTTAGGCCGAACTGGGACAACTGGCTGCACTGGTATAATCTCTAGGGCATGGTCAACTTGGGCTCGTGGCTCTGGAGTACGGGCGGCGGAAGTCTGTGTTCCTCCCCTGGCCTGAGATGTGGCAGAAGCAAGTGGAATTAACCCTGCCTGAGCTAGAGTGCCAAACAGGCTCAAAAACTGGTCAAGAGTCTCCTGAAGTGCAGGAGTAGTAATATGCGTCTCAGGTGCCTGCTCTCCAATTGGAGCTACTGGTGGCTTTGGTGCAGGAGCTCGTGTAGGTGCTCTGGCTGCACCACGTGGTCTTCCTCGGCCTCTGCCCCGACCTCGGCCTCTTGCGGCTCCAACAGGGGGTGCGAGTGTCTGATCATCAGATCCAGTTGTGCGTGTCCTCACCACATGTAAGAGAATAGAAAGACAATGGTTTAGAACTTTGAAATCAACAAATGCGCACAATAAGGAATCAAAGAAGTGAATATTTTCCTAAAAGTTCCAAAGCCTCCCGTAGATAAGTACAGACGTCTCCGTACCGATCCGCAGATAATATCAAGTCAGGCCCTACTGGAAAATAATAATGGCATGGTAAAATATTTAACAATATAATAAAACAAAATGACAATGGAAATGGATTAAGTAGCATGTCACCATTTAATTACACAAAATAATGGCAGATAATATCTCATGGAATCAAAATAGAATTCCTTTCAACCTTAAGAAAATCACAACAAATAATCAAAGGCAATTGTGGCCATAAATCAATATCTACAAGGGCACTCACGAGGTACCGCCTCGTAGTCCCAAATCATAAATAAATTCACAATATCTCATTTTCTTATCTCACCGCGGGAGCCTTCACAATTTATTTTAAAGAAAATATTTTTTCCGAAATAACATCCCGCGTTTTAGCCATCCTTATCATACCGCATGACTTCTAGTAGTTTTCCCTACTAGCCACGCATATCACGCCACCTTTATCTCACAGCATGCATTTCAACACCCAAACCTTATACCACCGCATGCGTATCAATATCACAATATATCACAATTTGCACCTCAAGTGCCCAAATATTTTAATTTGCCAAAATAAATCAACAACAATATTTTTTTCACAATAAAGAGCTCACGGCTCCATCACAATGAGTACGAAAATCACACAAAATATTTGGGAATAAATATCTCAACAAAATAATATTTCAAAATTTTAATACATTGCTTAAAAACTAAATTTAAAATATAAACATTAAATCAATGATGAAAAACATAACAAAATAAAATAATTTAATTAATGTGAAACAATGATCTACACAATTTAAAAATATAACCTTTCACATTTAGCTCGTGTACACACTCGTCACCTCGTATACACGACTTTTCATACATTACAATTATCAATCATAAGGGAAAGTTTCCCCACACAAAGTTAGACAAGTCACTTACCTCGACTTGCTCCAATTTAATCAAGTAGTATGCCTTTTCCTCGATTTTTCGACTCCGATTAACTCGAATCTAGTCATAATTAATTCGATACAGTCAACAAAAATTAAAGGAATCAATTTCATAAGAAAATACTATATATTTCAATAAAATTCGAAATTAACTCAAAAATTGCCCGTGGGGCCCACATCTCGGAATCTGGAGAAACTCACAAAATCTGATAACCCATTCAATTACGAGTCCAACCATACCAGTTTCACTCAAATCCGACTCCGAATCGACACCGAAATCTCAAAAATTCGTTTCTATGAGATTTCTAAAATTTCCCAAATTTCAATCTCAAAACACTAATTAAATGACGAAAATAATGATATATTCGTGTATGTTGACCAAATCCGAGTTAGAACCACTTACCCCAATATTTTTTTCTTAAAAATCTATCAATAATCGCCTCTGCTCAAGCTCCAGTTTGTTAAAAATGATGAATGAGACGAATGCCCTCCTTTATAATTTTGCCCAGGCAGCCCTCGACCATGACCCTCGATTGATCCTCGGCCTCGATCGTGGCTTCGATCCTGGCCATCGATACAAAGGGGATAGATCCAGGGGCTCGATCATAGCCTCGAACCTGGGGCTCGATCACAACCTAGAATTTTCAGCAGAGGAGAAAAAATGCAACAACTGTTTTAAGTCTAACTTTTGATCCGTTAACCATCCGAAACTCACCCGAGGCCCTCGGGACCTCAACTAAATATACCAACAAGTCCTAAAATATCATACGAACTTATTTGAAACCTCAAATCCTATCAAACAATACTAAAATCACAAATCACACCCCAATTCAAGCTTAATGAAACTTAAGAATTTCCAACTTCTACATTCGATGTCGAAACCTATCAAATCAAGTCCGATTGACCTCAAAGTCATAAATGACATAACAGAGCTATAAAAAAATTTGGAACTGGATTCTGACCCCGATATCAAAAAGTCAACTCTCCGGTCAAACTTCCAAACTTTAAATTTCTATTTTAGTCATTTCAAGCATAATTTCACTACGAACTTTCAAATAAAATTACGAGCACGCTCCTAAGTCCAAAATCACCATACGGAGCTGTTTGAATCATCAAGATTCTATTTCGGAGTCGTTTGCACATAATTCGACATCCGATAACTATTTGAACTTAAACTTTTAATTTTTCATCAAAAATTTATATCTCGGGCTAGGGACCTCGGAATTTGATTCCGGGCATACGCCCAAGTCCCAAATCACGATACGGACCTACTGGAACTGTCAAAATACTGATCCGAGTCTGTTTGCTCAAAATATTAACCAAAGTCAACTTAGTTGAGTTTTAAAGCAGAATTCACATTTTAATCTATTTTTCACATAAAAACTTTTCGGAAAATTTTACGAACTATGCACGCAAGTTGAAAAATGATAAATAGTACTTTTTGAGGTCTTAGAACATAGAATTAATTATTAAATTTAAATATGACATTTTGGGTCATCACATACATACTCATCAAACAATGAAGTAATGTATGTTTGCACTTCTTTTGCTATAATTGGCCCTTTTTCTTCAAACATCTTGGCAAGTGAAAAACTAACAGAATCAAATTTGTACCAACGATCCAAAACACATGAATGAAAATCATCTTATTCATTTTTTCTGGATCACCCTAATACTTATCAAATTTCTTCTTCATCTTTGTTTCCATTGAACCCAAAAGAACATCTTCATTTGATATCAATTATTTTAAATAAATGGCAACTTCAAAAATTTCAAGAAAATGATGATTTGATGTGACATAAGGTGACCCGGATACCTTTAAAGTAATCTTATAAAATATTTCAAGAAATTTGTCAATTTCTTTACATCCTCCAATCACTACTCAAAAGTGTACCTGCGGGACTTCCATCCATAATATCAACAAACTCAAGATGATGTGATAGGCCAATATCATAATCAACATAGTCTAAAATTACACTCTCATATTCAATAGCCATGTTCAACATTAAGTAGGTGGAATTCCACCTTGTAGGAACATCCAAACATAAAGATTTCTTAACAAGATTTCCTTCTTCACAACATTCCTGAAACTTTTTTCACCTACTAGGAGACTGTCTAATATATCTCAGTGATGCCTAATACGTTCAATAGACACACATGATTCTTTTATACCATCCTGAACAACAAGATTCATAATATGATCCATACACCTCAAGTGAAGGTGCTTACCATTCATGGAATTGGTTCCCCATTTAGTTAACTTTTTAGAAAACTCCTTCACTGTCACATCATTTGAACTAGCATTATCAATTGTGACAGTGAAAATCTTTTGTAACCCCCATTCATTCAAATAATTAACAATACTCTTTTTCATATCTTCACCTCTATGACTAGAAGTTGGACAAAAGTTGATAATTCTTTTATGCATTTTCCATTCATCATCAATCCAATGGACAGTAATACACATATAATTTATTATTTGTAAGGAAGTCCAAGTATCAGTGGTAAGGCAAACTCTTCGTTCTTTAAAAAGCTTCACCAACTTATGTTTTTCTTCATTGAAAAGATCAAAGCAGTCCCGAGTCACAGTTCTACGTGAAAGAATTCGAAAAAAGGTTGTGCAACTTTCATAAAATTCATAAAACCTTCCTTTTCAACAAAGCTGAAAGGAAGTCCATCAACGATCACCATATGACAGAGAGCCTTCCTACATTGTTCTTGATCAAATTTCCAAGGAACAACAACTATATCACCCTTATTACCCCACAGAACAGGTTGAAAGGCTAATTTTGATTGACTTGTTACAACATTTAAAGGTATTTTTTTACAATTGGCCATATGCGTAAGCAGTGATTTCGTACCATTATCTTTTGTGTTAGAAAAATATTCTCTTTTGCAATGTTTACAGACACCCTTTTTATTTCTTTCAGAATCAATAATTTGGTCAAAATGATCCCATGCAGGAGACCTCTTTTTTCTTTGTTTCCTTACTGTCGATTGAACTGTTTGAGATTGTGTTGTCATATTTGAATTAGAAGCTCCACTTTCGCCAATCACCTTATCAATTATGATATTTTCAGCCATGAGTTTGTGTCATTATGAGTTTGAATTTAAAATAAATCAAGCAGCGAGGCAACAAAATCTTAAAAATCGAAATAGAAGAATCAACTGTAAAAGAATACATGTCCTAATTCTAAAAGATATCAATAAATACCCAAATACTCGTATATAAAAAGAATTAAACCCAAAAATAGTGACTTCAACATTATTGATTAGTAAACACTAGAAATACAATTGACTTCAATATTATGGCCTCCTTTGTCAACTGAAATCAACCGAAACCCCAAATTACCAATATTATTATCAACATAGCCATATAAGGAATGACAACACTAATAAAAATCTCAGCCACTAATTCTTAACTTAAAGTTCAATGCTTTGGGAAACCCACAACAAAACTGAATCATCTCTTGGAATTTATTTTTCTTAGAAGTCAAACTTACCCTAACCAAAAATCTACTGAACTTAATCAAACCCTATAAGCACGCTAAGTTCTTGAATTTATTTTATTTGCTAGTCAATCCTACAAGTTTTTTAAAACACTGAATTTCATCAAATCACACAAGAAAAGTCACAAAGAAACACTAAATAAACAATTGATTTCAACATTATTACCTTCAAGATTACAGCTTTTTACAACTAAAAACACAATCGGACACATAAATACACGGAATTTATTGAATCTAAACAAGAACTTAAACACTCACTTAAAATTTCCAAAATAGAAACATTTAAGTGTCATAATTTCTAAAACTAATCAAAGCACAACAGCAAACTCATAAAGAAACAGTAAACAAACAATTAAATTAAACATTATTACCTCCAATGTATACTAAAATTAACCAAAACACAGTAAAAATTACAACTTTTTACAACTAAAAGCAAAATACAACATAAATTAGCCACACAAAAACATGAAAGTGAATGAATTTAAGCAAGAACTTGAACATCCACTTAAAAATTTCACAAATAGAAAGATTTAACTGACATAATAAATAACTGGTCCAATATTATTACCTCCAAATAGTCCAAGATAAACTTTTCAAGATAAGCTGGATATTGTTTGTCAAATACCTAACATAAAAAAAGAAACTGGTAATAGGTATAAGATGCACAACATGAGCTCACAAAATTAAGAAATAAAAATAAATAAATAAAGAATCTTTAACAATCAAAAATCCCTATATGAAGATGAATTTTGTTATAGAAATTAAAAGCCTAACGTATAAGACTAAATACTTACACTAGGAGTAACTAGTAAGGTCTATGAAGAATGAAGATGAAGAAAGCCTAATGTATAAGACTAAATACTTACACTAGGAGTAACTAGTAAGGTCTATGAAGAATGAAGATGAAGCAACTGAAGACTGAAGAATGCGGCTGAGAAAGAATAGGAAAGAATGAAGTGAAGCCCTAGCATATGTATATACTTAAAGGTAAATTAGTAATTCATTAATTATTATTGGGTTATCAGTTAACCCATTAACAAAATTGGCAAACCGAGACCCGAACCGATAACCCAATAGTGAAAAAATTCTAAACCGTTACCGAACCATTAACCCAATAACCCAATAACCCAATACCGATAACCCAATACATAATTAACAGTTCAGGTTATCGATTTTACCCGATATATGCCCAGCCCTAACCCTGACCAGCGGCTCAAAAAGCGCCCAAAGGTGAAGGAGATAGGGTGATCTTGCGGTTGATTTTTGTAATGTTGTAAGCTCAACAAACGGCGATAACACAGTTGCAGAACCAAAGCCACACTCCTAACAGGGTCGAACTCGAACAGTCCCAAGAAAAAACTCGGAGGGAAGAACAAGTTGCCGTGAAACTGGGTGAGTTCAGACTCGGGGAATCTTTCGAGGTGATGAAAATGCTCGACGCATTGACAAAACGAGTAGATTCAGGCGAGAAAAAGATTGAGGTCAACGATAAGAAGGTGAAAACTTACAACTCCAGGTTCGATTAGATTCCGGGAGCGCCTCTGATATTGACGGGACCAGACTCCAAATTTTATTCAGAAGCCTTTCCCCCAGAGTCCTGCACCGAAGCCGATCCCAAAGAGGTTTTGAATGGCCGACATTCCTAAGTATAATGGGATCACAAATCCAAATAAGCATGTAACCTCCTATACATGCGCGATCAAAGGGAATGACTTGGAAGACGATGAAATCGAGTCGGTGTTGCTGAAAAGGTTTGGGGAAACCTTGTCCAAGGGAGTAATGATATGACATCATAACTTGCCTCCGAATTCTATCGACTCGTTTGCTATGCTTGTAGATGCTTTCATGAAGGAAGGCTAATGACGGAGCCCTCAAGGTCGAGACCAGGAAGCCAGACTGTTTCAAGGTCAAACATAGGGATAACGAGATGCTCGGGGAGTTCGTATCGAAATTCCAGATGGAATGGATGGATCTGCCACCAGTTGCGGATGATTGGGTCGTTCAGGCATTCACTCAAGGTCTCAACCCCCGAAGTTTCGTGGCCTCTCAACATCTAAAGCAAAATTTGGTAGAGTACCCAATGGTCATGTGGGCAGATGTCCACAACAAATATCAATCGAAGATCAGGGTCGAAGACGACCAACTTAGGGCCCCTTCGAGATCTGTTTATCCCATCAGAACTGATAACAAATATAAGAGAACCACTGATCAAGAATCGAGGCCGGTCCGTGATCGATAACAGTCGTACAACGCGAATTGGAGAGGAAACGGACCCAGGCACTACCCGACAAGGAATGAGAAGAGAAATAATCGAGGACCGAACGGCCGAGGTCTGATGAGAAAAAGCGGGTTTGACATGTCGCTCGGGAGTCGGGAAACACCAAGATTATCGGAGTATAATTTCAATGTGGACATTGTAATCATAGTGTCATCAATAAGGCACATCAAAAAGACCACATGGCCCTGGCCGTTATAATCTGACCCTGCCTAGAGAGATCCTAATTTGATGTATAAGTACCACGGTACTCATGATCATCAGAACGAAGATTGCCGACAGTTGAGAGAAGAAGTTGCTCGATTGTTAAACAATGGGCACATTCGAGAATTCCTAAGCGAGCGAGCCAAAAATCACTTCAAAAACTAGGACGCCGACAAACAGGTCGAACAAGAGGAGCCTCAACACATGATCAACATGATCATTAGGGGAGTTGATGTCCCTCAAGTGCCGATGATAAAACACACTAAAGCATCTATCACGAGAGAAAAATGCACCCGAGATTACGTCCCAGAAGGATCTATCTCATTCAGCGACGAAGACGCCAAGGGCATCGTAGAGCCTCACAATGATGCACTGGTAATATCTGTACTTATCAATAAATCTCGGGTTAAATGTGTGCTGATTGACCCAGGTAGCTCGACCAATATCATCAGATCGAGAGTCGTAGAACAGCTAGGTTACATGATCAAATCGTACCGGCAGTCGGGGTATTGAATGGATTCAATATAGCGTGTGAGACCACGAAAGGTGAGATAACGTTACCGATAAACACTGTTGGGACCACCTAAGAAACAAAGTTCTACATGATCGAGGGGGATATGACGTACAATGCTTTGTTTGGAAGGTCGTGGGTCCACAACATGAGGGCGGTGCCTTTGACCTTGTACCAGGCGCTGAAATTTCCCACTCTGGGGGGAGTCAAAACGGTTTACAGAGAACAGCCGGCCGTAAGGAAAATATTCGTTGTCGATTAACTGATCTCGGTGCCCGCGATTTCAACATCAAAAAGCGCGGAACCAACCAAAAAAGAAGAAACTAAATAGCAATCAATGATACCGGCCTCAGCCAAGCCGGAAAAAACAAAAAGAGCATGGAGCGGATGATGAGGATGATTACAACGTCCCGAGATCATTCATAGCACCCGATGACACCGACGCTACCCAATCAAGGATCGAGGAGTTGGAGCAAGTTATATTGATCGAGCACCTACCGAATCGAAAGGTATACCTAGGCATGAGATTAATCCCCGAGCTTAGGAAAAAACTTATTGATTTTCTTAAAATTAAAGCCGATTGTTTTGCCTGGTCCCATATAGACATGATAGGGATCCCACCGGAGGTGACCACTCACAAGTTAAGCTTGGATCCGAAATTTCATCCCGTTAAGCAGAAGAGAAGACCATAGTCCGAGATCAAACACGCATTCATCAAGGACGAGGTATCTAAACTTCTGAAAATAGCTATGATTTTGCAACGTTTTTCTTTTGATCTACTTACCAACATGCTCGTACTATTTTAATGCTGTTACGTCCACAATATGGTGCTCCCATTATCTTCCAAAAGTTGTAGTTGGCATACTTATATATATGTAATCAGGATTGTACAAAAACAAAATTTTCCAGATCAAATGTTCTGTGTGTACATTGCAAATTAAATCCCCACTCTCTCACTTCCAAATCTTTGCAAAATTTTGACGATCATCCATTGTTTGTTCAACAGTGAATAACCTGACTGATGATATAAGCACAATAACAACTGACCTGATGACTAAAAAATAAAAACTATAAAAAATAAGATTATTTTACCGCAATAAGTATTTCATTGAAATGTTTTTATAAAATAAAACAATGTTTTTCTCAACAACTAAGTTCCAGCTTATAAGAGGTTTATTGACTTTTATTGGGCCTGACTTTTGAAGCCCATCGAAAGTGTAGCTTCAACTCAATCTCTTTAAGGGATTCTAGAAAGAAATAAAGATAAATTCCTAAAATGAGCCCAATGTCTTTTCCCTTTGTTCCAAGAACTTTCTACTGCAACGTGCCTAAGGATGTTTACAATTGAATTTCCTTAAACATGGCTTTAAATAATAAAAAATGTGCATCAACACCACTACTATTTAACAGCACACACTCATAGTTGTCGGAGACCATTCAACTTTCAAACACTGTACATACTACATTCTCAAATAAAATGTATGCCTGTTAAATACTGCTATAAAATTCATTCTCAGCTAGATATACAATATATAATGGACAAAATACCAGTCATATATACTACCCAAACATTACAAATTTCTCTAGTATCTTTAACCAAAGATATCTTCATATCTTTTTGCTCCTAACTTCCATTGCCCCATAGTGGATAAACTCGGATTTTGTACTGTCTTCAACTGGATAAACCTGTTGTTATGGATCCAATATCTACAACCAAATACATAAATAACAGACTGATATATTGATACTTATAACAAAGGAATTACACTAAAATGTAACAATAACTAAGGATAGTAACACAAAGAAAGGGGATGGGAAGACAGATCCACAGAGAGATATAGTCGAGGGAGAGAGAGAGAGACCATAGAGTGGAATTTTCTACAAAATTCAGCCTAACTCTAGAATGCAATGACCGTATTATTTCTCTCCTGATTTTCTTGGTCTCTTTTACACACAGTGCACATGCTATTTTTTCAGCCAGGGTCCCATATGTAATTTGCCAAAAGCCCAAATGTGGAATCACGACTATTTTGATTCATAACAATATCTCCTTCCTCAATAAGAACTTTGCCCTCAAGGTTCGAGTCAGGAATTCCTTCTAACCACATAACAATCATATCATATAAACTAAGCCTTTCCTCTACTGCATGTGTAAAATCTTTATTAGTATAACTGGCAGCAACAATGAACATCCATAGAGCAAGATTTGTATATAAACTTTGACTTTCTTGATTACCATCTGAAGCAACTACAAGAATTCCAAGTCTTTGAAATGACCCTATAGAAATGGCATCATTGAAATAATCTGCTTGGGAAGCTTTAGGACACCCAATATAATAAAACAATCCCAACTCTAAGTGCTGCCCTAACTCCAAGTACTTTTTTTTTTTTTTTTTTTGGTTACGATCAAAATGAAAGGTTGTTCTCTGGGCCTGTCTTTTTCTCCAAGATGCTAGTTCGAGTCCAGCTCATGAAAGAGTTTGTGAGTAATTGGATGTGTCAGGTTTTGTTGCTTGCCCGAAGGAAGGGTTATCTGATCCGATCAACTATGTAAGCCGTAGCGCGCTAACACGCGTACTCTTCCACTATGAGCGAGTCCTCATAGGATCCCTTCATGCTCGGGTACCTTTGTAGAACAATATGCTTCAACTGTTCATTCTTGAATTCTTTTGGCCACAAATTTAGTCCCGCAAGCTGCTCTATAATGTCGGTTGCACTCATAGGATACCATTGAATGCAACCAACAAGTCTACATTATAGCAACCAGAACTCCAACAAGTTTTGTACATCACTATTTTGCCTAGTGGCAATATATAATCAGACACTTTCCTGCTTAAGGTTTTCAAAAGTGAATGTACCTCCAATGCCCAAGCCTTCATTACAAAATTTTTGACCTTTAGTAAGAAACCTTCAAACCCAACCACATAATCTATACCCTCCATATTAGATGCTATCATAGTGACAAATGTTGATATTTGTTGCACAGTATATGAATAAGAGCATGGAAAAATTGGATACGGACACGTACGTTCCATGTCGCTCACAGTCTTGAAGTACGACATTGCAACCAAACCTCTACTCCTTTAGCAATTTCGTCAAACGATGTATGCGAGTCCGATTTGGAGCTTAAAGTAACATTCGAAAGAGTTGTACAACCAGAATCAACCATAAAAACACGCCCATTGTCGAACCACTTCATAAATTGTATGCCCAAACCATGGTTCTCGAGAATAAGACTTACTGTCTCTCCATTCCAATTCCCTAAAACACCTCGTTAGAAATAAAAATAATCACGATTTCCACCTTTTCGTCGAACAAATTGAGCACACAATATGTTAAACCAAGTATTATACAACCAATAACTAGTGTAGTGTTAGTCACAATTGCTTCTGTTTCTTTCTTGGTCATTTGAAGAGGCAGTGTTCGAGCAAAAAAATTGATACATGATCCATAAAAATAGAGCCAAATATGAGGAGCATCATCCAAACAAAAACACAGTGGCAAATATCCTAAATTTGTTTGTGAAACCAAATTGTTTATACTACTACCAATAACTTCAGCAAGTATAGAAAGCATGTCGAAAGAACAAACAATAAAATATCTAGCACATTGTCGATCACCAAAAGCAACTCCCAACAGAACATATTGGCGAACACTGTATGTACTTCTGAATCGAAATTTCAAAGGTGCAGTGCAAGAATTCCATATGGTGAATGTCACGAACTTATCACGCTCAAAGTTGCTCGAGGCACCACATAATACACAATTGTTTGTAACTCTAAGGAATGTGGTATGCAAACTCGAGCCAGGATCAAATGGAAAGTCTAATCCGAATTGATCATGTGGATATCGATGCAATGGTAAGACAAGATCAGCATGACCAAGGTCACCTAAGTGACTAAATATGTCTTTGTTTAGAAGTAGGTCATAAGTGCAAGCAGAAAGCATACAAGACATCGCCTCCAAGTTTTGGGCTAGCCCAAGTCCATATCGACCAACAATCATGACAAGGTTACTAGAAATAGAGAATGTAGAACTAATATATAGTGGAGCCTTCTTTATGAATGCAATAACAATTTTTTCTTTATTATCCTTATCTTCATTTTCAACAATATTAGCATTATTGTTTGCCGCATCAATCGGAGCGACATGATACATCGAATCATTAGGGAAATGAATCTCAGTTGTTAAAGTAAGCTCCTTAAGTGGCTCTTGGATAGCATTCGGCTCCTGAATAACATCTTTAGACCAGTCGGACAATTCATCGAACACCTTGCGCCCCCCATTATTGCTGTTGTATTCAGATGGTTCAACCAAGTATTGTGGCAAATGGGGTTCGACTTCCTCTTTGTCCTCATCCAAAACTGAATTGCAAGTCTCCTCATGTGTTGTTAGCATTTTTCGCAAACACCTTGTGGGTAAGAAATTTAAAACAAAATATGAAAAACTTTCAGGTTGCTGTTCTCTGAAGGCGCATTCCAGTACTGAGGCAAGGGCAAGTTAGCCATGTTGCTCCATGACGGAATAGTCGCAGCCCGTGCCGGATAAGCATCCACTGTGGTAAACTGCCAGAGAAAGGCTAAACGCCTATAAGGTGCATCCCGATTTCGACCTCGAAATTGAATAAACAAGTCCACGAAATGGTCCCAACCTGCTAGTTGTTTGTTTCGAAATAACCAATGATACCATTTTAAAGCCACGTCATCCAAATAAAATGATGCCTAGGACAATTTATGCTCCAACGAAGTCTTATAGAAGGTGAAATATTTCTCTGCCTGAAGAACCCAATTCATAGGATTCTAACCGCTAAAATGACACATTACTGGGGCTTGAGATAGGTCCACCATGGTAGATGGAGCCAATGAAAGCACCAATGTTATGGATCCAATATCCGCAACCAAATACAGAAATAACATATTGATATATTGATACTGACAACAAAGGAATTACACTGAAAAGTAACAATAACTAAAGATATTAACAGAGATGGGAAGACAATCCACAGAGAGAAATAGTCGAGGGAGAGAGAGAGACCAGAGAGGGGAAGTTTCTACAAAATTCAGCCTAACTCTAGAACGCAATGACCATACTATTTATCTCCTGATTTCCTTGGTCTCTGTCACCCGCAGTGCACATGATCTATTTTCAGCCAGGGTCCCATATGTAATTTGCCAAAAGCCCAAATGTGGAATCACGACTATTTTGAATCATAACACCTGCAAAGGTAGCATTAACATCCGTTATCATTGTTGAGACATATATAATTAAATAATTAAGAATGTACTCTTGACGAGCGCAAAACACAACACGAAATTAGTGCTCGCTAACCAAAGATAGTATATTTTAATTATCGTCTCCACATGGATTGGATTTAAACAATATTCAAGTAAGTTTTGGCTTATACGCTAGTCAAGATGATCAACACTTGATTTGATGTAATTACTAACTACAATTAACTACTAAATTAAGATTACAACTAATATCACAGAGAGTGTGAGTTGAACTAAAACGGATTGTAAGCAATATGAGAATTAAGGGTTGCGATAGGATAGGTGTAAGATAACTATTCGGGATCTAACTCTGTTTAAATTCACTTCTAATGTTCTAATGATTCTCACGAATTCACTCGATGATTAGCTTAAACGTAAGGTTACGATTCTTCTCTCGATTAAATCTAAACTCTACAAAATAAACTAATATGTAGCACTGTGAAGATATGCAAGAACATGTTAATGGACTAGTCTTTTGGAAAACGTCTCTCGGATATTCTCCTAACTTAGTTTAATCAATAATTCCAAAAGCTCTCTCGATTACCTAGAAGAATCACGAAATTAAACCAAACAAAATAATACAAAAATAATCAGCAAAATATTCCTCTTTCGAATAAATAAACTGGTGAATAAATTCGCAAACAATTCAAAGCACCATAAATAAATTCATACAATTAAACTAGAGTTAAATCTACAAACAACACTCAAAATACCATATCCATCAAAACCCTAGGTAAGAGCTACTCCATATATATGGAGAAAGTCATCATAAATAAGTTTAATTGCATAAAAAACATCAAAGACAACTTTACAATACAAACTCTCATTTTGCACTGATTGTTGGCAAGAGAATTGATGAAATCCTTTGTCTTCAAACCATGGCAGCTCTCTAAAACTCTCCTAGGTCGAATCCCCTTATCAAAAATATGTTTACACTGTATTTATACAGTGTAGGAATGACCTTGGACCGAACTACCCTTTCTGAGTCGAAGTGGGAAAACTGGGCGGAAAAACCACCGGTGCATCGCACCCTGCGTCTACGTGGGTAAGTTCAGAATGTTAACCAAAATTGCTTGCTGATTCCTTGACTTGTCACCTCGTGTCACGTGCCCAAACACACCAGTGGCCAAATTAAAATTCTTTACATTTGATGTACATTAGCAAAAATTCATAAGGTGGAGAACATTATTTGACGTGGCAGCTTTATTTCACCAGTTGACATTATTTTCTTTTATAATTTTTTATTCATATTCGGTCCTAGATCTCCGAATGCAATCACTGTTCAATTCTGGGCTTTTACTCAGATTTCAAAACTTCAAATTATCCATTTTAGCTCCAAAATATGTTCTTAACTCAAAGTCATCTCCTATACAACACAAAACACGTAATAAGTATAAATTGTCCATATTTTAGCTCAAACACAATTAAAGTGTAGCAAATAATAGGTGTAAAGTATCCAAAAACTCTTATTTTTAGCCTACCATCAACTATCTCTAACAATTTAAGATGAGATGGTCACGTGATTTGACATGCTATCAGCATATGTTTGGCTCATGAAAAAGAATTGAGTGCACATGTGAGGTTATACCCCGTTGAGTGTAATTATGAAATTCATTGTCAAGGTACCCGTTGGCGTTTATCCTCGCTGAAGCTGACAGTCCTGAATTTCAACTCTCCTCTGCTGGTTGTAAGTTCATCCAAGATCTCAGCATCACAAATTTCTATTTTGCCTTCTTCAGTTCCAGGAAGAGTTGCCTCCGTTTCCTTATAAGTATTTGACAGTTAATTATAAGCTTATAAATTTCCTATTAAGGACATGAAAATAATCCAAAATTAACCAGAATTAACACTTATTGAATACCTTGAAAGAGAAGCTAAGTGCACGTTGAGGGGCACCAACAATTTCTTCATACTCAGCTGCATCGAGCTCTTGCAAATGATGAGGCTGGAGCAATTTGGGAAGCAAATGTTGCCTTATGCTTATGAGGAGAAAAAATGGCAATGGGAATAGAATGCCAGCTATGGGTATCCAAGTGACTCCAAAGACCACAAGTAAATATACAAGTTGGAATACTGTGAAAATTGCAATGTATCTGAATTGTACTGACTCCACAAAAGATGCATGTACCCCTTCAAGAACCCTGCCATCATTGATCACTCAGGTTAGTTCAAGAATTCACATAATTTGTCATGTTCTTAAAAAAGGGACGTGACCTTGTGTGAACGCGGTATGACTTGTGCACCAGACTACCTTTTATTTTTATTTTTTTTAAAAAGGACATGTCTTTTTGTTTGTGTGTATCAGTGTATGTGATATAAAATGTAACAACTCACGAATCACTGATGATTGAACTCGGAAAGGGGTTCATGATGAAGCTTGCCCTAGGCAAATCCCAAGTTAGGGATCATAAAGAGCAACTTTAGGAATTCAACTGTGGAGGCGCCTTTTAGTTATAATCCGAGGAGATAAAGCTACGAGACGCCATGGTTTTGGTCAAAGCGAATAATACCTCGACAGTTGGGCCTCAACTGTCACAAAATGTTACTACTTTTTATTTTTGTAAAGAGATAATTATATTTTTGGGCCACCCTTAAAGATAATTGCCGGCAAAGGTATATTTTTTGTATATCAAGTATAAATATACATATAATATACAAATTATAACATAGTCAGTGCTAGTTAAAATGAACAAGACTTGATATATTTATTTAAGCACTTCAATTTCATATATCAGTTGGTAAAAGTGAGGCTTGCTCAGTTGGTAAAAACACTTTACCCACGACCGTTAGATCCTGGGTTTGACTCATGCTGGAGGGAAGAGCGTAAACACTACAGATCCAAATTGGGTTTTAAAAAAAATAAAATAAATTCATATATCACAAAAAGAACTTACTTAAACCTCCTGCCAGGGGTGATGAAGAGAAGCAAGATTCTTTCCCATAGTTGATTTCCTGGCAAGCTGTCAATAGCCATGTAGGCAAAATATCCCCAAAGAACTGAGGTTGGTATCTTCTTTATTACTGGCATAGCACCTACTGATGCTGCTACTAGTAGTGACTGCAGTAGATTGCTCACTCTTTGTTCATTGACTCGAACAGGCAAGTAAGCATCAATATGCTTCTCAGGATCAAATTTGCCATTTGACTTTTCCCCATTTCCATTTTCAATTTCACGTTTCATTATTGCCTCTTTCAAGTGTTTCAATTCTTTAGCTACTGCATTCTGCAATAGGCATGAAAGAATAAGATGTGTCAGTGATCAGTATTCAACGCTAGTATTATTTGAAAAGTGAATAATGGTTAAAAGTTGGATAAAGTGGCTCAGAGTTAGGTTTATCTAACTCAAAAACAATGATGCAATTCTGAGAAGATAGACTTACAACAGGAGGACTATCTATCTCTATGAATACAGCTTGCATGTTGCCATAGATTTCAGAGTTGCTAGCTTTTCTCCTGATACTCTCTTTCGCACTTTCAACCATCTTCTTTCGAATCAGCTGGTTAGCAATATGAACTGTTTAGAAATTTAATGTCGTAGTACTAGAGGCAATATCATAAGAATCATCCACAGATTAATTATATTTACCTGTTTCTTAAGAACAGCCAAACTTTTAGTATGCATAGGGGATTGTGGCAGGACACCATTTGAAGGAGGCAATCCAATCAAACCACATAGCAAAGTCTGAGGAGAAATATCAACCCTTGTCATTAGTCTTGATTATTGAAACAGCGCAAATAATTAGTAGAAGAAATCCACAGATGATAGTACCATAAATCCCAAGAGTAAGATATCATAATGATAAGCAGAAGGATTCTTTAAGTTGAACTCCTTTTGTTGTGCCATCTGAGAAGCAACACTGTGATCGAAAAAATAGAGTCCTGCTATCATCACAGCTGGTATTATGGCCGCAAATATGTATGCTGGAGGAACCTTCCCCATATCCTGCAGTTTGAGTTATGAGTTAAAATTTCAAGATATCTCAATGCTAATTGAAGGAGTAATAACCTTTCAAAATTATTCACACCTTCATTACAGTCCAGTGATATAAAGATGCAGATTCCCAAGGAAGGGGACTATAGAGAGTTCTGGGAATTCCAGATGGAACTTTGTTTGGTATGATAAATGAGAGAGCTGACCACATAAGAACCATTAAAGGAACTCCATAGTCCGCGATGAAGCTTCTAATCCAGCCTGATTTAATATGAAAAAGATGTGATCATTAGAAACCTATATTTTCATTAAGTGACAACACATTTATACCATGTTAGGATTACAAACCTGTGCCATACCACCATGACCTTGCTTTCCTGCTTTTTAAGGCTGTGTAGAGAAGGCCAAAGGTGAATATGATTCCAAGTAGGCCATTTGTATAAAGCCAATGGAATTGATTTTTCTCTGAACTTGGGTCATCGGATTTAGGAATGTGGAACTCGCTCACTAGTCCCTACAGAGTTACATTTCAAACGCATTCTAATTAAGAATCCATTCTTTTATATGTACCAAGAATCAGAGTCTTAAAAAGAATTTCTGTTTCTGTAGTTAGAGTACCTTAATTGCCTCTTGAATGAAAAGTACGGTGATAAGCATGCCAAAAGTCTCCCCAGCAATCCTTGTAAATTTACTAATGATAGAGCAGGCATTAAATATTGCTAGAAGAAACAACATGAGAGCTGTCCAAACACAAACCCTGCAAAAATTATATCACAGATGTGAGAATCATGATTTTTTCTGCCTATCAAACAAACTTATCTGAAATTTAACATATTAGTATAACATACCATCCAGCCCAAGCCAAGTAAAGGGTCTGTCCCAATTCTTCTCTCCCTTTGGCAAACTTGTAGAGGTAACTATACATAATAATAGTAGGTTCTGCAACTCCTAGTATCATAAGAGGTTGTCCGCCGAGTATTGAATGAATGATTCCACAAATAGCTGTAGAAGCTAAAGTTTCCACAGTGCTCAGGCTCCCATCTAATAATGCAAATCAAGTTAGTAGAACTAATAGTATCAGAAATGCATTTGATTGCCTTTAGAAAATTGCTTTCATCAAAAGATTGAAATGCAAAACAACCCGTATCTTTGTTCAATTGTTCTCCAAAAGCAATCACGGGAAGAGCAGATGCGAAAAATATGTATGTAGTTGGAGCCAATATCCTGGCATATACACACAGAAGTAGCAGTTAGATTAGAACTTAAAAGCAAGAAACACATAAAGTATCATTTGAACAACATGTTTCAACTAAAGAAAAAATATACCCTATTCCAGATCTAATTCCAGCAATCCAATCCTGCTTGTAGCAAGAAACGCGTCCTCGAATATCCTCTGCAATGCCTTCAAATGGAGTTGCGAAACGACTCTTCATCTCTGCTGAACCAAAACAAATAAAACCGAAAAAGAGTATTTATCAATCAAAATACAGAAAGCGTCGAATTTAAAACTGTTACATACTACTAGCAGTTTTTATTATCTTCAGCTTATTCTGTTATCTATACATAATAAATAAAGACTGCCTTAAATAATGAAATACCTCAGCAGGGATAGGGACTAAAATGAGAAGAAAGCTCTGAAGCTAACCAGAAAAGATTAGTATTGATATATCTAAGGCACGACATGCATTAATCTTGTTCTTCACGAGAGACTTGCTTTTGTTATTTCTGCCCAGAATTTAAATTTGATGGATTCGACGTTTATGTTAGACCCAGAATTTAAATTGAAGGGTTTGACATCTATGTTCTTACTACTTAACACATTGCACTTCGAAATAATGGTTAAAGATCTAATATTTGTTGAAACTTTATTATTTTTTCACATATACCATACTCCATATTCTGTTGATTGCACTCTCGATCCACCATTGGATAGAAATTGGGACAGACGAAAAAATGAATGTTCTTAGAAAAGGAAAATAGCAGAACAAGAAGAATGACTGGACTGAGGGGTTGTATCTCAATAATAGTATTGTATTTGGTTTTATATACAAGATTCACATTCATCTATTTTTCAGAGATTAATTGGTTTGAAAGAACCGTTACTTACCTGGTAATTGTCTCACTTTCCCCAGAAAATGGCCGAAAATTATGCAGAGGAAGTTTTTCCTAGAGACTTTTACTTGTTTCTCAGTAGCTTATAGTATTTGCTTGTTTAGAGAACCAAGCTACTTACTATAAGAAAAATAGGAGCTCTTGTACAGAGATAAAATATGTCCTAGAATATTTAATACTTATAAGATAGCAATTAACGAAAGTTTCTTGAGCCGTCTATGTGGAGGTGGATCGGGAAGTAACGAGACTCATAGCCGAAAAGACGACGAGAGCAGTGGACGAGATGTCAATAACGATCGAGGACGAGCAACATTGATGAAGCTATAACGACTAGTTTTCTATTAAAGAGAATATTCTAGTACTATTCTAGTTAATATTCTCTGAACTTATACTATTCGTATTTAATAGAAATATGTCTCATACAGAGGGGGTGATATTCATTTTGTAAGAATATTCTCTGAACATACTTTGAGAAGAGATTCTCCCTCTTACTAAGATACAAATACTACCTTTTCATCAAGATTATTGTCTATATTATCCCATACTTTTCCATCTCAGAATAATTTGAACATTCAAGTATTTGTGTTTCACTCATTATTGTCAGGAGGAACAACCATCTAGTTCATTTATTGGGTAAATCACTCCTCCTATTTACTTAAATGACATTTATTGTTATTCATTGTTATATTATTGCTCATACTTTTTGTAGTAGTCATTGCATACCGTTACCACTTTTCTACCGGATCTATTCGACGCTAATCACGCTTTCGGAAGTCACATCTAAAAATATTATTATTAACCAAGTTCAACTCATTATCATATAAATTTAATTATTTGAACTAAGAGTTATATTTTTTGATCAAATAACCGGGACTTAAACACCTTGCCAAATTCAGACAAGAGGTTATAGGCAACTTGGCTCTTTACAGGTATGGGATCTCCATTAAAACGTGTAACTGCTATAGCTATGCAACTTGCTTTCTGCCTCCAAATTAAAAGGCCAAAGGGGAAGTATACTTGTAATATGTTTGGATATTTTGGAAATACTGCTCCACTTTTGATAAATTGGGGTACGGTTTCTCATACAATCCCGTGACCCCAGTTATAATCATCACGAGTTGGAAAAGTGAACTAAAAAGAGAGCTTTTTATTGCCGTTCAAGAATATGTACATCGCAAATAAATAGAAAAGTCATACTACTCAAATAGCTAGCATATTCATGGAAAAAGAGTAGCCGTCCCGAAAACGCGGGGACTAAAGGGGAATAACAGTATAACACGCAATATTTGACATTCCAAAATCCAAACCACCATACAAGCTGGACCAATTTCCTTCTTTTCTCTTTTCTCTCTCTCTATTGCTATCAGTTATTTACCCAAAAGATGTACTTTTCCGTTCTAATTGACGTGAATCTTTGACTGGACACGAAGTTTAAAAAAAAAAAAAAAAATTAAAATTTGTAATTCTAAATAAGTCAAAAAAGATCACAGAGTATTTGTGTGATTATAAAATATTTTCATTAAGGATAAAATTATAAGTTTAAGCTAAATTGTTTTCAAATTTAGAAAAGAGTCATTCTTTTTGGAACTGACTAAAAAAGAAATAAATTCACATAAACTAGAACGGATGAAGTATATGTTTATGGATTGTTGTGAGTTAAAGAGTTTTTCCAATTAAAGTGACAAATTTGAGTATATATTATTTTATTTACAGAGTCACCACTTGAAATTGATTTTTGGGTGTTTCAAGTCACTTTTATTTGAATCCCTAGTCAAAGTAAGGCTTGACTCTATTGTTATTAGTATGGGAAAATAAAGTCCGGCTAAAGAATTCTGTTAACTGGGAAAAAGTAAGACATTCCCCAAGTCCCGTGGTTCTAGTACGATCGCTTTACTGACTACATTTGGTGTATATTAATTTTGGACAAATTGTATTTTTATTGATTTTTTATATTTTACATATCCGCTTTTATTGCTTGATTATTACGATTATTAAAGGCTATTTTGGATTAAAAAAACGTCGTGACCACACAACGCAAGCGAATGCTTGGTCGAGACAAAATTTATTAATTTTTTGTCATAACAGCACAACGCAAGCGAATCCGCAGTCATGGCAAAGGATTATTAGCATGCCATTACTTTTGGGAAAATTACTACATTTGAGGAAATTAATTTTGAAATTTATTAAATGTCAATTATCGCGGTACGCAAGCGAATTCGCGATTTTAACCAAGGATTAATTAAATTAAAACTTAACTAAAACTATTGGATATGGTATAAGATTATTGAATTAAATTATTGAATGTTAAACATCACGCTACGCAAGCGAGTTTGTGAATTAAAAAGCTAAAGCGCGCCTACTAATTGCCTAGCACTTTATTTATCAGTAGTGAAAAAAAATGAAAAAAAAAGGGAAAAAATTAGAAGTGTAGGCTAACTTATTATTCACTAATCTTGAATCAATTCTTTTTCATTAATCCAGGCACATTTGATCTTCACAACAGATTCTTGTCTCATAGGAAAACTTAATTTGAAATAAGGGATTACACGTGAGGCTATAGCCTCTCCATTTTAAAAAAAAAGAATATATATATATATATATATATATATATATATATATATATATATATATATATATATATATATATATATATATATATTTTTTTTTTCAAGTAACTTTATTCAACTTCTTTCAAATTTATTGCATATAACCTAAACTAAAGCATAGAATATGAACTTATAATGAACTTGAGTTGCTAAACAAAAATGTGTAAAAAGTAAAAATCTACTCTACCTTTTTCAAACATATTTGTTACAGTTAATGACTAAACTTTAAACCGTAAAAGCTCTCCTCATAAATTACTAGACCGATGCTAGTAGTTAGATTCAACGTCAAGGCCAAATATACCCATGTATTTTTGAAAATAGTCTAAGAATATTCATCATTATACTATTGAGCCATCTGTACCCCTCCCGTCATACTTTGGAACAAATATACCCTTATTTTAGATGGAGTGCCACGTGGCAACACCAGATGAAAACGACCCATTTTTTTGTATTTACCCAATCCGTTTTAAAAACCCACCACCCGACCCGTTTTAAAATTCAGTTTTTTTAAAGCATATATTTTGTAAAAACTGATTTTTTTTGTTTCGTAAAAACTGAAAAAATGGAATTTGCAAAATATATATTTTTAAGTTTTTTCAGTTTTTTAAAGTATTTTTTTTGTAAAAACTATTTTTTTTTTGTAAAAACTGAAAAAAAAACTCTCCTAAAGCAGTGGACTACATATGCATTAGTTTAAAAAAAGAAAATATTTTGCAAAATCTTTTTTTTTTCTTCAGTTTTTACAAAAATTATACTTTAAAAAATTAAAAAAACTGAAAAATATATATTTTGCAAATTCCTTTTTTTTTCTTCAGTTTTTACAAAATATATATTTTTCAGTTTTTTTTTTCAGTTTTTACAATTATTTTTTTTTCCAGTTTTTACAAAAATAAATACTTTAAAAAACTGAAAAAACTTAAAAATATATATTTTTCAAATTCCTTTTTTTTTTTTTTTCAGTTTTTACAATTTTGTTTTTCACTTTTTACAAAATATATGCTTTAAAAAAATTGAATTTTAAAACGGGTCGGGTGGTGGATTTTTTAAAACGGATTGGGTAAAAAAAAGAAATGAGTCGTTTTCATCTGGTGCTGTCACGTAACACTCCATCCAAAATAAGAGTATATTTATTCCAAAGTATGAGAGGGGTATAGATGACCCAATAGTATAACGAGGGATATTCTTAGACCATTTTCGAAAGTATATGAATGTGTATATTTGACCCTTTGACGTAGATTCAATATTCAAAAAGTCTTAAAAAGAAGCTATTAGCTTTTGGTAGCTTTTATCTATAAAAATCAACTTTGTAATATACGCGTTATTGAACTCAAGAAATAGACTGCAAAAATATTTTGACTAATGAACTAAGGGAAGTTACTTTATTCTTAAAAGTCACACTTGAAGAATATAGGACCACTATACTACTATTATCATTATACAATCTCTAATTCTGAAAATTACACAAAGAACAACAATAAAAGTTAAGCCACGAACCACGACTAATAGCAACGAGTAGTCACGAACTCAAATAAAGAAGCTAAACAAAACTTCTAAAACAGAGAACTCCAACGGGAATATACCATCATCTCCATCTCAAATATGATTTCAAAGTTCTTGAAACTGAGTCTTTTGTCTTTCTAAAAATAAGAATTTAAAAAAAAAAAAGAAACTCTCTCAAATAATTCTAAGATCAAAACAATTTGCTGTGAAGGCTAATAATTAATTATAGTAAATTTTCCTTGACTCATGAGAAACCAAAACCCTATTTTTTTAACTCCCAAATAAACACATAAGTGTCACAAAAGACAAGTGTAACGATCCGATCACTTTTTAGATCCCCGTTACCCTAATTAAGACTCCCCATATGTGCTTTTACTATTTTATGACTTGCGGGGATGGTTAGTTCGGGTTTGGAAGGGTTTAGGTTGAAATCGTAACACTTAGTTCTTTAATATTGGCTTAAAATGGTTATGTTTGACTTGAGTCAATGTTTTGAGTAAACGACCTCGGAACCGGGATTTGACGGTCCCAATAGGTTCGTATGATGATTTTGGACTTGGGTGTATGTTCGTATCAGGTTTCACATGAGCCATGAGCATTTCGACGCTTAATATTGAAAGTTAGCACATTGAAGGGGTTTTCAAGTTCTTTAAGTTTGGTTTGGAGTATATTTTGGTATTATCGAGGTCCTTTTGGCATTCCGAGCCTGGTAATAGTTCTGTATGGTGATTTATGACTTATATGGAGAATTTGGCGTCATTCAAAGTTGATTTGATAGGAATCGGACACGCGAAAGTGTTTCTAGAAGTTCTTGAGTTTCATGATTTAATTTATGGATTTTGGTGTCCGATTCATAAATCTAGATGTTATTTTGGTGTTTTGATCATACGAGCGAGTTTGTACGAGTGCGGTTCAGAGTGCTCGGGTGAGTTTCGAGTGCGGTTCAGAGTGTTTTGAAGAACTTCAATTCTGCTGGTTTTTGACTGGTTCTTCAGGTCTCGCAAATGCGAGATCTTATTCGCATTTGCGAGATTGGCTTCGCATTTGTGAGGTTGGGGCGGAATTGATGGATTCGCATTTGTGAATAGTTTTATCGCATTTGCGAAGTCACTTGGGCATAGCATTTTTCGCATTTGCGAGATGCCATGCTTCGCATTTGCGAGCTTTGTGTCACGTTTGCGACTGAGGCAGAGTTGGTCAAGCTTCATATTTGCGACGCCTTTGTCATATTTGCGACCTTCGCAATTGCGAACCAATGCAACATCTGCGACTGGGGCAAGGCATTTTTATTAGGAACTTAACTTCGTTTCCCTCATTTCCCACTTGGTCTTAGACGATTTTGAGAGCATTTTGTGTAGGGATTTCATCAACATCAAGAGGTAAGTGATCCCTATCAATTCTTTAGCTAAATATGCGAATCATAGTAGATTTAACATGGAAAACTTGTGAAATTAAAAGGGATTTGTGAAAAGCCTAGTGTTTTGGTAAAAATTAGATTTGACCAGGAAATTGGTTATGGAATTAAGTAAAAATTATATATTTGTGTTCCAGAGTCTATGGGTAATATTTATCTTCAAAAATTTTTGGAATCCGGGCACGTGGGCCCGGGGGTAAATTTTAGGAATCTTCCAATTTGGGTTGGGTAATTACTCTAATAGCTAAATTATGAACTTGTGAGCGTATATTGATTAATTTATATAATATTTGGCTAGCTTCGGATTGTTCGACACCAAGTTGAAGATTTAGAGCGAATTTGTGTGCCGGAAAGTGAGTTTTGAGACTAGGTAAGTCTCTTGCCTAACCTTGTAAGAGGAAATTTACCCTATAGGTGTTTTAAATTACTATTTGCTTCTAATTGTGAGGGCTACGCAAACACGAGGTGATGAGAGTCCATGCGTAGCTACTAATCATGCTTAAATCCGGGTAGTTTTAGGATCCAAATCATGAAATACTTGTATTGTTTGCACTCTACTTGTTAATGTTAGAGCCTAAATTATATTGAAACTTGATAAAGATTCGTAAAGGCCGAATTTCACTTACTTTGAGTTTTGATGGGTTACTTGACCGTTAATAGAAATTGTGCTTCCTGTGTATTAGTCTTGTGATAACTTCTACATCGGATGTTCATAGAATATTCTCTCTTATTGTGGAGCGGGCCGAATGCCTCGGCAGTATAATAGATACATCTATGGTTGGTACTGCTTGACCCTCGGCAGTGTACACATTATTCTGGATCGGACCGTATAACCTCAACATAAATCGTGCGTGTTAATGCTTGGGGCCCGAATACACTTGATATTATTATTTTTATGAAATGGGGGATTATAATTCATTTATTGGCCCGAATTTTGTTTGGAGTTAGTATGTGTTAGTTGAAGCGTTTTGGAATTTACTATCAGTTAAAGTATCATTTATTCACTGCTTGCTATTGTGTTATCATTATTATCCACATATCTCATGCCTATTTAGAATTCCTGTTTGTTGGCCCATAGTAAGTGTCGATGTCGACCTCTCGTCACTACTTCTTCGAGGTTAGACTGGATACTTACTGGGTACATGTTGTTTATGTACTCACGCTACACTTCTGCACTAATAGTGCATGATCTGAGGTAGGTGCATCTAACAGTTGGATAGGCGCGCACCCTCGTTATCCCGAGGCTTAGTGGTGAGCTACTTTCTGAGTCCGTTCTGCAGCACCCGGGTATTTATATCATTGTACTTGCTCCTTTACGAGCTTACGCTTTATTAAAAATTTCACTTCTCTTTTACTTAATAAATATAAATCCACTACTTTGAAATTATTAAAAAGAATAAATACATGGCTAGTTCACTGTTGGCTTGCCTAGTGGTGGCGTTGGGTGCCATCATGGCCTATAGGAGAAATTGGATCGTGACAACATGGTATTAGAGCACTAGGTTCACGCACATCTCACAAGTTATGAGCAGGCCTAATAAAGTCTTGCGGATCGATGCGGAGAGGTCCGCACTTATCTTCGAGAGGCTATAGGGTTTAGGAAACTACTTTTTTTTTCCATCTCTTATCATGCAGTTGATGTTGTGCTAAGTGTCTTTCAATTATTCTCTCACAGATGGTGAGAACACACACGGTAGATGTACCATACCATGGATGAGCTACTCCCCATATTGCTAGAGGCCGAGGGAGGGCTCCAGCTCGTGGTAGAGGACAAGGGCATTCTAGAGTTGATATAGTTGTGCCACTAGTGGATCCAGTGGAGGATCCTGCTATTGAGGAGAAGGGCGAGGTGCCTGCAGTGGAGCCCGTCCCAGTGGATTTCATATTCGCACCGGGATTCCAGGAGGTCATGGGTTATATGCTGCGGTTCATGGATTCTATGACTCAGGTTGGTTTATTGTCAGCAAACCCAGCCACATCTCAGGTGGTAGGGGGCACAGAGCCACATACCCCTACCGCTTAGGCTACAGGGCATGCAACTGCCGTATATCAGACCCCAGTCGCACTACCCATGAGCGGAACTCAGCCAGTTACAGAGGCTATACCATAGCCCAGACCAGTTGCGTTTGGCGATCCGCAGAAGCTATTGGATAGATGGACCATGCTACATTCTCCTGTCTTTGGAGGTGAGCGACATGAGGAGCCCCCAGGACTTTATTGACCGTTGCAGGGACATACTACACAACATGAGTATATTGGAGTCCCACATGGTGGACTTTACCACCTTTCAGTTGGAGGGCAGGGCCCGTAGATGGTGACAACCCTATCTTCTCGACAGGCCAACAGGTTACCCTCCCTTGACTTGGGATCAATTCACACGCCTCTTACTGTATAAATATATTCCACACTCTCAGAGGGAAGAGTTGCGATTTCAGTTCGAGCAGCTCTAACAGGGAGAGATGTCGGTGACCGACTAAGAGGCGAGATTATCTGAGTTGTCTCACCATGCACTCATGATACTTCCCACCGATGCAGAGAGAGTGCAAAGGTTTATTGCGGGTTTACACTCTGGTATCCAGGCCACTATGGCCCAAGAGATTGAGATGGAAACTTCTTATGATCCAGTTGTAGAGATAGATCGGAGGATCGAGGGTTTTCGTCAGTAGAGCCGAGAGCAGACGCCGAGTGACAAGCGACTTCGATATTATTGAGGGTTCAGTGGTGCTCTGTCTAGGGGCATAGGTCAATTTGTGAGGCGTCAAGCTAGCATTCCCACTTATCTAGCACCATCTCCTCCTCAGGGTGCTCCAGTGCAGCCCTATTTCAGCGCCATTCCAGAGAGCTCGTACTGCCCACCAGCTACTCAGGGTTCCTCCAGTGGGTATTCGGGCCATCAGGGACAGACTTCAGGTCAACAGTCCACCGTTCTGAGAGGTTTCTTTGAGTGCGGGGATCTTGGTCATGTGAGGAGGTTCTTCCCCAAGCTTCAGGACAAGGCAACACAGTAGGGTCGACAACCTATGATTGCAGCACCAGCTGCCACGCTAGTCGTCGAGCTGACTAGAGGTGGAGGAATGGTAGGTAGGGGTCGTACTAGAGGTAGAGACCGATCAGGTAGCTCTCCAACTTGGTTCTATGATTTTCCAGCCAGACTAGATGTAGTAGCCTCAAATGCCGTGATCACATGTATTATCTCTGTCTATGCTAGGGATGCTTTGGTACTATTTGATCCAGGGTCTACATATTCATATGTCTTTTCTCTGTTTGCTCACTTTTTGGGTATTCCTCGTGATTCCTTGGGTACTCTTGTATATGTGTCCATGCCAGTGGGTGAATCTGTTGTTGTGGATCGAATCTATCGGTCATGTATTGTGACATTCTGTGGTTATAAGACTAGAGAGAATCTTCTATTGCTTGATATGATCGACTTTGAGGTCATCTTGGGCATGGACTAGTTGTCTCCATATCATGTCGTCCTTGATTGCCATGCCAAGACTGTTACCTTGGCAATGCCAGAGTTGCCAAGATTGGAGTGGAATGGTTCGTCTGTTAGTGCATCTAGTCGGGTTATCTCTTTTCTGAAGACTCGACACATGGCCGAGAAGGGTTGTTTGGCTTATCTAGATTATATTTGGGATACTACCGCAGAGACTCCGACGATTGATTCAGTGCCCGTGGTGCGGGAGTTCTCTGATGTGTTTCCTTCTGATCTACCAGCATGCCACCAGATCGTGATATCGATTTCTGTATTGATTTATCTCCAAGTACCCAGCCTATATCTATTCCACCGTACCGCATAGCTCCGAGAGAGTTGAAGGAGTTGAAAGAACAAATTGAGGAGTTGTTAGCAAAGGGGTTCGTCAGACCGAGTGTGTCTCTTTGGTGTGCACCTGTGTTGTTCGTGAAGAAGAAGGAAGGGACTATGCGGATGTGCATTGATTACCGCCAGTTGAACAAAGTTACCATTAAGAAAAAGTATCCGTTGCCGCGTATTGATGATTTGTTTGACCAGTTGTAGGGTGCTACGGTGTTCTCTAAGATCGACTTGAGATCAAAGTTTCATCAGCTAAAGATTCGTGATTCGGATGTTCTGTAGACGGTTTTTCGGATTAGATATGGCCACTATGAGTTTCTAATGATGTCCTTAGGCTTGACCAATACCCCGACGCCATTTATAGATTTGATGAACTAGGTATTCTGGCCATATATTGACTTGTTTGTCATTGTCTTCATTGATGGCATATTGATTTACTCGCGTAACATGAAGGAGTACGAGCTGCAATTGAGAGTGATGCTTCAGACCTTGCGGGAACAGAAGTTATATGCTAAGTTCTTCAAGTGTGAGTTCTGGTTAGATTCTGTGGCATTCTTGGGGCATGTTGTATCAGGCGAGGGTATTAAGGTAGATCCCAGAAAGATCGAGGTAGTTCAGAGTTTGCCTCATCATACCACAGCGACCGAGATTAGGAGCTTCTTGGGGTTAGCAGGTTATTATAGCCAGTTTGTGGAGGGCTTCTCATCTATTGCAGCACATTTGACTAGATTTACCTAGAAGGGTGATCTGTTTCGATGGTTCGATGATTGTAAGGCGAGCTTCCTGAAGCTCAAGACTGCATTGACTTCAACACCGATGTTAGTGTTGACTTCCGATTCAGGGATGTATACTGTGTATTGTAGTGCTTCACGCGTTGTCTTGGAGCGTGTATTGATGTAGGAGGGGCGAGTTATTGTATATTCTTCACGCTAGTGGAAGCCCCACGATAAGAATTACCCCGTATAGGATTTGGAGTTGGCCATGATAGTTCATGCAATCAAGATCTAGAGGCATTATCTTTATGAGGTGTCATGTTTGTTCAAATAGAGGGATCTCAAGTTGGGGCAGCGCATGTAGCTTGAGTTAATAAAAGATTATGATATTACCATCCTTTATCATCCGGGAAAGGTGAATGTGGTTGCGGATGCCTTGAGTAGAAAGGCATAAAGTATGGGTAGTTTGGCATCCATTTCAGTAGAGGAGAGGTCATTAGCTTTGGACATTCAGTCCTTGGCTAACAGACTTGTGAGGTTGGATATTTCAGAGCCGAGGCAAATTATTGCATGCTTCATCGCTCAGTCTTCATTATTCGAGAAGATCAAGGCTCGTCAGTTCGCCGATCCGCACTTGTTGGTTCTCAGCGAGACAATTCTACAGGGTGGTGCCAAGGAGGTTACTATCGGTGAGGATGGTGTTCTTCGACTCCAGGGTCGTCTATGTGTTCCTAATGTTGATGGATTGAGGGAAAAGATTCCAGAGGAGGCACACAACTCTTGGTATTTTATTCATCCAGGAGCTACGAAAATATATTGCGACCTGAGGTAGCATTATTGGTGGCGGCGGATGAAGAAGGACATAGTTGAGTATGTAGCGAGGTGCCTAAATTGCCAGTTGGTTAAGTATGAGCATCAGAGGCTAGGTGGCCTACTTCAGCAGATGGTTATACATGAGTGGAAGTGGGAGCGCATCACTATGGACTTCATAGTTAAGTTGCCGCGAACCTTGAGGATGTTTGATGCAGTTTGAGTCATTGTCGACAGATTGACCAAGTTGGCACACTATTCCGGTTGTGACTACGTATTCTTCAGAGAGATTGGCCAAGATTTACATTCAGGAGATTGTTCGGTTGCATGGTGTGCATGTTTTCATCATATCAGATAGAGGCCCTCAGTTTATAGAGTGAGTTGGGAATCCTGGTAGAGCTCAGCACAACCTTTCATCTGTAGACCGACGGGCAGTCGGAGCGGACGGTTCAGATCTTGGAGGATATTCTCAGAGCATGTACGATTTACTTTGGAGGGTAGTGGGATCGATTCTTTCCTTTGGACAAGTTTGCTTATAACAATAGTTATCAGTCCAACATCGAGATGGCTCTATTTGAGGTTTTGTATGGTCGGCCATGTCGTTCGCTCATCGGTAGGTTTGAGCTTGGCGAGTGTAGGTTATATGATACTGATTTAGTGAAGGATGCCTTGGAGAGAGTAAAGTTGATTTAGGAGCGACTTCGCACAGCACAGTCCAGATAGAAGCGTTATGCGAATAAGAAGGCAAATGATTTATCATTTATGGTGGGCGAGAAGGTTATCTTGAAAGTCTCGTCGATGAAAGGAGTCCCGAGGTTCGGGAAGAAGGGCAAGTTGAGCCCAAGGTTTTAGGCCCATTTAAGGTGTTGAGACGAGTTGGGGAGATTAATTATGAGCTTGCTTTACCTCCCAGTCTATCAGGAGGTCATCCGATTTTCCATGTGTCTATGCTACGGAAGTATCATGCCGACAAGTTGCATAAGTTAGACTACAACACAATTCAGCTAGATGAGAGGTTAGATTATGAGGAGGACCCAGTTTTCATTGTTGACATACAAGTTCGCCAGTTGAGGTCCAAGAAGATTTCGACAGTAAATGTTCAGTAGAGGGGTCAACCAGTCTAGAAGGTAACTTGGGAGACCTAGGAGGACATGCGGAGCAGATACCCACACCTATTCGACACTCCAGGTATGATCCTAGACCCGTTCGAGGAGGGATGTTTTTTAAGAGGTGGAGAATGTAACGACCCGACCGGTCATTTTTTCTTTTATAGATCTCTGTTCCCCTAATTAAGACTCTTTGTATGTGCTTTTACTATTTTATAACTTGCGGGGATGGTTAGTTCGGATTTGGAAGGGTTCGGGTTGAAATCGGAACACTTAGTTCCTTAATATTGGCTTAAAATGGTTAAGTTTGACTTGAGTCAACATTTTGAGTAAAAGACCTCGGAACGGGGATTTGACGGTCCTAGTAGGTTTGTATGATTATTTTGAACTTGGGCGTATGTTCGGATCGGGTTTCGGATGACCCGAGAGCGTTTCAATGCTTAATATTTAAAGTTGGCACATTGAAGGGGTTTCAAGTTCTTTAAGTTTGGTTTGGAGAAGATTTTGGTGTTATTGAGGCCCGTTTGAGATTTCGAGCATGACAATAGTTCAGTATAGTGATTTATAACTTGTATGCAAAATTTGGCGTCATTCCGAGTTGATTTGATTAAAATTGGACGCGTGAAAGTGTTTCTAGACGTTCTTGAGTTTCATGATTTAATTTATGGATTTTGGCGCCCGGTTCGTGAATCTAGATGTTATTTTGGTGTTTTGATCGTGCGAGCGAGTTCGTAAGGTGTCTTAAGACTTGTGTGGATGTTTGGTGTGGAGCCCCGAGGGCTCAGGGTGAGTTTCGAGCGCGGTTTAGAGTGTTTTGAAGAACGTCAGTTCTGCTGGTTTTTGACTGGTTCATTAGTTCTCGCAAATGCGAGATCTTGTTCGCATTTTCAAACCTAGCATTTGCGAGATTGGTTTTGGATTTTCGAGGTTTGGGTGGAACTGATGGATTCGCATTTGCGAATAGTTTTATCGCATTTGCGAAGTCACATGGGCGTAACAGTTTTCGCATTTACTAGTTTTCTTCCGCTTTTGCAAGATGCCATGCTTCGCATTTGCGACTAAGGCAGAGTTGGTTGATGTTAGGCCAAAATGTTATACTTTTAATACATTACTCACCCTATATTTTGTTGGTTAAGTGATTAATTGTGCAACATTTGAGCTATATTGTGTTGTTTTATGTGTAGGAGCATCGGAAGACAAAGACGAGTGAAGGTCGCACAAAAGGAAGACGAAAATGCAAGAAAAGAGCACAAAACTGTCAAGTACCCAAACCGTGCTACAGACCAGGCTTTGCGAGGTCTATAGCCAGGTTGACCGTGCTATAGACCAGGCTTCGCGAGGTCTATAGCCAGGCTGACAGTGCTATACACCAGGCTTTGCGAGGTCTATACCCAGGTTGACCGCGCTATACACCAGGATTCGCGAGGTCTATAGCCAGGTTGACCGCGCTATAAATCAGGCTTTGCGAGGTTTATAGACAGCTTGACCGCGCTATAGACGAGGCTTCGCAAGGTCTATAGCCCGGTAATTAAAAGTCGCAAGTTAAAAGACTCCGACCTAGATTTGGACTTCAACCGTAGCCTATAAATACTCCCTAAACATGTCTGAATGAGGGAGAGCTATTTTTGAGGGGCAGAATCCACCAAGGAGGACGTTTTTGAGAGGGGATTCGGCCTAAGGAGGCAAGAACACGCTAGGAGCAAGGCGGTGAATTCTTCTATGAGTTTTTCACTTCCTTCTTCCTATTTTCATTATTGGTTATGAATTCTAGTATTGTAGTTTTGCATACTATTATGAATAGCTAATTTGTTATCTAGAGTTTTGATAGAACCTTTTGTAGAATAAATTCTTGTTATATTTTTATATAATTGAGCCGTTGGATTCCTCTACTTGTTCAACTACGTTTATATTGTGGTTGATTGAATGGCCATCAATCAACTGTGCCTTTTTACTGTGTATATTGCTCGAGAGAGAGTACGCATTTAGGTAGTTGTTGAACCTCATAACGTATGAGAGAGATCAATACGGAGGGTTTAAAGGTGGTATTAGAGATAACGAAACCTTGTAAGATCATAGTGAGCAGTGAATTAGTGACAACTAGCATAGTTCGAGAGAATACGTCTAGTAAATTGTGATAGTTTCTCGAGAGAGAGCTACGACACCCAAAGTACTCATGTTTGGTAGAGAATACTTAGACGAAATTATAGAAGGCGTAGCGGGAAGGATTCCGACAATTGGGAAAATCATAACTCTAGACCTCCTTAGACTTGTCTCCAATTTCATCCTTGTTAGTTGATAATTTTACTGCTTTATAATATTTATTGGTTAATTAGTAGAAATAAAAATCAAACCTTTATAACTAGGAAATTGTTTGGACTTGTGTTTCTTAGCAATATTGAACAACTGTAGCTATGCCTTAGTTCTCTGTGGGATTCGACTCCGTACTTGTCGGATGATATTTGCAACTACCGCTTAGTCCTTTTTATAAGGCATAATTGGGCATGATCAAATTTTAGCGACGTTACCGGAAAACTAACGGTATAGTTGTATGTGTAATATATTGCTACTTTTATTTTTGTTTTCTTGTATTTGATTTATTTTAATTTTTGTTTTACTTGTTAATTTGAGAAATATGGCATCGTGGAATTATGAGAGTTTTGATGTTGGTAATTCTACTGTTGATCTTCCTTGTGAGTATTGTGGAGAAAATCACATGTGGCAAAATTATCAAAATATTTCCGAGAGCGAGTTATGTGCACCAACACAATCTTACGTATGGAATGTATGTGATATGTGTGGTGATCAAGATGGTCACTTTCATGGTTGTGCTTATATTTATTATCTTCCTCCAACCCCTTACTTTGATGGTTCTTTTTCTTGTGAAGTTAATGGGAATAAAGAACCCAAGGATGATGACCTGAAAGAGATCAAGGATATGCTAAGGTGCCTTGTGGAAAGAAATAATGAGAAACAACTGCACATACAAGGGCAAGATGCTACTATTCACAACTTGGAGGCACAAATGAGTTAACTAGTTGAAATATTTAATGCTTAACAAGCCAATATTGTGGATAGTAGCCAAGAAGAGCATGAATTAGATACCAAAATTGAGGTTCTAATTATGGTGGAGGTCAGAGTAGAACACCAATAATCAATCAAACTAGAATTTGAGGATGCCGATGTTGTAGAAGAGATACTAGAGTCAACCAAGGATGTTGAGGATACATATTTAGTTGAATCTAGTGTCATTGGTGTTGAGGATGTAGTCAGTCCCAATGTTCATGTAGTTGAGCGCATTGGTCCACACTCCAAGTATTTTTTTGCATTGTATTTGGATGATGATATAGAAATAGAGTTATCCGAGCCACTTGAGTTATCAAGGAATGAGGAACAAGGTGACTACATTCTGGAATTATTCTTGCAAGAAAGTCTGGATTACACACCTCATATAAAGACCAAGAAGTGCAGAATACTATATTATTTCCTTGGGCCAGTTAGATTCGTTCCACCATCCCAGGAGCATAATCATAAGCTTGAAGCAAAACTTGGGGTCCAATTCATAAGTTCGAAGTGGAGGCAAAAAGTAATTCACATCGTGCCGCAACGTTAAATCAAATACTTGTTGGGAGGCAACCCAACTTTACTTCTTTCTTTTATTTATTTTTTATTTTTTTAATTGTATTTTTTTATAGTTTTAATTTTTGATTTTCTAGGAGCATGGAAAGTAAAGCTATTGGAAGGATGCAATAGCATACCAGATGGTTGGAACTAAGTGTGAGGTGCCCACATGAAGGACCAGGCATGGGTGAAGTATGAGTACCCCATGAGCTGCTAGTGCTTCGGCTTTTGGCCTACCAGGGAGTTTCTTTTACACTCTTATTATTTATGGTGTGCGTTAGGGACAATGCACAACTTTAAGTGTGGGGGTGAGAAAATTGTCCGGGTTGACTTTTTATGCTATTTTAGTTGTGTTAGTTTAATTGAATAATGCTTTATTAGAAAAATAAAAAAAAATTGGACTTTTCCTGACGGTGGATATCCTAGATAATTTTCTTGAGGGTTTAAAGTCTGATAAAAAATAAATCCATAAATATTTATTTTTAATTTTTAGGTAGTAATAATCCTCCTGATTTTTTTTTTTGTACCTCGGTTCTTTTCCATGGGATATTGTTTGAATCGTGTCATAATATTTTATTTTTAGAGTAGAATAAGATTTAGGAAATAAATGGATGGGAAAAATGAGATTTACTAGGCACCTTTGACTAATTTGATAGTAGCATATTTAGGCTCTAGCATGTGTAGTACCTTACCTATGGTTTGAAAATGCTCAGGATGCCTTGTTGAGTAGATAACATGTGTATTGAGACCTATAGCTCGTTTTCTTGGATTGTGTCACTTTGTGCTTGATGCTTAATATTTTGTGGCTCAGTGAATACTTGTAATTGTTTGAGAATCGGAATTGAACCGTCCTTAGTGAGTCATGTGCCATGTTTGGTGAGAAAGTGTATAGTCCATGTCATTGCATTAGAGTCTAGAACTTGCCCGGCATGTGAGTTGAAGCGAAATTTTAGGTTTTGCTCGGTTTGAAAAAATGATTTTAGGCTTTCTTGATTTGTTTGAGCTTAATGCTTACCATAATAAATATTATTTCTAGTCAACCCTTTTGAGCCTATAAACATTTATTTGGCAACCACATTACAAGCCTATACCCCTTTGTGCTTAATTATCATTGTTTTGATCATTTTACTTCTTAAAGTACTTTAATTGTAAAATGAGCGCTAAAAGAAGTAAGGATGGAACTTGGGTGACTTTTGAGTGGAACCAATGAAAGAAAGAAAGGTGCACTTGTATTGTAAGGAATACACCACTAGCAGGAAGGGTAGAAGAGAAAGAAAAAAAGAGTATTGTTGATAAGAAAAAAATATGTAGCAAAGGAAAATAAGCATATCTTATCCTTGCCAGTGTATGAATTAATATAATGCTTAAAGAAAGAGGAAATATTTTTGGGGGTGATAATGTTATGAAATTGAAGTGGATTGAAGAATTTGCGCTTGAAGTTTATTATGTGATGTGTTAAACTGCTTGGGAGGATGAACCACTAATCCAAAATATATCTTACTCTTCCTTTAGCCCACATTACAATCATAAAAAAGTCCTAATTGATTTTAGATCGAGCAAGCCTACATTAGTGGAGGTTTACATAATGGGCAAGTCTGTGGTACTTTGTGCATTCATGTGACGTCTTTGTGAGAGTGAGAAGTTTCTTTGATATATGTGAGTCCTTAAAATATATTTGTGAATTTGATTCGAATGTGTAGATTCAACTTACTCTCATGTTATTGTGGTGAGGACACATGGTTTCGCAAGGGATATGTGATATTATTATATGTCTCTATGATGTTAAGTGTTCAAGCCACAAATGCATTGTAATATTGAGTCCGTTTGTGAGGCTAGAATTGTTATAAGCTTGTTGTCTTGTTGTTAAATAAAATTTTGAAGTATGGCATATAGTAAAGGGAAGTGTGTGTTGAAGGCATATGCTAAATATTAGTTGTTTCTATCAACCATAGTCATAGGTATGGTGTGCTTCAGATGTGCTATAAGAAAATAAAGTTCTCAAGGTTAGTATGAATTGGTGGTTGACTCGAGGACAAGCAACGTCTAAGTGTGGGGCGTTGATGTTAGGCCAAAACGTTATACTTTTAGTACATTACTCGCCCTATATTTTGTTGGTTTAGTGATTAATTGTATTATATTTGAGCTAAATTATGTTATTTTATGTGTAGAAGCATCGGAAGACAAAGACGAGTGAAAGTCACACAAAAAGAAGACGAAAATGCAAGAAAAGAGCACAAAAATGCCAAGTACCCAAACCGGGCTACAGAACCAGATGTCGCAAATGCGATATTTGTGACTGGGGCAAGGGCTTTTTATTGCGGGACTTAGCTTCATTTCCCTTATTTCCCTCTTGGTCTTAGGCGATTTTGAGAGCATTTTTTAGTAGGATTTCATCAACATCAAGAGGTAACTGATCCCTATCAAGTCTTTATCTAAATGCGCGAGTCATAGGTAGATTTAACATGGAAAACTTGTGAAATTAAAGGGGATTTGATAAAAATGAGATTTGACCACGAAATTGATTATGGAATTATGTAAAAATCATATATTTGTGTTCGTGAGGATATGTGTAATATTTATCTTCAAAATTATTTTGAATCCGGGCACGTGGGCCCGGGGGTGAATTTTAGGAATCTTCCAATTTGGATTGGGTAATTACTCTAATAGCTAAATTATGAACTTGTGAGAGCATATTGATTAATTTATATAACATTTGTCTAGCTTCAGATTATTCGGCACCGAGTTGAGGCTTTAGAGCGAATTTGTAGGCCGAAAAGTGAGCTTTGAGACGAGATAAGTCTCTTGACTAACCTTGTAAGAGGAAATTTACTCCATAGGTGTTTTAAATTACTATTTTCTTCTAACTGTGGGGGCTGCGCACGCACGAGGTGACGAAAGTCCGTGCGTAGTCACTAATCATGCTTTAGTTCGGGTAGTTTTAGGATCCAAATCATGAAATACTTGTATTATTTTCTCTCTACTTGTTAATGTAAGTGCCTAAAAGACGCCTTGAAACTCCACAGCCTTTAAATAAGAAAGAACTACAAATTAATTTCAAACTTTTGGAAGGTTTTTCCTCTAAGGTTTAGTCTACTTTAATGCATTCAACTGATGATTATTCTCTCAACTTTATTTTCAGCGAGTCGTCGTCCCTTCAACTACTTTAAAGATGTATGTTTTATAAGAGAAAAAGCCGTGCATTTCATGATTGAAAATCTATCTTTTTTGACAGATTTTCAACCATATATGCTCTAAAATTCAAAAGGAAATACTTTTAAGTACAATTTTGTCCAAAAGAGAATATGTTCAACCTAAATTTGCTTTATTCAAGGACAAACTTTTGTTCACAAAAACTGTCCAAAAGTATATATTTTCTTACCAAACAAATCAATTTTGAGTTTTGTGCCCAAAAAGTCTCTGAAGCAGTAAATAAGCAACCAAACAAGTACCCTATACTCTCAAGTATTCCTTCAACCTTACCTTTCATTAATACTAAACTATTCTACTACTTTAACAAGTGCAAAAGTAGAAAATTTAGCATTTCAAACTTCAAAAACTAATGCTAAAATAATTAATAAGAGACAAAAATAAAATCTGAAAAATAAAAATTAAATAAAAAAATCAACCATGAAGAAAAAGAATAGGATTTTTACCATTTTACAATTCAAGTGGCCGAAACAATGGTGGTATGCCAACTCGGTAGAACTTTGAACTTCAAGCACGATTTTCTTATTGATAAATCGTGACCACAAACTCTGGTGAGCCGAAGATCAGTCACAATATCATCAACAACAAAGTCGTTTTTCAAGTTAGAGGCTAGCCTAAGCAGAGGCGATGTAGTGGTGATTGTACGGTGACATTGGTGTTTTTGGGGTAAATTTAGGGGGGAAGTCTAGGTATCACGGGGATCTATGTATTCATGTATGTGTTTTAGGGTGGTAGTGTCCGGAGTTCTTTGATTTTGGAAAAATAGGCGGCGACTAAAGTTTCTTTAGATCTAATAATCGTGAAATTTGAGTGGGTTTCGAGGGATTTGGGTTGGAGATATGGAAAGAGGAGGTTGGAGGATTGTATGGTGTGATTTTGAGGTGGTCCACCGGTGGAGATGTTGAATCCAACTATGGGCATTGGCTTTTGGAAGATGTACTTCAAGGGATCCATTCTGGATATCAGGTAAGTAGTGTAGGCCAAAAGTTAATGCCTCAACTTCCGAGCGATCAAATTCAAGGCACAACATGTCCTTTCTAAAAGGGTATACTTTAACCTCATAATTGGTGAACTTCGTGCTCAAATAATAGATTGCCTGTTCCTTTTTGCTTGTTGCATCATGTTGCCCCAGAATGCATCCAAAGGAATTATCCATCACTGATAGATATAAAAACAAAGGTCTACCAAGTTCAGGTGGGACTAGTACAGGGGGTTTTGATAGAAAATATTTGATCCTGTCAAAAGCTTTTTGGCAATCGTCCGTCCACTTGATAGCAGCATTCTTTTTCAGCAACTTAAAGATGGGCTTGCACATGGTTGTGAGTTGAGCAATGAACCTACTGATGTAGTTCAACCTCCCGAGCAAACTCATGACCTCCTTTTTGTTCTTCGGGGGTGGCAGATCTCGAATGGACATTATCTTAGATGGATCCAATTCGATGCCTCTCCGACTGACTATAAAACCGAGGAGTTTCCCAGATGGAACTCCAATGCACACTTGGCTGGTTGAGCTTAAAGTCATACCTTCACAGCCGTTCGAAGAGCTTTTTTAAATCGCTCACGTGATCAGCTTGCATCTTTGACTTTATGATGACATCATCGATATATACTTCAATCTCTTTGTGCATCATGTCGTGAAAAATGGTGGTCATGGCCCTCATGTAAGTTGCCCCTGCATTCTTTAAACCGAATGGCATGACCCTGTAACAATAGGTACCCCATGGAGTGGTGAAAGCGGTCTTTTTAAATCATCCTCGTCCATTTAAATCTGGTGATATCCAGCATAGCAATCCACAAAAGATTGTATCTCATGCTTTGCGCAATTATCTACAAGGATGTGGATGTTTGGTAAAGGAAAGTTATCCTTTGGACTTGCTTTGTTCAAGTCTCTATAGTCAACACATACTCTAGTTTTTAAATCCTTCCTTTGGACTCGCTTTGTTTAAGTCTCTATAGTCAACACAGACTCTAGTTTTTAAATCCTTCTTTGGCACAGGCACAACATTTGCCACAAGGTGGTGTATCAGACGACCCTGACCACATTAGAGCTCAATTGCTTCATAATTTTCTTTTTAATTTTATCACTAATGTCCGTTTTAAATTTTCGTTACTTTTGTTGGACTGGTGGAAAACGAGGATACATGGGAAGCTTATGAACCACTAGTTTAGCACTTAAACCCCTACAATTTATCAAAAGACCAAGTAAACACATCTTTGTATTCAAATAAAATTTGAATCAAGATATCTCTGGTTTTTATTTAGTGTGAATGCTTATCTTTGTTTCTCTGATTTCTTCACGACTTCCAAGGTTAACTGGCTCCGTTTCATTGAGGTTGGGCATAGGATTGTTTTCAAATTGTTCCAATTCTCTTTTTATTTCCTCAACAACCTCATCTTCATCATATTCAACCTCTTGATGCATTATTTCGAAATTAGACAGCTTTTTAAAATCTGGGCGTGAATTCCGCATGCATGTCATGTTATTAAAGTCGGCATTAATAAAAATAAAATGGAAACAAAATGATAGGAATTAGAAAAAAAGGAAAATATATAGAACTTAATGCGAAACTGAATTGCATTTTTATTGAATTTTAAAGGATAGAAGGGTTAACATCTAAACAAAATAATCAAGCTTTGAGTGATCACATTTTCATGTCTAATCCAAGCTTTGAGTGCTCGCCTCTCTTGTGCCCACCAAGCCTTTTCTTGCTCGAAATCAGCCTGTTGTATGCCCATGGCTGTATCAAGAATGCCTTTGTATTCTTGTAAAATGTCAATATAGGATTGGTACTCTTGTGCCACTTTCCTTCCGGCTTCTCTAACTCTGGCCTCTGTCTCCTCCTCCCAATCAAACACATTCCATATGGGTCTTTTTGACCTTTGCTTTGGGATAACATGATTGTGAAACCACTCAAGGTATGCGAGGCTTACCTCCCAATGTTCACGATCAGCTACCATTTCGTCCAAATCGAAAAATTGATAATCAAACCAAACCTTTTATGCATATGACTCCCTCAGAAGTTCCTCTCCCTTGAATTCCCACACAAACGGATGCGTGTCCTCAATTTGAGGACTTTTTGCCCTCTCCCTAGTTGGCGTATAACACGTAGGGGTGCGTAGGGTTGAAAACCTCTGAAACCCATGAGGATAAAGAACGGGCGATACGTCGACATATGCATGACCCTAGTTGAAGGGAACCGATAATAGTTCCAAGTGATTCTATCATCAGTCAATGAACCAAGTAGTGTTCGCCAGGCCCTTACCCCCTCTGGAAGATTACAGCCTGTTTTGTTGACCTCCAATGTAATTAAGCCAATGATCACTGAAATTTACTACTATTAGATGATGATAAAGGTGTTCTATAAACCACATCTGCAACAGAATGTTGCATCCTTCGAAGTATTTTTCATCCGCTTGGCAGTGTGTCAAAGCTCAGAAAATATCTCATAGAATCATGGGCAGAATGGTATGATCTTCGCTACTTTACAAAAATGAAACTACCACAACCAATCGAATTCCGATGCACCTACCATGCTTTGGAAAGACCATGATTCACAGAAACGATATCATAAACGCGAAGATTCTCAACTTCCTCCAGGCGTCGTAACTCAATTGGTTGGCGAATTCTGTGCCCGAGAAGTTCTCAAATCCTTTCTCGTCTCCAAATCTGTCATAGAAATATTCTACTGGAACCCAACCTTCATTCAAGCAACCCATTAGAATTCTACGGAGGCATAACTTCCTCAAAAAGTTATTCACACTAACTTTTCTCGGAGCCGCATGCTTTTTCCCACGAAGGTCTCTTCCTAATCTGGTAAAACCACCTAATTCTTCTAATGTTAGCGTCATTTCACAATCTCTGAGCCTGAAGACATTGTTCACGGGGTCCCAAAAACCCACTAGGACCTTGATTATGTATCTGTTAGGCTTAATTCCCATGAAGTTTTTGAGGAACTTGAGGTACTTAAATACTTGATTTTGTTCCCATGTAGCAAAACTAGCCCACCAATTACAGATACTACTTGGGGTCTTATCTCTGATCAAGAACATAAGAGGTGTCTCGTTCCTTACCCTTCTTTGGCTGTTTCTTTGTGGAGAGTTTATGGTGATCCTAAAAATCAGAAGAAAAAAATGACTCAATATATTATTCATTTGTTTTTGAAATTAACGGACACAAAAGGTGACATGAATAAAGTAGAAAAAGGCTATTATTACGAAAAATGGACCTTTGATACTTCCACGGAAGGCTTAAAGGATGTCTTAGTTAAAACAACCAAACATAGGGACAAAATAATAAAAAACAGACAAAATAAATAAAATGGCTATTTTTACAAAAATAACCCTTGGGTTCTTCCGAGGAAGATTTTAAGTTTGTCTTGGTAATATGGCAGGACAAAACTGCATAAGATGGTTATTTTGACAAAAACAGCCTTTCGGTACTTCCGTAGAAGGCTTAAAGTTGTCTTGGCAAAAACGGTCGTACATAAGGGCAGAAATGGTAAAAGGTGGCCAAAAATAGAAATTTTATTTTTATTTTTATTTTTTTCGAAAATCTTATGCACATGCATAATTTTTATGCAATTATTTTTGATGAATGTGGGCCGAACTCGATGGAGGTTGCCTACGTATCTCATATCCGGTGAGAATCAAATCCGCGTAGTGCGATGAAAATGACTATTTTTCTCATCTTGATTTTTATGAAAATTAATCTTTACTTCCGACTACTACAAAATCTTAAAAAAAGATAATTTGTACCAAATTAGGAGAATGATTTTTTTTCCGCTCAACTAATTTTCTAAAGCCGGTCAACAATGCAAGCAAGCCTTCCAAATGATGTAGGAAGTAGCACATAAGTGGACATGGTGGTCTCAAAGAGGATACCTGTCTTATACGGACCCGACCCCTGTGCCGAGCTTCGCTATGTCCAATGCACATGATGCAAATAAAGCGAACATACTAGGGATATCCGGTATGAGGTTTATTCTTCTAGGTTTAAATCTTAATGGAGATTGTATCTAGACTGGCTTACTCGAGCCGATGAGGGTCAACACACCGGTAGCATTGCTTTCTGGCTTAGCTTGTGGTGCTCCCCGCCTAAAATATGTGACTAAAATCCTTCACCGAGTGACAAGCACCTCGGCTATTCCAAAGAAAGCGGGTTATGTCAAACAAATGCCTAATTTTTAATTTCAAGAAGACTTAGAGGGAGTGCGTGAGAAGACAATTTATATGTACAGTTCAACAATATTAAAGCGGTAAAAAGCGGACAAATAGCACATTAGGCCCAAATAAATCACAATATATACAAAATCAATAAAGCCAAATAAATCACAATATATACAAAATCAATAAAGTTGAATAAAAGTCAACATGTACAAGCTCGAATTCTGGTTTGTTCCCAGCAGAGTTGCCAGAGCTTTCACACCTTTTTTTTTACCTCCAAAGGATATATGTTTATGATTGTTGTGGGTGAAAGAGTTTTTTTCAATTAAAGTAACAAACTTGAGTAGGGATTATTTTATTTACAGAGTCGCCACTTGGAATTGACTTTTTGATGTTCCAAGTCACCTTTATTTGCATCCTTAGTCAAAGGAAGGTTTGACTCTATTATTATTGGTCTGCGAAAATAAAGTTCGGGTAAGAAATTATGTTTACCGGTGAGAGAGTGTAAGATATTCCCTGAGTCATGTGGTTCTAGCACGGTCGCTTTATTGACTACATTTGGCTTATATTAATTTTGGACAAATTGTATTTTTATTAATTTTTTATATTTTACATATCCTCTTTTATTGCTTGATTATTACAATTATTAAAGGCTATTTTGGATTAAAAAGATGTCGTGGCCACACGACGCAAGCGAATGCGTGATCGAGACGAAATTTATTAATTTTTTGTCGTAACTGCGCTACACAAGTGAATCCGTAGTCATGACAAAGGATTATTAGCACGCCATTACTTTTGGGAAAATTACTCATTTGAGGAAATTAATTTTTAAATTTATTAAATGTCAATTATCGCGTTATGCAAGTGAATCCGCGATTTTAGCCAAGGATTAATTAAATTAAAAATTAACTAAAACTATTGGATATGATATAAGATTATTGAATTAAATTGTTAAATGTTAAACATCACGCTACGCAAGCGAGTTCGTGATTGCAAAAAGCTAAAGAAGCAATCGAAAAGAGAGCAGAACCACGTGAAAAAAAGTTTCATAAACAAACATTAGCGCGCCCACTAATTCCCTAGCGCTTTATTTTTCAATAGTGAGAAAAAAGAAAGATAAAAGAGAGGCAAAAATAGAAATGTAGGCCAACTTATTATTCACTAATCTTGAATCAATTATTTTTCATTAATCCAAGCACATTTGACCATCACAATAGATTCTTGTCTTATAGGAATACGCAATTTGAAATAAGGGATTACACGTGAGGCTATGGCCTCTTCATTTTTATTAAAAAGAATTTATATATATATTTTTTTCAAGTAGACTTTATTCAACTTCTTTCAAATTTATTGTATATAACTTAAACTTAAGCATGGAATATGAACTGATAATGAACCTGAGTAGCTTAACAAAAATGTGTAAAAAGTAAAAGTCTGCGCTACCTTTTTCAAACATATTTGTTACCGTTAATGACTAAACTTTAAACCGTGAAAGCTCTCCTCATAAATTACTAGACCGATGCTAGTAGTTAGATTCAAAAAGTCTTAAAAAGAAGCTATTAGCTTTTGATACGTTTTGACTTTAAAAATCAACTTCGTAATATACGTTATTGAACTCAAGAAATAGCCCCAACAAAAATATCTTGACTAATGAACTAAGAAAAGTTACTACTTTATTCTTAAAAGTCACACTTGAAGAATATAGGACCCCTTTACTACTATTATCATTATACAATCTCTAATTTTGAAAATTACACAAAGAAAAACAATAAAAGTTAAGCCACGAACCACGACTAATAGCAACGAGTAGTCACGAACTCAAATAAAGAAGCTAAGCAAAACTTCTAAAACCGAGAACTTCAACGGAAATATACCATCATCTCCGTCTCAAATATGAATTCAAAGTTCTTGAAACTGAGTCTTTTGTCTTTCTAAAAAAAAAAAACTAAAAAACAAAAGAAACCCTATCAAACAATTCTAAGACCAAAATAAACTGATGTGGAGGCTAATAATTAATTATAGTAGATGTTCCTTGACTCATGCGAAACCAAAATCCTATTTTTTTAACTCTCAAATAAACACATAAGCGTCACAAAAGATAAGAAATGACTCTTACTCAATCACAAAGGAAACATAAAAAATAAATAAGTAAACTTGAATGAACTAATTATCACAATCATACGAAATTAACTTAATATAACCAAACCATCAAATTTGATCTTTATACCTTCATATATTCCTATTAGAGTAGCTAAATCATCTTAAGACAAACTTACATAACCAACAAAACGTTCCGGCGTTTTATTTCATTCATGAATATAACTACATAATGAGTTCAACACTTTACCTGGAAAACTGAAATTTAAACAATGCAAATGTTAAATCCAACAATAGACCAACAAACCCAGCAAAGCAAACTCAAACCAACAAGAATAGCAGTGAAAATGACTAGTGAAACAATCCAAAAGACGCCTTGAAACTCCACAATCTTTAAAGAAGAAAGAACTACAAACTAACTTCAAACTTTAGTATTTTTTTGGAAGGTTTTTCTCTCAACCTTTTTCACTGAGTCTTCCTCCCTTCAACTACTTTAAAGATGTAGTATGTTTTATAAGAGAAAAAGCTGTGCATTTCGTGATTGAAAATATGTCTTTTTTGACAGATTTTCAACAAATTCTGCTCTAAAATTCAAAAGGAAAGACTTTCAAGTTCAATTTTGTCCAAAAGAGAGTATTTTCAACCAAAATCTGCTCTTCACTATTCAAAGACAGACTTTTGTTCAAACAACTATCCAAAAGTATATATTTTCTTTCCAAACAAATGACTTTTGAGTCTTGTACTCAAAAAGCCTCTGAAGCGGTAAATAAGCAACCAAACAAGTACCCTATACTCTCAAGTATTCCTTCAACCTCACCTTTCATCAATACAGAACTATTCTACTACTTCAACAAGTGCAAAAACAGAAAATTTAGCATTTCAAATTTCAAAAACTAATGCTAAAATAATTAATAAGAGACAAAAATAAAATCTAAAAAAATAAAAATAAACTAAAAAAAATCAACCATGAAGAAAAAGAATAGGATTTTTACCATTTTACAATTCAAGTGGCCGAAACAATGGTGGTATGCCAACTCGATAGAACTTTGAACTTCGAGCACGATTTTCTTATTGATAAATCCTGACCGCAAACTCCGGTGAGCCAAAGATCAGTCACGATATCATCAACAATAATGTCGTGTTTCGAGTTCAAAGCTAGTCTAAGCAGAGGCGAGGTAGTGGTGACGGTACAACGACAATGGCAACGGTAGTGGTGCTTTTGGGGTGGAATTAGGGGGGGACGTGTAGGTGTCGCAGAGCTCTATGCATTCATGTATGTGTTGTAGGGTGGTAGTTGCTGGAGTTATTTGATTTTGGGAAAATAGGCGGCGGATAAAGTTTCTTAGATCTAAAAATCGTTGAATTTGAGCGGGTTTTAAGGGATTTGGGTTGGAGATTTTGAAAAGAGGAGGTTGAGGGGATTGTATGGTGTGATTTTGGGGTGGTCCGCCGGTGGGGTTGCCATGGGGGGGGGGGGGGCAAGAGAGGGAGAAAGAGTGATGAGGGAGAATCTAGGGTTTGGGTTCTAGGTTAAATGAGAAAAATATCTGATTTTGGGCCTTATGTACCTACTAAGGGTGTTGAACATAGACCGTTGCATTTAAGATCGTTGGATGGCTGAGATTTGATCTTGGTTCTATAATGATCCGATCGGTCATTTTGAGTTTTAGTATGTCATTCGGTGATTTGAGACCTTGAGTAGCTTCACTTCATGTATTATATCTTGTATGCGTGATCAGAATTGAATTTCGGGAAGTTCAGAGTAGTTTCAGAAGGAAAATCCTAAATTCGGAATCTTTAAGTTGGAAGAGTTATAAGGTTTGACTTTTGAGTAAACGACCTCGGAATCGGGATTTGAGGGTTTCAATAGGTTCGTATGACGATTTCAGACTTGGGCGTGTGTTCAGGTTGAGTATCGGGTGGTCTAGGAGCATTTCAGAGTATGTTATGGAAGGTTGGCATTTTGGAAGTTTAAGAATTTCATAAGTTTGATTTGAAATGAATTTTGGTGTTATTGATGTATGTTTGGAGTTTCGAGCCTTGGAATAAGTTCGTATCGTGATTTGAGGCTTGCATGCAAAATTTGGCGTCAACCAATTGAGTTACGACGTCTGGAGGGAGTTGAGAATCTTCGCGTTTATGACATCATTTCTGGGAATCGTGGTCTTTCGAGAGCGTGGTGGGTGCATCAGAATTTGATTGGTTGCGGTAGTTTCGTTTTTGCGAAGTAGCGAAGATCATACCATTCTTCCTATGATTCTGGGAGATATTTTTCGAGCTTTGACACGCTGCCAAGTGGGTGAAAAATACTTCGAAGAATGCAACATTCTGTTACAGATGTGGTTCATAGAGCACCTTTATCATAATCCAATAGTAGTAAATTTCAGTGATCATTGGCTTAATTACATTGAAGGTCACCCAAACAGGTTGTAATCTTCCAGATGGGGTAAGGGCCCGACGGACACTACTTGGTTCATTGATTGATGATAGAATCACTTGGAGCTATTATTGGTTCCCTTCAGCTAGGGTTATGCATATGTCGACGTATCGCCCGTTCTTTATCCTCATGGATTTAAGAGGTTTCCAACCCTACGCACCCCTACGTGTCATGCGCCATCTAGGGAGAGAGCAAAAAATGCCCCAAATTGAGGACAAGCATCCGTTTGTGTGGGAATTCAAGGGAGAGGAACTTCCGAGGGAGTCATATGCACAAAAGGTTTGGTTGGGTAGTCGATTTTATGATTTGGACGATATGGTAGCTGGTCGTGAACATTGGGAGGTAAGGCTCATATACCTTGAGTAGTTTCACAATCAGACTATCCCGAAGCAAAGGTTAGAACCAAGAGTACCAATCTTGTATTGCCATTTTATAATAAGATAATGGCATTCTGGAGACAGCTATGAGCATACAACAAGCTGATAATTTCGAGCAAGAAAAGGCTCGGTGGGCACAATAGAGTCAAGCACTCAAAGCTTGTATTAGACAAGAAAAAGTGATCACTACCGCTCAACAAGAAGAAGAAAGAGAAGCCCAGTTCAAGGTGGCCCGTGATCATGATCGTGGAAGTTTTGTTCCATTAATTCAAAGTTCGAGGGATCAAATAGGGGGAGTGAGGTCAAATAAGGAGTGCCATATCGTAGGGTTTGAAATAGAAAGACATCACTACAAAAAAGGTGATTGATCGGTTAGAGGCGGAGTCACTAGATGTTCGGCGCCAAGGAGATATGGCGTTAAAGTGCCAGCATGATGCGCTGGATCTAGCTGAAACCCGTGGTCAACGAAATCAAGAGTTTCATTTAGCTCAGGAACACATTAAGGGAAAGATCTTCGAGGTAGTCACATATATCTCCCAAGCATGCAGGAGTTTCCAGGGAATGACACCTGAGTGGTTTGCAGATGTATCATTTAGCATCGCCCGTCACTTATCTGCAGATTTAGAGAGGATATACCGCGATGTTGGGGGTCTGCCACATGAATAAGTACCTTGACTACAGTGATGCCGGTGGATTCTCCTACAGAAAATTAAAGTCTACCTTTTTAGTTGGCAGTCCACTTTGATTGTTCTTTTGTTGTCTTTGAGTTTATAAGAGTATTTTGGTATTTTGAGTCTTGTTGTTTTTCCTTTTTCTGTTTGTGTCGAGTCTGGTCTTGTTTAAATGTTTCTTAATTTTTGTTTAAATGAATTACTGAAAAGATTTTGTTTTAGGATCAAAGACGAACCAAAAAGATTCTTGTTTTTGTAAATAAATATAAAAAAAGAAAAAAAAGAAAAATAGGCCATGTCATTGAACTACATAATGATCTTATTCGTGTGGCGACATGATACGCAGGCAGCCCCCAAAAGGTTCGATCAAAATATTTGTCAACGACTCTAAAATAATGGATCAAAATGAGGCGAGTGAAAAGAAAAAAAAAGAGAGAAGAAAATAAGAGCGTCAATAAGAAACAACCTGATAAGCCGGAATGAAACATGAAGCCTTCCAAAAGCATGTTAGAAATGTTGATAATGTTAAGAGCATGGCATATTACGTGTGATTCATATCTGTAAAATGCTTAACCCTAACACGTTTGATGTCTCTTATATAGTAAGCTTAAGGTGGTTGGTTTGTGGTGAAATTGGCAACACATCATTACTTCACCAGATCTAAGGGAAAGGTAGTAATGACTAACAACGATGAAATTGAGTTGGTCAGTGATGACCTCCGGGGTCAGTTAATTGAGCAAGAGTCGGAGGAGATAAGAAGATTGAAACAACAACTGTCTGATGTGTATCAAGCTTGGGTCTCCGGCCAGCCTCCGCCTTAGGGTCCCTCAGAGGGAACTTCCACCGTACCCCTGGCTACTCAACCACCGCTCCATGCAATGAGCGATCATATTCTACCACCAGGGTATGTGCCAAACTACAACCTCCATGCTGCCCCTGGTACCTCTAATATGTGACCTTCAGTCGCACCGGTGAGGAACACCCCTCTCGTTGTGTCTGGCGCACCGGTATATATACAATCATGCCACCACCTACTGTGACGAGGCCAAATAATAAGCCACCATCTCATGCTTATGATGGACAATACTACTCTCCAAATATGGCTTTCAGGGTCTCAACCCTATACTATTAGACTCCTCAGTACGACTCACTAGTGGAAATTGAAAAGGCTACCAAGACGGGTGAGCCAGAAGAGATGGAAAGAAAAATGAAAAGTCTCGAGCAGAATATAAATAAAATACAAGGACTAGGTGGTAACAAAAGTGTTTTCTTCAGTGATCTATGCATGTTCCTTCACATCCATTTGCCACCAGGGTTCAAGACTCCGAAATTTGAGAAATATGATGGATACGACGACCCTATCTCCCACTTGAAAAGGTACTACAGCCAGTTGAAGGGTACATGAGGAAAAGAAGAGTTGTTGATGGCTTATTTTGGGGAAAGTATGGTGGTAGTAGCCTCTGAATGGTTCATTTACCAAGATATCTTCCACTAGCATGTTTGGGACGACATGGGACAAGACTTCGTCAAACAATTTCAATACAACTTTGATATTGCGCCAAATCTCAATTCCCTGTCGAATATGAAGAAAACACTGACCGAAAGCTTTAGGGAGTATGCCATCAAGTGGATGGAGAAAGTGGATAGAGTTAAGCCACCCAAATAACCACGAGTTGATCACTGTTTTTCTGGAGGCTCAAGAGCTTAATTACTTTCAGAACATGATGTCCGTGATGGGTATACCTTTTACAAAAGCAATCAAAATAAAAGAGATGGTCGAAAATGGCCTCAAGAATGGCAGAATTGTAAGTCAAGCTTCTCTCAAAGCCACCACCCAAGAAATCCAAATGGATCGGGAAGTTTGGAAAATAGAAAGAAGATAGATGAAGGGTCCATGATGACTTCGGGATCCAGGGAAGTCCAAAGAGGGGCATCACATCCTTATGTGCAAGTTCAGTAGGGGTAATCCAGCTACCCTTAACATTATTATCCCTCGCCATCTCCTCAGTACTTGGTGGGCCCACCATAATTGTTATACCCTGTACGTCCTACGGTGAAGTAATGAATATGAGACTTGTTAATCATAATTTAAATGATTTTAAAGTCATAATATGGCTATATATGATGTTTGGGAAAAATTGGATTAAAGTTGCGGAAAAACCAATGAAGGATTTGCCCTGTAACAGAGCTTTTTGAGAAATAAATTTGGGATGCTATATGATGTCTTTTTGGGATATATTATATACCAAATTGAAGGTCTTGGAATTTAGTTTCCAACGCACTTAACCGTTTATTCATACGATATCCGGATAAAAATATATAAGCGTCAGACGATGGGCGAATGAGAGGGTGCCAAGCTAGCACCTTTTGACTTTTCAAACGTTGATATATGTCTTAACTCGTCTCCCTCTTCATTTATACATAGAATCTGACCAGAGAACACCATAAAACTTATCCTTGAGCTCTCTAATAGTGTTTCAAATAAGATTATCATCCTGGGCACGGAATCAAGAAGCGATAATATTAAAACGATCCCTACGATGTAAGTATCGCTATATCGCCTCTCTTTCTCTTTGTAGTTTGAATTTTGGAAGGTACTTCATAGTTAAGAAAAAGTATACTTTATATATTTAAGTTTTTAAACATCAAGGAATGTTGATAAATTCATTTTCTAATAGTTAGAACTCACGGGACGGTGATCGGAAGCCGTGGGTTCGAGTTATTTGACTTGTAGTAGACTGTTTTGTGGACTGTTTTGTGGGCTGCTTTGTGTTGCCTTTGGGCTGTATATTTTTCTACTGTTTAATGGAATTTTGGAGGAAAAATTGTGTGGATAAACACCACATAATGACGGAATGGTGGGCTGGTCGTTCGTCATTAGATTTTTTAAAGTTGTTTGACACTACTTTGGTTGTCGTTTTATGTATGAATTGATTAGGGTATGTGGGTTGTTTTGTGGTATATTGTGATGCAGATAAGGTTGGAAAATAATTCTTACATATTTTTATTGTTGTGCTCTTGTTGTTGTTGGTATATGGTATTAGAGGAGGGCTTAGTTACAGGGGAGATGTTGCCCAAATTTACGTAAACGAGCTACTAGTTTAAGTTGCGGACTTAGCCTTTACTCAACATTGATTTTAAATCTCCTTATGCTATGGTAGATTGAGTTGAGTTGTTTGAAGAATTGCTTGGAAGGTATTAAGGACTCAATGGAGTTAAGGTATGTTAAGGCTATCCCTTATTTCTTTTTGGCATGATCCAAATGATGCAAATGAAACGAGCAAAATACGCAACTTTCATAAATGACTCTATACATAAAAATACTAAGGGTGTCTATATTCTTGATTCCCTATGTGAATTATTATTATATCCTCTATTCATGGGTCTCAGAAAAATACGTATTTGATAAAGTTTGTCCGAAAGACATATTGATTTTATGATATTCGAGAAATCTTATTAACGTATTTCTTATGCATTTCATGCATTTATACATGTACATTGACCCATGACCAGAAGGCGTTATATACGCATATATTATATGTATATGGGATATGAGAAAAGGTTACGGCATTATATACGCACCACCACCTGATCAACTGGTATACGTTGATGATTTGCCCACAGTGGCCGAGATGATATGATGGGATGCCCTCAGAGGCTTGATGATGTTATGAACGCATATACCTAAGCATGGTATGATATTTATACGCATATTCATGACATTATAAATATTAATGATTCACAGATTTGTTCAGACTTACATGTTGAGTCGTTTACTCCATGTTTCTCTCTTGTCTATTACTTACTGATTTTCATTTCTTACATACTCGGTATATTATTTGTGCTTACGTCCCTTTTGCCTGGGGATGCTGCGTTTCATGCCCGCAGGTCCCAATAGACAGGTTGAGAGCTCTCTTAGTAGGCTATCAGCTCAACAGAAGGTGTATGTGCACTCCACTTGCTCGGAGTTGCCTATTTGGTCAGTATGATTTGAATATGTATTGTTTGGTATGGCGGGGCTCTGTCTCGACCTTTATGATATTTATGTACTCTTAGAGGCTTGTAGACATATGTCATGTATACAGATACTGGTATGGCCTTATATGCCAGTACGTCATATGTATAAGTCGGTATATCAAGTTGGGTCACCCTATATTGAGTATTTCCTTATATTTTATTCTACTTATCTCACGATAGCCTCCCGGCTAAATTACTTATGATAGTATGATACGAAAGATACGTTACGTTGGTACTCGGTTGAGTAAGGTACCGGGTGCCCGTCGTGGCCCATCGGTTTGGGTCGTGACAAAAGTGGTATCAGAGCAGTTCTGTCCTAGGGAGTCTACAAGCCAGGTCTGCACTAGCTTTAAGGATCCCCCGACCTCAACAACAAACTTTTCCTGCACCATACAATGCTCGTCCCAGGCAGGATTATGGTCAAGAGTAGAGGCCGGTGGAAAAATTCACTCTATTGGCTGAATCATACTGCAGTCTATTCCAAAAGTTGAAAAAGATAGGCGTGATTGGACCCATCGCTGCTCACCATACACATCCCGATTAACATGGATTCTAAGCAAATTCTAGATGTGAATATCATTTAGGTGCCCAGGGCATAGAACTGGCGATTGCTGGACTCTGAAAAGAGCCATAGAAAAACTCATCGCTGAAAAGTTGATTGTGGTAACAAATGGAGAAGACCTTCCTAATGTTACAAACAACCCATTGCCAACACACAAAGATGTTCATTTAGTAGGGATGATTGGCCGAGATCAAGAATATAAGCCGGTTGGTCGAGCAGAAATGACAGTTGGAACGATTCAAGAAGGAATAGGACTGGAAGTAAGTGCAACCCAAGATGTGTCGTTGATTGTGAAAGGATCCCGGAGCTCAGAGAAGGCAACTTTATTTGCTCCAAAAATCTCAAGATTAGAAGTCCAATCCATTGTTCCAAGCCAAAGGTTCCTGGGAGGCCTCCCCATCACAAAGCACAATCAGGGCGGTACAAAAGGTATAACAGAGCCAATCATAATCAAACCCGTCGTGCAACTCCATGTGACAAACACGAAAACCATTCCTTGGCACTACAACAAAACTGTGGTGACCTACAAAGGTAAGGAAACCATTGAAGAAGTGGGGAAAAATAGAGGTCTGACTCGATCAGGTAGGTGTTACTCTCTGGACGAATTGAGGAAGGCCAAGAAAATCAGAGAAGGCCAAATGCCAATAAAAAACCCAGTCACTGAAAATGAGGCAGAGGAGTTTTTGATAAAGATAAAAGTTCAGGATTACTCAATCATTGACCAACTGAGGAAGACTCCTAAATCTCTTTGTTATCTCTGCTCATACATTCAGAAGAGCATGCCCGGGTATTAATCAATATCTTGAACGAGGCACATGTATCAAAGAAGACCTCCGTCAATCTGTTAGAGAAGATGGCCAATAGATTTTTTGAGGTGAAAATATCTTTTTTACTGATGATGATCTCCCCGAGTCGGGAGTCAGGCACAATAGGGCTTTGCACCTGACTGTCAAATATGAGGGGCACTACGTAAAGCAAGTCATGGTTGATGGAGTCTCGAGCGTAGATGTATGCCCTCTCTCTGCTTTGCAAAGCATGAAGATCAATGCATACAGAATCCGACTCAAAAATGTCCGCATCTGGGCTTTTGATGGCTCAATGAGAGACACCATTGGGGAAATCAGTCTCACCATAACAATTAGGCCAGTTGATTTTGAAATTGTCGTCCAAGTAGTGGACATGGAAACTTCTTATAACTTTCTTCTTGGAAGGCCATGGATCCATATTGCTCGAGCTGTGCCATCCACATTGCATCAAATACTCAAGTTCGAACATGACATGCAAGAAATTATTGTTCACGGAGAAAACGAGTCATCCATTTATAAGGACCCATTAATCCCGTGTATTGAGTCCAAGGAAGGATGCGAGTCCATTGTCTATCAGGATTTCGAAGTGGTTGTTATGGATCATGATGAGGAAGTGTCACGACTTAAAATCCTAACATGTCGTGATGACGTCTATCTCAATATTAGGCAAGTCGATAATCTCAATAAATCACAATAATCTCTTAAGTTTGAAAATATAATATTTGAATTCCATAGAAAACCTCACAATTTCAGATACAAAACACTCCCAAAACCCGATGTCACTGAGTACATGAGCATCTAAATAATAATAACGTCTAATTGATAAACACATTGTCTGAAAATATGGAACAATACAATAATTGAAAGGAAAGAGAGTCAAGGTCTGCGGACGCCAAACAACTACCTTGATAATCTCCAACAGAATAAACTTCGAAATCTAGCAGCCGTCGAATCCGGGAGAACCTGGATCTGCACATGAGGTGCATAGTTTTATATGAGTACAACCAACTCAATAAGTAACAAGACTAACCTCTGGGCTGAAAGTAGTGACGAGCTCAACAGGTACAATCCAGTGTAAAAATAACAGTACAGAAATATAAGCATGCTTTCAAGTTTAAAAGTTAAGCTCAGTACAATTAAAATAGATCAATTCTAAATGATATGAGGTTTATGACATCTCTATGTCTACATGCCAATGTGCATACTGTATATGATGCACCTCAGTGAAAACCTCGTGTACTAAAATCTCAAAATACTCAATCACTCAGTACTATATATGGCCAATCCAGTCCAGGAAAGATCTATCCCATATATATATATACACACACACACACACACACACACACACACACACACACACACATCAACTGACAGTTAGTCACTCAGTACTGTATAAGGCCAATCCGACCCAGGGTAAGATCCATCCCCGAATATCTATGATTCGGACAAGATCCATGTCCAGGGAAAATCCATCCCTCAATATCAATATTTCGGGCAAGATGCGCGCCCAGCGAAGATCCATCCCTCAATATACATATCTATGGCAAGATCCATGCCTAGGGAGGATATATATATATATATATCAACTACTCTCACTGTGGGGGGGGGGGGGGGGGGGGGAAGGGGCAGACTCTGGAGGGGGCCCTTCATCTCAAGCGCTATAATAGCTAGATCGAGGCATAAATAAATAAATATGCTACGGCGTGCACCGATCCCATAAATATCACTCAAAATCTCTAGTCTCTCGGGCTCTCATTAACATGAAAAATCAACCCGACATGATGATATGTTGTATCAATAAATGACAACAGATACTGAGATATGATATGCAAGAGAGATGAGACTGAGTACAAAATTATAAATTTAAACAAATAGTTCCACAATAATACGACCAATGCGGGTCCCAAAATATATCGGCACGTAGCCTGAACATGATCTTTAATATGAGACTCATCTCAATTTCTCTAACACGTAGAGGATATGCGGATAATGATATTTATTTAATTATGCAACTCCACGAATCAATTAAGTCACGATTCCTATGATGCACGCCTACACGTCCGTCACCTAACATGTGCATCATCTCCAAACAATTCATACAACACGTAATTCAGGGATTCATACCCTCAGAGCCAAGTTTAGAAATATTACTTACGTCAATCTGAGCAATTGTTTATTCCAATAAACCTTTTCCTAGTGATTCGGCGTCCGAACGCCTCGAATCTTAGTCAAAATAATTCGATACAATCAACACGAGGTATAGGAATTAATTCCATATGGAAATGCTAAATTACACAATAAAAATCCGAAATTAATTCAAAAATTAATAGTGGGGCCCACATCTTCGAATACAAAATAAGTTATAAAATATGAACGCCTATTCAACCATGAGTTCAATCATACAAAAATTACTAAATTCCGACTCCGATTCGGCCTTCAAAACCTCAAATCAATTTTTGGAAAATTTCTATTCTAATCCCCAAATCATGAAATATGTGCTAGAAATAGTGTTAGATTCATGAATAACGAACCAAATCAAGTTAAGATTACTTACCCCAGTCTAATTTGTGAAGTTTGCCTCTGCAAATCGCCCAAACTGAGCTCCCCATCTATGTTTATGCCAAAAATGGCAAACCCCCCATGTTTATAGATCCCCTTATGTTTGTAGCGCCACAGGTGGAGTGGGGCGCTGCCTGTGGCGCCGTTTCCAGAACTCCAGAAGTACAAGCGCTAGGGATAGCGCCCCACACTACCCTGGATGCTGACGACGACGAGAAATATTTTCCGACACGAAAATGGGCATAACTCTCACATACGGTGTCCGAATTTGACAATTCCTTTTGCTATGACTCCGAAATTTCAATACAGATATAATGATTCAATCAAAACTGAATTTTGAGCTCCTTTTATTAATGTAATACCACTTAATCTTGAAGACACGACGTCATAATATTCTACTTTCGATGCCGAAACCTCGCAAATGAAGTCCGATTGACCTCAAAATTTGCACACAGGTAAGAAATGACATAACAGAACTATTCCAATTTTTAAAATCTAATTCCGACCTCGATATCAAAAATTCAACTCCCCGGGGTCAAACTTCCAACTTAAATTTTCTATTTCAGCAACTTCAAACCTAATTTAACAACAGACTCTCAAATAGTTTTCTGGACATGCTCCTAATTCCAAAATCACCATTTGGAGCTGTTGGAATCATCAAAACTCTATTCCAGGATCGTTTACACATAAAACAATCATCCGGTCAACCTTTTCAACTTAAGCTATCATCTTTGGGACTAAGTGTCTCAATTCATTCCGAAACCTCACTGGACTTGAACCAGTTACCCCGACAAGTCACACATCAACTGTAAAGCACAAATTGAGCAGTAAATAGGGGAACGGGGTGATCGGAACTGCCCAAGACCTCAAAGACAGAGCCTACATCTCAAGCGACTGCCAACTACAGTAACACTTCTCTGCCGTCCGGCGGCCAAAAACCACCAAACCAGTCCCAAACAAAACCCTACCTAAGGTGCACCCACCCCAATAAGAATCATCCAAAAACTCCCTCCCAATCGCTATAGATCTTCAAAACGACGATGGGATTACTGTAGCAGTGAATCGCGTGGGAGATTCAAAAATTCCACTAGCTAATTCTGGGTCCAAAAATGAAATTCCACAACATAGAGATCGTTCCCCACCTCAAGACACACCTACCCACCAAATTTCAACCAGTTCCACCGTCAAAATCATCACCTCCGACCTTCTGCAAATCGCCGACGACACTGAAGTGGCCGGAGACGGAGTTCTAACTGTCCAAAATGAAAAACATCATTTACATTTTGCTAATATTGATGAGGAGAACACGTTGAAAGCTCCAATTGCACATGGGTGCCAACTAATTGCTTCAATTTTGTAATCGAAGTCCACAGACAACTTGAACCCACCAGGTGTTCGTGGAAATGAAGTCTCCACTTCTGGGCCAAATTGTCCACCACCATTGGTTGGAAACCCTTCTACGACAACTAAAGAATATGTATGCCAAGTTTCAAAGCAGTCTAACATGGCAATTGATCACCATGATCAATTGCACAGTCCTGTCCTCCACCAGTTGGCCGGGCATGATGTTCTTGTAAATCCACTACCCCAAAACCAATGCCAAATGACTCCTAGCACTCAAGAGATTGTTTCCCACCCATCAAACCAAATTTCTATCGAGCCAATTTCCACAACATTGCAAAAAGGTGACTCAGTGCAGTCAAGCTTACCAACTGTTCGACAAAATGCCAAAGCCACTTATGGTATCCAATTAGGTGATCCAAGCAATCCTCAAGCTTCACATGATACTCAGGAAAGTGATCGTCAAAAGAATTTGCAAGAACCAACCCAAATATTGATGATCAAACTGTGGATCCCTCAACTGTGCAGCAGAAACTTCATGATGTTCAAACTATCCCATAACCCCAAAATCTATCCCAGGTAATTCACACAGGTCTTATAAATCCCCCTCTTAAGGTTTCATACAACCTTGATAAGCCAAACAACTCAAAAAGAAACCACAAACTTCCAACCAAAACCACTGAGCAAGCAGTCCAACCAAACCAACAGAGTTCCACTATCACTAATGCCAATCCACAAATGCCTAAAGAAAAACCATCTACTAGCCACCCCCACCTCCACCCCCCACAGTTACTCATTCCTATGCATCCAGACTAAGGTTTAGGCAGGAAGCTCAACTTGAATCAATTGAATTTTCCCCTCCCAAAATAACCACCAAGCAAGGTCAACCTGCCTTGATTTTCAAGAGGGATGACTACATGATCAAGTTTGCTGATAGGTGCAAATTTATTGTGGTTGGCAAATTTCTGAATTCCATGCCAAGAATGGAAGTAATAAGGAGAAGCTTCATTGTCAAAACTGAACTCAAGGGAGGAGTCAAGATAGCACACTTCAATGCTAGAACTGTGTATATTGACCTGGACAATGAATATGATCATGCAACTATTTGGGGTAAACAATACATATATATTCAAGGTAAGATGATGAAGCTAGAAGCCTGGACCCCTGCATTCAAGCCGAATGAAAATTCCCCCATTGTTTCTATATGGGTGATTATTCCTGAATTACCCTGACATCTATACTATATGGAGATCTTAACACCTCTGCTATCTCCAATTGGAAAAGCTCTATTCTTGGACTTAGCCTCATTCCAAAAACTAGAGGGAATGTTGCTAAAGTGAAAATGCAGATTGATCTCACAAAGGAAAGACCTCACCATATATGGCTTGGATATGATGAAGAACAAGATGAAAATGGTAATGGTGAATGGCTAGAGGTGCAGTATGATAGCATACCTGAATACTGCAACTACTGCAGACACCAGGGTCACTCTGCTCTCAAATATGAAGCCAGGAAAAAAACAGAGGAAATTCAAAAAGAAAAGAGGAAAAAACTTCTGCAGCCATTGAAAATATGACAACCAACAAGGGAAACACCAAAGAAGATGCATGACACACCAAAAAGCAAAATGGGAGGACACAAGCTGATAACCAAAAGCCAGGCACTTCTGAGCCAAAGAGGAATCAACAAGAAAAGGAACACCAAAACTAGACTAACCATCAAAATGCTGATACTGGATCATCAAAAGAAAAGTGGCAAACACAAAAGAATAAAAACTTTAAAAATACTTCACAAAACAACAAGAAACAGAATCAGGCATACATACCAAAGCAAAGCATTGCTCAGCCAACACAGAAAGCAAACACACAGCAACCATTGCAAACATGACAACCAACAAGGGAAACACCAAAGAAGATGCAGGAACCACCAAATAGCAAAATGGGAGGACACAAGCTGATAACCAAAAGCCAGGAACTTCTGAGCCAAAGAGGAATCAACAAGAAAAGGAACACCAAAACCAGACTAACCATCAAAATGCTGATACTGGATTATCAAAAGAAAAGTGGCAAACACAAAAGAATAAAAACTTCAAAAATACTTCACAAAACAACAAGAAACAGAATCATGCATACATACCAAAGCAAAGCATTGCTTAGCCAACACAAGAAGAAAACACACAACAAGCTACTGTGAGCAATTCACAAACAGATATGCCTTCTATCTCTCAGGAAATAGCTCCTGCTGCTTTACTTGCTAATTCTGGCTCTCAGAATTCTGTATCCCAATACCCCTGCCCCCAGTTATCTATTGTGAATAATGAAGTTGATGAAGGAAAGGTGAATAGTCTAGAGAGACCTCTAGAATTACAGGATGGGGATCAAAATAAGGGGGAATGGTTTCCTCATGTTCTGCATGAGTGTGCTCCTTCACAATTGGTTGACCCTAGGATGGACCTTCTAACCCCTGCTACCACTATTCCCACTCCTGTCAATCAGAAAAATCAACACTCAGTTTAGATTGGGGATCATAAGGCGATCCTTGAGATTATCAACTTAGAAGAGGATCATGCTGCCCAGATGAGATCATTGATCAAAGGAAAAAGCCATGTTGCCCCAGACTTCCAAATTCAAACCCCAAAATCCAAAAACGAACTAGCCAGAAATAGAGAAAAGCCATGAGGAAACATAGTGCAGGTATCAGTATAAATGAACCATCAGAAACAGATATGTGTTCTAACTCTGCCACCCTATTCCAAATCCCAATTGCACAAACCAAATGGAGCTCTGTCCTTGCCTCAAGTAATTCTAGATCCATGAGTGCAAAACTTTTCTCCAACCCCCCTCTCTCTCTCAAACCCTTCTTTCCAACAAAGAAGTTGACACTGATATTGGAAGTGAGCCAGATATCCTCACAGTTCCCCCTAACACTCAGATTAACCAACCAGATGTCCCACAAACTTAACACACACCTGACCAGATCCAAAGTCAACAATATCAATTTCTCCCCCTTGAACTTGTCCTTGAAGAATATCCTCTCAACAAATATTCCCTACAAGAAGATGAATACAGACCTATTCTCTCAAAGGATGAGATGAGGGGTGAATTTGAATATGAGGATGAAGAAAGTGAAGCATTAGAAGAGGAGCAACATTGTGACCTCTTAATTGCTGCAGTAAATGGAATACCAAATCAGGAAGAAAACAGAATCTCCCAAAGATCCAAAATAAGACCTTCACTAAGGCTTACAAGGAGCAAAGCTGCCTCAAGCAACAGTGTATCACCAAACTACAAACTGCCCTCCCTCTTTTAAATGATTAGTACACTCACTTGGAATGTCAGAGGCATCAGGACCTTTGGAGCCATTGAGAGACTAAGAATCCTCAGAAAACTCCACAATATCTCCCTCATTGCTGTCCCGGAACCTCTCCTTCAAAATCCAACTCTCCTGGATGGTACACTCCTCAATCATTTCTAAATCTAACTCTCCATGCATCATGCCATCTCAAACTCTAACAACAAAATCTGGATTTTTTGGGATAAAAAATTCATTGGGACTGTTCTTGAATCAGATGAACAAAAGGTCACAATGGAACTAAAGCATGCGGAAGCATGTGACACCTTTCACATATCTTTCATTTATGCCAAATGTAAACTCCCCCTGAGAAGACCACTATAGGATAGTTTAAAGCTCAAATCTACTGCTACAGACATCCCTTGGTGTGCAGTTGGTGATTTTAATGTTATAGCATCCGTTAAAGAAAAGATTGGGGGAATTCCATACCTAATCAATAAGAGTATTGAGTTCCTTAACATGATTGAAGACTATGGATTCACTGATCTAGGATTCTATGGTCCAAGGTACACTTGGTCTAATGGAAGGGGCCTATGTTCCATTGTTTGGAAGAGATTGGACAGAGGTCTTGTGAATGACAACTGGCTAGCTTCTTTCCCTGCAACAAGCATCACTCATCTTGCCTCTTCTGGTTCTGACCATTCTCCCCTCCTCATGGACATGAATGTAAGACCAGACAACAAAAAAGGATACTTCAAATTCCTAAACTGCTGGATCAACAATGAAATCTTTATGCCTTTGGTCCAAGCCATTTGGAACAAGCGAGTGCAAGGAAATGCCATGTGAATATTTTACCAGAAGACTAAAAACCTATGCTTTGCCTTTAGTAAATGGTCAAGATAGGAATATGGTGATATTTTCCAAAAGGTCAAAGAATTTGAGGACAAAGTAAGAACAGTTAAAGAGACCTGGGCACAGACCAACTTGGAATCTAATAGAATAAAGCTACAGGAACTCAATGCCCAGTACATCAGACACATGAAGATTGATGAGTCAGTCTTAAAACAGAAAACACAACTTTAATGGTTTAAAGAAGGTGATGCAAACTCCAAATACTTTCATAACTTAATCATAGGTAGGAGAAGAAAGCTGTACATTCATAAGATCAAAACCAGTAAAGATGAATGGGTACAAGGTGATGAAGCCATTGGAGAGGCTGCTTGTGATCACTTTCAGAACTTATTCACTGAGCCTGCTGGTGCCATTAGGGAAGATATACTCTCTTGCATTCCTACTCTGGTAACCCTTGAAGACAATGATATTCTCACCCAAGATCCCACTATACAGGAAATCAAAGATGTAATTTTCTCAATGAATCCAACAAGTGCAGCTGGTCCTGATGGACTTAATGGAAAAATTTTCCAACATTGTTGGGACATCATTAAAACTGACCTTCTTAATGTGGTCAATGCCTTATTTTGTAGTGCCACTATGCCCAGACATATGACCCAAGCATGCATTGTACTACTTCCCCAAGTAGAATTCCCTAACTCCTTCTCAGAATTCAGGCCAATCAGTTTAAGCAACTTCATCAACAAAATTATCTCAAAAGTTATCAGCTCAAGATTTGCACTAATATTGCCCAGAATCATATCTCCAAATCAGACTGGGTTTGTTAAGGGAAGAAGCATTTCTGAAAATATTATTCTTTCCCAAGAGGTTGTTGAGGGAATCAAGAAACCAAACATTGGAGCCAATGTGATGATCAAACTTTATATGGCTTAAGCATATGACAAAGTCACCTGGTCCTTTACCTACATCATGATGAGGAGATTAGTCTTTAGTGAAATGATCATTGACATGGTGTGGAGAATTTTCTCAAACAATTGGTACACAGTAATTGTGAATTGCACCAGATGTTGTTCCTCCGACTCTACTAGAGGCCTCAAGCAAGGAGACCCCTTGGCCCCTGCACTCTTCATTCGGGGTGCAAAACTTCTCTATAGGATGTTGAACAACCTCACTCATGACCAACTTTTCAATGGCTTTTACATGGAAAGGAGAGGTCCTCAAATCACCCATTTGAGCTTTGCTGATGACATTATAATCTTTACCTCTGGAAGCAAAGTTTCTCTTCAGAAAGTCATTTCATGACCATTCTCTTCAGAATCACCCATGGATATCCTCCAATCCTATGAAGACACTTCTGGCCAACTGATCAATAAGAACAAAAATCACTTCATGACCTTACCCTGTGTCTTCCAATACACTAACAGGAGAATCCAATAAATCACTAGCTTCTCCAGAAAAGACTCCCCAATTACTTACCTTGGTTGTCCCCTCTACATAGGTAGGAAGAGAATTGTCCATTTTAATTCCCTCATATCCAAAGTAGTTAGAAGAATAAAAGGATGGCATGGTAGAATGTTGTATTACGGTGGAAGAGCAACATTGATCAAACATGTTCTCCCATCTCTCCCCATCCATCTCCTCTCAACAGTCTCTCCCCCTAAAACTGTGATAAAACAAATTGAAAAGCTTGCTGCAAACCTTTTCTGGGGTATAGATAATGATAGAAATAAATACCACTGGGCATCTTGGCAAAAGATTTCTAAACCCCAAAATGAAGGAGGAATTGGTTTCAGAATCATTGAGGATGTTTGCAAATCCACGGAGTTCAAACAATGGTGGCTCTTCAGAACAAAGGACACTCTTTGGAGTAACTTTCTCATTTGTTAAAGTCAACAGTGACGGTAGTGCCTTAAACAACCCTGGCAAGATTGGTGCTGGTGCCATCATCAGAGATTCAGAAGGCCACTTCATACATGCTATAGCCAGTCCTCTTGGTGAAGGATCCAACAATCTTGCAGAAACTCAAGCAGCAGCCTTGGGCATGCAGTGGTGTCTGGCCAATGGCATCACCAAAATTCACCTAGAAGCTGATTCGACATTGCTTATTCATTGGCTTAACCACACCTCAACTCCTCCTTGGAATCTAGACACCGAATTGCAAAACCTCAAAGAACGATGTAGGTTGTATGAAAAGTTCAAATGCTCCCATGTTTACAGAGAGGAAAACTTCCCTGTAGATTCACTGTCCAAAATCAGTCACAACCTCCCCACCATAACACACTACCACTGTCTAAATTAACTACCTGAACACATAAGAGGTCAAATTCATTTAGACAGAATTGGCACCCCTTCTTTCAGACATAGACAAACCAAGAAATTCCAAACCCCATCTCAGCAGGCTTCAACCTCCTCTCATGATCATGGTAGACACACACACATCTAGAGAAGCTGCTCCAATTATCCAACCAAATACAATCATAACCATAACTGCCCCCTCCCATTTCATGCTTAAAATTAGATCACCCCTAGTTCAAGTCATATCATAGCCCCCTTACTTCACATAAGCAACTCCATATCACTAATCTCACACCCCACACACAACCACCAGTCTAAAAACACACACAGACTCTGTATTTTGCATTCTGCAGATCCCCTCTCCAAATCACAAAACACACACAATCACAATCCTACAACACAAGTCCAAACACACAACCCTACAAATATCTACCTCCCTCCCCCATTCACTACCTACACATCAACCCCACCAAGCACCAAGATCATCACCATTCATCACACCCCAGCAAAATAAAAACTTGACCACTCCTTTCTCTAACACTGTTTTCTCTTTTGCAGGAAATCTGATCATTTCATGGCTTAACTATTTGATGTATCCCAGTTTGTGATATTAGCAGCAATGCTCAATCTACTGAGGAGACACCAATGACAAATAGGCCAATTAGAACACCTGAGAAGGCCAGGAATACAGTACTATCCAGGAAGAAACCAGGAATCCTAGTTTTTCAATTGTAGGTCATCAACAACTCAACACCTACTGCAACAACACCAATTGCACCATGTCAGCAACAACCCAATCATCAATCACCCCTCTCTCACTATTGAAATTGCTCCAGAAGAAGACATTCAGAAGTCACCACTAACCTCTAACCTACAACCCTTCCTTCTGAACCAAATGCAACACATGCATCCCACCCAAACCTCAATGAACCACTCTCACATACACTCATTCCCTCCTCCAAATTGCCTCAGTCCACACAAGAACCTGAAGACAATCATCCAGAAACCCCACAAGAAAAAGAAAGCAAGAAAACAGGGCAAAAGGTCCAATACCTAGTACCAATAGCCCTTGCACTCAGTTCTGCCAACAAGTCACATGAGCAGATTTTCATGTCCCAATACTGCTCAACCCCACCTTACTTTCATCTTCTGTTGCCAACTCTCACAAGAACCTGGAAGCACAATGTGATGTTAAAAACATGAGCTTTAAAGCTCCAATTTGGCTAACATGTTTGTTCAGTTTTGAAGGTTTATTGAGGTGGCTTAGTTAATTGATATAATTCAGTGTATGGTATTAGTATCTCTGATGTTCATTCTACTGGACGGTCATCAATTCACTCTAGTCCCTCAACAGGTTACTACACACACAAACAAGATAATCCTTAATAAATAAAGCAGTACTCTATGGACAACATTTCCAGGCTACCTACATGGCACGAATTCAACAACTCGACAAGTGCTGCCCTTTCTTTACATAACTTCAACACTACCAAGAGGATTCAATACAACTGTCATCACAACAACAACTAACTCCCAATCTTCTAGTAATTTTGTAGCAGTTTCTTACACAGTCTACTGCCACCAGTCCAAGCTTTCAACATGACACACATAGGGGCCCAGACCTAGTTCCTATGTCTTGTTTCTTCATCAGCTTCCTGCAGCAAAGAACAACTCAATTCTTTGGCCACAAACTGAGGACACCAGAAGCAGGAAAGTGTTCACTCTTTCCTGTCACATACATAAGTCAGCAACAACTTCATTGCCAAGATGCAATGGTTCCTTTGATGTTTATCTTCAATTCGGCTTTCTTTGACCTCAATGTCAAAGCTAAGCTGAAGATACATTCCTCTACATACACATGGTTTTTGTCATACTTTCTAGGGAATTTCTACAACTTTTGTAATTGCTCTAGCAGTAGACATGTTTGTATATGGAAGGAAATCTTTCAACTCATCTACTTCGTAGAATTATGATTAGTTGTGCATGTTTGTATATGTGACCTAGGCCTAATACACCTTATTTTTGTATACCCAATTGGCTATTAATGTTGGATAGACAATTGGAACATCATCTTAGGTCTTAATGCACATAGTTTCCAGGATTCATCTAGTCGCCAGATGTTGATGACCAGATATTCCATCTTTTTTATTTTGGGAGGTAAGGTTTATGTCCCTATCCTTTGTTGTACTTTTTATATATATGAAAATCAGCCCTAGGCACAATGCCTAGTGGATTCAAAAACATAAATGGGGGAACGGGGCTGAAATACTCAAAATGACCGGCCGTGTCGTTACATTCTCCACCACTTAAACATACGTTCGTCCTCAAACATAACAAAAGTTGTTTCCAAGCCATCACATCACTATTCCATCTTACCACGCACATACCCGGGGGTGATCCGATGCCACCCTATTCCATATAGGCCTGACAATACCACGTAATTGAAGATCATTACTTCAACCTTAGCCTATAAACCTTGGAATTCAATTTCCAACATTCCGAATTCCTTTTCAAGACCCAAATCTCACATCTACACACTGTATGAGTCTGAACAAGCTGTATCAAGCCATAACCATAACCCTAGATATAATCACATAACATACTACACAACTCGCATGCTTGTATCACCATTCTCCATCACAGTAACTACTCCAAACTAACCCGGTACTAGTATTAAACCCCATATCAATCCAAACCTCGTTCCAAAACTTTCGTACACTATTGATATTAAAGGAAACATGCGGAATCTCATAACCACTTATTAGATCAACAAGTCATGGAGCTCTCTCGCCCCAACCCGAACCATAATCACTTTCTAAGCCGACTTTCGATGTCATCCTCCCAAATATACCGTAATCAAATCCGATAGTACACATTCTAGGCCCAATGACGTTATATTATTAAACGCAACTATCCCACAAATATGCCATACCAATATAACTTAAGCCACAACTATGCAATCCGTGTACCAAAAAATGGAAAATGTCTCAAAGAAGAGAACCGTATCGCGAGTTTAACAAGCACCACCACAACTTCAATGCTATAAGCTCATTATATATAGTAGAACCAAGATACAAAAATTTAATAACAGTAACTAGCTCTTCTAGGGCTCACATTAACATCACTCGCACGGACAACTCACGTGCTTTAGTATCAATATCTGGACTCGCATGGACAACTCACATGCCAATAATATCAGTATATGGATCTGCACGGACAACTCACATGCCAATAATATAATCCGCCTGACATTGTCACAAGCCTCCAGTCCAAGCATATAATACATGAGCAATAAAATAAGTCCACATGTATATGATAAATGAATTAAGATTCTCATGCTCCTGGACTGTTATAAATAACACGTCATAGAGTAGGCAGGTGCAAAGTGTGCTATCACCACTCAAATCGGCAAGTTAACGCAGAAATAGTAACTACCCAATTTATTCAGGGAATTAGCCTCTTTGTAACCTCAAGTATAGTCCAGATAATTCTTGACAAAGGTACGAATACGAGAAACATTATAACTTTACGCTTAACAGTCAACTCTAGGCATACCATAGCCAAGGAATTCTTCCGAGTATGAATACTTGCTCCGACGCCCACACATGGGCTCAAACCATACATATATGCACACTTATAGTGCGTAGCTATCACAAATAATTAACGCAACTAGTGCCTCCATTGAGTTTAAATAAAACACTCACCTCAAACAAGCCACAACCCTAAAACAATATGCTTTTGAGAATTCCAGTCTCCAAATTCATAGAACACATGAATCACCGTAACTGATCCCAAACCTAGCACTTGAATGACTAACACATCTTTCATGCACGATCATCCCACTAGGAATACTTCCATAATTCTTCCGTTTCGCATAGAGACAATTAGAATATCAGCAGCCTATCATCCAGGTGAGTACCGCAATACCGATGAACATCCGTAAGTCAAAACACAATGCACCTTCTGAAATACGCACCCTTCTCAAGGATTACCGAGCAATTATAACATTAATCTAAATATCTGAAACTAACCATTTTGTCCAAAATTCTTGACCTTCCCTTCAAGAATAAACTGCCACCTTGTAATGTAAATTTTAATCCCGTACAACACACCATATCTGTCATGCCATCATGTGAAAAGCACAAGAATCACTTTATTAACTCTGGGTAACTAGAAAATTACATACCCTATCATTTAGAAACCTTCCTCTTGCTTCCCTCCAGGAGGAAATCACAACACACAACATATTCCCCATACCGGTAGAAAATATCCGGTTCAAATAATGGTAGAAAACATCAAGAACACTTTGAAATCCAGTTAAACCTAATCAAGCTATCAAAACTAAATTCCTCTAATTCGACTAAGCCACGCAGGTCACCAAACCCAAGAATATTGCCACCAAAACATCTGCAGAGCCTCACCACATCATAATTACCCTCAAGTTGTCACTTCTCTTTGTCAGAACACTACGATCCTTACCCAAAGCTCACTACTAGATATCCTAACATAAAACCATACTGCCCTAAGGCCCATAAGCCATTGTATTCTTCTTAAGAACCACAAAAGTACCACAACCGACACACCCACTCTGAAGGACCTTATTTGAATTTTAAATTATTTCTCTTTCATTTTTATACAGAAATATAGAATTCATAGTTATAAAGAATTACCGCAAATCCTGATACCATCCAATGTAAATGACTGACTCTGGCGATATACAAATTCCGAATTTTTTTCAATTGAGACATATACATTTTGAATCCATTAGAACCCTTTCGAAAGTCACTCACTATGCTCAAATCTAAATTGCACCACCCAAACAGGCCGAAATACATAAGCCCCATTAGCACAACAACCCCCAAAGAAATAACCCTGCCTTGACACCATCAATCAAATTCATACTTCGTGCGCACTACTACATCCTTCAAAATAACAATTTACTCATTTCATGTTTTTTCATATTTTCATAAAGTACAATATAATCCGCATTCAAGAAATTTTCTTACTCGAGTCATCCCCGATCTCAACCTCTGCAAGTCATAACTAATCAACAAGTATGCCTCAGACCAAAACCAATACCGCACATAATCGTGCAATCAAATCGTAGATAGCAGACTCCCCCACTTAGCTCAAAGCCATATAACAAAACATCCAATAACTCACAATACCCATACTCTACTATTGTCATAATCCCACAGTCAATTCCACAAAAATTCTTTACAAGCTCATGTAACACAAACTATAAAATACCTCAAATCATCTACTAAGCTTGCCTTCATCCCGTGACGGTCAAGTCAACTTTCTCAACTAATCCAAACTCAAATCTCAACACATATACCCCGCTGGGAGAAAAGAAACCCTCCACTAAACATTATAAGGAACACACATACATAGATTACTTCGCAGGAGATAACCCACCTGCTTAGCCTCAAATTGGTATCTTGCTATACCTTTTCACAACCACAATTACTACAGAATCACTTAATATTTCCGAGTTTGAACGCATCAACATGACATGAAATTCTACTTCTCTTTACAATTAAACAGCATGACAGATCCCTCAACGCATTCACAACTCAAGACCGTACGTCACATCAAAACAGAAATCAAGTACCCAATAGCAAACTCTTGAGTCACAAGTAAACTTTATTTGTCTCATTCAACCCATCTGAACACATTCTGCATTCACATAATACTCATCATATAGTCATTCAACCGCTCATCGAGCCACAAATTCCACTCATATGGATACTACCAAAGGCATAAGTCCAAACGCACAAGTTCTCACAATCGAAACTACCGAGCTTCAGCTACGGTCTAGCCTTGGCCACGAGTCCTCCAGACTGAACCATAACCAAAACATAGAATACTAATCTCGAACCTCATGGAATCACAAGCCGGGGATGCACAGACGATACCGAGCGCTCACATACGAACATGAATGCGTGGAAGGGATTCAAAGAGTTATGTTTCAAGCCGAATCAATGTCGTACGATAGGATACAAGAAAGTGAAATTCCTAAGGGCTCGACAGCCTCTGGAAGATAAGTACAGACATCTCCGTACCGATCTACAAGACTCTACTAAACCTGCTCATGACTCGTGAGACAAATATAACCTAGGTTCTGATACCAACTTGTCACGACCCAAAATCCTAACCTGTCGTGATGGTGCCTATCTTAATACTAGGCAAGCCGATAACCACAATAAATCACAATAATCTCTTAAGTTTGAAAAACTAATATTTGAATTCCATAGAAAACCTCAAGATTTCACTGAGTACATGAGCATCTAAATAATAATAATAATGTCTGACTGATAATGACACTGTTTGAAAATATGGAACAATACAATAACTAAAAGGAAAGACAGTCAAGGTCTGCGGATGCCAAGCGGCTACCTTGATAGTCTCCAACAGAATAAACTACGAAATCTAGGAGACGCCATATCCGGGAGCATCTAGATCTGCACACGAGGTACAAAATGTAGTATGAGTACAACCAACTTAATAATTAACAAGACTAACCTCTGGGCTGAAAGTAGTGACGAACTCGACAGGTACAGTCTAGTATAAAAATAACAGTACAAAAATATAGGCATGCTTTAAATTTTAACAGTTAAACTAAGTATAATTAAAATAGATTAATTCTGAATGATATGAGTTTTATGGCATATTTATGTCTACATGCCAATGTGCATACTGTATATGATGCACCACAGTGAAAACCTCACGTACTCAAATCTCAAAATACTCAATCACTCAGTATTGTATACGGCCAATCCAGCCCAAGGAAGATCCAAATTATATATATATATATATATATATATATATATATATATATATATATATACAGACAGACACACACACAGACACACAGACACACATCAACTGACAGTCAGTAACTCTGTACTGTATAAGGCCAATCCATCCCAGAGGAAGCTCCATCCCCGAATATCAATGATTCAGACAAGATCCATGTGCAGAGAAAATCCATCCCTCAATGTCAATGCTTTGAGCAAGATCCATGCCCATGGAAGATCCATCCCTCAATATAATGCCTCACAATCACTCTTGCCTCCCAGTCACTCAGCACTCGGCACTCGCACTCAGTAGGTACCTGCGCTCACTGGGGGTGTGTACAGACTCCGGAGGGGCTCCTTCATCCTAAGCGCTATAATCTGCACGGACAACTCACGTGCGATAATAATAAAGTATGCTGCAGGCGGGCAACCCCGATCCACAGTCATCCTCACCAATCAGGCCATCGGTCTCACTCAGTCACATGAAAAATCAAACCAACATGATGATATGATGTATCAATAAACGACAACAGAGAATGAGATATGATATGCAAGACATATGTGACTGAGTACAAAATTCTAAATTTAAACAAATAGTTCCAAAGAAATATGACCCATATGGGTCCTAAAATATATCGGCACGTAGCCTGAACATGATCTTTAATATGAGACTCATCTCAATTTTTCTAACACGTGGATGATATGTGGATAATGACATTTATTTAATTATGCAACTCCACGGAATCAATTAAGTCACAATTCCTATGATGCATGCCCATACGCCCCTCAGAACCAAGTTTAGAAGTGTTGCTTACCTCAATCAGAGAAATTCTTTATTCTAATAAACCTTTTTCTCGTGATTCGGCCTCCGAACGCCTCAAATCTAATCAAAATAATTCGATACAATCATCAAGAGGTATAGGAATCAATTCCATATGAAAATACTAAATTTCACAATAAAAATCCAAAATTAATTCAAAAATAAAAAGTGGGGCCCACGTCTCGAAAACCCGACAAAAGTCAGAAAATATGAACGCCCATTCAACCAAGAGTCCAACTATACAAAAATTACTAAATTCCGACTCCGATTCGGCCTTCAAACCCTCAAACCAAATTTTGAAAAATTTCCATTCAAACCCCCCAAATCACGAAATAGGTGCTGGAAATAGTGTTAGATTCATGAATAACGGACCAAATCAATTTAAGATTACTTACCCCAGTCTAATTTGTGAAGTTTGCCTTTGAAAATCACCCAAACCGAGCTCCCCAACTATGTTTATGCCAAAAATAGCAACCCCCCGTTTATAGAGCCCTTATGTTTGTAGCGCCACAAGTGTCGTGGAGCGCTGCCAGTGGCACCGTTTTCAAAACTCCAGAAGTACCGGCACCAGGGATAGCGCCCCATGCTTACCTGGACGGTGACGGGAAATATTTCCCAACACGAAAATGGGCATAACTCTCTCATACTATGTCCGAATTCAACGATTCGTTTTGCTATGGCTCCAAAATTTCACTACAGATCTAATGCTTCAATCAAAACTGAATTTAGAGCTCATTTGCTTAATGTGATACCACATAATCTTGACGAAACGACGTCAGAACATTCTACTTTCGATGCCGAAACCTAGCAAATCAAGTCCGATTGACCTCAAATTTTGTACACAAGTCATAAATGACATAGAGGACCTATTTCAATTTCCAGAATCGGATTCCGACCCCGATAAAAAAAGTCAACTCCCCGATCAAACTTCCAACTTAAATTTTCTATTTTAGCCTTTTGAAGCCTAATTTAACTACGGACTTCCAAATATTTTTTTGGAAATGCTCCTAAGTCCAAAATCACCATACAGAGCTGTTAGAATCATCAAAACTCTATTTCGTGGTCGTTAACATATAAGTCAATCATCCAGTCAACCTTTTCAACTTCAACTTTCATTTTTGAGACTAAGTGTCTCAATTCATTCCGAAACCTCACTAGACCTGAACCAATTACCCCGACAAGTCTCACAATAATTGTAAAGCACAAATTGAGAAGTAAATGGGGGAAAAAAGATGAAATTCTCAAAATAATCGACCGGGTTATTACAAGAAGGAAAGACCTTTCTGCATCCTCGTCTATTTACACATCTGTGATGGTGGACACACTTATGATGAGACAAGGTTATGAGCCAGGAAAAGGTTTGGGGCATCCTTGCAAGGAATTTCGGAACCCATTTCTCTGTTCAGTAATAAGGGTACTATTGGCTTAGGTTGCAGGCCAAGACAGACAGATGAAGACAAAGCCAAGTATTGCAAAAAGCATGGTGGGACTTGTAGAAACCGATCCCTCACATTTTCTACACTTTTATCAAGCCACGACTCTAAGAGGGTCAAACTTTATCGGTACAAGAAAATATTGATGAAATTTTCCATGGCCTCAGTCAGATATTCTCTGAAGTGAATATGATCTAGGCTGGTGAAGACACTAGTTGTGCTGATATGCAACTAATTGACCGAGACACCATCCTCAACAACTGGGAAGCAACTCCTCTTCCCACAAGGAAAGAGTCTCAGTAGTTTGCTTTTGCAGTCTCCTTTTTGTATTTGGGTTACTTTCAGGGTTATAATCCAAACATCTCAATTTGCTTATTTTGTTTTGATGTTAACCCTTCCATCCTTTCAAATTCAATAAAAATGGTTTTCCGTTTCATATTAAGTTATATATCTTTTCCTTTTTTTTCTTTCTAATTCCTGTCATTTTATTTCCATTTAAGTTTTGTTAATGCAGGCTTTAATAACATGACATGCATGTAGAATTCATGCCCAGATCTTTAAAAGCTGTCTAATTTTGAAATAATGCATCAAGAGGTTGAATATGATGAAAATGAGGTTGTTGAGGAAATAAAAAGAAAACTTGAACAATTTGAAAATCAGCCTAAGCACAACCTCAATGAAACTGAGCTAGTTAACCTTGGAAGTCATGAAGAAATTAGAGAAATAAAGATAAGCATTCACATTGAACAAAAAACTAGAGATACCTTGATTCAAATTTTATTTGAATACAAAGATGTGTTTGCTTGGTCTTATGATGATATGTCGGGGTTTAAGTGTTGATCTAGAGGTTCATAAGCTTCCCACATATCCTGGTTTTCCACCAGTCCAATAAAAGCAATGAAAGTTTAAAACGAATATGAGTGAAAAAATCAAAGAGGAAATTATGAAGCAATTAGGTGCTAATGTGGTCAGAGCCATCCGATACACCACCTGGGTGGCAAATGTTGTGCATGTGCCGATGAAGGATGTAAAAAATAGAGTCTGTATTGACAATAGAGACTTGAACAAAGCGAGTCCAAAGGATAAATTTCTTTTACCAAACATCCACATCCTTGTAGATAATTACGCAAAGCATGAGATACAATCTTTTGTGGATTGCTACGTCGGATACCATCAGATTCCAATGGACGAGGATGATGCAGAAAAGACCACTTTCACCACTCCATGGGGTACATATTGTTATAGGGTCATGCCATTTGATTTGAAGAACGGAGGGGCAATTTATATGAGGGCCATGACCACCATTTTTCATGACGTGATGCACAAAGAGATTGAAGTATATGTCAATGATGTCATCATAAAGTCAAAGACGCAAGCTAATCACGTATGCAATTTGAAAAAGCTCTTCGAACGGCTCCGAAGGTATGATCTTAAGCTCAATCCAGCCAAGTGTGCATTTGGAGTTCCATCTGGGAAACTCCTCGGTTTCATAGTTAGCCGGAGAGGCATTGAATTGGATCCATCTAAGATAATGTCCATTCGAGATCCTCCACCACCGAAGAAGAAAACTGAAGTCATGAGTTTTCTCGCGAGTTTAAACTATATCAGTCGGCTCATTGCTCAGCTCACAACCACGTGCGAGCCCATCTTTAAGTTGCTGAAAAAGGATGCTGCTATCAAGTGGACAGATGATTGCCAAAAAGCTTTTGATAGGATCAAAGATTATCTGTGAAAACCTCTTGTACTGGTCCCACCTGAACCCGAAAGGCCTTTATTTTTGTATCTATCAGTGATGGATAATTCCTTTGGATGCGTTCTGGGGCAACATGATGCGACAAGCAAAAAGGAACATGCAATCTATAATTTGAGCAAGAATTTCACCAATTATGAGGTTAAGTATACCCTTTTAGAAAGGACATGAGGTTAAGTATACCGCAAGTCCTGATACCATCCAATGTAAATGACTGATTCTGGCGATATACAAATTCTGATTTTTTTTCAATTGAGACATATACATTTTGAATCCATTAGAACCCTTTCGAAAGTCACCCACTATGCTCAAATCTAAATTGCACCGCCCAAACGGGCCGAAATACATAAGCCCCATTAGCACAACAACCCCCAAAGAAATAACCCTGCCTTGACACCATCAATCAAATTCATACTTTGTGCGCACTACTACATCCTTTAAAATAACAATTTAATCATTTCATGATTTTTCTTATTTTCATAAAGTGCAATATAATCCGCATTCAAGAAATTTTCTTACTCGAGTCATCCCCGATCTCAACCTCTGCAAGTCATAACTAATCAACAAGTATGCCTCAGACCAAAACCAATACCGCACATAATCGTGCAATCAAATCATAGATAGCAGACTCCCCCACTTAGCTCAAATCCATATAACACAACATCTGATAACTCACAATACCCATACTCTACTATTATCATAATCTTGCAGTCAATTCCACGAAAATTCTTTACAAGCTCATGTAACACAAACTATAAAATACCTCAAATCATCTACTAAGCTTGCCTTCATCCCGTGACGGTCAAGTCAACTTTCTCAACTAATCCAAACTCAAATCTCAACACATATACCCCGCTGGGAGAAAAGAAACCCTCCACTAAACATTATAAGGAACACACATACATAGATTACTTCGTAGGAGATAACCCACCTGCTTAGCCTCAAATTGACATCTTGCTATACCTTTTCGCAACCACAATTACTACAGAATCACTTAATATTTTCGAGTTTGAACTCATCAACATGACATGAAAATCTACTTCGCTTTACAATTAAACAGCATGACAGATCCCTCAACGCATTCACAACTCAAGAACATACGTCACATCAAAACAGAAATCAAGTACCCAATAGCAAACTCTTGAGTCACAAGTAAACTTTATTTGTCTCATTCAACCCATCTGAACATATTCTGCATTCACATAATACTCATCATATAGTCATTCAACCGCTCATCGAGCCCCAAATTCCACTCATATGGATACTACCAAATGCATAAGTCCAAACGCACAAGTTCTCACAATCGAAACTACTGAGCTTCAGCTGCGGTCTAGCCTTGGCCACGAGTCCTCCAGACTGAACCATCACCAAAACATAGAATACTAATCTCGAACCTCATGGAATCATAAGCCGGCGATGCCGAGCGCTCACATGCGAACACGAATGCGTGGAAGGGATTCAAAGAGTTATGTTTCAAGCCGAATCAATGTCGTACGATAGGATACAAGAAAGTGAAATTTCCTAAGGGTTCGACAGCCTCTGGAAGATAAGTGCAGATATCTCCGTACCGATCCGCAAGACTCTACTAAACCTGCTCATGACTCGTGAGACATATGTAACCTAGTTCTGATACCAACTTGTCATGACCCAAAATCCTAACCTGTCGTGATGGAGCCTATCTCAATACTAGGCAAGCCGATAACCACAATAAATCACAATAATCTCTTAAGTTTGAAAAAGTAATATTTGAATTCCATAGAAAACCTCAAGATTTCACTGAGTACATGAGCATCTAAATAATAATAATAATGTCTGATTGATAATCACACTGTTTGAAAATATGGAACAATACAATAACTAAAAGGAAAGACAGTCAAGGTCTGCGGATGCCAAGCGGCTACCTTGATAGTCTCCAACAGAATAAACTACAAAATCTAGGAGACGCCATATCCGGGAGCACCTAGATCTGCACACGAGGTACAAAATGTAGTATGCATACAACCAACTTAATAATTAACAAGACTAACCTCTGGGCTGAAAGTAGTGACGAACTCGACAGGTACAGTCTAGTATAAAAATAACAGTACAAAAATATAGGCATGCTTTAAATTTTAACAGTTAAACTAAGTATAATTAAAATAGATTAATTCTGAATGATATGAGTTTTATGGCATATTTATGTCTACATGCCAATGTGCATACTGTATATGATGCACCACAGTGAAAACCTCACGTACTCAAATCTCAAAATACTCAATCACTCAATATTGTATATGGCCAATCCAGCCCAGGGAAGATCCATCCTATATATATATACAGACACACACACACACAGACACACATCAACTGACAGTCAGTAACTCTGTACTGTATAAGGCCAATCCATCCCAGAGGAAGCTCCATCCCCGAATATCAATGATTCAGACAAGATCCATGTGCAGAGAAAATCCATCCCTCAATGTCAATGCTTTGAGCAAGATCCATGCCCATGGAAGATCCATCCCTTAATATATATATCTATCTCAAGATCCATTCCTAGGGAAGATCCATCCCATATATATTTATCAACTGTGCTCACTGTGGGGGGTGCAGACTCCGGATGGGCTCCTTCATCCCAAGCGCTATAATAGCAAGATCCAGTCATAAATAAATAAATACGTTGCGGCGTATAGCCCGATCACATAAATATCACTCAAAATCTCCAGTCTTTCGTTCTCTCAATCACATGAAAAATCAAACCAACATGATGATATGATGTATCAATAAACAACAACAGAGACTGAGATATGATATGCAAGACATATGTGACTGAGTGCAAAATTCTAAATTTAAACAAATAGTTCCAAAGAAATACGACCCATATGGGTCCTAAAATATATCGGCACGTAGCCTGAACATGATCTTTAATATGAGACTCATCTCAATTTCTCTAACACGTGGAGGATATGTGGATAATGACATTTATTTAATTATGCAACTCCACGGAATCAATTAAGTCACAATTCCTATGATGCATGCCCACACGCCCCTCAGAACCAAGTTTAGAAGTGTTACTTACCTCAATCCGAGCAATTCTTTATTCCAATAAACCTTTTTCTTGTGATTCAGCCTCCGAACGCCTCAAATCTAATCAAAATAATTCGATACAATCATCAAGAGGTATAGGAATCAATTCCATATGAAAATGCTAAATTTCACAATAAAAATCCAAAATTAATTTAAAAATAAAAAGTGGGGCCCACGTCTCAAAAACCCGACAAAAGTCAGAAAATATGAACGCCCATTCAACCAAGAGTCCAACTATATAAAAATTACTAAATTCCGACTCCAATTCGGCCTTCAAACCCTCAAACCAAATTTTGAAAAATTTCCATTCAAACCCCCCAAATCACGAAATAGGTGCTGGAAATAGTATTAGATTCATGAATAACGGACCAAATCAATTTAAGATTACTTACCCCAGTCCAATTTGTGAAGTTTGCCTTTGAAAATCACCCAAACTGAGCTCCCCAACTATGTTTATGCCAAAAATGGCAAAAAATAGCAACCCCCCGTTTATAGAGCCCTTATGTTTGTAGCGCCACAAGGGTCGTGGGGCGCTGCCAGTGGCACCGTTTTCAAAACTCCAGAAGTACCGGCGCCAGGGATAGCGCCCCACGCTTACCTGGACGGTGATGGAAAATATTTTCCGACACGAAAATGGGCATAACTCTCTCATTCTATGTCCGAATTCAACGATTAGTTTTGCTATGGCTCCAAAATTTTACTACGGATCTAATGCTTCAATCAAAACTGAATTTAGAGCTCATTTGCTTAATGTGATACCACATAATCTTGAAGAAACGACGTCGGAACATTCTACTTTCGATGCCGTAACCTAGCAAATCAAGTCCGATTGACCTCAAATTTTGCACACAAGTCATAAATGACATAGAGGACCTATTCCAATTTCCAGAATCGGATTCCGACCCCGATAAAAAAAGTCAACTCCCCGATCAAACTTCCAACTTAAATTTTCTATTTTAGCCTTTTCAAGCCTAATTTAACTACGGACTTCCAAATATTTTTTTGGAAATGCTCCTAAATCCAAAATCACCATACAGAGCTGTTGGAATCATCAAAACTCTATTCCGTGGTCGTTTACACATAAGTCAATCATCCAGTCAACCTTTTCAACTTCAACTTTTATTTTTGAGACTAAGTGTCTCAATTCATTCCGAAACCTCACTAGACCTGAACCAATTACCCCGACAAGTCTCAAAATAATTGTAAAGCACAAATTGAGAAGTAAATGGGGGAACAAAGATGAAATTCTCAAAATAATCGACCGGGTTGTTACAAGAAGGAAAGACCTTTCTGCATCCTCGTCTATTTACACATCTGTGATGGTGGACACACTTATGATGAGACAAGGTTATGAGCCGGGAAAAGGTTTGGGGCATCCTTGCAAGGAATTTCGGAACCCATTTCTCTGTTCAGTAATAAGGGTACTATTGGCTTAGGTTGCAGGCCAAGACAGATAGATGAAGACAAAGCCAAGTATTGCAAAAAGCATGGTGGGACTTGTAGAAACCGATCCCTCACATTTTCTACACTTTTATCAAGCCATGACTCTAAGAGGGTCAAAATTTATCGGTACAAGAAAATATTGATGAAATTTTCCATGGCCTCTGTCAGATATTCTCTGAAGTGAATATGATCTAGGCTGGTGAAGACACTAGTTGTGCTGATATGCCACTAATTGACCGAGACACCATCCTCAACAACTGGGAAGCAACTCCTCTCCCCACAAGGAAAGAGTCTCAGTAGTTTGCTTTTGCAGTCTCTTTTTTGTATTTGGGTTACTTTCAGGGTTATAATCCAAACATCTCAGTTTGCTTATTTTGTTTTGATGTTAACCCTTCCATCCTTTCAAATTCAATAAAAATGGTTTTCAGTTTCATATTAAGTTATATATCTTTTCCTTTTTTTTCTTTCTAATTCCTGTCATTTTGTTTCCATTTAAGTTTTGTTAATGCAGGCTTTAATAACATGACATGCATGTAGAATTCATGCCCAGATCTTTAAAAGCTGTCTAATTTTGAAATAATGCATCAAGAGGTTGAATATGATGAAAATGAGGTTGTTGAGGAAATAAAAAGAAAACTTGAACAATTTGAAAATCAGCCTAAGCACAACCTCAATGAAACTGAGCTAGTTAACCTTGGAAGTCGTGAAGAAATTAGAGAAATAAAGATAAGCATTCACATTGAACAAAAAACTAGAGATACCTTGATTCAAATTTTATTTGAATACAAAGATGTGTTTGCTTGGTCTTATGATGATATGTCGGGGTTTAAGTGTTGATCTAGAGGTTCATAAGCTTCCCACATATCCTGGTTTTCCACCAGTCCAATAAAAGCAATGAAAGTTCAAAACGAACATGAGTGAAAAAATCAAAGAGGAAATTATGAAGCAATTAGGTGCTAATGTGGTCAGAGCCATCCGATACACCACCTGGGTGGCAAATGTTGTGCATGTATCGATGAAGGATGTAAAAAATAGAGTCTGTATTGACAATAGAGACTTGAACAAAGCGAGTCTAAAGGATAAATTTCCTTTACTAAACATCCACATCCTTGTAGATAATTACGCAAAGCATGAGATACAATCTTTTGTGGATTGCTACGTCGGATACCATCAGATTCCAATGGACGAGGATGATGCAGAAAAGACCACTTTCGCCACTCCATGGGGTACATATTGTTATAGGGTCATGCCATTTGATTTGAAGAACGGAGGGGCAATTTATATGAGGGCCATGACCACCATTTTTCATGACGTGATGCACAAAGAGATTGAAGTATATGTCGATGATGTCATCATAAAGTCAAAGACGCAAGCTAATCATGTATGCGATTTGAAAAAACTCTTCGAACGGCTCCGAAGGTATGATCTTAAGCTCAATCCAGCCAAGTGTGCATTTGGAGTTCCATCTGGGAAACTCCTCGGTTTCATAGTCAGCCGGAGAGGCATTGAATTGGATCCATCTAAGATAATGTCCATTCGAGATCCTCCACCACCGAAGAAGAAAACTGAAGTCATGAGTTTTCTCGCGAGGTTAAACTACATCAGTCGGCTCATTGCTTAGCTCACAACCACATGCGAGTCCATCTTTAAGTTGCTGAAAAAGGATGCTGCTATCAAGTGGACAGACGATTGCCAAAAAGCTTTTGATAGGATCAAAGATTATCTGTCGAAACCTCTTGTACTGGTCCCACCTGAACCCGGAAGGCCTTTATTTTTGTATCTATCAGTGATGGATAATTCCTTTGGATGCGTTCTGGGGCAACATGATGCGACAAGCAAAAAGGAACATGCAATCTATTCTTTGAGCAAGAAGTTCACCAATTATGAGGTTAAGTATACCCTTTTAGAAAGGACATGTTGTGCCTTGACTTGGATAGCTCAGAAGATGAGGCATTATCTTTTGGCCTGCATTACTTACCTCATGTCCAGAATGGATCCCTTGAAGTACATCTTCCAAAAGACAATGCGCATTGGCATGCTCGCAAAATGGCAAATTATGCTCACAGAGTTTGACATCGTCTATGTCACTCGAACCGCAATGAAAGCACAAGCATTGGCAGATTATTTGGAGGAGAATCCGGTCGATGATGATTATGAGCCACTGAGCACATACTTCCCAGACGAAGAGGTCAACTCAATAGAGGAAGTAGTTCTGAACGACAGCCATATATGGAAAATGTATTATGATGGGGCTTTCAATATCAAAGGAGTTCGAATTGGGGAAATTCTTACCTTACATATTGGATAGAATTACCCTGCAACGGCCTGAATTTGGTTCTTCTACACCAATAATACGGCAGAATCCGAGGCTTGTATCATGTGTCTAAAAATGGCCCTTGATCTGGATGTGCATGAACTGTGGGTTATGTGAGATTCCGACTTGCTTATTCGGCAAGCCCAAGCAGAATATGAGGCTCGAGACATCAAGCTTATTCCAAACAGACAATGTGTGCAAGACCTAAGGAAAAGATTCAAGTCAATCAAGTTTATGTACATTCCCAGGTTTCACAACAAGCTAGCTGATTCCTTGGCCACCTTAGCCTCGATGCTCCCTTATCCAGGCAACACTCATATTGACCAATTGTAAATCTAAGTTCGGAATAAATATGGTTACTGCAATACAATTGAGGCAGAACCAGATGGTGAACCATGGTATAATGACATAAAATGATTCCTGAAAACAAAGAAAAATGCGGATCATGCCAAAGGATATCAAAAAAGAACTATAAGGCGACTCGCCGGTGATTTCTTCCTGAATGGGGAAATCCTGTACAAAAGGATACCAGATTTGAACCTATTGAGATGCATATATTCCATAGAAGCTGAGCAGATCATGAGTGAAGTGCATTTGGGGGTGTGTGGAACTCACCTGAATGGATACGTATTGGCAAAAAAGAATATGCAGACCGGGTATTATTGTCTTACTATGGAGCAAGGTTGCTTTAGTTTTGTTTGCAAGTGTCACCAATGCTAGATTCATGGAGACCTGATTAACTCGCCTCAGTCGGAGTTACATCCCATGTCCTTTCTTTGGCGTTTCATTTCTTGGGGAATGGATGTTATCGGGCCAATCAAGCCAAAGGCTTCAAATGGGCATAGATTCATTTTGGCCGCCATTGATTACTTTACCAAGTGGGTGGAGACCGTCACTTTCAAAGCAGTCACCAAGAATGTAGTGGTAGATTTTGTTCATTCCACTATCATATGTCTCTTTAGTATCCCAAAGACCATTATCACTCACAATGCAGCCAATCTAAACAGTCATTTGATGAAGCCACTGGAGTTGTTGAAGCAGCAAACAAGAACATCAAGAAGATTCTCAGGAAGATTATCCAAGGGTCCAGGCAATGGCATAAAAAGTTGCCTTTTGCTCTTTCGGGATACCGCGCGAATGCTCACACATCTGTAGGTGCAACTCCTTATCTACTGGTAAATGGAACGAAAGCTGTAATATCGACTGAAGTCAAAATTCTCTATCTCTGAAACATTGTGGAATCAGATACTGAAGACATTGAGTGGGACAAGACCCGATTAGAACAACTAATGATGATTGATGAAAAACAGCTAGCAGTAGTATGTTCTGGCCAATTATACCAGCAAAGAATGGCACGTGCTTATAATAAGAAAGTGCGCCCAAGGAACATTGAGTTAGGATAGCTTGTTTTGAAATGCATCCTTCCGCACCAAGTAGAAGCTAAAGGAAAGTTTGCCCCTAACTAGAAAGGACCCTACATCATCAAGAAAGTGTTACCAAAAGGGTCATTGCACTTGGTAGATGAAGAAGGACGTTTACCAGACATGACCATTAATGCAAATGCAGTCAAAATATATAATGTTTGATATATACCCACTGCGAAACTTTCACGCATACTTTTCTCAGATCGAGATGACAAAGGCTATTATTGCTCACTATCCCAAATAAGTGTCACCCTTTTGTTAACCCTTTTGAGCCATATTTGTCTTCTTTGTATTCCCTCATTTTGGTACCCGTGTACTTGTAAGAGAAAAAAGAAAAAAAAAGAAAAAATAAAAAAACCCACAAATCTTCTGAGTCAATGAACTACGTTCGACCTGATTTCGAAAGAATACATAGGCAGCCTTCCCCTGGGTTCACTCCTATCACACCAAAAAATCCATATCCCTAGTACTCTAAAACTAGGGCAGAATATTTTTATATTTTTACGGTAATTCTATAAAAAGGTTCCAAATGTTGTAATTCAATTCAAGTTTCTTTTCACCTTTTCCCGTTAAGACCTACAGATCGATCTTTGAAGAATGCTAAAGACATCATGCCAAGGGTGTTGGGCAACTTGCTGCATGCAGTATCTTAGTCAAATGCGATGGGAAAAAATATAAAAAAATGAGAGGGTTTTATCAATGAAAACCCGTATGGGCACCGTAAGGCGAGAAATGAGAGACAACATATACGAGCATCTCGGCACCACGATGACATAATCAGTTCTTCGACAGTAGTGGCCGTGAATTCAAACTATTCAAGGCATCAAGGCTACAAACTGACCACCACTTTGAAAACTCATAATATTTCTTTGTTTGAAGTAGGAATAAATCAGTGTAGAATGACAATTCTCAAAGGACGGATGTAACCAAAGGTGAGTTTTTCAAAATATCCATTTCTTTTATTTTTAGCATGTCTCACAACTGTTCACATAGACCATTTTCATAGCTTAACCTAGGTAGAACCTTTTCTCCTAGGGGGATCCAACTCATATTTTCGGGTAGTACTCTTTTCCCAGGCTTTCTTTTCGTAGATTAACCCGGGTAAAACCTTTTTCACCTAGGGGGATCCAACTCATATTCCCGGGTAGAAGTACTTTTCGCTCAGTCTATTTTACGTAGCTGAACCTAGGTAGAACCTTTTGGCCTATGGGATCTAGCTCATATTTCCGGGTAGAAGTACTCTTCACTCAGGCTATTTCACGTAGCTCAACTTAGGTATAACCTTTTTCACCTAGATGGATTCAACACTTTTTCAGTAACACGGGGTACCAACCCCTGGTTACATTCCTTTTAGTAATACAGGGTACCAACCCCTGGTTACATTTTCTTTTAGTGATACAGGGTACCAACCCCTGGTTACATTTCCTCCCAGTGATACAGGGTACCAACCCCTGGTTACATTGCCTTCCAGTAATACAAGGTACCAACCCCTATTACATTTCATTTTAGTAATACAGGGTACCAACCCCTGGTTATATTTCCTTTTAGTAATACATGGTACCAACTCATTGTTACATTTCTCTCAGTAATACAAGGTACCAACCCCTGGTTATATTTTCTTTTAATAATACAGGGTGTCAACCGCTGATTACATACCTCTCGGTAATACAGGGTACCAACCCCCGGTTATATTTCTTTTAGTAATACAGGGTAGCAACCCCTGGTTACATTCGTTTAAGTAATACAGGGTGCCAACCCATGGTTACATTTCTCTCAGTAATACATGGTACCAACCCCTGGTTATATTTCTTTTCAGTAATATAGGGTGCCAACCCCTAGTTATATTCCTCTCAGTAATACAGGGGACCAACCCCTGGTTACATCCCTCTCAGCAATAAAGGATACCAACCCTTGGTTATATTCCTTTCAGTGATACATGTCGCCAACCCCTGGCTATATTATCTCTCTTTAATACAGGGTACCCCCTGGTTGCATATCCTGACATAGCTAGTTTATATTGTTATTTTTGTCTTCCTTTCAATTAGTTAGATAGTTTATAGATTCCTTTAATAATTCAAAATATTTTCCTAGTCCAAACTGGGGTAGAAAAATTTTGTTCGTTTTGTTTGTCTTTGATTGGCTTTGCAAGCCTCACTATAGAGCACAAGTGATGGTTAAAGCTTGCAAATTTCAGTTTTCTCAAGAAAAAAGTCTTTCTATCACAAGATAATTGGAGTTAGCTTCGATAATTTGTCAGCAACCCAGCTTCTCAAGTTTTATTTTCCCAAATTCTGATTGGGAAAACGAGTAACTGAGATTGAATCATAATGGTATTTTCAAAGGGTGTCAAGATCCAATCTAAGGTCAACATAAGCGAGCAGGTCAAGAACCAAGATTTGACTCCAGAAGACACATAGATAGGAATTTTGTAACTCTTAGGTTGCAGGCATATGTAGTTCTCTTCTCTTTTCCTTTTGATGTAAGCAGCAAGTAATAGTATCAGCAACAGCAACAACATCAACAGTCTTAACTCCAGTGTCCGGTAGTCCCAGCTACCAAACCTTTCCCAGAACTACACTTACCTTATTCCTTTATAGCAAAGGATATGTAGGTGTCACAACCCAATTTCATAATAGGCCGTGATGGCGCCTAACGCCGCCGCTAGGCAAGCCAACTGTGAACCAGTCACCTGATTTCCTCTTTTTAACAAATTCTTTTCCAAGTAATTAAACTTTCCTTAAATTAACTTTTTTTTGTGAAATAACAGATCTAAAATAAATACACACAGAAGCAACTGTGTGCAATCATAATCATAGAATAAAACCAAAACCGCAAGTCTACTAGTGTGTGCCAAGACATGGTATCACAAGTGTATGAGAATCTAGTAGAATATATAAAAGAATACCAGTCTACTGTCCGAAGTGAAATAGATTAAAAAATACAATCAAAATAAAGACTCTGACTGCTGCAGAACGGGCTTAGAAAGAAGCTCACCGTGAAGCCTCGAAGTGGTAATCAAGTGCACGCGCCGGACTGATATCCAGATGTACCTACCTCAGATCCTGCACATTTAAGTGCAGAAGTGTAGCGTGAGTACATGAACAACATGTACCCAGTAAGTATCCAGTCTAACCTCGAAGAAGTAGTGACGAGGTGTCGACTTTGACACTTACTATGGGCTAACAATAATACGTCAAAATTTTAATTAAGCATGGATTGCAAGAAGGATACTGAAAACCCAATAACAGGAAACAGTGAATAATCCTTTCACCAATATTAAGTACCAAATTTATTTTTCCATCATTTAATAATTTATATCTCATGCCAAAGAAGCAATATCAATTATAATTGGTTCCAAAGATTTATCATGCGCAAATTATGCCGAGGTCGTACGGGCCAATCCAACATAATATTTAATCTGTGCACTGCCGAGGGTCGAACGACACGGACCATAGATGAATCTATCTACTACCGAGGCGTTATGCCCGCTCCACAAATAGAAAATATTTTAAGGTAAACACAAATTCTCAATAATAGTCAAGTGTTCCATTCACAACTTCAAGTAAGTGAAATTTAATTGTTTTATCAGGTTTCAAAAGATTTAAGAAATCAAGTTATCAAGTAGGGTACAAACATTGTACGTATAGCATGATATGGGTCCTAAACTACCGGGACAATAACATAATTAGTAGCTATGTACGAACTCTCATCACCTCGTGCGTACGTAGCCCTCACAAATAGAAGCACATTGTAATTCAATTCACCTACGGGGTTAGTTCCCTCTTACAAGGTTAGAAAAGAGACTTACCTTGTCTCAACCCTACTTCCGATCCAAGATTTGTGCTCAAACCCTCAATTTGGTGCCAAAATGACTCGAAACTAGTCAAATGTTATATAAAATAGTCAATATAGGCTCAAAAGTTCATATTCTAACTATTAAGGCGATTACCCAACCCCAATTGAAGAGTTTCCAAAATTCACCACCGGGCCCACGTGCCCAGATTCTGGAAATTTTCAAAGACAATTGTTACCCATAACCTCATGAACTCAAATATATATATGATTTTCACTAAATTCCACAAGCAATTTCGTGGTCAAATCCCATTTTTATCCAAAACCTAGATTTTTCATCTAGACCCTTGCTTTCACCAATTTGTACATGTTAATCCACCCATAATCTATGTATTTAACTCATGTTGGGTAGAAAGTACTTATTTAAAATTCCTAGGTGAAAACCCCCTTCCAAGATCTCTAAAAATCTCCCAAGAGATGAAAGGAAATTAGCTAAATGGCCTAAGTCCCGCATTTAATAGAGATGTGCCCAAGTCTTAGATGTCGCCTTTGCGACACCTGGTTCGCAAATGCGACAAATCCATCCCAAATGCGAACCTGGGTTTCTACTGCCAAGGTCGCAAATGCGACCAAAGTGTCGTAAATGTGAACACTGCCCAGGTCATCCTTCTTTGCAATTGTGAATCCTTCCTCGCAAATGCGAGGTTCGCAAATGCGAACAAATTCTCGCATTTGCGAGGCCTGCAACAGCTGCCAAGAAACACCAGAAAACTAAAGTTTTTCTCATCCTCCCGAACGTCCGAAACTCACCCGAGCCCTCGGGGTTCCACACCAAACACCCACACAAGTCTAACAATATCATACAAACTTGCTCGAGTGATCAAAACACAGACATAACACCAAAAACCACGAATCTGATGCCAAATCGCATTGATTAACTCATGAACTCAAAAACTTCTAAAAATACTTCTGCGCTTCCGATTCATCTCAAATCAACTCGGAATGATGCCAAATTTTGCGTGCAAGTATTAAATGACATTACGGACCTACTCCATCTTCCGGAATCGGAATACGAACCCGATATCAAAAAGTTCACCCTCATTCAAACTTTCCAAAAACTTTAAATTTTCATTTTTCACCAAATGACCTCGAAACGACCTACGGACCTCCAAATTCACTTCCGGACGCGCCCCTAAGTCCAGAATCACCATACAGAGCTATTCCCAGGCTCGTAATCCCAAATAGATGTCTATAGCATAAAGATCCACTTCAACCCAAACTTATGAAATTCACCCAAAATGCCAACTTTCACTATTAGGCACCGAAACGCTCCCGGGTCATCCAAAACCCGAACCGAGCATACGCCCAAGTCCGAAATCATCACACGAACCTATTGGAACAATCAAATCCTGATTCTGAGGTCGTTTACTCAAAACATTGACCAAAGTCAAACTTAGCCTTTTAAAGCCAACTTAAGGAGCCAAGTGTTCCGATTTCAATCCGACCCCCTTCCAAATCCCGAACTAACCATCCCCGCAAGTCATAAAACAGTAAAGCACGTACGTGAAGTCTTATTTGGGGGAACATGGGTTCTAAAAAGCAAAACGACTGGCCGGGTCATTACAGTAGGTAACTCGGAAGCAAGGTTCGGTCACATTTTTCAAAAATGCTTTCATTGGAGTTATATGTGAGCAAATATTAGCCATGGCATACACTTTGCTTTGCACGAAAACTCTTCATATTTAGGGGAACATGGTTCTAGAAAGCGAAATCATTACATTCTCCACCTCCTAAACAAATGTTCGTCGTCAAACAGGTTTAGAATCATACATGGATTGCTGAATAAGTGTGGATATATGCTCTGCATGTCTTCCTCGACCTCCCAAGTAGCTTCCCGACTGGTTGGATCCTCCACTGGACCTTTACCGCAGAAATCTTCTTGTACGTCTACTGGCGAACCTGTCTATCCACAATGGCACCTGGCTACTGCTAATAACCCATGCTCTCATCTAACTAAATCGTGTTGAAGTCCAACACATGTGAGAAGTTGGCATGATACCTCCGGAGCATAGACACCTGAAAAACCAGATGAACTCCTGATATACTAGGAGGTAAGGCAAGCTCATAAACAACCTCCCCAACTCGTCTTAACACCTCAAATGGGCCTATAAACCTTGGGTTCAACTTTCCCTTCTTCCCGAATCTCATAATCCCCTTAATTGGCGAGACTTTCAAGAGAACCTTCTCGCCCACCATAAATGATAAATCACGCGCCTTCTGATCCGTGTAACTCTTCTGTCTGGACTGTGCTGTGTGAAGTCGCTCCTGAATCAACTTTACCTTTTCCAAGGCATCCTTCACCAAATCAGTACCATATAACCTAGCCTCGCCGGGCTTAAACCACCCAATGGAAGAATGACATCGCCGACCATATAAAGCCTCAAATGGAGCCATCTCGATGCTGGACTAACAACTATTATTATAAGCAAACTCGGCCAAAGGCAAGAAATGATCCCACCGACCTTCGATGTCAATCACACATGCACTGAGAATATCCTCCAAAATCTGAACTGACTGCTCCGACTGCCCGTCGGTCTACGGATGAAAAGCTGTGCTGAGCTCTACACGTATCCCCAATTCACTCTGTACTGCTTTCCAGAAATGTGAAGTAAACTGAGGGCTTCTATCTGATATGATGGAAATTGGCACACTGTGCAACTGAGCTATCTCCTGAATATAAATCTGAGACAACCTCTCTAAAGTATACGTAGTCACAACTGGAATGAAGTGTGCCGACTTGGTCAATCTGTCAACAATGACCCAAACTGCATCGAATTTCCATAAGGTCTGCGGCAACCAAACTACGAAATCCATAGTAATGCGCTCCCACTTCCACTCAGGTATAGTCATCTAGGCCACCTGGCCTCTGGTGCTCATACTTAACCTGCTGAAATTTAGGCACCTAGCTACATACTCAACTATGTCTTTCTTCATCTGCTGCCACCAATAATGTTGCCTCAAGTCGCGATAGATCTTCGTAGCACCTGGGTGGATGGAATATTGAGAACTGTGTGCCTCCTCTAAAATCCTCTCCCTCAAGCCATCAACATTAGGAACACATAAACGACCCTGGAGCCGTAGAACACCATCCTAGTTGATAGTAACCTCTTTGGCACCACCCTATAGTACCGTCTCTCTGAGGACCAACAAGTGCGGACCATCAAGCTGTTGATCTTGATATGCTCCAATAGTGAAGACTGGGAAACGACGCACGCAAGAACTCGGCTGGGATTTGCAATATCCAACCTCACAAGTCTGATAGCCAAGGACTGACTGTCCAAATTTAGTGGCCGCTCCTCTGCTGAAATGAAGGCCAAGCTACCCATACTCTCTACCTTTCTGCTCAAGGCATCCACGACTACATTCGTCTTGCCCAGATGATAAAGAATGGTGATGTCATAATCCTTCAGTAACTCAAGCCATCTATGCTGCTTCAAATTGAGATCCCTTTGTTTGAACAAATGCTAAAAGTTGTGATGATCAGTGTAAACACCACAGGACACCCAATAAAGATAATGCCTCCAAATCTTAAGAGCATGAATAATCGCGGCCAACTCCAAATAGTGCACATGATAATTCTTCTCATGGATTCAGCTGGCGTGAAGCATATGCAATAACTCGCCCGTCCTGCATCAATACACAACCCAAACCAATGCGTAAAGCATCACAATACACATATACATCCCCAATCCGAAAGGTAACACTAGAACTGGTGTTGTCGTCAAAGCTATCTTGAGCTTCTGGAAGCTCGCCTCACAATCATCAGACCAACGGAACAGAGCAACCTTCTGGGTCAATCTAGTCAAAGGTGCTGCAATAGATGAGAATCCCTCCACAAATCGGCGATAATAACCTGCTAACCCCAAGAACCTCCTGATCTCAGTCGTCGTAGTAGGACGAGGCCAACCCTGAACTGCCTCAATCGTCTTGGGATCCACCTTAATACCCTCGCCTGATACCACATGCCCCAAGAATACTACAGAATGTAGCCAAAAATCACATTTGGAAAACTTAGCATATAACTTTTTTTCCTGCAAGGTTTGAAGCACCACTCTCAAATGCTGCATGTGCTCCTCCATGCTACGTGTATAGATCAAAATGTCATCAATAAAGACATTAGCAAAAAAATCAATATCAATATATGTCCTGAACACCCTGTTCAACAAATCCATAAATGCCGCTAGGGTGTTAGTCAAGCCGAAGTACATCACTAGAAACGCATAATGGCCATAGCTAGTACGGAGAGCAGTCTTCGAAACATCCGAACTCCGAATCTTCAATTGATGGTACCCCGATCTTAAGTCGATCTTAGATAACACCCTAGCACCCTGCAACTGGTCAAACAAATCATCAATACACGACAACGAGTACCTGTTCTTGATGGTGACCTTATTCAACTGGCGGTAATCAATGCACATCCGCATAGTCCCATCTTTCTTCTTCACAAATAAGACTAGTGTACCCCAATGAGATATACTTGGTCTGATGAACCCCTTTGCTAGCAAATCCTCAAGCTGTTCCTTCAAATCCTTTAACTCTTTTGGAGCTATGGTACGGTGGGATAGATATAGGCTGGGTACCTGGAGCCAAGTCAATACAGAAATCGATATCACGATCTGGTGGCATGCTTGGAAGATCAGAAGGAAACACATCGGAGAACTCCCGGACTACTGGTACTGAATCAATCACCGAAGACTCTGCAGTAGTATCCTCAACATAAGCTAGATAAGCCAAACAACCCTTCACGACCATATGTCGAGCCTTCATAAAAGAGATAACCTGACTAGATACACTGACAGACGAACCCTTCCGCTCCAATTTAGGCAACTCTAGCATCGCCAAGGTAATAATCTTGGCATGGCAATCAAGGATGGCGTGATGTGGGGATAGCCAGTCCATGCCCAGGATGACCTCAAAGTCGGTCATATCAAGCAATAGAAGATCCTCTCTAGTCTCGTATCCACATAATATGAACACATAGGACCGATAGATCCGATCCACAACACAAGAATCGCCCACAAGAGTAGACATATAGACAGGAGTGCCCAAGGACTCACGAGGAATATCCAGGAAATGAGAAAACAGAGATGAAACATATGAATAGGTAGACCCTGGATCAAATAATACCGAAGCATCCCTACCGCAGACAGAAATAATACCTGTGATCACGGCATTTGAGGCCATTGCATTTGGTCTGGCCGGAAAAGCATAGAACCTCGCTGGGGCACCGACTGGCTGGCCCCCACCTGTCTAGGCTGCAACTGACTGTCCTCCACCTGCCTGGCCTCCACTACTAAGATGGCCTCTACCGCCTGTCCTCCGCCTTTAGGTGGCTGGACAGTTGGTGTTGTAATCCTGGGTTGCTAGCCCTGTTGCACTGCCTTGCCCCGAAGCCTGGGGTAGAATCTCAGCACATGACTGAAATCCCTGCACTCGAAGCAACCTCCTGGTACGATGATCTTCCTTACTGAAGTCTAACCTTGATGGCCTGAATACCCACAAGAAGAACCCTGAATAGACGGTGGGCAGTATGAACTCTCCAGCATGGAACTAAAGTAGGCGCTAGAAGAACCCTGATGGCCTGAGTACCCACTAGAATAACCCTGAATAGCTGGCGGCGGTATGAACTTTCCTGCATGGCACTGAAATAGGGTCTTGCCGGAGCACCCCGATGAGGTGGTGTTGCTGGATATGTGGGCTTGCTGGGCTGACCCCTCCCAAACTGGCCTTGGCCCCCTACTGGGGTACCTCTAAAATCCCAAGAATAACGGACCCTCTTGTCCCTCTGCATCTGCTCTCTACCTCTCTGACGGTAACCCTTAATCCTCCGAGCTATCTCCACTGCTAGCTGGTAAGAAGTCTCCATCTCAACCTCCCGGGATATAGTAACCTGAATACCTAAGTGCAACCCCGCAACAAACCTCTGCACTCTCTCCGCCTCAGTAGGAAGTATCATAAGTGCATGGCGAGACAACTCAGAGAATCTCGCCTCATAATCGGTCACTAACATCTGACCCTGCTAGAGCTGCTCAAACTTAAACTGTAGCTCTTCCCTCCAAGAGGGTGGAATATACATATCAAAGAATAGGCGTGTAAACCTGTCCCAAGTCATGGGAGGAGAACTTGCTGGGACTTGTTGGTATATTTGGTTGAGGTCACGGGGACTCGGGTGAGTTTTAGACGAGGTTCAGATTAATTTCGTTTCATGTTGCATTGTTGAAGGCTGCTGGTTCTGGTGTTTCTGCATATGCGTAAGAATGCACGCAGATGCGCGTCCGCAGATGCATACAGTTGGTCGCAAAAGCAAAGGAAAGCTAGGTTGGAATTGATCGCAGAAGCGGGAAATTGGGGCGCAAATGTGGCCCCGCAGAAGCGAAGGTCTTGGGCGTAGAAGTGAGTTTTAGCACAGGTGCGGTATTGTTGCCGCAGAAGTGGTTGCGCATGCTTGGGCCCAGGCTCCGCAAGTGCAAAAAGCCTGGGCAGAACCCTTTCAGTTCGAGGGTTCGACATTTTTCTCATTTTGGACATTTTGGAGCTTGGTTTGGGCGACTTTGGAGAGGAAGTTTTCCACACAACTTGGGGTAAGTGTTATTGACTCCCTTGTGATTATATTCCATGAATCTATCTTCATTTTTAGCAATTGGTTGATGAATTTAAAGAGGAATAGGGGTGTTGGCCAAAAGTTCATAATACGAATTTTTGTGTTTTGAACATTGATTTGGAATCGGATTTGAGTGAAATGTGTATGGTTAAACTTGCTATTGGATGGGTTGTTAGATTTTATGAGTTTTGTTGGATTCCAAGATGTGGGCCCCACAGGCGATATTTGAGTGTAATTTCGGATTTTGTGGGAAACATTAGGATTTATTTATGGAATTAATTTCTATAATTGTGTGGACTGAATCAAATTTATTGTGGCTAGATTCGAATCAAAATGAATTTGATACACGTATAATGGGATTTCTGGAGCATTGTTTAGCTTGCTCGGCATTGGATTCGTCTTGTTTGAGGTAAGTAACGCTTCTAATCTTTGAGCTGAGGGTATGAACCCTGAATAAATGTATTATGTGAATTGTTTGGAAGTGACACAAATTCTAGGTGATGGGCATGCAACATAGAAATTGTGACGTATTGTTTTCCGTGGAATTTTGTAGTCAAATATAATATTGGCATTTTCTATGCAGCTTTATATGTTGAAGAAATTTAGCTGAGAATCATATTAAAGATCACGTTGAGGCTATGTGCCAGTATTATTGGGACCCACATAGGTCATATTGTTTTGAAATATTATCCCAGTCTCTGTTGTTATTTATTGATACATCATATCATCATTTTTGGGCAACTTTCATGATATTGTGAGCCCATGAGAGAGAGACTGGAGAGATTGATGACTGAGGGAGGCCGAGGGCCTGACTGTGAGGATATTTTTGGGATGGAGCTGCATGACGCAACAAGCCATGTTGGCTTTATATATATTATTATTATGTGGATTGGGGCTGCCCGCTTGCAGCAGGCCTTATAGGCATTATATAGCACGTGAGTTGTCCATGCATCACGTGACTTATCCGTGCAGTACATGAGTTGTCGGTGCAACACGTGAGTTGTCCATGCAGATCCAGATATTTGTATTATAGCACGTGAGTTGTCCATGCGGTTTATAGCGCTTGGGCAAAAGGATCCCCTCCAGAGTTTGCACACCCCCCAATGAGCGATATTGATATTATTGAGGGATGGATCTTCCCTGGAAATTGATCTTGTCTGAAGTATTATATACCCGAAGATGGATCTTCTCCATGGGCTGGATTGGCCCTACTCGGTACTGAGTGACTGATGATTAGTTGATGTGTATGTTCCGGGATGGATCTTCCCTTGGCCGGATTGTCCATATACAACACCGAGTAATTGGGAATGATGAGTGGAATGTGTTATAAAGTGAGATTGAGTACTCTGAGTGTGTGAGTAAATGAGTTCATCTTTGAGATACATTGCATTGACATGCACACATGACATACGTGCATATAGATGTATTTTTCTCATGCTGTACGGTATCACATCATTCATGATTTCTCACACATATTGACAGATGTGCATAGTGATGCATTTGTTTTACATTGGTTATCAGGAAAGAAAATGAAACATATTATTTATTATGGAAAGGATTTTGGGAAAATTATTGTTTTCAAACTTATTCATATTTTTGGCAGTTCCGGTAAATGATTTGGGTTTTCATTGATGTACTTGAAAGGCAGAACTATTTTTAGAAATCTTGTTTTTGTTGAGCATTTGATTGTTGAGTTACTTCTGGTATTACTTGTTTTATGTTGTTATGAACTATTGTTGTTTAATGAAGTTGGGACACGACCTTGGTACAAGCTCGTCACTACTTTTAACATAAGATTAGGTTTGTTACTTATTGAGTACATGGGGTCGGTTGTACTCATACTACACTTCTGTACTTTGTGTGCAGATGTTGGCTGCTGATGTTATTGTATTCATTGGGAGCTGGATCTGAAGATGTACCTGCGTTCCGGTTGTTGCTGCCTCTTGTTCATGGTAGCCTTAGATTCTTAAAACTCTGTTTATATACTTTTCAAACAGATGATGTATTTACTTCATACCAGCTTTGTATACTCTATTATTAGAAGCTCATGATTTGTACTACCAGTTCTTGGGGAAATGTATTGGTTTTATATATTTTATTTTAATTAATTGCCTTATTAATTTCATTGGAATTGGATAGTTGGAAATTGGCTTACCTAGCGGGTTGGGTAAGGTGCCATCACGACTAGTTGGATTTTGGGTCGTGACAAGGTGGTATCAGAGCTCTAGGTTCATAGGTTCTTCAAGTTACGAGCAAGTGTCTAGTAAAGTCTTGCGGATCGGTATGATGATGTCCATACCTGTCTTCGAGAGGCTACAAGACATTTAGGATATACTTCCCATCTTTCTTTCCTTATCATGCAGCATTGATTCAGCTTGAAGAGTAACTTTTTGAATTCCTTCCACGCATTCGTATGCGCACATGAGCGCTCGGTATCAGCTGTGCATCGCCGGCTTGTGATTCTATGATCGAGGTTCGAGATGTGTATTATGTGTTTTGGTGATGGGCCAGTCTAGAAGACTTGAGGCCATGGTTAGACCGCAACTTAAGCTCGGCAGCTTTAGTTGTAACTTTTACATTTGTATTCATATATTCGGTAATGTCCCTATGAGCGGTAGAATGGCTTTGTGATGAGTATGATGTAACTACAGGATGTGTTAAGATGATTTGAATGTAACGAGAAGTGTTTCCTTGAAATGTAAAGGAAGGCCATTGGGTTCTTGAATTTCATTTTGATGTGACGTACAGTCTCGAGTATGAGTGCATCGAAGGATCCTTTCTGTTGCTTAATGCTGGAAAAGGTTCTCATGTCTTATTGTCAAGATCAGACTCAGGGAGATTAAGGGATTGCTTAGTGGTTGTGGCTATGAAAATGTATAAAGCATTGTCAGTTTGAGGCTAAGCATGTGGGTTATACCATGCGAGGTAATCTACGGATGTGCGATTTTTATAACGTTATGCGGGGGATTTCTTTTCTACCAGTGGGGTATATTTGTACGATTTGAGTTTGGATCGGTTGTAACAGTTGACTTGACTATCACGAGGCTGAATGCGAGATTTGCAGATGATTTGAGGTATTATATGGTTTGTGTTACATGAGCTTACGAAGGATTTAGTTGAATTTCAGTGCGGGATTCTGGCAGTAATATAGTATGGGTATCGTGATGTTATCGACTATTTTGTTCTATGGCTTTTAGCTAAGTGGGGGAGTCTGCTATCGACGAGTTGACTGCACGGTTATGTGTTATATTGGTTTCAGTTCAGGGTATACTGGTGAATCAGTTATGACATGCATAGGTCGAGATCAAGGATGACTCAGGTAAAGGAAATTCGGGATACATGTTGTATTACACTCTAAGGGTATACGGGAATCATAAAATAATTGAGTGGTTATTCGTGAAGTGTGTAGTTTATATGGAGTAGGAATCTGCTCAGTTGCTTAGGAGTGTGGGTTACTCCCTTGGGTGTTGGTGTGCTAATGGGGCACAGGTCGTTCGTTCCGTTTGGTCGGCTTAATTGAGATTTGAGAAGAGTGGATGAGTCTCGAGAATGGTTCGGATGGATTCAATATTTATATGTAGCGATTTGGAATTTTCAAGATTGGTATATGGCTAGAAACTGAGAGTTACATTAGACGGTGTCGAGACTTGTGGCATTTTTATATCATTGGAGATTTTGCATTTCAATATCAAAAAGGTGAAGGAAATATTTTTAGGTTCACATAAGGTCTCTTTAGAGTGAGTGTCTCGGTTGTGGTGCTTAAGAGAGAAGTGAGTGGCTTATGTGCCTTAGGGCATTGTGGTTTTATACTAGGGTCTCTTGTGTGGTGAATTTTGGTTAAGGATCGTGGTGTTCTAGCGAGGAGAAGTATCAATTTGAAGGCAATTCAGAAATGACTTGGAGAAATAGGATATCTTGGTAGTAGGTTGGGTTAGCACAATAATGGATATAATCGATTCTTTAGGTACTTACGACGTGGCTAGTCTCTACAGGTGTTTCGTGGCAATGCTCTTGGGTTTGACAACCTGCGTGGCTGGGTTGAGTTAGAGAGATTCAGTTCTGATAGCTTAGTTATGAGAAAATGGATTCAAAGAGTTTTCAATGGTTTTTACCATGGTTCGAGGAGTATATTTCCTACCGGTGTGAGGAATATGTTGCGTATTCTGATTTTCTCCGGGATGATTTCAAATGGAAGGTTTCTGACTGATCGGATATGTATTCTGCTTGGGACTCAGAGTTATAATGAGATTCTCATGATTTTTACATGATAGATGTGGGTGTTGTATGGGGTTTAGATTTACATGTACAAGGTGGCAGTTCATTCTTGAAAGGAAGATCACTAATTTTGGACAGAATGGTTAGTCTCAATTATTTAGATGAATGTTATAACTGCTTGGCAATCCCTGAGAAGGGTGTGCATTTCAGAAGGCGCACTATGTTTTGAATTATGGATATTTCATAGGTGTTGCGGCACTCTCCTGGTTGATCGACTACTGATTTTAAGACGTTGCTATGTGGCACGAAAGAATGGGAGAAGTATTCCTCATGGGATGCTCGTGTATGAGAGATATGTTAGACATTTAGGCGGTAGAGATGGGATCAAAAATGGTGATTCGTGTGTTCTATGGATTTGGAGACTGGGAGTTTTCAGGAACAGATTGTTTCATGGTTGCGAACTGTGAAGTTGTGGCCGAAGCTAGCCAGATGATAGTATGTATTATGATTCAGTCATCGTGGATTTTTGGAGGGTTATTTATCTATTTGTGGGTGACCAGAGAGTTGATTTGGGGGTCCATCGGTAGGACCAATTAGGGTGTGTATTCTACACCGAGTCGGATTGGTTGGATCCATACTGCTATTCTTCAGGGATGTGCCATTCGGTTGGTGTTGGAATTATTCGTGTTCTGAAATGATATGTGAGTTACTCTTCTATGCTATGAGAAGTTGTGATTCATTGGTTATATGTACATATGGCGCGGTCCTATTAGGGGCCTTATGGAAGAATTTGAGCGAAATAGGTATTTGGGTATTGCATGAACGGTTGCGTATTGACGCATAGATGGCACGGTTTGTGACTCTGAGTTATATTGGTGCGGCTTGTCTGTGGGATAATTGTGTTTAATAATATAAGGTCATTGGACCTAGAATGGGTACTATCAGGTTTGATTACGATATATTACGAGGATAATATTGAAAGTCGTCTTAGAAAGTGATTATGGTTCTGGTTGGGGCGAGAGAGCTCTATGACTTGATGATATGATAAGGGGTCATGATTACGATCTATGTGTTTCTTTTATTATCAACAGTGTACGAAGGTTTTGGAATGAGGTTTAGATTGATATGAGGTTTAAGACTAGTACCGGGTTAGTGGGAGTAGTTACTATGATCATGAATGGTGTTGCGAGGATGCGAGATGTGTAGTATGTTATGTGAATATGTCTAGGATCATAGTTATGGCTTGATACAACTTGTTCGGACTCATTCAATGTGTAGATGTGAGATTCGTGTCTTGAAAAGAAAATCTAAATGTTAGGAATTGAATTCCAAGGTTTTTGGGCCAAGATTATGTTAATGATTTTTGTTGTGTTGTGATGTCAGGCCTATATGGAATAGGGTGACGCGGGTTCACCCCCGGGTACGTGGGTGGTAAGATGGAATAGTAATTTGATGGCTTGGAAACAACTCTTGGCACGTTCGAGGACGAATATATGTTTAAGTGGGGGAGAATGTAATGACCCGACCGGTCGTTTTGAGTATTACATCCATGTTCCCCTATTTACTGCTCAATTTAGCTTTACAGTTATGGTATGACTTGCCGGGGTAATTGGTTCGGGTTCGGAAGGATTTCGGAGTGAAATGAGATACTTAGTCTCATAATTGGAAAAATTGACTGGAGGTTGATTTATGTGTAAATGACCCCGGATTTAAATTCTGATAATTCCAATAGCTATGTATGATAATTTTGGATTTAGGAGCACGTCTAAAAAATTATTTGGAGGTCCGTAGTGAAATTATGCATGAAATGGTGAAAGTTAAATTTTTGAGAAGATTGATCGGGAGATTGGATTTTTGATATCGGGGTGGGAATATGATTTTGGAAATTGAAATAGGTCCGTAATGTGAAATGTGACTTGTGTGCTCACTGGGGGATTTTTGATACAGTTTTGGATTTTTGAAACGTGAGTTGTCCATGCGGTTTATAGCTCTTGGGTTGAAGGAGCCCCTCCGGAGTCTGCACACACCCCCAGTGAGCACGGTTGATATTATTGAGGGATGGATCCTCCCTGGACATTGATCTTGTCCGAAATATTATATACCCGGAGATGGATCTTCTCCACGGGCTGGATTGGCCTTACTCGGTACTGAGTGACTGATGATTAGTTGATGTGTATATTTCGGGATGGATCTTCCCTGTGTCGGATTGGCTATATACAATACCGAGTGATTGTGCATGATGAGTGGAATGTGTGAGAAAGTGAGATTGAGTACTCTGAGAGTGTGAGTACATGAGAGTTCATCTCTGAGATACATTGCATTGACATGCACACATGACATACATGCATATAGATGTATTTTTCTTATGTTGTATGGTATCACATCATTCATGATTTCTCACACATGTTGACAGATGGGCATAGTGATGCATTTGTTTTACACTGGTTATCTGGAAAGAAAATGAAACATCTTTTTTATTATGGAAAGGAATTTGGGAAAATTATTATTTTCAAACTTATTCATATTTTTGGCAATTCCGGTAAACGATTTAGGTTTTCATTGATGTACTTGAAAGGCGGAACTATTTTTAGAAATCATATTTTTTTTGAGCATTTGATTGTTGAGTTACTTCTGGTATTACTTGTTTTATGTTGTTATGAACTATTGTTGGTTATTGAAGTTAGGACCCGACCTTGGTACATGCTCGTCACTACTTTCAACATAAGGTTAGGTTTGTTATTTATTGAGTACATGAGGTCGGTTGTACTCATACTACACTTCTGCACCTTGCATACAGATGATAGCTACTGATGTTGCTGTGTTCGTTGGGAGCTGGATCTGAAGATGTACCTGCGTTCTGGTTGTTGCTGCCTCTTGTTCATGGTAGCCTTAGATTCTTAAAATTCTGTTTATATACTTTTCAAACAGATGATGTATTTACTTCATACCAACTTTGTATACTCTATTATTAGAAGCTCATGATTTGTACTACCAGTTCTTGGGAAAATGTATTGGTTTTGTATATTTTCTTTTAATTAATTGCCTTATTAATTTCATTGGAATTGGATAGTTGGAAATTGGCTTACCTAGCGGGCTGGGTTAGGTGCCATCACGACTAGTTGGATTTTGGGTCGTGACATGTGCCCAGATCTCAGATGTCGCATTTGCGACACCTGGTTCGCAATTGGGAAGGTCGCAAATACGACAAATCCATCGCAAATGCGAACCCGGGCTTCTACTGCCAAGGTCGCAAATGCGACCAAGGAGTTGCAAATGCGGACACTGTTGAGATCGCAAATCCGACCAAAGTGTCGTAAATGCGAACACTGCCCAGGTGAGGCTTCTTCGCAATTGCAAAGACTTCCTCGCAAATTCGAGGTTCGCAAATGCGAACAAATTCTCGCATTTGCGATACCTACAACAGCTGCCAAAAAATACCAGAAATACTGAAATGTTTCTTATCCACCCGAACGTCCGAAACTCTCCCAAGCCCTCGGTGCTCTACAACAAACACCCACACAAGTCTAATAATATCATACAAACTCGCTCGAGTGATTGAAATACTGAAATAACACCAAAAGCACGGATCGGACGCCAAAACGCATGGATTAACTCATGAACTCAAAAACTTCTAAAAATACTTTTGCGTGTCCGAGTCCTATCAAATCAACTCGGAATGACGCCAAATATTTAGTGCAAGTCTTAAATGACATTACAGACCTACTCCATCTTCCAAAATCGGAATCCAAACCCGATATTAAATAGTCCGCCCTCGGTCAAACTTTCCGAAAACTTCAAATTTCCATTTTTCGCCAAATGACCACGAAATGACCTGCAGACCTCCAAATCCACTTTCGGATGCGCCCCTAAGTCCAGAATCACCATACAGAGCTATTCCCAGTCTCGGAATCCCAAATGGATGTCTATAATGTAAAGATCCACTTCAACCTAAACTTATGCAATTCACCCAAAATGCCAACTTTCACTATTAGGCACCGAAACACTCCCAGGTCATCCAAAACCCGACCCGAGCATACGCCCAATTCCGAAATCATCATACGAACCTATTGGAACCTTCAAAATCCTGATTCCGAGGTCGTTTACTCAAAACATTGATCGAAGTCAAACTTAGCCTTTTAAGGCCAACTTAAGGAGCCAAGTGTTCCGATTTGAATCTGAACCCCTTCCAAATCCCGAACTAACCATCCTCGCAAGTCATAAAACAGTAAAAACACGTACGTGAAGTCTTATTTAGGAGAACAGGGGTTCTAAAAAGCAAAATGATCGGTCGGGTCGTTATAGTAAGCAACTCGGAAGCAAAGTTCGGTCATATTTTTCAAAAATGCTTTCATTGGAGTGATATGTGAGCAAATATTAGCCATGACATACACTTTTATTTGACCGAAAACTCTTCATATTCTCGAGCGAGGAGGGGCAGCTGTGGATACCTAAGTTTTGCACTATTTTAACATCTACTAAAGTCGTTAGTTTTTTGTTATTTTTAATTAAATTTCTCAATTTTTGTGTCTTTAATTGCGTATTTCATATCATAAAAATACCAAAAAATAAATAAATAGTTCTTTCTTCATTTGTGCATTTTAGAAAATAACTAACTGTTAAATATGTGAATTAATTTAATTAATTGATCATTTAAATAAGTTATTTAATTTATTTATTTGTTTGTGTAAATTTTGTTTAATAAGTAGTATTAAGAAAGAAATTGGGTTGAATTTGAAAGAGAATTTTCCAGGAGTGCATGACAAGGGGTTGCCACTGAAAGGGTCCTAAACGACGTAGTTTTGCCTTAAAACTATGTCGTTTCATTTAGTGATCCGAGATCAAATCTCAGCCATCCAATGATTAACGGTCCATGTTCAACACCCTTAGTAGTTACATAAGGCCCAGTATTATATTTATTTCCTCATTTAACCTAAAAACCAAACCCTAGCTTCTCCCTCTTCACTCTTTCTCCCTCTCTTGTCGTCGCCACCCTCCATGGCAGCCCCACCGGCGGACCACCTCCAAACCACATAAAACTCACACCAAATAATCCCCCCAACCTCCTCTTTCCAAATATCTAACCCAAATCCCTCAAAGAACTCCAACCACTACCACCCTACAGCAGATACATGAATTCATAGAGCTCCGCGATACCTACACTTCCCCCACTACTAGCCACTGCCGTTGTACTGTCATCACTACCTCGCCTCTGCTTTGGCTAGCGTCGAACTCGAAACACGACTTTGTTTTTGATTATATTGTTACTGATCTTCGGCTCATCAGAGTTTGCGATCATGATTTATCAATAAGAAAATCGTGCTCGAAGTTCAAAGTTCTACTAAGTTGGAAAACCACCATTGTTTCGGCCACTTTAATTGTTAAATGGTAAAAATCCTATATTTGTTTTCATGGTTGATTTTTTTATTTTATTTTTGTCTCTTATTAATTATTTTAGCATTAGTTTTTAAAGTTTAAAATGTTAAATTTTCTTTTTTTGCACTTGTTGAAATAGTAGAATATTTTGTATTGATGAAAGGTGAGGTTGAAGGAATACTTGAGAGCATATGGTACTTGTTTGGTTTATTATTTACTGCATGAGAGACTTTTTGGGTACAAAACTCAGAAGTCAGTTGTTTGGTAAGAAAATATATACCTTTAGACATGTTTTTTTGAACAAAGGTCTATCTTTGAATAGTGAACAACAGATTTAGGTTGAAAATACTCTCTTTTGGACAAAATTAAACTTGAAAGTCTTGCCTTTTGAATTTTTGAGCAGATTTTGTTGAAACATCTGTTGAAAAATCTGTCAAAAATAGATAGATTTTCAATTATGAAATGCACAACTTTTTCTCTTATAAAACATACATATTTAAAGTAGCTGAAGGGAGGACGACTCACCAGCTGAATGCATTAAAGTAGACTGAAACTTGTAGCAAAAACCTTCCAAAACAAATTCCAAAAGTTTGAATTTAGTTCGTAGTTATTTGTTCTTTAAAGGTTGTGGAGTTTCAAGGCATCTTCTGGGTTGTTTCACTGGTCCTCTTCACTGTTATTGCTGCTGGTTTGAGTTTGCTTTGCTGGGTTCCTGTCACGACCCAAACTGATGGGCCGCAACGGGCACCCGGTACATTACTCAACCGAGTACCAACATAACATATCTTTTCGTATCATACTATCATAGATAATTGAGCCGGAGAGGCTGCCGTGAGACAAGTAGAATACAATATGAAATACCAACTTATACTTAAGACATACGGGCCTATAAGGCCAAAATGAGCACTCTTACACCGAACATAGGCCGACAAGGCCATACAATCTTTCATATACCTCACATTTGTCTACAACCCTCTAAGAGTACATAAATATCATAAAGGTCGGGACAAAGCCCCTCCATACCAATCAATATATGTCCTAATGATACTGACCAAATAGCAACTCCGGAGAAAATAGAGTGCACCAACATCTCCCGCTGAGCTAATAGCCTACTTGGACGGCTCTCAACCTGTCTATCGGGACCTGCGGGCATGAAACGCAGCGTCCCCCGGCAAAGGTACATCAGTACAAATAATGTACCGAGTATGTAAGGAATGAACATCAGTAAATAAAAGTCATGAGAGAAACATAGAGTAAAAGACTCAACACGTATGTCTGAATAGCTCTGTAAATCCTTTCATATTTATAATGCCATGCATATGCGTATAAATGTCATACCATGTATAGATATATGCATTCATATCATCATCAAGCCTCTGAGGGCATCACTTCATACCATCTCGGCCACTGCGGGCAAATCATCAACGTATACCAGCTGATCAGGTGGTGGTGCGTATATAACACCGTAACATTTCCCATATACATACATATATATATATATATATATATATATATATATATATATAACGCCATCTGGTCATGGGTCAATGTGCATGTATAAATGCATGAAATGCATAAGAATTACGTTAATAAGATTTCTTGGAATGTCATAAAATTAATATGCCTGTCGGATAAACTTTATCAAATACGTATTTTTCATAGACCCATGAACAGAAGATATAATAATAATTCACATGGGGAATCAAGAATATACACACCCCTAGTATTTCTATGAATATAGTCATTTATGGAAATAATGCATTTGCTCGTTTCGTTTGTATCATATTGACCATGTCAAAAGGAAAGAAGGGGTGTGCCAAAAGGAAAGAAGGGATAGCCTTAACATATCTCAATTCCATCTTTTGATGACTACGACTAGTAAATTCTTTTGATAAACATCTAACCTGGAATGCTCATACGAACTCGTTGAAGGTCATAAGCATTGGATCAAACTTTGGTTGCATTCTTGATAGCTTCATGTTAATTTACATTACAATCAAGTAATAACCCAATTCACTTTAAGACTTATGAACAAAATCATTAAGTAGGAATGGGATGTTGCTTTCTATAAGAAAGAGAGATCACTGGATGCCTTACAATTTTTGTCTTCTTAATGGGATTCTTAGCAAAATGAAATAAAGGTGCACATATCTTTAATGTTGCCACCACCTTCTTAAAGTCATGAATAGGTGACATTTGCTGCCAAATTCCCATACTCCCATGTGGATGTTGTCCCCTAGTATTTATCCAAAATTCTCACTTAATTATTTATCCACAAATTTTTAATTAATACCATAATTATTCCCACAATTAATCAATTATCCAGATAATTTCCTAATTAAATAGGTTATATCCTATTACCTAATAATTAAGAATTATCTCAAATTACTTAAAATACTACTCACTTTTAATACACTTTATACACCGTAATATCATGGTCATGTGGTACCTTGTATGGCACTCGTCTATAAATATCGGGTATTTTAGCTCGGATCGTATTTTATCCCAAAATGACAAACTTTGATGAAATTCATTTTCTTCGATTCGCTTACCCTCTCACCTTCACGAATTAATTTATCTCTTGTTTGAAATTGCACAATACTTATAATCTCCAAATAATCTTGTCCTTGGACTGATGTCAATTATCTTACGGCAAATTCAACGTACAATACTACAGGGTGTAACATCGTCGTAACAAGTTACTGCAGAGCATAACATCATCGTAATAAATTATCAGAGCGTAACATCGACGTAATAATGTGCGGCGTAACATCATTCCCCCCTTTGGAACATTCATCCTCGAATGTTGACTGATGCACTTATCATTTTCATAACCTATGTCTTCCGAATACTTTAGTATTCTCTCCTTGCCATCTAGGCAATTGTTCTTTGAATAAATCCAAAGGCCATGTCATTCCCCCTCTAGGCCCCTTTCTCATACCACGACTTGTGGTCGAAATCCTTCCAATCTCGTAACTGATGCTACCTTCTATCATGCAGCATGTATGACTTTGTCCTTGTATGTGCGCCTATGCGACTCTTCTCTCATTTTTCCTCCAGCTTTTAGCCAATCTCTAGGCCTCATTTTGTGAATATATATAAAATTATGACAATCTGTCCTTCTGGGCATCTATGGCTTTACTATATCTAAGTAGGTGCCCCATTGTTATTGAGGTCTGCTACCAAATTCCAGGTTACTCTCGTTGCTTATCCTATATATATAAATCTAAATCCTTTAATGCTTCTTCATTACTATTCATCTTAAGTATGACGGCCTGATCTCATCTCATACTGTTGAACTTTTATCCATCTATTGTTGATTCACCTTAATGTTATCTGCAATCTACTAGTGATAACTTGAAACTTCTTACGTAATACATTGTCACCCGGGCTTACGTTGCATCGAGAAATATTTGAAGTGATTTTCCTGATCCATTTAGCGGTGATACTGTACTTCAATAACCATATTTTATAGCAACCCAATGTGATTCACTTTACATGGGTATTTTAATCTCGTACAATTCATTAAATCCTCTTCAAGTCATTACTCAATCGAAGGCCCAAATGTCATCCTTTGTCTATCACAATTACACCCTTATTCTACTATCAGGAAGCATTCCATCTCTTCTAAATGCTATTAGTCTTAGATTCCTTTGAGTTCATTCAGGCTACACTGAACTTTCTATAACTTTGAAAAACCATTAGCTCTCTTGTTTACATGGGCTTAATCCCGAGGACTTATCCATTCTCGTCACCTTCTCACTCCCCCTTTCTCATCCTTACTCCTGTCATAAAACCTTGTCGCTTTACTATACTTTAGCTTGCGATCTATACATATCTATTTATACTATTCACAACCTTCCTTAAACTTGCTTGCACCATAGATTTACTTATATCATTCTGGAACATCAAGCGAGACATCACATCGTCTCCAACTCTTCGTTACTCTCTTAATCAGGCTTTTCGATACCTAGAAACCATAGGCTAGAAGACATACCGCCGACGATGCCTCTATCATTCCTGGATACTGAATACCAATGCATTTAGCCTTCTATCCGAAGTATGGACTATCCACAACCTTCTGCATTTGAGTATCTCGTGCGTTGTTCACCTTTACCTTACTACCTTAAAATCTTGCATTGTATCTTCTATTTCTTTCATGACCCCCTTCCACATAGGTATAGTTCACATCCACGACTTGAAGCTCTATTATAATACTTACACCTCTGGTGTATAACCAATCCGGTGAGAGATTCATACTGACTTTTTATAAGGCTGGTACTTTTCTGACTGGCTTTATTGTAGAGCCGTTTTAGAATATGGCTACTGTACTATCTCTCTTGTACCTATGATATCAAGAGTGATTCTGCAATGTCTTCAATCACGATTTCTATAATTTTCTGGGTCCAATAATCAGACTCCTGATTTACTTTGCTAATGTAACTCTTTAGTTTTCTCTTCCTTATGATTAGCCTTTATATAGGCGTAAGCTATCTCCCGATCTGCGGCTCATGGCATTTCTTTAGCCTTTCATGGACGCTATGGAATATCCATGATACAATCTTCTAACAATTCAATTCTTTGTCTATGTCCTGGGTTCAATTCTTTCATTTAACTTATACCAGAGTCTTCTACGGCTGTATGAATGTCAATATATATGCCTCATGGATAATACTCTGAAATCTTAAGTGCGTTTATAACGTAACTAACTCTGGATCATTGATCGAATAATTCCATTCGTTCCATCTCAACTTTCTTTAAACGTAAGCTATTATTTTTCTGGGTCGTTCTGCCACTTGTTGCGTGCATACTTAGCTTATTTTAGTGTCCACACATATTGGAACTCCATACAACTCATATGATCTTGAATATCACTTTTGATTTTACTCCCCGTTCAATAGCTATAGTAGGCGCCACCTTTTTATGGAGTGCATACAATGTTGTTGTGAGACTGTTGTTATAAGACCATTTTCTCCTTAGGTTACTGAGCTTAGGTTGAATCCTTCTTCCTTACTTTCTCAGCTAGTCTTTCATTGTAGTATTTAGGGAGAATCCCCTGGCTCTTGTAAAGTTGTGAGCTTATTACATTATATATTCGACAAACCTTTTGATGTCCTTCCCTGCCTATAATTATCCGTAGTTACTTACTTTCATGCCCTTATGCTTGTAGTGTTGCGTCAGAACTGATATTTTGACTGTCTTCCCAGTGGGACGATCTTTTATTTCTATAATAGTCATACGGTACCTTTAACTACCCTAACTCTTGTCTGAATATTTCTCAAGGGTCACGATGTCGTATCTGCGAGACTGAATTCCTATGTTGGGGTTCACTATGTTTATCTTGCACGATCTGTTGATTTGTCTGTAACTTCTTGTCTAGACATAACTGTCATGCCCCAACCTCGGTAAGAGCGACCGGCGCTCAACCGAGTGAACCCGGTCGAGCAAGCCTAGTAAACCTTTCCTACCCGACTTATTCATAATCCAAAAAGGGAATGCGTCACCATTTGTAAAACAGGGAAGAGATCAGTTATATAAATATATAAACGTTGCTAGTTCATTTTTCATTATATGCATTATGCCATAGTTAAGTTTCCAAAATACAACTCGGTCCAACGACCACCCCAGCATACATACATGACCCACATAAACGTCTACGGAGCCTCTAAGGGTACAAAAGAGTAACATAATAATGCCGGCAACAAGGCCCCGGCTGTAATGACCCAACCGGTCATTTTAATTTTTAGAACCCCGTTCCCTAAAATAAAACTTCCCGTAGGTGCTTGTAATGATTTATGACTTGCGGGGATGGTTGGTTCGGGATTTGAAAGTGTTTGAGGTGAAACCGGAACACTTGGTTCCTTAAGTTGACCTTAAAGTGCTAAGTTTGACTTCGGTCAACATTTTGAGAAAACGACCCCGGAATAGAATTTTGATGATTCCAACAGCTCCGTATGGTGATTTTGGACTTAGGAATGTGTTCGGAATTTTATTTGGAAGTCCGTAGTTAAATTAGGCATGAAATGGCTAAAAACAAGAATTTAAGTTTGGAAGTTTGACCGATGAGTTGACTTTTTGATACCGGAGTCGGCATCCAGTTCTGAAAATTTTTATAGCTCCGTTATGTAATTTATGACTTGTGTGTAAAATTTGAGGTCAATCGGAGTTGATTTGATAGGTTCCGACATTGAATGTAGAAGTTGAAAACTCTTAGTTTCATTAAGCTTGAATTTGGGGTATGATTCATGGTTTTAGCATTTTTTGATGGGATTTAGAGGTTCGACTAAGTTCGTATGATATTTTAGGACTTGTTGGTATATTTGGTTGAGGTCCCGAGGGCCTCGGGTGAGTTTCAGATGGTTAACGGATCAAAAGTTGGACTTAAAAATCTGCTGCAATTTTCTCTTCTGCTGTATATTTTGGGCTGTGATCGAGCCCCAGATCGAACCCAGATATCGAGCCCATGATCGAGGCCTGAGTTGAAGCCAAGGACGAGGCTCAGTATCGAAGCCTCGATCGAAGGCAAGGCTCGAGGGCATGATCGAAGGTAAGGCTCGAGGGCTAGGATCGAAGGCCCAACCTCGATGCCCTGATCGAAGGCCCATGCTCGATGCCCTGATCGAAGGCACATGTTCGATGCCCTGATCGAGGCCATGACCGAGGTCCAGGCTCGAGCTTGTGATCGAAGCCGTGATCGAGGTCCAGTTCGAGGACCAGTTCCGAAGGCTGCTAGGCAGTTTTATAAAAAGAGGATATTCGTCCCATTAGCCATTTTTGACGAACTTGAGCTTGAATAGAGGCGACGTTTGTCAGATTTTCAAGGGAAAGACATTGGGGTAAGTGATTCTAACTTGGATTTGGTCTATGAACATAAATATATCATTGTTTTCATAATTTAATTAGTGTTTTGAGATTGAAATTTGAAAAAGTTTAGAAATCTCATATAAACGAAATTTTTAGATTTCGGCATCGATTCAGAGTCGGATTTGAGTGAAACTGGTATGGTTGGACTCGTAATTGAATGAGTTATTGGATTTCATAACTTTCACCGAATTCCGAGATGTGGGCCCCCCGGGCGAATGTTTAATGAATTTCGGGATTTTTATTAAAAATGTAGTATTTCCTTATAGAATTTATTTCCTATAAAGTTTTAGTGATTGTATCGAATTATTTTGGCTAGATTCGAGCCAGACAGAGTTGGATAATCGTGGAAAAGGCAAAATTATGGATTAAATTGGAGCAAGACGAGGTAAGTCTCTTGTCTAACCTTGTGAGGGGAAAATTACCTCATAGGTGATTAAATTGAATAATTGTTGCTAATTGAGGGGGCTACGTACGCACGAGGTGACGAGAGTCCGTTCGTAGCTACTATTAATGCTAAAGTCCGGGTAGTTTAAGACTCAAAGCATGAATTACTTGTGTGAATTGTATTCTTTATTAATTAAAATAATTGATGTATATATTGTGAATTGTTATGAAAAGTAGAAAAATATGAAAATTTTCATATGCTTAATTTTTGTTTAAATCAATTAATTGTTAAAAGAAATTATTCTCCTTCCAAATTCATCTTATAATAAATATACTCTCCTTCCGGAGGCACATAAGAAAATGTCCTCCTTTCTTGTGGAGCGGGCCGAACGCCTCGGCAGGATAGATGCATCTATGCATCACGCCGCACGTCCCTCGGCAGTGTACACAACACTCTGGATCGGGCCGTACGTCCTCGGCAGAGATCGTGCTTAATAATAATAATTACACGATACTTTAATAATTTATTTCAGCTTGTGAAGCTAATTAATAAATTGAAAAATCCTTGGAATTTAATGAATTACTATTCTTGCTTGTTAAGGAATTAATTGTTACTCCTGTAAATGAGGTTTAATTGATAAATTGGAAATTATTTGAATTGAAGGAATTTAATTAATATATTGAGAATTGTTACATTTGAAGGAATTTGATTATTTCTGCTGATTAAATAAATTATTGTAAATTCTGTAAATCATGCTGATTTAAATATCCTAATTTTATTTCAGTTATTATTATTGACCCATAGTGAGTGTCAAAGTCGGCCATCTCGTCTCTACCACTTCGAGATTAGGCTTGATACTTACTGGGTACACATTGTTTACGTACTCATACTACACTTGCTGCACTTTTTGTGCAGGATCTGAGACAGGTACTAGTGGAGGACCTATCATCACATACCCACGTCATCCCGAGGAACAGTGGTGAGCTGCCTTTCTGAGCCGTTCTGCAGCTACCAGTGTCTCTTCTTATATTTATATTCTGTCTATTTCATTTCAGACAGTATTTGGAGTTTTGTATAATCTACTAGATGCTCATGCACTTGTGACACCGGGTCTTGGCACACAAACATTGGTAGAAGTTGGTATTTTATTTTTTTCTTGGAATAAAAGTTTAACCAATGTACGTTTGACTTATTAGTTGGCTTGCCTAGCTGTAGTGTTGGGCGCCATCATGACCTATAGGTAAAATTGGGTCGTGACAACATGGTATCAGAGCACTAGGTTCACGTAGGTCTCACAAGTTATGAGCAGACCTAATAGAGTCTTGCAGATCGGTACGGAGACGTCTGTACTTATCTTCAAGAGGCTATATGGTGTTAGGAAACTACCTTTCTTCATATTCCATCGTGCAATTGATGTAGTACTAAATATCCTTCTCTTATTCTCTCACAGATGGTGAGAACACGCTATAATGAGATTCCAGACTAGGGAAGAGCTACTCCCCCAATTGCTAGAGGCCGAGGCAGAGGCCAAAGGAGGGCTCCAAGCCGTGGTAGAGGGCGAGGACGTCCCAGGACCGTTCCAATTATGCTGCCAGTGGATCCAGCAGAGAATCCCATTATTGAGGAGCAGGGTGAGCTGCCTATGGCAGAGCCAGCTCCGGTGGACTTTACATCTGCATCGGGATTTCAGGATGTCATGGGTCGTATGCTGCGATTCATGGACAATATGACTCAGGCCGGTTTATTTCCGGCAGACCCAGCCACATCTCAGGCAGGCGGGGGAGCACAGACCCCTACAGCATAGGCTCATGGACAGGAAGTTGTTGTCAGACCCAGGGTGCACTACCCATGGGTGGAGTCCAGCCAGTGGCAGCAGCTACACTTGAGCCCAGGCCAGCTGTAGCCGCCGATCCTCAGAAACTATTGGACAGATGGACTAGACTACATCCTCCTGTCTTCGGGGGTGAGCGACATGAGGATCCACAGGATTTCATTGATCGTTGCAAGGATAGACTGTACAATATGAGGATATTGGAATCCCATGGGGTTGATTTCGCTACTTTTCAGCTAGAGGGGTAGAGCCCGTAGATGGTGGCAGTCTTATGCTCTTGGCAGACCAGCAGATTCTCCTCCCATGACTTGGGACATGTTCACCTGTATCTTTTTGGACAGGTATATTCCACCCTCCCAGAGGGAAGAGTTGCGGTTTTGGTTTGAGCAGCTCCAGCAGGGTCAGATGTCAGTGACTGATTATGAGGCGAGGTTTTCTGAATTATCTCGCCATGCCCTAATGATACTCCCTACTAAGGCGGAGAGAGTGCGAAGGTTCGTAGCCGATTTACATACTGGTATTCAGGCCACTATGGCTCGAGAGGTTAAGATGGGTACTTCTTATGAGCGAGTTGTGGAGATAGCCTGGAGGATTGAGGGTGTACGTCAGCGGAGCCGAGAGCTGAGAGATAAGCGGTTCAGGTACTCTGGAGAGTTCAGAGGTGCTCCGTCCGGGGGTAGAGGTCAGTTCGTGAGGGGACAGTCCAGCAGACCCCCATATCCAGCACCACCACCTCCTCGAGGTGCTCCAGTGCGACCTTATCTCAGTGCTATCCCAGAGAGTTCTTACCTCCCACCAGCTATTCAGGGTCCTCCCAGTGGGTATTCAGGTCCCCAGGGCCAGACACTTAGTCAGCAGCCCATCGCACCGAAGAGTTGTTACGAGTGCGGGGATCTGAGTCACATGCGGAGGTTTTTCCCCAGGCTTCGGGGTAGACCAGTACAGCAGGGTCAGCAGCCTATGCTTACCGGACCAGTTGCTCCACCAGTAGTCCGACCACCCAGAGGTGGAGGATAGGTGGGTAGGGGCCGTCCTAGAGGTGGAGGTCAGCTAGGTGGAGGCCAGACAATTGGCGCTCCAGCTCGGTTCTATGCTTTTCCGTCTAGACCAGATGCAGAGGCCTCAGATGCCGTGATTACAGGTATTATTTCTGTTTGTGGCAAAGATGCCTTAGTATTATTTGATCGAGGATCTACGTATTCATATGTGTCATCTCTATTTGCTCCATTCCTGGGTGTTTCTTGTGAGTCCTTGAGTACTTCTGTTTATGTGTCCACTCCTGTGGGTGATTCTTTTGTTGTGAACCGGATTTACCGGTCCTGTGTTATTACATTCTGCAGTTACGAAACTAGAGCAGATCTCCTATTACTTGAGATGACTAATTTTGAAATTATTCTGGGCATGGACTGGTTGTCTCCATATCATGCTATTCTAGATTGCCATGCCAAGACTGTTACCTTGGCTATTCCAGCATTGCCTAAGCTGGAGTGGAAGGGTTCGCCTGTTAGTTCATTTAATCAAGTTATTTCTTTTATAAAGGCTCAACACATGGTTGAGAACGGTTGTTTGGCTTATCTAGCCTATGTTCGGGATACTACTGCAGAGACTCCGGCTATTGATTCAGTGCCTGTAGTTCGGGAGTTCCCCGATGTATTTCTGTCAGATCTTCCAGGTATGCCACTTGATCGTGATATTAATTTCGTTATTGACTTGGCTTCAGATACCCAGCCTATATCTATCCCACCGTATCACATGGCTCCGAAAGTATTGAAAGAATTGAAAGAACAGCTTGAAGAGTTACTAGCCAAAGGGTTTGTCAGACCGAGTGTATCGCCTTGGGGTGCACCAGTATTATTTGTGAAAAAGAAGGATGGAACAATGCGGATGTGTATTAATTATCGCCAATTGAACAAAGTCACTATTAAAAGCAAGTACCCGTTGCCGCGTATTGATGATCTATTTGACCAGTTGCAGGGTGCTAGGGTATTCTCTAAGATCAACTTGAGGTCGGGGTACCATCAGTTGAAGATTCGGGATTCGGATGTTCCGAAGACTGCTTTCCGTACTAGATATGGTCATTATGAATTTCTAGTAATGTCTTTTGGTTTCACTAATGCCTCGGCAGCGTTTATGGATCTGATGAACAGAGTATTCGGGCCATATATTGATTCATTTGTCATTGTCTTCATTGATTACATTTTGATCTACTCAAGTAGTAAGGAGGAGCATTAGCAGCATATGAGAGTAGTGCTTCAGACATTGCGGGAACAAAAGCTATATGCCAAGTTCTCTAAATGTGAGTTTTGGCTAGAGTCTGTAGCATTTTTGGGACATATTGTATCGGGCGAAGGTATTAAAGTTGATCCCAAAAAGATTGAGGCAGTTCAGAATTGGCATCGTACCACTTCGGCGATGGAGATCAGGAGTTTTATGGGTTTGGCAGGTTATTATCGTCGGTTCGTGGAAGGTTTTTCATCTATTGCAGCACCTTTGACCAAATTAACCCAGAAGGGTGCTCCTTTCCGATGGTCCGATGATTGTGAGGTGAGCTTTTAGAAGCTCAAGACATCATTGACTAAAGCACCAGTGTTAGTGTTGCCTTCCGATTCGGGGATGTATACAGTGTATTGTGACGCTTTGCGCGTTGGCTTGGGTTGTGTATTGATACAGGAAGGGCAAGTTATTGCATATGCTTCACGTCAGCTGAAGCCCCACGAAAAGAATTATCCGGTACATGATTTGGAGTTAGCTGCGATTGTTCACGCTCTTAAGATTTGGAGGCATTATCTTTATGGGGTGTCTTGTGAAGTTTACACTGATCATCACAGTTTGCAGCATTTGTTCATGCAGAGGGACCTAAATTTGAGACAACGCAGATGGCTAGAGTTACTAAAAGATTATAATATTACTATTCCGTATCATCTGGGCAAAGCAAATGTGGTTGCAAATGCCTTGAGTAGAAAGGCGGAGAGTATGGGTAGTTTGGCTTTTATTTCAGCAGAGGAAAGGCCATTAGCCTCAGATATTCAGTCCTTGGCTAACAGACTTGTGAGGCTGGATATTTCAGAGCCCGGCCGAGTTCTTGCATGTGTTGTGGCCCAATCTTCACTATTTGAGCAGATCAAGGCTTGCCAGTATGATGACCCACGCCTGGTGGTTCTTCATGAAACGGTACTACGAGGTGGTGCCAAGGAAGTCACTATTGGTGCAGATGGTATTCTATGACTCTAGGATCGTCTGTGTGTTCCTAATGTGGATGAACTGAGGAAAAAGATCCTGGAGGAGGCACACAGTTCTCGATATTCTATTCATCCAGGTGCTACGAAGATGTATCGTGACTTGAGGCAGCATTATTGGTGGCAACGAATGAAAAAGGACATAGTTGAGTATGTATCTAGGTGTCTAAATTGCCAGCAAGTTAAATATGAGCACCAGAGGCCAGGTGGCCTACTTCAGCAGATGACTATACCATAGTGGAAATGGGAACGAATTACTATGGATTTTGTAGTTGGGTTGCCGCGAACCTTGAGGAAATTTGATGCAGTTTGGGTGATTGTTGACAGGTTGACCAAGTCGGCACATTTTATTCCTGTTGTGACTACGTATACTTCAGAGGGGTTGGCCCAGATTTATATTCAGGAGATAGTTCGGTTGCACGGTGTGCCAATTTCTATCATATCAGATAGAGGTCCTCAGTTTACTTCACATTTCTAGAGAGCAGTACAGAGTGAGTTGGGGACCCGTGTAGAGCTCAGCACAGCCTTTCATCCGCAGACCGATGGACAGTCAGAGAGGACAATTCAGATTTTGGAGGATATGCTCAGGGCATGTGTGATTGACTTTGGAGGTCAGTGGGATCGTTTCCTGCCTTTGGCCGAGTTTGCTTATAATAACAGTTACCAATCCAGCATCGAGATGGCTCCATTTGAGGCTTTATATGGTCGGCGATGTCGTTCACCTATCGGATGGTTTGAGCCAGGTGAGGCTAAGTTATATGGTACTGATTTGGTAAGGGATGCCTTGGAAAAGGTAAAGTTAATTCAGGAGCGACTTCGTATAGCACAGTCCAGACAAAAGAGTTACGCGGATCAGAAAGCGCGTGATATATCATTTATGGTAGGTGAAAAAGTTCTCTTGAAGGTTTCGCCGATGAAGGGAATTATGAGTTTCGGGAAGAAGGTCAAGTTGAGCCAAAGGTTTATAGGCCCATTTGAGGTGTTGAAACGAGTTGGGGAGGTTGCTTATAAGCTTGCATTGCCTCCCAGCCTATCGGGAGTTCATCCGGTTTTTCACATATCTATGCTCCGGAAGTATCATGCCGACCTATCACATGTGTTAGACTTCAGCACAGTTCAGCTAGATAATAGCTTGGGTTATGAAGAGGAGCCAATTGCCATTGTTGATAAACAGGTTCGCCAGTTGAGATCCAAGAGGATTTCTACAGTAAAAGTCTAGTGGATGGGCCAACCAGTCGGGGAAGCGACTTGGGAGGCCGAGGAAAACATGCGGAGCAGATATCCAGACCTATTCAGCACTTCAGGTACAATTCTAAACCCGTTCGAGGACGAACGTTTGTTTAAGAGGTGGAGAATGTAATGACCCAACCGGTCATTTTAACTTTTAGAACCCCGTTCCCTAAAATAAAACTTCCCGTAGGTTCTTGTAATGATTTATGACTTGTGGGGATGGTTGGTTCGGGATTTGGAAGTGTTTGAGGTGAAACCGGAACACTTGGTTCCTTAAGTTGGCCTTAAAGTGCTAAGTTTGACTTTGGTCAACATTTTGAGAAAACGAACCCGGAATAGAATTTTGATGATTCCAACAGCTCCGTATGGTGATTTTGGACTTAGGAGCGTGTTCGGAATTTTATTTGGAAGTCCGTAGTTAAAATAGGCATGAAATGGCTAAAAACAAGAATTTAAGTTTGGAAGTTTGACCGATGAGTTGACTTTTTGATACCGGAGTCGGAATCTAGTTCCGAAAATTTTCATAGCTCTGTTATGTAATTTATGACTTGTGTGTAAAATTTGAGGTCAATCGGAGTTGATTTGATAGGTTCCGACATTGAATGTAGAAGTTGAAAACTCTTAGTTTCATTAAGCTTGAATTTGGGGTATGATTCATGGTTTTAGCGTTATTTGATGTGATTTAGACATTCGACTAAGTTCGTATGATGTTTTAGGACTTGTTGGTATATTTGGTTTAGGTCCCGAGGGCCTCGGGTGAGTTTCAAATGGTTAACGGATCAAACGTTGGACTTAAAAAGCTGTTACAATTTTCTCTTCTGATGTATATTCTAAGCTGTGATCGAGCCCCGGATCGAGCCCCAGATCAAACCCAGATATCGAGCCCACGATCGAGGCCTGGGTTGAAGCCAAGGACGAGGCTCAGTATCGAAACCTCGATCGAAGGAAAGGCTTGAGGGCATGATCGAAGGTAAGGCTCGACGGCTAGGATCGAAGGCCCAACCTCGATGCCCTGATCGAAGGCCCATGCTCGATGCCTTGATCGAAGGCACATGCTCGATGCCCTGATCAAAGGCACATGTTCGATGCCCTGATCGAGGTCATGACCGAGGTCCAGGCTCGAGCTTGTGATCGAAGCCGCGATCGAGGTCCAGTTCGAGGACCAGTTCCGAAGGCTGTTGGGCAGTTTTATAAAAAGAGGACATTCGTCCCATTAAACATTTTTGACGAACTTGAGCTTGAGCAGAGGCGACGTTTGTCAGATTTTCAAGGGAAAGACATTAGGGTAAGTGATTCTAACTTGGATTTGGTCTATGAACATAAATATATCATTGTTTTCACAATTTAATTAGTGTTTTGAGATTGAAATTTGAAAAAGTTTAGAAATCTCATATAAACGAAATTTTGAGATTTCGGTATCGATTCGGAGTCGGATTTCAGTAAAACTGGTATGGTTGGACTCGTAATTGAATGGGTTATCGGATTTCATAACTTTCACCGGATTCCGAGATGTGGGCCCCGCGGGCGAATTATTAATTAATTTCGGGATTTTTATTAAAAATGTAGTATTTCCTTATAGATTTTATTTCCTATAACTTTTTAGTGATTGTATCGAATTATTTTGGCTAGATTCGAGCCAGACAGAGTTGGATAATCGTGGAAAAGGCAAAATTATGGATTAAATTGGAGCAAGACGAGGTAAGTCTCTTGTCTAACCTTGTGAGGGAAAAATTACCTCATAGGTGATTAAATTGAATAATTATTGCTAATTGCGGGGGCTACGTACGCACGAGGTGACGAGAGTCCGTGCGTAGCTACTATTAATGCTAAAGTCCGGGTAGTTTAAGACTCAAAGCATGAATTACTTGTGTGAATTGTATTCTTTATTAATTAAAATAATTGATGTATATATTGTGAATTGTTATGAAAAGTAGAAAAATATGAAATTTTTCATATGCTTAATTTTTGTTTAAATCAATTAATTATTAAAAGAAATTGTTCTCCTCCCAAATTCATCTTATAATAAATATACTCTCCTTCCGGAGGCACATAAGAAAATGTCCTCCTTTCTTGTGGAGCGGGCCGAACGCCTCGGCAGGATAGATGCATCTATGGATCGCGTCGCACGTCCCTCGGCAGTGTACACGGCACTCTGGATCGGGCCGTACATCCTCGGCAGAAATCGTGCTTAATAATAATAATTAAACGATACTTTAATAATTTATTTCAGCTTGTGAAGCTAATTAATAAATTGAAAAATCCTTGGAATTTAATGAATTATTATTCTTGCTTGTTAAGGAATTAATTATTACTCCTGTAAATGAGGTTTAATTGATAAATTGGAAATTATTTGAATTGAAGGAATTTAATTAATATATTCAGAATTATTACATTTGAAGGAATTTGATTATTTCTGCTAATTAAATAAATTATTGTAAATTCTGTAAATCATGCTGATTTAAATATCCTAGGTTTATTTCAGTTATTATTATTGACTCATAGTGAGTGTCAAAGTCGGCCATCTCGTCTCTACCACTTCAAGATTAGGCTTGATACTTACTGGGTACACGTTGTTTACGTATTCATACTACACTTGCTGCAGTTTTTGTGCAGGATCTGAGACAGGTACTAGTAGAGGACCTATCATCACATACCCACGTCATCCCGAGGCACAGAGGTGAGCTGCCTTTCTGAGCCGTTCTGCAGCTACCAGTGTCTCTTCTTATATTTATATTCTGTCTATTTCATTTCAGACAGTATTTGGAGTTTTGTATAATCTACTAGATGCTCATGCACTTGTGACACCGGGTCTTGGCACACACACATTGGTAGAAGTTGGTATTTTATTATTTTCTTGGAATAAAACTTTAACCAATGTACGTTTGACTTATTAGTTGGCTTGCCTAGCTGTAGTGTTGGGTGCCATCACGACCTATAGGTGAAATTGGGTCGTGACACCGGCTATACCTCAAAATATGAAAACTTATGCAAAATAAGAACTACATGACCCCAGGAAGAAATGGGGCTCACCAAGACTGTTGTGATGAGTGTGAGGGAGAGCACCACTATCTGCGATCAGCACTGTCTGCGATAGAACCACCTACATTCATTCAAAGATTTATCGCCCCCGGCAAAAGGGACGTTAGTACTGTCGAATAGTACTAGTATGTAAGGCAAACACCAATCTCAGTAGAATGAACAGTGAGACAAAGAGAAGGCAGTCAAAATAATCAATAAGTACTTCATAGAAATACAAGAAACACCAAGTAAGGATCACATAATTTTCAATTCAATCTTTTCATCTTTTTAGGTTAATAATCTTTAGTGCCAAAGCCACAACTCATAATGCCACAGTGTTTTTACATGGAGTCCGGTCTCGGCCGGGCCGGCTAAGCCATCCCAAGTGAGACATATCCATATCCACAATGTAAATCAATAGTTCCAACACAAATGCCACGATGTGTACGGCATGGCGTCCGATCTCGGACCGATCGGCTAAGCCATCTCACTTGAGACATAACCTCTTTCAATTGTTCACTCAATTCACATCTCTTTCCCATATTTCATTACATGGCACAAACATCCTCATTTATTAAATAGTTCTTGGCACTTAGGCACATTTTACAATTCAAGTCTTTCCCTTTTTATTCGTTCAAATAATGTCATCATTCATGTCGATAAGTACCATCACATAAGGCATTGCACACATAAGGGAAGGATCTTGGAAAATCATAGTTACGTTCTCAAATAGCATGATGACATAGAAAATATCCAAAACAATTAGGGAATGCGAATCTTTCAACCCAACACACTAAGGCAAACAATTCTAGTAAGATCAAGTCGGAACTTACACCAATTATTCGGACACCAGGAATTCGATTCTAGGAAGAAAAGAGTTAGCCATACATACCTCAATTGCGCTCTTTTAGACTCTACAATTATCCGGAACCCTTAGCAACCTCAATCTATTTTGCAATATACAAATTGAACCCAAAATTAGGAAATTGTTCATAGTTCTAGTTCACTTTTTATTTTCCCCCTACTCTTTATCACATGCATGCAAGATGAACCACTCTCATACCCATGAAGTATTACCCTAGTACCCTATTATAGCTATGTTTGAAATTAAGAGTTGGGGTGATGAAATCTTACCTTTTTGGATGAAGAAATTGGGTGCTCTACTTGAGTATTTCCAAGCTTTGAGTGATGGATGAAGATTGATTGATGAAAATTAGTTCCTCCCTCTAGAACCCTCTCTCTCTCACACTAGAAATATCAGAAATGAGCTCAAAATAGACTAAAAGGGGTGTTTTAACGGAATGGGGGTCGCGTTTTAAATTAAGAAAAATGGTGCCCCGACACAGGTCTGCGGTCGCATATGCGACCACATAATGGTTATGCGGTCCGCAAAGTGACCGCAGAAATGGCCCTCAGGGGCCTAAACTTTCGGCTTAGGTATGCGACCAATATGCGGTCCGCATACTCGTTCTGCTGTCGCATAATGCACCGCAGAACTCCCTTCGCAAAATCTCAAGAGGGATTATGCGATCGATATGCGGTCCGCATATCGATTATGCGGTCACATAATCGACCGCAAAACTGACCTCAAATTGGCCAAACTTTCTGCTTCACTCTGCGGCCATTATGCGGTCCGTAGAGTGATTATGCGGCCACATAATGGGCTGTAGAAATGCGTTCTTCTGCGAAACATTTTCTCTCAGTCCGTAGGGTACTGTTTAACCCAAAATGCAGGAATCTAACTTGGCACCACGAAACCCCGAGTTTTTGGTTTAAATTTTTACGGGTCCTTACAATAACTAGACTCTACTTGAATCAACTACTAACTGCTCGTTGTTCCATTCCCATTTTAATATTCTGCGTAATCTTTCTTGGGTTATTTTCTTTGTCTTAACTTACGTCTCACACTGGCTCCTTATCTATTAGTAACATCTCTAGCATGAATCCTTACTTCCTCTCCTTGATGCAGTGTTTGCATAATGTCCTAGAATCATTGCATATCTGTAGGATTTGAATGAGTGCAATCTCATCCCTTTTTCATTTTTATCGCATTATCCATTTACTATTCCGTAGTTACTAAAACCACTTAATTCTGACTTAATGCCACATCACTCTATATTCGTCCCTTTTAGGGGAGTACTAAGAATTGGAGCTACGACGATCTACGTATAGATGTTTTACCTTTTTATCTTTGTTGTCTTTTCATATCATTGATGATCCTTACTCGCCTTGTGATAATCCTTCTGTACCAAGGATAATAGAATTCCTTACTCACGAGGGTGACAGTGTAACTGGCACACACAGTCCCTTAATCTTAACTTTACTCACATTGCTTGCTTTAGGGAAGCGTCTTCCAGAATGACCATTCTCTGAATTTCTCATGGATCTTCCTCTGTTGTCCATTCCATTATCGCCGGAACGCAATATGAAATTCTCATGATGCCGACCATTATAAAATCACCCAGTCCCTAATTCATGTTTAGTTTATCTTTTTCACCAGCCCATATCGATTTATATTATTCTGGGGTCTAACGTTTCCTTCTGGTAGTCGTGTTGGAGTCACAAACTTATTTCTCAAAATGAATAAATGACTTTATGGCCTATACTCTTTTGTTGTCTCAAGGCCTGCCACCTCTCATTTTTTCCTTCCCTTGGCTATAGACTTTATAATACTGTCATCATTTTAATCATTATTTTTTTCTACCGTTGTCATCCATGTATCACATCTTACTCATAATGATTTATTAACTCTCTTCTTATTTCCCTACTAACATTTACGCCTATCACTTTATTCCGAAAACTCCAACAAGACATTCTTTTTCTTTTATCTCCCTTGCTCCATCCCATGGCTCTTCATGTTTCCTAACATTCTCTATCTACTAGGGACAGGAGCCATACTAAGGTAATATTTATCCCTTCCAGGATTCCAGTGCATGTCTTTGTAAACAGAAATTTCTAGCTGTACTATTTTAGAGTGCACCATCTGGGTGTCTCACAAGGAGATTTATTAGCACATTTGCAATATCCTTCGAAAATGTCAACTAACGCTAACAATCCATCCACCATTTTGGGTTACCCTAACCCCAGCTAGATCCCGATATCCTGCCTTCTTTTATACTACTTTTGTTAGCCCCCATAGGGCGTAAATGAGATGGGTGTGATCAATTATATATATCTCTGTTACTAATGAAAGTAACTCAGAATGCTTACATTTCTCTGCTTGAATTGTAATTACTGTTAACCTTCATTAACTGGGTACCTCGTACCATTCTTCACCTTGCTTCTTTTGCTTGCTGAAACTTGTGTCTACCTTCTGATTCTCTTATTCCTTTTTACCGTAAGAGTGGATAGACATTCTTGCCTTAGGAATACTCATCAAGAAGCTTACACATCTTAGTACACACATGATCTGCTGAATACCTCATATTTATCCATCATAAGCATGATGAAATCAAGTTCCTCTTACTCAACTCTTCCACAACTATATCTCTTACCAACCGTCTTTCTGGATGTAGGCATCGTCGTATTATGAATAAGATAGAGTTTAGGAAATTGAGTTCTTACAACTGAGCTCTACCACACGATATAGAGTACGAAAAAAGAATAACAGTCCTAAATGCCCTGTAGCCTCTTGCTTATAAGTGTGGTGCACAACACACCCATAAACAAGACTCTACTAGACACGGCTTGTAGACTCCCTAGGACAGAACTGCTCTGATACCACTTTTGTCACGACCCAAACTGATGGGCCGCGACGGACACCCGGTACCTTACTCAACCGAGTACCAACATAACGTATCTTTTCATATCATACTATCATAGATAATTGAGCCGGAGAGGCTGCCGTGATACAAGTAGAATACAACATGAAATACTAAAATACTAACTTATACTTAAGATACGGGCCTATAAGGCCAAAATGAGCACTCTTACACTGAACATAGGCTGACAAGGCCATACAATCTTTCATATACCTAGCATCTGTCTACAAGCCTCTAAGAGTATATAAACATCATAAAGGTCGGGACAGAGCCCCGCCATACAAATCAATACATGTCCTAATGATACTGACCAAATAGCAACTCCGGAGCAAATGGAGCGCACAAACATCTTCCGCTGAGCTGATAGACTACTTGGAGGGCTCTCAACCTGTCTATCGGGACCTGCAAGCATGAAACACAACGTCCCCCAGTAAAGGGACGTCAGTACAAATAATGTACCGAGTATGTAAGGAATGAACATTGTCACACCTCATTTTTTCCCGGGGGATAGGGGATATGGGAGTTTTTCTAATTAAAGTGACATTATTAGAAATGGAATTATTTATTTAATTCAGAGTCGCCACTTGGAATAATTTATGGTGTCCCAAGTTACCGGTTTATTTTAAATCCCAAATCGAAAAAATTTGACTCTATTTTTGTGGTCTGCGAACACAGAAGACCGGGTAAGGAATTCTGTTAACCCGAGAGAAGGTGTGAGATACTCCCGAGTTCCGTGGTTTTAGCACGGTCTCTCAACTATTAATAATTGGCCTAGTTATCTGATTTAATACATGTTTTAAACCTATATGTGTATTTTTATTCCTTTTACCGCTTTTATTACATTACTGTATTTTAAACTTTTATGGAATTAATATGAGATGAGTTATGTTGTCGTACACTCGTTGTTTATACACATCGCAAATCGCGTCACGTGAAATACACCCGCAATCTATAATGTGTCTAGTTTTTTTTATTATTGTTTGAAGTTGTGGTCGAGTCACGTGAAACGCACACTCGAATTGGGGATTACGTGTCGTGACCATGCCACGGGAACCGTACACAGTCACGGTGATTTATTATTAATCGCGCCCAAAGCAAGCTACGATGTTCGAATATTATTCAATTACTAATTTTGAGAGTATTGTAAGGTCATGAGGTATATAATTATTTGTGGAAGAATTGGATTTATTATTTATAGAAAAGTGGGCTAGTTTAGAGAAAGATGAGTCACCTATGTTATTTATTACTTTGGGCCTGATGAGACTAAATCTTTTGGCCCAAATTCGTTTCTTCTCCAACAGCCCAAAAACCAATTTCCTTAGAAACAAATCATGGCCCAAGCAAATTATCCAACCCAATATCCCATATTCTATACATTTCTTAAACACAACTAATGACACCACAATCTCATGAACAAAATTAGTAAACAAGCCAAATTACAGTGATTTAATAGACCATCTATCCGGTTAAATCAACTCAAAACAAAACTTTACAACTCTAAAATTAACATCATGGTCCAATAAACATATGAACAAAGAAACAATCAGATTCAAATGATCCAAATATCAATAGAGTGAACTACTACTTCATGCTACCCAATAATCATACCAATAGACAAGAAGGTAAATGGACAATTATAATCAGTGAAGAAAGGGAAATAACGGATCTTTGATATAAATTAACAGAGTTGAAATTACGAAGAGCGCTAAACAATTCGACGAGTGTTGACTGGAGCTTTCACCGGCCACGAAACCTCGAACAAAAAATCACGACTTGTAACCCCGATCGACCTTGCAAAATCGGTGATTTAGTGGCTTATTTTTGCTGGGTTTAAAGCAATTTTTTGGAGGGTGATTTTGCTGGATTTTTCGAAAGAAAGACGAAGAAAGAATGACACGAGTAGAAATTTCCGTATCTTAAAAGAAGAAAATAATTTTCTCTCAATTCCTTCCTCCCTATTATTTTTCTCTCTCTTTTCTCTTTTTTTTCCTCACATTTCTCTTCTATTTATAAAAAAAATTCAGAATTTTCAAAATTTTATTTTTTATTTTTTATTTATTTTTTATTTTTAATTAAAAAGAATTTCTACTTCCCATTTTTCTTATTTTTTTAAAAAGTAATTCCCCACTTTCCTTTACTTTTATTTTTTAATTCCATACTTTTTTTACTTTTATTATATTTAAATTCCCACTTTTATACTTTTCTTTTTTTATTTCCCATTTATTTTACTTTTATTTTTTTATTTCCCACTTATTTTACTTTTTTTTTAAAACAAATTCAGCTACACTTAGTTTTATTTTTTAATTCCAACTTTCTTTTACTTTTTATTTTTTTAAATTTCCACATTCTTTTACTTTTTATTTTTTTAAATTTCCACATTCTTTTACTTTTATTTTTTTTAATTTTCCACTTTCTTTTACTTTTTTATTAAACAAATTTTACCTACTTTTACTTTACTTTTTAATTTTATATTTTTACTTTTCCTATTGTTTAATACCATCCGAAATTTGTTTTTTAAATTTGTTTTTATTTATTTTTGATTTTTAATTCATTTTATTTAAAAATAAAGATAAAAATAATAATACTAATAGTAATAATTGAACTTTTAAATTATTATTAATAGTAATAGTAATAATTGAACTTTTAAATTATTATTAATTTTTACCCTATATATATATAAGTGTAACAAAGTTAAAAAATATATATTAAATTTCTGAAAATATTTACATAGTAGAAGGTGATAAAAATATTCAAATATAGTCAAAAATTAGGTGCTCACTGCTGCCCCTCTTTGCTTGAAAACATGAAGAGTTTTCAGGCAAAGAATGGGTGAGCCATGTGACTAATAGTTGACCAAACCATTCTTCAAAAGGAAAAGAAATAAAATATAGGGTGTAATCGAGTCCTGATTTTGGACAGCCTACATATCCCGGGTTATAGGGGAATGAGGTCGCGTGTAGTTCAAGGAGAATGTGGAATGATGAGTTGAGGAGTCAAGTGAGGTTCCGTCGAGGCTCCTGTCCGCGGTCCTGCTATTATATCAAAATAAAAAATAAACTAAACAAGCCTATCAGTTATGAGTTACAAGATTCCTATCTATGATTCTTCAGAAACTTGATCTTGAGTCTTGACTGGTTCTTCATGCAGACTCTGATCTAAACCTTGATGCTCGCTAGCTGTAGGTTCTAGTTCATTGTTCTATATCTTCTTCTAATCAAAACGAGACTCCAATGCTTGTGGATTCAGTCATGTCTTGAGCATTCTACATCTTTTCAATTGCTTTTGCATTTTGGATTCACTTATTTTTTTATTTTCTTTTATTCTGAATTGAGACTTATTTTTTTGGTCATCTCGAACCCTGTGCCTCGAGGTAAAACCTACTCAGACACCAAAACAAACAATCAAACGAAATTTTTCTGCCCCAGTTTGCACTAGGAATATTTCGTGAGTTATTGTATCAAAATTATAAACTACTTCTTTATTGAAAGCAATAAAACGTCGGGAGTGGTGTACCCTGAAAAAGTCATGTTTGTTTTTTGATGGTGTTCTTTAATTGTCAAAAGGATGTCTCAACTAAGGATTGGTGTACCTTATGTTGGGAAAATATGGCCAGGGAATGGGATACCCTATATTGGCAAAGATATCAGGGAGTGGTATACCCTGCATTTAAGATCAAACCAGCTAGGGAGTGGAGACCCTATCTTCGAAAAACAGACTAGGGAGTGGAGACCCTATGTCTAAAAATATCAACTAGGGAGTGGAGACCCTATGTTGGAAAAGCGACTAGGGAGTGGAGACCCTATGTCTAAAATAATCATCAACTAGGGAGTGTAGACCCTATGTTGGAAAAGAAGACTAGGGAATGGAGACCCTATGTCTAAAAACATCAACTAGGGAGTGGAGACCCTATGTTGGAAAAGTGAATAGGGAGTGGAGACCCTATGTTGCAAAAGTGACTAGGGAGTGGAGACCTTATGTCTAAAAACATCAACTAGGGAGTGGAGACCCTATGTTGGAAAAGAGACTAGGGAGTGGAGACCCTATGTCTAAAAGTCATCAACTAGGGAGTGGAGACCCTATGCTGGAAAAAATCATTAACTAGGGAGTGGAGACCCTATGTTGGAAAAGAGACTAAGGAGTGGAGACCCTATGTCTAAAATATCATCATCTAGGGAGTGGAGACCCTATGTTGGAAAAGAGACTTAGGGAGTGGAGACCCTATGTCTAAAATATCAATCAACTAGGGAGTGGAGACCCTATGTTGGAAAAGTGACTAGGGAGTGGAGACCCTATGTCTAAAATATAATCAACTAAGGAGTGGAGACCCTATGTTGGAAAAGGCGACTAGGGAGTGGAGACCCTATGTCTAAAAATAAAATCAACTAGGGAGTGGAGACCCTATGTTGGAAAAGGCGACTAGGGAGTGGAGACCCTATGTCTAAAATAACATCAACTAGGGAGTGGAGACCCTATTTTGCAAAAGAGACTAGGGAGTGGAGACCCTATATCTAAAAACATCAACTAGGGAGTGGCGACCCTATGTTGGAAAAGAGACTAAGGAGTGGAGACTCCATTTCCAAAATAACTTCAACTAGAGAGTGGAGACCTTACGTTTGAAAAGCGACTAGGGAGTGGAGACCCTATGTCTAAAAGCATCAACTAGGATGTAGAGACCCTATGTTGGAAAAGCAAACTAAGGAATGGAGAACCTATGTCTAAAAACATCAACTAGGGAGTGGATGCCCTATGTTGGAAAAGAGACTAGGGAGTGGAGACCCTATGTCTAAAATAAAATCAACTAGGGAGTGGAGACCCTATGTTGGAAAAGCAGACTAGGGAGTGGAGACCCTATGTCTAAAATAATCATCAAGTAGGGAGTGAAGACCCTATGTTGGAAACATCAACTAGGGAGTGGAGACCCTATCTCTAAAATAAAATCAACTAGGGAGTGGAGATCCTATGTTGGAAAAGTAGACTAGGGAGTGGAGACCCTATGTCTAGAAACGTCAACTAGGGAGTGGAGACCCTATGTTGGAAAAGCAGACTAGGGAGTGGAGACCGTATATCTAAAAACATCAACTAGGGAGTGGAGACCCTATGTTGGAAAAGAGACTAGGAAGTGCAGACCCTATGTCTAATATAAAATCAACTAGGGAGTGGAGACCCTATGTTGGAAAAGAAGACTAGGGAGTGGAGACCCTATGTCTAAAATAATCATCAAGTAGGGAGTGAAGACCCTATGTTGGAAACATCAACTAGGGAGTGGGGACCCTATGTTGGAAAAGAGACTAGGGAGTGGAGACCCTATACCTAAAATAAAATCAACTAGGGAGTGGAGACCCTATGTTGGAAAAGGCGACTAGGGAGTGGAGATCCTATGTCTAAAATAAAATCAACTAGGGAGTGGAGACCCTATGTTGGAAAAGAGACTAGGGAGTGGAAACCCTATGTCTAAAATAAAATCAACTAGGGAGTGAAGACCCTATGTTGGAAAGTAGACTAGGGAGTGGAGACCCTATGTCTAAAATAATCATCAACTAGGGAGTGAAGACCCTATGTTGGAAACATCAACTAGGGAGTAGAGACCTTATGTTGCAAAAGCGACTAGGGAGTGGCGACCATATGTCTAAAATAAAATCAACTAGGGAGTGGAGACCCTATGTTGGAAAAAAGACTAGGGAGTGGAGACCCTATGTCTAAAAATTATCAATTAGGGATTGGAGACCCTATGTTGGAAAACACAGCTAGGGATTGGAGACCCTATACTACTATGATTTTTTTTTTCTTTCTTTTTAATTTCATATATATTTTTAAGATAATGAGTAAAATGTAGGAAAGAGTTTGGAGAAGACTTTCCTTTTGGAGTAGTTGCTGCAAAACTGTTTCTAGCCTTTGCATAATTTCGTTTTGGTTGCACCTGCTTCTTACAAGGTTGCTTTTGGATTGTGATGTTTTGATGTTACTTTACCCATGTTTTAACCGCTTTTTGATGTTATTTGATCTTTAAAATGCCCAACATGGTTTAATTATTGGTTTTATGACTAATTGAGTTGTGTGTGGTGAATTAGGGTGTTTGGAGTGCAAAAATATGAAGAAAAGGTGCTCTAGGTAGAGGAAGAGAGATTGGATGCGTCGCATCCAATCTAGAAAAAAATCAGATTTCGTGCACCCTTAGCAGTGAAGTCGGCCCATAGCATCCGCACCTGGGCAAAGCTGAGATGGAGGAACAAGGGTTGGATGCGTCGCATCCACCCTCGCATGCAAAGCTGAGAAATAGAGGACGAGGTGGATGCGTCGCATCCACCCTCGCATGTGAAGTTAGAAATGGAGGACGAGGTGGATGCGTCGCATCCACCTTAGCATCAATCCCTGAAGCCGATTTGGACTAGGAATAGGAGACGCATCCACCCTCGCATGCAAAGCTGAGAAATAGAGGACGAGGTGGATGCGTCGCATCCACCCTCGCATGTGAAGTTAGAAATGGAGGACGAGGTGGATGCGTCGCATCCACCTTAGCATCAATCCCTGAAGCCGATTTGGACTAGGAATAGGAGAACTTTGGCCCACGACTTTTGTACGCAATATATAAGCCAAAAACGCCTCCTTTAGGTCATCTAACATATTGGAGAGGGGGAAAAAGCCACAACAAAGTTCTAAAACCACGGAATTCGTCTTGAGTTCCTATTCTCTCTTTCTTTTATTGATTCTTATGCACTCTTGTGAATTTTTGATGATTGCCTGAATATAAGTGGCTAAGAACCCTATTGTTCTAGGGTCATGGGTATACATGAATGTTGATGTTTGAAGTTTAATTTGACGAAGTTGATTTTATCATATTGGGTTGTTTATTTAATTATATTTTTAATTATTTTGCTGAGTAGCTAACAGTGAAATACTATCTACGAATCTAGAGTTGAATTCGAAAGCGGGAACTCTAGATTGCATATAGAATTAAATAGAGCAAGTTCTTAATCCCGGGCATCGGGGAAAGGATTCGCAATTGGGATAGACATATACCTAATTGCCTTGCTCGGTTGCAATACAGGAATTATAAATGCGTTCTTGTTAAATTTAAGTCCATAGACATATAGGTATTGAGTTAGCTTGAATAGGCGAGTAAGGGCTCGACGGATTCTTATGAGTAATATCAACCCTGTCAACCAACAATCCAGATAAATCAATTAGTTATTTTAAGCTAAGAATGGAACATGATTGTTAAATAACCCGTGACCCTGGAATATTATCTCCCATTGATTGTTATTTAAAACTATTTAAGTGTTGTGTTGATTTCTAGTATTTTATTACTTGATAGTTTTTAGGTAGTAAATTAGACAATTATCTATTTTTTAAGAAATCGCTTGAATCGATAAGCTATTTGAATTTGAATGAGTCAAAAGTTAATCATAAGTCCTCGTGGGAACGATACTCTATTCACTACTCTATTACTTGACGACCACGTATACTTGCGTGAGTGTGTTTGGTCGCAACAAGTTTTTGGCGCCGTTGCCGGGGACCTAGAAATTAGCTACTTGACTAAGTTAAGCTTTTATTACTTATTTGTTCAAGTTTTGATTTTCAGTTTGCCTTGTTTGTGTTAACGCAGGCTCTTCTCTTGAATGCGGAGGAGTAGAAGTGCAAACAGCCTACTTCCTTTTGATTCAGAAATTGAACGAACACTTCATAGAGTGAGAAAGGAAGTCGAAGCTAGAACGAGAATAGAAAGGGAGTTGGACATCGTAGTTCAACCACAGCCAATAGAGATGGCAGGTAATGAAGAGCGTCCGGTGATAGAAGCCGCAAGGCCCAATCTTGCTAATATGACTCAGGCTATCGTGAAGCCTGACATCACGGGGCATTTTGAACTCAAACAGTACATGGTACAGCTGATTCAATCCACAGGACAATATGTGGGTCTATCTCATGAAGACCCGCAGAGGCATATTCAGAACTTCTTGGAAATTACGGACACTTACAATTATCCGAACATTTCCAAGGACTATGTCAGGCTGACACTATTTCCCTTTTCACTGTTGGGGGAAGCTAAGGAATAGTTGCAAAAGGAACCCGCAAACTCAATCCACACTTGGGATGATTTAGCAAGGAAATTCCTAATCAAGTTTTTCCCTACTAAGAAGACAAAATCGCTGAGGAGCCAAATTCTTGGGTTCCAACAACGGGATGGCGAGACACTTCGTCAAGCTTGGGAAAGATATAAGAAGCTACTTAGAGACTGCCCGCATCATTGTCAGACTGATGAGGTATTGGGTCACACTTTTGTTGATGGGCTAGACGAGGCATCAAAGATGAATCTGGATTCAGCTTGTGGGGGTAGTTGCATGGCAAGGCCGTACAGTGAAATTCAACTCTTGCTAAACAACTTCACAGATAATGATCATAATTGGCAAGGAGATGGGGATGCAAGAAGAGCAATTAAACAGAAGTCAGCCGGGTTGATTGAGCTTGATGACTTCTCAGCCATGAGAGCAGATATTGCAAAGCTGGCAAACCAGATGAACCGAATGACAACACAACAAACGTAACATGTATAACAGATGTCTATTTGTTGCGAAATATGTGGTGACAGTCATATGAGTGACTTGTGCCCCACGAATCCTGAATCTATATACTATGTGGGGCAACAAAATAGAGGTCCTATGAATCAACATGCACAATATGGGAACACTTACAATCCAAATTGGAGGAATCATCCTAACTTCTCATGGGGCAGAAATCAACAGAATCAGAATCAGTATAGGCCTCAAGGAAATTTTAATCAGCCTCAGAAGCCACCCCAACAAATAGAAGAGAGTGCGAATGACTTGCTGAAAAAGTTATTGCTAGACAATCAACAGCTCAGGACCGATTTCAGAAATCTTGAGAGGCAAATGGGGCAGTTAGCAGCAAATCAAAATACTAGACCTACAGGCTCTCTTCCCAGTGATACAGAGAAGAACCCTCAAGTTAATGCAGTTACACTTAGAAACGGGAGGGAAATATAGGAAGTGCCAAAGAAGAGAAAGGACAAACCTATACCTGAGGGGGAGCTGACCCCTAAGGCAATACACGAGTCAAAGAAAAATGATGCAAGTTCAGAGTGAATGGAGGCTGCAAGGCCACCACCACCTTTCCCCCAGAGATTGCAGAAAAAGAATGACGATCGCATGTTCAACAAATTTCTCTCTATATTGAGTCAGGTTCAATTAAATATTCCATTAGTGGATGTACTTCGTGAAATTCCAAAGTATGCTAAGTACATAAAAGATATAATGGCTCACAAGAGGAAATTGACTGAGTTCCAGACAGTTGCACTTACTGAGGAGTGCACTTCAAGGGTCCAAAACAAGCTTCCTCAAAAGCTTAAGGATCCTGGCAGCTTCACCATTCCAGTGCGAATCAGTAATATTGATGTGGGTCGTGCTCTTTGTGATTTAGGTGCGAGCATAAATCTGATGCCATTGTCCTTGTTTAAGCAATTGGGTCTGGGAGCTCCAAGACCAACCACTGTGATGTTGTAATTAGCTGATAGGTCCATAGCCTACCCTGAAGGAGTGATTGAAGATGTGCTGCTGCAAATTGGGAAATTTATCTTCCCAGCTGACTTCATTATTTTAGATTTTGAGGCTGATGAACAAGTTTCAATCATATTGGGACGACCTCTCTTGGCTACTGGTGATGCAATAATTAAAGTGAGAGAAGGGAAAATGATTATGAGGGTGGACAACGAGGAAGCAGTCTTCAATGTCTACAAAGCAATCCAACTTCCCCGCCACTATGAGGAGCTCTCTATGATATCTATTGTGGAGGTGGATGAGCAACTTCATGACACGAGTGTATATCTAGACGACTCTCTAGAAAAAGCAATCATGTTGTTTGATAGCTTGATGATTGATGATGAGGTTGAGGAGATGATGCATATCCTAGATGCATCATGTGCTTACATGCAAGGAATACACCCGTTTGAGCCCCTGAATAGGCCAAGTGGCCCCCCTCCAAAGCCGTCAATTGAAGAAGCTCCAAAATTGGAGCTTAAACCCCTACCCCTCACCTTCAATATGCTTATTTGGGTAGTTCTGACACTTTACCTGTTATTGTTTCTTCTCACTTGTCTAAATTGCAGGAAGAAAAGCTATTGAGGGTGCTACGTGAGCACAAGCGAGCAATTGGGTGGACAATGTCTGACATTAAAGGCATTAGTCCAGCTTTCTGCATGCACAAAATCCTCATGGAGAACGGACACAAACCAAGTGTAGAGCATCAACGCCGACTAAATCCAATCATGAAAGAAGTGGTAAGAAAAGAAGTGATTAAGTGGCTTGATGCAGGTATTGTATTTCCAATCTCTGATAGTAAATGGGTAAGCCCCGTTCAATGTGTGCCAAAGAAAGGGGGGATGACTGTAGTAGTTAATGAAAATAATGACTTAATTCCTACAAGAACTGTCACTGGATGGAGAATTTGCATAGATTATAGAAAATTGAATAATGCCACCCGGAAAGACCACTTTCCCCTTCCCTTTATTGACCAAATGCTTGATAGGTTAGCTGGCCAGGAATACTACTGTTTCCTGAATGGTTATTCGGGGTATAATCAGATTGCTATAGCCCCAGAGGACCAAGAGAAAACTACATTTACGTGTCCTTATGGCACGTATACGTTCAAGAGAATGCCCTTTGGTCTTTGTAATGCACCTGCGACTTTTCAAAGGTGTATGATGGCTAATTTTACTAACATGGTTGAAATATTTGTAGAAGTGTTCATGGATGATTTTTCTGTGTTTGGATGTTCTTTTGATAGTTGTTTGATGAACCTTGATAAAGTGCTTGCTAGGTGTGAAGAGACGAACTTGGTGCTAAACTGGGAAAAGTGCCATTTCATGGTACGTGAAGGTATAGTTTTGGGGCACAAGGTGTCAAAAGATGGTCTACAGGTGGATAAAGCAAAGGTTGAGGCAATTGAAAAATTGCCCCCACCGACATTTGTCAAAGGCATTCGCAGTTTCTTGGGCCATGCAGGTTTTTATCGTCGATTCATTAAAGATTTCTCGAAAATTTCTTCTCCGATATGCAGGCTCCTAGAGAAAGATGTCACCTTCAAGTTTGATAATGCATGTCTGAAAGCATTTGAGGAGCTGAAGGGAAGATTGGTGACTGCACCAATTATCATTGGCCCAGATTGGGCACAACCATTTGAGTTGATGTGCGATGCAAGTGACATAGCAATCGGAGCGGTTTTGGGGCAAATGAGGGATAAAATCTTTCACTCCATTTATTATGCGAGCAAAACTATGAATCCAGCTCAAATGAATTATACAGTTACTGAAAAGGAGTTGCTTGCAGTGGTGTGGGCGTTTGACAAGTTCAGATCCTATCTAGTGGGAACCAAAGTCATCGTCTACACAGATCATTCAGCTATCAGATACTTGTTTGAAAAGAAAGACGCCAAGCCGAGGCTGATTTGTTGGGTCCTCCTCTTGCAAGAATTTGACTTAGAGATCCGAGATCGAAAAGGGACAGAAAATCAAGTGGCTGATCACTTGTCCAGATTAGAAAGTCGGAACCATGTAGCTGAAGGAGGGTCAATCAAAGAAACATTTCCTGATGAGCAATTATTAGCAGTCACCTCAGGTGAAGCCCCATGGTATGCTGATTATGTGAATTTTATTGCAAGTGGGGTGACGCCACTAGAATTGACACCTGACAATAGAAGAAGATTCTTACATGATGTAAGGCTCTACATGTGGGATGAGCCATTCTTATATAGGCAGTGCGCAGATCAGTTGGTGAGAAGGTGTGTTCCTGAGGAAGAGATGAATGCTATACTGCATGACTACCATGCTTCGCCATATGGAGGTCATCACAGCGGGGATAGAACCACCCAAAAAGTGCTACAATCAGGATTCTATTGGCCAAAATTATTTAAGGATGCACATTCCTTTGTTAAAAATTGTGATAGATTCCAAAGAACCGGAACTATCACGAGGAAGCACGAGATGCCCTTGCAAAATATTCTGGCAGTAGAGCTTTTTGATGTTTGGGGGATTGATTTCATGGGACCGTTCCCATATTCTAATGGGCACAGGTACATCTTGGTGGCGGTCGACTATGTTTCTAAGTGGGTGGAGGCCATTGCTCTTCCTACTAATGACGCAAAGGTAGTGGTAAGCTTGTAAAGAAGCACATCTTCACACGTTTTGGGACTCCAAGAGTGTTGATAAGCGACGGGGGAACTCATTTTTGTAACAAATTGCTGAATAATATTCTTGCAAAATATGGAGTTAAGCACAAGGTTTCCACTGCCTATCATCCCCAAACGAGTGGTCAAGTAGAAGTTTCCAACAGAGAGGTAAAGCAGATTTTGGAAAAAACAGTAAGTGGGAATAGAAAGGACTGGGCCGGGAAGCTGGATGACGCATTATGGGCGTATCGCACTGCATACAAGACCCCCATAGGTACTTCTCCGTACAGGTTGGTTTATGGGAAGGCATGCCATTTGCCCGTCGAGCTTGAACACAAAGCATATTGGGCGATTAAAAAGCTAAATATGGAGATGGACTTGGCCGGTGAGAAGAGATTGCTACAACTCAACGAGCTTGATGAGTTTCGATTGTATGCGTATGAAAATGCCAAATTGTATAAAGAAAAGACCAAAAGGTGGCATGATAAGCACATCCAACATCGTGAGTTTGAGCCAGGTCAAGAAGTTCTCTTGTTTAATTCAAGGCTAAAGCTTTTTCCAGGAAAGCTTAAATCTCGATGGTCGGGTCCGTTTGAAGTGGTTAGTATGAAACCTCATGGTGCGGTGGAATTGCGTGATACGGGTTCCAATGCGACATTCTTGGTAAATGGCCAGAGAGTAAAACACTATTGGGGTGGTGACATTGCACGTCACAAGACCTCGATGGATTTGGTAGAGGCGTGAAGAACATATTGCGTCGTGCCGCGACGTTAAATCAAGCGCTTCTTGGGAGGCCACCCAAGTTAGGAATTAGATCTTGTATGTATTTATTTACACAAATAATAATAATAATAATAATAATAATAATAATAATAATAATAATAATAATAATAATAATAATAATAATAATAATAATAATAATAATAATAATAATAATAATAATAATAATAATAAAAGAAATGATATGGGAAAGCAGAGGGGATGCGTCGCATCCCCCTCAGCATGAAAAAAAAAATTGACGGACCAATTGCTCAAGGCAGTGAAGTCTGTCTATCGCGTCCGCGTCGCGTCCAACCAATATTTGGAGAAAGCAGAGGGGATGCGTCGCGTCCAAGCTCGCACGCATAGGTAAGTGTTATATTTTAACACATCTTAGGCCAAAAACACAATTCTAACATAAAAACACTTAAACCATCTAAATCGCCTCCCTCACAATTTTCCCTTCAACCCGTCTTCCTCGTTCTTTCTTTTAATTTAATTGGCTAAAAAAAAAAAAAAAAACCAAAGTCACCGCCTCACCCCAATTGCGACGCATCCAAACACGACAGGTATGCATCGTCTTCCTCGTTCTTTCTTTTTCTTCTCTCCTAATTCTCCTCTCTTCCCTCTCTCAATGGTAGCAACAAGTTAGGTTTTGCCAATTTCAAATATCACACATGTGATTAAGAGAGGAACTGAAAAAGTTTGAGGTTTAGGGCTGTCGTTCTTGTTAGTTGTAATGGTTGCGAGATAATAAACTATAATTCCCTTCATCTCATTAATTTTGGGAGGGTAGTCGAATTACCCAACTGATAGAATGAACTTGGCACAACTGTTGCATATCACATGTTCGACGAATTGCCCGTGAGGTAAATTTAGGCGCCGGTGAAGTTTGAGTAACCGAGCAACATTGGTATATGCTAGTGAATAAGTGTGAGGTCATTTGTGTTGATTGTGTACATCAATGTTTTGAGCCTATGATATATTATCTAAATAAATTGAACATCCGACACATGCTAGACATCTTGAATTATAAAGTGTTACTCGATTTAAATTGTGTGAGCGCTATGCGTAATGATATGTCGTGAGAATAAGTGTGGGGTCGAGTGAGGTGCTATGTGCAATTGAACATGGTTAGTGAGCGTCGCTCGGATAAACCTCATGTTGGGCATAATGATATCTATATAGCACAATGCTTATTTGTAAAATTTGAAGAGATTTATCACATCCCTGCTGAAAGCCATGAGCTATAGTTTCATGAAGTATTGAATGGCATGACTCTACGAATAATTGGAAGTGCAAGCTGTTGCAACTGCTTTATAGCTGAACTTCACTGTTTTATATGCTAATTGTTGATTTCTTTGCATTGCAGGTACTTAGGTTCATAAATGGCAGCAACGAGCAAACAGTCCAAGAAACAAGACAAAGATAATAACAAACAACCACCCAAAAAGCCCACCGAAAAGGCAACAGGTGCTCCAAATCCACAGAAAAAAAGGAAGCGGACTGACAAAGAAAAGGAACTGCAGCCTAGGCAGTTAATTGATGATTCAGAGCAAGAAGAAGAGGAACCATTAGTCAGGAGGACAGTGAAGAAGGGTATTACAACAACATCATTAAATCCACCAAGCAAAGGGATAGAGATAAGAGAACCTGTGACATACCAGAGAAAAGCCTTCAAAAAGAGTGATCCGACTGATAAAGGAAAGGAGAAGATTACTGCAGAATCTGAGTCCGAATCCGATTCGGATAATGACCTTCTACATGTCGACATGAGTGATGAAGATGAGGGTGAACCCATAGACCGAGTTGCTTGGGAGAAGAACTTTGTTAATGAGAAGGCATTCCGAGCCTATAATAAGATACTGGGTTCAAAGAAGTACATTCTAGAAAAGCCGATCAACATCGGAACACTTAAGAAAAAGTACCCAGAGTTTCTAAAGTCAATTCGAGAGGTGCAACAATGGGGACCCATCTTGAAGGGTCACGGCAAAGCCAACCTCACTATCGTTAGAGAGTTTTGCGCCAATTGGCGTCAGTCCAGGGGCAACATTGTGAGAGTACAAGGGGTGGATATTAATGTCTCAGCTGAAGCTCTAAATAATTTCTTAGGGGTACCACACACACTAACAGATAGGTTTGACTCCATATGCACAGCACCGGATTATGCACACATTCGGTCGGTCCTATGCCCTACCAGGAAGGATGCAAATTGGAAGCATGGGAGTATGGAGTACCATTCTCTGGCCAAGGAATTCATGAGTGTGTTAGCACGTGTGGCTCTTAATTTCATATGCAACCGCCTGATGCCATGCCAACACAAAACTGATGTCCCTCATCACCGCGCACTAGTATTGTATGCTTTATTAGAGGGGATACCGCTCAACTTAGGAGCCATCATGCATGATCAAATGCAACGCACCAGGATGAATTACAAGTGGAGGCTGTTCTTTGCAAATACCCTATCGGCTTTCTTGACAGAGATGGGAGTAATATGGGACAAGGAGAATGACGACGTTGAGGCTAAAGCTCCAAGACCATACGATATTACTCATGTTCTAGAGCCGAACAAGGAAAGGTCTTTTAAGCTCACCATTCAACAGTTGTTTGAGCAAATGCAAGCGGATATGCAAGAGAACAAGGCTGAGTTGATAGTGACTCGTGTAGAGTTGAGTGCCACCAGAGACGAGTTGAGTCAGACTCGTGCGGATCTAAGCCGAGTCCAGACTGAGCAGGCCACGATGATGAGGGAGATATCACTACTCCTCAGAGCTCTGGTTTAACATGCAGATATAGACATCTCACAGCTGATTGCATCGTCCACTGCCGAACCTTCCACTCCTGTTCCTCCTATAGTCCCTGAGGCTCCACACACCAGGCCTACTGAGGTCGCTGTACCACCTGCTATAGAATCAGCTCCAGTTGGTGATGATAGGATAATGACAGCTCTCCCTATGCATGAGGATGATATTGCAAGGCCGGAGGGGGTCTTGATGAATGCCATGGATGCAGATGCTCTTCTACAGACTGCGGATGAGCCTTCCACCTTGACTTGAGGGATTTTTTTCTCACCCTACTTTACCTTATTTGTGTGCATTGGGGACAACGCACAGTTCTAAGTGTGGGGTGGGGGTTATTCATATTTTTTGTGTGGATGAATGTACTTAACTGTTACAATTTGACTATTGGGGGTTGTAATATTCATTGGATTAATGGCATGTAATAGTAGTAAATTCATCTATATGGAGTAACTCTCGGTTGATTCTTGAAATTAGTGTTAGTATTAGGAGATTGACAGAAAACTAATGAAAAGCACAAAAATAGAGTAGTAGCCTTGAGTAATTAATAAAAATTTTGTGTAGGTAGTAATAATCCCCTGTGATTTTTCTTTATGCATCGGTTCTTTTCCATGGTATGTATTTTGAACCGGGTAGTAAATTTTTTCTTTTAGAATAGATTAGAGTTAGAAAATAAATGGAGGAAGAAATATGAGATTCCTAGGGGGCTCTTGACTTGTTTGATAGTAGCATATTCAGGCTTTGGCATGTGTAGTGCCTTTCCTATGTTTTAAAATTGATCATGAAGCCTTTATAAATTGGATAGCATGTTTTGTGACACCTATGTCTCGTTTACATAAATTATGTTCACTTTGTGCTTAATGCTTAATATCTCGTTACTCCATGAATACTTACATTGTTTGAGAGTCGGAATGTGATCGTCCTTAGTGAGTCATGTGCCATGTGGGGTGAGGTTTTTGTGTTGTTCCTGTATTGTACTTGTGTCTAGAACTTGCCCGGTATGTGAGTTGAAGCGAAATTTGAGGTGATGCTCGGTTTGAAAAATGATTTTAGGCTTTCTTTGATCTTTTTGAGCTTATTGCTTATCACAAATAAAATCTATCCCTAGTTAACCATTTTGAGCCTATTGACTTTTATTTGGTACCCACATTACAAGCCTATACCCTTTTTATTCTTAATTGACATTGTTTTGATCCTTTTACCTCTTGAAGCACTTTAGTTGTTAGATGAGCGCTAAAAGAAGTAAGAAGGAACTAAGTGTGGGGTGGCTTTTGAGTGGAACCAATGAAAGGAAGAAATGTGCACTTGTTTTGTAAAATAATACACTACTAGCGGAAATTGAAAAAATAGTTGAAAAAAAATGGAAAAATATAGATGAATAAATTGTTGTCTTGTTCTTGCTAGTGGGTATGAATTAAAGTAGTGCTTAAAGAAAGAGGAAATATTGTTGGGGATGATATTATTTTTGAAATTGAAATGGTGTTGAAGAATTTGCGCCTAAGTTATTTGGTGATGTGTTAAAGTGCTTAGGAGCTTGAGTCACTATTCCTAAAATATATCCTACCCGTCCCTTAGCCCACACTACAACCATGAAAAAGTCCTAATTGATTCTAGATCGAGCGAGCTTACATTAGTAGAGATTTACATTAAGGGCAAGCCTATGGTACCAATTGCATGCATGTGACTTCTTTGTGAGAGTGAGCGATTTTCTTTGATATATGTGAGTCATTAAAATATATTTGATCATGAGATTCGAATGTGTGAATTGAACTCGCTCTCTTGTTCTTGTTGTGAGGGAACATGGTTTCACGAGGGATAGGTAACGTTATTAGACTTCTCTATGATGTTGGGTGTTCAAGCCATGAGGGCATAGTGACATTGAGTCAGTTTTTGAGGTTAGGATTGTTGTGAGCATGTTGTCTTTGTTTGAATATTTTTAAAAGAATGACACAAGTAAAGGTAAGTGCATATGATGCATATTCTAGAGCCTAATTGTGGCAAATGACCATGGTCATAGGTGTGGTGTGCTTTGAATGATAAGATCTTAATTTTGTTTTGTCTACTATAGTGATGGTTTGTTCGAGGACGAACAAAGGTTTAAGTGTGGGGTAGTGATGTTTGGCATATTTCGATATGTGTTGATGTTACTTTACCCATGTTTTAATCGCTTTTTGATGTTATTTGATCTTTAAAATGCCCAACATGGTTTAATTATTGGTTTTATGACTAATTGAGTTGTGTGTGGTGAATTAGGGTGTTTGGAGTGCAAAAATATGAAGAAAAGGTGCTCTAGGTAGAGGAAGAGAGATTGGATGCGTCGCATCCAATCTAGAAAAAAATCAGATTTCGTGCACCCTTAGCAGTGAAGTCGGCCCATAGCATCCGCACCTGGGCAAAGCTGAGATGGAGGAACAAGGGTTGGATGCGTCGCATCCACCCTCGCATGCAAAGCTGAGAAATAGAGGACGAGGTGGATGCATCGCATCCACCCTCGCATGTGAAGCTGAGAAATGGAGGACGAGGTGGATGCGTCGCATCCACCTTAGCATCAATCCCTGAAGCCGATTTGGACTAGGAATAGGAGAACTTTGGCCCATGACTTTTGTACGCAATATTTAAGCCAAAAACGCCTCCTTTAGGTCATCTAACATATTGGAGAGAGGGAAAAAGCCACAACAAAGTTCTAAAACCACGGAATTCGTCTTGAGTTCCTATTCTCTCTTTCTTTTATTGATTCTTATACACTCTTGTGAATTTTTGATGATTGCCTGAATATGAGTGGCTAAGAGCCCTATTGTTCTAGGGTCATGGGTATACATGAATGTTGATGTTTGAAGTTTAATTTGACGAAGTTGATTTTATCATATTGAGTTGTTTATTTAATTCTGTTTTTAATTATTTTGCTGAGTAGCTAACAGTGAAATACTATCTACGAATCTAGAGTTGAATTCGAAAGTGGGAACTCTAGATTGCATATAGAATTAAATAGAGCAAGTTCTTAAACCCGGGCATCGGGGAAAGGATTCGCAATTGGGATAGACATATACCTAATTGCCTTGCTCGGTTGCAATACAGGAATTGTAAATGCGTTCTTGTTAAATTTAATTCCATAGACATATAGGTATTAAGTTAGCTTGAATAGGCGAGTAAGGGCTCGACAGATTCTGTAATATCAACCCTGTCAACCAACAATCCAGATAAATCAATTAGTTATTTTAAGCTAAGAATGGAACATGATTGTTAAATAACCCGTGACCCTGGAATATTATCTCCCATTGATTGTTATTTAAAACTATTTAAGTGTTCTGTTGATTTCTAGTATTTCATTACTTGATAGTTTTTAGGTAGTAAATTAGACAATTATCTATTTTTTAAGAAATCGCTTGAATCGATAAGCTATTTGAGTTTGAATTAGTCAAAAGTTAATCATAAGTCCTCGTGGGAACGATACTCTATTCACTACTCTATTACTTGACGACCACGTATACTTGCGTGAGTGTGTTTGGTCGCAACAGATTGCACCTGTTTCCCTATTGTTTTCAAACAAAGAACAATTTGTCAGTTTGAAACGGTGGTTGGGTTTGTGGCCTTGATTGTTTCAGTCACTTGGCCTCGGTCCTTTCAGTTGCAACTGGTTGTTTCCTGAATATCGATTGCATTTCTAACCTCGAAGAACCTCTGGCTTTTCTGGACTTTGCCATGATGGTTAGTCACGTGGGACTTAACCTTTTCAACTTTTATTTCGCCCTTGTGGGCATTTGACTTCGAATTTCCTCTTTCAACAGTTTTTGATTTCGAAACATCGGCCAACATGGCCGGTTGGAGTCAACTTGATGCCCCTGCCGAGATTGAGTGCCTTTTCTTTTGCATATTGGCTTGTATCAAGTGAGAACCCTGTAAATCAGTCCTGCCTTCCCTTCTTTGTCTTAGTTTCGGAACAGAGTTAAACCGAAAAGGATTCAAAGAAAAGCAAACAATGGAATGGACAAATGAATATAGATAAGAGGTATCCCTTTCGGGGAAAAGAAAGAAGGACTTATCTGGAGTGTATACAGACTTCAATGAACATGACATGCCTCTTGAACTAGATGCCTGATCTGTGTAAACCGTCCAACTCGTAGAAATTCATCACAACTCTTGCTTTGAGACTGAGAAACTTTGCCTAGGACTGTGTCTATGCCAGTGACTGTGAGGATCCTCTTTTCGATCAGTGGCGCCCTTTGCGGGTTTTCACCAGCTGGCCTCTCTCATTTCTCTTCTCACCATCGCCTTATAGTGCTCTTTGTGAGTTTTCACTAACAAGACTCTCTCATTTTCGAATTTCTCTGCTTATCATCGCCTTATGGTGCCCGTGAGGTTTTCACCAATAAGACTCTCTTATTTTGTTTCTCTCATTTTGTTGTATCAGATTCGAGTAACTGTATCCTCCTATTTTGAATCTCTTTGCTGATTAATCGGAAGGACTTGAAAAGGATTTGGGTAAAAAGGATTTGGATTGAATTACAACTTTGAAACCTTTCAGACAAAACCATCGCAAAACCATTATAAAATCTGCCCCAGTTTCACTTTTGGGGGAATTTGGGTTTTTGTTTTGGTGTGACTGAACCCCAGAGAGAGGCTGCCTACATATCCTTTCGGAATCAAGTCGAACGTAGTTCAAGGAACATGAAATTGTTTGGATTTTTGTTTTGTTTTCTTTTCCTTCTTTTTTTTTCTCTTTTTATTTTTTGTTTTTTTTATCTTTGTTTTGTTTCTCTTCTCTTTTTTCTTTCTTGTTTCTTTTTTTTTTAATAACATCTTCAGGTTCCAAAGAGGGTAATCAAAGAAAGGTAACCGGCTCAAAATGGTTAGCAAAAGGGTTAATGATGTTTGGATAGCGAGAATGAAAGCCTTCGTCATCCCAATCAAAGAACATTAATGCCACATAGAGGGTCAAACATAGTACCTTTTGACTACATCCGCATTGACAGTTGTTTCAGGGACATTTTCTTTGTTGCTTCCCAGGTACAACACTCTCTTTTGCATTACTCTCGTTACAATGTATGGACCTTTCCAATTTGGAGCCAATTTTCCTTTAGCTTCTTCATGAGGTGGGAGGATACGTCTCACAATGAGTTGTTCTATTTTAAATTTCATGGGCCGTACTTTCTTGTTATAGACACAGGTTATTCTTTGTTGGTACAACTGCCTGTGGAAAATTATGGCCAATCGATTTTTATCAATTAGTGTCAATTGTTCCAATCGGTTCGTGACCCAATCATTATCCTCAATCTCGGCTTCGACAATGACCCAGAGAGAGGGAATTTCAACTTCTGCAGGTTTCAATCGGGCTTAGCATAGGCATATTCTCATACTGTTCCGATGTTTTGTTTTATTTTCTTAACCTCATTTTCATTGCATTCTGCTTTTTGATTCATTATTTCGAAGTCTGACAGAGTTTTAGGATCTAGTCATGAAGTTCGCAAGTATGTCATGTTATTAAAATCTGCATGAATCAAAACTGAAAAGAGAATAAGGAAAGTAACAAGATTAAAAAAATAGACATTCCTAGACAATGAAATATTAATTTCATTTGACTTTTTTTATTTTTTTTTATTTTTTTTTGCTTTTTTTTTTTGAATTTTGAAGTTAGAAGGGTTTATATCAAAAAGTAAGACAATAAAGTAAAACATCCGGATCACACCCTGAGATAATCCGGACGCAGAAAGGATAGCAAGACTGGCTACCGAGACTCCTGTCTGATGGGGAACTTTCAGGCTTGGCGACCGTTTTTTAGCTTTTCTTCTATCTCGACAATGGATGCAATGGCCTTCCTTGCCGGATCAAATTCTTCATCTTCACAAATCATTCCGACTAATGGCACATTGGTGTGAGTAGGCAGAGGATTGTTCATCATATTAGGGTCATTTTCTTCCACTGCTCTTTTGAGAGTCCAACAATCTTCAGTATCATGTCCCACTGCTCCGGAGTGGTATTTACATCTAGCATCAGCTCGGTGCAAGGGGGACTCGGGGTTTGGCCTGTTTGGGGCTAATGGCTATAGTAGACCTAGCTTGACTAGCTTTTAGAATAAGCTCGAGAATGATTCACCAACATGGATGAACTAATTCCATCTCAGGAGACCATTGTTTTTTTTTTTTTTTTTGAATTTTTCTTCATATCTTGATTTCTTTTTCTTTCTCTTTTTTTTCTGTTATTTTTTTGTCACTCTTTTCTTTCTTTTTCACTCAATTTATTTTTTTGGTTTATTTTTTCACTCAATTTGTTTATGGCTATGATCGAATCCGATGGGGGATTGGCTACGTATCATGACGCCGCATGAATCAGATCTCGCGTAGTTCGGGAAGATAAGAAATAAAATATATAAACTAACTCTCTTTTTTTTACTCATATACAAATAATCCGACAAAATCTCATAGCAACAAAAATATTTTAAATTTATTTTTTTCGATTTCAATTTTTTTGGGGGGGGGGGGGGGAAATTTTAAAATATTTTTGAATTTTAATTTTTTTTTTTTTGTAAATTTCAAAAGAAAGAACATATTGTTTTTAGATTTTGATTTTGTTTTTGAATTTTGGGAGAAAGACTTATAAAAGAAAAGGTAGAAAATAATTTTTTGGATTTTGATTTGATTTATTTATTTTTTTCAAATGAAAGACTTCTACAAAGAAAATTATTTTTGGGTTTAAATTTTTTTTTATTTTTTATTTGTTTGGATTTTTCTAAGAAAAGACTCCTAAATAATGAATTAAAGGAATTTTTTATAAAAAAAAAAATTTGGGTCCGGAACCGATGAGGTTTGCCTACATATCTCACATCCGGTGAGAATCGAACCCGCTTAGTTCGGTCATTTTTGACGGAACAGGGGAAGAAGCATGACTTTTGAAAATATTGGCTTATTTTCTCTCTTTATTTTTCAAACTTTCGGCAGAGTTTCGGAATTTTTCAAATACCTACCTTTCACTCTTGTTTTTTTTTTTAATTTTCTTTTCCTATTCTAGAAGTCGGTCAACATGCAAGCCGAAACAAATATATGTACAACTAGCACGTAAAATGCATCAGGATGGTCCTTTATATTGGGTACACCTGTCCTAGACGGATCCAACCCCTGTGTTTTGTCCCCAAAGTCAAATGCACGTGATGCAGATAAACGTTCCTACTAGGGATCTGGCATGAGGCTATGTTATTCTAGGTTTAGATCTCGGGTGTTGTTCTAGACCTGGCTTACCCGAGCGGACAACTCGAGCCGAGGGGAGGGGGCAGCGTACCGGGAATACAGAAGTTTCACCGGCTTTGCAACTTGTCTGATCCTCGTTCTAAAATTAGGGGTATGACTCTAACAGAAAAGAAGCCACGTGAAGCGCACGCTTCCCAAAAGATTTAGAAGACTCAGAGAGAAGAAGGGTATCGTAACAATTTTATATACAATTCACGGCAATATCAAAGCAGTAAAAAGCGGCATTTAGCACATTAGGCTCAAACACGTAAAAATCAGATAATAAACAAAAGCCAAGTATAACAGTTATTCTAAGCTCGAATTCTGAACCCTGAACCAGAGATTCTGGGTTCTTGTCCCCAGCAGAGTCGCCAGAGCTGTCACACCTCCTTTTCCCCCGGGGGATAGGGGATAGGGAATTTTTTTCAATTAAAGTGATATTATTAGAAATGGGATTATGTATTTAATTCAGAGTCGCCATTTGGAATAATTTATGGTGTCCCAAGTCACCGGTTTATTTTAAATCCCAAATCGAGAAAATTTGACTCTATTTTTGTGGTCTGCAAATACAGAAGACCGGGTAAGGAATTCTGTTAACCTGAGAGAAGGTGTGAGACACTCCCAAGTTCCGTGGTTTTATCACGGTCGCTCAACTATTAATAATTGATCTAGTTATCTGATTTAATACATGTTTTAAACCTATATGTGTATTTTTATTCCTTTTACCGCTTTTATTACATTACTGCATTTTAAACTTTTATGGAATTAATATGAGACGAGTTACGTTGTCGTACACTCGTTGTTTATACACATCGCAAATCGCGTCACATGAAATGTACCCGCAATCTACAATGTGTTTAGTTTTTTTTAATTATTGTTTGAAGTTGTGGTCGAGTCACGTGAAACGCACACTCGAATTGGGGATTACGTATCGTAACCATGCGACGGGAACCGTACACAGTCACGGTGATTTATTTTTAATCGCGCCTAAAGCAAGCTACGATATTCGAATATTATTAAATTACTAATTTTGAGATTATTGTAAGGTCATGAGGTATGTAATTATTTGTGGAAGAATTGGATTTATTATTTATAGAAAAGTGGACTAGTTTAGAGAAATATGAGTCAACTATGTTATTTATTACTTTGGGCCTGATGAGACTAAATCTTTTAGCCCAAAATCTTTTCTTCTCCAACATCCCAAAAACCAATTTTCTTAGAAACAAATCGTGGCCCAAGCAAATTATCCAACCCAATATCCCATATTTTGTACATTTCTTAAACAAAACTAATGACACCACAATCTCATGAATAAAATTAGTAAACAAGCCAAATTACAGTGATTCAATAGACCATCTATCCGGTTAAATCAACTCAAAACAAAACTTTGCAACTCTAAAATTAACATCATGGTCCAATAAACATATGAACAAAGAAACAATCAGATTCAAATGATCCAAATATCAATAGAGTGAACTACTACTTGATGCTACCCAATAATCATACCAATAGACAAGAAGATAAATGGATAATTATAATCAGTAAAGAAAGGGAAATAACGGACCTTTGATATAAATTAACAGAGTTGAAATTACAAGAGCGCTAAACAATTCGACGAGTGTTGACTGGAGCTTTCATCGGCCACGAAACCTCGAACAACAAATCACGACTTGTAACCCCGATCGACCTTGCAAAACCGGTGATTTAGTGGCTTGTTTTTGCTGGGTTTAAAGCAATTTTTTGGAGGGTGATTTTGCTGAATTTTTCGAAAGAAAGACGAAGAAAGAATGCAACGAGTAGAAATTTCCTTATCTTAAAAGAAGAAAATAATTTTCTCTCAATTCATTCCTCGCTATTTTTTTCTCTCTCTTTTCTCTTTTTTTCCTCACATTTCTCTTCTATTTATAAAAAAAAAAATCGGAATTTTCAGATTTTTATTTTTTTTTTTTTTATTTTTTTTTATTTTTAATTAAAAAGAATTTCCACTTCCGATTTTTCTTATTTTAAAAAAAAATAATTCCCCACTTTTCTTTACTTTTATTTTTTAATTTCTTACTTTTTTAATTTTATTATATTTAAATTCTCACTTTTATACTTTTTTTTTTATTTTCCACTTATTTTACTTTTCTTTTTTTATTTCTCACTTATTTTACTTTTTTTTAAAAAAAATTTAGCTACACTTACTTTTATTTTTTAATTCCAACTTTCCTTTACTTTTTATTTTTTAAAATTTTCACATTCTTTTACTTTTATTTTTTTTAATTTTCCACTTTCTTTTACTTTTTTATTAAATAATTTCTACCTAATTTTACTTTACTTTTTAATTTTATATTTCTACTTTTCCTATTTTTTAATTCCCATCCGAAATTGTTTTAATTTTTTTTTATTTTCGATTTTTAATTCATTTTATTTAAAAATAAAGATAAAAATAAAAATAAAAATAATAGTAATAGTAATAATTGAACTTTTAAATTATTATTAATTTTTACCCTATATATATATAAGTGTAACAAAGTTAAAAAATATATATTAAATTTCTGAAAATATTTACATAGTAGAAGGTGATAAAAATATTCAAATATAGTCAAAAATTAGGTGCTCACAAACATCAGTAAATAAAAGTCATAAGAGAAACATGGAGTAAAACACTCAACACGTATGTCTGAATAGCTCTGTAAATCATTTTATATTTATAATGCCATGCATATGCGTATAAATGTCATACCATGCATATGTATATGCGTTTATATCATCATCAAGCCTCTGAGGGCATCCCATCATATTATCTCGGCCACTGTGGGCAAATCATCAACGTATACCAGCTGATCAGGTGGTGGTGCATATATAACGCCGTAACATTTCCCATATCCCATATACATATATATACGCGTATATAACGCCATCTGATCATGGGTCAATGTGCATGTATAAATGCATGAAATGCATAAGAATTACGTTAATAAGATTTCTCGGAATGTCATAAAATTAATATGCATGTCGGATAAACTTTATCAAATACGTATTTTTCTGAGACTCATGAAGAGAAGATATAATAATAATTCACATAGGGAATCAAGAATATACACCCCCCTAGTATTTCGATGAATAGAGTCATTTATGAAAATTATGCATTTACTCGTTTCGTTTATATCGTATTGATCATGCCAAAAGGAAAGAAGGGATAACCTTAACATACCTCAATTATATCTTTTGATGACTACTACTAGTAAATCCTTTTGATAAACATCTAACTCTAATGCTCATAAGAACTCGTTGAAGGTCATAAACGTTGGATCAAACTTTGGTTGCATTCTTGATAGCATCACGTTAATTTACATCACAATGAAGTAATAACCCAATTTACTTTAAGACTTATGAACAAAATAATTAAGTAGGAATGGGACGTTGCTTTCTATAAGAAAGAGAGATCACTAGATGCCTTACAATTTTTGTCTTCTTAATGGCATTCTTAGCAAAATGAAATACAGGTGCACATATCTTTAATGTTGCCACCACCTTGCTGCCAAATTCCCATACTCCCACGTGGATGTTGTCCTCTAGTATTTATCCAAAATTCTCACTTAATTATTTATCTACAAATTTCTAATTAGTACCATAATTATCTTCACAATTAATCAATTATCCACATAATTCCCTAATTAATTAGGTAATATTCCATTACTCAATAATTAAGAATTATCTCAAATTACTTAAAATACTACTCACTTTTAATACACTTTATACACCGTAATATCATGGTCATGTGGTACCTTGTATGACACTAGTCCATAAATACCGGGTATTTTAGCTCGGGTCATATTTTATCCCAAAATGATAAACTTAGATGAAATTCATTTTCTTTAATTCGCTTACCCTCTCACTTCACGAATTAACTTATCACCTGTTTGAAATTGCACAATACTTATAATCTCCAAATAATCTTGTACTTGAACTGATGTCAATTATCTTACGATAAATTCAACGTACAATACTACAAGGTGTAACATCATCGTTACAAGTTACTGCGGAGTATAACATTGTCGTAATAAATTACTGCGGAGCATAATATCAACGTAATAATATGAGGCGTAACAGTTCCTTAATCTATTGTTGGATTCAATATTTTCCTTGTTGAAATTTCAGTTTTCCAGGTAAATTGTTGAACTCATTATGTAGTTATATTCATTAATGAAATAAAACGCCTGAGCGTTTTGTTGGTTATGTCAGTTTGTCTTAAGACGATTTAGCTACTCTAATAGGAATATATGAAGGTCAAAAGCTCATATATGATGGTTTGGTTATATTAAGTTAATTTCGTATGATTGTGATAATTAGTTCATTCAAGTTTACTTATTTATTTTCTATGTTTCCTTTGTGATAGAGTAAGAGTCATTTCTTATCTTTCGTGACGCTTATGTGTTTATTTGGGAGTTAAAAAAAAAATAGGATTTTGGTATCGCATGAGTCAAGGAACTTCTACAATAATTAATTATCAGCCTTCACATCAGTTTGTTTTGGTCTTAGAATTATTTGAGAGAGTTTCTTTTATTTTTAGAAAGAGAAAAGACTTAGTTTCAAGAACTTTGAAATCATATTTGAGATGGAGATGATGGTATATTCCCGTTGGAGTTCTCTGTTTTAGAAGTTTTGTGCTTCATTATTTGAGTTCGTGATAACTCGCTGATATTAGTCGTGGTTCTTGGCTTAACTTGTATTGTTATTCTTTGTGTAATTTTCAGAATTAGAGATTGTATAATGATAATAGTAGTATAGGGGCCCTATATTCCTCAAGTGTGACTTTTAAGAATAAAGTAACTTTTCTTAGTTTATTAGTCAAGATATTTTTGTTGGGGCTATTTCTTGAGTTCAATAACGTGTATATTACAAAGTTGATTTTTAAAGTAAAAAGCTACCAAAAGCTAATAGCTTCTTTTTAAGACTTTTTGAATATTGAATCTAACTAGTATAGGTCTAGTAATTTATGAGGAGAGCTTTTATGGTTTAAAGTTTAGTCATTAACTATAACAAATATGTTTGAAAGAGGTAGCGTAGATTTTTACTTTTTACACATTTTTGTTTAGCAACTCAAGTTCATTATTGTAACGACCCGACCGATCGTATTGAGAATTAGCATTTCGCTTGGTGGTTTGAGGGTGTGAGTAGCTCCGTATGATGTAGTATGACTTGTGTGTCACGTCGGTTTAGGTTTTCGGGTGATTGGGAATTAGTTTGGAAGAATGATTTTCAGCTAGGAACTTTTAAGTTGGAAGAGTTGACCGAGTTTGACTTTTGAGTATTTGACTTCAGATCGGAGTTTTGATGGTTCTGTTAGGTCCGGATGCTGATTTTGAACTCGGGCGCATGCCCGGATTAGCATTTGTATGTCTTTAGAAGGTTTCGACACAAATCATCGAATGATGGAAATTCGAAGGTTTGGAAAGTTCATAAGTTTGACTGGGGGTTGATTTTGAGGATATCAGATTCGAATTATGGTTCCGAAAATTGGAATAGCTTCGTTATGCTATTTGGGACTTATGTGCAAAATTTGGGTTCATTCCGGGTTGATTTGATATGTTTCGACGCGAGTTTTGGAAGTCAAAAGTTCAAGGTTCATTCAATTTCGAATTGAGGTGCTATTCGTGATTTTGATGTTGTTATACGTGCTTTGAGGCCTTCAATAGGTCCATGTTATGTTATGGGACTTGTTGGTATGTTCATACGGAGTTACGAGGGGCTCGGGTGAGTTTCGGGGCGGTTTCAGACCATTTCTAGGCCATTTTTAGTTGTTAATTTTTGCTACATAGGTGTACATTGTGATAGCGTGGATTTGGTCGCGATAGCGAAGAGAAAAATTGAAGAAATGGAGTTGTCAATCGCGATCGTGGAAGCCTTCACTCGATCGCATAGAAGAAAATCTTTGTTGCACTAACCTGACTTTGGAAGCTTATAACTTGCAATCTATAAGGAATTTGGAGATGATCTAAAAATGAAAGTTGTAGCCCTCTGTGTTTAGTTCTCATAAAATCAAACTGTTTGTTATTTGGAATTTTTTTATAAAAGTTGTGTGACCGCGATGGCGAAGGGTACCCCTAGAATAGTGTATAAAGTACTCTATTTCGAATGTTTTGGACATTTTTGCTCATTTGGAGCTATGGAGCTCGGATTGAGACGATAATTGAAGCGATTTTTACCATATGGATTGGGGTAAGTGTTCTCCACTCATTTTTATTGTATTTCATGAATATATCTTAGTTTTTGGCATTTGATTGAGGATTTAAAAATAAAAATTGGGATTTTTTGTCTAAAGTTAAATATAGTAAATTTTTGAGTTTTGAACATCGATTTGGAGTCGGATTTGGATGAAAGTAGTATCGTTGAACTCCGAATTGAATGGTTTATCGTATTTTGTGAGTTTTGTCGAGTTCTGAGGTGCGGGCCCTAGTTTGACCTTTGGATTGATTTTGGGCTTCTGTATAAAGATTCGACCTTTATCAATTGGAATAGTTTCCTTAGGCATTATTTGATGTTATTGAGTTTCTATTGGCTAGTTTCGACAGGTTCAGAGGTCGGTAAATGCGGGATGGCATTTTTGGAGCATCGTTTGGTTTACTCGGTATTGGATTTGGCTTGTTCGAGGTAAGTAACACATCTAAACTTGGTGTTGAATGTATGAAACCCCGAATTACGTGTTATGTGATGGATGTTGAGGTGACGTACATGCTAGGTCTCGGGCGTGTGGGTGTGTGGGCATGTACCGTATGAATTGTGATTTAGTCTATTCCATGGAACTGTGTAGCTATCTTTTCTGAATATTTTTACTGTACTCTACGTGTTAGAGCACTTGAGCTGTAATTGATGCTAGAAATCATTTTTAGGCTATATGCTCGTATTATTGGGACCCATAGTAGTCTTTCTTTGGTATTGAGTTATTTTCTTAATTTCAGTTATGTACTCAGTCGTATTCATCATTACATATCATATCTCAGACTTTGTTACCATTTATTGTCACATCCCGTATTATTTATTAGGGTTGCTTAGCATAAACATTGTGAGCTCGAGACATTAGAGAGATTATTGACTGAGTGAGGCTAAGGGCATGATAGTGAGTGATAATTAAGGGATCAGGATGCACACCGCATCATATTTTTATTTATTTATGCTTAGATCTTGCTAATTATAGCGCTTAGGCTGAATGAGCCCTGCCGAGTATGCACACCCACAATGAGCACAGTGGATATTATATTTGGGATGGAGTTCCCTAGGCATGGAGTTTTCCTATATATTCACATTTGGGATATAGTTCCATAGGCATGGAGTTTCTCTATATATTCACAGTTGGGATGGAGTTCCCGTGGCATGGAGTTGCCCTATATATTTTTATTTGGGATGGAGTTCCCTGGACTGGATTGGCCCTATAAAATACTAAGTGATTGACTGTCAGTTGCTATTTATATTGAGGGATGGATCTTCCCTAGGCTGGACCTGCCTTGTACAGTACTGAGTGATTGAGTACTCTCAGAGTGTGAGTATATGAGTTCATCACTGGGATGCATAGCATTTGACATGCGTACTTGAAATACATGCATAGAGATGCATTTCCTTCTGCTACCTTGTTTTTGGTGACATTCATGATTTCATATATATATTGACATGTAGGCATAGAGATGTATTATCCTCATGCTATCTGAAAATGAAATATCTTATTTATTGTTCAAAGGTTTTTCGGAAGAATCATAGTTTTCAAACTTACCTTTATATTTTAGGGTTTTCGGTGAAAGATTTGGGATCTACTGTTATACTTGAAAAGCATACCTATTTTTCGTAACTGTGAACGAGCTGAGTTATTTCTTGTACCATATTGATTATACTGTTATGAATTGTTACTGGTTATTGGAGTTGGACTCTAACCCTTGTCCTAGCTCGTCACTACTTTTAACCTAAGCTTAGGTTTGTTACTTATTGAGTATATGGGGTCGGTTGTACTCACATTACACCTCGTCACCTTGCATGAAGATGTTGGATACTGATGTTGTTGCGTACGGTGGGAGCTAGATCGGAAGATGTACCTGCGTTCCAGTTATGTCTATCACTTATTCTTGGTAGCATTAGATTCGAATTATGTTCATTTACATTTCGAACTGATGTTGTAATTATTTAAATTCAGTCTTGAAAAAAAATCTAAAAATTAGACGCTCATGATTCGTACTAGCAGTCCTTGGGAAATACTTATATAAAAGCAGTTGTATTATCTCTTCTCCTCTTAATATAATCTCATTTTAATTAGGTTTCTGTTAATTGGCTTACCTAGTGGGTTGGGTTAGGTGTCATCACGACTAGGTGGATTTTGGGTTGTGACAAGTTGGTATCAGAGCTCTAGGTTCATTGGTTCTATGAGTCATGAGCAAGTGTCTAGTAGAGTCTTGCGGATCGGTATGATGACTTCCATACCTCTCTTCGAGAGGCTACAAGGAATTTAGGGTATACTTTCCATCTTTCTTTCCTTATCGTGCGGCACTGATTCAACTTGAAGTGTAACTCTTTGAATCCCTTCCACGCACCCGTCTGTGCATGAGAGCGATTGATATCACCTTTGCATCGACAGTTTGTGAATCCTTGGGTGAGGTGTGAGATGTGATTTTTGTGTGTTGATGATGGGCCAGTCTGGAGGACTTGAGGCCGGGTTTTGACTGTAGCTTGAGCATGGCGATTTCAGTTGTGTGAGCGCATACCTTTGGACTTATAAGTCCAGTAGTGTCCCTATTAGTGAAGTTTTTTGCTCGATGAGTGGTTGGATGGCTATATAATGAGTGTGATGTGACTACGTGATATGTTCATATGGATTGAATGTGACGAGAAGAGTTTGCTTAAGATATAACAAGAACTATTGGGTACTTGATTTCTATCTTGATGTGACGTATAGTCTCGAGTTGTGAATGTATTGAAGGATATTTCATGTTGCTTAATTATGGAACGAAATTCGATTATCATGTCTTATTGATGAGTTCGGACTCAGGAAGATTGAGTGATTTCATAGTAGAATTAGTTGTGAAAAGGTATAGAGAGATGTCAGTTTGAGGCTAAGCAGGTGGGTTATAACATGTGAGGTAATCTACAGATGTGTGATTTTTATGATGTGTAGAGGCTTTCCTTTCTACCAGTGGGTTATGTTTGTGGGATTTGAGTTTGTATCAGTTGTAATAGTTGACCTGACTGTCACGTGGATGTATGCGAGCTTAGTAGATGATTGGAGGTACTATATGTTTTGTGCTATGTGAAATTATGAAGAATTTAGTTGAATCTCCCTACAGTATTATGTCAGTAATAGAGTATAGATGTTGCGAGTTATCAGATGTTTTATTCTATGGCTTTGATCCAAGTGGGAGAGCCTGCTATCGACTAGTTGATTGCACGGTTATATGTTGTATTGGTTTCGGTTTGAAGTATACTTATGAATCATTTATGGCTTGCAGAGGTTGAGATCGAGGATGACTCGAGTGAGGGAATTTTTGGATGCGGTTGTATTACACTCTATGGGTATATGTGAATCATGGAATGATTGAGTGGTTATTCGTGAGGGATATAGTACGCATGGAGTAGGAACTTACTCGGTTGTTTAGAGGTGTGAATTACTTTTGTGGGTGTTATTGTGCTAATGGGCCACATGTCGTTTGGCATGTTTGAGCGGTACAAGTGAGATTTGAGTAGAGTAGATGACTCTCAAAAGGGTTCTAATGGTTTCAAGATTTGTATGTCGCAATTGGGAATTTTTTTTTTCAGGATGTACTTATGGCTAAAATATGATATTTACATTGGATGGTGTCGAGACTTGTGGTATTTATGTATCACAGTGGATTCTACATTTCAGTATCATAAGGGTAAAAAGGAACGACTTTAGATTCACAGAAGGTCTCTTCAGAGTGGGTGCCTTGGTTGTGATACTTTTGGGGTGCTTAAGAGGGAGTACTGTGGCTTTTGGACCTTAGAACTGTGTGGTTTTATTCTAGGATCCCGTGGGGTGAGTTTTGGTTATGGATCATGGTGTTCTAGAAAGGAGAAGTGTCACCTTGAGGGTTATTCGAAATGGACTTGGAGAAATAGGATAGTTTGGTAAAAGATTGGTCTACAGGTGTTTTATGACAATACTCTTGGGTTTGGCGACCTGCGTGGCTTGGTTGAGTTAGAGAGATTCAATTCTGATGGCTTGGTTATGTGCAAATGGGTTTCGAAGAGTTCTCGACGGTTTCTACCACAGTTTGAGATAGATATTTCCTATTGACATGATGAGCATGTTGCGTATTGTGATTTTCTCCTGGATGGGATCAAATGGAAGGTTTCTGAGTTATCGAGTATGTATTCTGCTAGTGACTCAGAGTTGATTATGAGATTCTCGTACTTTTCATATGATGGCATGATAGATGCATTGTGTTGTGTAGGATTGAGATTGCATCTGCAAGGTCGCGATTCAGTTTTGAAGGGAAGGTCATGCATTATTTGACATGGGTGCGCATTTTAGAAGGTGCATTGTGTTTTGATTTACGAATGCTTCATTGGTATTGCGGTACTCGCCAAGTTGATCTACTATTGATATTCAGATTTTGCTATGTGGCACGAAAGAATTATCAAAGTATTCCTCGTGCGATGATCGTGTATGAGAGATGTGTTAGACATTCGGGCGATGGAGTTGGGATCAGATAGGGTGATTCTTGTGCTCTATGGATTTGGAGACTGGGAGTTCTCAGGATCAGATTGTTTCGTAGTTGTGGACTGTGAATAATGTGGCTAAAGCTATCTAGAGAATAGTATGTGTTATGATTCAGTCATTGTGGACTTTCGAAGGGTTATTTATCTATTTGTGGGTGACCAGAGTTGATTTGGGGTTCATTGGTAGGCCCAATGAGGATGTGTATTCTACACCGGGTTGGATTGGTTGGTCGTACTTCTATTGTTGAGGGATGTGCCATTCAGTTAGAGTTGAGCTTATTCATGTTCGAATATGTTCTATGAGTTACCCTTCTATTCCACAAGGGGTTGTGATCCGTTGGTTATATGCACCCATGGTGCGGTTCTATTTGGGCCTTATAGCGGAATTTGAGAGAGATGGGTATTAGGGTGTTGAATGAGTGATTACGCATTGATTATGTTCTTTCCGGACTGTGGAATTATGTTATTTGTTTCTCTATGGTTATGGTAATGTATCTTGGGTACTTGATGTCGAATTACGCGTGGTTTTTTGATTTCTGGCATAGTGGCTTGAGGTATTTCATATGGACCAGTGTTTGGATAGGGTCACGCATTGCAGCGGAGTTATATTGAGATATGATCCTTTGTGTAAGATTTATGTGTCTTGGTTCTACTATGTATGATGGGTTCGTAGAATTGCGATTGTGATGGTACTTGTTGAACTTGCAGGATGGTTTTCTCCTTTGAGTCATTTTTCATGATTGAGTACATTTGGATTGTTGCTTATTATTGCACAGATTGCACATGTTGTGCCTTTATGTTGTATTGATGTGGCAAGTCACTAGAGTGGTTGTGTTTGATGAGATGAGGTCATTGGACATAGAATGGATATTATCGGATTTGATTACGAAAGAATAATGGCTTAGGATTTGGCTTTGGTTCTTGTCGGACGAGAGAGACTCCAAGACTTGTTGATCTTATGAATGGTTATGAGTTTTGCGTGTTTATTTCATCATCGGCAGTGTACGAAGGTTTGAGAGAGAGGTTTTGTTTGATATGAGGTATTGGGATGCTTTGAGCAGCTACTGTGATCAGAAATTTTGCTACCAGTATGCGAGTCATGTGGTATGTCATGTGAGTACATCTTGGGTTATTGTTATGGCTTAATACAACCTGTTCAGACTTATACAATGTGTAGATGCGAGGTTCGGGTCTTAAACGAAATTTTGGATGTTGGAATTAGATTATGTGGTTTACGGGCTAAGGTTGAAGTAATGATCTTCAGTTATGTTTGTGTTACCGGGCCTAGATGGAATAGGATGGCGTGGGATCACCCCCAGGTACACGCATAGTTAGATTACATGGCGATTTGATAGATTTGGAACGACTCTTGGCACATTCGAGGATGAACATATGCTTAAGTGAGGGAGGATGTAAGGACCCGACCGGCCGTTTTGAGCATTTGCATTTCACTCGGTGGTTTGAGGGCATGCGTAGCTCCGTATGATGTAGTATGACTTTTGTGTCTCGTCAGTTTTGGTTTTCGGGTGATTCGGAATTAGTTTGGAAGAATGATTCTCAAATAGGAATCTTTAAGTTTGAAGAGTTGACTAAGCTTTACTTTTGAGTATTTGACCTCAGATTGGAGTATTGATGGTTCTGTTAGGTTTGGATGGTGATTTTGGACTCGGGCGTATGCCCGGATTAGCATTTGGATGTCTCTAGAAGGTTTCGCCACAAATCGACGAAAGTTGGAAATTCAAAGGCTTTGAAAGTTCATAAGTTTGATTAGGGGTTGACTTTGAGTATATCGGATCTGGATTGTGGTTTCGGGAATTGGAATAACTTCGCTATGTTATTTGGGACTTTTGTGTAAAATTTGGGTTCATTCCGGGTTGATTTGATATGTTTCGGTGTGAGTTTTGGAAGTCGAAAGTTCAAATTTGATTCAAGTTCTAATTGAGGTGTGATTCGTGATTTTGCTGTTGTTATGCGTGATTTGAGGCCTCGAGTAGGTCTGTGGTATGTTATCGGACTTGTTGGTATGTTCGGACGAAGTTCTGAGGGGTTTGGGTGAATTTCGGGGTTGTTTCAGACCATTTCTAGGCCATTTTTAGCTGTTGGTTTTTGGCTACATAGGTATACATTGCAATTGCGTGGATTTGGTCGCGATAGCGAAGAGAAAAATAGGGAAAATGGAGTTGTGAATCGCGATCGTGGAATCCTTCACACGATCGCATAGAAGAAATCTTTGTTGCACTGACCCGACTTTGGAAGGTTATTACTTGCAAACTATAAGGAATTTGGAAATTATCCCGAAATAAAAGGTGTTGCCCTATGTGTCTAGTTTTCAGAAAATCAAAGTTTTTATCATTTAAAGTTTTGTACAAAAGGTTATGGCTAATACAACACAAGCTGTTTGAGAAGAGTTGGGAAGGGTTAAATGGAAGTTTGTTCATCGCGATCACGGGGAAATGGCCGCGATCACATGGGGTAAAGGTTTTACTGCAAAATTTTGTAATCGTGATCGTGAGGTTTGTGACCGCGATCGCGAAGGGTACTTCTGGAACAGTGTATAAAGTACTTTATTTCGAAGGTTTCATATATTTTTGCATATTTGGAGCTATGGAGCTCGGATTGAGACGAATTTTGAAGCGATTTTCACCATATGGATTGGGGTAAGTGTTCTCCACCCATTTTTATTATATTTCATGAATCTATATTTGTTTTTGGAATTTGATTGAGGATTTCAAGAAAGAAAATGGGGTATTTTTGTCTAAAGTTTCATAGAGTGAATATTTGAGTTTTAAACATCGATTCAGAGTCGGATTTGGATGAAACTAGTATGATTGGACTCCGAATTTAATGGGTTATCGGATTATGTGAGTTTAGTCGAGTTCCAAGGTGTGGGCCCCGGTTTGACCTTTTGGTTGATTTTGGGCCTTTGAGTAAAGATTTGGCCTTTATCAATTGGAATTATTTCATTAAGCATTTTTTGATGTTCTTCAGTTGCTTTTGGCTAGTTTCGAGCCGCTCGGAGGTCGGTACACGCGGGATGGCATTTTTGGAGCATTGTTTGGCTTACTCGATGTTGGATTAGGCTTGTTCGAGGTAAGTAACACTTCTAAACTTGGTGCTAAGGGTATGAAATCACGAACTGCGTGTTATGTGATAAATGTTGAGGTGACGCGCTTGCTAGGTGATGGGCGTATGGGCGTGCACCAAGTGAATTGTGATTTAGTCGATTCCATGAAACTGTGTAGCTATCTTCTCTGAATAATTTTACTGTATTCTATGTGTTAGAGCACCTGAGCTGTAATTGATGCTAGAAATTATTTTTAGGCTATATGCTGGTATTATTGGGACCCATAATGGTTGTTCTTTGCTATTGAGTTATTTTCTTAATTTTAGTTATGTACTCAGTCATATTCATCATTACATATCATATCTCAAACTCTGTTACCATTTATTGTCACATCCCGTATTATTTATCAGGGCTGCTTAGCATAAGCATTGTGAGCCAGAGACATTGGAGAGATTATTGACTGAGTGAGGATGAGGGCCTGATAGTGAGTGATAATTAAGGGATCGGGATGCATGCCACATCATGCTTTTATTTATTTATGCTTAGATCTTGCTAATTATAGCGCTTAGTCTGAAGGAGCCCCTCCGAGCACACCCACAATGAGCGCAGTGGATATTATATTTGGGATGGAGTTTCCTGGGCATGGAGTTTCCCTATATATTCATATTTGGGATGCAGTTCCATGGGCATGAAGTTTCCCTATATATTCACAGTTGGGATGGAGTTCCCGGGGCATGGAGTTGCCCTATATATTCATATTTGGGATGGAGTTCCCTCGACTAGATTGACCCTATAAAATACTGAGTGATTGACTGTCAGTTGTTATTTATATTAAGGGATGGATCTTCCCTAGGCTGGACCTGCCTTGTATAATACTGAGTGATTGAGTACTCTGAGAGTGTGAGTACATGAGTTCATCACTGAGATGCATAGCATATAACATGCATACTTGAAATACATGCATAGATATGTATTTCCTTCTGCTACCCGGTTTTTGGTGACATTCATGATTTCACATGTATATTGACATGTAGGCATAGAGATGTATTTTACTCATGCTATCTGAAAATGAAATATCTTATTTATTGTTCAAAGGTTTTTGGGAAGAATCACAGTTTTCAAACTTATCTATATAATTTTAGGGTTTTCGGTGAAAGATTTGGGATCTACTGTTATACTTGAAAAGCATACCTATTTTCCGTAACTATGAACGAGCTGAGTTATTTCTTGTACCATCTTTATTATACTGTTATGAACTGTTACTGCTTATTGGAGTTGGACTTAGACCCTTTTCCTAGCTCATCTCTACTTTCAACCTAAGGCTAGGTTTGTTACGTATTGAGTACATGGGGTTGGTTGTACTCATACTACACTTCTGCACCTTGCGTGCAGATGTTGGATGCTGATTTTGTTGCGTAAGGCGAGAGCTAGATCGGAAGATGTACCTGTGTTCCAGTTATGGCTATCACATGTTCTTGGTAGCATTAGATTCGAATTATGTTCATTTACATTTCAAACTGATATTGTAGTTCTTTCAATTCTGTCTTGTAAAAAAAACCAAATCTTAGACTCTCATGATTCGTACTAGCAGTCCTGAGGAAATACTTGTATAAAAGAAGTTGTATTATCTCTTCTCCTCTTAATATAATCTCATTTTAATCGATTTTCTGTTAACTAGCTTATCTAGTGCGTTGGGTTAGGTGTCATCACGACTAGGTGGATTTTGGGTCAGGTTCATTATCAGTTCATATTCCATGCTTAAGTTTAAGTTATATACAATAAATTTGAAAGAAGTTGAATAAAGTCTACTTGAAAAAAATATATATATAAATTCTTTTTAATAAAAATGAAGAGGCCATAGCCTCACGTGTAATCCCTTATTTCAAATTGCGTATTCCTATAAGACAAGAATCTATTGTGAAAAGAATTGAATAAAGTATATATATATATATATCCTTTTTAATAAAAATGGAGAGGCCATAGCCTCACCTGTAATCCCTTATTTCAAATTACGTATTCCTATAAGGCAAGAATATGTTGTGAAGATCAAATATGCTTGGATTAATGAAAAAGAATTTTTAATTTAATTAATCTTTGGATAAAATCGCGGATTCACTTGTGTAGCGCGATAATTGACATTTGATAAATTTTAAAATTAATTTCCTCAAATATAATAATTTTCCCCAAAATAATGGCGTGCTAATAATCCTTTGCCATGACTGCGGATTCGTTTGCGTAGCGCTGTTATGACAAAAAATTAATAAATTTCACCTCGATCAAGCATTCGCTTGCGTCGTGTGGTAACGACCAGCGTTTTAAAAGGCGATTCCTAGGGCGAGGCGCACCAAAAACGCCTCGAGGCGATGGTGTGGGGTGAAAGCCTCAAGAGGCGTACGCCCACAAATTCGAGGCGTACGTCCGGGCGTTCAAGGCACGCTTTTTTAATGAGGCGTAAGCCCTAGATACTTTTTCAAATTAAAACAAAATTAGTTGAATAAGTCCTTCAAATAATACCCAAATTCTTTCAGCTTGGTAATTTAAAAAAAATTGAAATGTATTAAATTTTAAAGTCAAGACCTTTTTTATAGATTGAAGCCCTAATTCATGGTATTTCTCAATTTTTTATCTTATCCGCTAGTCTGCTAATACTCTCAAAAGAAACAAATATTCAGTTTATTTTTAAAAATACAAAGAGAACTTCATTCTTCTTCATAGCAGCAAATTTAAAGTTCAAATTGCAGGTTAATCATCTTTTTTATTCCTTCATGTAGAAAGCTTTACTCTTTTCGACTCAAGTTACTTTTGCTTCTAAGTAGTATATAATAGATTGTTTTGACTAGTTTCTTGTGGGGATGTAGCACACACACATATTTATAGTTTTCTTCAATTCTTATACAATTTTACTTGTTTATAAAAATATTCAATAAAAATACAATTTGTCAAAAATTAATATAAGGCAAATGTAGTCAATAAAGCGACCGTGCTAGAACCACAGGACTCGGGTAATGCCTAACCTTCTCCCGGTTCAACAGAATTTCTTACTCGAACGTTATTTTCGCAGACCAATAACAATAGAGTTAAACCTTTCTTTGACTAGGGATTCAAATAAACGTGACTTGGAACACCCAAAAATCAATTCCAAATGGTTGTAATAAAATAATCCTATCACGATCCAAAATCCATTAAAGGTCGTGATGGCACCGGACACCGCTGTCAGGCAAGCCAAAAATATATATTGGTTTGGTTCTCATTTTAATATTTTTGAAATCACATTTTCTTCAATTAAATAGTAAAAGATGGAATTTACATAGTAAATAATAATATTTTTTAATAAATTTCAATACAAAACAACCCATAATCACCCCAAAACCCCGTGTCACAAGTGCATGAGCATCAACTAGGAATGTAAAATAAAGTACAATATCTGTCCGGAATACAAATTTGGACAGGAGATCCGGACAGGAGAAATATAAATACTCTAAAGGAGACTTTATCGGCTGCGAGTCGAAATATGGAATGCAGCTCACGTAAGTCCCTGCATGCATACACGCCTCTGCTCTCACAAGACCACTAGTCCCATATGTACTTGCACAAAAATATGTAGCAAGTGTAGTATGAGTACGTAATCAACGTGTACCTTGTAAGTATCTAGTCTAACCCCAGAGGAGTAGTGACGAGGGGTCGACATCGACACTTACTAGTGGTCCAATAATATCATGTACAGTAAAGAGGTAAGTAAATATGTGGCAGAGCAAATAAATGAGATAAACAAGTATAGATTATGTGGTACAAATACCCCTCTTTACGAGGAACTCAAGCTCTCCATTTGAAAAATTTCCTCCTTAACCGGAGCATATATATAAATATAGTGGATCTCATCAGATAGATTTTCATAACCCAAATCGGAAAAACTCGCAGATACTCTGGATTTTTGCCAAATATTACGCATGATTCCATGAGGATATGATATAGGAAATGTCGAGGCGTATGGCCTGATAAAATTTAAACCGTGCACTGCCGAGTGTCGAATGGCGCGAACCATAGATACATCAATTAAACTGTCGCGGCGAACGACCAGCTCCCATAAGAGTGTGGTATATAAATTCTACCGAGGCGAATGACCCAATCCTATAAGAGTGAAATATAAATTCCTGCCGAGGCGAACGACCCGATCCCATAAGAGTGAAATTCATAATCCTGCTGAAGCGAACGACCCGATCCCATTAGAATAAGAAGCTTTGACAGGTCCTTGACCCCAACTCACGAATAAACGTGTGACGGGTCCTTGACCCCACTCCCGAATAAACGTGTGATTTGTAATTTCTTTAACAAAAACCTTTTAATGAAGTATATCTATATCGCGGAAACATGCCGTAAGAGGAGCTGAATTATTCGGTGACTAATCATGAACTTGTGAAGTCTCTACAATAACAAGTCTAGCCTCAAGTAGTAATGTAAAATAGAGGAATTTAATAGGTGAGAGACTACTCAAATAATAAAGCTATAGCATGATGTGAACCTAAGCCTACCCAGACAATAACATAAATGTAGCTGTGTATGGGCTCTCGTCACCTCGTGCGTACGTAGCCCCCACAACATGTAGCATCAATATACAACACCTAGGGGTAATTTCCCCCTCACAGAGTTAGACAGGAGACTTACCTCACTCCAAAATTTTATAACCAGTTCCAAAGCCTCTCTAACACCTCAAACCGATGCTCTTTGCTTCAAACTAGTAAATTAAGATGCAACCCAATCAAAATGTATTCTAATACTCATAATTAATAAATTTATAATAAATTCCAACTACGCTCAAAAAATCAATAAAGCAACCCTCAGTTCCACGTGCCCAGATTCCAAAACTTTTCGAAGATAACTATTACCCATAATCTCACGAACTCAAATATATAATTTATTTCCAATTCCATGTCCAAATTCGTGGTCAATATCCAAAAATTCTAATTTTTAGGTTTTTCTTCAAAATCCCAAATTTTTACAAATTTTTATGCTCGAATCCATGTAAAAACCATGTATTTAACTCACAATGTGAAGAAATCACTTACCCCATTATAGTTGATGAAGATGGCACTCCAAAGTGCTCCAAAATCGGCTCTCATGGACGAAATGAAGTGAGAATGAGCCAAAACCCCATTTTATAAGAACCTCACTGCCCAGCGATCCACGCACCTGCGGTGCAATATCCACTTCTGTGGCTTGCATCTGCGGAAATTCCATCGCAGGTGCGGTTCAAGCTCAGTCCAGCATTTCCCGTATCTGCAGCCAGGCATCGCTTCTGCGGCTCCGCACCTGCGCCAAAATCTCGTAGGTGTGTGTCACGACCCAAAATCCAACTAGTCGTGATGGCACGTAACCCAACCCGCTAGGTAAGCCAATTACCAACTATCCAATTCCAATGAAATTAATAAGGAAATTAATTAATAAACAATATATAAAACCAGTACATTTCCCTAAGAACTGGTAGTACAAATCATGAGCTTCTAAGAATAGAGTTTACAAAGCTGGTATGAAGTATATACATTATCTGTTTGAAAAGTACATAAACAGAGTTTTATAAATCTAAGGTTACCATGAACAAGAGGTAGCTACAACCGCAATGCAGGTACATCTTCAGATCCAGCTCCTAATGAATACAGCAACATCAGCAGCCAATATCTACACGCAAGGTACAGAAGTGTAGTATGAGTACAACCGACCCCATGTCCACAATAAGTAACAAACCTAACCTTAGGTTTAAAGTAGTGATGAGCTTGTACCAAGGTCCGGTCCCAACTTCAATAACCAACAATAATTCATAACAACTTAATCAAGTAATACCAGAAGTAACTCAACAATCAAATGTTCAAAAAAGACATGATTTCTGAAAATAGTTCTGCCTTTCAAGTACATCAATGAAAACCCAAATCGTTTACCGGAGTTGCCAAAAATATGAATAAGTTTGAAAACAAAAATTTTCCCAAAATCCTTTCAATAATAAATAAATGTTTCATTTTTCTTTCTAGATAATCAGTGTAAAACAAATACATCACTATGCCCATCTGCCAATATGTGTGAGAAATCATGAATGATGTAATATCGTACAACATGAGAAAAATTACATCTCTATGCATATATGTCATGTGTGCATGTCAATGCAATGTATCTCAAAGAATGAACACATATGAATACTCTCATAGTATCAATTAATTCAGTCTACCCCATCACTCAGTCCTCACAGTCACTCAATCCTCCCAATCGCTCGACACTGAGCACTTGCACTCAGTAGGTACCTGTGCTCACTGGGAGTGTATACAGACTCTGGAGGGGGACCTTCAGCCAAAGCGCTATAATCTGCACGGACAACTCATGTGCTGCACGGACAACTCACGTGCTATAGTATTAATATCTGTATCCGCATGGACAAATCACGTGCTATAATAAGCCAATCTGGCCTGCTACAACGTGCAGCCCGATCCCATAATAATAAAGTATATAAAGCAATATGGCTTGCTTCGGCGTGCAACACGATCCCATAATTATCCTTAAAATTAGGCCCTCGGCCTCACTCAGTCAGCAATCTCTCCAATCTCTCTCTCATGGGCTCACTGTCATGAAAATAGCCCGAAAATAATGATATGATGTATTAATAAATAACAACAGATACTGAGATATGGTATGTAATGACATGAATATGATTGAGTTTGAATTTTCAATTTAAAATAATAATTCATAGCAATATGACCTCTGTGGGTTAGTCACAAAACAATATGTTATGATGAGGATCTGAAGATAGATTGCACGTTCTTATATCTCGCATTATGAAAATAGTGTATGTTATAGAAAGTTATATGAAAGTTATACGGGTATAGCCTAAGGTAGTTGTATTTACTAGAAATGTAATTGAGTATAGACTGAAGGGCAAGATGCTAGAAAACGATCTCTTAAAGTAAGATTGGCACGAAAAGGGATATGCTAAATTTATTATTGTTGTAAGGACATGAAAGGATGATACTTGGCAATATGAGTTGCGTCTAGAAGTGCCATGATACTTGGGTATGAGAAAGGGCAAAGAACTCCTTGATGAGCATAACAATATTTCTTCTATTGTCATGATAGTAAGTACTACGAAGTGTAATTTCAAAAAAAAAAAAAAAGAAGTCAAGGCGTAATGAATATTAGAAAGGTGAATTATAATTTCGAGTTGGAAAAATAAATAACTTGTAGTAGTAAATGGGCGTGTGTATAATCAGATGGAACGAAGTACGAATTTATTAAAATCTTCGAGTATCAGGTTCGAGCTTTAGATTTGGGTTTTGCGCCTAAGTGGGGGAGCATCAGAGCAAGTTAAAGTCACCTTAAGGGTGATGGTTGAAAAATAAAAAAGAGAAATTTTTATTCATAAAAGAAAGATTAAGGACACATCTTCGATAAGTTTCCTGATGAAATGAGGATAAAGTATATGAACACTTGGCATGAAATGAGGCAAGAAAAAGGTTATATTATGCGTATTCCTAAATATGAAATACTTTTGCAAACCAAAATAATGTTCTCCAGTAAGAAGCACAGGCCAGAAAAGAAAAAAGAGACTAAATGGTGCAAGTATTATCCTAATAGAATTGTCCATTTGGGAGTTGGAAGCCTATAATCCATGGTAATAAGCCTATGGTCTTGCCGGTGTTATGGTTTCCATCGATTTGCCTTTGGGGCAGAGTACTGTAAATGGTGTTGGGGAAGCGGCTGTCAGAGGTCGTAGTATGATGTGGTTCAGAATCAAATCGGTGATCCTAAAGTTGATGGCTCAAGGAAAATGATCTTCGGGGAGGTTTAGAGTTGGCGACGATCTGTTGGTTCTTGTGCTAGAGAGATGAATTTTGATTTTAGGCAACAAATGGAGTATTACTTCAAGAAGGCCAAGTGTAAGAAAACAGAAGTCGAGTATTACTTAAAGGAGGAGGGTTTGACCAAAGTGGGAGAGTGGCAGAGTATCATATGGGTTTTGTGGTAGGATAGCTATATGCCTTGAGAAACGTTTAGGGTGATTTGGGTTCATGGTGAACAATGACTAAGTCTACGAGATTAATTTGGAAATATTGGTCACTATGCGGAGCAAGGTTGGATACGATGGAAAAAAGGTTGCTTGGTATGAAGAAGGGATACAACATGACTTTGGATTGGAAGGTATTTTTGCACCTTTATATTTTGTAATTGGGGAAGAAGGAATCTTGGTGGGCTCCGGGGCTATGTGATTGTAGCCTCAAGCTAAGTGGGACAGCCCCACCGCCTACAACTGAATGGCAATGGCATGGCTGTTTACTTGGGAGGTTTCTGGTTATCGGCATATTAGTGGCTTATTACGGCTAAGGAAAGAGAACATCAGTGATGATTTGAGTAAAGAATTTGAGGAATGTGTGCTATAATTGGCCTTATCAATACATGTTCAGGCTTTGGGAAGACTCAAGATTTATGCTTTGTGTAGATGTGATGTACAAGAGAGGTGATTCAACTGGGTGCTTCTTTGAGAGGGCGTTTATGTGCTAACAGAGCCTTGGAGTTGATTATATGCGGGACCAAGTCAGAGTGGATGGCTCTCAATAACGGTCCTAGGGGATTCAAAGTTAAAGTGCGGTGTCTAAGGATTTGCAAGTCCATAGTATAATAAGTATCGAGCTGTTGTAGTGGAGTATGAAAGAGACTTAGAATGTTTTATGTTATCATTGGTGCAGTATTAGAGGAAGGAAAGAAGTAGCTTCGAATTCGCGGAAGGTCTTGCAGAACGGGTGTACCTGTTGGCGATGCTATTGTGCGCCCAAGGAGGGTATGATGTGGTTCGTGGGTTTTGAGACAGCATGGTCTCGTGAAATAAGGTCACTTAGGATGGGTGCGAATTTGGGGTTGTTATGTTTTAAATGGAGTTATTATTATTCCTAAGACAAGTCCAGGGTAATTAGAAGAAGTCAGATCAGTTAGCAATGGTTGAATCATCATGATGTGGCAATGATCGTGTCCTTCAACGTGTTAAGTTTTACAGGTGGTTGTGGCGGTACGTGCGAGGCTTGACGGCCTCCATAATTTGATTTATTTGGAGGTATTCAGTTATTATAGCATGTTATGAGGAGATGGATCTCGGAAGGGACATGGTGGTTTAGACCACTACGTGGGGTTGTATTTTCTATGGTTATGGGAATTCAGTCACGTGTGGCAATAGTTCTCCTGAAATAACTTGAATGAAAGGTTTCTATATGATGAAGTATTTACCCTATTGGTAGTTCGGTAGTTATGATGAAATTATTGTACTCTTGCGTATTGGTATGTTAGGTGCAGTGAGCGGTATGAGAATTGGAAGTTGAGGATCAAGGTTGCAGTTGAAGTTGACAAGAATGTCAAGAGCTCGGATGAGCAGGGAAGAATTCAGATGGTTAGAGTAAGCTGGTATTGTCTTTAGCATCACCTGAGATCGGTGTTGTGTGTAAGATGCTCTGTGTACTGATTTGCGGATTCTTGATTTGCTTTACATCATTAATGTGGCTGGAAGTATGGAGGTGTAGACTTGTTACATGGTGCGGAAGGTCGTGGGAGTGCAACCCATGAGAAGATTGTATAATTGTGACATATAGTCACCTGATTGATTAAAGATTTAAAATCAAGTATGAAGATTGTGGTACTATAGCTAATGTGAGAATTTATGCCTGAAGGGCGCTTGGTTCATTTGATTGTGAGTTATGGAAGTTTGTTCCGAATTCGATGGTTGTTCTTGCGTGTCATAGGAAAATATCATTGTGGATCCTTGTGAGGTAATTTTCCCAAGCATGGTATGATCAGAATCAGTTTGAGGTCCGTTGATGGGTTCAAATGTGGATATGTACTCTACACCAGCATGTGTGTGTTCATTCAGCATAGCATTCCTTATGGAAGAGTATTCGGGCGTGAGGGTGTTAATTTCGTCGCCGACTATTTTATGTAATGCCCTATTGTGCCATGTGGGTTGTGAGACGACTTGATTATTCGTACAATGTGTTGAGGTCCCGCATAGCGGTGGTATTATGTGAGCAGTGTGGCTCTCGAGATGCAGATCATATATCGCACCTTAGTCGTGCTTGAGTTTTATAGCGTATGACGCTACCCGTCTCCCAAGGATTTGTATTATGCACTTAGTGTGCTTATGGTTGATATTCGGGCATTTCATGAGTATAAGCGTTTCGTCTCTATGTTTGTTTTCTTTAGATTATTATGTGTTGATAGGGTGGCAAGCCGCCACGGGTATATGGTTGGATCGGGTGGCACGTCACCACAGATATGTTGTATGGATCGGGTGGCACACCGCCACGGGTATCATGGTTGGATCGGGTTGCACACCGCAACGGTATCATGTGTGGATCGGGTTTCACGCCGCAACAGTATGATATTGAGTACAATTTCCCACATCTATTATTGTGTGTTTTGCTTCTCTCTTCCTCAGTAAGGTTCATAACATCTTTTTTGTTGTTTAAATTAGTTATGTTGGTTGAGTAGTTCTTTCCAGAGTTCATTTTCCTTATGTATAACCTTCGAGTTTGTAGCTTGTTGGCACATGGTGGCATCATGCGAGAGTATTGGTAGTATTTGAGGTGGTTTATTGCTTGAGCAACCTATATGTAACGGCCTGGCTGGTCGTTTCGAGAGTTATAGCCCTGTTTCCCCCATTTCTGCTTCTTTATGTGTTATTTAGTTGCATTGTGTTGTATCAGGTTGGTTGGTTCGGGTCCGGAGTGGTTTTAGAGTGGAATGAGACACTTAGTCTCTAAAATAGAAGCTTAAGTTGGAAAAGGTCCCATTAGCTCCGTTAGGTGATTTTGGACTTAAGAGTGCGTCCATAATGTAATTTGGAGGTCCGTGGTAGAATTAGGCTTGAATTGGCGAAATTGAAAATTTGGCAATTTTCGGTCGACAGTGGAAAATTTGATATCGAGGTCGGAATGGAATTCCGGAAGTTGGAGTAGGTTAGTAGTGTCATTTGTGACGTATGCAAAATTTGAGGTCATTCGGACGTGGTTTGGTTGGTTTCGGCATCGATTGTCGAATTTGAAAGTTTAGAAGTTCTTAGGCTTGAATCCGAGGGTAATTTGGTGATTTGATGTTGTTTTGAGTGATTCGAAGGTTCGACTAAGTTTGTATGTTGATATATGACTTGTTGGTATTTTTGGTTGAGGTCCCGAGGGCCTCGGGGTGATTCCGGGTGGTTAACGGATTTGTCGAAGTTGGAAAATGCAGCTGAAGCTGCTGCTACTGCTATTTCCGCACCTGTGGAAGGAAGAGTCGCATGTGCGAGGTCACTGGTGTGCATGGGGAGTCCGCACAAGCTGGTAATATGGTGATTTCCCGTTGTTTAATCATGTAATTAGTGAAAATGAGGGGTTAGGGCTTGGGATTTTTGGAGAGTAATTTAAGGATTTGAGGGACCAAATGAGGTCGTATTTTGATGAATTTGGTATGGTTAGACTCTTGAGTGGATGAGCTTTCTAGTTTTGTAAATTTTGTCGGATTTCGAGATGTGGGCCCGGGGGCCGGGTTTGAGCCAATTTCGGGGTTTGGGCTAATTTGATAGTTTTTCTTGTGGAATTCATCCCATTAGCATATATTGATGGTAGTGTACTGATTGTGAATAGATTCAGAGGCCGAATCGAGGGGCAAGAGCATCGCGGAGTAGGGATTTAATATGTTTGAGGTAAGTAACGATTGTAAATCTAGTCTTGAGGGTATGAAACCCCGGATTTCCTATCATTCTACTATTTTAAAGTGACGCACATGCCAGGTGACTGGCGTGTGGGAGTGCACTGTTGAGGATTTTGACTTGGTCCATCCCATAGCAACTGTAAAGCTGCATATTTTGTTGAAACTATATAATACTTATATGTTTTAGAAAGAGTTTATGTAAATTGGGCTGAATGCCATGTTTGGGCCCTGTGCCAATGTTGTTTGGACCCTTAGGGCCTTTACTTACTATCCCCTCACTCTTTCCGATTGAAAGTTTATACTCAGTCATGGTTATACTTGTTTACTGCATAACTCAGTTTTTCTTACTCTATTTTGATGCATATAAATGTTGTTTTGGGCTGAGTACCCTATTTTTACTGAAATGCCCGAATGGCTTGAGAGGTTTATGACTGAGTGAGGCCGAGGGCCTGATTTGTGAGGATATTTATGGGATCGGGCTGTACGCCACATCATGTTCGATATAGGCCGACGGTCTGAGGTATTTATGCCATGATTTGGCTTGATATAGCGCTTGGGCTGAAGGAGCCCCTCCGGAGTCTGTACACACCCCTAGTGAGCGCAGGTATCTACTGAGTGCGAGTGCCAAGTGTCGAGTGCCGAGTGTCGAGGAGGCATGAGTGATTGTGAGGTATGCACGAGTGACATGAGTAATTATGAGGTATGTTCGAGTGGCATGAGTGACTGTGAGGTATGCCCGAGAGGCATGCATGACTGTGAGGTTTGCCCGAGGGGATGTATATGAGTGGTATTTTTCCCGAGGGGCTGTTTATGATTTCATCATTTTTGCTCACCTTTGCATTGAGCCTCTATTTGAAAACTGTTGAAAAATATCTTTAAATGATTTTTCTGGAACTGGGTTTAAACGAGATGATTTGATTTAAAACACTGATTTTGCATGTTGTATTTTACTGAGATTTTATGATATGAACTTTATATTCTTTATTGCTCGTCACTACTGGTCAGTCTTTATTTATTGTTGTTACTGACGGAGTTGGCGTACTCACGTTACTCCCTGCACCTTATGTGCAGATTCAGGCATAATTGGACACGGTAGCGGCTGTTAACTATTCCAGGTTGCAGATTTTCCCGGGGGATAGCAAGGTAGCTGCCTGGCGATCGCAGCCCTGCTCTTCTCCCTCTTATATTCCTTTAGTTGTATTTAGCTATTTTTCAGGCTAAGTTAGTCTTGACATTGTTAGACATATTGTAGTAGATGCTCATGACTAGTGACACCCCGATGTCGGGCTTTTCTTTTCCGCATTTTTGTTTTTGATTTGAACTCCTTTACAAAGGTTTTACGCTAAATAGCGTTGATATTATCCTTGAAAGGAAAATATCGGTTTGTTTTGGAGTGAGTCAGCTTGCCTAGTTCCATGATAGGCGCCATCACGATAGGGGTTAGTTTGGGTCGTGACAGATTGGTATCAGAGCTAAGGTTACATAGGTCTCACGAGTCATGAGAGGGTTTAGTAGGGTCTTATGGATTGGTACGGAGACGTCTGTACTTATCTTCGAAAAGCTTCAAAACCTTTAGGAAACTCCACATTCTTGAATTCTTGTAGTGCGAATTTGTTGATTCTAGTAACTAAACATCTGTTGTTTCATTCTCTCACAGATGGTGAGGACTTGTGCTACCGGTCAGGAGGACCAACCACAGTACCACCAGCCAGGGCCGCGAGAGGCCGTGGCCGCGGTAGAGGCCGTGGTAGGGGCAGAGGTGTAACCCGTAAAACAGCTGGGGCAGTACTTGCATATCCACTAGTTGTCCTAGATCAGGACCAGGTTGCAGTTGTTGATGCACCAGCTCAGGCACCACCTGTGCCTATTGTGATTCCAGGCCTTCTGGAGGCCCTAGCTCAGTTCTGACAGTATGAACCGGCCTTGCTTAGGCAGTCTCTATCTCGACGGCTGCAACCACTTCTCAGGCCGTGGAGGCACTTAGACTCCCATCGCTCGCACACCCGAGCAGGTTGTTCAGGGACTTCAGACACTGGAGGCACCACCAGCGCAGCCGGTTGCAGCTGCACATGATTATATGGTTCATGTTATGCCTGAGGATGATCAACGTAGGTTGGAGAGGTTTGGCAGACTCCAGCCGCCACCTTTTAGTGGCGTAGAGATAGAGGATGCTCAGGACTTCTTGGACAGGTGTCAGAGGATACTCCGTACTACTGGTATTCTAGAGACTTATGGGGTCTCATTCACAACTTTTCAGTTTTTTGGTTCTGCACTTAGATGGTGGGAGCTTTATGAGAGGTGTAGACCTGTTGGTGCAACACCCCTTACTTGGCAGCAGTTCTCCGTGGTCTTTTTGGAGAAGTTCATGCCTCGATCCTGCAGAGAGGAGCTGCGCAGACAGTTTGAGCGGCTTCGCCAGGGTGATATGTCTGTGACACAGTACGAGGTGCGGTTCTCTGAGTTGGCCTGGCATGCGATATGGTTGGTTCCCACAGATAGGGAGAGGATCATGAGGTTTATTGATGGTCTCACTTATCAGCTACAGTTGCTCATGACCATAAGGAGGCTATCCGGTGCGACCTTTGTTGAGGTTGTCGACATTTCTCGGCAGATTGAGATGGTTCACAGAGAGGAGAGGGTTGAGAGGGAGGCCAAAAGGCCTTCTGGTCAGGGTGGATTCAGCGGTGCTCCTTTTGGGGGTCAGTTACAGCACGGTAGAGGTCGTCATTTCAGACATGCTCAGACAGCTTGGCCATTTCACCGTGGTGCATCATTTGGCCATGGTTCTCACAATTCTCATCAGGGCCACTTATCGCTCGATTCCCTTCCAGCTCAGAGTTCATCTCGTGCTCCACTAGTTCAGGGCTCTTCCATGCCAGGTTCTTATACTAGTTATCCCGGTGCTAGGGGCCCTTCAGCTCCGGCCACTAACACCAGGGAGTTGTTTTGAGTTTGGGGAGTTTGGGCATATATGGAGGTAGTGTCCTCGTCATCATGGAGGTCTATCTTAGCAGAGGATTCAACCTTCGACTTCAGAACCAGTTACTTCACCACCCGCCAAGTAAGCTCGGGGTAGAGGTCAGTCAGTTAGGGGTCGCCCTAGAGGGGAAGGCAGATCAGGGGCTGGCCAGGCCTGTTTCTATGCCCTCCCTGCCAGACCAGATGTTATTGCTTCAGATGCTGTGATTATAGGCATTGTCTCAGTTTATCATAGAGATTCCTCAGTATTATTCGACCATGGTTCCACGTATTCATATGTTTTCTCGTAGTTAGCCCATTTTATGGATATTCCTCGTGAGTTTTTAGTTTTATCTATTCATGTATCCACTTTTGTGGGTGATACTATTATTGTGGACCGCGTATATCGGTCATGTGTGGTGATTATTGGGGGTCTAGAGACCCAAGTGGACCTTTTGCTGCTCAGAATGGTTGACTTTGATGCGATATTAGGTATGGATTGGTTATCTCCATGTCATACTGTTCTAGATTGTCACGCTAAGAAGATGACGTTGGCTATGCCGGGAATTCGAGGGTTGAGTGGAGCGGTTATGTAGATTATGTACCAATTATGGTGATTTCATATTTGAAGGCTCAGCGCATTGTTGAGAAGGGTTGCCTATCTTATTTGGATTTTGTGAGGGATGTTAGTGCAGAGACTCCTGTCATTGATTCTGTTCCGGTGGTACGTGAAATTCCGGATGTGTTTCCTGCAGACTTGCTAGGCATACCGCTTGGCAGGGATATTGACTTCGGTATTGATTTGGTGCTAGGCACTCAGCCCAATTCTATTCCACCATATTGTATGGCACCGGTGGAGTTGAAAAAATTGAAAGAACAGCTTTAAGAACTCCTTGATAAGGGGTTTATTCGGCCTAGTGTGTCACCTTGGGGTGCACCTGTTCTATTTGTGAAGAAGAAGGATGGTTCCATGAGAGTGTGTATTGATTACAAGCTGTTGAACAAGGTCACAGTCAAGAACAAGTATCCTTTGCCTCGTATTGATGATTTATTTGACCAGCTTCAGGGAGCGAGGGTGTTCTCCAAGATTAATTTGAGGTCCGGGTATCACCAGCTGAAGATTCAGGATTCGGATATTCTTAAGACAACTTTCAGGACCCGTTATGTCCATTATGAGTTCTTGGTAATGTCGTTTGGGCTAAACAATGCCCCAGTAACTTTCATGCATTTGATAAACAGTGTATTCCAGCCTTATTTGGACTCATTCATTGTTGTATTCATTGATGACATCCTAGTGTACTCTCGTAGCCAGGAGGAGCATGCTCAACATTTGAGAATTGTATTACAGAGATTGAGGGAGGAGAAACTTTATGCAAAGTTCTCCAAATGTGAGTTTTGGCTCAGTTCAGTAGCATTCTTGGGACACGTGGTGTCCAGTGAGGGTATTCAGGTGGATCCAAAGAAGATAGAGGCGGTGCAGAGTTGGCCTAGACCATCCTCAGCCATAGAGATTAGGAGCTTTCTTGGTTTGGCGGGTTATTACCGTCACTTTGTGGAGGAATTTTCATCTATTGTATCACCCTTGACCAAATTGACCCAAAAGGGTGCTCCATTTAGGTGGTCGGATGAGTGTGAAGAGAGATTTTAGAAGCCCAAGAGTGCTTTGACCACAACTCCAGTGTTAGTTCTGCCATCAGCTTTAGGTTATTACACCATGTATTGGGATGCCTCGAGGATAGGCATTGGTTGTGTTTTGATGCAGGAGGGTGGGGTGATTGCCTATGCCTCACGCCAGTTGAAAACCCGTGAGAAGAACTATCCTGTCCATGATCTTGAGTTAGCAGCCATTGTTCATGCCTTGAAGATTTGGCGTCATTATTTGTATGGGGTTCATTATAAGATCTATACTGATCACCGGAGTATGCAACATTTGTTTAAGCAGAAGGATATTAATTTGCGTCAGCCGAGATGGTTGGAGCTTCTTAAGGACTATGATATCAATATTCTGTACCATCCGGGGAAGGCCAATGTGGTGGCCGATGCTTTGAGTCTCCGAGCTGAGAGTTTGGGGAGTTTAGCATATCTTCCAGTAGCAGAGAGACCTTTGGCATTGGATGTTCAAGCCTTAGCAGGCCAGCTTGTGATATTGTATATTTCGGAGCCGAGTCGGGTGTTGGCTTGCGTGGTCTCCAAGTCTTCTCTTTTTGACCGTATCAGGGAGCGTCAATATGATGAGCCACACTTGCTCGTTCTTCAGGACAGGGTTCGGAGAGGGTGATGCTATGGATGTGACTATTGGTGATGACGGTATGTTGAGGATGAAGGGCCAGATATGTGTTCCTAATGTAAATGGGCTTCGGGAGTTGATTCTCGAGGAGGCCCACAGCTCACGGTATTCCATCCATCCGGGTACCGCGAAGATGCACCAAGATTTGAGGCAGCACTATTGGTAGAGGCGGATGAAGAAAGATATAGTTGGGTTTGTGGTTCGATGTCTCAACTGTCAGCAGGTTAAGTATGAACATCAGAGACCGAAAGGCTTTCTTCAGAGATTAGAGATCCCAGAGTGGAAGTGGGAGCGGATCACCATGGACTTCGTAGTTTGGCTCCCACGGACTTCGAGGAAGTTCGATGCTATTTTGGTTATTGTGGATCGGCTGACCAAGTCTGCGCACTTCATTCCAGTTGGTACTACTTACACTTCAGAGCGGTTGGCTGAGATTTACATCCGAGAGATTGTTCACCTGCATGGTGTCCCAGTTTCCATCATTTTGGATAGAGGTACTCAGTTCACATCGCAGTTTTGGAGGGCTGTGCAGCGATAGTTGGGTACTCAAGTTGAGTTGAGCACAACTTTTCACCATCAGACGGACGGGCAGTCCGAGCGCACTATTCAGATATTGGAGGATATGTTGCGCGCTTATGTCATTGACTTTGGGGGTTCATGGGACCAGTTCTTTCCACTCGCGGAGTTTGCATATAGCAACAGTTATCAGTCGAGTATTCAGATGGCTCCGTACGAGGCTTTATATGGTAGGAGGTGTAGATCTCTGGTTGGATGGTTTGAGCCGGGTGAGGCTAGGCTCTTGGGTACAGACTTGGTCCAGGATGCATTAGATAAAGTGAAATTGATTCAGGAGCAGCTTCGCACGACGCAGTCTAGGCGAAAGAGCTATGCGGATAGGAAGGTCACGTGATGTATCTTTCATTGTTGGGGAGAAGGTTTTGCTGAAGGTATCACCCATGAAGGGTGTCTTGAGGTTTGGTAAGAGGAGCGAGACCGAGTGGGAGATGCAGAGCATATATCCACGCCTATTCGAGACTCCAGGTATTTTTCTAGACCTGTTCGAGGACGAACGGTTATTTAAGAGGGGGAGGATGTAACGACCCGGCCGGCCGTTTCGAGATTTATAGCCCCGTTTCCCCCCATTTCTGCTTCTTTATGTGTTATTTGGCAGCATTGTGTTGTATCGGGTTGGTTGATTCGGGTCCGGAGTGGTTCAAAGTGGAATGAGACACTTAGTCTCTAAAGTAGAAGCTTAAGTTGGAAAAGGTAAACTAGATATTGACCTATGTGTAAACTGTCTCGAAAATTAATTCTGATGGTTCCATTAGCTCTATTAGGCAATTTTGGACTTAGGAGTGCATCCGGAATATAATTTGGAGGTCCGTGGTAGAATTAGGCTTGAATTGGCAAAATTGGAAATTTGGCGATTTTCGGTCGGCAGTGGAAAATTTGATATCGGGGTCGGAATGGAATTCCGGAAGTTGAAGTAGGGTCATAGTGTCATTTGTGATGTGTGTGCGAAATGTAAGGTCATTCGGACGTGGTTTGGTTAGTTTCGGCATCAATTGTCGAATTTGGAAGTTTAGAAGTGCTTAGGCTTGAATCCGAGGGTAATTTGGTGATTTGATGTTGTTTTGAGTGATTCAAAGGTTTGACTAAGTTTGTATGTTGATATATGACTTGTTGGTATTTTTGGTTGAGGACCCGAGGACCTCAGGGTGATTCTGGGTGGTTAACGGATTTGTAGAAGTTGGAAAATGCAGTTGAAGTTGCTGCTACTGCTATTTCCGCACCTGCGGAAGGAAGAGTCGCAGGTGCGAGGTCGCTGGTGCGCATGGGGAGTCTGCAAGAGCCGGAAGTATGGTGATTTCCCGTTGTTTAATCATGTAATTAGTGAAAATGAGGGGTTATGGCTTGGGTATTTGGAGAGTAATTTAAGGATTTGAGGGAACAAATAAGGTCGGATTTTGATGAATTTGGTATGGTTAGACTCGTGAGTGGATGAGCTTTCTAGTTTTGTAAATTTTGTCGAATTTTGATATGTGGGCCCGGGGGCCGGGTTTGAGCCAATTTCGGGTTTTGGGCTAATTTGATAGTTTTGCTTTTGGAATTCATCCCATTAGCATATATTGATGGTATTGTACTGATTGTGAATAGATTCAGAGCATTTGGAGGCCGGATCGAGGGGCAAGAGCATCGCGGAGTAGGGATTTGATCGGTTTGAGATAAGTAACGATTGTAAATCTAGTCCTGAGGGTATGAAACCCCGGATTTCATATCATTCTACTATTTTGAAGTGACGCACATGCTAGGTGACGGGCGAGTGGGCGTGTGAGCATGCACTGTTGGGGATTTTGACTTGGTCCATCCCGTAGCAATTGTAAAGTTGCATATTTTGTTGAAACTATATAATACTTATATGTTTTAGAAAGAGTTTCTGTAAATTGGGCTGAATATCATGTTTGGGCCTTGTGCCAACGTTGTTTGGACCCTTAGGGCCTTTTCTTACTATCCCCTCACTATTTTCGATTGAAAGTTTATACTCACTCATGGTTATACTTGTTTACTGCATAACTTAGTTTTTCCTACTCTATTTTGATGCATATAAATGTTGTTTTGGGCTGAGTACCCTGTTTTTACTGAAATGCCCGAGTGGCTTGAGAGGTTTATGACCGAGTGATGCCGAGAGCTTGATTTGTGAGGAAATTTATAGGATAGGGCTGCACGCCGCAACATATTCGATATAGGCAGAGGGCCTCAGTGATTTATGCCATGATTTGTCTTGATATAGTGCTTGGGCTGAAGTAGCCCCTCTGGAGTTTGTATACACCCCCAGTGAGCGCAAGTACCTACTAAGTGCGAGTGTTGAGTGCCGAGTGCTGAGTGACTGGGAGGCATGAGTAATTGTGAGGTATGCTCGAGTGGCATGAGTGACTGTAAGGTATACCCGAGAGTCATGTGTGACTGTGAGGTTTGCCCGAGGGGCTGTATATGAGTGATGTTTTGCCCGAGGGGCTGTTTATGATTTCATTATTTTTGCTCACCTTTGCATTGAGCCTCTATTTGAAAACTGTTGAAAAATATCTTTAAATGATTTTTCTGGAACTGGGTTTAAATGAGATGATTTGATTCAAAACATTGATTTTGCATGTTGTATTTTACTGAAATTTTATGATATGAACTTTATATTCTTTATTGCTCGTCACTACTGGTTAGTCTTTATTTATTGTTGTTGCTTACGGAGTTGGCGTACTCATATTACCCCCTGCACCTTGTGTGCAAATCCAGGCGTAATTGGACACGGTAGCAGCTGTTGACTGTTCCAGGTTGCAGATTTTCCCGGGGATAGCAAGGTAGCTGCCTGGCGATCGCAGCCCTGCTTTTCTCCCTATTATATTCCTTTAGTTGTATTTAGCTATTTTCCAGGTTGAGTTAGTCTTGACATTGTTAGACATATTGTAGTAGATGCTCATGACTAGTGACACCCGGATGTCGGGCTTTTCTTTTTCACATTTTTGTTTTTGATTTGAACTCCATTACGAAGGTTTTACGCTAAATAGCGTTGATATTATCCTTGAAAGGAAAATATCGGTTTGTTTTGGAGTGAGTCAGCTTGTCTAGTTCCACGATAGGCACCATCACGATAGGGGTTAGTTTGGGTCGTGACAGATTGATATCAGAGCTAAGGTTACATAGGTCTCACGAGTCATGAGAGGGTTTAGTAGGGTCTTGTGGATCGGTACGGAGACGTCTATACTTATCTTCGAGAGGCTGCAAAACCTTTAGGAAACTCCACATTCTTGAATTCTTGTAGTGCGAATTTGTTGATTCTAGTAACTATACATCTGTTGTTTCATTCTCTCACAGATGGTGAGGACTCGTGCTACCGGTCAGGAGGGCCAGCCACAGTACCACCAGCCAGGGCCGCGAGAGGCCGAGGCCGCGGTAGAGGCCGTGGTAGGGGCAGAGGTGTAACCCGTAAAATAGCTGGGGCAGTACCTGCAGATCCACTAGTTGTCCTAGATCAGGACCAGGTTGCAGTTGTTGATGCACCAGCTCTGGCACCATCTGTGCCTATTGTGATTCCAGGCTTTCAGGAGGTCCTAGCTCAGTTCTGACAGCGTGTACCGGCCTTGCTCAGGCAGTCTCTATCTCGACGGCCGAAACCATTTCTCAGGTTGGGGAGGCACTCAGACTCCCGTCGCTCGCACACCCGAGCAGGTTGTTCAGGGACTTAAGACACCGAAGGCACCACCAACCCAGCCGGTTGCAGCTACACATGATTATGCTATTCCTGCTATGCCTGAGGATGATCAGCGTAGGTTGGAGAGGTTTGGGAGACTCGAGCCGCCACCTTTCAGTGGCATAGAGATAGAGGATGCTCAGGACTTCTTGGACAGGTATCACAGGATACTCCGTACTGCTGGTATTCTGGAGACTTGTGGGGTCTCATTCACTACTTTTTAGTTTTTCGGTGCTGCACTCAGATGGTGGGAGACTTACGAGAGGCGTAGACCTGTTGGTGCAACACTCCTTACTTGGCAGCAGTTCTCCGTGGTCTTTTTGGAGAAGTTCATGCCTCGATCCTGCAGAGAGGAGCTGCGCAGACAGTTTCAGCGGCTTCGCCAGGGTGATATGTCTGTGACACAGTACGAGGTGCGGTTCTCTGAGTAGGCACGACATGCGATCTGGTTGGTTCCTACAGATAGGGAGAGGATCATGGGGTTTATTGATGGTCTCACTAATCAACTACAATTGCTCATGACCAGAGAGAGGGTATCTGGTGCGACGTTTGATGAGGTTGTTGACATTTCTCGGCAGATTAAGATGGTTCACAGAGAGGAGAATATTGAGAGGGAGGCCAAGAGGCCTCGTGGTCAGGGTGGATTCAGCGGTGCTCCTTTTGGGGGTCAGTTCCAGCACGGTAGAGGTCGTCATTTCAGACAGGCTCATACAACTCGGCCATTTCACCGTGGTGCATCATCTGGCCATGGTTCTCACAATTCTCATTAGGGATACTCATCGCTTGATTCTCTTCCAGCTCAAAGTTCATCTCGTGCTCCACTAGTTCAGGGCTCCTCCATGCCAGGTTCTTCTACTAGTTATTCTAGTGCTAGGGGCCCTTAAGCTCCGACCACCAGCATTAGGGAGTTGTTTTGAGTGTGGGGAGTTTGGGCATATATGGAGGCAGTGTACTCGTCGTCATGTAGGTCTATCTCAGCAGAGGATTCAGCCATCGACTTCAGCACCAGTTACTTCACCACCCGCCCAGTCAGCTCGAGTTAGAGGTCAGTTAGCTAAGGGTCGCCCTAGAGGGGGAGGCAGATCAGGGGCTGGCCAGGCCCGTTTCTATGCCCTCCCTGCCAGACCAGATGTTATTGCTTTAGATTTTGTGATTACAGGTATTGTCTCAGTTTACCACAGATATGCCTCAGTATTATTCGACCCTGGTTCCACGTATTCATATGTTTCCTCGTATTTAGCCCATTTTATGGATATTCCTCGTGAGTCTTTAGTTTTTTATATTCATGTATCCAGTCTTGTGGGCAATACTATTATTGTGGACCGCGTATATCGGTCATGTGTGGTGACTATTGGGGGTCTAGAGACCCAAGTGGACCTTTTGCTGCTCAGTATGGTTCACTTTGATGTGATATTAGGTATGGATTGGTTATCTCCATGTCATACTGTTCTAGATTGTCACGCTAAGAAGATGACGTTGGCTATGCCGGGAATTCGAGGGTTGAGTGGAGCGGTTATGTAGATTATATACCAAGTATGGTGATTTCATATTTGAAGGCTCAGCGCATTGTTAAGAAGGGTTGCTTATCTTATTTGGATTTTGTGAGGGATGTTAGTGCAGAGACTCCTGTCATTGAATCTGTTTCGATGGTACGTGATTTTTCGGATGTGTTTCCTGCAGACTTGCCGGGCATACAGCCTGGCAGGGATATTGACTTTGGTATTGATTTGGTGCCGGGAACTCAACCCATATCTATTCCACCGTATCGTATGGCACCGGTGGAGTTGAAGGAATTGAAAGAACAACTTCAGGAATTCCTTGATAAGGGGTTTATTCAGCCTAGTGTGTCACCTTGGGGTGCACCGCTTCTATTTGTGAAGAAGAAGGATGGTTCCATGAGAATGTGTATTGATTACAGGCAGTTGAACAAGGTCACAGTCAAGAACAAGTATCCTTTGCCTTGTATTGATGATTTATTTGACCAGCTTCAAGGAGCGAGGGTGTTCTCCAAGATTGATTTGAGTTCCAGGTATCACCAGCTGAAGATTCGGGATTCGGATATTCTTAAGACAACTTTCGGGACCCGTTATGGCCATTATGAGTTCTTGGTAATGTCGTTTGGACTAACCAATGCCCCAACAACGTTCATGCATTTGATGAACAATGTATTCCAGCCCTATTTGTACTCATTCGTTGTTGTATTCATTGATGACATCCTAGTGTACTCTCGTAGCCAGGAGAAGCATGCTCAGTGTTTGAGAATTGTATTACAGAGATTGAGGGAGGAGAAGCTTTATGCAAAGTTCTTCAAATGTGAGTTTTGGCTCAGTTCAGTAGTATTCTTGGGACACGTGGTGTCCAGTGAGGATATTCAGGTGGATCCAAAGAAGATAGAGGCGGTGCAGAGTTGGCCTAGACCATCCTCAGCCATAAAGATTAGGAGCTTTCTTGGTTTGGCGGGTTATTACCATTGCTTTGTGGAGGGATTATCTTCTATTGCATCACCCTTGACCAAATTGACCCAAAAGGGTGCTCCATTCAGGTGGTCGGATGAGTGTGAGGAGAGATTTCAGAAGCTGAAGAGTGCTTTGACCACAACTCCAGTGTTAGTTCTGCCATCAGCTTCAGGTTATTACACCGTGTATTGGGATGCCTCGAGGATATGTATTGGTTGTGTTTTGATGCAGGAGGTGGGGTGATTGCATATGCATCGCGCCAGTTGAAGACCCGTGAGAAGAACTATCCTGTCCATGATCTTGAGTTAGCAGCCATTGTTCACGCCTTGAAGATTTGGCGTCATTATTTGTATGGGGGTTCATTGTGAGATCTATACTGATCACCGGAGTATGCAACATATTTTTAAGCAGAAGGATCTTAATTTGCGTCAGCCGAGATGGTTGGAGCTTCTTAAGGACTATGATATCACTATTTTGTACTATCCGGGGAAGGCCAATGTGGTGGCCGACGCTTTGAGTCTCTGAGCTGAGAGTTTGGGGAGTTTAGCATATCTTCCAGCAGTAAAGAAACCTTTGGCATTGGATGTTCAAGACTTAGCGGGCCAGCTTGTGAGAATGGATATTTCGGAGCCGAGTCGGGTGTTGGCTTGCGTGGTCTCCAAGTCTTCTCTTTTTGACCGTATTAGGGAGCATCAATATGATGAGCCCCACTTGCTGATTCTTCAGGATAGGGTTCGGAGAGGTGATGCTATGGATGTGACTATTGGTGATGACGGTGTGTTGAGGATGAAGGGCAGGATATGTGTGCCTAATGTAGATGGGCTTCGGGAGTTGATTCTCGAGGAGGCCCACAGCTTGCGGTATTCCATCTATTCGGGTACCACGAAGATGTACCAGGATTTGAGGCAGCACTATTGGTGGAGGTTGATGAAGAAGGATATAGTTGGGTTTGTCGCTCGATGTCTCAACTATCAGCAGGTTAAGTATGAACATCAGAGACCGGAAGGCTTTCTTCAGAGATTAGAGATCCCCGAGTGGAAGTGGGAGCGGATCACCATGGACTTCATAGTTGGGCTCCCACGTACTTCGAGGAAATTCGATGCTATTTGGGTTATTATGGATCGGCTGACCAAGTCTGCGCACTTCATTTCAGTTGGTACTACTTACACTTCAGAGCGGTTGGATGAGATTTATATCCTAGAGATTGTTCGCGTGCATGGTGTCCCAGTTTCCATCATTTTGAATAGAGGTACTTAGTTCACATCGTAGTTTTGGAGGGTTGTGCAGCGATAGTTGGGTACTCAAGTTGAGTTGAGCACAACTTTTCACCCTCAAATGGACGGGCAGTCCAAGCGCACTATTCAGATATTGGAGGACATGTTGCGCGCTTGTGTCATTAACTTTGGGGGTTTATGGGACCAGTTCTTGCCACTCGCGGAGTTTGCATATAACTTCAGTTATCAATCGAGTATTCAGATGGCTCCATACGAGGCTTTATATGGTAAGAGGTGTAGATCTCCGGTTGGATGGTTTGAGCCTGGTGAGGCTAGGCTCTTGGGTACAGACTTGGTCCAGGATGCATTAGATAAGGTGAAATTGATTCAGGAGCGGCTTCGCACGACGCAGTCTAGGTAGAAGAGCTATGCGGACAAGAAGGTCTATGATGTATCTTTCATTGTTGGGGAGAAGGTTTTGCTGAAGGTATCACCCATGAAGGGTGTCATGAGGTTTGGGAAGAGGAGCAAGTTGAGCCCCCCCAGTTCATTGGGCCTTTTGAGGTGCTTCAGAGGATAGGGGAGGTGGCTTATAAGCTTGCCTTGCCACCCAGCTTGTCGAGTGTGCACCCAGTGTTTCATGTTTCCATGCTCCAGATGTATATTGGAGATCCATCCCATGTTTTGGATTTCAGCACGGTTCAGTTGGAGGGTGATATGACTTATGATGTGGAGCCGGTGGCCATTTTAGATCGGCAGGTGCGAAAGTTGAGGTCAAATGAGATATCTTCCGTGAAGGTGCAGTGGAGAGGTCAGACTATAGAGGAGGCCACCTGGGAGACCGAGTGGGAGATGCGGAGCATATATCCACGCCTATTCGAGAGTACAGGTATGTTTCTAGACCCGTTCGAGGACGAACGGTTGTTTAAGAGGGGGAGGATGTAACGATCCGGCCGGTCGTTTTGAGAGTTATAGCCCCATTTCCCCCATTTCTACTTCTTTATGTGTTATTTAGCAGCATTGTGTTGTATCGGGTTGGTTGGTTCGGCTCCGAAGTGGTTCAGAGTGGAATGAGACACTTAGTCTCTAAAGTAGAAGCTTAAGTTGGAAAAGGTCAACCGGATGTTGACCTATGTGTAAACTGTCTCATGGAAAAGATTTATATGTTAGGTGATTTTGGACTTAGGAGTGCGTCCGGAATGTAATTTGGAGGTCCGTGGTAGAATTAGGCTTGAATTGGCAAAATTGAAAATATGGCAATTTTCGGTCGGTAGTGGAAAATTTGATATTGGGGTCAGAATGGAATTCCGGAAGTTGGAGTAGGGTCGTAGTGTCATTTGTGACGTGTGTGCAAAATGTAAGGTCATTCAGACGTGGTTTGGTTAGTTTCGGCATCAATTGTCGAATTTGGAAGTTTAGAAGTGCTTAGGCTTGAATCCGAGGGTAATTTGGTGATTTGATGTTGTTTTGAGTGATTCGAAGGTTCGACTAAGTTTGTATGTAGATATATGACTTGTTGGTATTTTTGGTTGAGGTCCCGAGGGCCTCGGGGTGATTCCGGATGGTTAACGGATTTGTAGAAGTTGGAAAATGCAGCTGAAGCTGCTGCAACTGCTATTTCTGCACCTGCGGAAGCAAGAGTCGCAGGTGCGAGGTCGCTGGTGCGCATGGGGAGTCCGCAAGAGCCGGAAGTATGGTGATTTCCCGTTGTTTAATCATGTAATTAGTGAAAATGAGGGATTAGGGCTTGGGATTTTTGGAGAGTAATTTAAGGATTTGAGGGAACAAATGAGGTCAGATTTTGATGAATTTGGTATGGTTAGACTCGTGAGTGGATGAGCTTTCTAGTTTTGTAAATTTTGTCGGATTTTGAGATGTGGGCCCAGGGCCCGGGTTCGAGCCAATTTTGGGTTTTGGGCTAATTTGATAGGTTTGCTTGTGGAATTCATCCCATTAGCATATATTGATGGTATTGTACTGATTGTGAATAGATTCAGAGCATTTGGAGGCCAGATTGAGGGGAAAGAGCATCGCGGAGTAGGGATTTGATCGATTTAAGGTAAGTAACGATTGTAAATCTAGTCCTGAGCGTATGAAACCCCGGATTTCGTATCATTCTACTATTTTGAAGTGACGCACATGCTAGGTGATGGGAGAGTGGGCGTGCACTGTTGAGGATTTTAACTTGGTCCATCCCGTAGTAACTGTAAAGTTGCATATTTTGTTGAAACTATATAATACTTATATGTTTTAGAAAGAGTTTCTGTAAATTGGGCTGAATATCATGTTTGGGACTTGTGCCAATGTTGTTTGGACCCTTAGGGCCTTTTCTTACTATCCCCTCACTATTTTCGATACAAAGTTTATACTCAGTCATGGTTATACTTGTTTACTGCATAACTTAGTTTTTCCTACTTTATTTTGATAAATATAAATGTTGTTTTAGGCTGAGTACCCTGTTTTTACTGAAATGCCCGAGTGGTTTGAGAGGTTTATGACTGAGTGATGTCGAAAGCCTGATTTGTGAGGATATTTATAGGATAGGGCTGCACGCCGTAACATGTTCGATATAGGCCGAGGGCCTGAGTGATTTATGCCCTGATTTGGCTTGATATAGCGCTTGGGCTGAAGGAGCCCCTCCGGAGTTTGTACACACCCCCAGTGAGCGCAAATACCTACTGAGTACGAGTGTCAAGTGCCGAGTGCTGAGTAACTGGGAGGCATGAGTGATTGTGAGGTATGCCCGAGTGGCATGAGTGATGGTGAGGTATGCGTGAGTGACATGAGTGACTCTGAGGTTTGCCCGAGGGGCTGTATATGAGTGATGTTTTTCCCGAGGGGCTGTTTATGATTTCATCATTTTTGCTCACCTTTGCATTGAACCTCTGTTTGAAAACTGTTTAAAAATATCTTTAAATAATTTTTCTGGAACTGGGTTTAAACGAGATGATTTGATTCAAAACATTGATTTTGCATGTTGTATTTTACTGAGATTTCATGATGTGAACTTTATATGCTTTATTGCTCGTCACTACTGCTCAGTCTTTATTTATTGTTGTTACTTACTGAGTTGGCATACTCATGTTACTCAATGCACCTTATGTGCAGATTCAGGTGTAATTGGACACGGTAGCGGCTGTTGACTATTCTGGTTGCAGATTTTCCCGGGGATAGCAAAGTAGTTGCCTGGTGATCGCAGCCCTGCTCTTCTCCCTCTTATCTTCCTTTAGTTGTATTTAGCTATTTTCCAGACTAAGTTAGTCTTGACATTGTTAGACAGATTATAGTAGATGCTCATGACTCATGACTAGTGAACTCATTGAGGGCATCAGATTCATGGAATTTCGGCTAATGTTATTGAAGGGTATTACTTTGGTCATGTGACTTATGCGGTGCATGGTGTGAATTCAGCTGAGGTATGCAATCTGGTATTGGTCCATCGCGTAGTGATTGATACGGTGTTTATATGTTGGAAACATGCCTGGTAAAGAATTTCGGATGTTGGAATTTGGCTCTAAGGCTTATTTTACTAGATAAAAGGGAGGATCTTCAGACTGGATCAAGCTAAGGCGCTCAACTGGGTTGTGGTAGCACGGGTAGGTGCACGAGGTGTTAAACAGTAATTTTGGACAACTCCGAAATAGTTCTCAGCATGTTCGAGGACGAACGTATGTTTAAGTAGTAGAGAATGTAACGACCCGACCGGTTGTTTTGATCTCTAGCGCGTCATTCAGTGGTTTGAGACCTTGAGCAACTTCACTTCAGGTATTATGACTTGTACGCGTGGTCGAAATTTAATTTTGGAAAGTTCGGAGTTGATTTGGAAAGAAAACTCGAATTTCGGAAGCTTTAAGTTGGAGGAATTGACTAAAGGGTTATTTTTGAGTAAACGACCTCGGAATCGGGATTTGAAGGTTCCAACAGGTTTGTATGATGAATTTGGACTTAGGTGTATGTCCGGATCGATTTTTGGATGACCCGAGAACGTTTCGGCGCCTATTGTGGAAGTTGGGATTTTGGAAGGATTACATAAATTTGGGTTGGACTGCATTTCAATGCTATCGATGTCCGTTTGGGATTTTTGAGTCTCGGAATAGATCTGTATGGTGATTCTGGTATTGGGAGCACGTCCGAAAGTGGATTTGGAGGTCCGTAGGTCATTTCAGGGTCATTTGGCGAAAGTTATAAATTTAAAGGTTTTGGAGAGTTTGACCGGGAGTGGACTTTTTGATATCGGGGTCGGACACCAATTCCGGAAGTTAGAATAGGGCCGTAATGTCGATCATGACTTATGTGAAAAATTTAAGGTCAATTGGACGCGATTTGATCGGATTCGGCATCGATTGTAGAAGTTTGAAGTTTCAAAGTTCATTAAGCTTGGATTGGGGTGTGATTCATGATTTCGATGTTGTTTGATATGATTTGAGGCCTCGAACAGGTCCGTGTTATGTTATTGGACTGGTTGGTGTGATTGGACGGGGTCCCGAGAGCCTCGGTTGAGTTTCGGATGCTTAACGGGTCGATTTTTGGACTAAGGAAAATTCTAAGGCAACTGGTACCTGGTGTAACACTGTAACACCCTGGAAAATTTTAAAGAGTTTTAAGACCATTAAGGAGATTGGCGAGTGCTAATTATATTAATTCGGGTGTGAACGAGACAGATAATTTGAATGATATCAATTGATCATGATAATATATGTATGAGGTGCATTAAGAATGGTTTATGGTCAAAGAAGAGCCCTAAGGCTAAGTCATGTTGAAAAGTTTATGATGGGATAAAGTTTCAAGTGAGTTCGCACAAGACCTAACTTCAAACGAGCATAACTCTCACGATATCAAGATTTATATGGTGAATAATCTATCAAAAGAAAGGTCTATGTGTCTAATTTCTAATGCTTTAAACCGTTTGTTATTTGGAGATTCCTACAAGAATTTGTGACCTTTTAATAAAGGGTGACAGAACAGCTACGCGAGTCTGCGTAGCCTACACAACATAGCAGCGTAACCTACACAACATAACAGTGTAGCCTACGCACCATTGCGTAGGCAAATCCAGAAACTTTCAAAATGAAAGGGAATGGAAGTCCACCCTGCGTAGCCTACGCAGGAAGCTATGCAGCTGCAAGGGTCATTTTAAAGGGGCTGAAACAAGGGGTTTAGAGCGAAAAAACATTAGTTCTTCAACTTGGAATTGATTTCTAGAGAGAATGAGGAGCTCTTCCACCATGGATACACTTCAAAGTAAGTTATTTTGGTACAAGGATGATTATATAACATCATTTAGTGATAACACTAACATTATTATGGATCAAATCCATAGGAAATTGGTTGAATCTTCAAGAACACCAAAATGAGAAAAAGTTAGATTCTTCCACCAAGAGGTAATCCCTTCACTTGAGCTTCATATATGTCATATTGGAGTATAGGTAGCATTTTTATGAGTTTTATTTGAAGTTATAATGGGATATTGTATGAACCCTAAGGGTGGGTCTTGAGAATGCCATTTTTGGGTAAAGAAGAAGATGAATAGTGATGAATTGATATAAATACATATGTCTTGAGTTTCTAATGATTCCAATAGACTTGATAACTTAATTGATGAACGAATTGAATAGGGAATATCCATTTAGACAAGATACAAAACTAGTTCTTGAAACGGGTGTTCTGAAACATAAGGTTTTGTTGGAGAAGACAATAAATAGTGACTTAATGATTTTGGGTAATTAATATACTATGATTAATGACTCCAAATGAGTATTAAATGATAAGAATGGAATTGAATATGCTAATGGATGAGCCTATTGGATACTTTGGGATGGTTGAAGGCTTGTTGCCGAATTATGAAGTCTAAATGGATATTTATGAATCTTTTCGTATTTATTTTGATGTAGTTGAGATATCTAATGGTAGGTATTGAATTGTGGGTTATATTTGAACATTTTAATTAATTGGAGCATTGTAGTATTTTTGGAGCTTGAAGGTTGAGGTAAGTAACTCTTCCAATCTTGGAGCTGAGGGTATGAACCCTGAATATATATATTATGTGAATTGTTGGGAGGTGACACACATGCTAGGTGACGGGCGTGTTGGCGTGCAACATGGAAAGTATGACATAATTGTTTCCGTAAAATATTTATGGTCAAATAATCTTGGCATTTTTATATAATTTTATAAGCTAAAGAAATTGGGTTGAGAATCATATTAAAAATCATGTTGAGTTATGTGCCAGTATTATTGGGACCCACAGAGGTCATATTGCTATGAATTATTGTTTTGAATTGAAAATTCATACTCAGTCATATTCATGTCATTACATATCATATCTAAGTTTTTGTTGTTATTTACTGATACATCATATCATTATTTTCGGGCTATTTTCATGACAGTGTGAGCCCATGAGAGAGAGATTGGAGAGATTGTTGACTGAGTGAGGCCGAGGGCCTGATTGTGAGAATAATTATGGGATCGTGCTGCACGCCGAAGCAAGCCATATTGCTTTATATACTTTATTATTATGGGATCGGGCTGCACGTTGCAGCAGGCCATATTGGCTTATTATAGCACGTGAGTTGTCTGTGTGGATACAAATATTGATACTATAGCACATGAGGTGTCCGTGCATCACATGAGTTGTCCGTGCAGATTATAGTGCTTTGGATGAAGGTGCCCCTCCAGAGTCTGTACACACTCTCAGTGAGCACAGGTACCTACTGAGTGCGAGTGCCTAGTGTCGAGCGATTGTGAGGATTGAGTGACTGTTAGGACTAAGTGATGGGGTGGACTGAATGAATTGATATTATGAGAGTATGCATATGAGTTCATTTTTTGAGATACATTACATTGACATGCACACATGACATACATGCATAGAGATGTAGTTTTTCTCATATTGTACGATATTACATCATTCATGATTTCTCACATATGTTGGCAGATGGGCATAGTGATGCATTTGTTTTACACTGGTTATCTGGAAATAAAAATTAAACATCTTATTTATTATTGAACGGATTTTGGGAAAATTACTGTTTTCAAACTTATTCATATTTTTGGCAACTCCGGTAAACGATTTGAGTTTTCATTGATGTACTTGAAAGGCAGAACTATTTTCAGAAATCATGTTTTTGTTGAGCATTTGATTGTTGAGTTACTTCTGGTATTACTTGTTTAAGTTATTATGAACTATTGTTGGTTATTGAAGTTGGGACACGACCTTGGTACAAGCTCGTCACTACTTTCAACCTAAGGTTAGGTTTGTTACGTATTGAGTACATGTGGTGGGTTGTACTCATACTACACTTCTGCACCTTGCGTGCAGATGTTGGCTGCTAATGTTGATGTGTTCGTTGGGAGCTGGATCTGAAGATGTACCTGCGTTCCGATTGTAGCTGCCTCATGTTCATGGTAGCCTTAGATTCATAAAACTCTGTTTATGTACTTTTCAAATAGATGATGTATTTACTTCATACCAGCTTTGTAAACTCTATTCTTAGAAGCTCATGATTTATACTATCAGTTCTTGGGGAATTGTATTGGTTTTAGATATTTTCTATTAATTAATTACTATATTAATTTCATTGGAATTGGATAATTGGTAATTGGCTTACCTAGTGGGTTGGGTTAGGTGCCATCACGACTAGTTTGATTTTGCGTCGTGACAAGGTGGTATCAGAGCTCTAGGTTCATAGGTTCTACGAGTCATGAGCAAGTGTCAAGTAGAGCCTTGCGTATTGGTATGATGACATCCATACTTATCTTCGAGAGGCTACATGGTATTTAGGATAATTTCCCATATTTCTTTCCTTATCATGCGAAATTGATTCAGCTTGAAACATAACTCTTTGAATTCCTTCCACGCATTCATATGCGTATATGAGCCCTCGGTATCAATTGTGCATCGTCGGCTTGTGATTCCATGAACGAGGTTTGAAATGTGTATTTTGTGTTTTTTTGATGGGCCAGTCTGGAGGACTTGAATTCAGGGTTAGACCAGAGTTTAAGCTCGGTATCTTCGGTTGTAACTTGTACATTTGGACTCATATATCTGGTAATGTCCCTAAGAGTGGAATTTGTGGCTCGATGAGCGGTGGAATGGTTTTGTGATGAGTGTGATGTGACAGCGGAAAGTGTCAAGACGATTTGAATGTGACGCGAAGTGTTTTCTTGAAATGTAAAAAAAAGTCATTGGGTGCTTGATTTTCATTTTGATGTGATGTACGGTCTGAAGTATGAATGCTTTGAAGGATCTTTCATGTTGTTAAATTTTGGGACAAATTAAATTCTCATTTCTTGTTAATGAGTTTGGACTCAGAAAGATCAAGTGATTGTATAGTAATTATGATTACGAAATGATATAACAAGATGCCAATTTGAGGCTAAGCATGTGGGTTACCATCTGAAGAGTAATCTACGTGGGTGTGTTACTTATAATGTTAAGTTGGTAGTTTCTTTTCTGCCAGCGGGGCGTAGGTGTTGAGATTTGAATTTAAATCTGATTGAGAAGGTTGACTTGAGTGTCAAGAGAATTAATGCGAGCTTAGTAGATGATTGAGGTATTTTTATGGTTGGTGTTGCATGAGCTTGAGAAGAATTTTCGTTGAATTGACTGCTGTATTATGACAGTAATATAGTATGGGTATTGTGAGTTATCGAGTGTTTTAATCTGTGGCATTGAGCCAAGTGTGAGAGCCTGCTTTTGACAATTCAATTTCATGGTTATATGTTAAATATTAGTTTTTGTTTAAGGCATACTTGTGGATTAGTTATGAATTGCAGAGGTTGACATCGAGGATGACTCGAGTACTGAAATTTCTAAATATGGGTTATATTGCGCTTTATGAGTATATAAAAATCATGGGATGAGTGAGTTGTTATTTGAAACAATGTAGTGTGCACGGATTATGAATATTTCATATGTAGTTTACAACACAAGAGCTTGCAAGCGATAATGGTACACATGTGAAGTTGATGAGTTACAAGTGATCCAAGGCTACGTAGTGATGCCACACGAATTCTAGCATGTTATCTACTGCAAAGATATTAAAGACACCTCGAGATATGAAGGTGATTGAGTACCCACGAGTAGAATCCATTGAATATTGGGAAAACAAGGAGGTAGTATTAATTGAACGAGCCATGATGACGTGAAGGTGTGATATCAAGTCTATTGGAATCATTAGAAACTCAAGACATATGTATTTATATCAATTCATCACTATTCATCTTCTTCTTTATCCAAAAATAGCATTCTCAAGACCCACCCTTAGGGTTCATGTAATATCCCATTATAACTTCAAATAAAACTCATAAACATGCTACACATACTCCAATATGACATATATATATGAAGCTCAAGTGAAGGAATTACCTCTATATGAAGCTCAAGTGAAGGGATTACCTCTTGGTGGAAGAATCTCACTTTTCCTCTTTTTGGTGTTCTTAAAGATTCAACCCATTTCCTATGGATTTGATCCATAATAATGTTAGTGTTATCACTAAATGATGATATATAATCTTCCTTATACCAAAATAACTTACCTTGAAGTATATCCATGGTGGAAGAGCTCCTCCTTCTCTCTAGAAATCAATTCCAACTTGAAGAACTAATATTTTCTGTCTCTAAACCCCTTGTTTCAGCCCCTTTAAAATGACCCTTGGAGCTGTGTAGCCTCCTGCGTAGGCTACCCACAAAGGCTACGCAGGGTGGAATTCCATTCCCCTTCATTTTGAAAGTTTCTGGATTTGCCTACGCAATGGTGCATAGGCTATGTTGTTATATTGGGTAGGCTACGTTGCTATGTTGCGTAGGCTACGCAGACTAGCGTAGATGTTCTGGCACCCTTTTGTAACAAGATCATAAATTTATGTAGGAATCTCCAAATGACAAACAGTTTGAAGAAGTAGAGACTAGACACATAGACCTTTCTATTGATAGGTTATACACCATATAAATCTTCATATCTTGAGAGTTATACTCGTTTGAAGTTAGGTCTTGTGCGAACTCACTTGAAACTTTATCCCATCATATAATTTTAACTTGACTTAGCCTTAGGGATCTTCATAGACCATAAACCATTATTAATGCACCTCATACATATATTATCATGATCAATTTATATTATTCAAATTATCAGTCTTGTTCACACCCGAATTAATATAATTAGCACCAGCCAATCTCCTTAATGGTCTTAATACTCTTCGAACTTTTTTGGGGTGTTACATTCTCTCCCACTTAAGAACATTCGTTCTCGAATGTTTTGCAAGTCATTATTAGGAATATCATTATCCTCCTTCACCTTAACCATCATTCTTAATCATTTATGACTTCATATGGGGCTTAGAACTATACTCAAATATGACATATATATAAAACTCTCTAAATTCTTAAAACTTTCGGTAGAGTATCCCCTGCAATTGAGACTATCCCAAAACTTCAACCTGTCCAGAACAATCCCTCACATGGGCACCAATTTCGACATAATTCAACAACCAAATATCTTTACATAATATGATGTATAGGCCCCACACGGCCGCACATATATCCTCAATGTTCAACAACAAACTAAGCCCCACGTGGCTGCGTATATTTCAAAATTACATCAAATAATTATTTATTATTTTAAACAGTTGCATATATATATATACCTCAATCATTCCAACACCGATTACTCTATATTGCAACACATATTACGATCATGCATATATGTATTCTCTTTCTATTATGTATACACCAAGTCGCACGTGAAAGAGCATTTCTTGCATACATTAAAATTCTATTTCTTCCATTCGAAAACCTTCTCATTAATATAAAATTGATTCTAAGCATAGTTCGTCCTCATATGACCCTTGATTCTCTAGTTGCCAACTCCTTCCATAATACTCTTTTATCCCATCCGAATACCAATAAGATATTTGTCTTGCTTAGGTCCATCCATCACGTGGGTGATTTATACCTTCACTTGTACTTGTAACTTTTGAGTTTCCTTTAGATCTCAATTTGAATAACATCATATATTACAAGTTCACTATGCAAATATTCATTTCACTTCCTCCTTGTGGGGTTAAGTTTATCATCCATTCTCGAACATCAGTGTACATGTTTCTATTTTCTTAACCTTAACCAACTCATAGATACCACCATGTCCTTTGTGATATTTCTCTTCTATAAATTTATATTGTATTTGTTATTTGGATAGGAGAAATATAAATACTCTGAAGGAGACTCTGCCGGCTGCGGGTCGTAATATGGAATGCAGCTCACGTAAGTCTCCGCATGCATACACGTCTCTGCTCTCACAAATCCACTAGTCACATATGTACCTGCACAAAAATGTGCAGCAAGTGTAGTATGAGTATGTAATTAACGTGTACCCAGTAAGTATCTAGCCTAACCCCATAGTAGTAATGACGAGGGGTCGACATCGACACTTACTAGTGGTCCAATAATATCATGTATAGTAAATATGTAAGTAAATATGAGGCAGAGCAAATAAATGAGATAAACAAGTATAGATCATGTGGTACAAATACCCCTCTTTACGAGGAACTCAAGCTATCCATTTGAAATTTTCTCCTTAACCGGAGCATATATATAAATATAGTGGATCTCATTAGATAGATTTTCATAACCCAAATCGGAAAAACTTGCAGATACTCTGGCTTTTTGCCAAATATTACGCACGATTCCATGAGGATATGATATAGGAAATGCCGAGGCGTACGACCCGATTCAACATAAAATTTAAATTGTGCACTGCCGAGGGACGAACGACGCGAACCATAGATACATCAATTAAACTGCCGAGGCGAACGACCCACTTCCATGAGAGTGTGGTACATAAATCCTGCTGAGGTGAATAGACCGATCCCATGAAAGTGAAATACCAATTCCTGTTGAGGTGAACGACCAGATCCCATAAGAGTGAAATTCATAATCCTGTCAAGGCGAACGACCTCGATTCCAATAGAATAAGAAGCTTTGACGGGTCCTTGACCCCCACTCACGAATAAACGTGTGAGCTGTAATTTCTTTAACAAAAACCGTGTGAGTTGTAATTTCTTTAACAAAAACCTTTCAATGAAGTATATATATCGCGGAAACATGTCGTAAGAGGAGTAGAATTATTCGGTGACTAATCATGAACTCGTGAAGTCTCTATAATAACGAGTCTAGCCTCAAGTAGTAATGTAAAACAGAGGAATTTAATAGGCAAGAGACTGCTCATCTATAACATGATGTGAACCTAAGCCTACCCGGACAATAACATGAATATAGCTACGTACGGGCTCTCATCACCTCGCGCATACGTATCCCCCCACAACAAGTAGTACACATCAATATACAACGCATAGGGGTAATTTTCCTATCACAAAGTTAGATAGGAGACTTACCTCGCTAAGAAATTTCATAACCGACTCGAAATCCTCTCTAACACCTCAAACCGATGCTCGTTGCTCCAAACTAGTAAATTAAGATGCAATCCAATCAAAAGGTATTCTAATACTCATAATTAATCAATTTATAACAATTTCCAACTCCGCTCAAAAAATTAATAAAGCAACTCTCGGGCCACGTGCTCGTATTCCAAAAATTATCAAAGATAACTATTACCCATAACCTTACGAACTCAAATATATAATTTATTTCCAATTCCATGTTCAAATTCGTGGTCAAAATCCAAAAATACCAATTTCTAGATTTTTCTTCAAAATCCCAAATTTTTACATATTTTCATGCTTGAATCCATATAAAAACCATGTATTTAACCCACAATGTGAAGAAATCACTTACCCCATTATAGTTGATGAAGATGGTACCCCCAAAGTGCTCCAAAATCGGCTCACATGGACGAAATGAAGTGAGAATGAGCCAAAACCCCATTTTCTAAAAGCCTCACTGCCCAGCGATCCTCGCACCTACGGTGCAATAGCCACTTCTACGGCTCCTCACCTGCGGAAATTCCATCGCAGGTGCGGTTCAAGCTCAGCCCAGCATTTCCCGCATCTGCAACCAGGCAGCGCTTCTGCGCCTCCGCTTCTGCGGCTCTTAGTGCACAGGTGCGGTCCCACTTCTGCGGAACTTGACCGCATCTGCGGTCCCAGCCTTCCCCAGCCAGAACCGCTTCTATGACCCTCATGGCCGCTTATGCGGCTCCGCACCTGCGGCCCAAACCTCGCAGGTGTGGTTACACCAGGTACCAGCTGCCTTAGCATTTTCCTTAGTCCAAAAATCGATCTGTTAAGTATTTGAAGCTCACCTCAAAGCCCCAGAGGCCCCGTCCAATCACACCAACAGTACAATAACATAACACGGACCTTCTCGAGGCCTCAAATCACATCAAACAACATCGAAATCATGAATCGCACCCCAGTTCAAGTTTAATGAACTTTGAAACTTTAAACATCTACAATCGATGCCGAAACCTATCAAATCACGTTATATTGACCTCAAATTTTGCACATAAGTCATGATCGATATTACGGACCTACTCCAATTTCCGGAATCGTAGTCCGATCTCGATATCAAAAAGTTCACTCCCGGTCAAACTCTCCAAAACCTTCAAATTTTTAACTTTTGCCAAATGACCTACGGACCTCCAAATCCACTTCCGAATGTGCTCCCAATACCAGAATAACCATGCGGAGCTATTCCCAGACTCAGAAATCCCAAACGGACATCGATAGCATTGAAATTCATTCCAACCCAAATTTATGAAATCCTTCCAAAATGCCAACTTCCACAATAGGCGCCAAAACGTTCCCGGATCATCCAAAACTCGATCTGAATATACGCCAAAGTCCAAAATCATCATGCGAACCTGTTCGAACCTTCAAATCCCGATTCCGAGGTCGTTTAATCAAAAATTACCATTTAGTAAATTTCTCCAACTTAAAGCTTCCGAAATTAGAATTTTCTTACCAAATCAACTCTGAACTTCCCGAAATTAAATTCCGACCACGCGCACAAGTCATAATACCTTAAGTGAAGCTGCTCAAGGTCTCAAACCATTGAATGACGCGCTAGAGCTCAAAACGACTGGTCGGATCGTTACAAATCCATACTCAAGTTTGACACTTTAATTGAAAAAACTCTTTAACCCACGATGTAGGAAAATTGGGTTCACCCATAAGGGGTGCTTTAAGACCCAATAGGGTTATTAGTTAACCCTAATATTCCCATATAAAAGTACACATATAGTGTACAACATATAATATAGAAAATCAGTATTTTCCCACGCTCTCTTCTCCCAAAATAAGACGAGGGATTTAGAGTGTGGAATTGGAATTTCTCCAACACACTGTGACAATCACCGCCGGCTAGTAATTTCAGTTGCGGTTTAATTTGTTTTCGCTTCCGCTTCACAAAGAACAAGTAAGTTCTCGTTTTACAATTTACGCGCTAAATTAATGTGTTTAGTTTATAGTCTTGCAACATTGGTATCAGAGCAATAGACTGGTTTTCTAGTCCGAAAAATTAAAGAACTGTTCGAAATTTCCATATGAATTTAGAAACTACGTGTCTGTTGTTTTTGTACGTTTACTGTTTAATTGAGAGGTTAATCTATTCAATCTTTGCATATATATTTTATTAGTTTAATTTGAAATTAGTTTTCAAATCTGATAAATAGATAAAATAATATGTACTTTAGTTTATCTCAATGAACTTTGTAAATAATTTTCAACACTGATTTACTAGAAGTAATAAATCAGTCAATGACTTTTCTTTTTGATCTGCAAACTTTTGAATCTGCCAAGTTTACATCAGTTTTTAAGAAACTGATTAAAACGAAAAAAAAAAAAAGGAGAAAGAGAATCCGTTTCTCTTGTTTTATGCCACGCCTGGTGGCTTCCTTCCCGGAGACCCACCCCGTTTTTCTGTCTATTGTCGTTGCATGCCGCTCCGACGGCCACCATCAAACGGATGGTGGCTGCTCTTGAAGCCATTTCAGATTCAGTTTAGAATCAAATAAAAATGGAGCTTGGTGCTCCATAGCCATGGCAGAGAGAAGAAAAGAAAAAGAAGAAAAAATAAAGGTTTCTCTTCTTCCAAAAAAGTGTTCTTTTAATTTTTAATTTTTCAATGGTGAAAGAGAAGGAACAAGGGTTCTTTTAATTTTTAATTTTTCAATGATGAAAGAGAAGGAACAAGGGTTCTTTTAATTTTTAATTTTCTAAGTTAATTAAATAAAAAATGAAATCTGAAGAGGGAGTCTTCATGTGTAGCGGCTGAGTATAGAAAGGACGAGAAACTAGGTTTCTATGTTATAAACCATTAAAAGAATACGTATGGGCATTATCATATAAGGCTTTAGAAGTTTTAAAGCCACCTCGCTTAATTTGTTTAAAGTTGGCAATATTAGAATATTGTGCTAAAAGCGCATCTTGTTGCATTTCTTATATGCTGCTCATTTTTTTTTTAGGGAAATGGCCCAAAAATGACCTTGTGGCATTCGAAATGGATCAATTATAACCCCCGTTTAAATTTGAATCCAAAAATGACACTGCCGTTATAAAATGGGTCTAATAATGCTCTTGTGTTATTCAAAATGGATCAATAATGCCCTAGAAATTTTTTTTTTTAAAATGCTTTTAAAAACTGAAAAATATATATTCTGTAAAAACTAGAAAAAGAAAGGAATTTGCAAAATATATATTTTTAAGTCTTTTCAATTTTTTTAAAGTATTTGTTTTGTAAAAACTGAAAAAAAAAATTTAAAAAACTGGAAATTTATTGAACTCTCCTAAAGCAGTGGACTACATATGCATTAGTTTTAAAAAAATAAAAATATTTTGCAAAATCTTTTTTTTTCCAATTTGACGGTTCAATATTTTTTCGGTTTATTTTTATAAAATAAAAAATCTACCATAATTATCGGTACAGTTATAGATTTATATAAAAATATACGGTTTTATTAAAAAAACTTAAAAATCGGTTCGGCACGGTACGATTATGTCGGTTTAGTCGGTTTTTAAATATTCATTTACAGTTATATGTCGGTTTTTTTTTAATAAATTTCTAGTTTTTTATAAAAAAAAATCAGTTTTTACAAAACAAATACCTTAAAAAAACTGAAAAGACTTAAAAATATATATTTTGCAAATTCCTTTCTTTTTCTAGTTTTTACAGAATATATATTTTTCAGTTTTTAAAAGTATTTTTAAAAATAAAAAAAATCCAGGGCATTATTGATCCATTTTGAATAACACAAGGGCATTATTAGACCCATTTTATAATGGCAGGTTCATTTTTGGATTCAAATTTAAACGAAAATTATAATTGATCCATTTCGTATACCACAAGGTCATTTTTGGGCATTTTTCCTTTTTTTTATAGACAGATCTTCTAGATGGGCTAAAGGCCCATTTCAGTTACTTAATTAAAAGAACCCTGATTTCTGCAATTTAAATGAGTAGATTTAAGAATTTGGGCTTATGGCCCATTTTAAAAGTTTTGTCATTTTATTTTGGACTATGGCCTAAATAAAATTTAAAATTATTTCTATTTTTTTAAATAAATTTCAGATTATAAAATTGGTCATATGGACTTAATTTTCAGAACATAATTTAGTGTTTATATTCGTTTATGCTTGAAATGTTAATTAGTCTAACATTAAAATTGCTTGTTAATTTATTTAACATTACATTTATTTGTTAATTTGTTTAACATGCTTTAAAATGTTAATTGTTTAACATTATATTTATTTGTTAATTTTTTTAACGTTCTTGGAATGTTAATTCGTTTTAACACAACTTTTGTTAATTAGTTTAACATATGCTTTATGTTAATTTGTTGCGCATGATATAAATATTAATTAGTTTAATATTAGAAATACTTGTTAATTTGTTTAATATGTTAATTAGTTTAACATTAAAATAAATTTTATGCGAATTTGGATAGCATGTAATAAATGTTAATTAGTTTGACATTAATTTTATTTGCATGCTAATATAAGTTATTTGTTAACTTATGATTCACATGGAATTATAAAATCATGTTAGATAATTTTGTTGTCTTAAACATGATAAAGACGCTTAGCTAGATAATTGAATAGGTTTTTCATAATATTTTAATTTTTGGATGATGATTGGGAACATAGTGAACTCTCGACTCCATGATTAATATATGTGTTTATTAACTTAATCAATTGATGTGTAGTAGTCATAATATGTATGTGTGTTGAACATAGTGCCTTGCGCTATTTGTTTTACATGATCCTCATATTTATTTTTATTTTGTTAAAGAATGACTACTGCTTCGAAAAACATTGTTGTTGAGCTCAACAAAGGGTTGAAACTCAATGGTGACAACTATGAAACCTGGAGCTTGAAAGTCCAGTATGTGCAAGAGGAGAAAGAGGCTCTGGAGGCCATTAACAATGTCATGAATGAACCTGAGGAAGGCAACACTGTTCAACATAGGCATGAGAGTAAAGCCTATGACAGTTGGGAGAAAAAGAACTTCATTGCTCGCATTACGTTGTTGAGCACCTTGGATGATGACATCCTAAGGGAGTTTAAGGATCACCAAAGAGGTATGGATCTTTGGAATGCTTTGAGAAAATGTTTGGCACTTGTTTCACTACAAGGCTGCGATCCTTAACGATCGAATTTGATTCATATAAGAAACGCCCAGAACATTCAATGAAAACACATCTGAGGCAAATGACAAATACGATCAGGGAGTTGAAAGATGTTGGTCATGTGTTGACTGATGAACAATAAATCCAAGTTGCCATACGCACTTTACCTAGTTCTCGGGATCATATGAAAATGCATTTGACCCATAATGAGCGAATCACAACTTTGGAAGATGTCCGGAGGTATCTTGAGTTAGAGGATGAATGACTTGAGGCTGCAAAGCCAATAGCTGAGTTGCACATGGATGCAACCTCCAAAACCAAGAGTGATTCAAGAAAAGAAACTGGGGAAATAAGAGAGGGTCACCTCAAACTCAGGCAGCTCAGCATGCAAAAAGGGCAAAGATTGAAAAAGGAGAGAACAGACGTCCCCAACGTGTCAAAGTTCCTAAAATGAAATGTTATATGTGAGCACCTAATTTTTTACTATATTTAAAATTTTATATTTACATAATAAAAGGTGATAAAAATTCAAATATAGACAAAAATTAGGTGCTCACACTATAAATATGACAAAAAGAGTCACTATGCCAGAGATTGCTATGAGCCTCCTAGAAAGGTATTTCACGATGCTCGAATTAGTGAACTTTGTGTTTCTAGTTCTGTTTTTCTAAATGAATATAATCCTTTGTGGATTGTAGACTCAGGAGCAACGGACCACATAGCCTGGAAACGCAATGCTTTTGTTGAATTTCAGCGAGTTCCACGAGGAGCAAAGTGGATATATGTGGGCAACAACAATAAAGTTGTTGTTGAAGGGATCAGTACATGCAAGTTAGTCATGCATGGTGGTCGAGACCTAATACTACATGATGTTCTCTTTGCACCAATAATTCGCCGGAATGTTATTTCAGTTTCAGTTTTTCTTAAGCTTGGATTTGACTTGTTTTGTCATGGCAATTCTGCCAAGTTGACTTTTGGTTGAACTTTATTTGGTTTTGGTCATGTGACCAGAGGTTTAATTATTATGGATTTAGATTATGATTCATTTAATAATAATGCTAGTGTTTCTATGTTTGTTTCTTTACATAAATATGATAGTGATGGAAACATATGGCATGCTAGACTTGGTCATATTGGCCAACAAAGAATGCAAAGGTTAGCAAAACAAGGTTTGCTTTCCAACATTGAACATGTGAAATTGTCCACTTGTGAAAATTGTCTACCTGAAAAATCTGCAAGAAAACCTTTTGGTCAGGCGACTAGAGTCGATTATCCTTTGCAATTAGTCCATTCGGACATCCGTGGGCCTATGAATGTCAGTGCTAGGCATGGAGCAAGTTATTGCATCACATTTATTGATGACTTTACCCGTTTCAGTTATGTCTATTTAATTTCCCACAAATCAGAAGCAATAAGTTGCTTCAAACGTTATATAAGCTTAGTGGAAAATCAATTAGACAAGAAGATAAAAGCTCTTCGAACTGACTGTGGTCGTGAATACTTATCAACCTAGTTTAATAATTTATGTGATGAAAAGGGAATAGTTCATTAGTTGACTATCCCAAATACTCCACAACACAATGGTATTGCGGAGAGAAGAAACAGAACGCTCCTAGAAATGCTTAGGTTAATGATGGCATAAGCTAACCTCCCAATTAGTTATCGGGGTGATGTGTTGGTTACTGCCACCTTTGTGCTTAACCGAGTGCCTACAAAATCAGTTTTTACTATTCCATATGAATTATGGACTGGAAGATAACCCGACCTGAGTGTATTAATACCTTATACACATTATTCATTTCACACATATGGCAAATTGGGCCCGAGGGAAAAGAAAAGCATCTTTATAATATACTTTGAAACCTCAAAGTGTTATGTGTTTATAGGTCAGCAAGACAGTGGGAGTGTAACTGAGTTTGAATCACGAGATGTCACATTCTTAAAAGTTGAGTTCCCTAAGAAGGGAGAGGTAGGTCAAGACCTAACCTTATTTGAGATAATGGGTCAAGAAGTACAAGGATCACTTCATTCTAGTGGGAAAATTTTAGCAAATGATGAATTAGTTTCTCATCAAAGACCACATTCATCATCAGATGCGAATGTAAGTAATCCTTCTATATTTAGTGAAAGTGACCAAATAGATCTTGTTCTAAGTGGGAGCGAGATGGTCACAGATCTTGTTCCAAGTGGGAGAAGGATGAATGATCTTGATCTGAGTGGGAGAAATATTGATCCAAATGGCAACAATGATGAATCACAAATAAGACGTGTTTCTCATAAAAAGATTCCCCGTCGAGGATTTGATGTTGAAGGCGGCAAACTATTTATGATACTCTTACAAGAAAATAACGAGCCTAAAAATGTAAAAGAGGCTCTCTCATGCCATTCTTAGGATAAATGGACAAAAGCAATGGAAGATTAATTGGAGTCTATGAGAGTAAACAAAGTTTAGAAACTAGTTGACCTCCCTAAATGATGCAAAGCATTTGGGAGAAATGGGTTCTCAAAATTAAGCTCAAGGCTGATGGCACAGTTGAGAGATAAAAGGCTTGATTGGTGGCGAAAGGGTATACACAGCAGAAAGGAATAAACTATGAAGAGACTTTCTCTCATGTTGTACGATTTGCCTCAATTCTCTTGGTTCTAGCTATTGTTGCAAGCTTGGATCTTGAATTACATCAGATGGATGTAAAGACTGTCTTTCTCAATAGAGAACTAGATAAAGAAATCTATATGGAACAACCTGAGTGTTTTATTGAAAAGGGCCACGAACAAAAGGTTTGTAGACTTTTGAAGTCTATTTATGGCCTCAAACAATCTTCAAGGCAGTGGTATATATGCTTTCAGAATGTTGTTGTATACAATGGTTTTACCATGATGGATGAAGACCATTGTTTTCATACCAAAAGATCAAGAAATAAGCTTGTGGTTTTAACATTATATATAGATGACATACTTATAGCTGGAAATAATAAGGAGTTTATAACCGAGATAAAGTCATGGTTATTATCCCAATTTGAGATGAAAGATATGGGTGAAGCTGCATATATTCTTGGAGTTATGATTTCAAGAGATCGTCCAAAAAAACTATTGTATCTCTCACAAGAGAATTACATTAGAAAAGTTCTTGAACGTTTCACTATGCAAAATAGTAGCCCAATTGAAACTCCTATCAGTAAAGGCCATACCTTGGGAAGTCAGATGTGTCCTAAGACTCTTGAAGAGACAGAAAGAATGAATTGAGTTCCTTATAGGAGCGCAGTCGGAAGTCTAACGTATATTATAGTATGCACTAGACCTGATATATGTCAAGCAGTTAGCTTGGTAAGTAGCTATCAAACCGACCCAGGTTTAGAAGATTGGCAAGCAGTAAAGAGGATCATGAGATAGCTAAAGGGAACTGCTGATTATGCCCTTCGTTATCAAGGCGACAAGGATCTGCGATTAGTTGGATATAGTGATGCTGACCATGGAGGAGATCTAGAGGAAGTCTACCTCAGGATATGTTTTCTTACTCAGTGATGGCGCCATATCATGGAGTAGTAAGAAACAATCATGTGTATCACTATCTACAATGGAAGCTGAATACGTGGCTCTCGCATCAGCAGCACAAGAAGTTGTTTGGTTGAAAAATTTCTTGGAACACTTGTTGGATATCGCTGAAAATATTGAACCATTATTAGTGTACTGTGACAGTGAGCCTGCAATATCCTCCACCAAGGACCCTAAGTTTCATTGTAAAACCAAGCATATATGTATCAAGTATAACTATGCGCGAGACATGGTTAGACGCAAGGTAGTGAATGTGAAGTATGTGTCTACAAAAGATATGTTAGCAGATCCGTTGAGCAAGCCTTTGTCTAGAGATGCATTTGTGAGACGCACTAGGTCTCAAGGCTTGCATAGACTCTGAGATACTTTATTTTGTTATTTATTTTCCATTGTTCACAAACTGATGTTCTTTGATTATCAATAAAGTTGATTTACATACAACATATTTTTATTGTTGAATGTTATGTGCATTCCTTTTTTTATATATAAGTATGTCGGGTAGACAAGAGCTTGGCCTTCTCATACAGAAAACCGCCTCCTTATCTTAGTGATGTGAGGAGATGAGACATGGTTTTAAGCAAAATATCATAAAGATAATTTGAGAGTTATTTGCTTAAAATCAGAATGTTGCTTAAACAATGACATAAGGTCATTAGGGTGAAAAACGTTCACTTAGTCTACTTTGTGAGCCAGATGTGAGTTAAATATGATTTTTTAGATCAAGGAACTCAAATTTAGATACTTATGGTGTCTAAATATCATCTGTACAACATTCCTTATGAGACAAAGACATACGCTCCTTGGGAAAAAAAGGAGAAAATGATGTAGCATGTGTTTCATACCATGTGTGCTAATGTCGACCAATTGGGTTAACATAAATCCATTCTCAACTTATTGTTGTGTAAGACCCGGAGCTTTTATGATAGCTCAAGATTTTGTACCCTCAGAGACTCCGATCAGATACTTGAGACTTAGTGTGATGTTAGCTATCTTAGTGTGTTTCAAAAAGACCATGTCCACAGATTCGGTATAGCGGAGCATATCTAGAAAAACAATCATACTAATGTTAAGAGGATCGTGAGAAGAGGAAGATCATTGATGGAACCTCATTTGTTTGTATTCACTGGTACACCAATTATAACTTATGAGTTATGATTGTGAATACAAGAAATAATGGTATATGAGATTTTGAGAGTATATCAAATGTGATTCAGATGATCTAGGGTACTGCATACTTTATAATCTACTTGCAGGTTTGACTAAACGAGAGGCTATATACTCCTAACAAATATATAGTACTTAGCTCTCACAGTATGCTAATCGCACGGTCTACTTCCCTGTATGAATGATTAAGGAGATGAGAATATGTTTCTCATATTAGATGAGCACTCCCATTATGTGTGAGTGAGAGATGTAGGAAAATTGGGTCTACCCATAAGGGGTGTGCTTTAAGGCCCAAAAGGGTTATTAGTTAACCCTAATATTCCCCTATAAAAGTACACATACAGTGCACAACATATAATACAGAAAATAAGTATGTTCCCACGCTCTCTTCTCCCAAAATCAGACGAGGGGTTTAGACTGTGGAATTGGGGTTTCTCCAACACACCGTGACAACCACCGCTGACCAATAATTCTAGCTGAGATTCAATCCGTTTTTGCTTCCGCTTCACGAAGAATAAGTAAGTTCTCGTTTTACAATTTACGTACTAAATTAATGTGTTTAGTTAATGTGGAGTCACTCATCTAAAGGGCGTTTATACTCCTAAATAAAAAAAGGTGCTTCACTTTTCCTTTAAAAAAAACTGATTTACATTTCTGTTTTTGGAATGAAAGAAGACAAACGTAATTTGGCGGAAATAACAAATAAACAATATGAAAAGGCGGAAGGAAATAGAGGTTGCACACCTTGCACTACACCGACGGAAAGAAAATTTATATTTCCTGTAAGATAGATAGCCATCACATTATTAGTTAAAATATTCTTTATTTGGCAATAATATATTTGAGTTCACCAAATTTTGACTATTTAATCTCCTCCCATTTAGTGTATACGTTTGATTCAGGTAGCATATTACTTTTAAATAGTACTAATTCCTTTGTTCAATATTATAATTTCTTCTTGAATTTAAAATTTTAATGTTTAAATCAAAATATACCGGTAACACAATCACTACAAAAAAAATTGAATTAGCTACGAATGCCGTCGTTAATCTGTCGCTAAAACGCTCGTAGCTAGCAGAATTTCTTAATAATTCGTTGCTAAATGAGATTAGCGATGAATTTTTCTATTTAGCTATATAATTTGTCTGTCGTTAAAACATTATTTTTTAGTAGTGAATATTTTAAAATTGAAGATGTCAAATGGCTGGTTTAGAAATAAGATGCTTCACTAGCTATTTTATCTATATTCAGAAAATTGAGTTGATTATAGCCGACTTCTGGCGTTCTGCATTTCTTTTTTTCATATCCACTCAAAAAAGAAGAGTGAATAAACTGAATTATATTACTCTGTCTTCATAACTCTTTCTCGTCTCCTTCAATACTGTTAAGCAACATGAACAAGAGGAAGCAAATGCTTGCACTTTCCTTATCAGAACTAGAGAATCTAATTGGTGTAGAACTAATTTTTCCCTCCACTAATTAGTCTAATTTCTATTAAATTTGCTGGAGCTATCCAACTATTTTGTTGGCAAAATTAAGAACAAGTATCAAACCTTAAGAGTCTCGAATGTGTATCGTCATCCAACTCTTGAAAGATATCGCCAATTGATCTGTAATACAGCCTTAGTAACAAATACTTATAGTTCATCATCTCTAACTTCAGTCCGGTCGTACAGAGCCAAGATTTTTATACAGGGGTGTCAAAATATAAAATAAAATTAAATACACTAAAAAATCAAAGGGATTCAACGTAAGATAATACATAAAACAAAAAATTTTATCTAGCAATACAATATAAAAGGGTGTTGACATCTTGAAGATGGCTCGACACTACTTGTATCTCATGTACAGAAATTGGAGCATTATTATTATGATATTATTATTTTATTTCATTTTTGTTTGCTAACTCTGACGGGATCCTTCCACATACAAAAACTCACATTTGTTGGATATAAATTTAATTAAAAGGTACTACTACTCGGTGGTAAATTATTCTACATTGGATGGAATTCTGGTAAATGATATTCACTACTTGTTACTTTCCCCCCAAAACAAATGGGGTTCGGTATTGCTTGGTCTACTCTTGTCTGAATTTGCAGTTTTTCTAGTCAAAGGTAAAGGAGGAGAAAAAGTTGCTGTGAGAGATACTCCATTCAGAGCCAGAAAATAATTTTAAAGTATTTGAATGGGACAAAATTGTATAACAATTTTGAGTTGTTTTTAAGAACCCACAGGAATATATATTATCTGGCATAATGTGTAGCTTTGTGCTAATCACAGGTACTTAGTACTTACAAATGAATGGTAAGTAAGTACAACTCATAAATAATAAATGAATCTTTCTTTGAACGAATTAAAATTGAAAATATAATACTCCAATATCCTGGATTCGGTCACGAGTTGAGATTGACTGGTTCTAAAAGGTGTATTAATTGTATACATACCTTATGTGGTTCGTCCGAATAAGATAATACCTCGTACAAAACCAGACAACAGACACCAACAGCTGTAACTTAGCCAAACTTGGTCCAAAACCATCCCGAAACACACCCGAGACCCCCGGGACCCCGTCCAATCACACCAATCAGTCCCAAAACATGAAACGAACCTGCTTGAGGCCTCAAATCACACCAAACAACATCAAAACTAAGAATCAACGATCAAAATCCTTTAAACTTTCAAACCTCCAAACTTCGACGAACGTGTCCTAATCATATCATCCAAAATGAAGCCAAATTTTGCGTGCAAGTCACAAATCACGATACAAACCTATTTCAAGGTTCGGAACCCCAAACGGACATCGATAACATCAAAATCCACTTTAAACCAAACTTATGAAACTCTAAAATTTTCAAAAATGCCTACTTTCCATAATAAGCGCTGAAATGCTCCTGGAACACACGGATACTCAACCCGAACACACGCCCAAGTTCCAAATCATCATACGAACCTATTGGAATCATCAAATCCCGATTCCGAAGTCGTTTACTCAAAAGTCAAACCTTAGTCAATTCTTCCAACTTAAAGCTTATGAATTGAGAATTTTCCATCTGAATCAACTCCAAACCTCCCGAAATTCAATTCCGACTATGCGTACAAGTCATAATATATGAAGTGAAGCAACCCAAGGCCTCAAACCGTCGAACGACGCGATAGAGCTCAAAACGACCGGTCGGGTCGTTACATTCTCCCTCACTTAAACATACGTTCGTCCTCGAACGTGCCAAGAATCATCCTAGAACTGTCCAAAATCACTGTTCAACACCCTCCGCACCAGAGCTGTCCAAAATCACTGTTCAATACCTTCCGCACCTACCCGTGCCACCACAACCCAGTTGAGCACATTAGCTCGAGTTAGACTGAAGATCTTCCCTTTCATTTTAGCCAACAAGCCTTAGGACCAAATTTCAACCTCCAAATTTCTCTACAAGACTTGATTCTAACATACGAACACCGTATCAATCTGCATACGTTGAACCTACACATGATCATGCACTCATGCTGACATCAAACAATGCACCGCATAATTCATTTGCCCATGGTAACCTCCTCCAAGCACTACAACTGCAAATTCACCGACCTGATATCCATAGTATACCTCATAACACATATAAGTACGGCTCAATCCTGACAATACTATAACGATGAAAGGGATGCGCATGAATTCATAATCACCTGTCAAATCAATAACTCACGGAGTCCTCCGCTCAACAAATACAAAACTTTTGCCTCATTCTGAACTGAATAGTGACATTTTGCTCTAATATACCTTATATAAATCTGATTGTACTGATTTGAGGTCCAATAATCTCGTCTCACCCAGTACAAGTTGTTACGGTAGTGAGCCACCTCAAATACTGACCAAAACCTCATATGACACCATCAGTGCGCTAACAAGCGACAACTTGAATATAACACGTAAGGAAGAACGAACTCCGAAAAATAACTACTCAGCCCGTGTAACAATTAAAACGGTCGAACATACGCTATGAACCCTTCTCAGAGAATGAGAAACAAAATACACAAGAATAGATATAGGTAACCGTACTCAACATCTCACTGTTGCGGCATGTAACCCGATCCAAACATAATACTGTTGCGGCGTGCAACCCGACTCAAACATGACATCGTTGTGGCGCGCCTCCGGATCCACACAATGTATCTGTGGTAGCGTGCCACCCGATCCACACATAACAATTAATATAGAAGCACCCATCAAGCCGCAATGCTTATACTTACAAAACGCTCGAATATCAATCATACGTGCATCAAGTGCATAATACAACCCTGGGGAGACAGATAGCGCCATACGCTACAAAATTCCAAGCACGGCCAAAAGTGCAATAAATGACATGTATCTCGAGAGCTTGCTCATATAACACCACAAGCTACACAGGATCACATCACATGTGCGAACAATCAAGTCGTCTCACAACCCATATGGCGCAATAGAGTATTACATGGAATAGCTAACAACGGTAATAACATCCAACGCCGGAAGACTCCTCCATAAGCAACGTTGTGCTGAATGAACACATTCGACCTGGTGTAGAGCACACATTCATATTAGACCCACCAACGGACCTCGAGTCAATCCTGATCATCCAATACTTGGCTAATAACCTTTCAGGGATCTACAATAACCATATACATGACACATAAGAACAACCTTCAAATCCGTAACAAACTCACACAGTCCACAGCCAAAGGAATAGAATGTCTTTCAGGCATAAACTCTCACATTAGTGCTAGTACCATAATTCTCCATACTTGGTTCCAATTTATAGCCATCAAGTGACTAATATGCCACGCTTATACCATTATCCCGTGAGGTGCAATCCCACGACCTTCTGCACCAGGAACCAAAGTCTGCACATCCATACCACCAACCATACTAATTATGTAAAGCAAATCAAGAATCCGCAAAGCAATACACGATGCCTCTCACCCAGGACACCATTCTCAGGTGACATTAAGATAATGTTAGCTTACTCTAAACATCTGAAATCCCACCTCCTCCTCCGAGCTCGTGACATTCTTATCAACACTGAACCGCAACCTTGATCCTCAACTTCCAATTCCCATGCCGCTAACCGCACATATCATGCCGCTACATGAGAGTACAAAACTTTCATCATAACTCGTGAACCAACAATAGGATACATACTTCATCATCTAGAGCCCCTTTCACTCAAAATATTTCAGAGGAACGATGGCAACATGTAACTGAATTCCTATAACCGCAAAAAATACAAACCTCAAGTTGTGGTCTAAACCACCATAACTCTTCCGCACGTACATCCACGAATCACTTGTATAGCTTAACATACCGAAGGAACTGATCATAGCCATAATCACGCTGATTCAAACCATTACTAACTGGCCCAACTTCTTCCAATTTACTCTTAACTTGCCTTAGAAATAATAACAACTCCATTCAAAACATAACAAACTCGATCAACACTCATCCCGAGTGACCCGAATCACGAGACCGTATCGTCTCAATACCCATAAACCATCCCATACCCTCATTTGCGCACAATAGCATCTCCAACTGGTATACCCGTTCTGAAAGAACTTCCACGAATCTGAAGCTATTTCCCCATTTCCTCCAATACAACACCGTAGACCTGATGATAACATAAAACACTCCAAATCCCTTTCATAATCCACTGCAAACAAACTCGATCCTTAACCACACAACAGCCCCGAAATCCTTAGGCACTACATTTTAATTCTTGAACGCACTAGGATTGTTGTTAAGAGTCACCCACTCTGACCCGGTCCAAATATAACCAAACTTTAACACTCTTCTAGAATATGAACACCCCCTCAAAGAAGCATCCGGGTGAATTTTTTTCATTGTACATCACATCAACAAGAAGCATAAACTCTGAGTCTTCCCAAAACTTGCACATGAACCGATAAGGAGAAATATAGCACACATTCATCAAGTTCTTTACTCGAATTACCCCTAATGTTTTCTCTTCTCTGTCATAATTAGTCCACCAATGTGCTAATAACCATAAACCTCACAAACCACCAACCACGCGATCCAATTGTAGATGGTGGGCTCCCCCACTTAGCTTAAGCTACAAGCACATAAGTCTAGAATTCACAAAGATTCTCCCTTCACAATTACCATGATCTCGTACTGTCAACCCGTCATATTTCTCGTACTGTCAGCCACAATCGTATATTCGACCTTCTGCCGGGTAGTAAGTAGAATTCTTCGTAGGAACTTTATCAAATTCATGCAACCGCTAACCTGCTCAGAGGAGATAAACCACATGTGGAATTCCATAATGACATCTTCCAACGACGCTGCACTAGGTACAACTACCACAAAATCAGTAAACCCTCATGAGCCCATGCTCGTCCACCGGCTGTACAAGTTGGTTCATTCCCCATTGACATCAATTAAAAGTCCGACAATACATTCCAAACTCGAAGTCACGTTGTATCCCAAAAACCATAATGAAGTTTTCACACCCCTCTTCATTTCAAGCAAACTCCTCTCTGCCATATTCAATCTTCCTTAGTACAGTAGCCACCAACCCAAATAAAATTCGTAGACCTAAACTTTTCTCAAGGCATGTGACTATCCTGCCACATAATCCATATGCTACTCTGTCACTCCCACTCCGATTAAACCATCCCCTTTAAGCAATTCCCCAATCTTTTCTTTTCATACTTGACCTGCTAGCAATTCAACCACCGCGAGACACCTCGCACCATGTCCTTCCTCATCTTTCGCTACCCAAATATTGCATCAAATCAAAATCCATCTTTGTAGCTCCTGAACTAATACATTGCTACCAACTCTAAGCCTCTTCGAAGATCATCTCTCTCGAGCCATTAGCATTCGAAACACCAATTCTATTTTGAAGCCGCTACATACTGACATCTCTGATAACCGCTTCTTAGACACTATTTCACTACACCCTTCCCCAAAGGCAAATCAAAGGAGACCATAACACCGGCGAACCTTAATGCGTTCATACAAGAACAACGACACCGCGTCATAAATGAAAATTTCACCACACTCGAAAATATCAAGTCTCGTTACTCCATCAACCAAAGCTTGAACATCCATAGTCCGATTTCCTTTCCTCCGCTGGAATTAAATGACAAACCTCTAAACCATGCACTGAGAAATCCTTATTTCGAGTCATTCACTACCTCAACACATAAACAAGCACCCTACCATTACACCAACACGGTGGGATAACAACGCATGAACATCATAATAATCTGTGCATAGCCTCGAAACCACGGGAAATACAGATATTGAGCTGAAGCGACAGAACACCCTTCCACAAGGCGACGATAATAGCTTTCCCGAATACGTAGAGAGGAACATCATGTACCACATCTGCAATACCACTACAACTCCTCAATACCCACTTGATAACAAACGCTCCACGTCGCATAAGATTGAGTATGAAGGAAATAGAGGCATAAACTCCAATGGAATCAAACCGCACGAAGAGGAATCAAGAAGGAAAGTGCTCCTAACAGCCCTTTAGCCTCTCGAGGATAAGTACAGACGTCTCCGTACCAATCCGCAACACTCTACTAGACTTGCTCATGACTTGTGAGACTAAGTGAACCTAGAGCTCTAATACCAAGCTGTCACGTCCCAAAATCCACTATAGGTTGTGACGGCACCTAACGCCACCGTCAGGAAAGCCAATGGTGATTGATTAATTTAATTACTCATTTTGTTACTTTTGAACTCATAAATTTTAATAAGGAGGGAAATTTACACTTTTAAATCTACGGGAATGTACAAAATTTGTAGTTTATAAGAGAAGTGAATGGCGATGATAATATACAGAACCGTAAGCATCAACTAGTATATCCCAAAACCTGGTATCACAAGTTCATGAGCATTTACTAATGAATACAATAATAATACAATATCTGTCTAGAATGTAAATAAGACAAGATAAAATAAATAGTATGATGGAGACTCTGTGGACTACGATGCGTAGCCTGGAATGCAGCTCATCTAAAGTCTCCTTAATAGATGCGCCTACGCGCCAAGATGATCACCAAATGAACCTGTCAGATCCTGCACATTTAGTCCAGAAATGAAGCACGAGTACGTAAATCAATGTGTACCCAGTAAGTATCTAGCCTAACCCCGGAGAAGTAGTGACGAGGAGTCGACATCGATACTTACTAGTGGTCCAACAAATCAATATCGAAAATCAAAAACAGATAAGAAGCATAACAATAGTAGTGAGGTAAATCTATAACTAACACAATCTTCCAAAATTCCTTCTAATAATATCAATTTCTCGATCTCGTATTCTATCCCAATAGCTCGGAAATATTAAGTGCCAATATCAAACAGATAAGTAACTACCATATAAAGTGTCAGGCATCAGTGGAAGGATAATCTCATGAACATTCTGATTGCTAGCGATATAACGCACGATTATGTCGAGGTCGTACGGCCCGATCCCAGAAGGAATATGATACTGTCGAGGCGAACGGCCTGATCCCATCATGTCACGACCCGAAATTCCCACCTTCGGGACTGTGATGGCGCCTAACATTTTACTTGCTAGGCAAGCCAACGTTAGAATAATATTAGCCATTTCTAAACAATTTTAAATTAATTAATAATAAAGAAATAAATGTGGAAATAAAGTCTGAAATAAAGTGAATAATCCATAATAATAGCGATGTCTAAATACCATCCCAGAACTGGTATCACAAGTGCACAAGCTACTAGAATAATACAAATAAAGGTCTGAATGAAAATAAAGTTGTCTGAAAGAAATACACAGCTATGATAAAGTGGAAGGGGACTTCAGAACTGCAAACGCTATGCAGCTATACCTCAAGTCTCCTGCGAATAGTTGAATTCAAGCAAGTCTATTGTGCGTCGTTAGGATCAACTCTGGTATATGCACAAGGAGTGCAGAGTGTAGTATGAGTACAGCCGACCCCATGTACTATGTAAGTGCCGAGCCTAACCTCGACGAAGTAGTGATGAGGCTAAGGTAGGTCGCTTACATTAACCTGCATGCATTAATAATAATTATAATAATAATAATAATAATAATAATAATAGCAGGAATAGAAGTAAGACCGATAAATCATATCAAAAATTGAAGTCAATTTAGCAATCATAATCCCTCAATTTATTTCTGTTGCAGCGTGCAACCCGATCCAACAATATAAACTTAAAATAAAATCTGTTGCGGCGTGCAACCCGATCCAACAATATAATCTTTCAGTTAAATTCCGTTGCGGCGTGTAACCCGCTTCAACAATATAAACTTAAAAATAAATCTGTTGCGACGTGCAACCTGCTCCAACAATATAATTAAACCACTATTAAATGTAAAAATACCCCAATAAATACCACATTTAATAAGAATTATTAGTCACCAAAGCATACAATTATTATTATTTATTTAGGAAACAAGTAATGACAAATAGTAATTAATTGTGGAAATTAAGGATGAAATAGACATTTTAATAATTAGTATGCTAAATGTCAAGTAGCAATTAAGTCACATAAATTAAATAAGCATGTAGCCATTATAGCATGGATTCAAGGCATAATATTGAGCAAGGAATATGAGAGACAAAATTAATATAATAATTAATTTATGATTTAAAATGATTTATGATTTTTCAAGTAATTATGCAAACAATTAATTTGACGACGTATAGACACACGTCACCTCACCTATACCTCGTTCACATGAAATTCACATAACAAATAATTCAAGGGCTCTATTCCCTCAAGTCAAGTTTAACCACGATACTAACCTCGCTTCGCAACCAATTTCAAGATTCCAATACACCTTCGCCTTGCGAATTCGTGTCCGAAAGCTGCAAATCTAATCACAAATAATTCAACATACTCAACACGAATCGTAGGAACAAATTCCATGTGAAATTACAAATTTTTCGGATTAAAATCCGAAATTTATTTTAAAATTTGACAGTGGGACTCACGTCTTGAATCCCGGAAAAACTCACAAAATCCGAACACCCGTTCCAATACGAGTTTAACCATACAGAAATTATCGAATTCCGACATCGGATTGCCTTTCAAATCCTCAATTAAAGTGTTTGAAGATTTCTACCATTTTCAATCCAATCTTTACCCATTTGAACTCAACAATCTTCCCACAATCTTAATGGTACAAGAATGTATAACTAATACTCTCACATCCAAGAATCATACTTACAATCACCCATCTTTATCCAAACTCGAAATTGATGACTATGGGTTAGAACCTTACCTCTTGGGTGAAGCTCTTGTGATATTTCCTTATTAGATTTCAAAGCTTGAACAAGGTTTTTGATGAACAAAGCACTTGAGCTTCTTCCTCTCTCTAAAACACTCTCACTTCTCTCCAAAATCATCAGATAATTACCCCAAAATAATCCCCAAATTCTATTTATCAAGATGGAGTCGAGTTATGAAAATAGGAAAATGGACCCTCAGAACTCAGGTATGCAGTCGCACAATGGACTGCACAATGGGTATGCGGGTCGCACAATGGAACGCAAAATCGATGTTGAAAACTAGGCTGCACTAGACATGTCTGCGACCATTATTGTGGTCGCACAATGGGTTTTGCGATCGCATAATGATTCTGCGGTCGCACATCTGACCGTAGAATCACATTTTTCTAGCCTTGGTAATTTGGTCATAACTTCTTGTAGGAGTGTCCAAATGACAAACGGTTTGAAGCGTTAGAAACTAAGACTCATATATATATATATATATATCCTCATATAAATCCTTATATATATTTAGGTGTGCTTACCCAAAATTTGGTCTTGTGCGTACTTATTTGGAACTTTAGTCTATTATGAAATTTTCCAACTTGACTTAGACTTAGGCCTCTCCTTAGACCCCACATCACTTATAATATGCCTCGTACATTTATTATCATATCCAATTGATATCCATAATATTAATAGTCCTCAAATGAGAAGTAGAGTCTGCCCCCAAACACATAACATAACTCATCTCTTCTTTCACCTATTTCAATTTCCCGAATTGATACTAACTCCCAAAATTTCCAAAAATTTCGCTAGAGTTTCCTTTGTAACTGGATCTATCCACCTGCTAGAGAATCCTAGAAACCAATCCTAACAACACATACATAATCCAATCAACGTAACACAATATGAAAATAATACTAACAGTGGCATCATAAGCAATATATTACTAGAAAAGGAAGGACATTAACATCAACTATTTAGGTGATACGTAACTCATAGCAGGTAAGCTCTCAACATTTTTATAGAACATAGAAATGAACGTTTAAATTAAAGATGATATTTTTGGATCATCACATTCTCCACCTGTAAAATAAACGTTCGTCCTCGAACGGAATTAGAGAAGTACCTGAGCTGGTGAAAAGATGTGGATATTTGCTCTGTATGTCCGACTCGGACTCCCAGGTAGCTGCCTCAATCGGCTGGCTTCTCCATTGTACCTGAACTGAAGGATAAATCTTAGACCTCAACTGACGGGCCTGCCGAGCTAGAATAGCTACTGGCTCCTCCTCATAAGTCAAATCTTTGTCCAATTGAACTGAGTTGAAGTCTAACAAATGGGATGGATTACCATGATATTTTCGGAGCAGAGATACATGGAATATTGGATGAACTGCTGATAAAATAGGTGGTAGTGCACGCTTGTAGGCTACTTCACCCACCCTTTCAAGAATTTCAAAGGGTCTGATATACCTAGGGCTCAACTTTGCCTTTTTTCTGAATCTCATTACACCTTTCATAGGTGAAACTCGAAGCAATACTCTTTCTCCTTCCATGAATGCAACGTCGTGAACCTTACGGTCAGAGTAACTCTTTTGCCTAGACTGAGCTATGCGAAGTCGATCCTGAATAATCTTGACCTTATCCAAGGCATCATGTACCAAATCGGTACCCAACAACCGAGCCTCTCCTGGTTCAAACCAGCCAACTGGCAAACGACATCGCCTCCCATATAATTCTTTATATGGAGCCATCCGAATGCTCGACTAGTAGTTGTTATTATAGGCAAACTCCGCAAGTGGCAAGCACTGGTCCCAAGAACCTCCAAAGTCTATAACACAAGCGCAAAACATATCTTCCAATATATGAATAGTATGTTCTGACTGTCCGTCTGTCAGTGGATGAAATGATGTACTCAACTCAACCTACGTGCCTAACTCACGATGTACAGCCCTCCAGAATTGCGAGATGAACTATGTACCTTGATCAGAAATAACAGACACTGGCACACCGTGAAGGCGGACAATCTCGCGGATGTAACTCTCCGCTAACCGCTCTGAAGAATAGGTAATAGCTACTAGAATGAAATATGCTGACTTGGTCAACCTGTCCACAATGACCCATACTGCGTCAAACTTTCTCTGAGTTCGTGGGAGTCCAACAACAAAATCCATAGTGATACACTCCCACTTCCACTCGGGAATTTCTAAATTCTAAAGTAAACCACTAGGTCTTTGATGCTCGTACTTAACTTGCTGACAATTCAGACACCGAGCTACATATGCAACTAAATCCTTTTTCATTCTCCTCCACCAATAATGTTACCGTAAATCTTGATACATTTTTGGCAGCACCCGGATGAATAAAATAACGGGAACTGTAGGTCTCTTCAAGAATTAATTCATGAAGCCTATCCACATTAGGACCACAAATATGACCCTGCATCCGCAGAACTCCATTATCTCCCGCATCAACCTGCTTAGCACCACCATGCCGCACCGTGTCCTTAAGGAAAAACAAATGAGGATCATCATACTGTCGCTCTCTGATGCGCTCATATAAAGAAGACCGAGTGACTGTGCAGGATGGAACCCGACTGGGTTCTGAAACATCTAACCTCACGAATTGATTGGCCAAAGTCTGAACATCTGCAGCTAACGGCCTCTCACAAACCGAAATATACGCAAGGCTGCCCATACTCACAGCCTTTCTACTCAAAGCATCGGCCACCACATTGGCCTTTCTAGGGTGATATAAAATGGTGATATCATAGTCCTTCAATAGCTCCAACCATCTTCTCTACCTCAAATTGAGATCTTTTTGTTTGAAAATATACTGTAGACTACGATGATCAACAAATACCTCACACGAGACACCGTAAAGGTAATGCCTCCAAATCTTCAGTGTATGAACAATGGCTTCCAATTCTAAGTTATGAACAGGGTAGTTCTTCTCGTGAAATTTCAACTTCCACAAAACATATGCAATCACCCTGCCATCCTGCATCAATACTGCACCAAGCCCAACATGAGATGCATCACAATACACCGTATAAGATCCTGAACATGTGGGTAATACCAACAATAGCGTCGTAGTCAAAGTAGTCCTGAACTTCTGAAAGCTCAACTCACACTCGTCTAACCATCTGAATGTGGCACCCTTCTGGGTAAGTTTGGTCAATGGAGATTCTATAGATGAAAATCCCTCCACAAACCGATGATAATAACCTATCAGACCCAGAAAACTCCGGATCTCTATAGCTGAAGTAGGTCTAGGCCAATTCTGAACTGCCTCAATCTTCTTAGGATCCACTTTTATGCCTTTTGCCGATACAACATGCCCCAAAAAGGCAACTGAGTCTAACCAAAATTTGCATTTTGAAATTTTGGCATATAACTGATTATTCTTCAAGGTCTGAAGCACAATCTGAAGATATTGCTCATGCTTCTCTCGACTACTAGAGTAAATCAAGATATCATCAATGAATACCACCACAAATGAATGAAAATAGGGTTTGAATACCCGGTTCATCAAATCCATAAATGTCGTTGGGGCATTTGTCAACCCAAATGACATCACTAGGAATTCGTAATACCGAGTCTGAAAATATGTCTTAGGGACATCGGATGCCCTAATCTTCAAATGATGGTAACCATACCTCAAATCGATCTTTGAAAATACTTTGGCACACTGAATCTGATCAAATAAGTCATCAATTCTTGGCAATGGATACTTGTTCTTGATAGTCGCCTTGTTTAACTGCCGATAATCTATACATATCCGTATTGAACCATCTTTTTTCTTTACAAATAACATTTGTGCACCCTAGGGTGAGATGCTAGGTCTAATGAATCCCTGGTCAAGCAAGTCTTGTAACTTCTCATTCAATTCCTTTAGTTCTGGCAGGGCCATACGGTATGGTGGAATAGAAATGGGCTGGGTGCCCTGAGCCAAATCAATATAGAAGTCAATATCTCTGTCGGGTGGCATCCCCGACAAATTTGCAGGAAATACATCTGAAAACTCACGAACGACTGGAACTGAGTCCATAGAAGGAACATATGCACTGGGATTGCGAATATAAGCCAAATAGTGGTAACCTCGACCATACGCTGAACCTTCATATAAGAAACAACCATGCTGGTAGAATGACTAGGAGTTCCTTTCCACTCTAATTGTGGTAACCCCGACATGGCTAAGGTCACTATTTTGGCGTGACAATCCATTATATCATGATAAGGTGACAACCAATCCATACCCAAGATGACATCAAAATCTACAATATCAAAAAGTAGAAGATCCACGCTAGTTTCAAGATTCCCAATAGTAACCACACATGAACGATATACATGATCTACAGCGATAGAATCTCCCACCGGTGTGGACACGTGCACATAAGCACTCAAAGTATCAAGAGGCATAACCAAATATGAAGAAAAGTAGGAGGACACATAGGAATAAGTAGATCCTAGATCAAATAAAACTGAAGCATCTCTATGGCAAACTGGAACAATACATGTGATTACGATATTGGATTACTCGACCTCATGCCTAGCAGGGAAAGCATTGAATCAGGGTTGGACCCCACTACTCGGAGCTACATCTCTGGGACGGCCTCTAACTGGCTGGCCTCCACCTCTAACAACCTGACCTCCACCTCTAGTTGTCTGACCCCTGCCCCTAGCTGGCCGGGCGGGAGGTGGAGCAACCGATGCCGGTATGATGGCACGAGAATCCTGCTAAGATTTGTTGCTCGACAACCTAGGACAATACCTCCTGAGGTGACCAATGTTCCCACACTCATAACACCTATCCTGTTGTTATGGCTCCTGAAGCTGAAGCTCACCCGAATGGGCCAGACAACCGATGTAGTGACTCTGGAGCGGTGGTGCACTGATAGGAGCTAAGTGTGCACTAAATGTTGGCTGCCCAGGGTAAGGAACATAAGGGCCATGACTCCCTGAAGCACCGTGAGATGCCTGAAGTGCTTAATAAAATGTCCTGGGAGGATGATCCTTACCATAAGTACTCTTGTCTCTAGATGAGGAACCTCTGAAATTATCGGAATGACGAGACCTCTTATGAGACCCCTGCCCTCTCTCCTGTGCAAGAACCGTCTTGATACTCCTAGCAACATTAGCATCCGCCTGAAAGGAAATCTCACTTCCGGTCTCCTTGGCCATCTGAAGCCTGATAGGGTGAGTGAGTCCATCAATAAACCTCCTCACTCATTCCCCTTTAGTAGGAAGTAAAAGGAGATCATGACAGGCTAGATCCACAAAACTGGTCTCGTATTGAGTAACAGTTATACTGCCTTGCTGGAGACGCTCAAATTGCCTGCGGTAATCCTCTCTCAATGTGATAGGGAGGAACTTCTCTAAAAATAGTCACGAGAACTGCTCCCAACTCAGTGCAGGCGACCCAGCTGGTCTGGTCAACATATAATCTCTCCACCACCTCTTGGCGGAACCCGTCATCTAAAATACAACAAAATCGACCCCATTGGTCTCAACTATACCCATGTTCCGCAATACCTCATGGCAGTTGTCAAGATAATCTTGTGGGTCCTCAGAAGATGTTCTACTGAAGTGAACTGGAAAGAGCTTAGTAAACTTGTCCAGTCTCAATAAAGCCTCAGAAGACATGGCGGGCCTATCTCCGGCTTGTGCCACAACAACTGGCTGAACTACCCCAATTGGCGGGACTGCTGGAGCTTGATACTGAGGAGCCATCTGCTCCGGAGCGGGAGTAGTAGGAGTTTGTGCTCCTCCCCCAGCCTGTGAGACGGCTGGTGCCACTGGAAATGTACCATTCTGGGCCACACCCTCCATTAGGCTCAGCAAACGGACTAGAGCGTCCTGAAGTACTGGAGTAGCTAGGAATCCTTCCGGAACTTGAACTGGTCCAACTGGTACGGTCTGAACTGGAACCTCCTTCTGAAGATCCACCTGAGGTTCTACAACAGGTGCTGCTACTCGAGCTTTAGACCGAGCTCTACCTCTGCCTCTGCCTCTACCTCTCCCTCTAGCGCGACCTCAACCTCGACCTTTACCCCTGGACCTTGTATTACGCGTTCTCGCCGTCTGCGAGAGAATAAGAATAGAATGGTTCAATTATCGATGACAGAATAAAATCGTACGACAGAATAAGAAGGAAGTGATATTGTTCCTAAACTTCACAGCCTCTGAGAGATAAGTACAGATGTCTCTGTACCGATCTTTCAGACTCTACTAAGCTTGCTCGTGACTCGTGAGACCTAAGTAACCTATCAGATACCAACTTGTCATGACCCGAAATTCCCACCTTCGGGACCGTGATGGTGCCTAATATTTCACTTGTTAGGCAAGCCAACGGTAGAATAATATTAGCCATTTCTAAACAATTTTAAATTAATTAATAATAAAGAAACAAATGCGAAAATAAAGTCTGAAAAAAGTGAATAATCCATAATAATAGTTATATCTAAATACCATCTCAGAACTGGTATCACAAGTGCACGAGCTACTAGAATAATACAAATAAAGGTCTGAATGAAAATAAAGCTATCTAAAAGAGATACACAACTAAGATAATTAATTCATGATTTAAAACGATTTATGATTTTTCAAGTAATTATGCAAACAATTAATTTGACGACGTATAGACACTCATCACCTCGCATATACGTCGTTAATATGAATTTCACATAACATATAATTCAAGGGTTCTATTCCCTCAAGTCAAGGTTAACCACGACACTAACCTCGCTTCGCAACCAATTTCAAGATTTCAATACACCTTTGCCTCGTGAATTCATGTCCGAAAGCTTCAAATCTAATCACAAACAATTCAACATACTCAACACGAATCGTAGGAACTAATCCAAAATGAAATTACAAATTTTTTGATTAAAATACGAAATTTATTTTAAAAATTGACAGTGGGACCCATGTCTAGAATCCCGGGAAAACTCATAAAATCCGAACACCCGTTTCCGATACGAGTTTAACCATATAAAAATTATCAAATTCCGACATCGGGTTGCCTTTCAAATCCTCTATTAAAGTCTTTGAAGATTTCTACCATTTTCAATCCAATCTTTACCCATTTGAACTCAACAATCTTCCCACAACCTTAATGGTACAAGATTGTATAACAAATACTCTCACATCCAAGAATCATACTCACAATCACCCATCTTTATCCAAACTCGAAATTGAAGACTAGGGGTTAGAACCTTACCTCTTGGGTGAAAATCTTATAATATTTTCTTGTTGGATTTCAAAGCTTGAACAAGATTTTTGATGAACAAATCACTTGAGCTTCTTTTTCTCTCTAGAACACTCTTACTTCTCTCTAAAATCATCAGAAAATTACCCCAAAATAAGCCCCAAAGCCTATTTATCAAAATGGGGTCGTGTTATGAAAATAGAAAAATGGACGCTCCGAACTCAGGTATGCAGTCGCACAATGGACCGCACAATGGGTATGCGGGTCGCACAATGGACCGCAAAATCGATGCCGAAAATTGGGATGCACTCGACAGGTCTGCAACCATTTTTACGGTCGCACAATGGATTTTGCGATCGCATAATAATTCTGCGGTCGCACATCTGACCATAAAATCACATTTTTTCAGCCTTTGGTAATTTGGTCATAACTTCCTGTAGGAGTGTCTAAATGACGAACGGTTTAAAGCGTTAGAAACTATACTCTAAGACCTTTCATTTAATAGATTTACCATCACATAACTCCTTATATATATTTAGATATTCTTGTCCAAAATTTGGTCTTGTGCGTACTCATTTGGAACTTTAGTCTATTATGAAATTTCCAACTTGACTTAGACTTAGGCCTCTTCTTAGACCTCATATATCACGACCCAAAATCTCACATGTCGTGATGGCGCCTATCTCAATAAACCATCATATATTTTAAATTTGAAGAATAATAATTAAATTTAGCGGAAGAAATCTCACAAATACAAATATAACACTCCCAAAATCCGGTGTCACTGAGTACATGAGTATCTAAATGAATACAAAGTCTGACTGATAAACATCACTATCTAAAGTATAGAACAGTACAATAACTAAACAGAAAGGGAATCAAGTATGTGGTCGTCAAGCAGCTACCTTGATAATCTCCAACAGAAATAACTCTGAATTCTAGCAGTCGTCGTATCCGGGAGCACCTGGATCTGCACACGAGATGCAAAGTATAGTATGAGTATAACTAACTCAATAAGTAACAACACTAACCTCTCGGCTAAAAGAAATGATGAGTTCCACAGGTACAATCCAGTAAAAATAATGGTACAGAAATGTAGGCATGCTTTAAAATTCAACAGTTAAACTCAGTACAAGTGAAATAGATCAATACTGCATGGTATGAAGAATATAATATCTCAGTAGAAAAACCTCATGTAAATACCGGTCATAAATTATCCGGTCACTCGGTACTGTTTATGGACAATCCAGCCCAGGGGTGTTCCAACCCGTATATAAATACACATCGACTGACAGTCAGTCACCCAGTACCGTATAAGGCCAATCCATCCCTCGGATAATATATCCCCAAATATAAATAATACGATCAAGATCCATATCCAGGTAAACTCATTGCAATACAAATAAGTAAGGCAAGTCCGTGCCCTGGGAAAATCCATCCTGAATATATATGATCATTTAGGCTCACTAGGGATGTGTACAGACTCCGAAGGGGCTCCTTCAGCCCAAGCGTAATACAAAGCCAATATGTCCTACTGCAGGCGGGCAGTCCCGATCCATATAATAACAAAGCGTATAAGGCCTGCTGCAGGCGGGCAACCCCGATCCATAAAATAGTGATGTATAAAGCCATTATGGCATGTTGCGTTGCGCAACTCAATCCCATAAATATCCTCACAATGGACAATTATTACTGAGTGTGAAATATATATTTTGAATAATTAATTCAACAACAACACGACCCCATGGGTCCCAAAATATTGGCACGTAGCCTAAACATGATTTTTAATTGGAGCCTCAGCTCAATTTCTCTAACACGTAGAGAATGTTCAGATAATAACGATTCATTAATCTTACAACTGCACAGGATTTATTCAAGACACAATTTATATGGTGCACGTCCACATGCTCATCACCTATCATGAGTGTCACCTCCAAACAATTTATATCATACAAAATTCGGGGATTCATACCCTCAGAACCAAGTTTAGAAGTGTTACTTACCTCAAATCGTGTAATTCTTTACTCCGGTATGCCTTTGCCTCGTGAATTTGCCGCCAAACGCCTCGAATCTAACCACAATTAATTCGTTTCAGTCAATAAAATTTATTGGAATTAATTTCATATGAAAATATAATTTTTCCATAAAAATCTGAATTTTAGCTCGAAAATCGCCCGTGGGGCCCACGTCTCGGAACTCGACAAAAGTTATAAAATATGAACGCCCATTCAACCACGAGTCTAACCATACCAAAATTACTAAATTTCGATAACAATTCGGCTCTCAAATTTATCCAAGAGGGTTTTCAAACTTTTTCAACTTAATTCACCAATTAAATGATAAAAACAACTACGGATTCAGGTAATTTAACTAATATTGAGTTGAGAACACTTACCCCATTGTTTCCTCTGAAAATTTCCCAAAACTCGCCTCAATCCGAGCTCCAAATCGTTAAAAATGTCTAAACTTAAACTTTCTGTCCAGACCTCTGTTCTTCGCGAACATGACAGGTCTCTCGCGTTCGCGAAGCACAAAATCGTGATGTCCAACATTTTCTCTTCGCGAACGCAAGACACTGCTCGTGAACGTTATGCTTTACGGAGCTCTCTTTCGCGAACGCGAAGGCAAAAATCCATGCCAACTATGTTTTCCCTTCGCGAACGCGATACCCAAATGCGAAAGCGATGAATAACTCAGCTCCTCTTCGCGAACGCGAGGGCCCTCTCGCGAACGAGAAGAGCAAATCATGCCTGCCTCAAATTCCTCTTCGCGAACGCGATGGCCCACTCACGATCGCGAAGAAGGAAACCAGAAAAATACACCAGCGGTCTTCAGCCAACATGCCAAGTCCAAAAATGATTCGTTAACCTCCCGAAATTCACCTGAAGCCCCCAGGACCCCAACCAAACATACCGTTAAGTCCCATAACATCATATGAACTTAGTCGAACCCTTAGATCACCTCAAACAACGCTAAAACCATAAATCACACCCCAATTCAAGCCTAATGAACTTTAAAATTTTACGTTTCCACAAACGACGCCGGAACCTATCAATTCAAGTCCGATTGACCTCAAATTTTGCACACAGGTCATAAATGATATAACAGAGGTATTCAAATTTTCAGAATCGAACGACCCCGATATCAAAAAGTCAACCCCCGGTCAAACTTCCCAAAAATTCAACTTTCGGCATTTCAAGCCTAATTCCACCACGGACCTCCAAATAATTTTCGGACACACTCCTAAGTCCAAAATCACCATACGAAACTATTAGAATCATTAAAATTCAAATCCAAGATCATTTACACATAAGTCTACATCCGGTCACTTTTCTAACTTAGAATTTTCAATTATGAGACTAAGTGTCTCATTTCACTCCAAATTCCTTCCGGACCCGAGCCAACTACTCCGGCAAATCATAAAACAATTGTAAAGCATAAATTGAGCAGTAAATTGGGGAACGGGACTGTAATACTCAAAACGACAGGTCGAGTCGTTATACCACATCACTTATAATATGCCTCGTACACTTATTATCATAACCAATTGGTATCCATAATATTAATAATTCTCAAATGAAAAGTAGAGTCCGCCCTCAAACACATAACATAACTTATCGCTTCTTTCACCCATTTTAATTTCCCAATTTTTTACTAACTCCCAAAATTTTCAAATATTTCGCTAGAGTTTCCTTTATAACTGGACCTTTTCACATGCCAGAGAATCCCAGAAACCAATCCTATCAACACATACATAATTCAATCAACGTAACACAACATGAAAACAATACTAACAGTGGCAGGATAAGCAATATATTACTAGAAAAGGAACGTCATTAACATCAACTATTCAGGTGATACGTAACTCATAGCAGGTAAGCTCTCAACTTTTTCATAGAACACATAAATGAACGTTTAAATTAAAGATGATATTTTTGGGTCATCACACATCATAACGAGTACACTGCCGAGGGTCGAGAGACACGAACCATAGATACATCTATTATACTGCCGAGGCGAACGACCCTCTCCCATAAGAGTGTGGTACATGATCCTGCTGAGGCGTTCGGCCCGCTCCATAAGAAAAGAAAGGAATTTGAATTACGAGGCACATGCTTGCGATACATTATATGAACATAAGTGAGTATAACCTTTACCGATTCTCAAATAACTTGCCAACAACTCAAGGTGATAAGGCTCTGCCTAATATATATGTAATTTCTAAACCAAGTTCAACTATAATTTCAATTAATTAAGCGAGCAGAGTGAGTACAAATAATTCAAATATTATAAGATAAAGTCCTAAGTCTACCCGAACATAAATATGTTTTCTCCACGTACGGACTCTCGTCACCTCGTGCGTACGTAGCACCCACAACAAGTAGCACATAACAATTATATCACCTAGAGGGGTAGTTTCCCCCTCACCAGATTAGACAAGAGACTTACCTCGCTCCGAAGTTCCATAACCGGCTCCGACACCTCTTTAACTCCTCAATTCAAATCCAACGATCCAAAACTAGTCAAATCCAACGATCCAAAATTACGAAGCTGCCATCGCGAACGCGAAGCCTTGCCACCTCATCTTACGTGAACGTGTGGCCCCAGTCGGGTACGCGGAGCACAAAAGTCAGCAACCAACAAATCCTTCTTCGCGAACGCGTGAATCCCTTCGCGTTCGCGAAGAACAAAACCAGACAACAGACACCAGCAGCAGCAACTTAGCCAAACTTGGTCAGAAACACACCCGAGCTCCCAGGGACCCCGTCCAATCACACCAACTAGACCCAAAACATGAAACGAACCTGCTCGATACCTCAAATCACACCAAACAACATCAAAAATACAAATTGATGATCAAAACCCTTCTTTAAACTTCCAAATTTCGACGAACGCGTCCGAATCATATCAAAACATTCTGGAATGACGCCAAACTAGTCACAAATCACTATATGAACCTATTCCAATGCTTTAAACCCCAAACGGACATCGATAATATCAAAATCCACTTCAAACCAAACTTATGAAACTCTAAAATTTTCAAAAATGCCTACTTTCCCTAATAAGCGCTGAAATGCTCCCGGACCACCGGATACTCAATCCGAACACACGCTCAAGTTCGAAATTATCATACGAACCTATTGGAACCATCAAATCCCGATTCCGAGGTCGTTTACTCAAAAGTCAAACCTTAGTCAATTCTTCCAACTTAAAGCTTCTGAATTGAGAATTTTCCATCTGAATCAACTCCAAACTTCTCGAAATTCAATTCCAACTACACGTACAAGTCATAATACATGAAGTGAAGCAACCCAAAATCTCAAACCGCCGAACGACGCGCTAGAGCTCAAAACAACCGGTCGGATTGTTACATTTATAATATATATGTTCTCTATAACAACACTTCGCTATAACATCCAAAAATATTCGGAACAAACGAGGTTGTTATAGAGATGTTTGACCGTAATATATTTGAGTTCACCAAATTTGACTATTTAATCTCCTCCCATTTAGTGTTTCTGTTTGATACAGGTAGCATATTACTTTTTAAATAGTACTAATTCCTTTGATCAATATTATATTTTCTTCTTGAATTTAAAATTTTAATGTTTAAATCAAAATATACCGGTAACGCAATATTTTAAAATTAAAGATGTCAAATAGTTGGTTTAGATATAAGATGCTTCACTAGTCTATTTTATCTATATTCAGAAAATTGAGTTGATTATTGCCGACTTCTGGCGTTCTGCATTTCTTTTTTTCATATCCACTCAAAAAAAGAAGAGTGAATAAACTGAATTATATTTCTCTGTCTTCATAACTCTTTCTCGTCTCCTTCAATACTGTTAAGCAACATGAATAAGAGGAAGCAAATGCTTGCGCTTTCCTTACCAGAACTAGAGAATCTAATTGGTGTAGAGCTAATTTTCCCCTCCACTAATTAGTCTAATTTCTATGAAATTTGCTGGAGCTATCCAACTATTTTGTTGGCAAAATTAAGAACAAGTGTCAAACCTTAAGAGTCTCGAAAGTGTATCGTCATCCAACTCTTGAAAGATATCGTCAATTGATCTGTAATACAGCCTTAGTAACAAATACTTATAGTTCATCATCTCTAAATTCAGTCCAGTGGCGCGTAGCCAAGATTTTTATCAAGGGGTATCAAAATATAAAAAATTAAATACACTAAAAAATCAAGGGGATTCCACATAAGATAATATATAAAACAAAAAAATTTTATGTAACAATACAATATAATTTTCAGGCCAAAGTATGTTGACACCCCTTGGTTAAATGTGGCTTCGACACTACTTCTATCTCATGTACAGAAGAAATTGGAGCATTATTATTATTATGATATTATTATTATTTTTTTGTTTGCTAACTCTGACAGGATCCGTTGATAAATGGCCAAAAATACATATTTTTCGGTGTACTTTCATCTCATAACTTGTGTGGCTACGGTAGGTTACATGAGTTTTTGTAGTGAATTATGCTCATTACGTGCATTCTTATGTGTAGGAGCAAGTTAGACAAAATGTGAGCAAAAGAAATTGATTCGTGACCAAAAGACAAAAGAAAGACTTTGCTCTCGCGTGCACACGAGAGAGTGAACGAGCTATTGAGGAAAATCTTGGAAACAGAATAGCGAAATATAGCAAAAAGGCATGGAAGTGCACGAGAGACCTAGAAGAAAAAGAAAAAGAGAAAAACATTGCTCGTTCACTTTCGCGTGCGCACGAGAGATTGAACGAGCTAACCTAAAAAAGGTTGTTTCAAAGTGGGCTTGTATTATTTTACCCCATGCTAACACTATCCCATATAAATAGTCTTTAAACTCACTTTTGAAGGGGGCATACTTTAGACCTAGGGAGAGCACGGAGTCGCGGTGGAGGCCGGAATTCATCAGAGTAATCTTTACTTTTTCATGATGATTTGTTGTTTTGCTAGCATGTATATGTGGAGTTAAACTTTACGTTCTAGGGTTTTGGTTGTCATGAATATTAAACTTTATTAATTATATTACCGTTAGTTCATATTATCATCTTGTGGTTGTTTCTTTAATTCTAGTTTTAACTTGTGAATTGTTGTATCTACCAACTCACCCTACTATTTATGTTATGCTTGGAAAAGCCGTGTTTAGATTAGAGTAGAATTAGAAAGAGCTTGTTTCTGAACCCGTGGCTCAGGGAAAGATTTCGTGGTTAGGATAAGAATATACCTAACAGTCTTGCTTAGTCGAATACCGTACTATATTCGTTCATGATAGATTCAAAAACATAAGAATATAGGGTTGATATATTATGGATAGACGGATAGGATTGTGAAAACATGCTATTATATAAACGATCTCGTCAACTAGCAATCATAGATAATTTGGATTAACAAGTGTAATTACGAACTCAATTATATAAACGATCTGGTCAACTAGCAATCATAGATAATTTGGATTAACATGTATAATTACGAACTCAATAGGATTGATAAACCGGCCATAACCCTGGAATCTATATCTCCCTTGGTTACGTGTTTGAATTTTACAATAGTAGTTGTAATAGAAAAGTTAAACTTTTGATCATCTTGGACAGTAAGTTGATTTTAATTTTCTTAGTTAACGGTTAATATAAGTCTCGATGGGTTCGACATCCGACTTTCGAGTCACTTTATTACTTGACGGCCATGTATACTTGCGTGTACTTGGGGAACCAACAAGTTTTTGGCGCCATTGCCGGGGACTTACTTCTTGATTGTTTATTTAAGTTAAGCTTTTAATTGATTTCTGTTCAAGTTTTTAATTTTCTTATTTAGTTAGTATTATAATTATTTTACATGGCATCTTGGAATAAAAATTGTTTGAATGATAGTTATTCTTACTTTGATGATCCTTGTCCATATTGTGGAGGACCCCACTAGTGGAAAAATTGTCAATATATTTCCGGGAGCGAGTTCGGTGCACAATCTCAATCCTTTGAATGGAATATTTGTAATATGTGTGGTGGTCAAGGTGGCCATTGGGATGGTTGTACTAATTCTTTTTATCCTTCTTCGAGCCCTTATTATGATATTTCTGATAATTTTTGTGAGTTTGATAGGAACAAGGTGGAGAATGTGGAATATGATGCTTAGACTATGGACCTATTGAGGCAATTATTGGAAAAAACTATTGAACGCCGAAAAGACTTTGAAAATCTCAAGGCAAGAATGAAGAGGATGAATTTCAAAGTAGAAGAATGGGCTGAAACATTAAATGATCAACAAGTTGCATACTTAGCTGATAGTCAGGAAGAGCCTAAAATTGGACAAGAGAGTGAGTTCCAAGAAGAGGAAACTTTCAAAGAAGAGGAGATTTTGAGCCAAACTTGGCTAATGGAACAAGCTGAAAGATTAGAAATATATGAGGCTCAACGTGAGAAAATAACAAATGGGATGAAAGACTTAATAGAAGGAAGAGCTGAACTGGAGCAAGTGACTGAAAATTTTGTCACTACTATTCATGACTTAGAAGCTCAATTGAATGCAAAGGTTGTTGCGTCTAACGCCCAACAAAATTGTTCTGAGTTGTGTGAAACTGAAAAGGAGCTTATACGCCAAATTGAGGAGTTAAAAGTGGAGAGTCAATCATTCGACCATACTTTTCTTGAGGATGCCAATGTTGAAAAGAGTGTTTTAGAGTCATGTGAGGAAGTAGATAATGTTATATTTGAAGACTCTAGCGTGGGTATATATGAGGATGTAAATAGTGATACAGTTCTAGAGTTGGAACGCATTTTTTCTCATTCCGTGCATTTTTTAACATTGTGTTTGGATGATGATATAAAAATTGAGTCATTCGAGTCTTTGGAGGAGCCAACGGACGAGGAACAAGGTGCTTACATTCTGAAATTTATCGTGACGGAGAGACATAATTACATACCTCATCTGAATGCCAAGAAGTGTAGAATACGAAATTGGTTACTTGGCCCAATTACATTTGTCCCACCACCCCGCGAGCATAGCAAAAAGCTTGAAGCCAAATTGGGAGCTCAATTCATAAGTTCGAGATGGAGACAAAAAGTGCTTCAAGTCATGCCGCGACATTAAATCAGACGCTTATTGGGAGGCAACCCAGCTTTACTTATTTCTTTTATTTTTATTTTTATTATATTATTATTGTAGTGTCTGTTTTTATTGTGTATGATTATAAGCATAGGAAGCAAAACCATTAGAAGAATGCAAAAGCGAGCTAGATGGTGAGAACTAAGTGTGAGGTGCCCACACAAAGGACCATGCATGGGGAAAGTCTAAGTACCCCGTGAGTCGCTATTGCTTCGGCCTTTGGCCTTGCAGGGAGTCTCTTGTCCACCCTCATTTGTATTTTATTTTATTTGTGCATTGGGGACACTGCACTCTTTTAAGTGTGGGGTGGGAGAATTTCTATAGATAATTAGTAGTAGTGTGTTAGAAATATGTTAACTTCTTAAAAAAACAAAAAAAGTAAAAAAATTGGACTTCTCCCGATGATGGATCTCATTCGACAAGTTTCTTGAGGGATTTAAGTTGAAAAAAAAAAAGATAAAAATATTTTCTTTTGTTAGGCAGTGTAATAATTCCCCCTTGATTTTTCTTTGTACCACAATTCTTTTCCAAGGGTTTTGTTTGAACCAGGTGTAGTTAATTTTATTTTTTTAGGAGTAGGAGCCATTGTGCTATGAATTGAATTAAAGCAATATCTCTTGACTTTGTTATGCCTTGAGAATAGTGAGTACTTTAGTTGGTGATGCTTAGGCTCAGTTTTTGACTCTTGTATAAGTACCTTAAATCGTATAATCTTAAATTTGCTTAACTGCTTTGACTAGAGTGTCTTGATGAATCCAATACTGAGTGATTTATGTGCCTTGTGTGTGTGAGATTTGTGTGTCATTCTGTGTATTGCATTTGATGCCTAGAACTTGTCTCGTATGTTTGTAAAGCGAAATAGTAGTTTTGTTTAGTCTTGGAAGTGATATAGGTGTTTCTTTGTTGAGCCAGATATATATAGTTTACCCGCTTAATTATTATGTAACATAGTTAACCCCTTTGAGCATGTAATCCTATTTATTTGGCAATCACATTACAAGCCTTACCCATTTATTTGAATTAACCATCTATTTGAATCTTTTTACCTCTCATGAGCACTTGAATTGTAATAAACTTTGTAAAAGTTAAAGTGTGGAGTGCTGGTTTGGCTTTTGAGTGGAACCAATGAAATAAGGAGAAAGGTGCACTATTTTGTAAAAGTAAGAGCCGCTTGAACTGGAAAAAAAAAGTTATTGTATTGTGTGAAAAATATTCCTTGATAGTGGTGACTCTTGATGTAATTGTGCTTAAAGAAGTATGGAGTTAATATATATTGATGTGAAGGTGGAGTTATGGTTTGCCATAAGTGTGGGGTTTTAAATGTTAAAGTGTTTAGGGAGGTGTAGTCACTCGTATATCTAAATGTATCCTACCCGTCCCGCAGCCTACATTACAACCAAATAAAGTCCTAATTGATCCTTGACTGAATGAGCTCGATTAGTAGAGTAGTATACTACGGGCAAGCCTATGGTTCATCTTTTGTGGCATATGAATAATGTTTCTGAGAGTGAGTAAATTTTTTCTATATTGAGTTCCTAATTATTCTTAAATTTTATGTGTGTGGAACTACTCTCTTTTATTGTGTGAGGGCACTTGATTCATGAAGAAAAGGTAGTGTCGTTGACCTCTATGTTAGAGTAAGTGAGCGGGTTGTGAAAAATGCGTGGTGCTTGTGAGTTAAATCTTGAGGCGAGGATGTTACACTATTGTGTTTAGTCTATTTTAAATATTCTTGGTATGATGAGTTATGAGAGTGGTTTAAAAAGGTCGTGTTGTTGTAAAGTGTAGAAAGTTGCTCGAGGACGAGCAAAGTATAAGTGAAGGGTATTGATAAATGGCCAAAAATGCATATTTTTCAATGTAATTTCATCTCATAACTTGTATGGTTACGGTAGGTTACATGAGTTTTTGTAGTGAATTATACTCATTACGTGCATTCTTATGTGTAGGAGCAATTTGGACGAAATGTATGCAAAAGAAGTTGATTCGTGACTAAAAGACAAAAGAAGGACTTTGCTCGTTCACTCTCGCGTGCACACGAGAGAATGAACGAGCTATTGAGGAAAAACTTGGGAAAAAACAGCGAAGTATAGCAAAAAGGCATGGAAGTGCACGAGAGACCTAGAAGAAAAAGAAAAAGAGAAGAACTTTGCTCGTTCACTCTCGCGTGCGCACGAGAGAGTGAACGAGCTAACCTAAAAAAGGTTGTTTCGAAGTGGGCTTGTATTATTTTACCCCATGCTAACCCTATCCCATATAAATAGTCTTTAAACTCACTTTTGAAGGGGGTATACTTTAGACCTAGGGAGAGCACGGAGCCGCGGTGGAGGCCGGAATTCATCAGATTCCATCTTTCTTCCATCAAATTTAGTAATCTTTACTTTTTCATGATGATTTGTTGTTTTGCTACCATGTATATGTGGAGCTAAACTTCACGTTCTAGAGTTTTGGTTGTCATGAATATTAAACTTTATTAATTATATTACTGTTAGTTCATATTATCATCTTGTGGTTGTTTCTTTAATTCTAGTTTTAACTTGTGAATTGTTGTAGCTACCAACTCACCCTACTATCTATGCTATGCTTGGGAAAGCCGTGTTTAGATTAGAGTAGAATTAGAGAGAGCTTGTTTCTGAACCCGTGGCTCAGGGAAAGATTTCGTGGTTAGGATAAGAATATACCTAACAGTCTTGCTTAGTCGAATACCGTACTATATTCGTTCATGATAGATTCAAAACCATAGGAATATAGGGTTGATATATTATGGATAGACGGATAGGATTGTGAAAATATGCTATTATATAAACGATCTCGTCAACTAGCAATCATAGATAATTTGGATTAACAAGTGTAATTACGAACTCACTAGGATTGATAAACCTACCACAACCCTGAAATCTATATATCCCTTGGTTACGTGTTTGAATTTCGCAATAATAGTTGTAATAGAAAAGTTAAACTTTTGATCATCTTGGACAGTAAGTTGATTTTAGTTTGCTTAGTTAACGGTTAATCTAAGTCTCTGTGACATCCGACTTTAGAGTCACTTTATTACTTGACGGCCACGTATACTTGAATGTACTTGGGAAACCAACATCCGTCCACATACAAAAACTCACATTTGTTGCATATAACTTTAATTAAAAGGTACTACTACTCGATGGTAAATTTATCTACATTGGATGAAATTTTAGTAAATGACATTCACTACTTATTACTTTCCCCCCAAAACAAATGGGGTTAGGTATTGCTTGTTCTAGTCTTGTCTGAATTTGTAGTTTTTCTAGTCTAAGGTAAAGGATGATAAAAAGTTGCTGTGAGAGATACTCCATTCCTAGCCAGAAAATAATTTATAAAGTATTTGAATGGGACAAATACAATTTTGAGTTGCTTTTAAGAACCCATAGGAACATATATTATGTGGCATATAATGTGTAGGTTTGTGCTAGTCGCAGGTACTTACAAATGAATGGTAAGTACAACTCATAAATAACAAATGAATGAAACATAAATGGTGATATAACCAAGATCTTCTTCATCATCATGGAATATATGTATATGTATATTAAAATGGGGAATTTGTGTCACGGTCGAAGGCTCTAGATTTATAAACCAATCATATGTTCCGATAATATTTCTTAAAACACCGGCAATTTATGTCATTACTATGTCGTAGGCCGAAAATAAATAAATCACAGAATCTTTCTTTGAACGAATTAAAATTGAAAATATAATACTCCAATATCCTGGGTTCGGTCACGAGTTGAGATTAACTGGTTCTAAAAGGTGTATTAATTGTATACCTTATGTGGTTCGTCCGAATAAGATAATACCTCATGTAACTTGTTGTCTAATTCGAGCATAGTAAATTAGTGTCGTCTGTAAAAATAATTTTGCCTCTTCGCAATCATCGTATAGAAGGTTATTTTTGGTGTATGGAGCCTTTTTTTCTCAAAGCTAACTTTCTCTCTTCTTGCTTAAGTGAAATAAGAGGCGCTAACGCGAGAGCTTGTAAACAAAAAATCCTTATTTTGTTTGATATGCTACAAGGTTCCATATATTAATCTTATGCTGTGAAATTAATTTTACAAATTTTTGGTCAAGAAAGAGTTCTAGAATAAAGAAATACATAACACAATCTTAATCATAAAATTAGCTCAGGTCGTCATGCCCGACCTTTGAGTATTACACCATTATATCATTATTGTTTTTAAACTAATTAAATTGTCTTCTTCTCAGAGATATGGCCAGCTAGCCAATTGTTGTGGTCTTTTGTTGTTTCAGAGAATTTCTGTTCCAAAAACATAATGGCACAAAAGTACAAGGTTTGGCAAGGTGTTTAATGTCCCACTAGCAGGTAAGAGCTCCTCTTTTTCTTATAATATATACTAAGTAACTTGGTTCTCTAAACGAGCAAATACTATAAGCTACTGAGAAACAAGTACTAAAAATCTCTAGGAAAAACTTCCTCTGCATAATTTTCGGCCATTTTCTGGGGAAAGTGAGACAATTATCAGGTAAGTAACGGTTCTTTCAAACCATTTAATGTCTGGAAAATAGATGAATGTGAATCTTGTATATAAAGCCAAGTACAATACTATTATTGAGATACATCCCCTCAGTCCAGTCATTTTTCTTGTTCTGCTATTTTCCTTTTCTAAGAACATTCATTTTTTTGTCTGTCCCCATTTCTATCCAGTGGTGGATCGAGAGTGCAATCAACAGAATATGGAGTATGGTATATGTGAAAAAAATAATAAAGTTTCAACAAATATTAGATCGTTAACCATTATTTCAAAGTGCAATGTGTTAAGTAGTAAGAACATAGATGTCAAACCCTTTAATTTAAATTCTGGGTCTAACATAAACGTCGAATCCATCAAATTTAAATTCTGGGTAGAAACAACAAAAGCAAGTCTCTCGTGAAGAACAAGATTAATGCATGTCGTGCCTTAGATATATTAATACTAATCTTTTCTGGTTAACTTCAGAGCTTTCTTCTCATTTTAGTCCCTATCCCTGCTGAGGTATTTCATTATTTAAGGCAGTCTTTATTTTATTATGTATAGATAACAGAATAAGCTGAAGATAATGAAAACTGCTAGTAGTATGTAACAGTTTTAAATTTTACGTTTTCTGTATTTTGATTGATAAATACTCTTTTTTTTCGGTTTTATTTGTTTTGGTTCAGCAGAGATGAAGAGTCGTTTCGGAACTCCATTTGAAGGCATTGCAGAGGATATTCGAGGACGCGTTTCTTGCTACAAACAAGATTGGATTGCTGGAATTAGTTCTGGAATAGGGTATATAATTTTTCTTTAGTTGAAAAATTTGTGTGTTTCTTGCTTTTACGTTCTAATCTAACTGCTACTTCTGTGTGTATATGCCAGGATATTGGCTCCAACTACATACATATTTTTCTCATCAGCTCTTCCCGTGATTGCTTTTGGAGAACAATTGAGCAGAGATACAGGTTCTTTTGCTTTTCAATTTTTTGATGAAAGCAATTTTCTAAAGGCAATCAAATGCATTTCTGATGCTATTAGTTTTTCTACTAACTTGATATGCATTATTAGATGGGAGCCTGAGCACTGTGGAAACTTTAGCTTCTACAGCTATTTGTGGAATCATTCATTCAATACTCGGCGGACAACCTCTTATGATACTAGGAGTTGCAGAACCTACTATTATTATGTATAGTTACCTCTACAAGTTTGCCAAAGGGAGAGAAGAATTGGGACAGACCCTTTACTTGGCTTGGGCTGGATGGTATGTTATACTAATATGTTAAATTTCAGATAAGTTTGTTTGATAGGCAGAAAAAATCATGATTCTCACATCTGTGATATAATTTTTGCAGGGTTTGTGTTTGGACAGCTCTCATGTTGTTTCTTCTAGCAATATTTAATGCCTGCTCTATCATTAGTAAATTTACAAGGATTGCTGGGGAGACTTTTGGCATGCTTATCACCGTACTTTTCATTCAAGAGGCAATTAAGGTACTCTAACTACAGAAACAGAAATTCTTTTTAAGACTCTGATTCTTGGTACATATAAAAGAATGGATTCTTAATTAGAATGCGTTTGAAATGTAACTCTGTAGGGATTAGTGAGCGAGTTCCACATTCCTAAATCCGATGACCCAAGTTCAGAGAAAAATCAATTCCTTTGGCTTTATACAAATGGCCTACTTGGAATCATATTCACCTTTGGCCTTCTCTACACAGCCTTAAAAAGCAGGAAAGCAAGGTCATGGTGGTATGGCACAGGTTTGTAATCCTAACATGGTATCAGTGTGTTGTCACTTAATGAAAATATAGGTTTCTAATGATCACATCTTTTTCATATTAAATCAGGCTGGATTAGAAGCTTCATCGCGGACTATGGAGTTCCTTTAATGGTTCTTATGTGGTCAGCTCTCTCATTAATCGTGCCAAACAAAGTTCCATCTGGAATTCCTAGAACTCTCTATAGTCCCCTTCCTTGGGAATCTGCATCTTTATATCACTGGACTGTAATGAAGGTGTGAATAATTTTGAAAGGTTATTACTCCTTCAATTAGTATTGAGATATCTTGAAATTTTAACTCATAACTCAAACTGCAGGATATGGGGAAGGTTCCTCCAGCATACATATTTGCGGCCATAATACCAGCTGTGATGATAGCAGGACTCTATTTTTTCGATCACAGTGTTGCTTCTCAGATGGCACAACAAAAGGAGTTCAACTTAAAGAATCCTTCTGCTTATCATTATGATATCTTACTCTTGGGATTTATGGTATCCTCCTATCATCTGTGGATTTCTTCTACTAATCATTTGCGCTGTTTCAATAATCAATACTAATGACAAGGGCTGATACTTCTCCGCAGACTTTGCTATGTGGTTTGATTGGATTGCCTCCTTCAAATGGTGTCCTGCCACAATCCCCTATGCATACTAAAAGTTTGGCTGTTCTTAAGAAACAGGTAAATATAGTTAATCTGTCGATGATTCTTATGATATTGCCTCTAGTGCCACGACATTAAATTTCTAAACAGTTCATATTGCTAACCAGCTGATTCGAAAGAAGATGGTTGAAAGTGCAAAAGAGAGTATCAGGAGAAAAGCTAGCAACTCTGAAATCTATGGCAACATGCAAGCTGTATTCATAGAGATAGATAGTCCTCCTGTTGTAAGTCTATCTTCTCAGAATTGCATCATTGTTTTTGAGTTAGATAAACCTAACTCTGAGCCACTTTATCCAACTTTTAACCATTATTCACTTTTCAAATAATACTAGCATCGAATACTGATCACTGACACATCTTATTCTTTCATGCCTATTGCAGAATGCAGTAGCTAAAGAATTGAAACACTTGAAAGAGGCAATAATGAGACATGAAATTGAAAATGCAAATGGCGAAAGGTCAATTGGCAAGTTTGATCCTGAGAAGCATATTGATGCTTACTTGCCTGTTCGAGTCAATGAACAAAGAGTGAGCAATCTACTGCAGTCACTACTAGTAGCAGCGTCAGTAGGTGCTATTCCAGTAATAAAAAAGATACCAACCTCAGTTCTTTGGGGATATTTTGCATACATGGCTATTGACAGCTTGCCAGGAAATCAACTATGGGAAAGAATCTTGCTTCTCTTCATCACCCCTGGCAGGAGATTTAAGTAAGTTATTTTTGTGATATATGAAGATTGAAGTGCTTAAATAAATATATCAATCCTTGTTCTTTTAACTAGCACCGATTATATGTATATAATTTGTATATCATATGTATATTTATGTATATTATATGTATATTTATACTTAATATACAAAAATTATATATTTGCCAGCTATTATCTTTTAGGGCGGCCCAAAAATATAATTATCCCTTTACAAAAATAAAAAAGTAACTTCTTGTAACGGTTGAGGCCCAACTGTCGAGGTATTGTTCGCTTTGACAAAATCCTTGAGGTCTCGTAGCTTTATGCCCTCGGATTTTAACCTAAAAGTGCCTCTCACAGTTGAATACCTAAAGTTGCTCTTTATACTTAATAGTGAATCCCCTTCGAGTTCAACCGTCAGTGATCATCTGTGGGTTGTTATATTTTATATCACAAATAGATGCACACAAACAATAACATATGCCCTTTTTTCTTTAAGAATATGACAAATTATGTGACTAACCTGAGTTGATCATAATGGTAGGGTTCTTGAAGGGGTACATGCATCTTTTGTGGAGTCAGTACCATTCAGATACATTGCAATCTTCACAATATTCCAACTTGTATATTTGCTTGTGGTCTTTGGAGTGACTTGGATTCCCATAGCTGGCATTCTATTCCCCTTGCCATTCTTTCTCCTCATAAGCATAAGGCAGCATTTGCTTCCCAAATTGTTCCAGCCTCGTCATTTGCAAGAGCTCGATGCAGCCGAGTATGAAGAAATAGTTGGTGCTCCACAACGTGCACTTAGCTTCTCTTTCATGGTATTCCAAAAGTGTTGATTCTGCTTTATTTTTTTGGACTTTTATGTCTTAAAAGGAAATATATATATCAGCTTATATATTACTATTAGGAAACGGAGGCAACTCTTCCTGGAACTGAAGAAGGTAAAATAGAAATTTGTGATGCTGAGATCTTTGATGAACTTACAACCAGCAGAGGAGAGTTGAAATTCAGGACTGTCAGCTTCAGCGAGGATAAGCGCCCTCAGGTATCTTGACAATGAATGAATTTCATAATTATTACACTCAACGGGGTATAACCTCACATGTGCATGCACTCAATTCTTATTCATGAGCCAAACATATGCAGATAACATGTCAAATCATGTGACCATCTCTTCTTAAATTGTTAGAGAGAGCAAACTTTCAATTATTTAATTACACTATGTCTCAACAATGATAACGGAGGTTAATGGCTTAATGCTACCTTTGCAGGTTTATCCAGCTGAAGACAGAACAGAATCCGAGTGACGGATTTGATCACTTTTTAGGGTTAAAATTTTAGGATGAGGTGACTGAATGTGTCAAAATTCGCCTAAGAGCACTCGCGAAGTGGTGTTGCTAAAAGTAATTTGGCCGAGGTCGACTAGTAACTAATGGGAACCATCGTCGAGCAGCCAATCATGGCCGAGGTCAAGTATCAGAAGGAACGGTAACGACTAGTTCAGTAATAGGACCTTTAAGAGAATATTCCGTTGGATATTTTTTATACTTGTACTTTTAGGGTTAATTGGGGGTATGTCCCTATAAATAGAAAGAGAGATTCCAGGATAAAAGGATGGGGAAGAAAGCAGACTCTCTCTAGATAGATACAAAGACTACCTTTAAAAAGAGATTGGATGGTTGATGACTCTACACCTTTTCCATTAGATCCAAGATAAATCCCGATATTCTTGTATTTGTCAGTCATTCACCATTGTCAGAAGGAGGAATCATCCACCTCATTCAAAATTGGGTGAATCATTCTCCTTATTTACTTTAGTGTTATTTATTATTATTGAAAGATTGATGCTCCTTTTCCATTATTGGTATTGGAACATTAAATACATATCACATTTAACTCTTTTTCAACGATGTTCAAATATTATCCACATAGATCGATTATAGATCAGAAGTTATTATTATTAACTAGGCTTAACTCATCATCACATAAAATTAATTAGTCTTACCAAAGGTTTATAATTAGTGGATAATATTTTTTGGTCAAACAGTGACTATATATATAGTGATGAAACAGGTAATTGACTATTGTGTCAACTATGGGGCAATGGAAGATATGAAGATATCTGTGGTCCTGGATTATAGAGAAATTTGTAATGTCTGGGTTGGTATATATCACTGGTATTTTGTCCATTATATATAGTATATCTAGCTGAGAGTGAATTTTATACCAGTATTGTAAAAGCAGAAATTTGATTTGAGAATGTACAGTGTTTGATAGTTGAATGATTTTGAACAATTATGAGTTACTGCTGTTAAAAAGTGGTATTAATAATTGATAAACATTCTTTATTATTTCAAAGCCCTATTAAAGGAAATACAATTATAATCCTGTTATAATATTTGTATAATTATATATAATCAGTGTATAATCCATGTACACCGGCTGGCTATTTTTGTAAATCCCCTTCTGGAATCCCTTAAAGCGATTGAATTGAAGCCGAAATAAGCGGAAAGCTACACTTTCGATGGGCTTCCACTCAGGCCCTTATTGAGAAAAACAAATTGTTTTGTTTTATAAAAACATTTCCAAATAACTGGCCCACAAGTATTATCTAAATTATTTGTGTTCACAACAGTTGTTAATGTGCTTATATCATTAGTCCGGCTATTCACTGCTGAACAAACAGTGGATGATCGTCAAAATTTTGCAAAGATTTAGAAGAGGGAGATTGGGGATTTGTAATGTACACAAAATTTTGTATTTGTACAAACCTGAACATGTATATAAGTATGTCAACTACAACTTTTGGAAGATAATGGGAGCACCATATTGTGGACATAAGAGCATCAAAATGGTAGGAGCATGTTGGTAAGTTGGAGAAAGATGAAAAGAAAAACGTTGCAAGATCATAGCTATTGCTAATTTAGCTTGCATTACTGCTAAATTTTGTCCAATGCAACGGCGGGCGCCTAAGCCAAAAGGCATAAATGCCATCGGTTGTTTTGCTGCTTGTGCAACTCCTCGACCAAATCTTGCTGGATTAAATTCATTCGCGTCTTGTCCCCATAATGTTGGATCGTGATGAATTGCTATAATTGGTATTAGGAGCTCAGTTCCTTTGGGTAATTTGAAATTCCCCAATTGTGTATCGAATTTGGATCTTCTGATTGCTGCCACTGCAGGTGGATATAGCCGCAGGGATTCATTCAAGATCATTCCGAGCTGCATGCCATAAAAAAAGTTCACTACAACATAGAGTTGACATCTTAAGAAACTAAAACTAACACATACCAAAAGTTGCACAAGTTTGTATTCTAGGCACCACAAGGAAAATCTAATTTTTTTTACCACTATTAGGTCACTTAAATAATACAGTAATATTAACAGTAACAAGTATGGTTAGGTAGCTTAAAATTATGGTAAGTAATTAGGTGCGGATCCAACATAGAGTTACCGGGTTCCCAGTGCTTTCGGCGCGGAGCATAAATTCATGTGTAAAAATCACTAAAATTGAAATAAATAGTATATATAAACCCATAACTTTAAAAATATAATGTGTTCAATGATAAAAATTTTGAATATTGAACCCATAGAATTAAAATCATAGATACGCACATGTAAGTAACCTATTATAGTAGGTAATATTTAACCTTCATATATGGTAACAATGTACATTTTTGTACGATTAGTACTTAGCAGCGTTAACACCTTATGCGGGAAAGTTCTTACGGAAAAAATATGAAGGGCGCATAAATTAGTAAATTAAAGCAAATAGTGAAATTTGAGATATCTCTACTTTTAATGCACATTTAATTAAATCAAAAAGCTTGATGATCCGGTCTAATTAGTAAGACAAATATATAAAAAGCTTATCCAAAAAGAGAGTGAAGAATTATCTGACAGAACAAAGTGTTGGTCTGTTTCCAGTTTACCTTTACCACATGCATAGACCATAGTGTTGGATTGTTTTAACAAAAAGCATGATCATGGTGAATAAACAAAAGGTATATATGGTGTAATAAATTTAATTAATGTATGCTTAATTACCGTCTTAAGCTTGGCGAGGTCGTCTTTAGAGGGGGTATCACGTGATCCACAGACAGACAAAACCTCCTCACGTGCCAGTTCCTGCCACTGAGGATGCATGGCCAATAAAATGGTAGTCCACGTCAGCAAGTTTGACGTCGTATGTTTGCCGGCAAAGAAGATGGTCTTGCATTCCTCGACAATGTCATAAACTGTAATGTTTGAACTATTTGTATATTCATTACTCGTACTAGCTTTGATCATTACTTCCAATAAATCATTCGGACATTCGTCTGACAATAAAACCTGAGTATCCTCCGAAATTTTTCTCCTTTCTTCAATAAGCTTTATCAAAGATTTTCTAACCTCTTTATCCAATCTCCAAGAAATTCTATTCTTTTTAGTAGGCAAAAACCTGTCACAACACAATATAAAACAATTTCTTTTTTTCACTTTACAATTGTACGTTTCAAGATTCTGCACAAAACACTAACTACCAAATCATAACGCGTTATATATTTATTATAATCATATATTTACCTGTATCCGGGGATGAAAACTTTCTGATAAGCTTCAGTGGCATAAACCATTTGTTGTGCTTGCAACTCAAAGATGGCTCTTCCATCTTCGTAGCTGTTTCCGAATACAATACGCGTAATCACATCTTCTGCTAATGTTTGGAACATTTTTGAGACTTCGATTTCTACCTTACCGCATTTTGACGATGACGTTTTTGACCATTTGTCCAACATCTCCCTCATACTTTTCCCCATCATCGGAATCATTAGCTATATATATGTAGAACAATTAAAATTAATATACTAAAGAGTTAGAAATTTTTATACGTAAACTTTTTTTTAACAGTGACAACTAACTTGAAAAAAATACAGCAATATATCTGTGAATAACCTTTAGATTTTCAATGTAGAGGGTTGGAGTAATAATCTTCCTATGGTGAGCCCATTTTTCTCCTTTTAAACTCAGCAAACCATCACCTTCAAGCTTCTTCACAAGCGGGGGTGACTCATTTTTCTCAAAGCTCTCCGATTTCAGGACGAAAATATCCCTAATAAGAGCTGGATCAGATATGGTCACACGAGCTGTTGGTCCAAACCATATAACAAATGTTGAACCTGCAATTTATTTTTGATATATATATATATATACCACCAAAATTAGTTTGTAGAATTAAACTATAAAGATGAGAACAAGTGCAAGACTGTAGTAGAGCATATAATTAAATGGTTCCTTTAAGGACAAATAAAAATGAATAAAAGAGAAATTTAATACCATAGATTTTCTTCCAATGATGGTAAAAGGGGAGAACTCTAGGAAGAATATCATGAGAGAAAGGCAAAGGGCGAGATAATAATGGAGTAGTGAAACTTGCAATCTCTTTGAGGTTACCGAACAAGAAATGATATTTAGGACCTCTGATTCCTTGTTTCCAGAAATGTTTTTGAGTTCTTTTTGGTTTCCACCAGAGATGAACGATCGCTTTCTGTGCAAACAACAGTAACACATACGAGAAGAAGAGAAGACATAACCAGTGAAAGCTGGCTTCCATTTTGTGAACCACTGCTTGATAACAGCAAATTCCTGCTTATTTAATTTAACTGGATACAGTTTTTCCTATATTTGAGAGAAAGAGAGAGAGGTTCTTTGTCTCTCTTGTATGTAAGACTAACTAGATGAATTATTGAGGTTGTCCGGTTTTATAGCTCATTCCCAAATACTTAATTACAGACAGCAGAAGATCTCTCAAAGAGAATTAAAATATTTATTTATTCTTTTTTTTTTCCTTTCTTCCCCTAATTAAAAATAATTTAAATTATACCGATAATAGAAAGTTTTGATTATTTATTAGAAGATTGTTTATCATTCTTTTAAGGTTGTTAGTATTTGTATAAAGAATTAATTATTGTGTTTTAAATAAAATGATGGCGTAAATCTTTTCTACAGACCGTACATTGCAATTAAATCAAAGAATCGACTATTTATCCCATAGTCCTACTTCCTTAAGTGGATCAAGTACATGTATTTTTTGAGAAGCTGGATGCGTTTAGAGCCTAACGTGGCAATTTTGCAACATATGGTCCAAAAACCGAGTAAGGAGAAAACGTCTATGTTTTTGCATGAATATATTGTGGAGAATAACTTGTATTAATAAGCAATTTAGCACCATATAATGATTCATATTTGCATGTAATGCCTAATTTAAGCAAGGTTTGCAAGAGACATGCATTGACCCTAGTTCCAATAGGGGTTTCCGCAAATTCAGAAAGAATCATGTGATTCTTCATCCTTTTGCGTGCTAGTGATCTCAATGTAGCGACAACCTTCATGATGATCATGCTATTTTTTGTTTATTTGTTTTTGGTTACACCGGTTCAGCATTCCTATTGGGATCCAACTAAATTCGAATTCGAAAAGTAAAAATAATTTGAGGCTTTAATCGTTTCCTAATTAAAATGATATCATATTCAAATCTTGAATTCAAAATTTTTAATTAAAAATAAAGAAATACTTGTCACTCTACTACGAACTTGTTGGTATTATCATGCATCCTATACACCCCTCAAAAAATGAGTCAAAAAGGATATATATGAAGTGTAAATTAACTGGAACTCACATATATGTCTTTCAATCATTTTCGTTTCATGTCATTCATTCAACTATTAATTATGACTTTAGACCTAACTTATCCCCACCTATTCGCCAATCACAATAATCCCTTGAATAAATTCTTTACCAACCTAATTAACAATACTCCACAAGGTTTTTAACCCGTGTTCTTAGAAAAGTTGGCAATGTTCAAGCAGAGGCGGAGCTACCTTATAGTGTATGGGTACTGAACACAATCACTTTTATTTAAATATTTTATTTATATTTGAAAATTTATTAAATATATATATATAAATATTTAATTGCGAACCTAGTAACTAAGACGATCTATAAGTTCTATGACAAATTCAGACCCCATAAACTTTAAATTCAGAATTAGCCTATGCGTTCAAGTAACCATAAACTAGAAATATCACAATTATTAAAAAGAGATCATTTGCACTTATGCAGGCAAAAGCAACTGCTATATTCTACAACTCTCTTTCAGTTGTTTCTGAACTTATTTTTAAATTTGATGTGGGGTTAAATGAAGGATCATGAAGTGATGAAGTAATCCCAATATAGTCAAATGCGGGACCATTCATGTGGATACAAGAGTTTCACGAGGATTGATCTTCAATAATTCCAGTGATATTGTCTTGGCTACAGTGTCTCTTTTAATAGAATAGAATATTATGACCTTCTTTTTTTACTTTTTAGGCAGCAAACTCTTTTCTCGTCCCCATCCCCACGAAATCCATAGCGCCATACTGCCATAAGCCTCATAGGTAAAGAAAAGGATTTTCCCTGGTCCATTTTAAATGTGGTTTTAGATTTTGGTGTACCCATCAAAACATTAATTATAAGGGTTGTTTGATTAAATTATCATTTATCTATTAGAAAATTGTACTCCCTTTTTTTCCATTTTATGCGATGCATTTTTCAATTTTAGTTTGTCCAAAATAGAATAAAATCTTTTCATATTTATAAATAATTTAATTTTAAATTTCTCGTTTTACCCTTAGTGAGATAATTTATTCTCAAATAAATGTCTATAACGTGTTTTCAAAACTTATCATCTCTTTTTAAACTCTGTGTCCAGTCAAATAATATCACATATATTTTGAGACGAAGGGAGTGCTAATCATTAATATTAGGGGAAAAAATAATGTGTTTTTCTGAATCGAATTTGTAGGGAGTACTAATCATTAATATTTGAAAAAAAAATGAATCGAATTTGAATAACTAAAATGACAATTAAAATAAATTACAAAATGGCATTTAAAATGGACAGAAAGTTAAAGCAAGAAATAAAGAAGGTTCAATTTGGTTCCAAGACTATAGTAACTGCTTATTCAAAGACAATATGAATGATTTTGGTTGAGAAGAGATGAGGGATCAAAAGAAGAAAGGTGATAAAAGGCAGAAAGAAAAGGAGCTTAATTAGCAAGCTAGCTAGAAGAGAATTGGGTCATTTTGGAAGGTTGCACTTAAATTTGGGCACATGGAAACAAAAGGCTGTCTATTTTGGTTTTGCACTCTTAGCGGGGGCATATGCCTTGATTGTCCCAAACCATAGCTGCCCCACACCTATAATCTTGTCTTGCTATTTACCAAGACATGTCGGGGCCATTCCCATTCTCATTGGTCCACCTCATCCATGCCTCTCTAGATTATACTCCTCACCATAACTATAGTACGTATGTATCTCATGTTTGTTTTAGTCGATGGAACTTTGGAGACTATATCCTTTCAACTAAGATAAGAGTATACACAATCCCTTTTTGCAGCAAAAGATAAAAGATTCGTTCTCCCTTTTTCTCCATCTTTGGTACCGTACATGGAATTTGAGATATAATGTATGTTTGAAGGAGAGCCTTGCCGTATCTGGTAATGTTACTGACATGTGATTAGGAGGTCACAGGTTTGAGCCGTAAAAATAGTCTCTTGCAGAATGAAGGGTAAGATTGCGTACAATAGATTCTTATTATGATCCGGCCTATTTTCGAATCCCGCGCCTAGCGAGAGTTTAATGTATCGGATTACCTTTTGCCCTTTGTAATGTAGGTTTCTATATTTCACGAGTTTGGTGATATAAAAAAAATAAAAAAAGAAAAGATCAGCCCTCACATAAGGGGATGTGTTGATACATTACGTAATTAATTGATGATAACGTAATTTTTTGGGGATTATTTAAATTTGTAGAAAAGATAGTCACAATAAATGACCAAATATTTTTAAGTTGCACTTCCTAATTGTTGTTTTGAAACCTAATATTAGAGGCCGGCTTAACTGCAATGTCACTCGACATAAGGAAACAATAATGGAAGTCTAAAATTAAGCAATGCATATAATATAATACATGATAGGGAGTTGTAGACAGCGCAATAAGTAGCAACTCCTCCTATGTTGGTATAGACCTGAAAATTTCCTCATGCAAGCTGAGGCTGATCAAAATTTGGACCGTCCAAAGGGAGGTTTTGAATGTGATGGCACGTGCTTTTTCAAACAAAGAAAGAAGCATTTGGAGATGTCGCCTTTGGGCACAGAAGTGGTTAGTCCATCAAACATGTGAAAACTATAGCTATTTGGTCTTTTTTGGTATTTGCTAAATCAAGACCTTACAAGGAGACAATTGTTCTCCTGATCTTGTCTAGCTATTGAAATTTGCAATATTGATTCTACTGCTGTAACTTAAAAGGTGAATATCATTTGTCTGAAAATCGAATCACACGCAAAGCAAATATTCAAACGGTACCATGATTTTAACCACATGCATCACCTTGTAAGTTCACTCCCGTAATCAATTCATTAATTGATAGTAGTACTAATGATTGTTTTTTAAAATAACAATGTAGAATGGAGGGAAATGGATCTAGTATAGTATGCATTTCGACATAAAATGGTAACTTTTGGAAAAAATAGTTTTTGAAGTTAAGTTGAAAAATAGTATTTATTTTAAATTTGAAATTATGTTTAGACATGTATTTTATTTTTAAAAAATATAGCAGTATTATGAGTGGTGAATTTTTTTTCCCGAAAAAATAAAAAAATGGTCAAAATCACCATTTGATTTTTGAAAATTTTCCAAAATCTTACAAATCTTCATGAACAAATACATTTTTTTTAAAAATAAAATCGAAAAAAGGGAAAATAAAATCATGGACAAACGGGTCCTTAAAGAATTGTTCAAGAATTAAAATTTTGTGTTTCCTACCAAGGTGATCAAAGAAAAAAAACTCATGCCAACAAGGGTTGTGGTGGAGTGGCACTACTAGAAATTCAGGAAAATTCGACTGAAGCATACCGACCAACATTGGTCGGTCAATAAAAGCGACCAAAATACCGTCTAAAGCGGACGAAAACTACCAAAAAAATATTTTATATTTTTTTAAAATTATATACCGACCTAAATCGGTCGGTAATTAAAAAAAAAGTGATAAGCAAGTCTGACCATTGTAGTGAAATGTTTGACCAATATACCTACCGATTTCGGTCAGTGTGTAATTTAAAAAAAATATAAATATATTTTTTAAATATAAAAGACCCATGGAAGACCCCTTGAATCTTTTACCCCCAAGAAATCCAAGGTAGACCTCTCGAGTTATCTCGAGTCAGACCTCAATTTCTGGGATACCCCAAATAGAGATTTCTTCATTGCCCTCAAAGAGAAGCCCATTTCCCATGGCAGAGTAATCGATCTTGACGACATGGAGGCCCTCAATTGTAAGGTAAAAGATCTGTTCGATTCTCAAGGATGGTCAAAATTTCCTCTCTTTACCCCCTCCTAAGTCTATGAACCTCTAATGAGGATGTTTTATGTCAATCTCCACTTTAGCAAGCCTGATAAGTTAGAATCCCCGGTTCTAGGAAAACACATTGTTATTGATTGTGCCATGTTTGACTCAATTTTTTTAGTGTAAGTATTTTGATTTCCCCATATTTTTCAAAAATACCTCACTTGAAGACTTTGAAATTACTTTTGATCAAGCCAAGCGTTGTATAGCTGAGTGTCCCTCTGATTCCCTCCCTAACCAGTTAGGTCCCAGTGGTGTTAGCTTTGAAACCCAAGTTCTGGCCCACATTGTTGTAACGACTCCTCTTCCTCGCACTGGTTCATTCTCCACTTTCTCTCAACAAGACACTTTTGTTGTCTACTGTCAAGTAACCAAGCTTAAAATCAAACTGTCCTCTTGGGTTATAAATTTTGTGGTTGAAAGTGCTGATGACCCCACCAGTCTATCATATGGTGTGGTTATCACCCATCTTTTGGATGCCCACAACATCTCTATCTAAGAATACCCCTTGTCTCTGTCACCAAGTCCTAAAACTATAGAGCCTTTGCCAATATGGTGTATGTGTGTGTTAAGGGTTCCTCGGTGACGAAACATGAGGGAGAAATCAAGAATGTTCAGCCTGATTCAAAGGTCAAAGCCTTTGGTTCCCACCATAGTGTAAGTGATCCTGATCTTGTAGAAAAATTCACTGCCATTAACAACTAGCTGACCTTCATCAAGGATCTTCTTGATGCAACTCAATCACCTGTTGGAGACATTCATGCCATCTCCAAAGAGACAGGGTCCGATGTTTCAAAGATAAGGGTCAAAATTCTCAAGTTAGCACAAAATGCAGTCAAAGCCTTCAAGGAAGTACATGACAGGATTGATGGGGTGTCATTTTAGCAAATTCCAACTTTGATCGTCTGAAGGAGGCGATTTGCAACACTATCACTTACTTCTTGTGTCGTTAGTTATGGATGTTTCAAACAATATTCTTTTTGTTGCTTTGGACTGGTTAACTAGTCGTTGGATTTTTTTGTTAACTCTGCATGTCTATAACTGCCTATATTTGCCTAAATTTCTTGCCTTTGTCTTCATTATTTTATTGTTATATATGTGTATTTCCCCTCTTTGCTGATGCCAAAAAAAGGGAGAAACGGTTAAATTATAGTGTAGGACAAATAGCAGCATTTTTTAAGGGGGAGTCGACTGCAGTATATGAGGTTAAAAGTGCACGACAAACATTGGCACTTTTTGAGGGGGAGTCGACTACTATGTCATGGAAGTCAACTAAGAAGTCGACTATAGCAAAAGAAGCATCAACTATAACAGGAAAGTAAACTGCTTTTATATATTATTTTGTCATCATCAAAAAGGAAGAGATTGTTAAATATAAGTTTCAATGATAAAAAATAACATATTGCTATGGTGCAGGATCACGAGAGATAAAACGAAGGACTCATGAAAATCTATTATTCAAGTATGGAAAAAGTCGAGAAAGGAAGAAGCAAAAGAATCAAGGCAAAGATCTATCAATAGAGGCAAGTAAGGAAAGCTAATGATTGAAGCGATAATGATTGAAGGTCTAAGATTTTCCGTTGCCCTGATTGATGAAGATATGCGTCAATAAAGGAAGAATCAAGATCTCTCGCTGCCCTGATTGCTGAGGATATGCGTCAATAAGGGAAGGCCATCAATCCCATAAATCAAGAATCAACTTAAGGAGAATTTATGATAAAACTCTTCTCGAATAAACAAATGACCGGTAGTCAGCATCGTCTATGGAAGCCCTATATCTAATCTTGGAATGAATCGCAACAGATCCAATTCTGAGAATCAATTCCCTTGGGACTGCAAATCTCTTCAACGGTCTGCCAAAGATTCGCCAAAGCTAATAAGCTCAAGTATAAAACAAAGTATGTCAAGAGAGGAGAACATACTTTGACGAACCACTATCACTTTTTTTGTTCTACTCCAAATAAGAATTGTAATTCTCTTTAGATCTGTTGTCTAATTAGTGAGAGAAGAAAAAGAGATTAAAATTTTTTTACTTCTTTTTGGACAAGGTTAAGTTAATTTAGGATCGTCTTCGCACGGCACAGTCTAGGCAGAAGAGTTATGCCGATCGGAAGGTTCGCAATGTTGCTTACATGGTTACGGAGAAGGTACTGCTCAAGGTTTCACCCATGAAGGGTGTTATGAGGTTCGAAAAGAAGGGCAAGCTGAGCCCTCGGTATATTAGGCCGTTCGAGGTGCTTTAGAGGATTGGAGATGTGGCTTACAAGCTTGCATTGCCGCCTAGTCTGTCGAGTGTACACCAAGTGTTTCATGTTTCCATGCTCTGAAAGTATATCGGCAATCCGCCTCATGTTTTGGAATTCAGCACGGTTCTGTTGGATGGTGATTTGACTTATGATGTTGAGCCGGTGGCCATTTTGGATCAGCAGATTCGAAAGTTGAGGTCAAAGAATATAGCTTCAGTTAAGGTGCAGTGGAAAGGTCAGCCAGTTGAGGAGGCTACTTGGGAGACCGAGCGACAGATGCGAAGCAGATATCCACGCCTATTTGAGACTACAGGTATGTTTCTAGACCCGTTCGAGGACGAATGTTTGTTTAAGAGGGGGAGGATGTAATGACCCGGCCGATCATTTTTTAGTGTTGTAACCCCGTTCATCCATTTACTACTAATTTTATGCTAAATTATTGTTACGTGACTTGTCGGGATAGTTGGTTCGGTTCCGGAGATGTTTCGGAATGAGATGAGACACTTAGTCTCAAGATTAGAAGCTTAAGTTGAAAATATTGACTAGATGTTGACTTATGTGTAAATGGCCCCGAAATAGATTTTTGATTGTTCTGATAGCTCCGTTGGGTGATTTTGGACTTAGGAATGTGTCCGGATAGTGATTTGGAGGTCCATAGTTGATTTAATCTAGAAATGGCGAAAGTTGGAAAATTAAAAATTTTGAAAATTGAGAAGTTTGAGCGAGATTTAACTTTGTGGTTACCGGGCTCGGATTTTGGTTCGGGGATTTGGAATAGATCCGTTGTGTCATTTATGAGTTGTGTGAAAAATTTGAGGTCAATTGGACGTGATTTGATATGTTTCAGCATCAATTGTAGAAGTTGGAATTTCTTAGTTTTCGTTAGGCTTGAATTGAGGTGCGATTCGTGTTTTTGATATTGGTTGATATAATTTGAGGCATCGACTAAGTTCGTATCATATTTTAGGACTTGTTAATATGTTTTGTTGAGGTACCGGGGCCTCGGGTGGAGTTCAGATGATTAACGAATCGAAGTTTGGAATTGAAGGATTGTTGAAGTGCACCAGGTCTGGTGCAATCACACCTACAAGGAATTTGGTCGCAGGTGCGCGACCACAAAAGCGACATGGTGAGCGCAGAATCGGCCTGCTAGGGAGCTGGGCAGTGATCGCAGGTGCGATGATTTGGGCCGCACCTGCACGATTGCAGATGCGGAATAAGGTCGCGGGTGCGAAGGGGCATGTGGCAGCAATCTCCGAAAAAAGGGACGAGGCCTCGCATAAGCGCACCCGCAGATGCGGGGGATTGGCCTTAGGTGTGCATGGTCGGGGTTCAAGTGGTCATCGCAGAAGCGAAGGTTTTTCACACTTGCGAGACCGTAGGTGCGGGTAAGTTCTCCGCAGAAGCGAAGACCTCTGGACATAATATTAAATCGAGAGTTTCGTGATTTTCTGTCATTTTGGACATTTCAAGCTCGGGCTAAGGCGATTTTTGGGAGGGATTTCAAGGGGTTTCTTGAGGTAAGTCACTTGTGATCATTTTTATTCAATAATATTTTTCCCTATTGAATTTCCCACCTAGTTTGTGTGCTTTTGAGGTGGAATTTTGGGAGTTTTAGGCTATGGATTTGGAGAGTTAAATTTGGGGATTTGAGTGACGGTTTGGTGTTGGAATTTGATAAATTTGGTATGGTTGGACTTGTGGTGGAATGGGCTTCCGAATTTTTTTAACTTTTATCGGATTCCGAGACGTGGCCCTGGGGGTTGACTTTTTGACTTTTGATTAATAATTTAGCATTTTCATATAGAATTGATTCATATAGCTTGAGTTGGTTGTATCGAATTATTTGTGGCTATATTGGAGGCATTCGGAGGCCGGTTCGCGAGGCAAGGGCTTGTTGGAGTAGAGATTTGCACGGTTTGAGGTAAGTAACACTTTTAATCTTAGTTCTGAAGGTATGAAACCCCGAATTATATGTTATGTGATTGGTATTGAGGTGACGCACACGCTAGGTGACGAAATTGTGACTTGGTCGATTCTGTGGAACTGTATAGTTGAATAATCTTGTTGTTATCCGTATATTCTCCACGTGTTAAAGAAATTGAGCTGCGAGTCATGTTAGAAATCATGCTTAGGCTACAAGTTGGTATTGTTTGGACCTACAGAGGTCGTGTTGCGTGTTGAATTATTTGCTTAATTTGCAATTACGTACTCAGTCACAACTATTATTTGTATATTATATCTCAGTCTCTGTTGCCTTTTATTGATACATCATATCATCATTGTTTGGGTTGATTATCATGATTCTTGTAAGCCCGAGAGACTGGAGAGATTGATGACTGAGTGAGGGCGAGGGCCTAATTGTGAGGATATTCATGAGATTGGGCTGCACGTCGCAACATGCTTTATTGATTCATGCCATGATTGGCTTGTTATAGCGCTTGGGCTGGATCTGCCCCTCCGGAGTCTGCACACTTGCAGTGAGCGCATGTACCTATTGAGTGCGATACGAGTGTCGAGAGCGAGTGTTGAGTGATTGGGAGGATTGAGTGGATGTGTTGATGGAGTGACTGTGAGGATGGAGCGAATGGGAGGTCTGAGTGATTGATACTCTGAGAGGATGCATATGATTTCATCACTGTTTTGTATTACAGTTGGCATACATAACTGACATGTAGATATCGATATATATTATTTCTCATTTCAGTCACTGGACTGTACCTATGAAGCCTGTCACTGCTTTCAGCCCAAAAGTTAGACTTGTTACTTACTGAGTTAGTTGTACTCACGCTACACCCTGCACTTCGTGTGCAGATCCAGGTGTTTTGGGGCACAATGATTGTTGATCTTAGAGTTTTCAGCCATTCGGAGATTACCGAGGTAGCTGCCTTGGCGTCTGCCGGCCTTGAATCTCCTCTCCTATCCCTCAATTTTACTTATTCAGTTCTACTTTTCTTAGACAGTGTATCAGATTATGTATTTATATAGATACTCATGTACTCAGTGACACCCAGGTTTTGGGAATTTTTGTATCGAGTTGTGTCGTTTCATCCGGTTTTATGAAATTTTCATTTATTTAAACTTGTTTTAGTATATTTTGAATTTGAAAGTGTTGGTATATGTGAGTTGTCGGTTTGCCTATTATCATGATATGCGCTATCACGACATGTTGAGTTTTGGGTCGTGACAATAAGTTTGATATAATATTCTATTTTATTTGAATGTTCTTGGATAACATGACATTATGTAGGACAATTGGCAAATGCAAATAATTTGTTAAGCAGAGGAATAGGATTGAAGAATCTATATGCGAAGCCTATCTTGCAATGGAAACTGCACATTTTTGTTCTTATTATTTTGAGTGTAACGTGCCACGTTCTAGGAATAGGCCCAATAGGCACATTGTCGAATGTGTGAATGATCCATTATATCCACCAATGTTCATCTTCAATCAACCAGGGCGATGTTCTAATGACGTTAGAAAGAGAAGTTTGAGTGATATAGAGTACAAGTCAGCTACAATGCATGTGTTGTTAAATTGTTCTGAAATTCAACCATATCTTAAGTAAGTATTGATTTATTAGTAATCAAAATGTAAAATTTACAGTGATTACATATAGATGAAACTACTAAAGTTTTTTGATGTGTCACAATCACTTCGTGGGTCAATTTATCCATGATGTTGTATATACGAGTTTTGATACGTGGTTCAAACAGTTTCTAAGTTTATCCTGATAATGTACTTCTAAATACAACATAATTGAGGTTAATCATACGAGGGAGTATGATCGCTATGATCCTTTCATAATTGCACATAATGTTAGGCAAGTGTATTATGCTCCTTATCTATTGCGGCGGAATAAGTCTGATTGGTGGATTTTAATCAAAACTAAGCCTATAGGTAGGGTGAAAGTTGAGAATGTGTTAGATGTTGCGTATCAAAACGATATCCCCAGTGTTCACCAAATAGTGGATGATCAGTTCAAAAATGATTTAGAACATCCTGAACGCATATTCGAAGAAATTGATATAAATGAAGTAACAATTATATAAAATAAGGACGAACAATCAACTGATGAAATTGAAACAAGTGAGGATGAGGAACAATACGTCGACGTGGATTAAAAAGTTGATTTTTAAAGCACTCTCGTGTTATAACTAGTTTCTTATAAGTTTCAATCTAAATATGTATTATATTATGTAGATGGTAGGCAAGGGTCAAGGTAACAATGACCTTACTAGTTCTCGGGGTCGAGAAAAGACTAGGAAGGGAAAGATGAGGGTAGAATTTGGGAATATTACTACTCCCTCATTTTCACCCTTTTCATAGATGCCTATGTCTTATCCTCCACCATACGTCTATACTGAACTGCCACAACATCACGAGGCCTATACCTTCATCCAGACACCGGGTCTTCCACAATAGGGCCATAGGACTATACGTCCGACAATCAGTCCAGCTGCCTCACAACCACGTGGATCGCAACCATCTGCATCACATCCATGTGGATCGCATCCCTACATACCACAGCCATATGGATCGCATCCAGCTATGTCGCAGTCACAGGGATCGCATCCATCTTCATCATCGACTTCATCCATTTCAGGACTTCGCCTGCCAGACCGTAACTCTGAGCCCCCGTCTACACCGTCTACAGATGCCTCTGATACATAGGCTGAAGATGATGATCCAGAGGTAGTGAATTATGATCGCTATAGCAGGATCATCATAGTCCCTGAGGGTAACAGATAAGAGTTATTTGATATTTTTGCGTTTATTGTTTTATACTGTTTTTACTAATTTTTTTATGTGTTTTTATTGTTAAATTGCAGGTTCAGGCCGAGTAAGCAGACTACGAAATAATCACCAATGAGATCAAAAAGCTTTATGATGGCCCCTGTGCGACTTAGAGTGATTTCCCCTACTCGCTGAAGGAGCAAATTTTTGATTAGTTTAAGGTATAAATATTCTTTTAAGCAATTTAATAATTTATATTTATGATATTTTCATCTAATATTTAACTTTTGAAATACAGAGTAAGTGTGTATGGGAAGACCGCTATAGCGAGGAAGTGACTGCAAAATTTTATCTTAAAGCCTGCAAGAGATTGGCAGATCATTTCTCGGATGGTAGAAAGAAGAACAAGAGGCATGACTAGTGTCTGCAGTATTTATGGGATGATTTGTTAAGGCAATGGCAGACTGAGCAATTCTTACATAAGAGCGAACTAGGGAAGAAAGCTCGCTCATCTGAGAAGGGAGGCTCCTTGCACACTAGGGGTGCTATCAGCATCGGGACAATAAGAAGAAGATTGGTAATTGCTTAAATTATTACGTCTTTACTTTTATAGGTATATCAATTCTATTTATTAATTAAATTAATTTATTTTCAGGAAAAGAAGTATGGGCGGGGGTCCAATACACCATGATGAGCTATTCAAGGAGACGCATATTTTAAAGAAGAAGAAAGAGAGGGATGCAGATAGGCGGGACGAGGACCAAGCAGAGACTACATATGTAAGCTTTCAATTTTCCTTAAGTGTTATACTTTACTTTTATAAGATATTTTATATACTAATTTAATTTACAATAACGTAGGGTCGCTACTAAAATAATGTAGAGGACTTTATTCGTAATCATCCAGGTGGTGAATCGGGCGAGCCAACCCAGCCTTCGGACGAGGATGCTAAAAGAATATAGTTGGAGGTTGTTGGCGGTCCAAAAAAGGGCAAGGTATACGGGCTTCATGAGAAAAAATTCCATCGCTACATGTATAGAATGCAAGGAATAGGGACTTTCTCACATGGCGAGACACTTAATAGGGAGATCCCTGTTCTCGTGAGTCATCGCCAAAGGCTCGATATCTACGTAAGCGTTCCTCCTGTCCTCCCCGTGATCGTTTTGTCCGTCCTCCACATGATCGTTCTTCCTGTCCTCCATAAAATCGTTCTTACCGTCTTGTAAATGAAAGTTCATCAGATGATGGTGATGTTGTAGAAAATACCCCTTGACCAATACTTTGATATACTTGAACTAGACTAATAGAACTTGTTTTGAATTAGAATCAACATTTTTGAACTTGTTGTAATTACTTAGTTTTTGATTGGTTCTGAATTGTGATGTTTAATTGAACTTGTTAGTTTTTGTAACACCCCGTACATTCAGACTAGGTGTGGATATGTTAAATGGGTATTAATTTGATATTTTAGACATATGAAGTCCTAGCGGGATGAGTATGGGTGAAAATAGTTGTTTCAGAATCAAGATGGAGAGTGAGGTGCATAAGATTCGACAAAATGGATTAAGTTTACAAAAGGTCCGCCTTCCAGCAGGATTTAGTGACAATTTGTAAGGAATTTAGGAAAACTCAAAAGATGAAAATTATAGCCCTTTGAAATAGCTTTCCAACGATATATTGTGTGGTCTGAACGGATATATGTGAGGGTCACATGCGCGGCCATGCACTTGAAGCAGTGCTACTGCCATTTTGCGCGGTCAGGTGCGCGGTAGGCCTTCAGGTGCGTGGGGGGCGCACCTAGGGGGTCATTTTAAAGCCCTACTTCATCCCTCACACCCCCAAAACACGAATACTTGCTCCAGAAAGTGAAGCTCTCAAGAACCTAACTCCTCAAAGGTCCCTCCACCATCTAAGGTAAGTTCTAATGGTGATTCTAAGTTAATTTCTATTTCCCAATACCTTATTAACATGGGTAATCCCTTCAAATCTTTAGTTATTCGATTGGGGCATCATTGTTGAGAGAAGAAACCCTAAAACTCGAATTCAAGAGGATTGAACTTCAAAAAGGTAATGTCTTCACCCTCTAATTGATTATACCATTGGATTAATGATTATAGACTATATGTTCATGAGATATGAGTTGATGGGTTTGATAGAAAAGCATGAAAAGTTATAGGTTTGGTTTGTTGATTGTTGATTATTGGTTAAGGGTGTTGTTTATCTTTAGTGAAGAAGAATGATTTTGATTATAAGAAATTTGAGATTATAGAATTTATCTAGGAGTAAGATAATGGCTTGTTGGGTGTAGAAACACCATTAATAAGGGCTATGAAGTTTTATGCCACCAAGTATTTGATAAAATGCCTAAGTGACCAAAACATGACTATTGTTGCTAATTTGGAATCCCTTTGACTTGTATTGATATAGATTAAAGTTGAAAGGGTTGGCGAATGTTGTATTATGCTCAAGAGCAGGAAGTTAAGGTATGTGAGGCTAACTCTCTATGTTTGGGAATGTTAATGATTCTCCCTACACTATGTTTCTTTTACCACGTTACTAATTGCCTCAGAAATATAGTTAAGCCTAGTTCCTTGAATAGTTGCAGAATTTCTATTCTCTAGCTTCGTAACTCATTCATGACTTTCATTTTGAACGTTGTGAAATCAGTGCGTAATCAATATAGACTTGGGTTTGATGCCCATGAGTCTCAGTCTATATTACTCAGCATGTCATAAACAGTTGAAGTTTCAGTTTTCATAAGCAGTTCATGAATACATGTATCAGTCTAATTCTATTAAGCATTCGAGTATCATGTAACTCAATATGATTCAGTATTTCAGTATCATGTATTGCAGTATGATTCTCAGTTCCTGATTTTAAATCCCTGAATGTTGAACCCCTGTATTTGGGCCTGAGGCCGCAGTTAATGCTTTATGCATCTTTGGGCCTGAGGTCGCAGTTATGTATATGTATACTTGAGCCCGAGACCGCAGTTTGTGCACATATATATTGGGCTTGAGACCGCAGTTTATTTATTCAGATAAATAGGTGGTTCATTATTTAGAATAGGGAGTATTCATATCCTTACTTCATTTGTTAAGTTCAGTTATCAGTTATCAGTTCAGTTATCAGTTACTAGTTATCATTATCAATTTAGTTATCAGTTATTAGTTATCATTATCATTTCAGTTATCAGTTATCAGTTATCAGTTATGAGCTATCAGTTATCATTATAGTTTCAGTTTCAATAGTTATCATTTCAGTTATCAATTGTCATTTCTTAGTCATCAGCTTAGTTTCAGTTTTAGTATTTATAATTCTTTCTTTCAGTGCTTTACATACCAGTGCAATTCAAATGTACTGACGTCCCCTTTTGCCCGAGACCTGCATCTCACAATGCAGGTAATGATTTAGAGGTTGACGATTCAGAGCACTAGGATTCTCGTACCAGCTATTTGGTGATCCCCAATTCTTTCGAGGCATTATCATTACCTTACAGTCTTCAGTATTTTCAGACAATCAGTGTTTTCAGTGCTTCATTAGAGGCTTCATAGACTAGAGTAACAGTTAGACATAGTCACATGTATTTAAGGTTAAGCAATGTTGCTACATATATGTTTCAAACTTATATTAGTGATTCCGCATTTGATTTATATCATTTAGACTTTCAGTATATCAGCATGTGTTAGTTTATCTTCTGTATTCAGTATGTTATGATATTACATGTTGATTCAGCCAGCCAGTTGGTTTGCTCGATCACATGTAGTCAGGCACCGGGTACCGTGCTACATCGAGGCCCAGGTTCGGGACGTGACAAAGCTTGGTATCATAGCACTAGGTTCAAGAGTCCTAGGGAGTCTATGAAGCTGTGTCCAATGGAGTTTCCTTTATATATGTGTGCCGGCCACTCATATAAACGGTTAACTACCAAGACATCCAGGATTGTCTCATTTCTTTCTACTCTAGATCGTGCCATGAAGCGTAGAGCAATAGGTAACCTTCTCTTCCTATCGAATTCCAAACGTATCGAATACCTAAGCAACGGGCAAGAAAAATCCAAGGTTCTAGAGAGGACGATTTCCTATTAGGGTATAATTATGGAGTACACGTAAGTAACAAATGAGACTTGAGAGGATGTTGGAAGTGGGACGCAATAGATAGTAGTACATATCAGAGCATAACCTTACTAGAAAGTACGAAAGCAGTTATTACGTTTTATGGTCATCAGTTTACCTCAGTTACCAGTTATACAGTCTTTCAATTAGCAAGTTTATGGTTATTCAGTATGCCAGTTATCAATTATTCAGTTACCAGATCTCCAATTTTCAGTGTATTAAAATTCTGGTGACTGGTGAGTATACAGTGATGCCTATGGGTACTAAAAGAAATGTAAGTAGCAGTGATTATAGCAAACGCTTCGCATATTTTAGGTCTGGATTAAGACCAATAGTCACCGGATGGTGCAAGAAGTGATTTATCAGATGACGGTATACTTTGAAGGATACGTTTGTGCATGGTAGTGTATTCGTATGTGTTTTACCTCCTAGGAAAACTTCATTTAATTCTTTGAAATGGAGCCACAAGTTGGATGATGATAGTTCAGATGTCAGACCCTAACATTGGTCACTATAGTTTTGGACAGAAAAGAGCCTAAGGGAAAAATACCTAGGAGTCAGGAACGATTGTTATTATCAGAGTTGTATTTTTCGTACGACTCATGTATATGACTAAGAAGACATGATATACGAAATGAGAACCAAGAGCAACCGATATTGATTTTCAAGAAATGATTTTAAGTTGTTTAGATTTATTCAAATCAGAACTAGAAAGTACTATGTTAGTGAATTTGTATAAGAAGTGGCTATTATTGTGAGATAAAAGATATGACAGATTTCCCTTCAAATGATGTGACTATGTGTTTAGGCCGGAGGTTTATAGTCTGAAGTGATTTTGAAGTGTATAGAAAGTTTGGGGGTTAGATATTCCAATTTCATTTAAGACAGATGAGAATTCCCTAAGTGTGATCCATGTACATAGTTTAGAAAAAAAAAGGGATAGTATGTGATCGTAGAATAGGGTTGGATGGTAAGGAAAGTTAGGAATAACCTTATGCTTCACTTTAGTTATTCAAAGAAGAACAAGAAAATATGATGCTAGCATGTGGTTAGTAAAAGAATAGTAAGTAAGTTTTGAGTAGATACATTGAATTAGCAATTTTAGCAAAGCTAGTAGAGGTACAATTTGATTCACTTAGCCCAGTTATGCATCACGAGGGTAGTGCCATCGCATGAGACTCTAATCTTCGGAATATAGACTTAGCTCACAATAATTCTATAAGTGTTTTCAGGAAGTATCTTAAAAAGATAATTAAGTATGGGATGATCACATACCTCTCATTGAGTTTTCTAAAAATAACACCTATCATTCTAGTATCAAGATGGCATCGTGCGAGACTCTGTATGGGCGAAGGTGTAGATCGCCAATTAGTTGGTTCAAAGTTGGTGAAGAGGAGTTGTTGGGACCAAATTTTGTCTATCAAACTATGGATAAAGTTAAGTTGATTCAAGAGCGTTTGAAGACGGCTCAAAGCCACCAAAAGTCCTATTCGAACGTGCGGCATAGAGACCTAGAGTTTCAAGTTGATGATTGGGTATTTCAGAAAGTTTCGCCTATGAAAGGCGTTATGAGATTTAGGAAGAAGGGGAAGCTTAGTCCCTGCTATACTGGGCCATATAGAATCTCGCGAAGGATCAGTCAATTAGCTTATGAGTTAGAGCTACCTTCAGAATTTGCGGCTATACAGCCACTATTTCACGTATCATGCTATAGCATTCAAGTTTTTAGTACTTAGTTACTCATGTCAGTTCAGTACTCAGATACTCATGTTAGTTCAATACTCAGATATTCATACCATCTTAGTACTCAAATTACTCAAATATTCATGCCAGTTCAATATTCATATATCTATGTTAGTTCAGTATTCACGTATCCATGGCAGACCAATATTCAGTCAATGCAGTAGTCACTCAGTTTAGTATCTCAATAATTCAGTAGTCATGTATTCATTCATTTTAGTATGCAAGTGTTAATAAAAGTTCATGTTTCCACCAGACACGTTTAAGGTCCGGAGTTAGCAGAAGTTACAATCTGGACAATCATTCGAGGACGAATGATCCCAATGGGGAGATAATGTAACACACCGTACATTCGGACTAGGTGTGGATATGTTAAATGGGTATTAATTTAATATTTTAGACATATGAAGTCCTAGCGGGATGAGTATGGGTGAAAATAGTTGTTTCGGAATCAAGATGGAGAGTGAGGTGCATAAGATTCGAAAAAATCGACTAAGTTTATAAAATGTCCGTCTTCTAGCAGGATTTAGTGAAAGTGTGTAAGGAATTTGGGAAAATTCAAAAGATGAAAGTTGTAGACCTTTGAAATATCTTTCCAACGACATATTGTGAAGCCTGAACAGATCTTTGTGTAAAATGTTATGTGCATTTTACAGAGAAGTATGCAATATGCACGCCCAGGTGCGCGCCCGGTGAGTCACGTGCGCGGCCGCGCACTTGAGGCAGTGCTACTGCCATTTTGCGTGGTCAGGTGCGCGGGGGGCGCACCTGGGGGTCATTTTAAAGCCCTACTTCGTCCCTCACACCCCCAAAACACAAAAACTTGCTCCAGAAAGGGAAGCTCTCAAGAACCTAACTCCTCAAAGGTCCCTCTACCATCTAAGGTAAGTTCTAATGGTGATTCTAAGTTAATTTCAATTCCCCAACACCTTATTAACATGGGTAAACCCTCCAAATCATTAGTTATTCGATTGGGGCATCATTGTTGAGAGAAGAAATCCTAAAACTCGAATTCAAGAGGATTGAATTTCAAAAAGGTAATGTCTTCACCCTCTAATTGATTATACCATTGATTTATGATTATAGACTCTATGTTCATGAGATATGAGTTGATGGGTTTGATAGAAAAGCATGAAAAGTTATAGGTTTGGTTTGTTGATTGTTGATTATTGGTTAAGGGTGTTGTTTATCTTTGGTGAAGAAGAATGATTTTGATTATAAGAAGTTTGAGATTATAGAATTTATCTAGGAGCAAGAGAATGGCTTGTTGGGTGTAGAAACACCATTAATAAGGGCTATGAAGCTTTATGCCACCAAGTGTTTGATAAAATGCCTAAGTGACCAAAACATGACTATTGTTGCTAATTTGGAATCCCTTTGACTTGTATTGATATAGATTAAAGTTGAAAGGGTTGGCGAATGTTGTATTATGCTCAAGAGCAGGAAGTTAAGGTATGTGAGGCTAACTCTCTATGTTTGGGAATGTTAATGATTCTCCCTACACTATGTTTCTTTTACCACGTTACTAATTGCCTCAAAAATATAGTTAAGCCTAGTTCCTTGATTAGTTGCAGAACGTCTATTCTCTAGCTTCGTAACTCGTTCATGACTTTCATTCTGTACGTTGTGAAATCAGTGCAGAATCAATATAGACTTGGGTTTGATGCCTATGAGTCTCAGTCTAGATTACTCTGCATGTCATAAACAGTTGAAGTTTCAGTTTTCATAAATAGTTCATGAATACATGTCTCAGTCTAGTTCTATTCAACATTCGAGTATCATGTAACTCAATATGATTTAGTATTTCAGTATCATGTATTGCAGTATGATTCTCAGTTCCAGATTTTAAATCCCTAAATGTTGAACCCCTGTATTTGGGCCTGAGGCCGCAGTTAATACTTTATGCATCTTTGGGCCTGAGGCCGTAGTTTATGTTTTATGCATCTTTGGACCTGAGGCTGTAGTTATGTATACGTATACTTGGGCCCGAGGCCGCAGTTTGTGTACATATATATTGGGTTTGAGGCTGCAGTTTATTTATTCAGATAAACATGTAGTTCATCATTCAGAAGAGGGAGTATTCATATCCTTACTTCCTTTGTTAAGTTCAGTTATCAGTTATCAGTTGAGTTATCAGTTACTAGTTATCAGTTATCAGTTCAGTTATCAGTTACTAGTTATCATTATCATTTTAGTTATCAGTTATTAATTATCATTATCATTTCAGTTATCAGTTATCAGCTATCAGCTATCAGCTATCATTTTAGTTTCAATTTCAATAGTTATCATTTCAGTTATCAATTATCAATTCTCAGTCATCAGCTTAGTTTCAGTTTTAGTATTTATAATTCTTTCTTTCAGTTGCTTTACATACCAGTGCAATTCAAATATACTGACATCCCTTTTTGCCCGGGGCATGCATCTCACGATGCAGGTAATGATTTACAAGTAGACGATTCACAGCGCTAAGATTCTCGTACCAGCTATTTGGTGATCCCCAGTTCTCTCGGGGCATTATCATTACCTTACAGTCTTCAGTATTTTCAGATAGTCAGTGTTTTCAGTGCTTCATTAGAGGCTTCATAGACTAGAGTAACAGTTAGACAGAGTCACATGCATTTAAGGTTAAGCAATGTTGCTACATATATGTTTCAGACTTATATTAGTGATTTCGCATTTGATTTATATCATTTAGACTTTCAGTATATCAGCATGTGTTAGTTTATCTTCCGCATTCAATATTTTATGATATCACATGTTGATTCAACCAGCCAGTTGATTTGCACGGTCACATGTAGTCAGGCACCGAGTGTCGTATTACGTCCAGGCTCAGGTTCGGGGCGTGACAGTTTTAAAGTATTAATTGGATGTTTGGTTGGGTTTGTGGTGTATTAGGGGTTGTTTGTGGTGAATTGGGGATTATTTGATGTGAATTTGGGGTATTGGTATGCTATTTTTATTTGGCAGCTGGTGTAGCTACCAAAACAGGCATTTTCTGCCAAAATTATTCCCAAAAGACCGACCGACCTTGATTGATAATAAAAAAAAAATTTAAATTGCAAAACACCGGCCAATGTTGATCGGTTAATGCACATTGAATTCCCAAAAATTCAACATTACCGACCAACTTTGGTCGGTAAGTTGGCTGCCATGTCCAGATTTACCGGCCAACGTCGGTCGATATTATTAAATTTTAATTATTCATAAAAAAAATATATTTTCTAATACCGACCAACATTGGTTGGTATATAAAATATTATATGATTAATTTTATTTATTACCGACCAAAGTTGGTCGGTAACCAAAATTATTAAATTTATAACACCGACCAACGTTGGTCGGTAAAATTAAATTATTAAAATAATATTCCGACCAATATTGGTCGGTAATTCAATTAAATTGTCAGATGGTCGTGTAGAGCATATCGACCAAAGTTGGTCGGTAATTTCCGACCGACTTTGGTCGGTATGCTCTACCGACCTTCAAAATACCGATCACACGTAAATGGTCGCGTTTTGGACGATTATTGGCCATTACCGACCAATTTTGGTCGTTTTTTCGGACGGTTTTACGCGGATTTTTTGTAGTGTGGTAAGTACTCCTTCATCATTAACTAGAGGTTTTGGGTTCGAACCCTGGGTATGAAGAGTTGCCTTTGTTAGGGAGCTCTTTACCCCCAATGTGAGACTTTTCGGCCCGAATCTAAATTTAGTCGGGCCCAATGTGAATATCGGACACCGGATGGGAAAAAAAGAAGAACGAAAAAAAAACCCATAAAGCAAACTGTACATGCATAGGCCATTGCAATATAAATTAAATGTTCATTTGACTAGAGTAACTAGTTACCCTTTTTAGTTTTGTTAACTTAATTTCGACGTGTGTTGTGAAACACACGGACTATGATCAGTTCAAGTTCAAGAAATAGTAAGTCCTTATTATCAGTCGCGTTGACGTTCTTGATTTTTTTGACACTTGTGTGTACAATATGGATTGAATTATTATTAAGTGAAATGACATGCATGTGTGAGACGCAAAGCCTTCGGTAATGTTAATTAGGCCTATTATGTGACAGTATAAGTGTAGTGCTTGTTCCTTTCACATGAACAGCACAAAGCTGGGAACCCAGTCCAGCCTAACCCACTCTACAGCTGTAGTGGACGAGACGTGCAGATTATAATTAATAAGAAACTCTAATCGAGAGTTTCAATCTTCGTTTATTTTATTTTATTTTTATTTAAAAAGAAGGTCCTGCAACAGTAAGCAGATCCCTAATTTTCTGGATTACTTAATTTCCTTACTAGATTTTGTTTATAGTATTAACAGTATGCTTTGTCATCCTCCTCGCCTTCCTCTTCCTCCCTTCTTAATTCGTAGCTTCCTTGTTGTTTAAACTAATTTAGTGTTTTTTTTTTCATTTTACATAAATTCAAATGAGAAGTCCGTACGTGTTGAAATTAAATTCCTTTATCAATGTCATCCGTGTTGAAACTAAGCTCCTTATCTGCGTAGTACCTTTTCAGAAATTTTTATAATTCCTAATGGTTTTTCTTTTCGCTCAACTATATCTCTGATACGAAATTTGTATAGGATTAGCATGTATTTAGCACTTTAAAAACGTAAATTGATGTTACCTTGTCCCACACTAATAGCCCCTTTTCTCCATCAGTTTAAAAGAGATCTGTGTGTGTTAACAGTAGAACAATGCTAAAACTCAAAAGGGGAAAGACAGAGAATGAAGCGAAAATAGGGGGACCAATTTCAAATTAATAGCTAAAAAATATAAAGTTATTGTATATTTTTTGGATATATATATATATATATATATATATATTATATACAAAAAATAAACAAATTTTATATATTTTTGCTGCTATAAATATAAATAGTTTTCGTCGCGAATCTAAAATAACTAGCGACACTGATTAAAACCATTGTTTATCGGTCAAGCCAAATAAAAAGTATATCGTTTATTGATAACCTAGTAGAGAGTAGAAATTAAATATAGAAATTAGAATTAATTCACAAGTAGTAAATAGTGCTAGCTCCAATGTTCTGACTTCTGAATAACGTTGAGTGTAGGATTTCTCAAACAAAGTGGAACAAAGTTGGGATATTTGTCTGTTTCTACCGACCAGGGTAACAACTTTGTTTTTGCATCATCTTGTCGCACTTTCTATGTACCCTTTGGGCTTTTCACATAAGCATGTGTAGAATGTTTTAAAAATTGTTCTAGCTTTTAAATTTACTACTCCATATATTACATTAATCAAGTAACAGCTTCCCTATTTTCTACCTATTACTATAGGACCCATTCTACTTATTTCTAGGCAGAAAAATTGATATAATTAAAGAAATATAAAGAGCTGCTATCTGAATGTTTTGTCTCTTGTAAACCATCCTTGCTGTAATGTCTCTCCATTTTAGGCCGTGTCTTCTGACCTAGAAAATATCATTTTCTTCGCCTATCCGATATTATTGTTTAATACTGTATATGTGGTTTTCATTTCTCAGCTTGCATAAAGCAATAAACTAATTAAGGTGTTCATTCTCTGTCTATAATATACTTTCGATCTCTAGATACGTACGTTATTCGAGGTTTCACTTTCACGGACTAAAATACTTTCTCTAGATACGTACATTAAGTACTAAAGATTATTCGTTCTCACGGACGAATAATTAAAGAAAATTAAGACAGTGCAAATCTAATTAATCTAGACAGCTCAATATCTAAGCAATCTGGAGGTTCAAGTTCTTGTGAAGTCTTTGAGGAAGCAATAACACCTTTAAGCTCGCTATATCAAATAACTAATGCATTTAAATTATATATAATGATAATATAAAATATTTTAATGTCGTAACTATAATTTAACATGCCGTAGCATGTTATTAATCTATGTTTCATGTTGTCATATGAGATTTACTATAAAGAGTTGCATGGCTCTGGAAGTAAAATTAACCTGACAGTGTAAAAAATCAATTCATTATTAATATGCAATACTTAAATTCTAACTCCCTTCATTTTAGTTTTATATGACATAATTTGACTCGATATAGAGTTTAAGAAAGAAATAAAGACTTTTGAAACTTATGATCTTAAATATAATATAATATTAAAAAATTTCTCATTAAAGATAAATTGAGAAGTTTAAAATTAAATAAAATAAAAAATAATAGATTAATCAGGAATTAATGTCACGTAAATTGAGAGTGAGACTGTTAGGGAGTAAATAACTTTTTTTGTTGTAATGTGCGGGAGTAAATAATTGATTGCAATATATACAGAGATAATGGAGGTATGGATTGTGGAATGTCAAATATTGCGTTTAGAGTTTAAATTTTATGGATTCAACCTTATAATTATGGGTTTATATCTATTATTTTTTATAATTTAAATATATTTTTATACATAAATTTATATTATAAACCCGCAATCCGTCGGAGCGCTACATCCGCCGCTGCTTTAGTCCCCGCGTTTTCGGGACGGCCACTTTTTATCCATGAATATGCTAATAGTATGACTTTTCTACTATTGTTTGCTATATACATATTCTTGAACAGCAATAAAAAGTTCTCTTTTTCTTTTTTAGTTCCCTTTTCCAACTCGTGATGATTATAACTGGGGTCACATAGTGGGGATTATATGAGAAACCATACCCCAATTTGTCAGAAGTGGAGCAAGTATTTCCAAAATATCCAAACATATTACAAATATACTTTCCCCTTTAGCCTTTTAATTTGAAGGCATAAAGCAAGTTGCATAGCTATAGGAGTTGACGTTTTAATGGAGATCCCATACCTGTAAAGAACCAAGTTGCCTATTGCCCCTTTCAAGTTCAGCAATTCAAAATAGAGTTACTTATATAGACTGACAGTCTGAAGAAACTTTATATGATTAGATCATATTTACATGTTGTAAAAGGCAAATAACTTAGTTTCAAGAATTCCACTTCTTAATGAAAATTAGTCGTAGATATTTTTGGGTGACGTGATAGTTTTAAAATTTTACTGCCTGGAATCAAGAACAAAAGTTAAACTCATCTAAATATTCTTGTCCGGACATTTCGCGAACCTCGCACACAACGGAAGCTTAGTGCATCCCGTTTTTGTACTTTGCTACTTGGGCAAACCTATCATCAAGGCTCGAGTTATATATCCGTCTGTGGACAGGATACTTTGTTCATAGAATGACCTTTTCTGATAGAAATAGCACTCCATGCTACAAGTACATTAGTAATAAAGAGGGTGTTCTTACGTTGTCTAAGGAATTCTTTTCTAATAATTCAGTTTATACATAGTTAATTAACACGGAGAAAAGCAGAACTCAAAAGGACAATCATGGTAGTAAGCCATTAGATTCGAGTTTGTAATGTTGCGGTTCAGAAAAATGACTTTGTACGGCCAAATTATTCACTAATGGCAACTCTAGTAAAACATTTAGCTTTGGGAAAATTGGTCAATGAACATTGAATTTCTTTTGGACATACCAGTAGTGTAGATGGACTTCGTTTTATCAAATCATTGACCCAAATTTGGATAATTAAGGAGAAAAGAAGAAGAATTAGATATCCGATCCTCCATTTATTTAATCAACTAGTGAATTATCCGCGCTTTGCGCAGTTGTTAAAGAATATATATATATATATATATATATATATATATATCTTAGATGAACTGCATTTCATAGTATTAGATTATCTTTAGATATAGAAAGGAAAAAATTGAAGAAGAAGAGAAGTGTTAAAAGCGAATCATTCTATACATTTCATTACTGTGACTGTTTGATTCATCATTTATATAAATAGAGGTAATTTGTTCTGTTGAAACTTTGTTCCATCTTTGGTAGGCAGTGGCAGATCACAAAGATATGGGTGCTAAGCACCCATTGACTTTGGCCAAATTATGTACATATTCATAGATAATGCCTAAAAAAAACTCAATAATTGACCATGAGCACACACTATGATCATGTTTGATCATTGTTCTGTATAAATAGAGGTAATCATTCTACATTCTATACATTCTATACTTTTTTCCATCTTTGGTAGGGAAAGAGGTTACCGCGTAACTGAAATGAAAGAAACTATACTCGCCTCTTTCCCTTCACTTTTGTTCTTTTTATTCTCTTATCCGATACTATATAGTTTTACATTTTATAATAATTTATATTTTTATTATATTATAAAATGAACACATAATCAAACTACCGCGCAAAATTTTGAATTCAACCCGTAATCAAATTAGTTTATCTTGCCCTCCATTTGTTTGAAAATTAACTCATCGATCTTCATTGGCTATAATTCCCGAGCTCATAATTAGACGCAAAATTAAGGTATTAATTTTTTTCTCAACCAAGCTAGCTTTAACAACCCAAAAGTTCAAACTAACAAATTAGTTTAAATAATAAAATAATGTTCTGATCAACTGATATTTTTCTAATAATAATACCAAAAATTGGTATGGTAGGAAGACCCGGAAGGTATATAAATGGAGGAAGCATTGTAATCTGGAATCATCTTGCAAATTTGTACAACGAATAGTTTATACAACATAAATTTGAAAAGGAATATGTATGTATTATCTGCTTGAATAGACAAATAAAAGAGAGCAATTATTCACAATGGAAAATACAACAGAACTCAAGACTAAATATTGTCACAGTACATGTTCGGTAACCAATATCAATTCAGTGATACACTCAAATTTTCAAATATGTTTTCTTTCTGATTTCTCTATCTGTATCTAACATTATTAGTATTTTTTTGAGTGTCTTTTTCATGTTAAAAGTATTAAAAAATTCGGGAAAAAGTATTTCAGTTCAAAGGTAACTTGGTTCAAGAAAGTGAATTAGATCAATATACTGTATACAGTGTTGGGTGTCTTATACCATAATCTACATTATTTAATATACTGATAAATTAAAAATAAAGGCCTACAGGTTGCTTTGGCTTCCAGCACAAAGATTAAACGAACACATGAATTAACATGATTATCAGAAGTGATTTTACCAATATTTTACTAAAAACTAAGTTTTTTAATCTCGTTATTATTCTCAAAAGAATTCTGCAAGTTCACAAAGCATAATTTGTCATTTAAGTAAGGCAAAATGATACACTGAAAATGAAAAACCAAAGGAAGAGAATAAACATAATTCATAAACAGAACCTTTTGCCTAAGATTTAGTTCCTGGAAAATAAGTTTAACTTGGTAAAGAAGTTAACAGTAAATTACAAAGAGAAACAGGAAAATAATAGACAGGATATGCAGCCAAATAGAGGATATGAAGCTTCTTTATAAAGACGGAAAATATCAGAATGAACCGAAGAGTTTGTATACGGTCGAAATAGAGATTTCGGCCTTCGCATGTCAGATCGAGTTCGAACAATGATCTATCGAAGTAAGATTCCGAAGGTGGAACAAATTAATCTCGAACCCGGGGAGGCCGATCCGTGTCGAGTTCAATATCATTATCAAGCTCGAATCGAAATCGAACCATGATGCAGAGTAGATCTATCATGCTGATAATCTAGAGACCAACCAACATTGACAATCTCGGCAGAAATTGTGGAAAAGCTGACTTATCATGGGTCTCCCACTGAATATTTATTTTATTATGCTTAGAGCCAAATCCCTCCACTATAAAAGGGCTTGGTTACCATTTCTGTATAACAGGTTTTTTCTTAGGCTTACATTGTAATAAAAACGCTATATTCTTCTACAGTAAAGCATCGTTCTTTCAGATTTCTTAAATTGATTCTATTTGTTGAGTCCTAAGATTCATTGTTCCTTACAACCTTATCTACTTCATATTCTCTGAAATCCATATTTACATTTCTATTTATCTTTATAATTTGTATTAAGTTACGCCACATATCCTTGGAACTACGTATAAATTCAACTCTATCAATTTTTCGAGTAAACAGTTTGGCGCCCACCGTGGGGCCCTAGATAACAGTGATACAAGTCTGAAAAAATACGCCATTGTGCTTTGCGCTTATTTCCGAAAACATCTTGAATTTCGGATCAGCTACGAATAACCATCAATCAAATGGCTTCACCGATCGATAACGGGGCCGGTCTTCAAGACGAAAATAACACCGTTGTGAACACCGTTGAAGCTCGAATCGGAGCGCCAATTGATATCAATTCGTATGTAGCCATCGAGGCGAACCTATATGATGATCCCGAAAATAGCATCCATGGTAGAACTCGGTCTGCGGTTCGAGATACTCATAACGTCGACGAAAACGGTGTTAGCTTGCGTATGATTTTCGAAATGTTGCAAGCCCAACAGGCAGCAATAGCCCAGTTGCAAAGCCAAACCCAGCTACAAAGCAGGCCGAAGCCCAATCCACCCCAAGAAATCACCCACAGAACGGAACCAGCCATAGTGAAGTCAAATGAGTAAGAATCGGGGACTACTCCCGAAATTGCTAAATTGCTCGAGGAACTCACAAGGTGAGTCGAAGCCAACGATAAAAAAATAGAAACTTATAATTCTAGGGTCAATCAGATCCCGAGAGCTCCACCAATGATAAAAGGACTGGATTCGAAAATATTCATACAAAAGCCTTTTCCTTCGAGTGCGGCCCCAAAATCAATCCCCAAAAAATTCCGTATGCCCGAAATTTCCAAATATAACGGTACGACCGATCCTAACGAACACGTCACTTCTTACATATGCGCCATCAAGGATAACGATTTAGAGGACGATGAGATCGAATCCGTGTTGTTGAAAAAGTTCGAGGAGACCCTCTCGAAGGGAGCAATGATCTGGTATCACAATCTACCGCCAAATTCCATAGATTCTTTTGCCATGTTAGCAGATTCGTTCGTAAAGGCACATGCTGGTGCCATAAAGGTTGCAACAAAGAAATTAGACCTCTTCAAAGTAAAGCAAAGGGGTAATAAAATGCTGAGGGAATTTGTATCCCGATTTTAAATGGAAAGCATGAAATTGCCACCGGTCACAGACGATTGGGTCGTACAAGCTTTCACTTAATGGTTGAACGAGCAAAGTTCGACAGCATCACGTCCACTGAAGCAAAATTTGATCGAGTATCCAGCAATAACTTGGGCAGATATACACAACCAATATCAATCGAAAATTAGGGTCGAAGATGACCAGTTGGGAGCTCTGTATGGACCCGTGCATCAGAACATGACATCTACTAAAAACCAAAGGGAGATCGACAGAGAACAAAGGTCAAACAGAGACCGATATTAATCGTACATCGCAGATCGGATGAACAACTGTTCAACATGCAATACAGTTCGGAAAAATCGAAGGATTGATCGAGGGCAAAATTCTCGGGGACTTATGAGCAAGAGCGGCTTTGATAAATATGCCGATCCTATAAAAGTACCTCGGTTATTAGACTATAACTTCAGCGTTGATGCATCCGCCATCGTGTCGGCTATCGGATGCATCAAAGACACTAAATGGCCTCGACCCATGCAGACCGATCCTGCCCAAAGGAATCCCAATCAAATGTGCGAATATCATGGCACCCATGGCCACAGAACGGAAGATTGCAGGCAACTAAGAGAGGAAATAGCCTGCTTATTTAACAAAGGGCACCTTCGATAATTTCTGAGTGATAAGGCGAAGAACCATTTTAAAAATAGGGATTTCGGCAAGCAAAACGAGCAAGAAGAACCGCAGCACGTCATTCACATGATCATCGGCGGCGCCGATACCCCTCAGGGACCGGTGCTTAAATGCACTAAAACATCGATTGTGAGGGAAAAGCGATCTCGAACTCAAGATTACGTACCCATAGGGACTTTGTCCTTCGATGATGAAGATGTAGAAGGAGTAATTCAACGTCATAATGATGCACTGGTAATATCCGTACTCATGAATAAAACTAAAGTTAAGCATGTGTTAGTCGATCCAGGTAGCTCGACCAACATCATCAGATTGAGGGTCGTAGAACAGCTTGGCCTGCAGGACCAGATAGTACCCGCAACTCTGGTTCTAAACGGATTCAATATGGCATGTGAAATCACCAAAGGCGAGATAATACTACCAATAAACGTGGCCGGAACTATCCAGGAAAATGAAGTTTCACGTGATCGAAGGCGACATGAGATACAGCGCCCTTTTCGGAAGGCCATGGATCCACAACATGAGAGCTGTACCTTCGACCCTACACCAGGTCCTCAAATTCCCAACATCGAGAGGTGTCAAAATAGTGTACGGAGAACAACCAGCCGCAAAAGAAATGTTCGCCGTCGAGGAAGCGAAATCAATATCCTCGCCTTTGCCGATAAAGGGATCGGGCTCAGAAGGAGAACGGGCACCAAATAGCAATCACAGATGTTGGCTTCGACCCAGCCAGATAACCAGAAGATCGAAGAAGATGATGATCAAAGGGTCCCTCGATCTTTCATGATTCCCGATGACTCCGACGCCACCAAATCAATAATTGAGGAACTAGAGCAAGTCACACTAATCGAGCACTGGCCCGAGCGAAAAGTATACTTGGGAACGGGGTTGAGCCCCGAACTTAGGAAGAAACTTGTTCAATTTCTTATCGATAACATTGATTATTTTGCCTGGTCCCATTTAAATATAACAGGGATTCCACCGGACATAAAGACGCATCGGCTAAGCTTGGACCCTAGGTTCAGACCGGTGAAGCAAAAGAGAAGACCCCAGTCCGAGGAAAAGCACGCATTCATAAAGGACGAGGTAACCAAACTTCTCAAGATAGGGTCCATTCGGGAGGTGAAATATCCCGAATGGTTAACCAATATAGTTGTAGTGCCTAAAAAAGGGAACAAACTTAGAATGTGCGTGGACTATAAGGATTTGAACAAAGCATGCCCCAAAGATTCCTTTCCGCTGCCCAACATCGATCGCATGATCGATGCCACGGCCAGCCATGAGATCCTCACTTTTCTCGATGCCTATTCCGAGTATAATCAAATCTAGATGAACCAGGAGGACTAGGAAAAGACTTCATTTGTCACCAAATATGGAACATATTGTTATAATGTGATGCCCTTCGGGCTAAAAAATGCAGGGGCTACTTACCAACGCCTAGTAAATAAAATGTTCGAAGAACAAATAGGTAAATCAATGGAAGTTTATATTGATGACATGCTAGTTAAGTCCCTGCGCGCAGAGGACCATTTGACCCATTTGCAGGAAACGTTCGAGATTTTGAGGAAATATAACATGAAGCTCAACCCCGAAAAATGTGCTTTCGGGGTCGGTTCGGGCAAGTTCCTCGACTTCATGGTGTCAAATCAGGAAATCGAGATTAACCCCAATAAAATCAAGTCCATTGAAGATATCACCATCGTGGACAGCGTGAAAGCTGTACAAAGGCTAACGGGACGGATTGCAGCCTTAGGCCGATTCATTTCGAGATCATCAGATCGAAGTCACAAATTTTTCTCTCTACTCAAAAAGAAGAACGATTTCGCTTGGACCCCGGAATGCCAACAAGCATTAGAGGAACTAAAATGATATCTATCGAACCCACCACTACTTCACACTCCAAAAACAGATGAAAAACTTTGCTTGTACTTGGCAGTATCAGAAATCACCGTAAGCGGTGTCCTAGTTCGAGAAGAGCAAGGTACGTAATTTCCCGTTTATTATATAAGTCGGACCTTAGGAGAAGCAGAAACTAGATATCCGCACCTAAAAAAATTAGCACTCGCACTGATAAGCGCCTCTAGAAAGTTAAGACCGTACTTTTAATGTCACCCCATATGCGTATTAACCACTTACCCACTTCGTAATATTTTGCACAAGCCCGAACTATCAGGCCGATTGGCCAAATGGGCCGTCGAACTCAGTGGGTACGATATCGAATATCAACCCCGTACGGCCATCAAGTCTCAAATTTTAGCAGACTTCGTGGCCGATTTCACGCCAACCCTCGTACCCGAAGTCAAAAAAGAACTCCTGTTGAAATCGGGTACATCATCGAGGGTATGGATCCTTTTTACGGACGGGGCTTCGAACGTGAAGGGGTCCGGGCTAGGCATAGTTTTGAAACCACCCACGGGTAACACTATTAGGCAATCTATTAAAACTACCAGGTTGACAAACAACGAGGCCGAGTATGAGGCCATGATTGCAGGTCTCGAGTTAGCTAAAAACTTGGGAGCAGAAGTCATTAAAGCCAAATGTGACTCCTTGCTGGTGGTAAGTCAAGTAAACAAAACTTTCGAAGTTCGAGAGGATAGAATGCAACGGTATTTGGATAAACTACATGTCACTTTGAACCATTTCAAACAATAGACTTTACAGCATATTCCACGAGAGCAAAACAGTGAGGCTGATGCACTTGCAAATTTGGGATCATCGGTCGAGGAAGGTGACTTGAGCTCGGGGACTGTCGTTCAACTCTCAAGATCAGTAATCGAAGAAGGTCATGCCGAGATAAATTCTACAAGCTTAACCTGGGATTGGAGAAATAAGTATATTGAATACTTAAAGAGCGGAAAGCTCCCATCGACCCTAAAGATTCTAGGGCCCTACGGGCTAAAGCTGCTCGATTCACGTTGGCTTCGGTTGGAACGCTATATCGAAGTACATTCGACGGACCGTTGGCAGTATGCTTGGGTCCGGGAGATACCAATTACATCCTACAGGAATTGCACGAGGGCACTTGTGGGAATCACTCCGGTGCCGATACATTAGTTCGAAAAATAATCAGAGCAGGGTATTATTGGATAGATATGGGCAAAGATGCGAAGGAATTTGTTCGAAAATGTGACAAATGTCAAAGGTTTGCCAATGATCCATCAACCCGAAGAGCAACTTCACTCAGTCCTATCCCCGTGGCCGTTCATAAAATGAGGAATGGATATTGTTGGCCCTCTGCCATCGACCCCAGGTAAAGCTAAATTCATTTTATTTATGACTGACTATTTCTCTAAATGGGTTGAAGCGCAGGTGTTCGAGAAAATAAAAGAGAAAAAAGTTATAGACTTTATCTGGGATCATATCGTATGCCGATTTGGGATACTCGCCGAAATAATATGTGACAATGGGAAACAATTCGTTGGCAACAAAGTAACAAAATTCTTTGAAGATCACAAAATAAGAAGGATACTATCAACACCATACCACCCCAGTGGGAACGGACAAGCCGAATCAATGAACAAAACTATCATTCAAAACCTAAAGAAGAGGTTGAACGACGTTAAAGGAAAGTGAAGAGAAGTCCTACCCGAAGTCCTTTGGGCATATCGGACAACGTCAAAATCCAGTACATGGGAGACCCCATTCTCCTTAGTATATGGGTCCGAAGCATTGATACCAATTGAAGTCGGCGAACCCAGTACCAGATTTCGATTCACGATGGAAGAATCAAATAACGAGGCTATGAATACCAGCCTCAAATTATCGGACGAAAAATGAGAAGCTGCTCTCGTCCAATTGGCCGCTCAAAAGCAACGAATCGAAAGATATTATAATCGAAGAACCAAGCTCCGCCATTTCAAGCCCGGGGACTTAGTATTAAGGAAAGTCACCATCAATACCCAAAATCCGAACGAAGGAAAACTAGGACCAAATTGGGAAGGACCATATCAGGTTCTCGAGAACATCGGAAATGGATCATACAGGCTCGACATTATAAACGGAAAATAGCTATCAAGCAATTGGAATGTGTCACATCTAAAACGATACTACTGCTAAGGTACGACCCTTCCATATTCATTTACATTAAAAAACTGACCCCTGCAGAAGTCCGAACGAGAGCTAAGATGGATGTTTCGCCTGAAAGCACGCGTTGCACTCTTTTTCCCTTAGACCAGTTTTATCCCAAATGGGTTTTTCTGCAAGGTTTTTAATGAGTCAACCAATGATCGTGCTGCACTTACAACAGTATCCGAGGCCTCTGTACAATCGACCTCGAATACTGGGGGCGCATTAGCCCTCAAATATATCAAGTTCTGATGCAAGAAAGTTATTTCGCAATAACGGGGTTCCAGTAAGAAACGTTGTAAGTGCCAAAATGGTCAAAACGAACCATGCTCATGTAGTTGGCCCGAACCCAGACACAAAACATGAACACATGTATAATGACTTGCAAAGAAAGTCCTCCTCTTTACCGATATCTTATATCCAAGAAAAATTCCTCTATTTGGAGATTTATTATGCAATCGGAATTAAGATAAACTCAACGACTAAGCCTACGGGCTACTTTTATTTCGAGTTCGAGCAAACACTCACTCGACCATTACGCCTACGGGCTACATTACTTCGAGTTCGAATCATTCACTCGACTAAGCCTACGAGCTACTTTTATTTCGAGTTCGAGCAAATACTCACTCGACCATTATGCCTACTGGCTATATTACTTCGAGTTCGAATCATTCACTCGACTAAGCCTACGAGCTACTTTTATTTCGAGTTCGAACAAATACTCACTCGACCATTACGCCTACGGGCTACATTACTTCGAGTTCGAATCATTCACTCGACTAAGCCTACGAGCTACTTTTATTTTGAGTTCGAGCAAACACTCACTCGACCATTACGCCTACAGGGTACATTACTTCGAGTTCGAATCATTCACTCGACTAAGCCTACGGGCTACTTTTATTTCGAGTTCGAGCAAACACTCACTCGACCATTATGCCTACGGGCTACACTACTTCGAGTTCGAATCATTCACTCGAGTAGATCTATCATGCTTATATTCCAGAGACCAACCAACATTGACCTCGAATCAATTCGAGGGCTCGAGCCAGGATCGGGCTCGAACCAAGATCAAGAACTCGAGTCGAAATCAAGCTCGAACCAAAATCGAGGGCTCTAAGCAAGATCGAGCTCGCAGACAAAAGCCGTTGCAATCCCACTAGAGAGAATCTCGGCAGAACTTGTGGAAAAGCTAATTTATCATAGGTCTCCCACTGAATATTTATTTTATTATACTTAGAGCCAAATCCCTTCACTATAAAAGGACTTGGTTACCATTTATGTAGGACAGATTTTTTCTTAGGCTTACATTGTAATAAAAACGCTATATTCTTTTACAGTAAAGAATAGTTCTTTCAGATTTCTTAAATTGATTCTATTTGTTGAGTCCTAAGATTCATTATTCCTTACAACCTTATCTACTTCGCATTCTCTACATTCCATATTTACATTTCTATTTATCCTTACAATTTGTATTAAGTTACGCCACATATCCTCGGAACTACGTATAAATTCAACTCTATCTATTATTCAGGTAAACAAAATTAATCGTCCACTTTCACCAACATTTAAGGATAATTTGCAAGAATAAACAATTTTGAAACCAAATTTTGGTTCCGTAACTTTTTTTTTTTTTTTTTTTTGTATTGAATGAAATATCATATGTACAGGTATAACCAATTTATACAAAAATCCTATGTACTATTTTGCTAGATGTCCCTATACTATTTTGTATTTCTCTAATGAATTTGTACCTTTGTACTATTTATGTATACTAGTTTTATGGTACGCGAGTTGCGCATACCCATGTCAGTGAATATACAACTTTTTGACTTTTTAAGAAATCGTATAAATTTTATTAAATAATATATTTGCATTAAAAAAATATATAAGTTCTTAAAAATTATGAATACTTATCATATTTAGCTAGCTCGATAAATGAAGTAATATGACTTATTGTGATTGTATTTTCGCCAATTATCTAAATTATCTGATTGTCTTCTTTAATTCTCTCTCTCTTCAATCTCTCTTTCTCTTCTATATATTTGTTTTTGTTGTAGAGTGTTATTTTAAAATGTTATACTCAAAAAGTCAATGAAGAGTAACTATTATTTGAGTACAAAATTAAAAGAGTTCAAATATAATATCGAATAAATTATATTCATGTTATGACAGAAAATTATGTCCATGTTACATTTTTAAATAATCCTAAATATCTAAACTTCCAACATATTTTTTAAAAAAAAGGATTCAAAGGGTAAAAGTTGATGAATGTTTCAATTTTGAGTCTTTGTATTTAAGTATTACAAACCATTTTTGTTTTCGTCCGCAAAGCAGAGATTAGGCAAAATAGGGACTGGTAGGGGCAAGACACACGTGAAATGCTCTTGAACTTATGTGTGGGCTCCTATTTTGCGAAACTTACGCCTCAAGCGCTCGACATATGCTTGATATGTGTCTGACGCTTTACACACGGGCTCGTCCCACAATTCGTGTGCTGCTTTGTGTAATTAGCTTTGTAGATCATAAAAATTCATTAACAATCTTTTGACTTGTCAAAAGCTCTCTTAATTAATTGCATATCAGAAATTAAAAACACTAATATTACATTATGAAAGTGAATTTGATAGAACCTCTCGTCCAAAAATATTTCATGTTATAATTTTTGTTAGGCCGATATTATTGCATTCTTTATAATTTTCTCTTCAAATCTTGATTTTTACTTTATTTCGTTTGAAATAATTTTATCATATTTGTAGGTGACGAAACTTATTACTTAATATTTAGTGTTTGGTGAATAACAACTTATATGTATTTATATCCATTAATTTTCTTTTAGTAATGATTAGAGTATTTAATTATGTTTAATTTATTAATAGCTTATTGGAAGCATATAATGATAAATTGTATTATGTAGTTGTGAACTATTCCTTGAAAATTATATTTGTAAATATTTTATTAAACTGAAAAGGGACTTATTTTTGTAATTAAATTGTAAATATTTTATTAACCTGAAAATGGACTTTTTTTTGTAATTAAATAATTTCATTAATCACGTCTTTTATGTAAAAAGGGGACTCTAAATCTAAAAGAAGTGCAATGTCTTTAGAAACCTTCCAAATGTGAATTTGCAATGTTTCATTCTTTTACTTTTTTTTTCTTTTCTGTTTTCCTCTTTTAAATTTTCGTTTTCTTTTAGCCTATGTGGCTTAGAAGTCTTATTAATGTGAATGTGCAATGTTTTTCCTTAAGCTTTTAAACCTAAAAACCGTTTTATGATGTGTCATTATTTTGTTTTTAAACAAATATGGTATATCACATAGTTAAAATAAGGAAAATTTTAATATAGAAAATTTAGTTGATTTAGAAGTCCTAAATATTAGAAAATAACTAAAAGTCCTAAATATTAGGAAACTAATTATATAACTATTGTCCTAAATATTAGAGAAATAATTAAATGACTATTTTTTCCAACGTGAAATCAATTTTTAAAGGGTAAAAAAATGCGAACGACATTTCACTTAGGGCCTTCGTGCTTTTAATATAGTATAGATAGATACAATAAAAATAGAAAATATTACAGCTAAGATGTTCTAGACTATTCCTTCATTTATCCATTGGAGAAACAGTTGGATATTGAGTCATGTGGTGCTAGCACTTTTGGGGCAAATTGGTCTTTCTATGCATCTGAAATATGTCAAACAAAACAAAAAACTCAAGGTTAGTATTGTACTTAGAAATTTTAGGTCCTCCTCCTCCTCCTCCTCCTCCTCCTCCTTCTTCTTCTTCTTCTTCTTCTTCTTCTTCTTCTTCTTCTTCTTTACTTTATCATACGATGCACCTCTATAAACCGATGTGCCTCGATCGTAACTCCGATCATCTCTAATTTTAACGTCAACACCCCTCCTCAAGTTGGAGGGTGTTGAAGACACACCCAACTTGCCAAGCAAAATATGATATTTTTGTCTGGTCAGCGACTTGGTGAATAAATCTGCCAACTGAGACTCAGATCTGATGAAGGAGAGTGAAATAAGGCCAGCGAGGAATTGTTGGCATACAAAATGGCAGTCTAATTCCACATGTTTTGTTCGTTCATGAAAAACGAGATTTTTTGCTATATGGATAGCAGCTTGGCTATCAGAGTGAAGAGGAACTGGAAGCTTGATAAGAGCTGATAGATCGTCGAAGAGTCTGATTAGCCAGGTGAGTTTAGCTACTACTCTCCTCATAGAGCGGTATTCTGCTTCGGCAGAACTGAGAGAAACTAATGCCTGCCTTTTCGATTTCTAGGAGATTGGGGAACAACCTAGTGATATATAAAATCCACTCATTGATTTTCTTGACTCGGGACAAGATCCCCAATCTGAGTCGCAGAAAGCCTGTAAATCGAAAGACGGTGAGGCAGACAAAAAATGCCCAAGACCTGGGTCCTTAAGAAGATATCGAAGTCCACGGAGAGCAGCTTCAAGATGCGGCTTTCGTGAGTCGTGCATATATTGACTTAAGTGCTGAATTGTAAATGAGAGGCCCGATCTCGTATGTGTAAGGTAATTCAATTTTCCAATCAACCGACGATACAAGGTCGGATCTTGAATGACCTTACCAGTGCTGGCAAGGAGTTTCTGTGTCGGGTCAAGAGGTGAAGAAACTGGTCGCTCGTCCATATTATTGAACTCCTTTAGCAAGTCCAAAGTTATGATAACCCAAAATGTCATCTTTAAATTTAATAAATAATTATGTGTTCTAAGACCTCAAAAAGTACCATTTATCCTTTCTCGACTTGCGTGCGCACTCCGTATAATTTTTTGAAAAGTTTTTATGTGAAAAATGGATTAAAATGTGAAATAGAGCTTTAAAAACTCAACTACGTTGACTTTAGTCAATATTTTGAGCAAACGGACCCGGATCAATATTTTAACAATTTTAGTAGGTCCGTATCATGATTTGGGACTTGAGCGTATGCCCGGAATCGAATTCTGAGGTCCCTAGCTCGAGATATAGAATTTTTATGAAATATTAAAAGCTTGAAAGCTTAATGATTTTTAAGAAATTACTGATGTTGGATTTATTGACATCGGGTCCGTATTTTGATTCTGGAGCCCGGTATAGGTCCACTATAATATTTATGACTTGTCTGCCGAATTTGGTGAGAATCGGAGTTAATTTGACGTGATTCAGACGTCCGGTTGTAAATATAAAGGTTTTAAAGTTTTCTTAAAAATTTCTTTTGATTTGGTGTTCGATTCACAGTTCTAGGTGTTAGTTTGGCGATTTGATCGCGCGAGCAAGTTCGTATGATAAATTACTTGAAAAATCATAAATTCTTTGCCCTGATTTCTTAGTTTGGCGATTTCATGAATTACTTAAATCAAGAATTAATTATTATAATAATTGTTTTTCTCCTATTTTTTGTCAAATATTAATTCTTGAATTCCTGCATTAATTGTTACATGCTACTTGAATTATGTGTCTTAATTGTTATTTGATATTTAACATATTAAATATTAAACTGCCTATTTTCGCCCTGATTTCTATAATAATTTGTTATTTGACATTGTCTGTTTCATGATTAAATCATAATTATTTGTATGCTTGTTGTCTTATAATTTCACATTAATTGTTGCATTTATTGGGAAATTCCTTCTATAAGAATTGGTAAATGAATATACTGGAGGAGCGGGTTGCACGCTGCAACAGAATTGATTGAAATGAATATATTGGAGGATCAGGTTGCACGCCGCAACAGACTTATTAAAAAGTCCATATTAGAGGATCGGGTTGCACACCACAACAGACTTATTAAAAGTCCATATTGGAGGATCGGGTTGCACGCCGCAACAGACTTATTAAAAGTCCATATTGGAGGATCGGGTTGCACGCCGCAACAGACTTATTTAAAAGTCGACATACATATATATATTGGTGGATCGGGTTGCACGCCGCAACAGAACCGAATGTGAATATATTGTGAGAGCGGATTGCACGCTGTAACAGAATTGAATGTGAATATATTGTGAGAGCGGGTTGCACACTGCAACAGAATTGATGGAAATGATAATTGGTTATAACTGCTGAGTTGGCTTCAATTATTATAAATGAGTTAGCTGATTTATTTCTATTATTGTTGTTGTTACTAATATTGCGTACAGGTAATGTAAGTGACCCGCCTTAGCCTCGTCACTACTTCGTCGAGGTTAGGCTCAGCACTTACCAGTACATGGAATCGATTGTACTGATACTATACTCTGCACTTCTTGTGTAGATTTTGGAGTTGGTCTCAGCGGTGTACCATAGACTTGCTGGGATTTCAGCTACCAGAGGAGACTTGAGGTATAACTGCACGGTGTCCGCAGTTCTGAAGTCCCCATCTATTTTACTTCAGCTATGTGTTTATTTCCAGACAGCTTTATTTTATTCAGACCTTTATTTGTATTTATTCTAGAAGCTCGTGCACTTGTGACACCAATTCTGAGATGGTATTTAGACACCGTTATTTTTATGGATTATTCACTGTATTTTAAACTTTGCTTCCGCATTTGTTTCTTTGATTATTAATAATTTAAAATTATTTTAAAAATTAGTTAATATTATTCTAACGTTGGCTTGCCTAGCAAGTGAAATGTTAGGCGCCATCACGGTCCGAAGGTGAGAATTTTGGGTCGTGACAGTTGGTATCAGAGCACTAGGTTACATAGGTCTCACGAGTCACGAGCAAGCTTAGTAGAGTCTGAAGGATCGGTACGGAGACGTCTGTACTTATCTCTCAGAGGCTATGAAGTTTAGGAACAATATCACTTCTTTCTTATTCTGTCGTGCGATTTTATTCTATCATCGATGATTGAACCATTCTACTCTTATTCTCTCGCAGATGGTGAGAACACGTAATACCTCTACCGATGGTCAGGGACCAGAATCCCCGGTGGCAACTATGGCCAAGGGTAGAGGTCGAGGCCGAGGTCATGCTAGAGGCCGAGGTAGAGCTCAGTCCAGAGCTCGAGCAGCTGCACCTGTTATAGAACCTTAGGTGGATCTTCAGTCGGAAGTTCCAGTTCAAAATATACCAGTTGGACCAGTCCAGGTCCCGGAAGGATTCATAGCCACTCCAGTACTTTAGGACGCTCTAGTCTGTTTGGTAAGTTTTATGGAGGGCGTGGCCCAGAATGGTACATTTCCAGTGGCACTAGCCGTATCACAGGCTGGGGGAGGATCACAAACTCCCACTACTCCCGCTCCGGAGCAGATGGCTCCCCAGAATCAAGCTCCAGCAGCCCCGCCAATTGGGGTAGTTTAGCCAGTTGTTGCGGCACATATTGGTGATAGGCCCGCCATATCTTTTTAGGCCTTATTGAAACTGGATAAGTTTACCAAGCTCTTTCCAGTTCACTTGAGTGGTACACCTTCTGAGGACCCACAGGATTATCTTGAACGCTGCAATGAGGTGCTGCGGAACATGGGTATAGTTGAGACCAATGGGGTTGATTTTGCTGTATTTCATATGACAGGTTCCGCTAAGAGGTGGTGGAGAGATTATACATTGACCCGACCAGTCGGATCGCCTGCACTTACATGGGAGCAGTTCTCTCAGCTATTTCTGGAAAAGTTCCTCCCTATCACACTAAGAGAGAAATTCCGCAAGCAATTTGAGCGTCTACAGCAGGGCAGTATGACTGTTACTCAGTATGAGTCCCGTTTTGTAGATTTGGCATGTCATGCTCTCCTCTTACTACCTACGGAGGGAGAGAGAGTAAAGAGGTTTATTGAGGGACTCACTCACCCTATCAGACTTCAGATGGCCAAGGAGACCGGAAGTGAGATTTCTTTTCAGGCGGCTGCTAATGTCGCAAGGAGGATCGAGATGGTTCTTGCACAGGAGAGAGGGCAGAGGTCTGATAAGAGGCCTCGTCAGTTCGATGGTTTCAGTGGTGCCTCGTCTGGAGGCAGAGGTAATTTTGGTAGGGGACATCCTCCCAGACCGTTTCATTCAGCACTTCATGTATCTCCCGGTGCTTCAGGGAGTCACGGTCCTATTATGCCTTACTCTGGGCAGCCAACATTCAGTGCACATTCAGCTCCTATCAGTGCATCACCACTCTAGAGTTACTACAGCGGTTATCCGGCCCATTTGGGTCAGCTTCAGCTTCAGCAGCTACGACATCATGATGGATGTTATGAGTGTGGGAACATTGGTCATATCAGGAGGTATTGCCCTAGATTGGCGAGTAACAGATCTCAGCAAGATTCTCGTGCTATCATACCGGCACCGGTTGCTTCATCGCATGCTCAGCCAGCTGGAGGTAGGGGTCATGCAGCTAGAGGTAGAGGTCAGGCTATTAGAGGTGGAGGTCAGGCTATTAGAGGTGGAGGTCAGACCATTAGAGGTGGAGGCCAGCCAGTCAGAGGCTGACCCAGGGACGCAGTTCAGAGTGGTGGGGCCCAACCCCGATTTTATGCTTTTCCAGCTAGGCCTGAGGCTGAGTCATCTGATGCTGTGATCACAGGTATTATTCCAGTTTTCCATAGAGATGCTTCAGTTCTATTTGATCCAGGATCTACTTATTCCTATGTGTCCTCCTATTTTGCTTCATATTTGGTTGTGCCTTATGATTCTCTGATTGCTTCTGTGTGTATATCTACACCGGTGGGAGACTCTGTTGTAGTAGATCATGTTTATCGTTTGTGTGTGGTTACTATTGGTAATCTTGAGACTAGTATGGATCTTCTACTTCTTGATATGGTAGATTTTGATGTCATCTTGGGTATGGATTGGTTGTCCCCTTATCATGATATAATGGATTGTCATGCCAAGACAGTGACCCTAGATATGTAGGGGTTACCTCGGTTAGAGTGGAAAGGAACTCCTGGTCATTCTGCCAGCAGGTTTATTTCTTATATGAAAGCTCGGCGTATGGTAGAGAAAGGGTGTCTAGCCTATTTGGCTTATATTCGCGATCCCAGTGCGGATGTCCCTTCTATGGACTCAATACCAGTTGTTCGTGAATTTCCATAAGTATTTCCTGTAGATTTGCCAGGGATGCCACCCGACAGAGATATTGACTTCTGTATTGATATGGCTCCGGGCAATCAGCCCATTTCTACTCCACCATACCGTATGGCTCCGCCAGAGTTAAAAGAATTGAAAGAGCAATTACAAGACTTGCTTGATCAGGGATTCATTAGACCTAGTGTCTCGCCCTGGGGTGCACAGTATTATTTGTAAAGAAGAAAGATGGCTCTATGCGAATGTGTATAGACTATCGACAGTTGAACAAGGCCACTATCAAAAACAAATATCCGCTGCCAAGAATTGATGACTTATTTGATTAGCTTTAGGGTGCCAAGGTATTTTCGAAGATCGATTTGAGGTCTGGTTACCATCAGTTGAAGATTAGGGCATCTGATGTCCCTAAAACAGCTTTTCGAACTCGGTATGGGCATTACGAATTCCTAGTGATGTCATTTGGGTTGACAAATGCCCCAGCAGCATTTATGGGTTTGATGAATCGGGTATTCAAGCCTTATTTTTATTCTTTTATGGTTGTATTCATTGATGATATCTTGATTTACTCCAGCAATCGAGAGGAACATAAGCAGCATTTTCGAAGTGTGCTTCACACCTTGAATAATAATCAGTTATATGCCAAGTTTTCAAAATGTGAGTTTTGGTTAGACTCGGTTGCCTTTTTGGAGCATGTTGTATCGGCAGAAGGCATAAAGGTGGATTCTAAGAAGATTGAGGTTGTTCAGAATTGGCCTAGACCTACTTCAGTTATAGAGATACGGAGTTTTCTGGGTTTAGCAGGTTATTATCGTCGGTTCGTGAAAGAGTTTTCATCTATAGCAAGCACATTGACCAGATTGACCCAGAAAGGTGTCCCATTCAGATGGTCAGACGTGTGTGAGTTGAGCTTTCAGAAGCTCAAGACCGCTTTGACTACGGCGCCTGTGTTGGTATTACCCACATGTTCAGGATCGTATACGGTATATTGTGATGCATCTCCCATTAGGCTTGGTGCAGTATTAATGCAAGATGGCAAGGTAATTGCATATGCGTCGCGATAGTTGAAAGTTCACGAGAAGAATTATCATGTTCATGACTTAGAATTGGCAGCCATTGTTCATGCGCTGAAGATTTGGAGGCATTACCTCTACGGTGTCTCATGTGAGGTATTTACTGATCATCGTAGCCTTCAGTATCTGTTCAAACAAAAGGATCTTAATTTGAGGCAGAGAAGATGGTTGGAGTTGTTGAAAGACTATGATATCACCATTTTGTATCACCCCGGAAAGGCCAATGTGGTGGCCGATGCTTTGAGTAGAAAGGTTGTGAGTATGGGCAGTCTTGCGTATATTCCGGTTGGTGAGAGGCCATTAGCTGCAGATGTTCAGACTTTGGCTAATCAGTTCATGAGGTTAGATATTTCAAAACCCAGTCGGGTTCTAGCTTGCACAGTCGCTCGATCTTTCTTTATATGAGCACATCAGAGAGAGGCAGTATGATGATCCTTATTTACTTGTCCTTAAGGACACGGTGCGGCACAGTGATGCCAAACGGGTTGCTGTGGGGGAAGATGGAGTTCTGCGAATGTAGGGTCGTATTTGTGTGCCTAATGTGGATGGGCTTCGTGAATTAATTCTTAAAGAGGCACACAGTTCTAGGTATTCTATTCATCCAAGTGCCGTTAAAATGTATCAAGATTTACGGCAACATTATTGGTGGAGGAGAATGAAGAAGGATATAGTTGCATATGTAGCTCGGTGTCTGAATTGTCAGCAAGTTAAGTACGAGCATCAGAGACCTGGTGGTTTGCTTCAGAAGTTAGAAATTCCTGAGTGGAAGTGGGAGCGTATCACTATGGATTTTGTTGTTGGGCTCCCACGGACTCAGAGAAACTTTGACGCAGTTTGGGTCATTGTGGACAGGTTGACCAAGTCAGGATATTTTATTCCAATGGTAGTTACCTATTCTTCAGAGAGGTTAGCTAAAATTTACATTCATGATATTGTCCGCCTTCACGGTGTGCCCGCGTCTATTATTTCAGATCGAGGTACGCAGTTTACCTCACATTTCTGAAGGGCTGTACAGTGTGAGTTAGGCACGCGGGTGGAGTTGAGTACAATATTTCATCCACAGACAGACGGACAGTCAGAGCGCACTATTCAGATATTGGAAGATATGCTCTGCGCTTGTGTTATAGACTTTGGACGTTCTTGGGTATCATTTCTTACTACTTGCGGAGTTTGCTTATAATAATAGCTACCAGTCGAGCATTCAGATGGCTCCATATGAGGCATTAAATGGAAGGCGATGTCGTTTGCCAGTTGGTTGGTTTGAACCGGGAGAGGTTTGGTTGTTGGGTACCGATTTGGTACAGGATGCCTTGGATAAGGTCAAGATTATTCAGGATCGACTTCGCACAGCTCAGTCTAGGAAAAAAGATTATGCCGACCGTAAAGTTCGTGATATTGCATTCATGGTTAGAGAAAGAATATTGCTTCGGGTTTTACCTATGAAAGGTGTAATGAGGTTCGGAAAGAAGGGCAAGTTGAGCCCTAGGCATATCAGACCCTTTGAAATTCTTGAAAGGGTGGGTGAAGTAGCCTGCAGGCTTGCATTACCACCTAGTTTATCAGTGGTTCATCCGGTGTTCCATGTGTCTATGCTCCGAAAATATCATGGTGATCCGTCCCATGTGTTAGATTTCAGCTCAGTCCAATTGGACAGAGATTTGACTTACGAGGAGGAGCCGGTGGCTATTCTAGCCCGGCGGATATGGCAGTTGAGGTCTAAGAGTTATCCTTCACTTTGAGTGCAATGGAGAGGTCAGCCGGTAGAGACATCTACCCGGGAGTCCGAGTCGGACATGCGGAGTACATATCCACACTTATTCACCAGCTCAGGTACGTTTTTCTAACTCCGTTCGAGGACGAACGTTTGTTTTAGAGGTGGAGAATGTGATGACTCAAAATGTCATCTTTAAATTTAATAAATAATTCTGTGTTCTAAGACCTCGAAAAGCACCATTTACCATTCCTTGATGCGTGCGCAGTCCGTATAATTTTCCGAAAAGTTTTTATGTGAAAAATAGATTAAAATGTGAAATAGAGCTTTAAAAACTCAACTGAGTTGACTTTAGTCAACATTTTAAGCAAACGGACTCGGGTCAGTGTTTTGACAATTTCAGTAGGTCCGTATCGTGATTTGGACTTGGGCGTATGCCCGAAATCGAATTCCGAGGTCCCTAGCTCGAGATATGGAATTTTTATGAAAAATTAAAAACTTGAAAGCTTAATGATATTTAAGAAATTACTGATGTTGGATTTATTGACCTCGGGTCCGTATTTTAGTTTCGGTGCCCGGTGTAGGTCCACTATAATATTTATGACTTGTCTGACGAATTTGGTGAGAATCGGAGTTGATTTGACGTGATTCGGGCGTCCGGTTGTAAAAATAAAGGTTTTAAAGTTTTCTTGAAAATTCCCTTTGATTTGGTATCCAATTCGTAGTTCTAGGTGTTAGTTTGGCAATTTGATCGTGCGAGCAAGTTCGTATGATATTTTAGGATTTGTGTGCAAGTTTGGTTTGGAGCAAGCTTGTGGGATGAGTTAGATACACTCATAAACTTCTCTACTTGTTCATGTGAGTGTGTTTGTGGTGCAAAAGGAAGAAATTTGAAGACTCACCAAGACCAAAGACTTCTGCAGTTCCTTATGGGACTCAATGACACCTACATAGGTGTGAGGAGCAATATTTTGTTGTCTTTTCCTTTGCCTTCTCTTGGGCAAGCTTACTCAATAGTCATCCAGGATGAGAAGCAAGGGAGATACATACTTCTTCTGTTTATCCTGGAGATTCTGCTTCATTCATAGCTGCACAACAGGGTTCTGGTGCAAAAAGGTTCAATATGAGAGACTCAAAAGGGAAGAAAACTGGATATGAGGGAAAGAAGAACAACATCTGCTCATATTGCAAGAAGCCATGTCATGTGGTTGAAGAATGCTACAGGTTAATTGAGTTTGCCCCAGATTTCAAGTTTACCAACCAAAAGAAATACCGAGGGATAATTCAAGGAAATAATGTTTTCACTTCTGAGGAAAATTGAGCACATGACTCAGGAATCAAGTCACTTACTCAGGAAAACATCTCTCAATTCCTGCAGCTTCTTCAGCAGGTTCGGATGAGCAAAGAGAGAGCCAGCAGTTCTGAGAACAATGTTGATGTTAACCACGTTGGTACAACTTTTTCTCATAATTGCACCTCATGTTTTGCACACAATAAAAGAGAAACTTTGGTATTATATAGCGGTGCATCTAAATATATGACATTTGATAAAACTGCCCTCTATAATATAACTACTCTGCCTAAACCTAAAAACATAAATTTACCAAATTCTCATAAAGTCAGGGTCACACACTCGAGAACAGTTTTAATTTTTCCTAACATGACTCTTCATAATGTATTATATGTTCCTGCCTTTAGGTTCAATTTGCTTTCAGTTCACAAGTTATGTAAGCAACATAATTGTCTACTTCTATTCACATCTTTATTTTATTTTTTTCTGCAATCCCCTTCAATGAAGAGGCCTCTAGGTGATTGGTAGACAAAGTTGTGGTCTTTATCTTCTACAATCAAGGCATTTGGAACTCATTTCCAAGGAGCCATTTTTGCAATCAAGGCATTTGGAACTCACTTCCAAGCAGCCAATTTTACCTAGTAGTCAATCTATTTTAAGGAAGAAATCATGTATTCAGAAGAGCTTTCCAGTATTTTCCTTCTTTAGACAATCTGATGTAAAGAACAAGTTGTGGCACTATCATTTAGGCCATATGCCTTTGAGTAATATGAAGAATATTTCTTTTATTTCTAATTCTTCTTGTGATAATTTTTATGTGGCTTGTGTGGTGTACCCAATGGCTAGACAATCCAAGTTGCCTTTTCCTAACAGTTCCATTACTACTAAGTCATTGTTCGAATTAATTCACATAAATACATGGAGTCCCTACAATACCGCCATATATGATGGGTACAAATATTTTCTAACTATAGTTGATGACTATAGTAGAAATACTTGGACATAACTTCTTAGCACCAAATCAAATGCCTTTCCTGTTTTACATTCTTTCTTAGTTATGGTAGAGAGGCAGTTTCATAGAAAGGTAAAAGTCATACGTTCAGATAATACATTTGAGCTTGGTACTGGGAACACTCAAGCAGAAGTTTTCTTGAGACAGAGAATTTTACATCAAACCACATGTGTTGGAACTCCACAACAAAATAGAATTGTGAAAAGAAAACACAAGCACCTATTAGAAACTGCGAGAGCTCTTTTATTTTAGTCTCATTTACCAGTTCATTTCTGGGGAGATTGTGTGTTGACTGCAACACATTTGATCAATAGGTTCCCTTCTAAAGTCTTAAAGTTAAAGACACCTTATGAACTTATATTCAAGACTAAGCCTAATTATTCTAGGCTTAAATGTTTTGGATGTTTAGGTTTTGTATCTACACTATTATCTCACATGAAGAAGTTTGATCCAAGGGCCTTGCCTTGTGTTTTATTGGGATATCCTCATGGTAAGAAAGGATATAAGGTGCTTGATCTAATTACACAGAGGATTTTTGTTTCTAGAGATGTGGTTTTTCATGAGGATGTCTACCCTTTTGCTTCTATAAATCCTAGCACCTCTCATAAATCATTTTTTTCTCTTTCCAAACCACCATAAGTTAATATTGAGATTCTTGACTTGTCCCCCAACAATTCAAATGATAATGTTGAACAATCAAGCAATTCCACAATTACACATATCCCAGAAATTCCATGCCAGTTTCCAGTCCTCAACCTGCACCTGTGAATTCTAGTAACACACCATTCACAGTCAAGAAATCCATGAGAACTCACACAACTCCTTCTTACCTAAGTGATTACATCACTAATGTAATTGAGCTAGCAGATGTTAGCACTTCATGTTTTCTTTCTCCTATCACACCCAATTCTTATTCATTTGCTGCACTATCAAATTCTAATTAGTTTCTCTTCAATTAAATTTCAAATATTCAAGAACCACTCACCCATACACAGGCAGCTCACCACCCAGGGTGGCAGGAGGCGATGCAGAAGGAGATTGAAGCACTCGTGGAAAATAACATATGGGAAATTATAGAACTTCCTCCTGACAAAAAACCCTTGCCATGTAAATGGGTATACAAATTGAAGCATCATTCAGGTGGTAGCATTGAAAGATCAAAAGCCAGACTAGTAATAAGAGGAAGTATCCAAAGAGAGGGAATTGACTTCAATGAAACATTTTCTTCTGTGGTCAAAATGACCACAATTAGATATTTATTGGCAATTGGTGTTAAGAAAGGCTAGGGATTATACCAACTAGACGTTAACAATGCATTTTTATATGGAGATTTAAATGAAGAAGTGTATATGAAGTTTTCAGCTGGTATGAATCGCCCATCACCCAAACATGTATGCAAATTAAAGAAGTCTCTTTATGGACTTCAACAAGCATCAAGACAATGGTATTCAAAGCTCACATGTGCACTCAGTTTTAAAGGTTATTCACACACTCTCAATGATTATTCTTTATTCTTTAAGATAAAAAGGGACTCCAATTTCTATCATAGTAGTTTATGTGGATGATATAGTGTTGACTGGAAATGATATGGGAGAGATAAATGCCATAAAAACATTTCTGGATCAAGAATTTAACATAAAGTATCTCGGGGACTTACATTATTTCTTAGGGATGGAAGTCCTCCGCGAGTCAACTGGTTTGATTCTTTCACAACGCAAATTCACTTTTGTCACGATCCGAAATTTCCACCTTCGGACCGTGATGGCGCCTAATATTTCACTTGCTAGGCAAGTCAACGTTAGAATAATATTAACTAATTTTTTAAATAATTTTTAAATTATTAATAATCAAAGAAACAAATACAGAAGCAAAGTTTGAAATATAGTGAATAATTCATAAAAATAACGGTGTTTAAATACCATCCCAGAATTGGTGTCACAAGTGCACGAGCTTCTAGAATAAATACAAATAAAGGTCTGAATAAAATAATGTTGTCTGAAAATAAACACACAGCTGAAGTAAAATAGACGGGGACTTCAGAACTGCGGACGCCATGCAGTTATACCTCAAGTCTCCTCTGGTAGCTGAAATCCGAGCAAGTCTATGGTACGCCGCTGGGACCAACTCCAAAATCTGCACAAGAAATGCAGAGTATAGTATCAGTACAACCGATCCCATATACTGGTAAGTGCTGAGCCTAACCTCGACAAAGTAGTGACGAGGCTAAGGCGGGTCACTTACATTACCTGTACGCAATATTAGTAACAACAACAATAATAGAAATAAATCACGTAACTCATTTATAATAATTGAAGCCAACTCAACAGTTATAACCAATTATCATTTCCATCAATTCTGTTGCAGCATGTAACCCGCTCTCATAATATTTTCACATTCAATTCTGTTGCAGCGTGCAACCCGCTTTCACAATATATTCACATTCGGTTCTGTTGTGGCGTGCAACCCACTCCTCCAATATATTCATTTTTAATCAAGTCTGTTACGGCGTACAACCCGATCCACCAATATATATATGTATGTCGACTTTTAAATAAGTCTGTTGCGGCGTGCAACCCGATCCTCCAATATGGACTTTTAATAAGTCTGTTGCGGCGTGCAACCCGATCCTCCAATATGGACTTTTTAATAAGTCTGTTGTGACGTGCAACCCGATCCTCCAATATATTCATTTCAATCAATTCTGTTGCAGCGTGCAACCCGCCCCTCCAGCATATTTATTTACCAATTCTTATAGAAAGGATTTTTCCAATAAATGTAACAATTAATATGAAATTATAAGACAACAAGCATACAATAATTATGATTTAATCATGAAACAGACAATGTCAAATAGCAAATTATTATAGAAATCAGGGCAAAAATAGGCAGTTTAATATTTAATATGCTAAATGTCAAATAACATTTAAGACACATAATTCAAGTAGCATGTAACAATTAATGCAGGAATTCAAGAATTAATATTTGGCAAAGAATAGGAGAGAAATAATTATTATAATAATTAATTCATGATTTAAAATAATTTATGATTTTTCAAGTAATTATGCAAAAAATTAATTTGATGACGTATAGACACTCATCACCTCGCCTATATGTCGTTCACATGCATTTCACATAACAAATAATTTAAGGTTTCTATTCCCTCCAGTAAGGTTAACCACGACACTTACCTCGCTTTGCAAATTCCAATCAATTACTCGACCACAACTTTTCCTTTTAAATTTGTCTCCAAAAGCTTCAAATCTATTCACAAATAATTTGATATACTCAATACGAATCATAGGAATTAATTCCATATGAATTTACAAATTTTCAGGATAAAAATCTGAAATTCATTAAAATATTCGGCAGTGGGACCCACGTCTCAAATTTCGAAAAAACTTACGAAATTCGAATGCACATTTCGAGATGAGTCCAACCATACAAAAATTATCCAATTCCGATGTCAAATGGGCCTTCAAATCTTAAATTTTTATTTTTGGAAGATTTTATAAAAATCTGATTTTTCTTCCATAAATTCACGGATTCATGATATAAATGAGTATGAAATCATGAAATATAATCAATATAGGATAAGGAAAACTTACTCCAATATTTTCTCGTGAAATTCGCTCAAAAATCGCCTTACCCGAGCTCAAAAATGGAAAAGAGTTGAAAATGGGTCAAAACCCCATTTCCAGAACTTAAGTTCGGTTTCTGGGATTTTTACCCTTCGCGAACGCGGTCAGTGCCTCGCGTTCGCGAAGCACAAATTTGTGCTGTCCAATTTTACTCTTCGCGAACGCGAGGGCTACCTCGCGAACGCGATGCTTGCCTGGCTTGGCCTTCGCGAACGCGAGATGCCCTTCGCGAATGTGAAGGCTAATTTTTCCTGGCCAGCCTCTTTTCCTTCGCGAACGCGAGGCTTCGATCGTGAACGGGAAGCTTTGAACCTCAAGCCTTCGCGAACGCGGTCACTATGTCGCGAATGCGAAGCACAAAATGTGTCAGCCCCAATTTGCTCTTCGCGTTCGCGAGAGTACCTTCGCAAACGCGAAGAAGAACACACCGGAAGCCTGAAGTCCGCAGAAAACCAGATTTTCTAAGTCCGAAATAGTCCCGTAGCCCATCCGAAACTCACCCGAGCCCTCGGGGACCTCTCAAATATGAGGCAGATGGGTTTAGATGTGGACAGGCTCAATTTATTTGTTGTATAAATCAAGCTTAGCCCACATAATTAAATCATGTTAGCTAAAGAAATGAATTTTGGCTTTCATCAACATTTTAGAAAATCAACCGCAATCTCGGAGTATGAACGCCATTCTTCCCGCAATGACCCAGCGAATGTTTGATTCCAACGAGCCCTCTTTCCATAATGTGCTGCCTTCATACAATCCTAAATTAGCTTAAGAAATAATTAATTAAATATTGTAGTTTATTTTAGACGCGTAATTAAATCATCACGACTATGGGTACGGTTCCCGTGGCGTAGTCGTGATACATAATTCTCCAAATTCGGGTGTGCATGCGACTCGACCAGAACTTCGAATAATAATTAAAATAAACATATTGTGAATCACGGGTACATTTCACGTGAAGTGATTTGCAATACATACAAAAACAATAAGTGCGTGACATCGCGACTTATTTAAATAAATTCTATAAATATTAAAAGCGATTAAAAAGTTAAAAATGCACAATAGGTTTTAAACATGTATTAAATCAGATAATTAGGCCAATTATTAATAGTTGAACGACCGTGCTAAAATCACGAAACTCGGGAGTGCCTCACACCTTCTCCCGGGTTAATAGAATTCCTTACCCGGTCTTCTATGTTCGCGGACCATAAATAGAATCAATTTGCTCGATTTGGGATTTTAAAATAAACCGGTGACTTGGGACATCATAACAATTATTTCAAGTGGCGACTCTGATTAAATAATTAATTCCATTTCAAATAATATCACTTTAATTGAAAAAACTCCCTTATCCCTTCAGAAAAAAGAGGTGTGACAGTAAGAAACTCAAATGAAACCACAACCCATACTTAAGTTACACCAGAGGAAGGAACATGTGATGGAACAAGTCCTTCCACCCAGGGCAACCTCACAGGGGGAACTGAACAAAGAGGAACTGATCCTCAAACCTCGAGGGAACCTGTCTATCAATGTGATGACCCGATAGGTCAACTAGAGTTTTAAACCTTAATTCTGTATTTCGAAACCTCAAGTATCTCATTTTAACTTTTCTCGATTTGTGTGTGAAGTCCGTGTCTTTTTTCGAGAGGCTTTTATGTTAAAAATTGATTAAACATAAAAGTGGCCCAATAATCTAATTATGTTACTGTAAAGTCCAATATCATGCCACATCTGTAGAGTGTAGACAACTTTGCAGATGGGGAAGGGGTAAGCGCACAAATAGCTATTCTCAAGGATACTATTTAGAGAGTAGTCAGTACTTATTTTGTTCCGAAATTTTAAACTAAAAATCTTAACTTCAGACAGTTCAAGACACTTTTTTCTCAAAAAATTGAACTAAAAAAATAAAATTTAAGACGCATTGACTAATTCTTAAATAGCAGCCCTTTAAATTTTCTATCTCACCTTATTTCCACACGGATGAAGCAACAGATTTATATCTCTAAAGTCTAGTCACCGATGTTCCAGGTTTGGGCCAGAGGATTAGCCCACTGGAAAATTATTTAAACAAACTCATTTCAATCTTTCAAAAAGAAAAGTTAATTTACATCGATATTAATTACAAATAATAATAATAATAATAATTGTGTACGGATAATTATGTACGGATAAAATCGGGGGCAATGGCTGCCCCGATTCTCCAATGAGAGAACAAAGGGGAAGCACGGATCCACAAGATTATAATCGAGGCCAGAAACCTCTCATGTCGATACCAAGGAAGAATGGACTATATATCCGACATCGGGCATGGTAAAGCGACGCACCCCGGATCGAGTATAATTTTTAGACCTCGGGAGACGCGGTGGACGATTATGCATGACAGATAGGGCGCCGTAGTACTCGCCCTCAACTGGATATTATGGCGCGTGAAGTGATTTGCAATACATACAAAAACAATAAGTGCGTGACATCGCGACTTATTTAAATAAATTCTATAAATATTAAAAGCGATTAAAAAGTTAAAAATGTACAATAGGTTTTAAACATGTATTAAATCAGATAATTAGGCCAATTATTAATAGTTGAACGATCGTGCTAAAATCACGAAACTCGGGAGTGCCTCACACCTTCTCCCGGGTTAATAGAATTCCTTACCCGGTCTTCTATGTTCGCGGACCATAAATAGAGTCAATTTGCTCGATTTGGGATTTTAAAATAAATCGGTGACTTAGGACACCATAACAATTATTTCAAGTGGCGATTCTGATTAAATAATTAATTCCATTTCAAATAATATCACTTTAATTGAAAAAACTCCCTTATCCCTTCAGAAAAAAGAGGTGTGACAGTAAGAAACTCAAATGAAACCACAACCCATACTTAAGTTACACCAGAGGAAGGAACATGTGATGGAACAAGTCCTTCCACCCAGGGCAACCTCACAGGGGGAACTGAACAAAGAGGAACTGATCCTCAAACCTCGAGGGAACCTGTCTATCAATGTGATGACCCGATAGGTCAACTAGAGTTTTAAACCTTAATTCTGTATTTCGAAACCTCAAGTATCTCATTTTAACTTTTCTCGATTTGTGTGTGAAGTCCGTGTCTTTTTTCGAGAGGCTTTTATGTTAAAAATTGATTAAACATAAAAGTGGCCCAATAATCTAATTATGTTACTGTAAAGTCCAATATCATGCCACATCTGTAGAGTGTAGACAACTTTGCAGATGGGGAAGGGGTAAGCGCACAAATAGCTATTCTCAAGGATACTATTTAGAGAGTAGTCAGTACTTGTTTTGTTCTGAAATTTTAAACTAAAAATCTTAACTTCAGGCAATTCAAGACACTTTTTTCTCAAAAAATTGAACTAAAAAAATAAAATTTAAGACGCATTGACTAATTCTTAAATAGCAGCCCTTTAAATTTTCTATCTCACCTTATTTCCACACGGATGAAGCAATATCTCTAAAGTCTAGTCACCGATGTTCCAGGTTTGGGCCAGAGGATTAGCCCACTGGAAAATTATTTAAACAAACTCATTTCAATCTTTCAAAAAGAAAAGTTAATTTACATCGATATTAATTACAAATAATAATAATAATAATAATTGTGTACGGATAAAATCGGGGGCAATGGCTGCCCCGATTCTCCAATGAGAGAACAAAGGGGAAGCACGGATAATAATAATAATAATAATGTGTACGGATAAAATCGGGGGCAATGGCTGCCCCGATTCTCCAATGAGAGAACAAAGGGGAAGCACGGATCCACAAGATTATAATCGAGGCCAGAAACCTCTCATGTCGATACCAAGGAAGAATGGACTATATATCCGACATCGGGCATGGTAAAGCGATGCACCCCGGATCGAGTATAATTTTTAGACCTCGGGAGACGCGGTGGACGATTATGCATGACAGATAGGGCGCCGTAGTACTCGCCCTCAACTGGATATTATGGCGCGTGAAGTGATTTGCAATACATACAAAAACAATAAGTGCGTGACATCGCGACTTATTTAAATAAATTCTATAAATATTAAAAGCGATTAAAAAGTTAAAAATGCATAATAGATTTTAAACATGTATTAAATCAGATAATTAGGCCAATTATTAATAGTTGAACGATCGTGCTAAAATCACGAAACTCGGGAGTGCCTCACACCTTCTCCCGGGTTAATAGAATTCCTTACCCGGTCTTCTATGTTCGCGGACCATAAATAGAGTCAATTTGCTCGATTTGGGATTTTAAAATAAACCGGTGACTTGGGACACCATAACAATTATTTCAAGTGGCGACTCTGATTAAATAATTAATTCCATTTCAAATAATATCACTTTAATTGAAAAAACTCCCTTATCCCTTCAGAAAAAAGAGGTGTGACAGTAAGAAACTCAAATGAAACCACAACCCATACTTAAGTTACACCAGAGGAAGGAACATGTGATGGAACAAGTCCTTCCACCCAGGGCAACCTCACAGGGGGAACTGAACAAAGAGGAACTGATCCTCAAACCTCGAGGGAACCTGTCTATCAATGTGATGACCCGATAGGTCAACTAGAGTTTTAAACCTTAATTCTGTATTTCGAAACCTCAAGTATCTCATTTTAACTTTTCTCGATTTGTGTGTGAAGTCCGTGTCTTTTTTCGAGAGGCTTTTATGTTAAAAATTGATTAAAATATGAATTTGTGCCTATTTTTGTAAAATAACTAGATATACTAGAATTTTCTTGAACCACAACACTTAGTTCTTTATGTAGTTGAAAAGGTTTAGCCCAATTTGTCTAACCAAACCTGTCTGTTAAATCATTCCACAGGTTTTTTGCACTGTGTGAGTATATGACACTCTCTGCTATCTCCTTTTAGAGAGAATTGAGCAACCGGGAGAGGACCATATCATTACATCTTGCCCAAGCACCTTGAAGACCAGAGTTTTCATCTGGGATAGAGAGGGTTCCATCTATGAACCCTAATATGTTCTTGGCAGAAAGGGCTATGACTACAGCTCTACGCCAAGCTCCATAGCTTTTGTCATCAAAAGCTGAATAAACTAAGTTCATCCCTGGATAGTTAGAAGGATGAAGAAAAAAAGGGATGAGATGAATCAATCACCTCTTTCTTGGATGAACCAGTTCCAGGAACTGCAGCAGCAAGTGTAGGTTCACTTGTTTCAACCATCTTGAAAGAAAGCAGGGAAAAACACAAAAACTGAAAGAGAAGATTTGACGACAAGCAGATTAATTAACCTGCTCTGATACCATGCAAGAATAAACAATTTTGAAACCAAATCTTGGTTCTTTGACTTTGTTTTTTTTTTTTTTGTATTGAATGAAATATCATATGTACAGGTATAGCCAATTTATACAAAAATCCTATGTACTATTTTGCTAGGTGTCCCTATACTATTTTGAAACCAAATCTTGGTTCTTTGACTTTGTTTTTTTTTTTTTTGTATTGAATGAAATATCATATGTACAGGTATAGCCAATTTATACAAAAATCCTATGTACTATTTTGCTAGGTGTCCCTATACTATTTTGTATTTCTCTAATGAATTTGTACCTTTGTACTATTTATGTATATACAATAAAAATAGAAAATACAGCTAAGATGTTCTAGACTATTCCTTCATTTATTCGTTGGAGAAACAACTGGATAATGAGTCATGTGGTGCTAGCACTTTTGGGATAAATTGGTCTTTCTCTGCATCTGAAATATGTCAAACAAAACAAAAGACTCTAGGTTAGTGGTTAGTGCTGTACTTAGAAATTTTAGGTCCTCCTCCTCCTCCTTCTTTTTCTTTTTCTCCTCCTCCTCCTCCTCCTTCTTCTTCTTTACTTTATCATACGATGCACCTCTATAAACTGATGTGCCTCGATCATAACTCCGATCATCTCTAATTTTAACGTCAACATAATTGGACATTAATTGACTTAAATTCTCTAAGAAATGATTCGTTTAATCATCCGTTGCAACTCTTGATTGCCCTCAGAACTGTTTGTTGTCTTTATTTACTTAAATTATTGAAAAATAATAAATAGCAAAAACAATGACAAAAAAGATAAATAGCATTCCTTGTTAAAGAGATACGCTATGTCATGGGAAAATGTCCCTGCATTATCTATATATAGATAGATTATATCCATGTCAACCTAACTCCATGGTTATTTTTCAAGTCCAATATACAATTTTTTTTTTGCAGCTCGGACATATTGAATTTTATTTAGATTAATAATTTTCTTATTATCAGGCATAGCTTGTTTAACATATGAAGTTTGGTAACAGAAAAACAGATTATGCCCACACTCCCAGAAAAATATATTGAGATAGGAAAGCATAGACAAAAAATAAAAAGGAAAACATTTAATCTTTCCTTAAGATTCAGAATAAATTGATATGACTATAAGAATTGTTACAAAAGCCCATTGGCTGATAGGATTCTCGAAATTTAACAAGTCCAAAGAAAGGACACATAGCCGTCGGACCCAGTATAGCAACTGGGCCCAAGATCGCCAGAATTGGGCGGGCTATTAGAATTACCCGAATCCGAATTGAGAGTCCAGTTTTAGGTCCAGGCTACCAGCTAGCTCTTTGCTTAATTTGACTTTCACTTCGCTGTCATTCTTTGGTTAAAACTTGGATCTTCTGATTCTATTTTTCAATTAAGGATTTGGAAGAATCACTTCTGCTGTTGCCAGAGAAACGTCTTCTAGCTTTCAATTATCAATGGTACGCTGAGGCCTCAACTTTTCTTTTCTTTTATTTTATTTTTAATTTTAATTTTTTTTGGTGAAAAGTAGTTTGTTCCATGTGAATTCTGACAGTTAGAGAGCTATCATTCAATTTAGTCTTTCTTTGTTCCAATAACAATAAAGATGTTGATTATAAGATTACTTGTATGAACGCTCTTCCCAATCAGTCCCCATTTTGTAATTGTTAATAGGCAGATAATTAGTGCTGATATTTGATCTTTTATTTATTTTATTTTATTTATTTATTTTTGAAGTATGTCAGAGTGATTTATATAAAGAGAGCGAGTGAGCATTGCAGAATTTGTATAACAGGTCTTGTGAGGCGGACATGTCCTCACACATCAAGTGAAATTCAAGAGTATTATTCATATGTCTGCTTACTCAACCTAATGTAGGAGAATTTATATTGGAATCAGTTTTTGTCAGTTGAAAATGAGATTCTCTAGTGCGAGAGAACTAATTTGTCCTAAAAAGGTATTGTAATGAAAGAGGTCCAAATATTTCATAAAGCCAACTCCAATAATTTGACATTGAGATGTAATTCTTGTTGTAATCAGTTCTAATCAACTGTTATATTTTTACTTTTGATGGGGGGATAATTGCTTGAGTGTCTAAATTCTATGAAAATTAGTAGTAATAAATTGAATTGGTACAGAGTCATTAAGAATTTTATTGTACCCTAGAATTGCCAATGTCTACTAGCAACAACAACAAACCCAGTATAATCCCACAAGTGGGGTCTGGGATGCCAATGTCTATTAGGATTAACATAATTATATCGTTGAACTTTTTTTGACCTTGAGCCTATAAGGACCTTTAGCCCTGTGGATAGGAAACAAGAGTATCTTGTTGAAATTAGCAAGTGCTAATTTGTAGAGTTTGCACACTCGATGCATCATTTGAAGCAGGTTGTGCTAGTTTTTGCTTATTTAGAAGGTAGTGACAGTTGTTGTTCTTTGCGTTGGTATTGATGCTTTTCAAGTTATATTGATATGGAAATTATATGGCCCAAATAAATTGTCCTATGATTTGTTACAGAGCATGACTATCCTGGAAACAGAGTGATCGGCTTCCACAGCGTTTTGCTAATGAAGCTGCTGCCAGGTTTGATAATGGAGGAGCCTATCCACCTGATCCGAGTTTTATCACTAACGTAATCTTTACAAACAACAGCAACAACAGAGCCAGTGAATTCCCACAAGTGGGGTCGGGGGAGGGTGAGATGTACGCAGCCTTACCCCTACCCTGGAAGGCAGAGAGCCTGTTTTCGGAAGGTGATCTTTACAAAGTTTGGCGAAAATTTAATCCGTGTTGCCTGATTTTCTTTACCTTTTCAGGCCCGACACAATGGTAAAAACTATGTTTCCGCTCTTCCTAATTGGCTATAATGACCGCCCTGCAGTCGTCTCTGTACTTTCTGCCCCTCAGACTGTTCTTTGTTTTTGGTGCTATTCATTTCTTGATAATAGAAGAAGCTGTGCATAGAAAAACACTGTGCATCTTATGTGGCAGTGGGTAGAGAAGATATTGGTAAGAGGGCTAATCCTTCTATTAGCACATAGGAAAAAGAGGCATATCTCTTTCATAAATTGTAGAAAGAAGACCTTCAATTCCTCTCTCAGTGAATTTTGGACAACAGGGAGTGAGTTTCAGATGACCGAACAAATCAATAAGTAAAGATATTGGAGTGAAATTGCATCTTTTGATAGATAATTAGAGAGTATCAGACTAGAAAAGCAATGTAGACTGTATAATAGTAGAGTATAACTTGTGTGTTGCTAGCTAGTTTTTTTAACCATATCTTGAGTATGTGTGAGCAACGAATGAGTAGATTCATGAAGGATTTTATTTGATTTCTTAAAATTTTGTAAGTACATGTAAGATATGACGCCGAAGACTAAATGATGTAACCCTCTAATTGCTTTTGCAATATGAAAAACCGAACATCTCTGCCATAGTAACATTACATGGAATAAGAACTCATTCCCTCAGCATAAGAAATGCGGTAATAAGAAAGAAAAGGAAAGGCAAACTAATAACCATTCAAGTTTGGTTCAAGTTTATGTATTACTAGTAATTAATTGATCTATAGAACTTATGGATGGCGAACTCCAACTAATCTCACATCATCAACCACAGGACCACACAAGGAGCCAGAGTGATCGCTCTTCATGTGATAGTATGTGCTCAAGAACCTGACCCTGGTGCGTTCAGAAACTGCTTTAAACCGAAGCTTGGCTCGTTTGAATCCTCCATTACCTTTGGATTCGTAGGGGACTCGCAAAGTGATCTGGCCGGCAAATGCCTCTATAAGCATAGACCCTTGGCAGGAATTGCTGGCATCTCCTACCGAGAACATGAGATCATAGACCTTCCCTTTTGTAGTTATCACTTGTTGTGCTATTGCACTTTCTCTACCGGCCACAAGTTCGATGGCGCGCTTGCCCTCCGGCACGGTGAAGTGTGCAGCATCAATGTATTTTACTGCCTTGAGAGATTCAATCATCCATCCAGGCAATGGTGAGTGATCATCTTCAATATTTGGAGGAATTAGAACTCCCCAGCTTGTGTTGGGAAAGATATATGGACCCTCTTCAAAGTTTCCGTTCTTCAACATGTTGCCTGCGTCCATTTTATGTATTAGAATCTGAAGTTTAACTTTTATACACCGATAGTATAAAAGATTTTTTTTTACCAGCTTACTTAAAACACAGAGAGAGGGATTACCTTTTGGTCTATGAGGGTTTTTCAAAGCCTTGAGAGCAATGTAATCAATGAGAGGGCCACAAGCTGGGTCCTTCTCAACTGCAGGATTGTGTAACATGATGTCAATTTCTGTGGCTTGGGCCAAGAAACCCCACGAATAAGAGTCCCAACCATCACTACTATACATGGTCTGCATTGGAAGCATTCCCCAGTCATTAGGCTCATTGTTAGGCGACACCGACACGTTGAGTTTCTCTTCTTGAGCACAGGTCCTAGCAAAGTTGAAGGACAAAGAGTAGAAAGTTCCCTTAGTGACGTTCGTGATTCTGGTTTTGATGGATGCGTCTTCCCCTAGCCTAACAGCAAAAGCTCCTTCTGGCACTGGAAGTAGCATGTCACCTTGTGTTTGGCCTGATTTGATGTATTCTACATAACCTGAGATTTCCCAGTGGGGTATTGCGTGAGGCTCTGTCACTTTTGTGCCCTTCAATTGTGATGGTTTTGGACCTTGCTCGAAGTTGCCGTTAGGCAATAATCCTGAACAACCACAAGATAGAAAAGTTAGTTACGTCCATACAGAGACAGATCACAGGGGCGGAGCTAGAGTTTCGATAACCTATTTTGCTCGGACTCTTCGGAAATATTGCCGGGTGAGTGTCGGATCCTCCAAAAGTAGTGTATTTTTGGAGGATCCGACAAGGGTGCGGCAACAGTTATGGAGAGTCCGCGCAACATAGTCGGTAACGGGTTCGGCCGAACCCAGTAGCTTTAGTGCAAACCATATATTTGTCTTAAGAAATCCATTGAATATGTACAAATTCTTACTTTAGAACCTAGTAACATAGAAGGCTAGAATCCCGAACCCAGTAATTTCAGATCCTAGCTTCGTCTCTAGATAGATGAGGCACGAGTTCAATGATTATTTTCGACACGAGACATAAATATATGTGAAAATAATCACTAAAATATTAATGTATGTCAATTTGTGAAGTCATATTACAAGAGTACAGTGTGTTCAAGCGATAAGAACTTAAATTCTGGATCGGAATATGTTAACTCAAGTTATATTCAAACATTCTATTAACACAAGCAGATCTTCCTCGAACGTGAGAAGATCTACGTTTACGTGGATTAGAACTTATTCTACGGTTAAGGTATAATCTAAACAGCATGTCATGTTAACTGCCATCAGATAATTACAAGTTTTGTTCAGTAATCACGTGAAGAAAGTAAGGCCAGCGCATTAGGTTCTTTTATTTTTCCTTTTTGCCTTACTTTAGCTTCATGTAACATGGCTTGGATTAGGAACAAACCGTGATTAGTAAGCCTACCAGCTATATTTGGGATTAATTTATTAGAAGAAATCAGATGTGGGTAGCGAATAGGAGATGACAACTTGGTGTCGGAAGATCGGTGGCAAGGCTGGATCTTCCATTACTTTTTTTTTTCCTTCTTATTTACAAGCAATTCTTCAAAAAATCCCACCAATTAAATGCAATAGGTAACACGGGGTAAAATTCAGAAGGGTAATGAAGAAACTGTATGGAATGGGTTACTTTAGCGGATAGGATTTAACCGATCGAGGGGATTCAAGATACTACAACAACAACAAATTCAGTGTAATTTCACAAGTAATCGAGGTCTGGGGAAAATAATGTGTACGCATACCTTACTTCTACTTTATAACGGTAGGGAGGTTGTTTTCGATAAACCCTACTGAGGATCTAAAGGAAATTGTTGAGTCGCATTTATATCCTATGGAAGATTGAAGTGACCATCAATCTACTTAAGATGTGTAATTCTATTAAATATTTATTGCTGTTACCGTGACTGTTTCTACAAATAGGTAAACTGTCCTTGAATTTGTTAATTAACCTATATAGACGAACAATAACCTTTTGCAAGAAAATCAAGTCACTCGTTTTCGGTGAGGCTGGTATCAATTATATGAACTTGAATAATAAAGTTCCATGTATTCAGAGGCGGAGAAGGATTTTAAGGTTATGGGTTCGGAATCCTAATCATTTTAAGTTATTGGGTTCTAAATTAATAATTTGTACATATTTAATAAAATTTTAAAGATAAATACATAATTTGAACCAAAACGACTGGATTCGACTGAACCCGCAACAGACACTCCTGCCTCATGTATGTCCCAAATAAGAAGAAATGTATGTAAGCTATATTACGTAATAATAAGTAGTACAAATTATAACTATTAATAATTTAAAATATTGATAAAATATCTTAATAAATCACGGTAAAAAACAAAATTCTTTTTAACTCTCCGAATAATAGTAGCAGTGTCATCAGCATAAGTGAAACAAAGAGAGTAGGAATAATTAACACGGGAATCAGGCTATTCCGATATTCCCAAATCCCAACCAGTTATTTTATTGCCCAATTCCTCGTCATAAAGATCCATGTGCAGAAATCTGAAACTTCATTCTGATTTCTGCATGAAATTAATACACAAAATATCGTATTGCCTAATAGCTAAGTAACTACGTGTACGTCGGAGGTCGGTTTCCATGAATATTTTCCTGAATTTATACGCCAGTACTTCCATCACTACCACTCCCAAAATTAGAATAAAGTTTGATATTCCAGCGATTTTCATAGTATTCTTTTCTTCTTCCTTTTTTTCCATCTTCTACTTCCTCTTTAAATGTATGTGTGTCTGTGTGAGATATTCATTCATAAATCTTCTAGGAAACAGCTCTTAAATGAAGAAAAAAAAGTTACGGAACAGATATGACCCTGATTTTTATAAAATAAATCATAAGAACCAGACAAGAAGGGCTTTATTCTAATTAAATACTGTATTTCCGAATGAAGGGCTTGTGATCTTATGTTCTACGTATACGTCTATTGTTCTCTGCTACAGGACCTCACAGCAAAGACTGGCAAAGCAAATTAAAACACCAAAATAGGCTAAAAGCAAGAAGATGCGGAATTGCAGGCAAGGAGTGATCATCAACTTTGCTTTTCACACTACATACGTTAACACGTGAAAAACAATTACACTATCATGTTTCTAAAACTATTCTTAATAAGTAAAGTCAGTAATTTGAGATATAAGATCAAAAGTAATTTAGTTAAATTACACTAATAATCATATGCTAAATGAGTAATGAGTTATACACAACTTTATGTATATTTCCCACAATGGAAGCAAAAAGAGAAAATGCATAGAAACTTACCATCATCTACAGATAAAACGACATTTATGGTGGCACAGAGCAGCACTATCAGTATTGCCGTTTTCTTCATTTTCATAAATTGTGGTTTTTTGGAACAAAAAGAGAGAGAAATATGTTGGGATGAAAATTCACAAACGCCTCGACTGGCTTTTATGTATTTCTGTTCTTGAAAATGCCCCTGGTATTGAAAGAATTAACGGTATTGCCACCACCATATTGCTCTATCGTAGCTGGAACATGGAAGCAACAGGTTTGCACGTGCACTTCTCCTACCGAAGAACAAAGACAAAAAAGAAAACAAAAACTAATTATATACTAGTACTAATCAATATCCTTAACAATCGCAAAATGTCGGAATATATAATGTCCTACTTAATTTATTTAAAGGTTTTCAAAGGAATTACAAAGGTATGAAGGTTTAATTCTGAGTTCACCTCTTAATAGTATTTTAGAGGTTTTCTTAAAATTTTTAGTTTAAACTAATTTTTCTACCTTTTAAGGTAGGAGTTACACACTACTATCCCCAGATTCTATTTATAGGACTATACTGGGTTTGTCATTATTGTTTAACAACTTTTAGAATACGTGCGTTGCACGTGTGTATAGTGTGTATCAATTAAAAATATGTACATTGATGTTAAAATAAAATGCAATATTTGTTTAAAGGATAAAAATTATTTTTCTCATAGTAATTGTATTAAATATCTTCTGAATATGCATAGATGATGAATTTAGTTAAATTTTAGTTGTGCATTATTTTATAATTATACATATTTTATAATATAATTTACAAATATGTTAAATTGTATCTCACATGAAATCTCTTTATGAATATATTTTGGCTTCTACTAATTTCATCCTTATTTCTTTAAGTTTGTAGTTAAATAATTTAATTCTTAATACTATAATTAAATTTTATTTTATATTCTAATTTCTTTTATCGCCGATGATCTTTTTCTGAAAAATAATTTATGTACTCTAAGTTTTTGGTAAACTTGAAAAATAATTTTACCTATATGATGAATTAGGAAAGGAATAAAGTTGAATTATTTAATATAATCACTAATGAAAATAATTTATTGTTTGATGATTTAAATTAATAACATCATCTCATAGAATAAAATAAATATTTAATTATAACTATAGTTTTATCCACAAAGTTCTTGTGTCACATGATAAAAAATCAAACTTTTGCACTTTATGTTTGTCATAGCGCTAGTAAATGACTTTTGTCAATCACTTATCTCTCTCTTTCTCTTGTTATTATAAAATAGTTTCGTAATTATTTTTTCTATTAATATTTTAAAATCTATATTAATATTTATATCTAAGCAAATTATTGATCAAAGAATAAAATTAATAGCCAACAGACCAATCTCACATAGAATACTCATCGCATTTATATGTTAAATACTGATTTGAATAAATGACAAAGCAAACTACTTCCTCTTTCTTTAATTTTTTTTCTTTATTTTATTTTTTTTATATCATAATTGTTCATCTAAAATTTAGCATGATTATACAATTTTTTGAGATAAAAAACGTTCAATTATGTAAAATTCATATAAGGTAAAACATATTTGGTGTTATTTAATTATACTTTAATTTTAATTCATATAAGATAAAACTTTAATAATTTTAAAGTCCTAAATATAAGGACCTCTTACTTAATTCAAATAAGGAAAGTTATACAACAACAACAAAAAAAAAAAGAAGGTATATTAAGTAATAAATCTTATTTAATTTCAAACTCCTAAATATTAATGCTAAAATAAAATATAATATTTGTTTAAATGATAAAAATAAATTTTCTCATAGTAATTGTATTAAATATCTTCTGAATATGCATAGATGATGAATTTAGTAAAATTAGTTGTATATTATTTTGTAATTATACATATCTTATAATATAATTTACAAATATGTTAAATGTATCTCACCTGACATCTCTTTATGAATACATTTTGGCTTCTACCAATTTCATTCTTATTTCCTTAAGTTTTCGTTTAACCAATTTAATTCTTAATAGTATAATTAAATTTTATTTTATATTTTTGATTTCTTTTATTGCCGATGGTCTTTTTCTGAAAAATATTTTATGTACTCTAAGATTTGTATAAACTTGAAAAACAATTTTACCTATATATGAATTTGGAAAGGAATAGAATTGGATTGTTTTTATAGTCAATTAATTCAAATCCGGGGAAAAAGGTCGATTCAAATACTTAATAATATTTTTTAATCACTAATAAAAATAATTTATTTTTTGAGGATTTAAATTATTAATATTATCTCATAGCATAAAATAAATGTTTAATTATAACTATAATTTTATCCACAAAATTCTTGTGTCAAATGATAAAAATTTAAACTTTTTGCGCTTTATGTTTGTCATAGCGTTAGTAAATGACTTTTGTCAATCACTTTTCTCTCTCTCTCTTTCTCTTGCTAGTATAAAATATTTTTGTAATTATTTTTTCTAATAATATTTTAAAATCTATATTAATATTTATATCTAAGTAAATTATTGATCGGATAATAAAATTAATAGCCAATAGACCAATCTCACATAGAATACTCATAGCATTTATAAGTTAAATACTGATTTGAATAAAGAACAAAGCAAACTACTTCCTCTTTCCTTATTTTATTTTTTATATCATAATTGTTCACCTAAAATTTAGCATGATTATACAATTGTTTTGAGATAAAAAAATATATTGTATAAATAAATTCATATATAGGGAAAAACATATAAATATTTGGTATTATTTAATTATACTTTAATCTAAATTCATATAAGATAAAACTTTAATAATTTTAAAGTCCTAAATATAAGGACCTCTTACTCAATTCAGCTCCTAAATATTCATAATAAAGGAAAGGTATTGGCCTAAATAAGGAAAGGTATAATAAGTAATTAATCTTATTTAATTTCAAACTTCTAAATATTAGCTAGAAGAATAATCAAATCACTATTTTATCTAGTGTGAACTCTATTTTAAAAGGGTAAAAAAGGGGAATGATATTTCGTTATTGGCCTTTGTGCTTTTAATATAGTCAAGTGAGAAAAAATTTAATAAATAAATTTTATTAATTTAAAAATTCTTAATATTAAGAAAATAAGTAATCGCCCCAATTATTCTTATATTTTAATTAGGAAAATAAGTAATGACCCCAGTTATTCCTCATAAATTGTATTTCTTAATTTTATTTTAATATGAAAGTAAGAAAGTAATTTAAAATATATTATTATTCACTGCTTTTCAACTATGATAATATCTTAGTTTAACTTTTTATAATCATGAAGAAATTAAGAATAATATATTGTCATTTTGCATTTAATAAATAAGATATCCTATTACTTAATTTAATCAAAATATAATAGAAAAATATTATGTTAAAAAAAACTGTTCCTTTCCATTCTAAAATATTGTCCACCCTTCTTTTACTTGTCATTAAATAAATTCCTTAAATTGAATTTATTTTTAATTTATTTTCGTTCTTAGATTTTAAATTGATACGACATCTAGGGTCAAACTTCCTAATATTTGTTAAGAGAATATTTAATTCAAATCGTTTTTAATACTTAGCTTAGAGTTGTTGCTTAAATCTTTGGTGTTAGAAGTAATGAATTTTAAAAGGAAAGAATTTATATAGCTAAAATCTTTCTTTATTTTAAATTCTTGGATAGAGAAGTTTGTATATAGTTTGAATAAGGAGTGATTTAATATTTAAAATTTTAATTAATTTTGAAGCTCCAAATATTAGAAAAATAATTAAATAATTATTCCTAAATATAAGAAAAATAATTAAATGTCTATTCCTAAATATTAGGGAGATAATTAAATAAATATTCTTAAATATTAGGATAATAATTAAAAGACTATTTTGTTTAGTCTGAACTATAGTTTTAAAGGGTAAAAAAGGCGAATGACATTTCGCTAAGGGCCCTCGTGCTTTTAATATAGTATAAATATAGATTTAAACTAAATTTCCAAATAACCGGGCTCTTTGTTTTGTTTTTTTCGCTGAAAGCAATCTAGTAGATCATTTTTTGTTCAAGCATCTTTCTTGCACGTTATGCTGGGTCGATTACAGCCATGATCGATATCAGGTAGATGGAATATTTTGAATTAAGTGAAATTATTGTTGCCTTAATTTCCATCTTACCTTTAATTAATTTGCCTATTAATATGGAATAAGAGTCAAGGGAAGGTCTTATCTGATGGTCAGCATTTCAAGCCTTTTGCCGCTTTCAATATAAGTATAATTAATTAAAAATTGCCATGCAATTACCAATATTACTTAACGTACCGCCATTCACTTGATTTATTCATTTGGCTTTGTACTTTGATTGCAAATTTAAGGGGCATCTTATGTTTCTCCTACAAGCGGGTTTGCATTTCCTTTTTTAATTTCTTATTTTCTCGATCTCAGTAAGAATTGTGAAAATGACCTGTATGCTAGCTTACAATTTAAATAGAATAAAATGATCCTACAAAAATTTCCTAGGCGTTTGGACATAAAAATTATAAAATTTCGTAAAAAGCAAAAAAAAAAAATCAAGTGAAAATGGTGTTTGAAATTTGTTAGAGTTGTGTTTGGACATGTACTTAATTTTGGGTTGTTTTTGAATTTTTGTGAGTGATATGAAGTAAAAATTTTGAAAAATAATTTTTTGGAGTTTTTAAAATTTTTAAAAAATTTCAAAATTTATTTTCAAGTGAAAATTAAAAATATTATGACCAAACATCGATTTCGAAAAAAGTGAAAAAAATAAATAAAAATAAAATGAAAAAAATCTTATGCCCAAACGGGCCCGAATTCATGTGTTTCATTTACAAATCTTTCGTGTGTGTTTTTAATCTCATGTTAAAAGGGTCAATATAATTAAAATAATATTTTGTTAGTATAAATTACAAAATCAAATTTCTGAAAGACCTTGTTGCATAACAAACGGATACAAAGAACGTAACCTAGAGCACATGGTTGTGGCAGGATTATGTTTGGCTTTGGTTCATTAATTAGGAAGGTGGTTGCCGTCAAAGATTTTGATGATGACACAAATATCCCCGTAGATATACCGTAGTATATGTTATAGAAATAATAATTATATTAAACACAAAGCAAAACTATTATAAAATCGCTTGTATGATAGAGGTGGGATTGCAGTGAGAGTTTAATTCACATTCTACGTAGATATTTCATAAAAAAATATTCTTTTATTTTTGTCGTCCCATTATTCCCGGTGTACATAAGGGACGTGTCAACAGAGAGCGAAATGAGGAACGTGAATAAGAGAAATCGGGAATAGGAGACATTCAAGATCTGATACTGAGGCAACCCCATGTGCAACTCCCGATTCAATTTTGAGGATTATTTGCACCGTAATTGAACGTAGCTCAACTATTTTATAACACTTGTTATCTCTCATAAGCACATTAATTCTACTTAATAAAGATTATGCAGATAGAAAGAAATTATCTTATATTTTCTTATCTTTATTAAAATTTAAACCTTAATCTATCATATTGTATAGAGTAAAATATGATATGACACATGACTGACTAAAAGGAGGACACGTGGAATCCAAGATGGGATGGTCGAGGACCGAACGCCCATTACACTTGTCACCAGAATGGATAACGTTTATAAAAGTATATTAAAAGCTCTGCGTCCGGTAAGAGCGACGGTCCGTTACAAAGAATTTGGCATTTATATTCAACGTTACATCTCAATCAATGACCCTCATAATTGGCATTAAAGGAGGGCATGATCCTAGAAATTTTTTTCCTAGGCATAACTATAAATAGTGAGCTCAATTACCATTGTAAAGGACACGAAATTTCTGGCAAGAACATATATTATATTTTATACAAACCTTTATACAATTTTACTCTCTTGCTTTTTGATCCCATCTTTGCGGTATTCGAAAACCGTGTTCATGGAAATAACTATCTTTGCTATTTCATCTATATTTCAAGGCTAAATACTGCATATTTCTTTGATCATTATATTATTTCAGGATCAAATTAGTTCACTTATCTAAAAATCACGTATAAATTCAATTGTATCGTTTACGATAAACACATATATGTTAATTCTTCTTTAGGTCACTCTTTTAACTTGTGTCCGCGTTGGCTTTTTTTTTTTTCCAGACAAATTTAGTCCACTGACTTAATAGGGACAAAATTTAAAGAGTGCTAAAAAGGTCAATTTGATGGGAGAACTAACCTACCCCAGCCACCAGCGCCCCTAATTCCAATTTCTTATAACATGATTAGCGTCCAAGTGATTCCAAACCTTTTTTATTTATTTCTCTGGCTGTCTTTCCCTTCAGATTAGCACTTTGTTTGTGGTCGGGTATTATCGGAAAATGTTTAATCGGGACGTCATGTGCAATAATAAGTAATTAGACAAAGGAGTAAGGTGGCGCATGCATGTGTATAATGTAAGCAATTTTCCATCTTTAGTATGGGTAGGTGTGTGTGTCATGTAGGGCATTTTGCAAAAATTTCAGAGATCAAACGTTGTTCCGTTTTGTCTCTATTCAAAACACAGAAGCACCTTAGATTAGGACAATGTTGAAGTCAAAGCCCACGAGACCCGTAAACCACATACACAAAAAGAGTCAAGATTTAAAGTTTATGAGTTCAAAATTTGGGTTCTTTTAAGTTACTAAATTTTAAATTTAATAATTTATACATAATTTATAGATGTATTAAGACAATATAAAATTTTGGCCGAAGCTACCGGCAAACTCATAACTTAAGAGCTAGTTCCGCCTCTGACCACAGAAGAATTCACTGTACAATCATTCTAACACTATAATGAAGATTAAACTTTGAAAAAAAAAATGTACTACATGCAAGCTAGTTTAAAACAAGAGTATTGCGAAGTAATTCTTCCATTTCCAATTCATTCAGTACTAGTACTTCAAGTCTGCCATTCTTGTACTTTGGAATATTATCTTATTAAAAATTTAGGGCATTTATGTTGTTTAAGATGTTACCTTTCAACTCTCCATCTGAGGAAAATTAATTTCGGATATTATGCAAGCATTTACAAATAGGTAATTGACTAGTTAACGTTGGAGTAATGGGAAATCTGTATAAAACTATATCTGTTTAACTTATAGAATGTCCATTGAAATCCAACATAATTCTGTTAACGAATGTACAATTAAAAACTACATCCCTTTTGCTCTTATATTTTCACACAAACACACAGCGGCATACTGTCTAGTAATCATAGATTATGCCGCTCCTAGTTGACCCATAGATTATGCTGCTCAGCCAAAAATATTTACAGCCTCTAGTCAATATATATATAAATATAACATTATTTATACACGATTACGCATATGTATTTTACACTTGTCGGTTTTTTTTTCCTGGAGGGGGGGGGGGGGGGGCGACTATTTATATTAATTTCACAAGAAAGTACTCGAAAAGTGGCCCAATAATCTAATTATGTTACTGTAAAGTCCAATATCATGCCACATCTGTAGAGTGTAGACAACTTTGCAGATGGGGAAGGGGTAAGCGCACAAATAGCTATTCTCAAGGATACTATTTAGAGAGTAGTCAGTACTTGTTTTGTTCTGAAATTTTAAACTAAAAATCTTAACTTCAGACAATTCAAGACACTTTTTTCTCAAAAAATTGAACTAAAAAAATAAAATTTAAGACGCATTGACTAATTCTTAAATAGCAGCCCTTTAAATTTTCTATCTCACCTTATTTCCACACGGATGAAGCAACAGATTTATATCTCTAAAGTCTAGTCACCGATGTTCCAGGTTTGGGCCAGAGGATTAGCCCACTGGAAAATTATTTAAACAAACTCATTTCAATCTTTCAAAAAGAAAAGTTAATTTACATCGATATTAATTACAAATAATAATAATAATAATAATTGTGTACGGATAAAATCGGGGGCAATGGCTGCCCCGATTCTCCAATGAGAGAACAAAGGGGAAGCACGGATCCACAAGATTATAATCGAGGCCAGAAACCTCTCATGTCGATACCAAGGAAGAATGGACTATATATCCGACATCGGGCATGGTAAAGCGACGCACCCCGGATCGAGTATAATTTTTAGACCTCGGGAGACGCGGTAGACGATTATGCATGACAGATAGGGCGCCGTAATACTCGCCCTCAACTGGATATTATGGCGCGAATCTCGTTCAGTATCGATTATGGATCAACAATTACCGGAAAAAGAAGATTTTTACCTTTTAAAGACTTATACTAGGACTAAAATTCTCCTACTATGTAAAGGAAAAATTTTTCTTTAGTCTCACACATGGTAACACGCAATTCAAAGCAATAAAAGTTTACTTTTGTCTTCTAGCTACTATTAAAGGCATTACTCACTTGTTCTTTTCTTCATTCGCGACCGGGCTTGATCCGAGGGTCCAATCGAGGATGAGTTCCACTGTTCAATCTAAGATCAGACTTGGTCATCGTATTGCAATTGGTTTGATCATTTCTTCTGTCTTTAATTCATCTATTTGTTATTCTTCATTATTCGTATTAAACTAAACTACGTATCCTTTAAACCGCATACAAATTTAATTGTTATACAATTTTGGGATAAACAGTTTGGCACCCATCGTGGGGCTAAAGATAATAGTGGTGATTTGGTACGAATCTCCATAACACACCCTATTTTACGCTTGTTTTTTGAAATCTTAATTCCAGGTCAGCCTAAAAATGTCAAACTCTCAGTCTGCTCACTTGAACATTGATGCTGAGTCAGGCCATCACGGTGAAAATAATAATATGGTGCCTAGTAATGATGTGTTTTCTGCCGATTCCAACGGTGTCCCAGCTGCCGACCCAATCGATGCTAACTCACAGGCGACCATCAATATCAATTTGCCAACTGAACCGAAAACAGTGTTCGTGGGGGATCCCGACCAACAGCTCGAGAAGCACCCGAAAGTGAAGGTGATGGGGTGAACTTACAACTGATTTTTGAAATGTTGCGGGCTCAACAAGCGGCAATAGCAGAGCTGCAGAATCAAAGCCACGCCCCCAACAGGGTCAAACCTGAACAATCCCGGGAAAGCACTCAAAGAGACGTACAAATTACCGAGAGACCGGGTGAAGTCGAGCTCGAAGTAACTTCAGAGGTAATGAAGATGCTCGAAGCATTCACAAAACGGGTGGAGTCAGGCGAGAAAAAGATTAAGGCTAACCATAAGAAGGTGGAAACATACAACTCCAGGGTCGATCAAATCTCGAGCAACCCCAATACTGAAGGGACCGGACTTCAAACAATTTATCCAGAAGCCCTTTCCTCTGAGCGCGTCACCAAAGTTGATCCCAAAGAGGTTTCATATTCCTTATATTCCCTAATATAATAGGGCCACGGATCTAAATGAGCATGTGACCTCCTATACGTGTGCGATCAAAGGAAACGATTTGGAAGATGATGAGATCGAGTCGGTATTGCTGAAAAAGTTTAGAGAAACTTTGTCCAAGGGAGCAATGATATGGTATCACAACTTGCCTCCCAATTGCATTGACTCGTTTGCTATGCTTGCAGATGCTTTCGTAAAGGCTCATGCCGGGGCCATCAAGGTCGAGACCAGAAAGTCAGATCTTTTCAAGGTCAAACAAAGGGATAACAAGATGTTCATGGAGTTCGTGTCAAGATTTTAGATGGAGAGGATGGACCTACCACCAGTTGCATATGATTGGGCCGTTCAGGCATTCACTCAGGGGATCAACCCCTGAAGTTTCGTCGCCTCTCAACAGATAAAACAAAATTTGGTGGAGTACTGGCGGTAACCTGGGCCGACGTCCACAACAGGTACCAGTCGAAGATATGGGTTGAGGACGACTAACTCGGGGCCCCTTCTGGATCTGTTTACCCCATCAGGACCGATGATAGATCTAAGAGAGCCATTGATCAAGAGCCAAGACCAGTCCAAGATTGATATCAACCATACAACACGAATCGAAGGGGAAATGGATCTGGGAGTCACCCCGCAAGGATTGAGAAGAGAAGCGATCGAGGGCCTAGTGGCTGGGGCTTGATGAGAAAGAATGGGTTCGATAGGCCACTCGGGAGTAGGGGGCACCGAGATTATCGGAATATAACTTCAACGTAGACATTGCAAGCATCGTGTCAGCCATAGAGCGCATCAAAGAGACCAAGTGGCCCCGACCATTGCAGTCTGACCAAGAAGAGCCTCAGCACATGATCATTGGGGGGTCGAAGTCCCCCAAGGGCCAATGATAAAATGCACTAAAGTATCTATTAGAGGGAAACACACACCCGGGATTAAGTTTCGGAGGGAACTATTTCATTCAGCGACGAAGATGCCGAGGGCATCGTACAGCCTCACAATGACGCACTGGTAATATCTGTACTTATCAATAAATCTCGGGTTAAATGTATGCTAGTTGATCCAGGTATCTCGGCCAACATCATCATATCAAGGGTCGTAGAGCAATTGGGGTTACAGGATCAAATCATACCGGCAGTTCGGGTATTGAATGGATTCAACATGTCATGTGAGACCATGAAAGGAGAGATAACTTTGCCAGTAAACACCACCGGGACAATCCAAGAAATGAAGTTTTACGTGATCAAAGGGGATATAAGATACAACACTTTATTTAGAAGCCATGGGTCTACAACATGAGGGCGGTACCTTCGACCTTGCACCAGGCGCTGAATTTTTCCCACACCGAGGGAGTCAAAACGGTATACGGAGAACAGCCGGGTGCAAAGGAAATATTTATTGTCGATGAAGTGATCCCGGTGCCCATGGTTTCAACATCGAGGAGCGCGGAACCGACCAAAAAAGAAGAGATTAAATAGCAATCACTAATACCAGCCTCAGCCAAACCGGAGAAATGGGAAAAACAAGAAGTAGACGATAAGTACGATTACAACGTCCCTATATCATTCATAGCTCCCGATGATACCGACGTTGATAAGTGCATTTTACCTGATCTTAACAACATAATTTTTGTAACGACCCAACTGGTCATTTTGAGCTCTAGCATGTCATTCAGCAGTTTGAGACCCTGAGTAGCTTCACTTCAGGTATTATGACTCGTACGCATGGTCGGAATTTAATTTCGGGAAGTTCGGAGTTGATTTGGAAAGAAACTTCTAATTTCTGAAGCTTTAAGTTGGAGGAATTGACTAAAGTGTGATTTTTGAGAAGACGACCTCAGAATCGGGATTTGAAGGTTCCAACAGGTTCGTATGATGATTTTGGACTTGGGCGTATGTCCGAATCGGGTTTTGGATGACCCGGGAATGTTTCGGCGCCTATTGCGGAAGTTGGCATTGTAGAAGGATTTCATAAATTTGGGTTGGAGTGCATTTCAATGCTATCGATGTCTATTTGGGAATAGCTCCGTATGGTGATTCTGGTATCGGGAGCGCGTCCGAATGTGGATTTGGAGGTCCGTAAGTCATTTCGAGGTCATTTGGCGAAAGTTGAAAATTTGAAAGTTTTTGAGAAGTTTGGCCGGGAGTGGACTTTTTGATACCGGGGTCAGACTCCGATTCCGAAAGTTGGAGTAGGTCCATAATGTCGATCATGACTTGTGTGCAAAATTTGAGGTCAATCAGATGTGATTTGATAGGTTTCGGCATCGATTGTAGAAGTTGAAGTTTCAAAGTTTGTTAAGTTTGAATTGGAGAGTGATTCATGTTTTAAGCGTTATTTTATGTGATTTAAAGGCTCGGCTAGGTTCGTAATATGTTTTGGTATGTGTTGGTATAGTTGGTTGAGATCCCGAGGGCCTCGGGGTGGTTTCGGATGGTCAACGGATCAACTTGGAGTTTTGTTGGGTTGCTGAAGAGCCTGAGTTCTGGTGTAATCGCACATGAGGAAAAAGGCCCACAGGTGCGACACCGCAAAAGCGGCAAGACAAGCGCAGAAGCGAAGGGGCCAAGGCTGCTGAGGACCACAGAAGTGGCACGTCTGTGCGTAGAAGCGCAGGCGCATGTGCGCTGGGTTGGGCGCAGAAGCGAGAGCGCAGGAGCGCTACCTTGCGTGCAAAAGCGAGGGCTGTTGGTATGAGCTGGAGCCGCATCTGCGATGGGTCTTCTGCATGTGCGGAAGGTCGGCTGGACAGATTGATTTAAGAACGGGACTTGGCTCATTTTTTTCCCATTTTTCACTTAGTTGGGCGATTTTTGGAGAGCTTCAAGGGGAGATTTTTATCATCTATGGCAAGGTAAGTGATTCTTACCTATTGCAAGTTGGATACTTGGTTTATATACGGATTTAAACATGGAAAATTGTAGAAATTTGAGATTTTGAAGAAAAATCTAGAAATTGGTATTCTTGGATTTTGATCCCGAATTTGGGCAAGAAATTGAGAATAAATTATATATATGAGTTCGTACTGCTATGGGTAGTGTTCTTCTTCGAAAATTTTCGGAATCCGAGCACGTGGGCCCGAGGATTGCTTTATCGATTTTTTCAGCGGAGTTAAAAATTGTTATAAGTTGATTAATTATGAGTATTAGAGTACATTTTGATTGGGTTGCATCTTAATTGACTAGTTTGGAGCGACGGGCACTGGTTTGAGATGTTAGAGCGGCGTTGGAGCCGGTTACGGAACTTCGGAGCGAGGTAAGTCTCCTGTCTAACTCTGTGAGGGGGAAACTACCCCTAGGTGGTATATTTGATGTGTACAACTTGTTGCGGGGACTACGCACGCACGAGGTGACGAGGGTCCGTACGTAGTTAGATTCATGTTATTGTCCGGGTAGACTTAGGTTCACACCATGTTGTACTATAGGGATTGTCCTTGCTTGTTTAATTCCTTATTTTATATTTCTACTTGAGACTAGACTTGCTATTGTAGAGACTTCACGATTTCATGATTAGTCACCGAATAACTTTACTCATCATAAGACATGTTTCCGTGATATATATATATACTTCATTGAAAGGTTTTTGTTAAAGAAATTACAACTCACATGTTTATTCGTGAGTGGGGTCAAGGACCCATCTTAGCTTCTTATTCTAATGGGATTGGTCCATTCGCCTCAGCAGAATTATGTATTTTACTCTTATGGGATCGGGTCGTTCACCTCGGCAGGATTACGTATTTCACTCTTATGGGATCGGGTCGATCGCCTCGGCAGGATTTATGTACCACACTATCATGGGAGTGGGTCATTCACCTCGGCAGTTTAATAGATGCATCTATGGTTCATGCTGTTCGACCCTCGGCAGTGCATAGTTTAAATATTTATGTTGGATCGGGTCGTACGCCTCGGCATTTCCTATATCATATCCTCATGGAATCGTGCGTAATATTTGGCAAGAAGTTGGGGTATCTGTAAATTTTCCCCTAATTCGAATTATAATAACCTGCTTGGTGAGATCCATTATACATATATACATGCTCCGGTTGAGGAGAAATTAGCTAGTTAAGAGCTTGAGTTTATTGTAAGGAGGATAATTGTACCACATATTTACACTTGTTTATTTAATTTATTTACTTTGCCTCGTATTTGCTAACCTCCTTACTGTAATTGATTTTATTGGACCACTAGTGAGTGTCAATGTCGACCCCTCGTCACTACTTCTCTGGGGTTAGGCTAGATACTTACTGGGTACACGTTGATTACGTACTCATACTACACTTGCTGCACATTTTTGTGCAGGTACATATGTGACTAGTGGCCTTGTGAGAGCAGAGGCGTGTATGCATGCGAGGACTTACGTGAGCTGCATTCCATATTACGATCCGCAACCAACAGAGTCTCCTTCAGAGTTATTTGTATTTTTCCTGTCTAAGTTGTATTTCGGACAGATGTTGTACTTTATTTTTACTTCTTAGTTGATACTCATGCACTTGTGACATCGGGTTTTGGGGTGATTATTGGTTGTTCTGTACTGAAATTGTTAAAAATATTATTATTTACTCTGTAAATTTCCATCTTTTACTATTTAATCGAAGGAAATATGATTTTCAAAAATATTAAAATGAGAACCAAATTAAGTATTTATTTTTGGCTTGCCTGACAATGGTGTCCGGCGCCATCACGACCTTTAATGGATTTTGGGTCGTGACAATATGGTATCAGAGCGCTAGGTTCACTTAGGTCTCACGAGTCATGAGCGAGTCTAGTAGAGTATTGCGGATCGGTACGGAGACGTCTGTACTTATCTTCGAGAGGCTACAAGGTTGTTAGGAGCACTTCCCTTCTTGATTCCTCATCGTGCGAATTGATTCTTTTGAGGTTTGTACCTTTATTTCTTTCCTATTCAATCTTATGCGACGTGAAGCACTTGTTATAGATTGGGAATCGAGGAATTGTCATGGTTCTACAGAGGTGGTGTAGGATGTCTCTGCCTGCATGTTTGATTGGGCTATTACCGTCGCTTGCGGAAGGCCGTCCTATCGTTTCAGCTCAGCATTAGTATTTCCTATGGTTTTGAGATTTGGCATTGATTTTTATGACGATTCGTGCGTTGTTATCGCACCGTGATTGTGTAACGGTAGGATGCATGTCTATGCGTCAAGGCAGTGAATGACTTGAAAGGAAGTTTTACTCAGTGCATGATTCAGAGGCTCAATGTTTTATTTCCAATGGAGGAAAGGCAATCGATCTATGAGTGTTTGGGTTGATGGAGTAACGAGACTTGGTATTTTGGGCGTGGTGGAATTTTCATCTGTGATGTGGTGTCATCGTCCTTGATTGAACGTGTTAAGCTCGCCGGTGTTATGGTCTTCTTCAAATTGCCTTCGGGGCACAGTGTTGTGAAATGGCACCTGAGATGCGGTTGTCAGAGATAACGGAGTGAAGCGATTTCGGAATCGAATTGGTACTTCTAGTATTGATGGCTCGAGAAAGATGATATTCTAAGAGGTTTAGAGTTGGTGGCGACTCATGTGTTTGGATATTACAGAGATGGATTCGGGTTTGGAGCAACAATTGGGCAGTGAAGGACGAGGAAGTACACGTAGGAGGTGTCTTGTGGTGGTTGAATTGATAGGAGGTCAAGTGTGAAAAGTAGAAGTCGAGGAGTTGCTTAAAGGAGAGGGTTTGACCAAAGTGGGAGAGTGGTAGAGTAGCATATGGGTTCCGTGGTAGGATAGCCATACGCCTTGAGGGAAGCTTAGAGCAATTTGGGAATCGTGATGGGCAGTGACTAGGACCATGGATTTTATTTGGATGCAACATGACTTCGAGTTTGGAATGCGTTGTTAGACTTTTAGCTGATGTCAATAGGGAAGAAGGAACCTCAGCGTGTCCCAGGGTTATGTAATTGTAGCTTCAAGCTAAGTGGGAGAGCCCCACCGTCTATGATTGGATTGCGTAGTTGTCAACTTGTGCGGTTTATGGTTATCAGTGTATTGATGGGTTATTACAACTAAGGAAAGAAAACATCAGTGGTAACTCGAGCAAAGGATTTGAGGAATGTATGCTATCTTTGGCCTTATCGGTTCATGTTCGGGTCTTGGGTAGACTCAGAGTCTATGCTTCGTGTGGAGTTTGATTATATTCGAGGACAAGTGAGAGTGGGTGACTCTCAACAATGGTCCTAGTAGGTTCAAAATTTAAGGTGCGGTGCCTAAGGATTTCGAGACTGTGGTATGGTTAGGTATCGAGTTTTGGCAGCAGATTATGGAAATGGGGACTTGAAATGTTCTATGTTGTCTGCGGTGCAGCATCGGAGGAATGGGAGAAAATAACTTCGGATTCATGGAAGAATTATCATAATGGGTGTACCCGTTGAAGATGTGAATATGCGCACAAGGAAAGTATGTGATGGTTCGTGGGTTTTGAGATAACATAGTCTCGTGAAATAAGGTCACTCCGGATGAGTGCGGATTTGGGTTCTTCTAAAATGAGTTAAGTGAAAGGTTTCTATATGATGAAGTGTGTACCCTATTGGTGGTTCGGGAGTTATGATGAAATTCTTGTACTCTTGCGTATTGGTATGTTAGGTGCAGTAGGCGGCATGGGAATTAGAGGTTGAGGATCAAGGTTGCAGTTGATGTCGACAAGAATATCAATAGCTCGGATGAGCAGGGAAGAATTCAGGTGTTTAGAGTGAGCTGGTATTGTCTTCGGGCCTGTGTAAGAGGCTTGGTGTACTGATTTGCAGATTCCCGATTCGCTTTACGGCATTAGTATGGCTAGTGGTATAGATGTGCAGACTTTCTACCTGAGCGGAATGGTCGTGGGAGTGTATCCCACGGGAAGATTGTATAAGCGTGACATGTCAGTCACTTGATTATTAAAGATTGAGACCGAATATGGAGGTCATGGTAATATCGCAAGTGCGAGAGTTTATGCCTGAGAGGCATTTTATTCCTTGGGTTAGGGACCATGTGAGTTCGTTTTGGATTTGACGGCTGTTCTTATGTGTCGTGAATAGGTCGTTATGGGTCCTTGAGGAGTTATTTAGCCAAGCATGGTGTGATCAGAATCGGTTTGAGGTTCGTGGATGGATCTAAACGTGAATACGGGCCCTATATCAGGCCGGATGTGTTCATTTCAGCATAGCGTTGTTTTCGGAGGGGTCTTCGGGCCTTGGATGATATTTCTATTGTCAGCCCTTTCGTGTAGTCTCTATTGTGCCATGTGGGTTATGAGGCGTTTTGATTATTCGCACTCGTATTAAGATCCCGTATAGTTTATGGTGTTATGTGAGCAGGATGGCTCTCGAGATGCAGATCATATAACGCATCTTAGTTGTGCTTGAGTTTTATAGCACGTGATGATACCTGTCTCCCGAAGATTTGTATTATGCACTTGGCATGCTTATGATTGATATTCGGGCACTTCGTGAGTATAAGCGTTACGACTCGATGTGTGTTTTCTTTAGATTATTATGTGTGGATCGGGTGGCACGCCGCCATGGGTACATGGTTGGATCGGGTGGCACACCGCCATGGATATGTTGATTGGATCGGGTTGCATGCCGCAACGGTATCATGTGTGGATCGGGGTGCACGCCGCAATAGTGTGTTATTGAGTACAGTTTCCCACATCTATTATTATGCGTTTAAATTAGTTGTGTGGGTTGAGTAGATCTTTCCAGAGTTCGTTCCTTATGTATCACATTCGAGTTTGTAACTTGTTAGTACGTTGTGGCATCATATGAGACTTTTGGCAGTGTCTGAGGTGGCTTATTGCTTGAGCAGCTTGTACTAGGTGAGACGAGATTATTGGATCTGGGATCAGTGCGATCAGATTTATATGAAGCATATTAAAGAGTACATATTGTTATTCAGTCCAGAATGAGGTAATGGTTCTTGTTGGGAGGAGAGACTCCATAAATTGTGATTCGGCATGTGGTTATGAGTTCTACACATCTTCTCTATCGTGGCAGTATTGCGAGAGTTAAAGCAAGTCTTAATTGGTCATGAGGTACACCACGGGCTTCGGGTCAGTGGAAACTTTAGCTGTTGTGCCTTGGAAAGATTTCCTTAGGCAAATGATTTACGCGGTGCATGGTAAGAATTCAGTAAGGGTATACAATCATGTGTTGGTACATCATGTAGTGATGGATACGGTGTTCGTATATTGGAAACAGACCTAGTAGAGAATTTCAGATATTGGAATTTGGCTCTAAGGCTTATTTGACTAGATAAAATGGAGGATTTTCAGGTTTGCTCGAGCAAATATGCTCAACTGGATTGTGGTAGCATGGGTAGGTGCACGAGGTGTTAAACAGTGATTTCGGACAAACTCAAGAGCAGTTCTTAACACGTTCAAGGACGAACGTATGTTTAAGTGGGAGAAAATGTAACGACCCGACCGGTTGTTTTGACCTCTAGTGGGCCATTCATCGGTTTGAGACCCTGAGCAGCTTCACTTCAGGTATTATGACTCGTACGCGTGGTCGGAATTTAATTTCGGAAAGTTCGGAGTTGATTTGGAAACAAAATTCTAATTTCGGAAGCTTTAAGTTGGAAGAATTGACTAAAGTGTAATTTTTGAGTAGACGACCTCGAAATCGGGATTTGAAGGTTCCAACAGATTCGTATGATGATTTTGGACTAGGGCGTAAGTCCGGATCGGGTTTTGGATGACCCGGGAATGTTTCAACGCTTATTGTGGAAGTTGGCATTTTGGAAGAATTTCATAAATTTGGGTTGGAGTGCATTTCAATGCTATCGATGTCCGTTTGGGAGGTCATTTCGGGGTCATTTGGCGAAAGTTGGAAATTTGAAGATTTTTGAGAAGTTTGGCCGGGAGTGGACTTTTTGATATCAGGTTCAGACTCCGATTCCGGAAGTTGGAGTTGGTCCATAATGTCGATCATGACTTGTGTGTAAAATTTGAGATCAATCGGACGTGATTTGATAGGTTTCGGCATCGATTGTAGAAGTTGAAGTTTCAAAGTTCGTTAAGTTTGAATTGGAGGGTGATTTATGTTATAAGCATTGTTTGATGTCATTTAAAGGCTCTACTAAGTTCGTAATGTATTTTGGGATGTGTTGGTATAGTTGGTCGAGGTCCCGAGGGCCTCGGGGTGGTTTCGGATGGTCATCGGATCAACTTGGAGTTTTGTTGTGTTGCTGAAGGGCCTGAGTTCTGGTGTAATCGCACATGCGGAAAAAGGGCCGCAGGTGCGACACCACAAAAGCGGAAAGCCAAGCCCAGGGGCCAAGGCTGCAGAGGACCGCAGAAGTGGCACGTCTGTGCGCAGAAGCGCAGGCGCATGTGCGCTGGGTTGGGCGTAGAAGCGAGAGCGCAACAGCCCTACCTTGCACGCAGAAGCGATGGCTGTTGGTGTGAGCTGGATCCGCGTCTGCGATGGGTCTTTCGCGGATGAGGAGCCGTAGGTACGGAAGGTCGGCTGGACAGATTGATTTAAGAACGGGACATGGCTCATTTTCCCCAATTCTTTACTTGGTTGGGAGATTTTTGGAGAGTTTCAAGGGGAGATTTTCATCATTTATGGCAAGGTAAGTGATTCCCACATATTTCAAGTTGGATACTTGGTTTATATATGCATTTAAACATGAAAAATTGTAGAAATTTAGGATTTTGAAGAAAAACCTAAAAATTGGTATTCTTGGATTTTGATCACTAATTTGGGCATGAAATTGAGAATAAATTATATATTTGAGTTCGTAGTGCTATGGGTAGTGTTTATCTTCGAAAATTTTCGGAATCCGGGCACGTGGTTCTGAGGGTTGCTTAATCAATTTTTCGAGCGGAGTTGAAAATTATTATAAATTGATTAATCATGAGTATTAGAGTACATTTTGATTGGGTTGCATCTTAATTGACTAGTTTGGAGCGACGGGCACCGGTTTGAGGTGTTAGATCGGCGTTGGAGCCGGTTACGGAACTTCGGAGCGAGATAAGTCTCCTGTCTAACTCGGTGAGGGGGAAACTACCCCTAGATGGTATATTTGATCTGTACAACTTATTGCGGGGACTACGTACGCACGAGGTGACGAGAGTCCGTACGTAGTTAGATTCATGTTATTGTCCGGGTAGACTTAGGTTCACACCATGTTGTACTTGCACTATTGGGATTATCCTTGCTTGTTTAATTCCTTATTTTACATTTCTACTTGAGACTAGACTTGCTATTGTAGAGACTTCACGATTTCACGATTAGTTACCGAATAACTTTACTCCTCCTACGGCATGTTTCCGTGATATATATATATATATACTTCATTGAAAGGTTTTTGTTAAAAAAATTACAACTCACACGTTTATTCATGAGTGGGGTCAAGGACCTGTCAAAATTTCTTATTCTAATGGGATTGGGTCGTTCGCCTCGGCAGGATTATGTATTTCACTCTTATGGGATCAGACCGTTCGCCTTGGCAGGATTATGTATTTCACTCTTATGGGATCGGGTCGATCGCCTCAGCAGGATTTATGAACCACACTCTCATGGGAGCGGGATGTTCGCCTTGGCAGCTTAATAGATGCATCTATGGTTCGTGCTGTTCGACCCTCGGCAGTGCACAGTTTAAATATTTATGTTGGATCGGGCCGTACGCCTCGGCATTTTTTATATCATATCCTCATGGAATCATGCGTAATATTTAGCAAGAAGCCGGGGTATCTGTAAATTTCCCCCTGATTCGAATTATAACAACCTGCTTGATGAGATCCAGTATATATATATATATACATGCTCCGGTTGAGGAGGAATTTGCTAGTTAAGAGGTTGAGTTTATTGTAAGGAACATAATTGTACCACATATTTACACTTGTTTATTTTATTTATTTACTTTGCCTCGTATTTGCTCACCTCCTTACTGTACTTGATATTATTGGACCACTAGTGAGTGTCGATGTCGACCCCTCGTCACTACTTCTCCAGGGTTAGGCTAGATACTTACTGGGTACACGTTGATTACGTACTCATACTACACTTACTGCACATTTTTGTGCAGGTACATATGTGACTAGTGGCCTTGTGAGAGCATATTCGCTTATGCATGCGGGGACTTACGTGAGTTGCATTCCATATTACGACCCGCAGCCAGCAGAGTCTCCTTCAGAGTTATTTGTATTTTTCCTGTCTAAGTTGTATTTCAGACATATGTTGTACTTTATTTTTACTTCTTAGTTGATGCTCATGCACTTGTGACACCGGGTTTTGGGGTGATTATGGGTTGTTCTGTACTGAAATTGTTAAAAATATTATTATTTACTCTGTAAATTTTCATCTTTTACTATTTAATCGAAGGAAATATGATTTTCAAAAATATTAAAATAAGAACCAAATTAAGTATTTATTTTTGGCTTGCCTGACAATGGTGTCCGGTGCTATCACGATCTTTAATGGATTTTGGGTCGTGACAATTTTTCTCATAAAAGCATAAATATTATCATGTTTCTTCCATACTTTTAACTAAATTTTGCAGGAATGATTTTAGAAAAATTTTCATACAAAGCAAGAAAAACTTCAAGAAAAATACTGCAAAGAAGTAAAAGAGCAAGTTATGATGGAGAAAAATAAATTGGCAAAGGGAAATGAACACATAAATGACGTTGGACTTTGATGATGCACCAAATCCACACTTACCATGAAGACATCTCAACTTGCCGAGGCAAATTCAAGACTTGCATGACAGATCTAGATTTACATGACAAAATCTCAACTTGCAAATGAGTAATTAGATTTTCCATGACAAATCCAACTTATCAGCACCAAATCGAGAAGATTGTCATAATTTTCTCTCTTATATAAGAAGGGATTTACCAATCAGAAAGGGCATCGCAGTGGAGAGAAAGTTTAGAGCTAGAAGTCTGAATCTAAATTCTTAATAAGCTTCTCTATTTTATTTCTTTTGCTAGTATCGAGTTATCTTTTCTTTTAAATCATAATAGTAGTTTAGTTGTTGTTTCTAAATAAATTTCAGAGTAGGAAATTACTCTAGTTCCTGCTTTTAATTAAATATGGGGAATTATTCTTCTTGAATATTTCTTTCTATTTTCTTATTTAATGGATAAGAATATTTTCATTGTTAGTACTAATTCCAGTATGGAGTAAATTTTCTTGTGTTGGGAGAAAGACAGATCTTAATATTTCTATATATTAGTAGATATTATTCCTCAAATTCACATGCTTGAGCTAAAACTTTTTGTTTAACTTTTATCTGCTTTTACAATTAGATGTTATTTGATTTATTAACAACTATCTATGTTGTACTATATATTAACTGTTTATTAGTTCTGTAATCGAGAGAGGCGGAAGAAATAATATAATAAATTGTAGTATTGAAGATGTTAATATTTATTCAGTAACATCTATCTCTGTTATGTTATAATTAATTTTACACTTATTTGTAATCGAGAGAGGCAATAGTGTAATAATCAGTTATAACAAGTAGGGTAACCGAAAGGAACTTACTAACAAGAGCATGTTTTAGTTCAATCATATATTTTTGGTTCTTTAGTATTACTATTTTGAAGATTAATTTGTATAACCGAGAGGAGTGCAATTAATTATTCAACTTGAGTTATAATATATATTTGTAATCGTGAGAGGCATTTATACATTTTTGAGAAATAAAAATTAAAGAATAATAATTCCACTATATAATGGAAATATTAAGTGAGGTCAAAATTCCAACACCTTTTTATTATATTTGTGAAAAATAAAATATTTTCTATTGCTCTATTCATGCATTTTTATTTAGGTAATTCACAACTCAACTATTTCTGATTTTCTCAAATAGTAATTAAAACAAGAAACGCCTGTAGAATAGATAAACCAATCTCTGTGGGTTTGACATCTTTCTATACTATTATTTGACAAAGTACGAGTTAGAATTTTATATACGCTAGACACTCGTCAATTTTTTGGCACCGTTGTCGGAGATTGGCTTAAGTCTACTAGAGATTAATTATTTTACTGCTAATTTGAGATTTTTTTTATTGTCTAATTATTTAAACTTTTCTGCAGAAATTTTAGAAAGTGTATGACTCGTTCCTCTTCAAGAGAACTAGTCGAATACGATCCTGAAATTAAAAAATCCATGCAGTTGTTGGGAAAAAGAACAAACCTCACGATCTCAAATTTTCACATCAGAGGAAATGGAGAACGAAGAACTCAATAACCAACTTTTACCACATCAAGTAGAAGAATAGTTTGATGAAGTGGCACTACGACGTGATAGAATAATTAGAGATTAATCAAGGCCAGATTATTTTGAAGAAAAATCAAGTGTGAGGAGACCACCAATTGAAGCAAATAATTTTAAAATTTGTACAGGCTTGATTCAAACCATTCAACAGTCATGTAGTTTATTTGTGATGCAAGTGAAGATCCTCACACTTATCTAATTGATTTTCTTGAATTAGTTGAAACTTGCAGGTAAAATGGAGTTACAACAGATGCTATCAGGTTGCAACTTTTTTCTTTTTCATTAAAAGGTGAAGCCAAAACATGGTTGCTAAGCCTGCCAAGAGGTTCCATTACAACATCGGACCAAATGACCCAAAAATTTCTTAATAAATATTTTTTACCTGCAAAAATAATTAAAATGAAGCAAGAAATCAATAATTTTATGCAGACAGCTACTGAATCTGTATACCATGCATGGGAAAGATTAGCAGTAATATTGAGAAAATTCACACATCATGATATCCAAGACCCTGACATTTTATATATTTTCTATCGCGGTCTTAAATCCTCTACTAGAAATGTAATCGATGCAGCATTAGGAGGATCAATAATGGGAAAAACTACTACAGAAGCAATGTAATTACTTAATAAAATTTCGGAAAATATTGTTCATTGGCCCTCAGACAAAATGATTATAAAAAAAACAGCAGGAGTAAATCCAGTTGAAGCTTTGAATTCATTGGCAAAACAAATTGCGAGCTTAACACAAACAGTGGGGGCTTTTCAGGTAGGTGCTCAATTGTAACGACCTGACCGGTCGTTTTGAACTCTAGTATGTCATTCAGTGGTTTGAGACCTTGATTAGATTTATTTCATGTATTATGACTTACATGTTTAGTCGGATTAGATTTTCGGGAAGATCGGAGTTGGTTTGGAAGAATAATTCTCAATTGGGAAGCTTTAAGTGGAAGAGTTGACCAATGTTTGACTTTTAAGTAAACGACCTCATATCAAAGTTTTGACGGTTCCGTTAGATTCGGATGATGATTTTGTACTTAGGCGTATGTCCGAATTTAGGTTTGGAGGTTTGTAGGTTAATTTGATATTTTTTGGCAAAAGTTGAAAGATTGAAGGTTTAGAAGGTTGATAGGTTTGACCAAGAGTTGACTTTATTGATATCGGACCCGGATTGTAGTTTCGGGAATTGGTATAGGTCTGTTGTGTCATTTGGAACTTGCATACAAAAATTGAGGTCATTCCGGGTTGATTTGGTATGGTTCGGCATGAGTTTTAGAAGTTTAAAAGTTTATTAGTTCATTAGGCTTGAATTGATGTGTAGTTCATGGTTTTGATGTTGTTTGGTGTGATTTGAGGCCTCGATTAGATTCGTATTATATTTTGGGACTAGTTTGTGTGATTGGAAAGGGTCCCGGGAGCCTCGTGTGTGTTTCGAATTTGTTTGGGTTGTGTCGCGCTCTTATTTGATGTTTCAACGTCGTTTCTTTGGGAATAAAGGATACCATATTGAGAAAACGACCTTTGATTTGTGATTGGGTTGAACCATTAGATCCGTATCATAATTATGGAACTATAGCAATAAGAATCGTCGAATTCCGAGGTCGTATGAGAGAGAGAGAGAGAGAGAGAGAGAGTTATGACCATTTCCGTGTCGGAAAAGATTGCTGATTTCTGGTGCGAACTTTGTTCTTCGCGAACGCGAAGAAGGAAATCTGGTTTGATCGGTCAACAACAAAAATTTGCTCTTCGCGAACGCGATGGTGTCCCGTGAAAGTGAAGAACAAAAATTACCTAGGCAGCGTTTTAAATGGGTAAACCGAGCATTTTAGTATTTGGAGCATATCTTGAGTTCTAGAGCTCTGTTTGAGGTGATTTTTTGCGGCGTCGTTCTCTTCACAACAAGAGGTTTCAGATACTTTTGAATTGGTTTGAGATATTAGAGAGGCATTGGAGCCGGTTATTGGATTTTTGAGCGAGGTACTGAGACATGAACATTAGGTGGCCATCTTGGCGCATTGTCATAGCTACTAAGGGGATTTTATGGTGAGCCGCATTCTATGCTACGATTCATAGCATACGGAAGTCTCCATCTTATTCATTTATTATATCTTGTCTATTTTATATTCTGGACAGATGTTGTGGTAGTGTTGTATTATTCTAGTAGATGCTCATGCTCTTGTGACACCGAGTTTTAGGGGTTCCTAGTGGATGTTTATTATTTTATTTCACGTTATTATTATCACTTCATTTTATGATTTATTTATATTCGAAAATTTGGTAAAGAAAAGCACAGGTTTCTATGAGTTCTAGATTTTATTCTATTTATTTAATAAAATTCCTGATTTTAAAAATTTAAAATGGATAGTTAAGTGGAGGCTCACGCGTTGACTTGCCTAGCAGCATAGTTGGGCTCCATCACGACCTATTATGGGATTTGGGTTGTGACAGCTTGGTATCAGAGCACTAGGTTAACTTATGTCTCACGAGTCATGAGCAAGTCTAGTAGAGTCTTGTGGATCGGTACGAAGACATATGTACTTATTTTTGAGAGGCTACAGGGTTGTTAGGAGAACTTCTCTTCTTGATTCCTTGTCGTGCGATTTGATTTCATTGAAGCTTATGTCTTCATTTCATTCCTGCTCATTCTTATACGATGTTGAGTGCTTGTTATCAATTGGGCATCGATGAGTTGTAGTGGTGCTTCAGATGTGGTGCAGGATATTTTTCCCTGCGTATTCGGACAGACTATTATCGTCGCCTTGTGGAGGGATATTCTCTCGTGTCAGCCCAGTGTTAGAGTTGCCTATGGTTTCGAGGATATGTATAGTGTATTGTGATGTTCATGCATTGTTATCACGTAGTGCTAGTGTGAATAGTAGGTGCTTATTTATGTGTCGCTACCGTGAATGTCCTAAGAGGAGGATTTCTCGGTTCATGGTTTAGAGATTCGACATTTAATTCCAGCGGAGGAGAGGTAATCAGATTATAGATGTTCAGGCTTTGGTTGACGGAGTAGCGAGATTAGATATTTTCAAACTTGGTGGAATTATTGTTTGTGATGTAATGTCATCGTCTTTGTTTGAACGCATTTAGGCTCGTCCGTGTGATGTTCTTCATTGGTTTGCCTTTGGGGTGGGCTGTTGTGAAATGGTACCTAAGAAGCGGGTATTACAGATGGCGGTGTATGGTAGCTTCAGGGTTAAATCAGTGTTTCTAGTGTTGATGGCTCGAGAAAGATGATCTTTATGGAGGCTTAGAGTTGGTGGAAATTCGTTAGTTTGGATGCTACAAAGATGGATTATGATTCGAGGTAGTATTTTAGTAGTGAAGGATAAGGAAGGACATGAAGGGTTATTTCCCATGGTAGATGAGTTGTTACCAGGTCAATTATGAGCAGCAGAGATCGAGTAGTTTGCTTAGGAAGTTTGAATGTGATTTGAAGAGTTTTCTTGGAACGTAGAGGTGTGTGTAAGCTTGATTATTCATTTTGGGATGCAACATGACTTCGAGTTTTGGAACGTATTATTGGATGAACGGACTCTTGCAGATGGCGGATGAGTGTGGACCTAGGAGAATCAACTAATTTCATAATGGACGTGGTTATGGCTATGCCGTTGGAGGATGTTGGTATGAGGTTACACATGTGGGCTATATCCTATAAGAAGGTTAGGGGTTGCATGACTCTTAATGAAGTTCATATAAAGAGTTTTGCATTCAATCCAATGAGATGTATGTACTACGATGTGAGCTTGGATCGCTTGAAGAAGATGGTACGACTATCAGGAGGTTGAGTGTGCGATTGTGGCTGATAATTCGGGATGTGTTATGATTAGTGCAACAAGAACTTATGAGAAATTTGGCTAAGCAACGGTGCGAGATCATGGTAATTGAGGAGGAGGAATCATTGTGGGTTCTGAATTTATGTGATTGTGGCTTAAAGCTAAGTGGGGGAGCTTACCGTCTATGATTGGTTCACGTGGTGATGTGCCTTTGCAGTTTCGGGTTATCGGTACGTTGGTGGATTATTTATTACTAAGGAAAGAAAACATTAGGGGTAGTTTGAGCAGGGGATTTGATGGATGTGATGTACAAGGGAAAGTATTCTCTCGGTTGCTTCATTAGAGTTCCCATGTGCTAATGGAGCACTAGTGGTTTATTTAAATAATCGTGCCTGGACTAGAGTGGACGACTCTCAATAATGGTGCTAGTAGATTCGAGATTTTAGGTGTGGTGCTTAAGGATTTTCAGGTTGGTTATGTGGCTGAGGATTGGGTTTTGTAGTAGAGTGTGAAAGGTACTTAAAGCATTTCTATGTTATCAACGGGTCTGCGGTGCAGTGTTAGAAAAATGGGAGAAACAACTTCGGATTCGTAGAATATCTAATCAGTGCAGGTGTATGAGTTGGAGTTATTATAGACTGCATGAGGAGGGTATGAAATGGATTATGGGTATTAAAACAACGTGGTCTCGTGATTTGAGTCACTTAGGATGAGTGTTTATTGGGATATATTATGTAATTGAATAGAGGTATTGATTATGAAGGCGAGTCAAGAAGAAATCGGAAGAAGCTGAGTCAGTCTAGTAGTGGTTTGGATCGGCATGGTTAAGGAAACAATCAGTTCCTTTTTGTATGGTAAGGAAATACAGGTGATTTGTGGTTGTACGTGCGGGCTTGATAGCCTCCGTAATTTGATTCTGATGGTTTTGATTATGTGTAAATGGGACCCAAAAGAGTTATGGCAGTTTAGACCACGACTTGAGTTCTATGTCTTTTACGACTATGGGAAGATGATTGTGTTGCGATTCTTCTTCTAAAATGAGTTAAGTAAAAGGTTCTAGACGATGAAGTGTTTATTCAACCGGTGGTTCAGCCTGTCATGGTAGGGGCTATGTGAGACGCCTATTCATTCAGAATTTCTAGCTTCCAGCGGCATTCCAGTCACTCCTATGCCCCAGGTTCCCCATTATGCACCGCCATTGTCTAGAGCACCTCCTGCACAGGGTCCTTTCAGCGGTCAGTCCAGCCAATCAGGTCCGAGCCAGTCACATCAGCCACGTCCTCTAAGAGCTTGTTTTGAGTGTGGTGGCACTCGTCATATGGTGAGGGATTTCCCCAAACTCAGGAGGGGTGTACCTCCACAGACTACTCAGGATCTGCATATTGCATCGGGTCCTCAGGCCATGGTTACCGCACCAGTTGCCACTCCACCTACACAACCAGCTAGAGATGGAGGTCGGGCAGGTAGAGGTCGCCCTAGAGGGGGAGGCCATGCCAGATATTATGCTCTTCCTGCTAGGAAGGAGGCAGTTGCATCCAACTCAATTATCACAAGTATTGTTTCGATTTGTCATAGAGATGCATCAGTCTTATTTGATCCAGGCTCCATGTATCATCTTATGTTGCTCCATATTTGGGTGTATCCCGTGATTCTTTGAGTTCTCCTGTCTATGTGTCCACACCTATGGGAGATTCCCTTGTTATTGACCGTGTGTATCTGTCATGTTTAGTTGTTCTTAGTAGTTTTGAGACCAGAGCCAATCTATTGTTGCTCAGTATGGTAGATTTTGATGTTATTTTGGGCATAGGCTAGTTGTCGCCTTATCATGCTATCCTTGATTGTCACGCCAAGCGGTGATGTTAGCTATGCCAGGTTTGTCACGGGTAGAGTGGAGAGGTACTTTAGATTATGTTCCTAGCATGGTTATCTCATTTCTAAAGGCTCAACAGATAGTTGAGAAGGGATGTGATGCATATCTCGCATATGTGAGAGATGTCAGTGTTGATACTCCTACCGTTGAGTAAGTTCCAGTAGTGAGGGATTATCCAGATGTATTCCCGGTGGATCTTTCGAGCATGCCTCACGACAGGGATATCAATTTTGGTATTGACTTGTTACCGGGCACTCAGTCTATTTCTATTCCTCCATATCGTATGGCCCCACCAAGTTGGAGTTAAAGGAGCAATTGCAGGAGTTACTTGATAAGGGTTTCATTCGGCCCAGTGTATCACCTTGGGGTGCTCTAGTCTTGTTTGTAAAGAAGAAGGATGGTTCTACGCGCATGTGCATTGATTATTGCCAGTTGAACAAGGTTACAGTGAAAAACAGGTATCCATTGCCATGTATTGATGACATATTTGATCAGCTACAGGGTGTCAGAGTGTTCTCCAAGATTGACTTCTGTTCAGGCTATCATCAGTTGAAGATTTGGGAGCCAGACATCCCGAAGACTGCCTTCAGGACTTGGTATGGTCATTACAAGTTCCTTGTGATGTCTTTTGGGCTCACCAACGCCCCAGCAACATTCATACACTTGATGAACAGTGTATTCCAGCCTCTTGACTCATTCATCATTGTGTTTATTGACGACATTCTAGTGTACTCCCGGAGCCAGGAGGATCATGAACAGCACCTGAGGACCGTGCTTCAGACCTTGAGAGAAAAGAAGTTATATGCAAAATTTTCAAAGTGTGAATTCTGGCTTGATTCGGTGGCATTTTTGGGCCATGTAGTGTCGAGTGAGGGGATTAAGGTAGATTCGAAGAAGATTGAAGAAGTGCAGAGTTAGCCCAGACCGTCTTCAGCTATTGAGATCTAGAGTTTTCTTTGTTTGGCGGGGTATTACCGTTGATTCATCGAGGGTTTCTCATTTATTGTACCACCTATGACTAGATTGACCCAGAAGGGTTCTCTATTCAGGTGGACCGAGGAGTGTGAGGAGAGCTTCCAAAAGCTCAAGACAACTTTGACTACAACCCCTGTTTTGGTGTTGCCTTCGGGTTTGGGGTCTTATATTGTGTACTGTGATGCGTCGCGTATTGGTCTCGGTGCGGTGTTGATGCAGAACGGTAGGGTGATTGCCTACGCGTCTAGACAGCTGAAGGTGCATGAGAAGAACCACTACTAGAAACACAGCATTTTCCCACGAAAAAATTGTTAGTGGCAATTCCTACCGAAATTCAATGGGAAAAGTAAAAAAAAAAATTCCACGAATAAATAATAATGTTTCCCACTGACTATTCGTGGGAACCTTTTTTGCGCAAAAATGCGCGTAATTTAGTTCCCTCTAATTCGGTGGGAAAAGTCATTAAAAAAATAATTATATAAAACTAAAAATATTTCCAAGGGAAAACAATGGAAAAATAAAAAAAAACGTTTTCAAATATTCCCACAGATTCTGTGTGAACGAAAAATTTTGAATTTTGAATTTTTGTGCTTTATTAAAAAGTTTTCCCACGGAGATTTTCTACGGGAGTAGTGGGAAAGTTTTATTATTATTCACATAACCTTTTAGTTTTCTCTTAGTCTATTTCGTGTTTTCTCCCTCTGTCTCTCCACTCCAACGACGAATTCTTCACCTCACTCAATTTTTAGGTAAGTCTCTCTCTCACTCACTCACTCTCTCTCTCTCTCTCTCTCTCTCTCTCTCTCTCTCTCTCTCTCACACACACACACACACACTCCTTTTTCGATTTTGATTTTTCGAAACTTAGGAATTTTCTGCTATTTTAAACCCTAGGTTTGAAAAAGTTATTGTTGTTCTCTTGTGCATTTATATTCTAATTAAACTTAAGTCTTTATTTGTTTCATCTTAGAAATAATGAATTTGTTAAAAGACGATATTGAGTTGGTTTATTCTTGTTAGTTTCGTCTATTTTTCAGGTCTGTTTTTTTTATATGGATTGGTGCTATGTATTTACACGCTTTCTTCACAAACATGGAGAAATTAGAAAGCTTTCTAAGTTGCCCATGTCAAAATGAGGAATATTTTCTTCCTTGAGAACTATAAAATAATGTAGTCTTTATTTAAAAGTAGCTACAGATTTAACAATGCAAGCATAATCCTGCTAGGACCGCAGACAAACACCTTCTAAAACTAGAGTTTCCTTGAATTATGCCATATTTTTTATGATATAGTTACTAAAGTAATGTCTAAGTTTATATTGGAATATCTTTTTGGAATATTTTTCAGATTCTTTTAAAAGTACATGAATGAGGGTGGGTTTGGGTTTGTTCACAGTAATCTAAAAATATAGCTTTTAATTGAATTAAAAAAAGAAAAAAGAAAAAGAGTAGTTACTAATATTTTTCATAATTAAAGAGGAGAAATTAATGAGTTCATGGCTTATTTCATTAGGTGCTTGAATGTGTCTATTTGAGAATGATTTTATCATTTGAGTTCTTGTCTTAGCTTAAAATTTCCATTTGATTTTCTTTGTTTATAGGTGTTTGGTTCTTTAGAAGTTGAAGGTGATAGAACCTAACTGAGAGCATATGCCAGTGGTGCCTATTAGTTAGCTTATGGGTATTGATTTTTACAAAAGAGATGGTGCAGTAATTTTTTCCCATTAGAAGTACTAATACATTATCTATATGCGAGTAAGTTTCATACATTAGATATTTTTTAAACATATTAAAATGATTAAGTCGAGCCAGACTGCTAAGCTTTTTATCTTTTCGTATGTTTCACTTTAAAGTTTGAGAAATAAATATATTTACTTGCATAAATTTTCTTTAATAAAGTTTACTTTTATAATAATTATATTTTTTTTACATGATACTTTCAAACGAAGCTTGGAGGAGTTCATTCAAAATCAGTCGATTGATGATAACTATGGAATACTTGTCACTAGTGATGTTAAAAGTCTCAAGTCTCAGATAAACTCCCCCTTAGTATCTAGTGCATTTCCTATGCCCCATTCTCCAGCATCTGATGATAACTAAGGACTAGTTTCTTGTATTAGTTTGTCTTGGATGGTAGCTGGATGTTGAATATTGAATGCTTGATTTTTTGAGTTTTTGTTCTACTTTCTGTTTAGTTGGATATTGTTTATGAAATGGATTGAATTAGGTGTTGTTTATGAAATGGATTGAATTAGGTGTTGTTTATGAAATAAACTGGATTGCATGTTGAATTTGGTATTTGAATGCTTAATTGTATTTAGTCTTGTATTGTTGGTTGTACTTTTTGTTTGGCAGGTGGTATAGTTCTAAAAACAAATTTGGCCATGAAAATATTTTTCAGATTTCCCACGGATTTCTCACCGACTCCGTGGGAATTTTGTGAATATTTTTTTCAGAATTTTAATATTTTCCACTGATTTTCGTGGGAATGTTCATATGTTTATTTTCAGGTTACGAATATTTTCCACTGCTTCCATGTGAAAAATAAAAAAATATCTAAATTATTTTTAATACATCCCACAGATTCGGTGGGAAACTTAAGAAAATTAAATTATTATATTATCTTACTTTTCCCACGATGTTCGTGGAAAAATACACTATGTGACCCCACCAAGTTCTCATGAAGCCCTCAGTGGAAAACTCCTTGGTAATTACCCACGAATGTCCTGGGAAACTATTTTCCAACCAGCCATAATCCCACTAAGCATCTCCCCTGGGAATATCGTGGGAATATTAAAATTTCACACTGATTTTCTACCGATTCTTCTGTTGGAAAAAGTCTGTATTTCTAGTAGTGAACTATCCTGTCCACGACCTTGAGTTAGCAGCTATTGTTCATGCCTTGAAGATTTGGCGACATTATTTGTACGATATCCCTTATGAGGTTTATACTGACCGCCGAAGTCTACAACATATGTTCAAAAAGAAGGATCTTAATTTGCGGCAGCGAAGGTGGTTAGAATTGCTTAAGGACTATGATATCACCATTCCATATCATTCCGGGAAGGCCAATGTGGTGATCGATGCCTTGAGTCACAAGGCGGAGAGTTTGGACTATTTATCATATCTACCGGTAGTAGAGAGGCCATTAGCCTTGGATGTTCAGGCCTTGGCCAACCAGTTTGTTAGATTGGATGTTTCTGAGCTGAGTCGAGTTTTGGCTTGTGTGGTTTCCCGGTCTTCTGTTTATGATCGCACCAGAGAGCGTCAGTATGACGACGCCCATCTTCTTGTCCTCGAGGACACGATTCAGCACGGCAATGCCAAATAGGTAACTATTGGAGATGATGGTGTATTACGGATGTAGGGTAGGCTATGTGTGCCCAATGTGGATGGGCTACGTGAGTTGATTCTTAAGGAGGCCCACAGTTCACTGTATTCCATTTATCCGGGTACCGCGAAGATGTATCAGGACTTAAGGCAGCATTATTTGGGGGTTCTTGGGATCAGTTCTTGCCACTTGCCGGGTTTGCCTACAACAACAGTTACCGGCCGAGCATTCAGATGGCTCAATATGAAGCTTTGTATGGTAGACGGTGCCGGTCTCCGGTGGATTGGTTTGAGTCGGGTAAGGCTAGGATATTTGGTACAGACTTAGTTCAGGATGCTTTGGAGAAGGTTAAATTGATTTAGGTTCGACTTCACACAGCCCAATCTAGACAGAAGAGTTATGCAAATCGAAAGGTTCGCGACGTTGCATTCATGGTTGGGGAGCGGGTCTTGCTCCGAGTTTCACCCATGAAGGGTGTTATGAGATTTGGGAAGAATGGCAAGCTGAGCCCTAGGTATATCAGACCTTTTGAGATTCTTGAGAGGATTGGAGAGGTGACTTACAGACTTGCACTACCACCCAGTCTAGCTGCAATTCATCCAGTATTCCATATTTCTTTGCTACGGAAGTATCACGATGATCCGTCTCATGTGTTGGATTTCAGCTCAATCCAGTTGGACAAAGATCTGTCTTATGTTGAGGAGCCGGTGGCCATTTTGAACATGCGGGTTTGAAAGTTGAGGTCGGAGAACATTGCTTCAGTGAAGGTTCAGTTAAGGGGTAAGCCAGTCGAAGAGGCGACTTGGGAGACCGAGCATGATATGCGCAGCCGGTATCCTCATCTTTTTACCACTTCAGGTATGTATCTATACTCGTTCGAGGACAAACGTTTGTTTTAAGAGGGGGAGGATGTAACAATCCGGCCGGTCGTTTTGAGTGTATTAGCCTCGATCCCCTATTTATTGCCTCCTCTATGTTATATTGTAGTTACGTGACTTGCTGGGGTGTTTGGTTTTGGTTTTGAGTGAGTTTCAGAGTGAAATAGGACACATAGTCCCTAAGTTTGAGGTTTAAGTTGTTAGAGTTGACTGTAGTTTGGATTTGGTGAAGACGTCTCTGGAGTGGAGTTTTGATGGTTCCAATAGCACTGTATGGTGATTTTAGACTTAGGAGCGCGATCGGATGTGGATATGGAGGCTCGTAGGTCGTTTCGGCGTGATTTGGCGAAGTTAGGAAAATTAAGGTTTGGAAGGTTTGGGAAGTTTGACCGGGAGTTGACTTTATTAATATCAGGGTCGGATCTCGATTCCGGAAGTTGGAATAGGTTCGTAATGTCATTTATGACTTGTGTGCAAAATTTGGAGTCAATTAGAATTGTTTTTGTATGGATCAACATTAGTTTTAGAATTCAGAAGTTCATAAGTTCTCTAGGCTTGAATCGATGTGCGATTCGTTATTCTAGTATTGTTTGATGTGATTTGATGCTTTGAACGTGTTCGTATGATGCTTTATGACTTGTTTGTATGTTTGGTTGAGGTCCCGGGGGCCTCGGGTGTAATTTGGATCATGTTCGGCGCATTTCGGAACATGGATGATTGTTGAATCTTGTGCTTCTGGTTTCCTTATACGCAATCACGAGTGGAATAATGCGATCATGAAGAGTAGTTTGGCACCGGGGGAATTTTTCTCTATGTGATCGCGAAAGGAAGTCTGCGATCACAGAAGGTTGGCTTGTAGTAAATCGCGAACGCCTGAAGGAGGTCGCGTTCGCGTATTAGGAATGTTGAGGCTGGGGGCTGAGGCAGCTTGTGCTACGTGATCGTGTGGCCTGGGATGCGGTCGCGAAGTGTAGACAACTTGGTTATCACGTTCGCATTTGGTTTCACGCGAACGCGAAGAGTAGAATGGAGTTGGGCAGAATTTGTTTACGCGATCGCGAATGGATTTCCGCGACCGCGATGTGTAAATCACTGGGCAGCAGAACTTAAGTTTGAAATCGAGGGTTTATTTCATATTTCACATTTTGGACTTAGAGAGCTCGATTTGAGGCGAAATGTCGAGGGATTTTCAGAGAGATCATTAGGGTAAGAATTCCTAACTCGATTTTGGTTAAATTACTCGAATCTATCATTGTTTTTATCATGTAATTAGGGATTGGAGTTGGAAAAATTGGGGAAAAGTGGTAGAACTTTTTAGACTAAGTTTTTGAGTTTTGAAAGGTGAAATGAGGCCGGACTTGAATAATTCTTGTACAGGTGGACTCGATATCGAATGGGTATTCGGATTTTATAATTTTGGTCGGGTTCCGTGATGCGGGCCCCGGTCGACTTTTTGTGTCGATTTTTCAATTCTTTGCAAAGATCGTAATTTCATTGTTTGAATTAGTTTCCAATAGTTATATTTATAGTATGAAATTATTTTAGCTAGATCCGAGCCGTTCGGAGTTGAAAAATTGAGGGAAAGGCCTTATAGTGGATTGATTTAGCGTGGTTTGAGGTAACTGGTTTGCCTAACTTTGTGTGGGGAAATTTTCCCTTAGGATTGGTGTTGCTTGTGATAATTGTGATGTGTAAGAGCCGTGTACGTAATGTGACGAGTGTGTATACGGGCTAAATGTGGAAATTGATGATTTTTAGCTATGTAGATTCCTTTCATGCTTTAATTGAGTTACCTTAACATGTTATAGTCATCATATTTAGTCTAATTTCACATGTCTACTTGGCTTATCTCTTACTTGCTAATTGCTCTACATGTATAGTTGAAATTCCTGTTTTCTTATTCCGTATTCATTATTTAACTATCGAATTCTTACTTGAAATTGCTATTTATTGGAATATCTTCTTGTTGAAATTGGTATTGAGTTGCAAAGGTCGTGATTCCTATCGAGGCAAAATGTTAAGTCGTGAAATATCATCCTATGGAGTTATTCTTTCGGTTATTATTATTGAGGCTTTGTGTATATTGTGGTTGAGTCGTGGGCTCCTTATTGTGAAATTATGTTATTGTTTGGTTTCTCTAGCAAATTGTGATATTGGGCGCTTGAGGTACGATTTATGATACGTTGTGATATTGATACGCATGCGGTGGTATAAGGTGTGGGTGTTGAAATGCATGCAGTGAGATAAAGTGGGCTTGATACGCGTGGCTAGTAGGGAAACTACTAGAAGCCATGCGGTGAGATAAGGTGTGCTAAAACGTGAGATGCTATTTCGGGAAAAATTAATTTTCAAAACTAAATGTAAAGGCTCCCGCGGTTATATAAGATCGTGATTCATTTTTGTGATTTGAGACTACGAGGCGGTACCTCGGTAGTGACTCTTGTTGACATTTCCCCATTCTTTTGTACTTGTCTTTGGTCGTTGTTTCCTTGGCATACTATTAATTGTCTTTCTCTGTATTGCACTATTTACTTAGTTCTGTGTAGCTAATCTTGTTATACTGTTCGTTGTTTCATTTCATTACTATCTTTATTACACTGTCTACATTTGTTCAGTCTTTTATTATTTCCAGTAGGGCCCTGTCTGACCTCGTCACTACTCTACCGAGGTTAGGCTAGGCACATTCTGGGTACCGTTGTGGTGTACTCATGCTACTCTTCTGCATATCTTTTTGTGCAGATCTAGGTACTTCTTACCATCTCAGGCATTAGTTGGGATTCTACTGCAGAGACTTCAAGGTATACCTGTCGGCGTCCTCAAGCCTCGGAGTCCCCCTCTCTCTAGATCTCTTATTTCATTATCCTTTATATATAGTTATGATGTATAGGATTATCCAGTAATCATACTTAGAGCTTGTGACTTGTAATACGCCGGGTCTCGGGATTTGTATATGCTGATTTGTAACGTTGTTTTATTACAGCTGTTGAGTTTGAGACTTATATCTATTGTTATTTTAATTATTCCGCATGTTGTTAGGGTTACCTAGTCTTAGAGACTAGGTGTCATCACGACGTCTTATGGAGGAAAATTTGGGTCGTGACAGGTGATTTCCGCGGCATCGTTCTCGTCACAACAAGGGGTTTCGGATCGTTTGGAATTGGTTTGAGGTGTTAGAGAGGTGTTAGAGCCGGTTATTAGATTTTAGAGCGAGGTACTGAGGCATGTACATTAGGTGGTCATCTTGGCGCATTGTCGCAGCTACTGAGGGGATTTTATGGTGAGCTACATTCTATGCTACAATTCGCAGCATACGGAGTCTCCATCTTATTCAGTTATTATATCTTGTCTATTTTATATTCCGAACAGATATTGTGGTAGTGTTGTATTATTCTAGTAGATGCTCATGCTCTTGTGACACCGGGTTTTAGGGGTTCCTAGTGGATGTCATTATTTTATTTCACGTTATTGTTATCACTTCACTTTATGATTTATTTATATTCGGAAATTTGGTAAAGAAATGCATAGCTTTCTATGAGTGCTAGATTTTATTCTATTTATTTAATGAAATTTCTGATTTTAAAAATTTTAAATGGATAGTTAAGTGGAGGTTCATGCATTGGCTTGCCTAGCAGCATAGTTGGGTGCCATCACGACCTATTATGAGATTTGGGGTGTGACGTCAATCATCATCCCAACTTGAGAATTGTGATGTTTGTGAAATTAATCATCAAAATTATGAATGTCAAGCTTCAATGCAAAATGAGGAACATGTAAATATGATTGGTTATAGAAATAATTACTCATTTGGTAGTCCCACGGCACAAAAACATTCAGGATTCCAATGGAGTAATCCTAATAGTGCTGAAAATCCTCAAAGATTTTTTAATCAAAAGCAGCAGTTTCAAGGACTACCTGGTTTTCAAAATCAAAATAGAGAGCAACAAAATTTTCAACAATATCAGCAACAGCCCCACAGAGCTCATCAACAAAGCTTTGAAGACATGGTGTACAAATTCATTAAGGCTATTGACGAGAATGTTGAAAGTCAACATTCAGCTATCAAGAATTTGGAAATTCAGGTAAGTCAATTAGCAACCCTCATATACGGACAAATTCAAGGTACTCTACCAAGCAACACTGAGAAAAACTCAAAAGAATACCTCAAAGCCATCTTTCAACGATTAGGTAAATCTCTTGATGATCCATATGCAGATAGAGAAAGAAAGCCACAAAAAGTGAAAAAGGTAAATGAAGGTGAGAATAAAATAGAATCTAAGTTTCCAAAAGAACAAAAGGATAAAGGGAAAATATACTAGAAAATGAATTGATAACAAATCATCACTCTTTACCTCTCCCCTTTTCCCCAAAAAATGAAAAGAGAAAAGCTTGACAAACAGTTTTCAAAGTTGCTGGATATTTTGAAGCAACTTTACATTAACATACCTTTCACATATGCTTTAACGCAAATGCCTTCTATGTTAAATTTCTCAAAGAAATTTTGTCAAGTAAAAGAAAATTGGAAGAAGTTCCAGTGGTTAAGCTTACAGAAAAAAATAGTGCTATACTTCAAAATAAACTCCCACAGAAACTTGGTGATTTGGGAAGTTTTATAATTCCTTGTACCGTAGGAGGTGTTCACTTTGAAAAGGCGTTATGTGATTCAGGTGCTTCAATAAATCTAATGCCTTTTTAAATTTTCAGAAAATTAGAACTTGGTGAAATAAAATATACTAGTGTGTCTCTTCAATTAGCTGATCAAAGTACTAAGAGACCAAAAGGAATTATTGAAAATATCCTTGTTAGAGCTGACAAATTTATATTTCCAGTAGATTTTATAATGCTTGAAATGGAAGAAAATACTGAGGTGCCATTAATTTTAGGTAGACCATTTCTCGTAACAGAAAGAGCAATTATTGATGTTCATCAAGGACAATTAATATTATGAGTTGATGAGGAAAGAGTAATTTTTGACATGCAGAAAATGATGAAATTTTCTGGCGATGAGTCATCATCATCTTGTTTTCAAATTGACTTACTAGATGACCTTGTAGACGAATACAAACTTAATTAGTTAATTATTGATTCATTGGAGAGATGTTTGGCTAGGTCATGTACCATAAGTGATGATAACCCCATAATTAGAGAAGAAGCTAAAATATATTGAAAAATAGTCAAAAAAATGAGAAAGTCTCACAAGAAGGAGTTCAATTAAAAATTGAACTCAAAGATCTTCCTTCTCATTTAAAATATGTGTTTCTTGAATCTGAATTATTTTCAGTAATTATTTCATCTTCTTTGATTATAGAACAGGAAAGCAAATTGATTGGAGTCCTGAGAAAACACAAAAGAGCCTTAGGGTGGACTATAGCTGACATCAAAGGAATCAGTCCAGCTATTTGTATGCATAGGATTCTTATGGAGAATGATTATAAGCCAATAGTCCTGTCACGACCTAATTTCCCCTAAAGGTCGTGATGGCGCCCAACGTCGCCGCTAGGCAAGCGAGAGGTGAACTAGTCATGTATTTTTTCTTTTTAATAATTTCAAAATAGTTGATTTTTATTTATTGAGAAAATGATTAGTGGAAAATTATAGTAAAGTAAAGCATAAACTAATGAGAGAATATATACAGTGAATTTAATACTCAAAACCATAAAGTGTCTACTATAATATTCCCAAAACCCGGTGTCACAAGTGTATGAGCAACTAGTAAAATATACAAAACTACCTATACTACTGTCTGGAATAAGATAAACAGAAAGTAAATACAAAAGAAAGACTGCGGGGGCTGCAAAACAGACATAGAGAGCAGCTCATCACTATGCCTCGGGTAACGGGGGTGCGCGCCTGAATGACTGCCAGATGCACCTGCCTCAGATACTGCACGATTAGTGCAGAAGAGTAGCGTAAGTACATAAACAACATGTACCCAGTAAGTATCTAGTTTAAACGCGAAGAAGTAGTGACGAGGGGTCGACATCGACACTTACTATGGGCCAATAAATAAAGCACATAAATTCTAAATAGGCATGGAATATATCAATAATAATAACACAATAACAAACAGTAAATAGGTGATTCTTTAACTAGAAGTCCATTTAAAATCTCCAATTAGCAGATACTAACTTCAACAAATACGGGTCATCAAGTAAACTATAATTTCTCAAGTCATGAAAGCAATATCAAGTGTAATTAGTCTCCGGGCATTATCACGCACGATTTATGCCGAGATCGTACGACTCGATCTAGAATAATGTGTACACTACCAAGGGTCAACCGGCGCGAACCATAGATACATCTATTATACTGCCAAGGCGTTCGGCCCGCTCCACAAGAAGAGAGAATACTCTACGAGCATCTGATTTAACGGTTATCATAAGACTAATACACAATGAGGCACAATTTCTATCAACGATCAAGTAACCAGCCAAAACTCAAAGTAAGTGAAGTTCGGTATTTACGAATCCTTTATCAAGTTTCAATATAACTTAAGCACTTAAATTAATAAGTAGAGTGCAAACAATACAAGTATTTCATAACAGGGTCCCAAAACTACCCGTACATAAGTATAATTTGTAGCTACGCACAGACTCTCCTCACTTCGTGCGTACGTAGCACCCACAATTAGTAGCAAATAGTAATTTAAAACACCTATGCGTAAATTCCTTTTTACAAGGTTAGGCAAGAGACTTACATCATCCCAAAGCTCACTGTTCGGTCCACAAATTCACTCTAAAGCCTCAAGTTGGTTCCGAACAATCCGAAGCTAGCCAAATATTATATAAATTAATCAATATACACTCAAAAGTTCATAATTTAGCTATTAGAGTAATTACCCAACCCAAATTGGAAGATTCCTAAAATTTACCTCTGGGCCCACGTGCCCGGATTTCGAAAATGTTTGAAGATAATTGTTACCCATGACCTCCCAAACTCAAATATATAATTTATTCTAATTTCCACCACCAAAATCATGATCAAATCCCAATTTTACCTAAACCCTAGTTTCTGCACAAACTCCCATTAATTTCACAATTTTTCCATGCTAAATCTACCTATGATTCGCGTATTTAGCTAAAGAATTGATAGTGATCACTTACATCTTGATGTTGATGAAATTCCCCCACAAAATGCTCTCAAAATCGCCTAAGGCCAAGTGGAAAATGAGGAAAATGAAGCTTAAGTCCCGTAATAAAAAGCCCTTGCATAGTCGCAGATGTCGCATTTGCGATATCTTGTTCGCAAATGCGACAAAAGCATCGCAAATGTGAAGATTGGCCACCTCTGCCAAGGTCGCAAATGCAACCAAGAACTTCGCAAATGCGAAGATGGGCAACTCGCAAAAGCGGCAAAAAAGTTCGCAAATGCGAAGCCCTCAGTGTTTTCCTAACCTCGCAAATGCAAATTCCCCCTCGCAAATGCAAGGTCCGCAAATACGAACAAAACCTCGCATTTGCGAGACCTGCAACACCATACCAGAAACCAGCAGAACTGAAGTTCCTCCCACTCTCCGAACGCGCTCGAAACTCACCCGAGCACCCGAGGCTCCACACCAAACATCCACACAAGTCTAAAAACTTTATACGAACTCGCTCGCACAATCAAAATACCGAAATAACATCTAGAATCATGAATCGTATGCCAAAACCCATGAATTAAATCATAAAACTCAAGAACTTCTAGAAACACTTCCGCGCGTCCGATATCTATCAAATCAACTCGGAATGACGCCAAATTTTATGTACAAGTCATCAATCACCATACGGAACTATTCCTAGGCATGAAATCCCAAACGGACCTCGATAGTACCAAAATCTACTCCAAACCAAACTTAAAGAACTTGAAAACCTTCAATGCGCCAACTTTCATCATTAAGCGCTGAAACGCTCCCGGGTCATCTGAAACCCGATCCGAATACACGCTCAAGTCCAAAATTATCATACAAACCTATTGGGACCGTCAAATCCCGGTTCCAAGTTCGTTTACTCAAAACGTTGACTCAGGTCAAACTTGGCCATTGTGGGCCACTATTGAGGAACTAAGTGTTCTGATTTCAACCCGAACCCTTTCAAACCTGAACCGACAATCCCCACAAGTCATAAAAAGTAAAGGCACATATGAGGAGTCTTAATTAGGGGAATAGGGATCTAAAAGTAAAACGACCGGTCGGGTCATTATAAATCCAACCCCAAAGGAGACTAAACCCAACAATGCAAGAAGTCGTCAAAAAAGAAGTGGTAAAACTTCTAGCAACATGTATCATTTATCCAATATCTGACAATCCTTGGGTAAGTCCTGTATAGGTAGTACCAAATAAAGGAGGTATGACAGTAATAAAATATGAAAACAATAAACTCATACTTACTAAAACAGTCACATGATGGAGAGTTTGTATTCATAAAGTGCATGAATGCTGTTGGGGCGTTGGTCAGCCCGAATGACATCACAAGGAACTTGTAATGACCATACTGAGTCCTTAAGGCAGTCTTCGGATATCTGGCTCCCGAATCTTCAACTAATGATAGCCTGAACGTAAGTCAATCTTGGAGAACATCCTCGCACCCTTTAGCTGATCAAATAGGTCATCAATATGTGGCAATGGATACCTGTTCTTCACTGTAACCTTGTTCAACTGGAGATAATCAATACACATGCACATAAAATCATCCTTCTTCTTTACAAACAAGACTGGAGTACCCCCCAAGGCAACATACTGGGCCGAATGAAGTGCTTATCAAGAAACTCTTGCAATTGCTCCTTTAAATCTTTCAACTCTGTTGGGGCCATATGATAGGGTGGAACAGAAATGGGCTTAGTGCCCGGTAACAAATCAATGCCAAAATCTACATCCCTATCAGGCGGCATGCCCGGAAGATCCGCCGAAAATACATCTGGATAATTCCTCACTACCGAAACTGAATCCACGATAGGAGTATCAACACTAACATCCCTCACGAATGCTAAATAAGTATTACACCCCTTCTCAACCATACGCTGAGCCTTTAGAAATTAGATAACTCTGGTAGGAACATAATCTAAAGCACCTCTCCACTCTATCCGTGGTAATCCTAACATAGCTAGCATCACGGTCTTGGAGTGACAATCGAGAATAGCATGATAGGGAGACAACCAATCCATGCCTAAAATAATATCAAAATTTACCATACTGAGCAATAATATATCAGCTCTGGTCTCAAAACCACCAAGAACAACTAAACACGACCGATACACACGATCAACAATAATAAAATCTCCCACAGGTATGGACACATAGACAGGAGAACTCAAAGAATCACGGGATATACCTAAATACAGAGCAAAATAAGATGACACATAGGAATAAGTGGAGCCTAGATCAAATAACACTGATGTATCTCTATGACAGACCGGAACAATACCTGTGATGACTGAGTCGGATGCAACTGCCTCCGTCCTAGCAGGAAGAGCATAATATCTGGCATAAACTCTCTCTAGGGCGACCTATACCTGCTCGACCTCCACCTCGAGTTGGCTGTGCAGGTAGAGTGGTAGTTGGTGCGGTAACAATGGCATGAGGGCCCGTTGGAGCACGTGGAGCTTGAGTAGTCTCTGGAGGTGCACCCCTCCTGAGTCTGTGGCAATCCCTCACCATGTGTCGAGTGTCACCACATTTAAAACTAGCTCTTGGAGGACGTGGTTGTTGTGGATGGATCGAGCCTGATCGGCTGGACTGACCGCAGAAAACACCTTGTGCATGAGGTGCACTAGACAATGGCGGTAGATAATAGGGAGCATGAGGCCTAGGAGTGGCTGGAATACCGCTGGAAGTGCTGAATGAACAGGGCGACTCACATAGACCTTACCATGACGAGCTGCAACTGGGGAACGGGTACCACTATATGTGCCAGAATCTCGAGACCTCTTGTCCTCCCTCTTCTCTCTGTCCCGAGTCAACATACCTTCCAATCTCCTGGCGATACCTACTACCTGCTAGTATGCGTTGTCCATCTCCAACTCTCGGGCCATGCTAAATATGATACTAGGGTTGAGCCCCTCGATAAATTGACGGACTCGCTCTCTAACAGTAGAAACCAAGGCTGGTGCATGCCTGGCCAAATCACTGAACCAGACTGCATACTCCAACACGGTCATAGAAACCTGGCGCAACTGCTCAAACTCTGCGCGCCATGCATCTTTTAGACTCTGGGGAACATACTCCCTCAAGAACATATATGAGAACTGAGTCTAAGTGAGTGAAGCTGCCTCGGCCGGACTACCCAACTCATATGCTCGCCACCACTGATAAGTCGCTCCCTTAAGTTGGAACATAGTGAAAGCAAGCCCATTAGACTCCGCAATACCCATAATACAGAGGATATGGTGGCACTCCTCAAGAAAACCCTGGGCATCCTCTGACGCCAACCCACTGAAAGTAGGAGGGTGGTACTTCTTGTACTTCTCGAGCCTGAGTTGCTCCCCTTCAGAAACTGCTGCCCTAACCTCGGGTTGAACTGGGGCTACCGGCTGCACTGGTATGACCTCTAGGACTGATCAACCTGAACCCGCTGCTCTAGGGTACGGGCGGCGGGAGTTTGTGCTCCTCCCCCGGCCTGAGATGTGGCAGGAGCAAGTGATATCAACCCTGCATGAGCCAAGGTGCCGAACATGCTCAGAAACTGGGCGAGAGTCTCCTCGAGGGCTGGTGCAGTAACATGCGTTTCAGGTGCCTGCCTTCCAACTGGAGCTACTGGTGGCTCCTCTATAGCAGCTCGTGCGGGTGCTCTGGCTATACCACGTGGACGTCCTCGGCCTCTACCCCGGCCCCGGCCTATCGTGGTTGTAGTAGGGGGCGCGAGTGTCTAGTCATCTGATCCAGTTGTACGTTTCCTCACCATCTGTGAGAGAATAGAAAGACAGAAATTTAGAATCTAAAGTCAAAGATTTCGCACGATAAGGAATCAAAGGAGGGAAGCTTTTCCTAACAGTTCCATAGCCTCCCGAAGATAAGTACAGACGTCTCCGCACCGATCCGCGAGACTCTACTAAACCTGCTTGTGACTCATAACACCTATGAACCTAGAGCTCTCATACCAACTTGTCACGACCCTAACTTCCCTTTGTAGGATATCATGACAGCATCTAGTCTCTAAGACTAGGTAAGCCTAATAAACATGCGAAATAATTGAAATGATAATTTAAATCTCAAAACATCAACAACTATTTAATATAAAATCTACAACTCAACATGTACATTTCCCAAAACCCGGTGAAATATAAGTCACAAGCTCTAAATACAGTACTGAACACTCTTATACATCACTGTCTATAATGTTGTAAAGAAATAAGAAAGGAACAGGATATAAGGGGACTCCAAGCCAGCGGACGCGAGCAGGTGTACCTTGAAGTCTCCAAGCACGCCACTCAATGCGCTAATATCGAGGCTGATAGGATCTACCTGGATCTGCACAAAATATGTGCAGAAGTGTAGTATGAGTACACCACAACAATACCCAGTAAGTGCCAAGCCTAACCTCGGTAGAGTAGTGACAAGGTAAGGTGAAGGGCCCACTGGAGATAATAAGAAGCAAGACAGAAGATACAATGATATAGTGAAAATGACAGGGAAGCAATAAAGGATTTACAGAAAGTAACAACACGGAATCAAGGAAGCTAATACAACACGAAAGGAAAACAAGAATTTTTATATGTTAAGGAAACAATAACCAAACAATACAGCAATTAGAGAAGGTCAACAGGGGCACTCCCGAGGTACCGCCTCGTAGTCCCAACTCATAAAAATAACTCACAATCTTTCCTTATATCACTGCGGGAGCCTTCACATTTAGTTTTAAAAAATTATTTTTTTCGAAATAGCACCTCGCGTTTTAGCCCGCCTTATCACACCGCATGGCTTCTAGTAGTTCCCCTACTAGCGACACGTATCAAACCCACCTTATCTCACTGTATGTGTATCAACACCCAGACCTTATACCACCGCATGCGTATCAATAATCACAATGGAATGGCAGAAACCTCGTGCAAATAGTAACAACCGCAAGGCAGAAACCTCGTGCAAACAATAACAACAGCACGGCAGAAACCTCGTGCAACAACCAAGCAATAGCCTCAATAATAACACAAAATCCAAAGCATAACAACTAAATAAAATGAAATTTCACAACTTACACCTTGCCTCAATAGAAACCACGGCCCTTGCAACTCAACACCAAACTCAACAGCAAGATATTTCAAGGATAGCAATTTCAAGTAGAGAATCCCACAGTTAAATAATGAAAACGGAATTAAGAAAGCAAGTAATTCAATTAAATATGTAGTACAAGTTGCAAATAAGAGGTAAGATAGGTAGACATGTGAAATCAGGCTAAACATGGTGACGATGACATGCTAAAATAACTTAATTAAGGCATGAAAAGGAAACTACGTAGCTAGAATCGAAATTTTAACATTTAGCCCGTGTATGCACTCGTCACCTTGCGTACACGGCCTTCACATATCACAAATTATCACAACAGTACCAAATTCTAAGGGAAATTTCCTCCACACAAGGTTAGACAAGTCACTTACCTCAACCCACGCTAAAGCAATCGATTAGAAGGCATTTCCCTTGATTTTCAAACTCCGAACGGCTCGAATCTAGCCAAAACAATTTCATACTATAAATATAACTATAGGAAAGTAATTTAAATGAATAAATTATGATTTTAGCAAAGAATTTGAAAAATCACCCCAAAAAGTCGACCCGGGCTCACGTCTCAGAACCTGACCAAAATCACAAAAACCGAACACACATTCGATATTGAGTCCAACCATATAAAAAATACACAAATCCGATACCAAAATCTCGCTCAAATCCCCAAAATTCGGCCCAAGAAGTTTCCTCCATTTTCCCCCAATTGTTCAACCCAAATCCCAAATTAAATGATAAAATCAAAGATAGATTAGTGGAATTTAATCAAAAATGAGTTAAGAACTCTTACCCCCAACAATCCCTCTGAAAATCCCTCGAAATTTCGCCTTAAACCGAGCTCTCAAAGTCCAAATTGTGTAATATGAAATAAACCCTCGATTTTGAAACTTAAGTTTGTTGCCCAGTTATTTACACTACGCGATCGCGTAAATCCACCATCGATCGCGTAAGACATTTTTTGCCCGGCTCAACTTAACCCTTCGTGATTGCGTAAAAGCACTCGCAAACGCGGAAAAAAACACCGCCTCAACATCGTGTTCGTATCACAGACTACGCGATCGCGTAGCACGACTACCTCAGCCCCAGCTTCGCCAATTCTTCTTCGCGAGCGCGAACTCCACCACGCATTCGCGATTAACTGCAAGCCAAACCTCTACGATCGCATCCCTCTCTCTACAAACACGTAGAGTAAAAACCATCAGTCCATACAAACCCATTCGCGATCGCGTTCCAAACCACGCGATGGCATAGAAGGAAACCAGAAACACCAAATTCAGCAACTCGTCAACGATCCGAAATGCGCCGAACATGGTCTGAATCATGCCAGAGGCCCCCAGGACCTTACCCAAACATACCAACAAGTCCTAAAATACGATACAAACTTAGTCTAGGCCTCAAATCACATCAAACTACATCAAAAATACGAACACCCCAATTCAAGCCTAATGAACATATAGACTTTTAACTTCTACATTTGATGCTGATCCCTATCAAATCAAGTCTGATTGACCTCAAATTTTGCACACAAGTCATAATTTATATTACGAACCTATTTCAACTGTCAGAATCAAAATCTGACCCCGATATCAAAAAGTTCACTCCTTGACAAACTTGTCAAAACCTTCCAACTTTCCAGTTTCGCCAAATCAACGTCCGGACACGCTCCTAAGACCAGAATCACTATACGGAGCTATTGAAAGCGTCGAAACTCCATTCTAGAGTCGTCTTCACATAAGTCCAACTATGGTCAACTCATACGACTTAAACTTCCAGTTTAGGGACTATGTGTCCCATTTCACTCTGAAACTCACCCGAAACCAATACCATACATCCCGAAAAGTCACGTAACTACAGTATAACCCAGAGAAGGAAATAAATAGGGGATGGGGGCTAATACACTTAAAAGGACCGGTCGGGTCATTGCACATTTGGACTATGCAATCCTGCTATATTTCACCGTTGCATGTTGGCAATTTTTTAAGATATGACTGAAATATTTCTTGAAATATTTATGGATGATATCACACTATTTGGTAATACATTTGAAGATTATCTCTATCATTTAACTTTGGTTCTTAAAATATGTGAAGAGATAAATTTAGTTCTTAATTGGGAAAAATGTCACTTTATGATAACAAGGGGAATTGTTTTAGGACATAAAATTTCTGCTAAAGGGATAGAAGTTGATAAGGCTAAAGTTGATCTTATAGCAGGATTACCCCCTCTTACCAATGTTAAAGGCATTAGAAGTTTTTTAGGGCATGCAGGTTTTTATAGAAGGTTTATAAAAGATTTTTCAAAAATGTCAAAACCTCTAACTAACCTACTGATGAAAGATATGAAGTTTGAATTTTCAGATAATTGCAGGAAAGCATTTGAGATTCTCAAGAAATAATTGACTAATGCTCCAATTGTTGTTTCTCCTGATTGGAGCCAGCCCTTTAAAATAATGTGTGATGCAAGTGGTACAGCAGTAGGAGCGATATTGGGACAAAAGAGAAACAAGATCTTCAGACCTATCTACTATGCCAATAGAACATTTAATGAAGCTCAAAAGAATTATGCTACAACTTAGAAGGAACTACTAGCAGTAGTATTTGCATTTGATAAATTTTGTTCCTATTTGATAGGAACAAAGCTTACAATTTATACTGATCCTGCAACTTTAAAGTACCTCTTAGCAAAGAAAAATGCTAGACCCAGATTGCTAAGATGGATACTTCTTTTGCAAGAATTCGATCTTAAAATAAAAGATCTAAAAGGTTCTGAGAATCAGGTAGCTGATCATTTGTCTCGTTTGGAAAATCCTCCTACTGGGATAAAAGATATCAAAGAGGAATTTTTTGATGAACATATATTTTCAATCACAGCCGTTATAAATCGACGACCTTGGTTTGCTGATATTGCCAACTACTTGACTGGGAGATGGATTCCAAAAGATTTTTCTTATGAACAAAAGAAAAAACTTAAAAAAGAAGCAAGATATTATTACTGAAAATATCCTTACTTGTTTAATGCAGATGATATAATCAGGAGATGTGTACCAGAGACAGAAATGAACAACATCTTAAGTCACTGCCATGATGGGCCTGTAAGAGGACACTATAGAGGAAGAAGGACAACAACTAATGTACTTGAAGTTGACTTTTTCTGGCCTACTCTATTCAAAGATGCAAGGAATTACGTCGCCACTTGCGATAAATGCCAGAGAATTGGTAACATTTCAACAAGGGACAAAATGCCTCTTAACTCTATTTTTGTATGTAAAATCTTTGATGTTTGGGGCATTGATTTTATGTGTCCTTTTCCTCCTTCAAACGTCTATGAATATATTTTGGTAGCTATTGACTATGTTTCAAAATGAGTAGAAGCAATTGCTACTAGAAAAAATGATGCTCATATTGTTTGTACTTTTCTCAAGAAAAATATTTTTTCTACATTTGGAACTCCACGAGTTATAATAAGTGATCAAGGAACTCATTTTATAAATAGACAATTTGCTAGTTTGTTAAAATATGGAGTAACTCATAAAATAAGAACTCGATATCATGCTCAAACAAGCAGCAATTAGAGGTTTCCAATAGAGAATTAAAAAAAAATTTAGAAAATACTATTGGTTCTTCTCGAAAAGATTGGTCTTTAAAATTGGATGATGCTTTATGGGCATACAGAACTGCTTATAAAACTCTCATAGGCACAACTCCTTGTAGACTAATTTTGGAAAAAACTTGTCATTTACCTATGGAATTAGAACATAAAGTATATTGGGCTATAAAATTATTGAATTTAAACTTGGCAGATGCAGGTAAAAATCATCTATTGCAGCTTGATGAGTTGGAAGAGTTCAAACTTACAACATATGAAAATGCTAAATTGTACAAGAAAAAGACAAAATATTGACATGACAAGCTCATTCGCCATAAAGATTTTAAAGTTAGAGATCAAGTTCTGTTGTACAATAGCCGATTGAGATTATTCCAAGAAAAGTTTAAGTCACGCTGGACAGGACCATATACAGTAACAAAAATTATCTCATATGGTGCCATTGAAATACAACATATAAATGGGGGAGAAACATTTAAGGCAAATTATCACGCCCGACCTCGGAAAGCGCGACCGGTGCTCAATCGAAATACCCCAGTCAAGCAAGCATGTACAATATTTTCTACCCAAACTCACCCATGAATAAAGGGAAGATCTATCTCATTCATTAGACAATAAGGAGGTCATGTCATCAACACCAGGTTATTACCAATAGTTACATCATTAATAAGTCTCAAAATACATATACTTTCATAGTTTGAAGTGGAACATGTGGTACAATTACAACATCTTTAGTTGACTTTTCCATAACCAAGGTACAACCCACACTATGTCTGCGGAACCTCTAATAGATACAAAAGAGTACTATAATAGTGCCGACAATAAGGCTCCGGCTATACTTCAAAACATAATACACAAGGAACAAATAATATACGATCCCGAAATGAAGTGGGGCTCACCAAGTCAGCTGGGAAAAGGGTGTACTGCTATCACTGATCAAAGTTGCGTATTGTGGAACCACCTGCATTCATTAAAGATGCAGCGCCCCCGGCAAAGGTACGTTAGTACATGTCGAATAGTACTAGTATGAAAACCAAACACCCCATTCCAGGATTAGAAGTACAACATGAATGTGACAAATCATGGAAGCAATAAAAAGAGCTTAGATAGTCGTTAAAACCCATAGTAAATTCATTTAAAACTTTCAATAACATTTATAAATTTCAAGTTGGGGATCCTCTATAATAACCATCACTACAATACTACAATTTCTACACAAAGTGGCCATGCCGCCTCACCCCAATATATGCGGGTAGGTGTGTAATCACAATGCCACAATCTCTACACAAAGCAGTCATATCGCCTCACCACAATGTGTGCGGATGGAGGTGTAATCACAATACCACAATGTCTACATAAAGCGGCCCTACCACCTCACCTCAATATGTGCGGGTGGAGGTGTAATCACAATACCACAATCTGAATTCTCAAAAAGATAATAGTTTGTACAAAAGATTTCCTACCCTTTGGAACCTTTGACCTTAGAAAATATAAGTTTATAAGATTTCATCATATGAGTTATAAGAATTTGATCACATTGATTTCGTACAAAAATTTCTTCCCGAAAGATGTATAACATAATTAAGTCAAAATAGAGAATCATTAACACATGAGGGTTCTGATACGTTACTCAATTTGGTAATCAATTTACTAGCTTGAGTATCCCACCTCAATGGTGTTTCAAGTTCGAACTACACATGATGGAGTTTTGAAAGAATACGGTAGTTCCGATACTAGAATAAGGGTTCAACCTTCATACCTCGAAAGAGCTTTCTGTGGTGTAACAATAACATCCCGACACTCCTAACCATGCCAATCTATAGAAGAGGGGAGAATTACAAGCACGATTAGAGGAATTCGTATGACAAGAGCTGCTACAATGACAACCCAACATTTCCTCAACCAATTCAACAACAAAACCACCCAAGATTGTCCAACAACTTCCCCACAATCCCTATGAGCTCATGCATGCGATATGTCTACTCTCATCACCCCAAAACCATTCCAAAATCCGAAATTGGAGAATTGGGGGAATAAATTCTTACCTTTTAGAAACCCTAGCAAATCCCTCTTGAGGAAATTTCAAGGTTTGATCAGAGTTGAGTAGTGAAATCTTTGAATCCTCCCCTTTCTCTCTCTAGAATAACTCTCTTCTCTCTTTAAAATATCAGATAATCCCTAAAAAATGATCCCTGTGGCTAGATAAAACGAAATGGAGTCGGGTTATGAAATTAGAAAAAATGAAGCCTCGATGCAGATCTGCGGTCGCATAAGCAACCGCATAACACTTATGCGATCCGCAAGATGGACCGCATAATGGCCCTCCGGAACCGGGCACTTTTGTGCAGGTATGCAAAATTTTAGGTGAAATACATTAAATACATTAGCTTACCTCGTCACCATGAAACCCCGGATTTTAGGTGAAATATTACGCGGCCTTACACAAATGGTCACCTACTGAAGCCTTATGTCACTAGAATATTTGACAAACAGGTTTCAACAATCCTTATTGCTTAAAAGAAAAAATTAAAATAAGTCGAGCTGACGACATTAAACTTAGAACTATATCCTTAATTCTTAAATCTCTCTAAATAGTATTAGTTATAAAAATATAGTAACGTAATAAATATCTACATATATATATATATATATATATATATATATATATATATATATATATATTTCTTATTTATAGTATTTGTATTAGTGTTTACTATAAATAATATTTTTTTTTAAAAGAGAAAAAAATCTTTGATTACTTTTTCGTAAGAATATATAGTTACGTCCTCTCTACTTCTTTTAGTTTACTTACTGAAGTTTACTAATATGAATTTCTTTATATATTATATAAGTTTATATGTAGATTTTGTGTAGTACATATTCTCTTAAATAAATCTTTTAAAAAAAAATAGAGAAAGGGGAGATGAAAAATCTCGACAGCAAATCTAGGAGATATAGAGACACCCTAAATGGATCCCCTCTCAAATCCTAATGCCGACTTCTCCCCAGTCATTTTTTTAATAAATAAATTATTTAAGTTGTTCTCAATCTCATAAAAAGGTACCTTGTAAATAAACTCTCACTTACCTCACCTTTTTTCCTTTTATCTTTTTCACCATACCCTACGCCTCTCCATCCTTATTCCATCATATAGCCACCAATCTACCACCACAAGACCATAATATTTTCACTATTAATTCTAACATCCACTAAGCAAAAAAAAAAATGAAATTTGTGAATTTTTTTTTCCAGATATGGGCTTACAAAGTAAAAATCTTGACCATTCAGTGAGAAAATTTGCAGAGACCAAAAAGTATTTTGCAGAAGAATGTGAGATGGTCTTTGTGCCAATAGATGGGTCTTATGCAACCAACATTCTAAAGAATGTTCAATCTCTAGGTTGGGAAGGGTTTGTGAAGAATCCAGGTGACTGTCTTACTGAAATCATTCTTGAGTTCTACGGCAATATCAATAAATTCGAGAGAACTTCAAAAATTGGCGGTAAGATTATTCCTTTCAACTCTGCTATTTGGAACGATTTGTATAAATTGAAGGACGTCAATGATGAAGAAACTAAAATTAAAATTGATGGAAAAGATGAAATCTTTATAGAAGAAGCTTTCAAAGGCCTTTGTCCAGATGGTATTAGGAGTTATTACAAGAATTCTTGAAGTGTCGCTAGATCGTGTATGCTAGAAACTGCTAGAGCATAGGGTAAATTTGTTAGTTCACGATTAATGCTATATCAGAATACATCCAATTACAATATGGAGAGAGTGATTTTGTTATATGCAATTAAAAAAAGTTTACCTATAAATGTCGAGAGAATAATTAGCGATGGAATTATTACTAGTCGGTTTTCAGAAGAGTCTAAATCTCTATTTTTCCATCAACCATCACTCGTCTCGCGGAAAGGTTTAATGTTGACATGAGTAACTTTACGAGTATTAAACAACAAACATGTTAGAATGAACACTTTTTTTCTCTCTTTTCTTTTCTCTTTTCTTTTTGGTTTTTTTGTTTTTTTGCACTTCTTTTTTTTTAAAAAAAATCAATCGATCGAACCTGATGTGGGTTGCCTACATATCATGTGGGAACATAAATCAGATCTTGCGTAGTTCGGAAAGATCAGGAATAAAGGAAATAAACTAATAATTTTTATTTATTTTAAATTTTCGAAAGAAAGATTATAAAGAAGAAAGAAAATATTTTTGAATTTCGATTTGTTTTCTTCTTTTTTTTTCCGAAAGAAAGACTTCTACATAAGAAAGAAAAATATTTTTTGGCTTTTGGTTTTGTTTTTTTGTTTTTTTTGAATTTTGGGAGAAAGACTTCCAAAAAAGAAAAAATATATTTTTGAATTTTGGTGTTTTTTTATTGAATGAAAGACTTCTATAAAGGAAGAAAAATATTATTTTTTTGAACTTCTATATATTGCTTTTGTTTTGGAAATTTCAAAAGAAAAACTTCAAAGAGGAAAGGAATTTTTTTTTTTTGAATTTTTGAACTTTTATTTTGAATTTATGAAAGAAAGACTTCTGAAGAGAAAAAAATATATTTTTGAATCTTGAATTTCCTTTTCAATTTTTGAAAGAAAAACTTCTGAAATATTTTTGGATTTTTAGAAGAAATTAAAAGAAAATATTTTTGGATTTTTCAAAAGAAAATTTGGGGTATCAAAGAAAGACTTTTCTAAAGGAGGAAGTAAAAGAAAATATTTTTGGATTTTTTAAAATTTGTGGGCCGGAACCGATGAGGTTTGCGTATGTATCTCACATCCGGTGAGAATCAGACCCACATAGTTCGGTCAGTTTTGACACAACATGAAAAATATGACTTTTGAAAACATTGGCTCATTTTGAAATGACTTTTTTTTTCTCAAAACTTCTGCACAATTTCGGGATTTTTCAGATACCTAGATTTTTCAGAACCAGGTAAATTTTCTCTCTCATACCTCACTCTTGATTTTTTTTCTTGATTTTCTTTCCCTATTCTAGAAGCTAATCAACATGCAAGCCGAACAAACAAATACACAAGTAGCACGTAAGATGTATCACGATGGTCTTTTAATTTGGGTACACATGTCCTAGACGGACCCAACCCCTGTGTTGAGTCCCCAAAGTCAAATGCACGTGATGCAGACAAACGTTCCTACTAGGGATCCGACATGAGACTATGTTATTTTAGGTTTGAATCATGAGGTGTGTTGTTCTAGACCTGGCTTACCTGAGCGGACAACTCGAGCCGGGGGAGGGGGAGGGATAACATATCGGGAACCAAAAGGCCATCCGACTTTGTAACTGATCCGATCCTCGTTCTAAATTAGGGTATGACACTAACAGAAAAAGAAGTCACGACAGCGTGCACTTCCAAGAAGATTTAGAAGACTTAGAGAGGAGAAGGGTTTCGTAACAGTTTTATATATAGTTCAAACAATATCAAAGAAATAAAAAGCGACATTTAGCACATAAGGCTCAAACACATAAAAATCAGATAATAAACAAAGCCAAATATAACAGTTTATTCTAAGCTCGAATTCTGAACCCTGAACTAGAGATTCTGGGTTCGATCCCCAACAGAGTCGCCAGAGTTGTCACACCTCCTTTTTTCCGAGGGATAGGGAGTCAGGGAGTTTTTTCAATTAAAGTGACATAATCGAAAAGGGATTATTTATTAGATCAGAGTCATCACTTGGGATAGTTTATGGTGTCCCAAGTCACCGATGTATTTTAAATCCCAAATCGATGAAATTGACTCTATTTTTACGGTCCGCGAACACAGAAGACCTGGTAAGGAATTCTGTTAACCGGGGAGAAGGTGTGAGGCACTCCTGAGTTCCGTAATTTTAGCACAGTCGCTTAATAATTAATAACTGGCCTTATTATCTGATTTAATACATATTCAAAACCTATTGCGCATTTTACCTTTTAAACCGCTTTTAATTAAATATTTAACCTCTTTTAGTATTTATAAAATTTATTTAAATAAGTCACAATATCTCTCACATATTATTTTTGTACACATTGCGAATCGCGTCACGTGAAACGTACCCGCGATTTATAATATGTTGAATTTTATTATTATTTGCAGTTATGGTCGAGTCACGTGAAACGCACACTCAAATTGGGGTTTACGTATCATGACTATGCCATAGGAACCGTACCCATAGTCACGATGATTTATTATTAATCGCGCCTAAAGCAACTAGCGCATTTGAATTATTTTCCTAATCTTTGAGATTACTGTGAGGCCAAGAATTATGAACATTGATTTGTAACCAACTAGATGAAGAACAAAGTTAAATAAATGAGACTGGAATATCAACTAATTCTCTAAACAAAGCAAATGGCCAAGATATTTAAAATTCCACATCAATACATTCAACAAGGAAGTAGCAACTCAAAAAATTCCATACAAATTCGGCTCAAATACATGTGCCCCTTTTTACTGTTTTGATAAGATTAATCCAATTCCAAGACTCAAATGCCAATCGAATTAATAAACCAGAACTTTGTCCATTTAATTTATTATCAAAATCACTTAGTGGAATTATATGTCCTAAACCTCCTTTCAATTGAGTCCAAATCCTTCTTAGTACATATAAATCCCACAGCCTCCCAATCTCAACAAGTTTCAACAAAATTGTTTTTGCATCCCATGAAACAAATATTTTTCACATAAGTTTAATTAATTAGATCTACTGATTCAAGGCATGAAGCTTATAAAAAGACAAGAAAACAAACAAAAATCACATCTAAGAATAGAATATTCACATGACTAATAGACAAAGAAACAAAGACAAGTACGTAGCATTATAGAAATTGGTCCTAGAAGTCAAAATAGACCTTGTATTGATTGAATCCAAGCTTTAAAATTTCTGCTACTCAACATCAAGCCAAGACAACGACCACAACCCAAAACCTCCAACGGCACAACCTCGTCAGAAGCACGAAATTGACTGAAAAATGGAGAAGTCGTCGGCGACCTCCGAACTCGGGTAGGCTGGATTTGACCACTTCTAATGATATATGGTATTTTGCGATAGTCTTTTGGACTATTTTTTTTCTAGAGTTTCAGGACTGGTATTTGGCTGATTTTCAGGTGTTCTACAGCTAGTTTTTGGAGTTATTTTGGGTACTGTTTTAGGTGGTGTAATGGCTATTTTTGCAGCTAGTTTCAGCTGCGATTTTGGGGGATTTAGAGGTGTGTTTAAGGTGGTAATGGCAGTAGGTTCACATAGCTATAAGCTACTGGTTTCTATGGCCAAAACAGAGAAGCTAAGGTGAAGAAAATGGAGTTATGTGGGGATGGATCTGCTAGATTGAGGTAGATGAAACAGACGAGCAGAAAGGAAAAATTCTCAGAGGCTAATGCCTTACGTTGCTCTGCCCCGTTCTCTCGTCACTACTCCAGATCTATATTATTTTTAAACTTTTGTGCCCCCTTTAGTGAAGGTCTGCTAAGTCTAAAAATAGAAAGTGGGTGTGGGTTTTTGACAAGGTAAAAGAAGGGGTCTGGGCTAGGTAGATTCAGGAGGAGTAATTGGGCCGCCTAACATTTGGCCAAATTCAAAAACCAAATCCTCTTTCTTTGTAAATGAAGATAAATCTTATACTAAAATGTGACCCTTTTTTTCATTTTTAATTTTCTTAAGCGAACCTACTAAAAGTGAAATAAAGGTTAAAATATGTAGGTCAAATGTAAGAGATATTTAGCATACTAAAAAGTGATAAAAATTTCAAACATGGTCAAAAATTAGGTGCTCACAGTCGGGATCCACACTCGGGGCAGGGAACTGCCTCACTAGTTTCGGGCTCGAGCTAGGCTCGCCCACTCCCGATGGCACATCCTTTTTTGGGACCTCCAGGTGACCAAGCCCAGAGTAGTCCTACAACGCGGTCATGTCCATGCTGTCGAAGAACATGTTCAGGGAATTATCTGGACCCGGTGCTATCTCGTTTGATTTCTCTTTGTCAGCTTGAGCCTCTTCGAACATGGACTTAGTGTGGGATGGTGTCTCTACGATGTCGATAACACCAGCTACCTCCTTCGGGGCAAGAACGGCTTCTCTAGAGGTCGTGGCCTCCGAATCACCCTCTGGTTCTCGAGCTAGAGGGGGATCGACCTCTTGGTCACCTTTTACGGTTGCCGCCTGCTCTCCCTCGTTGATGGTCGACTCGTGAGCAATGAACTCAAGGTCGTCATCATCGGGGTAATCCCTGAGCCGGTAGAGGGAATCAGAGTCCGGTACCCTGGACCTGGTGCTTTTTTTGTTGCTTTTTTGAATTCAGACGGCCACGCTTTTCTTCATCACCTCGGCATTGGGGGAGCCCGGGGACTTCCTCTTCTTCTTCTTCTTTTTCTCCTCCTTTGCGGCAGCCCCGGGCTGTCCCGAAGCAGAAGGTTCAGCGAGCGAGGATGGGTCCTCATCCTCATCCAATAGCCTGAGCTCGGTGGTCTTAGCCAAACCTCTGAAAAGGTAGAAGACTTAGTGAAATGCAAGTCAAGTGTGTGAGTGTAATCATTCGGGAGAGAGCCTCACCATGGGAACGGGCCTCCCACTTGCCCTTCGAGAGCTTGCGCCATGCGCACTCGAAGTAAGACATATGTTTGTATATCCCCTCGATCCACTCCTTGAAGCGGGGAATTGTATTAGTAACTTGAGCAACCGCTGCATAACGATAAACACAAGTAGTTAGGAAAAGAATAAAAGAGAGTGTCAAATACTAAAGAAGGAAGAGACTTACGGGATGCGTTCCACTTTTCGGGGAACGGTAGAAATTCGGAGGCAATGAGGTCTTCGGTTTTTACCCGAACGAACCTCCCCTGCCAACCTCAGTCTCTGTCCTCGTTGATGCTCGAGAACGGAGCTTTACTTGCTCGGTGAACGAGCTTGATCAACCCCCTTCGGAAAGATTCGGGAACTATAGAGACGAAGCAAATGGTCGAGGGTGTCCGAGGTGCTTCGATATTGTTTACAAAGTGACGGAGGAGGATTACGATTCTCCAAAAGGACGGGTGAATATGCCCAAGGCATACCTCGTACCTATTGCAGAAGTCGAGGACTACGAGGTCCACCGGAGCGAGCGTGAAGGAGTAAGTGTAAGCACTTAGGTACCCCTCCACGTGAGTGGTGATGTCTTCGTTAGGTCTAGGGACGACCGCCTCCTTGCCCTCCCAGGTACAGTCTACCCGAACTATGGGGAGTGTATCCTTAATAACGGAGCATATGTACCTCCATGCTCCCTCGCCTCGGTCCTGTTGACCGGAGGCCTTCTCGACGTTGAAGTCGTTCTCAATAGAGTAGCCCCCGGGGATGAAACTCTTCAAGGGAGGCTCATGGGCCACCTCGGGAATGGCCACCCGGCACTGGCATCTATGGCCGAGTTGTAAGATAAAGGGGCAGTTTACTGAGGCACGAATTTGGAAGTTTTTGACATCGGATTCTGGAAAATATGAAAGTTTGAAGAAAATATATGAAGATTTGAAGATGGGATGAAGATATGAAGGTTTGGGTTGAAGATTCAAAGAGAAAGTATCAAGATTTGAGGATGAAGATATGAAGATCTAAGGAGCAACGTATAAAGATTTGAAGAGGTTAAAGGTAAGTGGAGAATTCGAGGGTAAGTCAAAGAGCTCTGGAATCCGAAAGTGGAGAAGTGAAAAATGGGTCTGAGTTTTTATAAAGGAAGAACAATCAATGCGCGACATTTCGTATTCGAAGACAGTCAACCGACGACCGACATGTGTCCGAAGTCAGAACGACGCGACTGATGGGACGTTTTGTTGACCCGTCAACTCGGTTGTAACGTACGAAGGAAGGAACCGGGATCCACTTATCGCTTCCCGTCGCTTCGATAAATTTACCCTCTAAAAAATGAGGGGAGTATCTGTGTACGCGTAAAATCGGGGGCAATGTCTGCCCCGATTCTCCGATGAGAGAACGGAGGGGAAGCATGAATCCACGAGATTATAATTGAGGCCAGAAACCCCTCATATCAAGACCCAGGAAGAATGGACGATATATCCGACATCGAGCATGATAAAGTGATGCACTCCGGATCGAGTATAACTTCTAGATCTCGGGAGACATGGTGGACGGTTATGTATGACGGATAGGGCGCCGTAATACTCACCCTCAACCGGATATTACAGCACGAATCTCGTTCAGTATCGATTATGGATCAACAATTACAAGGAAAAGAAGATTTTTACCTCTTTTAGACTTATACAAGGACTAAAAATTCTCCTACTATATAAAGGAAAAGTTTTTTTTTAGTATGACACATTGTAATACGCAATTCAAAGCAATAAAAGTTTACTTTTATCTTCTAGCTACTGTTAAAAGCATTACTCACTTGTTCTTTCTTCAATCACGATCGAGCTTGATCCGAGGGTCCAATTGAGGACGAGTTCCACTGTTCAATCTAAGATCAGGCTTGGTCTTCATATTGCAGTTGGTTTGATCATTTATTTTATCTTTAATTCATCTATCTGTTATTCTTCATTATTCGTATTAAATTACACCACGTATCCTTTAAACCGCGTACAAATTTAATTGTTACCCAAACAACAACAACAACAACAACAACAACAACAACAACAACAATAACAGCAGCAACAACAACAGCAGCAACAACAACAACAACAACAATAATCTACTCTCAAAATATAGCAATAAAATATTCGCATAATATATATAACCTTCAACAAAGCTCACAAATTTTGGGATTTTAAATATATCTTCTTCTTATATTCTCTCAAATTTTCACAAAATCTAATTAGAGAATACAAATTGAATTGGGAAACAACGGTTGAAACTTCGAAATTCCTACTACTGTGGATTCTTCGCTTTCCAAATTGGAAGATAAAGAAAAACTTGATGTGAGGAATCACTCATTGATGCTAGGGAAATACTTTTAGAGTTGAAAACACGGATACCCATTGTTTGAAGATTAAATTGTGAAGAACCATAGTCAGCCGCTATTAATGAAGCTTTAATGCTGAAATTCGAGTTTGCGATAGCGGAATCATTTTTCACTTGGCATTATTTCAAAAGCTTGGGAACATCTTATATATCATGTTTGGAGCGATTTGGTGCGAAATTGGTGAGATTTTGGATTGGATTTCATATTGAACTTCGAGGTTAAAAAAAATATTGTCATGCACGTCACTTGTATATCATATGCACATAACATACATATAGAATAAATATACACACATACACATCTAGTAAGTAATATCATACGACATACACAAAATCTACGTTGAAAGAAGACTTATCAATAGTACAGAACAAGTTGAACAAATTTAGTGGTGCTTTATTTGTTCAAGATCGTAAAGACATCAACTATAACTACCAATATTATGAAATACAAGTATTTTGTTGTAGTCGGCATACCGTCAAAATCTTCCGGTAAACAGTATTATATAACTATATACAATTATTATAATGTTGTATGCAAAAATTGGATTCCGTTTCCTACGAACTTCATCTAAAACAAATTAAGTTTTTAACATAAATCTTCTTGTAGCCTGTTAATAGGTGAAAAGAAGTTCTAAATTATATACAAAATAGGCTAAATTAGGTAATGGATTTTATATACGGGTAAAATCGGGGATAGAGTTACCGGTTATTGGTATTACGGTGTATGATATACCATGTATGAAATACCCCGTGCAAGCGGGTGTAAACCTAGCATGTGTTTAGTTTGAAAATTCCCTACCCTAAAATAAGCATTGGGCATATAATTCTTAACTGTAAGCTTGGTTACTGTCCCTTTCAGATCCCTCCTCCATCATAATATGAATTAAGTACTAAATATTTTTACTTTTCTCAATAATAATTTAGTAGTACTCACATAATTAGTTTAAGTTTGAATTTCTCATTTTTTTTTCTCTTCCTTTCCCTTCGTAAAGAACTGTTTACCCGAAAAACAAATAGAGTTAAATTTATACGTAGTTCTAAGGATACGTGATATAAATTGATATAAATCGCGAAAGATATGTAAATGAATATCAAAATTAGATATAAAAGAAATGAATAAAAACCGAATGAACTAGTTGACCTAAGCCTTCAAATTTTATCACCTCCAAATTGAGTGAAGAACGATTGATAGAAAAAATAATACGACTATATATCAAAAGCCAAAAAGGATAATATTTGCTCTCTTTGCTATGTATCTCAGAAAGAATAATGTCTCAATGAATGAATGTCCCTTTTTATAGATGATAACCACTCTTAATATAGTAGAGGAATATTACTTTGGATATAATTAAAAATACATAGTGAGGATCCCATGATAGATTAATTAATTAGTTTTTTCTTGATTCAAACCGTGATTTCCGTCGAGATTCTCTCCCCAAATGCGGCTATAACGGCTTTTTTGTTTCTTGGCTCGATCTCGATCTTGGCGGATCTCAATTTTGGTCGGTCTCTGGGTCTCGAGCTCGATCTTGATTCGGTCTCGATCTTGGCCGGTCTCGGTATTGATCGATCTCTGGGATCGAGCTCGACCTTGACTCAGTCTCTAGGTCTCAAGCTCGATCTTAACTTTGTATCATTGCTCGATATTACAATTATGAACCTTGGATCATCATGTTCCAATCTCGATTAGTCATACGAAGGGCAGACTCAGTTTTGACCGTATACATATAGTCCCCTCGTTTCTCGGAAAGAAGATGACGAGAAACTATATGAATTTTTGAACTTCGACTTGGTGGATGATGATGTCAGCGACGAGCCCGATTGTGACGTATCCGACAAACGTTCCGTCGGTCTAGTTACCAAGGCATTAAATGTCTGTCAGTCATTGGTTGGCCACTACCTGTTCTGAACCGTCATCACCAGGCTATAAATATTCAAGCTCTCATCCTCATCCAAACTTTTCACTCAAAAGCTTCTTCTCTATTCTTGCATCTTCTTCAGAAAATCCCTCTGCTTCATATACTTCATCTTCTTCAACAAATCCCTCTGCTTCATATATTTTACATCATATACAACCCTAATTCTCTTTTCCTTTATCCATCAATGGAGAAAACCTCCAAAACGGTGCCTCAAAAAGAGGCCGCTTCTTCATCACGACCTGCCGACAGTGAGGATGCGGCGGAGCCTCGCCCCGAAGAGTTCGTTCCGGTAGGATGCTCAACTGTCATTGATTTTAAGGTTGAAAAAACTTCTTCGGTACCGGGCCGATGTGAGCCTATCTCGACGTACTAGTGTTCAATCACCGAGAAAATTCTCGACAAAGTAAAACAGGAATGCAACTGGGGCGACAAGCACGTGGTAGTCCCATCGCCTGAGAAATCAATTACCACCCACATAGAAGGGTTCTTGAGCTTTTATACTTATCCATTCATGTTGGGCCCGTTAGATCCTGTTATCGTTGCCTTTTGAAAAAGGTATGACGTGACCCTAGGCCAGATCCACCCTTCTTTTTGGAGAATAGTGATTCTCCTCCGATTCTTCTCAAGAAAAATCAAGGGGTGTTTATTCACCCTCGATGACCTTATGCGCCTTTATAGTCCCAGACTCTATCAAGGAGGGTTAATCAAGCTTGCTCGCCGAGCGACCAAAGCATCATTCTCGAGTATAGATGAGACTCGTGATCGAGGTTGGATGGGCCAATTTGTTCGAGTCAAAACCTCGGACCTGATCCCTGCCGATGACATGTCATTTCCTGAAAAATGGAATATAAACCGTGAGTACTTATTTTCCTTCGAGCATTTTAATTTGTGACTGCCTTTCATCTTCTTGATCCACTTTTTCTTTCCTGTTACAGCTGTGGCTCGAATGGCGGAACCGATTTCAGACCTTAAACAATTGGTTGAAAGTATGGTGCTGCAGAGACCGTACTCCGAGCGCGTTTGGGTGGAATTATCAAAGGGTCGATGGGAGGCTCGTAGTCATGGTAAGTTTCTTTCTTAGTTTGTTTGTCGTTCGATCTTCTTCACTTGCTTACCCCTTTTTTTCCCTTTGTAGGACTTGGGAAGAATGTTGCCATGAGGCCCCCATCTGGTGATAAAGAGGTCCCTGCCCCGAAGCAGGTTAAAGAGAAGAAATGAAAAGATGCACTGAGTTCCCCGATTTTGGAAAAGAAAAAACCGGCGAAGAGAACTCGCAAGCCCAAGGGGGCTTCGGTATCATGCCTCCGGAGTCAATCCGCCGATTAAGGGACGAGCTCAAAGAAGGAGAAGAAGAATTAGCCTGTGTACGGGCTAATGTTGTGATACAACAATCCTTAGAATCGATGGATGTAGATAAGGGACCTTAGTCTCAAGCTGAGATGGTTGAAGGAGAGACCGATGGCAGGACTTCTTGGGCAATAGAGGATATTTCGAGGGACCAACTCGGGATAGTCGATATTACGGGATCCCCTCAGTTTTCGGATGTTATGATCCACGAGGCCAATATGTTGGAAGGTCGATCTTATGAGGGCACTCAGGAGTTGATCGATATCCATGGCGTTTTGGATGGGCTCGAGTCCGCTGCTTCGGAGGATATTACCGGGTTCGGTGGATTATTGATACCGAAGAAAACATCATGGTCCGGTGCTGTCGAAGCTTCATCGGGCCTAAAATTGGTAGACCGATTCTCAGCCCTGAGTGTTGATCCCGACCGCAGGCAGAAAATAGTACTCTCCATCCCGGAGGATGCCCGAATTTTTTCTTCCCCCGTGGGAATCGCTAGTTACCTTCGGTCCTTGGTGACCGAAGAGGATCAAATCGTGATGAATGCGGTAGGACCCGCATGTCTTTTTAACGAGACCCAACATGCTCTGAATCGGGTAACTTCTATGGCATCTCTGTTGTTTCTTTTTATATTTAAAGTTATAGATAATTCTAATACTCCATCCGTTTCAATTTATGTGAACCTATTTCCTTTTTATTCCGTACCAAAAAGAATGACCACTTTCCCTATTTGGAAACAATTTACCTTTATGCAATAATTTATAGCCACACAAAATATATGTGTCTCATTTTACACCTCAAGTTTAAAAGTCTTCTCTCTTTTCTTAAACTTCATGCCCAGTCAAATGGGTTCACATAAATTGAAATGGAGGGAGTATTTTTTCCCATGTTTGTAGGCTTTGATGTTGCATCACAAGGCTTTCCTCCGAATCCGAGAGGAGCATGAGGCCGAGATTCGGAACTTCACTGAGAAGAGTGACTCCTACAAACTTCTTAGTGAGAAACTTCGAGCAAATTTGGCAGCAGCTCGGGATGAGCACCAGGAGATGGCTGAGCAGGTATTCTGAATTCTTCACGATAGAGAAGATGAGTTGGAGATAACCACTAACGATCCGATTCTGCAGGTTCGGCAGAGGCTTGAACAGATCGGACGGCTTAATTCATAGGTAGATGAGCTAATGGCCGAGGGGAAAAATTCAAAAAGAATATGGATATCCTCGCCTCGAAAAAGGAGGTCGTTCAAGCGTAATTGGAGTTGGCTGAGGCCCAGCTTCGAGCTGCAAAAGAAAACGCCTCGGTGCAGATCGAGAGGGTTAAAGAGCTTCAGCATCGGTTAGATTTGGCCACTTCTGATAAGGCAAGCTTGGCTAATGAACTCGAGGTGGCCAGATCCGAGGTGGTCGTAGCCAGGTCTGAAGTGGACATAGCTAGATCTGAGGCAACCGAGGCTAATAAAAGAGCTGATGCTAAAGTGGCCCAGTTCAGGATCGATGTTGAGGTCAACTAGGCCAAGGCCAAGAGCATGGTCAAACATGCTAAATGGCAGGCTCGGAGGGAAGCTCTCGAGGAGGTCAGTGTTCAGGGCTTCAATATTGAGGTCGAAATTAAAAATGCCAAAGCGTAGGAAACCAGGGCTTGAAGGCTGGCCTTCCCTGAGGAAGATTCCGATAGCTCGAACAAATTTGAAGACGAGAAAAATCCCGAGGACGCGGCCTCCGATAAAGACCAAGCCGCTTAGGAATTAAGTTTCTTGTTTTTCTTTTGTATTTATTCGGGGGCCGATTTGGCCTTTTGTAAAAACCTTTGAATATAAACATAAGGCTTTTCTTGCCTTTTTGGTTTTTGTGTTTTTCCTTTGCTTTATGCACTTTACAAAGATCGAAAATGCCTTAGCATAAAATTATGTTCGAGGGTTTGGGCAAACTTTGCCTTTATTTCCCTTCTGCCTTATCAATTTATGAAGTTGTATTCTAAGATCCAAGATTTAAATATTTTGATTGGAACTGAATTAGTATAGCCCTTAGACTTTATGGTCGAGTAAGTGCTTGCTCGAACTCGAAGTAAACTAACCCTTAGGTTTTTTATTTGAGCGAGGACGGTCTCTCGAACTCAAGATAAAAAACAGCCCTTAGGCTTTATGGCCGAGTGACGGAGTGAGTGCTTGCTTGAACTTAAAGTAAAGTAACCCTTAGGTTTTTTTATTTGAGCGAGGACGGTCTTTCGAACTCAAGACAAAAAATACCCTTTAGGCTTTATGGTCGAGTGAGTGTTTGCTCGAACTCGAAGTAAAGTAACCCTTAGGTTTTTAATTTGAGCGAGGACAGTCTCTCGAACTCAAGAAAAAAAATAACCCTTAGGCTTTATGGTCGAGTGAGTGCTTGCTCGAACTCGAACTCGAACTCGAAGTAAAGTAACCCTTAGGTTTTTTATCGAGCGAAGATGATTTCTCGAACTCAAAGCAGAAAACAGCCCTTAGGCTTTTGTAAAAAGATTGTTTATGGCTTTTGTCCCCTTTTCGGCTTGAAAGAGTATCTTATCATTTATATTTGTGAAACTTGTAATGCCTTGGCATGAAATAAGGAATTATTCGAGAGTTCGAACAATTTTGTACTCATTAGAGTTTTTGAAGCTTGATGATTTTGTCGAGGGTAGCCTTTTTAATCAGTTTATGAAAGATTTCAAATGCCTGTTTTGTTACAAAATTTGGACGTCTCCAATCCGTGTTAATTTGGCCGTAGCCTTTTTAGTTCGGGATTTACCTCTTGGGCTTATTTTCCCGTTTTGTTTTGAGCTTGTCCGAAGTGTAAGTTCCCGAGTGGGGTGGCCGTGACCTCTCAAATCGAGGGTTGCCTAAAAGGTCTTATGATCTTCGGAGTTTATATAATTCGATCTCATTTATTTTTCGGATGGCAGTCCCTGATTGTGGGGGTAATCATCTGAACTTCGGTCATGGTCGGCCCTTAAGCCTGTTTGCATAATAAATCGAGAATATGAAGTAGAAGAACTTTTCTGAGGTACGAGATATCGGTAAAGAAGAAATTTTTCTTTATAAATCATTATACATGCATACATGTTTTGTGCCAGGGCTCGAGCAACCTATGCGGGCATGGTTCGTTTGACCATTTGGCCCTTACAAATTTCTCCTATCAAGATCCCGTTGCCATGAAGTAACTTCCTCGCATCAAACTTACTATTCGAGGCAATGCCCCCCAGTATTCGAGGTTAATTGTAAAGAGGCCTCGGGATACTGTTGAATTGTTCTAAGTTAGCACGACCAATGGTTGCCTTATTAAAAACCTCGCCGGAAAACTTATTTGGGACAAACCTGGTCTAAGGAAAAAAGAGTGCAACGCGTGCTTTCAAACCTAAAGGCTTCGTGTTAAAGAATCCATCGCTGCTTCTAGTCAAACACCTGCAAGGGTTAGTTTTGAAATACAAATGAACATGGGAGGGTCGTACCTTAGCAGTAGTATCGTTTTAGGTGCGATACATTCCAATTTCTTGGTAGTTGTTTGCCGTTTATCATGCCGAGCTTGTAGGATCCCTTTCCGATAATTTCGAGAATCTGATACGGTCCTTCCCAGTTCGGACCCAGTTTTCCTTTATTCGGATTTCGGGTGTTGAGGGTGACTTTTCTTAACACCAAGTCCCCGATGTTAAAATGTCGAAGATTGGTTCTTCGATGGTAGTACCTTTCGATCCGCTAATTTTGGGCGGCTAATTGGACGAGAGCGGCTTCGCGTCTTTCATCCAACAATTATAGGCTCGTATTCATGGTCACATTATTGGACTCCTCTGTTGCATATCGAAACCTGATGCTAGGTTCTCCGACCTCGACTGGGATCAGAGCTTCGGCGCCATAAACCAACGAGAATAGTGTTGCTTCGGTACTGGATTTCGATGTTGTGCGGCATGCCCATAGGAGCTCGGGTAGTATTTCTCTCCATTTTTCTTTGGTGTCGGTCAATCTCTTCTTAAGATTTTGGATGATGGTTTTGTTGGTCGATTCGGCTATCCGTTCCCACTGGGATGATAAGGTATTGATAGGATCTTTTTGATCTTGTGATCCTCGAGAAATTTAGTTACTTTGTTGCCGATGAATTATTTTCCATTATCACGTACAATCTCAGATGGCATCCCGAATCGACATAGATGTGGTCCCAAATGAAGTCTATGACTTCCTTTTCTCTGACTTTCTCGAAAGCATGTGCTTCAACCCATTTAGAGAAATAATCAATCATAAACAAAATAAACTGAGCCTTACTTGGGGCCGGAAGGGGGGGGGCAATGTTGTCCATTCCCCATTTCATAAAGGGCCATGGGGATAGGACCGAGTGGAGTAGTTCCCCGGGTTGATGAATCATGGGCGCATACCTTTGGCATTTGTCGCAATTTTTGAACGAACTCCCTTGCATCCTTGCCCATATTGGTCCAATAATACCCTGCTATGATTACTTTGTAGACCAGCGAATCGGCACCGGAATGATTTCCACAAGTGCCCTCATGAATTTCCCGTAGGATATAGTCGGTATCTCCCGGTCCCAAACATATTGCCAATGGTCCATCGAACGTCCTTCTAAACAGTGTTCCGTCTTCGAACAAGGTGAACCGTGCTGCCTTTGTGCGCAGAGCTCTCGATTCCTTTGTATCTGACGGAAGCTTCCCGTTCTTTAAGTACTCTATATATTTGTTTCTCCAATTCCAGGTTAAACTTGTGGAGTTTATCTCGGTGTGACCTTCTTCGATTACCAATCTCATGAGTTGTACGATAGTCCCCGAGTTAAGTTCCTCGTCTTCGACCGATGAACCTAAATTTACAAGAGCGTCGGCCTCACTGTTCTGTTCTTGGGGTACATGTTGCAAGGTCCATTCCTTAAATCGATGTAGAGTCACCTGTAGTTTATCCAAGTACCTCTGCATTTGATCTTCTCGGACTTCAAAAGTACCGTTCACTTGGTTTACCACGAGGAGGGAATCACACTTAGCCTCTACGACTTCCGCTCCCAAGCTTCTAGCTAGTTCGAGACCTGCAATCATGGCCTCATACTCGGCCTCATTGTTAGTCAATTTTATAGTTCTGATAGACTGTCTAACTACATTACCTGTGAGTGATTTTAGTACGATGCTTAGTCCGGACCCCTTCACGTTCAAAGCACCGTCCGTAAAGAGGCTCCATATTCCCGAAGATGTACCCGATTTTATCAGTAGTTCTTCTTCAATCTTGGGTACAAAGGCCGACGTAAAGTCGAATACGAAGTCCGCCAAGATTTGTGATTTGATGGCGGTTCGGGGTCGATACTCAATATCGTACCCACTAATTTCTATGGCCCATTTGGCCAATCGACCCGAAAACTCGGGTTTGTGTAAAACATTTCAAAGAGGGTAAGTTGTTCCAACACATATCTGATGGCATTGGAAATATGGTTTTAGTTTCCTAGAGGCGCTTATTAAAGCAAGCGCTAATTTTTCTAAGTGTGGATATCTAGTTTCGGCCTCACCTAAGGTCCGACTGACATAATAAATAGGGAACTGCGTACCTTGTTCTTTTCGAACCAGGACTCCACTTACTGCTATCTCAGAGACAACTAAGTACAGGTAAAGTTGTTCGTCCACTTTCGGGGCATGAAGCAGCGGCGAGCTCGATAAATACCGCTTTAGTTCCTCCAAGGCCTGCTGGCATTCCGGAGTCCATGCAAAGTTGCTCTTCTTCTTAAGTAGTGAGAAAAATTGGTGGCTCCTATCTGAGGATCTCGAAATGAATCGTCCTAGGGTGGCTATTCATCCCGTTAGCCTCTGCACGGCCTTTACATTATCCACTACCGTGATATCCTCGATAGCTTTTATTTTATCGGGGTTGATCTCGATTCCCTGATGGGACACCATGAAACCAAGAAACTTGCCCGAGCTAACCCCGAATGCACACTTTTAGAGGTTGAGCTTCATATTGTACTCCCTCAGTATATCGAAAGTTTTCTGCAAATGCTTTAAATGGTCCTCTGCATGCAGGGACTTAACTAACATGTTATCAATATAAACTTCCATTGATTTTCCTATTTGTTCTTCGAACATTCGGTCTACTAAGTGTTGATAAGTTGCACCAGCATTTTTTAGACCGAATGACATTACGTTATAACAGTAGGTACCGTACTTAGTGATAAACAAGGTCTTTTCCTGATCCTCCGGGTTAATCTGTATCTAGTTGTACCTGGAGTAGGCATCGAGAAAACTGAGAGTCTCGTGGCCGGCCGTGGCATCGATTATACGATCGATATTAGGCAAAGGAAAAGAGTTTTTGGGGGATGCTTTATTTAGATCTTTGTAATTTGTATACATTCTAAGTTTGTTTCTCTTCTTAGGGACTACCACCACGTTTGCTAGCCATTCTGAGTATTTTACTTCTCGAATGGATCCTATTTTGAGCAGTTTGGTTACCTCTTCTTTTATGAAGGCATATTTGACCTCGGACTGGCCCTTTTTTTTTTTGCTTTACCGAATGGAATTTCGGATCCAAGCTTAGTCTATGAGTGGTAATTTCCGGTGGGATCCCTGTCATGTCAAGATGGGACCAAGCGAAACAGTCTATGTTAGCTATAAGAAATTGAATAAGCTTTTTCCTGAGCTCTGGACTCAACCTCGTGCCCAGGTATATCTTTCTCTCGGGAATATGTTCGATATGCGTGATTTGCTCCAATTCTTCGATCGTTGATTTGGTAGCGTCGGAATCATCGGGGACCACGAAGGATCGATGGATCCCATAATCATCATCTTCGTCAGTCTTCTGCTTCTCTAGTTGGGTCAAGGCTGACATTTGTTATTGCTATTTGGTATCCCGTTCTTCCTTCGAATTTGGTCCCTTTGTCGATGAGAGTGATGATATCGGAATCGCTTCATCGACGACAAACATTTTCTTTGCGGCTGGTTGCTCCCCGTATACTGTTTTGATTCCTGGTATTGGGAAATTTAGAACCTGGTGAAGGGTCGAGGGTACTGCTCTCATGTTGTGGATCCATGGCCTACCGAACAAGGCGTTATATCTCATATCTCCCTCGATCACGTGGAACTTCGCTTCTTGGATAGTCCCGGCTACGTTTACTGGCAGAATTATCTCGCCCTTAGTAGTTTCACATGCTATATTGAATCTGTTTAGTACCAGGGTTGCGGGCACAACCTGGTCCTGTAGACTGAGTTGCTCTACGACCCTCGACCGAATGATGTTGGCCGAACTACTTGAATCAATTAACACATGCTTAACTTGAGTTTTATTCATAAGTACAGATATTACTAGTACATCGTTGTGGGGCTGCATGATTCCATCTGCATCTTCGTCATTAAAGGATAAGGTTCCTTTAGGTACGTAATCCTGAGTTCGAGATCGCTTCTCTCTTATAATCGACATCTTAGTGCATTTAAGCACTGGCCCCTGGGGGGCATCGATCCCTTCGATGATCATATGGATAATGTGTTGTGGCACATCTTGTTCGTTTTGCCTATTGAACTCTCTGCTTTTGAAATGATTCTTGGCCCGGTCACTTAAAAACTCTCGAAGGTGCCCTTCATTGAATAACCGGGCTACCTCTTCTCTCAACTACCTGCAATCTTTCGTTCTGTGGCCATGGGTGCCATGATACTTGCACATTTGATTGGGATTTCTTTGGGCTGGATCGGACTGTAGAGGTCGAGGCTACTTAGTATCTTTGATGCGTCTGATAGCCGATATGATGGCGGATGCATCAATGTTGAAGTTATACTCTAATAACCGCGATGCTTCCTTAGGTCCGGTATGCCTGTCAAAACCATTTTTGTTCATCAGCCCTCGAGACCCTTGGCCTCATACAGAGTTATGTTCTGGTTCGCTACCCCTACGATCTCCGTTATACGGCCGATATCGGTCCTTGTTCGATCTCAGTTCTCGGTCAATGTCCCTTTTAATAACGAACCCAGAACCCAACTGGTCGTCTTCGACTCTAATCTTCAATTGATATCGATTGTGTACATCGGCCCATGTAATAGCCGGGTACTCAATCAAGTTCTGCTTCAACTTCCGTGAATCCATTGAGCTTCGTTCGTTCAGTCCTTGGGTGAAAGCTTGAACGGCCAAATCATCTGTGACTGGTGGCAGATCTATTCGTTCCGTTTGGAAATGAGATACGAATTCTCTTAGCATCTCGTTATCTTTTTGCCTTACCTTGAAAAGGTCCGACTTCCTGGTCTCGACCTTTTTGGCTCCGGCGTGTGCTTTTACAAAAGAATATGCAAGCATGGCAAAATAATCGATAGAGTTAGGTGGTAAATTATGATACCATATCATTGCTCCCTTTGACAGGGTTTTCCCGAATTTCTTTAATAATACTGATTCGATCTCGTCGTCCTCTAGATCGTTCCCTTTAATGGCACATGTGTAAGAGGTGACATGTTCGTTGGGGTCGGTCGTTCCATTATATTTAGGAATTTCGGGCATGCGAAACTTCTTGGGGATCGGTTTGGGAGCTGCGCTCGGGGGGAAGGGCTTTTGTACGAACTTTTTGGAATCCAAGCCCTTCAATATTGGTGGTGCCCCCGGGATCTGATCAACCCTGGAGTTATAAGTTTCTACTTTTTTGTCGTTTGCTTCAATCCTCTTTTCTCCTGACTCTATCCATTTTGTTAGTTCCTCGAGTATCTTTATAATTTCGGGTTAGTCCCCGACTCCTGTTCATTTGACCTTGCTATAGCTGGCCCCGTTTTGTGGGTGACTTCTTGGGGTGGATCGGGCTCGGGCCTGCTCGGTGCCTGGGTTTGGCTCTGCAGCTGAGCTATCGCTACCTGTTGAGCTTGAAACATTTTAAAAATCATGTGCAGGCTAATCCCATCTTCTCCAACATTTTGGGTTTTTCGAACTGCAGATCGAGTTCCACCGTGAATGCTGTTTTTGGGGTCAGAATATTGGTTCGCCTCAATGGCCACAAGTGAATTAACGTCAATTGGATCTATGGCCCGAGTTCCAACGGGGTCAGCGAGTGGCCTTTCATCCCCCGGTGTCAGGTTGTTATTCTTATCTTGATGGCCAACTTCGTTGTCGATAGGTAGGGTCATTAATTGAGGGTTCGTCATTTTAAACCTGAAATCAAAGATACTTCCAAGAGCAAGCGTAAAATAGTGTATTTTGCAGAGATTCTTACCAAATAACTACTATTATCCTTTGCCCCACGGTAGGCGCTAAACTGTTTACCCGAAAAACGGATAGAGTTGAATTTATACGTAGTTCTAAAGATACGTGATATAATTTGATACAAATCGCGAAAGATATGTAAATGAAATTCGAAATTAGTTATAAAAAAAATGAATACAAATCGAATGAACTAGTTGACCTAAGCCTTTAAGTTTTATTACCTCCAAATTGAGTGAAGAACGATTGATAGAAAAAATAATATGACTATATATCAAAAGCCAAAAAGGATAATATTTGCTCTCTTTGTTATGTATCTCAGAAAGAATAATGTCTGAATGAATGAATGTCCCTTTTTACAAATAATAATCACTCTTAATATAGTGGAGGAATCCTACTTTGGATATAATTAAAAATACATAGTGGGGATCCCATGATAGATTAATTAATTAGCTTTTTCTTGATTCAGGCCGTGATTTCTGCCGAGATTCTCTCCCCAAATGCGGCTATAACGATTTTTTTGTTTCTTGGCTCGATCTCGATCTTTGCCGATCTCAATCTTGGCCGGTCTTTGGGTCTCGAGCTCGATCTTGACTCGGTCTCGGTCTTGGCTGGTCTCGGTATTGATCAGTCTCTGGGATCGAGCTCGACCTTGACTCGGTCTCTAGGTCTCGAGCTCGATCTTAACTTCGTATCATGGCTCGATATTACAATGATGAACCTTGGATCATCATGTTCCAATCACGATTAGTCACACGAAAGGCAAACTCGATTTTGACCGTATACAAAAACAAAAATAATAAATAAATAAATACAAATAACTATTTTCATGATTTTAACGTTGGTGTTAGCATTTCCCGGATTGAAAAACAAAAAAAGCTTAGCACTTCTCCAAATGAACGTAAAATTTTATTCATATATGATGTTTACACTAAAATATCTTTGTCTCTCATGTACATATTTATTGATTGACCAAGTGATCATAGTCAAGTAATATACATTTTACAAACATTAATTTCAAATGCTAAGATTGAATTGTTTAATTTAGTGTAAACAATAAAAAGAGAATCAAAGGGGAGGGGAATTAAAAAAAAAAATTGATCGACTAAAATGATAAATGTATAAATAAATATTAATTATTTTATATTAATTAATTTGGTGTAAGTATTGTGTGCGTATAAATATTTAACAAACGAAAATGGGCAAAGTTTTTTGAAAAGGAAAAAAACATAGAAAATGGCAAAGCTGTAACATGTCAAGTGTCAACCATTTAAAAATTGGCTTTGACCCGAAAAAGAAAAAAAAACGAACCGGCAGTTTCAATTTAGGGTTTAAGCAACGCCCGTCGTCCTAACTAAGGGTTTAACAACGCCGGTAATCTAGGGTTTGAGCTTCTCTGTGCCACTACTGTCTTTGTCAATTCCTACTTCACTTCACCATCTTTATCTACTATACTCGTCCCCTCTATTCTCACTGTATAAGCCATGAATTACAGGTTCCAGAACCTTCTCGGAGCTCCTTACAGAGGCGGCAACGCCGTTGTAGTGAACAACACACTTCTAGTTTCTCCCGTCGGTAACCGTGTCTCCGTCACTGACCTCATCAAATCCGAAACCATTACGTTGCCCTCACAGTCCTCCTCCAATCTCCGCCGCATCGCCGCCTCACCTGACGGCGTATTTCTCCTCGCTATCGATGAAAACAACCGTTGCCTCTTCATCAACCTCCGCCGCCGCGCTGTCCTTCACCGCATCACCTTCAAGCATCCCGTTGCGGCTGCCAAGTTTAGCCCCGACGGACAGCTCATCGCCGTTGCTGCCGGTAAGCTCCTGCAAATTTGGCGCTCGCCTGGTTTTAGAAAAGAGTTCTTTCCGTTTGAGTTGATTAGGACATTCTCCGATTGTAATGATAAAATCACGTCGCTCGATTGGAGCCCTGATTCTGATTACGTGCTGGCCGGGTCTAAAGACCTAACTGTGAGGCTCTTTTGTTTGAAAAAATCAGTTAAATATAATAAGCCGTTTCTATTTTTAGGCCATAGGGATGTGATTATAGGTGCTTTCTTTGGAACTGATAAGAAAACTAATAAGGTTTGTAGAGTTTATACCGTATCCCGGGATGGCGCCATTTTTAGCTGGGGCTGCAGTGAAATTGATGGAAATGGAAATTTTGATGAACCGGTAGAGGTTATTTCAGAGCCAGAATCACCAGGTACACCAGACCAAGGGCAAGGGAATAATGTAGAAGCTGATAGTGGTGGAACGGTTAAAAAAAGGAAGAATTTTGATGGGAAAGATGGTGATACATTGGACGTAGAAGATAGATTTCAGTTGCACAGAGTGAAATGGGAGTTGATAAAGAAAGACTTCTTCATGCAAGCACCAGCAAAGTTAACGGCTTGTGATTATCATAGGGGTCTTGATATGATCGTTGTTGGTTTTTCTAATGGGGTCTTTGGTTTATATCAAATGCCTGATTTCGTGTGCATTCACTTGTTGTCCATCTCGAGAGAGAAGATTACCACGGCTGTTTTTAATGATCTCGGGAATTGGTTGACTTTCGGATGTGCAAGGCTTGGACAGTTGCTTGTATGGGAGTGGAAATCAGAGAGTTACATACTGAAGCACCAGGGGCACTATTTTGATGTAAACTGCCTTGCATATTCACCAGATTCTCAGCTCTTGGCCACAGGAGCAGATGATAACAAAATTAAGGTAAATGGATTTAGAGGTGCTTTTATGTGTGAAAATGATTGTTTATCGTATGCACTATCAATGGTAGTGTAATTAGTTTATGCAAGTTATGTAAAAGTTTCAGAAATAGTAGTCACGGAATATGAGGCAAAACTTGAAGTTAGCATTTATTGTAGTTTGCTAGGGACGCCATAGTTATAAGCTCATGTAGTATTTCAATCCATCAAACTACTGAAGCAACCATTTCTTTCAGGTTATATTTTTAAATTGTTTATGTAGGAGGACTCTGTATGTATTGTAGATTGCTAGAACCTAATGATTCCCTCTTTTTTCTACCTAATAATTCCCACTTTTCTCCATCTTTAGTTTCACTTAACATCGGTCTACACGAAAGCTGAAACATTCACTGTCTATGCTTTGCAGGTCTGGACTGTTTCATCTGGTTTCTGCTTTGTAACATTCTCTGAGCACACAAATGCAGTTACTGCACTTCATTTCATGGCTAGCAACCATTGTCTATTAAGTGCCTCTTTGGATGGGACAGTTCGCGCGTGGGATCTCTTCAGATATAGAAACTTCAGAACTTTTACTACCCCTACATCTAAGCAATTTGTTTCTTTAGCTTCTGATCAGAGTGGTGAAGTGATATGTGCTGGAACCCTTGACTCATTTGAGGTACTACGGTTCTGATTGTGTTTTGATCATGCATTGTACCCTTATTTGTTTTTAATAATTATAATATTATCTTATGTTCTGCTATTGATGCAAATATATTATCTTTGGTTTTCTTCATAGATCTTTGTCTGGTCAATGAAGACGGGCAGATTGCTAGATGTTCTTAGTGGTCATGAGGGTCCTGTTCATGGGCTAATGTTTTCTCCTTCTAATGTGAGTATTTTTCTAATTCAAGATTCAGGAAATATTTCCTTATAAATAAAAAAGAATATTTTAGGTTAGGTTATGTGTCCCTATTTTCATTCCTCTACACTTTCATTGACAATATTTTGCTTATGCATCATAAATCAATATAGTCCAATAATTTTGTAGAGCGTGATTAACTTTTTCTGGTTTTCCATAGGCTATTTTGGCTTCCTCGTCATGGGACAAAACTGTTCGCTTGTGGGACGTTTTTGAAGGAAAAGGAGCAGTTGAAACATTTCCTCACACTCATGATGTCCTCACAGCTGTTTACCGTCCTGATGGAAAGCAGCTGGCATGTAGCACCCTGGATGGACATATTCATTTCTGGGATCCAATTGAGGGTCTGCTGATGTACACAATTGAAGGCCGAAGGGATATTTCAGGTGGACGTCTCATGACTGATCGTAGATCAGCAGCTAACTCAACTTCTGGAAAGTGCTTCACAACCTTGTGTTATTCTGCTGATGGGAGCTATATATTAGCTGGTGGAAATAGCAAATTCATTTGTATGTATAATGTTGCTGATCAGGTGTGTGGTTTCTTTCGATGTTACATATTATTGCTTAGGGAAGCTGGTATTAAATAGACTGCATGATCTTTTGAATTAATGTATTCGCTCTTAGCTAATATTTAAAAAAAAAAACCAATAAAACAATTTTATAATTGCCTTCGTTTACTTCCCAAAATAGGGATATGACAACTATTGTGTAAGATGTGCTCAAATTGAATTAAGTTTGATTTGGTAGTGGGTTAGTGTCTTCTTCATCTCTTAAGTAGGTTTGTTCTATTGTTGAGTTTGAACTGAAAAGCTTGTAGATTCATTGATTATATGTTGCTATTTATGTGTACTTATTGTTTTTGTAAAACTTACCCTAGTTTATAGATTGCTTAAGTGATTTCCAAAGTCAATGTTGTCACGTGAATTGGGATATATAGAATAAAAAGATACAGGTACAAACAGACCTCTGAAATACAAAAGCTTATGAGCAATCATTATGTTATGATTGTTGATAGTTGTGAAGACCCATGGTGTTAATAATTTTATACCTATGTTAGTGATTAGAGATGGATAAAATCTTTCCCAAATTACTTCTCTATTGGTACCTCTTGTTTCGTGCTGATATGAGATTTTTGTGTCATGATCCTGTAAAAATTCTTCTCTTGCTTTTGAGTGCATCATTGCTTGACTGGGAAAGAAAAACCTATTACCTTGCAGGTGTTGCTGCGTCGCTTCCAGATAACCCACAATCTTTCCTTGGATGGGGTTCTGGACATTTTGAACTCCAAAAACATGTCAGAGAGTGGTCCGCTCAATCTAATTGATGATGATAATAGTGATACTGAAGAAGGCATTGATAAGCAAGTGAGAAATAAATTGGCATATGACTTGCCTGGGTCAATGCCCAACCATGGAAGGCCAGTTATTCGTACAAAATGCCTGAGAATTGCCCCGACTGGCAGGAGTTGGGCAGCTGCAACTACGGAAGGGGTCTTGATTTATTCTATGGATGAGTCTTTTATCTTTGACCCCACTGATCTGGACATGGATGTTACTCCAGAAGTAAGTCTTCATATAAAATGAAGTTCTGAAACCCTTATTAAAAAAAGAAAAGTTCTGAAACCATCAGGAGATGTTCATAGACTGAGATTGAAGGAAATGATATCCAAATTTATTGTATCTTGACTTTCAAAAACAAAAACATCATGTAGATTGGATAGACACATTTCCATAACACTTATGTATGTACTTTGCTTTACAGGCCGTTGATGCAGCACTAAAAGAAAATCAGACTAGTCGAGCATTGATTCTTAGCTTACGTTTAAATGAAGACGGTTTGATTAAGAAGTGCATTATTGGTGTCGGTCCTGCAGATATACCAGCCGTAGCTTCCTCAGTCCCTGTTAAATATATTCAGAGATTAGTCGAGGCATTGGCATATCTGCTGGAGAACTCCCCGCATTTGGAGTTCATTCTCAGATGGTGTCAGGTTTCTTATCAAATGCTACACCTCTTTGTTCTTCCTTACCCTGACAAGGATTTTACGTGTCTGTCAGTTTTTAATCCTTTTGCATGTCTGGTAGGAACTTTGCAAAATCCATGGCCATTCTATTCAGCAGAATTCCAGAAACTTGCTTCCTTCTCTAAAATCGTTGCAGAAGGCAATTACTAGGTTGCATCAAGATTTGGCTGATACATGTTCCTCTAATGAATATTTGCTTCGATATTTGTGCTCTGCAAGTGATGCGAAGTGACAGTTCTCTTTTCCTTGTTGGCTCTTTGGTATGCTCCTTCTAGGATTTCTGATTTTGTTTGTCAACTAGTATAGGACTGTTTATGAAATTTGTTTTAATGAAAGACTACAGCTTTAGAAACTTAAATCTTGACAATGCTCACTAGTTTCAGGATATTTCAATAGTTTACATATTATTTGCCCCCTTTCCAGTTTATTGGCCAATCTTCTTGATGCTTCCTGTAGCTTTTCAATTGGTGTCATTGGGACCACTGTGAACATGTTCTGGCCACGTATTGCAGGACTAATATGGAAATTCGGTTGTAACAATTTTATCATGCTTCCAAAGTTAAGCGACATGAAGTCAACTGGTTCCGTACTATCGTCTTATGCTGGAGACAGATTCATGTACTTGAGACAGTAATTGGGGCTTGCAATTCTTCAGCATTCATTAGCTATCGCAAAACCAAGCTTCAGACAGTCAAGATTACTCAACCGTGAACAATTCATTGGACCGAGATGGTAAGAGCATTACTTCTGTCCATGTCTTAAAAGATGGTCTGTGTTATTACCGGCTTGTCGAAGCAGTAGGCCAATATTTACATGTCATTTTTGGGCTTGTATTTTGTATGCCAATTTTGGTTTTGGTTTAGATGTGGAAGTTTTTGTTTTAAGTTTAGGATGTGGAGCGAGTCACTTTATACTAGATTAGGAGGCTTCTTGAAATGCCTAAGTTAACCCTAATCTTATTTATCCATTCTCTTTAATGAACTAAAGCAATCTCACTTCTTTAAGGCAAATTACATTTACAATTCATTCTCTTCTAGAAAGGTCTAACGTCTATTAATTTGATGTTGATTCCTAATTTGGGGTCTATATGTCATCATTGCCTTTTTCCTTGGAAACAATTGACTCAACCATCGTGTAAAAAATGATTGTAATAGGAACTGCAACGACGCAACTTATGGAGTTGAAGTTAAGGGCCATCGAAGGCCAGATGATGTAATGCAAATATAGCTCTGAAATACATATCATTGTACTATATTATATGATATAAATATCAATTTTAGTACTCTGATCTTTTATATTCTTTATATTTTGGACGGTACAAAATCCAAACCGATTATATTGACATGAGGACCATTATGATGAAATTCTCAGCGGAAAACTATGTAATAAACAAATCTAAAAGCAAAGAAAACAAACAATTAATGTATAGATAAAAATTACTGTATAAAATTGCACAATTGTTAACATCAAAATTTGCGAGCCATTTTGATTGAAAAATCATGCCTCTTAAAAATATTACTATTTGAAACACTATTTTTCAAATTGATAAGTTACTGTTGCTCGGATTTAATTGTCGGCAATCATAACTATAACTAGGAATCTTGACACCCTTTTAATTCTAGCTCATCATAAGATACATTGATCTAATTTACTTATTATACTACTCTTAGGGTGCGCGTGAATCCTGTCTGAATGAGTATAACTTTATTTAAAAGTAGTATTGAGTTATACAATAAAAGTGTAAGTTTCTAAAGATGGTCATGAATATTGATTGTGTATAACTAACTTAATAATTGAAGAAATTATCTCAGAAGTCCTCAATCATCAATAACTCAACCTAACATTTGTTCCAGGTTTGTAATTTCATAATTTCAGTTTCACGGCAGCCTTGAAAATCCAAATAATTTTGAAGGATACAATTTACAACATATAAGCAGGCAACTATTAATCTACGAACTTTAAATAAATACAAAATCAAAGTACAATAATAAACAAAAAAGACATTTAAAAAAAAAAACAAGCTAGTAAGAGAATCTACAATTGAAAGCTAGCTAATGAACCCACTCATATTTTGCTAAATGTATCATGGGTAAAAATTTAAAGATCTCATAAATTATCTTGTTATTTTTGTGCATATTATTGATTTCTGCTCAACGTTCCGCATAATTGTAATTGCACATTTAAAACTTTTGAAAGTTAAAAGTATAACATTGAATAATTTTATTGGTGCAATAGTCTTGTATATTTTTAAAAAGTGAACTATCTATGTTAATATGTTATTGTTCAAGAACCCGTACCTCTTCTTTTTTAAATCCTTTTATTTTTCCTTCATTATCTTTTTATAATTTAAGTGTAAGACTTATACAAAGTGAAGTTTAATAAGAAAACAAATTAATAAGTAAAGCTTTAATTAATTTTAAGCTCCTATATTAAAAAATAATTAAATATTATTAAATGAAGTGTTTCTTATAATATTTAACATAAAATTTGAGGGACTTCAGAATATAATTTTTTTTATGATAAAGATCAAGTTTGAAATGAAAAGAAAAAGATTAGTTTTAAATTCTAGTCTTTCATCCTAGGTAAACATTATTTCATTAATGGTATTCTATTGGATGGTAATACTCACGTTTTTTTTACTTAACTAGTCTTAGGGTACACGTTTCATGCGTGTACCCCATGTTAATAAATATATAATTTTAAAGAATTATATAAATAATAGTTAAATAATATATTTGAGTTTATAAAAGAAAAAATAAAAAAGTATAAGTTTTTGAAAGTAGTGAATGTTAATCTCACTTAGCTGACTCAATAAAGAAAGAAATTCTTCTCGCGTAAATTCTAAGATGCCTTGTTGCAATTTCTAAAGACTTATGTGTGAACATCTTATGAAATTTTATTGTTAGTTTTTGTGACCTAATACTAAAAATAAATATTTATGCATAAATACTTTTATCAAAATTCTATCGTTATATCTTTAGAGATTTGGGAATGAATAGATTGCCCTATAGTTTAAGAACTTTTTGACGATAGTGTATAATATAAGGATGGCTAATGTTGAGTTGATATTTTACAACAAATAACTTAGTAATATATAAAAAAGATATAGATATGTTGGAATGAATGGAAAATAAAGAAAAAAATTAATAAACTCTCATTTAGAATACCGCAAAAAAATTATACGTATGTTATAATGCAGTGATTAAATATTATCAAAATTATTTATTGGATATAAATTATTTTGATAGATGTTTGAGTCATTGGATTAAAACAGAATATATGACGTATAATAGAAATATTTGTTTGATTTTATCATATATAAACTTGAATAAAATTTTATTTTTAATTTTAACCTTAGACTTTTTGAATAATTTAGGCGAAAAGCTTTGAAGGAGATATTTTGGGCATTTGTGTATATTTTTTCTTGTGATACATAGCTAATCTCTATATTATTATCCCACATTGAATATAAAATCAAAATAGTACCAAATTATGATATAACTAATTTCGTAATTTCTTATGTCGAAAATGTAAATTCAATCACACATGAAATTGAATAATCTCACATTCTATCTCAAAATTATTATCCTTCAATATTGTTCACGGAAAATTATTTTTACATTCTTTAATTTGCTTATTTATTTTTAAAATTGTTGAGAGTAGTTTCAAGTACTACACATATAATTGATGAAGAGAAAGTACTTAGTGATTTGTTCATTTAGTATAGTTCCAAATATTATAAAAGAAATGATAAAGAGAAAATATATCATGAAAGGAGGTCAAATATTAAATATATGAAAGTGTGGATAATGTCTTCAAATTTATTTATTGTCGAAAATTGAAAAGTTATTGTCCAATACAATTTTGAAGATGTTATGTAATAGGATTGGTTTACTTTGTTGGAGAAATGTTTATACGTTTATTATTTTTTTGCACAATATATTTTTTAAATAATAGGGCTTCCTATCTATATAGTTCAAATATGGAACAATTTAATAAGTAAAATTTTAATAGATTTTAAAGTCCTAAATATTAGGAATGTAAATTAAATTACATCTTTATCCAATGTAATATCAATTTTGAAAGGGTAAAAAACGAACGACATTTCGCTAAGGGCCTTCGTGCATTTAATATAGTATATAGATTAATATGTTGTAATGACTAAAGGCTAAAAATTAGGAGTCCTTACTTAGTTTAATAAGAAAATATTTAATAACCAAAAATTTAAGGTGATTTAAATAGTGGCGGACCCATGTGGTGGCTAGCGGGTTCAACTGAACCCACTTCACCAAAAATTAATGCTGTGTATATGTATAAATTAGGATTAAAGTTGTGTAAATTTTGTATAAATATTTTATTTGAACCCACTTGACAACTACTATTTTACGACTAAAGTTATATACTTCTAAGATTGAACCCGCTTGCACAAAATCATGGGTCCACCACTGGATTTAAATGTCCTAAATATTAGAAAAGTAATTTAAATTACTATTGTGTCCAATGTAAAGTCTATTTTTAGAGGGTAAAAAAGATAAATAATATTTTATTAAAGACTTTCGTGCTTATAATATAGTATATATAGATAGATATAAATGTAGTTATTTTGTTATTTTCTTTGTCCTTTTTCTTATGTCACTTTTTTCTGTTCTAGCGACATATTATTTACAGCCTTTAAATCCTCAAGGCAAGTACCAAAATAAATAAAGCAGCCTAGATTTGATCCCCTGGAATCGAAACCATCGGAAGTTTCTACATTTTCCACCAAAACACGTATAGAGACCTCCTCGAAGTTTCTCGAACAAACTAATTCGCACCGCCCCATTCCCGTCTTTACTTCTCTTCTCCCTTTTATTTCTTCCTCCGCCATCGTTTCTCCACAAACAGATTCAAATCTCGCCGCTCGAAGCTTTGCTGTTCTGAGAAATTATCACCCAGTTTTGTTCAGGCATTTTCACAAACACCTTGCAAATGGAAGAAGACGGTGCCGTGACTGTGTACAGTGGCAGCGCCATTACCGATACCAAGAAGAATCCGTTCTCAATCAAAGTCGGGCTGGCCCAAATGCTCCGCGGAGGAGCCATTGCTGAGGTCACCACTGTCGACCAAGCGAAGATCGCCGAGTCCGCCGGCGCCTGCTGCCTCGTAGTTTCAGAACCTATAGGACCCGGAATTTCGCGCATGGCCGACCCATCTCTAATCAAAGAGATCAAACAGGCCGTCTCAATTCCCGTAATGGCAAAAGCCCGAGTCGGGCATTTTGTCGAAGCCCAGATCCTTGAAGCTATTGGAGCAGACTATGTAGACGAGAGCGAGGTTTTAGCCCTAGCCGACGAAGATCATTTCATCAACAAACACAATTTCCGTGCCCCATTCGTCTGTGGATGTGGCGATCTCGGAGAAGCCTTAAGAAGAGTCCGTGAAGGTGCTGCTATGATTAGGACCCAAGGGGATCTATTAGGTACAGGTAACATTGTGGACACAGTTCGCAATGTGAGGAAAGTGATGGGAGATGTTAGAGTTTTATCAAACATGGACGAAGATGAGGTTTTCACTTTTTCAAAAAAGATCTCCGCGCCTTATGATATTGTCGCACAAACGAAGCAGATGGGTAGACTTCCGGTGGTACATTTTGCAGCTGGTGGTATCGTGACCCCAGCGGATGCAGCGCTCATGATGCAGCTGGGTTGTGATGGCGTGTTTTTGGGACCTGATATATTTAACTGCTCGGATCCTTATAAGAAAGTTAGGGCGATTGTGCAGGCTGTTAGAAACTATAATGATCCTCATATTTTGGCTGCGGCAAGCAGTGGCTTGGAGGAAGCAATGGGTGGTTTAAATTTGAACGAGAACAGGGTCGAGCGATTTGTTAGTGCAGAAGAGACTTATTGATGAGACTATTGGTTAGCTTGTCTTATTTGTCTGTTGTTTTATCATATTATTATGTATTTTTCAGTTCTGTATTTGTGAGCGGTGTTATCTTTCTTGGTTTACTTTTGCAATAACATGATGATGAGTTAAGCATAGCATATCTTGTCCTTGTTCACATGCTTGTGACACAAAATGAAAATGGTAACATTGATTATAGTTGACTTGAAATGAAATGACTGTGGCTACTACATTGTGGAGGCACGTTCATTAATTTGGTTTTAGTTGTTGTTTACATGTTTACGGCTGTGTAGTAGTGAATTTAGAAACAGCATATGATCAAATCCAATCCAATCAATTCTCTCATTTGGAGGCATTGGCTAAATAACTGCGGTTATAGTGAATGATCAGTGTTTCAGAGCTCCAACTTATGCCAACCAAAAGAGTTGATGCACTTTAAAGAGCAGTTTTTTACTCTTGTTTCATAATGCCTTTCCAGATTGAGCGTTTGCATGATTATTGTCACCCTTGTTGAAAAGGTACCTCAGAGCAGTTTCATAGGCAGTGAATATAGCCCCATACACTATGAATGCTCTGCCAACAGTCGTTCCCAAACCTAGCCAGAGCACACCGTGTCGCTCTTCTTTAACACTTCGCCTGAAGCAATCAACAATACCACTGTATTTTGTATTTGATTGAGCTTGGAGTCTGGTCTTAACAACATCTAGGGGATAGCAGCTTATCCAGCTAACAGCTCCTGCTAGACCACCTGCTATGAGCGTTGTTTGAAAGCTCTCTTGGCCGTTCTTGCGACAGCCAGGTTGAAGTTGCTCCTTCGTATACTCGTATAACCAGAAATACAGACCATGAGAGTGTGAATCTCTTAGGACAGTAATGGTTAATCCCCTGTAGATTCCCCTCCAACCTTCCTGTTTGATTATTCTTCTTGTGACATCTATTGGACCCTTGAGACTAGTTGTTTGATTGTTCTGCTGATGGGTTTTGCTTTGCAATTGAAGTCTGATTTTCACCAATTCCACAGGGCTGATAATTAGGCTCTGTATTGCTCCTGCTCCAGTGCCCCCCAAAGCCACCCCTTTGTATGAGGGTGGGTCGCTGGCTGGGATATTTCTGTCAAAAGTCCGCGATAGAATTGCATAGCTCTGAAATACCATGGCATTCTGCAGTAGGGAGGAAACTAATTTGCCCAAATTCTATATCAAATTTTCTTGCACAAGGGAGGGACGGGGGGTTGGGGCATGGGGTTATGGAATGAACGGTGCATGCTTCGAGTGGGTGGTGTCGAAAGGTACACGAGGCAAAAGTTTGGCGAGTTCCAGACTATGTACCAATTGAGCTAGTTCTTGGCACTATGGCTGCAGTTCAAAACTAATGTGCGAAGAGATCAGAATCTATATGCATACGCTATTTGTGATTCTTATATCTTCTTAATTTTTTTAGACCGTTCCCATTTTGGTGGTTATCCTTGATAAGAAGCGTGGGAATCTTAAAACAAGTGGACACATATCTAGTAATTTAAATAGGTTTTTGTGTATGTATAGAAAATAGCCTTATGAAGTATGGATTAGTATATCCTCTGCGAAAATGCACAGGGCATATAACCTTTTGAAATGGCTTAGTAAAGTTATAGAAATGACTCAGTATATTCACTTTTGTTTGCTTTATACGAATAAATCGACTCATATTTTCCCCTTTATCACACAAAATAACTCCTTCATGAGAAGCATAACAAAATGACATAAAAGGTCCCTTAAGTTTGAGAGTAGGTTTAAAAAGTTATCCTATACCTTCGTGCATATTAAATCACTAATAACATTTATATTGAAATTAGAGGTTATATGAACTGCATTTTTCATTCTCCATTTTTTTTAAAAAAAAAATAGGATGTTTTTAAAAAAAATAGAAGTTTTTACGAATTTTTTTCAATTTTAAATGTGTTTGAGTCACCACAAAAGAATGCTGGCTCAGACAGGGAAATAGGTGCAGGACAAACTATTAGAAGACACGAACCGGTAGTCACTTGCTAGGAAGTAGATGACTGGATATCTGCAGAAAAGTTTATGGAAATACTCAAAATTGACGTATCAAGAAATGTGTTGTACTAGGATATGCAAATATTTGTGGTATAATTTCCGTGCAGGCTGCAGTCAGGTCTCTCTTACATTGTTAAGTGACGTTTAGCTGAATTCATGACTTCAACCTCATAACTCATCGCGTTTGACATGTTAACTGAAAATCATTATCCGTATTCTGTAACAAAAGGAAAATCGAAAGGAGGAAGAAGAATGACCTGAAAGGCGACGGAGGGTAGAGGAGCGGCCATGCCCCTGTAGAGAGACAGGGGACCTTCTGTTCTATGGCGACAACATGGCGAAAAACGCTGAAAGCGGAACCACTCTTAGAATTCTGCTGTCGAACTCTGATGCTGTCGAGTGGATAACCAGAAATGACACCAGCTGTTCCTCCAAATCCACCAGCCACAAATTCTTTACCCCAACTGCTTGCTAGAAACTCTGGCCAAAAATCCATGCCCCCTGCATTCCCCAATCAAGAGTACCTATCTTCTGCTTCAACTCTCGCTCTTACTACCTTTTCTTATGCCTATTCAATAATCATACCTTAATAATGCAATTTTGTTGGGAGCGGGCTAATGTAAGAAACGGCCAATCATATGCCCATACATTGTTTTCTTGTGACCCCACAGGTGAGTTGATCATTGACACAAAATACAGCTTTAATTTGAAATTCCAGATCGAGTTGAATCCGGAAGCCACGTCTCATCTTTGAATCATGATTTTAATCATACTATATGTTTCCTAACTTGTTTTGCGCAACTAAATTTGGGAGAGTTTAAAAAAAAAGTGATGTCCATTTGATTGTCTAGTTTACTACTTATCTAAGATTTCTGAATCTTCATTTGCACTCAAATCAGATGATATAAAATGAACTAAGTTGCTGATGGCGTAAAACTTGTTTAGAGACTTAAAACAATCTAATAAGCTTGCTTACTTTTGTTAACAACTCATACTTAATATAGACACTTACCTACAATTAAAATTTAGGCGCGTAATAATTAGCTAATCCTCTGGAATGAGGATAATGAGGAGGAAGACATGAAAGAGGTAAAAGAGGAACATCTGGATAAAGTAAAATCCAGATGAAGGATACAAGCAATAGTCTTTATTTTGCTTCATTAGGAAGATGGCGTATCACCTATTGGTGGGCTAGCCGATTTCAAAACCCCTATCTAAGCCATAGCCGAAGATCATAAATTTTAGCAAGTTTAACCACTTTAAGACATACCCGTCTGAAGTTTGGCTTGTCAAAGCCTAACTACGTGTCTGAAGTTGTAGAATGACATTCATTTACTAACTCAGCAAAGAATTAAAAAAAAGTTCATTAAATCATTTGAAGTGCATGTTTTCGAGTAATCCAAGCCTTTCTGTATGAAATAACATGTTCAAACTTCTATCTCACAAGATCAATAACACTTCTCACTGTACTGTTAGGTTTTTCCTTCAAACAACTCACAAGGAAAGATGCAATCGGATCAGTATCCAGGTTGCAATGATCCAAAGTCACTTCATGGTTGAGATGAAATACACGTGGTATCTCGTTTAGTGGGTATAAAACACCACGTTGTAGCTACCAGATTCCTACTCTAGATATACAATTAAGTCTTTAGAAATACATGGGAAGATTAACAGGAGTTGGCTTCTAGAATATCTGTAGAAGGACTCCTACGTGAGCTATACACGAGGACTCCTACTTAAACTCGGCAATGAGCCTTGATGTGACAGCTGCTTTATCATCTGCATCAGTAGTATCTCTAACAGCTTCAACTGCAACTTGTCATTGGCATGTGATATTTGAAATTGAACTTCAAGGCATATATGCTTGTACTTCAGGCGTTTGTGACTTGAAATGACTGTGACTATCACGTTGTGGAGGCAAGTTCATTCATTTGGTTTTAGTTGTTGTTTACATGTTTATTGCTTTGTGTAGTGAAAGATCATTGTTTCACAGCCCTACTTAGGATCATCCTGTGTTTTCTTTTCAAAAAGCTACGAGTATTCTAGTGAAATAATGCCAACCAAAGAGTTGATGCACTGTAAAAGAACAGTTATTCGATACTGTTTTATAATGCATTTTTAGATTGAACATTTGCATGATTATTGTTATTGTTATTGAAAAGGCACCTCAGGGCAGTTTCATAGGCAGTGAAAATAGCCCCATTCACTAAAAATGCTCTGCCAACTGTAGTTCCCACACCTCGCCAGAGCACACCGTGCCCCTCTTCTCTCATACTTCGCCTAAAGCAATCAACAATACCGTGATATTTTGCAGATTTAGACTGTGATTGAGCTTGGAGTCTGGTCTTAACAACATCTAGTGGATAGCAGCTTATCCAGCTAACAGCTCCTGCTAGACCACCAGCTATGAGCATTGTTTGGAAGCTCTCTTGGCCGTTCTTGCGACAGCCAGGGTGAAGTTGCTCTTTAGTATACTCGTATGCCCAGAAATACAGACCGTGAGAGTGTGCATCTCTGAGGACAGTAATGGTTAACCCGCGGTATATCCCCCTCCAACCTTCCTGTCTGAATATTATTCTTGTGACATCTATTGGACCCTTGAGACTAGCTGCTTGATTGTTGTACTGATTGGTTTTGCTTTGCAATTGAAGTTGGATTTTCACCAATTCCACAGGGCTGATAATTAAGCTTTGTATTGCTCCGGCCACAGTGCCTCCCAAAGCTACTCCTTTGTACGAGGGTGGGTCGCTGGCTGGAATATCTCTGTCAAATGCCCGTGATAGTGTTGCGTAGATCTGAAATACCATGGCATTCTGCAACGAGGAGAGCATTTTTTTTTTAATATTGTAAGAATAAAAGCCAAATTCAAAATCAAATTCGTTCTTGCACAATGAAGATACGGAGTGGGTTGGCACAATGGTTAATACTACAGCAACAACAACAACAACAACAAACTCAGTCAATTCCCACAAGTAGGATCTAATACAATAGTTAATACAATAAAAATAATATTGGAATTCTTACGCAAATAACCGACCAGATTCAATATTTATTTTTTCTCGTCGATATACATAGATTATACATTAATTTTACATAATTATACATATATTATATATGAATTATATATAAATTATACATCCATCGACTATTTTTAGTTTCTGCCCTTCCAGGATAGGGGTAAAACTGCGTACATCCCACCCTCCTAGACCTCATTTGTGGGATTACACTGGGCTGTTGTTGTTGTTGTTGCTTGTAATTATGGCCAATATTTTGGCTAATGGAGTCCATCATAAGCATCTTTGCAAAGTGTAGACTTTGTTGGCAATATTCTTTGGGACCCAAAAATATTGCATTGTGTGGTGGACATCATTTGCACAAGTTGTATCTCTTCTTTTACACCTAAGAGGCAAGACTTTTTTGCCTATAAAAGGGAAGGCCATTAGTTCATTTTATACACACCAACAAGACTTGAGTCTTCATTTCTTGTTTCTTCCTTTCCTCCTTTATTAAGAGTGTTTTGTATGAGAGTTAGTGTTGAGAAGCACTTGTGTGAACCCTTTCTTTGGAGTGATCTTGTGAGGTTATTCTCTTAGGGTATTTGGGATTAATTAGAGTGTTTACTCTAATTTTGTACTCTCTTTTGTACTCTTATTGTTATAGTGAAATTGCTCTTCTCCGCTTGTGGACGTAGATCATACTGACCGAACCACGTTAAATTGGTGTCTTCTTTATCTGCTTTAATTGCCGTTGTTATCAACTTCAATTGTCTTTGTTATTGTCATTATACCGTTATTTGGCTAAATTTCGCACTATCCGGGTTTCCGATCCTAACAAATTGGTATCAGAGCCAGATCTAACCGGGTTAGTTTAAATAGCCAAAATGACTCTAACAAAGTCTTATGTTGAGAAATTTGACCGAAGTGCAAACTTCGAAATGTGGCAATTAAAGATGGAAGCTATCCTAATTCAAGATGGCTTAGATTTGGCATTGTAAGGAAATGAGAAGATGCCGGATAAAATGACGGACGAGGAGTTTGCCGTCATAGACAAAAAGGAAAAAATAAATATCATTTTAAATCTCTCAAATGAGGTTTTACGTGAAGTTTCTGTAGAAACCACAACTAAAGGCATGTGGAAAAAATTGAAAACCTTATATATGAAGAGGACGGTGAAAAATAGACTTTATGTGAAGCAGAAGCTTTATACAATTCGTATGGGTGAAGGTACCTCTATTCTCTCTCATCTTGACACCTTTGATTCCATTCTTATGAATTTGAGTAATATAGATGCTGAAATTAAAGATGAGGATCAAATCGTGTTACTACTTTGTTCTCTACCCCATCTTTTAAGCATATAAGAGATATTATGATTTATGCAAAGGATAATATCTCTTATAAGGATATTAAATCTATCTTAAAATCAAAAGAACAGATAGATAATGATATTACAAGGGAAGCTAGTGGAACTCAAGCGGAAGTTGGCTTATTTGTTAGGGGCAAATCCGACTCCATATCCAGATACAATAATTTAGAGTGTCGCTATTGTCATAAGAAATGTCACATTATCTCTGAATGCTATAAACTGAAAAATAAATAAAAGCATAAAGAAAGAAAAAATGTGCACAAAAATACTAACACCGCTGAACCTAGTGTAGCAACTTTTGAGATTGAGGGAACTATATTTTTAGCAACTGAAACTAGTTTCAGATTAGACAATGAGTGATTTTAGATTCCGGTTGTTCATATCATATGTATCCTAGCAGGGACGTATTTTCTACATATGATTCAATTCCAGGTGGAGTTGTCCAACTGGGTAACAATGTTACTTGTAACGTTATTAGCAAAGGTACAATCCGGATCAGAATGCACGATGGTGTGATGAGAACTCTCACCGATGTTAGATATGTTCCTGAGTTGAAGAAAAATCTCATCTCTTTGGGCACTTTAGAATCCCTTGGGTGCAAATTCACTGGTGAAGGTAGAGTTCTGAAAGTTTCTCATGGTGCTCTTGTGATCATGAAAGCACACAAATCTGGTTCGTTATATACTTTATTGGGCTCCACTATTATAGGCCCTACTACCGTTTCGGTATCAGACAGCTTGTCTGATTTTGATAGCATTAAATTTTGACATATGTCCATTGGGACTTTTGCGGAGAAGGTGGAGTAAACTTACTATATCAGCCAAAATTAGGCCAAGGTGAAGATTTGTAATTATGACCAATATTTTGGCTAATGGAGTCCATCTCACATAAGCATAAGCATCTTTGCAAAGTGTAGACTTTGTTGGCAATATTCTTTGGGACCCAAAAATATTGCATTGTGTGATGGACATCATTTGTACAAGTTGTATCTCTTCTTTTACACCTAAGAGGCAAGACTTTTTTGCCTATAAAAAGGAAGGCCATTAGTTCATTTTATACACACTAACAAGACTTGAGTCTTCATTTCTTGTTTCTTCCTTTCCTCCTTTATTAAGAGTGTTTTGTATGAGAGTTAGTGTTGGGAAGCACTTGTGTGAACCCTTTCTTTGTAGTTATCTTATGAGGTTATTCTCTTAGGGTATTTGGGATTAATTAGAGTGTTTACTCTAATTTTGTACTCTTATTGTTATAGTGAAATTTCTCCTATCCGCTTGTGTATATATGAAAATATACACAAGCCCATATAACGTGAATAAAGTTGCTTACGGGTAAAAAATAAAAAAATTCGACACTCCAGTAAAAAAACAACCCCAACAACCTTACTCACTCTCTTTTGTTAACCGTTCATACTTAATGTAGACACATACCCTGTTACCCGCAATTAAAGTAGAATCAAACTTCTCTATACCAGTAGAGCAGTCAATATGGGAGCTCAGTCCAGCCGGTGATTTAGCAGGGTTGGGCTAAAATTTTTGGAGCCCATTTAAAAACGAGGCTTTTAAATCCGGTCCGAGTAAGCCCGTGGCCCATGAGACTTGACTGAGGCTGGGCTGGGCCGGCCCGTGAGCCTAAAAAAATACGTATTTAAAATATATAAAATATAAAAAGTATATAACACAAAAAATAAGAAGAAGAGTATCCCAAGCTTAAAGTTTATTAAACTCATCATATTAAAAGATCAAAGTCTTAAAACGTTAATTAGTTTTAAAAATTTAATTATTCTTAATATTTAACTAATTAATATTGCATACGTATTGTAGATGTAGATGAAAGTGAAGATATTAAGACAGCCTTCTCACAAGCGAATTCAAATGTGTTTGATGAAGATGACATGTTGGATATCTCATAAGCGTCATGGACAATCTTTTGAATAATTTATTTTGAGTTTTGACTTTTAGTGAATGAAATAAAGTCTTGTCTTTTACTTTTTTAGTATTTATTGTGTTATATTGGAACAATATAAAAAGTTATTAAGTTTTGTGAAATTTTTCCAATAAGATTTTTTAAAATTTTAAATATTTATCTTTTTTAGGTTAAAACTTAAACAAAAAATTATATTTTTAAAAAATGATGGGCCGGCCCGTGGGGGCCCGCAACCCACATAGGGTCAGGGTGGGCTGACCATTATAAGGCCCGTCAAAATGGTGGGCTAGTCCAGCCCAGCCCGTCAATTGCTAAAGCCCATATGGGTTGGGCTGGGCTAGCCCGGCCCCGCCCATATTGACAACTCTATATAACAGCATCATTTGTTCCAGATTTTTTGATTGTTATAGCGAAATGCTGTTATAGAGAACATATATTATAACATATCATGAAAATTGGTTCCGTAAAAAAACTTGACTTTTATAATGAATGATTGTTATATAACGATATTGTTATAGAAAGGTTCTACTGTATAACCTAATAAGTAGTAACAATATTAGCTAAAAAAGAGTAAACAAATAAAATCAAATCATCATCCCTTGATGCAGCAAGCAAGTTCAATCTTGATAAAATTGATAATTTTGAGGGATACAAGTCATCTAGCGATCATATCTGAAATTGTTAACTCATTTGTGGAACAATTTACAAGTTGTTCACGAATTTCAGTCTCTGCTCTATGCGTCTCAATGAAGAATGCTGGTTGCCTGGGAATGGGTAGTTGCGAGCTATCACTTGTGAGCATCATAACCACATTTGACATGGATGGCCTGTCCATAGGATTGGCTTGAACACACAGTAATCCTACATGAATGCATCTCATTACCTCGTTTATTGGTTGTCGAATGGATCCGTTAGTTCTTCAAATACTCTGCCTGCTTTCCACAGCTCCCATGCCTGAGACAAAATATGATATAGCAAAGTATCAAGTTTCCATGCCAGAGGCGGATCCAGAATGTAAAGTTGAACATTAAAGTTTTTAGCACTTAGTCATTTTATGGGTTTTGAGTTTTAAAATCCGTTGAAAGTTTAGTGATTTTTCAATTGAGTACCCTCCATCTGTCTCTGGATCATGCTACATTATTGACTTTTAATGAGAGAAACTTACATATCCTATGAGGTTTAGTGGGCGTTCCAAGTGATAGCAGCTGTTGTTTCTTTTGCCATTCAAAATCTCGAGTACTACAACTCCAAAACTGAATACATCTGTCTTCATTGATACAATGCCATTCATGGCATATTCTGGAGACATGTAGCCACTGAAAAAAAAAACAACTTAGTACCTAAAAAATGAATTCGCTCCATTGTTAGATAATTATACCATCTAGTATTACGGACTTACTAGGTACCAACAATTCGCTCTGTGTTTGCTTCAAATTCTTGCTTTCCAAATATCCTAGCCAAACCAAAATCTGAGATTTTGGGGTTCATATTGTCATCAAGTAAGATATTGCTGGCTTTTAGATCTCTGTGAATCACCCTCAGCCTTGAATACTTATGGAGATAAAGTATTCCTTGAGCAACTCCTTCAATAATGTTCAAACGGATATTCCACTTTAGTGTATCTCTTCTGCTAGGATCTGTTCATACAAAATTAAAACGGGGTATTAGTTATCATATATACTGTTAAGTAGGAGTGTCAAATGGGAGAGTTTGGCTATTTTGGGCGGGTCAAAATGGACCGAATCAATAAATGGGCGGGTCAATGACCCACCCAAAAGTAACTTGAGCTGAGATGGGTTGGGTCAAATTGGGCTAAAATTTGGGTCATAACCCAACCCGCCCAATTCTTACCTAGTCTTAATTAATATGTATCATTTTCTTTTGTTATGAACATATATAATATATCAAACAAAATAAATTTATTTAAAAGATATTTTAGCAAAATTACTCATGAATCAATTTGGGCTAAAAATCAACCCAATTTTAGATGGGTTGAAATAGGTTGGATCAAGACGGGCTGAGTTCAACAAATGGACGGGTCAATAACCAGCCCAACCTTGAGCGGGTCAAATGAATTTGGGCTCAAATAGCCAACCCTAACTGTAAGATTTATTAAGCAAATAAGGCATGAAATTGGAAATCCATACCAAATAGGAAGAAGTCTAAGCTTTTGTTCATCATGTATTCATAAACTAATATCTTCTCTTCCCCTTCAACGCAACATCCTAAAAGCCTAACAAGATTAGTGTGCTGGAGTTTAGCAATCAGCTTAATCTCATTTTGGAACTCAACCAATCCTTGCCCTGAACTTCTTGAAAGTCTCTTTATGGCTACCTCTTGCCCATCTACCAACATCCCCTGTAATTTTGGCCACTAGTTAGCAAATCCGAAAATCAGCTTAAGCCAAAAAGCTTCTTAACTTTTACTACCTTATAAACGGGTCCATAGCCGCCCTGGCCTAACTTATTGGCAGACGAGAAATTGTTTGTGGCAACATGTATAGATTCAAGGCTGAAAATTTGTATATCATGCCTCAACTTCTTGTCGTTGTACTGGCCAGGAATTGCTTTAGGACCTGCTAGCTCGTATAACACTTTCTCTACTTCTCTGGCTTTGCCTAGTTGCCCATTGCAAAAGTTGAAGATTTCAGAGACAAATAAGTATATCATCGTGAACTAGTGCTAGTGTGAATGTATTGCTCACCTCTTGCTATGAGTTTTCTTTGTATCAGGTAGCATAAGGAGAAAACGAAAACCAATACCATTACGAGCACTGCTATTGTCAGCCATATCCACCATTTTCGCTTCTCATCTGTCAAAAAATTGTAAACACTCAACATAATTTTTCTTGGAATATACTTTGATGTTATCAATAATGGTTGGTACTCTAGAAATCCAAATTTCCAATAGCCTCAAAATCAAGATTTTGTAAGGTGTGGTTGTTCATTTGCACGAGTGCATATTTGAACTGAAGATGGAATCTATTATCCAGGAAATTAAATCCTGCAGCATCATGATCGGAACAAAATAGCTTGGTTCTAGTGCTAATAAATTTTGGAATGACGAGCAAATGACGAAATTAATTTTGGTCTTTCGGAACATCTATATAAAAAAATAAAAATAGTCCGGTGCACTAAGCTCCAGCTATGCGCGGGGTCCAGAAAAGGGTCGGACCACAGGGGTCTATTGTATGCCGTCTTAAAACAATCCTCATATGAGTTAGCAATATTATTGCATCATGTCTGTTTGATGCAGTATAAGAACCAAACTCAAAACCCATAAAATTACCTTTTCTTGTAAGAAAGAAAACACCTCTGGCTAGACTGTTTGATGCTGCCACAAAACTCGAACTGTTTCCCCAAATTTGGCAGCCAGTCCCATCGTCACTATCAACAGAGGCATAGGCAACACACGAGCAATCGTTCTCACACTTGGCCTTGCAATCAGAGAGGCTCAAGGTATAGTTCTCCTCATCATATTTAAAGCTGTCTCCAAACATGTAAACTTGTCTAAGCTCAAACCAATAATTTTTAGCTGCCCTGCACTGGGGCAATACCTGTTTCACGCAGCCAGCATCAGGAATCCCATTGATACAATTACCAAACACTTCATTTCTTCCAAAACCAGCCTGAATTGATCCAGATGGACTAACCGTGTATCTTCCATAAACAAGAAAAGCAGTATATATGAAGTATTTCTCATCCGCGTTTGAGACATATTTAAAACCAAAATGGCCGTTACGCCAAGGCCCACTCTTCCATTGGACCTTGCCCATCCACAAGATTATCAGCTGATTTGTAGTATTAGGGTCAAGACCAAAGGTAAAAGAACCTGAGGCAGGTGCTTGATCGTTTGCCCATGAAGTCAATGACCAGTTATGCCCAGTTCTCAAGTTAATCCCTAGCTTCATTCCAGGCAAAAGTGTATCGGTTGGAGAGTCAAAGCTTTGCCATAGTGTTCGATTAACAGAGCCATTGGAATTCAGTTCCCTAAGCACAAAATTACCATTATCTAGTAGTACAGCAGTTAAGTTAGTTGCTGATGTTGGAGTAGAACTAAGCAAAATGACATTTCCTTCACTATGAGAAATCATTAATCTGCCATCACGATCGATCATAAGACTTGCAGATGTATCAGTTATAGGATCGTCTCTGTTAGCTATCCACACAGCCTTTTCGTCTCCCCCTTCGATAACGTGGGAGTACATATCAAGACTTGGCCCAGCAAATATGCCTAAGTAACGGTTTCTTGACTTTCCCGGACTGAAAAATTGCATTTTGAAGAATCTATTTTCCGAGTATAACTGTTGGTAATCTGTTAGATTTTGTTCCTTCGAGATTTCAGCCAAGTCAACAGACGAGAAGTGACAGAACAGCACGAGGATGAACATTACTATCAGAATTTTGTAGGTAGCCATGTAAGGAAAGCTTACAGGCCAGGCCACAGCTCTCTAATCTACACTTAATGTCAGCAGCATGTGCGTTGACATTGACTTTTGTGACGACCAGATTTTCTATAGCTATGATTTGTTTATCCCAAAATTGAATAACAATTAAATTTATACGCGAATTTAAGGATATGTGGTTTGATTCAACACAAATAATTAAAGATATTAGATAAATGAATTAGAGACTAAATAAGCAATCAAACCAATTGTAATGTTATGGCCATGCCTGAACTTAGATTGAACAGTGACCTCGTCCCCGATCGGACCCTCGGTTCGAGCCCAATCGTGAATAAAAGAACAAGATAAGTGAATAAGAGCTTTATCAGTAGCTAAAAGGCAAAAAAATAAACTTGTATTGCCTTGATTCGTGTATTACAGTGTTTGTTACAAAAGAAAAACTTACCAATATATAGTAGGAGAGTTTCATTCCTAGTATAAGTCTAAAAAAGATAAAAATCTTCACTTCTCATTATTTACTGATCAATAACCAACATTGAACGAGCTCCGCGCTGTGATATTCGGTTGGGTGCGAATATCAGGGCCCTCTATACGTCTTGTGTAACCGTTTAACATATTTCCCGAGGTCTTAGAACTCATTCTTGGCCCGGGGCACATCGTTTTATCATACCTGATGTTGAGCACATCGCTCACTCTTCCTGGATCTCGATATGAGGGGTCTCTAACCTCTATTACAATCTTGGATCAGCCTTTGTATAAAGGGGAAAACTTACGGGCCACAACTCTCTATTAATCTACACTTAATGTATACACTCATAATGTAAACAACCAAAACATAGTCAGCAGCGTGTGCGTTGACATTGACTTCTATCGGCGACCAGATTTTCTATAGGTATGCTTAAAATTCCAAACCTGCCATTTTTTCTAGTGGAAACTAAATTCTTGTATGCCAAGTTCACTAAAATAGTAAAATCACAAAACTATGTTTTGTTAATTGAACTATATGTGTATTGCTAAAAAAACAGAAATAATCAAAGGTCAAATTTTCAGCGCCAGATTATAAAAAGAAATTCTTGAAAATAGTTGTCTAATTTTCGTTCCCGGTAACGGATCAGGACCAGGGCCCAAAGAACAATAAACATAAGGTACTCGGCCAACACGTTGAATCTTCTAGTGCCCAACTTAACATTAACACTCTTAACAGCCCAGTTCAAACAAGAAAAAGATGACGATCGGTGACCCGTTATTAAACCGGAACCCAATTCAGCATATAAAGTTAAGTTCTCTTTACAAGTTGGGGTTACTTTCAACAAAGACATAGTAGCATTTTTGGCCCAAGAAACCAATTTGATATGATGTTCGGATTATTCGTGCTTTGTTCAACTTCCTGCCGAAACAGTTTGCCACTATTCTTTTAGAAAATGGCAGAACAAGTAGCTTAGCTAGGTTGAAAATTCTGAATCCACATTCGCTTTTCAATTTAGATTCAGTTTATGTCCAAACTTAATTTAGCAAAACATTGCTCATTTGGATAGAAGGCTGAACCCAAATTAATGAGTGTTTTTTTCACATTAACCCAATAAATGAGAACTGAAAAGTTAACTTGTAAAAAATATTCATGCAAAATTTAATTATAATTGGACTTAATTTGGATTGCACTTCTTTTTTCTATTATCTTTTTATTAGGTTTTCATAGAAACTATTTCGACCAACCAAAATGAGTTTCAGGAAGCTCATCAAGTTTTTAGTTGTGGACATACACAATCGACAAAAGAGTGACCAAAATCACTTTGAACAGTTTAAGTTCACAGCTTTAGCTAATTGATACGACAGTGTTACTACTTATTTGTTCTGTAAGTACCATCTTCTTTGTTTGTTTCTTATAAACCTATACTTTACAGAGAATTCAGGTTAACAACTCTGTGAACCTTATTCAAGACATGAACAAATTATGTGGCCAAATCCACCAGAAATGTGTCATTTCTTTCACCTACAGTTAACCAATGCATTATTGCCTTTGACTTGGTTTCAGTAGAAAACCCAAAACGTCGGTTTACTTTATTTGTCTCCCAAAAATCATAGATGAAACTGGTTTAACCTCTCCATTACCCATTGGCCCACTATAACGTGGATTTTAACAGGAGGAATAACAAACTAAACTACTCTAATATTTTTCTTTTAAAATGTTTAGTATTTGAAATTCACGTTTTCGACTAATTCAGATTTGTGATGATTATTATTTATGTTAATTTTCTTCCATTTTCCACAGTTAATTATATTAAGTTGAAGTATGATTATATATATTCACTCACGCAGATATGTATAGTGGTATTAATACAATATGAAGTCGTATATACCAAAATATACTTTTCTCGTTTATTACTATTTCAGCGATCTAACATTCAATTTCCATTTTTTTTTTCTGGAAAGGAAATCAACTTTTTACTTTTCCTCTTTTTATTTTCTTCGTAAAAAGAGAAACGAAGGCAAGCAAAGATTTTGGAATTGGTATTAAGAAAGAATCTTATGGCCTTTTTAGTTACTTACTTTTTTTCTGTCTTTATTCTTTTTGTGGACTCAGATGATTATTTATAGCTTTCCTTCTTTATTTTGTTATAATTGCAAAGCATGTGCTTTGGTTAATTAGGCAAATCTCAATGCATTATTAGCAATCACTAGAAGGATAGGACATAATTGTTGAGTACAAATGATTGTGCTAACTAGAACGAGAAGAGGGTACGCGACAGAGTATGGATGTTGTATTAAGGGGCAGCCACCATAATTCAGGCCAAAAAGTCTCGAGTTCGGACCATAATAATGAATTTTGTTTGTGTGTGAAGTATTTCTTCCTTAATATCCGTGCATATTTAATTTAATTGGCACCCTGCTTTAATATATTTTAATTAGCTTTTGTGCTTAAAGTTTGATAGTTACTACCATTTGCCAATCCTAAGTGGTACACAATTGCATCCTGGGAAGCTAGAATCATCACTTTAGCACGCACTTGGAAGAGTTGGCGTTGAAGGAATAAATTGGGCTTCTTTAGTTACTTTTCTTTTTTCCTATCATTTTTTTTATGGAGATTTAATTTAGTGTAGGAAGTGAATTTATTAACCAGGTCTGGTGGAGAATTTAGGTAGATCTCTAAGTATGATTAGGATAAACTAGAAAAATATTGTATATATAAGATTGGAAAAAGTGAGTACTGAGAATATATTCTTAGGAAGAAGAGGACCCTACTTAAATATTTTAATTATCTTTTGTCCTTAAGGTTGATGGTTGCCAACCGTGATAGTATATATGTAATTATATAATGCAGAAAGCTAGACTAATCATCACTTTAGCAACACAAGGAACGGTGGAGTTTAAGGAATACATTGGGCTTATACAATTAAGGAGATTCCCTAATCCATGCTGATAATACTTCTTAAATCTTCATTAATTAAGTGCAGGCAATGCACATGGATATCTACTAACCATAAAACAAGCGATGCGTGTAGTGTAGGGAATGAAGGCTGAATTTTGAATAAAGTAAAATTACAAGTTGCCTAATTGACCAGAAAAAACTGTGTCCATCAACAGTGAATATCATGTTTTTTGCCTCTTATAATCAAGCAAGCGAATACATTCAATTATCACCGTTTGTTTTAATTTGTGAATCGTAAACAAGAGAAATGATAATTACAATATATTACCTTCAAATAAAATGTTGTAAATTTTATGAACCCCTGTGCTTGTCTTCCTTTAATATTTGCAAGAAATATCACGAATATGGGGCTTGTTTTCAAACTATAGCACTTTTCCAGCCTCTAATACTACGAATGATTCTCAAAGTGTCCTCCAAAAATGCTGAATATTTTACGCACGAAAAATCTTTGTTTCATTGATTCGACGTAAGAATAAACAATAAAATTTTATTTTCCAAGTCCTTTGAATACATTAAATAAAATTAGAAGAATATAATCATTCTGACAACAATTTCTATTTGTGCCTTTTTATAATGTGAAAAAAGGGTCATACTTTTTGTAAAGTTGAAGGAAATCTAACACGGGAAACAACTGTCTAGGAACAACTCAGTGAATCACAGCTGTGTTTTGACAAGCAATCAGCACCTTTCTATTTGGCTGAATATTAGATAGTCAGTGACTAAGTAAAGGAAGGCCGTTTTGGCAGCGGTGTTAGTTGCTTTGTAGGCAAGGCAATGGGGCTGCGCCACTTGGACATTGCAGTTGGAAATAATCCATATTCTGCGTTTAATTTGTTGCCGCCGCTGATGCCTTTTGTTAGTTACTTTTTCTAAACGCTCACACAAACCCAACCGATTAAAGGTTAAAATTTATCCACCTGAATCATGGTTAATTATTACACAAAATCATCTCATTAAATCGCTTAATCATAATAAGTTAATATAATTTAGTATAAAGATCGATGCAAATATATGTGAAATTCAAAATTTAATTTGATGAATATAATATTTTTTGTCACTAAATTTCGTTACGTCTTCAAAATTATAGTGTCACTAGTCTTATAATGCGCACGTTGCGCGTGTATACTATCTCAAGTGGTAAAAGACTTTTTTAAAAACATATAAATATTATATTAAAATATTGTGCTTGAGTTACAAAATAATAGTACATGTTCTTAAAACTAATAAATATTGATCCTACATACATCACTCAATAAAAGAAGAAATTGTCACAAGAGAAGTTCTCAATCATTAATCATTACTTTCAACTAAAAAATTATTCCATATTTTAATTTTATTTTATACTAAATATATATAAAGTAGTGCTTGAGACGTATCCTATTAATCATTACAAATTTATACAAAAAAATATCTTTCTCTTTTATCTTTGTAATTTTAAATTCATTAGGTAATGAAATATCTCTTATCTTTAAAATTTGTAATTTCGATTCATTAGGTAATGAAATATCTCTCATCTTTATAATTTCGATTCGTTAGGTAATGGAAGTATCTTTAGATACATTTTGTTTATCTCACTTCAATAAATAGTTATGATTAAATATAATTGTAATTATTGATTTTTCACTATATGTAAAGCATTGTTATATAATCTATCAATATCCTTTTATCAGTTTAGTTTGTATAGCAAATTTAGGATGAAAATTTAATAATTGAGCGTTTGTTTTGACAGGACCTTTTATCAGGTTAAAACATGCTTAAAATAAACCTGACATTTAGAATTCGAAAATTCCATGATCAATACGAATAAAAAATAAAAGGAAAAAGCACACAGAATAAAAACAAAAAAGAAAAAAAAAACACATACTATCTTCACTCAAGTGCTTCAAATAATCTGGAGAACATATAGACGTTAATGAATTAATAGACCATAACAAATAAAGAATCAACTAGCAAATAAATTCTATAATCAATACGTCTTCACTTATCAATATTTTGAAGATACAAAGATTCTATATGAAAAATACACAAGAGTTTAATATAGACAAAAAATCATTTTTTTACTTCATAGCAAAGGAAAACTAAAGACATAAAAAAGAAAGGCCGAACTTACGAATCTGATTAAGAACCAAATGATCAGTACTGATGATTTGGTTGAAGGAAACCAACTCTAACTTGTGATAAGAGTACATGTAATAGTTTTATATGTTAGACTTTGATGTGGACTCAACAATAGATCTATCAATCTCCAATCACATTATAAGGCGGTATTGAATATTCCGTATTTTTTGTCAATTTGATACAACTTGATAGAAGTTATTTTTATACTAAATTGTTCACAAAGACAACATTTATGTAAAATTTTATTTTTGGTTAAGGATTTATTATGCCAAACGGAGAAAAAAAGACTTCAAAACGTCTAAACCTAAAAGAATACTAATTATTAGAAAAATAATAAAATATCTAGTCCTAAATATTAGGAAAATAATTAAATACCTACTCCTAAATATTAGAGAAATAAGTAAATAATTATTTTGTCTAGTGTGAAATCTATTTTTAATGGGTAAAAAAGGTTAACGGTATTTCGCTAAGGGCTTCGTACTTTTAATATAGTACTAGTATCTATAAATGTGCGTTGCACGTTAATAATGGCACATGATGGTTTAAACATTTATTTATATGAAGGAACAATAAAATTTAATTAATGAGATAAATTTTACATATAATATTACAACAATCCTCTAAATGCCGAAAAATATTGTTACATTAGCATAATACGTGAATTCAAAATGAAAGGACATCATCAGAACTTACATAAATGATCAATTTTAGTTATGTTAAGTAGATAATTATCTGTTGTAATTTAAAGGTATCTAGTGTGATGGTATCTTAGCGAACACTCCGTGCAACATATAGTTATTCGTGTAAGAAAATATATTGTAGTAAATATAGTCCAATATTTATGATGTTTGTCATTGTGATTTATTTATTATAACTACAAAACATAAACATATTGAAAATTATTTTCACACAAATTTAAAAGGATATTCTTTAATTTCGGAAGACGAAATTTAAATTTGGGGATAAACACATACTTAGAAGCACATTGACCAGTATCATAAGTTCTGCATGTATGATGTTATTGTCAAAACTTCAATATACCATATGTGTACTATTACATAATTTATTCAGCGGATCTAAGTTTTCAGTAGCATAATGGGCGTATTTTTCTTTAAAATCAACATATATGCAATGGAAGATCAATTTTAACTTAGTCTATTATATATATATATATATATATATATATATATATATATATATATATATATATATATATATATATATATATATATATATATATATATGGTGACACTAATATACGTAAGAAATAATGAACTTGACAACAAACATGTACGGTAGAAGGCCATTTGGTATTAAAGTATATAAGTATTCTTCTTGGTAGTAATTATTAGCATCATCTTCTGCTGAGTCAAAACTGAAAAATATTTTGTTTTTACCATAAAACTTAACAATCAACATTTTATTTAGTTGATCAATATATTCATTTCTGCTAGCTAAGATAACTCTTTAATTTATATCATGTAATTTGCACAAATTGCGTTTTAATCTAATGATGAAAATATTTTCCTTACTAAATGCATTACTATTACCATTGGGGTTGATAACCAAGTGTTCTAGAAGAACCAAATCATCTTTTATTTGATGCTCTTCTTCATTTCCGATACGAAGCAAGAAGTCACTGAATGTTGGATCTATTTTTACTTTTATATTTCTTGTTATTTGAATATTTTTTATTTGAGATCATAAGTATAATTTTGGCAGGCTAGCTTTCACAGTTTCCGCTTTGATCAATTTTTGAACTACTGATCGTACTTGACAGAAATCACCTCTCAAACTATTACTTTTTCACCAAACGGTTCATTGATATCCAATATATCTCTAAAACTCTAGGCGATTGTTTCGATAGTTTGACGCTTAGACAAAAGAGCTTCATCCCATATTATCATTTTTGCATTCCTTATAAAATTTAGCACTATTGCTCAGCTTTGATTGATTTGTGAAGGTTATTTTACGTATTTGAAGAGGTATATCAAATCTAAACTAAGTTGTACGACCTCATAGTAAAATCGTTGTTGGTACAACACTTGTTCTTATTACTAACAATATCATGCCTCTTGATATGACATTTGCAAGTAATGCATGACATAATATTATTTCAATTCTACCGGAGGCATCTACAAAGGATAATCCCGCTATACCAGAGTCTGACTTTTTATAATATAGTCTTGAAAGTTTATTCTTGTTCAGAATTTAGCTTTGATTGTGCTTCATCAAATACTTGTATGACATTCTTAATATCATACTAATCTTTTTTACTTTGTGATCTATTTTTTTAATCTCTAACACTCTTTTTATGGAATAAATTTATGTACCCTAAGATTTTTTTAACTTGAAAAATAATTATACTCATATGATGAATTTAAAAAATAATTTAATTGGATTTTCTTGCTAAAAATTAATTAAAAGATTTAATTATTTAGTTTTAACATAAAATATAATTTATTTTCTGTTGATTTAGATTCTTAATATTAGTTCATCTCATGTTTGAATATTTAACCGTAATTATAATTTTATCCACCATAAATTTTATTTTCAAATAGTAAAAAGATTGATCTGACACTCCACTTTTAGATCTTTATGTTTGCAAAATCATTAGTGGTATTGGCTCTTACCAACATTTTTCTTTCTTTTCTCACACATTTATATTCTTAAAAAAAATCTTAGTTGTTCTTTAATAATTGGGTATATCTTTTTATATTATACGAAAAATTAATAATAAAAAATATTATTTGAGTAGATAAGAAGTTCAAATATAATATAATAATATATTATTGTGAAGATGTTTTTCTCAATTTCAACGCTTTATGCAGTTCGTTTAACATTTCTTTTATTTTTTTTTTGGTATCGAATATTATATAGTGGTAATGTATTACCAATATTGAGGATTCTTAAGAAATTAATTTTATTAAACATTCCTACTTATTTTTAATAAGAATTCAATAGACAAGATTGTATTGATTTTAAAATATTAAATATTAAAAATATTAACATAAAAGTTATTGTAGTCCAAAAAAATAAGTTATTACAACTATGTCCTTTTCATATGAGTTCTTCTGTTTAATATTTTAGGGCTATTTTGGTCTATCAATATTATATTCGTATTTTTATAATAATATAAGCTTTCCTGTTTCTAAATGGATTTGGACAATATAATACATTTTTAAATTAAATTAGTAATAGAAAGTTTTTAAGAAGTATATCCTAAAAGTAATAGGATTACATGGCTAAAAATATGTTCATATCCCGAATGTAATTATACCAATAGAAAATCTAACATGTTCCTAAAAATATTAGGTTTACATGCTAACATGTAGTATTATATATTTATGCCCGAAAATAATTATTAATAAGATTCCTAAATGTAATCATGTATGATTCCTAACGTATAGTATTATGTCCTAAAACTAATAGGGTTACCCTTTTATTGTGAGTTATTGTGCTTAATATTAAAAGGTTATTTTTGTAATCCAACATTTTATTTATACTTTTATAATAATATAGATATGGATATAGATAGATATAGATTAATTAAGGCCTCAAGTCTTACCCAATTTTATATTTTGTCAAGAGTTATAATTAGTGATATAGCTTAGGACTTAAGCCAGCAAAAGCTTAGACAGCAAAGACCACTTTCTTCCACAATAGAAGGAACATCTCTATTTTCTCCTAAAGAATAGACAATACGACTAAATTAAAACCCCTACATATCCGAAGAACCTAAGACTCTTTCTTTCTCTAGTTCCTTCCTCAATTGACATCTACCCCGAAACAGTCGTCGCATTTTACTTCACTGGTTCTTCATTAATTCCTCCTCCCTTCTCTAACAGCTTGTTTGATAGGTTGTTACATATCGTTTTATAATATATTGTATTGTATTGTATTATATTATTTTGATAAATTTAACGTTTGGATAAATTATATTATTTATCGTCGTTTCATGATGTCATGTATAAACAATATGAAAAGTTGGATACGAGGTAAAAAAATATTATATAAAAATGTAGGGTAAATGATTAAATATAGTTATTTAATAAGAAGGAGGGGCAAAATAAGAGGGAAAAAAATAAGGTAACGACGCGATTACACCAAATCGATCGTTATATAAAGTGACAATTTCCGTTACGTAACGACAACAATACGATAGAATAAAATTTTAGTAACAATCAAAACTAACACTATATTTAAAGTAACAATACGATATAAATTATTATTTTTACTTACACCTTCAATGATATTAATTGGCTCTGGGACTTTGGTCTATTAGTAAGAACACAACGATTCTAGTATAATAGTAGGATAGCAACATTGTAACGACCCATTCGGTCGTTTTGAGAGTTAGAACTTCGAACCCCTATTAACTGCTTTCCACATATCTATTTCTGCTATTGTGACTTGTCGGGATGATTGATTTTGAGTTTCGGAGTGTTTTAGGACACTTAGTCCCTAAATGAGAGCTTAAGTCTTAGGATTTGGACTGTAGTCATAACTGTGTAAAGACGACTCCGAAATAGAATTTTCGGTTCCGTTAGCTCCGTTATGCGATTTTGGATTTAGGGGCGTGTCCGGATTGTGTTTTGGAGGTCCGTAGCTCATTTAGGCTTGAAATGGTGAAAGTCGAATTTTTGGAGTTTTGGGTCGGTAGTGTATTTTTTGATATCGGGGTCGTTTTTCGATTCCAAAAGTTGGAGTAGGTCCGTAATATTGATTATGACTTGTGCGCAAAATTTGAGGTCAATCGGACGTGATTTGATAGGTTTCGGCATCGGTTGTAGAATTTTGAAGTTTCAAGTCCTTTAAGTTTGAACTGGAGGGTGATTCGTGATTTTAGCTTTGTTTGATGTAATTTGAAAGCTCGACTAAGTTCGTATGGTATTTTAGGATTGGTTGGTATGTTTGGTCGAGGTCCCGGGGGCCTCGAATGAGTTTCGGACGCCTAACAGATCGATTTTTGGACTTAGGAGGTTGCTGAAGTTTTCTGGTGTCTGAGTTCTGGTTTCCTTATACACGATCGTGTGGGGTGATCCACGATCGCGTAGGCTTAGCTGGGCAGAGGATGGAATTATTCTTCGCGTTCGCGGACATGGGAATGTGAACGCGTAGTGATGTGAGGTGGTGGTTCGCGAACGCAGAGACAAGGTCGCGATCGCGCATGGTTAAGTGTACCAAAACTGGACCACGCGCTTTGCTCATCGCGAACGCGTGCGGATGTTCGCGATCGGGTGAGTAGGGGAGCCAGAGCATCGCGTTCGCGTGGTGTTTTACGCGATCGCGTAGAGTAATTTCTGGGGCAGCAAAGTTGTTCTTCGTGATCGTGAGGCTATTTCCGCGATCGCGATTAAGGAATCGCTGGGCAATGTTAAAGTTTCCAAAAAAATGGGGGTTTTGCCATTTTACCAAAAACTTGAGATAGGGAGCTTAGATTTGGATGAGATTTTGAGGGATTTTCAGAGATATCGATTGGGTAATGATTCTTAACTCCTTTATGGTTATATCTCACTAATTTTCTCTTTAATTTCGGATTTTGGGTTTGAAATTGGGAAAAATTTGAAAGAACTTCTTCAACAAAGATTTCAAGTTTTGAAGAGGATTTGTGATCGGATTTGAGTAAATTTTATATGGTTAGACTCGTGAGCGAAAGGGTGTTCGTATTTTGTGACTTTTACCCGATTTCGAGACGTGGGCTCCACGGGTAATTTTTGAGTTAATTTCGGAATTTTCGTTAAAATGTTGATTTCGTTAATTAGATGAATCTATTATTGTTGTATTTATGATATGTAATTGTACCGATTGTGGTGTACTCATGCTACTCTCTGCACATGTTTTGTGTGTGCATATCCAGGTGCACCTTATCAGCCGCACTATCAGTGAGCCGAGATAACTTTGGAGACTTCAAGGTATATCTGCCGCGTCCGCAGACCTCGGAGTCCCCTTCTACTCTTTCTCATGTCCATTGTCTTCTGTATTTTACCTTGTTAGACTCTGATGTATAGAGACACTAGATTGTTTTTTTCCTTCTGTAGTTTGTGATTCACGATGTTCCGGGTTTTGGGATTTGTTGTGTATTTTTGAATAGTTGGTTAAATTTATATTTTTATTTAATTATTCCGAAAAATGTTAGGCTTACCTAGTTGTAGAGACTAGGTATCGTCACGACGTCACACGGAAGGGAAATTGGGTCGTGACAAGTTGGTATCAAAGCTCTAAGTTCATAGGTGTCGTGATTCACAAATTGGTTTATTAGAGTCTCGTGGATCGGTGCGGAGACGTCCGTACTTATCTTCGGGAGGCTATGTAACTGTTAAGAACAATCATATTTCTTTTATCTCCTTGGCGTGCGAGTTATTGACATCAAAAATTCTAAAATTATATTCTATTCTTTCTCACAGATGGTGAGGACCCGTACCTGGAGGACCGACGATCAGGCACCCGAGCCCCCTGTCAGAGCCATCAGAGGCCGGGGTCGGGGTAGAGGACGACCACGCGTTGCAGCCCGAGCACCTGCGAGAGCTGCGTCAGAGGAGCCCCCAGCAGCTCCAGCTTGAGGGCCAGCACTGGAGATCCCTATTGCTACTCCAGCTCTCCAGGAGACTTTAGCTCAGTTCATGAGCATGTTCAGCACTCTGGCTCAGGCTGGACTATTTCTGATATCTCCCTCTACATCTCAGGCCGGGGGAGGGGCACAGACTCCCGTAACCCGTACTCCTGAGTAGAGGGTCCAGGTTGATCAGGCCCCAGAGTATATTCCTATACCCCCAGTGGCTCCAGTTCAGCATGAGACCAGGGTAGTTGTTTCTGAGGCAGAGTAGCTCAGAATTGAGAGGTACAAGAAGTACCGCCCACCTACTTTCAGCGGACTAGCTTCAGATGATGCTATGGGTTTTCTTGAGGAGTGTCATCGTATTCTTCGCACTATGGGCATTGTGGAGACGAATGGGTTTCTTTCACCGCTTTCCAGCTGAGGGGAGCAGCATATCAGTGGTGGCGTGCCTATGAGCTGAGTAGTCCGGACGAGGCAGCCTCACTCACTTGGACTCAGTTTTTAGAGATGTTCTTGCATAAGTATGTTCCTCAGAGCCTCAGGGATGCTTGGCGTGCAGAATTTGAGCAGCTGCGTCAGGGTGCTATGACTGTGTTGGAGTATGCAGTTCGCTTAAGTGATTTGGCCCGAAATGCACCAGCCTTAGTTGCCACAGTTCGAGAGAGGGTTCGACGATTTATTGAGGGTCTCCATCCCAGCATCCGGAGTAGTATAGCCAGGGAATTGGAGATGGATATTTCTTATCAACAGGTTGTGGGTATTGCCAGGAGGTTCGAGGGCATGTTTACCCGGGATAGAGAGAAGAGGGAGGCCAAGAGGTCTCGAGAGGCTGGTTATTATTCGGGATCTCGTGCCCCAACAGCTCGCCATGGTAGGGGTTATATGAGCCGCCCCGTTCATTCAGCTCTTCTGGACTCCAACGGTGTTCCAGCTCCTTCTAGATGCCAGGAGCCTTATTATGCACTGCCAATATCTAGTGTGCCTCCTGTACAGGGTGTTCCTAGCGGCCAGTCCAGCAGACCTGGCCCGAGACAGTCACAGTAGCCACGCCCTCCCAGAGCTTGTTTTGAGTGTGGCGACACTCGCCACATGGTGAGGAATTGCCCCAGGATTAGGAGGGGTACACCTCTACTGACTTTTCAGCCACAAAGTGCTCCACCGGGTCCTCAGGCTATGTGTCACGACCCAAACTAACTCCTGTTTTGATGGCGCCTATCGTGGAACTAGGCAACCCGACTCATTTCCAAAATAATCGATATTTTTATTTCAAAGAAAATTTTAATGTTATTTAACATAAAAACCTTCGTAAAGGAGTTCCAATCAAAATAAAAGTGCGGAAGGAAAAACCCGACATCGGGGTGTCACTAATCATGAGCATCTACTACAATTTGTCTAACAATATCAAGACTAACTCAGTTTGAAAAATAGCTAAATACAACTAAAGGAAGATAAAAAGGAGAAGAGCAGGGCTGCGATCGCGAGGCAGCTACCTTGCTATCCCCGAAAAAATCTGCAATCAGAACAATCAATAACCGCTACCGTGTCCAGCTACACCTGGATCTACACACAAGGTGCAGGGAGTAACGTGAGTACGCCAACTCAGTAAGTAACAACAATAAATAAAGACTGAGCAGTAGTGACAAGTAATAAAGCATATAACGTTCATATCAGGAAATCTCAGTAAAATATCACATGCTTTAAAAATCAGGATTTGAATCAAAACATCTCGTGTAAACCCAGTTCCAGTAAAATCATTTAAAGATAGTTTTCAATAGTTTTCAAACAGAGAAAAAAAGCAAAGGTGAGCATAAATGATGAAATCATAACAGCCCATCGGGCAAAACATCGCTTATATACAGCCCCTCGGGCAAACCTCACAGTCACTCGTGCCACTCGGGCATACCTCACAATCACTCTTGCCTCCCAGTCACTCAGCACTCGGCACTCGGCACTCAGCACTCGCACTCAGTAGGTATCTACGCTCACTGGGGGTGTGTACAGACTCCGGAGGGGCTCCTTCAGCTCAAGCGCTATATCAAGCCAAATCACGGCATAAATCACTCAGGCCCTCAGCCGATATCAAATATGATGCGACGTGCAGTCCGATCCCATAAATGTGTAACATGCTGCGACGTGCAGCCCGATCCCATAAATACCCTCACAAATCAGGTCATCGGCCTCACTCAGTCATAAACCTCTCAAGCCACTCGGGCATTTCAGTAAAATAGGGCATTCGGCCCAAAATATTTATATGCATCAAAATGGAGTTATAAAACTGAGTTATGCGGTAAACAAGTATAAACATGACTGAGTTTAGATTTTCAATCGAAAACAGTGAGAGGATAGTAAGAAAAGGCCCTTAAGGGTCCAAACAACAATGGCACAAGGCCCAAACATGGCAGTCCAATTTATAGAAACTCTTTCTAAAACATATAAGTATCATATAGTTTCAACAGTGCACGCCCACACGCCCGTCACCTAGCATGTGCGTCACTAAAAATAGTAAAATGATGCAAAATATGGGATTTCGTACCCTCAAGACTAGATTTACAATCGTTACTTACCTCAAACCGGTCAAATCTCTACCCCGCAATGCTCTTGCCTCTGGACTCGGCCTCCAAATGCTCCAAATCTATTCACAATCAGTACAATACCATCAATACGCGCTAATGGAATGAATTCCACAAGAAAAGCTATAAAATTAGACCAAACCTGAAATTGGCTCAAACCCGCCCCCCCGGGCCCACGTCTCAAAATCCGACAAAATTCACAAAACTAGAAAGTTCATTCACCCACTAATCTAACCATACCAAATTCATCAAAATCCGACATCGTTTGGTCCTTCAAATTCTTAAATTACTCTCCAAATATTCCAAGCCCTAACCCTTCATTTTCACTATTTATATGATTAAACAACGGAATAATCACCATATATACGAGTATTAGGGCTCAAGAAACTTACCTCACTGATAGACCTTGAATCACCCTTCAAAAATTACTCCAAAAGCTCCAAAAACTGACTTGAAAAATGGTGAAAATGAACCAAATTCGCGAAGGGTTCTATTTATGGTTTCTGCCCAGGTTTTTCGCATCTGCGGAAAATTTCACGCTTCTGTGCCACCGCACCTGGGGAAAAATCCATCGCAGGTGCGGAACTCACTTAGGAGCCCAGCTTCCACATCTACGTCCCAAAACCTCGCGCCTGCGAAGGCGCACCTGCGCGTTTTCTCCGCTTCTGCGAAGCCTGCCCAACATCCCCATTTCCGCATCTGCGCCCTAGGTTTCGCACATGTGGGCTCGCAGATGCGATCTCCGACTCGCACCTGCGCATCCTACCTAGCCCAGCATTTCCCGCACCTGCGAACTTCCCACGTGCACCAGCGGCCTCGCACCTGCAACTCTTTCTTCTGCAGGTGCAAAAATAGTAGTAGCAGCAGCTTCAGCTGCATTTTCCAACTTCGACAAATCCGTTAACCACCCGGAATCACCCCGAGGCCCTCGGGACCTCAACCAAAAATACCAATAAGTCATATATCAACATACCAACTTAGTCAAACCTTTGAATCTCTCAAAACAACATCAAATCATCAAATTACCCTCGGATTCAAGCCTAAGAACTTCTAAATTTTCAAATTCGGCAACCGATGCAGAAACTAATCAAACCGCGTCCGAATGACCTCAAATTTTGCACACACATCACAAATGACACTACAAACCTACTCCAACTTTCGGAATTCCATTCTGACCCCGATATCAAAATTTTCACTGCCGACCGAAATCGCCAAATTTCCAATTTCACTAATTTATGCCTAATTCTACCACAGACCTCCAAATCACATTTCGGATGCACTCCTAAGTCCAAAATTACCTAACGGAGCTAACGGAACTATCATAATTCAAATCCGAGATCGTTTACATATAGGTCAACATTCGGTTGACTTTTCCAACTTATGTTTCTACTTAAGAGACTAAGTGTCTCAATTCACTCTAAAACCACTCCGGTCCCGAACCAACTAACCCGATATAATATAATATAGTTGAATAACAAAAAAAAGTAGAAATGGAAAAACGGGGCTATAACTCTAGAAACGACCGGTCGGGTCGTTACACTATGATTACAGCACCAGCTGCCACCCCACCTGCTCAACCAACTCGAGGTGGAGGTCGGGGAGGTAGAGGTCACCCTAGAGGGGGAGGCCAGGCAAGATATTATGCACTTCCTGCTCGTACAGAGGCAATTGCTTCTGATTCTTTCATTACAGGTATTGTTCCAGTTTGTCATAGAGATGCCTCAGTATTATTTGACCCGGGCTCTACATATTCTTATGTGTCCTCTTATTTTGCCCCGTATTTGGGCGTATCTCAAGATTCTTTGAGTTCCCCTATTTATGTATCTACTCATGTGGGAGATTCTCTTGTTGTGGACCGCGTGTATTAGTCGTGTTTGATTGCTCTTAGTGGTTTTGAGACCAGAGCCGATTTATTATTGCTCAGCATGGTGGACTTTGATATTATTTTGGGCATGGATTGGTTGTCGCCCCATTATGCTATTCTTGATTATAACGCTAAAACTGTGACGTTGGCTATGCTAGGTTTACCGCGATTAAAGTGGAGAGGCACCTTAGAGTATACTCCCAGCAGAGTTATTTCTTTTCTTAAAGCTCAACGAATGGTTGGGAAGGGGTGTGACGCGTATCTAGCTTATGTGAGAGATGTCAATATTGATACCCCTACAATTGAGTTAGTTCCAGTAGTCAAGGACTTTCTAGATGTGTTTCCAGCTGATCTTCCGGGCATGCCACCCGACAGAGATATTGATTTTGGCATTGATTTGTTGTCGGGCACTCAGCCTATCTCTATTCCTCTATATTGTATGGCTCCTCCTGAATTGAAGGAGTTGAAAGAGCAGTTACAAGAATTGCTTGATAAAGGCTTCATTCGGCCCAGTGTGTCACCTTGGGGTACTCCTGTCTTATTTGTGAAGAATAAGGATGGTTCTATGCGGATGTGTATTGATTACCGCCAATTGAACAAAGTCACAGTGAAGAATATGTACCTATTGCCTCGTATTGATGACTTATTTGATCAGTTACAGGGTGCCAAAGTGTTTTCCAAGATTGACTTACGTTCAGGTTATCATCAGTTGAAGGTTCGGGAGCTGGATATCCCGAAGACTACTTTTAGGACCAGATATGGTCACTATGAGTTTCTTGTTATGTCTTTTGGGTTGACCAATGCCCCAGCAGCTTTTATGCACTTGATGCACAATGTATTCCGACCTTATCTTGACTCATTCGTCATTGTGTTTATTGACGACATTCTGGTATACTTTCGGAGTCGGGAGGATCATGAGTAGCACCTGAGGACTACACTTTGGACCTTGAGAGAAAAGAAGTTATATGCAAAATTTTTAAAGTGTGAGTTTTGGCTAGACTTAGTGGCATTCTTGAGTCATATATATCGAGTGAGGGGATCCAGGTGGATCCGAAGAAGATTGAAGCAGTGCAGAGTTGGCCCAGGCCATCCTCAGCTACAGAGATCTGAAGTTTTCTTGGTTTGGCGGGGTATTACCGTCACTTTGTAGAGGGATTTTCATCCATTACAGCACCTATGACCAGGCTGACCCAGAAGGGTGCTCCATTCAGGTAGACCGAGGAGTGTGAGGAGAGCTTTCAGAAGCTCAAGACAGCTTTGACTACAACCCCAGTATTATTATTGCCTACAGGTTTGGGGTCCTACACTGTCTATTGTGATGCATCGCGGATTGGTCTCGGCATGGTGTTGATGCAGGACGATAGGGTGATTGCCTATGCGTCCAGACAGCTGAAGATGCACAAAAAGAACTATCATGTCCACGACCTTGAGTTAGCAGCTATTGTTCATGCCTTGAAGATATGGCGACATTATTTGTACGGTTCTCCTTGTGAGATTTACAACGATTATCGGAGTTTGCAGCATCTGTTTAAGCAGAAAGATCTTAACTTACATCAGCGGAGGTGGTTGGAGCTGCTTAAGGATTATGATATCACTATTTTGTACCACCCTGAGAAGGCCAACGTGGTGGCCGATGCTTTGAGTCGCCGGGCAGAGAGTTTGGGGAGTTTAGCATATCTACCAGCAACAGAGAGGCCATTGGCGTTGGATGTTCAGGCATTAGCCAGCCAGTTTGTGAGATAGGATATTTCTGAGCCGAGTCGAGTATTGGCTTGTGTGGTCTCTCGGTCTTCTCTTTATGATCGTATCAGGGAGCGTCAGTATGATGACCCCCATTTGCTTGTCCTTAAGGACACGGTCCAGCACGGTGATGCTAAGGAGGTCACTATTGGAGATGATGGTGCATTGAGGATGCAGGGCAGGCTATGTGTTCCCAATGTAGATGGTTTGCGTGAGTTGATTCTTCAGGAGACTCACAGCTCGCGGTACTCCATTCATCCGGGTGCTGCAAAAATGTATCAGGACCTGAGGCAGTATTATTGGTGGAGGAGGATGAAGAGAGACATAGTAGAGTATGTGGCTAAATGTCTAAATTGCCAGCAGGTGAAGTATGAGCATCAACGACCGGGTGGGTTACTTCAGAAGATAGAGATTTCGGAGTGGAAATGGGAGTGGATCACTATGGACTTCGTTGTTAGTTTCCCACGAACTCAATGGAAGTTTGATTCAGTTTGGGTGATTGTGGATAGGCTGACCAAGGTAGCTCATTTCATTCATGTGATGACTACCTATTCTTTCGAGCAGCTAGCTCGAATCTACATCTGTGAGATCGTCAAGCTTCATGGCGTACCAGTATATATTATCTCTGATCGGGATACGCAGTTTACATCACGGTTCTGGAGAGCTGTACAACATGAGTTAGGTACTAGGGTTGAGTTGAGCACATCATTTCACCCTCACACGGACGGGCAGTCCGAGCGCACTATTCAGATATTAAAGGATATGCTCTGTGCGTGTGTGATAGATTTTAGGGATGATTGGGACCAGTTCTTGCAACTTGTGGAGTTTGCTTAAAACAACAGTTATCAGTCTAACTTTCAGATGGCACCGTATGAGGCTTTATACCGTAGGCGGTGTCGGTCCCCAGTGGGTTGGTTCGAGCCCGGCGAGGCCAGATTATTGGGTACGGACTTGGTTCAGGATGCCTTGAAAAAGGTGAGGGTGGTTCAGGATAGACTTCGCACAGCCCAGTCCATACAGAAGATTTATGCAGACCGGAAAGTTTGCGATGTGGCATTCATGGTTGGAGAGCGAGTCTTGCTCTGGGTTTCGCCTATGAAGGGCGTTATGAGGTTTGGAAAGAAGGGCAAGCTGGGACCAAGGTTCATTAGTCCATTTGAGGTGTTGCGTCGAGTTGGGGAGGTTACTTATGAGCTCGCCCTGCCTCCCAGTCTAGCAGGAGTTCATCCAGTATTCCATATTTCTATGCTCCGGAAGTATCACGGCGATCCGTCCCATGTGTTGGATTTCAGCTTAGTTCAATTGGACAAGGATCTATCTTATGTTGAGGAGCCAATGGCTATTTTAGACAGGCAGGTCAGAAAGATAATATCAAAGAACATTGCTTCCGTGAAGGTTCATTGGAGGGGACAGTCGGTCGAGAAGGCGACTTGGGAGACCGAGCAGGATATGCGCAGCCGTTATCCTCATCTTTTCACCACTTCAGGTATGTCTCTATGCTCGTTCGAGGACGAACAATTATTTGAAGAGGGAGAGGATGTAACGACCCGCCGGTCGTTTTGAGAGTTAGAGCCCCGAACCCCTCTTAACTACTTTCCCCATATCTATTTTTGCTATTGTGACTTGCCGAGATGATTGGTTATGAGTTTCGGAGTGTTTTGGGACACTTAGTCCCTAAATGAGAGCTTAAGTCTTAGGGTTTAGATTGTAGTCAGAATTGTGTGAAGATGACTCCAGAATGGAATTCCATTGGTTCTGTTAGCTCCGTTAGGTGATTTTGGGTTTAGGGGCGTGTCCGGATTGTGTTTTGGAGATCCGTAGCTCATTTAGGCTTGAAATGGCGAAAGTCAAATTTTTGGAGTTTTGGGCCGGTAGTGGAATTTTTGATATCGGGGTCTTTTTCTGATTCTGGAAGTTGAAGTAGGTCCGTAATGTTGATTATGACTTGTGCGCAAAATTTGAGGTCAATCAGACGTGATTTGATAGGTTTCGGCATCGGTTGTACAATTTTGAAGTTTCAAGTTCTTTAAGTTTGAATTGGAGGGTGATTCGTGATTTTAGCGTTGTTTGATGTTATTTGAGAGTTCGACTAAGTTCGTATAGTGTTTTAAGATTGGTTGGTATGTTTGGCTGAGGTCTCTAGGGCCTCGGGTGAGTTTCAGACGCCTAACAGATCGATTTTTGGACTTAGGAGGTTGCTGAAGTTTTCTGGTGTCTAAGTTCTGGTTTCCTTATACGCGATCACGTGGGGTGATCTACGATCGCGTAGGCTTAGCTGGGCAGAGGATGGAATTGTTCTTCGTGTTCGCGGACATGGGCATGCGAACACGTAGTGATGTGAGGTGGTGGTTCGCGAACGCAGAGACAAGGTCGCGATCGCGCAGGGTTAAGTGTACCAAAGTTGGACCACACGCTTTGCTCATCGCGAACGCGTGCGGATGTTCGCGAGCGCGTGAGTAGGGGAGCCAAAGCATCGCGTTCGCGTGGTGTTTTACGCGATCGCATAGAGTAATTTCTGGGGCAGCAAAGTTGTTCTTCGCAATCGCGAGACTATTTCTGCGATCACGATTAAGGAATCGCTGGGCAGTGTTAAAGTTTCCAAAAAATGGGGGTTTTGCCATTTTAACAAAAACTTGAGATAGGGAGTTCGGATTTGGACGAGATTTTGAGGAATTTTTAGAGATATCGATTGGGTAACGATTCTTAACTCATTTATGGTTATATCCCAATAATCTATCATTAATTTTCTCTTTAATTTCGGATTTTGGGGTTGAAATTAGGAAAAATTTGGAAGAACTTCTTCAACAAAGATTTCGTGTTTTGAAGTGAATTTGTGGTCGGATTTGAGTAAATTTTATATGGTTAGACTCGTGAGCGGAAGGGTGTTCGTATTTTATGACTTTTACCCGATTTCAAGACGTGGGCCCCCACAGGCGATTTTTGAGTTAATTTCGGATTTTTTGTTAAAATATTGATTTCGTTAATTAGATGAGTCTATTATTGTTGTATTTATGATATGTAATTTCTTTTGGCTAGATTTGGGCCATTCAGAGCCGGATATTCGTGGGAAAGGCATTGTGACCGATTGATTGAGCTTGGTTCAAGGTAAGTGGCTTGCCTAACTTTGTGTGGGAGAAATTCCCTTAAGATTTGGAATTATTGTGTTATGTGAGCACCGTGTACGTGAGGTGACGAGTACGTACACTGGCTAGTTGTGGTAAAACCCGATTTTCTTACCGAGCAGCAACATATTTTCCTGTTATTTTGAGTTATACCATTTTAATGAGTACTAATCTATTTTCATTCTTAATTGAGTTATTCCAATATGTGTAGCTATCATGTTTAGTCTAATACAATATGTCTACGTGTCTTAATTGTTTATGTGAATTATGTGCATCATGCTTAGTGAATTTCCTGCTTCTTCCCTTACTGGTACTTAGTCTAAATTATAAGAATTTCGTGATGTAGTTGTATTTCTATCATTCGCGCTGCATATTTACTTTGGGACTACAGAACGGTATTCCGGGAGATCCCCATGTACTGCATATTTACTTTGGGACTACAGAACGGTATTCCGGGAGATCCCCTTGTACTGCATATTTACTTTGGGACTACGGAACGGTATTCCGAGAGATCCCCCTGCACATTTACTTTGGGACTACAGAACGGTATTCCGGGAGATCCCCCTGCAGATTTACGTTTGGGACTACGAGACGGTATCTCGGGAGATCCCCTATTGTGTTTCTGTTTACTGAGCTATTACCTTCTATAATTTCATTGTTGTTAAATTTCAGCCTTAATTTTATTGCGGTATTACACTGTATATTATTTTATTATATATTTATCAGTAGGGCCCTGACCCGACCTCGTCACTACTCGACCGAGGTTAGGCTTGGCACTTACTGGGTACCGATTGTGATGTACTCATGCTACTCTCTGCATATGTTTTTCGTGTGTAGATCCAGGTGCACCTTATCAGCCGCACTATCAGTGAGCCGGGACAGCTTTGGAAATTTCAAGGTATATATGCCGCGTCTGCAGACCTCGGAGTTCCCTTCTACTCTTTCTCATGTCCATTATCTTCTGTATTTTACCTTGTTAGACTCTGATGTATAGAGACACTGAATTTTTTTCCTTCTGTAGTTTGTGATTCACGATGTTCTGGGTTTTGGGATTTGTTGTGTATTTTTGAATAGTTGATTAAATTTATATTTTTATTTCATTATTCCGAAAAATGTTAGGCTTACCTAGTTGTAGAGACTAAGTGCCATCACGACGTCACACAGTGGGGAAATTGGGTCGTGACAAACCTACACAGGTTCAAATCATGAGATAGACAAAAAACTAAACCTCAAATTTTGAAAATGCACTAGCTAAACCGCGAGAATTATTCAATAATCAAACTGTTATTGCAAATAAAAAACCTCAGAAAAGTGTTTTATTTATTTTAAAAAAAAGGTGAGAAATAAAGAGCTGGATCCTCGACAATGTCTCTCGCGGTTTTCACTCCCATTATTCCATAATAGACCCGCCAACTTCGTAATCGATAAGCGCATGTTATGGCCTCAACGTTTCCCCACATCTCAATTTACCCTTATTTTTGCGTCAAAATCGTTAGTTTACCCGTCCTAAAACATATGGGGACCGGGGAGACAGTAAAACTACAGCTTTTACAGTTATCAGACCCAAAAATTACTGTGAGTGGGAGTCCTACGTGGCACCCAGATATTCTCAGGAGCCAGCTACTAACTCTCTTATTTCTCCTCCCCCATAAATAGAGGCATTCTTTTGTGTACATTCCAGCCATCAACTTCATGTGTTTCTCGTTCGCTTTGTATTAAAGCTAACAGCTAAATTGATTTCAATTCCAACTTTTAGATTTTGGATAAGCGTTAGCTTCTGTTAGACTCAACCAGAAAGGTTCGCTTCAGTTATTGTCTCCATTATAAAGGTTCTTTTCCCCTTTATCAAAACAAAGCAGCTGCTTCTTTTCTTTACTTTTTCTTGTCAAAATTCGAAGTTGATTCTTGTCTTGACTTCAACCGCATTTTCAATATCAACTCTCTGCTGGTTGTTTAAATTGGTGATCCCTGGTTTTTAACTTCAAGAAATTCAAGATGTTAGACGCATGGCTGAAAAGCAAGTTCTATGCCAGATGGTAATAACGATAATTCTACAAGGCTCTCTGTTTTTCTTTCCTTCTTTTTTGTTTTGAAAATTTTCTGTGATGGTTTTTTTTTAATTCTTTTGTTATTAGCCTATTTGTTCTGCTCATGTTCTTTTGGGTTTTTTCCTGGTACAGCAAGGCCAATATCAAGCTGACAAAGACTCGAATCGATATGGTAAAGAGGAAGAGGAATGCAATGCTGAAATATTTGAAGAGTGACGTAGCGGATCTCCTTAAAACTGGATTGGATGTCAACGCCTACAGCAGGGTAATTTTCTTTCCTTACCTTTTTTTTTTTTTTTTTTTTTTTTGAATTTCTGGGATTCAAAAAGTTTCGTCTTGTTTCAATGAGAAATCATCCCAAATCTGCGGTTCCTTTTTGTTAGTCTTTTTTGTTTGAGATTTATTTGCGGGTATGTTATAATCAAATGGATTATAAAGTGTTCCAATATTAACATTTTCGCTTTCATTCTTTTGGTGTAATCGATTTTCCTGGCCAATTTCAAGGTTTCCTGATGAGGCAGTTAGATTTTGATATCTCATCAAATGTAAAGGTCTCTGTCCATAAAATTATGCATTCGGAACATAATTAACTTGATTTCAAGAGTCAATGGAGATTTTAGATTTTGAAACTTTTGAAAGATACGGCATGCAATGAGAACTCCCATAGGAATCTATACTACTATGTTAAACTTATTGGGATAAAAAGATTGACTTTTCATAATTACTAGTATGAGTGAAGCCTCAAAGTTGACAGAGCTCAATTTATTCTAACTTATTTCATGTAATCGTGAGTCTAAAAATTTAAAAGGCTAGTAATTGTTATATTTCTCCCTCTTCCCTAAACTGTGCATAGCTCAATTTATTCTAATTTGGAGTTTCGGTTGATTGCAACAGGCTGAAGGCCTTCTGGTTGAGCTCAATCGCTCCCGCTGTTATGATCTCTTGGAGCAATATTGTGATCACATCTCAAATAATCTTGTAACCATGTATAAACAGAGGTATTTTTCTTTTTTATTTATACTATATGTATAATCGTGAGGCGCCATAAAACATTGCGAGTAGTTTCCTCAATTTCTGGGTAATTTGGTCATAGGGAATGTCCTGAGGAATGCAGAGAAGCTGTATCATCTTTGATATTTGCAGCAGCAAGATTATCGGACGTGCCAGAATTACGCCAACTAAGAAGTGTATTTACTGAGAGATATGAAAATTCCGTTGAATGTTATGTCAGTAAAGAGGTACTCACTCATCTTTTCACTGTCATAATATTTGTGCTTAAACTTACAAATGCAGCTTTACTTTTTTCCCTCTAGCTCTAAAAAAACATAACAAATTTTCTTTCTTGACAGTTTGTTCAAAACTTGAAGTCAGTAGCTACAAAGGAGATGAAGCTTCAGTTGATGAAAGATATAGCATCAGAATCTGGTATTGAATGGAATTCAAAGGCTTTAGAGCAGAAGCTATATAATCCACTTGTATCAGAACAAGTAAGCCTTCGATAGGACTTCATAATCTCCTCTTTTGTTGCATTTAAGCCAACTTGAATTTCTGTTTAAAAGTAAACTTGGCGTGTAACGAATTGATAGTAGTTGTTATTTTTTAAGATTCTGTTATCCTTTCTGTCTGGAGTTTCCAGTAGTAAGAAGTGTACCATTCTGTTTTCTCTGTGTCTGGCCTATGCACATTTTACATATATTTTCCCTGCCTAATAAGCACACTATTTGTATTGTCTGATTCTTTCGCAGGACTGGACCAAGAGTCAGAATGATCAGAAGCACAATCTGCACAATAAGATGGATGAATCAGCTCAGAAGAGAGATTATGAAACTGTTAGATTTAATCGCGAGAAGGCGAGGCAACTTACCACTTCCAAGGATAAATTGGAGCAAAATTCATCTTATTGCAGAAAGGTGGTCCCTGATGAAGAAGATAAGTTGCCTATGAGAAGGGAGAGTTACAGAAGTGAAAGAAATAGTCTTAGCAGAAAATTAGACGATTCACCTCCAGTAAAAGATATTGAAGAGGATAGCACAGGCATTGAAAGGAAACAAAATAAACCAGAGATTGAGATTGTTCCTGAAGAAGAACCTGATGACAAGAAGCCATTCAATTATAGGTCAATTATCCCTCCTTATATCAAATCAAGACTGAGCTTAACAAAAAACAGTTCGGATTCCTCTGCTCCTAGTTCGACTGGAGAAGTGGCCAATGAAGAAGAAAATTGCAAGGGTGATACAGCTGAAAAATCCAAGGACAAACCAAGATCAGCTAGGACGAGACGTGGCACAAAAGTCACAACTGGTGATGATAAGGAAAATGGAGATGAAGAGGAAAAACTGATGGATAGGCTATTGATGCACTTCAGCAGGAAAAGGTTCCAAAAGGACATCAAGAAACCAGAATCAGTTAAGACACCTACTAATCAAGCTGGAGTTGACAGTACTAATGAAGTGTCGAGGCGTAGACGTATGGGGAATAGAGCAGCATCCCTTCCAGTTGAACTGGAACAAACAAGTCCAAGGGAGCTAAGCCAAGGGCACAATCGAGCAAATTCATTTCAACCTGATATGTTGGGTCCAAATAGACATGTCCATCCTAAGCTACCTGATTACGATGACTTTGTGGCTCGACTAGCATCTCTCAGAGAGAAATCAAAAGAATAAAAAGTTTAGTTAGATGAACCTATATCCCTTCAATATGTAGTCCATCATATTACTAGTTACTGCATTGGTTATCATATTCTTTGTTTACATGTTAGGATTGTTATCTGTAAGCAGTATAGAAATAGTTCATCACATTCTATTGTAAATACACTAGCTGGATAAAGTTTACGTGTGTATTGTCCTTATATTGAAGTCTTATCGATTATTCAAATCCCATATATTGAAGTCTTATTGATTATTCAAATCCCATTGTTTTAATTATGTGGAGCTTGGTTTTACCTACTCTCAAGCTTTTGCTTTTATGCTGCATCTTGAACAACTGTTATTGGAGTTTAACTTGCAAACTGCACAAACTAACTTCTGCATTAAGGGGAGATATGGAAGATTAAAGTTATGCGCAATAAGGAAAACAATGACTCAATCCCTAATAACAAGTGCAGACTGCAGAGAAGAACTTGGTGGCTTTAAAGATTTGAAAATGTTTTTTTTTTGAGAAATGTTTTCTAGGAAAAGTTTGCTCAAAACAAAATGTGTGGATAATTATAAATGTCTTTTGAAATTTTGCCAATGTTCTTGGAAATTTGCTTTGGATGGCACTTTCAACTGAAAATTTATTTAAAAAGTTTTCTGATTTAAAAAAAAAACAATTTCTTATTGAAATTTACAAATATAAATCATATTAACACCTCTTTAATACGAGTAAATTACAAATGTACCCCTTGTATTTTAAAATGAGACACTTAGGGTGTGTTTGGTATGAAGGAAAATGTTTTCCATGGAAAATGAGTGATTTTCTCACTTATTTTCCCTTGTTTGGTTAGTGAGTGAAAAACTTTTTCCGAAAAATATTTTCTAGTGCTTGGTTAGAGTTATGCTACTCTTTTCAACACACCTTTCCCAAAATCCTCATGTTTTCTATACTCCTTCCCCTCCCCCCTCTGTAACTCTATTTTTTTCAAAAATTTAATTATTCTTTTCAAAATTCACACAAACCCAAAGGAACTAATGTGCTACTTTATTTTTTCACATAAGAACAACGTTGAGCTCGATAACTAAATAGAAAATACTTTTTTTGTTGAAAAAGAAAGTATCATTTCTACAACATGAAAAGAAATTACTCATATTGTTGAATGAAAGAAAATACTATTGTACATCATGAAAAGAAAGTATTCGTTTTGTTGAAATGAAAGAAAATACCTTTTTTACATCATGAAAAAAAAGTACTCGTTTTGTTAAAATAAAAAAAAATATTTTTTCTACATCAGGAAAAGAAAATACATAGTTTGTTGAAATGAAAGAAAATGTTATTTCTACATCATGTAAAAAATTACTCGTTTTGTTAAAATGAAAGAAAGTATTTTTTTCTACGTTAGGAAAAGAAAATACTTAGTTTGTTGAAATGAAAGAAAATACTTCTTCTACATCATTAAAAAAAAGTACTCGTTTTGTTAAAACGAAAGAAAATACTTTTCCACATCATGAAAAGAAAGTACCCATTTTGTTGAAATAAAAGAAAATACTTTTTCGACATCATGAAAAAAAATACTCATTTTGTTGAAATGAAAGAAAATACTTTTTCTACATCGTACAAAGAATATACTCATTTTGTTGAAATAAAAAAAAAAACTCTATTTACAACATGAAAGGAAAGTAGGGGTTGGGGTGGTTGGGGGTGGATGGGGTAGGGGTGGTTTGAGGGTGGGATGGATAAGGTGGGTGGGGGTTGGTGGGGATGAGGGATAAGGTGGAGAATATTGAAAAAGAATTTTAGAAAATATTTTTCCTTCTTTTGACAGGGAAAACATTTTTCTCCAATTGGAGGAAAATGAGTTCATGAATGTTTTCCAAAACATTTAAGCCAACCAAACATGGAAAAATTGAAAAATATTTTCTGGAAAATGTTTTCCTTCATACCAAACGCACCCTTAATCGCCCTATTTCATGTAAATCATAAGCTATCAATAATTTGCATAATTTTCTCGTTAGGGATAATTTAATTTTAAATTGCAGAGTTATTTATATCTACTGCAATATAATTATTTGTTTTACACCATCTATATAATTTAATTATTGTTATAAAATAAAAAGTGTAATGTAAAGACAAGTATAGAGAGAAACTGATATATTATTCAAACTTCAAACTTATGTACATAATGAACTGAACTCTCCTCTATTTATAGAAGAAAGGAAGTTGTTGTGTAAGCTGCTACTGCAAGCTGCTGTGTAAGCTGCTACTGCAAGCTGCTTGTAAGCTGCTGCTTGTAAGCTGTTGTGTAAGCTGCTACTGTACCAAATATAGATAATCTTCTGCCAGAGTTAATATTTATCCATAACGGAGTACCGAAAGGATAAGCTTCTTCATGAGGCTTATTTCCAATAGAGTACTAAATAGATAAATATATTTACGGCAGAGTCCCATATGGATAAGCTTCTTCAGGAAGCTTATTTACAACGGAGTACTAAATGAACATCCATAATATAATATATTTATAACACTCCCCCTTGGATGTTCATTAAAAAATATTGTGCCTCGTTAAAACCTTATTAGGAAAAACCCAGTGAGAAAAATCCCAGTGAAGGAAAAAGAGTACACATATTTAGTAATACGCAATTCTAGCTGCCTCATTAAAAACTGTGATGACCCAAAATGTCATCTTTAAATTTAATAAGTAATTCTGTGTTCTAAGATCTCGAAAACCACCATTTATCCTTCCTCGACTTGTGTGCACAGTCCGTAAAATTTTCTGAAAAGTTTTTATGTGAAAAATGGATTAAAATGTGAAATAGAGCCTTAAAATTCAATTGAGTTGACTTTGGTCAATATTTTGAGCAAATGGACTTGAATCAGTGTTTTGACAGTTCCGGTAGCTCCGTATCATGATTTGGGACTTGGGCGTATGCCCGAAATTTAATTTGGAGGTCCATATCTCAAGTTATGACCATTTAACGGAAACTAGTAATATAAAGGCTAAAAATTTTCAAGTTTGGCCACAGGGTTGACTTTTTGATATCGGGGTCGGAATCCGATTCTGGAAATTGAAATAGCTCCGTTATGTCATTTATGAATTGTGTGCCAAATTTAAAGTCAATCCGGATTCATTTAACATATTTTGGCACACTATTTGTAAATTGAAAAGTTTTGAAACTCAAAAGTCCGAATCAAGGTGTGAATTGTAATTTTAGCGTCGTTTGACGTGATATGAGACCTCAAGTAAGTCCGTATGATATTTTAGGACTTGTTGGTATATTTGGTTGAGATCGCGAGGACCTTTGGTGGATTTCGAGTGGTCAACGGAATTTAATTTTGGCATTTCAAGAACGTTCGACGTCGTTTCTTCAAGAATAAGTGGTATCCCATTAAGAAAATGAATTCCAAATTCAGTTTTGATGGAAGCATTATATTCGTATTGAAATTTTGGAACCATAGCAAAAAGAATCATCGAATTCGGACATCGTATGAGAGAGTTATACCCATTTTCGTGTCGGGAAAGATTTTTCGTAGCCGCCAGCGCCCAGGGTAGCGTGGGGCGCTAGCCCTGGCGCTGAGAATTATTGGTGTTCTGGAAGTGCGCCACAGGAAGCGCCCCACGCTACCTGTGGCGCTCGAAAACGCCAGAAACCCCATAAAACGGGGAGTTTAGCCATTTTACTTATTTTTGAGTTTGGGGAGCTCGATTTAGGCGATTGTTGGGCGATTTTCACGGGAAAAAATTAGGGTAAGTGTTCCTTATCCTATATTGATTATATTTCATGATTCCATACTCATTTACATCATGAATCCATGAATTTATGGAAGAAAAATCAGATTTTTACAAAACCTTCCAAAAATGTAAAACGAAGATTCGAAGGTCAATCCGATGTCGGAATTTGATAATTTTTGTATGGTTGGACTCGTCTCGGAATGGGTGTTCGGATTTCGTAAGTTTTTCCGAGATTTGAGATGTGGGCCCCACTGTCAATTTTTAAAGTGAATTTCGGATTTTTATCCGGAAAATTAGTAAATTCATATGGAATTAATTCCTACGATTTGTATTGAGTATATCGAATTATTTGTGAATAGATTTGAAGCTTTTGGAGATAAATTTAAAAGGAAAAGTTGTGGTCGAGTAATTTATTGGAATTTGCATAGCGAGGTAAGTGTCGTGTTTAACCTTGACTTGAGGGAATAGAACCCTTAAATTATTTGTTATGTGAAATGCATGTGAACGACGTATAGGCGAGGTGACGAGTGTCTATACGTCGTCAAATTAATTATTTGCATAATTATTTGAAAATCATAAATTGTTCTAAGGCACGAATTAATTATTATAATAATTATTTCTTTCCTATTCCTTGACAAATATTAATTCTTAAATTCCTGCAATAATTGTTACATGCTATTTGATTTATGTGTATTAATTGCTACTTGACATTTAGCATGTTAAATATTAAACTGTCTATTTTCTCCCCGATTTTCATAATAAATTGCTAATTGTCATTGCTTGTTTCATAATTAAATCATAACTATTGAATGCTTGTTGTTTTAAAATTTTATATTAATTGTTGCATTTATTGGGGCAATTTATTCTATAAGAATTGGTAAATGAATATATTGGAGGATCGGGTTGCACGCCGCAACTGACTTGTTTAAAAGTCTATATATATACACTTGATTGAAATAAATATATGACATACTTGATTAAAAGGAAAATATTGGGAGAGCGGGTTGCACGCTGCAACAGAATTGAATGTGAATATATTGTGAGAGCGGGTTGCACACTGCAACAGAATTTAGGGAAATGATAATTGGTTATAACTGCTGAGTTGGTTTCAACCATTATAAATGAGTTACCTGGTTTATTTCTATTATTGATGTTGTTACTAATATTGCGTACAGGGTAATGTAAGTGAACCGCCTTAGCCTCGTCACTACTTCGTCGAGGTTAGGCTCAGCACTTACCAGTACATGGGGTCGGTTGTACTGATACTATACTCTGCACTTCTTGTGCAGATTTCGGAGTTGGTCCCAGCGACGCACCATAAATTTGTTCGGATTTCAGCTACTCAGAGGAGACTTGAGGTATAACTGCACGACGTTCGCAGTTCTGAAGTCCCCGTCTACTGTACCTTAACTGTGTGTTTATTCCCAGACAGCTTTATTTTATTCAGACCTTTATTTTTATTATTCTAGAAGCTCTTGTACTTGTGACACCAATTTTGGGATGGTATTTAGACGCCGTTATTTTTATGGATTATTCACTATATTTCAGACCTTATTTCCGCATTTGTTTCTATATTATTAATAAATTTAAAAATTGTTTTAAAATGGATAATATTATTTTAACGTTGGCTTGCCTAGCAAGCGAAATGTTAGGCGCCATCACGGTCCGAAGGTGGGAAATTCGGGTCGTGACAAAAACCTTATATGAAAAACCCCATGGGAAAAACCTTAGTAAGGAAAAAAGAGTACAATGCGTATTTCACTCCCCCTGATGAAAACCTTGTTCCAAATATTTGAGTCTCTGCATTCCAATCTTGTATACCATCTTCTCAAAAGTTGAAGTTGGCAAAGTAAACAAATCTGTTGGATTGTCACTTGAACGGATTTATTGCACATCGATGTCACCATTTTTCTGAAGATCATGTGTGTAGAATAATTTTGGTGAAATGTGCTTCGTTCTATCTCCTTTTATAAATCATCCATTTAATTGGGCTATGCATATAACATTGTGTTCGTATAATATTGTGGGTTTTTTTATCACATTCCAACCTATATTTTTCTCGAATAAAATGAATCACTGATCTCAACCATACACATTCTCTACTTGCTTCATGAATAGTTATTATCTCAGCATGATTTGAAGATGTAGCAGCAATAGATTGCTTTATGAAGCGCCATGATATGGCAGTACCTCCACATGTAAACACATACCCGATTTGAGATCGAGCTTTATGGGGATCGGATAAATAACTTGCATCTCCATAACCAATACAATCTGCACCACCTTTGTTAGCATTCGCAAGATACATAAGTGCACCAATTGCACTGAGATAGAGTATTTTAGGACCAATGAGTTCCTCATCCTCTTCTGGAGGTCAGAACGGATCCTTATTCACTTCAAGTGATCGAACACCCATTGGTGTACTTAATAGGTGCGCTTTGTCCATGTAAAAGCGTTTAAAGACCCATTCTATATAGGCATATTGATGGATAAAGATCTCGTCTGCTAAATATTCAATTTGCAGACCAAGACAAAATTTTATTTTTCCAAGATCTTTCATCTCAAATTCTTTCTTAAGATATTCAATTGCCTTTTGGAGCTCTTCTGGAGTTCCAACAAGATTTATGTCATCAACATAAATAACAAGTATAAAAAAATTTGATGTCATTTTCTTTATAAAAATACATGGACAAATAACATCATTTATGTAACCTTCTTTCAGCAAATATGCACTGAGGCGATTATATCACATGCGCCCAGATTGATTTAAACCGTACAAATATCTTTGTAATCTGATTGAGTACATTTCACGATACTTTGAACTATATGTTTCAGGCATTTTAAATCCTCCAGGGATCTTTATATAGACTTAATCAAATGAGTCATATAGGTTATGACTTGCATTTAGATGGCATGACATCTTCAAGTGTCTGGACTACATGTCCGATCCTCACAATCTTTTATAATATTATGAACTATATTGTATCAAATATATCGTCGAAAATTATTTTGTATCGGTTCCTAAGCGACATAACTTGTTGAGATCTCATCACTTTCTTTATTTTCAGGTACCTGAACTTCTTCTGGAGTTTCATGGAATGTTATGTCATGGGCTCTTCTAGAGGTCATTTCCTCCTCATTATGATCATTTGCTCCTATCATTTTTCAAGGATTGTTACCTTTGGAACCGATCGATTTACTACGCTTCATGCATGCAATAAACTTTATCCTTCATTGACTTTAATTTTAATATGAGCATTTGCAGTTGAAATATGATATTTAATTTTGGATCAACAAATGCTTCTGGCATTTGACTTGAATTATCTTCTAAGTGATGATCATATTAATGGTAACTCGATTCATATAGCATATTTTCCAGCTGTTTATTCTATCCCCCAAATGAAAAACTAACACATATCCCCAATCTTCTTTGGGAAACCTATCTTTGTGCATTGTGGTAGAGAAATTAATTATATACCACACATCAAAAGTTATTAGATGGTAAAAATATTGGTTTCTAATCCTAAACCAATTGTGAGGGGAGGACTTATCATATTTTGTTGGTATGATGCATACAAGTGCTGCTGTATGTATTTTAGAAAATCTTAGACCAACACATGAAGCTTTGTTCTCATAATTAATAGTTTAGCCATTAATATGAAGTATTCAATGCTAAACTAGCTAGGATATAAACCAGCATCATAAAGATGAGCTATCTTGATTTCATAATCTGAAAATTATGCTCTTAATTAAGAAAAGCAATTTCAAATGCCAAACTGCGGGTTGACAATAAATGCACGTGTAACCATCTCATATATGTATCTATAAGTGGTTCACATGATAGGTCAATTGGTCCATATTCACCTTTTATATATTCCAGAATTTAGGGATTTTAGTCCCAACTTTAGCTGGTATAATCAATTTATTATGAGAACAAGCAACACAAGAGAATTCTTGAATAATTTTATAGTTCTTCAGTATATGCTTATCTGAATTCTCAAATAGCTCATTTAAAAATGGCAAATGAAAACTTCAAGTTTATCATGGCATGTGTTATCTCTAAGTAAACTTCTGGTTTACTATGGCATAAACTTTTGCATCATTAAACTTCTGATTTACTGTGGCTACTTTTGTATCAGTAAATTTCTGGTTTACAGTAGCTACTTTTGCCTCAGTAAAACTCCTGGTTTACTGTGACTGCTTTTGCATTAGTAAACTTCTGGTTTACTGTGATACATGATATAGTACAAATTAAAGAATAAGACGGGACACTTCTCACATACATATTATTTTACCCTCTATGATTGTGAAAATATGAAAATTTTCAATCTTCTAGTCATTTGTAGTCTCAATATGATAGCAATTTATTAGCAAAATTCAGGTTTACTATAACATATATTTTGACCATATTCATATAATATGAATGACATATTTGTATATAAGTTCTTCGAGAGCCTTCATTTATTATCCACAATCTAATATTTATCCGACACTACCGGTGTCATGTGTCTTCTAGACAAACAATTAGATCTTCAGGAGCTTTTGATAAATTTTGTACTACCAAATATTGTTCAGACACTTCTGGTGTCATGAGAGAAAATCATAATCAAATGAACAATATAAAGACAATTCTAAATTTATAAATGACGAAAATTAAGAATATTAATATTTTTTTTCCACTACATAGTATTTTCCTGCTTTAGGAGGAAATTTTAATTATTTACTACTTCAGGAGAAATTTGAAATATGAAATATTGAGAATATATTCTCTCAATCTTATTACCTCTTTCGGAGGTGAATCGTAATATATTTACATCAAGAGCGCGTTCATATTTAATATTGTCACATTCACTTCAGGAAATGGATTAATATTATCAAAAGTTCTCTTCCTTCAGGAGATAGAACATAATTATCCGAACGTGCATAATCACATCAAATTGTGATGCTTCGAACCTCTTTTAAGATATTTGCTACTTCAGAAACAAATCGAGGTATGAATATAATATAGAGAATTTTCTCTAACTTATCTTCATTGTAACCATAACAAGCCTAAATTATCACTTCTGGTGGTCATAGGCACATAACACTCCTGGTGGTTAACAAAATTTAGTTACAATGAGATATATGAAACATAGCCGCTTCTGGTGGCCGTACTCTGCTCGAGTTCAAGTGAACCATGAAGTTAAGTCATAACGAGACTTAGGAAATATTACCACTGTTGGTAATTATATATTTCTCATAAACTTTGCTGGAGTTTAGATGGATCTGACATTGTTATTTACTTTGTAATCTTTTACGGAGATGACAACATGATGAAAACAAGTATACAAGAAAAATAGTTGTTATATGCTAATACGTATACAGAGCACGTAATATAGCAAGTTGATTCAATGTTCATTGTCTTCTTTGCCTTCAAATTTGTATTTCAAATCACAATATACCTGCAAGTACTGCATCACTAAATGCTTAGAATTAGCACGTGATGGACATAGATAATAGATAATAAGCATAATTTTTCAAGCTCATGAAGGAAATCAAATTTAAATTATAAATTAATAAGCCTTATCTTTAAGAAATGATATCACAAGGATTTCATCTCTTCATAGAGTTGGAAATTAACAAAACCAACGTGTTGTTCACCACTCCAAGGATGTAATTTTCCTCAAAATGCTCTGAATGAACTCGGTTTGACCACGTACAAGGGCAGTATGTTTCCTCACAGTCAGGTAGTGATGATGAAATTAGAGACCGTGCTGATAACGTGTTATAAAATAAAGACTAAGTAAAGACAAATATAGAGAAAAACTGATATGTTATTCAAACTTCAAACTTATGTACATAATAAACTGAATTCTCCTCTATTTATAGAAGAAAAGAAGATGTTGTGTAAGCTGCTACTGTAAGCTGCTTGTAAGCTGATGTGTAAGCTGCTACTCTAAGCTGTTGTGTAAGCTGTTACTGTACCAAATATAGATAATCTTCTACCAGAGTTAATATTTATCCATAACGGAGTACCGAAAGGATAAGCTTCTTCAGAAGACTTATTTCCAATAAAGTACTAAATAGATAAATATATTTATGGCGGAGTCCCATATGGATAAGTTTCTTCAGAAAGCTTATTTACAACGGAGTACTAAATGAAAATCCATAATATAATATATTTATAACACTCATTATGTAATTTTCTTACTAGTTATTCTAGATTATCCATGAATATAATTGAGACAGTTGCTACTATTACTTTTTTAAATGATCTAGTTGTGTAAATATTTTATTCCGAATACAAATTTGAACCCTTTTTCTCACATTTGGGTTTTAGTTTAACTTAAAAGGAACAGCGTTGCCGGAGAGAACTAACGGAGCTACAAAGAGTGGCTGCGGCTTATACATCAACTTTGCAGCTACACTATTGATTCAATGGAGCGCGAAGACGGTGGGCAGCAGCCGCGTACATCGTCGTTTCCACCGCCACCGTCACCGTCCTCGTCACCGGTTGTCAGCTTTAGGGAGGAGGACCAAGTGATGAGCGAAGTTCACCTCGGCTGCCCTCCTTATCACTCCGGTCCCCATGTCTCCCATTTTACCATCTCGTTACCACCTCACTACGGTAATTTAAATTTCCTCTTTTTCTTCTTCATATCAAATTTCATATGTTCTTGGAGAATTATGAAATTGATTTATTTCTACTTGTTTTTTACGATAATATAATAACTGGTAACCTTTTTTATATAAATATTTGATATAATATATCACGGTTGTTGTATGTCTGCTGCAAATTAGAGATACTATTGAACTGAGTGGATTTTCTGATCTTAACAATTAGTACAGTAACAAGTGATGATATTAACTCGTATGCTGGCCTCTTATAGGAACTGAAGCACTATTTGTTTGTTGTTAGAATAGCCTAAAATGTCTGAAGTGATTACAGAAGCTTGCTGTAGTGTGTGTACATATTTGGACTTCTCGGTGTGACACATGACAGGATGAAGTAGGATCTTGATTCCTCATGAAAACATTAATCAAAGATTTAGTGTTCTTTTCAACTTTGCAGATAATTCCGCACTGAGACAACATACTGATGCAGTTGATAATATATCAATTTCAACATCTACCAAGTTTGACTTGGATGAAGATGGTGATCTTATTCTAACACGACGCAAAAGTAAGTTATCTGCATCTCAAAATTAAGGCTTTCATCAAGAATTATCCTTTGTGTGTGTATATTTGTCCACCATACGCTATAACATACTGAATCCTTGTTTACAGCACTTTCATTTGCTTTTGTACTTTTTTAAGTCATTGGGTTTCATTTCATCTTAATTGTTTGGCAGTCCTTTCATCTATTTACGAAGTACTATTTTTTTCAATGTCAAAATGTATTGGTTTATGAGCGTTTCATCTCGGTGCATACACTTTGATGATCGTTCGTTTGCTTTTGAGATCTAATAGTGTTACTAGCTAGAGATGGTATACCAATGGAAGTATACAAAAACATGAAAATTTGTGTTTAATGTGAACTTAGGCTGGTTCAGCCTGTGAGTAAATTATCTCTGGCTTTGATTTCTGCAATCTGTTTGAAAATCATTGAGTTTCTGAACCTGGATCTATCTTGATCATAATAGAAGTGTCTGGAGTTCATCTCAAGTGTTCCACTCTAAGCTTTCAATTTTCCCCTCTTCAGAGAAGAGTGAACAAGACCAGAAATCCATTGGAATTTCATGAAAAAAATACTCCATCCATCACATACCTACTCTTTAATTTAGTACATCTAAAAAAGAATGACCTCTTTGCTCAATCTCAAAATGTACAATTTGGATAGAGTTTGATGTGTTAATGTTACTTTTCCAACTTAATTGAGCGTCATTACACTGCCTTCGTGTATTCCACCCTTACTTCAAAATATCACCAACTAGCTCTAATCGCAGGTCGTTCCCAAGAGAGGCAGTTTCAAATACCTTGGGTCGGTTATCGAGGGGGTGGGGAGATCGACGGGATGTCACACACCGTATAGGGGTAGGGTGGATGAAATGGAAGTTAGCATCTTGAGTCCTGTGTGACAAGAAAGTGCCACCGCTACTCAAAGGTAAGTTTTATAGAGCGGTGGTTAGACCGACCATGTTGTATGGGCTGAGTGTTGGCCAGTTAAGAACTAACACATCCAGAAGATGAAAGTAGCAGAAATGAGGATGTTGAGGTGGATGTACGGGTACACTAGGATGGATAAGATTATGAATGAAGATATTCGGGAGAAGGTGGGCGTGGCTCCCATGGATGACAAGATGCGGGAAGTGAGGCTCAGATGGTTCATGCACGTACAAAAGATGAGCCCAGATGCTCCGGTAAGGAGGTGCGAGCAGTTGGCGTTGGTAGGTACGAGGAAAGGTAGAGGGCGGCCTAAGAAGTATTGGGGAGAGGTGATCGGGCGGGATATGGCGAGACTTTAGCTCTCCGAGGATATGGCCTTGATAGGAAGTTGTGGAGGTCGAGCATTAAGGTTGTAAGTTAGGAGGTAGTTGGGCATATTTCTAACTCGTACCAGTGTGAGGCTAGTCTGATAGGATTTTGTCTTAGACTGCTAGTTGTCAATGTTGTGTTCACACTACTCTTACGTTTTCATAGTGCCGGACCTTATTTACTGGTTATTGTTTTTGCTTTCCATCTATTTACTGGTTTTTATGATGTATTATTTCTATGATTTTTGTTGACGGTACTGATATATTGTCTCTTTTCGTCTTCTTGAGCGGAGGGTCTATCGGAAACAACCTCTCTACTCCCTCGGGGTAGAGGTAAGGTCTGCGTACACACTACCCTCCCCAGATTCCACTTGTGGGATTTTACTGGATCGTCGTTGTTGTTGTTGTTGTTGTTGTTGTTGTAACTCTAATACCACAACACACACTTTCTTCTCTTGATCACCTCTAGCCAACCTTTTTCAGTTAATTCAGGAGAAAAAGTTCAGAGAAAGCACAAAGATTACCTAGATAAGAAGTGTATTTTCTCTTTGTGGTTTTATAGTAAAATAGGGAATATTGGTTTTCCTAAATTAACCTTCAGATGAATGCTTTTAAGAAAGATGCACATCTACTTGGCTTGAATAGTTATATGGTGTCCCTGGTTATGAACCCAAGCTCCTCATCGCTCCCTCCACCAACCATTTCAAATTAAATAGCCGTAGATGTAATGTGTCATTTTCCTTTTACTTGCAGAATTACCTAGCCATCATCTTGTTTTGACCATCCAACACAATATCACTTCATCGATTCCTAGAGTTGGTTTGCAGGTAATCCAAAAATTTCAGCATTCGTTGGGCCTTATATCTTTTCTTTACTTCATCTATAATTCCTCCATTCAGCTTCTCTCCCCCTATTTAAAGAGCTTATGACATTTCCTGTTGATGCCTTTTCTCCTCAATTTGTATGACGGAAATTACTGAAAACTGTATGAGCACATCTCTTTTCCTATAGTGTAAATATGTGTTCCTAAATGTCAGTAATCACTATTGTCCTCATTAGGCTATCTGAAGTTTTGAGTGTTTTTAGGCGCTATTCAATTAGTTATTTTTTTCCTAATCAGGTTTGGAGAGCAGAACTAGTACTTGCTGATCTTGTGTTGCATGTGATGTCTATATCATCTGATTTTGATGAAGTTGTTGCATTGGAGCTTGGGGCTGGTACAGGTAAGTTTCATCAGCTTTAACTTCTTCTGTTCTGTTTGTAGCATCAGCATTGGTACCTCTAGCCATTGCAAACTTCCTCATTGACTGAATGGTGATGCCAAGATCGAGTACTTGCCTGATAAAGTTCACCTTAAACCATAAAAGTAATTTAAAAATTAAAATGAGAAAGAAAAAAATTCATTATCAATATTGTTTTTTCAAAAATTCAAGGAGAAAGAAGAAATTTAAATTTTCTTGTTGAGGTGGGAAATATGTATTTTAGTATCCATTGTTCTCCATGTGAACCCATTTCAATTGTTAGCCTTATTTACATTTATTAATTAATGGACACCTAATCATATTGTAGGTACTCCATATTTACTAAACAACTATCAACAACACATCCATATTTTTATTTATTATACGATAAGAAATACCTATGTGGGTCTTGATAAAAAAAAAAAGGGATACCTATGTGGGTTCAGTTGCAGGATCCAGGTCCCAGAGCCTATCAGGTACCTAGCAAGCCCTATCAGGATCAATAAACGGTATCCTATTGGGTCAGTAAACATTTGATTCTGCTCAGGTATCCTTTTGGTTTTAGAGTCATTGGTATTTGTGTGAAACCTGCCCCGCTTCCATCCCTACCACTGAATAACTGAAATTGTAGATTTCAACCATGCACAGAGTCTTAATGTTTTCTTTTGCTTGTAACTGAATAATTTGCAGACTGAGCTCAAGTATCTAGATTTATTCAAGTTTCAAGCATTAGTATCTGCTGTATGACAGATATTCTTTCAATGTTTTTATCAGGGTTAGTTGGTATTTTGCTTGCCCGTGTTGCTAAAACTGTCTTCATAACAGGTATACAAGATTGAAATGCATAAGTTCTAATCTTTTCACTGCTTCTTATTACCAATGCTTCATTTCTCATATTTTAAAGTTTGCAATAGTCACCATCGATGTTATGCTTTTGTCATCCTTCTCTCTGCGGCTGTTGCTGTAATTTATGTCTAATTGTCTATCATTGAGCTAAATATCAAGTGTGGCCGACCATGGTGATGAAGTACTTGACAACTGTGAAAAGTAGATCTTAATGCTGTTTAGGAGGCTGCTAAGTATTACACACTTTTCTGCAAGTAGTTAAGTGAGACTGCACTTCGTGTCTAGCAATTGGCACTTCCCTGCGGTATATTTGGGTGGTCAGAGCTCAATGCCTAGAAATATTATTTGGTTAGTGTAGGATCTTTGTGCTAGGTCAGCTGCTTACTGTTATCAATGCTTCATTTAACATAGTTTGGAGTTTAAACTAGTCACCATCAGTTTATTGTTGTCTTTCCGTGGCTGTTGCTTTGAACTGTCTATCCTTGAGTTAGAGCACTAAGGTTGGCATGCTTTTGTCAAATTATCTCTTTTAGCCCTAAGTTGTATGTGTCAGACCGTGGTGACGAAGTACTTGAGAACTGTGAGAAAAATGTGAATCTTAATGATGAAATATTCCATGGGAAGGCTTCTGTTCACGTACGGGAACTTGATTGGAAAGATTCATGGCCTCCTCAAGAAGCGAAAACTTCACCATCTAAAGGAAGGTAATTGATTGGTCTATACTGTAAGGGAAAGCTAGTATTGCATCTCAAAAAAGCTCTTTCACCACCTTTTGCTGACTTTTTTTGGTGATTGGAATGATGATAAACATTTGAATGTAAGTACTAAAGCAGGTTAGCCATATTTGTCCAGGTACAGCTGGACTCGATCAGAAATTGAAGAACTCAAGAAAGCTTCTTTGCTTTTAGCTGCTGATGTCATTTACAGCAATGACCTGACTGATGCATTCTTCAGCATCTTAAAGAAATTAATGTTAGACAACCCAGAGAAGGTACCTTGAATGAAGCTGGAGTACTCTATTTTTTTTTTATTTTTTTTGGGTGACAGCGGTATCGGGTCAACCTGCACTTACCTCGATTTATCCATCGGGCTTCATGCTACAACGTACAAGCATCACGACAGATTTTTATATGTTCTCTTCTTCTTTTCACGCCCTAAGATTATAACCAAGATTAAGCAGATCTTTGACAGAAAATTGGAATTAAATCAATAGAGAAGTGTATTGTAAATGAAGGTTCAACTTGTTGCTTCAAAAGATGATGAAAACCTACGAAGAAGCTGGACATCAATTCATGAAGTTATCTTGATAGCATGGTATGTAGAATTGGCTAGCAGGTCATTATGTGAAATCAAACAGAAATGAGCCAGTTCATATTTGTCCTAGAATTTGAAACGCTGTAAGGTGTTGAATGTGCATAAAGAGAAGTGTAAAGTATCCTTAGTAGCGGTAATTGAGGCGAAATCTTGTTTCTTGCCATTTAGGTTCTGCATGTTAGGTCTTATGTTGCTTATTGTTACTTCCAGGTTGTCACTTACCTAAGAAATTCCCACACTTTTTGGTTTTCATATTGGGTCTCCAAAAGCTTTAAAGTATTATGTTGTTGGCACCTTTAAGAGTTAAAAATGATAAAAGCATAGTGATTGATTGGTTCTGGTAATTACCCTTTACTTCAGGTGCTATACTTGGCTTTGGAAAAACGTTACAACTTCACGCTTGATGATCTTGATGTTGTTGCAAATGGATATTCACACTTCCGCAGTCACCTGATCACTGGAGAAGGTAAGCAGGAAGCTGCAAATAGATAAAAACTTCTTTTTACTTCTTATTTGGCACTTCGTCACCACTATATATTTAAGATATGCTACTATGGAGCAGATGATGCAGGATGTAAGCAGCTTTATAGTGCATCCGAGCCCTTCTTTGTTGGCGAGCAGATTGATTTGAGATGCATTCCATGTTATGTGAGGGATTACAACAGAGGGAATGACATTGAAATTTGGAAAATTAAGTTAAATCATAGAGCACTCTTCTGAATTTCAGAAACACACTTATTGGTAACATTTGTCTTCAGCGACTTACCTTATGATTCGTTTTTAGGAGTAAAAATCAGTACTAAATAGGCCTTGTGATTGCATTGCTATGAACTTCAAATTCATCTTCATGCTCTGTAAGCATCAACTGTCACTTTTGCAAAACAGATTCGTAGACGTGCTAATGGTTTGTTCATGTGGAAAAAAGGCAGCAAACAAGCAATTTGCAGTGATAAATAACTCATAGAATAGTAGAGGTTACAGAAATATGGTTCTGACTTTTCGCGCAAAGTATTACAGATTTAGGCATCCGAAGACGCGTCACATGCAATATTAGAATCTTTGAATGGTGCTGTTTCCATTTGAGAACCCACTTTATACCTTTAGCTGTGCAAAAGCTAGGGAAAAGGTTTTCCAGTCATCTTTTTCCCTTTTTGTGGTGTTGTCATTAGTCTCTAGCTTAAGGGAAGTTAATTCCAAGTATTCAACTATACCAAATAAAAGGCCTAAATAAAACAACTGGATGCGAACACTGGAATATCTGCTTTTACCAAGTGCACCATGATTCATTAATCATTCCTACCCAAACTTGTACCGAAAGCTTCCCTCTCCAACTTAAAAATAAATTAATAAAGGAAAGAGTAAAGCCAAAAGAGAGCATTGGAGCAACGGTAAAACTGTCTCCGTGTGATTTATAGATTACGGGTTCGAGCTGTGAAATCATTCACTGATAATCACTGATGTTTGAGTCAAGATAGGCTGTCTACCCTTTGGAGTATGGTCTTGCCCCGGACCGTGCATCAGGTTGACCTTAGGGAAGTTGTTTACCCCTAAAACGGTACAGTTGAATTTATAGTTCTTCCTAGTTAATCCTCCTATTTATAGCTCTATTTAGGGAGATAAGATTACCAAATCAAGCTCCTCTTGAATGAGAATAAAATCGTCATTGATAGTTGCATAACAGTTGGTTATAAATACAGATATTTTCTGTAACAGTTGCTCTTTGAATGCTATCCGATGGCAATACTTGGAATCTTTGTTACCGGCTACTCTGTCTTCGGGATTCGCTCAGCACCAATTGCATGCTCAGACCTGGGGCCAGCTGTTTGGTAACTCACATCCCACCTGTCTTTAGTTCCGCGTGTCACTTCGTCGTTCGCCCGGCTGTCACTTATCAATTTTACCCGATACAGAGGCCAAGGAAGAAAACGTGTACCAATGCATGTTGTCGAATGATAAAGTGTTGCTCCAACGTTTGTTGAACAACTGGAGCTGAAAGTTCCATTATATTATTCAACAGCCATTTTAGCGAGTTCTAGGTTCTATGACCAATAATCTAAACAAAAATCTCGTTTATTTAAAAGAAAAATGTCAAAAACATGAGCTCTGAGAACCTTTTTAGTAGTCAGGAAAAGCCTCTTTTTCTTTAAGTTTAATATTTTTATAATAGGTCAAATGCATTGACAGATTCTTAAAGTTGTCCATACTTTTTACTTAGACATTTTATTTTAATTATATTCCATTTTAAATGCATAGGACAAGAGAGGTTGCTCTAATGGTAAACAATCTCCACTTACAACCAAGAGTTTGTGAGTTCGAGTCACCCCAAGAGCAAGGAAAGAGTTCTTGGAAGAAAGAATGCCGAAAGTCTATTGGAAACAGCCTCTACCTCATGGTAGCAGTAAGGTCAGTGAGATTATACTAGCAATAAGGTTTGCGTACACACTACCCTCCTCCCCTGTTATTGTATGTTCCATTGGAATACTTTAACCATGTGTCACATACCGCAATAACGAATAAGACGAGGACACGTGGATTTAACCTAATCAAATTAAAAAAAATTAAAACGAGTCATCTTCCACAACAGTTCCTCCTCGACGGAAAAATTAATTTCCGGCCATCGCTTTTCCAGCTCTTTCTTCTCCTCCAGAAACTTAGTTTTTTCTTCATTTTCTTCATTCTTCCTTTCTAGGTTAAAACTACGGAGAGTTTTGGAGCCAAAATGGCTGGAGAAAATATTTCTGGCGAAGAAAATCAGCTATTTGTGCAAATCAGTTATTGTAACAACAGAAGCAGAAGCAGAAAAAGAAAAGAGCATAATAGCCCCTTTTTACAGAGATAAAGGAGTGCTGCTGATATGGTTCAATATTTTTCTTTTATTGTTCTTCTTTTCTCAAAGCATTGTTGGCTTTAATAATGAAGAAATCATGGACATGACACAGAGGGGCGACCATCCTTTACTGAAAATCCTTGAGGCTCAAATCTGTGTAAAATGGGGCAAAGAGAAGACGATAACGTCTCGGCGTCGAATCTTCACGCGAAACCCCGCCCCTCACAACATAAGAGGAACCAAAAATACCTTCTTCTTAATGACCAATTAATCAAAAACAACCTTTGAACATTCAAAAAATTTCTTGTTAATTTGCTGCAATAGGAACAAATTTCTGGGTGTTAGTTTGTTTATCCAGTGCACCAAACAAGTTAAGCACATACTCGACATTGCATCGCCGGAATAAATTGGTGCCGACAAAATTCAACTGCGACCCATTTGGTCTCATCGCAAAGCTTTCAAATCTGAAGGGTTTTTGGAAGATCTAAAAATTTAAAAGAAATTTTCTCCGAAAATTGTTTTTGTCAAAAATATTCATTTTCCGGCAAGAAGTATAAAAGGTTTGTTTTTCAGATTATTTTGTGCTTGAAAAATGTGAAAGATACTTACTTCACTATGTCAGCGTATTGTGTCTAAATGAGATAGTAAAAGTTGTTAAAGTGTTTAAATAAAACATACTTAAACAAAGTTATGGTGTGATAAGTTATACTCAGATTAATTTTTTTGGTATTATTTTTATTCACTATTTGGTATATTGTATTAAAAATAATAATTATATAATTTTTTTAAAAAAATATATAAATTATCTCAGCACTAATTATCCCATCCATATAAGTTATCCCATACTAATTTTAATTTTGAGATAACTTATACCAAGTTTACTAACCAAACAAAAAATATTAAGATGATATTAAAATTTTATGCCAGCAATGTATCTAGTTATATAACTCATACCAAACGACCACTAAGTAAGTCTTTTTCGTATGTCGTGTTGTATTGCTTTTTTCTTTTGGGCTACAGAAGGGAGAGAGGGGATCACTGATTCACTGATACGTCAACGCGGACGTCGTTGTTGAAGATTAAGTAGACGGTGCCGTTAAACCAGAAATTTTCCTTTTTCCTTTTGTAGTTTCCTTTATTCCCCTTTTCTTTACAAACAAAAAGCAAAAGAGTATTCTCTCTCTCACTCTGTACAGAATTTCCAAGTCCTGCTCATCTCTTCTCAATTCTACACAATTCTTCAAAGCTGATCCGATCTCAATTCTCTCTATGAATTTCTAAGTAAAATCTCCTCTTCTGTAAATTTATGCACATATACAGAGTTTTAGACTGTTAGTTTTTCTTGTGAATTGGAAAGGAAAGAAACAATGGGGTGTACACAATCGAAGATCGAGAATGAAGAAACTGTGACCCGATGCAAGGAGCGAAAGCACTTCATGAAAGAAGCTGTATCTTCCCGTAACGCTTTCGCCGCCGCCCACTCCGCTTACACTATGTCTCTCAAAAACACTGGTGCTGCCCTTAGCGATTACGCTCACGGCGAAGTTCAATTCCCTTCTACGGCCGCCGTCGCCGCTTCCTCCTCTTCCCCCCTATCCGGTGTTACTCCTCCCCTCTCTTCCACCCCCTTAGACATGCCTCCTCCCCCTCCCCTCCCTCCGTTTTCCAATCCTTCTTTCCCACCTTCCCCTCTTCAGCGTGCTGCCACTATGCCCGAAATATCCATCCCCGTACCGGAGCCGAAGCGATCTGATATGATTATTGAGGAGGAAAACGAGGATGATATGGAAACTGAAAGCACTCATAGTTTAAGACATCGTAGTAGTAAAAGTAGCGGCGGCGGCGGCGGCGGTGGTGGAACTGGGGGATTGCAAACGCCTCCTTCTCCACCACGGACACCGCCGCAGAATAATCGAGCGCCTCCTCCTCCACCGCCGCCGGATAGCAAGGGGGTGGCGTCCATGTCATGGGATTTTTTCTTCCCTTCAATGGACAACGTACCTGGCCCTACACTAGCTGAGGTGGACGAGAGTAGGATTGAAAGAGAGGAACTCGAGCGGAAGATGTATGACGAAAGGGCTAAGAGAGCTGAAAACGCTAATGAAACTGAAAGAGTGAGGAAGAGCGAGATGCCAGAGGAGGCTGAGGTGGTAGAAACGGCAGCTGAGACTCCGTCAGAGCCACCTCCTCCACCTCAAGTTGCCGCTAAAGTTTTGAAAAGAGTGAAAAATGTTGTTCCAGGAGAGAGTAAAAAGAAAGGAGGTCAATTTAACCTTCTGCAGATATTCTCTGAGCTGGATGATTGTTTCCTTAAGGCATCCGAGAGTGCTCACGAAGTATCTAAGATGCTTGAGGCAAATCGATTGCATTATCACTCAAATTTTGCCGATAATAGAGGTATATAATGTGTTTTCTATAAGAAAGATTCAGTTTAAATTGTGGATTATTTTTCTGCTGGATTATCTTTATTGTTATTCAAATGTTACTTAAGTTGCATACCTTGATCAAGTTATGGTTAATGGATAGGCCGATTTTGTAATTGTGATTTTAAAAATAGATTTTTAGATTTTGCTTTTTAGTCGATGGTGCAATGGTTGTTAATAGACAGTTGACACTGATCGATCGTGCTCAATGACAGTGTTATATGATGGCTACTCGTAAAACTGCCATCTTTCTAAATATACTCCAGGATGTGTTACTCTTTAAATAAACTTTCATTCCTGGAGTTTGAATTGTCTGTTAAATGTTAATGCCAATGTTTAAATCTCTGTAATTTTCTCTTTAGGACACATTGATCATTCTGCAAGGGTCATGCGTGTCATAACATGGAATAGGTCCTTCAGAGGCTTGCCAAATGCTGATGATGGGTTGGATGACTTTGATTCAGAAGAACACGAAACTCATGCAACAGTGTTAGACAAGATGCTCGCATGGGAGAAAAAACTGTACGATGAAGTGAAGGTGTGTTTATCTAACTTTTTTTTTTGGTTTGAGTCTAATCATCACGAATGAATTCTGTGTAGTTCTCTTATCTTTCTGTTGCATTATATTGTCTTGTAGGTGTATTCTCTTTCTTCCACGTTTTCCCTTCGCCTGTTTGGTCTCCTCATAATCAAATCTTGTTGAGTGATCATTTCAAAATTGATATTCTATTTAGCCAAGTATATTTGCTTTTGCTGAATGTTCTTTTCTATTTAGTTGGAAGGGTAGCCCTTCCACTTCCATTGCGGCAAATCTTCTGATTTATTTGTTCTTCTTTTGCCATTACTGATTTTACTTTAGATATTCCATCTATCTACTTCTTTTATTCTTGTTTTATTCTTTGCCTCTTTTCCTTTATGCTTTTTCTTTTTCCTCTCCCTTTTTATATTCTTTTGGGGTTGGGTTGGGGGGAGGGGGTGCAATGTCTGGAACATAGGATCCTGGGTTTTTTCTCCCAGCTCCTGATGGCTTCATCTATGGGATTTTAGGAGCACTTTGAATGTTTCATGTTTTGTGAAGTTTGAGCGCAAACATAGGACATGACTGACGATATGATGATATCATATATGCAGTTAAACTAAGCTTGTTTAAATATACATACTGGTTAGCATCTAGTATAGAGTAAATTAATCAAGATAAGAAGAAACGTTTTGAAATTGCAAAAATTAATTTAGAAGTCTAGACACTTATAAAGCACCTCAAAATGATAATTTAATAAAGGGCCTCTGACTCTTCAATGAACATAGGTCAACGTTTAAAGGAATCTAAAACTTCTTATAATGCGTCGCATCAATATTGGGACATATGAGGTATATCAGGGTGTTGATAAGTGGCAAATGAAGTATCTGTGTAGCATGGAGTTCTTGCTAAACTAAGGTGTCCTACTAGAAAACCCGAAGAAGCTGCTCCACTCAAATGTATTGTTAGCTGTATATTGAGGTTAAAAAATACCAGGTCAGCATGATGTTTTGGCCTCTGATAATGATACCCGATGTAAAGCACTTAGATTAGAGTTACTTCCAAAATCTGCTGCCCTTGAGTGTCAACGACGATGTTGTAAAGCATAATTCTCGTTAAACTCTGACTTCTCAGTATTTATCTTTGTACTTGAGAGTTCTAGAACCTGAATCATTTTTGGTTTCTGACAAGTAGCCTAGTAGAAGCCCCTTTATTTTAGGATAATGTCTTCTGGTGCTTTGTGTTTCCTTATGTGAGCAACTTGGTCAACAAGGATGTATTGCTTTGTGTGCCATGATGCCATTTCTGTTTTGAAACTTTACTTTCGGCATACTAAAGGTGCTTTAAAGTCTTAAGTGATGTAGTATGCCGAGTTTCACGCCCTGTACCCTTGGTTATAAGCTAAGTTGCTCGGACACGGGTGCGGGAGTCCGACACGGGTGCAGATCTAGAGGTTGAATCCTTCGAGACGTAAATTCTAAGATTCGGGGGTACCGATCCTAGTACGGATACATGTGGGGATCTGGCGAAAAATAATTCAAAAAATAAAAATATAAAATATTTATGAGAAATTGTGGAGTAGTTACATCTAGCTTGTAAAGTGTGGATTTCTTTTTTATTCTCAAGTTGTAGATAAGTAAAAGATTGATTTCCTAGATAAGATATGCTATTTTTTTCAAATTTACCCTAGTTTTGATTCTGATTTCGGGAATCAAATTGTATCTCGTCTAGAATTTTTCTGTTCGTCGTGGTCAAAGTACCTAAAATTGTTTGACCAAATCCGGTACGGATCCCATACCCACACCCATACTAGTGTCGTGTCGACACGGGTGCGGCACCGCGGCACCTAAACTGCCGTGTCGGAGCAACTTAGGTTATAAGTAGTAATTGGTTTTCAAAAGTTAGCAGTCCAGGTTTACTTGTGGCATTTTAAAGGGAAAAAGGTCAGATTTGTCTCTCTACTTTAGTAAATTATCCACGTTTGTCCCTAGTTCTACTATCCGTCCAAATACGTCCCTACCGTTAAGAAAGTAGACAAATTCGTCCCTAACCCTAACAAAATTCCAACGTGGCACCGGTCCCTTCTCTTTGATTGCCAACTAGGCAAATTAAAAACCCAAATAAAAAAGACTCGTTCATGTTATCTGACCTGATTAGCCAAAACCCTTGTTTCTATGGAAAATCAATAACAAAAAAAGATTTGATTTTTTAACCCAAGTATTCTAAGAACCCCAAAAAGGCCTAGAGGCCACTCTTTCTCTTCAATATTAAAGAGACCTGCCCCAATTTCCCATCTAATTACGAAAGAGCTCCATTAGAATCAGTTATCACCTCCGTCATATATCCACCATAATCTCTATATATTTTTCATGACGTTAAAAATTCGATTGGCACAATACAAAGTCATTTTTTAAAATAACTTTTTTACTGTCTGAATGGACCAATCTTCTCTTTGACGTTTTCCCCGACAAATGTTTAGCCATAATTTTCCAATACTTAACCTCCGGCCACCATAGAAAATGCTCCCTCGTTTGCCGGAGATGGCTTTCAGTTGAAGGGAAAAACCATAAAAGGCTCTCCCTCACTGCAAAAGCTGAAGTAATCTCGGTTTTACCTGCCATCTTCTCTTGTTTCGATTCCATCACCAAACTCGCTCTCCGTTGTCACAGAAATTCGGTTAGAATAAATAACGAAGGCTTTATCCTCATCTCTCTTAAGTGCGTGAACCTCACTTTGGAGATTTTGCTTTTGGTGAAGGCTCCTGAATGCATGGATACTGAGTTGTGTATTTGGCTAGGCATTGTAAGTTGTTGAGGAAGCTTCACACTGATGGAAAATCATTTGCTTTAGAATTGTAATGGCAGTTGGAGGTGGTTTTGGGTGGGGTGGAAGAAGAAACAGGTTTTAAGATGGAAAATGGGTCTGCCCAGGTAATGGGCTATTTGAATGGGTATGAGTTGAGTTTTTAAATTTGCCTTGTTGGAAATCAAGGAGAAGGGCCCCGGGTGCCACGTTGGAATTCTGTTAGCGTTAGGGACGAATTTGTCTACTTTCTTAACGGTAGGGACATATTTGGACGGATAGTAGAACTAGGGACAAACGTGGATAATTTACTAAAGTAGAGGGACAAATCTGGCCTTTTTGCTCATTTTAAATTATATTATGAAGTTGTAATTTGTAAAAGGAATTATAAATTGTATTTTGGGTTTTGAACTATCCTGTCTGATATGCCCTTTCTCATGGATTTCTGATGATCCTCCACAGGCAGGAGAACAAATGAAACTTGAATATCAGAGAAAGGTTGCCTCATTGAATAAGCTCAAGAAACGTGGTACAAATACAGAGGCCTTGGAGAGAGTGAAAGCTACAGTAAGTCACCTCCACACAAGATACATTGTCGACATGCAGTCTATGGATTCTACTGTTTCAGAGATAAATCGGTTACGCGATGAGCAACTTTATCCAAAATTGGTTGCTCTGGTTGATGGGTAAGTCTTTTAGATGTGTGCATAGGCTAAGCCATATTGCAATCTGTTATTCTAGATGGACTCACACACTGCCTGTTTGACAGCTGTTTCTAGAGCAGATTTTTCTTCCATTAAACTCTTTTTTTTCTAATTAAAAACAATTTTAGCTTTCATCTGAGTTGATTTTATCTTTTGGAAAACCTAGTTTCTCTGAGACAAGGTCTGTATCACCTGAAATATGTGACTAAATGATTGTTTGGTGTCAGTTATGTATCTCGTCTGATATCCTTCAATTGTGGAAGAAATGTTTGTTTGAACGAATTCTTCCATTCCCTTCCTATGTCCCCAAACATTTATAGTTTGTGGCAAAAAGAATGAAACATTAAAAAGTTCCAAGTTGTTGCAGCTGTTCTTTTATGAAGAAGGTAACTTGATTAATACCAAGAACAACTAGGCAGCCAATCTGTTTGCATATTTATTCTTTTCTCCACCTTGGCCACTCAAATTTGCTGACTCGGAGATATTAATCCCTAGGATTTTCCTGAACTTTTGTTATCAATTGCAGGATGGCTATAATGTGGGAGACCATGAGAGGATATCATGTAAGTCAGTCTAAGATTGTGCAAGCGCTAAGGTCTTTGGATATATCCCAATCCCCTAAAGAAACAACCGAGCACCATCATGAACGAACTTTGCAGTTGTATGTTGTTGTCCAAGAGTGGCATTCACAGTTTGACAAATTGGTTACCCACCAAAAACAGTATATCAAAGCTCTAAACAATTGGATAAAGTTAAATCTCATTCCTATAGACACAAATCTGAAGGAAAAGGTTTCGTCGCCACAAAGACCACAAAACCCACCAATTCTGTCACTTATACATGCTTGGCATGATTATCTTGACAAGCTTCCTGATGAGTTGGCTAGAACTGCTATTTATAACTTTTCAGCTGTTATAAATACTATCTTTGAATACCAAAAGGAGGAGATGAAGCTGAAGGACAGGTGTGAGGATACTCGGAGAGAGCTTAACAAGAAGACTAGGCAATATGAGGATTGGTATCACAAGTATATGCAGCGTAGAACGCCCCCGGATGAAATGGATCCAGATCAAGCTCATGTTGATAGTCTTGTGGTTGATCGGCAGCTACAGTTGGAGGCACTGAGGAAGAAGCTGGAAGACGAGGAGGAAGCATACCAGAGGCAATGTCTTCAGGTGAGAGATAAATCTTTGACAAGCCTGAGAAGCCGCTTGCCTGAGCTTTTCGGGGCAATGTCAGAATTTTCCCTTGCCTGTGCGGATATGTACAGGGACTTGAGGTCTATCTCAAAGCATCGTAATAGAAATGGCAACTCATGATCGGTGAATATATACAGCTTGTAGTGTAAACAGTGTACTGTATGCATTTTCTTTGTAACAGCTATGAGAGGTGTGATTTGTTTTATTACTTGTACTGTTGCTCGTATATGGATCAAAGAAGTATTGAGTTTCTGGCAGAATTTCTCAAGAAGCCAGCAAGTTCAGACTTATGTGCTCTCCGTAGAGGTTGCTGTCCCAAGTAGAACGTCAAAGAGCAACAGCAACTTCGGCAACAGTTTCTCGTATATAAATGATGTTTGCCTAGAATACTCTTGTTATAAATTTTGTTAAGGATTTTTATGTTATAGAAATTAGAAGTCCAAATAAATGCTTGAGAATTTGGAACAATTTGATTTATAATTGCAAAGGTTCAAAATTGAGGAAACTTCTCTTCATGCTCCACAATTGGTGTAGATGCGCGCAGGTGTTATTGATTCGAGGGCAAATGTATGTTTAAGTGGGGAAATATAATAACTCGATCGATTGATCGTTTTGAGTTTTGGCATTACATTTTGTGATTTGAGACTTCGAGTAGTTTTCCTATGATATTATGACATGGTTGATTTTGGTTTTTGAATGGTTCATGGTTGATTTGATAGAGTTGCAACTTGCAAATGAATGCAAATGGAGTGGGATGTTGAGAAAGTTCTGAGTTATAAAAAGGAAAAAAAATGTAAAAGCTCAAAAATCGATTGTTAGTTTTATCAACACGTATAATCCAAACTATGTGGTGGCATGAATGTAATTATACATTCTTAATTACTCTCTTCCTTCCGGTTCACGCGATTTTTTTTTTTTTTGGGTCTATTTCAAAGAAAATAATCTATTTCTAAATTTAAAAATAATTTAACTTAAATTTTTAATTATATTCTTATTGAAAAGCTTTTATAATTATACTAATACGCCGAATTCTTTTTTGACTTATTTAGGAACACAAATTATAAAATATCTTATCTTTTTTGTTAAATTTCGTGTCAAAAGATTTTCTTTTTTTAAAAGGCAAATTAATTGTTGCAGCAAAACCTTGGCATCAATCATTAAACCACGCCAAAAGAACATGAGTAAAATAGAAGAGTCTTAATCCGACAGAAACACAGGATTTCTGACGGTGACGGACGCAGGCCGCCTCTCACCTTCCTCCTCCGTCTTCTTCAATTCTTCTCCTTATTTTATCTCCGGCCCCAATTCGGTTTCATTGCTAAAACCTTCACGCTATAATGACTTCCTCTAAATTCACCGATCCACCCCCTACCCCGTACGACCCCCTCCCCACTTATCCCCAACCCCCTCAACAACCCCAATACATCATCGTCCTACCTCATTACTACCGTAGCCCTCGCCAATTGCTACGCGTCGCTTGCCGTCGGTACATTTACTCCGCCGCCGTGCTCATCCTCCTCGCCGCCGCAGTCTTCTTTTTCTGGCCCTCTGATCCCGATGTCTCCATTGCCCGGCTCCGTCTCCGCCACCTCAAAATCCACACGTTCCCCAAAATCGCCCTCGACGTTACCCTAGACGTCACTGTTAGGATTCGTAATAAAGACTTCTATTCAGTCAATTTTCGTTCCGTAGCGGTTGCTATAGGGTACAGGGGTAAGCAGCTGGGATACGTCACCTCCGATTATGGTAAAATTAGGGCCAGGGCGTCTTCTTACATCAATGCCACTCTGGAGCTCAATGATATTAGCATTTTCTCTGATATAATTCCTTTGATTGAGGACTTGGCGAGAGGTTCTATTACTTTTGATACTGTAACGCAGATTGGTGGTGAGCTTGGTTTATTCCTCTTTGATATTCCCATAAAGGTATGCTACTCCAACTCTCTGTTGCTATTGCATTTACTTAGTTACTTACTAACATTTTTCTCTCAGTTTATTAGCTGTTGTATTAACATGCTTGCTAAATGATAGTATGATTGAAAACGAAAAATACAACTATTTCACCAGAAAGAATCTAGAAATAACTTTAGAGAGGAGAAATTGTCATATTTGCTCTTAAAAGGATTGAGAGTTTATTATGTGTAGATATGCCTGAACTGTACTAAATAGTTTTCGTTGAGGAACTATATTAATGCAAAGCTTTGCTTGTAATTGCTCTTTTGATTTCAGCTGTCTAGGATTTTTGAGATATTTCATGATAATAGTAAATCTTCCCTTCTCAATCTGCTCAATGCTTATTATGTCTTCTACAAGATCCCTTCTTCCTGTAGAATACTCAAAATTTGCATCTTTCTGCTAATATTATTTAGACTAATTTTTCAAAAGGCCATGTGGAGCTGACAATTTCTTCTAGCTTATATATTCTTTAACACGAAACTTTAGTTGTATGAAGAGTACTACTCCCTTTGTCGCAAAATGCTTCTCATTTGTTTTTTGGTTATTCCATAATGCTGTCTAGTTTTGTTAAACGAGAAGTTTCTGCATGTTTTAAATACCGAAAAAAGGTTTCAAGAGCCTCACTTTTATTGTTCTTGATATGATGTTATCTTTTTTTCTACTTTCTTACAACAGAAAAACATGATACCCCCTTCGCATTTCTCAACAGATACCAAAAAATTCGTATCTTTATCTCTTATCCTAATAATCATGCATATTAGAACTGGACAACCAAACCACATTTGAAAAAGTAATTGGTTGTTGACATTACAGGATTGGACTGCTGAATCATTTCCTGGTTTGATATATTTCATTTGTTTAGATTTCTCATTTGCAATGTTTACTAGTGTTGTTGTTTTGAGATACTCTAGTGAGCCCACATTTCACCGTTTTCCACTTGATTTTTACTAAGAAAATAGCTTGATACTAGCAGGAAAAAACTAGGTACAAGAGAATGGTTTTAAGAAATCGTTCTTCTATGGATCTGATTCAACAACTTTAATGGTGAATCTGTTTTAAATACGGCAAAGGGTCAAATATACCCCTCTACTTTCAAAAATGGTCCAAGAATACCCCTAAATGTGAGGTTTGGGGAGTATAAAGTGTACGCAGACCTTATCCCTACCTTGTGAAGGTAGAAAGGCTATGTCCAATAGATTTCTTAGAATTTCTGATCTAATTTTAGCACAGGTACCTAATGGAATTCAAAAGTGATAACCTTCTCCAAATTCGTTAACCCTTACGGTCATATAAGTTGAATAGAGATTAGCATCATCTTGGTTAATCAGAAGCCCCTAAACTTGCTGACTCTAAATGTTCTCTTAAATCTCTTTTTTGGATGGGAAGGATGAAGCTTTGTCCTGGAACCCAAGTTTCCAAAAAAGCGAACTCATGCTCCTTAGCTGTAATGTTATGTGGTGGGCAATTGGACAGCCGAAAGGAAATGTCATTATGTTCGTTTAGTTCTCAACCTGCAAATCCGAATAAGATTTATTGTGCAGCTTCCTCTATGTTCTTGCAGGGAAAAGTGTCGTGTGAAATTGTTGTGGACACACGCAACGAAACGATTTCTCATCAGAACTGTTACCCTGAGGTATGATATTTTGTTCTGAGGCTTAATTTTTTACTTAGTGATATTTGATTTTTGGTATGTCGACCAAAAATAGGAGAATTGCTGTAAATGGTTAGCTATTTCCTAGAAGGTTCTGCTCAAGTACACTTTGTCCAACTTATAAAATCAATCTCCTCTATCGCTTACAAGCTCACAGTGTTACATGAAGCCAAAATGTAAAATAATTGTTTCTCATTTACCATATACGTTATCGCCGGATATTCTCAGAAGTAAACTAGTGTTGTCTTTTCCTGACAGTGACTCGGTTCGTGATGGAATTGTGAATAATTATGGAAATGATGAAATGAGGGAAGTAACCGACTCTGCTCGACCCTCTCCTTGTAAATGTTCTTTGGTCATTCAATTCATGTGTTTCAAGGGTTTTGGATATCTGAAATATTTAGTAAGTTGGATACTGGATTCCCCATTAATGTAGTTATGAAGGGCTGTCGTGTTTTGTGCGGGGAAAACATTGATACGTCTGACGTGTTTTTTCTGTAATAGTAGTATTTACCATTATTCTAGGAAAATTATGGTGATATAACGACATAATATTAGCAACGTGCAGACACACACTCTCTCAGGTGAGTGTGTTTGTGTGTGTATGTCTGATCCTGTGCGTCTTTTTCAGAAAAGTTCGCCAGTTCAAAACAATGAGAAAACATTGTCCCTACCTTGAATCCCTTTTCCCAATTCCTTGAGCTTCCTCGTTCGTTGAGATATTCATGCAAAACATAAGGTTATAGACAACGCTAAATTAATAAACTTCAACCCAGGAAAAGATTTTTAACTGGGCAATACAATTACCTTCGCGAACAGACGCGTTGTGAATAAATTTATTGTATAATATAATAGCAATTCAATCACCAAGGAAAAAGAGGGATTATCAGCATGTTGTTTTAAAAGAAGGGCAAGTCATTGAACATCACAAACCACAAAAAGTAAAAACAGACTAAAATGATCTTAGAGATGGTATGAACAAGATCATCCACGTATTATTGATAAAGTAAAAAAAAAAAAAAAACACTAAAAGGCTAATGCAAACTTGTACAAGATCAGAATTGTCATAGAGCCTTAGCAACAGAAGTATTGTTAGGCTTAATTCCTAGTGGAGGAACCCATTTATAATCAGAATGATGGTGCCTACACCTGAACGAGCCTGGATGTTTTGTGGGGGAACAAACACACTGAAACTGAAACTTCTTCATTCCAGCTCCTATGCTTATTCCAGTTGATACTGACGTTACTTGTTCTCTCGCAACAGGACGATATCTTCCCCGACCTTCTCTTTTGCATTGGTTACCAACCCAATAAGGAACCCCCGAGTAACACATGATCTTCTATTTCAAGAAAAAAACCTAACTGACAATAGTTCACCACCACTATAACGTAAACTATATATATATAAAGACTAGAGAGTATCGATCGCATGGAAGGAAAGGAAAGGAGGAGAAGAAAAGTGGAGATGTTATTATTTTAGTAAAAAGAAGCTTTTGATTGATTCATATTTATCACGGATAAGGACTGGGGTTTGCTTTTTCTCTTTAGCTTTTGCAAGTGGGAAATACGGTATTGTTTTTTTTTTGTAGAAAATGCTGTAAGAATCAAAGTGACTTTTTCTGTTAACAAGACTTATCTGCATGAGTACACTTGGCTTGGTTTGGGTTGTTTGTGACTGAAAGATTTGGTGACGCGGCTGCCGGAGATTCCAACCACTTGTTTTATATTCGTTTGTTCTCTGTTTATACTAAGTTCCAAAATGAAATGCTGAGGCTAAAATTTGTTAACACGTGCTGTTCGTTAGCCCAAATTGTACCTGAAATCTGAGTTTGGAAGTTTCTGTCAATTATACGTGAGGGTTTGTAGAAAAAGGTTCCAGAAGCATTATCGATAAGGGAGGTACACATCCCTCTTCTCGGTGTGGAACTCCTTCTGTGGCTGATAATGGGGAGCGGCAGCTGGACAGATCGATTTGGATATGGAGGTCTTATCCGGTCGATGGACGTCTCACTTGTCAATTTGAATTGCATCAAAGCTCTCGTGCGAACTTCATATACGAGAATTCTAAACGGGCGGGCAGTGAAGGCTCATTTAGTAGACAGCGAGGCTATTAATCTACGCTCATTGATGAGACGGCGACATAATGAAAAAGCTAGCAAAAGGGCAGGCCCAGAGTCGGATTCGGCCAAATAAACAGAATGGCAAGCTTCATTACCATTTGAAAAATCCCATCGGTTCGAAACTAAATCCTAAACTTCGGAGTGGCAAGTAGCAGAAAGAGAAAGTCCAACTTAGGCCTCAGGCTTGAGAAGGGTCATCGTTCCCGCAGATCCAGGATTTAAACTTTATGAATTCAGCTTATAAAGTTTTTAGCAATATAATTTCATATATATTATATTTGTTATAATTTAATAAATTTTTGTATATAAATTTGTATTACGCGTCGAACGTACTTGGTTCAAATGAATCCGATAACAAAGGGATGGATCCGCCCTTATCGACAACTTTCTTGAAGGTGGACAATCTCTTACTAGAACATGAAAATAAGTGAAAATTTAAAATGTGGAATTGAAAGATTTGTAGATTCTTTTTTATTGGGTTGTATAATTGTTGGTGCAATGTTTTCTTATTGTTGTTCTATTTTAGCTTTAGGATTGAGTTTGAGCTCTCTTTTTCTTTAGTTTACTTCTAGCCACGCGAATGTTAGTTTTATTCTTTTCACTTTGCCACGCTCATTATTCTTTTATCGTCTGATGTTATTAAAGAATTTTATGACTACTACTTATTTATAATTCTTACCTCCATAAATACCGTCTAATTTTCTGTAATCAAATAACATAAATGAAGAAAAAGAAAATACGTATTATGATACTAAAAGGAAAAATCTACACACATGTACACAAAAAAGAATTGACAATTTGGGGGTTTGGGTGAATATAATTGCATTCGTAAAATTAGTAAACCACTGGTTAATAGTTAGATAGGCATTAGAGAATGTCCACATGAATTTATGAAATTTTCGAGATAATCTCTTTGTGAATATTTCATGAGTATACAATATTTTTGAGATAGAGCAACATATAAGCTATTTATCTCTCATTCAATTTCATAGCCTCAAATATGAATTTCTATAATTCAACTGATCTGGATTCGCGTCAATTCAAACATAAAAGCTATTCAAGCTCATACAGTTATGCACCGCAAATTCGCATTCGATACACAGAGGACAAAGAAAGAAAGGAAGAGAGTTGGAGAAAGCCCAATAGATTTATTTGGGACCACCTCTCACCAGCCCAAGAGAAAATCACATTGTTAGCCCATTCTTACATCTACTTAGATGATGTTGAAGAATTAACTCAAATAACCGCTTACCTAATCTCCTAAACTAAAAATAGTCTATGGATGTTAATATAGATAATCAATATATAATCTATTTATAGCGACTAAAAAAAATAAATATTGAATCTGACCGACTATTTATGTAACAATCTCGATCATGTTCAGTCATTGTTACGTCTACTTTGATACCCTCTGCCCTCTCAAAGGACCACGTCCGCTGGCCTATTTAATTTTGATAAATGTCTCCTCTTTTTGTCTCACTCTTTCTCCAGGCCCCGGCCAAAAGAGAAAGAGACCAGTCCTTGACTCCCTTGTAAATAATTTCCCGCTATTCATCCTTTCATTTTCATTTTTCTTTTTTAGGCGTAACAGAAACTGAGAAAAGATAAGATCAAGTACAAAGAGAATGTGAAGAAAAAAAAAAGATGAAAGCAAGATCCAGTTTCTCTTTCTCTCAATAATTTAGGCTCATCAAGCACAAATATTTGCTCCAGTTAAATGGAACAACATTAATAATGTAAACTCATATTAATAGTAAACTGCTAACTTGTTTGGAATTAAAACGCAATAGTTATTGTTATTAGTTTAGCATGAACAAGATCAGATAAAATGGACCAACATGAAATTTGAGAAATCATATAATCAATCTAAATTTTTCGGAATTGAGACGTGGCTATTATTTTTATTTTATTTTTTGGTAATTTTTTTTTAAAATACCAATCGAAACTATATGTACATAAGGAAAAAAAAACTGACTGTTGGACATGATGCCCCAACATCAGGATCTACAAAAGCCAACCATATCATCTCACAACTATACCATGGCTAACTACTACATCCACAAAAGTTAAGTATAGAAATTTAACTGATCAAGTTTCCTAGCTAATCTGGCCTGCATTGTTCCTCTACAACATATCTCTTGGATAATTTATTTCATAATATGCTTTGAATCCGATTGCTTACTTTGAAATACCTTTTGGTTTCTTTCTTTCCACATGTAATACACACTCGCTGCAAGTGAGACGGGATTATTATTAGTGTTATAAAATATAAACATAAATATCAACTTTAATAGAATCCAACGTTCATAATCTGAGTTGTCTAAATTAAAGGCCATGTGATCCCATCAAATGTTCTAGTCAAACATCTCAATTTAATTGCATAATATCTGTATGATTAATAACAATATAGTTTATAGACCTATTAAACCTCCACAACTGAAGAATAAAAACAACTAATCATCACTTAATCACAACCCAATTAAAAAAGGGACTTTTTCCTATATATATAAGATTTTAAAATTATTTACCCGGTTTTGTCTAAGTTTTTATATTTACGGGAAGTAACAAAAGTTTTTTATAAAATATATACAAATTCGGTCAAAATCTATAATTATCTACAACATAAATACACATTTTTTGTACAGAATTCGGTCACAAACTAAAATTTACATACAATTTATATACAACTTATATACAATTATGTAAGTTGTAGATATTTTGTATTCCGTTTCTACATTTGACATATAAAATATATACGATTTGTTCATGTTTTCTTTTTCGAGTTTCAATCTGAAATTTCCACCAAAACCACCTCGAATCTTCACCAAATTATCTCAAATTTGAGATATAAACTCCAAAGGATATTCCCAAACATTTGCAACAACACTCAATCCAAACAAAAAATAATTTCATGAAATTTCATTTTTGAATTAAAAGCTTTGAAACTTTTTAATGGCTGTCAATGGAGTTTTTAATGGATTAACGTAGTTTTCAATTCAATCTACTCGCTTCTAATTAATACTATTTTGTTTATTGATTCCAAAAAGCTAAAAGAATGATAACTAAAATGGTTCTCTTCATTAGAGCTAATTTTTTTCTTATTTACTTTCTCGCTTTCATAGGATCTGAAGCAAGAACTTTGCTAGGTACTAATCTTCTCTCTTTTTTTCACTTAACAATAGTATCATTTCTTCAGTTAATCCACATGAAGATATTAATATAAGAATACTGATAGAGAATGAGACAGAGAGAGCGAAAAGGGAATTTCCTATTCAATTCCTAATATAATGAGATACTCATTAATACTAATTTGTATATAATTAGTAAATTGTATACCAACTTGTAATTAACTTAAAACCTAAACAATGAGGGTAAATAAGTTTATAATGTAGCACATGTAGGTAAAAATCTTTGCCACAGCCCATAGTACAACGTATTAAAATGACTAGTTTACCCTTGAACATGTCACGTGCTATTTCTGAGCTGGACCATTTTATACAAGACTATGCAATTGGAGTGTAACGATACACCGTTTTCCTCTATATAAATAGCCCACTTTGTTCCCCCACCATCCATTTAACATTTTAATCTCTTTAAATCCTCACTCACTCACAACTCACAAGTCAAAAAAAAAAAACTTCAAATTCACATTCAGAAAACATACAATCCATTTTGTCTACTCTTATGGATATCGGAGCTTGGTGCGATTCCGACGCCGGTAACATCTGCTGGCGGCGGAGCTACTCGGGCAGAGACTATGATCCGTTCGTCACCTATAAGTTTCCGGTGAGCAGATCGAGCAGAGGGCCTATTTGGAGATTGCTATGGAAGAAGATCAGGAAAGACAAAAAGCGAGTTTTCGATTGCTCTAATTCAATGCGGTTTACTTACGATCCGCATTCTTATTCACAGAATTTTGATGAGCAGGGTTCTATTTTTGCTGATGATGATGAACTTTCTAGATCATTCTCTGCTCGTTTTGCTGTTCCTTCTAGGATTTTCCCCAAAAATGAATTAGTGGTTTAATTTGATGGAGAAAAAAAAAAAGGAGTCAAGTGTGGCATTATTGCCATTCGATTGTAATAGTAATGTAATTTTTCTTAATTCGGTGTTAGTGAAAAATATTTAGAAATGTGTTGACTCTGTTTTACTTGTTTACATTGTGTTTTTAAGTCTTCCCTTCATTAACAAGGAAAGGAAGATGCTTTACAGATAAAATCTGCTTTTTAGGATTTTTTTTTTGTCTCGATGCTCTGCTTTTAAAGGAATATTTGCATTGGATCCTCTTAATCTTGACTTTTTCTCTCTATTGATATTGAAGGTACCGACCCATAACGTCAATGGGAATCTTCAGTCTCTTTTTCGGATAAATTTTCTCGTATGGTTATTTTATATATTCAGTATAACAATAAATGCTAATAAAATTGGTTTTCCTTGTTAAAATAACCAAATTTTATTTCCTATAACAGTAAAATCATAAAATCTTGCGCTTTATAATAGTAAATTTTTTGTCTTTATAGTGGATAACCTTAATAACTTTACTGTTATTCTGGATAAAGTTTAATTATTTTTTTGTGATAAAAATAATTGTTGACTTTAATGTCATAGTGAATAAAGTTAAAAGACCAAACGTGAAATTTTCTCTTTTTTCCTTTCATTTTCTTATTATGAAGTCTAAACGGAACAATACTAATCCACTTCCACTGGTTAGAAGAATTATTGCCTAAATTAAGTAGTCAACAAGATTAGGTGATAATGATGTTATTCATTCACGAGTCATGGCCGTTAAATTTGTATTAATTTAAGGCACTATATTTAGTATTATCTTATAGGGTAGAGCCAAATTTAATTTAATTAATAGGCTAATAGGAGAATGAATTCGGCAGCCGAAATGGTTAATTTGGAATTTAATAGTAGGTGTGAATATAGGCAGGAGCTGCATAAAGAAAACCGATATACCGCATCAAATTAATAATCCGAGTCAAACCGAAAAAAATAAACCCGATGTGGTTTGGTTTGATTTGGTTTGGTATTGAAAAATAAAACCGGACCATAATTGGTTTGGTTTGGTTTTAACTAAAAAAAGTCAAACCGAAATCAAACCAACCCGATAGTACATTTATATAATTGTTAAAAATATTTTATACGTATAATATTTATTGTAATGTAATTTATAAATATTTTTAAAACTTTTTCACAGTTTTATTTTTTAACGTATTATTTCAAGTTTAGACTTAACATTCTTGAATGGTAAATAAATTTTATAACTCATAAATGTAGTAACTCAAACAAAGTTCAAATCAATATTAATGCTAACAAAAGAAATTCAATTCAATACTAGGAATGACGAAAGTTTTGGATAATTATTTTAGTTTTACATTGGTTTATAATGAAAATGCATAACTTAGTTTATCTTTTTCTTTATTGCTTAGTTATGTAATTAATATTAGTATTTATTAGCCATACTTATTTTAGCATGACTTATATAGTATTTTCAGATTAGGTTAATTTTCATTATGGCTTATTAATTAACAATATTTGTTTTATGTAATTTTATTATTTTATCTTTGTTATTGAATATTTTAGTACAATGATGTGACTTATCTCATATTATTGTGTTAGTTTCTTGGAAAACACATTATATAGTTGTATTTTACTAGGACTTAAAAAAAATTTGGAGCACAAGTTATATATTTTATGCTATGAAGACTTTATCGGAAAAAAATCCGAAAACCCGAAACCCCCCGAAAAATCTGAGAAAAACCGAGATTGAAAAACCCGACTTTGTTGGTTTGGTTTGGTTTATAAATTTAAAAATCCGACACCATTGGTTTAGTTTGATAATTGAAAAATCGGAATCAACCCGATCTATGTAAGCCCCTAATTATAGGTAAGAGCATAGCTAGAAAGAAGGTAGGCAGGGCGGGTCCGGTCAAGCCGCAGATTCATCCCAAAGAAGTGCTTGTGGCCATGTGAGGGCTTGCGAAAGTAAGAAAACTAAACCATTTGGAATATATAATGGTCACCATTAGCTAATAATTTTCCCTCTTATTTTAATAGTACTAGCTAATTGAATCTAACATAGCTTAAATGTAGCGATATGGTCAATGAGTATATTTATATAATCAGGATCAACTTACTTGAGATTTAGGTATAATAATTAATACGTGTTTAGTGTAATTTAGTGAGTTTGATAATGCAAGCGTCAAATTTTCAATTTAGGAAGACACATGCATGGTTTGTTTAAAAGTAGAAAATGATAGAAGCAAAAAGATCCACATAGGTGACACCAATAACTACTTAAGATTAAAGATTTGTTACTCTCGTATAAGCTTTGTGTGTATGCCAAAAATCTTTTTAATCCGATTAGAGATTTGTATGTCAGTATAAGACTAACTGCGATACTTAAAGAATCTATAATTTGAGGCAACTTCTAGTTTACTTCAAAATATTAACATATGAATAGATCAAAATAGTAACACAATAATTAATTCCGGCTGTTTGTGATTGAGGCGTAATTAGAACAATAACAGAGGTAAAAGTATCAGAAGGACTATTCACTATCTGAAAGGACCGGACCAACAGGCAACAAAACCAAGTTCAGTGAACTTGACGTTTTCCTTAAGAGTAGGGCTATTTACTATTTGGGCATGGCCAAGTGTTGCTTCTTGTGAAAAGATTTTGTTATATTTAATCATCAGTCAACGTACGTACTAGGTAACAACTTGATAAGGTTTGACATCCTGAATCTCATTATGCATGCATCCTATAATTTGAACCTCGGAAAAGACTAATCAATCTTTGCTTAACCAGAAAGGTCGTTAATTTCTACTGAATTCTAACCCTTTGTATCGCAGAATATGGCTTTGCTAAACACCTCCCGGATGGAATAAATAATCTCGAAGTAATTTAGTCCGTGCGCGCGTACGAAATGACCCCTTAAATACTCGGGTGCCGAAAAAATTGTCTGAACCTCCTAATATTTCTACCAAACCATATGTGAATTATCATAGTTAAGTAATAAAATTAGGTAAGAATACATACATCATAAAGACCAAGAGCAAGTAAGTTTCTCAGCCTAATGTGATAGAGATGTAGGTCATAGACTCATAGGGAACATGTATCACAATTTAAGTAATTCGCGTCTATTTGTCCACTATCCTCCCTCTCTCCCGTGAACTTTGAAGATAAGGCTTTAATTGTTTTTTTCTTCTTTTTCTTAAGACTTGAAATGTGTTCTCTTTGATGTCCTAAGACAATAAAACGTCACATCTCATGCGTAGAAGAGTAGTGGACGACAAAAATATTGTCCAATTTTGCAATTTTCTTAACAAAGAATAATTAAGCTGGAACCTTTTTGTCTCAGAAAATGGACGAAAATAAAGGATGAGGGATTTTAGAGTACAAGGGTCAAACAATCTAACGTTTGGCGTAACTAATCATCAATGTGCATTTGGACATTAACTTTTAATTTCTTTTACAATACAAAACAAACAATGTAAAACAATTATAAATAAATTTAACAATTACAAATCTTTAAAAGACAGGATATTTTAAAAATTGCTTGACTTAAAAATAATAATAGTATTCGTATAAAATAGGATATAAAGAATATAATTGATCACGTTTTAGCATATCGAGCAATAATTTTGCATTCAGTAACTCTTGCAGTTGTTCTTTCTTCATGCAATTTTCAACAATTTGGTACATAATATCTGCATAACTCACAATTAGGCATCTCCTCTCATCCTTCCCAGTCGCTGAATTTAACTACATCGATTTATTTTGTAGTCGAGGCATTTAAATCTTTGATCTTCTTATTGTAATTTTTACCAGCAACTTTACACGCATTAATTAAAAGCTCAACATTTCCCCTTTTATCATACAGTTGTCAGCTTGGGTTTCCACCATCTTTGAATCGTCCAAATGGTTTCTAATGGTCCCCCATTTTCATTTAATCAAACCTGGAATTTTTACCAACAATCTTGTCCTCTTATACATATCTGACACTTTCAACTAACCCTGGCATGCATACCCCGACCTGGAAATTTCTAACTCTCATCTTTCAATTTATTGTACAGTACCACCTAACAACAAATAACAAATGTAGAATTAAGACGTTGCATGAAATTAAGGGGAGTTAATACATAGTATATATACACATATAATTTATTTTTTTTTACCTAACTATACAGTTTATTTTTCCCGCGAAGGGATGTCATTTGACACCCCTTCGTATAAGGTGGTTCCGCCACTGAATACTACCTAGCAACAAAGCTTCAAGCTCATAGCAACAAAGCTTCAAGCTCAAGATATAAAGGTAGATACACTATGCAGAATTTAGACGTACATTCTGAGTTAAGAAGATGTATATCCAACTACGTATATACTTGTCTTTTTTTCATATAATATAAGGCTTGACCTCAAAACAGTGATTACTACCCAATCCACGAACCCATAGTTTAATCTGCCACTACATGTTGCCTCAAATACGTCATATACAGATACAGTCACGAATGTGAGATGCTTATTTGATTGAATATTAAATGCGTAATAGAACAACAAAGACTTCAGTCACCTCTATAAATTATTCAAATATGAATCTACAAAGTAAAAAAGAGAAAAAGGCTGTGTTGAGCATATTTTGGTATGCTAGATGATTATTCATGATACAGGGGATGTCCTGAAACGCTGAAACACTGATTTTGTCTTTACAAAAGAAAAGTTAAAAAGACGAAAGAACAGTTTTGGAAAGTGCTCAAGTTTGCAAAAGAAAACAGATCCCACTACAAACAACATGAGGTCTGATGTCATATTTTACAAGCAAAAAGTTAGTGAATAAATGGTAAAACGCAAATTCTCTTGAACTCCTCCTTCACTACCTTAAAAAGAATTAGCAAAATTAGCTCTGTGGAAAGTATATGAAAGACAATTATATGAGAGACAGACCACATATGACAATGACCAAATAGAAACTGCAGTCTATGAAGATGGCACGAATTGTTTGATAGAGAACCAAACCGTATTCCAATATCGTTAGAGCTCCATCCCAATTGTGTCCGAAATCATTCACTCTTTGTCTGTCTTCGCGTCTTTCTTCATCAGGAACTACTTCCTTGCGAATAATTCGCGCAATTACTATCGTCAAATCAGTTAGCAACAGTATATAAAGGGGCCTTGAGGCAATGAAGCTATTTGACCTTGCTATACTATGTGGGAGATGGGCATAAGACAGGACAACTAAAAACGAAATCATGACAGAACAAATGACTCTTTTATTCTCAGATATCAAAATGCAAGAATTGATATCTCTAAGAGAAAATAAATGAAGGAAACCGTTGCGTTTTCTTGGAAGCACCTCGGCATCTTCTGATGCTTTAGCTACTGATGGCTTGACTAACAATGATTCTACTTCATTCTTAGCCTGTGAAGCTGTAGCCCCTTTAGCTTCGACTTCTCCATCAGAATTTTGCACTTGAGATTCCACTCCTGCAACTAAATCAGAACTATTTGGTTGAGAAAGTTGTTCTATCTCATAATCCTGCACACCTTCTAAGCTAGCTGCAAAACCAACAAATTCCACTAGATAAGACTATCATTTATTCAACATACATCCTACTCTTCTTGTAACTATAAGATCTTCTCCTAGCAATAATTTGGCAACACTAAGATATTTAATTGAAGTTGATAATAAACAGTTCACTATTTTCCAGCAATCCTTTATTTTTTCAAGAATAAAACAAGGAACTTAATGAGGACAAGTTGTACCCTGATATAAGGCAGTGCAAAATTGCATTTGAACCACGTCTGACATGAAGAAACAAATACAGCAGAATAATGAATTAGAATCCTGCTACATTACACACAGGATGCTCGGCCAAGCTTTGGTAGGATGCGCTGATAAACCCTTTCTACCTCAGTATCTCTCCATCTACAATTCTCAGTAGTTGTAACCAGTGGCGGAGCCACATGCACTCAAGGGGTATCAACCGACACCCCTTTGTCCGAAAATTATACTGTTTACCTAGGTAATTTTTAAAAAAATGTATATATACTATGTATCGACACTCATTGACTTCTTGGTGAGTTTATTTCTTTATATTTTGACCTCCCTTAATGAAAATCCCGGCTCCGCCACTGGTTGTAACTAAGGTGCTCTAAAATAGACTAACCAAAAATTATATAAGAACCAAAATAGTATCTCCAACCTTTATAGCAAAAGGTACTCCATAAAAGCCAATGAAGACTCTATATCCATCCATTCATGAGTATTAACAGGACGAAGAAATGAATTCCCACGCTTAATGGAAAGAACTTAAGTAGGAGATCGAGGAGGTGACTCTTACGCGAGGTAGTGGTTTAAGAAGCGAAACGGAGCTCATTAAAGAGAAGCTGATCTGATTAAATTAACACAAAACCAAATATTACTAATCGAATGAATAAAGCAGTATCACCTACTGTTTGCTAAAGATGCTCAAACTGAAGTAGCTAAGCACACCAATAAACAGACATATATAGAACTTAATGACCACTATTTTTCAATTTGGAAATTGAAATAAAAGACCGAGCTTCCAATTAAAATGGAATGAAAAACTCTACGCCGTTACAACTATAGAATTAGAAAGATCATTTGTTCCATGTCTGTTAACAACGTAAGGTTCACGAAAATGAGCAATAGGATAACTCTTACAACCTCTTATTTTGCCTAAGCTGGACAATCAGCAAGCTTCTTAGTCAGAATAAGGTATAGAAAATCTTTGATTTTGAATTTTTGTGAGCCTCATAATAGAGAGAATGAGAACAGATTTTTTTTTTATTTAAAAAAAAAATGATAAACAAAACAGAAAGTGTGGTGACTTTGATATGATAAACTAGTTTTATATTTTGATCAAGCACAAGCTCTTGATTGAGACCAAAAAAAAGGACATGAAGGATCCTAACTCTTACAATTACACTTCATCTTAAAAAGTTAAATTCTAATTACCATGCAAATTACAGACCCCCGTCATAAACAATGTCATGAGATACAATTGCACCAAATTACATCTATTCAAATATAAAAACACACAAAAAAATGATCTTATTATAATTCAACAAAAGATAAGCAAATTTCCAGGATCCATTTTCATGAAAACAAATTATGATGAGAATGAAATGGGAGGTAATTACCAGATGATAAATGTGCTATACCATCCGAACCTTTCTCCATTATATTTTTCCTTCTTTCTTCTTTTTCCATAATATAACCCAATCCGTCAATCCTTAATACAAAAACACAAAAATTTGTTGACGTGTATTGTTGTTTCTATGTGCTTCGTGTCGTGTTCTCCGGTTATCTCTGAGACCGGTGTAGGCTAGTTTCAAATTGGGCCGTTTTCTGTCGACTGTCGAGTAAAGATTTTTTAGTTGGGGGCCCAACAAACTGTGATCCGGCCTTTTAAATAGTACGGGCTAGCCAGTTTTCGGACTGGTAATTCAAAAATAGCCCGTATTTGCAAAGTCATAGAAAAATAGCCACTATTTGCTGCAACACGGACCGGTCCAGTATAATATACTGGAGATTGGTACACCTGTGTATGAACTTCCAGCATATTATGTTGGAACTCCAACACGCGAAAAGTTCCAACATAATATACTGGAGATTGGAGCACTTGTGTAACTTCCAGCATATTATGCTGGACCGGTATATTATACTGGAACTCCGGTATATTATGTTGGTTAAATTTCGATTACTTTTGAAACTGTGGCTATTTTTCAATTACCACTTGTAAATCTGGCTATTTTTGAATTTTTTCCAAAAACTACGGCTCCTAAGATAATTAGGGGTGCTTATCGGGCGGATAATTATGCTTAACGGTTCGCGTTAACGGTTATCGGATTATAAATGTAATAATCCGCTAGCCATCCAAAGACAACGGGCAGACTGATATCAGATTAACAATTATCGGGCGGCTTATCGGCTAAACCAAATAGAAAATTTTTGAACAATCATTCAATCATTACTAAACAGTTTCAAATCAATATTAAAATTTTTAATACCATCAAGACTACTCATACAAACATACACGTATTAATCATTCAAATTTTGATTTTTCGAATTCTCAGTTCTCAGTTAAGAATGAGAGACGAGACTGACGACTTCTCTACCTCTGGTGGCTGCAGACAATTGAGAATTAGAAAATAGAGATTAGGGATTTAGCTATTTAGGGTTTCAATAGTACTTTATATACATATCCGTAAAAGTATAAATATAAAAATTCTTAACGGTTTACCCGATAAGAAAATTGAGTAATCTGCCCCAAACCGTTAAGCCGTTAATTATAAAATCTCAATTCGTCCACCATCCATTACCCCGATAATCCGATACCAATAAGCCAATAAGTCATCGGTTCGGTTCGGTTCGATTTTGAACGACCCTAAAGATAATAGCCGGCAAATATAATTATATATATTAACTAGAGAATATAATTTTTTTTTTATTAAATGGACAAATGTGTAACTTTCCCTTTTTCATTCTATTTGCCTGTCCTGTTTGCAACTCTTTTTTTTTATTCTTTCATTTGAATCTATGACTCGTGGGTTTGTTATTGTTGTACTTTGAATCTATGACTCCTTGCTTTACTTGCATTTAGATACTTTCATTTACGAATTTAGAGCTTCTCTCTTGAGTTTAAAAAGAATAAATTAATCCCAAAAGTTAACTCATAAAATGGGAATCACTTAAAATTAAATATTGTTAAACAATTCACATTTCTATCTCTCGCTTAATAGTCTTTCTCCGAATGTTCTTTGACCAAATTAGTATTTTGTGCATCATCCAAATATTATCATACTAGTAATATATAGCGGCTTAATTTGCTCATTTCTAAATATAGGGTAGTAACTCATACAAGTTAAATAATTTTATAGTTTAGACTCCACTATATTCATGATCCGTGATGTTTGACTATAATTCCTTATTTTAATATATTATTTACTTTATATTTAGGTGCTTTAATACTAAACTATATTATATTTGTGCTCAATTGAGTTTATTTTATGTGTAGATACGTCGAAAATAAAATTGAGCAAAGTAGAGATTTTATGTGTATTTTATACACTACAAAAATCGAGTTATGATTATTGATTAGTGGATATGTATGGATTAAAGTGTAACAAATAAAAAGAAAAAAAAAGGGAACAATTGAAAAAGAAACAAGGAGGACAAAAAGGTGAAAGAATTGAGAAGTTGAAAAAGAAGGACAACGATGAAATGGAATGTTAGGCAGCAAATCAAAGTCAGCCTTCCAGGCGACGCGAGACTCAATGCTCGCGTTAGAGCTCGCGGCGAGCTGGAGCGTGCGTTTGAGCAGGCTAGGCGTGGTCTGGCGCGAGACGACGCGTGTTCCGGATTTTTAAAATCTATTTTGTCTTCTACTTAATTTTGGATTTGGTTATTTCGTCTAAGCCTTTTCCATACACATATAAATAGTTATTAAACATAATTTTTGAGAGGGAGACCGACATTAGACCGGAGATTCGACCTAAGGAGGCAAGAACACACTAGGAGCAAGGCGGAAAATTCTTCTACGAGTTTTTCACTTCCTTCTTCCTATTTCCATTATTGGTTATGAATTATAGTATTGTAGTTATGCATAGTATTATGAATAATTAATTTGTTATCTAGAATTTTGATAGAACCTTTTGTAGGATAAATTCTTGTTATGGTTTTATATAATTGAGCCGTTGGATTTCTCTATTTGTTCAACTACGTTTATATTGTGGTTGGTTGAAGAGCTCTCAATCGACTATGCCTATTTAGTGTGTATTACTCGGGAGAGAGTGCATATTTAGGTAGTTGTTGAACAATATCACTCCTAACGTATATGAGGGATCAATACGGAGGGCTTAAATGTGGGATTAGAGATAACAAAACCTTGGTGCGATTCGAGTGAGTCGTACTTAATGCCAGCTAGCAAAATTCGGGAGAATATGTTTAGTAAATTATGGTAATTACTCGAGAGAGAGTTACGACACTCAGAGCGCTCATGATCGGTAGAGAAAACTTAGGCGAAATTATAGAAGGCATAGTAGGAAGGATTCCAATAATTGGGGAAATCATAACTCTAGACCTCCTTAGTCTTGTTTAAAATTTCATCCTTGTTAGTTGATAATTTTACTGCTTTATAATAGTTGTTAGTTAATTAGTTAGAAATAAATATTATAATCTCTATAATTAGGAAATTATTTGGACTTGTGTTTCTTAGAAATATTGAACTGTTGTAGCTAAGCCTTAGTTTTCTGTGGGATTCGACTCCGAACTTGTAAACCGGATTATATTTGCAATGACTGCTTAGTCCTTTTTATAAGGCATAGTTGTGCGTGATCAAATTTTGGCGTCGTTGCTGGAGAACTAGCGGTGTAGTTGTAGGTGTACATATTGCTAGGTTGCAAGTTTGAACTTTTATTTTTATTTTCTTGTATTTGATTTTTTATATTTTTGTTTTACTTGTTTATTTTAGAAACATGGCATCTTGGAATTATGAGAGTTTTGATGTTGGTAATTCTACTTTTGATCATCCTTATGTATATTGTTGAGGAAACCACCCATGGCAAAATTATCAAAATATTTCCGAGAGTGAGTTATGTGCACCAACTCAATCTTATGTTTGGAATGTGTGTGATATGTGTGGTGGTCAAGATGGTTACTTTCATGGTTGTGTTTATATTTTTTATCCTCCCCAATCACTTACTATGATGGTTCTACTTTTTTGGTGAAGTTAATAGGAACAAAGAACCTAGGGAAGCCGGCCTGAATGAGATCAAAGATATGTTAAAGTGTTTCATGGAACAAAGTAATGAGAAACAACTGCAAATACAAAGGCTATGTGATACTATCCAAAGGCAAGAGGCAACTATTCATAACCTGGAGGCACAAGTGAGTCAATTAGTTGAAGCATTTAATTCTCAGCAAGCTGATATTGTGGATAGTAGCCAAAAGGAGCATGCATTAGATGCAGAAATTGAGGTACCAATAGAGGGGTCCATAGTAGAACACCAACAATCAATCAAACTAGAATTTGAGGATGTCGATGTTGTAAAAGAGACACTAGAGTTAACCAAGGACATTGATGATACATATTTAGTTGACTCTAGTGTCATTAGTGTTGAGGGTGTAGACAGTCCCAATGTTCATGCAGTTGAGCGCATTGGTCCATACTCCAAATATTTTTTCACATTGTGTTTGGATGATGATATAGAAGTAGAGTCATCCGAGCCACTTGAGGAGTCAAGGAATGAGGAACAAGGTGCCTACATTCTAGAATTCTTCTTGCCAGAAAGTCGAAATTACACACCTCGTCTAAAGGCCAAGAAGTGGAGAATACTACATTATTTTATTGGGCCAGTCAGATTCGTTCCACCACCCCAGGAGCATGATCATAGAGCGGAATCAAAACTTAGGATCCAATTCAGAAGTTCAAAGTGGAGGCAGAAAGTGATTCGCGTCGTGCCGCGACGTTAAATCAAGCGCTTGTTGGGAGGCAACCCAGCTTTACTGCTTTCTTTTATTTTTATTTTTTTTAATTGTATGTTATATCTCGCGTTTTCATACGTTAAAGTTTCGTCGTAAGTTAATCGACATAAGTTTGGGAAGGAAATTATTTTGAGATTACAAGTATTATGCTATTTCAAACAAGGGATAAGTAAATTCGTGAAGGTGAGAGGGTAAGAAAATCGAAGAAAATAAGTTTCGTCAAAGTTTGGCAATTTGGGATAAAATACGGTACGAGCTATAATACCCCATATTTATGGACTAGTACCATATGACCATGATAGTATGATCTATAAAGTGTATTAAAAATGAGTAGTATTTTAAGTAATTTGAGACAATTCTTAATTATGTGAGTAATTGATTAATTATTGGTTTAATGGGAGATTAACCATATAATTAAGGATTTGTGAATAATTGTAGGTGGGGACAATTCCCCCCCCCCCCTCCCCACGTGGCAACAAGTGGAGTAAGATTTAAGTGACTCTTGCCTTAGACAATTTAATTAGTAGGCACATGGACAATATTCTTAAGCCATTTACACGTAAGAAGTGGAGTTATATTAGTCATCTCTAATTTATCTTGAAGGGATATCAAATTCATTTTTGGCAAGGGAATTATATAGAAAGGCAAAACAAGGAACGTAAGTGAGGAAATTGTGGAATTCATATGAGACTTCATGTTACAATAGCAACGACAGTTCTTAGATTTGTAAAGAAATTCATACGAAATTGCACTGCATAATAACAACGGGATTTTGTAATTCTAAGGGAGTACGGTGCAATCCTTCTCAGAATATCATACGGATTTTTTCCTACTCTAGGTATGTTAAGGCTAAGCCCTTCCTTCATTTTGGCATGATCTCGTAATTACATGTGCTTGATAACGAGGCATAAAGAGAAGTTCATACTCTCGAATTTATATACATTATCCTAGTCTCATAAATTACAGTATTCTCCTTATCGGGACTTCATATTTAATTGAGTATTGTCTTCTTCCAGTCAAGAGATCATAGAGCCTATATATACAGTATTACAGTATTTTCATTACCATCTAGCTATAATCGATGGGAAGGCCCCTATTGGGAAACCTCTGATCAGATGGTAAGTTATATACCGAGCCTACTATGGCCGAGCGCTTATGAGCGAGCTCAGTTGGTCGAGATACAGAGCCTAGTCTGGCCGAGCGCCTATGAGAGAGCCTACTACGGCAGAGCAGTTATATATATACTGAGACTTGTAAGGCCGAACATTTATTTTACTTACTATATTGAGAGAGTTGAGTCAGTATCAGCAGGTAAGTATACCTCCAGATCTTCTTTGACTCCCAGTTACTTTCAGTTATTATATTATCAGTTCAGTTACAGCTTTTAGTTATTTTATCACCTTGCATACTCGGTACATTATTTCGTACTAACGTCCCTTTTTCTGGGGACGCTGCATTTCATGCGTGCAGGTTCAGACAGACAGACGGGTAAACCTCCTCAGTAGGTGTTTCCCGAGTTCAGCTTTATCGGTAAGCTCCACGTCCTTCGGAGTTGCCGGATCTAGAAGTTTAGTATACATCTTGTGTATATATGTATATAGGCTATGGGTAGGTCGGGGCCCTGTTCCGATCACAGTATATCCATCAATAGAGGCTTGTAGACATAACCTGTCAGTTAGTTCAGTATGTTAGGCTTGTAGGCCTTGTATGTATATTTTGTTGGTTTGTCAGCTGTAGTAGTTATGATGGCCTTGCCCGCCCAGCTTTATATTGATGTTTAGTCCGCGTTGGTTTCCATTCAGTTTTATATTTTACTTGGCAAATTTTCTTGCAATGTGGCCCATGGCCAAAGTATGACATTATATGTTCAGAGACCCTTAGTCGCAAGTTGGTACGCAAGGATAGATGAGGCACCAGGTGCTGGTCTCGCCCCCCAAGCTCGGGGCGTGACAAAAGTGGTATCAGAGCAGTTATGTCCTAGGGAGTCTACAAGCCGTGTCTAGTAGGGTCTTGTTTATAGATGTGTGGTGCACCACATTATATAAGCAGGGGACTACACGGCATTTAGGAGTTGATTACCCTTCTTTCAAATCTAAATCGTGTTGTAGAACTGAGTTATAGAAAATTTGAGTTAAACTTACGTGTTGGCGTTTGCATTCACAGATGACGGTGACTAGGAAGACTATGGCTAGCCAGAGAAGAGATACAACAGTAGGTGAGGGGACTAGCAGGGTACCCCCAATAGGTGAGGCCCAATCGGAGGCTCAGGGAGAGACCCCTACCCAGCCATTACCGGCTCCTCCACCACCTGAGGAGATTCCTAGGGAGACCGCACATCCAGTTCTCCCTCCGCTTCCATCAGATCAGGACTTGAGGAGTGTGGTGCATTTGTTGACACAGTTGGTAGCTACCCAGCAACATGCTAGGGCACCCGCTAGTGCAGGATCTTCTGAGGGGTCTGGGAGTTCAAGGGTCTGAGAGTTTATTACTTTGAGTCCCCAAGAGTTCACGGGGACAGATCAAAGGGAGGACCCGCAGAATTTTATATATCAGCTTCACAGGATCTTTTGGGTTATGCATGCCACGGAGAAAGAGGCAGTTGAGCTAGCAGTTTTTCGACTCCGAGATATAGCCATCCTTTGGTATGAGGGATGGGAGAGGTCTAGGGGACGTGATGCACCTCCAGCTATTTGGGAGAATTTTTCGGATGCCTTCCTTGACTAGTACTTACCGTGGGAGATCCGACAGGCTCGAGTCGATCAGTTTCTAGCCCTCAAGCAGGGCAATATGAGTGTTCGAGAGTATAGTCTCCGTTTTGACTCATTGGCCCGATATGCACCATCCATAGTTGCTACTATGCAGGACAAGATCCATAGGTTTACAGCAGGGTTGGACCCAGAGTTGACGGAGACATGTGGCACCGCTGCACTGCAGGATAGTATGGATATATTCCGGATTCAGGCATTCACCAAGAATATAGAAAGGGGTAGGCGTCAGCAGCTGGGTGCGGAGAGGCTTGAGTCAGGGCAGCATAAGAGGATGAGATTTGCCAGGTCTCAGGAGCAGTCTCAAGGTAGTTATAGGCCCCAGTACTTCAAATGACCACCTAGGCCTCCGCCACCTCAGTTACAGGGTTACAAGTATGACCGTTATACTCAGTCAGGACCGGGTGAGAGCTCACGAGAGTCGGGTTTACAGCGACAATGAGGTTCAGGGCAGACATGGTCATTTCCTCCGTGGTGTAACATCTATGGTAGAGGACACTTGGGCCAATGCCGAGCCGGTTTCGATGCTTGTTATACATGTGGACGTCCGTGGCATATGATGCGAGATTGCCCAAATAGAGATTCTGGGGGTATAGCACAATTAACGAATTCAGCAACATGATCATCTATGTTTGTGCATCCTTCAGGGCGCGGGTCTCAGTCTTTGGCTGGTAGAGGTTGAGGCAGAGGTAGAAGTTCCAGTTCAGGTGGTAACCAGAATCGTAGCTATGCTTTAGCAGGTCGACAGGACCAGGAGTCTTCACCTGACATTGTGACAGGTATGTTGACCATTTGCTCTCACGATGCTTATGCCTTAATAGACCCATGATCTACTTTTTCGTGTATTACCCCCTTCGTCGCGGGGAAGTTTGGTATAGTGCCTGAAATACTAAGGGATCCTCTTATGGTATCTACACCGGTCGGAGAATCGATTATTGCTAGGCGGGTTTACCGAGGTTGTACGGTGACAGTTTGTAGTCGTCAGACCTCAGCCGACCTAGTTGAGCTAGAGATGTTGGATTTTGATGATATCATGGGCATGGACTGGTTGGCAGCTTGCTATGCCACAGTTGATTGTTGAGCAAAGACATCCAGATTTCATTTTTTGGGTGAGCCAGTCCTTGAATGGGTAGGTAATACAGCGACACACAGAGGTAGATTTATTTCCTATCTGAAGGCAAGGAAAATGATCACAAAAGGGTGCATTTATCATATTGCGCGAGTTAGAGATGCAAATGCTGAGATACCTACACTTCAGTCTCTTCCAGTAGTCAAAGAGTACGCAGATGTATTTCCAAATGAGCTTCCAGGTATTCCTCTAGAGCGAGAGATTGATTTTGGCATCGATTTGTTTCCGAGAACTCAACCAATATCCATCCCTCCGTATAGAATGGCACCTGCCAAATTGAAGGAGTTGAAGGAGTAGTTAAAAGATTTGCTGGAGAAAGATTTTATCAGGCCCAGTACCTCACCTTGGGGTGCACCGGTACTGTTCGTACGAAAGAAAGATGGCTCGCTGAGGATGTGAATCGATTATAGGCAGCTGAACAAGGTAACTATTAAGAATAAGTATCCACTTCCAAGGATAGATGACTTGTTTGATCAGTTGCAGGGAGCTAGATGCTTTTCAAAGATAGATTTGATGTCGGGGTACCACCAGGTCAGAGTTCGGGAGAAAGGTATTCCCAAGACAGCCTTCAGGACCCGATATGGCCACTTCGAGTTCCTTGTCATGTCCTTCGGGTTGACGAATGCACCTGCCGTATTTATGGACTTGATGAATAGCCTATTCAGTCCATTTTTATATCTGTTCATGATAGTATTTATTGATGATATTCTAGTTTATTCACGTTTAGAGGATGAGCATGCAGACCACCTGCAAGTGGTGCTCCAAACCCTCCGTGATAGTAAATTATATGTTAAGTTTTCTAAATGTGAGTTCTGGTTGAAATCTGTAGCATTCTTGAGGCACATTGTATCCGATGGAGGTATAAATATAGACAATCAGAAGATTGAGGCTGTGAAATCCTGGCCTAAATCTACTACTTCGACAGAGGTTCGTAGCTTTCTAGGCTTAGCAGGATACTACCGGAGGTTCGTAGAGAGTTTTTCTTCCCTTTGGCACCATTGACAAAGTTGACACAGAAAGCAACTAAGTTTCAGTGGACAAAGGCTTGCGAGCAGAGTTTCCAAGATCTTGAGAACAGGTTGACCTCAGCGCCAGTTCTAGCACTTCCATAGGGTCCAGATGGTTATGCCATGTATTGTGATGCCTCAGGTGTCGGGTTAGGATGTGTCCTGATACAACATGGGAAAGTAATTGCATATGCTTCAAGGTAGTTAAGGAAGCACGAGCGGAATTATCCGACCCACGACCTCGAATTAGCTGCAGTTATCCATGCACTTAAGATATGGCGGCATTATTTATATGGCGTTCATGTTGATGAATTTACAGATCATAAAAGCCTGTAATATATCTTCAAGCAGAAAGAATTGAATTTGCGACAGAGGTGATGGCTTGAGTTATTGAAAGATTACGATGTTAATATTCTCTACCATCCAGGCAAAGCTAATATGGTAGCAGATGCCTTAAGTCGCCGATCTATGGGTAGCTTAGCACATGTAGAGGCCGAAAAAAGAAAATTAACTAGAAAGATTCATCAATTGGCTTGTTTGGGGGTTCGGTTAGTAGACTCTGGCGATGGTGGAGTTTTACTCCAAAATACTGCAAAATCATCTCTCATAGCTGAAGTAAAGGAGAGGCATTACGAGGATCCAGAGTTGGTCGAGTTGAGAGAGCGAGTTCCGCAGCAGAAGAAGCCGTTGTTAGAGATCAAGGGAGATGGAGTTCTCAGATATAGGGGTCGTCTGTGTGTTCCAGATGTAGCAAGACTACGAGACGGGATTATGTCAGAGGCACATTATTCGTGGTACTTCATTCATCCTGGATCGACGAAGATGTACCATGACATTAAGGATGTGTACTGGTGGAACGATATGAAGAAGAACATTGCTGAGTTTGTCACTCAGTGTCCTAGTTGCCAGCAGGCGAAGGTCGAGCACCAGAATCCCGGAGGGCTAATGCAGACTATAGAGATCCCGACGTGGAAATGGGAGGCGATAAACATGGACTTTATCACGGGTTTACCTCATTCTCATTATAAGTACGATTCCATATGGGTGATAGTCGATAGGCTCACGAAATCAGCTCATTTCCTGCCGGTCAGATCTACATATACAGCAGAAGACTATGCAAAGTTATATATTAAGGAGATAATGCGGCTACACGGGGTACCAGTATCTATTATATCTGACCGTGGGGCCCAGTTTACATCACATTTTGGAGGTTATTTCAGAAAGGTCTAGGGAGTCAGGTGAATCTCAGCACAACTTTTCATCCACAGATTGATGGACAAGCCGAGCGCACCATTCAGATGCTCGAGGATATGTTACGAGCATGTGTGTTGGATTTTAAAAGAAGTTGGGATGAACATATACCTCTTATCTAGTTTGCATATAATAACAGTTACCACTCCAATATCTAGATGGCTCCGTACGAGGCTTTGTATGGGCGCAAGTGCAGATCTCCTATAGGGTGGTTTGATGTTAGAGAATCTGGGTAACATGGGCCAGACCTGGTTCATCAGGCCATGGAAAAGGTAAAGTTTATCCGGGAGCGACTGTTGATAGCTCAGAGTTGTCAGAAGTCATATTCTGATGTGCGGCAACGAGACTTAGTGTTCGGGGTTAATGACTGGGTATTCTTAAAAGTCTTGCCTATGAAGGGCGTGATGAGGTTTAGCAAGAAAGGCAAGCTTAGCCCACGGTATATTGGGCCTTATAGGATCATTCGGAGAGTGGGCCAAGTAGCTTATGAGTTAGAATTGCCGTCAGAATTGGAGTCTGTCCATCCGGTTTTTCACGTATCTATGTTACGGAAGTGCATTGGCAATCCTACCCGGGTGGTGCCCACGGATGATGTACTGATTACAGAGGACTTGTAATACAAGGAAATTCTGGTTTCCATCCTAGACCGACAAATCCGCAAGCTTTGGAATAAGGAGGTAGCCTCCGTGAAGGTTTTATGGAGAAGAAAGAATGTGTAAGAGATGACGTGGGAAGCGGAGGAAGAAATGAAGTCTAAATACCCCCACCTATTTCAAACTGAAGATATGGCTCGAGGTGGGATACCTCAGCACAGCTCTATTCAGGCCAGTAGGTCATCAGGTAAGCTCTTATTGTTGATTTTCAGAATTTATAATGGACAGTTGTGTAAAGCCAAGTGTTTCTATTTATAGACATTGGCCATGTATGGCATGTATAGTATGTTTTCTGGTTGCATACAGGTTGGTTTTAATTTAATGTACGGAAGAGACTCCGGTAAAATTTTCCCAATGTACGAAAAAGACTATGGTAAGGGGGGAAGAATGTTACATCTCGCGTTTTCATACGTTAAAGTTTCGAAGCAAGTTAATCGACATAAGTTCGGGAAGAAAATTATTTTGAGATTACAAGTATTATGCTATTTCAAATAAGGGATAAGTAAATTTGTGAAGGTAAGAGGGTAAGCGAATCGAAGAAAATAAGTTTCGTCAAAGTTTGGCAATTTGGGATAAAATACGGTCCGAGCTATAATACCCTGTATTTATGGACTAGTACCATACAAGGTACCATATGACCATTATAGTATTATGTATAAAGTGTATTAAAAATGAGTAATATTTTAAGTAATTTGAGACAATTCTTAATTATGTGGGTAATTAGTTAATTATTAGTTTAATGGAAGATTAACCATGTAATTAAGGATTTGTGAATAATTGTAGGTGGGGACAACCCCCCCCCCCCCACGTGGCAGCAAGTGGAGTAAGATTTAAGTGGCTCTTGCCTTAGACAATTTAATTAGTAGGCATATGGACAACATTCTTAAGCCATTTACACGTAAGAAGTGGAGTTATATTAGTCATCTCTAACTTATCTTGAAGGGATATCAAATTCATTTTTGGCAAGGGAATTATATAGAAAGGCAAAACAAGGAACGAAAGTGAGGAAATTGTGGAATTCATATGAGACTTCATGTTACAATAGCTACGACAGTTCTTAGATTTGTAAAGAAATTCATACGAAATTGCATTGCGTAATAACAACGAGATTTTGCAATTCAAAGGGAGTACGGTGCAATCCTTCTCAAGAATATCATATGGATTTTCCCTACTCCAGGTATGTTAAGGCTAAGCCTTTCCTTCATTTTGGCATAATCTTGTAATTACGTGTGTTTGATAACGAGTCATAAAGAGAAGTTCATACTCCCGAATTTATATACATTATCCCAGTCTCATAAATTACAGTATTCTCCTTATCGGGACTTCATATTTAATTGAGTATTGTCTTCTTCTAGTCAAGAGAGCAGAGAGCCTATATATACAGTATTACAGTATTTTCATTACCATTGAGCTATAATCGATGGGCAGGCCCCTATTGGGCAACCTCTGATCAGATGGTAAATTATATACCGAGCCTACTATGGCCGAGCGCCTATGAACGAGCCTAGTTGGTCGAGATACAGAGCCTAGTCTGGCCTAGCACCTATGAGCGAGCCTACTACGGCAGAGCAGTTATATATATGCCGAGCCTTGTAAGGCCGGACATTTATTTTACTTACTATATTGAGAGAGTTGAGTCAGTATCAGCAGGTAAGTATACCTCCAGATCATCTTTGACTCCCAGTTACTTTCAGTTATTATATTATCAGTTCAGTTGCAGCTTTCAGTTATTTTATCGCCTTGCATACTCGGTACATTATTTCGTACTGACGTCCCTTTTACTGGGGACGCTGCATTTCATGCGTGCAGGTTCAGACAGATAGACGGGTAGGCCTCCTCAATAGGTGTTGCCCGAGTTCAGCTTTATCGGTAAGCTCCACGTCCTTCGGAGTTGCCGGATCTAGAAGTTTAGTATACATCTTGTGTATATATGTATATAGGCTATGGGTAGGTCGGGGCCCTGTTCCGATCACAGTATATCCATCAATAGAGGCTTGTAGACATAACCTGTCAGTTAGTTCAGTATGTTAGGCTTGTAGGCCTTGTATGTATATTTTGTTAGTTTGTCAGTTGTAGTAGTTATGACGGCCTTGTCGACCCAGCTTTATATTGATGTTTAGTTGGCGTTGGTTTCCATTCAGTTTTATATTTTGCTTCGCAAATTATCTTGCAATGTGGCCCATGGCCAAAGTATGACATTATATGTTCAGAGCCCCTTAGTCGCAAGTTGGTACGCAAGGATAGATGAGGCACCGGGTGCCGGTCTCGCCCCCCAGGCTCGGGGCGTGACATTGTATTATGTTTCTAGTGTTGTTTTTTGATTTTCTAGGAGCATGGAAAGTAAAGCTATTGGAAGGATGCAACATCAAACCAGGCGATTGGAACTAAGTGTGAGATACCCGCACAAAGGACCAGGCCTGGGAGAAGTTGTCACGACCCAAAATCTCACCTGTCGTGATGGCGCCTATCTTAATACTAGGCAAGCCGAAAATCTCAATAAACTCTTATATCTTTTAAATTTGAAAATATAATGATTAAATTCAGAGGAAAAAAATTCACAAATACATATATAAGCACTCCCAAAACCCGGTGTCATCGAGTACATAAGCATCTAATATGAATACAATGTCTGACTGATAAAAACCACTATCTGAAAGTATAGAACAGTTCAATAACCGAAGGAAAGAGAGACAAGATCAGCGGACTCCATGCAGCTACCTTGATCGTCTCTAATTGATAGCATTCTGATATCTAACAGTTGTCGTGTCCAAAAGCACTTGGATCTGCATACGAGGTGCAGAGTGTAGTATGAGTACAACCAACTCAATAAGTAATAGTACTAACCTCTGACCTGAAAGTAGTGATGATCTCCGCAGGTACAGTCCAGAACATAAATAATGGTGCAAAAATATAGGCATGCTTTCAAATTCAACAGTTAAAAATCAGTACAAGTAAAATAGATCATTACTGCATGATATGAGGAATATGACATCTCAGTGGAAAGACCTCATGTAATACTGGTCACAAATCATTCGATCACTTGGTACTGTTTATGGCCAATCCGACCCAGGGATATTCCAACCCGTATATATATACACATCGACTGACAGTCAGTCACTCAGTACCGTATAAGGCCAATCCAGCCCTGGGGTAATTTATCCCCAATTTTAAATGATACGGACAAGATCCATGTCCAGGTAAATTCATTACAATACAAATAAGTAAGGCAAGTCCATGCCCTGGGAAAATCCATCCCGAATATATATAATCATCGTAAGTAAGGCAAGTCCATATCCTAAGAAGTCCATCCCGAATATATATAATCATCTACTCTCACTGGGGGTGTACAGACTCCGGAGGGGCTCCTTCAGCCCAAGCGCTATATAAAGCCGATATGGCCTACTGCAGGCGAGCAGTCCCGATCCGTATAATAATAAAGCCAATAAGGCCTTCTACAGGCGTGCATCCCCGATCCATAAAATAGTAAAGCCTATAAGTCCTGCTGCAGGATGGCAGTCCCGATCAATTTAATAATAATGTATAAAGCCATTATGGCCTGCTGCGTTGCGCAGCTCGATCCCATAAATATCCTCACAATGGACAAATATTACTCACTGTGAAATGTATATTTTTTTGAACAATTAATTCAATAGCAACACGACCCCATGGGTCCCAAAATAATGGCAAGTAGCCTAAACATGATCTTTAATAGGAGCCTCAGCTAAATTTCTCTAACACGTGGAGAATGTTCAGATAATAACATGATTCATTAATTGTACAACTGTACAAGATTTATTCAAGACACAATTTATATGGTGCACGTCCACATGCTCGTCACTTATCGTGTGTGTCACCTCCAAACAATTTATATCTTATCAAATTCGGGGATTCATACCCTCAGAACCAAGTTTAGAAGTGTTACTTACCTCAAACCGTGTAATTCTTTACTCTGGTATGCCTTTGCCTCGTGAATTGGCCTCTAAATGCCTCGAATCTAGCTACAATTAATTCGATTCGGTCAATAAAATTTATTGGAATTAATTCCATATAAAAATCGAAAACTAGCTCAAAAATCGCCTGCGGGACCCACATCTCGGAACTAGACAAAAGTTACAAAATCTGAAAGCCCATTCAACCACGAGTCTAACCATACTAATTTTACCAAAATCCGACCTCAACTCGACCTCCAAATCTTCAAATCTATTTTTCTAATCCCTAAGTTCAAATCCCCTATTTACATCTCAAAAACATGTAATCTAGTCGGATTATTCGATGATAATTCAATATTATGGAGTAGAAATGATCACAAGGGACTTACCTCAAGATTTCTCGTGATTTCTCGCTCAAAGATCACCTTACCCGCTTTTGGAAATGTCAAAAAATGACCAAATCTCGGACTCCTCTATTTTTAACATTCTGTCCAGGATTTTCGTGCCCGCGATTATTTCTTCGCACCTGCGGTCTTCGCACCCGTGGCAAAACTCTCACGCCTGTGGTGTCCGTGCCTGCGATGGATTTCTTCGCGCCTGCGGTCTTCACACCCGCGGCAAAACTCTCGCGCCTGCGATGGATTTCTTCGCTCTTGCGGACTTCGCACCCGCGATGCCTGGCCAGCCCATGCATTTTTGCTTTTGCGACTCATGCCTCACTTCCACGAGCTCGCACCTGCGACCTTTTTTTGCGCAGGTGCGATCATACCAGATGCCCAGCTGCTTCAGCTCCTCCTCCAAATCCAAATTTGATCCGTTAAGCATCCGAACTCACCCTCCCCCCTCCCCCCGGGACCCCAACCAAATACACCAACAAGTCCTAAAACTTCATACGAACGTAGTCGAAGCCTCAAATCATATCAAACAACGCAAAAATCACGAATCATGCCCCAATTCGAGCTTAATGAAACTAAGAAATTTTAACTTCTACATTCGATGCCGAAACCTATCAAATCAAGTCCGATTGACCTTAAATTTTGCACACAAGTCATAATTGACATAACGAAACTATTCCAATTTCCAGAATCAGATTTCGACCCCGATATCAAGAAGTCAACTCCCCGGTCAAACTTTCCAAAAATTCATCTTTCGCTATTTCAAGCCTAATTCCACTATAGACCTCCAAATAATTTTCCGGACATGCTCCTAAGTCTAAAATCACCATACAGAGATATTGGAATTATCAGAATTCAAATCCGAGGTCGTTTACACATAAGCCAATATCCGATTAACTATTTCAACTTAGGCTTCCAACATGAAATTCATTCTTCCAAGCTAACTCCGAAATACCTTAAAACCAAAACTGATAATTCACACAAGTCATAATACCTCGTAGGAAGTTATTCAAGATTTCAAATAGTTGAAAGGAGCGTAAATGCTCAAACGACCGGTCGGGTCGTTACAATCTCCCCCACTTAAACAAACGTTCGTCCTCGAACGTGCCAAGCGTTGTTCCTAAGCCTTAAGATCACTGTTCCTCCTTACCATGTACATACCTGGGGGTGATCCCACACCACCCTATTCTATAGGTCTGACAACATAACACAATTGAAGATCATTAATTTAACTTTAGCCAAAAAACTTGAAGCCAAATTTCTAACATCCAGAATTCTTTTCAAGACCTGAATCTCACATCTACCCACTGTATAAGACTGAACAAGCTGTTCCCAGCCATAACCATAAACCCAGATACAATCGCATAATATACTACACAACTCGCATACTCGTAACACCATTTATGATCACAGTAAATACTCAAAACCAACCAAGTACTAGTATAAAACCCTGCATTCAACAGAACCTCATTCTAAAACCTTCGTACACTGCCAATGATGAAAGAACAATCAAAAACTCATAACCACTCATCAGATCAACTAGCCATGGAGCTCTCTCGCCTCAACCAGAACCACAATCCTCTTTTAAGCCGACTTTCAATATTATCCTACCAATATACCGGAATCAAACATGATAGTATCCATTCTAGGTCCAATGACCTATATTATTAAACACAACTATCCCATTGATATGCCATACCAATGCAATTCAATCCACAACTACGCAACCTTGTACCCAAAATGGAAGATGTCTCAAAGTAGAGAAGCGTATTGTAAGTTCAACAAGCACCACCACAACATTAATGCTATAAGTTCATTATATATAGTAGAACCAAGACACCCAAATTTAATAACAGTAACCAGCTCTTCTAGAGCTCACATTAACATCACTCGCACGGACAACTCACGTGCTATAGTATCAATATCTGGACCCGCATGGACAACTCGCGTCCCAATAATATCAGTATATGGATCCGCACGGATAATTCACGTGCCAATAAGATAATCAGCCTGGCATGGTCACAGGCCTCCAGTCCAAGCATATCATAGATGAGCAATCAAATAAGTACACATGCATATGATAATTGAAATAAGATTCACATTCTCCTGGACTGGTATAAATAGCACGCTATAGTATAAGCATATGCAAAGTCTGCTATCACACTTCAAATCGGCAATTTTATTTTAAACGCAGAATTAATAACTGCCCCGTTTATTTAGGGAATCATCTTCTTTGTAACTTTAAGTATAGCCCAGATAGTTCTCAACAACGGTACAAATAAGAGAAACACCATAACTTTACGCTTAGCCTTCAACTCTAGGCATATCATAGCCTAAATATTTTCCCGAATCTGAGTACTTGCCCTGATGCCCGCACATGGGCTCAAACCTCACGTATATATATACTCACTCGTAGAGCATAGTCATCACAAATAATTAACGCAACTAGTGCCTTCACTGAGTTAAAATAAAATACTCACCTCGAACAGGCCGCAACCCGAAACAATATACTTCTGAGAACACCCAGTCTCCAAATCCATCAAACACATGAATCACCGTATGTGATCCCAACTCCAGCACTCGAATGACTAACACATCTTCCATTCACGATAATCCCATGAGGAATACTTTCATAATTTTTCCGTGCCACATGGCAATAATTTGAATATCAGCAGTCTATCAATCAGGTGAGTACTGCAATACCGTTGAACATCCATAAGTCAAAACACAACGCGCCTTCTGAAATGCGCACTCTTCTCAGGAATTACCGAGCAGTTATAACATTTATCGAAATATCTGAAACTGACTGTGCTGTCCAACATTCGTTACTTTCTCTTCAAGACTGAACTGTCACCTTCTACATGTAAATCCTATTCCCGTACAACACACCACATATATTATGCCATCATGCGACAAGCACAAAAATCCCATTATTAACTCTAAGTCACCAGCAAATTACATACCTTATTAGTTAGAAACCTCTCTCTTGCTTCTTTCTAGGAGAAAATCACAATACACAACACGTTCCATACACCGGTAGAAAATATCCAGTTCAAATCATGGTAGAAACTATCATGAACACTTTGAAATCCATTTGCACATAACTAAGCTATCAGAACTAAATTCCTCTAATTCGACCAAGCCACGCAGGTCTTCAAATCCAAGAGTATTTCCACCGAAACATCTGTAAAAATCTCACAACATCATAGTTACCAAAAGAACTGAGCATACCATTACCATTCTGATCCAACTTGTTACCCATTTGTCCTATTTTCTCTGAGTTTCTTCTGAATTACCCTCAAGTTGACATCTCTCCTTGTCAGAACACTAGTATCCTTACCCACAACTCACTACAAGACATCCTAACATAAAACCATACTGCCGTAAGGCCCATAAGCCACTATATTCTTCTTAAGCATCACAAAAGTACCACAATCGAGACCCTCACACTGAAAAAAACTTATGTGGACTTAAAATTGTTCATTTTTACCTTTCTTGCACTGAAATATAGAATCCATAGTCATACAGAATTACCGCAAGTCTCGACACCTTTAAATGCAAATCTCAGATTTTATCCATACTCAAGTCTAGAAACATTCTCAATTACTATATAAAATTCTTAAACCCACTAGAATTTTCTCGTGAGTCACCCACTTTGCTCAAATCTAAATTGCACCGCCCAAACGAGCCGAAAGACACAAGCCCCCATTAGCACAACAACCCCCAAAGAAGTAACCCTGCCTTAACACCACCAATCAAATCCATACTTCGTGCGCACTACATCCTTCAAAATAACCATTTAATCATTTCATGATTTTTCATATTTTCATAAAGTGTAATATAAACCGCATTCAAGAAATTTTCTTACTCGAGTCATCCCCGATCTCAACCTCTGCAAGTCATAACTAATCAACAAGTATGCCTCAGACCAAAACCAATACCGCACATAATCGTGCAATCACATCGTAGATATCAGACTCCCCCACTTGGCTTAAAGCCATAGAACAAAACATTTGATAAATCACAATATCCATACTTTATTACTGTCATAATACTACAGTCAGTTCAACGAAAATTCTTCTCAAGCTTATCCAACACCCACCATAAAATACCTCAATCATCTGCTAAGTTCGCATTTATTCTTGTAACAGTCAAGTCAACTTTCTTAACCAGATTCAAATTCAAGTCTCAACACATATTCCCCGCTGGCAGAAAAGAAACTCTCTATTCACATCATAAGGAACACACCTACATAGGTTACCCTGCAGGATATAACCTACCTACTTAGTCTTAAATTGGCATCTTGTTATACCCATTCGCAGCCACAATTACTATGAAATCACTTAATCTTTCTGAGTCCAAACTCATTAACCAGACACGAGAATTTGATTTTCCCCAAAATTTAACAACGTGAAAGATCTTTTAAAACATTCACACTCGAGATTGTACGTTACATCAAAATGAAAATAAAGCATCCAATGGCCTTCCTTTACATTTCAAGGAAACACTTCCCGCCACATTCAAATCGTCTTAACACATCCCGCAGTTACATCATACTCATCACAAAGCCATTCTACCTCTCATCGAGCCACAAATTCCACTCGTAGGGACATTACCGGACATATTAGCCCAAATGTACAGGTTATAACTGAAGTTACCGAGCCTAAGCTGCGGTCTAAACCTGACCTCAAGTCCTCCAGACTGGCCCATCACCAGAACATGGAATACATATCTATTGTTCATGGAATCACAAGCCGGCGATGTACAGCTGATACCGAGCGCTCACATGCGCATACGAATGCGTGGAAGGAATTCAAAGAATTATGTTTCAAGCTGAATCAATTATGCACGATAGAATACAAGAAGGGAAATTTTTACTAAGGGTTCGACAGCCTCTCGAAGATAAGTACAGACATCTCCGTACCGATCTGCAAGACTCTACTAAATCTACTCATGACTCGTGAGACTTATGTGACCTAAAGCTCTGATACCAACTTGTCATGACCCAAAATCTCACCTGTCGTGATGATGCCTATCTCAATACTAGGCAAGCTGACAATCTCAATAAACTCCCATATCTTTTAAATTTGAAAATATAATGATTAAATTCAGCGAAAGAAAATTCATAAATACATATATAAACACTCCCAAAATTCGGTGTCACTGAGTACATGAGCATCTAATATGAATACAATGTCTGACTGATAAAAACCAATGTCTGAAAGTATAGAACAGTACAATAATTGAAGGAAAGAGAGACAAGGTCAGCGGACTCCACGCAGCTACCTTGATAGTCTCCAAGTGAGAGCACTCTGATATCTAACAGTCGTCGTATCCGAAAGCACCTGGATCTGCACACGAGGTGTAGAGTGTAGTATGAGTACAACTAACTCAATAAGTAATAGGACTAACCTCTGGGCTGAAAGTAGTGATGATCTCCGCAGGTACAGTCCAGTACATAAATAATGGTGCAAAAATGTAGGCATGCTTTCAAATTCAACAGTTAAAAATCAGTACAAGTAAAATAGATCATTACTGCATGATATGAGGAATATGACATCTCAGTGGAAAGACCTCATGTAATACTGGTCACAAATCATTCGATCACTTGGTACTGTTTATGGACAATCCGGCCCAGGGATATTCCTTTCCGTATATATATACACATCGACTGACAGTCAGTCACTCAGTACCGTATAAGGACAATCTAGCCCTGGGGTAATTTATCCCCAAATTTAAATGATCCGGAAAAGATCTATGTCCAGGTAAATTCATTACAATACAAATAAGTAAGGCAAGTCCATGCCCTAGGAAAATCCATCCCGAATATATATAATCATCGTAAGTAAGGCAAGTCCATGCCCTGGGAAGTCCATCCTGAATATATATAATCATCTACGCTCACTGGGGGTGTACAGACTCCGGAGGGGCTCCTTCAGCCCAAGCGCTATATAAAGCCGATATGGCCTACTGCAGGCGAGCAGTCCTGATCCGTATAATAATAAAGCCAATAAGGCCTACTGCAGGCGGGCAGCCTCGATCCATTTAATAATAAAGCCGAAAGCTATTATGGTCTGCTGTGTCGCGCAACTCGATCCCATAAATATCCTCACAATGGACAAATATTACTGACTATGAAATGTATATTTTTTTGAAATAATTAATTCAACATCAACACGACCCCATAGGTACCAAAATATTGGCACGTAGCCTAAACATTATCTTTAATAGGAGCCTCAGCTTAATTTCTCTAACACGTGGAGAATGTTCAGATAATAACATGATTCATTAATTTTACAATTGTACAGGATTTATTCAAGACACAATTAATATGGTGCAAGTCCACATGCTCGTCACCTATCGTGTGTGTCACCTCCAAACAATTTATATCTTACCAAATTTGGGGATTCATACCCTCAGAACCAAGTTTAGAAGTGTTACTTACCTCAAACCGTGTAATTCTTTACTCCGGTATGCCTTTTCCTCGTGAATTGGCCTCCAAACGCCTCGAATCTAGCCACATTTAATTTGATTCGGTCAATAAAATTTATTGGAATTAATTCCATAAGAAAATACTAATTTCCATAAAAATTCAAAAATTAGCTCAAAAATCCCTGCGGGGCCCACGTCTCGGAACTCGACAAAAGTTACAAAATCTGAAAGCCCATTCAACCACGAGTCTAACCATACTAATTTTACCAAAATCCGACCTCAACTCGACCTCCAAATCTTCAAATCTATTTTTCTGATCCCTAAGTTTCAAATCCCCTATTTATACCTCAAAAACATGTAATCTAGTCGGATTATTCGATGATAATTCAATATAATGGAGTAGAAATGATCACAAGGGACTTACCTCAAGATTTCTCGTGATTTCTCGCTCAAAAATCACCTCACCCGCTTTTGGAAATGTCAAAAAATGACAAAATCTCGGACTCCTCTATTTTTAACATTCTGTCCAGGATTTTCGCGCCCGCGATGATTTCTTCGCACCTGCGGCAAAACTCTCACGCCTGCGGTGTCCGCGCCTACGATGGATTTCTTCACGCCTGCGGTCTTCGCACTTGCGGCAAAACTCTCGCGCCTGCGATGGATTTCTTCGCGCCTGCAGACTTCGCACCCGCGGTGCCTGGCCAGCCCATGCAGATTCACTTTTGCGACTCATGCCTCGCTTCCGCAAGCTCACACCTGCGGCCCTTTTTCGCGCAGGTACGATCATACTAGATGCCCAGCTGCTTCAGCTCCTCCTCCAAATCCAAATTTGATCCGTTAAGAATCCGAACTCACCCGAGGCCCCCCGGGACCCCAACCAAATACACCAACAAGTCCTAAAATATCATACGAATTTATTCGAAGCCTCAAATCACATCAAACAACGCTAAAACCACGAATCATGCCCCAATTCAAGCATAATGAAACTAAGAAATTTCAACTTCTACATTTGATGCTGAAACCTATCGAATCAAGTTCGATTGACCTCAAATTTTGCACACAAGTCATAATTGACATAACGAAGCTATTCCAATTTCCAGAATCGAATTCCGACCTCGATATCAAAAAGTCAATTCCCCGGTCAAACTTTCCAAAAATTCATCTTTCGCCATTTCAAGCCCAATTCCACTATAAACCTCCAAATAATTTTTTGGACACGCTCCTAATTCTAAAATCACTATACGGAGCTATTGGAATTATCAGAATTTAAATTCGAGGTCGTTTTCACATAAGTCAATATCCGGTCAACTATTTCAACTTAAGCTTCCAACATGAAATTCATTCTTCCAAGCTAACTCTGAAATACCTTAAAACCAAAACTGACAATTCACATAAGTTATAATACCTCGTAGGAAGTTATTCAAGACTTCAAATAGTTGAAAGGAGCGTAAATGCTCAAAACGACCAGTCAGATCGTTACAGAAGTCTGAGTACCCCATGAGCTACTAGTGCTTTGGCCTTTGACCTACCAGGGAGTTTCTTTTAACCTCTTATTAATATGATGTGTATTAGGGACAATGCACAATTTTAAGTGTGGGGTGAGGAGATTGTCTGGGTGAATTTCTACGCTATTTTGGGTGTGTTAGTTTAATTGGATAATATCTTTTTTAGACAAATCAAAAAAAAAAGATTGGACTTTTCCCGATGATGGATATCCTAGACAATGTTCTTGAGGGATTAAAGTCTAAAAAAATATATAAAAATATGTCTTTTAGATTTCTTTAGGTAGTAATAATCCCCTGTGATTTTTCTTTGTGCCTCGGTTCTTTTCCATGGGATGTAGTTTGAACCGGGTAGTGGTTTTTCCTTTTATTTTTTTTAGAGTAGATTAGAATTTAGGAAATAAATGGAGGAAGAAAGATGAGATTCCTAGGCGTCCTTCACTTGTTTGATAGTAGCATATTTAGGCTTTGGCATGTGTAGTATCTTCCCTATGAGCTAAAATTGCTTATGATGCCTTGGTTAGTTGGATAGCATATTTTGTGACGCCTACGTCTCATTTTCTTGACTTATGTTTACTTTGTGCTTTTCGTGAATACTTGCATTGCTTGAGAGTTAGAATGAGACCATCCTTAGTGAGTCATGTGCCGTGTGTGAAGTGAGTTTTTGTGTAGTCCATGTCATTGTGATTGAGTCTAGAACTTGCCCCGTATGTGAGTCGAAGCGAAATTTTAGGTGATGCTCGATTTGAAAAATGATTTTAGGCTTTCTTTGATCTTGTTGAGCTTATTGTTTACCATAAATAAAATTTATCCCTAGTTAACCCTTTTGAACCTATAGACTTTTATTTGGCACCCACATTATAAGCATATACCTTTTTTGTTCTTAATTGATATTGTTTTTATTCTTTTACCTCTTAAAGCACTTTAATTGTGAAATGAGTGCTAGAAGAAGTAAGGATTAAGTGTGGGATGGCTTTTGAGTGGAACCAATGAAAAGAAGAAAGGTTCACTTGTTTGGTAAAAGAATACACCACTAGTGGAAATTGTAAAAGAAAGAAAAAAAATTCAGATGAATAAATTGATATCTTGTTCTTGATAGTGGATATGAATTAAAGTAGTGCCTAAAGAAAAAGGGAATGTTGTTAAGGATGATTTTGCTTGTGAAATTGAAGTGGATTGAGGAATTTGCGCTTAAAGTTATTATGTGATGTGTTAAAGTGCTTAGGAGGGTGAACCACTATTCCTAAATATATCCTACTCATCCCTTAGCCCACATTACAATCTTGAAAAAGTCCTAATTGATTTTAGATCGAGTAAGCCTATATTAGTAGAGATTTACATTAAGGGAAAGCCTATGGTGCCAATTTCATGCTTGTGACTTCTTTTGTGAGAGTGAGAGATTTTCTTTGATATATGTGAGTCCTTAAATTATATTTGATCATGAGATTCGAATGTGTGGATTCAACTTACTCTTTTGTTCTTGTTGTGAGGGCACATGGTTTCATGAGGGATAGGTAACGTTATTAGACTTCTCTATGATGTTGGGTGTTCAAGCCATTAGTGCATTGTGATATTGAGTTGGTTTTTGAGGCTAGAATTGTTAGAAGCATGTTGTCTTTGTTGTGAATATTTGTGAAGTATGGCATAAAAAAAGGGAAAGTGTATGTGATTGCATATGCTAGAGTTTAATTGTTGCTATAAACCATGGATATTGGTGTAGTGTGCCTCAATTGTGTAAAAACAAAGTGCTCAAAGATAGTGTAAAGTATTGATTGACTCGAGGACGAGCAACGTTTAAGTGTGTGGTATTGATGTTTGGCTATAATTTCATATTTTAGTACATTATTTACCTTACATTTAGGTGCTTTAATGTTAAATTATACTATATTTGTGCTTAATTGAGTTTATTTTATGTGTAGGTACGTCGAAAATGAAATTGAGAGCAAAGTAGAAATTTTATGTGTATTTTATACACTACAAGAATGGAGTTATGATTATTTGATTAGTGGATATGTATGGATTAAAGTGTAACAAATTAAAAGAAAAAAAAAAGGAACAATTGAAAAAGAAACAAGGAAGACAAAAACGTGAAAGAATTGAAAAGTTGAAAAAGAAGGACAACGTGAAATGGAATGTTAGGCAGCAAATCAAAGTCAGCCTTCCAGGCGACGCAAGACTCAATGCTCGCGTTAGAGCTCGCGCCGCGAGGCCTGAGGCGAGCTGGAGCATGCGCTAGGCGTGGTCTGGCGCGAGGTGACGCATGGTCTGGATTTTTAAAGCCTATTTTGTTTCCTACTTGGTTTTGCACTTGGTTATTTCGTCTAAGCTTTTTCCCTACACATATAAATAGTCATTAAACACAATTTTTGAGAGGGAGACCGACATTAGACTGGAGATTCGATCTAAGGAGGCAAGAACACACTAGGAGCAATACGGAGAATTTTTCTACGAGTTTTTCACTTCCTTCTTCCTATTTCCATTATTGGTTATGAATTCTAGTATTGTAGTTATGCATAATATTATGAATAGCTAATTTGTTATCTAGAGTTTTGGTAGAACCTTCTGTAGGATAAATTCTTTTTATGGTTTTATATAATTGAGTCGTTGGATTTCTCTATTTGTTCAACTACGTTTATATTGTGGTTGGTTGAATAGCTCTTGATCGACTGTGCTTATTTAGTGTGTATTACTTGGGAGAGAGTGCATATTTAGGTAGTTGTTGAACAACATCACTCTTAACGTATATGAGAGATCAATACAGAGGGATTAAAGGTGAGATTAGGGATAACGAAATCTTGGTGCGATCCGAGTTAGCCGTACTTAATGCCAGCTAGGGTAATTCGGGAAAATATGTCTAGTTAATTGTGGTAATTACTCGGGAGAGAGTTACAACACTCAGAGCGCTCATGATCGGTGGAGAAAACTTAGGCGAAATTATAAGAGGCATAGCGGGAAGTATTCCGACAATTGGGAAAATCATAACTCTAGACCTCCTTAGTCTTGTCTAAAATTTCATCCTTGTTAGTTGATAATTTTACTGTTTTATAATAGTTGTTAGTTAATTAGTTAGAAATAAATATTATAATCTCTATAATTAGGAAATTGTTTGGACTTGTATTTCTTAGCAATATTGAACAGTTATAGCTAAACCATAGTTCTCTGTGGGATTCGACTCCAGACTTGTAAACTGGATTATATTTGCAACGACCGCTTAGTCCTTTTTATAAGGCATAGTTGAGCGTGATCAATCCGCAACTAATTAACGTTGATTTGTTAATGTAAGTGACAAAAGAAGAAGTCAAATTAAATTAATGTGAGAACATACTGTGTAGCAAAGATTATTCGTCCCCGTTAGTTAATTACTACATACATAAATGCCAAGGAAGTTTCATTTAAGTTGCAAAACAAAAACTCTAAGGGCTCATTTGGTACGAATGATAAGGAATAATTAATTCCGGGACTAAATTTAAGAAGAATTTATCCCATGATTGGTTGGCAGAAAATTGCAGTATAATTAAAATCGGGATTAGTTATCCCGGTATGTGGTGTTTTTTTATCCCCATTGAAAGGTGGAATAACTAATTTCGGGATAATTAATCCTGGGATAACTTCTTTCCAACCAAACGACCCCTAAGGTCTTTGTAATATGGCCAAATTTTCATGACATTTGCCATGACATAATATCCATTATAACAAATTTGTGGTTCATGACATTTGCCATGACATAATATCCATTATAACAAATTTGTGGATCATGACATTTTCCATGACATAATATCCATTATTAGGCCAAGGATTTCTTGCTATAAATAGATGAGTTTTTCCTCATTTGCAAATACACCAATTCAAGAGCTTTTCACTCTTGTCTTTCTTTCTCCTCCTTTATTTCATTATAGAGTATTTTGTAAGAGAGTGAGTGTTGGGAAACACTTGTGTGAACCATTTCTTTGGAGTGATCTTGTGAGGTTATTCTCTTGGGGTATTTGGGATTAATTAGAGTATTTACTCTAATTTTGTACTCTCTTTTGTACTCTTGTTGGTATAGTGAAATTGCTCCTCTCCGCTTGTGGACATAGGTCACCTTGACCAAACCACGTTAAATTTGTGTCTTCTTTATATTCTTTAATTGCCATTATTATCACCTTTCATTGTTTTTTATTATTGTCAATATACCGTTGTTTGGCTAAATTCTGCACTACTCGGGTTCCCGATCCTAATAAATTGGTATCAGAGCCAGATCTAACCGGCCAAAATGACTCTAACAAAGTCTTATGTTGAGAAATTTGACCGAAGTGCAAACTTTGGAATGTGGCAATTAAAGATGAAAGCTATCCTAATTCACGATGGCTTAGATTTGGCACTGCAAGGAAAGGAGAAGATGCCGGATAAAATGACGGACGAGGAGTTTGCCGTCATAGACAAAAAGGCAAAAGCAGGTATTATTTTAAATCTTTCAAATGAGGTTTTGCGTGAAGTTGCAACAGAAAGCTCAGCCAAAGGCATATGGGAAAAGCTTAAAACCCTATATATGAAAAGAACAGTAGAAAACAGACTTTACCTAAAGCAAAAACTCTACACTTTTCGTATGGCTGAAGGTACCTCTATACTTACTCATCTTGATACTTTTGATTCTCTTCTTATGGATTTAAGTAACATAGATGCTGAAATCAAAGATGAGAATCAAGCTGTGTTATTGCTTGTTTCCTTACCCCAGTCGTTTAAACATATAAGAGATACTATGCTTTATGGAAAGGATAATATCTCTTATAAAGATATCAAATCTATTTTGAAATCAAAAGAACAAATAGATAGAGATATTACTAGGGAAACTAGTGGGAACCAAGGGGAAGGCTTATTCATAAGAGGTAGATCCAATAAGAAAGATTCAAGTAGTGAGAAACCTAAATCAAGGTCAAAATCCAGATACAGAAATGTCATGTGCAAATATTGTCATAAGAAAGGTCACATTATTTCTGAATGCTTTAAATTGAAAAACAAAGAAAAGCATACAGAAAAGAAAAATGAGCACAAAAATATTGACACTGCCGAAGCAAGTGTAGTTGCTGATGAGACTGAGGGAACTATTTTTTTAGCAACTAATAATAGTTTCAAATCTAACAATGAGTGGATTTTAGATTCGGGTTGTTCTTATCATATGTGTCCCAGTCGGGATTTATTTACCACATATGAATCTATTGGAGGTGGAGTTGTCTTGATGGGCAACAATGCTGCCTGCAAAGTTATTGGAAAAGGTACAGTCCGAATCAAAATGCACGATGGTGTGGTGAGAACTCTCACCGATGTTAGACATATTCCTGACTTGAAGAAAAATCTCATCTCTTTGGGCACTCTAGAATCTCTTGGGTGCAAGTACACAGGTGAAGGTGGAGTTCTGAAAATTTCTCATGTTGCTCTTGTGATCGTGAAAGCACGCAGATCTGGTACGTTGTATACTCTTTTGGGATCTACTGTTACAGGTGCTGCTGCAGTTTCAATATCAGATAAATCAGATTCTGACATCACCAAATTGTGGCATATGCGATTGGGGCATATGAGTGAAAAAGGTCTTTCCATCCTCAGTAAAAGAGGTCTCTTATGTGGCCAAAGTACCGGAAATATGGAGTTCTGTGAACATTGTGTGTTCGGGAAGCAGAAAAGAGTCAGCTTCAAATCTCCAGCGATTCATAGAATAAAAGGTACTTTGGATTACATTCATTTAGATCTTTGGGGTCCTTCACGTACCCCATCAAAAGGTGGTGCTAGGTATATGTTAACTTTCATTGATGATTATTCAAGGAAAGTTTGGGTTTATTTCCTGAAAAATAAAAGTGATGTTTTCTTAAATTTCAAACAATGAAAAGTTTTGATTGAGAAACAAACAGGAAAACAGGTTAAGCGGCTTAGAACAGATAATGGCTTGGAATTTTATAATGATGAATTCAACGAATTTTGCAAGAATGAAGGAATTGCTCGACATCGTACTGTGAGAATGACACCTCAGCAAAATGGTGTGGCATAAAGGATGAATAGAACTCTTTTAGAAAGGGCTCGTTGCATGATTTCAAATGCTGGGTTGACAAACGCCTTTTGGGCAGAAGCTATCTCTACAGCTTGTTATATTGTCAACTGAGCTCCTTCTGCACCTTTGAACTTTAAGACTCCAGAGGAAATGTGGTCAGGCACTCCTGCTAATTATTCTGATTTAAAGATATTTGGTTGCCCTGCATACATACATGTAAATGATGAAAAATTAGAGTCAAGGGCTAAAAAGTGCATTTTCATTGGGCATGCATCTGGGGTGAAAGGATACCGACTATGGTATCCTGATCCCACGGCACCAAAATTTATAATTAGCAGAGATGTAACCTTTGATGAATCCTCTATGTTACATTCTAGAAAAGAGTCTTCTAGTTCTTGTAATACAGATAAAGGAAAGAGTACACAGAACCAGGTGGAGATTGAGATTGGAATTCCTTCTGAGCCAAACTCATCAACTTTGGAGCAAAATACAGTTAAAACTCCTGAAATTGAGACAGAAGCTGAAATTCCTGAAGTTGAGACTCCTGAAGTTGAACCAGAAGAAGAGGAGTATTCTATAGCCAAACATAGACCAAGAAGAGAAGGTAAACAACCATTAAGGTTTGGAGATTATGTTGCATTTGCTTTTTCAGTTGCACAGGAAACTAAAGAAATTGGAGAACCGTCAAAATATTCAGAAGGAGTTTCTGGTGCTGACTCAGCCAAGTGGCTGATTGCAATAAATGAAGAAATTGAGTCTCTCCACAAGAATGGTACTTGGTCTCTTGTGAAGCTGCCATCAGGAAAAAGAATTGTTGGTTGCAAATGGGTCTTCAAGAAAAAGGATGGCATTCCAGGGGTTGAAGATGCGAGGTATAAGGCACGATTAGTTGCAAAGGGCTATAGTCAGGTACAAGGAGTTGATTTTAATGATATTTTCTCACCTGTTGTTAAACATAGCTCTATTCGTGTCTTGCTTGCCTTCGTTGCCATGTATGATTTGGAATTAGAACAACTTGATGTTAAGAGAGCTTTCTTACATGGCGAACTTGAGGAATAAATATACATGCATCAACCCGAAGGATTTGAAATTGAAGGAAAAGAAGATCATGTTTGCTTGTCGAAGAAATCCTTGTACGGATTAAAGCAGTCTCCAAGGCAATGGTATAAAAGGTTTGATTCCTTTATGTTAGGTCATGGTTATTCGAGGAGCATGTATGATAGTTGTGTTTAATTTCGGAAGTTAAATGATGATTCATTTGTGTACCTATTATTATATGTTGATGACATGCTCATTGCTGCTAAGGATTTAACAGAAATTCACAATTTGAAAAGTCAGCTGAAAAGTAAATTTGAGATGAAAGATTTGGGAGTAGCTAAGAAAATCCTTGGCATGGAGATCAAAAGATATCGAAAAGCCAACAGGCTATTTCTGACCCAGAAGAAGTACTTGGAGAAAGTCTTGGAGAGGTTTGGCATGAAAGATGCTAAACCAGTTAGTACCCCTCTTGCTGCTCATTTTAAGTTATCAGCTGCTCAGTTCCCGCAGTCAGAGGAAGAAGAGAGGTACATGGCACAGGTTCCTTATTCCAGTACAGTCGGCAGTATTATGTATGCAATGGTTTGTACACGTCCAGACATTTCACAAGCAGTGAGCGTGGTAAGCCGGTATATGGCTTGCCCTGGTAAAGCACATTGGCATGCTGTGAAATAGATTCTCAGATACTTGCGAGGTACTTCAAACACATATTTGGAGTTTGGGAGAAATACTAACACTTTGGTTGATTTTGTAGACTCAGATTATGCAGGTGATCTTGACAAAAGAAGATCACTGACAGGCTATGTATTTTGCATCGAGGGTTGCGCTATTAGTTGGAAAGCTACATTACAACATGTAGTAGCTTTATCTACTACCGAAGCAGAATATATGGCAGTGACCGAGGCGATCAAAGAAGCTTTATGGTTGAAGGGTCTATTTGCGGAACTCAGTTTACACCAAGGTGGTATTACCATTTTCTGTGATAGTCAAAGTGCCATTCACTTGACTAAAGATCAAATGTATCATGAGAGGACGAAGCACATTGATATAAAGTATCATTTCATCCGAGAAACCATTGCTGAAAGAAAAGTCTCTGTTCAGAAGATCAACACTAGAGACAATCCTGCTGACATGTTCACAAAACCTCTTCCAGTATCCAAGTTCAAGCTTTGCCTGAACTTGATTGGCATTTATGAAGAATGATTTTGCCCATTGGGGTTTTTACGGAGAAGGTGGAGCAAATTTACTATAAGCCGAAATTAGGCAAAGGTAGAGATTTGTAATATGGCCAAATTTTCATGACATTTTCCATGACATAATATCCATTATAACAAATTTGTGGTTCGTGACATTTGCCATGACATAATATCCATTATAACAAATTTGTGGATTATGATATTTACCATAACATAATATCCATTATTAGGCCAAAGATTTCTTGCTATAAATAGAGGAGTTTCTCCTCATTTGCAAACACACCAATTCAAGAGCTTTTCACTCTTGTCTTTCTTTCTCCTCTTTTATTTCATTATAGAGTATTTTGTAAGAGAGTGAGTGTTGGGAAACACTTGTGTGAACCCTTTCTTTGGAGTGATCTTGTGAGGTTATTCTCTTGGGGTATTTGGGATTAATTAGAGTATTTACTCTCATTTTGTACTCTCTTTTGTACTCTTGTTGGTATAGTGAAATTGCTCCTCTCCGCTTGTGGACGTAGGTTACCTTGACCGAACCACGTTAAATTTGTGTCTTCTTTATATTCTTTAATTGCCGTTATTATTACCTTCCATTATTTTTTGTTATTGTCATTATACCGTTGTTTGGCTAAATTCCGCACTACTCGGGTTCCCGATCCTAACAGTCTTTGAGGTAACGGGTATAAATCAAGTGAAAGCTAATTTTACTTGTACCTATCTATTTTTTCTTGTTTATAGTTACTTCTAATCACACTACATTACATTTGAGTATTTGTATTTCATTAGCTAAAATTTTGGAATAAAAAGAAAATACACACACTCAACAATTTCAAAGATACTTTACAATTTCAAAGAATCTTGACTATTTGTCGAATAGTAGGACTTAATGAAATAAAATAAAATAGAAAATTGAGATTTAACGCACTCTAAAACTCTTCCCCACCATCTCCAAAAGAACAAAAACAAAGACAACCTTAATACGTTTCTTCGTAATTAATAACCATCCATTAATCACTTCATTAATCAGAACAATTAAATATCCTTAAACCGTTTCATCTTTGGCATTTATTTATTCATTCCCTTTCCTTTTTTTGAGACAAGCCATTGATTTCAGCACTCAATGTTGCTTAACCTCTAAAAATAAAAGCACAAGCTAACCCATCCTCATATTTACAAATTCAGCTTCTATTAAGTTACACACAAAAGCAGAGAAAGTGCAAAAACATAGACATCAACATAATGCCTAAGCAACTTCAAAAATCTCTTTCAGATTACCTCTCAAAGATCAAACATAAACCCACCCCACAATCTCCTAATTTTTCCGCCAATAAGACCCTCTCATCTTCCACTAGCTGGTTGCTCCGGGGCTGTAGACACCCCAAAACGCTGTCCTTCTCTGCCGTTGATCGCAAAGAAAAGCAAGCTCAAGCCAAAGATGACGCTGCTACACTTGCAGATATAGATCGTTTCCTCTTTGAGAACTTCAAATCTTTTTATTCCAAAGATGACGATAGTGAAGTTGAAGCCAATACTAGCAATAAACCTAACAACAACAACAACAACATCGTGAAGAAAGGCAAGAAAGAAGATAATATTGCTCCAAACAAAGAAGAAAATGCAGGAGCTTCAAATTCTTTGTTCGAGTCCCCAAGGTATATACATTTGCATCTAAAAGCTTTTACTATTCCCTTCGATCCGTGATTTTTTTTAGCATTTGTCATAACCCTTAAAAAAATACGAACTCCTAGATAAAAAAAAAATGTAATCACTAAAGTCACGTATTATGGACCGGCGGGAGTATTAGATAGAGCATACTTCTACGTAATTATATTTTCAACACATTTTCTAGCTCTTCCTTTTTGGCTAAAAAGGTGAAAATTCTTTTCGATAATAAGTGACAGTGAAATTTGAATGACCTGCTTTTGTACTTTCTTCAACTGTGTGACGATCTAATATGAAAATATAAACTATCAGAAAAAATATATTTTTAATTACTTAATTATATTTTCAACAGATACGTCGTACCGCCATCAAATATTAGCGGGTCTCGTCGGTTTTTTGTAGCACGTGGTTCGTCGAGTTCCCTCATTGAAGAAGCTCGGACAAGCATGACAGTTTCAGACGACACTGGATCAACCTCAGCTACGACAAATACGACTTCAAATGATTCATTGGCAATTAGTACCTCGGATGGTTCAAAGGAAACACTGAATGCAGATGATTTTATTACAGTTGTAACGTATTCTCCAAGTCCATACGATGATTTCAGGCAATCGATGCAAGAGATGATGGAAGCGAGGTTGAATGATCAAGGCAAAATCAACTGGGAATTTATGGAAGAGCTTTTGTTTTGCTATTTCAATTTGAACGATAAGAAATCGTATAAGTATATACTTAGTGCGTTTGTGGATTTGATCGTTGTTTTGCGTGAAAACTCCGGCAGAGTACCGGTGATATCACGAAATGTTCGATCATTGGGTGGGGAATTAAACCAGGGGAAAACGTAACGTAAGAAAGTTGTCACGTGTTTAATTTATAATTAGTAGTCAATGTATTGACGGGGAAGCGCAAGAAGCTGTTCTTTTCGTTGCTTCACATGCAAATATCAATATTTATTTTTGTCATGTCACTTTATTTAAGATTGAAGTTAAATCCTTTGTTCATTCAATGGGTTTAGCTTAACTTTTATACACTCTCACTAAAAACAATGCTAACAAATCACCATTTACCCGTTCATAATAAATGAGATTAGTTAAAATACACGGATTTCATGTGCTATTATGTAAAAAAAAATTTACAGACGGATTACTCAAAAAGTAATTACAAATAACTCTACTTGGAACTTAAAATAAATGATACGTAAGTAGTATATTATAATAAGTTAAATTACACTAACAATATAAGTAGTATATTTGTATATATATAAATCCAAAATATAAAGATACTTTTTGTCGTAAGGTAAGTCCTTTGTACATTCGCGAGCTTTTCCAGGTCTAGAATTCCCTTCGTCTATGATGTGCACTTTTGTTTTTAAGTGTTACTATATTTTTATGTTGGGGCGCTGGAACCTGGAAGTAACTATTTTCTTTTTTTTTTATGCTGTACTATTATTTATCGAAAACAAGCCAACCGCTCTCGGATATTCATTTGCTTGAACTGCAATAAATCTCAAATCGTATAATATCTAAAATATTAAGATAATCCAATAAAATTTCAAATTGAATGTCAAGACAAAGGAAGAAGCAAAAACCACGGGATACTAAACCATGCAATACACAATTAAGACCATAAAATGGAAACCATTAACATGACGATTCACAGCGATCAAAAGGAACATGAGACTTCAAGCGGACATTCACCCTCTGATTCGTGAGCAACTTGTCTATGCACTTTCCAAAAATATAGTCAGTCCAGTCCCGTAAATACGAAAAGCAAAAGGGGGATATGAACATTTGAAAGGTTGAAATTCCCCGTCCGTCGAAAAAAAGGACGGGTCAAATAAATAATAACTTGCCACTTGGACTCTACACAACGCCTCTTGAAGATTAAGTGACCTCCAAATCAGGTGCCTATGGAGGGTACAGCAGTTCGCAATTTTTTCTTTAAGAAACTTACATTACATTGAAAGGAGGACAATGAGAATCCAACCCATACAAATTGTGTGGACACTCTCATCAATACCACTAAACTATAAGCCTTGTTGCTCAGTTCGTGATGTAAACTCCCAACAACTATAGGGCATTCCAAATTAAGATTCTGTACACTGCTTGAACCACATTGTCAAAGGCCCGGCGGCCCATGACAAAGCTCCCCTCAAGAGAAATGGCAGGGGAGGTGGTGTTTTTCCTTGTAGTATGATATCACAAAACCCTTCACAAGCATAGCTTCGCTTTTTTTCCTACGCCTAGTCGGCAGCATGAACATACTGTTCACTGACTGACTTTGTGGCTGTGTGCATTCCTAGGTGCGGCAAGTAGGGATTTTTCTCAAGGAAGACTTATAGACTTAAGTAGGATGACTCATACGCCAGCTACTTCAAGATTTCTTTTTAAATATTGATCATACAAAGAATGGTACTTCGCAGGAACATAATCCTTGAATCTGCAACATAACCAACAACTATATGAAATGAAGTTTCTTGCTCAAATAACGGATCAGAGAATAGCTAACTGTACAGATCATACCTGTGAAGGAGAGGTATTCTATCAGGGAGAGAAAATAATCTGGCAATGGATTGAAGAACTTGGCCTATCTTCATTGCTTTAGACTTGAGCGACTTCATATACCCCACGAATTCAAGGTATTCTGTATCAGTAAGCTTTTCTCGGACCTGCACAGGAAATCACGATGGAAACTCTCAACTAATAACCCCAAATTTTGGTACTTATAGATTTAGATGTCTTTGCCAGTTACAAAAGATAAATTTAAGCAGACAATGACAATATCAAGCCCAATGCAATGCCATATAAAGTGTTTATATATTGGCCAAATACATAAACAGCTCCCTAAAGTTGGCACCAAATTTCATTACACTTTAACATACTCTTGTTCCTATTAGACACTCCAACACTCACAAAAGTGTGTCTATTGAACACTTGAGTCACAAAAAGAAGCGCGTGGACACAAAGCTCGCTGTCATGGACAAGATGACCAATAAATAAGTGACACGTGTAAAGTAGCAAAAAAATTAAAAAAGCTTTCAAGACGAAAAAAAATATTCTTAATAGTCCCTTTCCCCTCCTCCCCTTCGTTGTGTTCCTCATGTTCAGGTAAGAGGGTAGAATAGGTCTGCCACGACTTGCCGGAAAGGTTTCGGCAACCAAGGATATCTGCTACCATTTCCTTTAGGATATAAATTAAGTTGAATGGTTCAGAAGTTTGAATTTCTAAGCAGCGATATTGCTGCTGGTCGGAAACTCTTTTTTCCCATTTTCCGTTTCCATTCCTTCTTGCTTTTATCTTTTTTCTTTTTTTGGATTTGGAAGACTGTAAGAAAGAATCTAGCTAGATCCCATCTTGATGTAATAAAATGTAAAAAATAAAGAACACATTATATTACTCTTCATTTTCTGTTATATGTTCTCTGATGGAGTATACGATTTCAGAAGCATATCCGAAAGTTCCTAACTTGCAGGGACCAATCTATATCTTCTAGTTTCTTGTAAAAGAGATATAAGATATACTCATTGAATCAATACATGTAAATTTGGGGAAAATCACTGGAAAATACAGTAAATCAGTAGAATGAAGAAAATAGAGGATGGGGATAAGGACAGAAGCTCTGCCGTCTCAGAGGGAGCTCTATGAAGAAGAAATAGGAAAGAGAGAAAAAAAATTGACTATCAAACTATTCACGCGCCCAACTCCAAGTGAGTCGCTTTTTGTGCCATGTGTGCATGAGGTGCTCAGTAGATACATTTTGTGGGTGTTGGAGTGTCCAATAGGAACAAAGGTATGTTGAAGCGTCTAAATGAAATTTGGTGTCAACTTTAGGGGGCTGGTTATGTATTTGGCCAAATGTATTATATTACTTCTGCTCCATAATTTTGTCAACTTGGTTCTTTAGCATGTCACATTTGTGGACTCATCAGTAGTAAATGATTACGTAACGTAACAGAATTTCAGGTTACCTGTGAAACCAGAAACTGAAAAAAAAAAATAACTGCATCAAGATATTGAGATAAAACGAAAGTTAAGTATCATGATATTCTACATTTTCCTATATCAATCAGCAAAGGATTTTCAAAAAGAGAATCAACAGAAAAGTAAAGGTGACACCATGAATTAAATAACTTCGGGATTTATGTAATATACAGAGGCAATCTTTAGTTGCTCACCATCAGTGACACTAAATTGAGATAGACCAAAAGACCAGAAATTGCACAACTCCGGTTAAAGCAAGAAAGACAAACTATGTCCTAGCGTGCTAGTAAAAGATACATAAGAGGTTGATAAAGCAAGAATATAGGTCCCAGCACCTACCTGAACAAGAAAAACTGATCCTTTCTTCTCCTCATTATTGCAAGGCACAGAGCTATCAACGCCATCTTCATTTTGCAGGTCAACTAAACCTGCAGTCTTTCGTGATGTCATCTCATTTTCAAGCAGGTCTGCTCTATCTAATTTAATGTTTTGTTGACTTCGTTCCTCAGAGTACTGTGACTTCTTATTCTTCAATATATAGCTAGAGCCACTTTCTGACAGCAGGTGATGGGCAACTGAGGAACGGTCAGGACTATCATGAGACTTTCGAGAATGATCTCTTTGACAATCAGGTCCTGTTAATGTTAGCCGAGGCCTCTTCAGAGAACAAGGTGCAATAACATCTTTTGGTTGTTCATCAGGCAATTCATGTTTCGTCAAGTCAATTATTTTCTGTTTGCTAATTAGCATTTCTTTTCGTCCAGAGACCAACAAATTACTTGCATGTTTTACAGCCAGATTCTTAACTAGCTTATCAGACCTAAGAGATGACTTATTAGCAGGAAGTATGTCTTCCAGACTGCCAGGGCTGTTCCCTTGCTTAACTGAGGAAGATAATTGATTAGTAGAGCAAGGAAAATCCACTGATGAGTCCTAAGAACACAATCAAGTGAAGAAAGGAATCAGAAAAATGTGCATTACTGGTTGTATTGACTTCAAAAGATGCAGACACTAAATTAACTTACCAGAGAGGTAAAAAGCTTTTCAAAGTGAAGTTTAGGTTGAGAGCTTCCTAGTCTCTTTACTATTTCTGCAAGAGAGAATAGATAATATATATTGAAGAATAACCAGAATCAATAGGTAACAACAGTGCCAATCACATTTCATAACAATTACAAATTTAATTACCTCAGGGAGGATAGTTTTATTTGACTTAACTAATAAAAGAAGGATGCAGAGAAACACACAATTTAGCCAAATCACTGCGTATAGCATTTTAATAACATGAAAAAGAAAAGAACATGTTGCTTCCTTTCCCTGTTTTCATTTCTATAAAGCTTAACCTATAGATTACAAAGTTGGTATAGGCACCGAGTTATGTGTCATCTATGAGCTTGAACTGATTTAAACGAAGTTCCAGTTGAGGTGAGTTAAGGTCAACTTAAACAGAGTGAATAACCAAAAATAGGTGACTTACGCGATCATTGTTCATTTTACAGTCTTTTGTAAGTTACACCAAAAGTTAGGCATTAAATTTAAACAAAACTCATTTACGAAGCTTGTCGAAAAGATTCCCCCAATTGACTTAGCACATCAAAGATATTGTGTATCCAAAACAAACAGATATCATCCAATATACTCATTTATACATGAAATGAGAAATCAACCGCCAATTAAGAAGGCAACACATATTTGACAGTAATATCAGAAATTTTTATAAACTCTACTAGGGAGCTGGCATTAGGTCACAACCAAACTAAACCAAAGGCAAGCTAACTACCTATATAAAGGCAAGCTAAAGATCTTATCATGAGTGCAAATGTGAGCCGTGAGCTAACTACCTATATAAAGGCAAGCTAAAGATCTTATCATCAAATTAATGACGAGATAAAATAGATTAAATTCACTGGGTATGCTTCGTCCCAAGAAACTATTATGTGAATAGGCTCGTTCATTAGTTCTTTCAGAATGAAGTTTTACTAGAGACAATCAGGTCATGGAACTTTGGCTCTTCCGGAAGACAACTGAGCTGGTGTCTGCATAGCACACATAGTAGATAAGATAGGGATCAATTACAGGCATACTCATGCACGAAGTGCTCCCGCCTGTTGCCGTTTGGGGGAGAGCGGAGAGAATACTAGATAGGAGATTATTAAGCGTGTGCACACATCCCCATTGATTAGCTTAATTTTCCAGTCCAACCGAACAAAATATCAGGGGGGGTTTCTTCAATGCTCAAACCAAACCAAAAACCGATAAACCGGACTGAACTGCTAATTTGAGTTCAGAATTTTTTTTGGTTTCTACCAAATGCTCTAACCCACTACTAGAAATAAACACGCCAAAATATCTGAACCATAATTAAACAGAAAAATGAAACCAGCTGTGAGCGCAACCTTTGATCTTAAGAGATCTATCTGAATAAATCCTAAAGTATTGTTAACCTAGTACTGCTCGCACAGAATATAACCATGTAGCATCAAGTGATCTAGGATGTTCAGGGAAAATGGCATCACTAACTACAAGCAAGAGAGTGCAACAATAAGCCAAAACAGGGTAATGTGGTTTTCTATAACTAGTGATACTTACCCTTGTCATCTGGTTGCATCAATTCTAGTTTTGTAGGGCCACGAATTCTTCCATCACGAAAAAAGCGCGTCAATGAAAAAACTACTTCCCCAAATTTGGAATGACACTGGACGGTCAAAAGAGAAGCAGACACCCTTTAGAAAAAAATAAAATAAAAAACAAAAATATAGCAAAATACCAATTCAAACAAATCAACCTTGATATGGGGTTGTATCCAACGTGATACTTGTGACTGACGGTTGGAGTATGTGAATCTGCTCAAGATAAAGGAGAAGTTAAAGATATATGCTTCAAAAATTGATAGGTCGCTCTATGCAACAAGCGGAATGATGACCAAATGACAGTAACAACTCTAATTCCGCAAATATGCTGTGGGTGACTCACCTATCACTAACTTCCTATTTGTTGAACTGATACAGCTGACTCATGGCAATGCTTTTAATTCCAACAGAATGAAAGTGTACGTGTGTGTATATACATATATTCAATATCAGAATGTGCTTAAGCAATCACAAACAAGTCCTTCAAATATCCTATCCTGTATCACAGATTTGACTAAGTTGTAAGCATGTGATATTTCATTACAGCTTATAGCAGCATTCTGGTCAAATGTATAAGGAAAAAGGGGCCAATATATGACAGCAATTTGGTAAAAAATTCTAACTCATACTGACCTTTCATCACAAAAAATTATTGCTCCAAAATCATGTCTATGACGAATAACACGGCCCACAGCCTGATTTACAGCCCTCGATGCTTGTTGAGTATACCAGTCTTCTCCTGTTAGGACCTGTCACATCACCTTTTAGTTTGAACAGGCTCAGCCCTTGGGGAAAGGTGGGTTACAACAGGAAACATGCACAGAATTAACTAAACAACTTTTCAGTTTGACCTGTACCTTAGATCCAGTTGATTGCAAGTTCATCTGTTGATCCAGGAATTCACGTTTCAAACGAACCTGATTCAGACATAAGATGCACAATTTTTCATTTAACATTTGTATGAACAGACAACAACGTGGAGGTTACAACAGACTAAGTTCAACACATTTTTTTATCAGACAAGTGCAACACATTTTTCTCCTAAGGAAATTACAGCCTCAGATCAAAATTTTCAGATGAATTAAAGATCAAATTACTCCATCCCCTGGATTGCTTACATATATTTTAGATCAACAAATGACCACAAACCAAATAATATCAGGAAAAAAGCTTACTTAAAAACATTAGTTGTTGAAGATGATATGTTAGGATGCAAAGTGACTGAAGATGTAAGTTTTTTATTATAAAAAAATAACTAGAAGACACTTGAATCAGTGAACAACTCCGAACAGAAAATTGACACGATGGCAGTAAGTATGTTCACAAACCTTAGGATCACTCCTTGTGGCAAAGGGGATGCCGGTGATCACAACAGCTCTACCAGCATGGTCAGCAAAATCCAATCCCTCACTCACCTATTGTACCAATCAACCAATAATGAGGAAACATGATCAAACGGTGCCATTTATAACACCATTATCAATTATCAAGGATAACCTGAATGTATACCATTATATAAGAGCTTAGGAACATATAGGTACTAATGTTTTACATTTCAACCTTTAATATAATTGGTCGGTCCTCTAATTCATTTGACACATCTTTTATGAAATAACCAAGTTGTCTGCTTCATTGTATGTAATAGCAAATAACTTAAATTTACAAGTTCAATGAGTAATGACCTTTTTTCACTAGGAAATCTCCAGAACTAAGTTAGATATTTTCTCAGTGTACAAATATGATAAGTTTGTTAAAACAGTGTGCATGAGGGAATAAGAAATGTGGTCATCTAAGATTTCCCACTTTTAAATTTTTTTCAAAAATTGTAGGTTTTCCCTAGAAAGCAGAAATAATACAACTTACCTTACAGATAGATGTCTCTAAGGAAAGAAGCAGTCATCCAGTGAAGTGCTATGGTTGTCAAATTAGCTTACTATGACAAATTCGCATTCTTTCTCTTTTTTTAATGACTGACACATAAGTTAGCTTGTCAATGGCAGCATTCAAAGTCGTAATGTGCAGCCTAACTCACATTTCATGTGTTGCATCCTCACCACTGAACCAAAACCCTGGGGCCATATTCGCTTAAAATATTTGTGGTGAAAATTGTAATATTCAATTTAAACAAGCCATGAAACACCTCCATAAGCAAGTATCCTTTAGCTCTCTGTTATCTACATCACACACTAATTAACCCAGCATAAATTTGTTACAATGCCATCAGACCCAGATTGAGCATCAAACTTAAGCAACAATATACAGGTACAAGCTCAAACAGCTTTGATAAAAAACTTGTGGTACGAAGTCACAGTCCTTTCCTGAACCCCTCCAAGAATCATAATAGCATATTGCCACAACAATCATCTTTAGGATCCATGAGCTTGCAATTAAACGCTCAAAACTCAACAGATATAAATTCTGCTATCAATAACTATGAAAAATTTTTAAAGCAGAAACCTACTTTTCCCCGACAGACTGCAAAAAACACAGCCCCAGATGCTGTTTTGTCCTTCAACTTGGTCATATAATCCTGTCCAAGGCCAAAATTTCTGAGTCAGACATAGACACAGAATGGATGAAAGGAAAGTTACAAAAATTATATGGCATACTTCAATTGCCATTGGAAAAAGAGAAGATTGTCTTGGTTCCACGACAGGCAGCTTGTATTTGCATATCCTTTCCCATATTGTGCTCGAATCCATTGAGTTTGAATGCCCCTGACAATTTTCATAGTGCAACATTAGGCTCAGAGAACAATGCCAAGCGATTGTCTGTTTTCATATGTTCAAAACTTCAAGATCCTTACCGAAGTTTTCCAGCAGCCAATGCATTGCTCCAAAAGGTAATATGAAGGAAAAAATACAAGAAGTCCATCTGGTACAGCACGAGCGAAATTGACTGAAGCATAAAATCAGAAAAGAATAACGTTCATCAGAAACATTATCTGGAAATATCATCAGTATTTCACAGTTATGCATACACCACACAGCATCACATTCCACATACCAATGGCATTCCCAAGCTCTTGCTTGTATTCAATAGAATCACGAGTCCTATATGATGAGTTGAATGTATAACCAGAAGGGCCCACGGGTACAACACCAGCCCATATCTGATTGTCTGATATAACATGAGGGTTCTCTAAACGAACTGGAAAATCTCTACAAGCAGCAGAAAGGAAAAGAGATAAGAAATCAGAATTCATGCCAGAACAAAATGTAAGTAAAAACATTTTTGGATAAATTGGACTCACAACTTCAATTCCTCAGCAAATGAATCCATCGGAGATAATGTGCCAGAAGTCAAAATGATAGATCCAACACCTAATTTGGAGAACTGCTCCATTGCAATACCTGGATTGAAACACCACCAGCTCAGTGTTCTAGATGCCTTTCCTGCTGCACAAAATCAATTAAAAATATGGATGGGGAAGGAAGAGGGTTAATGGTTAAGAAAACAAAAAACTATGGAGTACACAAGTATCCCAAGAACTGATGTTATTTTTGCACTAAGCCAAAGGAAAATTTGACTACCTTTAAGGGAATCTATGCCACCTCCTTGAACTTCCTGAACATGAACCTGATAAGACATGAAAAAGCTTCAATCAGACAACTTACTGAGAATCAGGATTTAGTACAATGGCGTAAGTTCCCAACGAATCATTCTTCAACCAGCCAACCAAAGAAAAAAGGGAAACATATTCTCTTAACTTACACGATAGTATTGGGCATGAGGGTTTCCATCATTCCTGAAAATCATTTGTAGAATGTCACCCATGCTTTCCAATCTGCAGACTGTGCTTTTTGACTTGTTTGTTTTTCCATCTTCGGTAGTGTTTGCATCTGATTAGAGGAGCAAGAATACAGTGATTTCAAATGGAAAAGCATCATACAAGCTACAAAAACTATAAAACACTATATCACTCCTGGCTACAAAAGCTAGGAACAACCCAAATCTTTTCTGCCCCGTTTCATTTCATGGAACACATTTCTTTTATAAAAAAAAAAGTAAATAAGTGGATTCCATCACAGAAAAAGGGGTTAAACCTTGGTAAACAGAAATGTACATTAGCTTCTGACACAATGCTAATTTGACACATCATAAACGTTAAGTGCATGTTCTCAAAAAAATACAATTAACATAACAATACATGTTTTCCCTATGAAACTAACTTCATGACCAAATTTTAACTCTAGTTTAACAATTTTCGACCACTAAACCTATAATGAATGAATCGAAAGCTAACTTAATAGTCTTCGTGTCAAGTTAAACAGTGATGCAAACAAACCTTTCACTCCAAAGTAGATCTGAGACATGGTAAACTACATTCATGGGGTCAAGGCAGTAAGAACTCACCTTCTTCAAGAAGTACAGTTGCTTCCTCAATTATATCAATGAGCATGTTGGCAGTTTTCTGTGTGATATTTAGATCAGCAAGAAACTCATAAATGTATGGCCCAGGCTTCGTGAAACCCAACTCTTTTGAATCAATGGACACTTCAGCAATTTTTTTCTCAAGCTTCAAAAGAAGTGCTGCATGAGATGCACACTGTTAAAGAGTGAGTGACACCCATATACTACCTCAGGTACAAAGGAGTTAAACAAGTGAATTTAGTATAAAACGACTGAGAGGAACAAACACAACAAAATCGAAGTAACGAGCAACTTGATTGAACTCTAATGAGAAATGTCTCTTAAATTGCAATGGACGCTTACAGACTTGTCTTGAATAATTAAAGGCAATGCACTATAAGCTCAATACCCATGAATAGAACTTTATCAAAAAAAAATACCCATGAATAAAAACATGTCCAATGCATCTATCATAATTTTATTCAAAAATTAGCAATTTACCTTTGAGAATAGCGAAGTTATCTGGATTACATGATTTGTCACTTGAGTTCTCCCTCCTTGCTATCGAAAGGTCTATACAAGTTTTAGCTTCAGAAATGCAAGCTGTCAGAAGGCCAGAAGAAAGGTCAAAAGAGGCTGCATCAGCACACAAGCTTTCCTGGTCAAAACAGAAAACCATCAAAAAAATTAGAATTGAATCTTGAATTACAATAGAAGCATGACACAAGGGTGAGCAAGGGTGGGCATTCTAAGAAAATACTGGCATGACAATTGAAGGTGCAATTTACCAAGTTATGAGCTTCATCAAATATAAGTATACTGTTTGTCCACTGAATGTTCAAAGATTTTCTGTATCCGCGATCAATAAGATAATTGTAAGGTGCAAATAATATGTCCACAGTCTTGTGAAGTTCTCGTGATACATAATAAGGGCACCTATAAAGAAAAAAAAGTGAGTCCACATCATATTATCAGCATTCAATGACAAGACTTACAAGAAAAACCTACGGGCCACTGCTTCTTCCTATGTTGACCAAATCCTCTATGTCAATAGGCTCCTCTCCTAGACTGGGATTAGTCTTCATGAACTCTGTACATAATAAAAGCATAAACAGTCATAATTGACCAAGCACAGTAAATAACAGCAACAAAAAAAAAAGTTATAAGTTTAGATACACAATCACCTTTTATATTTTTGTATTAGATCCACAGACTTTTTACTATCATTTGTCCAGCTCAACTATGAAGAATTTGAGTACAAGTTACTAAATATGCTAATGTACCTGCAACGCGAGAAAAGTGGCCACAATAACGTTTTTTGCGCTTTTTGCAAAGTGCATGGCAAGCATTTGTCTGTGTTTTTCCGCGCAGAAGACTCACTTCTTCATGAATGCACAGTTGTTCCCGAGATCCTAAGACTACCATTTTTGGCCTATACATCACATTATATTGATAGAATCAGATACTTTATAGCATATGCAGAGCTAAAGTATTGCAAATAAGTAACCCTTTTAAGAACATGCTAACCGCTGAACTAGGACACTATTTGAAAGAGATTCAATATTATGCTAACATAGTTGGTCAACAGTAAAACATAGTGCTAAAGCCACCTGTTCAATAATGCAATCACAATCTATACCTATAATTGGTCCTCTTTAACTCTTTCACCACTTGTCGAATTTGGCTGTGTGTGCGTGATGCATATACAATATTTGGTAATGCTGAGGATTCAAATTGAGAAGACTCATCTGACTGCTGGCTACTGGCAATACGGTCTCTTATTCCACTCTTCCGGACTGAGAAACCCCCCAAACTCTTCCTCCAAGCCAATGTGGCACAAAGAAGACACAGGGTCTTTCCTGTCCCAGTTGGGCTCTCAAGCAATGCATTACATCTCTGCCACATCACAAGCATTCACTCAGTAAAACAAGCTTTGAAGACTACAGGGGGAGAAAATGGGAATACAAGCATGGAACACACTTCATGTATACTAGGGTGATTTCAATTCTAGAAATATATTTTGTCTCTAGCACCTCGGATGTTGCTTCTACACTTCAAAAAAAAATTAGTCGTACAGCTGCTTACTGTGAACATACCAAGTTGATGGGACCACGGAGTAGCGGAGCCACAGCTAATGAAGGGGGTTCAATTGAATCCTTTTCGTTAGAAAATAGTACTGCACAAATAGCGCAGAAACATTTTTTTGTATATATAAATATAAAAACTTCTGAATCCCCTTGACATGAGGAAAGTTTTCATTGTGGTGGCAAAGATAGCTCTAAAATTGTTTTTAGATCACAGATTCTAATTTTTTGAATCCCCTTGTAAAAATTCCTGGCTTCGCCACTGGGCCAACCATGTGCGATAATCAAGAAGCTACAACAATGAGGGTGATGTTCCTTATTCCTATCAACAGAAGCCCCATTCAAACAATGATCAAAGTATCTAACGTCAAATGGTCACTAGTCGAAATATTAACTCGCAAAAAACCGGGTCAAGAATCAAAACTCTGCAAAACACAACTTCTTTTTTCACATTCCATCCAAAATAAAGTATGGGTGATTCGTTGATTATTAACTTCAACAACTAATTTCCAAGATATCAGCTGAATATGGTATATACTAAGGATAACCCAAAAATTCAACTTAACATTAAAAAAATAACGATACCCTAAATTTATAAAACAATGAATGACTAAGGGAGACATACATTTTGAAGGGACTGAATGACTTTTTCCATGTAAGTGATCTGGCAATCGTAAGCCTCGTAAGGGAAATCGACATCGATTCCCCCAATCTTATATGTCGGCATTTTCTCGAACGAGTTGAATGCGAGGATTCGCTTCGACTGAAGAGTCTTTTGCTTCTGATAAACCCTAGGACTGTGCCACGTTGCAGTGCCTTCGAGGTTTTCCCGCCATATTCTTGCGTTCTTCAGGAAAAATACGGTGTCGCTTCTGACTCGTTGAATCAACGTTAGATTGTCTTTTGATTGTCAACTTACTTACGTGGCGACGGACACGCTAATATAATGGCCAAAACGTGGAAATATTGAAAAGGAATGACAAAAATAGTTCCTTATGTTTGGATAGGTTTAAAATAAATATTGTTGTAAACAATTTTAATATTTTAAATTTATTAAAAGTACGCATTTTGTTATAAATATAATTGTATTTAAGATGAATGTCTATATTTTAGAGAAATTTTAAGATTTGTTACTTGGTGGCTAAATTATTTTTTTCCTATAAATAGAGGGGTTCTATTTCACTGTAATTAATCCCAAATCAATAAGAATTTCTTCTTACTATTTTTCTCTGCAATACTCTTCTTCTCCTATTGTTTTATAACACATTTAGTCTTCTTCAAATTTTTAATAAACTCATATATACTCAATGAATTGTGTCAAGCAAAATCCATTGAGTCTAATCTCGTCTGATCTTGGCGCACGTCATAAGTTATAACCACTAGCTGGCAAGCCTAGTGTACGCAGACCTTACCCCTACCCTAGGATAGAGAGGCTGTTTCCGATAGACTCTTGGCTCCCTCCCTCCAAAAACTCTTCACCTTACTCTTGGGGTGACTCGAACTCACAACCTCTTGGTTGGAAGTGGAGGGTGCTCACCACTAGAGCAACCCACTCTTATCCAAGATAATATTCAAACAAATTTTAAAAATTTGATTGTTTGTTATTGAGATCAAAACAAATGAACATATGTATCCTTGTCCCTCCCAATTGAAACTGCACCTCCTAATATTAAAAACGTAAATGGGTCAAAAATACCCCTCTAATATTCGAAAATGTTCACTTATACCCTCCGTTATACTATTGGTCCACTACAAACCCGATGTTGTAAAATTAGTATAAAAATACCCTTTTGCTAATAGGACCTTCCACCATGGCAAATTTATCTTATGTGACCTGACATATCGCTAAGGTAGATGCCATGTGGCATGCCACCTTGTCACATCTATCCCATTTTACCCTCTAAGCGACTTCTTCTACCACCACCACCTCCATCTTCACCCAACCACCACCAACATCACTTCCTCCTTCACCATACATCTATTCTTCCACCATCATCAAATCACTAGTCTTGATCACCATTCTGTCACCAAATATTAGTCAAAATTTTTGATTTTTTGATTTTATTTTCGGATTTGGTTTCAGCTAATATGAAATAGACCCAGGACCGCTTGGCAACTAATTAAACTCAAAGAAGTGAAAGATGCTTTCCAGCTACCACAACAAGAACGAACATCTCATAATTCGTGATTTACTAAAATGTTCAGAGCATAATGAAAGATTTTTATATGATGGTATATTCTATTGGTTTCTAGTTCAATGCTTTAGGATTTTAGTGTGTAGAGATTTTCTTTAGACAGTCATTGCCGCTAGTATACTTTCTAAAATGAGAAAAGAATAATGTTTCATTGCTATCTTATGTCACTTGCTTCGCTTATTTTATGCTATAAGCAATTTTAGGTTCCATTTCCAGCTATAGAACTCAACTTGTATAGTAGAGAAAGCTATGTTTAATTACAATATATATCTTTGCAATCTAATTTAGTAGTAACAGGTTATATACATTTTCCATATTTTTTCCCTCCTTTTCCAGCTTGCATAATGCACTTAAATTTTATCAATGCATTTGGGCACAATGTTCTTTTCATCCTCTATCTTTTGACAAAATAAAATACTGCCTACTAAAGCTGCTCCAACAAGCTTTGGCACTTTGGTAAATTCGAAAATAAAACCATGAAATCAAATTTTTCGATTAATTTTTGGTGAAAGAATGGAGGCCAAAACTAGTGGTTTGATAGTGGTGAAAGAATATATGCGCGGTGAAGGAAAAGGTGATACTGGTGATGGTTGGGTGAAGAGGGAAGTAGTGGTAGAAGAAGAAGAAATAGGGGAGGGGATAAAATGGGATAGGTGTAATGAGGCGGCATGCCACGTGGCATCCACCTCAGCGATATATCATGCCACATGTGATAATTTTGACATTGTGGAGGGTCCTAACGGCATAAGGATATTTATGCACTAGTTTTATGACATCGGGGTTGTTGTGGACCAATAGTATAATTAACGGTATAAATGAATATTTTCAAATAGTAGAGGAATATTTTTTTACCCTTTTTCCTTTTTTTATTCAATAAATAATAAATTATTTTTTTATATGTGCCGACAAATTTAGTTTCTTTCACCCATATCCTTCTGACGCAAATCATATAACTCCAAATTACACCTAACTTTAAATTTTACACCCTAATATAAACTATGGAGTATTGGTTTCGCAAATACTTATAAAAACATGATCATGAATATAACAAAATATCACTCCGAGTATAATTAACCTCGATACAAGGAGAATAAGAGATAACAAAAAATATAATGGCGAACTAACTTCATCTTTCCATAATTATATATAAACATAAAATTAGTAAAGACAAATTCTAACTTATGGTGTTCCGTATGAGTTGTATACATAAATTCTAACTAATGGCGTTCAAAGTGGGTTTTATATCCAACTCACTAAGAAAAATCGTTTGTTGCCAACTAGACAACTTCATAATTGACACATTCATAATTAAATAGCATACAATCATTGTTCAATTATTCAAATTACAAGGTTTTCGTTAAATGATTATCTTAGTAGAGTTGTCGAAGGTAATGATATATTGAAGGAGCAGAAAGAGAACTGGATTTTGCATAGTTGGCAGGTGTAAATATTTTGATTATTATAAAAAGATTAATAGAAAGGAAACAAACTTTCATGTTTTCAATCTTGATGAGCAGAGTGAGGTGATATATCGAAGTGTTTTGGCTCGCGTTTAGTCTTAACAATGATTGGTGATATATCAGTGTTATGGCATATCGTATGAGGAATACATAATAATAATGACTCTCATATATTAATGCATAGTGTAATCAAAAAAAAGGTTTACATATCAATATTTATATCGTATAGTTAGAAATCATCAAGTATGAGACATTTTCCATTTAAGTTTAATTTATTATGTTAGATTTACTTTTATACAATAGTTTGTATGGATATACTGTAGTTATGATATTAAATTTATTTTGAGTGAAAAAATACTTTTATCCTATGATTAGATGGACTTCTGCCAAAAGCCCGCATTTCTTTAATGGTCGGATGTACAACAAAAAAAAGATGATCGTGTAGTAGACCCAAATCAACATGTATCCAAGCAATGAATAGTGAATATTTTAACACTCATCCGCTTTCTTCCCCATCACCTCTTTAATTCGTTTTGCAGCAAATTCTTGTCACACTCGTACACTAAAGGACTCCAAGTTTATAGGAAAAACTATATTGTATAACCGCTATAAAAAATAATAGCAGGCAAAATATATATATTTTTTATATTAACGTATAATATATACTTTATACATAATCAATATATTTCTTTTTTTCCTTGTAATGACCTAATCGGTGTTTTGGGCATTTGCACTTCGCTCGGTGGTTTGAGGGCATGAGTAGCTCCGTATGATGTATTACGACTTGTGTGTATCGTCGGTTTTAGTTTTCGGGTGATTCGGAATTAGTTTGGAAGAATGAATTTCATTGTTGAAGCTTTAAGTTGGAAGAGTTTACCAAGTTAGACTTTTGTGTGCTTGACTCCGGATCGGAGTTTTTATGATTCTGTCAGGTTCGGATGGTGATTTTGGACTTGGGCGTATGCCCGGATACACATTTGGATATTTCTAGAAGGTTTCAACACTATTTGGCAAAAGTTAAAAATTTGAAGGTTTGGAATGCTCATAAGTTTAACCGAAAAATGACTTTGAGGATATCGGGTTCGGACTGTGGTTTCGGGAATTGAAATAGTTTCGTTATATCATTTGGGACTTGTGTGCAAAATTTGAGTTCATTCCGGGTTGATTTGATATTTTTCGTCACGAGTTTTAGAAGTTGAAAGTTCACAAGTTCATTAAGTTCGATTTGATATGCGATTCGTAGTTTTGATATTGTTTGATATGATTTGAGGCCTCGAGCAGATCTACGTTATATTATGGAACTTGTTGGTATGTTTCAACGGGGTCTTGGGGGTCTCGGGTGTGTTTCGGATGGGCTACGAGCTATTTCTCTATGTTTTTGGACTGCTAGTTTGCTGGTGTGCCTATTGTTCTTCGCGATCGCGAAGATGATGATGTGATCGCGAAAGGTTTCTGGGAGTTCAGGGATTTTGTTCATCGTGGACGCGACTGTGGGCATGCGTTCGCGATGCTTTTGCTGTCCATTGTCCGTGTTCGCACCTTTCGCTGGTGGACTTTTACTCACCGCTGTCGCGAAGCCTGTGGTCATTGTTCATCGTGTTCACAAGGTTTGTGCCGCGAATGCGAGGCTTTATTTTCACTGGACAACAATTTGTTCTTCGCGATCGCGAGGATTGTTCCGCGATCGCGAGGATTGTTCCGCGATCGCGTATGAGGAATCACTAAGCAGAATATAAGTACTCTATTTCTACGACTTTTGATATTTTATCACTTTTTGAGTTAGAGAGCTCAGATTTGAACGATTTTAGAGGGAATTTTATGTGTTGGATAGGAGTAAGTGTTCTTTATCCGGATTTGATTATATTTCGTAATTCCATCTTTGTTTTTAACATATTAGTGATTTGAATAAGAGAAAATGAGAATTTTTGTAAAATCTTTTAAAAATATAAAATTAGGATTTGAAAGCTGATTTGATGTCGGAATTTGATAATTTTTGTATGGTTGGACTCGTATCGGAATGGGTATTCTGATTTTATGAATTTTGTCAGGTTCTGAGGTGCGGGCCCATGGTTGACTTTTTAGTTTTCTTTAAAGATCGAAGCTTTATTATTCGAAATAGTTTCATATGTTTTTTATTTATGATATGAAGTTATTTTGGCTAGATTTGAGCTGTCCAGAGGTTGTTTCACACGAGAAGGTCATTTTAGAGTATCAGTTTAGCTTCTTCGAGGTAAGTATCTTGTCTAATTTGTGTGGGGGGAAACTACCCCTTAGGATTCGAGTTGATTGTACTATTTGTGTTATGTGAAAGTCGTATACGCAAGGTGGCAAGTGGGTATACGGGCTATATGTTGTATTTGACCGGTTTAGATTATCTAGACTCTTTTCATGCCTTTAATTTAATTGTCATGAGGTGTTATATCTCTCGTTGTTGATCTACTCTTACATGCTCTATTGGACGTTGTTAGCACATATTATACCTTTTACTTGTTATTTTGCCCTTATATGCTTTAGTTGAAGTTATTGCCTTCCTTATTGTCTTGTTACCTATTAATTGTTGAGTCCCTTTCATGACTCCGTGCCTATTTGCTACTTGTCTTAACTGTTTTACTTCCATACTTTAGTTTTCACGCGCTTTACTTGTCATGTTATTTTTGTAATATTTGTTGCATTCTTTTGATTATTACGCGGTTCCTTTATTGTCGTATACTCATGCTCTTTGATTATATAAATTATTGTAAATTGAGTTATTTGATTGTTATTGTTAATTTAAATTGCTTGTCGATCGTGTTGCGCACCGCGACAGATGAAATGAGGGAGGATTGTGATATTGGAATATGGTGGGATCGGGTTGTGCGTCGGTTGCGCGCCGCAACATGTAAAATAGGAGAGGATTGTGATATTGAAATATGGTGGGATCGGGTTGCATACCGTAACGGGTGAAATAAGGGAGGATTATGATATTGATATATGATGATACGGTGGGATCGGGTTACATGCCGCAACGATTGTATATGTGATACTTGATATTGTTTATTGATATTATGGTGGAATAAATAAGGATTATGATATTGATAAATGATGATACGGTGGGATCGGGTTGCGCGCCGCAACATATTGTGTGTGTTATATGTGTTGTTGTTATGTCTTGTGCCAGTCATGCATCTTACGTGAATTGTTATATTAATTCAAGGTGTCAATCTGTGCTTCCGTTGTTACTTGGTGAATTAATTTTCAAGATGAATTTACTGTACAGAGTCATTATCTCATACCTTGCTGAGTTGTTGGTAACATAATAGTTTTAAATAAAATAATTATTAACATGCTGACCTTATGTGACACTTAAGTTAAAACTCGTCGTTTCATTCGGTACTTTACTATTCTTAATAGTCGTCATATTTCACTTTAATTAATTTCTCAACTTAAATATCCTTACCCTATCTGATGTTATTACATTACTTAAAAATTGTTATCATGTTTTAATTTAACAAATTTTTGGTTTAATTCAGTAGCTTATCTGATGCTTTATTTTATTTGAAAAATATTATTTTATTCACCCAAATGATTTAGAAAATAAACTTATTTTCTCATTTGATTCCTACTTTATTCAAAGTTGTTATTATGACTTATCATATATAAATAAATATCTTGAACATTTTAATTAACATTTGACGCGGATACAATGTACATGGTGGCACGTGGGTTTTGCCGTGCGAAAGTGATTTGGAAAGAAATGTGGGCACAAGGTGCCATACATGTAAGATTTGAAAGTTGCGACTTATGAATTGAGATTATGAGGAGTAGCACCTCGGGTAATTCTTGTTGTAAATTGTGCATTAGGAACGATTTGATTGATTGAGTTGTCATCCGTTTCTTTATTACCCGTCTATTTCTTGTTGTTATTCGTACTTCTATTATTTTCACTGTTGATTGTAAATTTGTGATCCTTCTGCGGTTGGTCTTACATTGATGCTTCTTTCCATTGTTAGCTTTAAGTTATGTCATGCACACATTTTTATGTCTGGTAGGTGTCTTGACCTAACCTCATCACAACTCTATCGAGGTTAGGCTTGATACTTACTAGGTACCGCTGTGGTATACTCATGCTACGCTTCTGCATATTTTTGTGCAGATCCAGGTACTTATGGTCGAGTCAGTTTGAGATTTATGTCTGCGCGGATGGAGACTTCAAGGTATACTTGCTTGACGTCCGCAGGCTCCTAAGTCACCTTCTGTTGTATTTTATTTCCATTGTTTCCTATTATTCTAGGACAGTAATGTATTGTTATTTCTAGTGACTCTTAGAAAAGCTTATGACTTGTACTATTGATTTTCGGATTGTATGATTGACGTTGGCTCAGCTATGTTGTATCAGCTATTATTTAATATATTGCAGTTAAGTAGTTAAAGTTCAGTAATAATCAGTACATGGTAGGCTTACCTAGTCTTAGAGACTAGGTGCCATCACGACATCCTAGGGTGAGATACTAGGGTCGTGACAAGTTGGTATCAGGGCTCTAGGTTCATAGGTGATACGAGTTATAAGCAGGTTTAGTAGAGTCTTGCGGATCGGTATGTAAACGTCTGTAATTATTTTTGAGAGGTTATGAAACTATTAGGAAATTCCTCTTGTTTCATTCCTTATCGTGCGATATTGATTCAGCTTGAAGCATATATCTCATATTCTTTTGCGTCCACTCGTGTATGATATTACGCACTCGGTATCAACTATGCGTCGAAGGTTCGTGATGTTTGTGGATGGGATATGAGGTAGCCAGGGATGCTCAAACATTGTCTCAATGTGTCGTCCATACTGGGGATACAGATGTACTGAGAGACTAGTCAGTTGTTCACGTGGGGGTGCAATGGGTTCTGGCATCTAGTTGATAAGTATGAACTTGGGAAGATTTAATTGGTTGCCTAATTGTCGTGATCTTGGTAGGGTCACGAGGTGGATTATGATGTGGGGATAGTGGGTAGTATTAGAGACTATGTGGTTCGTATGAGATTTCTACTCACTGAAAGGTATATATTATAGTGGGTGTCTCGATTGTGGTGTTTTTGGGGTTCTTACGAGGGAATATATCAGCTTATGAGTCTTAGGGCGATGTGGTTTTCTGCTAGGATCTCTTGTGGTAAGCTTTGTGTAAGGATCGTGGTGTTCTGGCAAGGAAAAGTATCACCTTGAGGGTAATTCAAAAGGAACTCAGAGGAATGGGGCAACTTGGTAGTAGGTTAGATCAACACAGTAATAGCATGACCGGTTCTTTGGGTACTTATGATGTGGTGAGTCTCTACAGGTGTTTTATGGCAATACTCTTGGGTTTGGCGACCTACGTAGCTTGGTTGAGTTAGATAGATTCAGTTCTAATGGCTTGGCTATGTGCAAATGGGTTTCGAAGAGTTCTCGATGGTTTCTACTATGGTTTGAGATGGATATTTCCTACCGACGTGAGGAGCATGTTGCGTATTGTGATTTTCTCCTGGATGGGATCAAATGGAAGATTTCTGACTGATCGGGTATGTATCATGCTGGTGACTCAAAGTTGATTAAGAGATTCTCGTGCTCTTTATATGATGGCATGATAGATGCGGTGCGTCCCGTGGGATTGAGATTTGCATGTACAAGGTGACAATTCAGTTTTGAAGGGAAGGTCATGAATTCTTAGACAACATGGACGGTTTCAGATGACTAGATAAATGCTATTACTACTTGGTATTGCCTAATAAGGGTGCGTATTTCAGAGGATGCACTGTGTTTTGGCTTACGAATGCTTCATTGGTGTTGCGGTACTCGCATGGTTGATAGATTGCTGATGTTCAGATTTTACTATGTGGCATGGAAGACTTATAGAAGTATTTCTCATGGGGATGATTATGTATGAGGGATTTGTTAGTCATCCGAGTGGTAGAGTTGGGATCGGCTATGGTGATTCAGGTGTTCTATGGATTTGGAGACTGGGAGTTCTAGGAAACATATTATTTCGGGGTTGCAGACTGTGAAGTTATGGCCAAAGTTAGCTAGATGGTGATACGTGTTATGGCTAGACCTTTGTGGGCTTTTGGATGGTTATTTATCCATTTGGGGGGTGATCGGAGTTGATTTGGGGGCCCATTGGTAGGCCCGAGGAGGATGTGTATTCCATACCGGGTCGGATTTGGTGGCTCGGCACTGTTATTGCTGAAATGTGTGTCATTTGGTTAGAGCTGAGCTTGTTCGTGTCCTGATATGTTCTATGTGTTACTCTTATACGCTATGGGGGGTTGTGATTTGTTGGTTATATGCACACCCGATGCGGTTCTTTTTGGGCTTTGTAGCGGAATTCGAGCGAGATGGTTATTGGGTTGTTAAATGATTGATTGTGCATTGTCTATGGTCTTTTCAGGTTGTGGTATATTGTGTTATTTACTTCTCCATAGTTATGGTCATGCACTTCGTGTACTTGATGTTGAATTGCGTGTAGTTGTTGATTTTGAGCATTGTAGCTTTAACTATTTCGTATGGACCGATGTTTGGATGGGTCACGCATTGTAGCGGGGCTATGTTGGGATATGATCCTTTGTGTTAGATGTCTTGGTCCTACTATGTGTGATGTGTTCATAGCATTGCGTTTTAGTGGTACTTGTTGATCTGATGAGTGGTTATGAGTTTCTACGTGCTTCTTTCATCATCGGCAGTGTATGAAGGTTTTGAACAAGCTTTTATTTGATATGAGGTTCATTACTGGTATTGGATTTGTTTTGAGATGCTATTGTGATTGAGAATTTTTGCTACGAGTTATGTGGTATATCATGTGATTACATCTTGGGTTATGGTTATGGCTTGATATAGCTTGTTCAGACTTATACAGTGTGTGGATGCGAGATTCGAGTCTTGTAAGGAATTTCGGATGTTAGGAATTCACTTCTAAGGTTTATGGACTAAGGTCAAAATAATGATCTTTAGTTATGTTGTGTGGTCAGGCTTTCATGGATTGGGGTGACATGGGATCACCCTGAGTATGTGCATGGTAAGGTCACACAGTGATTTGACGGCTTGGGGACGACTCTTGGCATGTTCTAGGATTAACGCATATTTAATTGGGGGCAGAATGTAACTACCCGACCGGTCGTTTAGGGCATTTTCACTTCGCCCGGTGGTTTAAGGGCATGAGTAGCTCTGTATGATATATTACGACTCGTGTGTATTGTCCGTTTCAGTTTTCGGGTGATTCAAAATTAGTTTGGAAGAATAAATTTCATTGTTGAAGCTTTAAGTTGGAAGAGTTTACCAAGTTTGACCTATGTGCATTTGACCCCAGATCGGAGTTTTTATGGTTCCATTAGGTTCGGATGGTGATTTTAGACTTGGGCGTATGCCCGGATACACATTTGGATATTTCTAGAAGGTTTCGGCACTATTTGGCGAAAGTTGGAAATTTGAAGGTTTGGAATATTCATAAGTTTGACCGAGAGTTTACTTTGAGGATATCGGGTTCGGACTGTGGTTTCGGGAATTGAAATAGCTTCGTTATGTCATTTGGGACTTGTGTACAAAATTTGACTTCATTTTAGGTTGATTTGATATGTTTCGGCACGGTTTTAGAAGTTGAAAGTTCATAAGTTCATTAATTTTGATTTGAGGTGTGATTCATAGTTTTGATGTTGTTTGATGTTATTTGAGGCCTCGAGCAGGTCCGGGTTATGTTATATAATTTTTTGTATGTTTCGACGGGGTCCCGGGGGCCTCAGGTGTGTTTCGGATGGGTTACAGGCTATTTCTCTATATTTTTGGACTGCTGGTGTGCCTGTTGTTCTTTGCGACCGCGAAAGGTTTTCGGGAGCTCAGGGATTTTGTTCATCGCGAACGCGATCGTGGGCATGCATTCGTGATGCTTTTGTTGTCCACTGTCCGTGTTTGCACCTGCCCGTTCGCGTTCGCGTAGTGGAGTTGGGAGCTGGTGGACTTTTACTCACCGCTTCGCGATTGTCTATACGCGTTCGCGAAGCGTGTGGTCATTGTTCATCGCGTTCGCGAGGTTTGTGCCGCAAACGCGAAGCTTTATTTTCATTGGGCAACAATTTGTTCTTCGCGACCGCGAGGATTGTTCCGCGATCGCATAAGAGGAATCACTAGGAAAAATATAAGTACTTTATTTCGAGGGCTTTTGATATTTTATCACCTTTTGAGTTAGAGAGCTCGGATTTGGACGATTTTATAGGGGATTTGTACGTGTTGGATTGGGGCAAGTGTTCTTTATCCAGATTTGATTATATTTCGTGGTTCCATCTTTGTTATTAACATTAAATTAGTGATTGATGCGACCAAACACACTCACGCAAGTATACGTATCGTCAAGTAATAGAGTAGTGAGTAGAGTATCGTTCCCACGAACACTTATGATTAACTTTTGACTGATTCAATCTCAAACAACTTATCAATTCAAGAGATTTCTCATAAAATATGGAATTGACTAATTTACTACCTAAGAAACTATCAAGCAATGAAATAACTAGGAATCAACCACAACACTTGAGCAATTTCGGTTAACAATCAGTAGGAGTGGATATTCCAGGGTCATAGGCTAGCTAACAATCATGTTGTGTTCTTAGCTTAAAATGACTACTTGATTTATCTGGATCGTTGATTGATAGGGTTGATATTACTTATAAGAATCTGTCGAGTTCTTACTCGCATATTCAAGCTAACTTAATGCTTATATGTTTATGGAATTAAAACTAACAAGAATGCATTTATACTTCCTGTATTTCAAGCAAGCAAGGCAATTAGGTATATTTCTATCCTAATTGCGAATCCGTTCCCCGATGCCCGGGTTCAAAAACTTTCTCTATTTAATTCTATGTGCAATCTAGAATTCCCACTTTCGAGTTCAACTCTAGATTCATAGATAGTATTTCACTGTTAGCTACTCAACAAAATAATTAAAAATAGAATTAAATAAATAAACCAAAATGATAAAATCAAACTCGTCAATTTAAATTTCAAACATCAACATTCATGTAGCACCCATGACCCCAGAACAATAGGGTTCTTAGCCACTCATGTTCATACAATCATCAAAAATAATGTTTTCAAACATAAAAATAATAAATACTAGAAGAAGAATGGAAAAATTGATCAAATCTATGCTCACGAGTGTTTCATACTTTTGTTTCTCTCTCAAAGTCACGTCCCCCCTTTCAAAATAGGTTTAGGTCGGCTTTTATATGAATTGGAGGCGTCTTAGGGTCAAAATAACCGAGTCCTAGTCGAAATAAGACATGCTCACGTTTTGAGCGTCCAGGGCAGCGTGGGCGCTAGCCCTGACGCTCAGTGTCACGACTCAAAATCTGTTAAAGGTCGTGATGGCGCCGGACTCCACTGTCAGTCAAGCCAACACTAATTAGTTAATTAAATTCTCATTTTAGTATTTCTGAAAACATAAATTTGCTTCAATTTAACTTGTAACAAACAAACTTTAAGAATAATAATAATGTTTTCCAATTTCAATACTAAATATCTCATAATCATCCCAGAACCCAATGTTACAGGTGCATGAGTATCAATTAGGAAGATAAAATAAAATACAACACCTGTCCAGAATACAAATTAGACAGAAAAATACTAAGTAACTCTGAAGGGGACTCTGCTGGTTGTGGATCGTAGATGGAAATGCAGCTCACCTAAGTCTCCGCATTTACCACACCTCTGCGCCCGCAAGGCTGCTAGACATATATGCACCTGCACAAAAATATGCAGCAAGTGTAGTATGCGTACGTGAATCAACGTGTACCCAGTAAGTATCCCGCCTAACCTCGAAGACGTAGTGACGAGGGGTCGGCTCCGACACTTACTATGGGCTATAAATAAATTTCCAATGATATAGTTTAAACATGAGTTATATAAAACGGCTGTAAGCTCGATATTTTGAAATAAATAAGCAATTCCTTTATAATTAGTGTATCATACCAGATCCAGAGGCCCTTCACCTCCTCCTCCTCCAAGTGATCCTAAAAGTAAGGAAAAGGCTAAGATGGATGACATGAGTGGAAATCATGCCGAGGTCGTGCGGCCCGATTCAACATAATATTAAATTGTGCACTGTCGGGGGGTCGAACGACGCGAACCATAGATGCATCAATTTAATCTGCCGAGGCGTTAGACCCGTTCCACAAAAGATAAATACATTCAAACAACCAAATTAAAGATTTATTTAGGTTTGATATTCAAAGAAATATCAATTCTCTTTAACGGTTAAGTGACCCGTCCGAAACCCAAGTAGGTGAAGTCTAACCTATTGAAATTCCTTTATCAAGTTCCATAAACGGTTAAATTAATAAGTAGGATGCAAGCATCACAAATATAACGTGATTCAGGTCCTAGACTACCCGGACATAAGCATAATAGTAGCTACGTACGGACTCTCGTCACCTCGTACGTACGTAGCTCCCACAAATAGAAGCACATATTGAATTATTTCACCTATGGGGTAAATTCCCTCTTACAAGGTTAGAAAGGAGACTTACCTCGCTCTGAAATTCCGTAACCGGCTCCAAAGCCTCTTTACTCCTCAAATAACCGATGCATAATGCTCTAAAACTAGTCAAATAAATGTGCAAACCTATAAATATATACTCTAATACTTATTATAATTCAATTTACAACCATTTCAATCTTCGCTCGAAAAGTCGATAAAATCACCCTCGGGCCCACGTGCCCGGATTCCGAAAATTTTTGAAGATAAACATTTCCCATAGCATTAGGAACTCAAATATCTAATTTATTCGCAATCCCATGGCCAAATTCATGGTCAAAATCTAAAAATACCAATATTTAGTTTTTTTTTTTCAAAACCCCAAATTTCTACTAATTTTCATAAATTTTCACGCCTAAATTCATATATAAACCAAGTAGTTAACTTGCAATAGGTAGGAATCACTTACCTTGACATAGACGATGAAGACGGGGCTTCAAAATCGCTCCTAGGTCGGCTCCCATGGAGGAAATGAGATGAAATGAGCCAAACCAATTTTTGCAAACTTATACACTGCCCACGCGACCCTTCTTCACGTTCACAAGCCCCATCGCGTTCGTGATGAACAAAATTCTCAAAAGCCATTTTCAAAGTCTTCTCAGATAGCCTCCAGTATAATGGTCATAACTTTTTGTACAAAACTCCAAATCACAAATGGTTTGACTTTCTGGAAACTAGACATCAAGGGCTTCATATGTTGATCTTCTCCCAATTCATTGTAGATTGCGAGTTATAAGCTTCCAAAGTTAGCCCTGTGCAACAGAGATTTCCAAATACTTCCCGGACAGTCTGTAGTATAGCCACCATAACATTTTGTACACAATTCCAAATGATAAATGGTTTACCTTTCTGAAGACTAGATACCAAGGGCTACAACTTTCAATTTTAGATCATCTCCAGATTCGTTATACATTGAGCGATATAAGCTTCTGAAATCAGACGACGGACAACAAACATTCATTCTTCGCGAACGCAAAGAAGAAAGTCCTAGCAGCAAAATCCTTCTTCGCGAACGCAAAGAACAACACCAGAACCAGCAACATCAAAACATCCAAACTTAGTCCGAAGCCACCCCGAATCACCTGAGGCCCCGTCCAATCGTACCAATTAGTCCCAATACATAACACGAACTTGCTCGAGCCCTCAAATCATATCAAAACCACGAATCGCACCCCAATTCAAGCTTTATGAACTTTAGAATTTCAAACTTCTACATTCGACGCGAAAACCTATCAAATCAAATCCGATTGACCTCGAATTTTGCACGCAAGTCATAATTGACATTATAGACCTACCCCAACTTCCGGAATCGGAATCCGATCCTGATATCAAAAAGTCCACTCCCGGTCAAACTTCTTAAAAACCTTTAAATTTCTAACTTTCACCAAATGACTCCGAAATTACCTACAGACCTCCAAATTAACATCCGGACGCGCTATTAAGACCAGAATCACCATACAGAGCTATTCTCAGACTTGGAATCCCAAACGGACATTAATAACATTGAAATGCACTTCAACTCTAATTTAAGAAATCCTTCTAAAATGCCAACTTCCATAATAGGTGCCGAAACGTTCCCGGGGCATCCAAAACTCGATCCGGACATACGCCCAAGTCCAAAATCATCATATGAACCTGTTGGAACCTTCAAATCTCGATTTCGAGGTCGTTTACTCAAAAGAAAAAGTTTGGTCAACTCTTTCAACTTAAAGTTTTCAAATTTAGAATTTTCTTTCCAAACCGACTCTAAACTTCCCGAAATTTAATTCCGACCATACGTACAAGTCATAACACCTGAAGAGAAGCTACTCAAGGGCTTGAACCACCGAATGATGCGCCAGGGCTCAAAACGACCGGTCGGGTCGTTACATTCTCTCCCACTTAAACATACGTTCGTCCTCGAACGTGCTAAGGACTGTTCCGGAGTTGTCCAAAATCAATGTTTAACACCTCGTGCACCTACCCGTGCCACCACAACTCAGTTGAGCATATTAGCTCGAGCAAGACTAAAACTCTCCCTATAACCTTAGTCAACAAGTTTTAGAAAAAATCGAGTTCCCACTTCTAAATTCCTTTACAAGACCTGACTCTAACACACGAACATTGTACCAATCACCACGCACTGTACCAAAACATGATTGTGCACTTGTGCTGAAATCACCCCATGCACTACATAAGTCGGTTGCCCATGATAACATCCTCTGAGCCTAATAGTTTTAACTTTTCATGAATCTGTAGCCCATAATACACCCCATAACACATATAAGCCCTGCTCCAATACTCAAAATACTGCCACGACGAAAGAGATGCGTAGAAACTCATAACCACTTGCCTAATTAACAAATCATAGAGTCTCTCCTCCTGACAAGGGCCATTACCTCATTCTGAATTGAATAATGATATTTATTCTTTAATATACCTTATATAAATCCGATTGCACTGATTTCAGGTCCAATAGTCTCGTCTCACCCAATATGCTACACATGCAATAAGCTGCCTCAAACACTGACCAAGATCTCGTATGATGCCAACAATGCGCCAACAAGCTACAAACTCGAATGCGATATATAAGGAAAAATGAACTCTGGAAAGAACTACTCAACCCGCGCAACTAATTTAACAACTGAATAGATGTCATGAATCTTTCTCAGCAAATGCGGGACAAAACACACAGGAATAGATATAGGGAACTGTGCTCAACGTCACGCTATTGCGGCGTGCCACCCAATTCACCTATGATACCCGTGGCGGCGTGCCACCCTATCCACACTTAATAATCTAAGGAAAACACACCTCGAACCGTAACACTTATACTCACGAAATGCACGAATATCAACCATAAGCACGCCAAGTGCATAATACAAATCCTGGGGAGACGAATAGCGCCATACACTGCGAAACTCAAACACAACTAAGGTGTAATAAATGTCCTGTATCTTGAGAGCCTTTCTGCTCTCACAACACCACAATTTACACGGGATCTCAATACGAGTGCGAATAATCAAACCGCCTCATAACCCACATGGCACAATAGAGACTACACGGAAAGACCGACAACAGAAATATCATCCAAGGCCCGAAGACCCCTCTGAAAACAATGCTATGCTGAAATGAACACATCCGGCCCGATATAGAGCCCATATTCACATTTAGATCCATCCACGTACCTCAAGCCGATTCTGATCGTACTGCACTGGGCTAATAACCCTCCAAGGACCCTCGATGACCTACTCATGACACATAAGAACAACTATCAATCCGGAACAAACTTCCACAGTCCACAACCAAATGAACCGAGCGCCCTTCAGGCATAAATCTCACATTAGCGATAGTACCACAATCTCCATACTTGGTTTTCCATCCTTAATCAATTGAGTGACTACCTGTCACACTTATACCATCTTCCCGTGGGATATGCTCTCACGACCTTCCGCGCCATGTAACAAGTCTGCACATCCATACCACCGACCATACTAATGCTGTAAAGAGAATCAAGAACCCGCAAATCAATACACAAATCCTCTTACACATGACACCAATCTTAGGTGACGCTGAAGATAATACCAGCTTGCTTTAAACCTCCGAATCTTTTCCTGCTCATTGTGCTTGTGACATTCTTGTCAACACCAAACCGCAACCTCGATCCTCAACTTCCAATTCCCATGCTACCCACTGCACTTAATCATGCCAATACACAGGAGCACAAGATATTTTTTTCATAACTCCTTAACCACTAATAGAATAAACACTACATTATATAGGAGCCTTTCACTTAACTCATTTCAGGAGAACCATTGCAATACGCGACCGAATCCTCATATTCGCAGAAAATACAAGCCCAAGTAGTGGTCTAAACCACCATGTCCCTTCCGGGATCCATCTACACATAACAGGCCATAATAACCGAATACCTCCAAATAAATTAAATTACGGTGGCCGTCAAGCCTAGCACGTACTGCCACAACCACCAGCATAACTTAACACGCTGAAGAAACTGATCATCGCCACCATCATGCCAATTCAACCATTGCTAACTGATCTGACTTCTTTTAATTCACTCTAGGCTTTTCTTAGAAATAACATTAGCTCCATTCAAATTATATTGAACTCAATCCGCGCTTGCCCCGAGTGACTCCATTTCACGAGCCCACATTGCTTCAAAACCCACGAACCATCTCATACCCTCATTGTGTGCATATTCACATCTTCAACTGGTACACCCATTCTGATAATTCCTCTACATAAGCTCGGTACTTGACCATACTACGGGCTCGAATCTTTAGGCATCACACTTTAACTTTTGAATCCACTAGGACCGTTATTAAGAGTCACTCAATCTGACTTGTTCCCAAACATGATCAAACTCCAAGGCCCGGCTAGCATATGGACACTTTCTCAAAGAAACATTCGACTGACTTACTTTCCCTGTACATTACATCTACACGAAGCATAAACTCTGAGTCTTCCCAAAGCCTGAACATGAATCGATAAGGCCGAATATAGCACACGTTTATCAATTTCTCTGCTTGAATTACCCTCGATGTTCCTTTTTTTATGTACAAATAATCCACCAATGCACCGATAACCAAAAGTTGCATAAGCCAACAACACACGATCCAATCGTAGACGGTGGGGCTCCCCCACTTAGCTTTAAGATACCATTACATAATATAGAGCCCACAACTATTCCTCTTTTTCATTTACCATGACCCCGCACCGTCAACCGCCAAATTTCTCTAAGTCTTTAGTTAAATCCCTTCATGAACATTCTTAATCATCAACCATGATCTCATATCCGACCTCTTTCCACGATGTTATATAGGTCTGTTCCTTCCTCATTAACATCAAGTGAGAGTTCAACAATATCATCCAAACTCTAGTCATATCGCAACTGAAACAATAGCCAAATCTTCACACCCTTCTTCATTCCAAGCAAACTCCTTTCTGCCATATTCACTCTTTCTTAGTGTAGTAACCAATATTCCAAATTAGTCCGTAGACCTAGTCACTGTCCACTATGAATCCCAAATCACTCTAAACTTTCCTCAAGGCGTGTAACTATCCTACCACAGAACCCATATGATACTCTGCCACTCTCCCACTTTGGTCAAACCCTATCCTTTAAGCAAATACTCGACTTCTGCAACTCACACTTGGCCTTCTAGGAACCTAGCCACCACAAGACACCTCCCACATGACCTTCCTTATCCTTCGCTGCCTAGTTGTTGCCTTAACTCAAAATCTGTGTCTATAGAACTTGAACCGATAGATCGCTACCAACTTTAAACCTCTCCGAAGATCATCCTTCTCGAGCCATCAACACTGAGAACACCGATTCGATCCTAAACCACTACACACTACTATTTCCGTTGCACAGTGCTATCTGACAACCATCCCTCAAGCACCATTTCACAACACCCTGCTCCGAAGGCAAAATCAAAGAAGATCATAATACCCGCAAGCCATAATGCGTTCAAATAAGGCCGCCGCCGCCGCATCACCATGAAGATTCCACCACGCTCGAAAATACCAAGTCTCGTTACTCCATCAACAAAAACCTGAACATTCATAGTCCAATTGCCTTTCCTTTGCTGAAATTAAATACTGAACCTCTAAACCACGCACTGAGAAAAGCCTTCTTTCAATTACTTCACTACTTCGACGCATAGGCAAGCACCCTACCATTACATCAATACTATGCAATAACAACTCATGAACATCATAGCAATTGGTGCATAGCCTCAAAACCATTAGAAACACAGCTACTGAGCTGAGATAACAGAACATCCTTCCACAAGGCGACGACATTAGCTTAATCGAATACGCATGGAGAAACATCCTGCACCACCTCTGCAATACCATAAAAATTCCCCGATTCCCATTTGATAACAAGCGTTTCACGTCGCACAAGAATGAATAGGAAAGAAACAAAGGCATAAGCCTCAAAGGAATCGAATCGCACGATGAGGAATCAAGGAGGGAAGTGCTCCTAACAGCCCTGTAGCCTCTCGAAGGTAAGTAAAGACGTCTCCGTACCGATCCACAAGACTCTACTAGACTTGCTCATGACTCGTGAGACCTAAGTGAACCTAATGCTCTAATACCATATTGTCACGACCCAAAATCCGTTAAAGGTGGTGATGGCGCCGGACTCCACTGTCAGGCAAGCCAACACTAATTAGTTAATTAAATTCTTATTTTAGTATTTCTGAAAATATAAATTTGATTTAATTTAACTAGTAACAAATGAACTTTAAGAATAATAATAATATTTTCCAATTTCAATACTAAATATCCCATAATCAACCCAGAACCCGGTGTCACAAGTGCATGAGCATCAACTAGGAAGATAAAATATAATACAATACCAGTCCAGAATACAAATTAGATAGGAAAATACATAAGTAACTCTAAAGGGGACTCTACTGGTTGCGGATCGTAGATGGAAATGCAGCTCACCTAAGTCTCCACATTTACCACACCTCTGCGCCCGCAAGGCTGCTAGACATATATGCACCTGCACAAAAATGTGCAGCAAGTGTAGTATGAGTACGTGAATCAACATGTACCCAGTAAGTATCCCGCCTAACCTCGAAAAAGTAGTGACGAGGGGTCGGCTCCGATACTTACTATGGGCTATAAATAAATTTCCAGTGATATAGTTTAAACATGAGTTATATAAAACGGTTGTAAGCTCGATATTTTAAAGTAAATAAGCAATTCCTTTATAATTAAGTAGGATGCACGCATCGCAAATATAATGTGATTCGGGTCCTAGACTACCCGGACATAAGCATAATAGTAGCTACGCACGGACTCTCGTCACCTCGTACGTACGTAGCCCCTACAAATAGAAGCACATATTGAATTATTTCACCTATGGGGTAAATTCCCTCTTACAAGGTTTGAAAGGAGACTTACTTCGCTCCGAAATTTCGTAACCGGCTCCAAAGCCTCTTTACTCCTCAAACCGATGCATAACGCTCCAAAACTAGTCAAATAAATGTGTAAACCCATAAATATATACTCTAAAACTTATTATAATTCAATTTGCAACCATTTCAATCTTCGCTCGAAAAGTCGATAAAATCGCCCTCAGGCTCACGTGCCCGGATTCCGAAATTTTTTGAAGATAAACATTTCCCATAGCATTAGGAACTCAAATATCTAATTTATTCTCAATCCCATTGCCAAATTCGTGGTCAAAATCTAAAAATACCAATTTCTAGGTTTTTCTTCAAAATCCCAAATTTCTACTAATTTCCATGAATTTTCACGCCTAAATTCGTATATAAACCAAGTATTTAACTTGCACTAGGTAGGAATCACTTACCTTGACATAGATGATGAAGATGGAGCTCCAAAATCGCTCCTAGGATGGCTCCCATAGAGGAAATGAGATGAAATGGGCCAAACCCATTTTTGCAAACTTATACACTGCCCATGTAACCCTTCTTCGTGTTCGCGAGCCCCCCATCGCGTTCGCGATGAACAAAATTCTCAAAAGCCATTTTCAAAGTCTTCTCAGACAATCTCCAGTATAATGGTCATAAATTTTTGTACAAAACTCCAAATCACAAATGGTTTGACTTTCTGAAACTAGACATCAAGGGCTTCATATGTTGATCTTCTCCCAATTCATTGTAGATTGCGAGATATAAGCTTCCAAAGTCAGCCCTGTGCAGCAGAGATTTCCAAACACTTCCCGGATAGTCTGTAGTGAAGCCACCATAACGTTTTGTACACAACTCCAAAAAACAAATGGTTTACCTTTATGAAAACTAGACATCAAGGGCTACAACATTTATATTTGGATCATCTCCAGATTCGTTATAGATTGAGAGATATAAGCTTCTGAATTTAGATGACGGACAACAAATATTCCTTCTTCGCGAATGCGAAGAACAAAGTTCCAGCAGCAAAATCCTTCTTCACGAATGCGAGAAGCTCCTCACGAACGCGAAGAACAACACCAGAACCAGCAACCAGCAGCATCAAAACACCCAAACTTGGTCCGAAACCAACCCGAATCACACCAAGGACCCCGGGACCCCGTCCAATCGTACCAATCAGTCCTAATACATAACACGAACCTGCTCGAGGCTTCAAATCACATCAAACAATATCAAAACCACGAATCACACCCCAATTCAAGCTTTATGAACTTTAGAATTTCAAACTTCTACATTCGACGCCGAAACCTATCAAATCAAATCCGATTGACCTTGAATTTTGTACACAAGTCATAATTGACATTATGGACCTACCCCAACTTGCGGAATTGGAATCCGACCCCGATATCAAAAAGTCCACTCCCAGTCAAACTTCTTAAAAACCTTTAAATTTATAACTTTCACCAAATGATTCCGAAATTACCTACGGACCTCCAAATTAACATCCGGACGCGCTACTAAGACCAGGATCACCATACGGAGCTATTCCCAGACTCAGAATCCCAAACGGACATTGATAACATTGAAATGCACTTCAACTCAAATTTAAGAGATCCTTCTAAAATGCCAACTTCCATAATAGGTGCCGAAATGTTCCCGGGGCATCCAAAACTCGATCCGGACGTACGCCTAAGTCCAAAATCATTATACGAACCTGTTGAAACCTTCAAATCCCGATTCCGAGGTCGTTTACTCAAAAGTCAAAGTTTGGTCAACTCTTTCAACTTAAAGTTTCCAAATTTTAGAATTTTCTTTCCAAACCGACTCTATACTTCCCGAAATTTAATTCCGACCACACGTATAAGTCATAACACCTGAAGTGAAGCTACTCAAGGCCTCGAACCGCTGAATGACATGCCAGGGCTCAAAACGACCGGTCGGGTCGTTACACTCAGCTTCCCAAGTTTCTGTTTTGTGCGCCACAGGCAGCGCCCCCGCTGCCTGTGGCCCTCAAATGTGCACTTTTGCTTTTTCTTCCCATTTTCGCTCCAATTCGCGCACTTTCGTCCCAAATCGCATCTGAATGATTCCTACACATAGAAATACCACAAATTAGCACAAATCATTATATTATACATCTGTAATCTACGAGACATGAGCATAATGTGAGACAATATACATCAAAATATGCATATATTAAGCCTACTATCAACACCCCACACTTAGACTCTTCCTCTTCCTCGAGCAATGGAACTACATTAACACCCCAAAACGTACCTATCACTATGAAAGAGCAATTCACAATTAATTCAATCAAACTCTCTACCTTTTGACTATGATCGATACTGGCAATTAAGCATGAACACACGAATTTCACATTCTTCCCGTTTTTAAGCTAGACCAAGTATACGCAATGCCATTCAACCAACTCAAGCAAACTCTCTACAACCACCTTACCTCAAGAGACGACTCGTTACCACTAAGTATCCTCAACTCACACACTCACCCAACAAAAGAAGTGTACAATATCACCAATCCATCATGAGACCAAAAGCCCTTGCCACAAACAAAAGAGTGAATATCAAAGTAGTCCATACATTCAAATATATCATTGAACATAAATTAAGGACATCACCCAATTGAACAAAATTCACTCACTCTCACAAAGAATTCATGTGCATCCCATGGTCGTACCATAGGCTTGCCCGTAGTGTACATCTCTACTAATCTAAGCTAGATAAATCTAGTATCAATTAGGACTTTAAGGTTATAATGTAGGCTAAGGGATGAATGGGATACATTTCGGAATAGTGGCTATCCCTCCTAAGCACTCTAATACACTACACTCACAAATCGAGCATATTTTCGTTTCAACCTATTCACTTGTCATACACCATATATAACATATCCCTCTTTTCAATTAAGCACCTCTATGGTTTCACTAGCACGAGTTAGAAGGATTAGGAGGTGTGTATCTTTCTACATGATTTGAACTCTCATTTGTTGTTTTTTTTCTTTTTCTCCACACACTCCATACATTAAAGTTCATTGGCTAGTGACCTTCTTTCATAATTTTAGTGCACCTTAAGGGCCCTTCCATGGTTCCACTCGAAAGCCACTCCCCAATCTCTCACCTTACTTCTTTTAGCGACTAAGTGCCTTAGGAGGTAAAGGTTCAACAATCTCGAATTAAGAACAAAATAGGGGTACGACTTGTAATGTGAGTGCCAAAGAAACGGTCTATAGGCTCAAAGGGGCTAGCAACGGGAAAATTTTATTTGTGAGTGACAAGCACCTTTATAGTCAAGCAAGAAATTCCTATGTCATCTCCTAGACTAGCACAACTTAATGATTTCGCATTGATTAACACACGGGGCAAGTTCTAGAATACACAAGATAGCACAGAATATCAACAATCCTTACACACACATGGCACTTGACTCACTCAAGACGGTTCTGTGCGACTCTCAAGTCAAGGAAGCATACCAAGTTGAGAATTTTTTTAAGCACTAATGCACTAGGTGGAATACAAGTCAACCAACTGAGAAAAATGCGTCAAAGAGTAGGCTACTTAATTTACTTGGGCATTACAATTCAAATCAGATATTCAGGAAGACAGAGCGCATGCCATAACTTAATGTGCCAACACCAAACATGTCAACAGGTACCTCAGAGCACCTCAGCTTTCTCCCTATCCTACTCCTAAAAAGAATAAAAATAAAATAAAATAAAACAAAACACCCGGTTAGAGCTACACCCTTGGAAAAGAACCAGTGTCCAAAGAAAAACTAAGGGATACTACCTAACTATCCTAAAAAATAAAAGGAAATCTTCTTGGTATTTTTAATTGGACTGTAATCCCTCAAGAAAATTATCCAACAGATCTATCGTTGGGAAAATCCGAGCTTTTTCTGTTTTTTTTTTTTTGTATTTTACTAGCTAATTAGAATATGTTAGTTCTAAACTAAGCTAAAAAGTAAATAAAAAAAATAAAAATAAAATAATAACAATAATAATTTTTGTTTATACAATTACAAGTCAAGAAGTATTCCCTCACCCCACACTTAAACAATGCATAGTCCCCGATGCATAACAAATTCAAAACAGAGTAAGGTGGAAAGAAAGAACTCCCTGCTAGTCGGAGTCTGCCTCCTCATCATCAGATCCCTTGTGAGTGTTTTCATCCTCAGACGGATGAATGGGACTGTCCGGTGCTATTCCCAACATCTCCTTGGACGAACTGGAGTCACTTCACAATTGCATGCGCTCCTCATCTGACACCCCTAGCCTTAGCCGTCTTGTTGAAGTCGAACCGGAGTATCTCAAGGTGGGCATTTCCCTTAGTCTGCGTCAACTTTGCATTAGAATCAACGCCACAAAGTGTGTGACGTATTTTTCGGTAGCGTGGACTTTTGACGAACTTTTGTAGCCTCCGTGGATTAGGGATATCAACTCCCAAGAAGTCACACAAGGATCACCTATCCAATGGTATATCCTTTCCTCTGACCAATGACTAGAACAAGCCCTCGTTCCAGTTGGCATATAGCTCTCGTACCATGCTCAGATTTGCAGGGCCCGGACATTCTATGAGCTTATCCATCTTCATTTCTACCAACCGGGCAAGTACATCCAGGAAGTTCCTTTCTAGGGCCTTTACATTAATCCCCATTTCGGAGACATATCTCCCATATGGAACAAAATTATCATGCCATTTGATGGTGTCATCTCAAACTAGTTCCACCCGAGGCCGTGGTGGCCTCGTCGACCCGCTAGCAACTTGCTTTCCCTTAGCTTGCCGGGAACAACCCTCACCTTGCTTGCGGTTTTTGGGAGGGGGGACAGTAGTGGATGAATTCCCCACCCCTTTTCCTTTGGAGGCACTGTCACGAGCCATAGCAACCTACACACGATAAACACAAAGATGAGAATGAATCAAGAAATTTCGCCTAAGGTCATCGTGAGAGGCAAAGATGACCCCACACTTAAAACCGAAGGCTATGTATAATCGACTCACAATATTAGTTCAACATGCACCAATGTGTCATCATAAGGCTATAGGTACTCAAGACTTCCCCATGCCATACAATTCAAGTAGCTTAACATGGTCGTAACTTAACCGTGGTGCAAGGAAACAAAGCTAAAGTTCACATTACTACACTAATACAATACACTAACTACTACTTACAAGAGTTTACAACAAGATACAATACCCCCAAACAACCCACACTTCGCCCAACATTATATACAACTACATTCGGCTTCTTAGAATTCACCGGCGTTCAATTTACTCTCTCAGGCATTTTATCAAACATGTTATGGGCATCAGTTTTGCTTCTCTTATTTCAACAATGGTGGAGCAAGGTGGCCCTCCCAAATTTACATGAAGTAGAGGGAATTGTAGTTTACTACTTCAAATACAACTTCACAACCAATTTATTTTTTATACCAAATTCCTGCATATTAAGACCACCATAACAACAAGATATGTCAAAGAGACCTATGGGATTTTGGGGGTTGTTTGAGACAGAGGACTGGACTTACACTAAGAAATTTCAAAATACAAGAAAAAAGAGAACAAGAAGAACATACCTTTGAATCTTGAGATGAAACTGAGCAATAAAAATTTGAGAATTTGAGAGAGAGAGAGAGCAGGGTGGGGGGAGAGAGAATAGAGTGGGGGGGGGGAGGGGTCGTTTGAGAGTTACGGGAGATAGAGAGAGGGTGTTTGGGTTGGGTATTTTTAGAGTTATGTTAATTAAATAGGGGAATGGGTTGGGTTATTATTTTAGTGTATATGGGTAATCGGGTCGGGTAATGGGTTAGCTCCTAAATAAATTAAAAAGAAACTAAACAAATATAATAAAAAAATATTTACTTGACCCCCAACCTAGCGCCCCACGCTAGGCTCGGCGCTGGGGGTTGCGAAGATTCTGGAAAGTGCGCCCCAGGTAGCGTGGGGCACTGGCCTGGGCACTCGTTCGCTCTTTTTTTTTGGATTTAAATGCCCTCATACACGAGCACTCAATACATACATTATACACACCCCACACCATTCTCACATATGATTTTTATAACTACAAAGAAAACAAAAATCAATCTACTCTGACTAAAAGAAAACAAAAGGCTAAGCTACAAAAGCAATAAAAACTGGGTTGCCTCCTAACAAGCGCCTGATTTAATGTCGCGACATGACTCAACACGTTTTCAAGCATCGGCCAAGTCTACCGAGGTCTTGTGACGTGTAATGTCAAAACCCCACAAATATTTTATTCTCTGCCCATTTACCAAGAAGGTACCACTTGAGCTCGCATCACTCAATTCCACCGCTCCATGAGGCCTCATACTTACCACATTGAAAGGAACTGCCCATCGAGACTTAAGTTTTCCGGGGAAAAGCTTAAACCTCGAATTGAACAAGAGAACTTCTTGACCTGGCTCAAACTCGCGATGTTGGATGTTCTTGTCATGCCACCTCTTGGTCTTTTCTTTATACAATTTGGCATTCTCATATGTGTGCAATCAAAACTCATCAAGCTCATTGAGTTGTAGCAACCTCTTCTCGCCGGCTAAGTCCATATCCATATTAAGCTTTTTAATCGCCCAATAGGCTTTGTGTTCAAGCTCGACGGGCAAGTGGCACACCTTCCCATAAACCAAATTGTACGGAGAAGTACCAATGGGGGTTTTGTATGCAGTTCGATATGCCCATAGTGCATCGTCCAGCTTTTTTGCTCAGTCCTTTCTATTTCCACTTACTGTTTTCTCCAGAATCTGCTTCACCTCTTTGTTTGACACTTCCACTTGACCACTCATTTGAGGGTGATAGGTGGTGGCAACCTTGTGCTTAACTCCATACTTTGCTAGAACATTTTTCAACAATTTGTTACAGAAGTGAGTTCCTCCGTCACTTATCAACACCCTTGGAGTCCCAAACCGTGTGAAGATGTGCTTCTTTACAAAGTTTATCACTACCTTTGCGTCATTAGTAGGAAGAGCAATGGCATCCACTCACTTAGACATATAGTCAACCACCACCAAGATGTACCTGTGACCATTAGAGTTTGGGAATGGTCCCATGAAACTGATCCCCCAAACATCAAAGAGCTCTACTGCCAGAATATTTTGCAAAGGCATCTCGCGCTTCTTCGTGATTGTTCCGGTTCTTTGGCACCTGTCACACTTTTTAACAAAGGCGTGTGCATCCTTAAACAATTTTGGCCAATAGAAACCAGATTGTAGCACTTTTGGGCAGTTTTGTCCCCACCATGGTAACCTCGATATGGAGAAGCATGACAGTCATGCAATATTGCATTCATCTCCTCCTCAGGGACACACCTTCGTACTAACTGATATGCGCACTGCTTATATAAGAATGGCTCATCCCACATGTAGAGCCTCACATCATGTAGAAACATTCTTCTATTATCGGGTGTCAATTCTGGTGGCGTCACCCCACTTGGAATAAAATTCACATAATCTACATACTACGGGGCTTCACTTGAGGTGATTGCTAATAACTCCTCATCCGAAAATGTTTCTTTGATCAACCCCCCCCCAATCTACATCGTTCCGATTTTCTAATATGGACAAGTGATCAACCACTTGATTCTCTGTTCCTTTTTGATCTCGGATCTCTAAGTCAAATTCTTGCAAGAGGAGGACCCAAAAAACCAACCTTGACTTGGCATCTCTCTTTTCAAACAAGTACCTTATAGCTGAATGATTTGTGTAGACGATGACCTTGGTTCCCACTAGATAGGATCTTAACTTGTCAAACGCCCATACCACTGCAAGCAACTCTTTTTCAGTGATAATGTAGTTCATCTAGGCTAGATTCAGAGTTTTGCTTGCATAATAAATGGAGTGAAAAACTTTATCCCTCATTTGCCTCAAAATAGCTCCGATTGCTATGTCACTCGCATCGCACGTCAACTCAAATGTCTGCGCCCAAATCCGGGGCAATGATAATTGGTGCAGTCACCAATCTTCCCTTTAGCTCCTCAAATGCACATGCATCATCAAACTTGAAAGGGATATCTTTCTCAAGTAGCCTGCACAAAGCAGAAGAAATTTTCGAAAAATCTTTAATGAACCGACGATAAAAACCTGCATGGCCCAAGAAACTGTGAATACCTTTGACCGATGTCGGTGGGGGCAATTTTTCAATCACTTCCACCTTTGCTTTGTCCACCTGCAAACCATTTTTGGACACCTTGTGCCCCAGGACTATACCTTCACGTACCATGAAATGGTACTTTTCCCACTTTAGTACCAAGTTTGTCTCTTCACACTTAGCAAACACTTTATCAAGGTTCATTAAACAATTATCAAAAAAGTACCCAAACACAGAAAAATCATCCATGAACACTTCTACAAATCTTTCAACCATGTCAGTAAAAATAGCCATCATACACATTTAAAAAGTCGCAGGTGCATTATAGACACCAAAAGGCATTCTCTTAAATGCATACGTGCCATAGGGACACGTAAATGTAGTTTTCTCTTGGTCCTATTGGGCTATAGCAGTCTGATTATACCCCGAATAGCCATCTAGGAAACAGTAGTATTCCTGTCCAGCTAATCTATCTAGCATTTGATCAATAAAGGGGAGGGGGAAAGTGGTCCTTTTAGGTGGCATTGTTCAATTTTCTATAATCTATGCAAATTCTCCGCCCAGTGACAGTTCTTGTGGGAATCAGGTCATTATTTTCATTAACCACTATAGTCATACCCCCTTTCTTAGGCACACATTAGAGGAGCTTACCCATTTGCTATCAGAGATTGGAAACACAGTACCTGCATCAAGCCATTTAATCACTTCTTTTCTTACCACCTCTTTCATGATTGGGTTTAGGCGGCGTTGTTGCTCTATACTTGACTTGTGTCCGTCTTCCATGAGGATTTTATGCATGCATAAAGCTGGACTAATGCCTCTAATATCAGACATCGTCCACCAAATTGCTCGCTTGTGCTCACGTAACACTCTCAACAGCTTTTCTTCCTGCAATTTAGTCAAGTCAGAAGAAATAATAACGGGTAAAGTGTCAGAACCACCCAAATAAGCATATTGAAGGTGAGGGGGCAGGGGTTTAAGTTCCAATTTTGGAGCTTCTTCAATCGACGGCTTTGGAGGAGGCCCACTTGGCTTATTTAGGGGCTCTAGGAGGTTTAATCCATGCATGTAAGCACATGATGCATCTAGGATATGCATCATCTCCTCAACCTCATCATCAACCTTCAAGTTATCGAACAACATGAGTGCTTTCTCTAGAGAATCATCTAGATATACACTTGTGTCAATAAATTTCTCATCCACCTCCACAACAGATATCATAGAGAGCTCCTCATAATGGCGGGGAAGTTGGATCGCCTTGTAGACATTAAAGACTGCTTCCTCATTGTCCATCCTCATAATCATTTTTTCCTCTCTCACTTTAATAATCGCATCACCTGTAGCCAAGAGAGGTTGTTCCAATATGATCGAAACATGTTCATCAGCTTCATAATCTAGGATAATGAAGTCAGTTGGGAAGATGAATTTCCCAATTTGCAACAACACATCTTCAATCACTCCTTCGGGGTAGGCTATGGACCTATCAACTAGTTGTAACATCACAGTGGTTGGTCTTAGAGCTCCCAGACCCGATTGCTTGAACAAGGACTAGGGCATCAAATTTATGCTAGCCCCCAAATCATAAAGAGCACGACCCACATCGATATTACCAATTCGCACAGGGATGGTGAAGCTGCCAGGATCCTTAAGCTTTTGAGGAAGCTTGTTTTGGACCCTTGAAGTACACTCCTCAGTAAGTGCGACTGTCTCGAATTCATTCAATCTCCTATTGTGAGCCACTATATCTTTTATGTACTTAGCATACTTTAGAATTTCACAAAGTACATCTACAAATGAAATATTCAATTGAACCTGGCTCAACATAGAGAGAAATTTGTTGAACATGCGATCATCATTCTTCTTTTGCAATCTTTCGGGGAAAGGTGGTGGTGTCCTAGCAGCCTCCACTGGCTCTAAACTTGCATCATCTTTCTTTGACTCATGTGTTGCTTTAGGAATCAATTCCCCCTCAGGTGTAGGCTTATCCTTTCTCTTCTTTGGCACTTCTTCTAATTCCCTCCCGTTTCTGCGTGTAACTGTATTAACTTGAGGGTTCTTCTCTGTATCACTAGGAAGAGCGCCTGCAGGCCTAGTATTTTGATTCGATGCTAACTACCCCATTTGTGATGACCCAAAATATCATCTTTATATTTAATAATTAATTCTGCGTTATAAGACCTCAAAAAAGCATTATTTATCATTACTCGACTTGCGTGCGTAGTCCGTAAAATTTTCCAAAAAGTTTTTATGTGAAAATGGATTAAAATATGAATTAGAGCTTTAAAACTCAACTGAGTTGACTTTGGTCAATATTTTGAGCAAACAGACTCGGATTAGTGTTTTGACAGTTCCTATAGGTCCGTATCATGAATTAGGACTTGGGCGTATGCCCGGAATCAAATTCCGAGGTCCCTAGCCCGAGATATGGAATTTTGATGAAAAATTAAAAGTTGAAGTTCAAATAGTGATTGGATGTCGAATTATGTGCAAACGACCCCGGAATAGAATTTTGATAAGTCCAACAGCTCCATATGGTAATTTTAGACTTTTGAGAGTGATCAAAATTTATTTGAAAGTCCGTAGTGGAATTAGGCTTGAAATGCTAAAAGTTGAATTTTTGGAAAGTTTGACCGAGGGGTTGACTTTTTGATATCGGGGTCGAAATCCAATTCTGAAAATTTGAGTACCTCCGTTATATCATTTATGACTTGAGCACAAAATTCAAGGTAAATCGGACGTGATTTGATAGGTTCTCGAGTCATTTGTAAAAATTAGAAATTTCAAAGTTCATTAGGCTTGAATCTATGTGTGATTCGTGTTTTAGCGTTGTTGGATGTGATTTAAGGATTCGACTAAGTTCGTATGGTGTTTTAGGACTTGTTGGTATATTTGGTTGAGGTCCCGGGGACCTCGGGTGTGTTTCAGATGCTCAGCGGGTCATTTTTGGAGTTAGAGAAGTAGCATATTTTTATAGTTTTTGTTGCAGAAGTTTGTTCTTTCCATTCGCGAAGAAGATCTCGCGTTCGCGAAGGTGTGGTCTGTGGAAGCATCGCAAACGCGAGGAGTAGGATGCGTTCGCGAAGAGTGTTTTTTTGAGTGTGAGGTGTTGTTCTTCGTGTTCGCGAAGGGGAGGACACGAATGCGAAGGTATGGTCTGTGTGTGCATCGTGAACGCGTGAGTGTCGTTGCGTTCGCGAAGGAGAGCGAGGCAGCTGGGAACCCCAGTCTTTTGTTCTATGCGTTCGCGAGATAAGGGACGCGTTCGCGAAGGTCTGAGTTAGCAAAGTTTCGCGTTCGCGAAGTATTGGTCGCGTTCGCAAAGAGGAAAGTTGGGCAGCACATTTTTGTGCTTCGCGAACGCGAGACAAGGGTCGCGTTCGCGAAGAAGAAACCACTGGACAGAATGTTTAAATTCAGAAAATGGGACTTAGTCCCATTTTCCATTTTTAACGATTTGGAGCTCGGATTGTGGCGATTTTTTAGATATTATCAGAGAAAACGTTGGGGTAAGTGTTCTTAACTCAATCTTTGTTAGATTATCTGAATCTATCACTATTTTCAACAATTAATTGGTGATTTAAGTTGGAAAAATTCGAAAACCCTCTTGGATAGATTTGAGGATTTGAGGATCGAACTGTTATTGGAATTTAGTCATTTTGGTATGGTTAGGCTCGTGGTTGATTGGGCGTTCATATTTCATAACTTTCGTCGGATTCCGAGACGTTCATTTTTGAGTTAATTTCGGATTTTTATTGAAAAATGTAGTATTTTCTTATAGAATTAATTCTATAATTTTTGTTGACTGTATCGAATTATTTATGACTAGATACGAGTCGACCGAAATCGAAAAATCGAGGAAAAAACATATTACTTGGTTAAATTGGAGCAAGTCGAGGCAAGTGACTTGTCTAACCTTGTGTGGGGAAAATTCCCCTAGGATTGGTATTAATTGTAATGTGATGAAAGTCGTATACACGAGGTGACGAGTGTATACACGGACTAAATGAGAAGGATTATGTATTCAAATTATGAAGATCACTATTGCATATTAATTAAATTATTAAATCTTGTTATATTCTCCATTATTGATTTGATTTGTATATCTTAAATTTTCTTGACCTTTTCCTGCTAATTGTTTTATCTGTTTAATTGAAACTTGGTTTCTTTTATACTGTGCATTATTTGAAGGTTGATTTTCTTTAAATTAAATATTATTAATATGAAGTATTTGACATTTCTAAATTTGATATTGAAGCAACATATTAAAGATTTTAAAATATTATTTTCCTGAATTATTTATTCTTGAATATTTTGTACGATTTTTGATACTCATTGTGATGGAGCCGTGAGCTCTTTATTGTGAAAAAATATTATTCTTGGATTATTTTGGCTTGAGCCGTGAGCTCTTTATTATTGAAAAATATTGTTGTTGATTTATTTTTGGAAAATTGAAATATTGGGCACTTGAGGTGCAAATTGTGATATATTGTGATATTGATACGCATGCGGTGGTATAAGCTCCGGGTATTGAAACGCATGCGGTGAGATAAGGGTGGCTTGATACGCGTGGCTAGTAGGGGTGACTACTAGAAGTCACGCGGTGTGATAAGGGTGGCTAAAACGCGGGATGCTATTTCGGGAAAAATATTTTCTTTAAATAAATTGTGAAGGCTCCCGCGGTGATATAAGGAAGTGAGATATTGTGAATTTATTTATGATTTGGGACTACGAGGCGGTACCTCGGTAGTGCCCTTGTTGTTATTGATTTATGGCCATAGTTGCCTTCGATTAATTGTTATGATTTTCATAAAGTTGAAAGAAATTCTGTTTTGATTCCACGAGATATTATTTGCAATTATTTGGTGTCATTAAATGTGACATACTATTTGATTCATTTTCATAGTCATTTTATCTTATTAAATTGTTTAAACATTTTTCCATGTCATTATCTATTCTTCAGTAGGGCCTGACCTGACCTCGTCACTACTCTACTGAGGTTAGGCTTAGCACTTACTGGGTACCGCTGTGGTGTACTCATACTACGCTTCTATACATCCTTTTGTACAGATCCAGGTACATCTTACCAGTCTAGACGTCAGTGAGTTACCTGCGCACGGAGACTTCAAGATATATCTGTCAGCGTCCGCAGACTCCGGAGTCCCCTTCTATCATTTTATGTTGCTTCCTTATTTTTCTTTAGACCTTGATACATAGAAACATTGAGAATAAATTTTTAGAAGCTTGTGGCTTATTTCTACCGGGTTTTGGGAGTTGTAATTATTTGAATTATAGTTTATTTATTTCAGATATTTATGATTATTCTGCATTTATAGGCTTACCTAGTCTTAGAGACTAGGTGCCATCACGACCTCCTACAAAGGGAATTTGGGGTCGTGACAGTTGGTATCAGAGCCCTAGGTTCATAGGTGTTATGAGTCACAAGCAGGTTTAGTAGAGTCTTGCGGATCGGTAAGGAGACGTCTGTACTTATCTTCGAGAGGCTATGGAACTGTTAGGAAATATTCACTTCTTTGATTCCTTATCGTGGGCCTTTGTTTATTTCAAAGTTCTAAATAATTGTCTTTCTATTCTCTCACAGATGGTGAGGACATCCAATCCTGGATCTGATGATCAAACACTCGCGCCCCCTGTTGGAGCCGTAATAGGCTGGGGACGGGGTAGAAGCCGAGGAAGACCACGTGGTGCAGCCAGAGCACCTGCACAAGCCGTCGCACTTGAGCCACTAGTAGCTCCTGTTGGAGAGCAGGCACCTGAGACGCCTGTTACTACTCCTGCACTTCAGGAGACTCTTGCCTAGTTTTTGAGCATGTTTGGCACTCTAGCTCAGGCAGGGTTAATTCCACTTGCTCCTGCCATATCTCAGGCCGGGGGAGGAGCACAGACTCCTACTACCCGTAATCCAGAGCCATGGGCCCAAGTTGACCATGCCCCAGAGGTTATACCAGTGCAGCTAGTTGTCCCAGTTCGGCCTGAGATTAGGACAACAGTTTTAGAGGGAGAGTAGCTCAGGCTCGAGAGGTATAAAAAGTTCCACCCTCCCACTTTCAGTGGTCTAGCTTCAGAGGATGCTCAGGGTTTTCTGGAGAAATGTCACCGTATCCTTCTTACAATGGGTATTGTGGATTCCCGTGCGGTTTCTTTCACGGCATTCCAGTTTAGAGGAGCAGCCTACCAGTGGTGGCGGGCATATGAATTGGATAGTTCGGCCGAGGCAGCTTTACTTACTTGGACTCAATTTTCAGATATGTTCTTAAGGGAGTATGTTCCTCAGAGTCTTAGGGATGCATGGCGCGCAGAGTTTGAGCAGTTGCACCAGGGTTCTATGACCGTGTCAGAATATGCGGTCTGATTCAGTGATTTGGCTAGACATGCACCAGCCTTAGTTGCCATTTTTTGAGAGCGGGTTCGTAGATTTATTGAGGGTGTTCACCCTAGTATCAGATACAGTATGGCTCGGGAGCTAGATATGGACATCACATATCAACATGTGGTGTCAATTGCTAGGAGATTGGAAGGTATGCGGACTCGGGAGAGGGAAGAGAGGGAAGCTAAGAGACCCCGAGATTCTGGCACATATAATAATTCTCGTGCCCCAGTTGCAGCCCGTCATGGTAGAGGTTATGTGAGATGTCCTATTCATTCAGCACTTCCAGCTTCCAGTGGTATTCCGGCTACTCCCAGACCTCAGGTTCCATATTATGCACCACTAGTATCTTCTGTACCTCTTGTACGGGGTGTTTTCAGCGGACAGTCTAGTCGATCAGGCCTGAGCCAGTCCTAGCAGCCATGTCCTCCGAGGGCTTGTTTTGACTGTGGTGACACTCGTCATATTATGATAGATTGCCCCAGATTTAGGAGGGGTACACCTCCACAAATTTCTCAGGCCCCACCTGTTCCACAGGTTCCTTAGGCTTCTCAGGCCATGATTACTGCACCAGTTGCCACTCCACCTGCACAGCCAGCTAAAGGTGGAGGATGGGCAGGTAGAGGTCGCCCTAGAGGGGGAGGCCAGGCCAGATATTATGCCCTTCCTGCTAGGACAGTTGCCGTTGCATCCGATTCTGTTAACACAAGTATTATTCCGGTCTGTCATAGGGATGCATCAGTCTTATTTGATCTAGGCTCCACTTATTCTTACGTGTCATCTTATTTTGCCCCGTATTTGGGGATATCACGTGATTACTTGAGTTCTTTTGTTTATGTATCTACACCCGTGGGTGAATCTATTATTGTGGACCGTGTGTATCGGTCGTGTTTAATTGTTATCAGTGGTTTTGAGACCAGAGCCGGTTTATTATTGCTCAGTATGGTGGATTTCGATATTATTTTAGGCATGGACTGTTGTCGCCCTATCACGCTATTCTTGATTGTTACGCCAAGACGGTGACATTGGCTATGCCAGGTCTACCGCGGCTAGAGTGGAGAGGTACCTCAGATCATGTTCCTAGCAGGGTTGTTTCATTTCTTAAAGCTCAACGAATGGTTGAGAAGGGGTGTGATGCGTATCTGGCCTATGTGAGAGATGTTAGTATTGATACTCCTACTGTAGAGTCAGTTCCTGTAGTAAGGGATTTTCCTGATATATTTCCAGCGGATCTTCCGGCTATGCCACCCGATAGGGATGTTGACTTTGGCATTGATTTGTTACCGGGCACTCAGCCCATTTCTATTCCACCATACCGTATGGCCCCGGCAGAGTTGAAAGAATTAAAAGAACAGTTACAGGAGTTACTTGATAAGGGTTTCATTCGGCCCAGTGTATCGCCTTGGGGTACTCCTGTATTATTTGTAAAGAAGAAGGATGGTTCTATGCGGATGTGTATTGATTACCGCTAGCTGAACAAGGTTACAGTGAAGAACAGGTATCCATTGCCACGTATTGATGACCTATTTGATCAGCTTCAGGGTGCCAGGGTATTCTCTAAAATTGACTTGCGTTCAGGCTATCATCAGTTGATGATTCGGGAGCCAGATATCCCGAAGACTACTTTCAGGACTCGATACGGTCATTACGAGTTCCTTGTGATGTCTTTTGGGCTGACCAACGCCCCAGCAGTATTTATGCACTTAATAAATAGTGTATTTCATCCCTATCTTGACTCTTTCATCATTGTGTTTATTGATGACATTCTGGTGTATTCCCGGAGTCGGGAAGATCATGAACAACACCTGAGGACTGTGCTGCAGATTTTGAGAGAAAAGAAGTTATATGCAAAATTCTCAAAGTGTGAGTTCTGGCTTGATTCAGTGGGATTTTTGGGTCATATAGTTTCATGCGAGGGGATCAAGGTAGATCCGAAGAAGATTGAAGCAGTGCAGAATTGGTCCAGACCGTCCTCAGTTATGAAAATCTGGAGTTTCCTTGGTTTGGCTAGGTATTATCGCCGATTTATAAAGGGTTTCTCTTCTATTGCTGCATCTATGACCAAATTGACCCAGAAGGGTGCTCCATTCAGGTGGACCGAGGAATGTGAGGAGAGCTTCCAAAAGCTCAAGACAACTTTGACTACAACCCCAGTATTGGTATTACCTATAGGTACAGGATCTTATACTGTGTATTATGACGCGTCGCGTATTGGTCTCGATGCAGTGTTGATGCAAGACGGTAGGGTGATTGCCTACGTGTCCAGACAGTTAAAAGTGCATGAGAAGAATTATCCTGTATATGACCTGGAGTTAGCAGCTATTGTTCATGCCTTAAAAATTTGGCGGCATTATTTATACGGTGTCCATTCTGAGATCTACACCGATCACCGGAGTCTACAACATCTGTTTAAACAAAAGGATCTTAATTTGCGGCAACGGAGATGGTTGGAGTTGCTTAAGGATTATGATATCACCAATCTCTATCATCCTGGGAAGGCCAATGTGGTGGCCGATGCCTTGAGTCGTAAGGCGTAGAGTTTGGGCAGTTTAGCATATTTATCGGTAGTAGAGAGGCCTTTAGCCTTGGATGTTCAGGCCTTGGCTAACCAGTTTGTTAGAATGGATGTTTACGAGCCGAGTCGAGTTTTGGCTTGCGTGGTTTCTCAATCTTCTTTTTATGATCGTATCATGGAACGTCAGTATGATGACCCCCATCTGCTTGTCCTTAAGAATACAGTTCAGCATGGTGTTGCCAAGGAAGTCACTATTGGAGATGACGATGTATTACGGATGCAGGGCAGGCTATGTGTGCCTAATGTGGACGGTTTGCGTGAGTTGATTCTCCAGGAGGCTCACAGTTCGCGGTACTCCATTCATCCGGGTGCTACAAAGATGTATCAGGACTTGAGACAGCACTATTGGTGGAGGCAGATGAAGAAAGACATAGTGGGGTATGTATCTCGGTGTCTAAATTGTCAACAGGTAAAATATGAGCAGCGACCGGGTGGATTACTTCAGAAGTTAGAGATTCCGGAATGGAAATGGGAGCGGATCACTATGGATTTCGTTGTTGGGCTCCCACGGACTCAGCGGAAGTTTGATGCAGTTTGGGTGATTGTGGATAGGCTGACCAAATCAGCTCATTTCATTCCTGTGATTACTACTTACTCTTCAGAGCAGATGGCTCAGGTATATATTCGTGAGATTGTCAGGCTTCATGGTGTACCGGTATCTATCATCTCTGACCGGGGTACAAAGTTTACCTCACGGTTTTGGAGGGCAGTACAGCGTGAGTTGGGTACTCGGGTAGAGTTGAGTACAACATTTCACCCTCAGACGGACGGGCAGTCTGAACGCACTATTCAGATACTGGAGGATATGCTTCGTGCGTGTGTGATAGATTTTGGGGCTGCATGGGATCGGTTCTTACCACTTGCGGAGTTTGCTTATAGCAACAGTTACCAGTCAAGCATTCAGATGGCTCCGTATGAGGCTTTGTATGGTAGGCGGTGCCGGTCTCCAGTGGGTTAGTTCGAACCAGGCGAGGCTAGACTATTGGGTACAGACTTAGTTCAGGATGCCTTGGAAAAGGTTTAGTTGATTTAGGATCGACTTCGTACAGTCCAATCTAGACAGAAGAGTTATGCGGATCGGAAGGTTCGTGATGTTGCATTCATGGTTGGTGAGCGGGTATTGCTCCGAGTTTTGCCTATGAAGGGTGTGATGAGGTTCGGGAAGAAGGGCACGTTGAGCCCTAGGTATATAGGGCCTTTTGAGATTCTTGAAAGAGTTGGAGAGGTGGCTTACAGACTTGCGCTACCACTTAGTCTCTCTGCAGTTCATCCGGTATTCCATGTTTCTATGCTTCGGAAATATCACGGCAATCCGTCTCATGTGTTAGACTTCAGTTCGGTTCAGTTGGACAAGGATCTAACTTATGTTGAGGAACCAGTGGCTATTTTGGATAGGTAGGTTCGAAAGCTGAGGTCAAAGAACATTGCTTCTGTGAAGGTTCAGTGGATGGGTCATCCGATCGAGGAGGCGACTTGGGAGACCGAGCTTGATATACGCAGCCGTTATCCACACTTATTCTCCAGCTCAGATACTTTTTCTAACTCCGTTGAGGACGAACGTTTGTTTTAGAGATGGAGAATGTGATGACCCAAAATGTCATCTTTAAATTTAATAATTAATTCTGTGTTCTAATACCTCAAAAAAGTACTATTTATCATTACTCGACTTGCGTGCACAGTCCGTAAAATTTTCCGGAAAGTTTTTATGTGAAAATGGATTAAAATATGAATTAGAGCTTTAAAACTCAATTGAGTTGACTTTGGTCAACATTTTGACCAAACAGACTTGGATCAGTGTTTTGACAGTTCCGGTAGGTCCGTATCGTGAATTGGGACTTAGGCGTATGCCCGGAATCAAATTCCGAGGTCCCTAGCCCCGAGATATGGAATTTTGATGAAAAATTAAAAGTTTAAGTTCAAATAGTGACTGGATGTCGAATTATGTGTAAACGACCCCGGAATAGAGTTTTGATGATTCCAACAGCTCCGTATGGTGATTTTGGACTTAGGAGCGTGATCGGAATTTATTTGGAAGTTCGTAGTGGAATTAGGCTTGAAATGCCGAAAGTTGAATTTTTGGGAAGTTTGACCGAGGTGTTAACTTTTTGATATCGGGTTCGAAATCCGATTCTGAAAATTTGAGTACCTCCATTATATCATTTATGACTTGTGCGCAAAATTCGAGGTAAATCAGATGTGATTTGATAGGTTCCAGAATCATTTGTAGAAATTAGAAATTTCAAAGTTCATTAGGCTTGAATCTTTGTGTAATTCGCGTTTTAGCGTTGTTGGATGTGATTTGAGGATTCGACTAAGTTCGTATGGTGTTTTAGGACTTGTTGGTTTGTTTGGTTGAGGTCCCAAGGGCCTCGGGTGTGTTTCGGATGCTCAACGGGTCATTTTTGGACTTAGAGAAGTAGCAGATTTTCTGGTTTTTGTTGCAGAAGCTTGTTCTTCGCGTTCGCGAAGAAGATCTCGCGTTCGTGAAAGTGTGGTTAGTGGAAGCATCGCGAACGTGAGGAGTAGGAAGCGTTCGCGAAGAGTGTTTTCTGAGTGTGAGGTGTTGTTCTTCGCGTTCGCGAAGGGGAGGACGCGAATGCGAAGGTATGGTTTGTGTGTGCATCGCGAACGCGTGAGTGGCGTCGCGTTCGCGAAGGAGAGCGAGGCAGCTGGGAACCCCATTTTTTTGTTCTACGCGTTCGCGAGATAAGGGACGCATTCGCAAAGGTCTGAGTTAGCAAAGCTTCGCGTCCGCGAATCGTTGGTCGCGTTCGCGAAGAGGAAAGTTAGGCAGCACATTTTTGTGCTTCACGAACGCGAGACAAGTGTCGCGTTCGCGAAGAAGAAACCACTGGACAAAATGTTTAAGTTCAGAAAATGGGACTTCCATTTTTAACGATTTGGAGCTCGGATTGTGGCGATTTTTGAGAGATTTTAAGAGAAAACGTTGGGGTAAGTATTCTTAACTCAATCTTTGTTAGATTACCCGAATCTATCACTATTTTTAACAATTAATTGGTGATTTAAGTTGGAAAAATTCGAAAACCCTCTTGGATAAATTTGAGGATTTGAGGGTCGAACTATTATTGGAATTTAGTCATTTTGGTATGGTTAGGCTCGTGGTTGATTGGGCGTTCATATTTCGTAACTTTCGTCGGATTCCGAGACGTGGGCCCCACAGACCATTTTTGAGTTAATTTCGGATTTTTATTGAAAAATATAGTATTTTCTTATAGAATTAATTCTATAATTTTTGTTGACCGTATCGAATTTTTTATGACTAGATACGAGTCGACCGGAATCGAAAAATCGAGGAAAAAACATATTATTTGGTTAAATTAGAGCAAGTCGAGGTAAGTGACTTGTCTAACCTTGTGTGGGGGAAATTTTTCTAGGATTGGTATTAATTGTAAATTGATGAAAGTCGTGTACACGAGGTGACGAGTGTGTACACGGACTAAATGTGAAGGATTATGTATTCAAATTATAAAGATCACTGTTGCATATTAATTAAATTATTAAATCTTGTTATATTCTCCATTATTTATTTGATTTGTATATCTTAAATTTTCTTGACCTTTTCCTGCTAATTATTTTATCTGTTTAATTGAAACTTGGTTTCTTTTATACTGTGCATTATTTGAAGGTTGATTTTCTTTAAATTAAATATTATTAATATGAAGTATTTGACATTTCTAAATTTGATATTAAAATATTATTTTCCTGAATTATTTATTCCTGAATATTTTGTAAGATTTTTGGTACTCATTGTGATGGAGCTGTGAGCTCTTTATTGTGAAAAAATATTATTCTTGGATTATTTTGGCTTGAGCCGTGAGCTCTTTATTATTGAAAAATATTGTTGTTGATTTATTTTTGGAAAATTGAAATATTGGGCACTTGAGGTGCAAATTGTGATATATTGTGATATTGATACGCATGCGGTGGTATAAGGTCTGGGTATTGAAACGCATGCGGTGAGATAAGGGTGGCTTGATACGCGTGGCTAGTAGGGGTGACTACTAGAAGTCATGCGGTATGATAAGGGTGGCTAAAATGCGGGATGCTATTTCGGAAAAAAATATTTTCTTTAAATAAATTGTGAAGGCTCCCGCGGTGATATAAGAAAATGAGATATTGTGAAATTATTTATAACTTGGGACTACGAGGAGGTACCTCGGTAGTGCCCTTGTTGATATTGATTTATGGCCATAGTTGCCTTCTATTAATTGTTGTGATTTTCTTAAAGTTGAAAGGGATTCTATTTTGATTCCACGAGATATTATTTGCAATTATTTGGTGTCATTAAATGTGACATACTATTTGATTCATTTCCATAGTCATTTTATTTTATTAAATTGTTTTAAACATTTTTCCATGTCATTATCTATTCTCCAGTAGGGCCTGACCTGACCTCGTCACTACTCTACTGAGATTAGTCTTGGCACTTACTGGGTACCGCTGTGGTGTACTCATACTACGCTTCTGCACATCTTTTTGTGCAGATCCAGGTACATCTTACCAGTCTAGACGTCAGTGAGTTACCTGCGCACGGAGACTTCAAGATATATCTGCCAGCGTCCGCAGACTCCGGAGTCCCCTTCTATCATTTTATGTTGCTTCCTTATTTTTCTTTAGACCTTGATACATAGAAACATTGAGAATAAATTTTTAGAAGCTTGTGGCTTATTTCTACAGGGTTTTGGGAGTTGTAATTATTTGAATTGTAGTTTATTTATTTCAGATATTTATGATTATTCCGCATTAATAGGCTTACCTAGTCTTAGCGACTAGGTGCCATCACGACCTTCTACAGAGGAAATTTGGGGTCGTGACACCATTTGCCTCTCAAGATTTCTGAAATCGGTCCTGAGTTGTTGATTGTCAAGCAACAACTTCTTCAACAAGTCATTCGTACTCTCTTCTATTTGCTGGCGTGGATTCTAAGGTTGATTGAAATTTCCTTGGGGCCTATAATGATTCTGAGTCGGCTAATTTCCACCCCAGGAGAAATTATGATGATTCTTCCAATTTGTATTGTAAGTGTTCCCATATTGTGCATGTTGATTCATCGGACCTCTGCTTTGTTGTCCCATATAGTAGATAGATTCCAGATTCGTGGGGCACATGTCACTCATGTGACTGTCACCACATAATTCGCAGCAAGTAGATATTTGTTGTACATGTTGCATTTGTTGTGCTTGGTGCATTATCATTCTATTCATCTGATTTGCCAATTTTTCTATATCTGCTCTCATGGCTGAGAAGTCATCAAGCTCAATCACACCGGCTGTTTTCTGTTTAATAGCTCTTGGTGATTCCCCATCTCCTTGCCAATTATGATTATTAGCAGTGAAGTTGTTTAGTAGGAGATGGATTTCACTATACGGCCTCGTCATGCAACTACCCCCACAAGCTGAGTCAAGATTCATCTTTGATATCTCGTCTAGCCCATCAACAAAAGTATGACCCAACACCTCATCAGTCTGACAATGATGCGGGTAGTCTGTTACACCCTGTGCGTCCCAAGGTGACGTAATGAATATGAGACTTGTTAATCATGATTTAAATGATTTTAAAGTCATAATATGGCTATATATGATGTTTGGATAGAAAATATGAAGTTTGGAAAAAATCGGATTAAAGTTGCAGAAAAACCGACTAAGGATTTTCCTTGTAACAGAGCTTTTTGAGAAATGCATTTCGTGTGCTATATGAGGCCTTTTTGGGACATATTATATACCAAATTGAGGGTCTTATAATTCCAACGCTCTTAACCGTTCATTCATACGACACCCGAATAAAAAATTATAAGCGTTGGAAGAAGGACCAATGCGAGGGTGCCAAGTAGCACCTTTTGACTTTTCAAACAAAATGGATATTTATATCCTTATCTCGTTTCTTTCTTCAATTTTCCAGAACACACAACCAAATAAGACCCCTAACTTTACTCTTAATCTCTCCGCAAGATCTTCAAACAAGATTATCATCCCGGGGATGGAATCAAGAAGCGATAACATTAAAACGATCCCTACAACGTAAGTATCGCTATATCGCCTCTCTTTTTCTTTGTAGTTTGTGTTTTGGAAGGTACTTCATAGTTAATAAAACGTGTACTTTCTGTATTTAAGTGTTTAAATATCAAGGAAGGTTGATAAATTCGTTTCCTAATAGTTAGAACTCACGGGACGGTGATCGGAAGTCATGAGTTCGAGTTATTCACTTGTAGTGGACTGTTTTGTGGATTGTTTTGTGTTGCTGTTGGGATGCATGTTTTACTACTGTTTTGTGGAGTTTTGGAGGAGTAAGGTTGTGGAGAAACACCACATAAATGCAGGGTGGTGTTCTGGTCATTCGTCGTAATATTTTCAGGACGTTTGACACTACTACGGTGGTCGTTTTGTGTATGAAGAGATTAGGGTATATTGGGCTCTTTTATAGTATTTTGTAGTGTATATAAGGTTGAAAAATAATGTATACATGTTGATGTTTTTGTGTTTGGTGTTATCCTGAATTTGAAGGAAGTAAAGATTATAGGGGAGATGCTGCCCGTTTTAATACAAAATAAGCTTGTCGTTCGTTGTGCGATAGTTGTTCGTAACTTAATGATAGTATTATTATTATTGTTTTAGATTAAGGTACGAAGAGGCGAGTTCAACTTGGTGATTGGAAATATTGTAATAAGGTATGTTAAGGCTATCCCTTCTTTCCTTTTTGGCATGATCCATATGATGCAAGAAATGAGCAAGTATGCAACTTTCACAAATAATTCTATTCCTAGAAGTACTAGGATTGCCTATGTTCTTGATTCCCCATATGTCCTACTATCATATCGTCTGTTCATGGGTCTTATGATATTCTGAGAGATCTTATAGATTTACTTTCTTATGCATTGCATTCATTTATACATGTACATTAACCCATGACCAAATGGTGTTATATACGCGTATATTATATGTACATGGGATATGGAAAATGTTATGGCATTATATACACACCACCACCTGATCAGCTGGCATACGTTGATGATTTCGCCCATAGTGGCTGAGATGATATGATGGGATTCCCTCAGAGGCTTGATGATGTTATGTACGTATATACTTATGCATGGTATGGCATTTATACGCACATGCAAGACATTATAAATATTTTCATGATTCATAGAGCTATTCAGACTTACAGGTTGAGTTCTTACTCCATGTTTCTTTCATGCCTTACATACTCGGTACTTTATTTGTATTGACATCCCTTTTGCCTGGGGACGCTGTGTTTCATGCCCACAGGTCCCGATAGATAGGTTGAGAGTTCTCCTAGTAGGCTATCAACTCAGCAGAAGGTGTTTGTGTACTCCACTTGCTCCGAAGTTTTCTATTTGGTCAGTGTGATTTGAATATGTATTGATTGGTATGACGGGGCCTTGTCCCGACCTTTATGACATTTATGTACTCTTAGAGGCTTGTAGACAGATGACATGTAAATGGATACTTGTATGGCCTTATCGGTCTATGTCTTGAGTATACAAATGATTATGTCGGCCTTATAGGCTCGTATGTCACATGTATAAGTTTCTATATCATGTTGGGTAGTCCTATATCTAGTATTCCCTTATGTTTTATTCTAGTTATCTAATGACGGCCTTTCCGGTTCATTTACCCATGATAGTATGATAAGAATGATACGTTACATTGGTACTCGGTTGAGTTAGGCATCGGGTGCCCGTCGCGGCCCTATGGCTTAGGTCGTGACAAAAGTGGTATCAGAGCAGTTCTGTCCTAGGGAGTCTACAAGCCATATCTAGTAGAGTCTTGTTTATGGGTGTGTTGTTCACCACACTTATAAGTAGGAGGCTACAAGACATTTAGGATTGTCACTCTTTCTTCTTACTCTAGATCGTGTGGTAGAGCTCAGTTGTAAGAAATTCATATTCCTAAATTCTATTTTATTCGTTATACAATGACATCTACATCCAGAAAGATAGTTGGTAAGAGATTGAATGTGGCTGTAGAAGAGTTGAGTCAGAGGAACTTGATTTTGCATCATGCTTATGATGTGTAAATGTAAGGCCTTCAGTAGATATGTGTGTACTATGACGTGTGAGCCTCTTGATAAGGAGCCCTAAAGCATGAATATCTATCTACCCCTATGGTAAAAAGCAACGAGAGAATCAGAAGGTAGATATAAGTTTCAACAAGTAAAAGAGGCTAGGTGAAGAAGGATACGAGGTACCCAGTTAGTGAAAATTATCTGTATTTACAATTCAGGCGGAGAAATATAAGCATTCTGAGTTACTTTCAACAATAACAAAGATATATTCACTTGACAACACCTATTTCAGTTATGCCCTGTGGGAGCTAACAGATATAATTTAAGAGAATGATGGGATATCAGTATCCAAGTGGGATTAGAGTAACCCAAAATTGTGGATGGATTGTTATCATTAGCTCACATTTTCGAGGGATATTGCAAACATGGTAATGGTTCTCCTTGTGAGACACTCAGATGGTGCACTCTAGAATAGTACAATTAGATATGAATACTAGAATGTTCAGAAATTTCAGAAGATTGGCATTGGAATCCTATAAGGGATAAATATTTACCTTTGTACGGCTCTCGTCCCTAGTAAAGAGAGAGTGTTAGGCGATCCGAAGAGCCAGTGAGTTGAATCAAGGGGGGCTAAAAGTGAAATAATGTTTTGAAGAAGTTTTCATAATAAGGTGATAGACAGAAATATTAGCAGGAGAATAAGAAGAAAGTAAATGAAGCATTACGAGTAAGATGTGATAAATGGATGATACCGGTAAATCAAAATATGACAGGACTACAGATTCTATAGTCAAGTAAAGGAAAAGACAAGAAGTTACATGCTTTGAGACAATAAAAGAGTATAAGCCATAAAGTCATATCCCCATTTCGAGAAATGAGTTGGTGACTCATATGTGATTACCAGAAGGAAAAGTTAAACCCCTAGAGTAAGAGAATTTAGTATGGGCTAGTGAATAAGATAAACTGAACATGAATTTGGGACCGAAGGATTTGATAATAGTTGACATCGTGAGAATTTCAGAAATCGCGTTCCGGGCGATAATTGAATGGACAACAGAAGAATAACTTTTAAAGGTCATTCAGGAAGACGTTTCCCTAAAACAAGCGTTGTGAGTAGAGTTAAGCTTAAGGGACTAAGTGTGCCAGTTACGCTAGGTGTCACCTTTGTGTGTAAGAAATTAAATTATTCCTGATACATAAGGGTTACCGCAAGGCAAGTAAGAATCCGTGAAGATATGAAAAGATGCCAAATATGAAGAGGTGAAACATTTATAGGTAAATCTTCATAGCAATAAATGTTAGTACTCCCCTAAAGGGGGGAAGATGGTGTGATATGGTATTAAGTCGGAGTTATGTTGTTAAGGTAACTATGGAATAGTAAAGGAAGAATGTGGTAGAAAGGCGAAATGAATGAGATTGCATTTATTCAGATCCTACGGATATGATACGACTCCAGAACATTAGGTAAGCATGACGACGGGGAGAGGCAGAAAGGGTTCCATCACTAGATGTTATTGATAAATAAGTGCAAATGAACACTGGATACATAAGGAGCCAGTGTGCGGAGTAAGTTAAGACAAAGGATATAACCCACGAGAGATTACGCAGAATATAGATATCATAATGGACTAACGTGTAGTTAGTAGTTGATTCAGGAAGATCCTAGCCATGGCTAAACAAAAGGGTACCGACAAATCAGCAGGTTGTGCAAGATAAACATAGCGAAACCCAACATAGGGAATTCAGTCTCGCAAATATGATGACATCGTAATCTGATGATAGGCTATAATTACGTATTTTAGTCGCTTATTACACTCTAATTTACTGCACTTTATTTGAGTTTGAGCTTTAATCGCTAGTGTTTTGCACTAATTGTGTGTTTTATGCTTTATAGGAGTGATTCCGAGCTATGTAGATGTTAGGGAATGAATTCAAGTGATTTTGATCTTTGAAGTCTGAGTAAAAACCCAAGTAATTAAGTCGGGATCGTGTTCGGGGATCAAATTCGATAGTTAAGAACGAACGAAGAATCGAGTAGGCATATTGCGCACTGTCTAGTAAAATTCACATAACTTTTTGCTCAGAATTCCACTTGAGCTCCATAATATATTGTTGGAAATATAATTCAAAGGACTACAACTTTCATGTTTTACATTTTACCAAAGTCTAAACAAAACAGGGTGAGAAAGGCGCGTCGATTGCGCGGCCGCGCACTGGCCGCGGATGTGAGGCAGAAACTGGCCAAAATCCACGGTCAAATCTGTGGCCGCGGACGTCCTGACCTGGAAAAGTGTCCTTTTTCGTGTAGGAGAAGATATAATTATTTGGTCCCGACCCTAGTTGGTATATATACATGAAAAAAATGGTATTTTGAGTACTTTTGACATATTTTTGACACAATTTAGCCCTAAGGAGGCTAAGGAGACTGGGGATTCGACCTAAGGAGGCAAGAACACACTAGAAGCAAGGCAGAGAATTCTTCTACAAGTTTCTCACTTCCTTCTTCCTATTTCTATTATTGGTTATGAATTCTAGTATTGTAGTTATGCATCCTATTATGAATAGCTAATTTGTTATCTAGGGTTTTGATGAAACCTTTTGTAGGATGAATTCTTGTTATGTTTTAATATAATTTAGCCTTTGAATTTATCTATTTGTTCAACTACGTGTTTATTTCAGTTGATTGAATGGCCATCGATTGACTGTGCCTATTTATTATGTGTTGCTTGAGAAAGGATACATATTTAGGTAGTTGTTGAACAACGTCACTCCTAACGTACGTGAGAAATCAATACAGTGGGTTTAAAGGTAGGTTTAGAAATAACAAAGCCTTGACGTGGTCATAGTGAGCGGTTCGATGAAGTCAACTAGCGTAGTTCGAAAGAATATGTCTAGTAAATTGTTGTAGTTGCTCGAGAGAGAATTACGGCACCTAAAGTGCTCACGATCAGTAGAGAATACATCGGCGAAATTGTTGGGAAAATAGCTGGAAGGATTCCGACAATTAGGGAAATCATAACTCTAGACCTCCTTAATTTAGTCTCCAACCCTTTGTCTCGTTAGTTGATAATTTTACCGCTTTCTAGTATTTTCTAGTTAATTCGTTAGAAATATAAATCTCAATCATTATAATTTAGAAAATTGTTCAAACTTGTCTTCTTAGTGATATTAAAAAGCTATAGCTAAACCTTAGTTCTCTGTGGGATTCGACTCTGGACTTTTAGACCGGATTATATCTGCAGCGACCGCTTATCCTTTTTAGGACTAGAGTTGGGCGTGATCAAATTTTGGCGCCGTTACCGGGGAACTAACGGTATAGCTGTAGGTGTACATATTTCTAGGTTGCAAGTTTGAATTTTTATTTTTGTTTTCTTGTATCTGATTATTTTTTAAATTTTTATTTTTGACTTGAGAGACATGGCATCTTGGAATTATGAGAGTTTTGATGTTGATAATTCTACTTTTGATCCTCCTTATGCATATTATAGAGGAAGCCACCCATTGCAAAATTATCAAAATATTTCCGAGAGCGAGTTATGTGCACCAACTCAATCTTATGTGTGAAATGTGTGGTGGTCAAGATGGTCACCCTTACTATGATGGTTCTTCTTTTTCTTGTGAAGTTAATAGGAACAAAGAACCCAGGGATGATGACCTGAAAGAGATCAATGATATGCTAAAGTGCTTTGTAGAGCAAAATAATGAGAAACAACTTCACATAAAAAGGCAAGATGCTGCTATTCGCAACCTGGAGGCACAAGTGCGCCAATTAGTTGAAGCATTTAATGCTCAACCAGCTGATATTGTGGATAGTAGCCAAAAGGAGCTTGTATTAGATGCAAAAATTAAGGTGCTAAGGGAGGATGACAGAGTAGAACACCAACAATCAATTGAACTAGATTTTGAGGATGTCGATGTTGTAGAAGAGATACTAGAGTCAACCAAGGAAGCTGAGGATATAAATTTAGTTGACTCTAGCGTGATTGGTGTTGAGGATGTCGAAAATCTTGAAGTTCATGTATTTGAGCGCGTTGGACGTCATTCCAAACACTTCTCTACATTATGTTCAGACGGTGAAATGGTAATGGATCTTTACGAGCATAAAAAGCAGTCCAGGGAAAAGTTAGATGAGCCTTATATTTTGAAATTTTCAAGGCCGTCTAGGCAAGATGACACTCCTTGGCGGAGAGCCAAAAAGTGGATGAGAATTCATTTAATTTTTGGCTCGCAATAATTTATATCGCCCCAAGAGCATGATCATAGAGCAGAATCAAAATTTGGGGTCCAATTCATAAGTTCAAGGTGGAGACAAAAAGTAGTTTTCGTCATGCCGCGACATTAAATCAAGCGCTTATTGGGAGGCAACCCAGCTTTATTTTTTTATTTTTTATTTTTATTTTTTTTATTATAGTATTATTTTTGTAGTGTCGATTTTTGATTTTTTAGGAGCATGGAATGCAAAGCCATTAGAAGAATGCAACAGCAAACCAAATGGTTGGAACTAAGTATGAGGTACCCGCACGAAGGACCAGGCCTGGGAGAAGTCTGAGTACCCCATGAGATGCTAGTGCGTCGGCCTTTGGCCTTCCAGGAAGTTTCTTTTACCCTCTTGTATGTATGGGTGTGCATTGGGGACAATGCACAATTTTAAGTGTGGGGTGAGGAGATTGTTTGGGTGACTTTCCATGCTATTTTAGTTGTGTTAGTTTAATTGAATAATTTTTTTTTATTACAAAAATAGAAAAGATTGGACTTTTACCGACGATGGATCTATTAGATATTTTTCTTGAGGGATTTAAGTCGAAAGCAAAAAGACAAAAAAACTTTTTTTGTAAGTAGTGTAGTAATTCCCCCTTGGGTTTTCTTTGTGCCGCGGTTCTTTTCCAAGGGTTTTGTTTGAACCGGGTGTAGCTAGTTTTATTCTTTTAGGAATAGGAGCTATTGTGTTGTGTTTTGAATTGAAGCAATATCTCTTGCCTTTGTTATGCCTTGAGAATAGTGAGTACTTTGGTTGTGATGCTTAGGCTCAGTTCTTGACTCTTGTATAAGTACCTTAAATTGTATGATTTTAAATTTGCTTAACTGCTTTGACTAGAATGTCTTGATGAATCCAATACTGAGTGAGTTATGTGCCATGTGTGTGTGAGGTTTGGGTGTTATTCTGTGCATTATATTTGATGCCTAGAACTTGCCCCGTGTGTTTGCAAAGTGAAATAGTAGTTTTGTTCAGTCTTGGAAGTGATATAGGCGTTTCTTTGTTGATCCATATATATATTTTACCCGCCTAATTGTTATGTATCGTAGTTAACCCATTTGAGCTTGTAATCCTGTTTCTTTGGCAACCACATTACAAGCCTTACCCATTTGTTTAAATTAACTATTTATTTGAACCTTCTAATCTCTCATGAGCACTTGAATTATTATGAACTGTGTAAAAGTTAAAGTGTGGGGTGGATGGTTTGGCTTTTGAGTGGAACTAATGAAATAAGGAGAAATGTGCACTGTTTTGAAAAAGTAAGAGCCACTTGAATTGAAAAAGAAAGAAAAGAAAAAAAAATAGTTGTATTGCTGTGAAAAAAAAAATTCCTTGATAAGTTGTGACTCTTGATGTAATTGTGCTTAAAGAAGTATGGGGTAATATACATTGATGTGAAGGTGGAGTTTGGTTTAACATAAGTATGGGGTTTGAATGTTAAAGTATATGTATTAAAGTGATTAGGGAGGTGTAGTCACTCTTATATCTAAATGTATCGTACCCGTCCCGCAACCTACATTACAACCAAATAAAGTCCTACTTTATCCTAGACTGAATGAGCTCGATTAGTATAGTAGTATACTATGGGCAAGTCTATGGTGCATCTTTTGTGGCATATGAATGCTATTTCTGAGAGTGAGTGAATTCTTTCTATCTTGAGTTCCTAAGTGTTCTTAAATTTTATTGTGTGGAACTACTCTCTTTTGTTGTGTGAGGGCACTTGATTCATGAAAGAAAGGTAATGTCAATGACCTCTATGTTAGAGTAAGTGGGTGAGTTGTGAATAATGCATGGTACTTGTAAGTCAAATCTTGAGGTAAAGATGTTACACTTTTGTGCTTTGTCTATTTTAAGTATTCTTGGTGTGATGAGTTAGGAGAATTGTTTAAAAAGGTCGTGTCTATATAAAATGTAGTTTGATTGCTTGAGGACGAGCAATGGTTTAAGTGTGGGGTGTTGATGATAGGTTATAATTACGTATTTTAGTCGCTTATTACACTCTAATTTACTGCACTTTAATTGAGTTTGAGCTTTAATCGCTAGTGTTTTGCACTAATTGTGTGAATTATGCCTTGTAGGAGTGATTCCGAGCTATGTAGATGTTAGGGAATGAATTCAAGTGATTTGGAGCTTTGAAGTCTGAGTAAAAACCCAAGGAATTAAGCCGGGATCGTGTTCAGGGATCAAATTTGATAGTTAAGAACGAACGAAGAATCGAGTAGGCATATTGCGCAATGTCTAGTAAAATGCACATAACTTTTCGCTCAGAACTCAACTAGAGCTCCAAAATATATGGTTAGAAAGATAATTCAAAGGACTACAACTTTCATGTTTTACATTTTTCCAAAGTCTAAACAAAACAGGGTGAGAAAGGCGCGTCGATTGCGCGGCCGTGCACTGGCCGCGGATGTGAGGCAGAAACTGGCCAAAATCCACGGTCAAATCCGCGGCCGCGGACGTCCTAACCTGGAAAAGTGTCCTTTTTCGTGTAGGAGAAGGTATAATTATTTGGGCCCGACCCTAGTTGGTATATATACATGAAAAATGGTATTTTGAGTACTTTTGACATATTTTTAACACAATTTAGACCTAAGGAGGCTAAGGAGACTGGGGATTCGACCTAAGGAGGCAAGAACACACTAGGAGCAAGGCGGAGAATTCTTCTACAAGTTTCTCACTTCCTTCTTCCTATTTCTATTATTGGTTATGAATTCTAGTATTGTAGTTATGCATCCTATTATGAATAGCTAATTTATTATCTAGGGTTTTGATGGAACCTTTTGTAGGATGAATTCTTGTTATGTTTTAATATAATTTAGCCTTTGAATTTATCTATTTGTTCAACTACGTATTTATTTCAGTTGATTGAATGGCCATCGATTGACTGTGCCTATTTATTATGTGTTGCTTGAGAAAGGATACATATTTAGGTGGTTGTTGAACAACGTCACTCCTAACGTACGTGAGAAATAATACAGTGGGTTTAAAGGTAGGTTTAGAACTAACAAAGCCTTGACGTGGTCATAGTGAGCGGTTCGATGAAGTCAACTAGCGTAGTTCGAAAGAATATGTCTAGTAAATTGTTGTAGTTGCTCGAGAGAGAATTACGGCACCTAAAGTGCTCACGATCAGTAGAGAATACATCGGCGAAATTGTTGGGAAAATAGCTGGAAGGATTCCGACAATTAGGGAAATCATAACTCTAGACCTCCTTAATTTAGTCTCCAACCCTTTGTCTCGTTAGTTGATAATTTTACCGCTTTCTAGTATTTTCTAGTTAATTCGTTAGAAATATAAATCTCAATCATTATAATTTAGAAAATTGTTCAAACTTGTCTTCTTAGTGATATTAAAAAGCTATAGCTAAACCTTAGTTCTCTGTGGGATTCGACTCTGGACTTTTAGACCGGATTATATCTGCAGCGACCGCTTATCCTTTTTAGGACTAGAGTTGGGCGTGATCAAATTTTGGCGCCGTTACCGGGGAACTAACGGTATAGCTGTAGGTGTACATATTTCTAGGTTGCAAGTTTGAATTTTTATTTTTGTTTTCTTGTATCTGATTATTTTTTAAATTTTTATTTTTGACTTGAGAGACATGGCATCTTGGAATTATGAGAGTTTTGATGTTGATAATTCTACTTTTGATCCTCCTTATGCATATTATAGAGGAAGCCACCCATTGCAAAATTATCAAAATATTTCCGAGAGCGAGTTATGTGCACCAACTCAATCTTATGTGTGAAATGTGTGGTGGTCAAGATGGTCACCCTTACTATGATGGTTCTTCTTTTTCTTGTGAAGTTAATAGGAACAAAGAACCCAGGGATGATGACCTGAAAGAGATCAATGATATGCTAAAGTGCCTTGTAGAGCAAAATAATGAGAAACAACTTCACATAAAAAGGCAAGATGCTGCTATTCGCAACCTGGAGGCACAAGTGCGCCAATTAGTTGAAGCATTTAATGCTCAACCAGCTGATATTGTGGATAGTAGCCAAAAGGAGCTTGTATTAGATGCAAAAATTAAGGTGCTAAGGGAGGATGACAGAGTAGAACACCAACAATCAATTGAACTAGATTTTGAGGATGTCGATGTTGTAGAAGAGATACTAGAGTCAACCAAGGAAGCTGAGGATATAAATTTAGTTGACTCTAGCGTGATTGGTGTTGAGGATGTCGAAAATCTTGAAGTTCATGTATTTGAGCGCGTTGGACGTCATTCCAAACACTTCTCTACATTATGTTCAGACGGTGAAATGGTAATGGATCTTTACGAGCATAAAAAGCAGTCCAGGGAAAAGTTAGATGAGCCTTATATTTTGAAATTTTCAAGGCCGTCTAGGCAAGATGACACTCCTTGGCGGAGAGCCAAAAAGTGGATGAGAATTCATTTAATTTTTGGCTCGCAATAATTTATATCGCCCCAAGAGCATGATCATAGAGCAGAATCAAAATTTGGGGTCCAATTCATAAGTTCAAGGTGGAGACAAAAAGTAGTTTTCGTCATGCCGCGACATTAAATCAAGCGCTTATTGGGAGGCAACCCAGCTTTATTTTTTTATTTTTTATTTTTATTTTTTTTTATTATAGTATTATTTTTGTAGTGTCGATTTTTGATTTTTTAGGAGCATGGAATGCAAAGCCATTAGAAGAATGCAACAGCAAACCAAATGGTTGGAACTAAGTATGAGGTACCCGCACGAAGGACCAGGCCTGGGAGAAGTCTGAGTACCCCATGAGATGCTAGTGCGTCGGCCTTTGGCCTTCCAGGAAGTTTCTTTTACCCTCTTGTATGTATGGGTGTGCATTGGGGACAATGCACAATTTTAAGTGTGGGGTGAGGAGATTGTTTGGGTGACTTTCCATGCTATTTTAGTTGTGTTAGTTTAATTGAATAATTTTTTTTTATTACAAAAATAGAAAAGATTGGACTTTTACCGACGATGGATCTATTAGATATTTTTCTTGAGGGATTTAAGTCGAAAGCAAAAAGACAAAAAAACTTTTTTTGTAAGTAGTGTAGTAATTCCCCCTTGGGTTTTCTTTGTGCCGCGGTTCTTTTCCAAGGGTTTTGTTTGAACCGGGTGTAGCTAGTTTTATTCTTTTAGGAATAGGAGCTATTGTGTTGTGTTTTGAATTGAAGCAATATCTCTTGCCTTTGTTATGCCTTGAGAATAGTGAGTACTTTGGTTGTGATGCTTAGGCTCAGTTCTTGACTCTTGTATAAGTACCTTAAATTGTATGATTTTAAATTTGCTTAACTGCTTTGACTAGAATGTCTTGATGAATCCAATACTGAGTGAGTTATGTGCCATGTGTGTGTGAGGTTTGGGTGTTATTCTGTGCATTATATTTGATGCCTAGAACTTGCCCCGTGTGTTTGCAAAGTGAAATAGTAGTTTTGTTCAGTCTTGGAAGTGATATAGGCGTTTCTTTGTTGATCCATATATATATTTTACCCGCCTAATTGTTATGTATCGTAGTTAACCCATTTGAGCTTGTAATCCTGTTTCTTTGGCAACCACATTACAAGCCTTACCCATTTGTTTAAATTAACTATTTATTTGAACCTTCTAATCTCTCATGAGCACTTGAATTATTATGAACTGTGTAAAAGTTAAAGTGTGGGGTGGATGGTTTGGCTTTTGAGTGGAACTAATGAAATAAGGAGAAATGTGCACTGTTTTGAAAAAGTAAGAGCCACTTGAATTGAAAAAGAAAGAAAAGAAAAAAAAATAGTTGTATTGCTGTGAAAAAAAAAATTCCTTGATAAGTTGTGACTCTTGATGTAATTGTGCTTAAAGAAGTATGGGGTAATATACATTGATGTGAAGGTGGAGTTTGGTTTAACATAAGTATGGGGTTTGAATGTTAAAGTATATGTATTAAAGTGATTAGGGAGGTGTAGTCACTCTTATATCTAAATGTATCGTACCCGTCCCGCAACCTACATTACAACCAAATAAAGTCCTACTTTATCCTAGACTGAATGAGCTCGATTAGTATAGTAGTATACTATGGGCAAGTCTATGGTGCATCTTTTGTGGCATATGAATGCTATTTCTGAGAGTGAGTGAATTCTTTCTATCTTGAGTTCCTAAGTGTTCTTAAATTTTATTGTGTGGAACTACTCTCTTTTGTTATGTGAGGGCACTTGATTCATGAAAGAAAGGTAATGTCAATGACCTCTATGTTAGAGTAAGTGGGTGAGTTGTGAATAATGCATGGTACTTGTAAGTCAAATCTTGAGGTAAAGATGTTACACTTTTGTGCTTTGTCTATTTTAAGTATTCTTGGTGTGATGAGTTAGGAGAATTGTTTAAAAAGGTCGTGTCTATATAAAATGTAGTTTGATTGCTTGAGGACGAGCAATGGTTTAAGTGTGGGGTGTTGATGATAGGTTATAATTACGTATTTTAGTCGCTTATTACACTCTAATTTACTGCACTTTAATTGAGTTTGAGCTTTAATCGCTAGTGTTTTGCACTAATTGTGTGAATTATGCCTTGTAGGAGTGATTCCGAGCTATGTAGATGTTAGGGAATGAATTCAAGTGATTTGGAGCTTTGAAGTCTGAGTAAAAACCCAAGGAATTAAGCCGGGATCGTGTTCAGGGATCAAATTTGATAGTTAAGAACGAACGAAGAATCGAGTAGGCATATTGCGCAATGTCTAGTAAAATGCACATAACTTTTCGCTCAGAACTCAACTAGAGCTCCAAAATATATGGTTAGAAAGATAATTCAAAGGACTACAACTTTCATGTTTTACATTTTTCCAAAGTCTAAACAAAACAGGGTGAGAAAGGCGCGTCGATTGCGCGGCCGTGCACTGGCCGCGGATGTGAGGCAGAAACTGGCCAAAATCCACGGTCAAATCCGCGGCCGCGGACGTCCTAACCTGGAAAAGTGTCCTTTTTCGTGTAGGAGAAGGTATAATTATTTGGGCCCGACCCTAGTTGGTATATATACATGAAAAATGGTATTTTGAGTACTTTTGACATATTTTTAACACAATTTAGACCTAAGGAGGCTAAGGAGACTGGGGATTCGACCTAAGGAGGCAAGAACACACTAGGAGCAAGGCGGAGAATTCTTCTACAAGTTTCTCACTTCCTTCTTCCTATTTCTATTATTGGTTATGAATTCTAGTATTGTAGTTATGCATCCTATTATGAATAGCTAATTTATTATCTAGGGTTTTGATGGAACCTTTTGTAGGATGAATTCTTGTTATGTTTTAATATAATTTAGCCTTTGAATTTATCTATTTGTTCAACTACGTATTTATTTCAGTTGATTGAATGGCCATCGATTGACTGTGCCTATTTATTATGTGTTGCTTGAGAAAGGATACATATTTAGGTGGTTGTTGAACAACGTCACTCCTAACGTACGTGAGAAATAATACAGTGGGTTTAAAGGTAGGTTTAGAACTAACAAAGCCTTGACGTGGTCATAGTGAGCGGTTCGATGAAGTCAACTAGCGTAGTTCGAAAGAATATGTCTAGTAAATTGTTGTAGTTGCTCGAGAGAGAATTACGGCACCTAAAGTGCTCACGATCAGTAGAGAATACATCGGCGAAATTGTTGGGAAAATAGCTGGAAGGATTCCGACAATTAGGGAAATCATAACTCTAGACCTCCTTAATTTAGTCTCCAACCCTTTGTCTCGTTAGTTGATAATTTTACCGCTTTCTAGTATTTTCTAGTTAATTCGTTAGAAATATAAATCTCAATCATTATAATTTAGAAAATTGTTCAAACTTGTCTTCTTAGTGATATTAAAAAGCTATAGCTAAACCTTAGTTCTCTGTGGGATTCGACTCTGGACTTTTAGACCGGATTATATCTGCAGCGACCGCTTATCCTTTTTAGGACTAGAGTTGGGCGTGATCAAATTTTGGCGCCGTTACCGGGGAACTAACGGTATAGCTGTAGGTGTACATATTTCTAGGTTGCAAGTTTGAATTTTTATTTTTGTTTTCTTGTATCTGATTATTTTTTAAATTTTTATTTTTGACTTGAGAGACATGGCATCTTGGAATTATGAGAGTTTTGATGTTGATAATTCTACTTTTGATCCTCCTTATGCATATTATAGAGGAAGCCACCCATTGCAAAATTATCAAAATATTTCCGAGAGCGAGTTATGTGCACCAACTCAATCTTATGTGTGAAATGTGTGGTGGTCAAGATGGTCACCCTTACTATGATGGTTCTTCTTTTTCTTGTGAAGTTAATAGGAACAAAGAACCCAGGGATGATGACCTGAAAGAGATCAATGATATGCTAAAGTGCCTTGTAGAGCAAAATAATGAGAAACAACTTCACATAAAAAGGCAAGATGCTGCTATTCGCAACCTGGAGGCACAAGTGCGCCAATTAGTTGAAGCATTTAATGCTCAACCAGCTGATATTGTGGATAGTAGCCAAAAGGAGCTTGTATTAGATGCAAAAATTAAGGTGCTAAGGGAGGATGACAGAGTAGAACACCAACAATCAATTGAACTAGATTTTGAGGATGTCGATGTTGTAGAAGAGATACTAGAGTCAACCAAGGAAGCTGAGGATATAAATTTAGTTGACTCTAGCGTGATTGGTGTTGAGGATGTCGAAAATCTTGAAGTTCATGTATTTGAGCGCGTTGGACGTCATTCCAAACACTTCTCTACATTATGTTCAGACGGTGAAATGGTAATGGATCTTTACGAGCATAAAAAGCAGTCCAGGGAAAAGTTAGATGAGCCTTATATTTTGAAATTTTCAAGGCCGTCTAGGCAAGATGACACTCCTTGGCGGAGAGCCAAAAAGTGGATGAGAATTCATTTAATTTTTGGCTCGCAATAATTTATATCGCCCCAAGAGCATGATCATAGAGCAGAATCAAAATTTGGGGTCCAATTCATAAGTTCAAGGTGGAGACAAAAAGTAGTTTTCGTCATGCCGCGACATTAAATCAAGCGCTTATTGGGAGGCAACCCAGCTTTATTTTTTTATTTTTTATTTTTATTTTTTTTTATTATAGTATTATTTTTGTAGTGTCGATTTTTGATTTTTTAGGAGCATGGAATGCAAAGCCATTAGAAGAATGCAACAGCAAACCAAATGGTTGGAACTAAGTATGAGGTACCCGCACGAAGGACCAGGCCTGGGAGAAGTCTGAGTACCCCATGAGATGCTAGTGCGTCGGCCTTTGGCCTTCCAGGAAGTTTCTTTTACCCTCTTGTATGTATGGGTGTGCATTGGGGACAATGCACAATTTTAAGTGTGGGGTGAGGAGATTGTTTGGGTGACTTTCCATGCTATTTTAGTTGTGTTAGTTTAATTGAATAATTTTTTTTTATTACAAAAATAGAAAAGATTGGACTTTTACCGACGATGGATCTATTAGATATTTTTCTTGAGGGATTTAAGTCGAAAGCAAAAAGACAAAAAAACTTTTTTTGTAAGTAGTGTAGTAATTCCCCCTTGGGTTTTCTTTGTGCCGCGGTTCTTTTCCAAGGGTTTTGTTTGAACCGGGTGTAGCTAGTTTTATTCTTTTAGGAATAGGAGCTATTGTGTTGTGTTTTGAATTGAAGCAATATCTCTTGCCTTTGTTATGCCTTGAGAATAGTGAGTACTTTGGTTGTGATGCTTAGGCTCAGTTCTTGACTCTTGTATAAGTACCTTAAATTGTATGATTTTAAATTTGCTTAACTGCTTTGACTAGAATGTCTTGATGAATCCAATACTGAGTGAGTTATGTGCCATGTGTGTGTGAGGTTTGGGTGTTATTCTGTGCATTATATTTGATGCCTAGAACTTGCCCCGTGTGTTTGCAAAGTGAAATAGTAGTTTTGTTCAGTCTTGGAAGTGATATAGGCGTTTCTTTGTTGATCCATATATATATTTTACCCGCCTAATTGTTATGTATCGTAGTTAACCCATTTGAGCTTGTAATCCTGTTTCTTTGGCAACCACATTACAAGCCTTACCCATTTGTTTAAATTAACTATTTATTTGAACCTTCTAATCTCTCATGAGCACTTGAATTATTATGAACTGTGTAAAAGTTAAAGTGTGGGGTGGATGGTTTGGCTTTTGAGTGGAACTAATGAAATAAGGAGAAATGTGCACTGTTTTGAAAAAGTAAGAGCCACTTGAATTGAAAAAGAAAGAAAAGAAAAAAAAATAGTTGTATTGCTGTGAAAAAAAAAATTCCTTGATAAGTTGTGACTCTTGATGTAATTGTGCTTAAAGAAGTATGGGGTAATATACATTGATGTGAAGGTGGAGTTTGGTTTAACATAAGTATGGGGTTTGAATGTTAAAGTATATGTATTAAAGTGATTAGGGAGGTGTAGTCACTCTTATATCTAAATGTATCGTACCCGTCCCGCAACCTACATTACAACCAAATAAAGTCCTACTTTATCCTAGACTGAATGAGCTCGATTAGTATAGTAGTATACTATGGGCAAGTCTATGGTGCATCTTTTGTGGCATATGAATGCTATTTCTGAGAGTGAGTGAATTCTTTCTATCTTGAGTTCCTAAGTGTTCTTAAATTTTATTGTGTGGAACTACTCTCTTTTGTTGTGTGAGGGCACTTGATTCATGAAAGAAAGGTAATGTCAATGACCTCTATGTTAGAGTAAGTGGGTGAGTTGTGAATAATGCATGGTACTTGTAAGTCAAATCTTGAGGTAAAGATGTTACACTTTTGTGCTTTGTCTATTTTAAGTATTCTTGGTGTGATGAGTTAGGAGAATTGTTTAAAAAGGTCGTGTCTATATAAAATGTAGTTTGATTGCTTGAGGACGAGCAATGGTTTAAGTGTGGGGTGTTGATGATAGGTTATAATTACGTATTTTAGTCGCTTATTACACTCTAATTTACTGCACTTTAATTGAGTTTGAGCTTTAATCGCTAGTGTTTTGCACTAATTGTGTGAATTATGCCTTGTAGGAGTGATTCCGAGCTATGTAGATGTTAGGGAATGAATTCAAGTGATTTGGAGCTTTGAAGTCTGAGTAAAAACCCAAGGAATTAAGCCGGGATCGTGTTCAGGGATCAAATTTGATAGTTAAGAACGAACGAAGAATCGAGTAGGCATATTGCGCAATGTCTAGTAAAATGCACATAACTTTTCGCTCAGAACTCAACTAGAGCTCCAAAATATATGGTTAGAAAGATAATTCAAAGGACTACAACTTTCATGTTTTACATTTTTCCAAAGTCTAAACAAAACAGGGTGAGAAAGGCGCGTCGATTGCGCGGCCGTGCACTGGCCGCGGATGTGAGGCAGAAACTGGCCAAAATCCACGGTCAAATCCGCGGCCGCGGACGTCCTAACCTGGAAAAGTGTCCTTTTTCGTGTAGGAGAAGGTATAATTATTTGGGCCCGACCCTAGTTGGTATATATACATGAAAAATGGTATTTTGAGTACTTTTGACATATTTTTAACACAATTTAGACCTAAGGAGGCTAAGGAGACTGGGGATTCGACCTAAGGAGGCAAGAACACACTAGGAGCAAGGCGGAGAATTCTTCTACAAGTTTCTCACTTCCTTCTTCCTATTTCTATTATTGGTTATGAATTCTAGTATTGTAGTTATGCATCCTATTATGAATAGCTAATTTATTATCTAGGGTTTTGATGGAACCTTTTGTAGGATGAATTCTTGTTATGTTTTAATATAATTTAGCCTTTGAATTTATCTATTTGTTCAACTACGTATTTATTTCAGTTGATTGAATGGCCATCGATTGACTGTGCCTATTTATTATGTGTTGCTTGAGAAAGGATACATATTTAGGTGGTTGTTGAACAACGTCACTCCTAACGTACGTGAGAAATAATACAGTGGGTTTAAAGGTAGGTTTAGAACTAACAAAGCCTTGACGTGGTCATAGTGAGCGGTTCGATGAAGTCAACTAGCGTAGTTCGAAAGAATATGTCTAGTAAATTGTTGTAGTTGCTCGAGAGAGAATTACGGCACCTAAAGTGCTCACGATCAGTAGAGAATACATCGGCGAAATTGTTGGGAAAATAGCTGGAAGGATTCCGACAATTAGGGAAATCATAACTCTAGACCTCCTTAATTTAGTCTCCAACCCTTTGTCTCGTTAGTTGATAATTTTACCGCTTTCTAGTATTTTCTAGTTAATTCGTTAGAAATATAAATCTCAATCATTATAATTTAGAAAATTGTTCAAACTTGTCTTCTTAGTGATATTAAAAAGCTATAGCTAAACCTTAGTTCTCTGTGGGATTCGACTCTGGACTTTTAGACCGGATTATATCTGCAGCGACCGCTTATCCTTTTTAGGACTAGAGTTGGGCGTGATCAAATTTTGGCGCCGTTACCGGGGAACTAACGGTATAGCTGTAGGTGTACATATTTCTAGGTTGCAAGTTTGAATTTTTATTTTTGTTTTCTTGTATCTGATTATTTTTTAAATTTTTATTTTTGACTTGAGAGACATGGCATCTTGGAATTATGAGAGTTTTGATGTTGATAATTCTACTTTTGATCCTCCTTATGCATATTATAGAGGAAGCCACCCATTGCAAAATTATCAAAATATTTCCGAGAGCGAGTTATGTGCACCAACTCAATCTTATGTGTGAAATGTGTGGTGGTCAAGATGGTCACCCTTACTATGATGGTTCTTCTTTTTCTTGTGAAGTTAATAGGAACAAAGAACCCAGGGATGATGACCTGAAAGAGATCAATGATATGCTAAAGTGCCTTGTAGAGCAAAATAATGAGAAACAACTTCACATAAAAAGGCAAGATGCTGCTATTCGCAACCTGGAGGCACAAGTGCGCCAATTAGTTGAAGCATTTAATGCTCAACCAGCTGATATTGTGGATAGTAGCCAAAAGGAGCTTGTATTAGATGCAAAAATTAAGGTGCTAAGGGAGGATGACAGAGTAGAACACCAACAATCAATTGAACTAGATTTTGAGGATGTCGATGTTGTAGAAGAGATACTAGAGTCAACCAAGGAAGCTGAGGATATAAATTTAGTTGACTCTAGCGTGATTGGTGTTGAGGATGTCGAAAATCTTGAAGTTCATGTATTTGAGCGCGTTGGACGTCATTCCAAACACTTCTCTACATTATGTTCAGACGGTGAAATGGTAATGGATCTTTACGAGCATAAAAAGCAGTCCAGGGAAAAGTTAGATGAGCCTTATATTTTGAAATTTTCAAGGCCGTCTAGGCAAGATGACACTCCTTGGCGGAGAGCCAAAAAGTGGATGAGAATTCATTTAATTTTTGGCTCGCAATAATTTATATCGCCCCAAGAGCATGATCATAGAGCAGAATCAAAATTTGGGGTCCAATTCATAAGTTCAAGGTGGAGACAAAAAGTAGTTTTCGTCATGCCGCGACATTAAATCAAGCGCTTATTGGGAGGCAACCCAGCTTTATTTTTTTATTTTTTATTTTTATTTTTTTTTATTATAGTATTATTTTTGTAGTGTCGATTTTTGATTTTTTAGGAGCATGGAATGCAAAGCCATTAGAAGAATGCAACAGCAAACCAAATGGTTGGAACTAAGTATGAGGTACCCGCACGAAGGACCAGGCCTGGGAGAAGTCTGAGTACCCCATGAGATGCTAGTGCGTCGGCCTTTGGCCTTCCAGGAAGTTTCTTTTACCCTCTTGTATGTATGGGTGTGCATTGGGGACAATGCACAATTTTAAGTGTGGGGTGAGGAGATTGTTTGGGTGACTTTCCATGCTATTTTAGTTGTGTTAGTTTAATTGAATAATTTTTTTTTATTACAAAAATAGAAAAGATTGGACTTTTACCGACGATGGATCTATTAGATATTTTTCTTGAGGGATTTAAGTCGAAAGCAAAAAGACAAAAAAACTTTTTTTGTAAGTAGTGTAGTAATTCCCCCTTGGGTTTTCTTTGTGCCGCGGTTCTTTTCCAAGGGTTTTGTTTGAACCGGGTGTAGCTAGTTTTATTCTTTTAGGAATAGGAGCTATTGTGTTGTGTTTTGAATTGAAGCAATATCTCTTGCCTTTGTTATGCCTTGAGAATAGTGAGTACTTTGGTTGTGATGCTTAGGCTCAGTTCTTGACTCTTGTATAAGTACCTTAAATTGTATGATTTTAAATTTGCTTAACTGCTTTGACTAGAATGTCTTGATGAATCCAATACTGAGTGAGTTATGTGCCATGTGTGTGTGAGGTTTGGGTGTTATTCTGTGCATTACATTTGATGCCTAGAACTTGCCCCGTGTGTTTGCAAAGTGAAATAGTAGTTTTGTTCAGTCTTGGAAGTGATATAGGCGTTTCTTTGTTGATCCATATATATATTTTACCCGCCTAATTGTTATGTATCGTAGTTAACCCATTTGAGCTTGTAATCCTGTTTCTTTGGCAACCACATTACAAGCCTTACCCATTTGTTTAAATTAACTATTTATTTGAACCTTCTAATCTCTCATGAGCACTTGAATTATTATGAACTGTGTAAAAGTTAAAGTGTGGGGTGGATGGTTTGGCTTTTGAGTGGAACTAATGAAATAAGGAGAAATGTGCACTGTTTTGAAAAAGTAAGAGCCACTTGAATTGAAAAAGAAAGAAAAGAAAAAAAAATAGTTGTATTGCTGTGAAAAAAAAAATTCCTTGATAAGTTGTGACTCTTGATGTAATTGTGCTTAAAGAAGTATGGGGTAATATACATTGATGTGAAGGTGGAGTTTGGTTTAACATAAGTATGGGGTTTGAATGTTAAAGTATATGTATTAAAGTGATTAGGGAGGTGTAGTCACTCTTATATCTAAATGTATCGTACCCGTCCCGCAACCTACATTACAACCAAATAAAGTCCTACTTTATCCTAGACTGAATGAGCTCGATTAGTATAGTAGTATACTATGGGCAAGTCTATGGTGCATCTTTTGTGGCATATGAATGCTATTTCTGAGAGTGAGTGAATTCTTTCTATCTTGAGTTCCTAAGTGTTCTTAAATTTTATTGTGTGGAACTACTCTCTTTTGTTGTGTGAGGGCACTTGATTCATGAAAGAAAGGTAATGTCAATGACCTCTATGTTAGAGTACGTGGGTGAGTTGTATATAATGCATGGTACTTGTAAGTCAAATCTTGAGGTAAAGATGTTACACTTTTGTGCTTTGTCTATTTTAAGTATTCTTGGTGTGATGAGTTAGGAGAATTGTTTAAAAAGGTCGTGTCTATATAAAATGTAGTTTGATTGCTTGAGGACGAGCAATGGTTTAAGTGTGGGGTGTTGATGATAGGCTATAATTACGTATTTTAGTCGCTTATTACACTCTAATTTACTGCACTTTAATTGAGTTTGAGCTTTAATCGCTAGTGTTTTGCACTAATTGTGTGAATTATGCCTTGTAGGAGTGATTCCGAGCTATGTAGATGTTAGGGAATGAATTCAAGTGATTTGGAGCTTTGAAGTCTGAGTAAAAACCCAAGGAATTAAGCCGGGATCGTGTTCAGGGATCAAATTTGATAGTTAAGAACGAACGAAGAATCGAGTAGGCATATTGCGCAATGTCTAGTAAAATGCACATAACTTTTCGCTCAGAACTCAACTAGAGCTCCAAAATATATGGTTAGAAAGATAATTCAAAGGACTACAACTTTCATGTTTTACATTTTTCCAAAGTCTAAACAAAACAGGGTGAGAAAGGCGCGTCGATTGCGCGGCCGTGCACTGGCCGCGGATGTGAGGCAGAAACTGGCCAAAATCCACGGTCAAATCCGCGGCCGCGGACGTCCTAACCTGGAAAAGTGTCCTTTTTCGTGTAGGAGAAGGTATAATTATTTGGGCCCGACCCTAGTTGGTATATATACATGAAAAATGGTATTTTGAGTACTTTTGACATATTTTTAACATAATTTAGACCTAAGGAGGCTAAGGAGACTGGGGATTCGACCTAAGGAGGCAAGAACACACTAGGAGAAAGGCGGAGAATTCTTCTACAAGTTTCTCACTTCCTTCTTCCTATTTCTATTATTGGTTATGAATTCTAGTATTGTAGTTATGCATCCTATTATGAATAGCTAATTTATTATCTAGGGTTTTGATGGAACCTTTTGTAGGATGAATTCTTGTTATGTTTTAATATAATTTAGCCTTTGAATTTATCTATTTGTTCAACTACGTATTTATTTCAGTTGATTGAATGGCCATCGATTGACTGTGCCTATTTATTATGTGTTGCTTGAGAAAGGATACATATTTAGGTGGTTGTTGAACAACGTCACTCCTAACGTACGTGAGAAATAATACAGTGGGTTTAAAGGTAGGTTTAGAACTAACAAAGCCTTGACGTGGTCATAGTGAGCGGTTCGATGAAGTCAACTAGCGTAGTTCGAAAGAATATGTCTAGTAAATTGTTGTAGTTGCTCGAGAGAGAATTACGGCACCTAAAGTGCTCACGATCAGTAGAGAATACATCGGCGAAATTGTTGGGAAAATAGCTGGAAGGATTCCGACAATTAGGGAAATCATAACTCTAGACCTCCTTAATTTAGTCTCCAACCCTTTGTCTCGTTAGTTGATAATTTTACCGCTTTCTAGTATTTTCTAGTTAATTCGTTAGAAATATAAATCTCAATCATTATAATTTAGAAAATTGTTCAAACTTGTCTTCTTAGTGATATTAAAAAGCTATAGCTAAACCTTAGTTCTCTGTGGGATTCGACTCTGGACTTTTAGACCGGATTATATCTGCAGCGACCGCTTATCCTTTTTAGGACTAGAGTTGGGCGTGATCAAATTTTGGCGCCGTTACCGGGGAACTAACGGTATAGCTGTAGGTGTACATATTTCTAGGTTGCAAGTTTGAATTTTTATTTTTGTTTTCTTGTATCTGATTATTTTTAAAATTTTTATTTTTGACTTGAGAGACATGACATCTTGGAATTATGAGAGTTTTGATGTTGATAATTCTACTTTTGATCCTCCTTATGCATATTATAGAGGAAGCCACCCATTGCAAAATTATCAAAATATTTCCGAGAGCGAGTTATGTGCACCAACTCAATCTTATGTGTGAAATGTGTGGTGGTCAAGATGGTCACCCTTACTATGATGGTTCTTCTTTTTCTTGTGAAGTTAATAGGAACAAAGAACCCAGGGATGATGACCTGAAAGAGATCAATGATATGCTAAAGTGCCTTGTAGAGCAAAATAATGAGAAACAACTTCACATAAAAAGGCAAGATGCTGCTATTCGCAACCTGGAGGCACAAGTGCGCCAATTAGTTGAAGCATTTAATGCTCAACCAGCTGATATTGTGGATAGTAGCCAAAAGGAGCTTGTATTAGATGCAAAAATTAAGGTGCTAAGGGAGGATGACAGAGTAGAACACCAACAATCAATTGAACTAGATTTTGAGGATGTCGATGTTGTAGAAGAGATACTAGAGTCAACCAAGGAAGCTGAGGATATAAATTTAGTTGACTCTAGCGTGATTGGTGTTGAGGATGTCGAAAATCTTGAAGTTCATGTATTTGAGCGCGTTGGACGTCATTCCAAACACTTCTCTACATTATGTTCAGACGGTGAAATGGTAATGGATCTTTACGAGCATAAAAAGCAGTCCAGGGAAAAGTTAGATGAGCCTTATATTTTGAAATTTTCAAGGCCGTCTAGGCAAGATGACACTCCTTGGCGGAGAGCCAAAAAGTGGATGAGAATTCATTTAATTTTTGGCTCGCAATAATTTATATCGCCCCAAGAGCATGATCATAGAGCAGAATCAAAATTTGGGGTCCAATTCATAAGTTCAAGGTGGAGACAAAAAGTAGTTTTCGTCATGCCGCGACATTAAATCAAGCGCTTATTGGGAGGCAACCCAGCTTTATTTTTTTATTTTTTATTTTTATTTTTTTTATTATAGTATTATTTTTGTAGTGTCGATTTTTGATTTTTTAGGAGCATGGAATGCAAAGCCATTAGAAGAATGCAACAGCAAACCAAATGGTTGGAACTAAGTATGAGGTACCCGCACGAAGGACCAGGCCTGGGAGAAGTCTGAGTACCCCATGAGATGCTAGTGCGTCGGCCTTTGGCCTTCCAGGAAGTTTCTTTTACCCTCTTGTATGTATGGGTGTGCATTGGGGACAATGCACAATTTTAAGTGTGGGGTGAGGAGATTGTTTGGGTGACTTTCCATGCTATTTTAGTTGTGTTAGTTTAATTGAATAATTTTTTTTTATTACAAAAATAGAAAAGATTGGACTTTTACCGACGATGGATCTATTAGATATTTTTCTTGAGGGATTTAAGTCGAAAGCAAAAAGACAAAAAAACTTTTTTTGTAAGTAGTGTAGTAATTCCCCCTTGGGTTTTCTTTGTGCCGCGGTTCTTTTCCAAGGGTTTTGTTTGAACCGGGTGTAGCTAGTTTTATTCTTTTAGGAATAGGAGCTATTGTGTTGTGTTTTGAATTGAAGCAATATCTCTTGCCTTTGTTATGCCTTGAGAATAGTGAGTACTTTGGTTGTGATGCTTAGGCTCAGTTCTTGACTCTTGTATAAGTACCTTAAATTGTATGATTTTAAATTTGCTTAACTGCTTTGACTAGAATGTCTTGATGAATCCAATACTGAGTGAGTTATGTGCCATGTGTGTGTGAGGTTTGGGTGTTATTCTGTGCATTACATTTGATGCCTAGAACTTGCCCCGTGTGTTTGCAAAGTGAAATAGTAGTTTTGTTCAGTCTTGGAAGTGATATAGGCGTTTCTTTGTTGATCCATATATATATTTTACCCGCCTAATTGTTATGTATCGTAGTTAACCCATTTGAGCTTGTAATCCTGTTTCTTTGGCAACCACATTACAAGCCTTACCCATTTGTTTAAATTAACTATTTATTTGAACCTTCTAATCTCTCATGAGCACTTGAATTATTATGAACTGTGTAAAAGTTAAAGTGTGGGGTGGATGGTTTGGCTTTTGAGTGGAACTAATGAAATAAGGAGAAATGTGCACTGTTTTGAAAAAGTAAGAGCCACTTGAATTGAAAAAGAAAGAAAAGAAAAAAAAATAGTTGTATTGCTGTGAAAAAAAAAATTCCTTGATAAGTTGTGACTCTTGATGTAATTGTGCTTAAAGAAGTATGGGGTAATATACATTGATGTGAAGGTGGAGTTTGGTTTAACATAAGTATGGGGTTTGAATGTTAAAGTATATGTATTAAAGTGATTAGGGAGGTGTAGTCACTCTTATATCTAAATGTATCGTACCCGTCCCGCAACCTACATTACAACCAAATAAAGTCCTACTTTATCCTAGACTGAATGAGCTCGATTAGTATAGTAGTATACTATGGGCAAGTCTATGGTGCATCTTTTGTGGCATATGAATGCTATTTCTGAGAGTGAGTGAATTCTTTCTATCTTGAGTTCCTAAGTGTTCTTAAATTTTATTGTGTGGAACTACTCTCTTTTGTTGTGTGAGGGCACTTGATTCATGAAAGAAAGGTAATGTCAATGACCTCTATGTTAGAGTACGTGGGTGAGTTGTATATAATGCATGGTACTTGTAAGTCAAATCTTGAGGTAAAGATGTTACACTTTTGTGCTTTGTCTATTTTAAGTATTCTTGGTGTGATGAGTTAGGAGAATTGTTTAAAAAGGTCGTGTCTATATAAAATGTAGTTTGATTGCTTGAGGACGAGCAATGGTTTAAGTGTGGGGTGTTGATGATAGGCTATAATTACGTATTTTAGTCGCTTATTACACTCTAATTTACTGCACTTTAATTGAGTTTGAGCTTTAATCGCTAGTGTTTTGCACTAATTGTGTGAATTATGCCTTGTAGGAGTGATTCCGAGCTATGTAGATGTTAGGGAATGAATTCAAGTGATTTGGAGCTTTGAAGTCTGAGTAAAAACCCAAGGAATTAAGCCGGGATCGTGTTCAGGGATCAAATTTGATAGTTAAGAACGAACGAAGAATCGAGTAGGCATATTGCGCAATGTCTAGTAAAATGCACATAACTTTTCGCTCAGAACTCAACTAGAGCTCCAAAATATATGGTTAGAAAGATAATTCAAAGGACTACAACTTTCATGTTTTACATTTTTCCAAAGTCTAAACAAAACAGGGTGAGAAAGGCGCGTCGATTGCGCGGCCGTGCACTGGCCGCGGATGTGAGGCAGAAACTGGCCAAAATCCACGGTCAAATCCGCGGCCGCGGACGTCCTAACCTGGAAAAGTGTCCTTTTTCGTGTAGGAGAAGGTATAATTATTTGGGCCCGACCCTAGTTGGTATATATACATGAAAAATGGTATTTTGAGTACTTTTGACATATTTTTAACACAATTTAGACCTAAGGAGGCTAAGGAGACTGGGGATTCGACCTAAGGAGGCAAGAACACACTAGGAGCAAGGCGGAGAATTCTTCTACAAGTTTCTCACTTCCTTCTTCCTATTTCTATTATTGGTTATGAATTCTAGTATTGTAGTTATGCATCCTATTATGAATAGCTAATTTATTATCTAGGGTTTTGATGGAACCTTTTGTAGGATGAATTCTTGTTATGTTTTAATATAATTTAGCCTTTGAATTTATCTATTTGTTCAACTACGTATTTATTTCAGTTGATTGAATGGCCATCGATTGACTGTGCCTATTTATTATGTGTTGCTTGAGAAAGGATACATATTTAGGTGGTTGTTGAACAACGTCACTCCTAACGTACGTGAGAAATAATACAGTGGGTTTAAAGGTAGGTTTAGAACTAACAAAGCCTTGACGTGGTCATAGTGAGCGGTTCGATGAAGTCAACTAGCGTAGTTCGAAAGAATATGTCTAGTAAATTGTTGTAGTTGCTCGAGAGAGAATTACGGCACCTAAAGTGCTCACGATCAGTAGAGAATACATCGGCGAAATTGTTGGGAAAATAGCTGGAAGGATTCCGACAATTAGGGAAATCATAACTCTAGACCTCCTTAATTTAGTCTCCAACCCTTTGTCTCGTTAGTTGATAATTTTACCGCTTTCTAGTATTTTCTAGTTAATTCGTTAGAAATATAAATCTCAATCATTATAATTTAGAAAATTGTTCAAACTTGTCTTCTTAGTGATATTAAAAAGCTATAGCTAAACCTTAGTTCTCTGTGGGATTCGACTCCGGACTTTTAGACCGGATTATATCTGCAGCGACCTCTTATCCTTTTTAGGACTAGAGTTGGGCGTGATCATAATTCTTGAGAAATATTCAGATAGGAGTTGGGGTTGTTAAAGGTACCGTATAAGTGTTACAAAAATAAAACAAAACGGTGCCACTGAGAAGACAGTAAAAAATTTCAGTTCAGAATCAACCTTACGAGCACAAGGGCGCGGAGGTAAGTAATTAAGGATAATTATAGGCGAGAAAGAACGTCAAAAATTCTTTCAAGTATATGATGTAATAAGCTCGCAGCTTTACAGAAGTCAAAGGGTCTCTCTTAAGTACTACAAAGAAAGACTAGCTGAGGGAATAAGGAAGAAGGCTTTAACTTAAGCATAGTGACATAAGGAAGAAATGGTCTTGTAACAACAGTCTCACAACACCATTGTATGCACTCCATAAGAAAGTGGCACCTAACGTGGCTAATGAACGGGAAAAAAAAAATCAAAAGATGATATTTGAGATCATATGAGTTACAGGAAATTCCAGTATTTGTGGGCAATGAGATAAGCCATGTATTCATGCAACAAGTGGCAGAACGACCATGAAAAGTAATTGCTTATGTTTAAAGACAACTAAGAAAGCACGAGAAGAATTATCCGATCCACGATTTAGAGTTAGCCACGGTGATTCATGCAGTAAAGATGTGGAGGCACTATTTGTATGGCATTCATGTTGATATATCTACGGATCATAAGCGCCTTCAATATATCTTCAATCAAAAGGAATTGAATTTACGCCAAAGGAGATGGTTGGAGCTACTGAAAGACTATGACGTTGATATTTTATACCAGATGGGGAAGGCGAATGTCGTAGTCGACGCCCTCAGTCGTAGATCTATGGGTAACTTGTCATATTTATAGCCAGAGAAGTGTGGGATAGCCCATAAGATTCATCAGCTAGCTAGTCTTAGAGTTCGATTACTAGACTCAGGTGATACCGAAGTTATTATTCAGGACACGGAAATATCCTCTTTAGTAACTGAAGTGAAGGAACGCCAGTATGAGGATCCTGTGCTAGCTCATTACAAAGATACATCCCCTCAAAAGAAGAATACACCATTTGAGATTACAGGAGATGGAGTCCTCAGATATCAAGGTCGATTATGTGTTCTAATGTGGCAGGGTTGCTCCAGCAGGTTATGGGATAAGCTCACTATTCTCGTTATTCTATTTATCCAGGAGCGACGAAGATGTATCATGATATTAGGGGAATATACTGGTGGGACAAAATGAAGAAGCATATAGCAGAGTTTGTTGCTCAGTGCCCAAATTGTCAGCAGGTTAAGATTGAGCATCAGAAACCCTGTGGATTATTATAGGCTATAGAGATTTTGACTTGGAAATGGGAAGTGATTAATATGGATTTCATCATAGGCTTACCTCGTACCCAATGTAAGTTCGATGCTATATGGGTTATTGTCGATAGACTTACAAAATCAGCCCATTTTCTGTCTGTCAGGACTACTTACTCAACAGAGGATTATGCAAGGCTTTACATTAGGGAGATAGTACGACTTCATGGTGTCCCTATATCTATTATCTTAGATAAAGGTGCTCAGTTTACAGTTAATTTCTGGAGGTCCTTCCAAAAAGGATTGGGGACTCAGGTAAGTCTTAGTACAATATTTCATCCCCAGACAGATGGTGAGGCTGAACGTACTATTCAGACACTAGAGGATATGCTAAGAACTTGTGTGATGGACTTCAGGGGTAGCTGGGATGATTATCTTCCACTTATTGAGTTTGCATATAATAATAATTATCATTCCAGCATTCAGATGGCTCCATACGAAGCTCTTTATAGACGGAAGTGTAGGTCACCTATCGGATGGTTCGAGGTTGGGGAAACTAAGTTAGTAGGACCAGAGTTGGTACAAAAGGTAGTTAAGAAGATTAAGCTTATACGGGAAAGTCTATTAGCAGCTCAGAGTCGTCAGAAGTCCTATATAGATAATCGACGACGAGACTTAGAGTTTCAGGTAGATGACTGGGTATTCCTAAAGGTATCACCGATGAAAGGCGTTATGAGATTCGGTAAGAAAGGAAAGCTTAGCCCTCGGTACATTGGACCTTATAAGATTATACGCAGAGTAGGCCAAGTAGCATATGAGTTAGACTTGTCTTCCAAATTGGAGTCTGTACATCCAGTATTTCATGTGTCTATGCTCTGTAGGTGTATTGGAGATCCCTCTAAAGTCATTCCAGTTGACGATGTTCAGATTACAGAGAAACTATCATATGTGGAAGCTCCCATTGCTATACTAGATAGACAAGTTCAGAGATTAAGAACTAAGGATGTAGCTTCAGTTAAAGTACTTTGGATTAACAATAATGTGGAGGAGATGGCTTGGAAAGTTGAAGAAGAAATTAATACTAGGTATCCTCACTTGTTTCCACTTCTGGAGGAGGATCAGACTGAGATATCACAGCCTTTAGGTACGTATATGGTACTTGATTCTTATGCTAGTTATTATTATTGGTCGTGTGAGGCCATTGGAGTTATTGATGATTGTGGCCCTGTGTGGCTTTGTATTTTTAGGTTTTCTATGTGACAAGTTGGTAGTAGTACCATTACAGAGGAGAGACTGCCAAAATTTCTATAGATATCTAGGAGTTTAACATTCGAGGATGAATGTTTCTAAGGGGGGAAGATTGTCACACCCTGTGCGTCCCAATGTGACGTAATGAATATGAGACTTGTTAATCATGATTTAAATGATTTTAAAGTAATAATATGGCTATATATGATATTTGTACAGAAAATATGAAGTTTGGGAAAAATCGGATTAAAGTTGCGAAAAAACCGACTAAGGATTTGCCTTGTGACAAAGCTTTTTGAGAAATACATTTTGTTGTTTATCATTATCACACTATCATATACCTGTTCAATTTTCTTATTTATTCTAGTAGGGTGTTGACCTGACCTCATCACTACTCTACCGAGGTTAGCACTTATTGGGTACCGTTGTAGTCTACTCATTCTACACTTTTGCACATCCTTTTATACAGATCCAGGTAGCCTTACCAGCCTAGGCACCGGTGAGTAAAGTTTAGATATGGGGACTTCAAGGTATACCTGCCGGCGTTTGTGGGCCCGCGGAGTCACCCTCTACATTTTCTTTCATTTTTAACACCACCCATTAATTTCTAGCCCTAATCTTTGTTCTTTCATGGTAGAAAACTAGGAATTTAGGAAAATTTTGGGTTTTTTGCAAATTCGGGATTTAGACCTCAATTCGAGGTCGGATTTCAAGGCTAATTACATAATCGGGCTCGGAGGTGAATGGGTAAATGAATTTTGGTCTGAACCTCAATTTTGACCAAGCGACGCCGGGGTTGATTTTTTTGACCTTGTGGGAAAAGTGTAAAAATCCTATCTTTATGATCGGGGTCCCAGCTATCTGTTAGGCACATCAGCTCGGATTAACCCATTTAGAGACTCGAGGTAGATCCGGTGGCGTTCGCAGACCTTGAAGTCCCCTTCCTCCTTCCTTATTTACTGTTCATCTCATTCGAGATAGTTGTATTTATTTCAGACTTTGTTTGTAGAACCTCTAGAAGTTCGTGTACTTGTGACTCCATATCCAGGTTGTACTAGGTATTGGATTATTATGCTATTTCGTACTTTATTTTGGCTCCATTTCCGTTTAATTGGTTTTACTTATTTGAATTGTTTAAAAACTGGCTTAAGGATTTCTCTAATGTTGGCTTGCCTAGCAAGTGAAATGTTAGGCGCCGTCACAGTCCCGAAGGTGAGAATTCTGGGTCGTGACAAGTTGGTATCAGAGCACTAGGTTACCTATGTCTCACGAGTCACGAGCAGGCTTAGTAGAGTCTGGACGATCGGTATGCAGACGTCTGTACTTATCTTTCAGAGGCTACGGATTTAGGGACGCTTTCACTTCTATTCTTCTGTGTCGTGCGATTTTGTTCTATTACTAATGATTGAACTCTTCTACTCTTATTCTCTCGCAGATGGCGAGAACACGTACTTTATCTTCTGCAGGACAGTAGCCGGAGCCCCCAGTGGCAGCTCCTACTAGGGGCAGAGGCCGAGGTAGAGCTCAGCCTAGAGCTCGAGCATCAGCACCAGCAGTGGAGCCTCAGGTGGACTTTGATGAGGAGGTTCCAGCTTAGACTGTACCTGTTGGGCCAGCTCAGGTCCCGGAGGGGTTCATCGCCACCCCTGTGCTTCAGGATGCTCTAGTCAGTTTGGTGGGTCTTATGGAGAATATGGCCCAGGCCGGTGCATTTTCGGTAGCACCAACCGTCTCTTAGGCTGGGGGAGGAGCACACTCCCACTACTCACACTCTGGAGTAGATGGATCCCCAGTATCAGACTTCAGCAGCCCCACCAGTTGGGGTAGTTCAGCCAGTTGTTGAGGCCCAGGCCGGTGATAGTCCCGCTATGTATTTTAAGGCTTTATTGAGATTGGACAAGTTTACTAAGCTCTTTCCAGTTCACTTCAGTGGTGAACCTTCTGAAGACCCATAGGATTATCTTAACCGCTGCCATGAGGTGTTGCGGAACATGGGTATAGTTTAGACCAATTGGGTCAATTTTGCTGTGTTCCAGATGATGGGTTTTGCCAAGAGGTGGTAGAGAGATTATATGTTGACCAGACCAGCTGGCTCACCTGCACTTACTTGGGAGGTGTTCTCACAGCTATTTCTAGAGAAGTTTCTCCCTATCACACCGAGAGAGGATTACTGCAGGCAGTTTGAGCGTCTCCAGCAGGGCAGTATGATTCTTACTCAGTACGAGACCCGTTTTGTAGATCTAGCCCGTCATGCTATTCTCTTGCTTTCTACTGAGATAGAGAGAGAGAGAGGGTGAGAAGGTTTATTGATGGACTCACTTACCTTATCAGGCTATATATGGCCAAGGAGACCGAGGGTGAGATTTCCTTTCAGACGGCTGCTAATGTTGCTAGGCAGATTGAGGTGGTTCTTGCACAAGAGAGAGGGCAGGGGTCTGATAAGAGGCATAGTCATTTCGGCGGGTTCAGTGGTGCCTCTTCTGGAGGTTGGGGTACTTTTGGTAGAGGTCATCCTCCCAGGCTGTTTCACTCAGCGCTACAGGCATCTCATAATGCTTCAGGTGGTCACGGCCCTCACATGTCTCATCTCGACCAGCTAGCCAACAGTGTGCCACAAGCTCCTATTAGTGCACCTTCACTCCAGAGTTTTCGAGGTGGTTACTCAGGTCGACAGGGTCAGTTTCAGGGTCAGCAGTCACAGCAGCCAAGATCCTGTTATACTTGTGGTGATCCGAGGCATATTGCTAGATTTTGCCCTCGGGCACCGGGCAGCTCACAGCAGCAGGGTTCTTGTGCCATGGTCCCGGCACCGGTTGCTTCACCGCCCGCTCAGCCAGCTAGAGGTAGGGGTCAGGCAATTAGAGGTTGAGGTCAGGTCATTAGAGGTGGAGGTTAGGCCGTTAGAGGTAGAGGCCATCCAGTTAGAGGCCGTCCCAGGGACGCAATTCAGAGTGGTGGGGCCCAGCCCCGATTTTATGCCTTTCCAGCGAGGCTTGAGGCTGAGTCATCTGACATTGTTATCACAGGTATTGTCCTAGTTTGCCATAGAGATACTTCAGTTCTATTTGATCCGGGCTCTACTTATGCCTACGTGTCATCCTACTTTGCTCCATATCTGGTTGTGCCTCGTGATTCTTTTGGTGCTCCTGTGTATGTGTCTACACCTGTGGGATATTCTATCATAGTAAATCGTGTTAATCGTTCGTGTGTGGTTACTATTGGGAGTCTTGAGACTAGCATAGATCTCCTACTTCTCGATATGGTAGATTTTGATGTCATCTTGGGTATGGATTGGTTGTCACCTTATCATGCCATATTGGATTGTCATGCCAAGACGATGACCTTAGCCTTGTTGGGGTTGCCTCGATTAGAGTGGAATGGGACTCTTGGACATTCTACCAATAGGGTTATCTCTTACGTGAAGGCTCGGCGTATGATCGAAAAGGGGTGTCTGGCTTATTTGCCTTATGTCCGTGATTCTAGTGCGGAAGTTCCTTCCATGGATTCAGTACCAGTTGTTCGTGAGTTTCCAGGGGTATTTCCTATAGATCTTTCGGGGATGCCACCCGACATAGATATTGACTTCTGTATTGATTTGGCTCCGAGCACTCAGCCTATTTCTATTACGGGCCGCCAAAGTTGAAAGAATTGAAGGAGCAGCTGTAAGATTTCCTTGATAAGGTATTTATTAGACCTGGTGTCTCGCCCTGGGGTACACCTGTATTGTTCATGGAGAAGAAAGATGGATCGATAAGGATGTGCATAGACTATCGGCAGTTGAACAAAGTCACCATCAAGAACAAATATCCATTACCGAGGATTGATGACTTATTTGATCAGCTTCAGGGTGCCAAGGTATTTTCGAAGATTGATTTGAGGTCTGGCTACCATCAGTTGAATATTAGGGCATTCGATATCCTTAAGAAAGCTTTTCGGACTCGGTATGGGCATTATGAGTTTCTAGTGATGTCATTTGGGCTGACTAATTCCCCAACATCATTTATGGATTTGATGAACCGAGTGTTCAATCCCTACTTGGATTACTTTGTGATTGTATTTATTGATGATATCTTGATCTAATCCCGTAGTCGATAGGAGCACGAGCAGCATCTTTGGATTGTACTTCAGACTCTGAGGGATAGCCAGTTATATGCCAAGTTTTCAAAGTGCGAGTTTTGGTTAGACTCAGTAGCCTTTTGGGGAACGTCGTATCGGTAGAGGGCATACAGGTGGATCCTAAGAAGATTGAGGTAGTTCAGAACTGACCTAGACCCACTTCAGCTACGGAAGTCTGGAGTTTCCTGGGTTTGGCGAGTTATTACCGTCGGTTCGTAGAGGGGTTTTCATCAATAGCAGCCCCATTGACCAGATTGACCCAAAATGGTGCCCCGTTCATATGGTCAGACGAGTGTGAGATGAGCTTTCAGAAGCTTAAGCCTGCTTTGACTACGACGCCAGTATTGGTGTTGCCCACAGATTCAGGAACTTACACATTGTATTGTGATGCATCTCGTATGGGGATCGGTGTTGTACTGATGCAAGATGGTAAAGTGATCATATATGCATCGTGGCAGTTGAAGGTTCATGAGAAGAATTACCTTGTTTATGACTTAGAGTTGACAGAAATTGTCCATGAGCTAAAGATTTGGAGGCACTATCTTTACAACGTGTCGTGTGAGGTATTCATGGATCACCGGAGTCTACAGTATTTGTTCAAACAGAAGGATCTTAATTTGAGGCAGAATAGGTAGTTGGAGCTATTGAAAGACTATGATATCACCATCTTGTATCACCCCAGGAAGGCCAATGTGGTGGCCGATGCCTTGAGTAGAAAGGCAGTGAGTATGGCCAGCCTTGCGTACATTCCAGTCGGTGAGAGACCGCTTGCGTCAGATGTTCAGGCGTTGGCCAATCAATTTGTGAGGTTAGATGTTTCAGAGCGCAGTCGTGTTCTAGCTTGTACGGTCGCTCGGTCTTCCTTGTATGAGCGCATCAGAGAGAGGCAGTATGATGACCCTCACTTGCTTGTCCTTAGGGACACGGTACGGCACGGTGGTGCCAAGAAGGTTACTACGGGAGATGATGAGGTTTTGAGGATGCAGGGTCGTATTTGTGTGCCCAATGTAGATGGACTTCATGAGTTGATTCTTAAGGCGGCCCACAGTTCCCGGTATTCTATTCATCTGGGTGCCACCAAGATGTATCAGGACTTGCGGCAGCATTACTGGTGGAGAAGGATGAAAAAGGATATAGTTGCATATGTAGCTCAGTGTTTAAATTGTCAGCAAGTTAAGTATGAGCATCTGAGACCTGGTGGTTTGCTTCAGAAGTTAGAGATTCCCGAGTGGAAATGGGAGCATATCACTATGGATTTTCTTTTTGGACTCTAACGGACTCAGAGGAAGTTCGATGCGGTATGCATTATTGTGGACAGGCTGACCAAGTCAGAGCATTTCATTCCTGTGGCAGTTGCATATTCTTCAGAGCGGTTGGCTGAGATTTACATCCACGAGATCGTCCGCCTACACGGTGTGCCCGTGTCTATCATTTCTGATCGAGGTACGCAGTTCACCTCGCACTTCTGGAGAGCAGTACAATGTGAGTTATACACGCGGGTTGAGTTGTGCACAACATTTCATCCTCAGACGGACGGACAGTCCGAGTGCACTATTCAGATATTCGTGGATATGCTCCGCGCTTGTGTTATAGATTTTGGGGGTTCTTGGGATCAGTTGTTGCCACTTGTGGAGTTTGCCTACCACAACAGCTACAGTCGAGCATTCAGATGACTCCTTATAAGGCATTATACGGGTGGCGGTGTTGTTCACCAATTGGATGGTTCGAGCCGAGAGAGGCATGGTTGTTGGGTACAGATTTGGTACAGGATGCCTTGGATAAGGTGAAGATTATTCAGGATCGACTTCGCACAACTCAGTCTAGGCAGAAGAGTTATGCCGACCATCGAGTTCGTGATGTTATATTCATGGTCGGAGAGAGGGTATTGCTTCGGGTTTCACCCATGAAGGGTGTGATGAGGTTTGGGAAGAAGGGCAAGTTGAGCCCTAGGTACATCGGGCCTTTTGAGATTTTTCAGAGTGTGGGTGAGATGGCATACAAGCTCGCATTACCACCTAGTTTATTAGCAGTCCATCCGGTGTTCCATGTGTCCATACTCCGGAAGTATCACGGTGGTCCATCCCACGTATTAGATTTCAGCTCAGTCCAGTGGGATAAGGATTTGACTTACGAGGAGTAGCCGATGGCCATTCTAGCCCGGTACGTTCGACAGTTGAGGTCATAGAGTTATCCTTCAGTTCGAGTGGAGTGGAGAGGTCAGCCGGTCAAGGCATCTACTTGGGAGTCCAATCCGGATATGCGGAGTAGATATCCACACCTTTTCACGAGTTCAGGTACTTTTCTATGTCCGTTCGAGGACGAACGATTATTTTAGAGGTGGAGAATATGATGACCCGATAGGTCAACTAGAGTTTTAAACCTTAATTTTGTGTTTTGAAACCTCAAGTATATCATTTTAGCCTTCCTTGATTTGTGTGTGCAGTCCGTGTCTTTTTTTCAGGAGGGTTTTATGTTAAAAATTGATTAAAATGGAATTCGTTCCTTAAAAATCTATTTGAGTTGACTTCGGTCAATGTTTTGTGCAAACAGACCCGGATCTATATTTTGACAGTCTCGGTAGGTCTGTATCTTAATTTGGGACTTGGGCGTATGCCCGGAATCGAATTCGGAGGTCCCTAGCTTGAGTTATCACAATTTGTTGAAAATTTGAAGTTTAAAGGTTTAAAGAATTTATAAATTTGATTTGATGTTTTGACTTTGTTGATACCGGGTCTGGATTTTGGTTCTAGAACTTGGTATAGGTACATTACAATATCTATGACTTGTCTGCAAAATTTGGTGCAAAACGGAAGTGATTTGACGTGATTCGGACGTCCGGTTGTTAAAATAGAAATTCTTATGTTTCATTAAAAATTTTATTTGATTTGGTGTCCTATTCGTAGTTCTAGGTGTTACTTTGGCGATTTGATCGCATGAACTAGTTTGTATGGGATTTTTTGACTTGTGTGCATATATACTTTGGAGCCCCGAGGGCTCGGGTGAGTTTCGGATAGCCTACAGACCTTTTGATCTTCGAAAAATCTGGGTTTTGAGCTTCAGCTGTCATCTGGTGCTTTGTGCTTCGCGATCGCGAAGAGGATCTGGGACTGGGGAGGATTTTTTTCTATGCAAATGCGAGACCTTAGTCGCGAACACGGATAATTGGGGTGGGGGGGGGGGGTTGCTCTTCACGGACGCGACCAGTCACACGCGAACGCGTAGCGTTAGATAGGCTCGGCAGGGGAGTTGAGGTAACTCTACGCGAACGTGAGCCCAGTCTCGCGAATGCAGAGGTGAGCGACCTAGACATTCACGAACGCGTGGAGTTATTCGCGATCGCGTAAGCCAGTTAGGCCATTCTCTTCGTGAATGCGTCAGGTTTCACGCGAACGCGATGAACACCTGAGGCCGGTGATTTAAAACAATCCCAAAACGAGATTTCTTCCATTTTTCATAAACTCTCCATTAGAGCTCGGTCTAGAGGCGAATTTGAGGGGAAAGCTCAACACCAATTCATAGGTTTGTACACTTTAACTCATTTTCTTCCATTTCTAACATCACCCATTAATTTCTAGCCCTAATCTTTGTTCTTTCATGGTAGAAAACTAGAGATTTAGGAAGAATTGGGGTTTTTTGCTAATTCAGGATTTAGACCTCAATTCAAGGTTGGATTTAAAGGATAATTACATAATCGGGCTCGGGGGTGAATGGGTAAATGAATTTTGGTCCGAACCTCGGTTTTGACCAAGCGGGCCCGGGGTTGATTTTTTTGACCTTGTGGGAAAAGTGTAAAAATCCTATCTTTATGTATTGTAATTCATCCCCTTAGCATTATTAGACGTTATCGAGTCGATTGTGGTTAGATACGAGTGATTTGGAGGCGTATTCTAGAGGAAAGGCCCTGGTAGAGCTCTGAATTGACTACGGAGTGAGGTAAGTATCGTGGTTAACCTTGACTTGAGGGATTAGGACTTGTTTGCCTTTTATTTACATGTTTAAAATGCCGGGTACAATGTATATGTGAGGTGACAAGTACTTATGCATTGTTATTGGGTTAAAGCATGCGGGTGGAACTTGTTTATTGTAATTTTCTTCCTTCTTTGATTATGATATCCATGCTTAGACTAGTTTATTATTAATTGATCATCTTTCTGCATTTATGAACTATTTGTGACAATTGAGCGTTGTTGGAAGTTGATGTTCGGTATTGTGGAACCGTTGTTGACGTAAGGTTTATTTTTGCTTATTCTTCCTCCCAAATGTTATATATTTTTCTACATAGTAAGGGAGAGTGTTAAAGCACGAAGGGTGATGGCGTGCTGGTTATTGTTCATTTATTGATTTATACATAGTAAGGAAGAGAGTTAAAGCACGAAGGGTGATGTCGTGTCGTATTTATCGTTTCATGATGAAATTGAGAGTAAAAGCATGAAGGATGATGTCGTGCCGTATTTATTATTTTATGGAGATTTTGAGAGAGTGAAAGCACGAAGGGTGATACCGTGTCATTGTTATTGTTTCATGGTGAGATCAAGAGTAAAAGTACGATGGGTGATGCCGTGCAGTTTTTATTTATTATGATTTCTCTATTTTCATTGGTTGAAGGTTTATTGACTGTATCATGTTGTCATTTCCTGTTGTAGTTACCGTATCTTGTACCCCATTTCACGTCCCCCCCTAAACGTACATGTTAAATCTTTATTGTTGTTTTGTCGTACGTATATTTTTCGTTTGTACAAGTTTAATTACGTGGGTATCCTGTAATAGCCTCGTCACTACCTGGCCGAGGTTAGGCTCGACACTTACGGAGTAAATTGGATCGGTTATACTCATACTACACTCTGCACTTCTTGTGTAGATTTTGGTACTGGTCCCAGCTGTCCGTGAGGTGCATCAGCTCGGATTAGCCCATTTGGAGACTCGAGGTAGATCTGCTGGCGTCCGCAGACCTTGAATTCCCCTTCCTCCTTCGAGACTTTATTTGTAGAACCTATAGAAGCTCGTGTACTTGTGACCCCAGATCTGGGGTGTACTAGGTATTGGATTATTATGCTATTTCGTACTTTATTTTGGCTCCATTTCTGTTGAATTGGTTTTACTTATTTAAATTTTTTTAAAACTGGATCAAGGATTTCTCTAATGTTGACTTGCCTAGCAAGTGAAATGTTAGGCGCCATCATGGTCCCGAAAGTGGGAATTTCAGGTCGTGACAATGAATATGTTCCTCAGCAACAAAACATTGAAGGAACATCTAGGGGAAACCAGCTAGTTGTGAAACCTTACAAGTATCAAAGTTCTCATCCCATTGAGAACATAATTACTGATCCAATATCTAAAATCAAAACCAGATCTTCTTTGAAGAATCTTTATGCTTTTGATGCTTTTGTATGTCTTGTTGAACCTAAAAATGTTGTTGAGGCTTTGCAGGATGCAGAATGGGTGAATGCAATGCAATATGAACTCAACCAATTTGAAAGAAGTCAAGTTTGACATTTGGTACCAAGACCCAAGGACAGATCAATAATTGGCACAAAATGGGTCTTCAGAAACAAACTTGACGAAAATGGACCAGTTACAAGGAACAAGGCAAGATTGGTGGTTCAAGGATATAGTTAAGAGGATGGCATAGACTATGATGAGACTTTTGCTCCAGTTACAAGATTAGAAGCAATTAGACTCCTTATAGCCTTTTTTGCCTACATGGAATTCACTTTCCATCAGATGGATGCCAAGAGTGCCTTCCCCAATGGCTATCTAAAGGAAGAAGTGGTTGTCAAGCAACCTACGGACTTTGAAAGCAAGGAATGTCCTGATCATGTGTACAAGCTTGACAAGGAACTTTATGGGCTCAAGCAGGCTCCAAGAGCATGGTATGAAATATTGTCAAAATTCTTGCTTGAGCATGGCTACAAGAAAGGTAAAATTGAAAATACTTTATTCTTGAAAGAAAAAGGTAAAGATCTCTTGATAGTTCAGATATATGTTGATAATATAATCTTTGGAGCAACTACTAATAAGTTAAGTAAAGAATCTGCTAAAATTAATGGGGAGTGAATTTGAAATGAGCATGATGGGTGAGCTTAATTTCTTCTTAGGCTTACAAATTAAACAAAATTCAAATAGAACTATGATCCATCAGCAGAAGTATATGAAAGAGTTTCTTAAAAGGTTTAAAATGGAAGATTCCAAAGAAATTGACACTCATATAGCAACAACCACAAAATTGGATGTAGATGAACCTGGTTCATCTGTTGATCATAAGTTGTATAGGGGAATGATTGGCTCCTTGTTATATCTCACTGCTAGTAGACCTGACATTGTTTTTAGTGTAGGACTTTGTGCTAGATTTCAGGCAAATCCAAAGGAGTCTCACTTGACTGTTGTCAAGAGGATCTTGAGATACCTAAAAGGCACCACTGACATTTGTCTATGGTATCCAAAAGGTAGTAATTTTAACTTACTGGGATATGCTGATGCTGATTATGCAAGTTTTTTTGTGGATAGCAAAAGCACCTCAGGTATGGCACATTTTCTTGGCTCATGTCTTGTGTCTTGGGCCACCAAAAAGCAAACTTTTGTGGCCTTATCTACTACTGAAGTTGAGTATGTTGTTGCTGCCTCATGATGTGCTCAATTGTTGTGGATCAAACAACAATTAATGGATTTTGGAATTAATGTAGATTGTATCCCCATCTTTTATGATTACACTAGTGCAATTAGTATGACCAAGAACCCGGTTCATCATAAAAGAACTAAGCACATAGATGTTAGGCATCACTTTTTGAAGGACAACTATGAAAAGGGTTTGATCACTGTGGAATTTTGTATTGGTGACAAGCAAATAATTGGCATCTTCACAAAAGTTCTAGGTAGAGATCACTTTGAAAGGAACAGATTAAAATTAGGGATGATTAAGATCACTTAAAAGGAACCAGTTCTAACTCAAAAATGGTTAGACAATTTGTGAATTTTGTACATAATTAGATTAGATTTTGCTCAGTCTCATATTTTCACTAGTATACTCTTATGCCATGTGCTAAAATATCTCATTAATCTCTAATGATATTATCTTTATTTTATTGGAAACTTTAGACTTACACAAGAGATTTCTCAGTGAATAACATGGTTCATTAGGATTACGTGGTACGTACTCTCCACTATGCATATTTGAAATAATTATATTTGGATTATGATAAAAAAAAAAGAGTCCTATTTAATCCTAACCTTTCTTGAGCTTATCCGTTACAAAATGAACTAGTTTTACCCAAGGAGAGTCCCTGTAACACCCTGGAAAATTTTGAAGTACTTAAGTGTAAGGCCTGGTAAAATTTTCAAAGAAAATAATGTTTCATGGTGCCGGACAAGATCGCCGCGGCTCGAACTTTTTGGGTTGAACAATGCACGGGAAAGTAAAGGAAAATTTTTGCCGAAAATGTGCATTTATGCGGTCCATTATGCATCTGCATAATCACTCTGCGGGCCGCATAATGGTCGCAGAAGTGAGCAGGTGAGGGCTATTCTGGAAACAGCTATGCGGTTGACTATGCGACCGCATAACTGTTATGCGGTGCAATATGCAACCACATAACTGTTATGCGGTGCATTATGCGACCGCATAACAGTTATGCGGACTGTATAATGACCGCATACACAGGCAGCTCTTTCGGCTATTTTGTAACCAATTATGTGACCGATATGCGGTACGCATAACCATTATGCAGTCGCATATGTGACCGCAGAACCTTTTCTGGAGCTCCATTTTTGGGTTTTTAATACCCGACCCTATTTTGTTAAATACACTCTTTGGGTCATTTTTAAGCTATTATCTGACATTTTAGAGTGAGAGAGGGTTCCCTAGAGTGAGAAGGTGTTCTCCAATAGTTGTTCTTCAATTCTTGCCCAAGTTTTGGAAGATTGAGAAGGAAAACTCACTAGGTCTTCATCCTAGAGGTAAGACTCTACACCCTAACCCTCAATTTCGAACTTTGTGTAGAAATGGATAATAAGCAAGATAAATTTTGGGCAAGAGGGTTGGTTATTTTACATGCATGTGTTATCAAAGGGTGTAGAAAGATTGTTGAGCTAAAAATGGTAAAGGTTGGGTTGAGGGATGATGGAATCCTCCATGAAAGGACCTAGAAACCTTAATACACAACTAGTGTTTGATAAAATGCTCAAATGAGCTAGAACCACGATCATCTTCCTAATTTTGATTCAATTTGTTATATTTCTACAATAGATTGAAGTTGCTAAAAATTCTGGAATATTTAGAGTGTAAGAAAGCTCAAGTGAGGTATGTTGGCTAAACTCTTCTCTTAGAATTGAATCCCACGATATTCATGTAAATTATGTAAGTCCCAAGTGATTCATTATGAAATTGGCTATTCCGAGTAAGATTTGGGTTGAAAGATATATGTTCAACAAGCATCACAAATGCTCTATTCATGTTATGTTACCAATTGAGGATGTGTTAAAATATGGGACGTGCATTATTAATGTTTCGACTTTAAGTCAAGTTCAAATGAAGGCTATTATGCCAAATTTTTATGAAATATCTCTATGTGCATTAGACTCTAAATTGCTCACCTCTGTACTACACACTTTGATTTGAATTGTGTTTGTTGTTGATGATGAGGATGATATTTGAAATTGATAATGTGAGCATGAAATACTGAATATGGTCAACGTGCCAAGAATGATCTTATAATTATGGCCACTAGTGCCAATAAAATAAAAAGATGTGAAAGTATTATGAAATGCGATGATTGATATAAAAAGGTTGATGTCTCAAATAAGACGGCCTAGCCGATCGGGTCGTGATCGGACTCCGTGTTAAAAATGGTGGTATTGATATTGAGAGTAATTGTGGTTGATGTCCCTAATGGATGGCCTAGCCGATCGGGTCGTGATCGGACTCCGTACTAAATTTACGGTGGTATTGGTATTTATGATAATTGTGGTTAATTCTCTAATGAGATAGCCTAGCCGATCGGATCGTGATCGGACTCCGTGCTAAAAGTAAGGTGGCATTGGTATTGTAAACACTAGTATTGAAGACAATGGTATATCGATACTAAAAATCTCCCAATCTGAGATATGGAAATTAATTTGAACATTGTCTTGATCCTAAATTGAGGTTTGATATTGATTAAGGCTTTCATTGATATTATGATAATCTTGTTTGTATTAATTGTCATTCTATTGAGAGGGTGTTTAGTTATACATACCAGTACTATTCGACGGTACTAACGTCCCTTTTGCCGGGGGCACTGCATCTTTCAATGGATGTAGGTGGTTCCACAACAGGAGATATTGATCATGATAGCAGTGCACCTTTTTCCCAGCTGACTTGATGAGCCCCACTTTATTCCGGGGTCATGAATCTTTTGTACTTGTGTATCCTGTTTGAGGTATAGCCGGGGCCTTGTTGCCGGCATTATCATTGTACTCTTCTTTATCTATAGAGGCTCCGTAGACATAGTGTGGGTTGTGTATTGGTGCTGGGGAAAGACAAACTATGTTATGTTGTGGTTGTATTACTTGTCCATTTGAGACTTTAAAAATGATGAACTATTGGAAATGAATTGGTATTGTAGACATGAACACATTTTCGTCTAATTAATGATAATATGTATTATCTCTATTCATGGATGAGTTTGGGTAGAATGAAAATCTAACAGGCTTGCTCGGTCGGGTTCACTCGGTTAAGTGCCGGTCGCGCTCCTCGGTTTGGGTGCGTGACAGTCCAGAATGCAATAAGTGCCTAGATTATAGGGAGAGTCTTCAGCGTCTTTTAAAACTGACTCCCAGTTTGATTAGACTTTTGAGCTTCTGGAAAAGCTAATGTTACCCAATTAAACTCTCCCTCTTTAAATTTGATTTGTACTTACCCATTTCTCCACTTCTAAACTACCCTGCCGTCAAACAACTCTCACAATCTTCTCTCGTCTTTTCTAAAACACTCATAAAAGCATTGGCAAACCCTTCTGAGAATCCCTCATCACCACCCAAGGAAACTACACCCATACCATCTATCACATTTTCACCCACACCCACCTCTAAGAAAGGAAGATTCAAGATGATTGCTCGCAAGGTAGTCGCTGAAGGAGAACAAATCAAGAAAATCAATGAGCAATTAAAAGCAAGCCGGGCAGAAAAACCCCGGAAATCTGAAGAATATTTTAAGTCTGCAACTGAGGGGGAAGAAAATGTTTCATCTGAAATAGAGCAAGTAACATCTGGTCCAAAAATTACATATGAGACAATCTCTAAGGTTGCTGAAAATCTTGAAAATAGGTTTGTTTTGGTAGGAACTATGGTTGGGGTTGAAATAACTGAATCTGGAAAACTGGATGGTAAAAATAAAAAGAAAAAGAGAGTGATGGTGCTCAAGGTTATGTGAGGGGAATGGGAAAAGGAGTGGCTGAATCTTCACCCACTCCTGTTAGTTTGACTGAAGAAACAGGAGCTATGCTAGTATGGAGTGAGGAATCTGCTGGAGAGGAAGAAAATTTGAGAGAAAAATGGGGTAGTAGGTCTGGAGAAGTTGCTGAGGTATTGGTTATGTTAGGGAAAAATGTTCAAGAACCTATTCCATCTGTGAAGGAACCCCTCGAAGACCTATTGTAACGGGTATCTGACAGTTACAATCCTAAACGGAAGAAGAGTTCAGGAGTTAAAATCTCTGGAACTGTTAGGGCAAACAAGAAGAGAAAGGTTGCCTCTTCTATCCCTGTAGAGACTCCGCCTACAAGAAGAAGAGCTACAAGGAGTCAGAAGATGCAAAGTGAGACTGAACTGGAAAAAGGCCTAGAAGAGAGTAAAAGAAAAGATGTTGCAAAGGGAAAGAAGAAAGTGGTCGAGCATGTCAAGACAGTTGAAATTAAGGAGATGGACCTGGTTTTTTATGATAAAGACAAGGCAGAGGAGGAAGAGGTTGAGACTCCAAAGACAAAGAAAATAAAGACTTCCAAAAAGAAGTCCCATTCAAAGACAAAGTTTACAGAACCTTCTACCTTGGCGAAAAGAACCAATTCTGTCGTGAAATCTACAAAAGTGAAAGTAGTGAAGGATGAAGAAGAAGAAGAAGAAGAAGAAGAAGAAGAAGAAGAAGAAGAAGAAGAAGAAGAAGAAGAAGAAGAAGAAGAAGAAGAAGAAGAAGAAGAAGAAGAAGAAGAAGAAATCCATGAAGAACAGGACAAGAAGGAGAAGTTTGGAAAAAGAACCATTTTGAAGAGTAGACTCCTGAGGGACTTGAAGGAGGAAGGCATGGTCATGCTGCTGCAAAAAATACAATTGTAGGGTTAGAAGGACATGGTCCTTCAGATGGATGGAAGGCTTGACAGGGCTGAGATTGTATAGTTCATGGCAATTTGTGAGATCGAAAATGGCAGAGTCACCAGTGTGGTGAAGGGAGTGACTGTGAGCTTCAATGACAAGGAATTGGGAGAGATTCTGGGTGTACCTGCTGAAGGGTAAAATGATTACAAAAAGCTTAAATGGCCAAGCCTAGAGAACCTCCTTACCTCCCTTGCCATTACAAGGAAGTTTGCTGATAATGAGTTAGAGCTAGAGGCCAAGGATGTATACAAAAGTGAGATGAAGCCACCCCATAAAGTGTTGTTTGGATTTGTTCACAATGTCGTGTTGCCCTGGCAGGAAAGAAGGCACATTGCCACATTCATGGACCTGGTCCTTATGGAATGCCTGGATAGTGGGAGGCAGATTAATTGGCCTGGGTTTATTATCCAGCTCCTTGATAGGGTTCTAAATGGCACCAAAACTCACGTCATACCCTATGGTTTCATTATCACCACGGTATTGGATCACTTCAAGGTTCCCTTAAAGAGATGGGATGTTAGTACAAGCAAAGATAACTTTGGAGCAAACACCTTGACTGCTTGTGACTATGAAGTCCATGCTGCTGTTAAAGAACCTCGTTCATCCAAGAAGGTACCTGTGAACAGCGAAGTGAGAGCCTTGGTACAAGAGAGTGGGGCTAAGGATGCTGAGATTGAGAGACTGAAGAAGAGGCTGGCTGAAGTAGAAACTGGGAGGGATGCTCTCAGGGCTGAGCTTGCAAAGGAGAAGGAGAAGAATGAAAGCATTCTTCATGATATGTTAAAGCTACTTCAGTCCAGAAATCAAGAACCTGGTCCTTCCCAGCCTTGAAACCTTCTTAGCCTAGTTAGACAAACCAGTGACCCAGATGGGATTTCTTTTTGTTCTTTTTGCTCATGATCCAGTATCTTTATTTTTCTTTATGCTTTGTGGATGACCAGAATCAATGTTAATCAACTGTTTTTGTGCTCTAACTGTTTGTTGATGCTTCTTAGATAGCTAATATTATTAAATTGATATATGATGCTTGACTCCATGATTGCATTTGAAGTAGCCCTAGTGGTCATGAGTAATATCTATTAAAATCTAGTTATCTAACATAATTATGCAACTTTTCGATGATGCCAAAAGGGGAAATATAGGTTGTGCGCTTTACTTTGGACTGTGATGTTTAAAACCTAATGAACCTGGTCCTTGAGGATTTGTGACTTTAAAGAGGTAAGTGTACTAATATTGTGTTGATGTTGAGATGAGTTGAAACAGGTCTTATGCTTAAGAAGAGCATAGAGTTTGTCATTATCAAAAAGGGGAAATTTGTTGGCCTAAGTGGAGATTGTTTTGATGATTGACAAAGGAACTCAAGCATGAACTAGGTCCATACAGAGTATACACAGACACGGGCAAATTCGAGCACAAGGCATGCATGTGAAGGAGATAAGCTTAAGTAGTTATATCTGATATCTCCTGAATGAAAAGATTGCACAAGTGATAAGGAGAATGACTCCTTACTCAAAGAGAACTATATCCTAGATAAGGGAGGAGTTAGAAGTTGAAGATAACTAGAACTCTTTCACTATGGAAGAGTATAGCATTAGAACTCTAGTTATTTCCTATTCTACTAACTCTATATATTGCAGGATGTTCTTATTTTACAAAAACGCACAAATGCTGAAGTTAAACGTGAGTTGAGAGCAAAATATCAAGGCATTTTGCAAGCAATTCATGTGTGATTCAAGTGTGCGAACCTGAAGCTACATGAACCAGATAGATGAACTAGTTCCAAGTGTCTGTCTTTTATTCTAGTTTCATTGTAGTAGGGTTTTTGAGTTGTACATTTCAGCTTTATCTAGAAGCAATTGTACTAGGTACTCCGAGTGTTGTATTCAAGTTAGAGTTAACTTAAAGTTGTCGCAATAGCTAGAGGTTGGTTGCCACAAAGGGTTAAAGGTAATCCTTTGGTTTACAAATAATTTTGTAAATATTGTTTTTGGCTCAGTGATTTAGTGAAGTGTTGGGAAAAACCCAACTGGGTAGTAGGTCGTGATTTTTTCACCTTTTGAGCCACGTGTTTTTCACGTAAAATACTTATGTTCTTTACTTTCCGCATTTATTATTTCGCAACAGTAGTATAAGGAACACATAGAAGAATCAGGTTCTTCTATAATCTGTGTACGAAAAATTAGACACCACACAAATCACCCCCCTCTTGTGTGGTATTGAAGTACAAATATCAAGGATCATGTAATAAAGTCCAAAAATTAGTTACAACGTAGCTCATATATGATAAGGTAATTAAAGAATGATCACTAAACTCAGGGGCGTATGCAGGAAGTTTTGTAAGCGGTGTCGAAATTTATAGAAAAACTTCAATAATAACTTTAATTATCATACTTCTAGACAAGAAATAGCCTTAGTCTATTGGTTTTGTGGAGTCTTAAGTTAGAAAAGATCTTGAGTTCAATTCTACTTCATCATAATTTTTAACCACAAAGGCTCTCTCAAATATTGGCAAAAGAAAAAAATGCTAGTTGAGGTTTGAACCTTTGACCTCCTAAAGCAAGATCAAGCACATAACCAACACACCAAGATACATTTTTGTCATTTTTCTAACTTATCTGTTTCGTCACAGTATTAATACATATATTTAGCAAAATTTTCCGACGAAGCGGTGTCGTGTGATACTGCTTCGTTAAACGTGCATCCGCCCCTGACTAAACTAATTATATGAAGCAGCATTTCATCTATCATGCTCAAAGACACCGATTAAATAGGGTAAATGCGAGATCATCGCATATATCAATACATTATGAATTTCAGGTTGGAATTACATTTATAATTATTCTTTTGAACAATTAACCCAAATAGCCGTCCATCTAATTTTTTAAACTAAAAATAGCCAACTGATATAATATATACATATATATATATAGTTTATACATAATAAGTGTATAACTTAATTAATGTATGATCTGTGTATACTTGCTAAAAAAAATAAAAATGAATTTGGCTGGCTATTTGTGCTACAATCCTTTTCTTTTCAAGGATGTATATAGCTAGGTGCTACAATATCTTTACCTAGAATACACTATCATTTTATTAATAACCAACTACAATGTCAAAATCTGGTAGCTTTTTGATAATATAAGTGTATTTGTCTATTGAAATACAATTAATAAATAAAAGATAACTTGGTTGGTAGAAAATTCAAATCATAAATTTTTCTCTTTGTCCTTTATATATAGATAATTCATTATTTTTAATTGTATGTTTTAAGGTGTTTAAACTTTATTAAATGTGCTATTACTTGCTTTAAATTGGTCCTTTATAAATAATTTTGCTTCCTACATCATTTTTCCTTTCTTTTATTCTTGTTTACTCTTTGGTTAAGCTTGCAGATGATCTAATGAGGTTCACTAAGCATGAAAAAAATACATGTTAGAAGCTGTGAGCAGTGAGCACCCAATGCCTTCGTCAATGCGTGATTCAGAAAAGGCTACCGTAGTTAGTTAAAATTCTAGAAAAATGATTTTTATTAATAGGTAAATTAGAACGCATTCACAAAGTCAAGCCATTCGAAATCACCTGTAAACGGGATAAAAACTAGTGTCCAGTAAGAGGTTGACATAGAGGAGAATGTAATAGGAAGAGAAAGTCGTCAGAAAAAATAATAGAACATATAAACATGAGCATGTTACATATTTGGCCGGCTAAAAGTAATTATATTCGCTAGCTAAAAGAATGTCACAACCCCTGTTTTCCACCCTAGGATATCGTGATGTCACTTATTGTCTAAGACTAGGTAAGCCTAACATTTGCTGATTTTTACTGAACTTTAACTACTTAACTGTAATACATTAAATAATAGTTGATACAACATAGTTGAGCCAATGTCAATCATTCAATCCCAAAACCGGCAATACAAGTCATAAACTTTTCTAAGAGTCACTAGAAATAACAATACATCACTGTCCCGGAATAATAGGAAACAATGGAAATAAAATATAACAGAAGGTGACATCGGAGTCTGCGAACGTCAAGCAGGTATATCTTGAAATCTCCAGTCGTGCATACATAAGTCTCAAACCAACTCGATCATAAGTACTTGGATCTGCACAAAAATATGCAGAAGCGTAGCATGAGTACACCACAGCGGTACCCAGTAAGTATCAAGCCCAACCTCGGTAGAGTAGTGACGATGCCAGGTCAAGACACCTACCAGACATGTAAACCTGTACAGGATATAACGTAAAGTTAACAATGGAAAGAAGCATCAATGTAAGACCAACCACAGAAAGATCACAAATTTACAATTAACAGTGAAAATAATAGAAGCACGAATAGCAACAAGAAATAGACGGGTAATAAAAAATGGATGACAACTCAATCAATCAAATCGTTCCTAATGCACAATTTACAACAATAATTACTCGAGGTACCACTCCTCATAATCTCAAATCATAAGTTGCAACTTTCAAATCTTACACGTATGGCACCTCGTACCCATATTTCTTTCAAAATCACTTTCGCACGGAAAAACCTACGTGCCACCATGTACATTGTATCCGCGTAAAATGCTAATTAAAATGTTTGAGAGATTTATTTATATATGATAAGTCATAATAACAACTTTGAATAAAGTAAGAATCAAATGAGAAAATAAGTTTATTTTAGAAATTATTTGGGTGAAGAAAATAACAATTTTCAAATAAAATAAAGCATCGGATAAGCTACTGAAATAAATATATAATTTGTTAAATTAAAACATAATAACAATTTTTAAGTAAAGTAAAAACATCAGATAGGGTAAGGAGATTTAAGTTGAAAAAATCAATTAAAGTGAAATATGACGACTATTAAGAATAGTAAAGTACCGAATGAAACGACGAGTTTTAACTTAAGTGTCACATAAGGTAAGCATATTAATAATTCTTTTATTTAAAACCATTATGTTACCAACAACTCGGCAGGGTATGAGATAATGACTTTGTGCAGTAAATTCATCTTGAAAATCGGTTCACAAGTAACCACGAAAGCATAGATTGACACCTTGAATTAATACAACAGTTCACTTAGGATGTATGACTCACACAAGACATAACAACAGCAAGTATAACACACATAATCCGTTACGGCACGCAACCCGATCCCACCGTATCATCATTTATCAATATCATAATCCTCCCTTGTTCCGCTATAGTATCAATAAACAATATCAAGTATCACATAAACAATCGTTGTGGCACGCAACCCGATCCTACCGTATCATCATATATCAATATCATTATCCTCCCTTATTTCACTGTTGCGGCGTGTAACCCGATCCCACCGTATTTCTATATCACAATCCTCCTTTATTTTATATGTTGCGGCGCGCAACTCAATCCCATCGTATTTCAATATCACAATCCTCCCTTATTTCACCTGTTTTGGCGCGCAACCTGATCCATAAGCAATTTAGATTAACAACAACAATCCAATAACTCAATTTACAAGAATTTCTACAATCAAAGATCATGAGTACACGGCAATAAATGAACCACATAATAATCAAAGGAATGCAACAAATATTACAAAAATAACAGGACATGTAAAGCACGTGACAACTAAGGTGTGCAAGTAAAACAGTTAAGACAAATAGCAAATAGGCATGGAGTCATGGAAGGGACTCAACAATTAAGAGGTAACAAGACAATAATGAAGGAAATAACTTCAACTAAAGCATATAAGGGTAAAATAACAAGTAAGAGGTAAAATAAATGCTAATGTGTAATAGATCATGTAAGAGTAGATTAACAATGAGATATAACACGTCATGACAATTCAATTAAAGGCATTGTAGATAACCTAAACCGGTCAAATACCACATATAGACTATGTACCCACTCGTTACCTTGCGTACACGGCTTGCACATAATACAAATAGCACAATCAACTCGAATCCTAAGGGGTAGTTTCTCGCACACAAAGTTAGACAAGATACTTACCTCGAAGAAGCTAAACCGATACTCCAAAATGAACTTCTCGTGTGAAACAACCTCCATACGGCTCATGTCTAGCCAAAATAATTTCATATCATAAATAAAAACCATAGGAAATAATTCTGAATAATAAAGCTTCGATCTTTAAAGAAAACTAAAAAATCAACCTCGAGCCCGCACCTCGGAACCCAACAAAATTCACAAAATCCGAACACCCATTCCGATACGAGTTCAACCATACCAAAATTATCAAATTCTGACATCAAATCGGCCTTCAAATCCTCATTTTATATTTTTGAAAGATTTTGCAAAAATCCCCATTTTCTCTCATTCAAATCACTGATAGTAGGCTTAATGTATGCATATTTTGATGTATATTTCCTCGCATTATGCTCATGTCTCGTAGATTACGGATGTATAATATAATAATTTATGCTAATTTGTGGTATTTCTATGTGTAAGAATCATTCGGATACGATATGGGATGAAAGTGCGTGAATTGGAGCGAAAATGGAAAGAAAAAGCAATAGTGCACATTTGAGAGCCACAAGCAATGTGGGGCGCTGCCTATGGCACACAAAATAGAAACTTGGGAAGCTCAGCGCCAGGGCCAACGCCCCATGCTGCCCTGGATGCTCAAAATATGAACATGTCCTATTTCGACTAGGACTCGGTTATTTCGACCCCAAGATGCCGTCAACTCATATAAAAGCCAACCTAAACCTATTTTGAAAGGGGGGCGTGACTTTGAGAGAGAAACAAAAGTACGAAATACTCGAGAGCACAGATTAGATCAATTCTTCCATTCTTCTTCTAGTATTCATTAATTTTATGTTTGAAAATATTATTTTTGATGATTGTATGAACATGAGTGGCTAAGAACCCTATTGTTCTGGGGTCATAGGTGCTACATGAATGTTGAAGTTTAAATTGACGAGTTTGATTTTATCATATTTGGTTGTTTATTTAATTCTATTTTTAATTATTTTGATGAGTAGCTAATAGTGAAATACTATCTATGAATCTAGAGTTGAACTCAAAAATGGGAATTCTAGATTGTAAATAGAATTAAATAGAGCAAGTTCTTAAACCCGGGCATCGGAGAACGGATTCGTAATTAGGATAGAAATATACCTAATTGCCTTGCTTGGTTGAAATACAGGAAGTGTAAATGCATTCTTGTTAGTTTTAATTCCATAGACATATAGGCATTAAGTTAGCTTGAATAGGCGAGTAAGAACTCGACAGATTCTTATGAGTAATATCAACCCTGTCAATCAACGATCCAGATAAATCAATTAGTCATTTTAAGCTAAGAACGCAACATGATTGTTAGCTAGCCTATGACCCTGGAATATCCTCTCCTACTGATTGTTAACCGAAATTGCTTAAGTGTTGTGGTTGATTCCTAGTTATTTCATTGCTTGATAGTTTCTTAGGTAGTAAATTAGTCAATTCCATATTTTGTGAGAAATCTCTTGAATCGATAAAGTTGTTTGAGTTTGAATCAGTCAAAAGTTAATAATTAGTCCTTGTGGGAACGATACTCTACTTACTACCCTATTACTTGACGACCACGTATACTTGTGTGGGTGTGTTTTGTCGTCGGGGACTTAGAAATTAGCTACTTGACTGAGTTAAGCTTTTATTAGTTATTTGTTCAAGTTGTAATTTTCAGTTTGCCTTATTTGTGTTAACGCAGGCTCTTCTCTTGAATGCGGAGGAGTAGAAGTGCATACAACCTCCTTCCTCTTGATCCTGAAATTGAACGAACACTTCACAGAGTGAGGAGGGAAGTCGAAGCTAGAACTAGAATAGAAAGAGAGTTGGACATCGTAGTTCAACCACATCCAATAGAGATGGCAGGTAATGAAGAGCGTCCGGTGATAGAAGCCGCAAGGACCAATCTTGATAATATGACTCAGGCTATTGTGAAGCCTGATATCACAGGGCATTTTGAACTCAAACAGTACATGGTACAACTAATTCAGTCCACAAGGCAATATGTGGGTCTATCTCATGAAGACCCGCAGAGGCATATTCAGAATTTTCTGGAAATTACGGACATTTACAATTATCCGAACATTTCCAAGGACTATGTCAGGATGACACTATTTCCCTTTTCACTGCCGGGGGAAGCTAAGGAATGGTTACAAAAGGAGCCCGCGAACTCAATCCATACTTGGGATGATCTAGCAAGGAAATTCTTAATCAAGTTTTTCCCCACTAAGAAGACAAAGTCGCTGAGGAGCCAGATTCTTGGGTTCCAACAACGGGATGGCGAGACACTTTATCAAGCTTGGGAAAGATACAAGAAGCTACTCAGAGACTGTGTCACGACCCAAACCGTAGGGCCACGACGGGCGCCCGATGCCTAACTCAACCGAGTACCAACGTAACGTATCATTCTTATCATACTATCATAGGTAAATGAACCGGAAAGGTCGTCATGAGATAACTAGAATAAAACATAAGGAAATACTAGACATAGGACGACCCAACATGATATAGAAACTTATACATGTGACATACGAGCCTATAAGGCCGACATAATCATTTGTATACTCAAGACATAGGCCAATAAGGCCATACAAGTATTCATATACATGTAATCTATCTACAAGCCTCTAAGAGTACATAAATATCATAAAGGTCAGGACAGAGCCCCGTCATACCAATCAATACATATTCAAATCATACTGACCAAATAGGCAACTCAGAAGCAAGTGGAATGCACAAACACCTTCTGTTGAGCGGATAGCCTACTAGGAGAACTCTCAACCTGTCTATCGGAACCTACAGGCATGACACGCAGCATCCTCATGCAAAAGGGACGTCAGTACAAATAAAGTACCTAGTATGTAAGGCATGAAAGAAACATGGAGTAAGGAACTCAACCTGTAAGTCTGAATAGCTTTGTGAATCATGAAAATATTTATAATGTCATGCATGTGCGTATAAATTCCATACCATGCATAAGTATATACGTACATAACATCATCAAGCCTCTGAGGGCATCCCATCATATCATCTCAGCCACTATAGGCGAAATCATTAACGTATACCAGCTGATCAGGTGGTGGTATGTATATAACGCCATAACCTTTTCCATATCCCATGTACATATAATATACGCGTATATAACGCCATCTGGTCATGGGTAAATGTACATGTATAAATGAATGCAATGTATAAGAAAGTAAATCTATAAGATCTCCCAGAATATCATAGACCCATGAACAGACGATATGATAGTAGGACATATGCGGAATCAAGAACATAGGCAATCCTAGAACTTCTAGGAATAGAATTATTTGTGAAAGTTGCGTACTTGCTCATTTCTTGCATCATATGGATCATGCCAAAAAGGAAATAAGGGATAGCCTTAACATACCTTATCACAATATTTCCAATCACCAAGTTGAACTCGCCTCTTTGTACCTTAATCTAAAATAACAATAATAATACTATCATTAAGTTATGAAAGGTACAACTATCGCACAACGAACGACAAGCTTATTTTGTATTAAAACGGGCAGCATCTCCCCTATAATCCTTACTTCCTTCAAATTCAATATAACACTAAACACAACAACATCAACATTTATACATTATTTTCCAACCTTATATACACTATTAAATACTATAAAAGAGCCCAACATACCCTAATCTCTTCATACACAAAACGATCAACATAGTAGTGTCAAACGGCCCGAAAATTTTACGATGAACGACCAGCCCACCACCCTGCATTTATGTGGTGTTTCTCCACAACCGTACTCCTCCAAAACTCCACAAAACAGTAGTAAAACATGCAGCCCAACAACAACACAAAACAGTCAACTACAAGTGAATAACTCGAACTCACGGCTTCCGATCACCGTCCCATGAGTTCTAACTATTAGGAAACATTTATCAACCTTCCTTGATATTTAAACACTTAAATACAGAAAGTACATGTTTTCTTAACTATGAAGTACCTTCCAAAACTCAAACTACAAAGAAAAAGAGAGGCGATATAGCGATACTTACGTCGTAGGGATCGTTTTAATGTCATCGCTTCTTAATTCCATGCCCGGGATGATAATCTTGTTTGAAGCTCTTGAATAGAGATTAAGAGTAAAGTTAGGGGTCTTATTTGGTTGTGTGTTCTGGAAAATTGAAGAAAGAAACGAGATAAGGATACAAATATCCATTTTGTTTGAAAAGTCAAAAGGTGCTACTTGGCACCCTCGCATTGGTCTTTTTTCCAACGCTTATAACTTTTTATAAATGAGTTAAAGTGTATAAACCTATGAATTGGTGTTGAGTTTTCACCTTAAATTCGCCTCTATGCTGAGCTATAATGGAGAGTTTATAAAAAATGGAAGAAATCTCGTTTTGGGACTGTTTTAAATCACTGGCGTCAGGCGTTCATCGCGTTCGTGTGAAACCTGACGCGTTCGCAAAGAGCATGGCCTAACTGGCTTACACGATCGTGAGTAATGCCACGCATTCGCGAAGGTCTAGGCCGCCTCACCTCCGTGTTCGCAAGACTGGGCTCGTGTTTGCATAGAGTTACCTCAACTCTCCTGCCGATCCTATCTAACGCTACACCTTCGTGTGTGACTGGTCGCATCCGCGAAGAGCAACCCCCACCCCAATGCTGCGTGTTCGCGACTAAGGTCTCGTGTTTGTGTAGAACAAAATCCTCCCTAGTCCTAGATCCACTTCGCGATCGCAAGAATGGCTTCGCAATCGCGAAGCACAACGCACCAGATGACAACTGAAGCTCAAAAATCAGATTTTTCGAAGATCAAAAGGTCCGTAGGCTATCCGAAACTCACCAGAGCCCTCGGGGCTCCAAACCATATATGCACACAAGTCCAAAAACCCCATACGAACTCATTCGCACGATCCAATCGCCAAAGTAAAACCTAGAACTATGAATAGGACACCAAATCAAATGAAATTTTTAATGAAACTTAAGAATTTGTATTTTAACAACCGGGCATCCGAATCACGTCAAATCACTTCCATTTTGCACCAAATTTTGCAGACAAGTCATAAATATCGTAATGGACCTATACCATGTTCCGAAACCAAAATACCGACCCGGTATCAACAAAGTCAACATCAGCCCAATTTATAAATTCTTTAAACCTTTAAATTTCAACTTTTCAACAAATTGCGATAACTCAAGCTAGGGAACTCCGGATTCTATTTCAGGCATACGCCCAAGTCCCAAATCATGATACGGACCCATCGGGACCGTCAAAATACGGATATGTATCCGTTTGCATAAAACATTGACCAAAGTTAACTCAAATAGATTTTTAATGCATAAATTCATATTTTAATCAATTTTTAACATAAAAGCCTCTCTGAAAAAGACACGGACTGCACACGCAAATTGAGGAAGGCTAAAATGAGATACTTGAGGTTTTGAAATACAGAATTAAGGTTTAAAACTTTAGTTGACCTATCGGGTCATCACATTGATAGACAGGTTCCCTCGAGGTTTGAGGATCAGTTCCTCTTTGTTCAATTCCCCATGTCAGGTTGCCCTGGGTAGAAGGACCTGTTCCATCACATGTTCCTTCCTCTAGTGCAACTTCAATATGGGTTATGGTTTCATTTGAGTTTATTACTGTCACATCTCCTTTTTTCGAGGGGATAGGGGAGTTTTTCCAATTAAAGTGTCATAATTCGAAATAGGATTAATTATTTAATCAGAGTCGCCACTTGGAATAATTGTTCGAAATAGGATTAATTATTTAATCAGAGTCGCCACTTGAAATAATTGTTATGGTGTCCCAAGTCACCGGTTTATTTTAAAATCCCAACTCAAGGAAATTGACTCTATTTATGGTCCGCGAACACAGAAGACCGGGTAAGGAATTCTGTTAATCCGGGAGAAGGTGTGCGGCTCTCCCGAGTTTAGTGGTTTTAGCACGGTCGTTCAACTATTAATAATTGGTCTAATTATCTTATTTAACACATGTTTAAAACCTATTGTGCATTTTTAACTTTTTAATCGCTTTTAATATTTATGGAATTTATTTAAATAAGTCGCTATGCCGCACACTTATTGTTTTTGTAAGTATTGCAAATCACGCCACGTGAAACATACCCGTGATTCACAATATGTTTATTTTAATTATTATTCGAAGCTCTGGTCGAGTCGCATGAAATGCACACCCGAATTTGGGGAATTATGTATCACGACTACGCCACGGGAACCGTACCCATAGTCCTGATGATTTAATTACGCGCCTAAAGCAAACTACGATATTTAATTAATTATTTACTAAGATAATTTAGGATTGTATGAAGGCAGCACATTATGGAAAGAGGGCTCGTTGGAATCAAAAATCCGCTGGGTCATTGCGGGAAGAATGGCGTTCATACTCCGAGATTGCGGTTGATTTTCTAAAATGTTGATGAAAGCCAAAATTCATATCTTTAGCTAGCATGCTTTAATTATGTGGGCTAAGCTTGATTTATACAACAAATAAATTGGGGCGATGTGCACAGATAGCCAGTAATAACACATGTATTTACTTTTAAGCCACTGTTTTAAATGTATTTAGTTTTTAGCCACTGCTTTAATAAACTTTTACTCGACCAGACGAAAATACCCTTCTACTATATAGGATTTCGCTGATACATACGCTCCTTATTCATGATCAGCAACAGCTCAAACTTACGTGCAAACTTACGTGCAGAGAATTGTTGTGATCGTCCAAAATTGCAGAAGCTTCTTTTCCGATTTCAAACTTTTTGTCTAAGTTCAGAATTCAACTTTCTCGTCCAAAATTCACCATAAAATTACAGTAAGTTCTAAAGTTTTAGATATCTCTATATGCTTTTGTGTGTTTGTGTGGATTTTTATTTCGTTACTGAAGAATGAGATGCTAGGAATTTGATTTTTTTTTCTTTTCTGTATTGATAAAATTAAGGACATCGCGTCCTTAACTCTGTGATTGTTCTGTAAATATTGAGGACATAATGTTAAGGATTTGGTGTCCTTAATATGATTGTTGTTCTAAAAAATATTAAGGATAAAGTGTCCTGTGTTTTACAACTTGTATTAATAAAGTTAAGGACACGATGTCCTTAACTTCATGATTGTTGTTCTAAATATTAAGGACATAGTGTCTTGTATTTGCAAATTGTATTAATAAAGTTAAGGACACGATGTCCTTAACTTCATGACTGTTGTTCTAAATATTAAGGACACCATGTCCTTAACATTTTCACAGCACACATCAAAGTGAAGGACACCATGTACTTAACATTTTCACTGCACACATCAAAGTTAAGGATAACTTGTCCTTAACATTTACACTGCACACATCAAAGTTAAGGACAACTTATCCTTAAAATTTTTACTGCACACATCAAAGTTAAGGACAACTTGTCCTTAACTTTTACAATGCACACATCAAAGTTAAGGACATCATATCCTTAACTTTTACAATGCACACATCCAAGTTAAGGACACCATGTCCTTAACATTTTGACTGCACACATCAAAGTTAAGGACATAATGTCCTATTTTTGCAACTTGTACTGATAAAGTTTAGGACATGATGTCCTTAACTTCATGACTATTGTGTAAAAATTAAGGACATAGTGTCCTGTTTTTGCAACCTATACTAATAAAGTTTAGGACATGATGTCCTTAACTTCATGACTACTGTGTAAATATTAAGGACATAGTGTCCTGTATTTGCAACTTGTATTGATAAAGTTTAGGACATGATATCCTTAACTTCATGACTGTTGTTCTAAATATTAAGGACATAGTGTCCTGTGTTTTGCAACTTGTATTGATAAAGTTTAGGACATCTTGTCCTTAACTTCACGAATGTTGTATAATATGTCCTAAATTTCCCATTTTCTTGACTTGCAGGATGGATACAATATGTATTATAGTTGCTTTTAATGGTAAATGGACTGCAAACTATAAGTATCTTGATCATCAAACAAAGCTTGTTCTAGTACCTGAGGCAATTCGATTTGAAGATTTCATTAACCAGGTTTTTGAAGTTATTGAATTGGAAAGAGACAAGTTTGAAGCAATGATATGGTTTGATATCAATCTGGGAACAAGCAAGGGAATGCTTGTATCCAAAGATTTAGATCTTCACACAGGTATAGAGTTACTAAAAAGTCATTCACTCTTCAAGGGCTGTCGTTTCATTGTTGATATTTCGGAAAGAGTTTTTGATTCTACAAGCACCTTTAAACATGTCAATACAGAAACTCAACAAGACAATCAAGACAAATGCCAACAGATAATGGAAATAGATGTGGTTGAAGCTCAACCAATAACTGAAGAGGTGCTTCAAACATTTGATTCTATTCAAGTAGAAGGACAAAGCATTATAGAGATTGACAATGAACAAGCTTTGGGTATTCAAGTCTTAGAGAGTGCACCGGTAATAGAAGAAGTTGCTGAAAAAATCTTTACTCAACTAACTAGACAAAGCTCAAATTCGAAACAAAAAGAATCCCCAACTACGATATTAAGAGAAAATGCTTCGTTGGATGAAATAAAAGTGGGATCAATATTTGACAAAAAGAAGAGTATAATTAACTGTTTTTCTAATATAGTAATTAAAGGACATTTTGAATTCAAGGTTGTTAGATCAAGCTCAACAAGATATTTGTTGAAATGCAATGATGATAGGTGTGGGTGGTGTGTGCGTGCTTTCAGAATTAAAGATTCAACACCATTCAAGATAGTAAAGATTGAGAAAAATTATGACTGCTCAGTTAACACTATAAAAGCTGATCAAAGGCATGCAACTTCAAAGTTGATTAGTGGTTACATTATCGACAATCTTCGAGACCCAAGGTTTGAAGTTACACCAGCCTTTGTCATGGCAGAAATGCAAAAATTGCATGGACTAGACATTGGTTATCACAAGGCGTGGCGTGCTATTCAACGTGCTTCAGCTTTAATAAGAGGAACTCCTGAAGAGAATTATGAATTATTGTCTTCATACTTGTATATGATGAAAAGTAAAAATCCGGGAACATACACTAACATAAAGATAGACGACAACAACAGGTAAACAATCAAAAAGAGTTTATTAGTCTGTTTTATAAACTTTAGGACGTGGTGTCCTTAACTTGGATGTATGCAATGAAAATGTTAAGGACATGGTGTCCTTAACTTGGATGTGTGCAATGAAAAAATTAAGGACATGGTATCCTTAACTTTGATGTGTGCAGTGAAAATGTTAAGGACATGGGGTCCTTAACTTTGATGTGTGCAGTGAAAATGTTAAGGACATGTTGTCCTTAACTTTGATGTGTGCAGTGAAAATGTTAAGGACACGGTGTCCTTAACTTGGATGTGTGCAGTAAAAAAGTTAAGGACATGTTGTCCTTAACTTTGATGTGTGCATTATAAAAGTTAAGGACATGGTGTCCTTAACTTTGATGTGTGCAGTGAAAATGTTAAGGACATGGTGTCCTTAACTTTGATGTGTGCAGTAAAAATATTAAGGACATGGTGTCCTTAACTTGGATGTGTGCAGTGAAAAACTTAAGCACATGGTGTCCTTAACTTTGATGTGTGCATTGTAAAAGTTAAGGACAGGGTGTCCTTAACTTTGATGTGTGCAGTGAAAATGTTAAGGACATGGTATCCTTAACTTGGATGTGTGCAGTGAAAAACTTAAGGACATGGTGTCCTTAACTTTGATGTGTGCATTGTAAAAGTTAAGGACAGGGTGTCCTTAACTTTGATATGTGCAGTAAAAAAGTTGAAGGACATGGTATCCTTAACTTTGATGTGTGCAGTGAAAATGTTAAGGACGTGGTGTCCTTAACTTTGATGCGTGGAGTGAAAATGTTAAGGACATGGTGTCCTTAACTTTGATGTGTGCATTGTAAAAGTTAAGGACATGGTGTCCTTAACTTTGATGTGTGCATTCTAAAAGTTAAGGACAAGTTCTCCTTAACTTTGATGTGTGCACTGAAAATGTTAAGGACATTGTGTCCTTAACTTTGATATGTACAGTGAAACTATTAAGGACAAGATGTCCTTAACTTTGATGTGTGCAGTGTAAATGTTAAGGATTTGGTGTCCTGTATTTTTAACCTTTTGTTAAACTGTATTTTCAGGTTTCTTTATATGTTTTATGCATATGGATCATCAATAGCTGGTTGGAATCATTGTAGACCAGTGATTGCTGTTGATGCAACCTTTTTGAAGTCAAAATATCGTGGTGTTTTAATGATTTCAGTTTCAAAGGATGCAAATAACCAAATATTCCCACTAGCCTTTGGAATTGCAGAATCTGAAAATAATAATTCCTATGAGTGGTACTTTAGTGAGCTTCGCAATGCAATTGGGAGTCGTGACAATTTAATTTTTTTATCGGACAGGCATCAATCTATTGCACATGGCATTGCAAAGGTATATCCTGAAAGCTACCATGGGATTTGTATCTATCATTTGGTGCAGAACCTAAAGCAAAGGAAAGTGAAAAATGAGGTCATAAAACTTTTCCAAAGTGTTGCAAGAGTATACAGGCGCAAAGAATTTGATCTATACATGTCAGATATAGCAAAAGTTGATAATAAGACTTTTGACTACTTGATGGAAGAACCACCGGAAAGGTGGGCACGTTCTTGTAGTCCACGACGAATATATGACATGCTCACAACAAACATAGTTAAGTCAATGAATTTTGTGCTATTAGAAGCAAGGGAGTTGCCTATATTAAGAATGATGGATTTCATCCAAGTGAAGCTGCAACGTTGGTTTTATGAAAGAAGAAATGAAGCAGAAGGAACTTTTTATGACGTTTCTTGTTGGGTAGAAGAGGAATTGAAGAAAAAGATAGATTTAGCTTTTACTTTAAATGTAAGTATTATGTTCTTACTTTAGCTTATTATTTTAATGATAATTTAACATAATGTACTAACTTATAGTTTTTCAACTTTGAAGGTCTTCCCTGTTGATTCATGGTGTTCTAGAGTTGAGGAAGAAGGAATTACTTTCTTGGTGGACTTAAACAAAAGAACATTTGATTGTTTTCAGTTTCAATTTGATGAATTACCATGTATACATGCAATTGTAGCTATCGAGAAGAGAAACATCAAGAAGTCCAATTTCTGCTCGGACTGGTACTTAAAGGAATCTTGGCTGAAAACATATGAAAGACAAATACATCCTATAGGATATACGGATTCTTGGATTGTACCAGAGAGTGTTAAGTCACAAATTATTAAACCTCCAAATTTCAAAGTCCCGCCAGGTAGAAGGCAGAAGAAAAAGCATATTCCAGCTACCGAATCATCAAAAATAACATTCAAAGGTGGTCGTTGCAGAAGAATTGGTCATAATAGATTATCTTGTATATATTCTTCAGCAGTCCATCCATTTTCAAGGAAGCATAGAGAATAATAGATATATCCACTTATGTTTATCTACTCTTTTAAGTTTTTGCTATAAATTGGATTCATTTAGATTGTTTTTATTTGAGCAAGTAAACATTAACAGATGGTTATATAAAAGATGTCCTGAATTTTCAAAGTTTCTTTGCACTTACGTGCTCTTTGTTTCTTTTTCTTTTTCTGGGAGTTCTATTTACCTTTGTCGGACCAATTATTGTTTATGAGATTTTATTCTTGCCGTAAGTAAATAAGAAAGTTCTTTTCTTTATATAATTTGACGCCTGCAACTTGCTACATCTTTATTTTTAAAATGAGATTAGTACAAGTAAAACTTAAGGACATAATCTTTTACAGGTCCTGAAAATTTCAAGTATGAATCTAATATTAAGGACATAAATTTCTAAAATGTCCTTAACTTCTGGAAACCGCATATTATTATCTAGATTTCCAGAAGTTCAGGACATTTTAGAAAAATATGTCCTGAATATTATTTTCATCCTTCAACAATTCAGGACGTTTATGAACATAATGTCCTGAAGTTCTACAACAATCAATGTATCTTTTGCTATATCTCTACAGATTTAATAAAAAACTGGCAATTTAAAATGGACAAATCAGTAGTTATAAAACTTGACATTTGCAGCTTGCTAAACACAACTTGCTACATCTTATTTTTAAAATGAGATTGGTACAAGTAGACTTCAAGACATAATTTTTTGAAACGTCCTGGACATTTGAAGTATGAATCTAATATATAGGACATAAATTTCTAAAATGTCCTTAACTTCTGGAAATCTCAGTTTATTGTCTATATTCCAGAAGTTTAGCACATTTAAAAAAATATGTCTTGAATATTATTTTCATCCTTCAACAAATAAGGATGAAGTTAACAGATTCTGAAGTTCTACAATAATCAATGTGTGTTGCTTTGAATTTCTAGAAACTTCAAGATAATTTAATCAAAGATTGGCCCTTTAAAACTGTGAAAAAATGGACAAATCAATAGTTAACCAAAAGAAAGAAATTAATAACACGATGCCTTCATATTACTGCTGAAACTGTAATTTAGCATAGCTGTGACCAAATATTTATGCTATGCAAACAAAATAAAGTGCCTTGTGACAATTTACAGGATATTTCAGAATTCATATGGATTCTTTACAACAATTTTATACCAATTTCACTACAGCTGACTTTCTTTACAACTACACTACATCTCCTCTGGGCAGGAAGTTTTATTTTCACTATCATAATCGTCACCGACATTTTTTGGTGGTGTATCATAACCAGAATTTCTTTTCCACTCTTCATGTGCCCAAAGATTTGCTGCAAGTTCTTTTCTGAAGTTTGATATGTCCTCAGGTTGGAATTTTTCCACATCCTTTTCCATCATCAACAACTCCACATACTTGATTAGGAATGCACCACAATCAGTCCTAAGAAAAATAAGGAGTCAATTAAATAATATCTTTAATAAAATAAATCTAAAGTACATATAAATTATATAGCAAATGACAACACGTACGATCCAGTTTGGTGCGGTGATCTTTGCCACCGAATATCAAATTTGTTGAATGCATTTCCAAAAGATTTGTGATTTTTCTCAAACTGTGAGAACTTTAGCAAGTGGGGATCATGCATGCGTACATTTCAATGTGTTTCATTCCTTGCTCATATGGCTCACTATATATGGAATCGTACACATCAAACTTTCTCTCATACCCCCAAAAGAAAATGTGTCACAACATCATTATCTTCTGAAGGAAGCCGACATGGAAAAAAGATTTTGTCAACCTCTGTCCAAGCAATTCCACATCTACGATTGTCACCCCACACATATGGTGTGAGAACCAACTAATTATCATCACATCAAAATAAATCTGAAGTATCTTCATTGAAATCCTTATACACAATTAGCATATAGTTATCAAAAAGTATATCTGTAGTTGTGCAACGATAAGGATGGGCGCAAGGGTGGTAGCATTCCTTCTTTCTCAAATAATACAGGGCAATGTCAATATGCTTCATAAAAAGGCAAAAAAAGAAAAAAAATTCATCAGTCATAAATAATTAAAAAATAATAAATTAAGAAGAAAGAAAACAAATGCCTTGTGAATTATCAAACCTTATCATCAAGTACAAAGCTACTATCTGCAAGCTCAAGGAAGAACATTTTTCTATTGATTTTTTGATGGTACGATTTATATGGATTCTTTCTCACACCATTATCCTCAGCATATATATCAGTTTGTCCCCTGAAAATTTTGAAAATATCAAAGTTAGAAAGTTTATAAGTTAGTCCTCAATTCCTAATTAAGGACACTTGGTCCTGAACTTACAGTAACAAGGTCATAAGTTTAGGACACTTGGTCCTGACGTTAGAGTTACAAATTCAAAATTTAAGGACAGGTAGTCCTTAACTTACAGTTACAAGTTCAAAAGTTAAGGACACTTGGTCCTGAACTTAGACTTACAAGCTCATAAATTAAAGTCCTGAACTTAGAGTAACAAGCTCATAAGTTAAGGACAATTGATCCTGAACTTAGAGTGGAAGTGCAAAAATTAAGGACACTTGGTCCTAAAGTTAGAATTGCAAATTCAAAAATTAAGGACAGGATGTCCTTAACTTACAGTTACAAGTTCAAAAGTTAAGGACACTTGGTCCTGAACTTAGACTTACTAGCTCATAAATTAAAGGACAATTAGTCATGAACTTAGAGTAACAAGCTCATAAGTTAAGGACAATTGGTCCTGAACTTAGAGTGGAAGTTCAAAAATTAAGGACACTTGGTCCTGAAGTTAGAGTTGCAAATTCAAAAATTAAGGACAGGTAGTCCTTAACTTACAGTTACAAGTTCAAAAGTTAAGGACACTTGGTCTTGAACTTAGACTTACAAGCTCATAAATTAAAGTCCTGAACTTAGAGTAACAAGCTCATAAGTTAAGGACAATTGGTCTTGAACTTAGAGTGGAAGTTCAAAAATTAAGGACACTCGGTCCTGAAGTTAGAGTTGCAAATTCAAAAATTAAGGACAGGTAGTCCTTAACTTACAGTTACAAGTTTAAAAGTTAAGGACACTTAGTCCTGAACTTAGACTTACAATCTCAAAAGTTAAGGACACTTAATCCTTAACTTAGAGTTACAAGCTCAAAAATTTAGGACATTTAGTCATGAAGTTAGAGTTGGAAGCTTAATACACTTAGTCCTGAATTTAAAATTACAAGTTCAAGACACAAATATAAGCAATTAAGAATTAATGAATATATTTAGGGACTTACACTTTTTTGCGACCTTTCCTTTTCTCCTTGCCCAACCACCCAATGAATTTCTTCAATAAGTTTTCATCATCTTTGGCATAATGAAAAATACATGTACGAGTATATTTTGATTTTATCCAGCCCGTATACTTAGGAGTATTTTCATTGTGTGCCATCGATGTTCCTCTTTTTCTTTTCTGTTCAAAAGGAGATTTCAATTGCCAACTAAGCTTCTTATTCCTTTTCCCTCGACCAAGCTCTTCTTCAACATTTCCTTCAACCTCCATAGACAAACCCTCATCAATGCTCATTTGTGTAGTCGGAGGAGTAGGAGTAAGAATAGTAAATGATAGACCATCAAAACCAATACTATCTCTCTTCATTTTCCTAGTATATTGGTTAACGGCTTCATTTTTGTTTTGCTCTGCAAGCAACACTATATATACATTAGTTTGTTGTAAGTCGTCAATTCTATGAATTGTCAAATGAAGAGACAAAAACTAAGGACATAATTTATGAAATGTCCTGACAATTTGAATTATGAATACAATATTAAGGACACAATCAATACCTGTGTTGGCCACGCTGCCTTCTTGTATTTCTTTAACAGACAATGGTGCTGACATATTGCTTGCATTTTCTTTATCTTACAATTGTTCTCCATGTTCTTCGATTGCAAGTTCACAAGATTCTGCAAAGTATTTACAGGAGCTAACACAATTATTACTTGTTACTAATCTTTGATTAAAACAAATATGTATAAGATGAAAAAAACTCCATCTAACTTTTTGCAACTGTCAAGATCATGCCAGTTAAACCATTATCTTGACTAGCATTTTTTTGGCTTCCGATATTGTCTGTAAGAGAGAGAGGTGTAGAGATATCATACGTTCCTTCTATACATTTGCAAACAATCTCACTTATGCTTTTTCCTTGGGTATTTTCTATGTTTTGAGATTGTCCTCCACTTCTCTCTTTTGAAATTTCATCATCTTGATAGTTCACTCCATCTTGTGTAGTCGGAGGAGTAGGAGTAAGAATAACAAATGATGGACCATCAAAACCAATACTATCTCTCTTCCTTTTCCTAGTATATTGGTTAACAACTTCATTTTTGTTTTGCTCTGCAAGCAACACTACATATACATTAGTTTGATGCAAATCGTCAATTCTATGACAAATTGTCAAATGAAGAGACAAAAACTAATGACATAATTTTTGAAATGTCCTGACAATTTGAATTATGAATACAATATTAAGGACACAATCAATACCTGTGTTGGCCACGTTGCCTTCTTGTATTTCTTTAACAGACAATGGAGGTAACATATTGATTGCATTTTCTTTATCTTGCAACTGTTCTCCATGTTCTTCGATTGCAAGTTCACAAGATTCTGCAAAATATTTACAAGAGCTAACATAATTAGTACTTGTTACTAATCTTTGATTAAAACAAACATGTATAAGATGAAAAAAAACTCCGTCTAACCTTTTGCAACTGTCAAGATCATGCCAGTTAAATCATTATCTTGACTAGCATTTTTTTGGCTTCCAATATTGTCTGTAAGAGAGAGAGGTGTAGAGATATCATACGTTCCTTCTATACATTTGCAAACAATCTCACTTATGCTTGACCCTTGGGTATTTTCTATGTCTTGAGATTGTCATCCACTTCTCTCTTTCGAAATTTCATTATCTTGATAGTCCACTCCATCTTCTTTCCTTGCAGCTTCAAAAGATTCTGTAACATTTACAATTAATACTTGTTACTAATAGTTTACTAAAACTAGCATTCAACATGTCATGAAAATTCCATCTAACCTTGATTGGCATCATTTTGATTTCCAAATTTCTCTTTATGTGAGAGAGGTGTAGATAGATCATATATTTCTTCAACACATTTGCATACAATCTCACTTATACTTGTTCCTAATAGATTTTCTAAATCCTGATCGTCTTGACATTCCATTCCATCTTGAACTTGCACTCCATCAAAAGATTCTACACACATTTGTAATCACAAAAAAGTTTATATGTATTATGCTATTGAATATAAATTTCATGATAACAAATTCAAAAACTGTATCTAACTTTTCCCGATTTCGATGCCAATATCAGTTTCATCTTCTAGATGCGCATCTCTATAATCGCTTTCATAATGATCTTCTACATGCACATCTATATCATCACATTGATCATCAACTGCATCTTTGCTAATTGGAACACTAGGTTCTCTCTCTATAGTCTTTTCATGAGGTTTGTCAAGAAGCTTCAATAAAGTATCAATCTTTGATCTTAGGTTTTTCTTTAAAGCCTGTGAGATAGTATTTAAAATAAGAATCAGAATTAAGGACAAGTATTCCTTAACTTAGAGTTACAAGAACTGAAATTAAGGACATGTAGTCCTGAACTTAGAGTTACAAGTTAAAAAGTTAAGTACAGATAGTCCTAAACTTCAAGTTACAAGCTCACAAATTAAGGATACTTGGTCTTTAATTTAGAGTTACAAGCACAAAAATTAAGGACAGTTAGTCATGAACTTAGAGTTCCAAGTTCAAAAAATAAGGACATGTAGTCCTGAACTTAGAGTTACAAGTTAAAAAGTTAAGGACATGTAGTCCTGAACTTAGAGTTACAAGTTAAAAAGTTAAGGACAAATAGTCCTAAACTTCAAGTTATAAGCACAGAAATTAAGGATAGGTAGTCCTGAACTTAGAGTTACAAGTTATAAAGTTAAGAACATGTAGTCCTGAACATAGAGTTACAAGTTAAAAAGTTAAGGACAGGTAGTCCTGAACTTAGAGCTACAAGTTAAAAAGTTAAGGACATGTAGTCCTGAACTTAGAGCTACAAGTTAAAAAGTTAAGGATATTTAGTCCTGAACTTAGAGTTACAAGTTAAAAAGTTAAGGACAGGTAGTCCTAAACTTCAAGTTACAAGCACAGAAATTAAGGACATGTAGTCCTGAACTTAGAGTTACAAGTTAAAAAGTTAAGGACAAATAGTCCTAAACTTCAAGTTACAAGCACAGAAATTAAGGACAGGTTGTCCTGAACTTAGAGTTCCAAGTTAAAAAGTTAAGGACAGGTAGTCCTAAACTTAGAGTTACAAGCTAAAATGTTAAGGACATGTAGTCCTGAACTTAGAGTTACAAGCACAGAAATTAAAGACAGGTAGTCTTAAACTTAGAGTTTCAAGTTCAAAAAATAAGGACATGTAATCCTGAACTTAGAGTTACAAGTTAAAAAGTTAAGGACATGTAGTCCTGAACTTAGAGTTACAAGCTCACCAATTAAGTACACTTGGTCCTTAACTTAGAGTTACAAGCACAGAAACTAAGGACATGTAGTCCTTAACTTAGAGTTCCAAGTTCAAAAAATAAGGACATGTAGTCCTTAACTTAGAGTTACAAGTTAAAAAGTTAAGGACATGTAGTCCTGAACTTCAAGTTACAAGCTCACAAATTAAGGACACTTGGTCTTTAACTTAGAGTTACAACCACAGAAATTAAGGACAGGTAGTCCTGAACTTAGAGTTACAAGCACAGAAATTAAGGACATGTAGTCCTGAACTTAGAGTTACAAGTTAAAAAGTTAAGGACATGTAGTCCTGAACTTAGAGTTATAAGTTAAAAAGTTAAGGACAGGTAGTCCTAAACTTCAAGTTACAAGCTCACCAATAAAGGACACTTGGTCCTTAACTTAGAGTTACAAACACAGAAATTAAGGACACGTAGTCCTTAACTTAGAGTTCCAAGTTCAAAAAATAAGGACATGTAGTCCTGAACTTAGAGTTACAAGTTAAAAAGTTAAGGACATGTAGTCCTGAACTTAGAGTTACAAGTTCAAAAGTTAAGAATAGGAAGTCCTAAACTGAGAGTTACAAGCTCAAAAATTAAGGACATGGTATCTTTAACTTAGAGTTACAAGCACAAAAATGAATGATATTACCTTGATGTCATTTTGAATCCTTTTTTCTGATAAAGCTATTTTTTGATGTATTCTAGTACATTCTACCTCCATATCCTTTTTGAACTTCTCCGATAATCTCTGAATCAAAAACCATAAAAACAAAAAAAGTCTCTTAAGCAAATAAAAAACTAATGGTATTCAAAGACAGAAAACCTATGTTAACAATTTCCTTAAGCAAGACTTCATCAAATTGTGTTGAAGGCATTGAACTTTGATCTTGAGACAATAGCACATGCACACTAGTGGGCTCCGCATCTACTTTAGAAGAAAGAAATGGTACCATCTCGAGCAACTGATACAACTATTATATAAGAAAAAAAAAACGTAAGTATTCAGAAGTAAAACACATAAATAAAAAAATAGTTAGTAATCCTGTTAACTTACTTTTTCATTATGGAAGTACTTTTTACATAGGGTGTCATAATGTGGAGATTTCATATCTAAATAATATAGCATCCGAGGGAACCCACTTTCTCTGAAGTTCACAAATTATTTTTCCTGAAAAATTGGGAATACTTCCATAATCCAAACACAGAAGGTGAAAGAGAAGCCAAGTATAGTATAACTGTCCTTCTCTTTATCTTTCTCTTTCTCATTCTTATTCTCATTGTCTGAAGTATTTTGTTTGGGCTTCAAGCAGCTCTTCAATGATTTTAGTAACTTTTCATAACAAAGAGAGCCTCAATTGAAAAAAGAGCAGAGTTCATCGTCATCTACGATTTTCATTACCCGCTCGGACACATTCCGATTCTTGCGCTTCCCCATCAACACAGATTCAACAAAATAAATTGTTGCCAACTTCACCACATCGTCATGGCTGCCTACAAATGATGCAGTTGTACCATATGGGTGACTAGTAATAAAATGCCACAAATCGCCTAACTCGATTCTATCCTTTCCAGGGAAGTAGACTTTCGAAAGCCTATTCTCTCTTTCACGTAAAACTTTGAAGTCCACTGAAGAAGAACATTTCAACCCAGTAATTATCTGGAACGCTTCACGTGTAAACTTCACTTCATGATCAAAAACCTTGAATGTCATTGAATGCGAGTCATTACTTATAATTTCTAAAAGCAACACACAATGAATAAGTCTACCACAGAACTTCACACCTTGTAATCGAAAAAAGTTTCCGAAAACACCATCCCTCAACTTCTTCCATTGCGTGTTCGACAAGAAACTTTTTATTGTTTCCTTATACTGAAAATCTCCTTTCCAATAGCTCATCAAATTATGCCAATCATCAAACTCGAAAATACGAATCTCCTTCCATTAGCACACTACAAAGAAGGAAATAGAACGTAAACATTAGGACTATTTTTCTGAAATGTCCTTCATATTTAAACTACAAAACTAAAATCCTGGACCTAAGTAGATGCATCTTTAATAGAAGAACAGTAAACTAAAATTAGCTTACAAATTCTTAGGACTATTTTTCTGAAATGTCCTTAATAATTAAACTACAAAACTAAAATCCAGAACCTAAGTAGATGCATCTTTAATAGAAGAACAATAAACTAAAATTAGCTTAGAAATTCTTAGGACTATTTTTCTAAAATGTCCTTAATATTTAAATTAAAAAACTAAAATCCAAGACCTATTTAGATGCATCTTTAATAGAAGAACAATTAACTAAAATTAGCTTAGAAATTCTTAGGACTATTTTTCTAAAATATCATTAATATTTAAACTAAAAAACTAAAATCCAGGATCTAATTAGATGCATCTTTAATAGAAGCACAATTAACTAAACTTAGCTTACAAATTCTTAGGACTATTTTTTTGAAATGTCCTTAATATTTAAACTTAAAAACTAAAATCCAGGACCTAATTAGATGCATCTTTAATAGAAGCACAATTAACTAAAATTAGCTTACAAATTCTTAGGACTATTTTTCTAAAATGTCCTTAATATTTAAACTAAAAAACTAAAATCCAGGACCTAATTAGATGCATCTTTAATAGAAGCACAATTAACTAAAATTAGCTTACAAATTCGTAGGACTATTTTTCTGAAATGTCCTTAATATTTAAACTAAAAAACTAAAATCCAGGACCTAATTAGATGCATCTTTAATAGAAGCACAGTTAACTAAAATTCCTAAACACAGTTAGCTTACAAATTCTTGGGACTATTTTTCTGAAATATCCTTACATAATCAATATATTGATTGAACCACAAATACATTTCAATACCAAAAGGTTCTCAATAACTTTCTCACAAAATTCTGCACCTTATTCCTCAACGAATCAAGTTATAATCATTATTTTGGACATTTCACACATACTTGATGACAAACACAACATTGATCACGATTAGAGATATACAAAAAGAAAAATGCATAAAAGCAAAATTGAAAACATACCAGTACGCTGGTTAGCTGCAGAGAAGATGACAAAATAGAAGAGATTAAGTTGGACAAAGTATACGCAGAGAATTGTTGTGGGCTGGGCAGGAACGATATTGAGGGAGCGAAATTTTGCTTATGAAATTTTGGCTCTGAACTTCAATCGAGAGAAGAGAGTTGCATGCAGAAACGATATTGAGGGAGCGAAATTTTGCCTATGAAATTTCGGCTCTGAACTTAAATGAGAGAAGCGTATAAAGGAAGGGTTTGGGAATAAAAGAAATAGAAGAAAGGGTAAAAATGTCTTTTCATATTAATTTTAATGAAGTAATGGCTATTTTTGCTCAACATTAGAATTGGTGGATAAAAAATAAACAACACCTTATTTAGTGGCTACCACACGCCATTTTTACAATAAATTGAGGTTGTCCACGTCTAAACCCATCTGCCTCACATTGGAGAGGCCCACAATCACAGTTCATAGAACTCAAATGGACAAGGCTCCACATACATGGGCTTTGCATGCTTGCTCAGCCCAATACACTTAAACCAAACGATGATAACGAGCCAAAGCAGATGCAACACTTAACCATAGAAAGGGATTGACAAAGAAAAAATAATAAAAATCTGTCGTGCTTTACATGATAATAACACAATATATGATTTAAGTACCAACACTGATACAGTAATCCTATATCATGCAAAATAGCTTTTTAATAAATTACAGTCCTCCTTAGGTTCAAATACATCCACATGAGAATTGCAGAGTACATCAATGGTCTCTATAATTAATTATGACAACATTCACACTTTAAATTAGAAACAACAATCTTTTACACATATCTTCAAAATCTCATTCTTTAACTTGTAGCTATTCGACTTCACAGGGATGCAAATTCCACGAAAGCCATTTTCCAAAATAGAAACTCGTTTAATTCTTGTACCTCAAACCAGTCTGCATTGTTATTAGAATATAAAGGGAAAACCCAGATTTCAGCAATTCAATTTCGAATGCAAGCAGCATATAATTACTGATGTGATACACAAGTTGAATTTTAACTAAAACATGTGAGATTCAACACATTCTTAGTCACAAATCACTGCTAAAACGATTTGTCTCTAATAAGCAAAACTATAAAAATCTTCAAGTAGTTGCTATATTAAAGATAAACATTCAATTTATGTTCAAGACCAAACAAACAATAAGTTTAAACACTGCAGCAAATAACTTCAAAGAAAAACAGCCCATACTTCAATACAAATCAGAAAAAAATACAAGTGAGAAGTATGTACCTAAATTTGTAAATGGAGCTGAACTCTTGCCAAATAAAGGCCAAGGAAAACAGCTAATTAACGAGCTTAAAACAGATCAGCAGCAGAAATCAGGAAGACAATCCAAATCCCAGCTAAACAACAGAGTGACAGCAGCAGTAAAACCAGCAATTTCTTTCAAATCAAACCAAGCTTTTGAACCCAGAAATGATGCAAGGATCCAGAGAGGTTAGAAGCAGCTTTTAATCCCTCTTTTTGGCTATTTTCTTTTTGTTTTTGGAGTGTCTTTGCAGCTATTAAAACTCAGATTTGGAACCTAAATTTTCTAGCAGCCGTCTCACTCTATTTTCTGTCTAAGACCCCTTCAAAATGACTGAAAATGAGCCTTTTATAGAAGGGATTATAGGGCAACAACTCCATTTTACTAATTCACCCTCACCTTTTTAACTTTTGTTATTGACTCTTAGACCCCAAAAATCTCATTTATTTCTATTTTCTTTTTGGAGAGACCACCTTTTCTTTCTTCTAGAACCTTCTTTTAGTTATAACAGAAAAGATTCCCTTAGGTTAAAATCCCTTAATACCCTCTAAACTCTAGATAATTACAAATTTCTTTTACTCGCTCAATTACTGCTTTTGTTTTATTAACTTTCTGCAGTAGGCTTCCAGCAGTGGGCTTTTTAAACCTAAACTGGACTGGGCCAGCTCAAACTGGGATCCAAAGACCATCAATTGCCGTGTTTCAATAACTCTACTGCCCGGACCCAAATCCCATTAATAATATCTAAAATCAATTAAGACTTAAACAAAAAACTGAACATTGAAAATGGGGAATTAACGCAAGAGAGAAACAAACTAACAAAATTAAAGGTTTTTAATTTTAATGTCAGTACCTACCTTTAATCAAAGCAACTTGAACACATGCAAAACACAAAATGAAACTGATTTGTTGAATTGCAAATAATCAGAGAAAGTCAGAAAGAGGAAAATGAGAAATTACCTACTAGAACCAAACATGCCAAAAGAGGAGAGGACGACCAATAATAATTAAGAAATTGAGGAAATAAGCTGCCTGAATCCGCCTTTTCAAATCGCCAAGCATTTCTGGCCGACGAGTATTCATTCAGATTCTCAGTCCGGCAAATACTTCGCAGGCCAGAAATCCATGAGGAGTTGAAGGTTTGGATTAAAAAGGAGAGCTAGAAGAAAGGTTTGGGGAATTTTTGGCCAGTCAACGGCCAATTGAACGGAATCCGGCTACCGTGAAGTAGGTCAGAACCAATGCCAATTGTCCCCTTTCATCAAGATGAATCGATTCAAGTAAGCTTCATCACTAAAAAAATTACGGAATTGAAGGAAATTGGGGAAGAAGTCAAAAAGACTGGATTTTTATTTTTAGATCTTTAATTCGGAAAGAATGAGTGACTTTTTAGAGGAACTAGTGGTGGATTTGGAGTGAGGGTGAGAAGTAGACTGTGGGGTGATGATTTGGGTGGATTTGGAGATCATCCGCCGCCGTAGGCGAATCCCGACGGCGGTTCTGGGCGAGGTTAAGAGAGATGATGAGGAGAGGGAATGAGAGAGATGAATCTAGGGTTTGAAAATTTTGGACAGTTTTATTTGGGATGGGGAATTAGTTCCTAACCGTTGGATGGGGATCAAATCAAGGGCTGAGATTGTCCAAGGAAAAAACGGGGTCGTTTGGTTCGTAAATGGGCTGGACCGGTCTTAAAGTTTGGGCTAGGGCGGGTGTTAAGGCAATTGGGCCATTGAAATTGTTCTTTGGCCCAAATTCTAAACAAGACCAAAATAACCTTAATTCCTTTTCTTTGATTTTTTTTCCTTGATTTAAAAATTCTAAATTATATCCTATCTTATATCTAATTTGAAAAATTAATTCTACTTATATATTTTCTAACAACGGACTAATTTGTCCAAATTTAACAAATGCATGTAAAATTAAAAAAAAAATTATTTGATTTTTATGTATTAATTCCAACGATTAAAGAGTAATTAATTCCTAAAAATACAAATTAAACCTAAAATGGTATGAAATTAAATGTGACAATTTTTATGGTTTTTATATGATCTTAAAATATTAAATATACATGAAATGCAACTAAATGCAAACAATAATTAACAGGAAATTTCTAAAAATTCTATAGAAATTTAAAACAAAAATAAAAAATAATTTTTGTGGATTTTGTGGGAGTATTTTTGGTGAGGCAAAAATTACATGCTCACACTTACCAGCTCAATTGCTTCATCATCATATTTTCGCCTTTCAGAAAGAATGTTAGTTTCGTCAAAAATCACATGTACACTTTCTTCTACACACATAGTTCTTTTGTTATAAATCTTATAAGCTTTACTATGTGAAGAATATTCCAAGAATACTACCTCATCACTTCTGGGATCAAACTTACCTAGGGAGTCTTTACCATTATTGTGCACAAAGCACTTGCATCCAAATGCCCTAAGGTGGGATATATTTTGTTTTCTCCCTTTAAGTAACTAATAGGGAATCTTCTCGACAAGAGGTCTAGTCATGCACCTATTTATGGTGTAGCATGCAGTGTGTCACAGCTTCTGCCCAGAAACTATGGGGCAGTTTACTAGAAAGAAGCATAGTCCTAGCCATTTCTTCCAATGTCCTATTCTTTCTTTCAACTACTCCATTTTGTTGTGGAGTCCTAGGAGCAGAAAAATTATGATTTATGCCATGCTCATCACAAAATTCTGAAAATTTAGCATTCTCAAATTCAGTACCATGATCAGACCTAATTGATGCAAGTTGATTACCTAGTTGTTTCTGATTTTTCTAACAAAAGAATTGAACATGTCAAATGCTTCATCTTTAGATGTTAAAAACAATGTCCAAGTAAACCTAGAGTAATCATCAACAAGCACCATAACATATCTCTTACCACCCCTGCTCAGTGTTCTCATTGGACCACAAAGATCCATATGGACCAGTTCCATCGTCCTGGTAGTGCTTACCATTTTCTTGATTTTGAAAGAGGATCTTACCTGCTTCCCCCTTGCACAAACCTCACAAACTTTATCTTCCTTGAACTTAATGTTAGGCAGCCCTATCACCAAGTCCTTGGAGGCTAGTTTGTTGAGTTGGCTTAGACTGGCATGCCTAAGTCTTTTGTGTCAAATGAGGGGATCATTATCCAACAAACTTAAGCAAGTGAGTTTATTATTTGAAAGTGTGGATAGATCCACAATATATATGTTGTTCACTCTTTTTACCTGCAAAACTATCTTGTCATTGTTAAGATTAATCACAAAGAATTTTGTAGAGGTGAATGCTACCATGTTACCTCTATCACACAATTGTGATACACTTATTAGACTGTACTTCAATCCATCTATCAAGTAGACATTTTTAATAGAGTGAAAATCAGTCTTACCTACCTTTCCAACCCCAATGACCTCACCTTTCTTCCCATGTGCAAAGAAGACATTATCTCCTTTAAGGTCCTCAAGTGAAAGAAACTGGTTCTTGCTTCTTGTCATATGCTTTGAGCAGCCACTATCCATGTACCATATTTGGATGATCCCCTTCACTTGGACATGTAAAAGAAAATCAAAGGTTAGTCTTAGGAACCCAAACTAGTTTGAGTCCCTTTTTATAGGCAAAACGATGAATCAAAATCTTTTTAGTCCAACTTGGCAGCCTATTTTTCCCTTGAACAAAATCTTTATTCTTTTGACTTGCCTTTTCTTTTGCAGTGCATTCACTTTTATAGTAACCAGTATTACCACAGTGTGTGCAAATCTTGTTCTCGAGAAGTGTAAGATACTTGATTTTGGGATCCCACTTAGGTGCAGGGTTCCCAAAGCCAAGTCCTCGTCTGTTGCAACTATAGTGTTCTTGTAGCCATGAAAGTGCATTAGAGGACCTGTTCCATTTACAAATTCTGTCTAGCTCATGCTTGACCTTGATTAGATCCTCCTTTAAGATTCTTACCTGTTCATCTCTCTTGTACAACTCATATTTCATTTTTCCTATATTTTCTTCTAAAGTGAGTTGTGTGTGATCAACTATCTTTTTGCCTGTTTCTAGTTTCAATTTTAAATTTTCAGATTTAAGCTCTAGGATAGTTGAGTCAAGTGCATGAACCTGGTTTTTCAATAAAATATTTTTACTTACAGTTTCACTAACCCTAAGTTTTAGGTTTTTGCACTTAACCGTCACAATCACACATTCTTTAGACATCTGTTCCTTTTCGTTATCCTCAGATTCATCAATTAGCTATAGTAGTAACTTAGATAACCTTTCTTTAGACAAAAAATTAATCTTGTCTTTGAGATAAAAGATACATACATCGGTTTCTTTATCAGATTCTCCAATGGATATAAGTGCTAGTTCATCCTCATCATCATCATCTGAGCTTTCATATAAGCTTTCTTCCCAAGCAGCGACCATAGCCTTGGTTGATCCTTTGTTATTGCTTTTCTTGGGTTGAACCTGTTCCTTCTTCCTGTTCCTTCATTCGGCTCTTTCCTTCTTCCATTCAATTTCCCACAAAGGATAGTTTTTGATGTGATTATCGGGTTTTCCACACTTGTTGCAGCCATCATTGGTTTGCTTCTCCAGAGCTTTTGCTTTGCTGTAGCTTCCGCTTCTTGAAGAACCCTTTCCTCTACTCAGGTACTTCTTGAAGTCTTTGGTGATCATGGTCATTTCATCATCTTCTAGATCAGAACCTTCAGTGATTCTGAGTGCCAAGCTTCTTTCCTTATTAGGTACATCCATCTTCATGGTTTGTCTCCTAAGTTCATAGGCTGTGAGATTTTCAATCAATTCATCTAGTGGGAGAGTAGCAATGTTCTTTGACTCTTGGATGGCAGTGATCTTACTTTCCCATGTGATTGGCAAGACTCTAGTAAGTATCTTCTCAAACCTCTTTTCTTCAGGAATAATCCTTCCAAGAGATTTCTGTTCATTTATCAGTGTAGTAAACCTTGTGTACATCTCTTGAATGGTTTCTCCATCCTTCATTGCAAAGTTCTCATACTGAGAGTACATTAGAGTTCCTCTAGATCTCTTCACTTGAATAGTTCCTTCATGAGCCACGTGTAGTGTGTCCCAAATTTGCTTAGCAGTGGCACAACCTTGGATTTTGCTGTACTCATCTGGACCAAGTCCACAAACAAGTCATTTCTTGGCTTTAGCATTCTTCTCCCACTTCTTCAAGTCCTCAACAGTGCAATCCGCTCTTGTCTTTGGCACATCTACTCCTTCAATATTTTTCTTCAATATAGCCAGTGGACCATCAATGACAATGTCCCATAACTTATAGTCTTCTCCTTGAATGTTGTCTCTCATTCTATTTTTTCACCAAGAGTAGTACTGGCCATTAAAGAGTGGTGGCCTAGCAGTGGATTGCCCTTCCCAGTTTCCAGATGGTGCACGTATCTTGATTTTCTCCTAAGGTGTTAGCCTCTTTAAGGATAGCCCGCTCTGATACCAATTGATATTTTGTACTTCAATACCACACAAGAGGGGGGAGGGGGATGTGTGCGGTGTCCAATTTTTCGCGTGCACAAATTATAGAAGAACCTAGTTCTTCTATGTGTTCCTTATACTACTGTTGCGAAATAATAAATGCGAAAAGTAAAGAACACAAGTATTTTACGTGGAAAAATCCTGGCTCAAAAGGTGAAAAAATCACGACCTACTACCCAGTAGGATTTTTTCCAGTACTTCACTAAATCACTGAGCCAAAAACAATATTTATAATTTTTTTTGTAAACCTAAGGATTACCTCTAACCCTTTGTGGCAACCGGCCTCTAGTTTTTGCGATAACTTCAAGTTAACTCTAACTTAAATACAACACTCAGAGTACCTAGTACAATTGTTTCTAGATAAAGCTGAAAGGTACAACTCAAAAGCCCTACTACAATGAAACTAGAATAAAAAACAGATACTTGGAACTGGTTCAATTCTTCTATCTGGTTCATGTAGCTTCAGGTTCGCACACTTGAATCACATAGGAATTGCTTGCAAAATGCCTTGCTATTTTGCTCTCAACTCACGTTTAACTTCAGCGTTTGTGCGTGCCTGTAAAATGAGAACATCCTGCAATATATAGAGTTCGTAGAATAGGAAATAACTAGAGTTCTAATGCTATATTCTTCCACGGTGGAAGAGTTCTAGTTATCTTCAACTTCTAACTCCTCCCTTATCTAGGATAGAGTTCTCTTTGAGTAAGGAGTCCTTCTCCTTATCACTTATGTAATCTTTTCGTTCAGGAGATATCAGATATCACCACTTAAGCTTAACTCCTTCACGTGCATGCCTTATGCTCGAATCTACCCATATCTGTATACACTGTGTATGGACTTGGTTCATGTTTGAGTTCCTTTGTCGATCATCAAAACAATCTTTACTTAGGCCAACAATCATCATCATAGTTTTGAACACTTACAGGTTCTTTTGACTGGTTAAAGTAGGAATTTAATCTTCACATTAAATTAAGTATATTTAATATATAATGTTTGGTTGCTACATTTATTTTAAATAATAGGAGTATTTGCATAAATTATGTGAAATTTTATGTATTAGTTTATGCAAGTATATATATATATATTTGTACTACATGGACTAAAATACTGAAATGACAAAATTAATCTTCATAATAGTGTAGCAAACTTTTACTGTTTTTAATAAAAAGTAAACACATATTTTGATTATTCATTATGTGATAAATTATGATATGTCAAACTAAACATCCAACAACAGTTAATCAATATATTACTAAAAAATAGAACTTAAAATAGATATTTAGATGACTGAAAAACAAATAAGATCATTGATGTTGGGCATATTTTGATATGTGTAGATGTTACTTTACCCATGTTTTAATCGCTTTTTGATGCTATTTGATCTTTAAAATGCCCAACATGGTTTAATTATTGGTTTTATGACTAACTGAGTTGTGTGTGATGATTTAAGGTGTTTGGAGTGCAAAAATATAAAGAAAAGGTGCTCTAGCCAGAGGAAGAGGGGTTGGATGCGTCGCATCCAATCTAGAAAAACATCAGATTTCGTGCACCCTTAGCAGTGAAGTCGGCCCATAGCATCCGCCTTAGCATCCGCACCTGGGCAAAGCTGAGATGGAGGAACAAAGGGTGGATGCGTCCCATCCACCCTCGCATGCAAAGCTGAGAAATGGAGGACAAGGTGGATGCGTCGCATCCACCCTAGCATCAATCCCTGAAGCCAATTTGGACTAGGAATAGGAGAACTTTGGCCCACGACTTTTGTACTCAATATATAAGCCAAAAACGCCTCCTTTAGGGCATCTAACATATTGAGGAGAGGGAAAAAGCCACGACAAAGCTTGAAAACCATAAAATTCGTCTTGAGTTCTTATTTTCTCCTTCTTTTATTGATTCTTATGCACTCTCGTGAATTTTTGATGATTGCCTGAACATGAGTGGCTAAGAACCCTGTTATTCTAGGGTTATGGGTGATACATGAATGTTGATGTTTGAAGTTTAATTTGACAAAGCTGATTTTATCATATTGGGTTGTTTATTTAATTCTGTTCTTAATTAATTTGCTGAGTAGCTAACAGTGAATTACAATCATACGAATCTAGAGTTGAACTCGAAAGTGGGAATTCTAGATTGCATATAGAATTAAATAGAGCAAGTTCTCGAACCCGGGTGTCGGGGAACGGATTTGCAATTAGGATAGAAATATACCTAATTGTCTTGCTCGGTTGAAATACAGGAAGTGTAAATGCATTCTTGTTAATCTTAACTCCATAGACATATAGGCATTAAGTTAGCTTGAACAGGCGAGTAAGAACTCGACAGATTCTTATGAGTAATATCAATCCTGTCAATCAACAACCTAGATAAATCAATTAGTCATTTTAAGTCAAGAACGCAACACGATTGTGAGTTAACCCGTAACCCTGGAATATCCTTCTCTACTGATTGTTATCCGAAATTACTCAACTGTTTTGGTTGATAACTAGTTATTTCATTACTTTATAATTTTTAGGTATTAAATTAGTAAATTATCTATTTTATGAGAAATCTTTTGAATCAATATGGCAATTGAGTTAGAATCAGTCAAAAGTTAATCATAGGTCTTCGTGGGAGCGATACTCTACTCATTACTCTATTACTTGACGATCACGTATACTTGCGTGAGTGTGCATTTGGACCCAACAAGTTTTTAGCGCCGTTGCCGGGGACCTAGAAATTAGCTACTTGACTGAGTTAAGCTTTTATTACTTATTTGTTCAAGTTTTAATTTTCAGTTTGCCTTGTTTGTGTTAATGCAGGCTCTTCTCTTGAATGTGGAGGAGTAGAAGTGCAAACAACCTACTTCCTTTTGATCCAGAAATTGAACGAACACTTCATAGAGTGAGAAAGGAAGTCGAAGCTAGAACGAGAATAGAAAGAGAGTTGAGCATCATAGTTCAACCACAACCAATAGAGATGGCAGGTAATGAAGATCGTCCGGTGATAGAAGCCGCAAGGTCCAATCTTGCTAATATGACTCAGGCTATCGTGAAGCCTGACATCACGGGGCATTTTGAACTCAAACAGTACATGGTACAGCTGATTCAATCCATAAGACAATATGTGGGTCTGGCTCATGAAGACCCGCAGAGGCACATTCAGAACTTCTTGGAAATTACTGACACTTACAATTATGGGACCGTTTCCAAGGACTATGTCAGGCTGACATTATTTCCCTTTTCACTGTTGGGGGAAGCTAAGGAATGGTTGCAAAAGGAGCCCGCGAACTCAATCCACACTTGGGATGATTTAGCAAGGAAATTCCTAATCAAGATTTTCCCTACTAAGAAGACAAAATCGCTGAGGAGCCAAATTCTTGGGTTCCAACAACGGGATGGTGAGACACTTCGTCAAGCTTAGGAAAGATACAAGAAGCTACTTAGAGACTGCCCACATCATTGTCGGACTGATAAGGTATTGGGTCACACTTTTGTTGATGGGCTAGACGAGGCATCAAAGATGAATCTGGATTCGACTTGTGGGGGTAGTTTCATGGCGAGGCCATACAGTGAAATTCAACTCTTGCTAAATAACTTCACAGCTAATGATCATAATTGGCAAGGAGATGGGGATGCAAGAAGAGCAATTAAACAGAAGTCAGCCGGGTTGATTGAGCTTGATAACTTCTCAGCCATGAGAGCAGATATTACAAAGCTGGCAAATCAGATGAACCGACTGATAACACAACAAACGCAACATGTACAACAGATGTCTATTTGTTGCGAAATATGTGGTGACAGTCATATGAGTGACATGTGCCCCACGAATCCTGAATCTATATACTATGTGGGGCAACAAAACAGAGGTCCTATGAATCAACATGCACAATATGGGAACACTTACAATCCAAATTGGAGGAATCATCCTAACTTCTCATGGGGCGGAAATCAACAGAATCAAAATCAGTATAGGCCTCAAGGAAATTTTAATCAGCCTCAGAAGCCATCCCAACAAATAGAAGAGAGTACGAATGACTTGCTAAAAAAGCTGTTGCTAGACAATCAACAGCTCAGGACCGATTTCAGAAATCTTGAGAGGCAAATGGGGCAGTTAGCAGCAAATCAAAATACTAGACCTACAGGCTCTCTTCCCAGTGATACAGAGAAGAACACTCAAGTTAATGCAGTTACACTTAGAAACGGGAGGGAACTAGAGGAAGTGCCAAAGAAGAGAAAGGACAAACCTATACCTGAGAGGGAGCTGACCCCTAAGGCAATACACGAGTCAAAGAAAAATGATGCAAGTTCAGAGCCAGTGGAGGCTGCAAGGCCACCACCACCTTTCCCCCAGAGATTGCAGAAAAAGAATGACGATCAGAGGTTCAACAAATTTCTCTCTATGCTGAGTCAGGTTCAATTAAATATTCCATTGGTGGATGTACTTCGTGAAATTCCAAAGTATGCTAAGTACATAAAAGATATAGTGGCTCACAAGAGGAAATTGACTGAGTTCGAGACAGTTGCACTTACTGAGAAGTGCACTTCAAGGGTCCAAAACAAGCTTCCTCAAAAGCTTAAGGATCCTGGCAGCTTCACCATCCCTGTGCGAATTGGTAATAGTGATGTGGGTCGTGCTCTTTGTGATTTGGGGGCAAGCATAAATCTAATGCCCTTGTCCTTGTTTAAGCAATTGGGTTTGGGAGCTCCAAGACCAACCACTGTGATGTTGCAATTAGCTGATAGGTCCATAGCCTACCCTGAAGGAGTGATTGAAGATGTGCTGCTGCAAATTGGGAAATTTATCTTCCCAGCTGACTTCATTATTCTAGATTTTGAGGCTGATGAACAAGTTCCAATCATATTGGGACGACCTCTCTTGGCTACTGGTGATGCAATAATTAAAGTGAGAGAGGGAAAAATGATTATGAGGGTGGACAACGAGGAAGCAGTCTTTAATGTCTACAAAGCAATCCAACTTCCTTGCCACTATGAGGAGCTCTCTATGATATCTATTGTGGAGGCGGACGAGCAACTTCTTGACACAAGTGTATATCTAGGCAACTCTCTAGAAAAAGTACTCATATTGTTCGATAGCTTGATGATTGATGATGAGGTTGAGGAGATGATGCATATCCTAGATACATCATGTTCTTACATGCAAATAATACACCCGTTTGATCCCCTGAATAGGCCAAGTGGGCCTCCTCCAAAGCCGTCAATTGAAGAAGCTCCAAAATTGGAGCTTAAACCCCTACCCCTCACCTTCAATATGTTTATTTGGATAGTTCTGACACTTTACCTGTTATTGTTTCTTCTCACTTGTCTAAATTGCAGGAAAAAAAGCTATTGAGAGTGCTACGTGAGCACAAGCGAGCAATTGGGTGGACAATGTCTGACATTAAAGGCATTAGTCCAGCTTTCTGCATGCACAAAATCCTCATGGAGGACGGACACAAGCCAAGTTTAGAGCATCAACGCCGACTAAATCCAATCATGAAAGAAGTGGTAAGAAAAGAAGTGATTAAGTGGCTTGATGCAGGTATTGTATTTCCAATCTCTGATAGCAAATGGGTAAGCCCCGTTCAATGTGTGCCAAAGAAAGGGGGGATGACTGTAGTAGTTAATGAAAATAATGACTTAATTCCTACAAGAACTGTCACTGGATGGAGAATTTGCATAGATTATAGAAAATTGAACAATGCCACCCGGAAAGATCACTTTCTCCTTCCCTTTATTGACCAAATGCTTGATAGGTTAGCTGGCCAGGAATACTACTGTTTCCTGGACGGTTATTTGGGGTATAATCAGATTGTTATAGCCCCAGAGGACCAAGAGAAAACTACATTTACGTGTCCTTATGGCACATATGCGTTCAAGAGAATGCCCTTTGGTCTTTGTAATGCACCTGCAACTTTTAAAAGGTGTATGATGGCTATTTTTACTGACATGGTTGAAAGATTTGTAGAAGTGTTCATGGATGATTTTTCTGTGTTTGGATGTTCTTTTGATAGTTGTTTGATGAACCTTGATAAAGTGCTTGCTAGGTGTGAAGAGACGAACTTGGTGCTAAACTGGAAAAAGTGTCATTTCATGGTATGTGAAGGTATAGTTTTGGGGCACAAGGTGTCAAAAGATGGTCTACAGGTGGATAAAGCAAAGGTGGAGGCGATTGGAAAATTGCCCCTACCGACATCTGTCAAAGGCATTCGCAGTTTCTTGGGCCATGCAGGTTTTTATAGTCGATTCATTAAAGATTTTTCGAAAATTTCTTCTCCGATATGCAGGCTTCTAGAGAAAGATGTCACCTTCAAGTTTGATGATGCATGTCTGAAAGCATTTGAGGAGCTGAAGGGAAGATTGGTGACTGCACCAATTATCATTGGCCCAGATTGGGCACAACCATTTGAGTTGATGTGCGATGCAAGTGACATAGCAATCAGAGCGGTTTTGGGGCAAAGGAGGGATAAAATCTTTCACTCCATTTATTATGCGAGCAAAACTATGAATCCAGCTCAGATGAATTATACAGTTACTAAAAAGGAGTTGCTTGCAGTGGTGTGGGCGTTTGACAAGTTCAGATCCTATCTAGTGGGAACCAAAGTCATCGTCTACACAGATCATTCAGCTATCAGATACTTGTTTGAAAAGAAAGACGCCAAGCCGAGGCTGATTCGTTGGGTCCTCCTCTTGCAAGAATTTGACTTAGAGATCCGAGATAGAAAAGGGACAGAAAATCAAGTGGCTGATCACTTATCCAGATTAGAAAGTCGGAACCATGTAGCTGAAGGAGGGTCAATCAAAGAAACATTTCCTGATGAGCAATTATTAGCAGTCACCTCAGTTGAAGCCCCATGGTATGCAGATTATGTGAATTTTATTGCAAGTGGGGTGACGCCACTAGAATTGACACCTGACAATAGAAGAAGATTCTTACATGATGTGAGGCTCTACATGTGGGATGAGCCATTCTTATATAGGCAGTGCGCAGATCAGTTGGTGCGAAGGTGTGTTCCTGAGGAAGAGATGAATGCTATACTGCATGACTGCCATGCTTCGCCATATGGAGGTCATCACGGTGGGGATAGAACCGCCCAAAAAGTGCTACAATCAGGTTTCTATTGGCCAAAATTGTTTAAGGATGCACATGCCTTTGTTAAAAATTGTGATAGATGCCAAAGAACCGGAACTATCACGAGGAAGCATGAGATGCCCTTGCAAAATATTCTGGTAGTAGAGCTTTTTGATGTTTGAGGGATTGATTTCATGGGACCGTTCCCATATTCTAATGGGCACAGGTACATCTTGGTGGCGGTCGACTATGTTTCTAAGTGGGTGGAGGCCATTGCTCTTCCTACTAATGACGCAAAGGTAGTGGTAAGCTTTGTAAAGAAGCACATCTTCACACGTTTTGGGACTCCAAGAGTGTTGATAAGCGACGGGGGAACTCACTTTTGTAACAAATTGCTGAATAATATTCTTGCAAAATATGGAGTTAAGCACAAGGTTTCCACTGCCTATCATCCCCAAACGAGTGGTCAAGTAGAAGTTTCCAACAGAGAGGTAAAGCAGATTTTGGAAAAAATAGTAAGTGGGAATAGAAAGGACTGGGCCGGGAAGCTGGATAACGCATTATGGGCATATCGCACTGCATACAAGACCCTCATAGGTACTTCTCCGTACAGGTTGGTTTATGGGAAGGCGTGCCATTTGCCCGTCGAGCTTGAACACAAAGCCTATTGGGCGATTAAAAAGCTAAATATGGAGATGGACTTGGCCGGTGAGAAGAGATTGCTACAACTCAACGAGCTTGATGAGTTTCGATTGCATGCGTATGAAAATGCCAAATTGTATAAAGAAAAGACCAAAAGGTGTCATGATAAGCACATCCAACATCATGAGTTTGAGCCAGGTCAAGAAGTTCTCTTGTTTAATTCAAGGCTAAAGCTTTTTCCAAGAAAGCTTAAATCTCGATGGTCGGGTCCGTTTGAAGTGGTTAGTGTGAAACCTCATGGGGCGGTGGAATTGCGTGATACGGGTTCCAATGCGACATTCTTGGTAAATGGCCAGAGAGTAAAACACTATTGGGGTGGTGACATTGCACGTCATAAGACCTCGATAGATTTAGTGGAGGCATGAATAACGTGTTGCATCGTGCCGCGACGTTAAATCAGGCGCTTCTTGGGAGGCCACCCAAGTTAGTTAGTTCATTTTTTTTAGGAATTAGATCTTGTATGTATATAATTTTTTTTAAAAAAAAGGGGTCCAGATATGGGAAAACAGGATGGATGCGTCGCATCCCCCTCAGCATAAAAAATTTGACGGACCAATTGCTCAAGGCAGTGAAATCTGCCTATCGCGTCCACATCGCGTCCAACCAATTTTTCTATGCCAAAACATAATTACACACAAAATCGCCTTCTGCCCAGACCCTCCCCTCTCATCTCACTTGCGACAAAACACATCTCCTCTCTTTTCTCGCGACAGGTATGTATCTTCGCCCTCATTCTTTCTTTTTCTTCACTCTCCTCTATTCTCTCTCTCGCTGATAGCAACAGACCCCCTGCCCCAAATTCCCCTAGGTTAAGTTTCCCCAATTTAAATGTCACACATGTGATTCAAAAAGGTTGAGGTTTGGGGATATCATTCCTGTTAGTTGTAATGGTTGCGAGATGATAAACTATAATTCCCTTCATCTCGTTAATTTGGGGAGGGTAGTCGAAGTACCCCACTGATAGAAAGAACTAGGAACAACTGTTGCATATCACATGTTCGACGAATTACCCGTGAGGTAAATTTAGGCGCCGGTAAAGTCTGAGAAACTGAGCGACATTAGTATATGCTAGTGAATAAGTGTGAGGTCGTTTGTGTTGATTGTGTACAGCATTGTTGGAATCTTTTGAGCCTATGATATATTGTCTAAATAAATTGAACATCCGGCACATGCTAAACATCTTGAATTATAAAGTGTTACTCGATTTAAATTGTGTGATCTCTATGCGTAATGATATGTCGTGAGAATAAGTGTGGGGTCGAATGAGGTGCTATGTGCAATTGAACATGGTTAGTGAGCGTCGCTTGGATAAACCTCATGTTGGGCATACTGATATCTATATAGCGCAATGCTTATTTGTAAAATTTGAAGAGAGTTATCAGATCCATGCTGAAAGCCATGAGCTATAGTTTCATGAAGTATTGAATGGCATGACTCTGCGAATAATTGGAAGTGCAAGCTGTTGCAGCTGCTTTATAGCTGAACTTCACTGTTTTATACGCTAATTGTTGATTTCTTTGCATTGCAGGTACTTAGGTTCATAAATGGCAGCAACGAGCAAACCGTCCAAGTAACAAGACAAAGATAATAACAAGCAACCGTCCAAACAGCCTACCGGAAAGGTAGCAGGTGCTCCAAATCCAAAGAAAAAAAGGAAGCGGACTGAGAAGGAGAAGGAACTGCAGACTAGGCAGTTAATTGATGAATCAAAGCAAGAAGAGGAAGAACCATTAGTAAGGAGGACATTAAAAAAGGGTATTACAACAACATCATTAAATCCGCCAAGCAAAGGGATAGAGATAAGAGAACCTGTGACATACCAGAGAAAAGCCTCCAAGCAGAGTGACCCAAATGATAAAGGAAAGCAGAAGATTACTGAAGAATCTGAGTCCGAGTCAGATTCGGATAATGAGCTTCTACCTGGCGACATGAGTGACGAAGATGAGGGTGAACCAATAGACCGAGCTGCTTGGGAGAAGAGCTTTGTTAATGAAAAGGCATTTCGAGCTTATAATAAGATACTGGGTTCAAAGAAGTACATTCCAGAAAAGCCAATCAACATCGGAGCACTTAAGAAAAAGTATCCAGAGTTTCTAAAATCAATTCGAGAGGTGCAACAATGGGGACCTATTTTGAAGGGCCACGGGAAGGCCAACCTCACTATCGTCAGAGAGCTTTACGCCAATTGGCATCACTCCAGGGGCAGCATTGTGAGAGTACGAGGGGTGGATATTAATGTCTCAGCTGAAGCTCTGAATAATTTCTTAGGGGTGCCACACATACTAACAGATAGGTTTGACTCCATATGCAAAGCACCAGATTATGCACACATTAAGTCTGTCCTATGCCCTACCAGGAAGGATGCAAATTGGAAGCATGGGAGCATGGAGTACCATTCTATGGCCAAGGAATTCATGAGTGCGTTAGCACGTGTGGCTCTAAATTTCATATGCAACCGCCTGATGCCATGCCAACACAAAACTGATGTCCCTCGACACCGAGCACTAGTATTGTATGCTTTATTGGAGGGGATACCGCTCAACTTGGGAGCCATCATGCATGACCAAATGCAGCGCACCAGGATGAACTACAAGTGGAGGTTGTTCTTTGCAAATACCCTATCAGCTTTCTTGACAGAGATGGGAGTACTATGGGACAAGGAGAATGATGACATTGAGCCTAAAGCTCCAGGGCCATATGATGTTACTCAGGTACTAGAGCCGAACAAGGGAAGATCTTCTAAGCTCACCATTCAACAGTTGTTTGAGCAAATGCAAGCGGATTTGCAAGAGAACAAGGCTGAGTTGATAGCGACTCGTGTAGAGTTAAGTGCCACCAGAGACGAGTTGAGTCAGACTCGTGCGGATCTAAGCCGAGTCCAGACTGAGCAGGCCACGATGATGAGGGAGATATCATTACTCCTCAGAGCTCTGGTTCAACGTGCAGATATAGACATCTCACAGCTGCTTGCATCATCCACTGCCGGTCCACTCCTGTTCCTCCTATAGTCCTTGAGGCTCCACACACCAGGCCTACTGAGGTCGCTGTACCACCTGCTACAAAATCAGCTCCAGTTGGTGATGATAGGACAATGACAGCTCTCCCTATGCGTGAGGATGATATTGCAAGGCCGAAGGGAGTCTTGATGAATGCCATGGATGTCGATGCTCTTCCACAGACTGCGGATGAGCCTTCCACCTTGACTTGAGGGAGTTTCTTCTCACTCTACTTTACCTTATTTGTGTGCATTGGGGACAGCGCACAGTTCTAAGTGTGGGGTGGGGGTTATTCATATTTTTTGTGTGGATGAATGTACTTAACTGTTACAATTTTTATTGATTTTGACTGTTGGGGGCTGTAATATTCACTGAATTAATGGCCTGTAATAGTTAGTAAATTCATCTATATGGAGTAACTCTTAGTTGATTGTTGTGTCTAGTCGTAGTAAGTAACCTTATATATATAAATAAAAATAAAAATAAAATAAAAAATCAGAAAATAGAGGACTTTTCCCGATGACGGACAGTTCTCTCGAGGGATTAAGGCCCTTAGAAAAAAATACAAAAAGATTTTCATTTGATTCTTGAAATTAGTGTTAGTATTAGGAGATTGGCAGAAAACTAAAGAAAAGCACAAAAATAGAGTAGTAGCCTTGAGTAATTAGTAAAAAAAAATTGTAGGTAGTAATAATCCCCTGTAGTTTTTTTTTGTGTCTCGGTTCTTTTCCATGGGATGTATTTTGAACAGGGTAGTAATTTTTTTTCCTTTTAGAATAGATTAGAGTTAGAAAATAAATGGAGGAAGAAATATGAGATTCCTAGGGGCTCTTGACTTGTTTGATAGTAGCATATTCAGGCTTTGGCATGTGTAGTGCCTTTCCTATGTTTTAAAATTGATCATGAAGCCTTTATAAATTGGATAGCATGTTTTGTGACACCTATGTCTCGTTTACATGACTTATGTTTACTTAGTGCTTAATGCTTAATATCTCGTTGCTCCGTGAATACTTACATTGTTTGAGAGTCAGAATGTGATTGTCCTTAGTGAGTCATGTGCCATGTGTGGTGAGGTTTTTGTGTAGTCCATGTATTGTACTTGTGTCTAGAACTTGCCCGGTATGTGAGTTGAAGCGAAATTTGAGGTGATGCTCGGTTTGAAAAATGATTTTAGGCTTTCTTTAATCTTTTTGAGCTTATTGCTTATCATACATAAAATTTATCCCTAGTTAACCAGTTTGAGCCTATTGACTTTTATTTGGTACCCACATTACAAGCCTATACCCTTTTTATTCTTAATTGATATTGTTTTGATCCTACCTTTTAAAGCACTTTAATTGTTAGATGAGCGCTAAAAGAAGTAAGAAGGAACTAAGTGTGGGGTGGTTTTTGAGTGGAACCAATGAAAGGAAGAAATGTGCACTTGTTTTGTAAAATAATACACCACTAGCGGAAATAATTTTTTTTTTTTGGAATAAATATAGGTGAATAAATTGTTATCTTGTTCTTGCTAGTGGGAATGAATTAAACTAGTGCTTAAAGAAAGAGAAAATATTGTTGGGGGTGATATTATTTGTGAAATTGAAGTGGTGTTGAAGAATTTGCGCTTAAGTTATTTGGTGATGTGTTAAAGTGCTTAGGAGGTTGAGTCACTATTCCTAAAATATATCCTACCCGTCCCTTAGCCCACATTACAACCATGAAAAAGTCCTAATTGATTTTAGATCGAGCGAGCTTACATTAGTAGAGATTTACATTAAGGGCAAGCCTATGGTACCAATTGCATGCATGTGAATTCTTTGGGAGAGTGAGCGATTTTCTTTGATATATGTGAGTCATTAAAATATATTTGATCATGAAATTCGAATGTGTGGATTGAACTAGCTCACTTGTTCTTGTTGTGAGGGCACATGGTTTCACGAAGGATAGATAACGTTATTAGACTTCTCTATGATATTGGGTGTTCAAGCCATGAATGCCTTGTGACATTGAGTCAGTTTTTGAGGTTAGGGTTGTTGTGAGCATGTTGTCTTTGTTTAAATATTTTTAAAGAATGACATAAGTAAAGGGAAGGGTATATGATGCATATTCTAGAGCCTAATTGTTGCAAATAACCATGGTGATAGGTGTAGAGTGCTTTGAATGACAAGAGCTTAATTTTGTTTCATCTACTATAGTGATGGTTTGTTCGAGAACGGACAAAGGTTTAAGTGTGGGGTGGTGATGTTGGGCATATTTCGATATGTGTAGATGTTACTTTACCCATATTTTAATCGCTTTTTGATGCTATTTGATCTTTAAAATGCCCAACATGGTTTAATTATTGGTTTTATGATTAATTGAGTTGTGTGTGATGATTTAAGATGTTTGGAGTGCAAAAATATGAAGAAAAGGTGCTCTAGCCAGAGGAAGAGGGGTTGGATGCGTCGCATCCAATCTAGAAAAATATCAGATTTCGTGCACCCTTAACAGTGAAGTCGGCCCATAGCATCCGCTTTAGCATTTGCACCTGGGCAAAGCTGAGATGGAGGAACAAAGGGTGGAGCATCCACCCTCGCATGCAAAGCTGAGAAATGGAGGACGAGGTGGATGCGTCGCATCCACCCTAGCATCAATCCCTGAAGCCGATTTGGACTAGGAATAGGAGAACTTTGGCCCACGACTTTTGTACGCAATGTATAAGCCAAAAACGCCTCCTTTAGGGCATCTAACATATTGAGGAGAGGGAAAAAGCCACGACAAAGCTTGAAAACCACGGAATTCGTCTTGAGTTCTTATTTTCTCCTTCTTTTATTGATTCTTATGCACTCTCGTGAATTTTTTATGATTGCCTGAACATGAGTGGCTAAGAACCCTGTTATTCTAGGGTTATGGGTGATACATGAATGTTGATGTTTGAAGTTTAATTTGACAAAGTTGATTTTATCATATTGGGTTGTTTATTTAATTCTGTTCTTAATTAATTTGTTGAGTAGTTAACAGTGAATTACAATCATACGAATCTAGAGTTGAACTCAAAAGTGGAAATTCTAGATTGCATATAGAATTAAATAGAGCAAGTTCTCGAACCCGGGCGTCGGGGAACGGATTTGCAATTAGGATAGAAATATACCTAATTGTCTTGCTCGGTTGAAATACAGGAAGTGTAAATGCATTTTTGTTAATCTTAACTCCATAGACATATAGGCATTAAGTTAGCTTGAACAGGTGAGTAAGAACTCGACAGATTCTTATGAGTAATATCAATCCTGTCAATCAACAACCTAGATAAATCAATTAGTCATTTTAAGTCAAGAACGCAATACGATTGTGAGTTAACCCGTAACCCTGGAATATCCTTCTCTACTGATTGTTATCCGAAATTGCTTAACTGTTTTGGTTGATAACTAGTTATTTCATTACTTTATAATTTTTAGGCATTAAATTAGTAAATTATCTATTTTGTGAGAAATCTTTTGAATCAATAAGGCAATTGAGTTAGAATCAGTCGAAAGTTAATCATAGGTTTTCGTGGGAGCAATACTCTACTCATTACTCTATTACTTGACGATCACATATACTTGCGTGAGTGTGCGTTTGGACCCAACAATCATTAAGTTGGAGAAAAAGTTAAGTTCTTAGTTATTAAGCGAATAAAATCTAACCGTTAAAGTTTGTTAATTAATAGTTAAAAGATAACGACAATAATTATATTTTCTCCAGTTTCAGTTGTCCGAATCATTGACATAATGACATGAATAATCATTGATATCCCGAAATGAATAATTATTATAGACATAACAACATGAATAATCTTTGACATACCAACATAAATAATCATTGACATAACAACATGAATAATCGTTGACATAATGTCATAAATAATCATTGACTATTATTTTAAATTGATTATGCTTTATCAGCTACATCTCCTAGTATTTGTACTTCAAGTTTATATTTTGACTCCATTCATAAAAAAAAAAAAATCGTTGTTGTAATTGTCCAAAATATTGTCCATCATAAATAAGTAAAACAGTTTATACACACCTTATATATGCTTATACAAATTTAATACTATATGAATGATATGTGTTTGCAATATAAACCTCAACTATTTAATTATAGAGTTAATTAATAGATATTCTTACTTCATTCGATCACTTAATTATTGTTTTGAACTCGTCGATCTACCATCGATGATTCCTAGGTAAAGAAACAACAAAATAAGAATCTTCTGATGTGTTCAGAAACGTGTGTTTCTGAGCAACTTTCGGAAGCTTTGCCAGGGCTAAAACCAACCAGCTGTGTCTTCTTTTAAGCAACACTCAACGCAAAGTAGCACTACTAGTTACACAAACATTTATTATTTTACAGAAATTAGTTACCTAATTTCCCCATTTATCCAACTTTGACATATTATGCAATCTGTAAATAGCTTAATCCAATGTTGTGAAGTCTGAAAGTAGCTTATAAATGATAGGTATTTTTAAAAAATACTTTTTAAGTATTGAAACTGATTTTTAAAATGTGCTCATACAAAAAGAGAAAAACCATATATTCTTAACAAGTTTCCCAGGAAATTATGCAGAAATAGATGATCTTTTTTCCCCCTTTTCTTTTTGTCCGTTTTTTCCCTATAGCTTCCAAAAGACACGTTGGATTATACGTTTAAAATTACTATTATCCCGTGAGGGTGAGTGTTCAGCACTAGTATTTATTAACGGATTAGGACACAAATAGCCTGTTTACACTAATAGCCTATTTGGCCGATCTTCTAAAATCAACTTATTTTGAGAAATTATTTTGAGAAGTGTTTTCTTCAAAAGTATTTTTTTTTAAAAAAGTGCTTTTGGTGAGAAACAATTTGTGTTTGGCTAATTAATTTGAAAAACACTTTTGAGCAGTAATTAGTGTTTGACCAAGCTTTTGAAAACTGCTTCTAAGTGTATTTTTTTCAAAAGTGGTTCTCAGAAAAATGCTTTTGGAGAGAACCTATTTTTTTCTACTTCTCAAAAACTGTTTGTGCTTTTCCTTAAAAACACTTTTTTTTCTTCCAAAAGCTTGGTCAAACACCTCAATTTTTGGCCAAAACTTGGCCAAACATGCTATAAAACTCTTTCTCTTTTGCCCATCAGATCATCAATTATAAAAAACAGCATGCACTTTTGTAAGTCTTTCAGTTCAGTTCTTTAATCCATTCAATTAGTTTGCAAAATCTTGCAATTAATTGCTGCTTTTCTTAGTTTCTCAGCTCAAGATCAATGTTCATCAATTGACTTGTCATTTTTCTGATGTTTTGCAGCTCGATCTGTCCGTTCTTTCTTTTCTTTAACTTCAGCTACTTTTCATGCAAACAACTTTTCTATTGATAGGCAGCCCAGATTTTCCTGTGAGTGCCTTGATTCTATATATTTGTGTGCGCGCGCGCGTATATTAGCATGAACAAACTTCAGTGCCTTTTTTTTCTTTTCCCGGATCCAAACCCAAGGGCAAACCTAGAAGCTCAACTACGAGTTAGGCTGAATTCAGTAGCAATTGCTGAAACAACATATTTGTGTTAAAAAAATTATTTTATATATATATATATATATATATATATATATTAAATTTAGAATCAAATTATTAGCACTTGAAGTGATTATTCTAAAATTGAGAACTCGTAAAATAGAAATCCTAGCTTTGCCTCAATCCAAAACCCATGCATGCTTGCTTTGTCATTGTTCGACTTCTATTTATCTATAGCTATCCCATTCAAGTTTTTTCTCCCTGTATATTACTCCACCCGCTAAGTAAATTAAAATCTTTCCATATATGCTTCGCATACACAATTTCTCAACTCTTTCATTTTAGTTTTATTTCAACTGGTTTCTGACGCACATATCAGGCATCTTATATATATGGAATTTAATCAAGTTAATGTTAATTTTCATTTAAAGTTTCATGCAATTTTGTGGGCTGAAGCAAGTTCGTTGCCTCGTTGAATATTTTCTTTTCTTTTTCCCCCCTTGTATAACCTAAGTTATGAGTCTTTTGCATTTTTCTCGTGTTGCCCTTGATTTCATGAATTAATTTCCTAGATCCTAGAAAATGGAGAGGCTTATGTCTATGCATATCAATATTGATTTAAACTTCTATAAATTCCTCCGACAGACTCCAGGTCATGATCTTGTTTGTCACTGGGATTATTCTTCATGGAAAATTCAAGTAATCCTAAGTCACTGACGAATGTGGGAACAGGCATTTTACATGTCTTAAAGGGAAAAGCATCACCAGTACATCAGAATAAAGATGCAATTAGTCCAACATTATTCAAGACTACGAATTTAGCAAATGTTTCTACGAATTTAAGGCATATTGGTCTCTATTCCAGTCGTCTAGCAATTGGAGAAAGCTCAACACATTTGCCTTGTGTCTTGGCTTCCACTAGACAATTAACATCAGATTCAGTTGCAGTTGCCGTTTGCCGCAAGCATGGACTTGCCTCCTACCTTTCCCTTGAAGAGATTGAATACTCCGAGGATTACACCCGCATAATGTTTCGTTCTCCAACATCTCAAGTTGTTCATAGGTAAGCTTAATTTAAGAACATGTACACTTTTATTTATATAATAGGGAATTTTGGTGCAGCCGCCTGACCAGGAGTTCAGGTCGGGGCCTCTTGCAGAAATGCAAGGCGAGATTGCATACAGGGGCGGATCTATGAAGAGCATAGGGGTGGCACGCCATCCGTTTGCTCGGATAAAATTTGATGTATGTATTGATAATTTACATCACAAAATGTATATAATTAAACGATGGCACCCGGAGAAGCAAATACACTCTAGGTGCCACGGTTTAGGTGCGAACTTTCCATCTGCTTGATGCAGGATAGATTCTCACTTGCTTGCTTCCCCCGCTACTGTCTACTTGTTCCCCGTCTGCTCCTTTTCTTTGTTTCTTTTAATTCTTCAATCTTTATCTTTGCATTCTCTCTCTTTGTAGCCATTTTTTTATTTATCAAATTATATATTTGCTTCCTTTTTGTTTTTCTAGATGAACATGATTTTAATCATTTTCTCTTTGTATCCTTCTAATATACATTATTTTTTCCTTGATTTCCAAATATTTTTTAAAATGATAGTATCAACAGAGATAATATAAATCTAGCTATATGTAGATTGAAGAGATGTATTTATTTATTTTAAATTTTTATTTTTATTTATGTATTTTCATTATATTATTCATAATTTGAATCAAGAAATTAGATCGCATTGAAATTTATTCAATTTGGTGATCACCTATTTATTTATGCACTGAAGATCTTGTCCATTGAACTAAATTATTCAAAGTGGATCGAATCGATCCGAACCGAATTAATTCAAAATGGATCGAACCGACTAAGTGCACGCCAATTCAATCTAAAGTGGTAAGTTTGTATTAAAATGTGGCACCCGCGGTCATCAAATCCTAGATCCGCCTCTGGTTGCATACATAAGACTCAATGTGGCCAGATCCTTCGTGGACTCTACACATAGCGGGAGAGGAGCTTACTGCACCGAGTTGTCCTTTTCTTATGTCTTGAACACACCCCTTCACGTGCAACCCTTTTTTTTTATATATATCGCAAGCACGTAAAAAAATATTCTTTTGATAATGGATGACGGCAAGACTTGAACTAGTGCTTCTACTCGCTCAAAACCATATTAAGGAGTGTTAGTTCAAACAATTAAAGAGATTAATATTTTTATTTACTTAATTATGTCTTCAATAGGTATAACGACTGTATCTTGGAATTTTATGATCAAAATCAAAGTACCAGTAGTCTCCGCCGCAGTGAAGGAGAGGTATTTAGCTTCAACAATCAAGCACTTGAGGATGGATATCTGGTATATATTGAAGAAAAATGCAAGATGACCCATTGTCTTAATTCTTCCATATCTGGTTCTCGTATTTCTCTGCAGTTTGAATATATCATTGTCTGTTCTCTTGAATAATAACTCCAAATAGCATTCTGGTTTAGGTAGTTGTTTGCTAGTTCATTTAGTATAGTGGATATTCCGATAATCCTTTTATTTGCATAAAAGTCTGGAATATTTATTTTTTCTATTTCTTCTTGTTCTTCTATTTTTTCCGGTACTAGCATTTCCCTTGTGAGTCCGATCTTGATAACTTGTATGATGGGTTTTATTTCTTCATATAGTATCTCTGCTGTAGCTGAATAGAATCGTATATAGAATAATGTTCCTTTGGTTATTCTTTTGTACTGCATAAATGCTCTGTATACTTCTGGTATGGTAGCTATGTCTTGTCCTGTCTGTGTATATACTGTATCTAGTAATCCGTAATTGTAGCAAGTAGCTACTAGTTTTGCATTTGTGTTTGGTAATGCTATTAGTTTATTATATCCTGTTAGATAATGAGTAATATAATCTTCATCTGGATTTTGGGTAGTTTGGGATCTTGGATTTTTGTTTAGGAAGTTTTGTATTTTATATATGTTGTCTATATATGTACGGGTTATATGGTTGTATGTCTTTTTGGCTTGGTTTAGGCTTTCTTTGTAGGTGTTTATCTGTGGTGGTAGGAATATTTCTTTCTGGGTATTTTGGATATTTTTCTGTATGAATGGTTTTGAAAATAGATTGTTCATATTTGTATTTGTATATCTAGGTTTAATTTCTTCCTTCTTCTTTGCAGATAAACTGCTAGCTGTGCTACTTCCTGCAACTGCATTTAACAAACTGTTATGAGTTTTTAGGTATTTCTCAACGTCACCTTCTAGCTCTGGAATTTTAGAGACTTCCGATCGTCTTATCTCCGCATTTTTCAAGTCATGCAGCTGACCACTAGCTGTTTTCTTTAATATCTGTATCTCTTCTTCTATGCTTTCCACTTTTTTACAAAGTGTAGTCATAGCTAAGAGTAGATTTTCCATTGTATTATCTGATTCAGTTTGGGTAGATTTGTCTTGATAAGTAATCTGCAACAACATTCTTGTTAGTAGTGATTATTTCAATTGTAAATATAAAATTTAATATATTTAATACCAGTCTGCGTATTTCTTTTGTTGTAACTGAATCTTGTACTTTTCTGGTTATCTACCATTTAACTTTGGTGTTATCTGTTCTTACAATAAATCTGTTATAAACTATATATGGTTCAAATGCTAATAAACATTTATATAATGCAAATAATTCTTTTCTATTTATTTCCCATCTTTCTTGTGGTTCAGTATAAGATCCTGAATAATATCTGCAATGATGTTCTACTTTTTCTTTATCATATTTATATTTAAGAACTCCTCCATAACTATGATTACTCGAATCTGTTTCTACAATATAAGTAAATTTCTTATTTTCATCTGGGAAGTATAATTTTGGTAATTTCTTGCACAATATTTTAATCTTCCTTATTTGTTCTTTATCTTTTTCATCGAACCCATATTCTACATCCTTTTTTAGTTTTTTCTGTAGAGGTTTTAGGTTTTCTGCTAATTTTGGTATATATTCTCTTACTTGGTTTACTAATCCTAAAAATGATTGTAATTTCTTTTTTGTATCTATGTTTTCATCAAGATTGATTATTTTTTGTACTATATGTGTTTGCATTTTTATTCCATTTTTATCTATTTGTATACCTAAAAATTCTATCTGATTTTTCATAATTTCTGCTTTGGTTTTGCTTAAGCTTATGCCAGAGTTTTCTACAATATGTATGAATTTTTCTAATAATCTTATATGTTCATCTTGTGTTCTTGAATATAGTAGTATATCATCTATATATACTATACAATTTTCTAGTTGGTTAAAATAATTGTCCATAAAATATTGGTATCTTCCTGGTGCATTTTTATATCCAAATGGTAAAACATTCCATTCATAAAATCCTTGTGGTACTGTAAATGCTGTTAGTTTTTTAGATTCATCTTCTAGTTTTAGATGGTAAAATCCTGATTTACAGTCAAATTTACTGAAGTAATTATATCCTTGGATTTGTCTTATTTTTAATATCTTATTAGGTATTGGGTAATTATATGTTTTAGTTTTTGCATTTAAGTTTCGGTAATCTATAACCATTCTACTTTTTCCTCTTTTTTGTTCACTATGTTTATTTACTATAAATGCTGGACTTGTATGTTTACTATTACTTTCTTGTATGTAATTGTTATCTAATAATTCTTTTATATGCATTTTGAATTCTGCTAAGTCATCAAAGTTATATTTTAAAGGTTTTTGTGTTATTATGCTGTTTTCTTCTATTAATTCTATTTTTATTTTTGTTTTATGTTTATTCCAACCTCTTGGAGGGTTATCATTATATAATTTTTCTAATTCATTCTGGATTATTTTTACTTTGTCTATTGTAAATATAATAATTTCTAATTGAGTAGTTGTATTTTTACTTATATTTTCTAATTTTTGTGTGATTTTTTCACTTCCTTTTATCCATTCTGTATTTTTTCTTTGTTTATTATTTACTCTTTTTGCTCCTACTTTGTTTTTACATGGTGTGGTAAACCACCAGTGTGTCCTTGTTATTATATGTGGGTATAGTTTATCTAAAAATGGCATTCCTAATAATATATCTTTTGTAGTGAATTCAAAGTTATATATTTCTTCTATAGTTAATATTTTATCCCATATTTGTATTTTTATATTCTTGGCTCTGTAGTTAATCATACTACCTTCATTATTAAATCCTGTTATTACCATAGGTGTTTTTAATTTTTCCCATTTATCTGTTAGTAAACAATTATATTTACATATATTAGCTTCTGCTCCTACATCTATCATTGGTGTATAGTATCTATTATAATATCCTTCTACTATGATTTTTGCGAGTATATATATTTTCATTCTTCTGTTCTTTTTATTATTATTTTCTTATCTTTGTATGTTATGGTTAATTGTTTATCTCCTAGATTGTATGGTTTTACTTTTTCTAACCATTTTATTCCTAATGTAATATTTTCGTTTTCGTTTTCTTGATATATTTTAAATTGTATTATCAAAGGTATTCCTCCAATAATTATTTCTTTTTCTGTTATTTCTTCATTTATTATTAATTCCTTGGGTAATTCAGGGCATAGTTGTTCAGTAGTTATTATTTCAGTTTCTGTTACTAATTCTCTTGTGATATAATTTTCTTCTTGACCTGTATTTATTAATATTTGATATTTTCTTTGTTCCATGATTCCAGTTATATAGTAATGGTATGGATTTATTTTTTCTTTTGTGTTTCTTATTAAGTTTTTTGGGATTATATATTCCCTTCTTGATGTACTTATCCTTGATGATGTTGGTGTTTCATAAGTTATTTGGTTTGGTATACTTGATGTACTTAATCTTTCTTTTACTATTTCTAAGTCTTCTTCCATGTCAATTTCTTTATAACTATATTCATTATTATCAAAATTTGTAACTATTCTTTCAAATGGATTTTCTATTTTTATTTTATTAATTTTATTTTTTGCTGCTATTTTATGTTTTGTTGTTAAAACGTATAGGTTTTTACATCTAGCTGTAAATATCTTACTTCCAGGTGTTAATTCTATTCCTGACATTTTCCAGTATAATACTAATGATTTATCTATATTCCTATCGTTTATTGCTATTGAATAATTGGCACTTATTATGAATTTAAATTTTTGGTATATAAGATTTCCTTTTATTGCACTTATTATGCTTTTTTCTATAGGTTGGATTATTCTATCATCTGCTAAATATATTTCTATAGGGGTATCTATTCCTTCTCTAAAACATGCTTTTATTAATATTTCAGTTCCTCCTAGGTGTACATATTTAATTGGGTTTTTTGCCTTTATATCTTGTATTTCTTTATTTATTATTCTTTTATTTATTATTGGTATTTTGGCTTTTCCTTTTGTATATTTACAGTCAATTATATGTTCTTTTTGGCTAACTACGTAGTATTCTTCTCTTTGTCTTTTGAACCAATTTTTTATTGTAGGTACTTCAAATATTTTTTCGACACTGAGGTCTAATTCTTTTCCTTTTATTTGTTCAAATATACTATTATCAAATATAATCTTTTGTTCTGAGGATTCTTCATCTTTATATTCTTCTCGTGTTATTATTTTTATTTCTTTTTCAGTCATTAGGTTTCATCATCTTCTTTAGTTATTTCATCTCCTATTTCATCTTCTATATCTGATATTTCATATACACTGTCTTCACTATCTAGTTCATAGTCTATATATTCCATTTGCATATATTCTTCATCATCAATTATGATTTCAGTTATTTGTTTTTTCTTTAAGTTTCTAGGTGCTTTACAGTCTTTAGCTATATGTCCTAATTTTTCACAGTTATAACAAGTACATTCTGTTAATTTCTTTTTTGGTCTAAATGGTCTTTTATTCTGATAATTTTTTACATAATATCTTTTTCTTGGTTTTTTATTTTTATATTTTGACTTGTATTTATTATATTTCTTTGTTTTCCATTTTTTATTATAATATTTATCTGTACATCCAAATTGTGGTGCTGTTTTGTTTTTACAACATCTTAAGTTTTTTATTAATGTTTTTTCTATTTTTGCTTCTTCTTTATATTTTTCACATATTTGTACAAACCATTGTTGTAGAAATTTTATTCTAGCTCCTAAAGTATCTGTTAATCATGCTTCATTCCAGTCTTTTATTATTTTAGAATTAAAAGGTTCTGGTAATTTTGTGAAATATAGTTTTCTTATTTCTTTGCTCTCTTCTGTATTATATGTTCCTTTATAATAATATTCTCTAAATGCACAAGTTTTTCATTGATGATTAATCAAGGGAGCCTCTTTGTTATGTAATTAATTAAGGTATGATTAAGCGCATGATTTTAAATTAAGGAATCCTCGTTGTTATGTAATTATTGGTTCCTGTCTAGTTAAGTCACCGTCTAGTCTCTTTCGGCAGTGTATGTTCTTTTATTTTCAAGTTTGTATTATGCCTTGGTTAATGTCTACTCAATTTGCTACTCGTCATGGTTTTGAACGCTTTAGATTTCACTTCCCCTATTAATTATATCCTACATGTATTTTCAAGTTCGTATCCTCACTTTTCTGGAGCCAAAGACCTACCCTTCCACCTTATAAGAAGTCGAAGAGGAAAATAAAGTCATCTTTCCTGCCAACCTTCTTGCTTTATTCTTATACTGATCGAGTTATATTATTTTCTATTCTAATAGATTCCACTTCGTTTGCTTGCATGACTTACTCTTTGCTTAGAAAAAAGGGGTCAAGTCAAATAAGTAAGAAGTGATCCGAACCCGAGTTGGTTGATCGCCCAAAAAATGATTCTTATCTCATCTGTCAGGTTAATTTGTATGTACCCACGCTTCTACTTATTATCTTCTAGAACCTCATGAACATATCCTTTCTGGCTTCCCCCCCCCCCTGGCTTTGCCCTTGGGTTTGTCAACCAACACTACTAGAAATTCGGCAAAAACCGATCAAGGTGGTCGGTTAAAAAACCGACCAACTAAACCGATCAAAGTTGGTCGGTTTTTCAAAATATTTTTTTTTTATTTTTTTTTACGAAACCGACCAACTTTGGTCGGTTTTCTTTAGCGCAAAAATGCGGGAAACTATTTTTGAGTCCCGCTAAATTTATTTTTCAAGAAACCGACCAACTTTGGTCGGTTTTTCAATTAAAATAAATAAAAATTAATATTAAAAAATCGACCAAAATTGGTCGGTTAATTCGGCCGGTCATTTTAAAAAACCGACCAACTTTGGTCGGTAATTTTATTTTTTAATAAAATCGACCAACTTTGGTCGGTTATTTTCGTGTGAAAATACAATTAAAGAGTATAAATTAAATAAAAGACAATCTTAAAACAAAATGCACAAATGGTCTAGTGGTAGAATAGTATCCTGCCACAATACAGACCCCGGTTCGATTCCCAGATGGTGAATCTTTTGATTACATAATTAAAAAATCGACCAACTTTGGTCGGGCTTTTTTGCAATATTTTTTTTTGAATTTAATTGACCGACCAAAGTTGGTTGGTAATTTTCAACCAACTTTGGTCGGTATGCCTTTCCGACCGTTAAAATACCGTCCACACATAAATGGTCATATTTTGGTCGGTAATTGGCCATAACCGATCAACTTTAGTCGGTTTTTTTGGTCGGTGTTTAGCGGATTTCTAGTAGTGCAATCTGGCATGCTCAGACCAGGGCACCTCGACGATGATGTAGTCGTAGTAGTCCTCTGATAGAAAATCTGTTAAGATCTGCCCATGATTCATGGAATCATCCATTCATGTGTCGTAGCTTAGGATTTATGTTATTGCTATTGTTTAGGGGTGTCAAGACCGGATTCCTAATTTTTTTTTTTGAGAAAGAAGAGTGTATACGGTCGAAACCATGTTCATTTATTGTATGACCAGTCGAGACTGAAATGTGACGGGTCGAAGCTCGACCTCGGGTTATATCGAACTAAGGCACGAAGTTAAAATGTTGAGCTCGTGACTCCGGGACCGAACAAGATCGAGAGAACTTTGTCGAGCCAAATAACGGAAGGCCGAAATATCCGCAATCAGTTGAAAATCACGGCGACAATCTCGGCATGTATCGAGGAGAGGTCGATTAATTAGCAAATCGGGAGATTTTTTATCTTTTATAAAATTGTATCAAGAGTAGGGCTCCCCTACTATATAAAGAGAGGTATGATCATTTGTAAAGAGGAAAAAAAGATGCATCCTAAAGAAATACACCATTTTTTCTAGTTCTTATTATCTTGTCCTTTTATTCTGACATCGATTGAGGCATTTCTTGACTTGGGAGTGACCAACCTTCAAGGCTAAGGCTGTCCAATCTTTGTGGTTTGCATTTATTTTCTTCTCATTAATTTCAATATTAATCTGTTCTTCTAATTTGTATCAAGTTATATCATGTATCCTTAAAATCGCGTATAAATTCAGTTGTTATCCGATTTTAGGGTAAACAGTTTAGCACCCACCGTGGGGCTGAGGATAATAGTGATTATTTAATACAAATCTCTATAATACACACTGCTTTACATTTGCTCTTTGAAGTGTCTTTGATTCCAGGCTGAAATACAAAAATATCAAATTTCTCAATCAGCACCTCTGCACGTTAACAACGAGTCTGGTCACCAAAATGAAAATAACAACATAGTACTCGGTAACGAGATACCACCTGCTGATCCCGCTGGAATTCCGATCGTAGATCCGATTGATTCTAATTGACATGTGGCTATCGACGCAAACTTGCCTACAGACCCTGAAAATAGCATTCGTGGTGGAGCCCGATCAGCAACTCGAAACACACAGAACATTGAAGGGGACGGGATAAGCCTACGGGCGATCTTCGAAATGTTGCAGGCACAACAGTTGGCAATAGCCCATTTACAAAACCAAAATCGCTAACCAAGCAGGGTTGAGATCGATCCTCCCCGGGAAGTCACCCGCAGGGATCAACCGGTCATAGAAAGGTCAAACAAAAATGAATCAGGGGCTAACCCCAAGATTATAAAAAAGCTCGAGGAATTGACGAAACAGATAGAATCAGGGGAGAATAAGATCGAGGCCAATGATAAAAAGGTAGAAACCTACAAGTCTCGGGTAGATCAAATACCAAGAGCACCGCCGATATTGAAAGGCCTGAATTCCAAGAAGTTCGTGCAAAAACCTTTTCCCCCGAGCGCGGCTCCCAAACCTATCCCCAAGAAGTTTCGCATGCCCGAGATTCCTAAGTACAATGGAATGACCGATCCGAACGAACATGTCACCTCTTATACATGTGCCATCAAAGGGAATGATCTAGAGGATGATGAAATCGAATCCGTCTTATTAAAGAAATCCGGAGAGACCCTATCAAAGGGAGCCATGATATGGTACCACAATTTACCACCTAATTCTATTGACTCTTTTGCTATGCTTGCAGATTCTTTCGTAAAAGCACACGCCAGAACCATCAAGGTCGAAACGAGGAAGTCGAACCTTTTTAAGGTAAGGCAGAAGGACAATGAAATGCTCAGAGAATTTGTATCTCGATTCCAAATGGAACGGATGGACCTACCACCAGTAGCCGATGATTGGTCCGTTCAAGCCTTTACCCAAGGGCTCAATGTTCGAAGCTCGGTGGCTTCACAACAGTTGAAACAGAATCTGATAGAGTACCCGGCTGTTACTTGGGTCGATGTTCATAATCGGTACCAATCAAAAATTAGGGTCGAAGACAATCAACTAGGGGCTCCTTCCGGGTTCGTTTATCTTATCATACCCGTCGACAGAATCAAGAGAGATATTGAATGAGAACCAAGGTCGAACAGAGATCGGTATCAGCTATATAACGGGGATCAGAAAGGCAACGGGTCCGAGAGAAATTCCACGAGAAATGAAAGGAGAAATGATTGAGGTCAGAACAGCAGGGGACTTATGACCAAAAATGGCTTCGACAGGTCCATCGGGCCCAAACACGCACCAAGGCTATCAGAATACAACTTTAATGTCGATGCTGCCGCTATTGTATCAGCTATCGGATGCATCAAAGATACCAAATGGCCTCGACCTCTACAGACCAATCCAACCCAAAGGGATCCTAACCAGATCTGCAAGTATCATGGCACTCACGGTCATAGAACCGAAGATTGTCGACATCTAAGAGAGGAAGTAGCTCGTTTATTCAACAATAGGCACCTCCGAGAATTCGTGAGCGACCGAGCCAAGAATCACTTCAGGAACAGGGATTCTAACAAACAGGCAGAGAAAGAAGAACCTTAGTACGTCATCAACATGATCATCAGCGAGGTTGATATCCCACAAGAGTCGATGCTGAAACGCACCAAGGTATCCATCACTAGGGAAAAACAGACTCGAGACTACGTACCGGAAGGAACTTTATCTTTCAACGACGAGGATGCAGAAGGGATCGTACAGTCCTATAATGATGCACTGGTTATAGCTGTACTCGTGAATAACATTCGGGGTTAAATGTGTGTTAATTGATCCAGGTAGCTCGGCCAACATCATTCGATCAAATGTCATGGAGCAGATCGGTCTACAAGACCAAATCGTACTCGCAGTCCGAGTCCTGAATGAATTTAACATGGCATGTGATACCACTAAAGGGGAAATAACATTACCAGTCAATGCCTCCTGTTCCATCCAGGAAGCCAAGTTTTATGTGGGGCCTTTTCGTAACATCATTCCCGGCCTACAAAGAAAAAGAGACGAGTAAGCTTGGAAAGAAACCCAAGTGATGTCAGTTCTAGGAAAGAATCTTCCCGTGAGAACAGGCCTCCTGTCGGCCTTTTGAAAGTTTGTGCCAAGAGCGCACAGAATAGGGCTTCTGTGTTACGATGCCCTCGAACCACTCCTTGAGTCGGAGGACTGCATCTGGCATTCGAGCGACAACTGCACCACGAAACATCGATTAGGTGAGAGGAAAAGGAAACACAATAAGAAAAATCTTAAAACTAAAGTTATACTTACGTTTCATGTTCCATTTCTCGGGAAATAGCATTTTCTCGGACGAGATTAGATCCGAGGTCTTCACCCGAACGAACGGCCCAACCAGCCTCGGTCTCGGTCCTTATCTGTGCTCGAGAATGGGGCCTTAGTAGCTCGACGGGCAAGCTTTATCAATCCCCCTCGGTAGAGTCGGAGACTGTACAGATGTATGAGATGGTCAATGGTGAAGGGGCACTTATCGAGCTTGCTCACGAAAACACGAAGCAGAATAACAATCCTCCAAAATAAAGGATGAATCTGCTCGAGCGTCACTTCATACCTTTTGCAAAAGGCTATGATAACTGGATCTAGAGGGCCCGACGTGAAGGGATAAGTGTAAACACTTAGAAAACCCTCCACATGGGTAGTGATTGATTCCTAGGGTGTAGGCACCACCATGTGTTTACCGGCCCAATTACAATCTTCCTTGACTTTAGGGAGGAGATCGTCAGTGATGGAGCATATATACCTCGAGACCGGCTCGCATCGACCCAGCAGATAAGAGGTTTTCTCGATCTTGAAGTTGGCCCCAATCGGGTACCCTGCAAGAACGAACATAGTTGAGGGGGTTCCAATGTCTTTTCCTCGACAACAGTAGACAAATCTTTTTCCTCTTCAGACGGTCTCGAGGAAGAGGGAGTTTCCTTTTGAGGAACAAATTTAGAAGTCTTTGCCATTGCTTCTAAGTAAGGGTGAAGATATGGTACTGATGAAAGAGAGGGCATAATTGGCTTATAGTTGTGAAAATTTTCAGAAAATTATAAAGGAAACTTGAACCAGAAAACCAGAGGAAGATGGTGATGAAATTTTTCTTAAACGCACAAGAACAAATGTGTGAATGTAAGAGTTCTAATGGATGGAAGAATAAAGTATTTATAGTTTGTAAATAGTGGTTCAAAACCCGTAGTGGCCGACCAACAACTGGCACACATTTAATGAGGACTGGACCGACGGGACGTTTCAGTTACCTTTTATCTCTTACGTCATGATTTATCGAAGTAATGCTCGGAAGTTCATATCGTTTCTCGTCGTCTTCTCTCCAAAAAATGAGAGGACTATCTGTATACAGTGAAAACTTGGTTCATCTATTGTATGACCAGCCGAGACTAAAACATGACGGGTCGAAGCTCGACCCCGAGTTATATCGAACCAAGGCACGGAGTTAAAACATTGAGCTCGTGACTCCGGGATCAAACAAGATCGAGGGAACTTTATCGAGCCAAATAGCAGAAGGCCGAAATATCCACAATCAGTTGGAGATCATGGCAAAAATCTCGGCATATATCGAGGAGAGGCCGATTAATTAGCAAATCATGAGATGTTTTACCTTTTATAGAATTGTATCAAGAGTAGGGCTCCCCTACTATATAAAGGGAGGTCTGATCATTTGTAAAGAGGAAACAAAGACGCATCCTAAAGCAATACACTGTTATTTCTAGTTCTTATTATCTTGTCATTTTTTTTTTCTCACATCGATTGAGGCATTTCTTGACTTGGGAGTGACCAACATTCAAGGCTAAGGCTGTCCAATTTGTGTGGTTTGCATTTATTTTCTTCTCATTAATTTCAATATTAATATGTCCTTCCAATTTGTATCAAGTATATCACGTATCCTTAAAATCGTGAATAAATTCAATTGTTATCTGATTGAGATTACTGGACAATCAAAAGAGATGTCGAAAGAACATATGCTTTTGTTTCTTCTACAAGACAATTTGTTAAGGCATCACATAGATGAAGCTTATGTGAACGAAGCCAAATAATATATCATTAAGATATATGGATGTCGACTTCTTAGTTGCTAAACAAATAAATCTAACAGTTAATGTTCATAAACTAAAAGGGAACAACAACAATAATTAGATTTTGTTATGAAATATAGCTCAAAGTAACATTATAGAATAAGGAAAAACAAGCTAAAATATATAGAGAGAAAGAGATGAGAGATTCTTATTTCTTCTTTAATTGTGTATTTCTTCCTATCTATTGCAAGGCTTTTATATAGGCATGAAAAGTGAAGAAAAATATGTCATTGAATATGTCATTAAGCATTTGAGAAGATCATGGAGGAAGAGTAGACATCCACCATAATTTGATTTTTCTTATAACACTCCCCCTTGGATGTTCATAGATAATGTACCTCATTAAAACCTTATTAGAAAAAAAAATCTTAGTGAAGGAAAAAGAGTACACATGTTTAGAAATACGCCTTTTGGTTGTCTCGTTAAAAACCTTCAAGGAAAACCCAGTGGGACAAACCTTGTAAGGGAAAAAGAGTACAACGCGTATTAACTCCCTCTGATGAGAGCATCAATTCACATCCTTGAGCCTTCTCATCCCAATCTTGTATACTAATTTCTTGAAGGTTGACGTCGGTAGAGATTTGGTGAACAAATCAGCCATATTATCATTTGAACGAATCTGTTGCACATTAATATTACCATTCTTTTAAAGATCATGTGTGAAAAATAACTTTGGTGAAATGTGCTTTGTCCTATCTCCTTTTATGAATCCTCTCTTTCATTTGGGCTATGCATGCCGCATTATCTTCATACAATATTGTGGGTAATTTGTCACACTTCAAACCACATTCGTCTCTAATAAGATGTATTATAGACCTCAACCATACACATTCTCGACTTGCTTCATGAATAGCAATTATCTTAGCATGATTAGATGAAGTAGCCACAATTAATTGCTTAGTCGATCGCCAAGATATGACAGTGCCTCCACATGTAAACACATAGCCTATTTGAGATCGAGCCTTATGTGGGTCAGATAAATACCCAGCATTGGCATAACCAACAAGATCAGGATTACAATCATTTCCATAAAATAAGCCCATATCCGAAGTCCATTTTGGATACCGCAATATGTGTTTGATTCCATTCCAATGTCTTCCTGTAGGAGCAGAGCTATATCTTGTTAAGATATTAACTAAAAAAGTTATGTCAGGCTTTGTAATGTTAGAAAGATACATTAGTGCACCAATTACACTAAGATATGGTACTTCGGGACCAAGAAGCTCTTCATTATTTTTATGAGGTCGGAATGGATATTTATTTATATCGAGTGATCTCACAACCATCGAGGTACTCAATGGATGTTCTTTATCCATATAGAATCGCTTTAAAATCTTTTTAGTGTATGCTGATTGATGGACAAAAATTCCATCTTTCATATACTCAATTTGTAGACCAAGTCAAAATTTTATCTTTCCAAGATCTTTCATTTCAAATTCTTTCTTTAAATAGTCTACTGCTTTAGGAAGCTCTATGGGAGTTCCAATGATATTTAAATCATCAACATACACGACGATTATAACAAATTTAGATCCAGATCTTTTTATAAAGACACAAGGACAAATTAAATCATTCTTGTACCCTTCTTTCAACAGGTACTCACTCAGGCGATTATACCACATGCACCCTGATTGTTTCAATCCGTATAAGGATTTTTTAAGCTTTATTTAATAAATTTCTTGGAAATCTTAATATGCTTCAGAACAATTTAAATCCTTCAATGATTTTCATTATACGCATATCAAGTTTTTCATGTATTGCCAGATTAAAACCTAAAATGACTACATCCACCACAGGAGAACATGTCTCTATATAATCAATGCAGGATATTTACAAATCTTCTTGTGACACAAGTCGTCTTTATGTCTATCGACTTGACCCTTTTTTCACACAAGAACACATTTATACCTCCACTTGCTTTTTACTTTCAGGTGTTGGGACAATCCGTCCAACTTCATATTTTTCAGGTGAAATCAATTTTCATTGCGTATTTTTCATTTGGCCAATCATTTATCTGTCCAAATTTCATGACAGATTTGAGCTCAAGATCCTTGTCAATATTAATAATATTGAGCGCTATATTATATTAACAATATCGTCGACGATTATTTTATATTGGTTCTATTATTACCCAATAAAGACATAACTTTTATTATTTTCAGGTACCTTAGTCTCTCCCATGAGGTCTTATGAAGTGTTATGTCGTGGTGGTCTTCTAGAGCACTTGCCTCCTTATTATGACCATCTTGAATATTTGCTCCTCTCCTTCTTCAAGGAGTTTTATCTTTGGAACCGATTAGTCTATTATGCTTCATGCATGTGATAGACTCTATTCATTATGAACTTTATTTTATTTGGAGCATTAGCAGCTGAATATGACATTTAGCTTTGGGTCAACAAATACGCCTTGCAATATTTTACAAATGAATTATCATTTGAACTTCAAGTTCACATTTTCTCGTACGAGGATCTAGATGTACTCATAATAATTCATTACATGCATTTTTTTTCCAGCTGCCCATTTTCTCCCCCTATTGTTGGGATCACCAACACATATCCCTAGCCTTATTTGGAAATCCATCTTTGTGCATTATGGTGAAACAATTAAATCATATAGCACATTCATATTTCTAGATAGAAATTATTTGGTTCCTGAACCTGAATCAATTGTGATAGAGAGAACTTGTCATAACTTGTCTAGATGCGTACAAGTATTGTTGTATATTAAATAATACATCACATACCAAATTTTATTTTGACAGTTTTGTTCTCATAACCAATGGTTTAGCTATAATTTGATGCATATAATGTCACGACATAATTTTCATTATAGACCGTGATGGCGCCCAACACCGTTGTTAGGCAAACCAACACTGATCAATTTATTGGTTTCCCGTTTTTAATAAGTTTGCTAAGTGAATAACATTCCTCATTGTTAAAAGATTTAGGAATTTACATATTTAAAATAATTAAACGAAAGCAATTGAGTGCAAATCATAATCATAAAAATAAATCCAAAATCATAAGTCTACTAGTATGTGCCAAGACCGGGTGTCACAAGTATATGAGCATTCTAGTAGAATATATAAAAGAATACTAGTCTACTATCTGAAAGGAAATAGACAGAAAATAAATCAAAAGAGACTCTGGCTGTTGCTGAACGGCTCGGAAGGGCAACCCACCGTGTGGTCTCGGGCCAGAAGTCAAGCGTGCGTGCCAGACTGATAACCAAATGCACCTGCCTCAGATCCGGCACATCAAGTATAGAAGTGTAGCATGAGTACATAAACAATATGTATCCAATAAGTATCTAGTCTAACCTCGAAGAAGTAGTGACCGAGGGGTCAACTTCGACACTTACTATGGGCCAAAAATATAATAGTATGAAGTTCTAATTTAACATGATATATAAAATGATAATAGAACTCAGAGCAGGAAAATAAGTAAACAGTCCTTTCATTTCAAGTGAGAAGCAAGTCATTTCTCTTGTCTAATCCTTTCACCTTTAAAGTCCATGGAACAATATTAAATATAAAGGGGTTCCAATATCTTTACGCACGAATTATGCCGAGGACTTATGGCCCGATCCAAATATACATATAAATATACTGTGCATTGCCGAGGGTCGAACGGCCCGAACCATAGATACATCAATCAACATGCCGAGGCAAACGGCCCGCTCCCATGAGAGTAGTAGAAAGTTATTCCGCTTGCGGAATATACTTGGGAAGCGGTTGAATATAGATTTTCTCAAGTTATCATAATATTTCTCAATTCTTTTTTTCAAGGTAAGAAATTCAGCTAGGAACCTTTAAAATATTGAAATCCTCAACCTCCGCTTTAATCCAAATAATTAGTAAGCATAAACAAGCAGTGTTATCAACATAAATATGGTGTAAGCCTAAATCTACCCGGACATAAGCATGAATAGTAGCTACGCACTGACACTCGTCACTTCGCACGTACGTATCCCCCCACAAATAGAAGTACATAATGATTAAGTTCGCCTATGGGGTTAATTCCCTCTTACAAGGTTAGAAAAGATACTTACCTCATCTCAAGACCTACTTTACGGTCCAAGATTGTGCCCAAACCCTCAATTTGGCGCCAAATGACTCGCAACTCAAAGTGCTAGGTGAAGTCCCCTCTCTAAGAGCTCCAAAAATCGCCCAACAATGGAAATAAATGAGCCAAAATGACTAAGTCCCGTTTTAAAAGAGACCTCACTACCTCCAGCGATTTCGCACTTGCGGTCGCAGGGCCGCACCTGCGTTATCGCTTTTGCGGACAAAAGTCCACTTCTGCGGAAGTGCCCAGGCAGGCTGGCTCCGCTTCTGCGGACGGGGTCCCGCTTCTGCGGAGGTTGGGGCGCACCTAAGGATCCTGGGCTGCCCTTCCTTGGCAGCTTCTGCGAGCTCTGGCTCACTTCTGTGAGCTCGCACCTGCGGCTGGCCAAGCGCAGGTGCGATTATGACAGCAACTGGGAGCTTCAGCTGTTGCTCCCAATTTCCAACTTGGTCCGAGCCTCGTCCGATTGACACTCGGGGGCCCCAGGGCCCTTCTCGGACATACCAACAAGTTTAAAATCATAAGATGGACTCACTCAAACTCTCGGAATGCCCGAAACAACATTAAAACTAAGAATCACACCCTAAAATCAATTGAATCAAACTTATGAACTTCAAGTTCTTTAATTTACTCCCAATGCGCCGAAACGTACTTAAACTACTCGGAATGACACCAAATTTTGCGTGCAAGTCTTAAATAACATTACAGAACTATTCCCGCCTTCCCGGTCTCTGAATTCCATTTGGACCTTGATATCACCAAAGCCCGCTCCAAACCAAATTTAAAGAACTTCTAAAACCTTCAAAGAACCAACTTTCACTATTAGGCACCAAGACGCTCCCGGGTCATCCAAAACCCGATCCGAACATACGCCCAAATCCGAAATCATCATACAAATCTATTGGAACCGTCAAATCCCGATTCCGAGATCGTTTACTCAAAATGTTGACCGAAGTCAAACTTAGCCTTTTAAGGCCAACTTAAGGAACCAAGTGTTCCGATTTCAACCCGAACCCTTCCAAATCCCAAATCAACCATCCCCGAAAGTCATAAAACAGTAAAAGCACGTACGGGAAGTCTTATATAGGGGAACAGGGTTCTAGAAAGTAAAACGACCGGTCGGATCATTACATTCTCCACCTCCTAAATAAACGTTTGTCCTCGAACGAGTTTAGAATTATACCTGGAGTGCTGAACTAGTGAGGATATCTGCTCTGCATGTCCTTCTTAGACTCCCAGGTCGCCTCCTCGACTGGTTGGCCCCTCCACTGAACCTTTACTGCAAAAATCCTCTTGGATCTCAACTGGCGATCCTACCTAGCAACAATGGCATCTGGCTCCTCCTCATAACCCAGGCTCTCATCTAACTGAATCGTGCTGAAGTCTAACACATGTGACAAGTCGGCGTGATACCTCTATAGCATAAAAACGTGGAAAACCGGATGAACTCCTGATAGGATGGGAGGTAAAGCAAGCTCATAAGCAACCTCCCCAACTTGCCTCAACACCTCAAATGGGCCTATAAACCTTGGTCTCAGCTTGCCTTTCTTCCCGAATCTGATAATACCCTTCATCGGTGAGAATTTCAAGAGAACCTTCTCGCCTACCATAAATGATACATCACGCGCCTTCTGATCCACATAACTCTTCTGTCTGGACTGTGCCGTGCGAAGTCGCTCCTGAATCAACTTTAACTTTTCTAAGGCATCCTTTACCAAATCAGTACCATATAACTTATCCTCGCCGGGCTCAAACCACCCGATGGAAGAATGGTATCGCCGACCATATAAAGCCTCAAATGGAGCCATCTCGATGCTGGACTGGTAAATGTTGTTGTAAGCAAACTCGGCCAAAGGCAATAATCGATCCCACTGCCCTCCAAGGTCAATCACACATGCTCTGATCATGTCCTCCATGATCTGAACTGTCTGCTCCGACTGCCCATCGGTCTGTGGATGAAATGTTGTGCTGACCTCTACACGGGTCCCCAACTCGCTCTGTACAGCTCTCCAGAAAAGTGAAGTAAACTGAGGGACTCTATCTGATATGATGGAAACCGGCATACCATGTAACCGAACTATCTCTTGAATATAAATCTGGGCCAACCACTCTGAAGTATACGTAGTCACAACCGGAATGAATTGTGCCAACTTGGTCAACCTGTCGACAATGGCCTAAACTGCATCAAACTTCTGCAAGGTACGCGACAACCCAACTACGAAGTCCATAGTAATGCACTCCTATTTCCACTCCGGTATGGTCATCTGCTGGAGTAGGCCACCTGGCCTCTGGTGCTCATACTTAACCTGTAGGCAATTCAGGCACCTAGATACATACTCAACTATGTCTTTCTTCATCCGCCGCCACTAATAATGCCACCTCAGGTCACGATACATCTTCATAGCATCCAGATGAATGGAACACCAAGAACTGTGTGCCTTCCTCTAGAATCCTCCCTCTCAACCCATCGACATTAGGAACACATAGACGACCCTGGAGTCGTAGAACACCATTCGCACCAATAGTAACTTCCTTGGCACCACCCTTGTAGTACCGTCTCTCTGAGGACCAATAAGTGCGGATCATCAAACTGTCGAGCCTTAATCTGCTCCAATAGTGAAGATTGGGTAACGACGCATGCAAGAACTCGGCTGGGCTCTAAAATATCCAACCTCACAAGTCTGTTAGCCAAAGACTAAATGTCCAAGGCTAGTGGCCTCTCCTCCACTGATATGAATGCCAAGCTACCCATACTCTCTGCCTTCCTGCTCAAGGCATCCGCGACCACATTCTCCTTGGCCGGATGATAAAGAATGGTGATGTCATAGTCTTTCAGTAACTCAAGCCACCTATGATGCCTCAAATTGAGATCCCTTTGCCTGAACAAATGCTGCAAGTTGCGATGATCAGTGTAAATCTTACAAGACACCCCATAAAGATAATGCCTCCAAATCTTAAGAGCATGAACAATCGTGGCCAACTCCAAATCGTGCACAGGATAATTCTTCTTATGGTGCTTCAGCTGGCATGAAACATATGCAATAACTGCCCCTCCTGCATCAATACACAACCCAAGCCAACGTGTGAAGCGTCCCAATACACAGTATACATTCCTGAACTGGAAGGCAACACTAGGACCGGTGCTGTGGCCAAATCCGTCTTAAGCTTTTGGAAGCTCATCTCACAATCGTTGGACCAATGAAACTGAGAACCCTTCTGGGTCAATCTAGTTAAAGGCGCTGCAATAGATGAAAAGCCCTCCACGAACCGACGATAATAACCTGCTAACCCCAAGAAGCTCCTGATCTCAGTCGCTGAAGTAGGACGAGGCCAACTCTAAACTGCCTCAATCTTCTTGGGATTCACCTTAATACCCTCGCCTGATACAACATGCCCCAAGAATGCCACAGAATCTAACCAAAACTCACACTTGGAGAAGTTAGCATGTAGCTTCTGTTCCCGTAAGGTCTGAAGCACCACTCTCAAGTGCTGCTCATGCTCCTCCATGCTACGTGAGTAAATCAAGATGTCATCAATAAATACAATGACAGACGAATCAATGTATGGCCTGAACAACCTGTTCATCAAGTCCATAAACGCCGCTGGGGCATTAGTCAAGCCGAAGGACATCACTAGAAACTCATAATGGTTATATCTAGCACGGAAAGCAGTCTTCGGAACATCCGAGTTCTGAATCTTCAACTGATGGTACCTCGAACTCAAGTCGATCTTAGAGAACACCCTAGCACCCTGCAACTGGTCAAACAAATCATCAATACGCGGCAGCGGGTACATATTCTTGATTGTAACTTTGTTCAACTGGTGGTAATCAATGCATATCCGTATAGTCCCATCTTTCTTCTTTACAAATAACACTGGTGCACCCCAAGGTGACACGCTTGGCCTAACAAACCCCTTTGCTAGCAACTCCTCAAGCTGCTCCTTCAATTCCTTCAACTCTTTCGGAGCCATATGGTACAGTGGGATATATATAGGCTGGGTACCTGGAGCCAAGTCAATACAGAAATTAATGTCACGATCTGGTGGCATGCCTGGAAGGTCAGAAGGAAATATATCGGCGAACTCTTGGATTACTGGCATTGAATCAATCGCCGGAGACTATACGGTAGTATCTTGAACATAAGCTAGATAAGCCAAATAATCATTCTCGACCATATGCCGAGCCTTCAGGAAAGATATGACCCGACTAGATGTATTGACAGATGAACCCTTCCACTCCAACCTCGGCAGCTCTTGCATCGCTAAAGTAACAGTCTTGGCATGGCAATCATGGATGGCGTGATATGGGGATAACCAGTTCATGCCTAGGATGACCTTAAAGTCGGCCATATCTATGAACAACTAATTTTTTACCGCATCCGAATTCGATAATATTTTGGTGCAAATATTTCTTTTAGGTCTAATCTTGATATTTTAAACTTGTATCTTACTCTTAATAGGTTTTATTTGAAAAAAAAAGAAATTAAAAAAACAATTATTACAACAAAAAAAAAATTCACATATTTATAGAATATATTTCATTTCTATTTGTAAAGAGAAAAAAAAATTTACAAAATATATTTAGCTTCTTTAATTAGTATTTTAATAAGTAAGCTATTGTATTTTTAGTATTAGTTAAATTATATGTAAATATTTAGTTTTCTTATATTTTGTTTCTTGGTGTAAAAAATAGTTGATCAATATTATCATCTTCATAAGTTACCTTATCTTTTGAAGAAGAAGAAGAAGAAGAAGAAAACATAATGAAGTTAAAATATGTCAAAATAGGTAAAGTTTTGTTAACAAACTTCCCCACTAATCGCGTCACAACCCAAACCCCTAAGTCCTCCACCTTTCATGTCTCCCCAGCACAAACCCTCACATTTCAATTCTTTCCTGAATCTCAATCCCACGTCCCCACTTCAAATCATTTGTACAATATTAAATAACTACTTTTGTTCCTCTTTATAAAGAAGAGATAAAAGAACGAAAGGAAAAAAAAGGAAAATGGGGGAATTGGCTTTTAGCATTTTCGAGGAGGAAAGAAGCGAGCTTCTTTGGGAGAATGCAATAAAGCAACATGATAAGGAAAGAATCCAGTAAGTAGGAGAAAACAACACTTTTCTTTTAGAGTAAAAAGTTGGCTTGAAGAGATAGTTATTCAGTGGAGTTTCTCTGTTTGGAGTCGGAGATCGAAGCGTTGTTTTAGATTTTAAGTTCGCGGACTCAAGCGAGTAGATTATAGTTGTTACCTTTGCTCTTGTCGTGATGGCGCCTATCTCAATACTAGAAAAGCCGACAATCTCAATAAACCACAATTTCTTTTAAATACGGAAAGCATCATAATTCAAGCTTAAGGGAAATCCCACAAATACTAGGTAAAACATATTCCCAAAACCCAGTGTTGCGCATCTAATTATGAATACAAGTCTGAAAAATATGGTCCATAACAGTCTGAGACAAAATACAGAAAATAAAGAGGTAGGGAAAGAGAGGCAAGGTCTGCGAAACACGACAGCTACCTCAGAATTTCCGAAAAATCAGGTATGCGGAAGAATCAATGACCAGTTATGTACGCGAACACCTGGATTTGCACACGAAGTGCATGGTGTATTATGAGTACAACCAACTCAGCAAGTAACAATAATAAATAAGGAACTGAAGATAGTGACGAGCTACACAGTTATAGTTTACTTTCAGTAATTCCAGCAAGAATAGATATGCTTTCAAATCCAGCAGTTTAAGTCAAATCAATTCTATACAGTTCAAGTTCATGTATTCCGGTGATAAAATCTTTCAGAAAATTTCACAACAATGACGGATAGAAACTAAGTGCAATAACAAATGAAAAGCAAGTACAGTCTCTCAGGACAACAATCACTCACTGGGCTCCCAGCCCTCAACACTCACACTCAATGGGTACCCGCGCACACTGGGGGTGTACAGACTCCGAAGGGGCTCCTACAGCCCAAGCTCTATAATCTGCATGGACAACTCACGTATTGCACGGATAACTCACGTGCCATAGTATAAATATATGGGTCCGCACGGACAACTAACGTGTTACACAGACAACTCACGTGCTATAATATAATATCTGGATCCACAGGGACAACTCACGTGCTGCACGGACAACTCACGTGCTATAATAATATATCTCACAATCAAGCCCTCGGCCTTGCTCAGTCATAAATCTCTCCAGTCTCTCGGGCTCTCAAAAATCATGAAATCAGCCCAAATAACAAAGATATGATGCATCAATAATGAACAATTGAGACTGAGATAAAATAATCAAGTAAACTGTGACTGAGTACAAACAAAAATTAGGCAGATAGTTCAACATGTACACGACCTATGTGGGTCCCAACAGTACCAACATATAGCCTAAACATGGTTTCTAGTCAAATTTCCATAACACATAGAGAGCACATAGCTAACAACAAGTTATTTAACTTTATAGTCTCACGGGACGGATCAAGTCGCAATCTCCTCGGTGCACACTCACATGCCCGTCACCTAGCATGTGCCTCACCTCCAAAGTAATCACATGATACCAAATTCTGAGGTTTCATACCCTCAGGACTAGATTTATAACTGTTACTCACATCAAACATGAAATTCTTTACTCTACTATGCCTTTGCCTGGCAAATCGGCCTCCGAATGCCTCAAATCTAGTCACAAATAATTCGTTTCAGTCAATAAAATTTATTGGAATTAATTCCATATGAAAATGCATTTTTTCCACAAAAATCCGATAAAAGTTACAAAATCCGAAAGCCCATTCAACTACGAGTCTAACCATACCAATTTTATCAAAATCCAACCTCAACTCGACCCTCAAATCTTCAAATTAAACCGAGAGGGTTTTCCAAAATTTTCAATTTAATTCACCCATTAAATGATGGATTCAAAGGCATAATCATGGAAATTAATCATAAATGGATAAGAATCACTCACCCCAAACAGCCACGAGAGAATCTCTTCAAAAATTGCCTTCTACCGAGCTCCCAATTTGATTTTGTGTTACGAACTCAAAACCCCCATTTTGGGACTTTTAATTCTACCCAGATATGCCTTCATCGCGAACGCAGAAGGAGCCTCGCGTTCGCGAAGCACAAACTCGACTGCCTAGAATTTAACCCTTAGCAAACGCGACCATGGCTTCGCGAATGCGAAGCTTTACGAATATCATCCTTCGCGAATGCGACCCCTGCCCCGCGAACGCGTAGACCAAGGGACTGGGGTCCCCAACTACCTCACTCCTCTTCGCGAATGCGAGACCACTCCCGCGTTCATGATGCACACACAGACCACACCTTCGCGAACGCATTCGCATCTTCGCGAACGCGAAGAACAAGTCCAACCTCTCAAATGCCTTAAGCGATCGCAAGACATCTCTCGCGAACGCGATGAAGAAAAGTCTGCAACAAAAACACCATAAATGTGCTATCTCTCCTAAGTCCAAAATGATCCGTTAACCATCCGAAATCAACCCGAGGCCCCTGGGACCTCAACCAAATATACCTACAAGTCCTAAAATATCATACGAACTTAGTGGAACCCTCAAATCACCTCAAACAACGCTAAATCCATGAATTACACCCCAATTCAAGCCTAATGAACTTTGAAATTCCTAATTTCTACAAACGACTCCAGAACCTATCAAATCACGTACGATTGTCCTCAAATTTTACACACAAGTCATAAATGACATAACAAAGGTATTCAAATTTTCAGAATTGGATTTCAACCCCAATATCAAAAAGTCAACTCCCCGGTCAAACTTCTCAAAAATTTAATTTTCGCTATTTTAAGCTTAATTCCACTACGGACCTCCAAATAATTTTACGGACACGCTCCTAAGTCTAAATTCACCATACGGAGCTGTTGGAATTATCAGAATTCAAATTCGAGGTTTTTTACACATAGGTCCATATCCAGTTAACTTTTCTAACTTAAATTTTCAATTATGAGACTATGTGTCTCATTTCACTCTGAATTCCTTCCGGACCCGAACCAACTAACCCGGTAATTCATAAATTGAGTAGTAAATTGGAGAATGGGGTTATAATAATCAAAACAATCGGTCGGGTCGTTACATTCTCCTCCCTCTTAAACAAACATTCGTCCTCGAACGGGTTTAGAGTCATACCTGGAGCCTCAAATAGGTGGGGATATTTGCTCCGCATTTCCTGCTCAATCTCCCAAGTAGCTTCTCCGACTGACTGGCATCTCCACTGTACCTTCACTGATGCTATGCTCTTTGACCTCAACTTCTGAACCTGCGGTCTAAAATAGCCACCGGCTCCACATCATAAGTCAAATTACCGTCTAGTTGCACTGTACTGAAATCTAGAATATGAGACGGATCCCCGACATAGTTTCGGAGCATGGATATATGGAACACTAGATGAACACCTGATAGAATAGGTGGCAAAGAAAGTTCATAAGCCACATCTCCAATCTTCTTAAGTATTTCAAAAGGCCCAATATACCGAGGGCTCAACTTTCCCTTCTTCCCGAACCTCAACACACCCTTCATGGGTGTAATCTTGAGCAGAACCTTCTCCCCAACCATGTAAACAACATTACGAACCTTCCTTTCGGCATAAATCTTCTGTCTAGACTGTGCCGTGCGAAGCCGTTCCTGAATCACTTTGACCTTCTCTAAAGCATCCTGAACCAATTCAGTAACCAATAGCCTAGCCTCACCCGGCTCAAACCAACCCACCAGAAACAGGCACCGTCTCCCATACAAAGCCTCATACGGAGCCATCTGAATACTTGACTGGTAGCTATTATTGTAAGCAAACTCCGTGAGTGGCAAAAATTAATCCCAAGAACCCCCAAAATCAATGACACAAGCGCGTAACATATCCTTCAATATCTGAATAGTGCGCTCGGACTGTCCGTCCGTCTGAGGGTGAAAAGTTGTACTCAACTGAATCTGTGTGCCCAATTCTTGCTGAACTGCTCTCCAAAAATGTGATGTAAACTGTGTGCCCCGATCTGATATGATGGACACTGGTACACCGTGTAGGGGAACAATCTCACGAATGTAAATCCTAGCCAACCACTCCGAAGAATATTTAGTACCAACTGGAATAAAATGCGCAGATTTGGTCAACCGATCTACTATCACCCAAACAGTATCAAACTTTCTCAAAGTCCGTGGGAGACCAACTACGAAGTCCATGGTAATACGCTCCCACCTCCACTTCGAAATTTCAAGTCTCTGTAGTAATCCGCCCAGTCTTTGATGCTCGTACTTTACCTGTTGACAATTTAAACACCGAGCTACAAATCCAACTATATCCTTCTTCATTCGCCTCCACCAATAGTGCTGCCTCAAATCCTGATACATCTTCACGATGCTTGGATGAATAGAGTACCGCGAACTGTGAGCTTCCTGGAGAATCAGCTCACGCAAACCATCTACATTAGGCACACATAGCCTGCCTTGCATCTGTAATACACTGTCATCTCCAATCGTGACTTCCTTGGCATCACTGTGCTGAACCGTATCCTTAAGGACAAGCAGATGTGGATCCTCATACTGGCACTCTATGATGCGATCATATAAAGAAGACTGAGAAACCACACAAGCCAAAACTCGATTCGGCTTGGAAACATCCAATCTAACAAACTGGTTGGCCAAGGCCTGAATATCCAATGCTAAATGCCTCTCTGCTACTGGTAAGTGTGCTAAGCTTCCCAAACTCTCCGTCTTACGACTCAAGGCATCGGCCACTACATTGGCCTTTCCGGGATGATAGAGAATGGTGATATCATAATCCTTAAGAAACTCTAACCACCTTCGCTGCCGCAAATTAAGATCCTTCTGTTTAAACAAATATTGCAGACCCCGATGATCGGTATATACCTCACACTGGACACCGTACAAGTAATGCGGCCAAATTTTCAAGGCATGAACAATAGCTGCTAACTCAAGATCGTGGACTGGATAATTCTTGTCATGTACCTTTAATTGTCTGGATGCATAGACAATCACCCTACCGTCTTGCATCAGCACTGCACCGAGACCAATACGCGACGCATCACAATACACAATATAAGACTCTGAACCTGTAGGCAACACTAATACTGAAGATGTAGTCAAAGCTATTTTGAGCTTCTGAAAGCTCTCTTCACACTCATCCAACCACCTGAACGGAGCACCTTTCTGGGTCAATTTAGTCATAGGCGGTGCAATAGACGAGAAACCCTCCACGAAGCGACGATAATAACCAGCCAAGCCGAGAAAACTCTGAATCTCAATAACTGAAGATGGCCTGGGCCAATTCTGAACTGCCTCTTTCTTCTTCGGATCCACCTTAATTCCTTCACTGGACACCATATGTCCCAAGAATGCCACCGAACTAAGCCAGAACTCACACTTAGAGAATTTGGTATAAAGTCTCTCCTCTCTCAGCCTCTGTAATTACAATACCCAAGTGTTATGCATGCTCCTCCTGGCTACGTGAGTACACCAGAATATCTTCAATAAATACTACGATAAATAAATCAAGATATGGCTGAAATACACTATTCATCAAATGCATAAATGCTGTTGGGGCATTGGTTTGCCCAAACGATATCACAAGAAATTCGTAATGGCCATAACGAGTTCTGAGTGCCGTCTTTAGAATATCCGAATCCCAAATTTTCAACTGGTGATACCCAGATCTCAAATCAATTTTGGAGAACACCCTCGCTCCCTGAAGCTGGTCAAATAAGTCATCAATATGCAGCAACAAATATTTATTCTTGATTGTAACTTTGTTCAACTGCCTATAATCAATCCACATCCGCATAGTACCATCTTTCTTTTTCACAAACAGAACAGGTGCACCCCAAGGTGACACACTAGGCCTGATAAACCCCTTTTCAAGGAGTTCCTAAAGTTGCTCTTTCAATTCTTTTAATTCAGCTAGTGTCATACGATACAGAGGAATAGCAATGGGCCGAGTGCCCTACACCAAGTCAATACCGAAATCAATATCCCTGTCGGATGGCATACCCGACATGTCTACAGGAAATACATCCGGAAAGTCTCGCATGACCGGTACTGAATCAATAATAGGAGTATCTGCATCAACATCTCTCACAAAGGCCAAATATGACAGACATCCCTTTCCAACCATACGTTGGGGCCTTCAAATAAGAAATTACCCTGCTAGGAACAAAATCTAGAGAACCTCTCCATTTAACCTTTAGCAACCCCGGCATCGTTAACGTCACGATTTTTACATGACGGTCCAGAATAGCATGACATGGAGACAACCAATCCATACCCAGGATTAAATCGAAATCAACCATACCGAGTAATAAGAGATCAAATCTAGTCTCTATTTTCCTAATAGTTACCACACATGACCGATACACATGGTCCATAATAATAATATCGCCTACCGGTGTAGATACACAAACAGGTGAAACTAAGGACTCACAGGGCATATCCAGATAATGAGAAATATACGATGATACATATGAATAAGTGGAACTAGGGTCAAATAATATAGAAGCCTCCATGTGGCGCACTGAAACAATACCTGTGATCACTGCATATGAAGCAACAACATCTGGCTTGGCAGGAAAAGCATAGAATCGGGCCTGACCGCCACTTGATTGGCCTCCCCCTCTTGGGCGACCCCTAGCTGCCTGACCCCCACCCTGAGCTAGCTGGGCGGGTGGTGGAACTGCTGGTGCTGGCGCCGTCAGTCGAGAACTCTGCTGTGGAGCCCCACTCAATAGCCTAGGACAATATTTCTTGAAATGACCAAATTCTCCGCACTCGAAACAACCCCTCCGTCACTGCTCCTGATAACCCGAGGAATTGCCTACAGAAGCCTGAGTGGACGAGGCATGATGAGAACTCGACGCTGGTAGTGCACTGAATGAAGACTGGCCTGAGTGAGCACTGTAAGAAATATGGCTAGCTGATGCACCACGATGAGCTGGATGACCCGTCTGAGCGTGTCTGTAAGAACGACCCCTACCACGGTAAAACTGACCCTCTAAAGGAACACCGCTGTAATCACCTGGACTATGAGGCCTCATAGCCTCCCTCTCTCCATGTTCCTGGCTATGAACCATTTCTATCTGCCGAGTAATATAAACTACCTCATCAAAAGTAGCACCAGATACCCTTTCCCTAGTCATAAGTAACCGTAGCTGATATGTGAGGCCATCAATGAACCTCCTAATCCTCTCCCTATCAGTGGGAACCAACCAGACTGCATGACGAGCCAACTGAAAAAATCTCATCTCGTATTGCGTCACAAACATACCATCTTAACGTAACTGCTCAAACTGTATGCGCAACTCTTTTCTGCGAGACTGCGGCACAAACTTCTCCAAAAAGAGAACGGAGAACTCCTACCATGTAAGTGCTACTGCACCAACTGGCATGTGCCTCTCATAAGCCTCCCACCATCTGAAGGCAGCCCCGGAAAACTAAAAAGTAGTGAACGAGACCGCACTGGTCTCCAGAATACCCATTTTCTGAAGTATCCGTTGACACCTATCTAGAAAACCCTGAGCATCGTCTGACTCAGTACCGCTAAATGGTGGACGTTGAAGCCTCTCAAATCTCTCAAGTTTCCTCTGCTCATCATGTGCCATAACAGGAACTACCGGGGCCTGAGCAGTTGCAACCAGCTGGGCTGGTAGTGCTCCCGGTATATGAAGTCCCTGTACTACCTGGTCTGGAGTACGGGAAACATGGGTATGGTTACCTCCCCCGGCCTGAGAAGTGGCAGGTGCAGCCTGAGCCGAAACCACCTGAGCAAGACCAGTGCAAACTGTCAATATCTAGTCCAAAGTCTCCTGAAGGCCTGGAATCTCAATAGGCACAGCTGGTGCCTGAGCTGATCCGGTCGGCTCAGCTATATCTGGAATCTGCTCCTGAGTTGGAGGAACTGGTGGTACTACAAGTGCTCGTCCAACTGTGGTACGAGCTACACCTCGACCTCTACCTCGGCCCCGACCTCTACCACGACCCTGGCCTCTCGCGGCCCTAACTAGTGGCTGACCGTCCGATCTGGTAGTACGTGGCCTCACCATCTGTGAGGGAATAGAAAAACAGAATTTTAGTTTCTGGAATCAACAAATTCGCACGACAGAATACAAGAAAGTAAAATTTTCCCTAAGGGTTCTGCAGCCTCTCGAAGATAAGTACAGACGTCTCTGTACTGATCCGCAAGACTCTACTAAAGATATTCATGACTCGTGAGACCTATGTTAACCTAGGCTCTGATACCAACTTGACACGACCCAAAATTCTAACCTATAGTGATGGCGCCTATCTCGAAACTAGGCAAGCCGACAATCTCAATAAACCACAATTTCTTTTAAATACGGAAAACATCATAATTCAAGCTTAAGGGAAAATCCCACAAATACATGGTAAAACATATTCCTAAAACCCGATGTCACTGAGTACATGACCATCTAATTATGAATACAAGTCTAAAAAATATGGTCCATAACAGCCTGAGACCAAATACAGAAAATAAGGAGGTAGAGAAGGAGAGGTAAGGTCTGCGAAACACGACAGCTACCTCAGAATCTCCAAAAAATCAGCTGTGCGGAAGAATCAACACCCGCTATGTCTGCGAACACCTGGATCTGCACACGAAGTGCAGGGTGTAGTATGAGTACAACCAACTCAGCAAGTAACAATAATAAATAAGTAACTGAAGATAGTGACGAGCTACACAGTTATAGTTTACTTTCAGTAATTCCAGCAAGAATAGACATGCTTTCAAATACAGCAGTTTAAGTCAAATCAATTCTATACAGTTCAAGTTCATGTATTCTGGATATAAAATCTTTCAGAAAAATTCACAACAATGACAGATAGCAACTAAGTGCAACAACAAATGAAAAGCAAGTACATCCTCTCAGGACAACAATCACTCACTGGGCTCCCAGTCCTCAACACACACTCAATGGGTACTCGCGCTCACTGGGGGTGTACAGACTCCGAAGGGACTCCTACAGCCCAAGCGCTATAATCTGCATGGACAACTCACGTTCCATAATATAAATATCTGGATCCGCATGGACAACTCACGTGTTGAATGGACAACTCACGTGCTATAATAATATATCTCACAATCAGGCCCTCGGCGTTGCTCAGTAATAAATCTCTCCAGTCGGGCTCTCAGAAATCATGAAATCAGCCCAACCAACAATGATATGATGCATCAATAATGAACAATAGAGACTGAGATAAAATAATCAAGTAAACTGTGACTGAGTACAAACAACAATTAAGCAGATAGTTCAACATGTACACGACCGCTGTGGGTCCCAACAGTACAAACATATAGCCTAAACATGGTTTCTAGTCAAATTTCCACAACACATAGAGAACACATAGCTAATAACAAGTTATTCAACTTTACAGTCTCACGGGACAGATCAAGTCACAATCCCCTCGGTGCACGCCCACACGCCCATCACCTAGCATGTGCGTCACCTCCAAAGTAATCACATGATACAAAATTCCGGGGTTTCATACCCTCAGGACCAGATTTATAGCTGTTACTTACCTCAAAACGTGAAATCTTTTACTCTGCTATGCCTTTGCCTCGCAAATCGGCCTCCGAATGCCTCGAATCTAGTAACAAATAATTCGTTTCAGTCAATAAAATTTATTGGAATTAATTTCATATGAAAATGTAATTTTTCCATAAAAATTGAAATTTTAGCTAAACAATCCCCCGTGGGGCCTACGCCTCGGAATCCGACAAAAGTTACAAAATCCGAAAGCCCATTCAACCACGAGTCTATACCAATTTTACCAAAATCCAACCTCAACTCGACCCTCAAATCTTCAAATTAAATCGAGAGGGTTTTCCAAAATTTTCAACTTAATTCACCCATTAAATGATGGATTCAAAGGCATAATCATGAAAATTAATAAAAAATAGATAAGAATCACTTATCCCAAATACCAACACAAGAATCTCTTCAAAAATCGCCTTCTACCGAGCTCCCAATTTGATTTTGTGTTATGAACTCAAAACCCCCGTTTTGGGACTTTTAATTCTGCCTAGATATGCCTTCATCGCGAACATGGAAGGAGCCTCGCGTTCGCGAAGAACAAACTCGATGGCCCAGAATTTAACCCTTCGCGAACGTGACCATGGCTTCGCGAACACGAAGCTTTACCAATCTCACCCTTCGCGAATGCGACCCCTGCCCCGCAAATGCGTAGACCAAGGGCCTGGGGTCCCCAGCTACCTCACTCCTCTTTGCGAACGCGACACCACTCCCGCGTTCGCGATGCACACACAAACCACACCTTCGCGAATGCGTTCGTATTTTCGCGAGCGCGAAGATCAAGTCCAGTTGGCCTCTCAAATGCCTTACGCGATAGCGAGACATCTCTCGCGAACGCGATGAAGAAAAGTGTGCAACAAAAACACTAGAAATCTGTTGTCTCTCCTAAGTCCAAAATGATCTGTAAACCACCTGAATTCAACCCGAGGCCCCCGTGACCTCAACCAAATATACCTACAAGTCCTAAAACATCATACGAACTTATTTGAACCCTCAAATCACCTCAAACAACACTAAATCCATGAATTACATCCCAATTCAAGCCTGATGAACTTTGAAATTTCTAATTTCTACAAACGACTCTGGAACCTATCAAATCACGTCCGATTGACCTCAAATTTTTCACACAAGTCATAAATGACATAACGGAGGTATTCAAATTTTCAGAATTAGATTTCGACCCCGATATCAAAAAGTCAACCCCCGGTCAAACTTCCCAAAAATTTGATTTTTGCCATTTTAAGACTAATTTCACTACGGACCTCAAAAAAAACTTTCGGACACGCTCCTAAGTCCAAAATCACCATACGGAGCTTTTAGAATTATCAAAATTCAATTCTTATGAGATTATGTACCTCATTTCACTCCGAATTCCTTCCGGACCCGAACCAACTAACCCGATAAGTCATAAATTGAGCAGTAAATAGGGAAACGGGGTTATAATACTCAAAACGACCGGCCGGATCGTTACAAGATTATAGTTGTTACCTTTGCTCTTTGAAAGCTTCATAAAAGGTAACAATTAATTTCTTCTGCTAGTTTAATGTAACATATTATTGAATATATGATGTTAGTTCATGAAATTTAATTGTTCCTTTACTTTCCTTTGTATCTTAAGTGATGTCTGTTTCTTCTTCTCTTCTTATTGTTAATGTATGTAAGCTTTGCAATTTATATTCTTGTATGTTCCTAACTTTTAAAGTTTAGTTCGAATCTATTATCTTTCCATAAGTTTCATGAAGATTTTAAATCATAGTTAATTGATAAAAAAAATCGTTTAAAGTTTGTCAAGACAATACTTCTTGGGTTAAGTCCTAGTTAATATGTGAGTTCATTCCTACCAGTTCTAGTTATTGTCTTTCTTTTGGTAATTCTTTACAAATCTGTTATGTCCTTATTCTTTATTTAGGATTAAAACTTTTTTTCCCTTCTTCCTCGAACTAGCATCCTTGTAGCTAAGTTAGTGATAAGTTTTGTGTAATTTAGTTTTACTTACTTTGAGTAGTTTTACAATTGGATCATATAATTTATGGTAGGCAGATTACTTGGATGTGGTTAGGATCCCATTATTTCAAAAAAAAAAAAGAGAGTTAGTAATCGTACAATTGAATTTTAACGCAAGCATCGTTCTAGTTCATTTATTTATAATTTAATGTGGTGTTTAATTAAATAACTCAAATTCCATGTAGAAATACCCAAAAGCATAAATCCAAAATATTCTGATAATTCTTTGGTTTTTAATTGTGTTAAGATTTGTTTTTAGTTAAGTAAAACATTTTCATTAGTTTGGTTCTACCACATGGTTAAATATTTTTTCTTAATTATGTTTACATTTTAAAACTTCAAAATACAATGTTATATTTAGTCATTCATTTTTTAGATAATATAGTTATCAATATGTGCTTGAGATTTTGTTAGATTGTGTTGTCATCAATTGAATTTATTCTTTGTTGGATATAATGTACGTATTGCCAAAGGGTTCATATTTAATTAGACAAGAAGTGTCTTTAGTTCATTTATATAACTTTATTGTGTTATTAGTCTTTGAGCATGTCATGACATATAGTTTAACGGACATAATTGTATTTCATGTTAATTTGCCGTGTGTTGGAATCAATATAGCTCATTAGTAAGTGGAATATTAAGGGGAATAAATCTGAGTTTAGAATTAGCTAAAAAAGTGAGCCTAAATGTTACTTCGGGCTTATTCCATCAGTTAAGCAGATAGAAGCGCAAATAATTGTGAGGGAGCAAAATGAGCCATGAACTAATTCAAGACTCGTTCCAATAAATAAAAAAAATAAAAATAAAAAATACAAATATATATCTCGAATCTAAACGAGACAAAATAATTGAAATACTCTAAAACGCTAGAAAACTTTAGATGTACTTTAAATATTAGCCCATATATTCATATTCGAACCTTGAATTGATATGTTTAAGTAATAAAAGGGTCATGTGCGCATTCCCGTGTCTCGATGCTTTTCAATTTAAAAATAATTATGTTTTAACCATGTGTACATTTCGTACCTTGGTTTAACATCTAGCTTCAAAGAAATACCTTGTGTGCGTATCACATCTGGGTTCAAACAATTAATAAAATATAATAATTAATTAAGCGGTAGTAGGCAAATCACAACCAATAAATTACAAGAATAGCTAAAAATCGATTTAAGTCTTACATTTAGTCAATAAAGAGGCTGTGCTAGAATCACCGGACTCAAGGGGTACCTCACACCTTCCCCTCGGTCAACAGAATTCCTTACTCAGTCTTCTGTTTTCGTAGACTATAAATTAGGAGTCAAACCTTCCTTTTGATAAGGGATTCAAGATAAAAGGTGACTTGGAATACCAAAACTGAATTCCAAGTGGCAACTCCAAATAAATAATCCCTTTTCATAACATCACTTCAATTGGAAAAACTCTTCTAACTCAACCTCGTAATAAGGGTTGTGTGGGAAAAAAGATGTGTGACAGCTCTGGCTAATCTGCTGGGGAAAATTAATAAGAATTCAAGCTTTATACATTGATTCTTGTTTGGCTTTTATCATGTTTTGGATATTATTGTGTTTCGGAGCCTAATGTGCTATTTGTCGCTTATTTACCACTTTAATATTTATTTATACTGTGATATAAATTGTATCCTCTCTCGCACCCCTCTGAGTTTTCTGATATGTAGTTATGTTGTGTTTACCTACCAGCATCACAAAATTTCTGTCTTGAGATAAGGCTAGTTAGCCTACCAGCTTCTGGTTAAGGATTTAGTCATATATGTTTAGGCGGGAGAGCCGTTAGCTAGCCAGTGTTGTTCAACTACTGGTAACGCTTGACGCTCCTCGGCTCGGGTTGTCCGCCCGGGTAACTCAGGTCTAAAACACTCCCCCTAGGATTTAAACCTAGAATAACATAGCCTCATGCCGGATCCCTAGTAGGAACGTTTGTTTTCATCATGTGCATTTGACTTTGGGGACTCAACACAGGGGTTGGGTCCGTCTAGGATAGGTGTACCGGAAATTACAAGACCATACTGATGCATCTTACGTGCTACTTGTGCATATGTTTGATCTGGTTTGCATGTTGATTGACTTCTAAAATAGAGAAAGCAAATTAAGAAAAACTAGGAGGAAGAAAATAGGAAAGAGAAAATTTATCCGGATTCCGAAGAATCCCGATATTTGAAAAATCCAAAAACCCTTTCAAAATTTTCCCAAAAAAAATATTATTACAAAATATGCCTAAATTTTTCCAAAAAATGTCATCCTATTCCTGAAGTATCGACCGAACATCGCTGGTCTGATTCTCACCGGATATGAGATACGTAGGCAAACCTCATCGGTTCCGGCCCCCAATTTTCAAAAAAATCAAAAATATCTTCCCTTTCCTTAATTCCTTCTTAGAATTCTTTCCTTAGAAAATTCAAAACAAATAAATCATTAAATCCAAAAATATTTTCCTTTTTTTTCGAAGTCTTTCATTTGAAAAAAACTAAAAAACAAATTTGCAAATCAAAATCCAAAAATATATTGTTTTCCTTCTTTAAAAGTCTTTTTTCCAAATATTCAAAGAAAAATCAATCAAAATCCAAAAATAATATTTCTTTTTCTTTTAAGAAGTTTTCTTTTCAAAAATTCCCAAAGAAAAAAAAGAGCTAGCTTATGTATTTTGTTCCCGGTATTCCCAAACTATGCAAGATCTGATTCATGCGGCGTCATGATACGTTGGCAATCCCCATTGGATTCGATCATTGCCATCAAATAAACCGAGTGAAAAAAAATAGAAGAAAGAAAAAGAAAGAAAGGAGTGACAAAAATAACAAAGAAAAACAAAGAGCGAAAAACAACCAAAAATAAAAAGCAAGAGTGAAAAAATATAAAAAGAGAACTCTTTGTCCAATTTGAAAAAGAAAATTGCGGAAAGTTTCCGTGAATGCTGTCAAATGGCGCAAGCAAGCCGCCAGGGTAAAGCCTCCAATAGATGAAGCAGAAATAGTTACGGTCTTCCTACAGGACCAAGAGGCGGACTACTTCCAGAACATGATATCCGTTATGGGTAATCCGTTCGCCGAGGCTATCAAAATTGGGGGAGATGGTCGAAAGTGGTTTAAAAAGGGCCAAATCTTGAGTCATGATGCCTTTAAGGCCACATCACAGACCGTACAAAATGGTTCGGGGGTTTGATGAACACAAACAGGAGGGAAGAGGGAGCCATGATGGCTTTGAGCTTGAGGGGGGCCCGCTGGTCATTCAACCAATCATATATGCTTCCTAAGGTCCCACAACAATATTATCTCCATCAAGATGTTGTTTATGCCGTGGAACGGCCTCTCTATGCGGTGATGAACGCGCAACCTTACACGCGGCCACAACATTATACACAAAATCGAGCTCCACCTCCCAAAAATGCATGTCCCTACCAAGTTCCATATAATCCCCAACCAAATGCTCCCCAATACAATCCTCGCCCAAGAGAGCTCCTCAGAAGGAATCAGTTCACCCCTATTGGTGAATCATATTCAAGTTTGTTTCAAAAGTTAATCGGGCTAGGTCTGCTGCAGCCACTGGCCTCGAACCCGCCAAATCCCGAGTCCCCATCGCACCAAGCTGATGCTAGATGTGAATACCACTCTGTAGCAGTGGGACATGATACAGAGGATTGTTGGACCCTCAAAAGGGCAATTGAAGAATTTGATCCGGCACTGAAAGCCATTATAGCCATTACCGCAATGGCTACAATGGTGACGTTTGACGCTCCTCGGCTCGGGTTGTCCGTCCGGGTAACCCAGGTCTAAAACACTCCCCCTAGGATTTAAACCTAGAATAACATAGCCTCATGCCGGATCCCTAGTAGGAAAAGATTTTTTTCATCATGTGCATTTGACTTTGGAGATTAAACACAGGGGTTGGGTCCGTCTAGGATAGGTGTACCCGAAATTACAAGACCGTACTGATGCATCTTACGTGCTACTTGTGCATATGTTTGATCTGGTTTGCATGTTGATTGGCTTCTAAAATAGAGAAAGCAAATTAAGAAAAACTAGGAGGAAGAAAATAGGAAAGAAAAAATTTATCCGGATTCCGAAGAATCCCGATATTTGAAAAATCCAAAAACCCTTTCAAAATTTTCCCAAAAAAAACATTATTACAAAATATGCCTGAATTTTTCCAAAAAGTGTCATCCCATTCCTGAAGTATCGACCGAACTACGCTGGTCTGATTCTCACAGGATGTGAGATACATCGGCAAACCTCATCGGTTCCGGCCCCCAATTTTCAAAAAATTCAAAAATATCTTCCCTTTCCTTAATTCCTTCTTAGAATTCTTTCCTTAGAAAATTCAAAACAAATAAATCATTAAATCCAAAAATATTTTCCTTTTTTTTTTCGAAGTCTATCATTTGATAAAAACTAAAAAATAAATTTGCAAATCAAAATCCAAAAATATTTTTTTTCCTTCTTTAAAAGTCTTTTTTCCAAATATTCAAAGAAAAATCAATCAAAATCCAAAAACAATATTTCTTTTTCTTTTAAGAAGTCTTCTTTTTAAAAACTCCCATAGAAAAAAAAGAGCTAGCTTATGTACTTTGTTCCCGGTATTCCCGAACTATGCAAGATCTGATTCATGCGGCGTCATGATACGCAAGCAATCCCCATCGGATTCGATCATTGCCATCAAATAAACTGAGTGAAAAAAATAGAAGAAAGAAAAAGAAAGAAAGGGGTGACAAAAATAACAAAGAAAAACAAAGAGCGAAAAACAACCAAAAATAAAAAGCAAGAGTGAAAAAATATAAAAAGAGAACTCTTTGTCCAATTTGAAAAAGAAAATTGCGGAAAGTTTCCGTGAATGCTGTCAAATGGCGCAAGCAAGCCGCCAGGGTAAAGCCTCCAATAGATGAAGCAGAAATAGTTATGGTCTTCCTACAGGACCAAGAGGCGGACTACTTCCAGAACATGATATCCGTTATGGGTAATCCGTTCGCCGAGGCTATCAAAATTGGGGGAGATGGTCGAAAGTGGTTTAAAAAGGGCCAAATCTTGAGTCATGCTGCCTTTAAGGCCACATCACAGACCGTACAGAATGGTTCGGGGGGTTTGATGAACACAAACAGGAGGGAAGAGGGAGCCATGATGGCTTTGAGCTTGAGGGGGCCCGCTGGTCATTCAACCAATCATATATGCTTCCTAAGGTCCCACAACAATATTATCTCCATCAAGATGTTGTTTATGCCGTGGCACTGCCTCTCTATGCGGTGATGGACGCGCAACCTTACACGCGGCCACAACATTATACACAAAATCGAGCTCCACCTCCCAAAAATGCATGTCCCTACCAAGTTCCATATAATCCCCAACCAAATGCTCCCCAATACAATCCTCGCCCAAGAGAGCTCCTCAGAAGGAATCAGTTCACCCCTATTGGTGAATCATATTCAAGTTTGTTTCAAAAGTTAATCGGGCTAGGTCTGCTGCAGCCACTGGCCCCGAACCCGCCAAATCCCGAGTCCCCATCGCACCAAGCTGATGCTAGATGTGAATACCACTCTATAGCAGTGGGACATGATACAGAGGATTGTTGGACCCTCAAAAGGGCAATTGAAGAATTTGATCCGGCACTGAAAGCCATTATAGCCATTGCCGCAATAGCTACAATGGTGACGCTCCTCGGCTCGGGTTGTCCGTCCGGGTAACCCAGGTCTAAAACACTCCCCCTAGGATTTAAACCTAGAATAACATAGCCTCATGCCGGATCCCTAGTAGGAAAAGATTTTTTTCATCATGTGCATTTGACTTTGGAGATTAAACACAGGGGTTGGGTCCGTCTAGGATAGGTGTACCTGAAATTACAAGACCATACTGATGCATCTTACGTGCTACTTGTGCATATGTTTGATCTGGTTTGCATGTTGATTGGCTTCTAAAATAGAGAAAGCAAATTAAGAAAAACTAGGTGGAAGAAAATAGGAAAGAGAAAATTTATCCGGATTCCGAAGAATCCCGATATTTGAAAAATCCAAAAACCATTTCAAAATTTTCCCAAAAAAAACATTATTACAAAATATGCCTGAATTTTTCCAAAAAGTGTCATCCCATTCCTGAAGTATCGACCGAACTACGCTGGTCTGATTCTCACCGGATGTGAGATACATAGGCAAACCTCATCGGTTCCGGCCCCCAATTTTCAAAAAATTCAAAAATATCTTCCCTTTCCTTAATTCCTTCTTAGAATTCTTTCCTTAGAAAATTCAAAACAAATAAATCATTAAATCCAAAAATATTTTCCTTTTTTTTCGAAGTCTTTCATTTGAAAAAAACTAAAAAACAAATTTGCAAATCAAAATCCAAAAATATATTTTTTTTCCTTCTTTAAAAGTCTTTTTTCCAAATATTCAAAGAAAAATCAATCAAAATCCAAAAATAATATTTCTTTTTCTTTTATGAAGTCTTCTTTTAAAAAATTCTCAAAGAAAAAAAAGAGCTAGCTTATGTACTTTGTTCCTGGTATTCCCGAACTATGCAAGATCTGATTCATGTGGCGTCATGATACGTAGGCAATCCCCATCGGATTCGATCATTGCCATCAAATAAACTGAGTGAAAAAAAATAGAAGAAAGAAAAAGAAAGAAAGGGGTGACAAAAATAACAAAGAAAAACAAAGAGCGAAAAACAACCAAAAATAAAAAGCAAGAGTGAAAAAATATAAAAAGAGAACTCTTTGTCCAATTTGAAAAAGAAAATTGCGGAAAGTTTCCGTGAATGCTGTCAAATGGCGCAAGCAAGCCGCCAGGGTAAAGCCTCCAATAGATGAAGCAGAAATGGTTACGGTCTTCCTACAGGACCAAGAGGCGGACTACTTCCAGAACATGATATCCGTTATGGGTAATCCGTTCGCCGAGGCTATCAAAATTGGGGGAGATGGTCGAAAGTGGTTTAAAAAGGGCCAAATCTTGAGTCATGCTGCCTTTAAGGCCACATCACAGACCGTACAGAATGGTTCGGGGGGTTTGATGAACACAAACAGGAGGGAAGAGGGAGCCATGATGGCTTTGAGCTTGAGGGGGGCCCGCTGGTCATTCAACCAATCATATATGCTTCCTAAGGTCCCACAACAATATTATCTCCATCAAGATGTTGTTTATGCCGTGGCACTGCCTCTCTATGTGGTGATGAACGCGCAACCTTACACGCGGCCACAACATTATACACAAAATCGAGCTCCACCTCCCAGAAATGCCTGTCCCTACCAACCTCTATATAATCCCCGACCAAATGTTCCCCAATACAATCCTCGCCCAAGAGAGCTCCTCAGAAGGAATCAGTTCACTCCTATTGGTGAATCATATTCAAGTTTGTTTCAAAAGCTAATCGGGCTAGGTCTGTTGCAGCCACTAGCCCCGCACCGGCCAAATCCCGAGTCCCCCTCGCACCAAGCTGATGCTAGATGTGAATACTACTCTGTAGCAGTAGGACATGATACAGAGGATTGTTGGACCCTCAAAAGGGCAATTGAAGAATTTGATCCAGCTCTGAAAGCCATTGTAGCCATTGCCGCAATATAAAAGAAACCTAAAAATGGGCGCCAAACCTGAAACTTTCCCTATCAGACAGGAATCTCGGTAGCCGGTCTTGCTATCTTTTCTGTATTTCGGGTTATTTCAGGGTGTAATCTGAATTCTTTTACTTTACTGTCTTACTTTCTGATATAAACCCTTATATTTTTTTACATATAAAATTCAAATAAATAAAATCAATATTTCATCATCCATGAATGTCTCTTTTATAAATCTTGTCACCTTTCTTATTCTCTTTTTAGTTTTGTTAATACAAATTTTAATAATATGACATGCTTGCGAACTTCATGCCCAGATCCTAAAACGATGTTAGACCTTGAAATAATGAATCAAGAAGTAGAATGTGCCAAAGATAAGGCTTGTAAGAAAATAAGCAGAGAATGGACAACAAGTCTAAACCAAGTCCAAACGAAAATCGCCCTTACTTGAGTTGTTTATGGCACTGATGCCGTGATATCAGTAGAAGTTGAAATTCCCTCTCTTCGGATCATTGTTGAAACCGAGTTCAAGGATGAAGATTGAGTCAAGACCCGATTGAAGTAAATGACTTTGGTTGATGAAAAGCGATTGACTGCAGTTTGCCATATGCAGTTGTACCAACAAAGAATGGCTCGTGCCTATAACAAGAAAGTGCTGCCCAAGAAATTTGAAGTAGGACAACTCGTTCTGAAGAGTATTATTCCGCATCACGAGGAAGCTAAAGGAAAATTTGCCCCGAATTGGAAGGTCCATACATTGTAACAAGAGTGCTGCCAAAAGGGAGTACTTGTAATGACCCAACCGGTCATTTTAAATTTTAGAATCTCGTTCCCTAAAATTAAATTTCCCGTATGTGCTTTTAATGATTATTGACTTGCGAGGATGGTTGGTTCGGGATTTGGAAGCGTTTGGGGTTAAATCGGAACACTTGGTTCCTTAAGTTAGTCTTAAAAGGCCAAGTTTGACTTCGGTCAGCATTCTTAGAAAATGACCTCGGAATCGGGATTTGACGGTTCCAATAAGTTCGTATGATGATTTTGGACTTGGGCGTATGTCCGAATCGGGTTTTGGATAACCTGATGCGTTTTGACGCTTAATAGTAAAAATCAACTATTTGAAGGTTTAAAATTCTTTAAAATTTGGTTTGGAGTGAGATTTTGAGTAATTAAAGTCCGTTTGGAATTCTGAGTTTGGGAATAGTTTTGTATAGTGATTTAAGACTTGCACACAAATTTTCGTGTCATTCTGAGTAGTTTAAGTATATTTCGGCGCATTGGAAGTAAATTGAAGAACTTGAAATTATTAAGTTTGAATCAATTTGGTTAAGCGTATGATTCTTAGATTTGATGTTATTTTATGCGTTCCGAGAGTTTGAGAGAGTCCGTTTTATGATTTCAAACCTGTTGGTATGTTCGGGCGGGGCCCCGGGGGTCTCGAGTGTTAGCCGGACGAGGCTCGGACCATTTTTGAAAAATTGAGCAAGGACTGAAGCTCCAGCTACTGTCATAATCGCACCTTCGGTTGGACAGCCGCAGGTGCGAGCCACCAATCGCAGGTGCGAAAGAGAGGAGCCTGCCCAGCCATTGCAGATGCGGAGTAATTTAGCGCACCTGCGAACGCGCAGTGCGAAGGTCTTGTGCGCAGAACCGGAGGGATGCGCATGTGCGAAGGAATGGGCGCACCTGCGCTTGTGCAGAAGCGAGCTCTTCTTCCGCAGGCGCGGAACCAGTAAAAGAGGGAAAATGCGCACCTGCGAGGAATTTCCGCAGGTGCGAAAGCCGCATGTGCGGTACTCCTTCCGGAGGTGCGAAAAACTTGTCTGGGCAGAACCTTAAAACAGACGAAAACTCAGTCCATTTCTTTCTATTTTTCATCTATTGTTGGGCGATTTCAGAGCTTTTGAGAAGGGGGTTTCAACTAGCAATTGAAAGGTAAGTTAATTCCACACCCCTTGAGTTAAATACATAGATTATAGGTAGATTATAACTAGTAAATCTTAGAAATCAAAGATTTAGATGAAAAACCTAGATTTTTATAAAAATGAGATTTTAACCACGAAAATAGTTATGGAATTGGGTAGAAATTATATATTTAAGTTCTTGAGATTATGGGTAATGTTTTCATCTAAAAATTTCCAGAATCCGAGCACATGGGCCCAGGGTGAATTTTAGGAATTTTACCATTTTGGATAAAGTAATTTATTTAATATACAAATTTCGAATCATTTAGCATATATTAATTATTTTGTATAATATTTGAATAGTTTTGGATTTTTGGCGTCGAATCAAGAATTCAACGCGAAGTGGTAATCAGAAAGTGGACTTTGAGACGAGGTAAGTCTCTAGTCTAATCTTGTGAGGGGTAAATTACCCCATAGGGATTAAATTGAATAATTATTGCAAATTGCGGGGGGCTACGTACGCACGAGGTGACGAGAGTCCGTGCGTAGCTACTATTAATGCTAAAGTCCGGGTAGTTTAGGACTCAAAGCATGAAGTACTTATGAAAATTATATTCTTTGTCTAATTAATATTAATTGATATATATGAATATATTGTGAATTGTTAGATAAAGATATTAAAGGATGGAAATCTCATATGCTTGATTTTTGTTTAAATTAATTAATTATTAAAAAAAATTGTTCTTCCTCCCGAATTTATCTTATAATTAATATACTCTCCTTCCGGAGGTACATAAGAAAATGTCCTCCTTTCTTGTGGAGCAGGCCGAACGCCTCGGCGGGATAGATACATCTATGGATCGTGCCGCACGTCCCTCGGTAGTGTACACGACACTCCGGATCGGGCCCTGCGTTCTCCGTCGAAATAGGGCTTAATAATAATAATTACACGATACCTTAATAGCTTATTTCAGCTTGCGAAGCTAATTGATAAATTGGAGAATCCTTGAAATTTAATGAATTATTATTCCTGCTTGTTAAGGAATTAATTGTTATTCCTGTAAATGAGATTAATTGATAAATTGGAAATTATTTGAATTGAGGCAATTTAATTAATATATTGAGAATTGTTGCATTTGAAGGGATTTGATTATTTCTGTTGGTTAAATAAATTATTGTAAATTCTGTGAATTATGTTAATTTAGATATTCTAGTTTTATTTCAATTATTATTATTGACCCATAGTGAGTGTCAAAGTAGGCTATCTCGTCTCTACCACTTCGAGATTATGCTTGATACTTATTGGGTACACGTTGTTTTCGTACTCATACTGCACTTGCTGAACATTTTATTATGCAGGTACATATATGTATAGCGGTCTTGTGGGCGCAGAGGTGTGGTTAATAATTGTGGGGACATAGGTGAGCTGCATTCTATATTACGATCCGCAGCTAACAGAGTCTCCTTCAGAGTTATTATATTTTTTCTTGTCTAATTTGTATTCCTGACAGATGCTGTATTTTATTTTAATTCTCTAGTAAATGCTCATGCACTTGTGACACCAGGTTTATCATTTACTCTATGAGTTTTATCTTTACTATTTCATTGAATAAATTTTTATTTCAAAAATACTAAAATGGGTAATTAAGTTAATTGATTATGATTGGCTTGCCTGACAGTGGTGTCAGGCGCTATCACGGCCTTTTTGGATTTTAGGTCGTGACAACATGGTATCCGAGCACTAGGTACACTTAGGTCTCACGAGACATGAGCAAGTCTAGTAGAGTCTTGCGGATTGGTACGGAGACGTCTGTACTTATCTTCGAGAGGCTACAGGGCTGTTAGGAATACTTCCCTTTTTGATTCCTCATCATGCGATTTGATTCCTTTGACGCTTCAGCCTTCATCTCCTTCATATTCAATCTTATGCGACATGAAGCGCTTGTTATACATTGAAGATCGAGGAAAATTTTTAATGGTACTACAGATGTAGTGCGGGATGCTTCTCCTTGTATAATTAATTGGGCTATTGTCGTCGCCTTGCGGAAGGACGCTCTATCATTTCAGTACAGTATCAATACTACCTAAGGTTTTGAGATTTGGCATTGATTGTTATGACAATTCATGCGTTGTTATCGCATAGTGTTTATGTAATGGTAGAATGCCTATCTATGTGTCAGGGCAGTAAACGACTTGAAAGAAGGTTTTTCTCAGTACATAATTAAGAGGTTCCATGTTTTAATTCCAGCGGAGAAAAGGCAACCGGACTATGAATGTTCAGGTTTGGGGTTGATGGAGTAACGAAACTTGATATTTTCGAGTGTGGTAGAATTCTCAATTTTGATGTGGTGTCATCACCTTGTAAAATGCGTTAAGGTTCGCCGGTGTTATGATTTTCTTCAACTCGCCTTCACGACGGGGTGTTAGGAATTTGTATAGGGGAAGCAGTCGTTAGAGATCACAGTGTGCAGTGATTCAGGATCGAAGCAGTGTTCCTAGTATTGATGTCTCGAGAAGGATGATCGTCAGAAAGGTTTAAAGCTGGTAACGAGCTATTGGTTCAAGTGCTACAGAGACGGAATTTTAGTAAGGCAACAACTGGGTAGCGAAGGATGAGAAGGGATATCTGGAAGGTGTCTTGTGGTGGTTAAGTTCATAGAAGGCCAAGTGTAAGAAAACAGAAGTCGAATAGTTGCTTAAAAGAGAGAGTTTGACCAAAGTGGGAGAGTGGCAAAGTAGCATATGGGTTACATGGTAGGATATCTACACGGCTTTAGGAAAGTTTGAAGTGATTTGGGATTCATGGTGGACAGTGACTAGGTCTACGGGCTTAATTTGGAATATTAGCTGCTATATTGAGGAAGATTTGGTGTGACAGGAGAGAGTTGCTTGATATGAAGAAGGAAACAACATGACTTTGGATTGGAATGTATTGTCGCACCTTTAGCTGATGTCCACGAGGAGTTAACAGACTGATGCAGCTGGTGAATGAGCTTGGACTCAAGATGATCTACCGATTTTGTAGAATTTGCACCCAGTGCAGCGTCGTTGTAATATGTCAGCATGTAATTTCCACGGGTGGGTTATCTCCTGTGAGCAGGTTAGCGGTCACGTGGTGTTGACGAAGCTTCTGCGAAGAATTCTACGGGCTACCCGGTAAGATATTTAATATGTGAATGTGGCTAGTGGTTCGGAGTATTTTTTAAAGGTTAATAGAAGGATTTCGAGAAAATTTGGCGAGTTGCGTGTGCAGGATCATGTCAACAATGAAGAAAGAATCTCGGTGGATTCCAAAATTTTGTAATTGTAGCTTCAAGCTAAGTGGGAGTTCCCCACTGTCTATGATTGGATTGCGTAGTGTTAACTTGTGCGGTTTTTGGTTATCGGTGTATTGGTGGGTCATTGCAACTAAGTAAAGAAAACATCAGTGGTAATTAGAGCAAAGTATTTGGGGAATGTGTGCCATATTTGGCCTTATCAATTCATATTCAGGTTATTTTGGAAGACTTAGAATTTATGCTTTGTGTAGATGTAATGCACATGGAAAGTGAAACAGTCGGGTATTTCCTTGAGAAAGTGTCCATGTGCTAGCAGGGCCTTGGAGTTGATCATGTTTGGGAACAAGTCAGAACAAGTGACTCTCAATAACGGTCTTAGCGGGTTTAAAAATTTAAAGTGCGGTGTCTAAGGATCTCAAGTCTATAGTATGGTTGAGTATCGAGATTTTGTAGCAGATCATGAAACGGGGCTTGGAGTAATCTACGTTATCTTCAGGTTGTTGTGTAGCAATAGAGAAACGGAAGGAAATAACTTTGGATTCATAAAAGAAGTATTAGAATGGGTGTACCAATTGAAGATGTGAAAGTGCGCATAAGGAGGGATATGAGATGATTACTGGGTTTTGAAACAGCGTGGTCTCGTGAAATAAGGTCACTCGGGATGAGTACGGATTTGAGTTCATGATGTAATGAATGGAGCTATTATTATTTCTAAGAAAAGCTGAGAATAAATAAAGAAAAAACGGGTCGGCTAACAATGGTTGAATCGGCATGATGGTGGCAATGATCAGTTCCTTCAGCGCATTGAATTATGCGTGTGATTCGTGGCGGTACATGCAAGGCTTGACGGCCACCGTAATTGATTTTATTTGGAGGAATTCAAGAATTATGACATGTTATGTGTAGAGAGATCCTAGAAGAGTTATGGTGGTGTAGACCACTACTTGAGGCCGGTATTTTCTATGGATATGGGAATTTAGTCACGTGTTGCAATGGTTCTCTTGAAATGAGTTAAGAAGAAGGTTTCTATATGATGAAGTGTTTACCCTATTAGTGGTTTGGGAGTTATGATGGAATTCTTGTACTCATGCGCATTGACGTGGTTAAGTGCACTAAGTAGCATGGGATTCGAAAGTTGAGGATTTAAGATTTCGATTTGGTGTTGACAAGGATCTCATGAGCTCGGATGAGCAGGAAAGGGATTTAGATGTTTAAAGTAAGATGGTATTGTTTTTGGCATCATTTAAGGTCGATGTCAGGTGTAAGAGACCTTGTGTATTGATTTGTGGATTCTTGATATGATTTACAGCATTAGTGTAACGGGTAGCATGGATGTGCAGACTTGTTACTTGGTGCGGAAGGTCGTTGGAGCATGTCTCATAGAAAGATTGTGTAAGAGTGACATGTAGTCACTTGATTGAGTGAATATTGAAACCAAGTATGAAGATTGTGGTAATATCGCAGATTCGAGAATTTATGCCTGGAGGGCGCCCGGTTTATTTGGTTGTGGACTATGGAAGTTTGTTCCGATTATGATGGATATTCTTGTGTGTTATGGGGAAAAGGGATATTATGGATCCTTGAAAGGTTATTAGCCTAGTAGGGTGCGATCAGAATCGTCTTAAGTCTGTGGATGGATTTAAATATGAATACGGGCTCCATATCAGGCTGGATGTGTTCATTTCAGCATAAAAGCTCCCTATGGAGGAGTATTTGGACATTGGATGTCGTTTAGTCGTCGGTTATTTCATGTAATACTATATTGTGCCATGTGAGTTATGAAACGGCTTGATAAAATTCTTATGTGTTGAGGTTCCGCGTAGCGATGGTGTTGTGTGAGCAGGATGGCTCACAAGATTCAGAGCATATATCGCACCTTAGTTGTGCTTGAGTTTTGTAGCGTACGACGCTGTCGGTCCTTCCAAGGATGATATTATGCACTGAGCGTGCTTGTGTCCGATATTCGGATATTTTGTAATAATGAACATTCTAGCTCGATAAGTATTTTCTTATAGACTCTTTTTGTGCGGATCGGGTGGCATGCCGCCACGGGTATCATGTATGGATCGGGTTGCATGCCGCAATAGTGTGATGTCGAGTACAGTCACCTATATTCTATTTTGTTTGTTTTGTGTCCCGTTTTCTGAGAAAGGTTCATGACACCTTTTCAGTTGTTTAATTAGTCATGTGGGTTGAGTAATCCTTTCCATAGTCTGTTTTCCTTATGTATCGCAATCGAGTCAGTAGCTTATTAGCTCATTGTGGCGTCATATGAGACTTTTTGTCATGTCTGAGGTGGCTTATTGCCTGAGCAACTTATACTAAGTGAGACGAGGTTATTGGATCCGGGATCAGTACGATCAGATTATATGAAGTATAATAAAGAGCAAATACCATTATTTGGTCCATAATGAGGCAATGGTTCTTGTCAGAAGGAGAAACTCAATAATTTGTTGACTCAGCTATTGGTTATGAATTTCTACACATTTCTTCCATCGTGGAAGCAGTTCAAGAGTTGGAACAGGAATAATAGGTATCATGAGGTATGTTGTGAAAATCAGATTCGTGGAATTTCGGCTATTGTTATCCGATGATGATATTATGATCATGTGAATGGTGCGGTGCATGGTCTAAATTCACCCAAGGTATGCAACTATGTATTGGTGCATCGTGTAGTGATTGATACGGTGTTTGTAGGTTGGAAACAGGCATGGTGAAGAATTCTGGATGTTAGAATTGGGCTCTAAGGCTTAATCGCCTAAATAAAGGGGAGAATCTTCAGATTGGCTCGAGCTAATGTGCTCAATTGGGTGTGGTAGCACGAGTAGGTGCTCTAAGTGTTTAATTGTGATTTTGGACAACTCCGGAACAATCCTTAGCATGTTCGAGGACGAACGTATATTTAAGTGGGAGAGAATGTAATGACCCAACCAGTCATTTTAACTTTTAGAATCCCGTTCCCTAAAATAAAATTTTCATGATTATTGACTTGCGAGGATGGTTGGTTCGGGATTTGGAAGCGTTTGGGGTGAAATCGGAACACTTGGTTCCTCAAGTTAGCCTTAAAAAGCCAAGTTTGACTTCGGTCAGCATTTTGAAAAAAGACCCCGAAATCGGGATTTGATGGTTCCAATAAGTTCGTATGATGATTTTGGACTTGGGCGTATATTCGAATCGGGTTTTGGATAAACCGGGAGCGTTTTGACGCTTAATAGTAAAAATTAACTATTTGAAGGTTTAAAATCCTTTAAAATTTGGTTTGGAGTAGGATTTTGAGTAATTGAAGTCCGTTTGGAATTCCGAGTTTGGGAATAGTTCCGTATAGTGATTTAAGACTTGCACGCAAATTTTCATGTCATTCCGAGTAGTTTAAGTATATTTCGGCGTATTGGAAGTAAATTGAAGAACTTGAAATTCTTAAGTTTGAATCAATTTGGTTTAGGGTATGATTCTTAGATTTGATGTTGTTTTATGCGTTCCGAGAGTTCGAGCGAGTCCATTTTATGATTTCAAACCTATTGGTATGTTCGGGCGGGGCCCCGGGGGTCTCGAGTGTTAGCCGGACGAGGCTCGGACCATTTTTGAAAAATTGAGCAAGGACTGAAGCTCCAGCTACTGTCATAATCGCACCTTCGGTTGGACAGCCGCAGGTGCGAGCCACCAATCGCAGGTGCGAAAGAGAGGAGCCTGCCCAGCCATCGCAGATGCAGAGTAATTTGACGCACCTGCGAACGCGCAGGTGCGAAGGTCTTGTGCGCTGAAGCGGAGGGATGCGTAGGTGCGAAGGAATGGGCGCACCTGCACTTGCGCAGAAGCGAGCTCTTCTTTCGCAGGTGCGGAACCAGGAAAAGAGGGAAAATGCACACCTACGAGGAATTTCCGCAGGTGCGAAAGCCGCATGTGCGGTACTCCTTCCGCAGGTGCGAAAAACCAATCTGGGTAGAACCTTAAAACGGACGAAAACTCAGTCCATTTCTTTCTAGTTTTCATCCATTGTTGGGCGATTTCAGAGCTTTTGAGAAGGGGGTTTCAACTAGCAATTGAAAGGTAAGTTAATTCCACACCTCTTGAGTTAAATACATAGATTATAGGTAGATTATAACTAGTAAATCTTAGAAATCAAAGATTTAGATGAAAAACCTAGATTTTTATAAAAATGAGATTTTAACCACGAAAATAGTTATGGAATTGGGTAGAAATTATATATTTAAGTTCTTGAGATTATGGGTAATGTTTTCATCCGAAAGTTTCCAGAATCCTAGCACGTGGGCCCAGGGTAAATTTTAGAAAATTTACCATTTTGGATAAAGTAATTTATTTAATAGATAAATTTTGAATTATTTTGCATATATTAATTATTTTCTATAATATTTGGATAGTTTTGGATTTTCGGCGTCGAATTGAGAATTCAACGCGACGTGGTAATCAGAAAGTGGACTTTGAGATGAGGTAAGTCTCTTGTCTAATCTTGTGAGGTGAAAATTACCCCATAGAGATTAAATTGAATAATTTTTGTAAATTGCGGGGGGCTACGTACGCACGATGTGACGAGTGTCTGTGCGTAGCTACTATTAATGCTAAAGTCCGGGTAGTTTAGGACTCAAAGCATGAATTACTTGTATAAATTGTATTCTTTGTTTAATTAATATTAATTGATATATATGAATATATTGTGAATTGTTAGATAAAGATATTAAAGGATGGAAATCTCTTATGCTTGATTTTCTATTTAAATTAATTAATTGTTAAAAGAAATTATTCTTCCTCCCGAATTTATCTTATAATAAATATACTCTCCTTCTGGAGGTACATAAGAAAATGTCCTCCTTTCTTGTGGAGAGGGCCGAACGCCTCGGCAGGATAGATGCATCTATAGATCGTGCCGCACGTCCCTCGGCAGTTTACATGACACTCTGGATCGGGTCGTATGTCCTCGGCCGAAATCATGCTTAATAATAATAATTACACGATACCTTAATAGATTATTTCAGCTTGCAAAGCTAATTTGATAAATTGGAGAATCCTTGAAATTTAATGAATTATTATTCCTGCTTGTTAAGGAATTAATTGTTATTCTTGTAAATGAGATTAATTGATAAATTAGAAATTATTTGAATTGAAGGAATTTAATTAATATATTGAGAATTTTGCATTTGAAGGAATTTGATTATTTTTGTTGGTTAAATAAATTATTGTAAATTCTGTGAATCATGTTGATTTAGATATTCTAGTTTTATTTCAATTATTATTATTGACCCATAGTGAGTGTCAAAGTTGGTTATCTCGTCTCTACCACTTCAAGACTAGGCTTGATACTTACTGGGTACACGTTATTTTCGTACTCATATTGCACTTGCTGCATATTTTATTGTGCAGGTACATATATGTATAGCAGCCTTGTGGGCGTAGAGGTGTGGTTAATAATTGTGGGGACATAGGTGAGCTGCATTCTATATTACGATCCGCAGCTAACAGAGTCTCCTTCAGAGTTATTATATTTTTTCATGTCTAATTTGTATTCTGGACATGTACTGTATTTTATTTTAATTCCCTAGTAAATACTCATGCACTTGTGACACCAGGTTTTGGGAATGGTTGTGAATTGTTTAGAAATTTAGTTGCTAAAAATATTTATCATTTATTCTATGAGTTTTATCTTTACTATTTCATTGAATAAATTTTTATTTAAAAAAATACTAAAATGGGTAATTAAGTTAATTGATTATGGCTGGCTTGCCTGACAGTGGTGTCCGGCGCCATCACAACCTTTTTGGATTTTGGGTCGTGACAGTACTGTATTTGGGAGACATCGAAGAAAATGTTCCCCATACAACTGTCAATGCAGACGCTGTCAAAAGTTACTATGTTTGACGTTTTACGTAGCTTTAATAAGCCTAACAAATTGCAGAAAATAATAAAATGAAAGTAAAACTTGATAACTAACAGCAGTGGATAACTGAATAACTAGTAAAAATACCACTCGTCATGTACAATAACCAATACTCTATAAATACACAGTTTTCCCAAAACCCGAAACATCGTAAGTCACAAGCTACAGAAGAAAACTAGTATCTCTATACACCAGAGTCTAATAAAAGAAGTACAGAAGGTAAATGACATAGGAAAGAATAGAGAGGGACTCCGAGGTCTGCGGACGCGGCAGATGTACCTTGAAGTCTCTGAAAAGTAGCAAGCACTCTCAGCTAATAGCGGGGCTGATAAGTAGTACCTGGATCTTCACACAAAACATGTGCAGAAGAGTAGCATGAGTACACCACAATGGTACCCATTAAGTGCCAAGCCTAACCTCGGTAGAGTAGTGACGAGGTTAGGTCAGGCCCACTGGTATATAATAAATAAAGCAGGAGAATATAAAAGTATAATAAGAGACATGAATTTAACAAAAGGAAAATACGACGATATAACAATACAACACATAGGGATAAACATCAGGGGATCTCCCGAGATACCATCTCGTAATCCCAAAATAAATATGCAGGGAGAACTCCCGAGGTACAGCCTCGTAGTCTCAAAAGTAAATATACACGGAGAACTCCCGAGGTACCGCCTCGTAGTCTCAAAAGTAAATATGCAAGGAGAACTCCCGAGGTACTGCCTTGTAGTCTCAAAAGTAAATGTGCAAGGAGAACTCCCAAGGTACCACCTCGTAGTCTCAAAAATAAATGTGCAAGGAGAACTCCCGAGGTACCGCCTCGTATTCTCAAAAGTAAATATACAGGGAGAACTCCCGAGGAACCGCCTCATAGTCTCAAAAGTAAACACATAGCTCAACCGATAAATACCTTAGTTAACAGCAAGAATTTTACAGTTAAGACTGATAAGGAACAAGGAAAAGCAGGAAATCAACTAGGCATGCTTCGCATAGTTCAAATAAGCAGTTAAAGCACGTAGACATGCTACATTAGACTAAACAGGATAACTACGCACAATGGAATAACTCAATTAAGAATGAAACCAGACTAATACTCATTTAAACGGTATAACTAAAATTAAAGGAAAACCAAGTTGCTACTCAGTAAAATAAAATGGGGTTTTCAACAAATAGCCCGTGTATGTACTCGTCACCTCACGTACACGGTGCTCACATATCACAACTATACCAAATACTAAGGGGATTTCCCCCCCCACACAAACATCTCAGAATCAGGCAAAAATCACAAAATCCGAAAGGTCATTCACTCACGAGTCCAACAATACCAAATTTATCAAAATCCGACCTCAAATGACCACTCAAAACCCAAAATCAAACTCTTCAAATCCCTAGCCTCAAAGTCCCAAATTCCACCTTAAATACACACTAACTAGGTGGAAACATAAATTGGGATGCAAGATTCTTGATAAAAAATAAGCACAAGGGAGTTACCTCACCAAATCCCTCGAAAATGCTGTCAAGAAATCGCCAAACCCGAGCTCAAAATGATGAAAATGGCCAAAATCTCAAAGTCTCGCTTAAGTAGGTTCTGCCCAGGCATTTCCGCACCTGCAAAGCCTGGGCTTGTACCTGCGCGTCTGCTTGTGCAGAAAAATGAGCGCTTTTTCGCAAACCACTTACTCCCCTCTGCCTCCTCACCTGCGATGACGGGGCCGCACTTGCGAGTGCGCTCCTACGGAATCTAGTCCGCACCTGCGACCCCTCTACGCACATGCGGTCCCTCTAGCACATCTGCGGACATTGCAGATGCGGCATTTTCCATGCATCTATGACCCCTGTCCAAACCTCCCAACTCCGCTTCTGCGATAAACCTTGCGCACGTGCGATTCCGCACCTGCGGTCTCCCCACCGCAGCAGGTGCAAAAATACAAGAAACCAGAAGCTTCAGCCATTTGCCCAAGACCAAATTCAATCCATTAAGCATCCGAAACACACAAGAGGACCCCTGGGACCTCAACCAAATATACCAACAAGTCCTAAAATACCATACGAACTTAGCCGAGCCCTCAAAAACACGTCAAACAACAACAAAAACACAAATCACCCTCCAATCCAAAATTAATGAACTTGAAACTTCAAATTTTTATAACCGATGCCGAAACCTATCAAACCATGTTCGATTGACCTCACATTTTACACACAAGTCATATTCAACATTACTGACCTACTCCAACTTCCGAAATCGGAATCCGGCCCCGATATCAAAAAGCCCACTACCGGTCAAAATCTCCAAAAATTTGACTTTCGCCAATTCAAGCCTAAATTAGCTACATACCTCAAATTTACAGTCCGGGCACACTCCTAAGTCAAAAATCACCCAACGGAGCTAACGGAATCGACGGAACTCCATTTCGGAGCCCTCTTCACCCAGTTCTAACTACTGTCAAAATCCTAAGACCTAAGCTTCCGTTTTAGGGACTACATGTCCCAAGACACTCCAAAACAAAAAATAAAGACCTCCCTGCAAGTTACATAAGCAGAAACAGATACAGGGAAAGCATAAAATAGAGGATCGGGGCTATTACTCTCAAAACGACCGGCCGGGTCGTTACATCCTCCCACTCTTAAAACAATCGTTCGTCCTCAAACGAGCATAAAGACATACCTGAAGTGGTGAAAAGATGAGGATAACGATTGTGCATATCCCGCTAGGTCTCCCAAGTCGCCTCCTCGACCGACTGACCCCTCCATTGAACCTTCACGGAAGCAATGTTCTTTGACCTCAGCTTTCGAACCTGGATTTCCAAAATAGCCACTGGCTCCTCAACATAAGATAGATCCTTGTCTAACTGAACTGAGCTGAAATTCAACACATGAGCCAGATCGTCGTGATACTTCCGGAGCATAGAAACATGGAATACTGGATGGACCCCTGCAAGACTAGGAGGCAAGGCAAGCTCATAAGCAACTTCCCCAACACGTCGCAACACCTCAAAGGGACCAATGAACCTTGGGCTCAACTTTCCCTTCTTTCCGAACCTCATAACGCCCTTCATAGGCGAAACTCGGAGCAAGACCCGCTCTCCAACCATAAATGCAACATCGCAAACATTCCGGTCTGCATAACTCTTTCGTCTGGACTGGGTTGTGCGAAGTCGATCCTGAATCACCTTTACCTTATCCAGGACATCTTGAACCAAGTCCGTGCCCAATAATCTAGCCTCGCCCGGCTCGAACCAACCCACTGGAGACCGACACCGCCTACCATACAAAGCCTCATACGGTGCCATATGAATGCTCAACTGATAACTGTTATTGTAGGCAAACTCTGAAAGTGGCAAGAACTGATCCCAAGCACCCCCAAAATCTATCACACAAGCGCGAAGCATATCCTCCAGTATCTGAATAGTGCGCTCGGACTGTCCGTCCGTATGAGGGTGAAATGTTGTGCTCAACTCAAGACGGGTACCTAACTCCTGTTGTACAGCCTTCCAAAATCGTGATGTAATCTGCGTACCCCGGTCAAAGATGATGGATACCGGTACGCCATGAAGCCTGACGATCTCGCGGATATAAATTGGAGCCAACTGCTCGGAAGAATATGTAGTCATCACATGAATGAAATGAGCTAACTTGGTCAGCCTATCCACAATCACACAGACTGCATCAAACCCCCGTTGAGTCCGTGTGAGTCCAACAACGAAATCCATAGTGATCTGTTCCTATTTTCACTCCGGAATCTCTAACTTCTGAAGCAACCCACCTGGCCGCTGATTCTCATACTTCACCTGCTGGTAATTTAGACATCGAGCCACATACTTCACCTGCTGGTATATTAGACAGCGAGCCACATACTTCACTATGTATTTCTTCATCATCCTCCACCAGTAATGCTGCCTCAAGTCCTGATACATCTTTGCGGCACCCAGATGAATGGAGTACCGCGAATTGTGAGCCTTCTGAAGAATCAACTCTCACAAACAATCTACATTGGGGACACATAACCTGCCATGCATCCTCAATGCACCATCATCCCCAATAGTGACCTCCTTAGCATCACCGTGCTGGACTGTATCCTTAAGGACAAGCAGATGGGGGTCATCATACTGACGCTCCCTGATACGATCATAAAGAGAAGACCGAGAGACCACACAAGCCAATACTCGACTCGGGTCAGAAATATCAAATCTAATAAACTGGCTGGCTAAGGCCTGAACATCCAACGCCAAATGGCCTCTCTGCTGTTGGTAGATATGCTAAGCTCCCCAAACTCTCCGCCCGGTGACTCAAAGCATCGGCCACCACATTGACCTTCCCGGGATGGTACAAATTGGTGATAGCATAATCCTTAAGCAACTCCAACCATCTCCGCTGACGCAAGTTAAGATCCTTCTATTTGAACAGATGCTACAAACTCTGGTGATCGGTGTAGATCTCACAAGGGACACCGTACAAATAGTGCCGCCAAATCTTCAAGGCATGAAAAATTGCTGCTAACTCAAGGTCGTGGACATGATAGTACTTTTCATGCACCTTCAGTTCTCTGGTCGCGTAGGCAATTATCCTACCTTCCTGCATCAACACCGCACCGAGACCAATCCGCGATGCATCACAATATACAGTATAAGACCCCGAACTTGTAGGCAATACCAATACTGGGGATGTAGTCAAAGATGTCTTGAGCTTCTGAAAGCTCTCCTCACTCTCCTCTGTCCACCTGAACGGAGCATAGTTCTGGGTCAGCCTGGTCATAGGTGCTGCAATAGATGAGAAGCCCTCTACAAATCGACGGTAATACCCCGCCAAACTAAGAAAACTTTGGATCTCTGTAGCTGAGGACGGTCTGGGCCAACTATGCACTGCTTCAATCTTCTTCGGATCAACCTAGATCCCATCACTGGATACTACATGACCCAAGAATGCCACCGAGTCTAGTAAGAACTCACACTTTGAAAATTTTGCATACAACTTCTTTTCTCTCAAGGTTTGAAGCGCAGTCCTCAGGTGCTGCTCATAATATTCCCGAGTCTGGGAGTACACCAGAATGTCGTCAATAAACATAATGACGAATGAGTCAAGATAGGGTCAAAACACACTACGCATAAAGTGCATAAATGCTGTTGGGGCGTTGGTTAGCCCAAATGACATCACAAGAAACTCGTAGTGACCATATGGAGTCCTGAAAGCAGTCTTAGGGATATCTGGCTCCAGAATCTTTAACTGATGATAGCCTGAAGGTAAGTCAATCTTGGAAAACACTCTGGCACCCTGTAACTGATCAAATAAGTCAGCAATACGAGACAATGGATACATGTTCCTCACTGTGACTTTGTTCAACTGGTGGTAATCAATACACATCTGCATAGAACCGTCCTTCTTCTTTACAAATAAGACAGGAGCACCCTATGGTGACACACTGGACCGAATGAAACCATTATCAAGCAACTCCTATAACTTCTCCTTCAACTCCTTCAATTCATGAGGAGCCATACGATATGGAGGAATAAAGATGGGCTGAGTGGCCGGCAACAAATCAATGCCAAAATCAATATCTCTGTCGGGCGGCATGCCCGAAAGATCAGTTGGAAACACTTCTGGAAAGTCCTTCACTACTGGAACTGACTCAACTATAGGGGTATCAATACTTATATATCTCACATAAGCTAGATACGCGTCACACCGCTTCTCAACCATTCGTTGTGCTTTCAGAAATGAAATAACTCTACTGGGAGTATACTCTAAGGTACCTCTCCACTCTAATCATGGTAATCCTGGCATAGCCAACGTCACGGTTTTTGCGTGACAATCAAAAATAGCATAATGGGGTGACAACTAGTCCATGCCCAAGATAACATCAAAGTCTACCATGCCAAGTAATAATTAATCAACTCTGGTCTCAAAACCACTAAGAGCAATCAAACACAACCGATACACGCGGTCCACAACAAGAGAATCTCCCACAAGAGTAGACACATAAACAGGGAAACTCAAAGAATCCCAAGGTATGCCCATATACAGGGCAAAATAAGAGGACACATAGGAATATGTAGAGCTTGGGTCAAATAATACTGACGCATCTCTATGATAGACCAGAACAATACCTATAATGACAGAGTCGGAAGCAACTACCTCTGTACGAGCTGAAAGAGCATAATATCTGGCCTGGCCTCCCCCTCTAGGGCGACCTCGACCTCCCCGACCTCCACCTCGAGCTGGCTAAGTAGGTGAGGCAGTAGCTGGTGCTGGAATCATAGCCTGAGGACCCAGTAGAGCACGTGGTGGTTGCAAAGTCTGTAGAGGTGTACCCCTCCTAAGTCTGGGGCAATCCCTCACCATATGGCGGGTGTTGCCACACTCAAAACAACCCCTCGGAGGGCGTGGCTGCTGTGACTGACTCGGGCCAGGTCTGCTGGACTGGCCACTGAAAGCACCCCGAGCAGGAGGCACACTAGATACTGGCGGTGCATAATAAGGCTCATGGGGCCTAGCAGGGGCTGGAACACCACTGGAGGATGGAAGAGCTAAATGAACGGGGAGACTCCCATAACCCCTACCATGTCGAACTGCAGCTGGGGCACGAGTACCGCTGTAAGTGTCAGACTCTCGAGACCTCTTGGCCTCCCTCTCCTCTTTATCCCAGGCAAGCATGCCCTCCAATCTCCTGGCAATACTCACAACCTGCTGATAAGAAATATCCATATCTAACTCCTTGGCCATACTAATCTGGATACTAGGGTGGAGTCCCTCAATAAATTGTTGAACCCTCTCTCGAACTCTGGCAACCAAGGCCGGTGCATGTCAGGCCAAATCATTGAAGCAGACTGCATACTCTGACACAGTCATAGCACCCTGGCACAGTTGCTCAAACTTTGCGCGCCATGAGTCCTTGAGGCTTTGAGGGACATACTCGCTCAAAAACATGTCCGAGAAATGAGTCCATGTAAGTGAAGCTGCCTCATCCGGACTACTCAACTCATAAGCATGCCACCACTGATAGGCTGCTACTCTAAGCTGGAAGGTGGTAAAAGAAACCTCACTCGTCTCCTCTATGCCCATAGTACGGAGAATACAATGACACCCTTCTAGAAAACCCTGAGCATCATCCGTAGCCAATCCGCTGAAGGTAGGTGGGTGGTACTTCTTGTACCTCTCAAGTCTGAGTTGCTCCGCCTAAGAAGCAGATGTCCTAGTCTCGTGCTGAACCAGAGATATAGGGGCATAGGAATATACTCTGGGGCCTGATCAACCTGGACCCTTTGCTCAGGAGTACGGGATGCGGGAGTCTGTGCCCCTCCCCCGGCCTGAGATGTGGCAGGAGCAAGTGGAATCAATCCAGCCTGAGCTAAGGTGCTGAACATGCTTAGAAACTGGGCTAGAGTCTCCTGAAGAGCTGGTGCAGCAATAGGCACCTCAGGTGCCTGCCCGCCAATTGGAGCTACTGGGGGCTCCTCTGTCGCAGCGCGCGCGGGTGCTCTGGCTGCACCGTGTGTTCGTCCTCGGCCTCTACCCCAGCCCCGACCTCTCGTGGCTCTAGTAGGGGCGCAGGTGCCTGGTCATCAGATCCTCCGGTACGTGTCCTCACCATCTGTGAGAGAATAAAATACAAAGGTTTAGAATTTCGAGATCAACAAATTTGCACGACAAGGAATCAAAGAAATGATTTTTTTCCTAATAGTTCCATAGCCTCCCGAAGATAAATACAGACGTCTCTGAACCGATCCGCGAGACTCTACTAAACTTGCTTGTGACTCACGACACCTATGAACCTAGAGCTCTGATACCAACTTGTACAACCCAAACTCCCTCCGTATAATGTCGTGACGGCACCTAGTCTTTACAACTAGGTAAGCCTAACAAATTGCGAAAAATAACAAAATGAAAGTAAACCTTGACAACTAACAGCACTGGATAACTGAATAACTAGTAAAAATGCCGCTCGGCATGTACAATAACCAATACTCTATAAATACACAGTTTTTCCAAAACCCGGAACATCATAAGTCACAAGCTACTGAAGAAAACTATTATCTCTATACACCAGAGTCTAATAAAAGAAGTACGGAAGGTAAATGACATAGGAGAGAATAGAGGGGGACTCCGAGGTCTGCGGACACGGTAGATGTACCTTGAATTCTCCGCATAGCAGCAAGCACTATCATCTAATAGCGGGGCTGATAAGTAGTACCTAGATATGCACAAAAAATATGTGCAGAAGAGTAGCATGAGTATACCACAACGGTACCCAGTAAGTGCCAAGCCTAACCTCGGTAGAGTAGTGACGAGGTCAGGTCAGGCCCACTGGTATATAATAAATAAAGCAGGAGAATATAACAGTATAATAAGAGACATGAATTTAACAAAAGGAAAACACAGCGATATAACAATACAACACATAGGGATAAACAGCAGGGGATCTCCTGAGATACCATCGCGTAGTCCCAAAATAAATATGCAGAGAGAACTCCCGAAGTCCCGCCTCGTAGTCTCAAAAGTAAATATACACGGAGAACTCCCGAGGTACTGCCTCGTAGTCTCAAAAGTAAATGTGCAAGGAGAACTCCCGAGGTACCGCCTTATAGTCTCAAAAGTAAATGTGCAAGGAGAACTCCCGAGGTACCGCCTCGTAGTCTCAAAAGTAAATATACAGGGAGAACTCCCGAGGAATCGCCTCGTAGTCTCAAAAGTAAACACATAGCTCAACCGATAAATACCTTAGTTAATAGCAAGAATTCTACAGTTAAGACTGATAAAGAACAAGAAAAAGCAGGAAATCAACTAGGCATGCTTCACAGAGTTCAAATAAGTAGTTAAAGCACGTAGACATGCTATATTAGACTAAACAGGATAACTACGCACATTGGAATAGCTCAATTAAGAATGAAAACAAACTAATACTCATTTAAACGGTATAACTAAAATTAAAGGAAAACCAAGTTGCTACTCAGTAAAATAAAATGGGTTTTTCAATAAATAGCCCGTGTACGTACTCGTCACCTCACGTACACGGCGCTTACATATCACAACCGTACCAAATCCTAAGGGGATTTTCCCCACACAAATATCTCAAAATTGGGCAAAAATCACAAAATTCGAAAGCCTATTCACTCACGAGTCCAACAATACCAAATTTATCAAACTCCGACCTCAAATGACCACTCAAAAGCAAAAAAGCAAACACTCAAATCCCTAGCCTCAAAGTCCCAAATTCCACCTTAAATATACACTAACTAGGTGGAAAAATAAATGGGGACGCAAGATTCTTGATAAAAAATAAGCACAAGGGACTTACCTCACGAAATCCCTCGAAAATGCTCTTAAGAAATCGCCAAACCCGAGCTCAAAATGATGAAAATGGCCAAAATCTCGAAGTCTCGCTTATGTAGGTTCTGCCCAGGCATTTCTGCACATGCGAAGCCTGGGCTCGCACCTGCGCGTTTGCTTGTGCGGAAAAATGAGCTTTTTTGCGCAAACCACTTACTCCACTCTGCCTCCGCACCTGTGATGACGGGGCCGCACCTGCGAGTGCATGCCTGCGGAATCTTGTCCGCTTCTGCGGTCCCTCTAGCGCATCTGCGGACATCGCAGATGTGACATTTTCCACGCATCTGCGATCCCTGACCAAACCTCTCAACTCCACTTCTATGATAAACCTTGAGCACTTGCGATCCCACACTTGCGGTCTCCCCACCGCAGGTGCAAAAATACGATATATCAGAAGCTTTAGCCATTTGCCTAAGTCCAAATTTAATCCGTTAAGCATCTGAACCATACCTGAGCCCCCCCGGGACCTCAACCAAATATACCAACAAGTCTTAAAATACCATACGAACTTAGCCGAGCCCTCAAAAAGACGTCAAACAACAACAAAAATATGAATCACCCTCCAATCCAAACTTAATGAACTTGAAACTTTAAATTTCTACAACCGATTCCGAAACCTATCAAACCACGACTGATTGACCTCATATTTTGCACACATGTCATATTCAACATTACGGGTCTACTCCAACTTTCAAAATCGGAATCACAATCTGACCCCGATATCGAAAAGTCCATTACTGGTCAAAATCTCCAAAAATTTGACTTTCGCCAATTCAAGCTTAAATCAGCTACATACCTCAAATTTACAGCCCGGACACGCTCCTAAGTCCAAAATCACCCAACGGATCTAACGAAACTGATGGAACTCCATTCTGGAGTCGTCTTCACCTAATTCTGACTACTGTCAAAATCCTAAGACTTAAGCTTCCGTTTTAGGGACTACATGTCCCAACACTCCAAAACTAAAAACAAGACCTCCCGGCAAGTCACATAAGCAGAAACAGATATGGGAAAAGCATAAAATAGGTGATCGGGGATATTACTCTCAAAATAACCGGTCGGGTCGTTACAAACTGGGATAGACAATGTTTGTTCGTTTTGTTTATTTCTGATGGCTTGTTGGTTTTTCTGCAAAGCATGGATTGGATGTGTGAAAATTAAGATTCTAGCTCTTGCCAAAGAAAGTGGAACGTTTGATCTCAATACCAGTCACAACCAGCTTTGATATAATGCATGCGGAGACATGGAGTCTCAAGATCCATCTTCTCATCATCTGATCAGGAAACAAGCTTGTGAGAATATATTTATAGTATGTTACATCGTGAGCATCAAGTTTCAGTCTAAAGTCAATGGGGGAAGCAAGTCAAGAATCAAGACAAGAGTCCAGATGGCATTTAGATTGAAATTTTGTAACTCTTAGATTTCAAGAGTATGTAATTTCCTTTTTATTTTGATGTAATAGTAGGAACCGCGGATCGGAACCTCGACGGAACTTCGCTTGACTCTCTATCTAAGCATACTCTATCAGTCATTTTCCACTCGAACTACACGTGACTTGATTCTCTTATAACCCAGGATATGTAGGCTGCCTAAAACCAAGGCTCAGTCGCATACTTTTCTTTTATCTTATTTTTCTTTTTAAATAATAGTAAGGTCAAAAATCAGTCATCTTGTTCATTTTTCTTTACCTGAAAATTCTTCATGTTTCCAAGCAAAGAGGGGCATGTTGTGAACAACTAATTTTTGACCACACCCGAATTCGATAATATTTTGGTATAAATATTTCTTTTAGGTCTAATCTTGATATTTTAAACTTTTATCTTACTCTTAATAGGTTTTATTTGAAAAATAAAATTAAAAAAAAATTATTACAACAAAAAAGAAAATTTCACATACTTATAGAATATATTTCATTTCTATTTGTAAAGAGAAAAAGAAAATTTACAAAAAAATATTTAGTTTCTTTAATTAGTATTTTAATAAGTAAGCTATGGTATTTTTAGTATTAGTTAAATTATATGTAAATATTTAGTTTTCTTATATATTTTTTCTTGGTATAAAAAGTGGTTGATCAATATTATCATCTTCATAAGTTGCCTTATCTTTTGAAATAAAAGACAAAATAAAAAGAAGAAGAAAACATAATGAAGTTAAAAATATGTCAAAAATAGGTAAAGTTTTGTTAACAAACTTCCCCACTAATCACGTCACATCCCAAACCCCTAAGTCCCCCACATTTCACGTCTCCCCATCACACACCCTTATATTTCAATTCTTTCCTGAACCTCAATCCCACGTCCCCACTTTAACTCATTTGTACAAGATTAGATAACTACTTTTGTTCCTCTTTATAAAGAGGAGAAAAAAGAACGAAAGGAAAAAAAAAAGGAAAAGGGGGAAATTCACTTTTAGCATTTTGGAGGAGGAAAGAAACGAGCTTCTTTGGGAGAATGCAAAAAAAGCAACCTGATAAGGAAAAAATTCAGCAATTAGGAGAAAATAATATTTTTTTTTAGAGTAAAAAGTTGGCTTGAAGAGATAGTTATTCAGTGGAATTGCTCTGTTTGGAGTCGGAGATCGAAGCGTCGTTTCAAATTTTAAGTTCGCGCACTCAAGCGAGTAGATTATAGTTGTTACCTTTGCCCTTTGAAAGTTTCATAAAAGGTAACAATTAAGTTCTTCTGCTAGTTTAATGTAACGTATTATTGAATATATGATGTTAGTTCATGAAGTTTAATTATTCCTTTACTTTCCTTTGTATCTTAAGTGATCTTTTTCTCTTCTTATTGTTAATGTATGTATGCTTTGCAATTTATATTTTTGTATGTTCCTAACTTTTAAATTTTAGTTCTAAATCTATTATCTTGCCATAATTTTCATGAAATTTTTAAATCATAGTTAATTGATAAAAAAATCATTTCAAGTTTGTCAAGACAATACTTCTTGAGTTAAGTCCTAGTTAATGTGTGAGTTCATTCCTACCAGTTCTAGTTATTGTCTTTATTTTTGTAATTCTTTGCAAATCTGTTATGTCCTTATTATTTATTTAGGATTAAAACTTTTTTTTCCTTCTCTCTCGAACTAGCATCTAGGTAACTAAGTTAGTGATAAGTTTGGTGTAATTTAGTTTTACTTACTCTGAGTAGTTTTAGAATTGGCTCATATAATTTATGGTAGGCAGATTACTTGGATGTGGTTAGGACCCCATTAGTTCAAAAAAAAAAAAGTTAGTATTCGTACAATTGAATTTTAACGCAAGCATCGTTCTAGTTCATTTATTTATAATTTAATGTGGTATTTAATTAAATAACTCACTGTCACGACCCGAAATTCCCTCCTTCGGACCGCGATGGTGCCTAACATTTCACTTGTTAGGCAAGCCAACGTTAGAATAATATTAACAAAATTTTAAACCATTTTAAAATTATTAATAATCAAGGAAACAAAAGCGGAAGCAAAGTTTTAAACATAGTGAAATAATCCAAAAAAATAATTATGTCTAAATACCATCCCAGAATTGGTGTCACAAGTGCACGAGCTTCTAGAATAAATACAAATAAAGGTCTGAATAAAATAAAGATGTCTGAAAATAAACACACAGCTAAAGTAAAATAGACGGGGACTTCAGAACTGCGGACGCCATGCAGTTATACCTCAAGTCTCCTCTGGTAGCTGAAATCCGAGCAAGTCTATGCTACGCCGTTGGGACCAACTCTAAAATCTGCACAAAAAGTGCAGAGTGTAGTATCAGTACAACCGACCCCATGTACTGGTAAGTGCTGAGCCTAACCTCGACGAAGTAGTGACGAGGCTAAGGCGGTTCACTTACATTAACTTGTATGCAATATTAATAACAACAACAAATAATAGAAATAAATGAGGTAACTCATTTATAATAATTGAAGCCAACCCATCAGTCATAATCCATTATTATTTCAACCAATTCTGTTGTAACGTGCAACCCGCTCTCACAATATATTCACATTCAATTCTGTTGCAGCGTGCAACCCGCTCTTCCAATATTTTTCTTTTAATCAAGTCTGTCATATATTTATTTCAATCAAGTATATATATAGCCTTTTAAATAAGTCTGTTGCGGCATCCAATCCGATCCCCCAATATTGACTTTTCAATAAGTCTATTGCGGCGTGCAATCCGATCCTCCAATATTGACTTTTAATAAGTCTGTTATATATTTATTTCAATCAAGTATATATATAGACTTTTAAATAAGTCTATTGCGGCATGCAATCCGATCTCCCAATATTGACTTTTCAATAAGTCTATTGCGGCGTGCAATCCGATCCCCCAATATTGACTTTTCAATAAGTCTATTGCGGCATGCAATCTGATCCCCCAATATTGACTTTTAATAAGTCAGTTGCAGCGTGCAACCTGATCCTCCAATATATCCATTTCAATCAATTCTTATAGAAGAAATTTTCCCAATAAATGCAATAATTAATATAAAATTATAAGACAACAAGCATACAACAATTATGATTTAATTATGAAACAAACAATGACAAATAGTAAATTATTATAAAGATCAGGGAAAAAATAGGCAGTTTAATATTTAATATGCTAAATATCAAATAACAATTAAAACACATAATTCAAATAGCAAGTAACAATTAATGTAGGAATTCAAGAATTAATATTTGACAAAGAATAGGAGAGAAAAAATTATTATAATAATTAATTTATAATTTAAAACAATTTATGATATTTCAAGTAAGCACGCAAACAATTAATTTGACGACGTATAGACACTCGTCACCTCGCCTATACGTCGTTCACATGCAATTCATATAACAAATAATTTAAGGGTTCTATTCCCTCAAGTTAAGGTTAACCACGATACTTATCTCGCTTTGCAAATTCCAATCAATTATTCAACCACAACTTTTCCTTTTAAATTTGCCTCCGAAAGTTTCAAATCTATTCACAAACAATTCGATATATTCAATACTAATCATAGGAATTAATTCCATATGAATTTACTAATTTTTCGGATAAAAATACGAAATTCATTTAAATATTCGATAGTGGGACCCACGTCTCAAATCCCGGAAAAACTCGCTAAATCCGAACACCCGTTCCGCTACGAGTTCAACCATACAAAAATTATCCAATTCCGATATCAAATGGACCTTCAAATCTAAATTTCTCGTTTTTGGAAGATTTTAGAAAAATCTGATTTTTCTTCCATAAATTCAGGGATTTATGATATAAACAAGTATGGAATCATGAAATATAATCAATATAGGATAAGGAACACTTACCCCAATGTTTCCCGTGACAATCGCCCAAAATTTTGCCTTAACCGAACTCAAAACGACCAAAATATGAAAATAATTTCGGACTGTTCGATATATACATTGCCCAGGCATTTCCGCACCTGCGGTGCCTGGGCTCGCACATGCGAGTTCGCATTTGCGAGAAACTCTCGCATCTGTGGAAAAGGGGGTGCCAGCGTATGTACGCATCTGCGTGATTGGTGCGCATTTGCGGACACGCTTCTGCGAACGCGCAGGTGCGTGCAGATTTCCGCACCTGCAGACTCTTTCCCAGCCACGCCCGGGCGCATCTGCGATCGAAGGCTTGCTTCTGCGAGCTCGCACCTGCGGTCAAAAATTCGCAGGTGCGATTATAACAGAAGGCAAAAATTCAGATTTTTCTTAAGTCCAATTCTTGATCCGATTTCAACCTGTATCACTCTCGGGGTACTCGGGATCCCGTACGAATATACCAACAAGTCCAATAACATAATACAGACTTACTCGGGGTCTCGTATCACTCCAAACAACGCTGAAATTATAATTCACATCTCAATTCAAACTTTGAGTTTTAAACTTTTAATTTGCAAATCTCGTGCCAAAACATATTAAATGAATCCGGAATGACTTCAAATTTGGCACATAAGTCATAAATGACATAACAGAGCTGTTCAAATTTCCAGAATCGGTTTCCGGTTCCGATATCAAAAAGTCAACCCCGTGGTCAAACTTGAAAATCGTTAACCTTTAAATTGCTAGTTCCGTTAAATGGTCATAACTTGAGCTAGGGACCTCCAAATTAAATTTCGGGCATACGCCCAAGTCCCAAATTACGATACGGAGCTACCGGAACTATCAAAATACTGATCCGAGTCCGTTTGATAAAAATGTTGACCAAAGTCAACTCACTTGAGTTTTAAAGCTTTATTTCACATTTTAATTTATTTTTCACATGAAAACTTTCCGGAAAATTTTACGGACTACGCACGCAAGTCGAGGAATTATAAATGGTATTTTTCGAGGTCTTAGAACACAGAATTACTTATTAAATTTAAAGATAACATTTCGGGACATCACATTCTCCACCTTTAAAACAAATGTTCGTCCTCGAACGGAGTTAGAAAAAGTACCTGAGCTGGAGAAAAGGTGTGGATATTTATTCTGCATGTCCGACTCGGACTCCCAGATAGATGTCTCTACCGACTGACCTCTCCATTGCACCTGAACTGAAGGATAACTCTTAGACCTCAACTGTCGAACTTGCCGGGCTAGAATAGCCACTGGCTCCTCCTCGTAAGTCAAATCTTTGTACAATTGAACTGAGCTGAAATCTAACACATGGGACGAATCACCATGATATTTTCGGAGCATAGACACATGGAACATCGGATGAACCGCTGATAAACTAGGTGGTAATGCAAGCCTGTAGGCTACTTCATCCACCCTTTTAAGAATTTCAAAGGGTCCGATATACCTAGGGCTCAAATTACCCTTCTTTCCGAACCTCATTACACCTTTCATAGGTGAAACCCAGAGCAATATTCTTTCTCCAACCATGAATGTAATATCACAAACTTTACGGTCGGCATAACTCTTTTACGTAGACTGAGTTGTGCAAAGTTGATCCTGAATAATCTTGACCTTATCCAAGGCATCCTGTACCAAATCGGTACCCAAAAACTGAGCCTCTCCTGGTTCAAACGAACCAACTGGCAATCGGCATCGCCTTCCGTATAATGCCTCATATGGAGCCATCTAAATGCTCGACTGGTAGCTATTATTATAAGCAAACTCCACAAGTGGCAATAAATGATCCCAAGAACCTCCAAAGTCTATAACACAAGCAAGAAGCATATCTTCCAATATCTAAATAGTTCGCTCTGACTGTCCGTCTGTTTGTGGATAAAATATTGTACTCAACTCCACCTGCATGCCTAATTCATGCTGTACAGCCCTCCAGAAATGTGAGGTAAATTGCGTACCTCGATCTGAAATAATAGACACGGGCATACCGTGAAGACGGAAAATCTCACGAATGTAAATTTCAGCTAACCTCTCTGAAGAATAGGTAGCTGCCACTGGAATGAAATGTGCTGACTTGGTCAACCTGTCCACAATGACCCAAACTGCGTCAAACTTTCTCTGAGTCCGTGGGAGCCCAACAATAAAATCCATAGTGATACGCTCCCACTTCCACTTTGGAATTTCTAACTTCTGAAACAAACCACCAGGTCTCTAATGCTCGTATTTAACTTGCTGACAATTCAGACATCGAGCTGCATATGCAACTATATCCTTTTTCATTCCCCTCCACCAATAATGTTGCCACAAATCTTGATACATTTTGGCGGTGCCTGGATGAATAGAATACCTGGAACTGTGTGCTTTTTCAAGAATTAATTCATGAAGCCCATCCACATTAGGCAAACAAATACGACCTTGCATTCGTAGAACCCCATCTTCCCCCCCCCCCACAACAACCTGTTTGGCATCACCGTGCCGCACTGTGTCCTTAAGGACAAGTAAGTGAGGATCATCATACTGCCTCTCTCTAAAGCGCTCATATAAAGAAGACCGAGCGACTGTGCAAGCTAGAACCCGACTGGGTTTTGAAACATCTAACCTCAGGAACTGATTAGCCAAAGTCTGAACATCTACAGCTAATGGCCTCTCACCAACCGGAATATACGCAAGACTGCCCATACTCACAGCCTTTCTACTCAAAGCATCGGCCACCATGTTGGCCTTTTCGGGGTGATACAAAATGGTGATATCATAGTCTTTCAATAACTCCAACCATCTTCTCTGACTCAAATTAAGATCTTTTTGTTTGAACAGATACTGAAGGCTGCGATGATCAGTAAATACCTCACACGAGACACCGTAGAGGTAGTGCCTTCAAATCTTCAGCGCATGAACAATTGCTGCCAATTCTAAGTCATGAACAAGATAATTCTTCTCGTGAACTTTCAAATGTCGTGACGCATATGCAATTACCTTGCCATCTTGCATTAATACTGCACCAATCCCATTGTGAGATATGTCACAATATACCGTATACGATCCTAAACCTGTGGGTAATACCAACACTGGCGCCGTAGTCAAAGCGGTCTTGAGCTTCTGAAAGCTTAACTCACACTCATCTGACCATCTGAATAGGACATTCTTCTGGGTTAGTCTGGTCAGTATGCTTGCTATAGATGAAAACCCTTCCACCAACCGACGATAATAACCTGCAAAACCCAGGAAACTCCGGATCTCTGTAACTGAAGTAGGTCTAGGCCAATTCTAAACAGCCTCAATCTTCTTAGGATCCACCTTTATGCCTTCTGCCGATAACACATGCCCCAAAAAGGAAACTGAGTCTAACCAAAACTCACATTTTGAAAACTTGGCATATAACTGATTATTCTTCAAAGTGTGAAGCACACTTCGAAGATGCTACTCATACAAAAGAGTCCAAATAAGACTTGAACACCCGATTCATCAAATCCATAAATGCCGATGGGCATTTGTCAACCCAAATGACATCACTAGGAATTCGTAATGCCCATACCGAGTTCGAAAAACTGTTTTAGGGACATCAAAGGCCCTAATCTTCAACTGATGGTAACCATACCTCAAATCGATCTTCGAAAATACCTTGACACCCTGAAGCTGATCAAATAAGTCATCAATTCTTGGCAGCGGATATTTGTTTTTGATAATGGCCTTGTTCAATTGCCGAGAGTCTATACACATCCGCATAGAGCCATCTTTCTTCTTTACAAATAATACGGGTGCACCCCAGGGCGAGACACTAGGTCTAATGAATCCCTAGTCAAGCAAGTCTTGTAACTGCTCTTTTAATTCTTTCAACTCTGGCGGGGCCATACGGTATGGTGGAATAGAAATGGGCTGAGTGCCCGGAGCCAAATCAATAAATAAGTCAATATCTCTGTCGGGTGGCATCCTCGACAGATTTGCAGGAAATACTTCTGAAAATTCACGAACAACTGGTAATGAGTCCATAGAAGGGACATCCGCACTGGGATCGCGAATATAAGCCAAATAGGCTAGACACCCTTTCTCTACCATACGCCGAGCTTTCGTATAAGAAATAACCCTGCTAGCAGAACGGCCAGGAGTTCCTTTCTACTCTAACCGAGGTAACCCCGGCATAGCTAGGGTCACTGTCTTGGCATGACAATCCAATAGAGCATGATAAGGAGACAGCCAATCCATACCCAAGATGACATCAAAATCTACCATATCAAGAATTAGAAGATCCACACTAGTCTCAAGATTACCAATAGTAACCATACACGAACGATAGACATGATCTACTACAATAAAGTCTCCCACCGGTGTATATACACACACAAAATCACTCAGAGAATCACAAGGCACAACCAAATATGAAGCAAAATAGGAGGACACATAGGAATAAGTAGATCTTGGATCAAATAGAACTGAAGCACCTCTATGGCAAACTGGAATAATACCTGTGATCACAACATCAGATGACTCGGCCTCAGGCCTAGTTGGAAAAGCATAAAATCGGGGCTGGGCCCCACCACTCTGAACTGCGTCTCTAAGACGGCCTCTAATTGGTTGGCCTACACCTCTAACGGTCTGACCTCCACTTCTAATGGCCTGACCTCCACCTCTAATGGCCTAACCTCCCCCTCTAGCTGCTTGACCCCTACCTCTAGCTAGCTGAGCAGGCAGTGAAGCAACCGGTGCTGGTATGATGGCACGAGAATCTGGCTGAGATCTGTTACTCGCCAATCTAGGGCAATACCTCCTGATGTGACCAATGTTTCCACACTCGTAACACCCATCATGATGTCATGGCTGCTGAAGCTGAAGCTGACCCAAATGGGCCGGATAACCGCTGTAGTAACTCTGGAGTGGTGATGCACTGATAGGAGCTGAATGTGCACTGAATACTAGTTGTCCAGAGTAAGGCATAATAGGACCGTGACTCCCTGAAGCACCGGGAGATACATGAAGTACTGAATGAAATAGTCTGGGAGGATGACCCCGACCAAAATTACCCCTGCCTCCAGATGAGGTACCACTGAAACCACCAAACTGACGAGGCCTCTTATCGGACCTTTGCCCTTTCTCCTATGCAAGAACCATCTCGATCCTACTTGCGACATTAGCAGCCGCCTGAAAAGAAATCTCACTTCCGGTTTCCTTGGCCATCTGAAGTCTGATAGGGTGAGTGAGTCCCTCAATAAACCTCCTCACTCTCTCTCGCTCCGTAGGTATTAAAAGGAGAGCATGACGGGCCAAATCCACAAAATGGGACTCATACTGAGTAACAGTCATACTGTCCTGTTGTAGACGCTCAAATTGCTTGCGGAATTCCTCTCTCAGTGTGATAGGGAGGAACTTCTCCAGAAATAGCTGAGAGAACTGCTCCCAGGTAAGTGCAGGTGATCCGACTGGTCGGGTCAATGTATAATCTCTCCATCACCTCTTAGCGGAACCCATCATCTGAAATACAACAAAATCGACCCTATTGGTCTCAACTATACCCATGTTCCGCAGCACCTCATGGCAGTGTTCAAGATAATCCTGTGGGTCCTCAGAAGGTGTACCACTGAAGTGAACTGGAAAGAGCTTGGTAAACTTATCCAGTCTCAATAAGGCCTCAAAAGACATGGCGGGCCTATCATCGATCTATGCCGTAACAACTAGCTGAACTACCCCAACTGGCGGGGCTGTTGGAGCATGATTCTGGGGAGCCATCTGCTCCGGAGCGGGAGTAGTGGGAGTTTGTGCTCCTCCCTCAGCTTGTGAGACGGCTGGTGCCACTGAAAATGTACCATTCTGGGCCACGCCCTCCATAAGACTTACCAAATGGACTAGAGCGTCCTGAAGTACTGGAGTGGCTATGAAATCTTCCGGGACCTGAACTAGTCCAACTGGTACATTCTAAACTGGAACCTCCTCCTAAAGGTCCACCTGAGGTTCTACAACAGGTGCAGCTGCTCGAGCTCTGGACTGAGCTCTATCTCGGCCTCTGCCTTGACCTCTACCCCTGGACATAGTTGCCACCGGGGGTTCTGGTCCCTGTCCATCGGTAGAGGTATTACGTGTTCTCACCATCTGCGAGAGAATAAGAGTAGAATGGTTCAATCATCGATGATAGAATAAAACCGCACGACAGAATAAGAAAGAAGTGATATTGTTCCTAAACTTCATAGCCTCTGAGAGATAAGTACAGACGTCTCCGTACCGATCCTTCAGACTCTACTAATCTTGCTCGTGACTCGTGAGACCTATGTAACCTAGTGCTCTGATACCAACTGTCACGACCCGAAATTTCCTCCTTCGGACCGCGATGGCGCCTAACATTTCACTTGCTAGGCAAGCCAACGTTAGAATAATATTAACAAATTTTTAAACCATTTTTAAATTATTAATAATCAAGGAAACAAAAGCGGAAGCAAAGTTTGAAACATAGTGAAATAATCCATAAAAACAACTATATCTAAATACCATCCCAGAATTGGTGTCACAAGTGCATGAGCTTCTAGAATAAATACAAATAAAGGTCTGCATAAAATAAAGATGTCTGGAAATAAACACACAGCTAAAATAAAATAGACGGGGACTTCAGAACTGCGGACACCATGCAGTTATACCTCAAGTCTCCTCTGGTAGCTGAAATCCGAGCAAGTCTATGGTACGCCATTGATACCAACTCCAAAATCTGCACAAGAAGTGCAGAGTGTAGTATCAGTACAATCGACCCCATGTACTGGTAAGTGCTGAGCCTAACCTCGACGAAGTAGTGACGAGGCTAAGGCGGTTCACTTACATTAACCTGTACGCAATATTAATAACAACAACAAATAATAGAAATAAATTAGGTAACTCATTTATAATAATTGAAGCCAACCCAACAGTCATAATCCATTATTATTTCAACAAATTCTGTTGCAGCGTGCAACCCGCTCTCACAATATATTCACATTCAATTCTGTTACAGCGTGCAACCCGCTCTCCCAATATTTAACTTTTAATCAAGTCTGTCATATATTTATTTCAATCAAGTATATATATAGACTTTTAAATAAGTCTATTGCGGCGTGCAATCCGATCCCCCAATATTGACTTTTCAATAAGTCTATTGCGGCGTGCAATCCGATCCCCCAATATTGACTTTTAATAAGTCTGTTATATATTTATTTCAATCAAGTATATATATAGACTTTTAAATAAGTCTGTTGCAGCGTGCAATCCGATCCCCGAATATTAAATTTTTAATAATCCTATTGCGGCGTGCAATCCGATCCCCCAATATTGACTTTTAATAAGTCTGTTGCAGCGTGCAACCCGATCCTTTAATATGGACTTTTTAATAAGTCTATTGCGGCGTGCAACCCGATCCTCCAATATTGACTTTTAATAAGTCTGTTGCGGCGTGGAACCTGATCCTCCAATATATTCATTTCAATCAATTCTTATAGAAGAAATTCCCCCAATAAATGTAATAATTAATATAAAATTATAAGACAACAAGCATACAACAATTATGATTTAATTATGAAACAAACAATGACAAATAGCAAATTATTATAGAAATCAGGGAGAAAATAGGCAGTTTAATATTTAATATGCTTAATGTCAAATAACAATTAAAACACATAATTTAAATAGCATGTAAAAATTAATGCAGAAATTCAAGAATTAATATTTGACAAAGAATAAGAGAGAAACAATTATTATGATAATTAATTTATGATTAAAAATAATTTATGATTTTTCAAGTAAGCAGGCAAACAATTAATTTGACGACGTATAGACACTCGTCACCTCGCCGAAACGTTGTTCACATGCAATTCACATAACAAATAATTTAAGAGTTCTATTCCCTCAAGTCAAGGTTAACCACGACACTTACCTCGCTTTGCAAATTCCAATCAATTATTCAACCACAACTTTTCCTTTTAAATTTGCCTCCGTAAGCTTCAAATCTATTCATAAACAATTCGATATATTCAATACTAATCATAGGAATTAATTCCATATGAATTTACTAATTTTTTGGATAAAAATCCGAAATTTATTTAAATATTCGATAGTGGGACCTACGTCTCAAATTCCGAAAAAACTTACAAAATCCGAACACCCGTTCCGCTACAAGTTTAACCATACAAAAATTATCCAATTCCGATATCAAATGGACCTTCAAATCTAAATTTTTCGTTTTTGGAAGATTTTAGAAAAATCTGATTTTTCTTCCATAAATTCATGGATTCATAATATAAACGAGTATTGAATCATGAAATATAATCAATATAAGATAAGGAACACTTACCCCAATGTTTCCCGTGAAAATCGCCCAAACATTCACCTTAACAGAGCTCAAAACGACCAAAATATAAAAATAATTTCGGACTCTTCGATATATACACTGCCCAGGCATTTCCACACTTGCGGTGCCTGGGCTTGCACATGCGAGTTCGCATTTGCAAGAAACTCTCGCATCTGCGGAAAAGGGGCTGCTAGCGTATGTCTGCATCTGCGGACACGCTTCTACGAACGCGCGGGTACGTGCAGATTTCCGCACCTGCGGACTTTTGCCCAGCCATGCCCGGGTGCATCTGCGATCGAAGGCTCGCTTCTGCGAGCTCGCACCGGTGGTCAAAAATCCACAGGTGCGATTATAACAGAAGGCAAAAATTCAGATTTTGCTTAAGTCCAATTCTTGATCCGATTTCAATCCGTATCACTCTCGGGGTACTCGGGACCCCGTACGAATATACCAACAAGTCCAATAACATAATACGGACTTACTCGGAGTCTCGTATCACTCCAAACAACGCTGAAATTTCAATTCATACCCCGATTCAAACTTTGAGTTTTAAACTTTCAATTTGCAAATCTCGTGCCAAAACATATTAAATGAATCCGGAATGACTTCAAATTTGGCACATAAGTTTATAAATGACATAACAAAGTTGTTCAAATTTTTAGAATCGGATTCCGGCTCCGATATCAAAAAGTCAACCCGTGGTCAAACTTGGAAATCTTTAGCCTTTAAATTGCTAGTTCCGTTAAATGGTCATAACTTGAGCTAGGGACCTCCAAATTAAATTTCGGGCATACGCCGAGGTCCCAAATCACGATACGGAGTTACCGGAACTGTCAAAATACTGATCCAGATTCATTTGCTAAAAATGTTGACCAAAGTCAATTCACTTGAGTTTTAAAGCTCTATTTCACATTTTAATTCATTTTTCACATGAAAACTTTCCGGAAAATTTTACGAACTGCGCACGTAAGTCGAGAAATGATAAATGGTATTTTTTAAGGTCTTAGAATACAGAATTACTTATTAAATTTAAAGATGACATTTTGGGTCATCACACTCAAAATCCAGGTAGAAGTACCCAAAAGCATAAATCCAAAATATTCTGATAATTCTTTGGTTTTTAATTGTGTTAAGTTTTGTTTTTAGTTAAGTAATACATTTTCATTTGTTTGGTTCTACCACATTGTTAAATATTTTTTTAATTATGTTTACATTTTAAAACTTCAAAATATAGTGTTATATTTAGTCATTCATTTTTTTAGATAATATAGTTATCAATATGTGCTTGAGATTTTGTTAGATTGTGTTGTCATCAATTGAATTTATTCTTTGTTGGATATAATGTCTGTATTGCCAAAGGGTTAATATTTAATTAGATAAGAAGTGTCTTTAGTTCATTTATATAACTTTATTGTGTTATTAATCTTTGAGCATGTCATGACATATAGTTTAACGGACATAATTTTATTTTATGTTAATTTGCCGTGTGTTGGAATCAATATAGCTCATTAGTAAGTGGAACAATAAGGGGAATAAATTTGAGTTTAGAGTTAGCTAAAAAAGTGAGCCTAAATATTACTTTGGGCTTATTCCATCAGTTAAACAAATAGAAGCGCAAATAATTGTGAGGGAGAGAAATGATCCATGAACTAATTCAAGACTCGTTCCAATAAGTAAATATATATCTCGAATCTAAAAGAGACAAAATAATTAAAATATTCTAAAATGCTAGAAAATTTTAGATGTACTTTAAATATTAGCCAATGTGTTCATATCCGAACCTTGGATTTATACGTTTAAGTAATAAAAGGGTCATGTGCGTATTCCCGCATCTCGATGCCTTTTAATTTAAAAATAATTAATTTAATCATGTGTACATTTTATACCTTGGTTTAACATCTAACTTCAAAGAAATACCTTGTGTGCATATCGCATCTGGGTTCAAACAATTAATAAAATATAATAATTAATTAAGCAGTAGTAGGCAAACCACAACCAATAAATTACAAGAATAGCCAAAAACCGATTTAAGTCTTACATTTAGTCAATAAAGCAACATTGCTAGAACCACAGGACTCTAGGGGTATCTTACACCTTCCCCTCGGTCGACAAAATTCCTTACTCAGTCTTCTGTTTTCGTAGACTATAAATTAGGAGTCAAACCTTCCTTTTGATAAGGGATTCAAGATAAAAGATGACTTGGAATACCAAAACTCAATTCCAAGTGTCGACTCCAAATAAATAATCCCTTTTCAAAACGTCACTTCAATTGGAAAAACTCTTCTAACTCAACCTCGTAATAAGGTTTGTGTGGGAAAAAAAGAGGTGTGATAATATCGAGCAACAGAAAATCCGCTCTAGTCTCGTAACCACAGAATGTGACCACACAGGACCGATAGATCCGATCCACCACCACAGAATCACCTACAGGAGTGGACACATAAACAGGAGTACCCAAGGACTCACGAGGAATAACCAAGAAATGAGCAAAATAAGATGATACATATGAATAGGTAGACCCTGGATCAAATAATACCGAAACATCCTTACCGTAGACAGAAATAATACATGTGATCACGGCATCTGAGGCAACTGCATCTGTCTGGATGGAAAAGCATAGAACCTAATTGGAGCACCGACTGGCTGGCCTCCGCCTGACTGAACAGTAGCTAGCTGACCACCCCCTGCCTGGCCTCCACCTCTAGGATGGCCCCTACCCGCCTGCCCTCCGCCTCTGGGCGGTCGGACAGCTGGTGCTGAAATCATGGGCTGATGACCCTGATATACTGCCTTGCCCCGAAGTCTGGGGCAAAACCTCTTTATCTGACCCAGATCCCCACACTTGTAACAACCTCTCGGCACTATAGACTATTGCTCCGAAGTTTGACCTTGATGGCCTGAATACTCACTAGAAGAACCCTGGATGGCTGGTGGGCGGTATGAACTCTCTGGCATGGCACTGAAATAGACGTTGGAAGAACCCTGATGACCCGAGTACCCACTGGAAGAACCCTGAATAGCTGGTGGGCGGTAAGAACTCTCTGGCATAGCATTAAACTAGGGTCGCGCTGGAGCACTCCGAGGAGGTGGTGGTGTTGGATATGTGGGCATGCTAGGCTGACCACTCCCAAACTCACCTCTGCCCTAGCCGGGGCACCTCTAAACTCTCCAGAGAAACGGGTCCTCTTGTCCCGCTGCATCTGCACTCTACCCCTCTGGTGGTAGCCCTCAATCCTCCGAGCAATCTCCACCACTAGCTTATAAGAAGTCCCCATTTCAACCTCTCGGGCCATACTAGCCCGAATACCGGAGTGCAACCCCGCAACAAACCTCCGTACTCTCTCTGCGTCAGTAGGAAGTATCATAAGTGCATGGCGAGATAACTCAGATGCCTCATAATCGGTCACTGACATCTGACCCTGCTCGAGCTGCTCAAACTGACACCGCAACTCTTCCCTCTGGGAGGGTGGGATATACCTATCCAAGAAAAGCTGTGTAAACTGGTCCCAAGTCATGGGAGAAGAAACCACTGGCCTAACGAGAAGATAAGATTGCCACCACCTACGGGCCCTGCCCTCCAAATGGAAAGTAGTGAAATCCACCCCATGGGACTCCAATATATTTATGTTGTGTAGTCTGTCCCTGCACCTATCAATGAAGTCTTGGGGATCCTCATGTCGCTCACCTCCGAAGACAGGAGGGTGTAGCCTAGTCCATCTGTCCAAAAGCTTCTGCGGCTCGTCGGCCGCAGCTGGTCTAGGCTCAGGCACAACCGCTGCAACTGGCTAGGCCCCACCTACGGGTAGTGTACCCGAGGTCTGATATACGGCAGTTGCATACCCAGGTGCCTGAGCAGTAGGGGTTTGTGCTTACCCTCCCACCTGAGATATGGCTGGGTCTGCTGGAAATAAACCAGCTTGGATCATAGAATCCATGAACCACAGCATACGACCCATGACCTCCTGAAAGCCCGGTGCTGACATGAAATCTACCGGGGCTGGCTCTGCTGCGGGCACCTCGCCCTGCTCCTCAACAATGGGATCCTCCACTGGATTCGTTGGTGGTACAACTGGGCAACTTTGGGATGTCCTCGTCCCCTACCTGGGGCTGGTAACCTCCCCCGACCTCTGCCTTGGCCTCTCACAACAGGGGGAGCAGCTCCTCCCGGATCCGGAATATCTGTTGCGCGTGTTCTCACCATCTGTGAGAGAATAAGAGAAAGAACTTAGTATACCATCAACTGCATGATAGGAGATGAATAAAGAGTAGTTTCCTAACACCCTATAGCCTCTCGAAGATAAGTACGGATCTCCGCACCGATCTACAAAACTCTATTAGGTCTGCCATAACTTGTGAGACCTACGTGAATCTAGTGCTCTGATACCATGTTGTCATGACTCAATTTCCATTATAAGCCGTGATAGCGCCCAACACCCTTGTTAGGCAAGCCAACACTGATCAATTTAGTGGTTTCCCATTTTTAACAAGTTTGTTAAGTGAATAACATTCCTCATTGTTAAAAGATTTAGGAATTTACATATGTAAAATAATTAAACGAAAGCAACTGGGTGCAAATCATAATCATAGAAATAAATCCAAAATCATAAGTCTACTAGTGTGTGCCAAGACCTGGTGTCACAAGTATATGAACATTCTAGTAGAATATACAAAAGAATACTAGTCTACTGTCTAAAAGGAAATAGACAGAAAATAAATCAAAAGAGAGACTCCGGTTACTCCTGAACGGCTCGAAAGGGCAGCTCACCATGTGATCTCGGGACAGAAGTCAAACGTGTGCGCCGGACTGATAACCAGATGCACCTGGCTCAGATCCTGCACATCAAGTACAGAAGTGTAGCGTGAGTACATAAACAACATGTACCCAGTAAGTATCTTGTCTAACCTCGAAGAAGTAGTGACGAGGGGTCGACTTCGACACTTACTATGGGCCAAAAATATAATAGTATGAAGTTCTAATTAAACATGATATATAAAATGATAATAGAACTCAAAGCAGGAAAATAAGTAAACAGTCCTTTCATTTCAAGTAAGAACCAAGTCATTTCTCTCGTCTAATCCTTTCACCTTTCAAGTCCATGGAACAATATTAAATATAAAGGGGTTCCAATATCTTTATGCACGAATTATGCCGAGGACTTACGGCCCGATCCAAATATACATATAAATATATTGTGCACTGCCGAGGGGCAAACGACCCGAACTATAGATACATCAATCAACCTGGCGAGGCGAAGCCCGCTTCCATGAGAGTAATAGAAATTTACCCCGCTCGTGGAATATACTTGGGAAGAGGTTGAATATAGATTTTCTCAAGTTATCATAATATTTCTCAATTTTTTTTTCAAGGTAAGAAATTCAGCTAGGAACCTTTAAAATATTGAAATCCTCAACCTCCGCTTTAATCCAAACAATTAGTAATCATAAACAAGCAATAGTATCAACAAAAACATGGTGTAAGCCTAAATCTACCCAAACATAAGCATGAATAGTAGCTACGCATGGACTCTCGTCACTTCGTACGTACGTACCCCCCACAAATAGAAGTACATAATGATTAAATTCACCTATGGGGTTAATTCCCTCTTGCAAGGTTAGAAAAGAGACTTACCTCGTCTCAAGGCCTACTTTCCGGTCTAAGATTGTGCCCAAACCCTCAATTTGGTGCCAAACGACTCGCAACTCAAAGTGCTAGGTGAAGTCCCCTCTCTAAGAGCTCCAAAAATCGCCCAACAATGGAAATAAATGAGCCAAAATGACTAAGTCCCGTTTTAAAAGAGACCTCACTGCCTCCAGCGATCTAGCACCTGCGGTCGCAGGGCTGCACCTGCGTTATCACTTCTACGGACAAAAGTCTGCTTCTGCGGAAGTGCCCAGGCAGGCTTGCTCCGCTTCTGCGGATGGGGTCCCGCTTCTGTGAAGGTTGGGACACACCTGTGGATCCCGGGCTGCCCTTCCTTGGCCGCTTCTGCGAGCTCTGGCTCGCTTCTACGAGCTCGCACCTGCGGCTGGCCAAGCGCAGGTGCGATTATGACAGCAACTGGGAGCTTCAGTTGTTGCTCCCAATTTCCAACTTGGTCTGAGCCTCGTCAGATTGACACTCGGGGTCCCCAGGCCCCCGTCTAAATATACCAACAAGTTTGGAATCATAAGATGGACTCGCTCAAACTCTCGGAATGCCCAAAACAATATTAAATCTAAGAATCATACCCCAAAACCAATTGAATCAAACTTATGAACTTCAAGTTCTACAATTTACTCCCAATGCACCGAAACGTACTTAAACTACTTGGAATGGCACTAAATTTTGCGTGTAAGTATTAAATGATATTACGGAACTATTCCCTATCTCAAAATTCCATTTGGACCTCGATATCACCAAAATCCGCTCCAAACCAAATTTAAAGAACTTTTAAAACCTTCAAAGAACCAACTTTCACTATTAGGCGCCAAGACGCTCTCGGATCATTCAAAACCCGATCTGAACATACGTCCAAGTCCAAAATCATCATACGATCCTATTGGAACTGTCAAATCCCGATTCCGAGGTCGTTTACTCAAAATATTGACCAAAGTCAAACTTAGCCTTTTAAGGCCAAAAGGAACCAAGTGTTCCGATTTCAACTGGAACCCTTCCAAATCCCGAATCAACCATCCCCGCAAGTCATAAAATAGTAAAAGCACGTACGGTAAGTTTTATTTAGGGGAATGAGGTTCTAGAAAGTAAAATGACCGGTCGGATCGTTACATATAATTTCTGCTAAACCAACTTGGATTTAAACCAGTATTATCAAGATAAATCATCATAATTTATATTCTGAAACTGTGCTCTAATAATTTGAGCAATCAATCTTGCAAAAGCTAAACTGCAAGTTGATAACAAATGCACATGTGACCATGGAATAGATGCATCTATTAAAATCATATAATAGTAAATGGTCCACATGGCAGGTGATTGGGCCCATATATTTATCACCTTTTATTTGTTCTAGAAATCAAGAGATTCAATCTCAACCTTAACTGGTATATCATGAGAATAAGCAACACAAGAGAATTCTTGAAGAATATTATATTTTTTCAATATATGCCAATGTAATTCTCAATTAATTTTTTACATCATAATTGAACCGAGATGGTCAACCGGTCATGCCAACTAATATTTGTTTCAGTAAACCTCTAGTTTACTTGTGACATATGATTCCATCATCATGCTTATATTTGTGTAGTACAAATAGAAAGAAAATCGGGTAATCTTTCATATTTACCCGTTATGATTATAGAAATATGAAGATATTCAATATTCATTTCATTTATAGTCTCAATATGCCAACCACTTTGACTTATACATTTGAAACTCAAAAAGTTTCTTTTGAGACTTTACAATATCAATATCGTGAATAATTTTATTCATCCGGATAGTAACAAATTAATTTTTTCGGAGCTCTTAACAATTTTTATACTACAAGATCTTTTGTCACACCATTCATATGGTAAATGTCTCATTCACGGAGAAAATTATATCATAATAAATTGTTATAGTCAAAATCATCATAAGTAAAATTATTTTTTACTTTAATTTTGCCTTTAATAACCTTTTATAAGACACAACAAAATAATTTTTGGCGTATCACATGTACGCGACCAATGATATATTCATGTAACCACACAATAATATTTATTCTCTTTATTTCACTCAAACCTACCTTTGAGGTGAGTTGTGTGGTATTCATCTAATCATGCATTGCATGTCTTTATTCATTACTTTTATCACATATTACCACATTCACCTTTAGGAATGGGTCTGCATTCTCAATGCTTATCACAAGTCACATTCTCTTCAAGGAATGGATCATAATCAGCGGCGTACTTTATTATTTTTCATACCAATTTGATGGTAAACATTGCCTTCACATTTTGAAGGACTATTTTAAGAACCCATATTGTTCTCTTATAATAATAGTAGTTATGATTATTATTATTTTGATCTTTGGAACGTCCATATTCATAATTCAACACCACTTGTCTTCATTTAGACTAATTATGTGCCGCTACCACATTCACTTCAAGAATGGTGCAAATCAAGTGGGACAATATTCATGCCTTTTCATGAAAATATATATTATTTTTCTTTAGTCATCATTATATCATCAATATGGTATAGTGGGACTCAAACCCAATGTCTTACCAATATAAAGGCATGTTTGGCCATAATGAATTGGGATTCAAACCTAACTCTTATCATCATGGAGCATTAAGACTTGATCCTGATGTCTCACCCTCATGGTACATTACGACTTGAACTCATTTAAGTTGATATCATTAATAGAAAAGGACAAAAATAATTTCAAATACGAAGGAAATGCTTACCTCTTGAGTTAAACTCTTCATAATGTCTTTTGGATATAATTCTCAACAATAGACTTTCGTTTACTCAAATCAACTAAGTAATTAGTGTCAAACAGATATATGAAAATACAAAATAATATTAAAAATTCACATGTGGTCTTTGCTGCAATAAGCTTACTTCAAGATGAAAGTGATATGACCAGAACATTAAAGAAAAATAATGTATCAAATAGAATAATATAGTACTACTAGTTTACCATGCACTTTTGTGAAAACTAAGTATTATGCTCTCTAGAAAAATAAAAAGATATAGCAGAACCTTTAAGTCAATCAGGGAATCAAAAAAATAGTGGACAAATCTCTGTCTACTATCTACTACTATATGCTTTCCATATAGAAATGATTCAACATGTTAATTTGATAAGAACTATCATCAATGAAAATTTTGGTGTAGTACATACTTCTTGTACTAATATTTTATCTTATTAAAATAAAATAGTTACGAGTAATATTATTATTATACTATATTTGACAGTAAACTAATGTATAATCATTATACTAGGCATACTAAAATCGTATTATAAGGTAAAACTATAAGCATACATAATAAACAATAATTTTAATTTTGTAAATTATTTAGTATACCTCATGCCACCTATTATTTAATTCATAAAAATTTAACAAGGTGACATCCTTAGCAGCCTATTAATACTAATTTTCTAATAACCAGACCATTGCTTATTCCAAATATTGGTATAAACTTATCTGGTTTAAAGCTCAGACTTGTTGATGTAGCAGAAAGACGTGCCTGTAACACACAAGTGGAATTCAACCTTGAGGTTAGAGGCTTCGTGCTGATGACATGTTATAAAATATAGCTCAAAGTAACAATATAAAATAAGGAAAAATAAGCTAATAGATATAGAGAGAAAGAGAGGAGAAAATTTCTTATTTCTTCTTCAATAGTGTATTTCTTCCTATCTATTACAAGGCTTTTATATAAGCATGAAAAGTGAAGAAAAATATGTCATTAAATATGTCATTAAGCATAGAAATACGTCATTGAATATGTCATTAAGTATTTGAGAAGATCATGAAGGAAGATCATCAAGAAAGAGTAGACATCCACCATAATTTGATTTTTCTTATAACATATTTTTCTTTTTCCAATTTTAATGCCCGAATCGTTGACACTATGAAGTAAATGATCATTAATACTTATTTCTTTATGCCGTTTAAGTACCTTTGATCTCCCTTTCACTTAAGTTTTATATGATTGCTTAATTAGTTAATGTAATTCTATTTTGCTTAATCAAAACAAATTAAATGCTTTTATAAGGTTACTGTAGTAAGTTAAGGTAGGAAGAAACTAAAGCAGTGATAAGGTTATGGATAAAGGTGCTCCACTGTGTGTGTTGGCATATATTGAAAAGAACATGATCTTCCTTACGTGGACTTGACGGTAGAATATTGCCTCACATATCACCCACTTTTTACAGTGTGCCATTATAAGCTTTCTAAATTTTACAGTGTACACATATAACATATATTTTGAAATGTTTGACTATATGTAATTCTACCGATTACCCTTAGATTATGTCCATCTATGTCCCTAGGAACTGTTGAAACAAAATAAATAATGAATTAAGATGTTCTTATAATTTACGTACTATTAAATCAAAAGAACTTTCTGCCAATGTAGAACGAAAAGCGAACCGTCACATATAAACATAACATGAAAGTATATGATACAGAAAGGCGAAAGCTACATCCTATAATTAATATGGTGAAGAGCCAAGGAGAACGTAACAATTTAAGTTTGATGAGCAAACTTGAAAAGAAATGTATAAACATTGTATTATCGGGAACTTGGTCTTATATAATTAGTTTTACGATAAATCAAGAAAATATAACACATGAGTTTTTTTAATAAATTTATTTTCTTCATTCAAGTTGAACCGGCTATAGAAGGTCATTTCTCGATAGGATATAAAACATCATATTCTATTAACGGTGATGCATAAAATATAAATATGAATTTGGAGGGAGTAATTTCTAATCCAAATTCCCTTGTTAATAAACATAATTATAAATTTTTATATTGATAGTGTATATAGCTTAAACGTAATCTAATACTCCGATTTGGATAATACATTACTTAATAAATTAATATAATAACATACTATGACATATTAAATGGAACTAGTAGTAGCTTAAATACTAGTAAGTAGTAACTATAAATGTAAATTTGGAGGGAGTAATTTATAGTCCGAATTGAGCTTAAAGTACTGAAATCCCCAATTTCCCACAAGTATAAAGAGTTTGAGGAAAATTAGAAGTAAGGTCATTGTGGTCCTCCTAGTAACGACTGTAACATGAGTCTTAGCTAATAGGCAGATAGAGCAATCACTGGCCTCTGAAATCTTCTTCTTTTTATCACTTTCAGAGTGGAAATCAGGGGAAATCGACTAACTTCGTAATGGGAAGTTCCTGCTTTCCCCAATCTCCCCTCTCTCATTCTCTCTTTTCTGCTTCTTCTTCATCATTGTGTTCTTCCCAATTAACGCCCTTGCTTATTTCCCCAAGAAATGCGCAAAATTGTAAAAAGAAAAGGCCAGCTACAATGTTATGTATGCACTCGGAGAATCAAAAGGAAGTCGATTTCTGTAGCAGAAGAACGATTCTTTTCGTGGGGTTCTCTGTTCTTCCACTTCTCAACTTGAGGGCAAATGCTGTTGAAGGCTTGTCAGTAGGTCAATCATTTTTCTTGATTCTTTCTTGCCCTTTATTTGGTTTGACATTACTTGCTCTGAGTTGAAAAAGTTATAGGGTTCTTTAGCTTCTTTTTATCTTTAAGTCAAAATGTGTTCTTTAATTTATAGAATCGGTGAATATGATAAAAGCTTCGGCCATTTCAGTGGCTTAATTGTGACCAGTACGAATTTCTTGAAGTGTTGCAATTTTGTATTTGGCAATAAATTCTGATTTATAGGATTTACGGCCATTGCCATTTAGTCTTTTTCCATCAGCTGGCACTTCGAATTAATGGCAATTATGATTGGATAATTTGGCGATTCTATAGGAAGATCTAAGGTGCAGTAGTATCCTGACTGTACTGTTTGCTAAAGGTATTTGGAAAGAATGACAATGTCATTTCTTTTCATATTCTTTTTTCCCTTTTATAAACAAGATTAGTTCTCTGAAGACATAACTGCTTACAGTTAATTTATATTTGTCCAGCTTTTATCTTTCTTCATTTGCAAATTTAGGTTGCCAATGCAATAATAGACTTCTACTTCAATCTAAGAGTACTAAGATTGACTTTCTTGTCAATAATTTCTGTCTCCAGATTTATATATTTGTTGCTCGATTGTTATTGAGAACCTTACATACTTGATTCACATGCTTTTTAGCGCAGTTCTTAATTATGTTCTCTCCTTAATGTTATATGGTGTCAGCTGAATTTCTAATTTTGTTTAAAGTTAATGAAATGCCAAGAAAGCGTTAGATTGCTTCCTTGGAACCTTATCTCGGCTTATAAAATAATCTATTCCATCATTCCTTTGTCAGTTTCTTATTGTAGCGTCACTCGATCCTCATCGCAACAGATGAAAGAGAAAGATCGAAAGAACAAACTGGGAATATGAGACTGCAAGATACTAAGATTGGGGTTACCTATGTGTCTTTGCTTTGTTCATCTGGTATGGTGGAAGTATGCACTTCTAAACTTTGGGGGTGAGGGGACAAAAAGTAGCAGAAGTACATGTTCATATCAAAGACCAATAGATAGCACAGCTTCTTTCCATAATTTTTTTTATCACTAGACCTTATTTATCAGAAGTCATTGCATTCAATCTCCTTTCTGTGTTTTAATTTTTTGTTTTGGTACCTGAGTAGTAATATCCAGCATATTGAAGATTAACAGGAACTATTGCATATGTTGTTTGTGGTTATGGTTAATATCTGAAAGTTCTTGCTAGATATTGTGCACTTGTATTTGGATTTGTGAAAGGTTTTTAACCTCTGATGCCTTTTCCAAAAACTGCCTAACTCTGCTCTCATCGTAACTCAGATTCTCAAGTAAAGGCACAGCCACAGAAAGAGGAAACAGAGGTCTGAATTTATGCCTAGCATCTCCTTGAGAAAAGATTGAGAAAGTGGATTTTGCTATAGCTTCATTTCTATATCATCATCAGCTTTATATGCTCTCAGTTTGAATGTTTTCTTGTAACCAGCAAACAATCCAAGGAAATGCAGAGAATCCCTTCTTTTCTCTACTTAATGGACTTGGAGTTTTTGGTTCGGGCGTGCTTGGTTCTCTTTATGCCTTGGCTCGAAACGAGAAGGCCCTTTCTGATGCAACCATTGAATCTGTAAGCTAGATATGTTCTTCTGTATATGTTCTGTTATATAAGTTTTCTGTAATTTTAAGTCTCAATGGACGCAGTTGGGATCTTAAAGCAAAGTGTTACTATCATCTTACTGACATTCTATATCTATTACATGGTACGATTACTTCTGAAAGTATAATGCCCTTGAGCAACATTTCTTAGCAGAGACTGCAGAATACAATGAAGGGGCAACTTGTCTAAATTAGTCGCAGTTTGGCCTGAACTTAACTTATTGCTAACAGTTTAAACATAAAACATCTGCAAGTGATCTTAACATGCTTAGACCATTAGCTTAAACTTTATTCTAAATTGTAAGAATATAGGCAGAAAGAATGAGTTTTAGTTTCTTGGGTTGCTTTTACTAATTAGGATCTGCTTTCATGTACTCAGATGAAAAATAAGCTGAAGGAGAAAGAAGCTGCATTTGTTTCAATGGAGAAGAAATTTGAGTCTGAGCTGCTGAACGAAAGAGAAGTTCGAAATAGTCAACTTAAGAGAGCAGGCGAAGAGCAGCAAGCTCTGGTTAACCAATTGAATTCAGCAAAGAGTACAGTAACTAACCTTGGTCAGGAGCTGCAAAAAGAAAAAAGATTTGCTGAAGAGCTCAAAGTTAAGATCGACGGCCTTCAAAATAACCTCATGCAGACGAAGGACGATAAGAAGAAATTGCAGGAGGAGCTTAAAGAGAAGCTTGATTTGATACAAGTTCTGCAGGAAAAGATAACTTTACTTACTACAGAGATCAAAGATAAAGAGGCAAGTCTTCAGAGTACCACCTCTAAAATAGCTGAAAAAGAATCAGAGGTAGATAAATTGAGCTCAATGTATCAGGAATCCCAGGATCAGCTGATGAATTTGACTTCAGAAATCAAAGAACTTAAAGATGAAGTCCAGAAAAGAGAGAGAGAACTAGAGTTGAGATGTGAATCAGAAGACAACCTGAATGTGCAATTAAATTCTTTGCTCGTTGAGAGAGATGAATCTAAAAAAGAGCTTGATGCTATTCAAAAGGAATACAGCGAGTTCAAGTCCATTTCAGAGAAGAAAGTGGCTTCAGATGCCAAGCTGTTGGGGGAACAAGAAAAGAGACTACACCAGCTCGAGGAACAACTTGGTACTGCCGTAGGTGAAGTAAGAAAAAATAAAGTGCTAATTGCTAATCTGACTCAAGAAAAAGAAAACCTAAGGAGAATGCTGGACGCTGAGCTGGAAAATGTAAGCAAGTTGAAGCTAGAGGTCCAGGTTACTCAGGAAACTCTTGAGAAATCAAGAAGTGAAGCTTCTGATATAGTAGAACAACTACAGCAGTCGAGGCATCTTTGCTCTAAGCTTGAAGCTGAGGTTTCTAAGCTTCAGATGGAATTGGAGGAAACAAGGACATTGTTACAGAAGAACATTGATGAGACAAAACGTGGTGCAGAGCTCTTAGCTGCGGAGCTGACCACTACTAGGGAGCTTCTAAAGAAAACAAATGAAGAAATGCACACCATATCCAATGAACTAGCTGCTGTTACTGAAAATCGTGATAACTTACAGACGGAGCTAGTTGATGTCTACAAGAAAGCAGAACGTGCTGTTAATGAACTGAAACAAGAAAAGAATATTGTCGTGACATTGGAGAAAGAGCTAACATTTTTGGAGGCTCAAATTACAAGAGAGAAAGAGTCACGGAAGAATCTGGAAGAAGAGTTGGAAAGGGCTACAGAATCACTTGATGAGATGAACAGAAATGCTTTTGCACTTGCAAAGGAGCTGGAGCTCGCTAATTCTCGTATTTCTAGCCTCAAAGACGAGAGAGAAGTGCTCCAAAAGTCTGTTTCTGAGCAGAAGCAAATTTCTCAAGAAGCCCGAGAAAACCTTGAAGATGCCCATAGCCTGGTGATGAAACTTGGCAAGGAACGCGAGAGTCTGGAGAAGAGAGCAAAGAAATTGGAAGATGAAATGGCATCAGCAAAAGGTGAGATTTTGCGGTTGCGGACACAAGTAAATTCGGTAAAAGCTCCTGTTAACAAAGAGGAAAAAGTTGAAGCTGGGGAAAAGGCAACAGTAACAGTGAAGAGAACAACCAGGAGGAGGAAGACTGCTACTCCTGCTTCTCAACAAGAAGGCTCATAATTTGCTGTTTCTGAAGTGACATATATCCTTCCTTTTTTCCTTGACTCATATTAATTGCAACGAGGGTAGATTAGTGGTTCATTATAGAAAACCAGAATGAGGATATTGCCTTTGTAAGAAACTTTCTGCAAGCTGTATTCTCAGTGAGTAAATTTCCAGGCGAGAAGTTGCACAAATAAATGAGATATTATTGTTGCAAGTACGAAATTTGGAAGGGATTGTATGATATCAATATGTAGAGTACTTTCTCAGTTCCCCTTGTCTAGCAGATTTAACATTTTTCCACTGTAATAAAAATGTACGAAAGTTGAAGGGATTGTATGATATCATTGTGTAGACTGTAGAGTACTTTCTCAGGTCCCCTTGTTTAGCAGATTAACATTTTTCCACTGTAATAAAAATGAAAATGCAGCTGATACCATCTATCTTAGAATTGAAAAATAAAGTGCATCAAAATTGCCTGACCACAGTGGGAGTCGAACCCACGACCTTTTGATCCGAAGTCAAACGCGCTAATCCACTGCGCTATGCGGTCTTCTTGTTACATGGTCCAATAAACATATTCTTGTTATCAGAATCCTTCAGCTACATTCTCAAAATCTCAACTGAAGTAGAACACCATCTCATTTGAAGTAGAACGCCATATAAATAACAATTTATTTGAGTTATATATTCTCATTTAATCTAGAATCGCTAGAACTTTGTATTTTCTAAAAGTGTTATATGAAGTCCATAAGTTTCTATCTGCATTAACAACTTGTTTGGCCAAATTACTAAAATCTGCTTATTTTGAGAAGTATTTTTTTGAAAAGTGTTTTTCAAAAAAGTACTTTTGGTGAGAATCGGTTTGTGTTTGGCTAATTAATTTGAAAAATACTTTTGAGTAGTAATTAGTGTTTGGCCAAACTTTTAAAAATTATTTCTAAGTGAATTTTTCTCAAAAGTGCTTTTTGGAGAGAAACTACATTTTTCTGCTTCTCAAACACTGCTTCCGCTTCTGCTCAAAAATATTTTTTTCCTTCTAAAAGCTTAGCCAAACACTAAACACAAAACAAAATAGTAATGTATCGGATTTTCATAAAACATGTATCGGATTTGTACTGAGTTTCTAACACAAAACAACCACAAATTTTATTTAAAAGGTAGTAATAATAATTTTACATTAAAAATAATAAGATGAAAGGAAGCATAAAGAAGAACTTTTACACAATACTCTAGGGAGGGAAAATAGGTGAAAATTAAGAGGATGATAATGCAACATTTAAAGGTGATTTCAAAGTGTTACTAAATATCTAAATGTGTATAGACTATTAATTTAGTAAGTTTAATTTGATTTTGCATGTCTCTTATTTTTTTAAAGTTTTGTTTTATCTTTTAGAAGTAATTTATTTTGATAATAAAGCAAATAGTACTACTATGTAATGTTTGGAAAATGAAAAAAAAATACCAGAAAGAGTTCAGGTGGAGACGCTGCCCCAAGTTCTCTCCAATTAGAACCGAAGTCATCGTTCGGTAATTGTTTTTACCAAATTTATACTCTTTCTTTTTCCCAGATTTGAAATTTAGATTTCGTTTTCCATCAGCTGGATTTCAAGCAACTCGCTTCGACCTGTCGCGATTAGGGTTTCTCCTTCTGTTTCCGATCCCAATTACTCATCATCCGTCGCTTTTAGCGCTATTAAATTAATTTTTACTTTCAATTCACTTCAATTGTCATTATCCGCTTGAACGCTGAATGAATCGACCTCAAGCAATTTATTGTAAAAAAACTCTGTGCTTTGAATTCTGATTCTATCAAAACAGTAGTTTGGTGCATATTCTAGAGGAATTGGAACAGTCATGTTCTATGGTACAGCGGTATGGGATCCGTGGCTTATTGTAGCGCAGATTGTGTGTTTACAATGCCTATACTATTTGACGCTGGGGATATTTTTGGCAATTCTTGTCGGGACTCGGGTTACTCGAATGAGTTTGGTCTATTTCTTTGATTACGCCACTGTTACTGCTTCCACCGTCACCGGATGGTGCGTCATTGCCGCATTTATTCTCACTTCACTTGCAGGGTGAGATTTCTGGTAACTTTTGTTTTCTTTTTCTGTCTTCTCTATTTAGGAAGCTTTTGTTTCAGTTCCCTCTTGATTTCCTTTGTCTTTTGCTGATCTAATCTAAATGATAGGATAATATTTGTATTTGCAATAACATTGGCATGAGATGATTTTAAATGGAGTAACGCTGTCTATGAGGATTCATATAGTTGACCCCAACTTGTTTGATATTGAGGCATAGTTGTGTTGTTGTTGTATAATATTCTTCATTCCAAATTTTCTAGCATAGATGTGTAGTGAAGAAAATAATTAAGTAGAATTGGCTGCTGAAATCAGTCTAATTTCCAGTGTCCATTTTGTATGATTATATATTTAGCTTGGGTTTGGTGAGCTTGTTGATACATAAACAGTGTAGCAGAAATAGGGGTTCAGTATTGGGAGTTTAAAGAAATGTCATCAGTGTTTTACAGCATGTTAATTTAATCTTTGACATTGAACTATTTAGCTGGTTGAATCGTTTTACTATATCTTCTATTCTTATGTTTGCAAAACCTAGAATTTGGGGGAAAGGGTAAAAGAAGGCTGAGGACTACTTACTCTAGGGAAGAAAAGGAATTGGAAATGTAACCTTAAATAAACCAGAGAAGGAGTGGACAATGAAATACCATGATACTTTTATCCCTCCAATTTGTACTTTAGTTCGATTCTTTTTGTGTAGTTGTTCTTACGCATGCTGGTCTCAGGTGAGAAAAATTATGTTCTGTAACGGTTACATAACTTCCTAGGAAATCTGGTTCAACATGCATAATTGAATATTTTTCTCTTTGCGATATGCAGAGCGGGCCTTTTACTTTATTTGATTGAGAGGGCAAAGAAGTGCTTAGATTTTTCGGCAACACTCTACATTGTCCATCTTTTCATATGTATTGTCTATGGAGGTTGGCCTTCTTCAATAACATGGTGGGTTGTGAATATTACTGGGCTTGCAGTGATGGCATTGTTAGGTGAATACTTGTGTATAAGACGTGAATTACTAGAAATTCCAATTACAAGATACCGGTCAAGTAAGCTCCTTTTCCTTAGTGGTTATAGAATAATTTCTGACTGAGAACAGCTTCTTTCGTTATTTCATCTCTCTCCATCTCACTGGCCTGAACACTATCACTTTGTTCTGCCAAGTGCCATCTTTCAACTTTACACATTATTTTATCTTCTCTCCAGGATCCTGATTATTGACGCTACCTTATTCTGTATTGTGTTAATGCTTTTTGTGTTTTATTTTGGATCATTTATCTTTATCGAAATTTTTGGATCATTTATTTAAATTCCAAGTTGAAGCACTTGAGTTAATATTTATGCTATAGCTGTTTGGTTCTCACTGGAGGTCGGTTACACTTACACCTCATTTCTCTTCACCATTCCATAGAGTATGAAGATCTTCGTCAATTTAACTATAGTAGTAAACTTTGTGAGTTTCCTCTTTCAAGGGTGGTCAGATTGCAGCTTGTCATAGTCATAGGCTAAAAATGAGATATTGTGTATGATTTATTAACTCCATCTTGTTCCTATCTGAATTATTTGGGTGCAAGAGGTAGTTGGTACTTGATGTCGTCATTCACTAAGTTTTTCAATAAATTAGAGCAGTGGTTGCACTAATAAATTTGTTAAATGAGAGTAAGGCAAAAAAAGGTGAAGGGGAGGTGAGGTTGAACTAGAAGAAAGTGGTACAGTTGAAGTTGATGGAACTATTTAAATTAAATAGTTCCATAAATTCGGGTGTCATCTGCATAAAGTAGATGTGTGATTTCCATACTATTTGGTGTCCTATTGTTCACCTTGAGCTTCAGAAAACAGGAGAAGAACATTGCCAGCTATTTGTTGCACTTCTGCTTCCGACTTTGCTTTAGTTATCTGTTAGGCTTGTGTATTGGAACTCTCAATTTGTACTGAGAGAAGATCTAAATTATGATTGGCAGGGTCAGTCAGAGAGGAGACAAAAGAAGATTTGGATGAGGGAATCCCTTTGTATAGTGTGGACAATATGGCTTGAAAGAAATTGTAGGTGTTCTGATGACAGGGAGGAAACCATTGCTTTTGTATGTAACAGATATATTCAGCATCTTATGATTTGGTTTAATGCATTTTTTTATTTTGACGCTGATGTTGTGCTGGAATTCTTAGATTCTCTCCAGATTTAAGGGATCTAATTCCAGTATTTTTGTACTGATGCAGTATCGTCTTGGTACTGTTGTTTTTTGAAATAAAATTATCTTTACTTATCAAAAAGAGAGTCTCAGTTTGACAACTATTTATTACGCATATCAGAAGAGCAACTCACCACTATGTGACTTTAGTATAGTATTTGATGCGCATCTATTGGAAGTTCACATGCCATACTGTGTGTATGAATACTAGATAAGGTCCTAATTCTGCTAGGTTGTGAGTTCGAGTCACTCCAAAAGCAAGGTGGGAGTTCTTGGAGGGAGGGAGCCGAGGGTCTATCGGAAACAGCCTCTCTACCCAGGGTAGGGGTAAGGTCTGCATACAAACTACCCTCCCCAGACCCCACTAGAGGGATTATACTGGGTTGTTGTTGTTGTTGTCCTAATTCTGCTAGTATGACTAATTTATTGAAATACATTAAAATGCGTAGATGTTTGACTGAGTTGAAACTCAATAGCAAGAACAAGTATCCTCTGATTTTATCATGGTGGCTTCTTTGTTTTCCAAGGAGAGGATCTTGGATAAGCTTGTGAGATCACAAGCTTGTCTTCTGATCTGACACCTGAAGCTTCTAGATGCAATTTATTTCCTTTTGGCGGCAGAAATGACAAATCGAATGTATTGGTAGATTGAAATGCTGAACAGGAAACAAGCTAAGCAGATCAGTGCTTAGCATTTTATGTACAAGCTAAGCAGAGTGAAATAGCATTTTGAATGAGATGACTGTGTGCTATAGTAGATTTCACACCCTCGGGAAGCATTTTGTTATTTGAACATTTTTAATGTTAAATTGCATGGTATGATGGTGTTGCACTCGATGTTCTTTTGTTAAGTCTTCTGATACAGTAATTGAAAGTTGCTTAATGCTTCTTGTTCCTCCTGTTCTTCTTCATGCTGGGACAAAGATATCCTATATTTGATTTTGTGGTCCATTGCAATCCTTTACTAAATTATATGGCCAATCCCCTAGGAGATTTTTATTTTTATTTTTACATGTTAAAGAACTGAAAATAAAATATAGGATATCTTTGTATGATTATTTTCTTCTATTCAAATTGTAAAGGGTTATGTTGTACCATTTCCTTCAAATGAATGGTTTGAGCTATGAATATAGGAGGATGACCAGAGTGCTAGCCATAAGCTCTCCACTCCGCCCCTTCTGCCTCTTCCAATAAGAAGAAAAGAGGAAAGAATATACTAAAGGGTAAATAGGTAAATAAATACTTATGTGGTAATTATATGATTGAATATGTTCACTGTCGTTTTCCTTGTAGAATAGGTACATTCTCCTGTGGCAGATCATCATCATCACTAACCTCTAACATTCTCTTAGTGATGTTAATGTCAGCACAAGGTCCATATGCCCAGCTACAAACCATAAAATAAAGCAGATTAAACGCTGTCATAATAGCAAGAAACCAGTAGTAATATTCATAGTGACCCTTGTTGATACTGCTTGAAACGCAACTCTCTTTCTCATCTCCTTTAGTATACTTATCCACAGCACTCAGGATTACACTTGCTAACAGATTTGCCACTGCCATTCCTAGTCCTAAGAGTGCAGACGCGAGACTTGACATACTCCTCGGGAGCTCAGAATAATAGAACTCTGTTTGGCCGATTGCACTGAATGCCTCTGCTATCCCATTCAAACTGTTTTGCAGTATGAGCCACATTGCTGACATTGCCACCAAACCTTCAGGTTTGTTGAAGAGCCCTTGATCGATTGGTCTTCTTCGTCGAACATGTTCCACAATACCAGAGACTAACATGGACATGCAAGAGATGAATATGCCAATTCCCATTCTGACAATAGGTTGTAGTCGAACTGGTCTTCCCCTGATCATCGATGCCAATGGAAGGATCACACGGTCATAGAGAAAAACCCAAAGTGTTAATGCGATCATAAGAAAAATACCAAATGAGCCAGCTGGAATTTGAAATTTTTTCGTTAGATGTCTATCCATGGATTGAGCTTGTAGCAAAGGGAATGACACTTGGCTCAAGTTTATTGATATCATGATCCCCGTCGACCACAATGGCATGACTCTAATGAGGGCTTTTAGCTCCTCAACTTGCTCTACTGTGCAAAGGTTCCATGGATTGACCGCAACTCCATTTGGCTTAACATCTTCAGGGGTCTTAATAATGCAAGCTTTGTTTAAGTATCTCAATTTCTCCGTTGGCACTTGAAGTTCTGAACCATTACTGTGAAGGTAATCAGAATTCTGAATAGGGTATGGGAGTTTCCTATTCTTGTAGGCAACCACAATTACTTGAATAAAGCTGCCAAACAAGTTTGAGCGAACCTTTTGCTTGATATAAAACGGAGAAGCAAGGAAGAAAAACAGCGCGGATAAGAACATGAGAATTGCAGGAACTCCAAAACCTATTTTCCAGCCCATCTTATCTTGAAGGTAAACGATACCCGTCAATGCAATCAGAACAGAGGCGATGGATGAAGCATAATATCAGGCAAAGAAGCTCTCCAACACCCTTTGGTTGTTGGGATTATCTCTCTTGTCAAACTGGTTAGCACCAAAGGCTAAAGAACATGGTCTTATACCACCAACACCAATTGACATGAGCAGAAATGAAAAGACCAAGAGCATGTATTGCGTTGTTGTGGCAAATTTACAAACCTGCCCTAATTGATCGCAAGGCGTTAGCCTTGCTTTCGGAATTATTGCTGTTAACCACAACATAGTTGTCCCCTGCAACAAAAAGTGCAAGTATAAGCAGAGGCAAATGCAGCCTAATATAGTGGGTTTAACTGAATCCAGTATTTCCACCAAATAACATAGATGTATATGTGAAAAACTAATAGCTTCAATGAATATACTTAGATCTAATATAATATGTTTAAATGTTAAGGACCTTAAAGGTTGAACCGTTATATCTAAATCTTGGATTAGCCTTTGGCATTAAGGTGTTGAAGTTGGTAAATTAACTATGATTGTCTTGTCTTATGGCTGACCCCATCTTTTACATTTTGCTAATATTGGGGTGGGGGTGGTGGGGTTTAACTAATTGAACTGCTGCATTTATATCTTCTTCAGCTTGTGGTTATGGCCTTAAGGGACAACATACCCCTAGACATTATTGGAACACTGTTGCCCTTTCAGTGTAAGGCCATGCAATCTGCCAATCACCGAGATTTACTATCGGAGATTTAGAAAATAGTACTATAATATATTTACGGCTAAGAACCTTAAAGATTGAACTTATAATATAACTCCACGTTCATGACCGAAATGTAAATTACCAGGAAACTGAAGATGGAACCAAGGCCAATGGTGACGAAACGACCCAGATATGAATCAGCAACAAAAGCACCAACTAAAGGCAAGAAATTAGTAGCTGCTGACCAGAAAAACAGTAAATTTTGAGCAGTAGTAACCTCCATCCTATAATCTTTCATTAGATAAAATGTCATATTGGGTAAAAGCCCATAGCTTGCCACTTTCTCCAATGCCTCATTTGCTATTAACATAAAACCAAGAAACAAAAGAAAATTAATTACATGCATATCCAGAAATAAAGAAGTAAAAAAAAAAAAAAAAAAGAGAACAAGAAATGGCACCTATAATAAAAGGCATGGTAACGAGGCCACCCTTTGGTCTACTTTTAATTGGAATTGAAGAAGAATGAGAAGAAGTTTGCTGCTCCTGATCTAAAGAAAGCATCTCTGTCAAATCCTGCTCCATTTAACTACTGGAAATTAAGCAGCAGCAGAGGAAGAGGAGCTGAGACTGTGTTTTAATTGTATAAATGTGACTCTCACATATAGGTGTTAAATTCAATTATTAATATCCCTCGTTTTCCTTCACTTTCCTCTATCCTCGAACCGTTGGCGAATCCAATAAATTCAATAAACGTGTTCAAATTTCTTTGTCTGTGGGTTATGCAAGGGTGTTCAAAGTCTATTTTTAATCAATAACAAGTACTCCCTCCGTTCACTTTTACTTAGCATGTATACTAAAAATAGATTTTCATTTTTACTTATCATTTTACGCATATCAAGAGAAGATAAAATTTTTTTCCTGTTATACCCACATTATTTATTACTCATTTCAAATCATTTTCTCAAATCCAATAAAATATGCATCAATTAATATGGGTATCATGGTAAATTATGCACTTTATTTATTATTTTTTAAGGGGCGTAAAAAGTCAAAACGTGCCAAATAAAATTGAACGGAGGGAGTAATATTTTACCTTATACGTAGTATAATTTTTCGGCGAAGGGTGATCAACTATTGGGCCAACATAGCTTCGCCCCTACCTCCAACATAATCGAAATTTAACTAGAAATATTTCTAAAACTAGTTTTTCAATTTGGGATGAAATGCTTCAAGTTGAAGTAGAAATAAATGATAAACATTTACAAAATAAATATCGAGTTACAAATAATGTATATATGTCTGAACGCTTAAGTCTTCATTTGTTTCGGTTTTCCCTTCGGTAAATTTCAATTCAATAAATACTTAGAGTGGATTCACCATGAAAATTACACTTGCCGTCCTCGAAAGAAAAAAGGAATAGGGGATTAACGTTTACAATATATCCAATGTGGGTTAGCCACGTGATTAAGGAATTATTACAATTCAATTAAGTCACCTTTCATTCATTTTTTTCTTTTTAGAATTCAATTTAAGTCAACTTAACCTTTCATTCATTTTTGCCATGTGAATGGCCCTATCTTGTATTTTAAGGCTTTTTGTGCTATACCCCGTATTGAGAAAGACCGCTCTCCTATATAGAAATACTACATAAGGCCTCCTTAGTCTGCCTGATTCAAATACCATTTTATCCTACCTAAATCACTATCCCCCTCACATTATATTTTCGTGAAAGAAATAAGAATTGCTTGTCAAGAAAAAAAGGAAAAAGAGTCCATTTTGCTCGTGAACTATTGGAAATAGAATAATTATGTCCATTAGGGGTACATAGCTCGGGTTTGTTTGGATTTTGCAATTATCAAACCAAACTAATTGTATTGGGTTTTTAAATCTATAAATCAAACTAAACCAACAAAAGTCGGGTTTTTCAATATCGGTTTTTCTCAGATTTCTCGATTTTTTCGTGTTTTTCGGGTTTTTTTCTAATAAACTTATGCTCCAAATATTTCTTTAGTCCTAAAAATATTTTACCAATAACAACCATGTTTTTATTTTTTAGCATTGACCTCAACTATGCTAGGTAATAGGTTGTATGGTTCCAATTTCAGTTCTAGAAAACTGATGGAAACTTTAATCAATCATACATTCTCTTCCAAAGATAATCTTTTTAAAGGAACATATAGAGAAGTCCTTTATAGAATATTTGCACATCCACAAGATCTGGTACAGACGACGATCAACAAACTCCTCAAATTTCCTTACTTTCTCATGTTTAATAGTGTCCATTGCAATCGCATCCGGAGACAGTTAAATAGTCACAATTTAGTGGAGAAGAGGCAAAATGGTTTCGATTGTTTTAGTGTTTTAGAACTAGTTTGGGACTTAGTCTAGTTCTGCTTTAGAACTAGTTTTTGGTTTGGGTTCAATTATTCTTTTATGGGCCAGATAAAAAAAAAATATTTACATGGGCTATATAACCAACATAAAATATTATGTTAAATACAGAAATTATAAAAAAGTTAAGAAATATTTATAACTTACATTCTAATAAATATTTTTATCTATCTAATATATAAAATATGTATACATGTAATGTCGGATTGGTTTGGTTTCGGTTTGATTTTTTTTTAGTTAATATCAAACCAAACCTATTATGGTCGGGTTTTATTTTTCAATATCAAATCAAGTCAAACCAAACCACTAGTAGGTTTTTTTTTCGGGTTGACTCGAATTATCGGGTTGGTGCGGGTTATCAGGTTCGTACCCCCTAATGTCCATCGTTAGCTAAATAGCCCAATTGTGCCCCTCTCCACTAATGTTGATCCACCTTAGATAAAATCCACTTAAGAAGATATTTCTTTGCCTAGATATATATTTTGGGTGGGAAAGATGGTATAGATGGAAATAAAATGTTCAGAGTTTACCTTTGGGGTGGTGACCTTGAAATCAATAATGGATGAAAAAGATGGAGAAGAAGGGTTCTTTTTGTTGATGACATGGATTTGATGTGTTATTCACGTCACATGTAAGATTGGAGGTGTTTAAAATAGTAATCTTAAACACGTTCATGTGTCTAGATGATAACTCGTGAAGTTAGAGGGCTAGAATAGAATTCCGTATAAGTATGAGGTGTTTATTTCCTAACCCATACTAAATGATAATTGATGAATTAGATTGATACAAAACGTTACATCAAAGTGTAAAATTGAATGTTTACTTTCTCTTCATCAATTTAGTTGACTTGTTAGTTTTTCTGATAGTTTAATTCTAACTCTGAACTCGGCAGTTGAAAACAATAAAATATAGCGTTTAAAAATACTATGACTTAACTATATATTTCTTCCATAGTTCTTCAATAGAAGTTATAGTAATAAATTGTTCTTTGCACTAGACAACACACCTCAACAACAAATTAATTCCAAGTTTGAGAAGAACACCGAAGATGTTTTCATTTTATTTTTCCTTATTGATGAAGATTAAAAAAAGAAGAAGGAAAACTAACGGTTTGTTTGGATGATTGTTACGTATTATATTATATCATAGTGTTACTTTAAGAAGCAAAGAGATCGAGTATTATATTATATCATAGTGTTACTTTAAAGAAGCAAAGAGGACGAGGTACGAAAAGAATACTTTGCTGATTGTAGTTCTTAGTTTCTTCTTGTTACCGAAAGAGAGAAAACAAAGGGAATAGAAGAAGAGAGGAAAAATAAAAATTTCATTTCTTTCTAGATACTGTACAAAAAACGATAATCCAACTTTGATTCAAGCAAATGATTTCTCTTCATTCTAGATCAAGATAAATATTATACATCAAAATCTCTTCTTAGAAGAGCTTAACCCAAAAAAGCAAGTTACACCAAAACTTCAGAGTATTAATTCTGCTGGTCTCCGACCAAATCTTATGTATAGTATTAGTAATTCATGGTTCAGTCTTCCAAGAAGATGAAATATCGGCCACAGCTTCAGAAACTGTTAGATATAATCCGTCTAATCCAAAGGCCTCAAGAGCATGCGAGTTATGCAGCTTTTCCATAACGTTTCCAACTGGATTTGCCAGCACGAGCTGAAGCAGTATACATCAAAGCATAAACGAGCAAGAAAGGAAAGGATAACGCAATTCTGCAAATAAAAGCTTGACACAATATAATTGACAGTATATTTACCTTCAGTGATCTTTTCTCAAGTATCCTTCTGAGTTCACATATTGTATCAATGCCACTAGTGTCTATAGCTGTCACAGCTGCAGAAGGATAACCCCATAATTTCGTTACTAGACGTGTAGATTACTAGTGAAAGAAAACATGAGAAGATGTGTTTTCTTTTTCAACCAACCTGTCATGTCAAGAATTACACATTTGATTGCAGTTTCTTTTTTGACTTCTATCCTCTCTTCCTCTTCCCGAATCCATCTCAATGTCCTGTAATTACAATTGCTTGATACAACTGTGATGTAACACAAATTTAACAACTTTACTACTTCACTTATTATTGTAGAAAGTTAAACTTACCTTTCTTGTAGGTAGGTAGAATTTGCAAAGTAGAAAGGAGCCTCAACAGCTATGATAAGGAAAGAAGGAATCCTAACAGCTGCGCTATATCTGCTTAGGCTTTGAAATGATTGAGTGCCAGGAATGTAGCCCAAAACATTAGTATTTGGCCTTGTAACATGCAATAGGATCTTGAAAACTGAAACACCAACCTGAAATTTTTTTCATGAACAAAATTAGAATATATTATTAAACATGAGAAGTAGAAATTTCAAGGCATCCGAGAGTATGTCAGATTTATGAGGAGAAGATTACTGCTATTGCTAGGCCAAGAGGCACTGAGATGAAAAGGACACCGAAAAAGGAAGACAAGCAAGCCACAAAATCTAGTTTGTCAACTTTCCATAAACGGAATGCAGCTTGATAATCAATTAGGCCGATCACTGCTGTTATGATAATTGCTGCCAAGATGAGGTTAGGGGTGTAATGGAACAGCGGCATGAGAAACAGCAGGGTGATAAGCACAGTTGCCGCCATTATTATATTTGAAACGACAGTTTTTGCTCCAGCATTGTAATTTACAGCAGATCGAGAAAATGATCCTGCAAAATTGAATTTTAGTTGGAATAAGAGTAAGAGGAAACTTAGCAAGCTTTAGTTACAACTAAGAATAAGAGTGTTGCTTGGGTTGTACCTGTAGTGACAAAGCAGGAAGCACAAGAGCCAGCCATGTTCATAAGTCCGATAGCTATCATTTCTTTGTTACCGTCAACTTGGTAATTTTGCATAGCAGCAAATGTCCTTCCTACCGCTATCCCTTCCTGCAGGGCTATGTCGATCACAAATCTCCTCTTTTTCTTTCTTTGAGGAATAAAATGCTGGTAGTAGTAGTTAGTATTCACTTACTGTGAGCGATAAGACTCCAGTTACAATGCCAGTTTTGATAGCAAGAGCGAGATGAGGGCCACTAAAATGTAACATGTTCAATGATGGTGGATTTATCCCCTTTGGTAGGTGTCCAATCTACAACAAAAGAATCTTTAGTCTTTTCCGCCTAAATTTAAGGGATGAAACTAGAAATGATGCATGTTACTCACAGTCTGAATAGTCTTGGATTTAAGTAGGAAAACTATGATAGTTGAGAGAATAACGGATACTAACGGAGCTGCTGCTGAAATCCAGAAAAGTTTCGGTTTCCTAGTACTCTGTCATTAATTAGAAAATGATCAATAAGGAGATGAACATGAAGCAAAAACTTTCTCATTCACATAAACCAAAAACTTACGATTTGCCTTGTAGCCAGCAAGAAGATGAGAAAACTAACACCCATAACAATGGTTTGCCAAGACCACTGCAAACAGATGTTGCAGAGTTACAATGACAATTTTATGCCTTCAATATTATCTCAGAAGAGCACAATGTTGGAGGAAACTTCTAACCTCATCTTTGTGCGTGAAAACAGAAGACAAAACAGGAACTATTTGCATCTGGTTTGTAAAGTGGGATATCCCTAGCAATCCTTTCAGTTGTTGCAAAGAGACAATGACCGCTGCACCAGCCATGAACCCTAGTAGAGTCGCCTTCGAGAGAAAATCAATGATGAATCCTAACCTGCAAGTCATGGAATTTAAGTCAATTTCCTTATGATTAAACTGCAGTAAATTCAGCAGAACCCAATAATTCGTAAATCATAAGAGCAAATCAGTTTGAGGAGCTAATCTTATGTGTGAAAATCAAGTGATTACTTTACAAGTATAGATTGTTATGACATACAAAGTCACAAGTGAAAATCAAACAGTTTCATGATCTCCCCCGGGGGAAAACAAATACTCCTGATTTATGAGTTACTAACTTGAAATTTTTACCATCAAGGCTATATGACATTAGTGCATAGGTCTCATATGTTGATAATTCTTGGTCAGGTAAAATTTGAGGAAAATATTTTTCAAAATATGATTACTGCCTTACTGGTTAATTGAGATTCTGAAAAGTGCAGGTAAATATATTTAGTTTCATTTTGTCAACCTTGGAATCAACAACCTTTTCCTTTCTATTCTTTTTCCAAAAATCATCTGTACCTTTTTCTTCTTTTTTTTTTTCGAATTCTCAGCAAATGTTCCCAATGTTTTTAAATGATTCTGTTGGTATATCTTTTTCTAAAAGTTTGTTTCTACTTTGCTATCTGCTACATTATAGCATTAACTTTAATTAACAGTAACATTGATATTGGGAATGGGAAAGTTTGCTAGAGCAATTCTATTCTTCATGAAGTAAAGAAAATGAGGAAAAAAAGAACTTAGTGTAACACTGTTTATACACAATAAAAAATGTAATACAAAAAGTTCATGAACAGAGTACTATACCTGAAAAACCCCAATGAAGCTTGCAACAATCCAGCAAAAAGTGTTGCTGTGAAAGCAAGTTGAAGGTATAGAATTGGCTCTTGGCTGTATGAAACTGCTTGGCTTAACATTGTTCCCATCACTAGTGATGCTATAGATACTGGACCAACTGCTAAGTGTCTTGAACTTCCCAAAATTGAATATATTAATGGCGGCACAAAGCTTGAATCTGTTTCACAAAAATCCATTCCACCTTTAATTAATTACTTACTCCATAATTTAGTTAACACTACAAGAAATGAAATTTTTAGTGACGACTCTACGCGTCAATAACCTTAGTCGCCACAAAAGTAAGGGTTCCACGCACGAGCAAAAGAAGGAATTTTGTTAAAGGTATTCAAAGATTTTATATATACATGTATAAATAGTCATATTTGACATATATATACACAGTATAATTTTTCGGTGAATGTTGTTCAATTTACTACCTCTTGACCAGAAATGAGAATATTTCATGGCGACTTTATGCGACCATTGCCTTAGTCGTCACAAAGAGTAAGGGTTGGCGAACCAAAGGAATTTCGTTAAGGGTGAACGTACAAAAGGTAATATTTGGCATATATATATATAGTATAATTTTTCAGCTAAAGCTGTTACTCCCCGGTTTTAGTGGCGACTATCATGTTAAAATAGAGAAAGAAGAAAAAGAAAGATAAAAAGAGTGGCACTTACATAACCCAATAATGGGAGGCAAATTGGCAAGTTTAGCATAACTAATTCCTTGAGGAATAGCAAGGCTAGCAATGGTGAGGCCAGAGATTATATCAGACCTTACAAGTTTGAAACTGTACAGAGGACCCCATTCAAAAACAGGGAAGAAAAACTGAAGACCCAAAACAAATTTCCTCAACCCCGTTTGGTTCTTGAACTTGTGAAGTGGATCGTCGGGAAAGAAAATCTCCGACAACCGTTGCCGGAGTTTCTGAAAAGTGGTTCTGTACGGCGGCAAACAAACCTTATGTACACCTGAGGATTGCATTGACGAAGACGTTACCGCTTCTGTTTCTGTTGCATTGCATGACGAATCTTCCACTTTAATTGAATTTAATGTCATTTTTTTTTTACAAGAAATTTGGTTCAAGAACGATAAGAAGTTGGGGCATGTGTTTGGGGTAGTTTCTGATTTGGATCAGAGACGAAAGAATCAGTTAATAACAAGCAGTTGATCTTTGGTTGTTTGAATGGAAAAGGACACACTCCCCTTTTTATACAAGAAAAGTTTAATCTCACCAAAACATTAGAAAAAATATACTACTGTAGTGAAATACTAGGGATAATTAAAATAATTGGATAAAATGGGTAGGGGTGCTAGTAACAACTTTGAGAGGACAAAATTTTATTTCTCTAAAAGATAGTTTTCTTTAACACTTTTATGTATTAATAATAAAACTAGAATTATCTAGAGCTAATAACATAATGGGTTAACCCTCTATTTTTATCCACTTAAATAATATAGAATTTTATTTGCAACAGAGTCCGAACATATAACGTGTACCTATGGATGGTGTTTAACGATCTTACATTATGATTTGAGATTCTATGACTTCAATTTCTTAACTTTTACCTAGCATTTATTTATAAAAAAAAAATTTAAAAAGGTACAACGTTTCAGATTTAGCTGAGATTATTTTTTTCTTCAAAATGGAAAGTACATGGGAGCAAATGTAGGTTCAGGCATCTAGGGCATACCAACGTAATTATTTTGGGTATTATATGACTTTACTATATATTGGTATAGGATTAATTAAACAGGAAATTGGTTAATGAGTGGAGACTCTTGAATGGTTATTGAGCAATTTAGGTAATTGTATCATATGAGGGTGAGGCTTTTTTGTTATTAACATTTTGTGAGGCAAAGCGTAACTAGTCCCAAATTAAACCTAAATAAAAGATAGTAACAATTATAGTAGGCTAGCATTTTCTATGATGAATCGTTTGAATATAACTTGAGTACACAAAATTTATAGCGATGCAGATTTGTATAGCCAATTTCAGTTTATTAAGAATTGAGACATTTTTTATATTTTGAGTTGTGGCATTCGTGTATTTGAAATTGGGACTTTTTAAAAAAAAAATTGAGTTGATACAATATTTTGACATTTTTGCCTATTAGTTAGTGAAATAGGTGAGAATCATGAGAGGCTAGGACTCAAATTTGAGCGGGGACAAAAAACATTAGTTAGGTGATTCTTCTCATCTGATTAAGCTTTAGCGGATAATATATAGGTGCCTAAAGAATAGTCGAGGTGCGAGTTCAAGTAGCCCCGTCACTATTTTTATATAATAATAAAAAAGAAAAATAACATTGCAGTATTCATGTATGGTTTGAGAGGACTTGTTTTTTTGGAGCTTCGCATGCAGTCATGACATCCCTCTCAAGTCTCACCAATTAACAAAAAAAATCTAATATTCATATTTATTGAAAAATGACTATAATTTTAACAAATATTAAATTCTAAATTCATAATTTCTTATGTGAAATAAATTCTTAAAATTCAATTATATGAAGTTTAAATTTTGAAGTGGCTCTATCCCTATATATTCCCTTCACATCTTGACGAAGTTTCCCAAACCGACCATTCTTTTTGTTGAAATATATTCTCATAAGATTTTCTTTTGGTTCTCAACTTCTAGAAACTAATGGTGGCACATATGCCATACAAAATTCAGATGATTCTGCAAAGTTTAAGTTGTGGAAAACTTTATATTTGAAGCCTTTACTGCTAGAAATATGAACATCAGTCCCAACTGGGGAGGTATACGTTTGAACAACGTTAATACAAATCTGGAATCAGCACTTATTCTGTTCACAGATATATAGTAACGCAATCAGATTTATACTCCTATTATATGTGATGCTACTGCCATGTGCACCTATTTTTTTTGTGCCTTTAATTAAATAATATAATTAAGATCTCGACCAAAAAGGGAGAGAAAAAATACGTGAAGATTTAATTTACGATTTAATGCTTGATAAAATAAAATATCGTAGGATATCTATTCACATTTATCTGTACTATAACATGTTAATTTCATATAACAATTCACAGCCTAACTCATACCTCAAAATAGTGATGATTGTTTTTCAAGATCACGTAAGTAAATAATATCTTATTCTCTCACACTTAGGACCAGACGCTTTAACCTGAAAATCTAACTTCAAGTTAATCAACCTCAAAATTTAACTCATAAAGTGAAACCATGAAAATTGTCAAGACGATATTATAATTAGAAGATAACTCATTTCATCGACCAATTTGGCACCCTGAGCAATTACTAAAAATAGATGTAGAAGTGGCAATAGAGGCCATATTTTAATTTGGTCCATCCATTGCGGATTCTTGGAACAGTATTTATGATTTATAACTGTCTTGTCTTCTTAAAAAAATTGAGGATTTACATAGAGATTGGGAGCATCTACCACCCATTCGTGCAGGGCGGAGCTAGAGTATCGAGAGCGGGTTCGGCCGAACCCAATAGCTTTGGTTTGAACTTTGTATTTGTGTTTAAAAAATCAATAAATATGTATACATTATTAATTTAGAACACAATAACTTTTAAAAAAAATTAGAATCCCGAACCCATAAGCTTGAAATCATGGCTCCGCTCTGCATTCGGCGCATATAAATTGTTAAAGACTGCTATTCGTTGTCCCCGTTATTTATGGTACTTCAAAATGATAAAGAGACAAGTATACAAAGTATTCAATTATTAACATATAGTACCAAAGATTAAAAGAATCAGCCGATGCAAAGATCATTTCTTCTGTCAATCAAATTAATGTGGCTTAATTCTAGTTTAATTTGTTCTCTCAAGAGGAGAATCATCTGCATTGTGCGATGAAAGCTTTTGACCTCCAAATTCCAATATTATTCTCCACTACTCATAAGAAGAAAAGATAGGTATTTAAAACATGACTAGTCAAATATTAAATGTATGTACCTTTAAATTTGATATGGAATAGAATTCTTAATTAAGAATAATAAAAGACTTTACTGCTTATAATTTAAATTTGAAATGAATATTTTATTAGGCGGAATGATTGACTTGCTAAGCTCATAAAGGGACTTGATGATCAGTAAGATTATGCTTTTACATGGGCGAATCTACGTTAAATGTTTGTGTCTCTTTTGATAATTTATCATCGTTCAAAATTTGCTTTATTAATTTTCGCATTATACCTATTACCTGATTATTTCCATCAACTAAGATTTTGGTTTGCACAGAAAAGTAGGTAAGTAGGGCTTATAGCTGGCAACATATTTTTCTTTGAAGAAAAGGAAGCGAATTGCGAGAAATGGAATTTTACCTAATTGATAGTTGCGCACGGGATCTATTTTACTGGCCTAAAGTTAGCATCATTAATTTGGCCAATTGGGATATATCTCACTAATTAAGAGTCGCTTATTCCTTTCCTCAAGTGGCAACTGGAAAATCATAAACTTCATGTCCAAGGTAGAAGTTACATCACAAAGACTGAATTAGTAGTTATTGAACAAATTATGTGATCTTTTCAAATTTAATACAAAAACGCATGAACTACCTATTTGCACGTACGTACATTGGATGTGATCAAACTACTACTTTAGTAAACATTAAAAGCAAGCTAAAAAGTTTACATTATATTTAAGAGTGTTGCTATTTGGCCACACTCATAATAGCCCAACTATGACCACACCCGTGAAATCCCCTTAAAACTCTTTGATTTCATATTTGGCTTAATATGCATTATTTCCCTCCCAAATAAACTAATAACTATTGATTATCCCAAAACATTAATCCCATAAAATCATCATTCTCATGGGAAGATCAAAAGTCTTCGTATGTATACGTATAATGTTATGTATTTTTTTTAAAAAAAATTTATACAGATGGGAAGATCAAAAGCCTTTGTATGTATACGTATATTGTTTTTCGAAAATTTATACGGTATATAAATTCGAGTAACCTTGAATCTTAAGTAGCAATTTTGATTATGAAATATTAATGAATTAAGTTATGTGTTTTGCATATTTAGCCCCATTTTAATAATCAATAGCTATTGACTAAGGTTATAGTCATATGGCCTATACTAATTACATCATTGTGATTCATAGTTATAATGATCTTTTATATAATAGCCAATTAATAATTCCATTCATTAAGGTCATACGTATCGGCCACTAGTTATTCATAGCAACCATATAAGTCCATTGGCTAAGGTTATAGTCATATGACCTATGCTAATTACATTGTTGTGATTCATAGTTATATTGACCGTTTATATAATAGCCAATATATAATTTCATTCATTAAGGTCATACGTATCAGCCACTAGTTATTCATAACAACCATATAAGTCCATTGACTAAGGTTATAGTCATATGGCCTATGCTAATTACATCGTTGAGATTCATAGTTATATTGACCATTTATATAATAGCCCATATATAATTTCATTTATTAAGGTCATACGTATCGGCCACTAGTTATTCATAGCAACCATATAAGTTCATTGACTAAGGTAATAGTCATATGGCCTATGCTAATTACATCGTTGTGATTCATAGCTATATTAACCGTTTATATAATAGCAAATATATAATTTCATTCATTAAGGTCATACGTATCGGCCACCAGTTATTCATGGCAACCATATAAGTCCATTGACTAAGGTTATAGTCATATGGCCTATGCTAATTACATCGTTGTGATTTGACCATGTATATAGTAGCCAATTTATAATTTCATTCATTAAGGTCATACGTATCGGCCACTAGTTATTCATAGCAACCATATAAGTTCATTGACTAAGGTTTTATTCATCTGGCATATGCTAATTACATCGTTATGATTCATAGTTATAGTGATCGTTTATATAATAGCCAATATATAATTTCATTTATTAAGGTCATACGTATCGGCCACTAGTTATTCATAGCAACCATATAAGTTCATTGACTAAGGTAATAGTCATATGGCCTATGCTAATTACATCGTTGTGATTCATAGCTATATTAACCGTTTATATAATAGCAAATATATAATTTCATTCATTAAGGTCATACGTATCGGCCACCAGTTATTCATGGCAACCATATAAGTCCATTGACTAAGGTTATAGTCATATGGCCTATGCTAATTACATCGTTGTGATTCATAGTTTTATTAATTGTTTATATAATAGCAAATTTATAATTTCATTCATTAAGGTCATACGTATCGGCCACTAGTTATTCATAGCAACCATATAAGTCCATTGACTAAGGTTTTATTCATATGGCCTATGTTAATTACATCATTGTGATTGATAGTTATATTGACCGTTTATATAATAGCCAATTTATAATTTCATTCATTAAGGTCATACGTATCGGCCACTAGTTATTCATAGCAACCATATAAGTCCATTGACTAAGGTTTTATTCATATGGCCTATGTTAATTACATCGTTGTGATTCATAGTTATATTGATCGTTTATATAATAACCAATATATAATTTCATTCATTAAGGTCATACGTATCGGCCACTAGTTATTCATAGCAACCATATAAGTCCATTGACTAAGGTTATAGTCATATGACATATGCTAATTACATCGTTGTGATTCATAGTTGTATTGACCGTTTATATAATAGCCAATATATAATTTCACTCATTAAGGTCATACGTATCGGCCACTAGTTATTCATAGCAACCATAGAAGTCCATTGACTAAGGTTATAGTAATATTGTCACGACCCAAAATCCCACCACAGGCGTCGTGATGGCACCTAGTCTCTAAGACTAGGTAAGCCGATTTCAATAACATTTTAAAGCCATTTTTTTAAGTAATCAAAACTAACAGCGGAAATAATTATGATATACAACCTCCCAAGACTGGTAGTACTGAGTCACGAACTCTAACTGAATATATGGAATGATCACGAGGACCGAATATACAATACTGTTTGATTACAAATTAACAGTACAATGAAATGAAAAGACTCCAAGGGACTGCGACGACCAAGCAGCTCTACCTTGAATCCTTACGATCCCGCTTTAACTCTGCTCAGTCCGATATCTCCAACACCTGGCTCTGCACAAAAATGTGCAGAAGTATAGTATGGGTACACCACGGTCGGTACCCAGTAAGTATCAAGACTAACCTCAATGGAGTAGAGACGAGGTACAGTCAAGACACTCACTAGTCTAATAACCTGTGCAATATAATATACAAAATAATAGAAAATAAATAATAATAAGGGCAGGATAAAACCAGTTATATGCACAACAGACAACAAAATATCATTAATATCACTCAACAATTAATAAACACAATTACACCCAATTAAATCAAGTCCTTCAAATAAATGTCTTTCACATATAATTCTTCGAGATAACTCTCTTTTAAATATAATTTTCTCAAATAATTATTTTTCAATAAATCTTTTCAAATATAATTTCCTCAAATAAATATCTTTCAAATACAATTCTTTCATATAATACTTTCTAAGTAAAAATCCTTCCAAATAAATATATTGAATATAATTCTTTCAATTAAAAAGTCACCATGTGACACCTCATTTCATAATCATAAAAATACGGGTCTCATCCCATTTTCATATTTTTCTTAAACACGGGTCTCAGTCCATTTTTATATTTCTACGGCACCCCGTGCCCATAATTAAATCATCATATTTTCTCGGCACCTCGTGCCCTCATTTCATATTACATCTGCACGGACGATTCACGTGCCAATTATCATTATCATTTCATCACAGCGCCTCGTGCCCACATTTCATATCACAACTGCACGGACAATTCACGTGCCAAATATCCTTATTATTTACTCACGGCACCTCGTACCCACATTTCATTTTATAATCCGCCTGGCAATAGCCACATGCTCTCAATTTCAACATAAAACAGATTGTTATCAATTTACTATCAACAAGACCAATTGCACAAGGCATAAAAATAAACACAAGAAAAATCACAATATCACATAAAAATCATCAACACCACAACCCCACATCATCACATATCGTCCCTGATAATAGCCACCTTTATCGCTCCTATTGCCACCCTTATCACTCCTATAGCCACCCTTATCGCTCCGCCCAGACAATATCAATAGCCACCCTTATCGCTCCTATTGCCACCCTTATCGCTCCTATAGCCACCATTATCGCTCCGCCCAGACAATATTCCAACAAACACAACAACAGTGAAATGCAACCCTTATACCCACATAATATCAACGGTGAAATGCAACCCTTACACCCACATAATATCAACGGTGAAATGCCACCCTTATCTCCCCAAAATAATAACTCACACAACACAATAATTTACACGGAAAATTAACACGGCAACATAATAAAATCAATTCATATCACAATTTGCCCAATGGCCACAACCAAATTTCAAAGATATAACAAAATCAATTAATTTCACAACAAATAGCCCAAGGCTCCACACAATATATATAACACCCAAAAATAATCAATAGAGATAGAACTTACTCAGCATAAAGCAAAGCCTTCATTAATGCAAATTTAGATAATTATATTAATACTTATTCTTAAGCTCGCTTAAATTAATTATTTGCATAAGAAAATTCATATTGGAATTAATTTCCAAGAACTATTAAACCAACAATACTCACAAAATTTCATAAATATTTCAAGTAACAATCACATCAAATTATCATATAAAAATAAATTCAACAATAAGGATTTAGGCATAGCAAACAGATGATTTAATAATTTTTCACAATTTTTCAATTTACTACACAATAATGCCTAAGACTTTAATTCAATGAATTTTTGCACGTATAAGCCCGAGTACGTACTCGTCACCTCGCGTACACGGCTTTTCACATTTCACAAATGGCACATAAGACTTAATGCCTAAGGGGTAATTTTTTCACTCGAGATTAAGCAAGACACTTATCTTTTTGAAGTTAGGTCGATATTCCAAAATAGTCTTCTTGCTTGGATTGACCTCCGGACAGCTCAAATCTATCCAAATTAATTATATAACTCCATTAAAATTTGTCAGAAATAATTCCGGATAATAATATGTCGACTTAAAAAATTATTCCAAAAAGTCAACAAAAGTCAGCGCGGGACCTGCCTCTTAGAACCCGACATAATTTTCATGAAATCCGAACACCCATTCCGATACGAGTTCAACCATACCAATTTTATCGAATTCCAATAACAACTCGACCTCCAAATCTTAAATTTTTGTTTTTGGAAGATTTTACAAAAATCTTAATTTCTTCCATTAAAATCCGAATTAAACGATGAATACAATCATAGATTCATGAAATATAAACAATTTAGGATATAGAACACTTACCATAATCCATATGGTGAAAAACGCCTCAAAAATCGCTTCAATCCGAGCTCCATAGCTCCAAATATGTCAAAAATGGCTGAAACCTCGAAATATAGCTACTGCCCAGGTATTTACTCTTTGCGATCGCGAAGCACAAAAATTTTCAGCCCCAAAATTGCTCTTCGCGATCGCGGAAAACCAATCGCGATCGCGAAGAACAAATTCCTCCAACTCTTCTAGACAGCCTCTAGTATAATGGTCATAACCTTTTGTACAAAACTCCAAATTGTAAATGGTTTAATTTTATGAAAACTAAACACCAAGGGCTATAACTTTTATTTGTTTCTCATCTCCCAATTCCTTATAGATTTCTAGATATAAGCTTCCAAAATCAGCCCTGTGCAACAGAGATTTCCGAACTCTTCCCAGACAACCTATAGTGTATCCACCATAACTTTTTGTACACAACTCCAAATGACAAATGGTTTATTTTCTGAAAACTAAACATCAAGGGCTACGACTTTTGTTTTTGGATCATCTCCAAATTTCTTATATATTACAAGATATAAGCTTCCAAAATCGGGTCAGTGCAACAGAAATTTATTCTACGTGATCGCGAAAGAGCTTCCGCGATCGCGATTCACAAGGCCCCAAACTGCTGTTTGCTCTTCGCGAACGCGACCAAAAGTTCGTGATCGCGATGCACACCTCTGTAGGCAGAAACCAGCAATTAAAAATGGCCTAGAAATGGTCCGAAATCACCTCGAAACTCACCCGAGCTTCTCGGGACCTCAACCAAATATACCAACAAGTCCTAAAATATCATACGAACTTAGTCGAAGCCTCGAATCACATCAAACAACGCTAAAACCATGAATCATACCTCAATTCAAGCCTAATAAACTTTGAACTTTCAAATTCTATAAATGATATAACGAAGCTATTCCAATTTCCAGAATCGAATTCCGACCTCGATATCAAAAAGTCACCCCCGGTCAAACTTCCCAAAAATTCAACTTTCGGTATTTCAAGTTTAATTCTACTACGGACCTCCAAATAATTTTTCGGATAGGCTCCTAAGTCCAAAATCACCATACGGAGCTATTGACATCATCAAAATTCGAATCAGAGGTCATTTACACATAAGTCAAATCTCCGGTCATTTTTTTTTATTTAAGCTTAAAAAATGAGAATTGTTCTTTTAATTAAATTTCAAATCTTCCGAAAATCAAACTCGACCACATTCGCAAGTCATAATACATATTACGAAGCTACTCGAGACCTTAAGTCACTGAACGGGGCGTAAATTCTTAAAATGACAAGTCGGGTCATTACACATATGACTTATGCTAATTACATCATTGTGATTCATAATTATATTGACCGTTTATATAAAAGTCAATTTATAATTTCATTCATTAAGGCCATACGTATCGGCCACTAGTTATTCATAGCAACTATATAAGTCCATTGACTAAGGTTTTATTCATATGGCCTATGTTAATTACAACGTTGTGATTCATAGTTATATTGATTGTTTATATAATAGCCAATTTATAATTTCATTCATTAAGGTCATACGTATCGGCCACTAGTTATTCATAGCAACCATATAAGTCCATTGACTAAGGTTATAGTCATATGGCCTATGTTAATTACATCGTTGTGATTCATAGTTATATTGACAGTGTATATAATAGCCAATTTATAATTTTATTCATTAAGGTCATACGTATCGGCCGCTAGTTATTCATAGCAACCATATAAATTCATTGACTAAGGTTTTATTCATCTGGCATATGCTAATTACATCGTTATGATTCATAGTTATAGTGATCGTTTATATAATAGCCAATATATAATTTCATTCATTAAGGTCATATGTATCGGCCACTAGTTATTCATAGCAACCATATAAGTCCATTGACTAAGGTTATAGTCATATGAGATATGCTAATTACATCGTTGTGATTCATAGTTGTATTGACCGTTTATATAATAGCCAATATATAATTTTATTCATTAAGGTCATATGTATCGGCCACTAGTTATTCATAACAACCATATAAGTCTATTGACTAAGGTTATAGTCATATGGCCTATGCTAATTACATCGTTGTGATTCATAGTTATATTGATTGTTTATATAATAGCCAATATATAATTTCATTCATTAAGGTCATACGTATCGGCCACTAGTTATTCATAGCAACCATATAAGTCCATTGACTAAGGTTAAAGTCATATGGCCTATGCTAATTACATCATTGTGATTGATAGTTATATTGACCGTTTATATAATAGCCAATTTATAATTTCATTCATTAAGGTCATACGTATCGGCCACTAGTTATTCATAGCAACCATATAAGTCCATTGACTAAGGTTTTATTCATATGGCCTATTCTAATTACATCGTTGTGATTCATAGTTATATTTATCGTTTATATAATAGCCAATATATAATTTCATTCATTAAGGTCATACGTATCGGCCACTAGTTATTCATAGCAACCATATAAGTCCATTAACTAAGGTTAGAGTCATATGGCCTATGCTAATTGTATTGTTGTGATTCATAGTTATATTGACCGTTTATATAATAGCCAATTTATAATTTCATTTATTAAGGTCATACGTATCGGCCTATAGTTATTCATAAGTCCATTGACTAAGGTTATAGTCATATGGCCTATGTTATACGTAGCCAATATATAATTTCATTCATTACGGTCATATTGATCATTTATATAGTAGTCAATATATAATTCTATATATTTTTATTAGTTAATATTAATTATAATAAAAGGTAAAACATGATTAAATTTTAGGACTAAAATGTATTCTAGCTTCCTTATTAGGAGGGAAAACAAGATGACATTTTTGGACTAAAATTTCAAATAAAATTTTCGGAGGGAAACAAAGGGAAAAGTAAAAATACGATTGGAGGGAAATTAAAAGTTTTGACTCTTTATATATCTCTTAAACACAAGTTAAAGCCTTAAACAATATTTTCAACTCTCCAAATAAAATAGATACTCTAAATATGAATGCTAACAGATGGATTGAAGATGATTTCTATCTATGGTTTAGGATGAACGTGCCCAGATCGTACATTAAGCTTGATGATCTGGTAATTTTTTTTTAATTTTTATGATATGATTTCTATTGATTATCCCAACTAGTAATGAACCATGAACCCTATCTTTACATTATATTTTTGCAGTTTCTTCCAAAGAGCATCTGTGACTATCTTCCTCCAATTTCGGCTAAAATAATTCTTCTATGTAATAGGAAGGAGTGAACTGCGACTCTCATAAATGGTGTTCGGAGAAGACTCGTTAAGGGGTAAAAACAATTTGTTGTCGACAATAATCTAAAGAAAGGGAGTGTTCTTCTCTTTGAACTAGTTGGGGCTACATCAGGGACTGTGATGTTCTTTGTTGAAGTGCAATGAACACCTAATGCTTAGCTCGTCATATGTGCTTTTAGTTATATGTAGTGACTTCAAATGGATCAAAGTAGTATTGTAAGAACATGTTTTTGGATTAATATGATTGTTCCTTATAATATTGTCTGTGTTTTTTTCCAATGATTATTGTTATGTTTATTTATTTTAAGAAGACTACTCGATTAAAAAAAAGTCTATTATAACTGGAAATCATTTAATATATTTAGGGTAAAAAATGACTAAATTGGAACTACATTTAATAGGTTTAGGCCAAGTCCCCCTCGTCTTTTCTATCCTTTTACAACCAAGAACAAGACTAAGAAGTTTATCTTTTATAAAAAAAAAAAAAGTCTGAAAATCGACATTAATTTGCTCATAGAGAAGTGGAAAAATCAAAAATTGTATTTACCAATACAAAAGTTTGGAGACCGATCCGTTATTAATTAGAATTCAACCACCAAAATCTAAACCTGAACCTAAACGAACCTAAACTAAAAGAGAACCAAAACCTAAACCTAAACAAGGGTCAAATAAGTATTCTTTACATGGTTTACTCAAGTCTGATAAATCTAATGTTAAGACTATGAGATAAAATCTATGTAGGGCACTGCCACTATGTCAAGACCCAAAAACCTAACCTATCATGATGGCGCCTATTGTGGACCTAGACAAGCCGACTCATTCCAAAACATACCGATATTTTCATTTCAAGGATAATTTCAAGGCTATATAACGTAAAAACCTTCATAAAGGAGTTCAAATCAAAATAAAAATGCGGAAAAGAAAAGCCCGACATCGGGGTGTCGCTAGTCACGAGCATATACTATAATCTGTCTAATAATATCAAGACTAACATTGTCTGGAAAATAGCTAATACAACTAAAGGAAGATAGGAGGGAGAAGAGCAGGGCTGCGATCGCCAAACAGCTACCTTGCTATCCCCGAGAAAGATCTGCAGCCAGAATAATCAACAACGGCTACCGTATCCAGCTACACTTGGATCTGCACACAAGGTGCAGGGAGTAACGTGAGTATGCCAACTCAGTAAGTAACAATAATAAATAAAGACTGAGCAGTAGTGATGAGCAATAAAGCATAAAAAGTTCATATCATGAAATCTCAATAAAATACCACATGCTTTAAAAATCAGGATTTGCATCAAAATATCTCGTTTAAACCCAGTTCCAGTAAAATCATTTAAAGATATTTTTCAACAGTTTTCAAACAGAGGCTAAATGAAAAGGTGAGAAAAATGATGAAATCATAAACAACAGCCCCTCGTACATACCTCACAATCACTCGTATACAACCCCTCGGGCAAACCTCATAGTCACTCATGCCTCTCGGGCATACCTCACAATCACTCGTATACAGCCCCTCGGGCAAACCTCACAGTCACGCATGCCTCTTGGGCATACCTCACAATCACTCATGCCACTCGGGCATACCTCACAATCACTCATGCCTCCCAGTCACTCAGCACTCGGCACTCTCACTCAGTAGGTACCTGCGCTTACTGGGGGTGTGTACAGACTCCGGAGGGGCTCCTTCAGCCCAAGCGCTATATCAAGCCAAATCATGGCATAAATCACTCAGTCCCTCGGCCTATATCGAACATGCTGCGGCGTGCAGCCCGATCCCATAAATATCCTCACAAATCAAGCCCTCGGCCTCACTCAGTCATAAACCTCTCAAGCCACTCGGGCATTTCAGTAAAAATAGGGTACTCAGCCCAAAACAACATTTATATGCATCAAAATAGAGTAAGAAAACTGAGTTATGCAATAAACATATATAACCATGACTGATTATAAACTTTCAATCGAAAATAGTGAGGGGATATTAAGGAAAGCCCCTAAGGGTCCAAACAACATCGGCACAAGGCCCCAAACATGGCATTCAGCCCAATTTACATAAACTCTTTCTAAAACATATAAGTATCATATAATTTCAACAAAATATGCAACTTTACAGTTGCTACGGGACGGACCAAGTCACAATCCCCAACAGTGCATGCCCACACACCCGTCACCTAGCATGTGCGTCACTTCAAAATAGTAAAATTATATGAAATCCGGGGTTTCATACCCTCAGGACTAGATTTACAATCGTTACTTACCTCAAACCGGTCTAATCTCTATCCCGCAATGCTCTTATTTCTGGACTCGGCCTTCAAATGCTCCAAATCTATTCACAATCAGTACAATACCATCAATATACGCTAATGGAATGATTCCACAAGAAAATCTACCAAATTAGCCCAAAAACCCGAAATTGACTCAAACCGGGCCCCCGGGCCCACATCTTGAAATCTGAAAAAATTTACAAAACTAGAAATCCCATTTACTCACTAGTCCATACATACAAAATTCATCAAAATCCGACATCATTTGGTCCTTCAAATCCTTAATTTAAATTCTTCAAAATCCCAAGCCCTAACCCCTCATTTTTACTCCAAAATCCTACTAATTAATGATGAACAAAGCCATAGATTCACGAAATTTATACCATTATGGATTAGGATAACTTAACCCAACGTTGCTCCTTGAAAACCTTCAAAAAATCGTCTCTCTCCCGAGTTTCTCAAATCCAAAAATTGAAAAATGAAGACAACACCACGAGCTGGGGCTTTTCTGCCCAGCACATTCGCACCTGCGGCCAAATGTCCGCTCCTGCGGAACCGCACCTGCGAGAACCACTTAAGTCCTCAAATTCCGCACGTACGGGCGTGCTCCAGTGCAACACTTGCGCTTCTGCTGAACCGGCTCAACCCTTCCTTTCCGCATCTGCGCGCAAGGCCTCGCACCTGCGGGGTCGCAGATGCGGTAAATCCTTCGCACCTGCATTCGCAGACTTGGCCTTCCATTTCCGCATCCGCGGCTACCCCAAATGCACCTGCGACCTCGCACCTGCGACTCCTCCTTCCGCAGGTGCGGAAATATCAGTAGCAGCAGCTTCAGCTGCATTTTCCAACTTCAACAAATTCGTTAACCACCCGGAATCGCCCCGAGGCCCTCGGGACCTCAACCAAAAATACCAACAAGTCATATATCAACATACAAACTTAGTCGGACCTTCGAATCACTCAAAACAACATCAAATCACCAAATTACCCTCGGACTCAAGCCTAAGAACTTCTAAACTTCCAAATTCGACAACTGATGCTGAAACCAACCAAACCACGTCCGAATGACCTCAAATTTTTCACACACGTCACAAATGACACTACGTACCTACTCCAACTTCCGGAATTCCATTCCGACCCCGATATCAAATTTTTCACTGCCGACCAAAATCGCCAAATTTTCAACTTTCGCCAAATTCAAGCCTAATTCTACCACGGACCTCCAATTCCCATTCCGGATGCACTCCTAAGTCCAAAATCACCTAACGGAGCTAACGGAACCATCAGAATTCAAATTCGAGGTCAAATGCTAAAAAGTCAAACTTGATCAACTCTCCCAATTTAAAGCGTCAACAATGAAATTCTTTCTTCCAATTCGATTCCGAAATACCTGCAAAACCAAAAACGACTATTCACACAAGTCAAAGTACATCATACGGAGCTACTCATGCCCTTAAACAACCGAGCGAAGTGCAAATGTTCAAAATAACTGGTCGGGTCGTTACATCCTCCCCCACTTAAACATACGTTCGTCCTCGAACGTGCCCAGAGTTGTTCCAAAAGCCATCAAATCGCTGTGTAACTTTCCCATGCACATACCCGGGGGTGATCCAACTTCACCCTATCCCATACAGGTCCGATAGCACAGCATAACTGAAATTTCTCAATTCAACCTAGCCCACAAGCCTTCAAATCAAATTTTCGACATCCGAAATTTCCTATAAGATCAGAAGTTCGCATATACATACCGTATAAGTCTGACCAAGCTGTACCAAAAGCCGTAACCATAACTCAAATACTCAAATTCAAATACCGCATAGCTCGAATGCTCGAAGCAATGATTTCAAATCACAGTATCGACTCAAATCAACCAGTGCCGGTAATAAACCTCATATCAGACAAAACCTCGTTCTAAAACCTCCGTACACTGCCGATGATGAAAGAAACATACCGAAGTCATAACCATTCATTAGACCAACAGGTCATGGAGCTCTCGTTCCTTCTACAAGAACTATAGCCAATTTCAAAGCCGACTTCCGATATTATCCTTCCAATTATACCACAATCAAATCTGATAGAATCCATTCTAGGCCCAATGACCTCGTCTCATCCAACACGACCACTCTAGTGACATGACACATCAATACAATCTAAAGCCACAACCCGTGCAATCCGTGCACCAGATAGCAACATTCCAAATGTACCCAATTAACAATGACCCAAACAGGAGAACCGTTCCGCAAGCTCGACGAGTACCACCCCGACGCAATGCTAAGAACCCATCACACACCACATAACCATAACACGCGAATCTTACACAAAGGATCATATTTCCACATAACTCTGCTACAATACGCGACCCTATCCAAATACTGGTCCATATGAAACACCTCAAGCCACCTTGCTAAAATCAATAACCATGTGCAATTCGACATCAAGTACCCAAAGTGCATTACCATAACCACGGAGAAGCAAACGACACCATGCCACACAAAACCTGAAAGAACATGACCAATACGTCATCAACCAAGCAATATCCAATACTATTCTCGCTCAAATTCCGCTATAAGGCCACAATAGAACCGCACCATATGTGCATATAACCAACGAATCACAACTCCTCGTAGCATAGAAGAGTAACTCACAGATCATTTCAGAACACGAATAAGCTTCACATCAATCGAATGGCACATCCTTCAACAATAGCAGTATGAAACCAATCAATCCGATTCGGTGTAGAATACACATCCTAATTGGGCCTACCAATGGGCCCCAAATCAACTATGGTCAGCTACCAACAGATAAATAGCCTCCGAAAGTCCACAATGACTGAATCATAACACCTTCTATCATCTGGCTAGCTCCGGCCACAACATCACAGTCCACAACCATGAAATAATCTGCTCCTGAGAACTTCCAATCTCCAATTCCATAGAACACATGAATTACCATATTTGATTCCACCTCCACTGCCCAAATGCCTAACACTTCTCTCATACACAATCATCCCACGAGAAATACTTTAAAAATTCTTCCGTGCCACATGGCAAAATTTTGAATATCAACAGTCGATCAACCGGGAGAGTGCCGCAATACCAGCAAAGTACCCATAAATGCAAACACACTGCCCCTTCTGAAATGTACACTCTTATCAAGCCATACCAAATAGTAATATTATTTACCTAGTCATCGGAAACCGTCCATGTTGCCTAAGAATTTATGTCCTTCCCTTCAAACCTGAACTGTGACCTTGTACATGTAAATCCTATTCCCGCACAACACACCACATCTTTTATGCCATCATGTGACAAGTATAAGAATTCCATTATCAACTCTGAGTCACTAGCAAATTACATACCTTATTAGTGAGAAACATCTTTCTTGCTTCTTTCTAGGAGGAAATCATAACACACAACACGTTCCGTACACCGGTAGCAAATATCAGGTTCAAACCATGGTAAAAACCATCATGAACACTTTGAAATTCATTTGCACATAACTAAGCTATGTGAACTGAATTCTTCTAACTCCACCATGCCACACAGGTTGCCAAATCCGAGAGCATTACCACGAAACACCTGTAGATACTAGCCATGTTATAAGTACCCAAAGAACTGATCATACCCATTACTGTGCTACCCCAACCTACTACCAAGCTGTCCTATTTCTCCAAGTCCTTTCCAAATTGCCTTCAAATTGCTACTTTTTCCTTGTTAGAACACTACTATCCTTAACTAAAACTTGCCCCACTAACTCTAGCATAGAATCACACAGCCCTAAGGCTTATAAGCCGTTGAATTCCCTTTTTATGTATCCCATAGGTACCACAACCAAAAATGCTTACTCCGAAGAGACTTTATGTGAACCTAAAACTGTTTCCTTCACCTTCTTGATACTGAAATGCATAATTCACAATGATATAAAATGCCACAAGTCTCGACAACATTCAATGCAACTCCCAGTTTTCTAGCCATATATATAAATCTTGAAAATTCCAAATCGCTACATATAAATCTTGAATTCATTAGAACCATTCTTGAGAGTCATCCACTCTACTCAAATCTCGAATTAACCGACCAAACAGACCGAAACGACCTATGCCCCATTAGCACACTAACACCCAAGGGAAATAAAGAGTAACCCACACTCCTACGCAACCGAGCAAATTCCCACTCCATGTATACTACATTCTTCGTGAATAACCACTCAATTATTTTATGGTCCTCCTATAACCATAGAGTGTAATACAACTTGTGTCCAGAAATTCCTTTACCCGAGTCATCCTCGATCACGACCTCTGCAAGTCATAACTGATTCACCAGTATACCCCGAACTGAAACTAATACGACACATAACTGTGCAATTAACTCGTCGATAGCAGACTCCCCCACTTAGCCTCAAGCTGCAATTATATAAAATTAGAACCCGCAAGGATTTCTCCATCTTAATTACCAAGATCTTGCACCGTTAACCCGCTAGACTTCTCGAAGTCTTTTGTTAAGCTTCTCATAAACATTCTGAATTGCCAGCCACAGTCCCACATTCGACCTCTTACCAGGTAGCAACTAATATTTCTCGCAGAAGTTTCATCAATATCACGCCACCACTAACTACTCACCAGATATAACCCACATATGGAATTCCTTACCGACATCTTCCAACGATGTTGTACTGGGTGCAATAACTACGTAATCATCAAATTTTTCCTGAGCTAATGCTCGCCTACCATTTGTATAAGTTTGTACTTTCCCTATTGACATTAACTGAAAGTTCAACAATACCTTCCGAACTCAAGTCATATTGCGCCTGAAACGATAATCAAATCTTCACATCCCTCTTCATTTCAAACAAACTCCTTTCTTCCATATTCAATCTTTCTTCATACAGTAACCATCACTCCAAATAAAGTCTGCATGCCAAATCACATTCTATCATGATTCCAAACCGTTCTACACTTTCTCAAGATGCACGACTACCCTACCATTGAATTCATATGCCAATATGCCACTCTTACTTTGGTTAAATCATCTCCTTTAAGAAACTTCTCAACCTCTACTTCTCCTACTTGACCTGCTATTACTTGAACCACCGTGAAACACTTCCCGTCATGTCTTCCCTCATACCTTGCTACCCAACTGCTGCATCAAATCGAAATGCATCTCTGTCGCACCTGAACTAATAAAATGTTACCGACTCTAAGTCTCTTCGAAGATCATCTTTCTCGAGCCATCAATATCAGAAATACCCACCACAATTACTACACAATCACTTACTCTTCTTGAGTCCAAACTTATTGAAAAGACATGAGAATTTAATTTGTCCCAAAATTTAACAAAGTGAAAGTTCCTTCAAAATATTCACACTCTAGACCGTACGTCACATCAAAACGAAAATGAAGTGTCCAATGGCCTTCCTTTACATTTCAAGGAAATACTTCTCGTCACATTCAAATCGTCTTAACACATCCCGTAGTTACATCATACTCACCACAAAGCCATTCCACCGCTCATCGTGCCATAAATTCCACTCGTAGGGGCATTACCGGATATATGAGTCCAAATGTACAGGTTACAACTGAAGCTACCGAGCCAAAGCTGTGGTCTAAACCTGGCCTCAAGTCCTCCAAACTGGCCCATTACCAAAACACATAACACATCTCAAACATCGTTCGTAGAATCACAAGCTGGCGATGTACAACTGATACCGAGCGCTCATGTGCGCATACGAATGCGTGGAAGGAATTCAAGGAGTTATGTTCCAAGCTGAATCAATTCCGCACGATAGCAAGAAAGTGAAATTTTCCTAAGGGTTTTGCAGCCTCTCGAAGATAAGTACGGACGTCTCCGTACCGATCAGCAAGACTCTACGAACCCGCTCATGACTCGTAAGACCTATGTAGCCTAGGCTCTGATACCAATCTGTCACGACCCAAAAACCTAACATGTCGTGATGGCGCCTATTGTGGAAGTAGGCAAGCCAACTCATTCCAAAACAAACCGATATTTTCATTTCAAGGATAATTTCAAGGCTATATAGCATAAACACCTACGTAAAGGAGTTCAAATCAAAATAAAAATGCGGAAAAGAAAAGCTCGACATCGGGGTGTCGCTAGTCACGAGCATATACTATAATCTGTCTAATAATATCAAGACTAACATTGTTTGGAAAATAGCTAATGCAACTAAAGGAAGATAGGAGGGAGAAGAGCAGGGCTGCGATCGCCAAACAGCTACCTTGCTATCCCCGAGAAAGATCTGCAGCCAGAATAATCAACAACGGCTACCGTATCCAGCTACACTTGGATCTGCACACAAGGTGCAGGGAGTAACGTGAGTATGCCAACTCAGTAAGTAACAATAATAAATAAAGACTGAGCAGTAGTGATGAGCAATAAAGCATAAAAAGTTCATATCATGAAATCTCAATAAAATACCACATGCTTTAAAAATCAGGATTTGAATCAAAACATCTCGTTTAAACCCAGTTCCAGTAAAATTATTTAACTATATTTTTCAACAGTTTTCAACCAGAGGCTAAATGAAAAGGTGAGAAAAATGATGAAATCATAAACAACAGCCCCTCGGACATACCTCACAATCACTTGTATACAGCCCCTCGGACAAACCTCACAGTCACTCAAGCCTCTCGGGCATACCTCACAATCACTCGTATACAGCCCTTCGGGAAAACCTCACAGTCACTCATGCCTCTTGAGCATATCTCACAATCACTCATGCCACTCGGGCATACCTCACAATCACCCATGCCTCCCAGTCACTCAGCACTCGGCACTCGCATTCAGTAGGTACCTGCGCTCACTGGGGGTGTGTACAGACTCCGGAGGGGCTCCTTTAGGCCAAGCGCTATATCAAGCCACTCAGTCCCTCGGCCTATATCGAACATGCTGCGGCGTGCAGCCCGATCCCATAAATATCCTCACAAATCAGGCCCTCGGCCTCACTCAGTCATAAACCTCTCAAGCCACTCGGGCATTTTAGTAAAAACAGTGTACTCAGCCCAAAACAATATTTATATGCATCAAAATAGAGTAAGGAAAACTGAGTTATGCAGTAAACATGTATAACCATGACTGAGTATAAACTTTCAATCGAAAATAGTGAGGGGATATTAAGGAAAGGCCCCTAAGGGTCCAAACAACATCGGCACAAGGCCCCAAACATGGCATTCAGCCCAATTTACATAAACTCTTTCTAAAACACATAAGTATCATATAATTTCAACAAAATATGCAACTTTACAGTTGCTACGGGACATACCAAGTCACAATCCCCAACAGTGCATGCCCACACACCCGTCACCTAGCATGTGCGTCACTTCAAAATTGTAAAATGATACGAAATCCGGGGTTTGATACCCTCAGGACTAGATTTACAATCGTTACTTACCTCAAACCGGTCTAATCTCTACCCCGCAATGCTCTTGCCTCAGGACTCGGCCTCCAAATGCTCCAAATCTATTCACAATCAGTACAATACCATCAATATACGCTAATGGAATGAATTCCACAAGAAAAACTATCAAATTGGCCTAAAAACCCGAAATTGGCTCAAACCCGGCCCCTAGGCCCACGTCTTGAAATCCGACAAAATTTACAAAACTAGAAAGCCCATTTACTCACTAGTCTATACATACAAAATTCATCAAAATCCGACATCATTTGAACCCTCAATTCCTTAATTTAAATTCTCCAAAATCCCAAGCCCTAACCCCTCATTTTCATTCCAAAATCCTACTAATTAATGATGAACAAAGCCTTATATTCATGAAATTTATACCATTATGGGTTAGGATCACTTACCCCAACGTTGCTCCTTGAAAACCTTCGAAAAATCGTCTCTCTCCCGAGTTTCTCAAATCCAAAAATTGAAAAATGAAGACAAAAACACGAGCTGGGGCTTTTCTGCCCAGCACATTCGCACGGGCGCGCTCCTACGTAACACTTCCGCTTCTACTGAACCGACTCAACCTTTCCTTTTCGCATCTGCGCTCAAGGCTTCGCACCTGCGGGGTCGCAGATGCGGAAAATCCTTCGCACCTGCATTCGCAGACTTGGACTTCCATTTCCGCATCCGCGGCTACCCTAAATGCACCTGCGGCTCCTCCTTCCGCAGGTGCGGAAATATCAGTAGCAGCAGCTTCAGCTACATTTCCCAACTTCAACAAATTCGTTAACCACCCGGAATCACCCCGAGGCCCTCGGGACCTCAACCAAAAATACCAACAAGTCATATATGAACATACAAACTTAGTTGGACCTTCGAATCACTCAAAATAACATCAAATCACCAAATTATCCTCGGATTCAAGCCTAAGAACTTCTAAACTTCCAAATTCGACAACCGATGTCGAAACCAACCAAACCACGTCCGAATGACCTCAAAATTTTCACACACGTCACAAATGACACTACGAACCTATTCCAACTTCAAGAATTCCATTCTGACCCCGTTATCAAATTTTTCACTGCCGACCAAAATCGCCAAATTTTCAACTTTCGCCAATTCAAGACTAATTCTACCACGGACCTCCAAATCCCATTACAGATGCACTCCTAAGTCCAAATTCACCTAACGGAGCTAACGGAACCATCAGAATTCAAATCCGAGGTCAAATGCTTAAAAAGTCAAACTTGGTCAACTCTCCCAATTTAAAGCGTCAACAATGAAATTGTTTCTTCCAATTCGATTCCAAAATACCCGCAAAACCAAAAATGTTGATTCATACAAGTCAAAGTACATCATACGGAGCTACTCATGCCCTCAAATAATCGAGCGAAGTGCATATGTTCAAAACGACCGGTCGGGTCGTTACACACTCTGTGATGACCCAAAGTCTCATCTTTAAATTTAATAAGTAATTCTATATTCTAAGACCTCAAAAATCATTATTTATCATTCCTCGACTTGTTTGCGCAGTCTATAAAATTTTTCGGAAAGTTTTTATGTGAAAAATTGATTAAAATGTGAAATAGAGCTTTAAAACTCAACTAAGTTGACTTTGGTTAACATTTTGAGAAAATAGACTCGGATTAGTATTTTGAGAATTCTGATAGGTCCGTATCGTGATTTGGGACTTGGGCATATGCCCGAAATCAAATTCCGAGGTCCCTAGCCCGAGATATGGAATTTTGATGAAAAATTAAAAGTTTGAAAGCTTAATGTTTTTTTAGAATTTACTGTTATTGGATTTATTGACACCGGGTCTGTATTTTGGTTTCGGAATCCGGTATAGGTCCACTATAATATTTATGACTTGTCTGCCGAATTTGGTTAGAAACAGAGTTGATTTGACGTGATTCAGACGTCCGGTTGTGAAAATATAAGTTTTAAAGTTTTCTTGAAAGTTTCATTCGATTTGGGGTTCAATTCATAGTTCTAGGTGTTATTTTGGAGATTTGATCGCACGAGCAAGTTCGTATGATATTTTAGGTCTTGGGTGCATGTTTGGTTTGGAGCCCCGAGGGCTCCGGTTGATTTCGGGTGGTTAACGGATCATTTTTGGCCTTGGTAAGATTGCTGATATCTGTTGCTGCCTTCTTCTGGTTTCCTTATATGTGGTCTCATAGTTCCATCCGCGATCGCGTAAGCTTATTTGGGGAAGGGATATTTTGTTCTATGCGGTCACAGAGGAAGGAACGCGATCGCGTACGTGTATTAGGCTATGCTTCGCGAACGCGTGGATGAGGTCGTGTTTGCGTAGAAGGATTTGAGCAGTAGATGGGCGGAGGAAATTGCTCTACATGATCACGTGGGTATGAACGCGTTCACGTAGGTTTGAGGGGCAGTGGTTCGCGATCGCGTGCGTGTTTTCGCGTTCTCGTAGGGTTAAATGTGTGGGCAATCTGCTTGTGCATCGCGATTAAGAAAAACTAGGCAGCCAAAAATGTGCTTCGCGATCACGAAGCATTGTACGCGACCGCATAAGGTAAAATTTGGGCAAACAAAACTTAAGTTCTGGAAAATGGGATTGGTCCCATTTTCAACCATTTATTTTATTTTTGAGCTCGGGTAAGGCGATTCTTGGGCGATTTTCACGGAAAAATATTGGGATAAGTATTCTTTATCCTATATTGATTATATTACATTATATCATAATCAGTTATATCATGAATCCGTGAAATTTTGGGAGAAACATAAGATTTTTATAAAATCTTCCAAAAACGAAAATTTAAGATTTGAAGGTCCATTTGACATCGGAATTTGATACTTTTTGTATGGTTGGACTCGTCTCGGAATGAGTGTTCAGATTTCGTAAGTTTTTTTGAGATTTGAGATGTGGGCCCCACTGTCAATTTTTAAAGTGAATTTCTAATTTTATCCGAAAAATTAGTAAAATCATATGGAATTTATTCCTATGATTCGTATTGAGTATATCAAATTGTTTGCGAATAGATTTGACACTTTTGGAGATAAATTCAAAAGGAAAAGTTGTAGTCGAATAATTTATTGAAATTTGCAAAGCGAGGTAAGTGTCGTGGTTAACCTTGACTTGAGGGAATAGAACCCTTAAATTATTTGTTATGTGAAATGCATGTGAACGACGTATAGGCGAGGTGATGAGTGTCTATACGTCGTCAAATTAATTGTTTGTATAATTATTTGAAAATTCTAAATTTGTTTTAATACACGAATTAATTGTTATGATAATTATTTCTCTCTTATTCTTTGTCAAATATTAATTCTTGAATTTCTGCAATAATTGCTACATACTGAATTGATTTATGTGTCTTAAATTGTTACTTGACATTTAGCATATTAAATATTAAACTGCCTATTTTCTCCACGATTTTCACAATTAATTGATAATTGCCATTGTTTTCTCATAGATAAATTATAATTATTGTGTGCCTTGATGCTTAATAGTTTCTCATTGGACGTGGTATTTATTGGAGTAATGTTTATTACATTTATGAGTTGTTTAAAGTTATATTGGGGGAACGGGTTGCATGATGCAACGGAAGTGACAAGGCGGGATATATATATATATATATATATATATATATATATATATATATATATATATATATATATATATATATATTGGGGGATCGGGTTGCACGCCGCAACAGACTTGATTAAAATGAATATATTGGAGGAGCGGGTTGCACGCCGCAACAGACTTATTAAAAAGTCTATATTGGGGGATCGGATTGCACGCCACAACAGACTTATTTAAAAGTCTATATATACTTGATTAAAATAAATATATGAGAGGATTGAAAATGAATATATTGTGTGAGTGGGTTGCACGCTGCAACGGAAATTAATGAAAATAATAATTGGTTATGACTGCTGAATTGGCTTCAAATGTTAAAAATGAGAGTTACCTGATTTATTTCTATTATTGTTGTTATTACTATTATTGCGTACAGGTTATTGTAAGTGACCTTCCTTAGCCTCGTCACTACTTCGTCGAGGTTAGGCTCGGCACTTACCAGTACATGGAGTCGGTTGTACTGATACTACACTCTGCACTTCTTGTGCAAATTTCGGAGTTGGTCCTAGCGGCATACCATAGACTTGCTCGGATTTCAGCTACCAGAGGAGACTTGAGGTATAACTGCACGGCGTCCGCAGTTCTGAAGTCCCCGTTTACTTTACTTTAGATGTGTGTTTGTTTTCAGACATCTTTATTTTATTCAGACCTTTATTTGTATTATTCTAGAAGCTCGTGCACTTGTGACACCAATTCTGCGATGGTATTTAGACACCGTTATTTTATGGATTATTCACTACATTTCAGACTTTACTTCCGCATTTGTTTCCTTGTTATTAATAAATTTAAAATTGTTTTAAAATGGATAATATTATTCTAACGTTGGCTTGCCTAGCAAGTGAAATGTTAGGCGCCATCACGGTCCGAAGGTGGGAATTTTGGGTCGTGACAGTTGGTATCAGAGCACTAGGTTACATAGGTCTCACGAGTCACGAGCAAGCTTAGTAGAGTCTGAAGGATCGGTACGGAGACATCTGTACTTATCTCTCAGAGGCTATGAAGTTTAGGAACAATATCACTTCTTTCTTATTCTGTCGTGCAATTTTATTCTATCATCAATGATTGAACCATTCTACTCTTATTCTCTCGCAGATGGTGAGAACACGTAATACATCTACCGATGGATAGGGACCAGAGCCCCCAGTGGCAACTATGGCCAGAGATAGAGGTCGAGGACGAGGTCGTGCTAGAGGCCGAGGCAGAGGCAGAGGTAGAGCTCAGTCTAGAGCTCGAGCAGCAGCTCCTGTTATAGAACCTCAGTTGGACCTTTAGGAGGAGGTTCCAGTTCAGAATGTACCAGTTGAACTAGTTCAGGTCCCGGAAGGATTCATAGCTACTCCAGTGCTTCAGGACGCTCTAGTCCATTTGGTGAGTCTTATGGAGGGCGTGGCTCAGAATGGTACATTTCCAGTGGCACCAGCCATCTCATAGGCTGGGGGAGGAGCACAAACTCCCACTACTCCCGCTGCGGAGCAGATGGCTCCCCAGAATCAGGCTCTAGCAGCCCCGCCAGTTGGGGTAGTTCAGCCAGTTGTTGCGGCACAGACCGGTGATAGGCCCGCTATGTCTTTTGAGGGCTTATTGAGACTGGATAAGTTCACTAAGCTATTTTCAGTTCACTTCAGTGGTACTCCTCCTGAGGACCCACAGTATTATCTTGACCGCTGCTATGAGGTACTGCGGAACATGGGTATAGTTGAGACCAATGAGGTTGATTTTGTTGTATTTCAGATGACGGGTTCCGACAAGAGGTGGTGGAGAGATTATACATTAACCAGACCAGTCGAATCACCTGCACTTACCTGGGAACAGTTCTCTCAGCTATTTCTGGAGAAGTTCCTCCCTATCACACTGAGAGAGGATTACCGCAAGCAATTTGAGCGTCTACAGCAGGGCAGTATGACTGTTACTCAGTATGAGTCCCGTTTTGTGGATTTGGCCCGTTATGCTCTCCTTTTACTACCTAATGAGGGAGAGAGAGTGAGGAGGTTTATTTAGGGACTTACTCACCCTATAAGGATTCAGATGGCCAAGGAGACCGAAAGCGAGATTTCTTTTCAGGCGGCTGCTAATGTCTCGAGGAGGATCTAGATGGTTCTTACACAGGAGAGAGGGAAGAAGTCTGATAAGAGGCCTCGTCAGTTTGGTGGTTTCAGTTGTGCCTCATCTGGAGGCAAGGGTAATTTTGGTAGGGGTCATCCTCCCAGACCGTTTCATTCAGTACTTCATGCATCTCCCGGTGCTTCAGGGAGTCACGGTCCTATTATGCCTTACTATGGGCAGCCAACATTTAGTGCACCTTCAGCTCCTATCAGTGCACCACCACTCCAGAGTTACTATAGTGGTTATCCGGCCCATTCGGGTCACCTTCAGCTTCAGCAGCCACGGCATCAGTATGGGTGTTATGAATGTGGGAACATTGGTCACATCAGGAGGTATTGCCCTAGGTTGGCGAGTAACAGATCTCGGCAGGATTCTCGTGCCATCATACCAGCACCGGTTGCTTTACCGCCTTCTCAGCCAGCTAGAGTCAGGGGTCAGGCAGCTAGAGGTGGAGGTCAGGCCATTAGAGGTAGAGGTCAGGCCATTAGAGGTAGAGATCAGACTGTTAGAGATGGAGGCCAGCCAGTTAGAGGTCGTCCCAGAGACGCAATTCAGAGTGGTGGGGCGCAGCCTCGATTTTATGCTTTTCCAGCTAGGCCTGAGGCCGAGTCATCTGATGTAGTGATCACAGGTATTATTCCAGTTTGCCATAGAGATGCTTCAATTCTATTTAATCCAGGATCTACTTATTCCTATGTGTCCTCCTATTTTACTCATATTTGGTTGTGCCTTGTGATTCTCTGAGTGCTTCTGTGTGTGTATCTACACTGGTAGGAGACTCCATTGTAGTAGATCATGTCTATCGTTCGCGTGTGGTTACTATTGATAGTCTTGAGACTAGTGTGGATCTTCTACTTCTTGATATGGTAGATTTTGATGTCATCTTGGGTATGAATTGGTTGTCCCCTTATCATGCTATATTGGATTGTCATACTAAGACAGTGACCCTAGCTATGCCGGGGTTACCTCGGTTAGAGTGGAAAGGAACTCCTGGTCATTCTGCCAGCAGGGTTATTTCTTATATGAAAGCTCGGCGTATAGTAGAGAAAGGGTATCTAGCCTATGGACTCAGTACCAGTTGTTCGTGAATTTCCAGAAGTATTTCCTGCAGATTTGTCAGGGATGCCACCCGACAGAGATATTGACTTTTGTATTGATTTGGCTCCGGGCACTCTGCCTATTTCTATTCCACCATACCATATGGCCCCGCCGGAGTTGAAAGAATTGAAAGGGCAGTTACAAGACTTGCTTGATCAGGGATTCATTAGACCCAGTGTCTTGCCTTGCGGTGCACCAGTACTATTTGTAAAGAAGAAATATGGCTCTATGCGGATGTGTATAGATTATCAACAGTTGAACAAGGACACTATCAAAAACAAATATCCGCTGCCAAGAATTGATGACTTATTTGATCAGCTTCAGGGTGCCAAGTTATTTTCGAAGATCGATTTGAGGTCTGGTTACCATCAATTGAAGATTATGGCATCTGTTGTCCCTAAGACAGCTTTTCGGACTCGATATAGATATTATGAATTCCTAGTGATGTCATTTGGGTTGACAAATGCCCCAGCAGCATTTATGGATTTGATGAATCAGGTGTTCAAGCCCTATTTGGATTCTTTTATGGTTGTATTCATTGATAATATATTGATTTACTCCAGCGGTCGAGATGAGCATGAGCATCATCTTCGGAGTGTGCTTCATACTTTGAAGAATAATCAGTTATATGCCAAATTTTCAAAATGTGAGTTTCGGTTAGACTCAATTGCCTTTTGGGGACATGTTGTATCCGCAAAAGGCATAAAGGTAGATCCTAAAAAGATAGAGGCTGTTCAAAATTGGCCTAGACCTACTTCAGTTACAGAGATCCGGAGTTTCCTGGTTTTGGCAGGTTATTATCGTCGGTTCGTGGAAGGGTTTTCATCTATAGCAAGCCCATTGACCAGACTGACCCGGAAAGGTGTCCAATTCAGATGGTCAGACGAGTTTGAGTTGAGCTTTCAGAAATTCAAGACCGCTTTGACTACGGCACCAGTGTTGGTATTACCCACAGGTTCAGGATCGTATACGGTATATTGTGACGCATCTCACATTGGGCTTGGTGCAGTATTAATGCAAGATGGCAGGGTGATTGCATATGCGTCGCGGCAGTTGAAAGTTCACGAGAAGAATTATCCTGTTCATGACTTAGAATTGGCATCCATTGTTCATGCGTTGAAGATTTGGAGGCATTATCTCTATGGTGTCTCATGTGAGGTATTTACTGATCATCATAGACTTTAGTATCTGTTCAAACAAAAAGATCTTAATTTGAGGCAGAGAAGATGGTTAGAATTGTTGAAAGACTATGATATCACCATTTTGTATCACCCCGGAAAGGCCAATGTGGTGGCCGATGCTTTGAGTAGAAAGGCTATGAGTATGGGCAGTCTTGCGTATATTCCGGTTGGTGAGAGGCCATTAGCTGCAGATGTTTAGGCCTTGACTAATCAGTTCGTGAGGTTAGATGTTTCAGAACCCAGTTGGGTTCTAGCTTGCACAGTCGCTCGGTCTTCTTTATATGAGCACATCAGAGAGCGACAATATGATGATCCTCATTTGCTTGTCCTTAAGGACACGGTGTGGCACGGTGATGCCAAACAGGTTGTTGTGGGGGAAGATGGAGTTCTGCGAATGCAGGGTCGTATTTGTATGTCTAATGTTGACGGGCTTCTTGAATTAATCCTTGAAGAGGCACACAGTTCCATGTATCCTATTCATCCAGGTACCGCCAAAATGTATCAAGATTTGCGGCAACATTATTGGTGGAGGAGAATGAAAAGGGATATAGTTTCATATGTAGCTCGGTGTCTGTATTGTCAGCAAGTTAAGTACGAGCATCAGAGACCTGGTGGGTTGCCTCAGAAGTTAGAAATTCTTGAGTGGAAATGGGAGCGTATCACTATGGATTTTGTTGTTGGATTCCCACGGACTTAGAGAAAATTTGACGCAGTTTGGGTCATTGTGGACAGGTTAACCAAGTCAGCACATTTCATTTCAGTGGCAGTTACCTATTCTTCAGAAAGGTTAGCTGAAATTTACATTCGTGAGATTGCCCGCCTTCACGATGTGCCCGTGTCTATTATTTCAGATTGAGGTACGCAGTTTACCTCACACTTCTAGAGGGCTATACAGTGTGAGTTAGGCACGCGGGTTGAGTTGAGTACAGTATTTCATCCACATACAGACGGACAGTCAGAGTGCACTATTCAGATATTGGAAGATATGCTTCGCGCTTGTGTTATAGACTTTGGAAGTTCTTGGGATCAGTTATTGCCACTTGCGGAGTTTGCTTATAATAATAGCTACCAGTCGATCATTCAGATGGCTCCATATGAGGCATTATACGGAAGGTGATGTCGTTCGCCAGTTGGCTGGTTTGAACCGTGAGAGGCTCGGTTGTTGGGTACCGATTTGGTACAGGATGCCTTGGATAAGGTCAAGATTATTTGGGATCGACTTCGCACAGCTCAGTCTAGGCAAAAGAATTATGCCGACCGTAAAGTTCGTGATATTGCATTCATGGTTGGAGAAAGAATATTGCTTCGGGTTTCACCTATCAAAGGTGTAATGAGGTTCGGAAAGAAGGGCAAGTTGAGCCCTAGGTATATCGGACCCTTTGGAATTCTTGAAAAGGTGGGTGAAGTAGCCTACAGGCTTGCATTACCACCGAGTTTATCCTCGGGTCATCCGGTGTTCCATGTATCTATGCTACGAAAATATCACGGTGATCTGTCCCATGTGTTAAATTTCACCTCAGTCCAATTGGACAAAGATTTGACTTACGAGGAGGAGCCGTTGGCTATTTTAGCCCGGCAGATCCGGCAGTTGAGGTCTAAGAGTTATCCATCAGTTCAGGTGGAATGGAGAGGTCAGCCGGTAGAGGCATCTACCTGGGAGTCCGAGTCGGACATGCGGAGTAAATATCCACACCTTTTCTCCAGCTTAGGTATTTTTTCTAACTCCGTTCGAGGATGAACATTTGTTTTAGAGGTGGAGAATATGATGATCCAAAGTGTCATATTTAAATTTAATAAGTAATTCTGTGTTCTAAGACCTCGAAAAGCATTATTTATCATTCCTCGACTTGCGTGCGTAGTTCGTAAAATTTTTCGGAAAGTTTTTATGTGAAAAATGGATTAAAATGTGAAATAGAGGTTTAAAACTCAAATGAGTTGACTTTGGTCAACATTTTGAGCAAACAAACTCGGATCAGTGTTTTGATAATTCCGATAGGTCCGTATCATGATTTGGGACTTGGGCGTATGCCCGAAATCGAATTCCGAGGTCCCTAGCCCGAGGTATGGAATTTTGATGAAAAATTAAAAGTTTGAAAGCTTAATGATTTTTAAGAATTTACTAATATTGGATTTATTGACACCGGGTCCGGATTTATTGGGGTTCAATTCGTAGTTCTAGGTGTTATTTTGGTGATTTGATCGCGCGACCAAGTTCGTATGATGTTTTAGGACTTGGGTGCATGTTTGGTTTGGAGCCCTGAGGGCTCGGGTTGATTTCGGGTGGTTAACGGATCATTTTTGGCCTTGGTGAGATTGGTGATATCTGTTGCTGCCTTCTTCTGGTTTCCTTATACGCGATCGCATAAGTCCATCTGCGATCGCGTAAGCTTATTTAGGGCAGGGATATTTTGTTCTATGCAGTCGCAGAGGAAGGAACGCTATCGCGTACGTATATTAGACTATGCTTCGCGAACGCGTGGATGAGGTCGCGTTCGCGTAGAAGGATTTGAGCAGTAGATGGGGGGAGGAAATTGCTCTACGCGATCGCGTGGGTCTGAACGCATTCGCGTAGGTTTGAGGGGCAGTGGTCCGCAATCGCATGAGTGTTTTCGCGTTCGCGTAGGGTAAAATGTGTGGGCAGTCTGCTTGTGTATTGCGATCGCGAGGCCATTTCCGCGATCTCGATTAAGACAAACTGGGCATCCAAAAATGTGCTTCGTGATTGCGAAGCATTGTACGCGATCGCATAAGGTAAAATTCGGGCAAACGGAACTTAAGTTCTAGAAAATGGGATTCATCCCATTTTCAACCATTTTTCATTTTTGAGCTCGGGTAAGGCAATTTTCACGGGAAAACGTTGGGGGTAAGTATTTCTTATCCTATATTGATTATATTTCATGATTTCATACTCAGTTATATCATGAATCCGTGAATTTGTGGGAGAAAAATCAGATTTTTATAAAATCTTCCAAAAACGAAAATTTAAGATTTGAAGGTCCATTTGACATCGGAATTTGATAATTTTTGTATGGTTGGACTCGTCTCGGAATGGATGTTCGGATTTCGTAAGTTTTTCCGAGATTTGAGACGTGGGCCCCACTACCAATTTTTTAAGTGAATTTCAGATTTTATCCGAAAAATTATTAAATTCATATGGAATTAATTCCTATGATTCATATTGAGTATATTGAATTGTTTGTGAATAGATTTGACGCTTTTGGAGACAAATTCAAAAGGAAAAGTTGTGGTCGAATAGTTTATTGGAATTTGCAAAGCGAGGTAAGTGTCGTGGTTAACCTTGACTTGAGGGAATAGAACCCTTAAATTATTTGTTATGTGAAATGCATGTGAACAACGTATAGGCGAGGTGACGAGTATCTATACGTCGTCAAATTAATTGTTTGCATAATTATTTGAAAATCTTAAATTTGTTTTAATACACAAATTAATTGTTATGATAATTGTTTCCCTCCTATTATTTATCAAATATTAATTCTTGAATTCCTACAATAATTGCTACATACTGATTTGATTTATGTGTCTTAAATTGTTACTTAACATTTAGCATATTAAATATTAAACTGCCTATTTTCTCCACGATTTTTACAATTAATTGATAATTGCAATTGTTTGCTCATAGATAAATTATAATTATTGTGTATCTTGATGCTTAATAGTTTCTCATTGGACGTGGTATTTATTAGATTAATTTTTATTACATTTATGAGTTGTTTAAAGTTATATTGGGGGAACGGGTTGCACGCCGCAACGGAAATAAAAAGGAATATATATATATATATATATATATATATATATATATATATATATATATATATATATATATATTGGGGGATCGGGTTGCACGCCGCAACAGACTTGTTAAAAAGTACATGATCGAATTGCATGCCGCAACAGACTTATTAAAATGTTCATATTGGGGGATCGAATTGCACGCCGCAACAAACTTATTTAAAAGTCTAAACATACTTATTTAAAAGTGTATATATACTTGATTAAAATAAATCTATGGGAGGATTGAAAATGAATATGTTGTGTGAGCGGGTTGCACGCTGCAACGGAAATTGATGGAAATAATAATTGGTTATGACTGCTGAATTGGCTTCAACTGTTAAAAATGAGAGTTACCTGATTTATTTCTATTGTTGTTGTTATTACTATTGTTGCGTACAGGTTATTGTAAGTGACCTGCCTTAGCCTCGTCACTACTTCGTCGAGGTTAGGCTTGGCACTTATCAGTACATGGGGTCGGTTGTACTGATACTACACTCTGCACTTCTTGTGCAGATTTTGGAGTTGGTCCTAGCGGCGTACCATAGACTTGCTCGGATTTCAGCTACCAGAAGAGACTTGAGGTATAACTACACGGCGTCCGCAGTTCTGAAGTCCACGTCTACTTTACTTTAGTTGTGTGTTTGTTTTCAGACAGCTTTATTTTATTCAGACCTTTATTTGTATTATTCTAGAAGCTCGTGCACTTGTGACACCATATCTGGGATGGTATTTAGACACTATTATTTTATGGACTATTCACTATATTTCAGACTTTACTTCCGCATTTAATTCTTTGTTATTAATAAATTTAAAAATTATTTTAAAATGGATAATATTATTCTAACGTTGGCTTGCCTAGCAAATGAAATGTTAGGCGCCATCACGGTTCGAAGGTGGGAATTTCGGATCGTGACACACTATATGGCAGAAGTTAAAAAACAAATTATCCAAAATTTGTATAGGCGGATGGATAAAGACAAGCTTCGATAATTAATTGTAGTCATGTAGGAGACTAATTGTTGCATGGAGGAGTGTAATGGTGCATGGATGTCACGACCCAAAATTCAACTAGTCGTGATGGCACCTAACCTCACCCGCAAGATAAGCTCAATAACAATAATCCGATTCAATTAATATTTAACTGACTCTAATTCACTCCCAAGGACTAGTAGTACAAATCATGAGCTTCTAAAATTAGAAATTACAAAGCTGGTATGAAATAAATACAGCATCTGTTCGAAATGTACATAAACAGATTTTATAAATCTAAGGCTACCATGAACAAGAGGCAGCTACAACCAGAATGCAGGTACGTCTTCAAATCCAGCTCCCGTCGATCACAGCAACATCAGCATCCAATATCTGCACGCAAGGTGCAGAAGTGTAGGATGAGTACAACCGACCTGTACTCAATAAGTAACAAACCTAACCTTAGGTTGAAAGTAGTGACGAGCTTGTACCAAGGTCGGATCCACCACCAATAACCAACAACAGTTTATAACAACATAAAGCAAGTAACAAAGAAGTAACTCAGAGATAAAATGCTCAGCTTAATCATGATATCTGAAAATAATTCTGCCTTTCCAATGTGTCATTGAAAATCCAAATTGTTTACCAAAAATATAAGTAAGTTTGAAAACAGTAATTTTTCCAAAAATCCTTTCAATAATAAATAAGATGTCTCATTTTCTTTTCAGATAACCAGGGGAAAATGTATCACTATGCCCATATGCCAAAATGTATGAGAAGTCATGAGTGACGTGATACCGTACAGCATGAGAAAAATGCATCTCTATGCATGTATGTCAAATGTGCATGTCAATGCGATGCAACTCAATGATAAAACCATATGCATACTCTCAGAGTATCATTTCACTCAGTCCTTCCAGTCACTCAGTCCTCACAGTCACTCAGTCCTCACAATTGCTCAGCACTCGCACTCAATAGATACCTGCGCTCACTAGGGGTGTGTACAGACTTCGGAGGGGCTCCTTCAGCCCAAGCGCTATAATCTGTACGGACAACTCACATGCTGCACGGACAACTCACATGTTGCACGGACAACTTACGTACTATAGTATCAATATCTGTATCCGCACAGACAACTCATGTGCTATAATAAAGCCTATAAGGCCTAATGCAGGCGGACAACCCCGATCCACATAATAATAAAATATATAAAGCCAATATGACATGCTGCGGTGTGCAGCCCGATCTCATAATTATCCTTACAATCAGGCCCTCGGCCTCACTCAGTCATCAACCTCTCCAGTCTCTCGGGCTCAAAATGTCATGAAACTAGCCCAAAATGATGATATGATGCATCAATAGATAACAATAGAGACTGAGATATGATATGCAATGAAATGAATATGACTGAGTATGAAATTTCAATTTAAACAAATAATTCACAGCAATATGACTTTTGTGGGTCTCAATAATACTGGCACATAGCCTCAGCATGATTTTTAATATGATTCTCAGCTCAATTTCTTTAACACATAAAACTACATGGAAAATGCCAAGATTATTTGACTACATAATTCCATGGAAATAATTACATCACAATTTCTAGGGTGCACGCCCACACGCCCGTCACCTAGCATGCGCGTCACCTCCAAATAATTCACATAATACGTATATTCAGGATTCATACCCTCAGCTCAAAGATTAAAAGAGTTATTTACCTAGAACAAGCCGAATCCAATGTCGAGCAAGCTAAACAATGCTCCAGAAATTCCATTCTGCGCGTATCAACTTCCGAACGGCTCAAATCTAGTCACAATTAATTTGATTAAGTCCACGGAATTTATAGGAAATAATTCCATATCAAATTACTAATATTTTCTCACAAAAATCCGAAATTACACTCCAAAATTTGCCCGTGAGGCCCACATCTTGGAATCTGACGAAACTCACAAAATCCGACAACCCATCCAATTACAAGTTCAACCATACAAATTTGACCAATATTGAGTTAAGAACACTTACGCCATTGTTTTCCTTGAAAATCTCCCGAAAATCCTCTCTCTCCGAGCTCCAAATCGGTAAAAATAAAGTCCCATTTTCAGAACTTAAACTCTCTTCCCAGTTATTTCTTCTATGCGATCACGGCCCAAGTCCCGCGATCGCGAATCACACATTTTCACTGCCAAAAATTGACCCTATGCGATCGCGGAATTGTTCACGCGATCGCTAAACACAAACGAAACTGCCCCCAAATTTGGCCTTCGCGAACGCGGTTGAATCCACGCGAATGCGGATCACTAATGCACAAACCTACGCGATCGCGGACTGATCCACGTGATCGTGAAGAGCAACTTTGTGTGACCCCCCGGTGCCTTACTTCCTCTTCGCGAACGCGGCGTTGCCTACGCATTCGCGATGCGTTCTCTCTTCCCAGCTACGCGATCACGATTCTCCCCACGTGATCGCATAGAACAAAACTCAGCATCCCCAATTAACCCTACGCGATATCAGACCTTCTCACGCAATCGCGTAGAAGGAAACCAGATACAGATATCAGGAAATTTCTGGCATCACTCCAAGTCTAAAAATTGATCTGTTAACCATCCGAAACTCACCCGAGGCCCTCGGGACCTCAACCAAATACACCAACAAGTCTTAAAATATCATGCGAACTTAGTCGAGCCCTCAAATCACATCAAACAATATCAAAAACACAAATCGCACTCCAATTCAAGCCTAATGAAAAACTAACAATTTCCAACTTTTACCTTCAATGCCGAAACCTATCAAATCAAGTCCGATCGACCTCAAATTGTGCACACAAGTCATAAATGACATAATGGAGGTATTCCAATTTCAGAATCGGATTCCGGCCCCGATATCAAAAAGCCTACTCCTCGGTCAAACTTCTAAACTTAAATTTCTATTTTAGCCATTTCAAGCCTAATTTAGCTACGGGCTTCCAAATAATTTTTCGGACACGCTCCTAAGTTTAAAATCACCATACGGAGCTATTGGAATTATCAAAACTTTATTCCGGGGTCGTTTACATATAAGTCGACATCCGATCACTATTTTAACCTAAGCTTTAAGCCTTGGATTTCATTCTTCCAAACTAACTTTGAAATACCTGAAAACCAAAACCGATAATTCACACAAGTCATAATACAACGTATGAAGGTATTCAAAACTTCAAATAGTAGAAAGGAGCATAAATACCCAAAACGACCGGTCAGGTCGTTACAATGAAGGAGTGAATTGACTACTAGGAAGTATAATGGTTGTATGGAGGAGTGGAAGGGGCTACTGAGAAGTGTAATGGATACATGGAGGAGTGAAAATGGTTGTTGGGAAGTGTAATGTCCGCAAGGAGGAGTGGAGGTGGCTATTGGGAAGTGTAATGGCTACATAGGGTCTTTGAATCATTATATTATGTCTTTGAATCATTTTTTTTACTTAAATGATCGTTTGATGCCAGTTAACAAAACATTCCAATTGTCTTCAAAAGTGCAATTGTTCGTTTGATTCCTAATGCAATGAAAGAACTAAGAGTAGCATTTGTAAAGATTAATTAAGTCCTCTAAAGGTGATCAATTTTTTTTCAAATTAAGATAGCAGATTGAACTTATGGCACCAACCTTGGACAGTAGGAAAATGTATTATCAAGAAATATGTAAAAAACTTGAAGATAGTTGAGAATAGAAGAAGTACTTATGAAGCAAACTTTTCAATTAACATCCAACAATATAGACAAAATATTCAATTCATAAGGGGGAAGATAGTTTTATTAATAATCAAACTGAACAATTTTCTGATATCTTCATCCTTACAAACATTCCAGCTAACAATACAGATGAAATAACACTTGTTCCATTGTCACCTTCAACCCCTACACCACTTTCATCTACAAATGAACTTGAAGATGGTTCTTCACTGTCAGCATTTTCTTCTTGGAATTCATTGAATGATGTTATAGCTTCATCATAAGATTTGTAAGACTGGAAGATGCTTCCTTTGAAACCTATAACCATTGGAGCACACTCACACCAAGAGTTATATAATCTGGGCCTTTTACCCCGAAATATCACATACACCTTCGATGCCGATATATTATCAGTTTGACAACTTTTTCTGAACTCATTGAACGTTGCTATGGCTTCATCATACGATTTGAAAGTCTTGAAGATGCTACCCTTGACACCAGTAACCATAGGATCACACTGACACCAAGAGTTGTATAATCCATGCCTCTTACTATGAAATACAACATCGACTTTCTTAAGCATTATTCCTCTTTTCGTCCCCCATTCCTTAATCTAACCCTTAACTCTAAAAGAAAGATAAAATATGAAGAAGGAGAAAATAAAGATAGGAAAATGGGGGCCGGAAAAGCTTCTTAGGTGAAGCACTATATATTTAAGAGTTTAGGGTTAGAAAGTGACCAATGCAAGATGAGTGTAATAGTTTAAATGTATACGTATTTCCTCTAGTATACTATGTGTATATTTCAATGTATTTAGTTTAGTATAATATGTGTATATGTGCATTGAGTGCTTTATGGAAAATGATGTAGCCATGCATGTGTATATATGAAAGAAGCCTTGGGAATGTAATACAATTAAAATAATGAGAGAGAATTGTTTGAAAAAATTGAATTAAAATAAAAATCTGCTAAAGGGTAGAGATGGAAAACGAAAATGCACAATTATCCATTATGCCCTCAAAAACCGTACGAAGTTACCATAACGCCCCATTCCGGACATTTGGGCCATTATTAGTGCGGCCAAATATATTTTCCATATATTTAACATCCTATTTTAATACTACTTTAATTTTCTGCTTCAAGAAAAAATCACATGACATTAATTATCGTGAAAAACAAATTAAGCTTTCTTTTGAGAAAAAATTATTAGGGTAATTAAGTTAATTAAATCGAAGACAATACTTATCAGCGTAAAGGGAAAAAATACAAGTAAAGAGATTAAAGTTTAAAACTCAAGTCTGAATATCTAGTTAACTTTAATTTGCCATGTAACAAAACTTTTTGTTGAGCAACGAGTCAAAAGGATTCCCAGGGAAAAAGACTCCGATAATTTGAAGTTATGAACGTCATACCACCAAGCTATATTAACATTCAGCTCGATCACATGGAAATTTTCTTCTTCTTCTTTTTTTTTATTGGTTGCATTTTGACAAGTTAAGTTTTTCCACTGACCTTTAAAAAAACTATCTATATAATCAAATCATTCAAAAGCCAAGGCGTGTAGTTTCTAATTAGTATGAGCAACAACCTACAAATGATATATGTAGGGGTGTACAAATAAAACCGACAAACCGCACTAACCCGATAATCCGATTCAAACCGAGAAAAAAAATCCGATTATGGTTTGGTGTTGGAAAAAAAAATCCGACCATATTTGGTTTGGTTTGGTTTGGTTTTAACTAAAAAAGTCAAACCGAAACCAAACCAACCCGACATTATATGTATAGAAGTTTTAAATATATTTAATACATAAAAATATTTATGGTAGTGTACGTAGTTTATAAATATTTCTTAAGTTTTTTTATAGTTTTATCTTTTAACGTATTATTTCAAGCTTGAGCTTATTATAATTTTTGGATGCTCCAATAAGTTTTATAGTCTATAAATATTAGTAACTCAAATAAATCCTAAACCAAAATCAATTCAATACTAATGCTAATAAAATATATTCAATTCAATTGTACTATGATTGAAAATAGTGTTGGATATCTATTTTTTTAGTTTTTCCCATGGATTAGATAAAATGTATAACTTATTTTTCTTTTAGTGGTTAGTCATGTAAATAATAGTACTTATTAGTCATAATTTTAAATTATGTTTGTTTTCATTATGACTTATTAATAATATTTATTTTTTGCTATTTTATTGTCTTTATTGTGAAATATTTTTTAGTACAATGCCATGACTCATCTCATATTTATGTTATTTTATTGAGCACAAATTTTACGTTTTGTGCTATGAAGACTTTATGGAGAAAAAAAAACGAAAACCCGAAAAAATCGAGAAAAACCGAGATTAAAAAACCCGACTTTTATTAGTTTGGTTTGGTATTTAGATTTAATAACCCGATACAATTTGTTTGGTTTGGTAATTAGAAAATCTGAACCAACCCGACTCATGTACACCCCTAGATATATGTGATAAACCAACGAGGGTGTGGTGGAGTGATAAGTACTCCTTCATCCTTAACCTTTTTCCCGGACACCGGATTAAAAAAAAATGTTGATTGGATGCAAAAGCCAAAAGAGTATTTTCTAATACCAAAATGTACGTACTACTCTTAAGAAGCCAACACAAGAAATTGGGTACACTGATGAAAGAAAATAAAACACAATATAGCTAGAATTTAGCTTTTTGAGCAATTCCGCGCAACACAACATAAAAGCTTTTTTTGGCACTCCAAATTAGAACAGATATAATTGTTGTTGCCCCAACTTGCTCGAGTCTGTTTCTTATGCGTTTGACTCAATAAAGGTATACGAAAGTCTCTGAGTTCTGTTGAGAGTCAAACACTTCAAAAAAAACAAAGTGCTTTGAGATATATGGAGGTCTTCATACAGAAGACTTGTGCCCTTGGTATTGGCCGGCCACCATGAATAGTATAGTACCATAAGAAAAGTCTAAATACAGAATTTGAAGTTTGTGAATTCGAAATTTTAGTCATTTTAAGTTATTAAGTTTTAAATAAATAATTTGTACGTATTAAATGTATTTACGCCAAAATTACCAGATTCAATCGAACCTATACCCAGAACTGTACATCCGCCCCACAGGTCCAGACATAAGCACTAAATTATCAAACTTGTTTTCTCAACTCAGCGTTTCCCTAATTAACCAACGAAAGGAGAAAAAAAAAAGGAAAAAACATAAGCAACGTGCACTTTTCTTTAAAGTGCACCTTTAGAGTTTATTTATTTGGAAAGAATCACATCACAGAGAAAAAAGTGTCCTTTAAACCCTAATACCTACTGAATAAGTTGGATGATCAGTTGAAGTTATCACGACCTAACAAATTAAAAGAGCCCCACTTCTTGATCTGAGGTGGGAAAAAGTGGAATTGTGGTTGTTAGCAGTTTAGTGGACAAGTTTATTCCCAGAATATACCATTCTAACGATCATTTTCATTTTTCTCTTTGAAAACGAAGACAGCTTTACTTGGAAATGGCTGGATCTTTATCAATTAGTCTACACGTTCTCCACTCTTGAGAGTTGTGGTAATTGAGTGTTTTTATGATACTCAGTAGCCCTATTCTATGAACCATGATGAAGCAATAACCATAGCAGCCGAGACAGATCATGTAAGGGCAGGGCAGCCCGATGCACAAAGCATCTCGCGTTCACGTAGGTTTCAGAGAAGAGTCACACTTAAAATGTGTGATTTAAACAGTCTACCCTAATACAAATATTAGTGACTGATTCCATTAGCATTTAGCATCATAGACGAATCTAGAACTTAAATACATTTAGGTTCTTGTTACTTAACTCATTCCTCGTTACCGCAAAATCATCGAACTTATTTTTCTAACCATAAAATCACTCAACTTTTACTTTTTTTCATACAATATCATTCTTGTTATTATCCGGCCAATTTCATTGGAAATCATAGCCATATAATCTAAAAAATATTCTTTTAAAGTAAAAGAGCTCGCTCCATGATTCATCTAATTTATTCATATCCAAAATCCAAACCACTAAATAGAAGTATTTTTCACTTCATCTTTTAATTCTCCAAGTTGAATATTCATTTTTCACGTGGAGGGCTATTGTATAATTAAGAATCCTAAAATTTACGTAGAAGTTCTGCCAATCTAAAAAAATCATGATACTATTTTGGTACTAGGACCCAACTGACATAGAAAGTTATGCTAATTTGACTGTTCAATGAAATAATTTGTAACTTCATTCAACCTGATAACTAGAAGTTTAGAACAATGTATATCAAGAAGAGGTTTAAAACCATATAATTGTTTGCTGTTGCCACTGAAATATCACATCCATATGATTATTATAGACAACCAAAATGAAAAATAGTGTGATTTTCGATAAGTTGGTTGAATTATAGCAAGAATGATATTAATGAGATGTAGTGAAAGTTGAGTGATTTCTGGGTAGAAAAATAAGTTTAATGATTTTAGCGCAACTATAATATAAGTTGAATGATCTTATGTGAAATTAATCCTAAAATTATGAGTTCAAAATTTAATATTTTATATTATCTTCTAATTTTCCCATATATATTTTGTGAAAATATAGTACTACTATGATAGGTAATATGGTACTACTATGATATGAAACTACGGGCAAAGTGAATATCATGATTTTGCCCACAAGCAATTTGGCTGGTTCTAGTTATTGCCTAGCGTGTAGTGGCTAATGCGTAGAGTCTAATAGCATGTTTGGCCAAACGTTTTTTTTGGGTCAAAAGTACTTTTGGCCAAAAATTAATTGTGGTGTTTGGCCGATTTTTTAGAAGGAAAAAAGTGCTTTGAAGAGAAGGATAAGCAGAAAAAAATAGTTTCTTCCCATAAGCATTTTTTTGAGAAGCAACTTTTGAGAAAAATACACTTAGAAGCACTTTTTAAAAACTTGACCAAACACAAATTGCTGCTTAGAAGTCTTTTTCAAATTAATTAGCCAAACACAAATTGTTTTTCATCAAAAGTACTTTTGAAAAAAACGCTTTTGAAAAAAGCACTTTTCAAAATAAGCTGATTTTTCCAGCTTGGCCAAACAGGTTATAAATGGCCTAATGACAGGCATTAATTTTAGGGATTGTTACACAAATAGACAGTCAAATTCAATATTTATTTTTTCTAGTCGCCTAGCCGGTATAGATATATTATATATTGATTATACACAATTATACATATGTTATACATAAATTATAATTTGGTCAAAAAAGAAATTGAGGAATAGTTTTTAAAGAGAGCTTAGAGTTTTTAGCACGTACCTAAAGTGGTATCTGAAATCATCACCATCAATCAAGAAGAATATTTAAAAGGCAAAATACATGAATAGTCACCTGAACAATACACCAAATCCCTGTTACTCAACTTTCTGACGACGAATATCATTTTATACACTCAACCTTTTCAGAGTGTAACTAATACACACCATTTTTGACTCGCGTGTCTATACATAAAAGAAGCACGTGAAATCTGATTTTTTGCTACTAGATTATTTATTAAAGTGCCACGTGTTCAAATTTTATTTAATTTTTTTTAATTGGGTCACAACCCCTTCTTCTCCATCTTCATCCTCTGAACCCACTCCCCCAATTTGTGGTGTAGATAAAGGACGTGGCATTGAAAGCATCAGGAGCATATAAACAAGGTACTCCAGGTTCAACTCTGCCGCCAATGACTCTATGGAAGAACGAAAGCCAAAACGACACGTTGGACTCGACGTAGTCGGATAAATTCTCGTGGTCGCACAAGAGAACAAATAGTTTGAGTTACAGCTCGATAGCATGGAGGAAGGAACTGGATGCGAGGGAAAGGGATATCGAGCGGGGAAATTACGCCGGTGTCGGCGTTGCGAGTGACCGGCGAGTTGAACCGGTGGTGTTCTTTGAAGAAAGCGAGCCTAAAGAGTGGGTGGGTCAGGTTGAGCCAATCGTGTTGACTTCATTGGAGAAACCTAACTAGTCACGCAATTCCATCAACTTTTGATTGAATTTCCTCCTCGGTTTGGTTTTGCATCTGTAATTTTAACTTGAATGGGAGCAAAGATTTCAAAAAGTTGGCTTATAGCTTAATGACCATATTTGATGGTAAAGAATATTTTGGAAATTTTGGTAGAATGTTCTTGGTTTTCTCCATTTTTAAAACCTACTCTATAATGGTGTTGCAGGTATGAGTTGAAGAAGATGAGGGCATATTTGTAATTTTATATTTTATATTTTTATTTTTAAGTTTATAAACTAAAGTCAAACGCGTGAAATACACAAATGAACTTTTTACGGGACCTGATCAAAAGAGATGTCTACTAGATACACTTTAAAAAGATTGCGTGTGTAATATTATTATATTCCACAAAAAATGTGTTGGGAGAATTTGGGTCATATGTCAGATGACAACTTATGTATTTTGTCTATTTAAAATTAAATGTGATAGGAAGCCTAGCAGAAAGAGGGTTAATGTTTTTCCTCAAGAATTATAGTAATGATTAGTGGAATGTTTTTGTGTCTTTTTGGAGGATTATCAGCTGGGAAAAGTGACTTGTTTGGATGTGTCTGTTCCTCGCTTTTGGAAGGGAAATTGGCCTTTTCTCTAAATCTTTAAGTTATTATTTGGCTAGTCTAATTCTTCTTTTTGCGATTTTAAAGCACCAAATTAAAAAACATGAGTGGACTTGTTGCCTCTTTTTGGATACTTTCCGTTGCTTTCGTCGACCATAATAGTGATTAAAAAGTTCCTCATTGGTTACATTCAGTTGAGTACAAAGACGGATCCAGAATTTGAACTGTGTAGATTCAGATTAGTTATTTTACCATTCCATCTAATTTACTGAGTTCAAAACCTATTATTTATATATATTTGATAAATTTTTTAACACATATATGGCCTAAGTCGAAAGTTATGAAATCAAATAAACTCATAACGCCATGATTGATTATTGATAGCCGTAACTTTTGTGTCACTACTCTAGCATACTAGCACTTGGAGCATAATATTATTAGTCATCTTAATACAAATATAGAATTTAAATCAAAATTACAAAATTTTATTAAACCTGTAATTTTTACTGTGACTCTGGCCCTACCCTACTGCATCAACTGCCATGAAAGTATTAGATTTTCTAAGTTCCCTCTTTAGAAAAAGGAAGGAAAAAAAAGGATAGGGAAGAGTGGAATAATGGCGTAACTCTTACCTTAACGTACAGTTACACACCGAAATAGGTGAAGATTTCCATATCTTTCAACGTTTTATCACCGTTGATTTTTTGGTGGTGATAACATCAACCCTTTAGAAGTTATTCCACTAGTTGCTTTACTAGAAAAGAATTAAGGGATCGTTTGGTAGGGTGCATTTGATAAAATAATGCATGTATTACCTTTGTATATTCATAATACTTTGTTTGGTATACTTTTTGAACCTATGAATTAGTTATGCAAGCATTAATTAGGCACCAAATATACGCATAACTAATGCATAAGAAACCATGATATTAATAATGCAATGGGTTTTCATTGGCTTCGTTAAAGATAAAATTGCCCTTCAAAATTTATGCTTGATTAATATATGCTATTATATTAATGCAAGTTTGAAATAATTCAAGAAAGTGAGAAATAAAATTATATCCCTAGTAAATAAATAAATATTTAACATATTTTCTTTTTTTATAAATAAATATTTAGTTCTATACTGCAATATAGGTAGACAAATCAAATATATTTTTAAAAAACCTTGTTCATAAAACATATATTTCTTTTAAAAAATAAAGTGATGGACTAGTTATGACTATGAGGGTATTTTTGTTAACAAATAATATTTTTTTAAAATTGTGCAATGCTTTATTACATCGAACCAAATAATAGATAAGAAATATGTCAGCATAATTAATGTCAGCATAACTAATACCAGCATTACTAATACACCATATTCAGCATTATTTTGATACACCCTACCAAACGACCCCAAACTGCATCGAGGATTTTTGTTTTAATTATTTTTTTTAAAGGGTATATACTATCACATTGCTCTAAGGAAAAACATTACTCTAGAAATTGTATGTTATAGTATTTCATCTAAATGTTTTCTCTTTATTTTTTTCTTCTAAAACCAAATTATGTTGAAATAAGGAAAAATGACATTGTATAGTCGCTCTTAAAATAATACTGAATGTGTGTGTGTGTGTGTGTGTGTGTGTATATATATATATATATATATATATATATATATATATATATATATATATATTGTGTGTGTGTGTGTGTGTGTTATATAAAAAATATATAAATTTTATACTTTTTTTTGCTACCAAATATAAATAATTTCGGCGGCGATCTAAAAATGATCTTTGTCCCCAGAAAAATTGGCAAAAGACGAGTTTCACGGATTTGTGGTTCTCAGGCCACTTTAATTTAGGCCTGATCTACAATTCAGCCCACTCATGGTTCATGTGCCTTGGCGCCCAATTACGATTTGGGCTTCTTTATCCTTGAGCAGTAAACCTGTAGTTTTATGGGAAGGGATTTTTACCTTTCTATAAACTATTTAAAACTTTATTACTCTCCCTACTCAAGTTTTAATTTAATTACATAGGTATATATAATTTACCGGTTATATACATTTTAGGAATTAAATGAGTACCCCTTTATATTAAGAATTGAATAAGGAATCAATTATTTCTCATTCTCACTCTCTCTCCCTCCTGCGCTCTCTCTCTTCGTCTCTCTCTCTCTCTCTCTCTCTCTCTGTGTATCTCTGTCTCTCAATCTCTCATTCTCTGTTCTATCAAAATTAATTTTCTAAACTCGTTAGCCCCTTTTGAGTTCAAATCTCATTCTCAATCTTAAAATTCTTGGCCAACAGTTCATACGACACATTACCAAATAAACTCTCAGCAAAAGCAATACCAAAATCCATAAAAAATAATAGATGGCATGTAAATCGTGAACACAAACTCAAGGCATCAATTATTCGTCTGATAGACTCATTTTCACTAGCCAAATTTAGCAAAGCATTCACCAAACAATTAGACAAATTGCCAGGAACGTTAAACAAATTACACCACATAACTATCACATATTAAATCTAAAGTAAATAATATAGAAAAGGTTAGAAACAAAACCTCAATTGCTTGTATCTAAAAAGCTCGAACTCAAATAAAATTATTTGAATTCGAATTTGAGTTTTCAAAAACCATTATTTGTTTGGATTGGGTGTTGTTACAAACAATTGAGAATATTGTTTGGAGTTTATATCTCAATTTTGAGGGTGTTTGGTGAAGATTAGACTTGATTTTGGCTGAATTTCAGATTGAAACTCGAAGAAGAAGAAGAAGAAGAAGAAGAAGAACGAAATTGTAGTAAAGTTGTAGTATAATTGTATGTAAATTATATTCTGTTGTAGTTATATATATTTTTTATTTGAATGTTGTATGAAAGTTGAACAATAGTTGTATAATGTATGAATCATTGTATAAAATTTATATTTAAGTTATCAATACAATCTTTTTACATAAAGTTATTGATATGTATCAAAAATGTATTAAAAGAGTAAGTTTTGATTGGAATTTTAGAGAGGAAGAAGCACACACCACAGACAAAAATATATACAAATCAAATACAAAATATATACAAAGACATATTGTATAAAAATTATATAAAAATTATATTTAAGTTGTATGATATTGTAGCTGTATATAACTAGGTAGAAATAATGTATGAAAGTTGTAGATAAGTTGTATAATATATAATTAGTTGTATAAAATTTATTTTTACTATGTATAAATCAGATACAAAATATACAAAAGACATATTGTATAAAAATTGTATTTAAGTTGTATGATATTGTAGTCGTATTTAAACGGGTAGAAATAATATATGAAAGTTGTAGATAAGTTGTAAATAAGTTGTATAATATATAATTACTATGTATAAATCAAATACAAAATATACAAAAGATATATTATATAAAATTTGTATAAAAATTATATTTAAGTTGTATGATATTGTAGTTGTATTTAAGCACACACCATTTGGACCAAGACATTTGAAGAACTGGTAGCTGCCTCTATGCCTTTTAGATAGCTGTAGCTAATGGAACCCGTACTTGTTCTAGTGAGTTAGAGAACTTCAAATGTCATGTTTTATCTTTTTAAGTATGTCATTTTGCTGCCTAGTTATTAGATTGATTCATTTCAGTTTCTAGAACCTTTACTGTAGTTAATATTACTTGAACCTTATTTGCTTCGAGAACTATTTTCTGCTGAGAATTGTGCCTTCCCCAATATATTTGGCGGCATACAAAAAATTTCTTATATCGTTGCCCCAACAGATGAAGCTGAATTGCCACGTGGAAGAGCTTTGTTGATAATCCGATGGATATAGTCAAGCACGAAGAAAACGTAAGAAAAACTCAGAGGAAGTAATTTACATCGAAAATTCAAAGAGAAGAAAAGACCTTAGATATCAAGGGTATAGCAAACATAATTTTGAGAGAAGAGGGAAGAGAGGAGAGAAAAAAGGAAAGGGGTATAACTAAATCCTTTGATTGAAGGCACTAATAATGGATTAGGAGCCTTTTAAGGTAGATTGTATATATTTTATAGCTAAAACGTGTTTAGGTCGGGTAAATACAAAAACTTGAACATTTTTTGTAATAAGGTTTCAAATAGTGTATATGAACGAAAAAATCCCTTATGGGAATATGCCACCTGAAAGTCGGCCCAATACAAAATAAGCAGGTCACCAGTACAGGCGACCTACTGTTAGACCTCAAACAAAAAATTTAGAAACCCAGCTCTCTGCCAGTATGTTTTCTTTGCAGGTTGCTTTGTAGTCCAAAAAAGTTTCTCTCTCTTTTTTTTTTTCTTTCTAATATACCGATGCAAATAGATTTTTCCCTTAAAGCTTGTTTGAATGTTTGTTACTTATTGTATTGTATCATATTATTAATTTAATTATTTTGATGGTTATTTTTTTTTAAAATTGTATTGTTAAATCTATTGTTAGTATCATTTTATATAACTACTATTAGAGTACACGCGTTGCGTGTGTATCCTATCAGTGAAATATATATATATGCTAAAAACAACAAAATAATATTTAGAATTCAAACGTTAGAATTTCAATAAAAATATTTTTAGCACCACGAAAAATTTATCTAAACTAAAAATCCTAGTAATTCTTTCAAGTTGTAATGAATAACACCGTTATTACCCGACAATGGCTCCAAAATTTGATCACGCCCAACTATGCCTTATAAAAAGGATTAAGCGGTCGCTGCAAAAATAATTCGGTTCAAGAGTCCGGAGTCGAATACCACATGGAACTAACCTATTTGCTACAACTTTTCAGTATCACTAATGAAAAGCTCACGACAACTTTCAAAGTTCAAGATTTGATTTGCGAATTAAAAAAAATTACTTAACTAAGAAAAAAAATGACAATAAAAACTATCAACTAGCAAGAATGAGGTTGAATCACAGATAAAAAGATCTAGGGTTTATGATTTTCCTAATTGCCGGATGAATTCCTAACACGTTAACTATAATCCCGCCGCAACACTCTCTAAAGATGATGAGTATTTGTTTATCGCAATTATCTCTCAATCAATTACGATAATTTACTAGAAGTATTCTCTCGAACTACTCTAGCTGACAATTTGTACAACGCATAAAGATCGCGCCAAAGCTTTGTTATCTCTAATTTCGCTTTTAAATCCAAGTAATTAATCCCTTAACTTACTCGAAAGTGGCGTTGTTCAACAACAATCTAATCAAGTGTTCTCTCTCAAACAATACAAGATAACTAGACACGATTAATCAAGGGCCCTTCAATTAACCACAAAAAATACATAGTTGAACAATTAGAGAGTAAAAACGGCTCAATTATATCAATACACAATCAAGACTTCATATAACAATTGGTTCCATCAACCCTAGATGACAGGTTTAGCTACTCATAATTGTGTAAATAATTATAGTAATATCCAAAAGTATTAAACTACAAATTAAAGGAAAGCGGAGAGAAAAACTCTTGCAATTCGTTCCCCAGAGTATTCTGTAGCCTCTTGCCTCTCTAATGATGTCTAACCTCGCAAAAACTAGCTTTAAGAGGTATTTATATGGTGGGCCAAGGTCTACACGTCCAAGCATAATTAGGAAATAAAAGGGGCTCGGATAAGCATCGTCAGCGTGGGGCATTGTCAGAGGCACCAACATTACTCCGCGAGACACAATCATAGGCGCCAACACTTCCTCGTGAGGAGCTATCAGAGGTGCCAATGACAATGAGCTGGACAAAGCCTTGCACTGTCTACGGCCATGACTTTTCATTGCCTTGCACATATTCTTTTATTGCTCCATTTTGTAGCTTTGAGGTACCATTTCGTACAACTTTTCTCCACTTCATGTCCAAGCATTCCTACACATAAAATAAACTCTATTAAGCTCAATTGTCGTACAAATTAGCATCTAAATAATAAGCAAGTAGGGTAAATACCGTTAAAATACATGAAATTATAGACGGCTTCAACACCCCACACTTAAATATTTCTCGCTCTCGAGTCAACTAACCAAACACTTACTCTTCAAGGACCTAACAAGCCACACATTCACAACATACTACATCTATGACCATGGTTGATAGCAATAATTAAGCTCTAGCATATGCGGTCAAAATACACTGCCCATACTTATGCCCAATTTCAAAACATCCAACACAGGAACAACATGATTATAGCAACCCTAGCCTCAAAAACTAACTCAATATCACAATGCACCCGAGGCTTGAATACTTAATCTAAACAGAGAAGTCTAATAATGTTACATATCCTTTGTGAAACCATATGCCCTCATAATAAAACAAAGAGTAAGCAGTCCACACATCCAAATCATATGATCGAATATATTTTAAGGACTCACAGATATGAAGAAAAATCACTCACACTCTCAAAGAAGTCACATGCACGCAAAAGGTACCATAGGTTTGCCCATTATGTAAACCTTTACTAATGTACGCCCACTCGGTCCGAAATTAACGAGAACTTTATTATGGTTGTAATGTGAGTTAAGAGACGGGTAGAATATATTTAGGATAGAGTGGCTAACCCTCCTAAGCACTTTAACACATCATGTATTCAACTTTAAGCGCAAAATTCCTTCTTCCACTTCAATCATCACAAGATAGCTCACCCCATAATATTGTACTTCTTCTTTACGCATTGCTTCGGATCACATCCACCAGCAAAAATAAGAAACAACAACAACAACAACCCAGTATAATCTCACTAGTGGGGTTTGGGGAGGGTAGTGTGTACGCAGACCTTACCCCTACCCTGGGGTAGAGAGACTGTTTCCGATAGACCCTCGGCTCACTCCCTCCAAGAACTCTCCATCTTGCTCTTGGGGTGACTCTAACTCACAACATCTTGGTTGGAAGTGGAGGGTGCTTACCACTAGAGCAACCCACTCTTGTTAGCAAAAATAAGAAACCTTTATTTATTTAGTTATTCTCTTTTTTTTCTTTCATTTTTTTCTTCTTTTTTTTTTCTTTTGTATTTTTGCCTTGCCGCTAGTGGATTTTTATTTAAAGCATAAGTGTACATTTATTCCTTCTATTGGTTCCACTCAAAAGATACCCCAAGTTTCCTCATTACTTCTTTGTAGCGCTCTCTTTACAATTCAAGTACTTTAAGAGGTCTAAGGGTCAAAATGATTCAATTAAGAATAAATAGGGATAGGCTTGTAATGCGAGTGCCAAAAGAAAGACTTATAGGCTCAAAAGGGTAACTGGGGATGATTTTATTTGTGATAGACAACAAAACTCAAAAAAAAATCAAAGAAATCCTAACATCACTTTTCAAACCGAGAAACACCTAGGATTTCGATTCAATTCACATTCCAGACAAGTTCTAGACTCAAATGCAATAACATGGACTATGAAAAGAACTCATTTCACACATGCACATGACCCCCTAAAGACGGTTTCATTCGGACTCTCAATCAAACAAGTATTCACAAAGCCAAGAGATATATTAAGCATAAAGCATAAAGTGAACACAAGTAAAGCAACCGAGACATAGGAGTTATACCACATGCTATTCATTTTTACCAAGGCATCATCATATACTTAAAGCTAAGGGAAGGTGAAACACATGCCAGAACCTAAGTATGCAACCATCAAACAAGTCAAAAGGTGCGAATCACTTCAGTTTTTCTCCTTTATTTCCTACCTACTACTCTAAAAGTAAAAAAATAAAATAAAATTAAAACTACTAACCGGTTCAAGTTACATCCCATGAAAAAGAACCAAGGCACGAAAAAAACCACGGGAGATTATTACTACCTACGAAAAATAAAAGACATGTGTTTGTATTTTTTCTATTTTTTGTATTTTTGTTTAGACTTCAATCCCTCAAGAAAACAGTCTAGGAGATCCATCGTCGGGAAAAGTTCTTTTTTTCTTCTATTTTTTTGATTTTTTTATTAAAAAAATAAAAACAAAAACTACTACACTACTCAATACTATTCTAATGGTTATACTACTCTATATAAGCATCCTAAAATAATAAAACTAGAACCTAACAATAAAGAAAATAAGAAGCTGAAAATTAAAAAAAAATAAGAAGCTAAAAATTTAAAATATAAAAGGCTAATATGGTTACTAAATTATTACTACTATGCACAACGAGAGTTACCCACCCCACACTTAAAACATGCAATGTCCCCAATGCATATTAAAGTAGTAAGGGTGAATAAGTAACTCCCTGATCAATCCTCGAGACGATGGTCCTCATTGAAGAAGTCTTTGTCACCCTCATCCCAATCATCAACATCATCACCCAGATCCTTACCAGTGGCATCAACCGTTGGAGCAACCTGCTCCTCGTCACCCTGTACTGAATGATTTGGAGTGTTGATATCTTTATCTGGTGGCAACCCTGGCCCACAGCTAAACCAACCAATCGTTGTGCATGTATGGTGAGCGGGAACCACTCAGTCAACTGAGTTCTCTCCTCTGAAGTAGCATGCCTACCCCCCAATTCCCAACTGCAAGTCCTTCATCCCATACAAATGAGCCATGACACTCTCCTCGCGAGCCTGACACTCTGTTATAGTCAATGCCGTACCATCTTCCTCATCGGACCCACGGATAAAAGCAATGTCAGTAGCTCGAGGTGTGGCTAGAATCAACATGTCAAACCTGGGCTCCTCATCCACTTGCTCTGTCACGACCCGAAATTTTCCACTGATGGGACCGTGATCGCGCCTAACATTTCACTTGCTAGGCAAGCCAACGTTAGAAAATCGTTAAATCAATTACTTATTTCCATTCAGTAAATAATAATAATAATTAACTAAGATGAAATATAAGAGGTGCAAAATTTTATAAAATTGTATTAATTACTACCACCCGGATCTGGAGTCACAATTCACGAGCACTCTAGAATTTACTAATAGTTTGAAAGAAATACAACTTTCTGAATGAAAGAAAACAACAGTGACATAAAAAGTAGACGGGGACTTCAAGATCTGTGAACGCCGACAGATCTACCTTGAGTCTCCAGACAGCGGACCAATAGCAAAATCTCGATCAACCTGAGCCGGTATCAAAGTCTACACAGAAAGTACAGTGCAGCATCAGTACAACCGACCCCATGTACTGGTAAGTGTCGAGCCTAACCTCAGCGAAGTAGTGACAAGGCTAGGACAAGACACCCACATATAACCTGAACAGTATAATCATGCTAGTGGCAACCACAGTAAATAAAAAAATAATGCATAAATAATGGGAAGAAAACATACAGTAGGGGAATACAACATAAAGAGTGAGAATAATGAAAAGACAAAATTAAACCGAAAATCCTTAAACGAATTGAGCAATTAAACAGCAAGGAAAACTGCACGGTATCACCCTTCGTTCTTTACACTCTTCCTCACCATATAAATAAATCACGCACGGCATCACTCTTCGTGCTTTACACTCTTCCTCACAATATAAATAAATCATGCACGGCATCACCCTTCATGTTTTTGCTCTCTTCCTCACAATATAAATAATTCATGCACGGCATCATCCTTCGTGCTTTACACTCTTCCTCACAATATAAATAAATCATGCATGGCATCATCCTTCGTGCTTTATACTCTTCCTCACAATATAAATAAATCATGCATGGCATCACCCTTCGTGCTTTACACTCTTCCTCACAATTCACAGAATCAATAACAACGGATAGAGAGAAGTTTCACAAAGAAATCAATATTTCATCAAGGATTACTTTCACAATTTAACATCTCAACCTCGAATCAATATTCACAATTTTATCAACCTTGGTAGAACCGGATACAAGTCTCCCAACATTTCAATAACAACAATAAGTATGGATAACAAGATTTAAGACTACACATTTGCAAGAATGGAATTTTACTCGCATGCTATGACTCGACCACAATGCATAGATGCTCGTCACCTCAACTATACATAGTATTCAACAACAAAACACGTAGCAAATACTCACACAATACCTATTACCTCAAGCCAAAGTTAGACACAACACTTACCTTGCTCCGAAGACCACTAAATTCTCAATCACAGCTTTTCCTTTGGAATTCACCTCCAAACCACTCATATCTATTCAAAAATGACTCAATAACATCAAATATTGCTAAAGGAATCAATTATATTTCATAAATTAAATTTCTCAAATTTTCCTCCAAAAGGTTGAAAACTCAACCCCGGGCCCACTTGGTCAAAACCCAAGGTTCAGACCAAAATTCTTTTACCCATTCATCCCCGAGCCCGAATATGTAATTAGTTTTGGAATCCGACCTCAAATTGAGGTCTAAATCCTCAAGATTTGAAATTCCTAAGTTCTACCCAAAAATCCTAATTTCACCATAAAAATTCTAGATTCTAGGTTGAAATCTTGTTATAAGATGTAAAAGATTGAAAGAAAAGAGTTAGGAATCACTAACCTATGATTTGGGAAAGATTTGGTCTTTGGAAAATCGCCTCTTAAAGTTTAGGGTTTTGAAAATATGAAGAATGAATGAAAAATTCCGTCTAAGCCCCTTTTACTCAGCTGCAGGTGTCGCAATTGCGAAGGAACAATCGCAATTGCGATGCCCTTCCCAATCCCATTGCCTTCGCATATGCGAGGAAAGTGTCGCATTTGCGACCACTGAACCTCGCAAATGCGAGTAAATGTTCGCATTTGCGAACCTGCCCTTCCCAGACTCCCTTCGCAATTGCGAAGGTAACCTCGCAAATACGAGAACTGCTGGCCCAGGCTTCTGATCGTAATTGCGATGAAAGCCTCGCAATTGTGGACCCTGTTATGTTCGCATTTGTTATGCCTGATCTCGCAATTGCGAGATCAGAGGCCTGCAACAGGTTCAGTTATACCAGCAAAATTACTAAGTTCAAAACATCCCGCGGCTTATCCGAAACTCACCCAAGCCCTCGGGGCTCCAAACCAAACATGCACACAAGTTTAAAAATATCATACGAACTTGCTCGCGCGATCAAATCGCCAAAATAACACCTAGAACTACGAATTTAGCACCAAATCAAATGAAATTCTCAAGAACACTTTAAAATTCATATCTTCTCAATTGGACGTCCGAATCACGTCAAATCAACTCTGTTTCTCACCAAATTTCATAGACAAGTCTTAAATATCATAATAAACCTGTACCGGGCTCCGGAACCAAAATACGGACCCGATACTAACAATGCCAAATATCAATCAATTCTTAAAAGCAAATTATTTCCAAACTTTTAATTTTTATCAAAAAATTCATAACTGAAGCTAGGGACCTCCGAATTCAATTCCGGGCATACGTTCAGGTCCCATAATTCGATACGGTCAAAATTGTTGACCAAAATCAACTAAAATTAACTTTAGGCCAAAAATTCTTATTTTCATTAGTTTTCAACATAAAAGCTTTCCGAAAACCTGCCCGGACTGCGCACGCAAATCGAGGAGGGTAAAAATGAGATTTTTAAGGCTTAAGAGCACAGATTCGAGTTCTAAAACATAAGATGACCTTTTGGGTCATCACATTCTCCACCTCTAAAATAATCGTTCGTCCTCGAACGGACATAGAAAAGTACTTGGGCTGGTGAAAAGGTGGGGATATCTACTCCGCATATCGGACTCGGACTCCCAAGTAGCTGCCTCAATAGGCTGACCTCTCCACTGCACTCGAACTGAAGGGTAACTCTTTCATCTCAACTGGCGAACTTGCCGGGCTAGAATTTCCACCGGCTCCTCCTCGTAAGTCAAATCCTTGTCCAACTGGACAGAGCTGAAATCTAACACATGGGACGGATCGCCGTGATACTTTCGAAGCATGGACACATGGAATACCGGATGAACAACTGCTAAACTAGGTGGCAACGCAAGCCTGTAAGCCACCTCTCCCACTCTTTCCAGAATCTCAAAAGGTCTAATATACCTATGGCTCAACTCGCCCTTCTTTCCGAACCTCATTACACCCTTCATGGGTGATACCCGAAGTAACACTCTCTCTCCAACTATGAATGCAACATCACGAACTCTACAGTCGGCATAACTCTTCTGCCTGGACTGAGCTGTCCGAAGTCGATCCTGAATAATCTTGACCTTGTCCAAGGCATCCTGTACCAAATCGGTACCCAAAAACCGAGCCTATCCCGGTTCAAACCAACCAACTGGCGATCGGCATCGCCTTCCGTATAATGCCTCATATGGAGCCATCTGAATGCTCGACTGGTAGCTATTATTATAATAAAACTCCGCAAGTTGCAAGAAATGATCCCAAGAACCTCCAAAGTCTATAACACAAGCGCGGGGCATATCTTCCAATATTTGAATAGTGCGCTCTGACTGTCCGTCTGTCTGTGGATGAAATGATGTACTCAACTCCACCCGCATGCCTAACTCACGTTGTACAGCCCTCCAGAAATATGAGGTAAACTGCGTACCTTGATCTGAAATAATAGACACGGGCACTCCGTGAAGGCGGACAATCTCACGAATGTAAATTTCAACTAACCTATCTGAAGAATAGGTAACTGCCACTAGAATGAAATGTGCTGACTTGGTCAACTTGTCCACAATGACCCAAACTGCATCAAATTTTCTCCGAGTCCGTGGGAGCCCAACAACAAAATCCATAGTGATACACTCCCACTTTCACTCAGGAATTTCTAACTTCTGAAGCAAACCACCAGGTCTCTGATGCTCGTACTTAACTTGCTGACAATTCAGACACCGAGCTACATATGCAACTATATCCTTTTTCATTCTCCCCCACCAGTAGTGTTGCCACAAATCTTGATACATTTTGGTGGTACCTGGATGAATAGAATACCTGGAACTGTGTGCTTCTTCAAGAATTAATTTACAAAGCCCATCCACATTAGGCATACAAATACGACCCTGCATTCGCAGAACCCCATCTTCCCCCACAACAACCTGTTTGGCATCACCTTGCCACACCGTGTCCTTAAGGACAAGCAAATGAGGATCATCATACTGCCTCTCTCTGATGCGCTCATATAAAGAAGACCGAGCAACTGTGCAAGCTAGAACCCGACTGGGTTCTGAAATATCTAACCTCATGAACTGATTAGCCAAAGTCTGAACATCTGCAGCTAATGGCCTCTCACCAACCGGAATATACGCAAGACTGCCCATACTCACAGCCTTTCTACTCAAAGCATCGGCCACCACATTGGCCTTTCCCGGGTGATACAAAATGGTGAATATCATAGTCTTTCAACAACTCCAACCATCTTCTCTGCCTCAAATTAAGATCCTTTTTTTTGAACAGATACTGAAGGCAACGATGATCAGTAAATACCTCACACGAGACACCGTAGAGGTAATGCCTCCAAATCTTCAGCTCACGAACAATGGCTGCCAGTTCTAAGTCATGAACAGGATAATTCTTCTCGTGAACTTTCAATTGCCGCGACGCATATGCAATTACCTTGCCATCTTGCATTAATACTGCACCAAGCCCAATGTGAGAGGCGTCATAATATACCGTATACGATCCTGAACCTGTGGGTAATACCAACACTAGCATTGTAGTCAAAGCGATCTTGAGCTTCTGAAAGTTCAACTCACACTCGTCTGACCATCTAAATGGGGAACCCTTCTGGGTCAATCTGGTCTTAATAGTTATTCATAATCAATTACAGAATCATCAATTAACTTCATGTTAACAAAAATCTCGTTTCAAACCTTCACAATACTAATAACGAGATGCGAAGCATGAAGACCTCATAATTATTTACCCGAATTAACGAGTCACATTTAACACCACCTAGGCAGGCACCTATCTCGTAGGTTAAAACTCAATAATTACAACACGAATTTGGCAAGTATGCACAGAGAATTCCATACAAGAATTTTCAATTAGACCTAACATGCATGACTCCCTATTATTGCTATAGTACGGCTTTAATTTCACAAGGGAGTACTTAAACACAAGAATTTTGCTCACAAGGATCTCGTCCTTATATAACTTTCACCGCAGCTCGTAGCCCGGTTTAAACATATCGATTTATATTAAAAATGCAAGGATCTCGTCCCCAGTTCTGGATCATAAGTAATATGCATATCGTGCCAATAGAAAATTTCCATTTTCTCCTTTTACATAATTTCGGTCACACAAAATCACAACACGCAATGAACCCCACACCGGTAGGGCATATAATTCATAATTTGTAATTAATTATCCGTAAATTACATCAAAACTTACCGAAATGAGTAACAGAAAGCCACATTTGGCCTCATAGCTCTTATTAGTGACCAACATGGAATAATATGCGTAGTTATCTTCATAGAATCTCCCAATAGGAGTAAACACATAAGTAGATTATAGAATTACGAAGCTTTCTCATACGTGGAGCACAATAAGAGGACTCATCTTGATACTCAGAACCGAATCAGATTAAGGAAATTATTCCTTTATTTTAAATCGAGGTCGTGCCCATAACGACACCATCTGATGTAACAACCTCTGCCATACCATAAAACAAATATAACAACGGCTGGGTTTCCATCTCTAGGACGCCTTCTACCCGCATGTCCTCTACCTCTAACGGTCTGACCACCACCTCTAGGTACCTGACCCCTGCCATAAGTAACCCTGCCTTCATACGAGGCACCACCGAAACCACTGAACTGACGAGGCCTTTTATCAGACCTCTACCCTCTCTCCAATGCAAGAACCATCTCTATCCTCCTCGCGACATTAGCAGCCGCCTAAAAAGAAACCTCACTTCCGGTCTCCTTGGCCATCTTAAGCCTGATAGGGTGAGTGAGTCCCTACATAAACCTCCTAAGTCTCTCTCCCTCAGTAGGTAGTAAAAGGAGAGCATGGCGGTCCAAATCCACAAAACGGGAATTATACTGAGTAACAGTCATACTGCCCTCTTCATAAGCTTGCCACGGACACCTGTGGAGAATTATCTCTCCCAAGGCCAATTTCTTCTTTTGTTATGCTGACTCAACACTGTTGAGCCGACCTATTTCTTAACATAATCTTTGAATCTTCTTTGGCGTAACCCTTACCCCTATTTATACACAATGATCACAAAAGTAGAGCTCCATACAGGCAAATCTTCACACGAACCACATAGTCCAAAAGCTTGTTAACCACTATACTTCCTCCGAAGCACTCCAAAATCCGCAACCATGACGTCCACGCTGAGTAGACATTCTATAGATTTAAAGTTGTTTCTCTAACTCCTTTGGTACTGAAGTATAGGATTATTAAGTAGGCGGACATACCGCAATCCTAACCTTATCCTCTACAAAATCTCAAGACTTAAACGTGTGTAAATGTTTTTTTTTGGGAACCTTTCAATACCACATATATACATTTCAGGCCAAAACTGATATAACACATGACCCCGCAATCCATCCATTGATAGTAGACTCCCCCCACTCAGCGCGAAGTCATAGTCCACCACGCCCGATGATCCATAATATTAACCTTCACAACTCGTATAAATCAACCAGATGCCAAGGTCCGTTGCACCCCTCCACATGATTCACTGGGTGGTCTCTCAATGCACCCGCATCTTCAGTGGGAACCACTCGTTGAGGCAATGTTTAAGCATCTATGGCTTTCTTGTAGTCCATTTGTAGCATCACGAACCGTTGACACACAACTGATACCGAGTGCGCAATGTCATACACGAGTGGATACAAAGAAATACGAGATATATGTTTCAAGCTAAATCAATGCCGCAGGAAAAGGAATGAAAGAAGTGATATTGTTCCTAAACTTCATAGCCTCTAGAAGATAAGTACAGACGTCTCCGTACCGATCCTTAAGACTCTACTAAGCTTGCTCGTAACTCGTGAGACCTATGTAACCTAGTGCTCTGATACCAACTGTCACGACCCAAAATTTCCCACCAACGCGACCGTGATGGCGCCTAACATTTCACTTGCTAGGCAAGCCAACGTTAGAAAATTGTTAAACCAATTCCTTATTTCTATTTAGTAAATAACAATAATTAACTAAGATGAAATATAAGAGGTGCGGAATTTTATAAAATTGTATTAATTACTACCACCCAGATCTGGAGTCACAATCCACGAGCATTATAGAATTTATTACAAGTAATAATCTGGAAGAAATACAACTGTCTGAATGAAAGAAAACAACAGTGACATAAAAAGTAGACGGGGACTTCAAGGTTTGTGAACGCCGACAGATCTACCTTGAGTCTTTGGACATCGGACCAATAGAAAAATCTCGATCAACCTGAGCCGGTATCAAAGTCTGCACAGAAAGTGCAGAGTGCAGTATCAGTACAACCGATCCCATGTACTAGTAAGTGTCGAGCCTAACCTCGGCGAAGTAGTGACGAGGCTAGGACAAGACACTCACATATAACCTGAACAGTATAATCATGCTAGTGGCAACAACAGTAAATAAAGAAATAATGCATAAATATTAGGAAGGGAACATACAGTGGGGGAATACAACATAAAGAGTGAGAATAATGAAAATACAGAATTAAACCGGATATCCTTAAACGAATTGAGCAATTAAAACAGCAAGGAAAACTGCACGGCATTACCCTTCGTGCTTTACACTCTTCCTCACTATATAATTAAATCATGCACGGCATCACCCTTCGTTCTTTACACTCTTCCTCACAATATAAATAAATCATGCATGGCATCACCCTTCGTGCTTTATACTCTTCCTCATAATTCACAGAATCAATAACAATGGATAGAGAGAAGTTTCACAAAGAAATCAATATTTCATCAACGATTACTTTCACAATTTAACATCTCAACCTCGAATCAATATTCACAATTTTATCAACCTTGGTAAAACCGGATACAAGTCTCCCAACATTTCAATAACAACAATAAGTATGGATAACAAGATTTAAGACTACAAATTTGCAAGAATGGAATTTCACTCGTATGCTATGACTCGACCACAATGCATAGATGCTCGTCACCTCAACTATACATCGTATTCGAAATAAAACACGTAGCAAATACTCACACAATACATATTCCCTCAAGCCAAAGTTAGACACAACACTTACCATTATGCAAAGACCACTAAATTCTCAATCACAGCTTTTTCTTTGGAATTCACCTCCAAACCACTCGTATCTATTCAAAAATGACTCAATAACATCAAATATTGCTAAAGGAATCAATTATATTTCATGAATTAAATTTCCCAAAATTTTCCTCCAAAGGTTGAAAAATTAACCCCGGGCCCGCTAGGTCAAATCTCGAGGTTCGGACATAAATCCTTTTACCCATTCACCCCCGAACCCGAATATGTAATTAGTTTTGGAATTCGACCTCAAATTGAGGTCTAAATCCTCAAATTTCGAAATTCCTAAGTTCTACCCAAAAATCCTAATTTCACCATAACAATTCTAGATTCTAGGTTGAAATCTTGTTATAAGATGTAAAAGATTGAAAGAAAAGAGTTAGGAATCACTTACCTATGATTTTGGGGAAGATTTGGTCTTTGGAAAATCGCCTCTTAAGGTTTAGGGTTTTGAAAATATGAAGAATGAATGAAACATCTCGTCTAAGCCGCTTTTACTCAGTTGCAGGTGTCGCAATTGTGACCTGAGCTTCGCAAATGCGAAGCTCGCAATTGCGAAGGAACAATCGCAATTGCGATGCCCTTCACAATCCCGCTGCCTTCGCAAATGCGAGGAAAGTGTCGCATTTCGACCACTGAACCTCGCAAATGCGAGTAAATATTCGCATTTGCGAACCTGCCCTTCCCAGACTCCCTTCGCTATTGCGAAGGTAACCTCGCAAATGCGAGAACTGCTGGCCCAGGCTTCTGATCGCTGTTGCGATGAAAGCCTCGCAATTACGGACCTTGTTATATTTGCATTTGCGATGCCTGATCTCGCAATTGTGAGATCAGAGGCCTGCAACAGGTTCAGTTATACCAGCAAAAGTTTTAAGTTCTAAACATCTCGTGGCTTATCCGAAACTCACCCGAGCCCTCGGGGCTCCAAACCAAACATGCACAAAAGTCTAAAAACATCATACGAACTTACTCGCGTGATCAAATTTCTAAAATAACACCTAGAACTACGAATTGTGCACCAAATCAAATAAAATTCTCAAGAATACTTTAAAATTCATATCTTCTCAATTGGACGTCTGAATCACGTCAAATCAACTCCGTTTCTCACCAAATTTAACAGATAAGTCTTAAATATCATAATGAACCTGTACCGGGCTCCGGAACCAAAATACAGACCTGATACTAACAATGCCAAATATCAATCAATTCTTAAAACAAATAATTTTCATACTTTTAATTTTTATCAAAAAATTCATAACTCAATCTAGGGACCTCCGAATTCAATTCTGGGCATACGCCCAGGTCCTATAATTCAATACGGACCTACAGGGACCATCAAAGTACGGATCCGGACATGTTTACCAAAATCAACTTTTAAGGCAAAAATTCTTATTTTCATTAGTTTTCAACATAAAAGCTTTCCGGAAACCTGCCCGGACTGTGAACGCAAAATCGAGGAGGGTAAAAATGAGATTTTTAAGGCTTAAGAGCACAGATTCGAGATCTAAAATATAAGATGACCTTTTGGGTCATCACATGCTCCCTAAGCAAATATTGCTTAAGCAGATTCACAAAGAATATCCTAGTGAGCGCGACTTTTCTAGATTGTGCCATCTGACTACGTATCAACTAGCCCACATTTACTGGCCACCCTTTCATCAGGAAATACACTCGACATACTCTTTCTCGAACAACAGCAGAATCATGATCACACAGAAGTAGTCTCGTGTTCACCAAGTGCAACCACACTTTAGCAATTTTCGTAAACTTCACTTTAGACAAAAAGGCATGGGTGTTGTATCTCTTGTCTCGTGTCCATACCACATTTAAATTAACACCACACAACATGTGCCTAATATCTGTGTAAGCAGACCGGTTAATAAAGTCACACAATGGCCCCGAAGGAGCATCAGGGGCATCCAAAAATCTACATAATGCGCCAGCCGAAATATCAATAAGCCTCCCACTAATAGGCACCAATTGCTCCTCATCCTCAAGGCTCCACCCAGCGTAGAACTCGCGCACTAAGCTAAAGTTTGCCTCTCCCGGATTTTTAAATACAACACCCAATCCTAGTTCATGTATTCTTTCCTAAAACTGCGGGTAACGGGACTTCAATTTGTGCTCATCAACTGCAAAATCAGGGAGATATGAGTTTGGATGACACTTCTTGTACTATGCCCTCCCAGATAGGGGCACACTCTTAATGCCATACTCACGAGTCACATTCTATTGAGGTTGCTCCTCGATAGAAATAGAATCCACTTGTCTTCCTTTACCACTGTGACTATCAGACGTAACCTCAACTCTGTTTCTTTTCTTTGGCGGTGGGCCTAACGGGGTAACCTTTGCCTTTGGTGATGTTTTGGCCTTAGCTGGTGCCTTAGAACTAGCTGTTGGATGAACTATATTGCACATACCTGTCAACTATACCAATTGTCAATTCAAGGGAACACAAAATTTCGCAAAGATAAGGTCGGAGTGACCCCACACTTGAAGCTCTAAGATATGCTAATTACTTTAAACTATAGGCTACTCAGACTTCGCCTTCATCAAGTAGGTGCATTAGCATCTAAATTTCGGCACTACACATAGCTCGTATGTCATTGCAAACACACTTTATCAATCTACCCCGACTCTGTAGACTCACCCCATACTTAGGTGTCCATATCAATCATGCTCACCTAACACAAAACAAACACTCCCGAAGACTCGGGCTCCAATTGGGACTAAAATCGCCAATGAAGCAATTTGTCTGGGTGAATGATTGCTCCACCCTCCCAAATCGGCTTGGAATCGAGTGTGAAATACTCATTACAATAATCACAAGATATCCTATGAGGTATTAGAGGTTGGGAGAAATTTTAGTATAATCCCATCATTGGTGCCACGTGCAAAATAAACTAGCTAACTCACATAATTTGTCTTGTATAACTAGAGAATAAGAGAGAGAGAGAGAGAGAGAGAGAGAGAGAGAGAGAGAGAGAACATACATGGAGATCGAGATTGAGAGATGGGGCAGTGAGGTGAGAGTTTGTAGTAGTGACATGGCAGTGGGGTGAGGAGGAGGAGAAGAGATGGTAATTTTACTGTTGCTTGGGAACGGGACAGTGGAGTTGGGAAATTTTTAGGCAGAAGGTTTTTTGTTGTTTTGTTTTGTTTTAGGGGTTGGGGTCATGTGGGTTTTTACAAGGAAGGGGTATTTGTGGGACTGGTCATTAATTAAGAGGGGTGTAGGGTTTTAGATGAAAGGAGTAAAAACACAAGAAAAAGGAAATGAGGGACTTACCTGGGCCTCTTGGCGCTGGGCTGCGTGAGGCAGCATGAGACGCGGCGTTGAAGCTGCGCGAGGTGCCCTCAGGCATGCTGATTTTGTAGCACTGGACACAGTCAGGTCATGTGAGGGGCGACGTCCAAACCTTGCGAGACTCTAGCAGGCGTGCTAATAGCTGTGCACAAGACCATGTGAGGCAGCGTGTGGGGCAATGAGTTTTCAGCGCGGGATGGGGTGTGGGGGCACTGTACCCTTGTGCTAAGCAACGCGAGGCACGCTAAGATTGCGTATTTGACTTTGCCCCGCGATGGCTCGGTGTTTTCTTATTCATTTTGCAACTGCTTGTTTAGCCCCAAGCACATCTTTCTTCCAAGTAGCTCTAATACCTAGCAAAATACATGAAATTCACACAAAGCTAACTTGTTAGTCCGCCTCCATATCAAATAAGAACTAAAACTAACTAAATCTATGCTATGAATTGGGCTGCCTCCCAATAAGCGGTTTAGTTAACGTCATGGCATGGCAAATACAACACGGTCATAGGTTGCCTCCCAAGAAGCGCCTGATTTGACGTTGTGACATGATGCAGGCTTTCATGATTACACTCGGGTCACATATTGGGGCTCTTCCAAGTACATCACAACTTTCTCCCATTTTTCTTCAATCATTCCGACGTAGTGTTTCAACCTTTGCCCATTCACTTTAAACCTGTTTGTCCCATCTTCGGACTCAATTTCTACAGCTCCACTTGGGAACACTTGTACAACTCTAAATGGTCCCGACCATCTAGATTTCAGCTTACCCGAAAATTATCTCAATCTCGAGTTATATAACAACACTAGATCCCTAGGTTTGAAGTTCCTATCTAGAATATGCTTATCATGCATCATCTTCATCTTTTCCTTGTACAATATTGTACTCTTAAATGCCTGGAACCGGAACTCCTCGAGTTCATGTAACTCTGTAACTCTACTTGTGCCCACAATTTTCGTGTCCAAATTCAACTGTCGCAGTGCCCGTAAGGCTTTATGCTCAAGCTCCACCGAAAGATGGCATGCTTTTCCCAACACCAACTTGTACGGAGACATACCGATTGGAGTTTTAAAGGTTGTGCGATAAGTCCATAACGCATCATCCAACTTCCTTTCCCAATCAATCCGAGTCGCATTCACTATCTTGGTCAAGACACTTTTGATTTCCATGTTGGACACTTCCACTTGCCCGCTCATTTGCGGGTGTTAATGTGAGGCAATTTTATGGCGAACTCCATACTTTTCTAATAGCCTTGCGAATGCTCTATTGCAGAAATGAGTTCCACCATCATTTGTTGGAAGAGCCACAGCTTCAACCCATTTGGTTACATTGTTAACTGCTACCAATATGTACTTGTTACTATACGAGCGGACAAATGGTCCTATAAAATCAATCCCCCACACGTCAAACACTTCCACCTCTTGAATTGTAGTCATCGGCATCTCATGACGGCTAGATATATTGCCGGTTCTTTGACACTCATCACACCTTTTCACCCAAGCATGGGCATCCTTGAATAGAGTCGGCCAATACTAACCCGAATCCAACACCTTCGCAGCTTTCCAAATTCCTCCAAAGTGCCCACCATATGTTGAAGCATGGCAGGCCTGCAAAACAGAAGATTGATCTTTCTCGGGGATACACCTCCGGATCATGTTATCCACACAGATTTTAAAAAGTAAAGGTTCAACCCAATACTAAGACCGATAATCACAAAATAACTTGTTCTTTTGAATCGAAGAGAGTTCATGAGGTACAATACCGCTTGCCAAATAGTTAGCAATATCAACATACCAAGGCGTCTCCTCCATTGCCACTACTAGTAATTGTTCATCCGGGAATATCTCAATTATATCTTCAACCTCTACTTTCTTTTCAGCTCCCTCCAACCTTGAAAGGTGGTATGCTACTTGGTTAGCCGTTCCTTTCCTATCGCGGATCTCCAAATCGAATTCTAGTAGAAAAAGAACCCCAAGCGTGGATTTGACCCATTCTTTGCTATCAAGTACCTAAGTGTTGCATGGTCAGTATAAATAATTACTTTTGAACCTATAAAATAAGACCTGAATTTGTCCAATGCAAACACTACAACTAATATCTCTTTCTCAGTCACGGTATAATTGAGTTGTGCACCGCTTAACGTTCTAATTGTATAGCAAATTGAATGCACCATTTTGTCCTTTCGCTGCCCCAAAACTGCTCTTATAGCATAGTCACTTGCATCCCATATGAGCTCAAAAAATAGCTCCCAGTCGGGTGCAACGATGATTGATGCAGTCACCAGTCTCTTCTTCAGCTCCTCAAATGCTAACCTGCAATCACTAGAAAACATAAAGGGATGATCCTTTTCAAGCAGTTTACATAAGGGATTAGCAATTTTAGAGAAATCAGTTATAAATCGCCTGTAGAAACCGGTGTGCCCAAGGGAACTTCTTACTGCCTTGACCGAAGTGGGCGGTGGAAACTTCTCTATCACGTCAACCTTAGCATGGTCGACCTCAATACCCTTACTTGACACTCAATGCCTCAAAACTATACCTTATTGTACCATAAAATGGCACTTCCCCCAGTTCAGCACCAGGTTTGTCTCCACACACCTTTTCAACACTCTTCTCAAATTGTTAAGACAGTCATCGAATGAATTGACCACCACTAAGAAATCATCCATAAAGACTTCCATAATATCTTCAACCATATCAGTGAAAATGGCTAGCATACACCTCTGGAAAGTGGCTGGTGCATTGCATAGGCCAAACGGCATTCTCCGAAAGGCAAAGATGACATACGAACAAGTGAATGACGTTTTTTCTCTATCCTTAGGGGCTATTATGATTTGATTGTAACCCGAATATCTATCCAAAAAGCATAAGTGAGACCTCCCTACCAATCTATCCAACATTTGGTCAATGAACAATAGGGAAAGTGGTCTTTTTGGGTGGCAGTGTTCAAATTTTTGTAATTCATTCAAATTCGCCAACCCGTAACTGTACGAGTAGAGATCAACTCATTATTATCATTTTGTATAACATATTGCCACCTTTCTTAGGAGCATATTGGACTGGGCTTACCCAATCGCTATCCAAAATAGGAAAGATGATGCTTGCATCCAATCATTTAATCACTTCCTTCTTCACCACTTCCTTCGTATTCGGGTTCAGCCTTCTTTAATGTTCCCTGGAAGGTTTGTGCCCATCCTTCAAGAGAATCTTATGTATGCAAAAGGATAGGTTGATACCCTTATTGTCTGCCATGGTCCAACCAATAGTATTCTTACATTCTCGTAACACTTGTAAAAGTTGTTCTACCTACACAGCTAACAAACCATATGAGATGATAACAAGTAAAGTAGAGTTAGATCCTAAGAAAGCGTACCTGAGGTGAGCTGGAAGCAGTTTCAGGTCCAATTGTGGTGGCTCCTCTATCGACGGCTTCGTAGGTGATATTTTTCTTTCTTCTAAGTGTAAGGGCTCAAACTGAGGTTCTCTTTTCCAGAAACCTTGAACTTCAAGAGCCATAACCCACTCCGCCAACTCTTCACCATCAACTTCTTTTAGATTCATCAAGTAAGTTTCTAATGGGTATCTGACATGAAGAATCTCATCCTCCTCTTATAGTATCACATCAACTGCCTCCACTAGCGAACAATTTGCAAATTCGCCGGGCCTCTTCATAGATTGTTGAACGTTGAATATTATTTCTTCATTGTTCAACCTTATTTTCAACTCTCTGATCTCACAGTCAATCAATGCTCTACCCGTAGCTAAACTTGGCCTTCCCAAAATTAAGGGTATTTCTTCGTCAACCTGGTAGTCAAGAATAACAAAATCAGCAGGAAATATAAATTTTCCCACTTGGACGAGCACATCATCCAGAATTCCTGTTGGCCTTTTCAGTGTGCGATCATCCAGTTACAATAATATTGATGTTGGTCTAGCTCTACCAATGCCTAACTTTTTGTAGATTGCCAAAGGCATCAAGTTAATACTGGCCCCCAAGTCACACAATGCTTTAGCAAAAGCATAACTTCCAATTGTGCATGGGTTAGTGAAACTATCGGGATCAGACAACTTTTCAGCCATAGGTCTTGTCACTACCGTACTACAAGTTTGAGTCAGAGTTACAGTAGACAGGTCCTGGAAATCAAACTTTCAAGATATCAAATCCTTCATCATTTTAGCGTAGCCTGGCATTTTCCTCAAAAGTATCCATAAGAAGAATATTCAATTGAATCTGCCTGAGCATTTCCATGAATTTCCTGTATTGATCATCTTTCTTTTGCTTTGCCAACCTTTGAGGGAATGGTGCTGGAAGTAGCTTCTTCCCACTGATCTATGTCTTTTCCTCATTAGAAGTCTTTTCTAATACCTGTTCTGGAAACTGTTCAATTTCTTTCTCCTTGCCTTTGTCAACTTGTGCTTGTCAACTACGACCTCTGTGAGCTATGTCGACTCATCAATCTCGAATGGCACTGGAGTAGGAGACACTGTCTCTCTATTAGATTGAGCAAATTCTTGCTCTCTGTCCAAATCCCTTCCATTCCCGAGACTCGCTGCCATTAACTGGTTCTAGTTCTGCTTTTTTGGATTGATGTGTGTGTCTGCAGGCAATGTTCTTTGTGGGAGATTGTTCAAATCTATGGACAACTGGCCTAATTGAGTTTCAATGCCTTTAATAGCCGAGTCATGTGTGGCTAACTTTTCTTGCATCTTTCCATTGGTCCCAATTATTTGTTGCAGCATGCCCTTGATTTCTGTCATATTACTGTCTTCTTGTCTGGTCACTTATTATTGATAAGGTTGTTGGTAAGACAATTGTTGTTGATGTTGCTGATTATAACCTAGTTACCTTTGATAGGGCACAACTTGTCCCTGCGGTCATGCTCCCCCCGGATTGGTATTGTACTATTGTTGGGCTGGTCTGTACTGCTGATCCTGAGGTCCCCATTATTGTCCACCTTGTCTCTGACCCCCAAAATTATTCACGTAATTCTTGTCTTCTCTTAAGCCTTGGTTATCACTTTCTCCACTCCACAAGCAAATATACGACTGATTAATGCACGGGGTGTATAGACCTCCATTTGTCATGTCAATAATGTGAACCTATTTCGTGCCCATCTCGTCAATTTTCTTCGTCAACAAGCTCATCTGGGTCATTAGAGTGGCTATGTTTTCTGCATTTGTATTGTTTAGGTCAAGAGAAATAGAATGCACTATTGGAGTGAGTGTTGTATCCCTCGTCATCCAGCCTGAATTTCGAGCCATCTTGTTAAGAAGAATCTTACACTCTATGAATGATTTGCTCAAGAATGCACCCCCGAATGAAGCATCTACATTAGCCTTCAGATTGTCAACCAAACTCATATAGAATCTCTATACTAACATCTGATCTGGGATGTCATGGTGTGGACACTTCACCAACATACCCTTAAACCTTTCCCAGGTTTCTTGCAAAATTTCAGTTGGTTTCTGCCTGAACTGTAGTATCTCATCAATTTGCCTTGCAGTCTTATTGGGTGGATAAAACTTGTTTAAGAACTGCTTGACTAGTTCCTTCCAAGTAGCAATGAAGTTTATTGAGAGTGAATTCAGCCAAGTTTGAGCCTCCCTAGTCACTAAGAATGGAAATAGTAACAATCTGATTGCTTCGGGTGTCACAATCGGATGTCTTTGATTGACAAAAATTGATAGAAAATTCTTTAGATGTTGTGAGTCTTCGATGTGAGACCCGGATAACAACCCTTTGTTCTGCAGCAAGTGTAGCATGTTATTTGTAATTTGAAAAGTTTCTGCTTGTATCTGAGGGACGGCAATTGCAGTTGCCAAATTGTCAGCGGTTGGTTGCGCCCAATCATATAGAGCATCCTCCGGCACAAGGGGTGCTACCACTCTGATGTATGGGTCAACTTGATTATTTCTATTATTCTGGTTGATGTTCTCGACGTCAGCCATTTAAATTTCGATTTGTTTGTTCAGTTTTAGTTGTTTGCCTTTCTTGTTAGCCTGATTCAATGTCCTGAATGCTTTCTGGGGATCTGAGAGACCTTCAAATAGTTCACCAGTTCTCAAGGAGCTTCTAAACGTGGGAATGCACATGAGTCACAGAAGAATTCAAACGTGAGAATTTCAATGAAAATATTTTTAGCACCACGAAAAATTTATCTAAACTAAATATCCTAGAAATTCTTTCAAGTTGTAACGAATAACACCGTTAGTTCCCCGGCAACGGCTCCAAAATTTGATCACGCCCAACTATGTCTTATAAAAAGGACTAAGCGGTCACTGCAAAAATAATTCGGTTCAAGAGTCCGAAATCGAATCCCATAGGGAACTAACCTATTTGCTACAACTTTTTAAATTCACTAATGATAAGCTCAGACAACTTTCAGAGTTCAAGATTTGATTTGCGAATTAACAAAAATTACTTAACTAAGAAAAAAATGATAATAAAAACTGTCAACTAGCAAGAATGAGGTTGAATCAAAGATAAAAAGATCTAGGGTTTATGATTTTCTCAATTGTCGGATTAATTCCTAACACGTTAGCTATAACCTCACTGTAACACTCTTTAAATATGATGAGTTCTTGTTTATTACTATAATCTATTGATCAATTACGATAATTTACTAGAAGTATTCTCTCGAACTACTCTAGCTGACAATTCGTACAACTTATAAAGATCGCGCCAAAGCTTTGTTATCTCTAATCCCACTTTTAAATCCAAGTAATTAATCTCTTAACTTACTCGAAAGTGGAGTTTTTCAATAATAATCTAATCAAGTGTTCTCTCTCAAGCAACACAAGATAACTAGACACGATTAATCAAGAGCCCTTCAATTAACCACAAGAAACACATAGTTGAACAACTACAAAGTAAAAATGACTCAATTATATCAATACGCAATCAAGACTTCATCCAACAATTAGTTCCATCAACCCTAAATGATGGGTTTAGCTACGCATAATTGTGTAAATAATCATAGTAATATCCAAAAGCATTAAACTACAAATTCAAGGAAAGCAGAGAGAAAAACTCTTGTGATTCGTTCTCCAGAGTGTTCTGTAGGCTCTTGCCTCTCTAATGATGTCTAAGCCCTCAAAAACTAGCTTTAAGAAGTATTTATATAGTGGGGCCGAGGTCTACACGTCCAAACATAATGAGAAAATAAAAGTGGCTGAGATAAGCATTGTCGGTGCGGGGAATTGTTAGAGGCACCAACATTACTCTGCGAGGCACTGTCACACCTCCTTTTTACTGGGGAAAGGACCAAATGAGTTTTTCCAATTAAAGTGACATTATTTGAAAAGGGATTATTTTATTTAATTTATAGAGTCGTCACTTGGAATAATTATTTACGGCGTACCAAGTCGCCATTTATTTTAAATCCTAAATCAAGGAAAATTTGACTTTGTATCAGTATTCGAAACATGGAAGACCTGGGTAAGGAATTCTGTTAACCCGGGAAAAGGTGTGATGCACTGCCGAATTTTGTAGTTTTAGCACAGTTGCCTTACAATTACACCTGGCTTATTTGTCCGATTATTACATGTGTTTAGACTTATTGTGCACTTTTTACCCTTTTACCGCTTTTAACAAATATTTTGGCCATTTTATGTATTTATGGAATTTATTTGAACAAGTTACGATGTCATACACTTGTCGTTTTATACACATCGCAAACCGCACCGCGTGAAACGCACCCGCGCTTTACGACATGTTTATTTTTATTATTATTTTGAAGTTGATTCAAGACATGCGTACGTGCACTTGAAGTTGGGGTTACGTATTGTAACGACCTGACTTGTCATTTAAAGAATTAATGCTCCGTTCAGGGACTTAAGGTATCGATAGCATCGCAACATATATTTATGACCCGCGGGTGTGGTCGAGTTTGATTTACTGAAGATTCGGAATTTAACTAAAAGAACAATCCTTGTTTGGAAGCTTAAATGGAAAGAATTGACCGGAGAGTTAACTTTTGAGTAGACAACTCCAGAATGGAATTTTGATGATGTAAATAGCTCTGTATGGTGATTTTAGACTTAGGAGCGTCTCCGAAAAATTATTTGGAGGTACGTAGTGGAAGTAAGTTTGAAATGACAAAAGTTGAATTTTGGAAAGTTTGACCGTGGGGGGGAGGGGTGACTTTTCGATATCGGGGTCGAAATCTGATTCTGGAAATTTGAATAGCTTTGTAATGTCATTTATGACTTGTGTGCAAAATTTGAAGTCATTCCGGATTGATTTGTTATGTTTCCGCACAAGATATAGAATTTGAAAGTTCAAAGTTCATAAATTTTGATTTGAGGTGTGATTCTTCGTTTGATGTTGTTTGATATGATTTGAGGCCTCGAACAGATCCGTGTTATGTTATGGAACATGTTGGTATGTTCGGACGGGGTCCCGAGGGCCTCGGGTAAGTTTCGATTGCTTAACGAATCGAATTTAGATTTGGAGGAGGAGCTGAAGCAGCTGGGCATCTAGTGTGATCGCACCTGCGCGAAAAAGGGCCGCATGTGCGAGCTCGTGGATGCGAGGAATGATTCGCAGAAGCAAAAATACATGAGCTGGCCAGGCACTGCGGGTGCGAAGAAAGCATCGTGGGTGCGAACACCGCGGGCGCGAAGAAAGCATCGCGGGTGCGAAGACCGCAGGCGCGAAGAAATCACTGCGGGTGCAAAGACCGTAGGCGCGAAGAAATCATCGCAGGTGGGAAGACCGCAGGTGAGAAGAAATCATCGCGGGTGCGAAGACCGCAGGTGAGAAGAAATTACCGCGGGTGCGAAGACCGCAGGTGCGAAGAAATCACTGTGGGTGCGAAAATCCTGGACAGAATGTTAAAAATAGAAGGGTTCCGAGTTTTGCCATTTTTGGGCCTTAAAGCACGGTTTTGGGGGTGATTTTGAGAGGGAATTCAAGGAAAACTTGAGGTAAGTCACTTGTGATCATTTCTACTCTATAATATTGAATTATCATCGACTAATCCGACTAGATTGCATGTTTTTGAGGTGTAAATCGAGGGTTTGAACTTAAGGATTTAAAAAAAAGATTTGAAGATTTGGAGGTCGAGTTGAGGTCGGATTTTGGTAAAATTGGTATGGCTAGACTCGTGGTTGAATGAGCTTTCGGATTTTGTAAATTTTGTCGGGTTCCGAGATGTGGGCCCCACGGACAATGTTTGAGCTAATTTCGGATTTTTGTTGGAAAATTAGTATTTTCTTATGGAATTAATTCCAATAAATTTTATTGACTGAATCGAATTATTTGTGGCTAGATTCGAGGCATTTGGAGGTCAATTCAAGCAAGAAGGCGATTATGGAATATTGGCATAACTTCAAAAAGGTAAGTATCTTGCCTAACCTTGAGTGGGGGAAATTACCCCTTAGGCATTGAGTCTTATGTGTAAATTGTGTAATTGAAAATCATGTACGCGAGGTGACGAGTACGTTCTTCGTTTATATGTACAAATTACATTGGTTAAAATTCTTAGATGCCCTTATGTATTAAGTCGGAAATTATTTGCACTTCTTACATTCTCTATTTGTCATGCCTAGATCCTTGTTTGTTAAAATTATTTTTATATGATGATTTGGTGTGATTGCCACCTTGAATTTATGTGAAATACACTTTGTTAAGATTTTATGCACATTATGGTCGAGCCATGGGCTCCTTATTGTGGAAAATGATGTATTGTTGATTTATGTGGCAAGTTGAAATATTTGAGCACTTGATGAGCCATTTGTGATATGTGAGCACTTGATGTGCAGTTGTTGAAATCATATTTACTTTGTGACTATGGAACGGTATTCCGGGAGATCCCCTGCCCTGCCTATTTACTTTGGGACTACGGAACGGTATTTCGGGAGATCCCCCTGCCCTGCATATTTACTTTGGGACTACGAAACGGTATTCCGGGAGATCCCCCTGCACTGCATATTTACTTTGGGACTACGGAACGGTATTCCGGGAGATCCCCCTACCCTGCATATTTACTTTGGGACTACGGAACAGTATTCCGGGAGATCCCCCTGTCTTGCATATTTACTTTTGGGACTACGAGGCGGTACCTCGGGAGATCCCCCTGTTTTGTATATTTACTTTTGGGACTACGAGGCGGTACTTCGGGAGTGCCCTTTTGTTTATATTTTTCTATGGATGCACTTGCCTTTGGTTATTTTATTTTCCGTGATATGTAAATTATTGTGTTCTTTCGTGATGTATTATTTGATTTTATTATGTGTTTTGTATTCCTTGTTGTATTGTGTTGTCTTTGGCTCTTTGTACAAGACTCTATAGTTTTGTGTTTATGGTTTTTACTCGCTTTCGAGAATTGAGTTGTTTCGATTAAAAGAAATTGCTATTATATTTTAATTTAATAAATTTTACATCCAAATTAGTAGTCATCAGATGCTTTATTTTAATTGAAATATCGTTTTCTTCACCCAAATGATTTCTAAAATAAATTCATTCCTTTGTTGATTTCTTACTTGATTTAAAGATTTTAACCTTACTTTAGTGAAAATAAATTGATCATGCGGATCTTATATACATTGATATTTTGACACGTGAGTTGTCCATGTGATGGTGATAGAAATATGGGCACGAGGTGCCGTGGAAAATATAAAAGTGGGCTGAGACCCGTAATTCTTATGATTGTGAAATGAGGTGTCACATGGTGACTTTTACTTGAAAATATATTTATTGAAAAGTATTATATCCTGAATATTATTATTTGAAAAACATATAGGCGAAAGAATTTATATTTGAAGGACTTGATTAATTGGTTGTACTTGTGTTCCTTATTCGTCTGAGCAATAATTATGATGTTCTTGTTGCGTTGTTATTATATCACTGGTTGATTTTGTTGTTATCATTGCTAGTTATTTTCCAGTATTATTTTGTATGCTATATTGCACAGGCTATTAGACTAGTGAGTGTCTTAACTGTACCTTGTCTCTACTCCACTGAGGTTAGTCATGATACTTACTGGGGTACCGATCGTGGTGTACTCATACTACACTTCAGCACATTTTTGTGCAGAGACAGGTATTGGAGGTATCGGTCCCGGACAGAGTTAGAGTGTGATCGCAAGAATTCAAGGTAGAGCTGCTTGGTCATCGCAGTCCCTTGGAGTCTGTTCATATTATTGTACTATTAATTTTTAATCAAACAGTATTGTATATTTGGTCCTCGTGATCATTCCATGTATTCAGCTAGAGTTCGTGACTCAGTACTACCAGTCATGGGAGGTTGTATATTTATATTTATTTTCGTTGTTGGTTTCGACACGTGTATTAAATTATATGTTTTAAAAAAATAGCTTTAAAAATATAATTGAAATCGACTTACCTAGTCTTAGAGACTAGGTGCCATCACGACGCATGTGGTGGGATTTTGGGTCGTGACACGTGGTATTAGAGCTCTAGGTTCATAGGTTCTATGAGTCACGAACGAGTTTAGTAGAGTCTTGCGGATCGGTACGGAGACATCTGTACTTATCTTCGAGAGGCTACAGAACTGTTAGGAAATTTCCACTTCTTTTATTCCTTATCGTGCGACATTTATTCAGCTTGAAGCATATATCTTATGTCCTTTTGCATCCACTCGTGTATGAAATTTGTACACTCGGTATCAACTATGCGCCAACGATTCGTGATACTATAGAGGGGTTATAAGGGAGCTAGGGTTGCTCAACCATTATTACAACGTGTCGTCCAGATCGAAGATGCGGAAGTATTGAGAGATCATTCAGTTGTGTACATTGAGGTGCAGCAGGTTTTGACATCTGGTTGATAAGTATGATATTAAGAAGGTTTAATTAATTGCCTAATCATCACAATTGTGATAGGGTCACGAGGTGGATGTAGATCTGAAATAGTTGGTGGTATTAGAGACTATGTAGTTCGTATGGATTTCTATTTACCGAAGGGTACATACGCAACCAAGGCACTAGAGGAAGCGAGTTTACCTATCATAAGGATGACATGCGCCAAATAAATGAATTGAGGTGTATTGTGCCCGGTATCCTACGAGCGATGAAGGTAAGTATTGTGGATCATCGGAATGTGTCCTATGGCTTCGCGCCAAATAAGGGAGTCAACTATCAACAATCAGATTGCGGGGTCATGAGTTATATGAGATTTGGCCTGAGATGTATTTATGTGGTATTGAAAGGTGCTCCGAAACTTGTATATGATTAAGAGCTAAGATTGGTATAGGATGATTCTGGGACTTGCGGTATCCCCGCGTCGTTAATAATTCTACATTTCAGTATCAACGGGGTCATGAAAATAATTTCAGAATACTCGGTGTATTTCAGTAAGTTCTTTAATGCACCACCGGCACGGGGTTCCTATAATGGTTATTCTAGCTATCCGGCACAGACTCAGTGTGAGCAGCCGAACCTGCAGATGGGTTGTTATGAGTGTGGTGACACTAGGCACGTCAAGAGGAATGTCCCAGACTTGGAAGAGATGGATTTCATCAGAGCACTTCAGCTACAAACTTTATTTCAGTTAATACTCCACATGTACATTCAGTTAGAGGTGAAGGACGGGCGGGTAGTGGGCGCCTACCCGTTGATATAATCGATATGTTTTGGCTGAGGCTGATACACTAGATGGTGTCGTTACAAGTATGATCCCGATTGGTTATAAAAGAATATTTTCCCTTAGTTTGATTCGGATCCGAATATTGAGGTGAGTCCTCCTATTATGCTCCGCTTATGAGTGAGCTTCGTAATTTTGTGACCCACTTATATGTTTATCCCTGTTGGGAGATTTGAAGATGTGAGCCTGTGTCTGCCATTTTTATTTTTGTGCACCATTGAGGGTTATAAGTCCAAAAGTAATCTTTATTATTTATTACAGTGGGTTTAATGTGTCTCGGAATAATTTATTCCAATTTTATGAATTATATGCCCTACCGGTATTAGAGTTCGTTATGTGTTATGAAAAAAAAAAATGTTTACGGAAATTTATTGGAAGGAAGAAAAAAAAGAGGAAATTGAAATTTGAGTTGGCACAATGTGCAAAATACTTGTGATTCGGAGTTAAGGACGAGGTCCTAGTGGTGAAATATTTATGAGTTTAAAATTCTCCCTTTGTGAAATTTAATTTGTACAATAATATTAATAGTGAGTTAAATGTGATTCATTAATCCGAGTAAGTAATCATGAGGTCTTCATGCCTCGCATTCTGTTGTCAGTATTGTGAAAATTCGAAACGAGGTGGTGGTTAATATGAGATTAATTGATGATGCAGGAATTAATTATGAACATCTTTTAAGACCAAAGATGTGGTGATGAGCATACATATGATGTGCTTCATATCCTGATATCATTATGATAATGCAATGCTGAGATTAGTGTTATTAATATATACCTTGTGGTGTTTTATTGGGTTGCGGATGTATTTTAGGAGTTATTTTGGTGTTACTCTGGCAGGTAGTTACGCCCAATTACAGGGGAGACTCTGCCGAAATTTTGTGAAAAATTTGGGAGTTAGTAAAATTTGGGGGATTGAAACATGCAAAAGAAGAGATAAGTTATGTTGTGTATTTGAGGGCGAATGATCCTAAGCGGGAAAAAATAAAATACCCCAAAAAAAATTTGAAGTACTTTAACACTATCAAGAAAGTTGATGTGTGCGTAGGCACGAGTTGCTATAGCCAGTTGAGACTAATACCGTGCATTGCTATGAAAAATCAGACCTTTTAAAATATTTGGAGTGTAAGAAATTGATCTTAAAGTTTACAAATATGGATAAAAGAAATAAACTCAAAAGAGATGATGTTGTCAGGCTTATCTCAAATGCGGTAGCGTGGAATCAACCGTGAGTATATGTGTAAAAGTAAAAATCATCAATTTGGTAACCTCGGAATAATTCTTAGAACGTTCGAGGACGAACGTTTGTTTAAGAGTTGGAGAATGTAACGATCCGACTTGTCGTTTTAAGAATTAACGCTCCGTTTAGAGACTTAAGGTATCGAGTAGCTTCGCAACATGTATTTATAACCCGCGGGTGTGGTCGAGTTTTATATACTGAAGATTCAGAATTTAATTAAAAGAACAATCCTTATTTGGAAGCTTAAATGGAAAGAGTTGACCGAAGAGTTGACTTTTGAGTAGACGACTCCGGAATAGAATTTTGATGATGTCAATATCTCTGCATGGTGATTTTGGACTTAAGAGCGTGTCCGAAAAATTATTTGGAGATACGTAGTGGAAGTAAGCTTGAAATGACGAAAGTTGAATTTTGAAAAGTTTGACCAGGGGTTGACTTTTCGATATCGGGGTCGAAATCTGATTCTGAAAATTTGAATAGCTTCGTTATGTCATTTATGACTTGTGTGCAAAATTTGAAGTCATTCCGGATTGATTTGTTATGTTTCGTCACAAGATATAGAATTTGAAAGTTCAAAGTTCATAGATTTTGATTTGAGGTGCGATTCGTCATTTTGATGTTGTTTGATATGATTTGAGGCCTCGAGTTGGTCCGTGTTATGTTATGAAAAATGTTGGTATGTTCGGACGGGGTCCTGAGGGGCTCGGGTAAGTTTCGGATGCTTAACGGATCGAATTTAGATTTGGAGGAGGAGCTGAAGCAGCTGGGCATCTGGTGTGATCGCACCTGCGTGAAAAAGGGCCGCAGGTGCGAGCTCGCGGATGCGAGTACTGATTCGCAGAAGCGAAAATGCATGGACTGGCCAGGCACCGCGGGTGCGAAGAAATCATCGCAGGTGCGAAGACCGCAGGCGCGAAGAAATCATCGCGGGTGCAAAGACCGCAGGCGCGAAGAAATCATCACGGGTGCAAACACCGCAGGCGCGAAGAAATCATCGCGGGTGCGAAGACCGCAGGTGCGAAGAAATCACCGCGGGTGGGAAGACCGCAGGTGCGAAGAAATCACTACGGGTACGAAAATCCTGGACATAATGTTAAAAATAGAGGGGTTCCGAGTTTTGCCATTTTTGGGCCTTCAAGCACGGTTTTTGGGGAGATTTTGAGAGAGAATTCAAGGGAAACTTGAGGTAAGTCATTTGTGATCATTTCTACTCCATAATATTGAGTTATCATCGATTAATCTGACTAGATTACATATTTTTGAGGTGTAAATCGGGGGTTTGAACTTAAGGATTTGAAAATAAGATTTAAAGATTTGGAGGTCGAGTTGAGGTCGGATTTTGATAAAATTGATATGGTTAGACTCGTGGTTGAATGAGCTTTCGGATTTTGTAACTTTTATCGAGTTTTGAGAAGTGGGCCCCACGGACGATTTTTGAGCTAATTTCGGATTTTTGTTGGAAAATTAGTATTTTCTTATGGAATTAATTCCAATAAATTTTATTGACCGAATCAAATTATTTGTGGCTAGATTCGAGCCATTTGGAGGTCAATTCAAGCAAGAAGGCGATTATGGAATATTGGCATAACTTCAAAAAGGTAAGTATCTTGCCTAACCTTGAGTGGGGGAAATTACCCCTTAGGCATTGAGTCTTATATGTAAATTGTGTAATTGAAAACCATGTACGCGAGGTGACGAGTACGTACTTGATTTATATGTACAAATTACATTGGTTAAAATTCTTAGACGCTCTTATGTATTAAGTTGGAAATTATTTGCACTTATTAAATCCTTTATTTGTCATGCCTAGATCCTTGTTTGTTAAAATTATTTTTATATGATGATTTGGTGTGATTGCCACCTTGAATTTATGTGAAATATATTTTGTTAAGATTTTGTGCATATTATGGTCGAGCCATGGACTCCTTATTGTGGAAAATGATGTATTGTTGATTTCTGTGGCAAGTTAAAATATTTGAGCACTTGATGAGCCATTTGTGATATGTGAGCACTTGATGTGCAGTTGTTGAAATCATATTTACTTTGGAACTACGGAACGGTATTCCGGGAGATCCCCCTGCCTTGCATATTTACTTTGGGACTACGGAACGGTATTCCGGGAGATTCCCTGCCTATATATTTACTTTGGGACTTCGGAACGGTATTTTGGGAGATCCTCCTGCCCTGCATATTTACTTTGGGATTACGGTTGTATTCCGGGAGATCCCACATGTCTTGCATATTTACTTTTGGGACTAGAAGGCGGTACCTCGGGAGTCCCCTTTGTCTTGCATATTTACTTTTGGGACTATGAGGCGGTACTTCGGGAGTGCCCTTTTGTTGATATTTTTCTATGGATGCACTTGCCTTTGGTTATTTTATTTTCCGTGCTATGTAAATTCTTGTGTTCTTCTGTGATGTATTATTTGATTTTATTATGTGTTTTGTATTTCTTGTTGTATTGTGTTGTCTTTGGCTCTTTGTACAAGACTCTATAGTTTTGTGTTTATGGTTTTTACTCGCTTTCGAGAATTGTGTTGTTTCGAATAAAAGAAATTGTTATTAAGTTTTAATTTAATAAATTTTACATCCAAATTAGTAGTCATCGGATGCTTCATTTTAATTGAAATGTTATTTTCTTCACCGAAATGATTTCTAAAATAAATTCCTTCCTTTGTTGATTTCTTACTTGATTTAAAGATTTTAACCTTACTTTAGTAAAAATAAATTGATCATGCGAATCTTATATACATTGATATTTTGACACGTGAGTTGTCCATGTGATGGTGATAAAAATATGGGCACGAGGTGCCGTGGAAAATATAAAAGTGGGCTGAGACCCGTAATTCTTATGATTGTGAAATAAGGTGTCACATGGTGACTTTTACTTGAAAATATATTTATTGAAAAGTATTATATCCTGAAGATTATTATTTGAAAAACATATAGGCGAAAGAATTTATATTTGAAGGACTTGATTAATTGGTTGTACTTGTGTTCCTTATTCGTCTGGGCAATAATTATGATGTTCTTGTTGCATTGTTGTTATATCACTGGTTGATTTTGTTGTTATCATTGCTAGTTATTTTTCAGTATTATTTTGTATGCTATATTGCACAGGCTATTAGACTAGTGAGTGTCTTAATTGTACCTCGTCTCTACTCCACTGAGGTTAGTCTTGATACTTACTGGGTACCGATCGTGGTGTACTCATACTACACTTCTGCACATTTTTGTGCAAAGCCAGGTATTGGAGGTATCGGGCCCGGACAGAGTTAGAGTGTGATCGCACGCATTCAAGGTAGAGCTGCTTGGTCGTCGCAGTCCCTTGGAGTCTGCTCATTTCATTGTACTTTTAATTTTTAATCAAACAGTATTGTATATTTGGTCCTCGTGATTATTTCATGTATTCAGCTAGAGTTCATGACTCAATACTGCCATTCTTGGGAGGTTGTATATTTATATTTATTTCTGTTGTTGGTTTTGACACGTGTATTAAATTATATGTTTTAAAAAAAATAGCTTCAAAAATGTAATTGAAATCGGCTTATCTAATCTTAGAGACTAGGTGTAATCACGGCGCTTGTGGTGGGATTTTGGGTCGTGACACGTATTATGACTATGCCATGGGAACCGTACCCATAGTCACGATGATTTATTAGTTAGTCGCGCCTAGAGCAACTATGCAATTTATGAGTTATTTTTCCTAAACTAATTTGAGATTATTATGAGGAGAGGAGTTATAAAACAATAGAGGAAAATGGGCATGACAGAAATTATTTTGGCCTAAACAACTTAAAATTTATCATAGCACAATTAGCCTTTTAAGACCAACTAATCAGTAGGCCCAATTACTTTCAAATTCACATATCTAACCTAACAAGTGACTTAGCTAACAGTCTTCTTAATAAGGAATTTTCAGAAATGACTATTGTTTAGTGGCTATTAACTTTCTATAGCTGCCATATTCATAATTAATTTTCGTAGCTACCTTTCAGTTGTTATGGTATGTATTTGATGTATTCGAGCTACTGTATTCATGAATACAGTAGCAAAAATCGGCTAAAAATAGGGCAGTCCAGCTTTCAGCCGTTGTATTCACATGTATACATATCATGTATTCATGAATACAACGTAATAATAGGTCTCTCAAGTTGTTTAATAACGGAAAGCTACTAATTTAACAGGATACACTCCTAATATAACTCACCTAAATTAATTATAACACACAACATTATCAATCCAATTAATGAGAAGATTTATCAGACGCTAAACACCAAAAAACAGAGCATTCTTCCAAGTTTCAATTCCTCTTTTTTTCTGATACAGTTCGAGTTTTTTTTTGACATTGTTCGAGGTTCTGCTCGGAATTGATACAAGTATCTACAGAAATATTTTGAAATTTGATTTTCTGTATATGAATACATCATGTATTTATGTCGGATACAACCTACAATAGTAACCTAGTGCCTGCATATTTCATAATAAACCTAGTGGTTGTATTATGTTGCATCTAACAGTTGTATTGAATGTATTCAAGTTTATTTTTGTATTCACAATGTTTTATTTATTCCTAATACATGGTATTACTGCTTTATTGAGTATATTTCATTGGTTATATTCATTGATTTTCTATTTATATTGAGAGTATTTTACTGTATTTCAATGTATTGTTGTTTTAGATACAGATGGATATAGTTAGGTTTAAAATACAGATGAATACAGTTAGATTGAATGCATAACTAATTGATGAATAACATCAAAATGATAGAACTAACCATGTATTTAAAAATGTTATTGTAAGAACTCAAATACGTATAAATACATCTAAATACAACAGTCAAAAATCAATGTACAAAATAAAAATCAATGTATGCCTTATCGAATACATCTAAATACAAGAAGAGAAAATAACTGTAGAAACTAAAAATCAATGTATGCGGACTCGAATACATATAAATACATCTACAATAAGGGTCATTGCGTATTTTTGTTCTCCTTTCGGCTTCAATGGTTGCTGATGAACTTGCAAATACAGGTTCTTCTTGAGTGATTTGCAAATCGAAGGATGGCCCTTCGAAATTGAGTGCTCTATTGGGTATTCTGTAGAAAACCTAACAATGGTGAATATTTTTAAAAAAACTGTTGAAGAGAAAAAGAAGAAGCTTTAACTGGCCAAAAACTCAAAAACTTTAGTGGTGAGTAGTGAAAATCTGTGTTGATGATTTACAACTTGGACAATTTCATAGTTCTTGACAGAAGCAAGAAATCATGAATCAGAAGGGAAAAAATTTGGTGTCGCGCCTCCACGTCCTGTGGAATTAGGAAAGAACAATTTTGAAAAGGATGTTAAGAAAACTTGCAGGAAATCATGGAAAAGCTCGCTGCTTTCATGGCTGAAGAGTAGTGATAACCATGGAAATCATGAAAAAGCTCGTCGTCTGTCGGAGGAAACCAGTTTTCTGGTTCATATAGGAAAGAATGAGAGAGAGATCGTGGAGAGAGAGAGAGAGAGAGAGAGAGAGAAATAAGATATTATGCGTGATTTTTAGAGAGAATAAACTGAAAGAATGAGTGAGAAAAATATTAGACAGCATATTTAATGGCTTAACAGTAGGAAGTGACCATAAATATATATTTTACTATAAAAACTAAAAGGTAGCTATATAAAATAATATTTTAAAAGGGTTTTTATTTATAATAAATAGGGTGTAAAGCTTTGATATAAGCCTCATGACTTGGTCCCAACAAATGAAAACTAAAGCAATAAACTTTAGCATAACTCTTTGACGACCCAAAATGTTTTCTTTCCAAAATGCTTCTTTTAGTCATTCAGTAATAGAAATATTTTTATGAAATAAATACAAATATAAACATGATTCCACAATAGAATGACTAGAGATAAATAGTGATATAAGCATAGAAAATAAAATATTACCATGAGATGAGAATAATATTTCTTTCAAGCAAAAGTTTCATAGCCTAGAACAACTAACTCAAGATCAATCAAGATTGAGACAAGAAATGAACCTCAAAATGTTGAATTTAACTTCCACTGTTTCACAACTTCACGAACAACTCAGAAACTTTAGCTATTTTTCCAGTAGTGCTTTGGAGGTTAGAGGCTATGGTGTCTTATGGCTGGGTTTTGCTGGGTTTGGGGCTATTTTTTTTAGCTGCTTTTCGCTGGTTTTGCTGCATATTTTGGGCAAATTTTCAGCTACGTTTTCATGGTGTTTTGTGAGAGTAAAGTTTATGTATTTTTGGGGCTGTTTTATTGAAGGTTTTGCTGTATAGTTTTGGATGTTTTAAGGCTGTCTCGGTGGGGATTGGAGCAGCATTTTTGGAGAAGAAAGGATGTTGCACGGCTTTTTCTTTTGCTAAGCTGCTGTCGATTTTTCTATAGCTCTAGGATTTTCTTAATACTTTCTTCTATGTCCTTCTCCTCCAAGCATAATGAGGAAATAAAAGTGGCTCAGATAAGTATCGTTGGCGCGGGGCATTGTTAGAGGCATCAATATTATTCCGCGAGGCACTGTCACACCTCTGTTTTACGGGGGGAAGGACCAAATGAGTTTTTCCAATTAAAGTGACATTATTTGAAAATGAATTATTTTATTTAATTTATAGAGTCGTCACTTGGAATAATTATTTACGGCGTCCCAAGTCGCCATTTATTTTAAATCCCAAATCAAGGAAAATTTGACTTTGTATCAGTATTCGAAACACAGAAGACCTGGGTAAGGAATTTTGTTAACCCGGGAGAAGGTGTGATGCACTACCGAATTTCGTAGTTTTAGCACGGTCGCCTTACAATTACACCTAGCTTATTTGTTCGATTATTATATGTTTTAGACCTATTGTGCGTTTTTACCCTTTTACCGCTTTTAACAAATATTTTGGCCATTTTATATATTTATGGAATTTATTTGAACAAGTTAGGATGTCGTACACTTGTCGTTTTATACACAATATCACAAACCGCGCCGCGTGAAACGCACCCGCAATTTACGACATGTTTATTTTTATTTTTATTTTGAAGTTGATTCAAGTCACGCGTACGTGCACTCGAAGTTGGGGTTACGTATCATGACTATGCCACATGAATCGTACCCATAGTCACGATGATTTATTAGTTAATCGCGCCTAAAGCAACTACGTAATTTATGAGTTATTTTTTCTAAACTAACTTGAGATTATTTGAGGAGAAGAGTTATAAAACAATAGAGGAAAATGGGTTAGCTTTTGCTCTTATTAAATTGGGCATGACAGAAATTATTTTGGCCTAAATAACTTAAAGTGCCCGTTTGGACATAAGAAATTTTTTTCTTTTTTCCAAAATATTTTTATTTTTTTTCGAAATCAGCGTTTGTTCATAAAATTTCTAATTTTATTTGAAGATACATTTTGGAAATTTTCGAAAATTTGAATATCTCCAAAAGGTTGTTTTTCAAAATTTTCGCTCAAATCACTCACAAAATTTCAAAAATAACCCAAAATTATATTCATATCCAAACACAATTCTAAATTTCAAATATCATTCACTTAAAAAAAAATCCCCTATTTTAAAATTTTACAATTCTTATGTCCAAACGCCCACAAAATTTATCATAGCACAATTAGCCTTTTAAGACCAACTAATCAGTAGGCCCAGTAACTTTCAAATTCACATCTCTAGCCCAACAAGTGACTTAGCTAACGGTCTTCTTAATGGGAGAAATTTAAAAATAGTCAGATTTACAAGTGATAATTGAAAAATAGCCACAATTTCAAAAGTAATCGAAATTTAGCCACTTTTCATGTAAAGATAAATCTGAACGAAAACACAGTTTAAAATTCGGAAAATATTCCAGCATAATATACTGGAGTTCCGGTATAATATACCGGTGCAGCATAATATGCTGAAAGTTCATACACAAGTGCTCCAATCTCCAGTATATTATGCTGGAACTTTCCGTGTGTTGGAGTTCCAGCATAATATGCTGAAAGTTCGTACACATGTGCACCAATCTCCAGTATATTATGATGGACCGATCCGTGTTACAGTAAAATAGTGGCTATTTTTTATTGACTTTACAAACACTGATTATTTTTGAATTACCAGTCCGAAAACTGACTAGCATGTGTTATTTTTCGCTTCTTAATTCATACTCGTAGCCTCATGACTTGGTCCCAACAAATGAAAATTAAAGCAATAAACTTTAGCATAACTCTTTGATGTTACCCAAAATGTTTTCTTTCCAAAATGCTTCTTTCAGTCATTCAGTAATAGAAATATTTTTACGAAATAAATACAAATAGAAACATGATTCCACAATAGAATGACTAGAGATAAATAGTGATATAAGCATAGAAAATAAAATATTACCATGAGATGAGAATAATCTTTCATTCAAGCAAAAATTCCATAGCCTGAACAACAACTCAAGATTAATCAAGATTGAGACAAAAAATGAACCTCAAATGTTGAATTTAACTTCCACTGGTTCACAACTTCGAAATTCAAAAGTGAACTAGACCACGAACGACCCACTCGAACTCGGCGGACTCGACTCAGAAATTTTAGCTATTTTTCCAGTAATGCGTTGGAGGTTAGAGACTGGTTTCAATGGTGTTTTATGGCTGGGTTTTGCTGGGTTTGGGGCTGTTTTTAAGCTGCTTTTAGCTAGTTTTGCTGCATATTTTAGGTAGATTTTCAGCTACGTTTTCATGGTGTTCTGTGAGAGTAAAGTTTCTGTATTTTTGGGGCTGTTTTATTGAAGGTTTTGCTGTATTCTTTTGGATGTTTTAAGGCTGTCTCGATGAGGTTTGGAGCAGCATTTTTGGAGAAGAAAGGATGTTGCACGACTTTTTCTTTTTCTAAGTTGCTGTCGATTTTTCTATAGCTCTAGGATTTTCTTAATACTGATGTGAGGAAGTGGGAGTGGGAGTGTGAGTGGGAGGACGTGAGGAGTGCTGGGAAAAAGTGGGGAGTTTAGCAAAATTGGGGAAGTTAGCTAAATTAAAAATCAAATTTTTGTTGCTTTTGATGTTAACTTCACTTCATTTTTTTTTATTATTTTAGAAGATAAATTAAATTATAGAAAAAAAAAATTAACCAACATTTCTTATAATATAGGAAAACTAGATATTTACATGTACTTTAAATAATATTAAGAAAAAAATACCATAACTTACTTATTAAAATTCTAATTAAAAGAAACCAAATATTTATTTTTTAAAATTTTCTTTTCTCTTGTAAATTGAAATAAAACTTATACTCTAAGAATGTCAATATTTTTGTAGTTTATAATTTATTTATCTTTTCAAATAAAACATATTAAGAGTAAGATAAAAGTTTAAAATATTAATATTAGACCTAAAAGAAATATTTACACTAAATAGTATAGAATTTGGGTGTGGTCAAAAATTAGTTATTCACAGGCACCATCAGAGGCGCCAACATTTCCCCGCGAGGCGCTATTAGAGGCACCATTGATAATGCCCTGGACAAAGCCTTGCGCTGTCTACGGTCGTGACTTTTCATTGCCTTGCACGTCTTCTTTTATTGCTCAATTTTATAACTTTGAGGTACCATTTCGTGCAACTTTTCTCCTCTTCATGTCCAAGCATTCCTACATGTAAAATTAACTCTATTAAGCTCAGTTGTCGCACAAATTAGTATCCAAACAACAAGCAAGTAGAGTAAATAAAGTCAAAATACATGAAATTATAGCACGACATCATGTAACATAATACAAGTTCCTCAAATCAAATGAATTTGTCCTCTATTGACTAAATACTTCGTCATTTATTTGATTATGCAAACTATAAAGAAATATTATGTGTCATAGCGACCTTGTATATATTATTGAATAACTATGTATCCACATTTTAGAACTTCGTTGTAACAATCAATCTCTAATAACATATATTGTATCTCTATTTTTTTCAGTCAGGTCACCGTAATTTATCGCCCATAAAAAAAGTATAGTTGCTGAAGCAGATGATTACTTTATTCGTCCTTATTTTCTTGGAATTAAAATTAGTTTTGCATTAGAAAGCCTAAAGAACTAGCTGAATAACTCATATTTTTAACTCATAAAGCAGTACTTCTTCTTTTTTTATAGCAAAAGATAATTCTATATATAAGTTACGGAATATTGTCTGTTACATCGCCCAGAAAACTACATGCCTTAAGGACATTTGTGTTGCCCAAGTTGGCGAGCTTACAACATACTTCAGTACTAATATTTTTAACAAAATAAACACAGCCAGCCCTATCTGTAGCCAGATTATTTATAACATAAGGGGGCAGTTTGTCTAGTTGTCACGATCCAAAATTCCACCACATGCATCGTGATGGCACTTAGTCTCTAAGACTAGGTAAGCCGATTTCAATTACATTTTCAAGCCATATTTTTTTTTTTGAACATAAATTAAAACAAGTGTCGAAACCAAAAGCAGAAACAAATATAACAATCTCCCAAGACTGGTAGTACTGAGTCACGAACTCTAACTGAATACATGGAATGGTCTCGAGGATCGAATGTACAATACTGTTCGAATAAGAAATTTACAGTACAATAAAATGGAAAGACTCCAAGGGACTGCGATGACAAAGCAGTCCTACCTTGAATCCTTGCGATCATACTCAAATCTCTATCCAATCCAATATCTTCAGTACCTGACTCTGCACAAAAATGTGCAGAAGTGTAGTATGAGTACACCACAGTCGGTAACCCAGTAAGTATCAAGACTAACCTCAGTGGAGTAGAGACGAGGTACAGTCAAGACACTCACTAGTCTAATAACTTGTGCAATATGATATATAAAATGATAGAAAACAAATAGCGGTGATAGCAACACCAATCAACTAGTGATTTAAACATCAAGGCAACAGGAACACCATAAATATTACTCAAATAAATAATAAGCACAGGTACAACCAATTAACCAAGTCCTTTCCATATACATCTTTTATCTATAAGTTGTTCAATAAAAGTCTCTAGAATATAATCATTTTCAAAAATTATATTTCGTATATACTTCCTTCAAATAAATACCCTTCCATTAAAATTCTTTCAAGTAAATATCTTCCGAATGTAATTCTTTCAGGTAAATATCTTTCAAATATTCTTCTTTCAAGTGAATATCTTTCAAATATACTTCTTCCAGTATATATATCTCTAATATAATTTTTCCAAATAAATATTCTTCTAATATAATTATTTCAAATAAATATGCTTCTAATATAATTCTTTCAAATAAATATTCTTCTAATATAATTCTTTCAAATAAATATCACCATGTGACACATCATTTAACTTTTCTGGCGTGAGAAATATCTTCAACATATCAACTCAATTGGCACGGTAATACTGTTACGCGGCACCTTCCTGAAGAGAATTGAGAATGAAAGAAATTTTGATTGCATTGAATGAAATCTATTATAGAAAAACAATACGGTGTCGGGGGGAGAGACACCAGTACAGAGAATTGTTTGCTTGCTTGAAAGTTTGATTGCTTGGTCCCCCTTAATAATGCTTAAAAAAAATAAACCAAAGTTACATGACTAGACCTATGAAAGCTAGAAAATCACACTTAAAGAAAATGCAGTAAAACTACTCTATATTTACAATGAAAAAGACTTAGTCTTCTACAAAGCAGAAACAAGTCCATTGGCAGCAACTTTGTCTTTAGCATCAGGGTCTGCGCGCGCGGCATTGTCTGTGCGCGCGACGCTGTTGGCATCTACCTGTGGTTGGGCGCTGGCGATGGCTATCGGTGGGGCGACAGAGGCACATGCGTGCTTGTCACTTGGAGCTGCCGAGACCACGGGGCCGACCGTGGCAATGAGCATTGGGAGGCTTGCCAGGACGCCATGGGGCATGGCTGGAAAGCCGCCCATGACATAATACCTTCGTGCACTTGTCTTATTATCATATATATATATATATATATATATATATATATATATATATATATATACACGTAGATCAACTCAATTGGCACGGCAACACCCTTCGTGCATTTACCTCTTTCTCACTGTGCATACATATAATAGTACCATCTAGGTGGGAGAAAGGCATATAACAATAAAAGAAATAAAGCGGAGGCACACAGAAAAAAACAACGACTACAAGCAACATAGAAAGCATAGGTGCACAATAACATCTCAAGATAAAGGCATGAATGTATACACAACAAAACGATATCACAATATAATGTATGCCCCGTCCTAACCTGCACGGAAACACCCTTCGTGCCATGAATATATGATAATATAAAATAATTGCACGCTTTCACCCTTAGTGCTTTTACTCTCATCATCACCTGATAATATAAATGAAATAGCACGGCATCACCCTTAGTGCTTTATACTCTCAATGGCATGGCATCACCCTTCGTGCTTTACACTCTCAAATGGCACGGCATCACCCTTCGTGCTTTATACTCTCAAATGGCACGTCATCACCCTTCGTTCTTTATACTCTCAAATGGCACGGCATCACCCTTCGTGCTTTACACTTTTCCTTACCAAGCACATGTATATCATTAACAAGCAAGGTAGGAAGCATAAATAACATCAAGGAGAGTGTTTAAACCACAACAAAATACAATAATTCATATCACAATTTTTCACTGACCACAACCAAATTCCAAGTATGTAGCAGAATGAATAAATTTCTCAACAATTAGCCCAAGGCTCCACACAACGTATAATAAACCTCAAAACAATCAACAGAGATGAAAAATACTCAATATAGGGCAACGCCTTCCTTAATCCAAATTCTTGATAATTATATTAATTTTTAATTTAAGCTTATTTAATAAATATTGCAGATAAGGATTCCATCATGAATTTAATTCCAAGAAAATATCAAATTAACAAATACACGGAATTCACATACAATCCAAGTGACAATAACACCAAATTATTATATAAAATACAACTTGACAAATGTGGAACGAGGCGTAATAATTCAAGGATTTTCTAATGCCAACAATTATCTAATTTAATACATTGGAATGCATAAAACTTTAACCAATAAAATTTACACATATAAGTTCCAGTACGTACTCGTCACCTCGCATACACAATTTTTTATATTTCACAAATAGCACATAAGACTTGATGCCTAAGGGATAATTTTCCCACTCGAGGTTAAGAAAGACACTTACCTCGACGAAACTAAGTCAATGCTTTAAATGATCTTCGCGAGTGAAGCCACCTCGGGACTGCTCAAATCTAAAATTCGCCCCTTCATAATACTACGATGGTCCACCACACTAAACAAATTTCAATCTAAAACAATGCAATACAATTGCGCCAATATTAGCAAGATTTCTATGCTTTAAGTCATTTAGACATTTTATCAAACATCTAATGTGCATATTTTCCTACAACCTCCTTCAATGGAATTTCTTCACCTAACAATCACCTTCCACACTTCCCTTAGCACATACATGCCCAACAATCCACTCCCAACCCATAAATCTTATCAATTCATTCATTTTACAATCTCTACAATACCAACACACCTAGGCTGGGCACTTATTTCTTCCAATCACCATCCCATAAGTCCTAACAGATATTTCGTACATAAATAATCACCATAGATTAGTTAGAGATGGTAGACATACCTCTTATAGTGAAACTCTTGAGAATCCCAACTTGTAGTGTTCTTAAGATTTTGAAGAAATCCTATGGAATCCAATACAAAACCTTGTTGTAACAAGTGATCTAGAAGTGGAATCATCATAAAAACACACTTAAAAACTCACCTTAGGTGTGTATTGGAAGCCTTGGCCGGATGGGTGATGGAGAGAAAGCCCTAGTCTTGAAGAAATGACTTAGCCCCTCTCTCTACCCGTCCTTGGGGTTATTTAATGGGTTCCTACGCGTGCGGCTGCGCATTGGCCGCGCACCTGAGGCAGAAACTCTCATATATGCACGGCCGCGCATCGCGCATATGACATAGGTTCAGAAATATGGCCATAACGTTTAGTATACATATCCAAATGACAAACGGTTTAATAGGTTGGAAACTATATTCAAAGGGCTTTAATTTGATAGGTTGTACACCATATAACTCCTAATATCCTGAAAGTTATGATCGTTGAAAATTAGGTCTTGTGCAAACTCACTTGAAACTTTAGTCTATTATGAAATTTCCAACTTCTACATTCGATACCAAAACCTACCAAATCAAGTCCGATTGACTTCAAATTTTGCACGCAAGTCATAAATGACATAACGGACATATTTCAAATTTTTAGAATCGGATTCCGACCTCGTTATCAAAAATTCAACCTTCGATCTAGCTTTCCAAAAAATCGTCGATTTTCCAACTTCCGCCAAAAATGCGTCGAATTGTCCTATGGACTTCCAAATCCAAATCCGGACATACGCCTAAGTCCGAAATCACCATACGAAGATATTGACATCACCAAAAATTCCATTCCGGGGTCGTTTGCTCAAAAGTCAACTCTCTGGTCAACTCTTTCCATTTAAGCTTCTAAATAAGAATTTTTCTTTCAATTTATTTCTGAATCTTCCGAAAATCAAACTCGACCACACCCGCGGGTCATAATACATATTACGAAACTGATCGAGACCTTAAGTCACTGAACGGGACGTTAATTCTTAAAACGACAAGTCGGGTTGTTACATTCTCCACCTCTTAAACAAACGTTGGTCCTCGAACGTTCTAAGAATTATTCTAAGGTTACCAAATTGATGATTTTACTTTTACACATATACTCATGGTTGATCCCAGGTTACCGCATTTGAGATAAGCCCGACAATACCATCTCAATTGAGATTATTTCTTTTATCCATATATGTAAACTTTAAGACCAATTTCTTACACTCAAAACATTTCAAAAGTCCTGATTTCTCACATCAACGCACGGTATTAGTCTCAACTGGCTATAGCCACTCGTGCCTACACACACATCAACTTTGTTGATAGTGTTGAAGTACTTCAAAATTATTCCGGGGTGTTACATTCTCCCCCGCTTAGGATCATTCACCCCAAACACATAACATAACTTATCTCTTCTTTTGCAAATCTCAATCCCCCAAATTTTACTAACTCCCAAATTGTCACGACCCAAACTAACCCCTGTCGTGATGGCGTCTATCGTGGAATAAGGCAAGCCGACTCATTTCCAAAACAAACCGATATTTTCATTTCGAAGATAATTTTAATGTTATTTAACATAAAAACCTTCGTAAAAGAGTTCAAATCAAAATAAAAGTGCGGAAGGAAAAGCCCGACATCAGGGTGTCACTATTCATGAGCATCTACTACAATCTATCTAACAATATCAAGGCTAACTCAGCCTGAAAAATAGCTAAATACAACTAGAGGAAGATAAGACGGAGAAGATCAGGGGATGCGGTTGCCAAGCAGCTACCTTACTATCCCCGAGAAAATCTGCAACCAAAATAATCAACAACAGCTACCATGTCCAGCTACACCTGGATCTGCACACAAGGTGCAGGGAGTAACGTGAGTACGCCAACTCAGTAAGTAACAACAATAAATAAAGACTGATCAGTAGTGACGAGCAATAAAACATATAACATTCATATCAGAAATTCTCAGTAAAATACCACATGCTTTAAAAATCAGGATTTGAATGAAAATATCTCGTTTAAACCCAGTTCCACTAAAAAATCATTTAAAGATATTTTTCAACAGTTTTCAAACAGAGGAAAAATGCAAAGGTGAGCAAAAATGATGAAATCATAAACAGCCCCTCGGGCAAAATATCACTCATATACAGTCACTCGTGCCACTCGGACATACCTCACAATCACTCAGCACTCGGCACTCGCACTCAGTAGGTACCTGCACTCACTGGGGGTGTGTACAGACTCCGAAGGGGCACCTTCAGCCCAAGCACTATAATCTGCACGGACAACTCACGTGTTGCACGGACAACTCACGGGCTATAATAATAAAGTATGCTGCAGGCGGGCGGCCCCGATCCACACTCATCCTCACAATCGGGTCCTCGACCGATATCAAACATGCTGCAGCGTGCAGCCCGATCCCTTAAATATGCAACATGCTACGGCGTGCAGCCCGATCCCATAAATATGCAACATGCTGTGGCGTGCAGCCCGATCCCATAAATATCCTTACAAATCAGGCCCTCGGCCTCACTCAGTCATAAACCTCTCAAGCCACTCGGGCATTTCAGTAAAAATAGGGCATTCGGCCCAAAACAACATTTATATGCATCAAAATAGAGTCATAAAATTGAGTTATGCAGTAAACAAGTATAACCATGACTGAGTATAGATTTTCAATCTAAAACAATGAGAGGATAGTAAGAAAAGGCCCCTAAGGGTCCAAACAACACTAGCACAAGGCCCAAACATGGCATTCAGCCCAATTTACAGAAACTCTTTCTAAAACATATAAGTATCACATAGTTTCAACAAAGTATGCAACTTTACAGTTGCTACGGGACGGACCAAATCGCAATCCCCAATAGTGCACGCCCACACGCCCGTTACCTAGCATGTGCGTCACTAAAAATAGTAGAATGATACAAAATCTGGGGTTTCGTACCCTCAGGACTAGATTTACAATCGTTACATACCTCGAACCGGTCAAATCTCTATCCCGCAATGCTCTTGCCTCTCGACTCGACCTCCAAATGCTTAGAATTTATTCACAATCAGTACAATACCGTCAATACGCGCTAATGGAATGAATTCCACAAGAAAAGCTACAAAATTAGACAAAAATCCGAAATTGGCTCAAACCCGACCCCCGGGACCACGTCTCAAAATCCGAAAAAATTCACAAAACTAGAAAGCTCATTCACTCACGAATCTAACTATACCAAATTCATCAAAATCCGACATCGTTTGGTCCTTCAAATCCTTAAATTACTCTTCAAAAATTCCAAGCCCTAACCCCTCATTCTCACTAATTTACAAGATTAAACAACAGAAAATCAACATATGTGCGAGTATTAGGGCTCAAGCAACTTACCTCACTGATATCCCTTGAATCACCCTAAAATATCATTCCAAAAGCTCCAAAAACCGACTTGAAAATGGGGGAAATGAACCAAATTCGCAAAGGGTTCTATTTAAAGTATCTGCCCAGGTTTTTCGCACTTGCGGGCTCTTTTTCCGCGCCTGCAGGACCGCACCTGCGGTCAAGGTGCCGCATCCGCGAACTCCATTTAATTCCCCAGCTTCTGCACCTGCGCTCCAGGTTTCGCACATGCGGGCTCGCAGATGCGACCTCCAACTCGCACATGTGCAACCTGCCTAGCCCAGCATTGCCCGCACCTGCGAACTCCCCACGCGCACCACCGGCCTCGCACTTGCGACTCTTTCTTCCACAGGTGCGAAAATAGCAGTAGCAATAGCTTCAGCTGCATTTTTCAACTTTGACAAATCCGTTAACCACGTGAATCACCCTGAGGCCCTCGGGGACCTCAATCAAAAATACCAACAAGTCATATATCAACATAGAAACTTAGTCGAACCTTCGAATCACTCAAAACAACATCAAGTCATCAAATTACCCTCGGATGCAAGCCTAAGAACTTCTAAATTTCCAAATTCGGCAACCGATGCCGAAACTAACCAAACCATGTCCGAATGACCTCAAACTTTGCACACACATCACAAATGACACTACGAACCTACTCCAACTTCTGAAATTCTATTCCGACCCCAATATCAAATTTTCCACTGCCGACCGAAATCGCCAAATTTCTAATTTCGCCAATTCAAGCCTAATTCTACCACGGACCTCCAAATCATATTCCGGACGCACTCCTAAGTCCAAAATCACCAAACGTAGCTAACAGAACCATCAGAATTCAAATCTGAGATCGTTTACACATAGGTCAACATCCGATTGACTTTTCCAACTTAAGTCTCTAAATAAGAGACTAAGTGTCTCATTTTACTCCGAAACCACTCCGGGCCTGAACCAACTAACCTGGTATATCATAATATAGCTACAGAGCATAAAGAAAATAGAAATGGGGGAAACAGGGCTATAACTCCCGAAACGACCGGCCGGGTCGTTACATCCTCCCCCACTTAAACATACGTTCGTCCTAGAACGTGTCGAGAGATGTTCCAAAAGCCAAGAAATGGCTGTGTAACTTTTCCATGCACATACCCGGGGGTGATCCCACGTCACCCTATCCAATGTAGGTCCGATAACACAACTTAAGTGAAATTTCTGAATTCAACCAAACCCACCAGCCTTGGAATCAATTTTTTTTTACTCATCTGAAATTTTTATAAAAAATCTGAATCATGCAACCTACACACTGTAGAACTCATTACCTCATACACACCCAAAGAACTAATCATACCCATTACCTTGCCTATCCAACCTACTACCAAGATGTCCTATCTATCCGAGTCCCTTCTGAATTACCTTCAAATTGATGCTTCGCCCCGCTATAACACCATAATCCTCAACCCAGACTCACCACACGAGACCCAAGCATAAAACCACACCGCCCTAAGGCTCATAAGCCATTGAATACTCTCTTAAATATCCCCAAAAGTACCACAAGCACGCGCTCACACAATCAACACCTCAGTACTCATGCTATAGTCAAACCCCGGCCTCGAGTCCTCCAGATTGGCCCAACATCAACACACAGAAATCACATCTCGCACCTCATCCAGGGAATCACAAGCCGTCGAGGCACAACTGATACTGAGCGCTCATGTGCGCATACGAATGCATGGAAGGAATTCAAAGAGTTACACTTCAAATTGAATCAATACTGCACGATAAGAATCCAAGAATGTGAAATTTCCTAAGGGTTCTACAGCCTCTCGAAGATACGTACAGACGTCTCCGTACCGATCCGCAAGACTCTACTAAACCTGCTCATGACTCGTGAGATCTATGTAACCTAGGCTCCGATACCAATCGGTCACGACCCAAACCAACCCATGTCGTGATGGCGTCTATCGTGAAATAAGGCAAGCCAACTCATTTCCAAAACATACCGATATTTTCATTTCAAAGATAATTTTAATGTTATTTAACATAAAAACCTTCGTAAAGGAGTTCAAATCAAAATAAAAGTGCAGAAGGAAAAGCCCGACATCGGGGTGTCACTAGTCATGAGCATCTACTACAATCTTTCTAACAATATCAAGGCTAACTCAGACTGGAAAATAGCTAAATACAACTAGAGGAAGATAAGAGGGAGAAGAGCAGGGGATGCGATCGCCAAGAAGCTACCTTACTATCCCCGAGAAAATCTGCAACCAAAATAATCAATAACCGCTACCGTGTCTAGCTATACCTGGATCTGCACACTAGGTGCAGGGAGTAACGTGAGTACGCTAACTCAGTAAGTAACAACAATAAATAAAGACTGAGCGGTAGTGACGAGCAATAAAGCATATAACGTTCATATCATGAAATCTCAGTAAAATACCACATGCTTTAGAAATCAGGATTCTAATCAAAATATCTCGTTTAAACCTAGTTTCAGTAAAAAAAATCATTTAAAGATATTGTTCAACAGTTTTTCAAACAGAGGAAAAATGCAAAGGTGAGCAAAAATGATGAAATTATAAACAGCCCCTCGGGCAAAACATCACTCATATAGAGCCACTAGGACAAACCTTACTGTCACTCGTGCCACTCGGACATACCTCACAATCACTCAGCACTCGGCACTCGCACTCATTAGGTACCTGCACTCACTGGGGGTGTGTACAGACTCCGAAGGAGCACCTTTAGCCCAAGCGCTATAATCTGCACGGACAACTCAAGTGCTGCACGGATAACTCACGTGCTATAATAATAAAGTATGCTGCAGGCGGGCAGCCCCGATCCACACTCATCCTCACAATCAGGTCCTCGACCGATATCAAACATGCTGCGGCGTGCAGCCTGATCCCGTAAATATGCAATATGCTGCGGCGTGCAGCCCGATCCCATAAATATCCTTACAAATCAGGCCCTCGGCCTCACTCAGTCATAAACCTCTCAAGCCACTCGGGCATTTCAGTAAAAATAGGGCATTCAGCCCAAAACAACATTTATATGCATCGAAATAGAGTCATAAAACTGAGTTATGCAGTAAACAAGTATAACCATGACTGAGTATAGATTTTCAATCGAAAACAATGAGAGGATAGTAAGAAAAGGCCCCTAAGGGTCCAAACAACACTGGCACAAGGCCCAAACATGGCATTCAGCCCAATTTACAGAAACACTTTCTAAAACATATAAGTATCATATAGTTTCAACAAATTATGCAACTTTACAGTTGCTACGGGACGGACCAAGTCGCAATCCCCAATAGTGCACGCCCACACGCCCGTCACTTAATATGTGCGTCACTATAAATAGTAGAATGATACAAAATCCGGGGTTTCGTACCCTCAGGACTAGATTTTCAATCGTTACATACCTCGAACCGGTCAAATCTCTACCCCGCTATGCTCTTGCCTCTGGACTCTGCCTCCAAATGCTCCGAATCTATTCACAATCAGTACAATACCATCAATACACACTAATAGAATGAATTCCACAAGAAGCGCTACAAAATTAGACCAAACCCCGAAATTGGCTCAAAACTAGATAGCCCATTCACTCACGAATCTAACTATACCAAATTCATCAAAATCCGACATCGTTTGGTCCTTCAAATCCTTAAATTACTCTTCAAAAATTCCAAGCCCTAATCCCTCATTCTCACTAATTTACAAGATTAAACAACAGAAAATCAACATATGTGCGAGTATTAGGGCTCAAGCAACTTACCTCACTGATATCCCTTGAATCACCCTAAAATATCATTCCAAAAGCTCCAAAAACCGACTTGAAAATGGGGGAAATGAACCAAATTCGCAAAGGGTTCTATTTAAAGTATCTGCCCAGGTTTTTCGCACTTGCGGGCTCTTTTTCCGCGCCTGCGGGACCGCACCTGCGGTCAAGGCGCCGCATCCGCGAACTCCACTTAATTCCCCAGCTTCTGCACCTGCGCTCCAGGTTTCGCACCTACGGGCTCGCAGATGCGACCTCCAACTCGCACCTGCGCAACCTGCCTAGCCCAGCATTGCCCGCACCTGCGAACTCCCCACGCGCACCACCGGCCTCGCACCTGCGACTCTTTCTTCCACTGGTGCGAAAATAGCAGTAGCAACAGCTTCAGCTGCATTTTTCAACTTTGACAAATTCGTTAACCACCCAGAATCACCCTGAGGCCCTCGGGACCTCAACCAAAAATACCAACAAGTCATATATCAACATAGAAACTTAGTCGAACCTTCAAATCACTCAAAACAACATCAAATCTTCAAATTACCCTCGGATTCAAGCCTAAGAACTTCTTAATTTCTAAATTCGGCAACCGATGCCGAAACCAACCAAACCACGTCCGAATGACCTCAAATTATGCACACACATTACAAATGACACTACGAACCTACTCCAACTTCCGGAATTCCATTCCTACCCCGATATCAAATTTTCCACTGCCGACCAATATCGCCAAATTTCCAATTTTGCCAATTCAAGCCTAATTCTACCACTGACCTCCAAATCATATTCCGGACGCACTTCTAAGTCCAAAATCACCTAACAGAGCTAACTAAACCATCAGAATTCAAATTCGAGATCGTTTACACATAGATCAACATCCGGTTGACTTTTCCAACTTAAGGTTCTAAATAAGAGACTAAGTATCTCATTCCACTCCGAAACCACTCCGTGCCCGAACCAACTAACCTGGTATATCATAATATAGCTTAAGAGTATAAAGGAAACAGAAATGGGGGAAATAGGGCTATAACTCCTGAAACGACCGGCCGGGTCGTTACACAAATTTTCCAGAAATTTCGGCATAGTCTCCCTTGTACTTGGGCCTATCCACCTGCCAGAGTAACACCAAAACAACTCCTAACAACACATCCACAACCCAACAAAATACCACAAGGTATATACGAATAATACTAATCTCAGAATTACAAGCACTGTATTATCATAATGATATCATGACATGAAACACATCATATATATGCCTATCACCATATCCCTAGTCTTAATAGTTGTTCATAATTAATTCCAGCATCATCAATAAATCTCATATTAACTACCACCTCATTTTGAATTTTCACAACACTAACAACAGAATGTGAGGCATGAAGACCTCGTAATTATTTACCCGACTTAACGAGTCACATTTAATGCCACTTGGGCGCTCACCTCGTAGGCTAAAACTCAATGTTTATAGCACAAAAATGGCTGAATATGCACAGAAAATATACAAGAACTATCAAATAGGCCTAACAGGCATGACTCCCTATTAATATTATTGTACAAATTAAATTTCACACGGGGAGAATTTTAAACTCATAAATATTTTACCACAAGGACCTCGTCCTTATATAACTTCAACCGCGGCTTGTAGCCCGGTTTAAATATTTCACATCATATAAAAATGCGAGGATCTCGTCCTCAACTCCGAATCACAAGTATTTTGCACATTGTGCCAACTGAAATTTCAATTTCCTTTCTTTCTTCTTTTCAATATATTTCATAAACAGTTTTCACAACACATAATGAACCCTCATACCGGTAGGGCATATAATTCATAAAAATTAGAATCCATTATTCCGAAACACATCAAAACCACTGTAATGAATAATAAAAACTACTTTTGGACTTATAGCCCTCAATGGTGTGCAAAAATAAAATGACAGACACGGGCTCACATCTTCAAATCTCCCAACAAGGATAAACATATAAATGGGTCACAAAAATTACGAAGCTCACTCATAAGCGAAGCATAATAGGAGGACTCACCTCAATATTCAGAACCGAATCAAATTAAAGAAAAATATCCTTTTATAACAAATCGGGATCGTACCTGTAACGACACCATCTGGTGTATCGACCTCAGCCAAATCATAGCGATTTTATCAACGGGTCGGGTCTCCACCTCTTAGATGCCCTCTACCCGTCTGTCCTCCACCTCTAACTGACTGTGCACATGAAGTATTAACTGGAATAAAGCTTGTAGTTGGAGTGTTCTGATGAAATCCACCCCTCCAAAATCTGGGACAATTTCTCTTGATATGTCTAGTATCACCACACTCATAACAACCCATCTACAGGTTCGGCTGCTCACACTGAGTCTATGCAGGATAACTGAAATAACCATTATAGGAACCCCGTGCCGGTGATGCATTAAAAGAACTTACTGGAATACCCCGAGTATTCTGAAATTATTTCCATGACCCCGTTGATACTGAAATGTAGAATTATTAATGATGCGAGAATACCGCAAGCCCCAGCATCATCCCATACAAATCTCACCTCTTAATCATATACAAGTTTCGTAGAACCTTTCAATACCAAATAAATACATCTCAGGTCCCAACTGATATAGCACATGACCCCGCAATCTGATCGTTGATAGTGGACTCCCCTCACTTGGCGTGAAGCCATAGGACACAGTCCGATGATCCACAATACTAACCTTTATCGCTTGTACGACACCAATCATAAGACACATCAAGCCATTTATTGGGCGTATGTCATCCTCGTGACAGACAAAATTGCTTCCCCGAGTGCCTTGGCTGCTAGTATGTACCCTTCGCTAAATAGAAATCTCGTACGAACTACATAGTCTCTAATACCACCAACTATCTTCAGATCTATATTCACCTCGTGAACCTACCACGATTGTGACAATTAGGCAATTAAGTAAACATTCTCAAGATCATACCTATCAACAAGATGTCAGAACCTGTTGCACCCCCATGTGCACAACTGAATGATCTCTCAATACTTTCGCATACTCGATCTGGATGACACGTTATAACAATGATTAAGCAACCCTGGCTCCCTTATAACCCCTATGTAGTATCACGAACCATTGGCGCATAGTTGATACCGAGTGCGCAATTTCATACACGAGTGGATGCAAAAGAACATAAGATATATTGATTCAAGCTAAATAAATGGCGCATGATAAGGAATGAAAGAAGTGAATTTTTCCTACTAGCTCTGTAGCCTCTCGAAGATAAGTACAGACATCTCCGTACCGATCCACAAGACTCTACTAAACTCGTTTGTGACTCGTAGAACCTATGAACCTAGAGATCTGATACTAACTTATCACAACCCAAAATCCCACCACAGGCGTCGTGATGGCACTTAGTATCTAAGACTAGGTAAGCCGATTTCAATTACATTTTCAATCCATATTTTTGTTTTTTGAATATAAATTAAAACAAGTGTCGAAACCAAAAGCAGAAACAAATATAACAACCTCCCAAGACTTGTAGTATTGAGTCACGAACTCTAACTGAATACATGGAATGATCTCGAGGATCGAATGTACAATACTGTTCGAATAAGAAATTTACAGTATAATAAAATGAAAAGACTCCAAGGGACTGCGATGACAAAACAGTCCTACCTTGAATCCTTGCGATCATACTCAAATCTCTATCCAAATCCGATATCTTCAGTACCTCGCTCTGCACAAAAATGTGCAGAAGTGTAGTATGAGTACACCACGGTCGGTACCCAGTAAGTATCAAGACTAACCTCAGTGGAGTAGAGACGAGGTACAGTCAAGACACTCACTAGTCTAATAACCTGTGCAATATGATATACAAAATAATAGAAAACAAATAGCGGTGATAGCAACACAAATCAACTAGTGATTTAAACAGCAAAAAAAAGGAACACCATAAATATTACTCAAATAAATAATAAACATAGGTACAACCAATTAATCAAGTCCTTTCCATATACATCTTTTATCTATAAGTTTTTTAATAAAAGTCTCTAGAATATAATCATTTTCAAAAAAATATATTTTGTATATACTTCCTTCAAATAAATACCCTTCCATTAAAATTCTTTTAAGTAAATATCTTTCGAATGTAATTCTTTCAGGTAAATATCTTTCAAATATTTTTCTTTCAAATGAATATCTTTCAAATATACTTCTTCCAGTAAATATCTCTCTAATATAATTCTTACAAATAAATATTCTTCTAATATAATTCTTTCAAATAAATATGCTTCTAATATAATTCTTTCAAATAAATATTCTTCTAATATAATTCTTTCAAATAAATATTCTTTTAATATAATTCTTTCAAATAAATATGCTTCTAATATAATTCTTTCAAATAAATATTCTTCTAATATAATTCTTTCAAATAAATATTCTTCTAATATAATTCTTTCAAATAAATATCACCATGTGACACATCATTTAACTTTCTTGGCGTGAGAAATATCTTCAACATATCAACTCAATTGGCACGGTAATACCTTCGTGCACTTGTCTCATTCTCACCCAATATATATATATATATATATATATATATATATATATATATATATATATATATATATATATATACACACTTAAATCACGATAACACCCTTCGTGCATTTATATATTTCTCACCGTGCATACATATAACAGTACCAATTAGGTGGGAGAAATGCCAATAACAATAAAAGAAATAAAGCGAAGGCACAGAGAAAGCAACAACGACTATAAGTCACATAGAAAGCATATGTGCACAATAACATCTCAAGATAAAGGCATGAATGTTTACACAACAAAACGATATCACAATATAATGTATGCCCCTCATCCTCGCCTGCACGGAAACACCCTTCGTGCCATGAATATATGATAATATAAAAATAATTGTACAGCTTCACCCTTCGTGCTTTTACTCTCATCCTCACCTGATAAAATAAATGAAATAGCACGGCATCACCCTTCATGCTTTACACTCTCAATGGCACGGCATCACCCTTCGTGCTTTACACTTTCAAATGGCACGGCATCACCCTTCGTGCTTTACACTCTCAAATGGCACGGCATCACCCTTCGTGCTTTACACTCTCAAATGGCACGGCATCACCCTTCGTGCTTTACACTCTCAAATGGCACGGCATCACCCTTCGTGCTTTACACTCTTCCTTACCAAGCACATGTATATCATTAACAAGCAAGGTAGGAAGCATAAATAACATCAAGGAGAGTGTTTAAACCACAACACAATACAACAATTCATATCATAATTTGCCACTGACCACAACCAAATTCCAAGTATGTAGCAGAATCAATAAATTTCTCAACAATTAGCCCAAGGCTCCACACAACGTATAATAAACCTCAAAACAATCAACAGAGATGAAAAATACTCAATATAGGGCAATACCTTCCTTAATCCAATTCTTGATAATTATATTAACTTCTCAATTTAAGCTTATTTAATAAATATTGCAGATAAGGATTCCATCATGAATTTAATTCCAAGAAAAAATTAAATCAACAAACACATGGAATTCTTATAAAATTTAAGTGACAATAACACCAAATTATTATATAAAATACAAATTTGACAAATGAGGAATGAGGCGTAATAATTTAAGGATTTTCTAATGCCAACAATTATCTAATTTAATACATAGGAATGCCTAAAACTTTAACCAATAAAATTTACCCATATAAGTGCGAGTACGTACTCGTCACCTCGCGTACACGACTTTTTACATTTCACAAATAACACATAAGACTCGATGCCTAAGGGGTAATTCCCCAACTCTAGGTTAAGCAAGACACTTACCTCGATGAAACTAAGTCAGTGTTTTAAATGATCTTCGCGAGTGAAGCCATATCCGGACTGCTCAAATCTGAAATTTGCCCCTTCATAATACTATGATGGTCCACCACACTAAACAAATTTTAATCTACAACAATGCAACACAATTGCGCCAATATTAGCAAGATTTCTATGCGTTAAGTCATTTAGACATTTTATCAAATATCTAATGTGCATATTTTCCTACAACCTCCTTCAATGGAATTTCTTCACCTAATAATCACCTTCCACACTTCCCTTAGCACATACATGCCCAACAATTTACTCCCAACCCACAAATCTTATCAATTCATTCATTTTACAATCTCTACAATACCAACACACCTAGATTGGGCACTTATTTCTTTCAATCACTATCCCATAAGTCCTAACACATATTTCGTACATAAATAATCACCATAGATTAGTTAGAGATAGTAGACATATATCTTATAGTGAAACTCTTGAGAATCCCAACTTGTAGTGTTCTTGAGATTTTGAACAAATCCTATGGAATCCAATATAAAACCTTGTTGTAACTAGTGATCTAGAAGTGGAATCATCATAAAAACACACTTAAAAACTCACCTTAGGTGTGTATTGGAAGCCTTGACCGGATGGGTGATGGAGAGAAAGCCCTAGTCTTGAAGAAATGACTTAGCCCCTATCTCTACCCGTCCTTGGGGTTATTTAATGGGTTCCTACATGCGCGGCCACGCATTAACCGTGCACCTGAGGTAGAAACTCTCAAATATGCGCGGTCGCGCATTGGCCGCGCACCTGAGGCAGAAACTCTCAAATATGCGCGGCCGCGCATCTGGGCGCTCATATGACACAGGTCCAGAAATATGGCCATACCTTTCAGTATACATTTCCAAATGACATATGGTTTGATGAGTTGGAAACTAGATTCAAAGGGCTTTAATTTGATAGATTTTACACCATATAACTCCTTATATCTTGAGAGTTAGGAACGTTGAAAGTTAGGTCTTGTGCAAACTCACTTGAAACTTTAGTCTATTATGAAATTTTCAACTTCTACATTCGATGCCGAAACCTATCAAATCAAGTCCGATTGACCTCAAATTTTGCACACAAGTCATAAATGACATAACAGACATATTTCAAATTTTCAGAATCGGATTCCGACCTCGTTATCAAAAATTCAACCTTTGATCTAACTTTTCAAAAATCGTCGATTTTCCAACTTCCGCCAAAATACGTCGAATTGTCCTACGGACTTCCAAATCCAAATTCGGGCATAAGCCTAAGTCCTAAATTACCATACAAAGCTATTGACATCATCAAAAATTCCATTCTGGGGTCATTTGCTCAAAAGTTAACTCTCTGGTCAACTCTTTCTATTTTAAGTTTCTAAATAAGAATTATTCTTTCAATTTATTTCCGAATCTTCCGAAAATCAAACTCGACCACACCCGCAGGTCATAATATATATTACGAAGCTGCTCGAGATCTTAAGTCACTGAACGGGCGTTAATTCTTAAAACGACAAGTCGGGTCGTTACACTAGTACTTGATGTTCCTTTGGAAGATTGAGAGCTTCCTTTGTCAGCTTATGGGCTACTTTGTTTCCTTCCCTGAAATTATGTTGGATTGACGGCTCTGGAGCATTAACCACCTGCAAGTGCAAATAATCATATCGTGTGAAACACAATCATTTTATAAAACTTTGATTACCTTTGTTGCGTCAGTTTCAATGATTTGTGGAGTGAATCCCTTCGTTAATGCTATATTGAGGCCTTCCTTAAGTGCTTCTAGCTCTGTTTGTAGTGGTGATATAGCTGGGCAGTGGTGTTGAAAGCCTGCTATCCAGTGGCCAATATGATTCCTGAATACGCCTCCTAAACCCCCTAAGTTTTCTTTCTCTTTGAACGCGTCGTCTATGTTGAGCTTGTAGAAATTTAAAAGAGGTTTGTGCCATGCAACTTTTATTGCATGGGAATGAACAGTAAGTTGTTCTTTTTGAGTAAGCAGCTTACACTCAGTTGCTAAGGCCATCGAGTGCTTAGGGTTGAAATTGTAGGTTGTGTTTGCATGATTATTATTATTACGATTGAGCCAAATGCTCCACAGGACAAAAGGGTACAGTTCTTTCCATGTAAGGTAAGGGGATGGGGTAGTAGTATTTAGGTCTCTAATAGTATGGAGCCAGTGGGACAGGTTTTGGTGAGGAGGGGCTTTGTAACCCCTCAAATTCCAGTATTTGAGGACTGCTTTACAGCCAATAAAAATGTGCTCGATAGTTTCTTTATTATTATTGCATACTAGAGAAATTGGATCTATGTTTATACATATATGATGAAGGTAAGATCGACTAGGTAGTTTATTGTGAAGGCATTTCCATAATAAATATTTGATCTTGTGAGGACAGCTAAGCTCCCAAATCCAGCTAAAGTCATTGGTATTTTTATCGTTGGAGCTAACTAGTTTGTAGCAACTTTTTAAAAAAATTATCCCATCTCCCGTTAGGTCCCAAATCAGAGTGTCTCTTGAGCAGTCCCTAGGGTGTATGGATAGGATACTATTTCTCGTTTGTTGAGAGAGATCGAAGGGGATTTTTCCCAGATCCTAGTTATTGTTAACCCAAAGATCTTTAATAGTAAGGCTATTGCAATTTCTGTGATAGGGCCCTCAACGAGTTTTCTAAGGTTTGAGGATTTAGGAATCCAATTTGATTGCCAGATGTTCATATTTGAGTTAGTGTGAGGAATCCATTTTATACCCTTATTACAAATCTCCCAGTTTCACAATGCTTTTCCATATAAAGGAGGAGTTTTTATAGTATTGGGTGGAGCCATATATGGATGAAAGGATTTTTGACCGAGAATTATTTGTGTTGTGAATTAGTCTCCAAGTGAGGTTTGCAAAATTTACCAGATTCTTTTCTTTTGCTGCATGAATGCCAAGTCCCCCGTTACTCTTGTCATTGGTCACAGTTTTCCAATTAACAAGATGAATGTTTTTGGTTGTATTTGTTGAGCCCCATATGAATTTTTTTTGAATTTTGTCAATATGTTTGAGAATTTTTATAGGACGATAGTTGTATTGCATGATATGATTTGGCATGTTATTCAGGGTAGAAGAGGCCAGTTTTGTTCTCCCTACCATGTTGAGAAAATTTGATTTTCAGGAGGCCAATCTTCTAGTCATGTTGTCAAGGATGAATTGGCAGTCAGACGGTTTTGGTTTATTATTTGTGATGGGAAATCCCAGGTATTTTCCAAAGCTATTACTAATATTAATGTTAAATAGTTTGGCTAATGCTTTGGATGTAGTTTTGGGGCAATTTTTGGAGACAATGATTTTGGATTTGGTATAGTTTATTTTTGTCCCGATAAAGCGCAAAAAATCTTGAGACAAGTAAGAATAGTAGTTGGGGATTTTTTGTCAAGACTATACATTAAAGTAAGGTCGTTGATGTTTGGCTATAATTCAGTATTTTTAGTGCATTACTTACCTTATATTTTAGGTGCTTTAATGCTAAACTATATTATATTTGTGTTTAATTGAGTTTATTTTATGTGTAGATACGTCGAAGACGAAATTGGAAGCAAAATAGAGATTTTATGTATATTTTATATACTACAAGAATGGTTCGTGATTATTTGATGACGAAAAATATTATGATGTATAATTGTACAATGTTTGAAGACCAACCAAAAGAAGACAAAAGAACAAATTGAAAAAGAAGGGGATTATTGATGAAGAAAGAAACAATTGCATAGGAATTGGAAAAAAAAAAAGAAACAGAAACGAGAAGATGAAAGAAGGAAAAGTTAGGCAGAAAATGAGAATTGAAACATGCAAAGAAGTCAGCGACGCGAGGGTGTATAATCTCCCTATAGAACATGCAACGCGAGGATAAAAGCTCGCGTTAGAGCTGGCTTCACGAGGGATTTTGCGCGCGTTTGAGCATGCGCCGCACAGCGTAACGCGAGGTAAAGCTCGCGTTTTGCCTCGCGACGCGAGACCTGTAGCGAGGGTGTTCCGGGTTTTTAAGGCCTATTTTGTCTCCTATTTGGTTTTGGACTTGGTTATTTCGTTTGGGTCTTTTTTCTACACATATAAATAGTCATTAAACACCATTTTTAGAGAGTTTTTGCGACCGGAGGCAAGAACATCACGTGGAACCACTCTTGGAAGAGAAAACCATAGAGTTCTTCATCCCTTTATCTTTTCTTTGTAATTTGTTTATGCAAAATACTTGAAAAATTGTTGCTATGAACATGAGTGGCTAAGCACTCTACGTTCTAGGGTTGTGGTTGACATGATTATTAACGTTTATTAATTACATCTTCGTTAATTCGGATTATCATATTTTGTTTGTTTCTTTAATTCTAATTTTAATTTATGAATTGTTGTAGCTACCAATTCACCCTACTATCTACGCTATTCTTGGGAAAGTCGTGTTTAGATTAGAGTAGAATTAGAGAGAGCTTGTTTCTGAACCCGTGGCTCGGGGAAAGATTTCGTGGTTATGATAGGAATATACCTAACAGTCTTCTTAATTAAATACCATATTATATTCGTTCATGATAGACTCAATACCATAGGAATATAGGATTGATATACTGTGGGCAAACGAATAGTATTGTGGGAACATGCGATTCATATAAACGATCCGGTTAATTAACAACCATAGATAATCTGGATTAACGAGTGTAATTATTGAACTTAATAGGATTGATAAACCAACCACAACCCTGGAATTTTCATATCCTCTGAAGTAAAAACTCATCATACGCATTTGTATTCTTGATAAATTAGTTGTTACTTGTTTAATTTCCACAATAGTAGAGTAATAGAAAAACGTCACTCTTAAATAGCTTGGACAATTAATTAATTTTAGTTTGCTTAGTTAACGATCAATCTAAGTCTATGTGGGTTCGACATCTGACTTTCGAGTCACTTTATTACTTGACGACCACGTATATTTGCGTGTACTTGGGGAACCAACAGTCGTTCGCGTAGAAAAGGTGAGATAATAGGCATTGATTTTTTTCCATTCTAATAGGAGTCCAGGTTCCTATATCTATGTTACGGGGGATTTGAGTGGATAGCATTTCCATGCAGAGAATAAAAATGTAAGGAGATAAGGGGTCATCTTGCCTAATTCCTCTACTAGGGCAGAAGAAATTACTTCTACTACCATTCACTAGAACAGAGATTCTGCTCGTTGTGATGCAACTCATGATGAGTTTAGATATCTTAGGGGGAAAATTAAAATAACGAAGAGTTCTATAAATAAAGGACCAGTCCAATCGATCAAAAGCCTTTTCAAGGTCTATTTTCAGGACCATATTTGCTTTTGAACCTAATTGTTTATGCATTTTTAACATAAGTTCTTGGATTATTATGGCATTATCACTAGTTCATCTACCTTTAATAAAGCTGGCTTGGTAAGGACTGATGATGTGCACTAGGTGAGGTTTTAGTCTATTAGTGATAATCTTAGTAATGATTTTATAAAGGCCTTTTATAAATGGTGTTACATAAAATAATAGGCCGAATTTTTTTAGATTGTTTGCATTAGGGATTTTTGGTATAAGACAAAGATAGGTATCATTAACACATATTGGTAGATTGCCTGATTCAAAAGATTGGTGACAAAGTTTTGTGACTGGGGAGCTGAGTATATGCTAATATTCCTGAAATAAAAATGGGTGGAGTCCATCCGGATCAGGCGATTTAAAAGGCTTAAAAGAAAATATAGCATTTTTTATTTTTGAAGGGGATATATTAAAATCTAGAGATGATATGTCATGACTTTTGTGGCTAGAGGGTCAGATCTTATTGAAAACCAATTTGAATAGGTATGGATAGTTGTGAAGCCCTGTTGAAAGTAGGAGTAAGTATGATCCATAATTTTTGGAGGATCATCTATCCAATTTCCTTCCGAGTCTTTAAAGAAGGCAATTTTGTTTTTTCTTATTTTGTTGGTGGCACTTATGTGGAAGAATTTTGTGTTTGAGTCACCTTCGTTAAACCAAAAGATTATAGATCTAAGCTTCCAGTAATCCTCTTCCATCTTAAGGTAATTATTATATTCGAATTTAAGGATTATTTCCAGTTGGTGCGGGAAGGAGCTAGATCCATACTCACTAGATTTTTGGATACCATTTAATCTAGCTAAGAGTCTATTCTTCTTTTTGAAGAGGTCATCAAAGGTATCATTTTTCCAATTACTAATGTGATTTTTAAAATTTATCGATGCATCCACAAAGTTGTTGTTGTGCCAACATTCTCTAACTATATTGCTAAAATCTGGGTGGCCACTCCAAAAGGTCTTTAGTCTAAAAGGTTTGAGGAGTTATAGGGTTTAGGTATTAATTCTAATAGCATTGGGTTATGGTCGGAGTATGTTTTAGGTAAATGAATTACAGAAGCTTTAGGAAAAAGGTGCACCCAAGCTTTCATTTACCATTATTTTTTCTAATATTTCCATAATACGATCTCTACTAAAATTATGGTGGTTTGACCATGTATATTTACAACCCTTAAAACCTAAGTCTATTAGTTTACAGTAATTTATTTTTGCCCAAAGTTTAGCAGCTCGTCTCCTATTAATAGGGTTTCCTCCAAATTTTTTGTGATGACTTAAAAGGTCATCTTATGTTTTAGAACTTGAATCTGCGCTCTTAAGCCTTAAAATCTCATTTTTACCCTTCTCGATTTGCGTGCACAGTCCGGACATATTTCCGGAAAGCTTTTATGTTGAAAATTGATGAAAAATGAGAATTTATGCTTTAAAAGTTGATTTTAGTTGACTTCGGTCAACATTTTTGGTAATTGGAACCGGATCCGTATTTTGACGGTACCGGTGGATCTGTATCGAATTATGGGACCTGGGCATATGCCCGGAATTGAATTCGGAGGTCCCTAGCTCAAGTTATGATTTTTTGATGAAAATTAAAAGTCTGAAAATTAATTATTTTTAAGAATTGATTGATGTTTGGCATTGTTAGTGCCGGGTCAGTATTCTGATTCCGGATCCCGGTACATCTTCATTTTGATATTTAAGACTTGTCTGTGAAATTTGGTGAGAAACGGAGTTGATTTGACGCGATTCGGACGTCCAGTTGAGAAAATATGAATTTTAAAGTGTTCTTGAGAATTTTATTCGATTTGGTGCTTAAATTTGTAGTTCTAGGTGTTATTTTGGCGATTAAATCGCGCGAGCAAGTTCATATGATATTTTTAGACTTGTGTGCATGTTTGGTTTGGAGCCCCAAGGGCTCGAGTGAGTTTTGGATAGGCCACGGGATGTTTTGGACTTGGGAAACATCTGATTTTCTGCAGATTCTGGTGTCTGGCATATCCTTCTTCGCGTTCGCGAAGGTCCTCCTGCGAACACGAAGAGTAAACTTTGAGGCTCAGACTTCTTCTTCACGAACACGAAGGCCTGGTCGCGGACACGAAGTGATGGGGGATTTACCCTTCGCGACCGCGACCGGCTCATCGCGAACGCGAAGAACTTGGGGACCTAGGGGAGGGTTGGTCGTTCCTTCATCGCGAACGCGAGCAATGTCTCGCGAACGCGAACGCGAAGGTCAAGGGGGAGTAACCATCACGAACGCGATTAGGGTCTCACGAACACGAAGGATTGGCAGCCAGTACCCTTCGCGAACGCGACAGTGGCCTCGCAAACGCGATGCACACTATCGCCCAGTGCATAAAACAGAATCAAACACGGGTTTATGCCATTTCTTCAATATTTTTCAAGAACCAAATGGGTTGAGGCGATTTTCAAGAGTCATTTTCTTCCCCAAAGTATTGGTAAGTGATTCTAAACCATTTTCTTTCAATTACCCATTACACTTTATGAATTATCAACCTAAAATCTAGAGTTTTCATGGTAGAATTAGGGGTTAGGGTAGAAACTAGGAATTTCGGAAATTTGGGGATTTAGACCTCAATTTGAGGTCAGATTTCAAAACCAATTATATGTTCGGGCTCTGGGGTGAATGGGTAAATAGATTTTGGTCCGAACCTCAGATTTTGACCAAGCGGGCCCGGGGTCGATTTTTCAAATATTTGGAGGAAAATTTGGGAAATTTAATTTATGCAATATAATTGATTTCTTTAGCAATATTTGATATTATTGAGTCATTTTGAATAGATACGAGTGGTTTGGAATTGAATTCCAAAGAAAAAGCTGTGATTGAGAATTAAGTGGCCTTCGGAGCGAGGTAAGTATTGTGTCTAACCCTGACTTGAGGGAATTAGGATCCTTAGATTACTTGCTAAGTGAAATCCATGTGCGCGGCGTATATGTGAGGTGACGAGTACTTATGCGCCGCCAATTTACCTGTTTTCTATGTTTCTCTATTTTTCTTATATTGTCTCTTTCCTATGCCTAATTTTTAGGTGTTATACTAGTGTTGTTCAATTTATCGTTCTTATCATGTTTACAGATTTTCTGGTAATAATTGAATTTTTATTTCAAAGTTGAGATTGATATTATGGAACCAAATGTTGAAGTAAGGTTTGTACTTGTTATTATATCTCCCTGTTATTATTTATGCATTGCATTATGGTAAGGGAGAGTGTTAATGCACGAAAGGTGATGCCGTGCCATATTGTGAGTGTTAATGCACGAAGGGTGATGCCGTGCCATATTGTGAGTGTTAATGCACAAAGGGTGATGTTGTGCCATGATATGAGAGTTAATGCACAAAGGGTGATGCCGTGCCGTTTCTATTTATTTTTATGGTGAGATTGAGAGTAAAAGCACGAAGGGTGATGCCGTGCATTTTTCCTTTACTATATTCACTATTCCTATCGATTCATGGTATATTGACTCTTCCGGTGATCATTCTGTTGTAGTTCTTTATCTTGTATTCCCCTCAGTATGTTCCCCTCCTGACATTTCCTGTTTAGTTCTTCATTTCTGTTATTTTTATATACATTGTTAAATTGTACAGGTTGATTTGTAGGTGCCTTACCTTAGCCTCGTCACTACTTCATCGAGGTTAGGCTCGACACTTACCAATATATGGGATCGGTTGTACTGATACTGCATTCTTGACTTTCTGTGCAGATTTTGATACCGGCTCGGGTTGATCGAGATTTTGCTATTGGTCCGCTGTCCGGAGACTCAAGGTAGATCTGTCAGCGTTCACAAACCTTTAAGTCCCCGTCTATCTTTTCTGTTCTACTGTTTCTTTTATTCAGACAGTTGTATTTCTTTCAGACTATTACTTGTATTAAATTCTAGAATACTCGTGAATTGTGACTCCAAATCCGGGTGGTAGTAGTTAATACAGTTTTATGATATTCTGAACTTATTATATTTTATCTTAGTTAATTATTGTTAATTACTGAATGAGAATAAGGAATTGGTTTAATGATTCTCTAATGTTGGCTTGCCTAGCAAATGAAATGTTAGGCGCCATCACTGTCCCGTCGGTGAAAAATTTCGGGTCATGACAAGTTGGTATCAGAGCACTAGGTTGCCTAGATCTCACGATTCACGAGCAAGCTTAGTAGAGTCTGGAGGATCGATACAGAGACGTCTGTGCTTATCTTCTAGAGGCTATGAAGTTTAGGAACAAGTTTCACTTCTATTCTTCTCTATCATGCGATTTTGCTTTCTCAAATACTGATTGAACTCTTCTACTCTTATTCTCTCACAGATGGCGAGAACACGTACCGCTTCCTCAGCTGAGCAACAGCCAGAGCCTCCAGTGGCAGCTCCTACGCGGGGCAGAGGTCGAGGCCGAGGCCGTGCCAGAGGCCGAGGTAGGAGCAGGGCTCAGCCCAGATCCCGAGCAACAGCCCCAGCAGTGGAGCCTCAGATAGAGCTTGACGAGGAGGTTCCAGTCCAGACTGTTCCTGTCGGACCAGCTCAGGTCCCAGAGGGGTTCATTGTCACCCCTGTACTTCAGGATGCTTTGGTCCGTTTGGTGGGCCTTATGGAGAGTGTGGCTCAGACTGGCGCATTCCCCATGGCACCAGCAGTCTCTCAGGCTAGAGGAGGAGCCCAGACACCCACTACTCCCGCTCCGGAGTAGATAGCTCCCCATTATCAGGCTCTAGCAGCTCATCCAGTCGGAGTAGTTCAGCCAGTTTTTGTGCCACAGACCGGTAATGGGTCAGCTATGTCTTCTGAGGCTTTATGGAGGCTGGACAAGTTTACCAAGCTCTTCCCAGTTCACTTCAGTGGTGCTCCTTCAGAGGATCCCCAGGAGTATCTTGACAACTGTCATGAGGTTCTACAGAACATGGGTATAGTGGAGACCAATGTGGTAAATTTTGCAGCATTTTTAGATGACTGGTTCCGCCAAGAAATGGTGGAGAGATTACTTTTTGACCAGACCAGCTGGGTCGCCTGCTCTTACTTGGGAATAGTTCTCTCAGCTCTTCATAGAGAAGTTTCTGCCTATCACATTGAGAGAGGAGTGTCGCCGTCAGTTTGAGCTTCTCCAGCAGGGCAGTATGATTGTTACTTAGTATGAGACCCATTTTGTGGATTTGGTCCGTCATACTATTCTTCTGCTTCCCACCGAGAGAGAGAGAGGGTAAGGAGGTTTATTGATGGACTTGCTCAGCCTATCAGATTGCAGATGGCTAAGGAGACTGGGAGTGAGATTTCTTTTCAGGCGGCTGCTAATGTCGCCAGACGAGTCAAAATGGTTCTTACTCAGGGAGGTCAGGGGTTTGACAAGAGACCTCGTCATTCCGGTGAGTTCAGTGGTGCCTCATCTAGAGGCAGGAGTACTTTTGGTAGAGGCCATCCTCCCAGGCCATTTCATTCAGCGCTTCAGGCATCCCACGGTGCCTCAGGTGGTCGTGGCCCTCAGATGCATTATTCTGACCAGCTAGCCTTCAGTGCACCACCAGCTCATGTTAGTGCACCTCCACTCCAGAGTTATCAGGGTGGTTATTCAGGTCGACAGGGTCAGTTTCAGGGTCAGCAGTCACAGCAGCCGAGGTTATGTTATACTTGTGGTGATCCGAGGCACATTGCTAGATTTTACCCTCACACAACGGGCAGCTCATAGCATCAGAGTTCTCGTGCCATGGTTCCAGCACCAGTTGTTGTACCACCTGCTCAGCCAGCCAGAGGTAGAGGCCAGACTGTTAGAGGTGGAGGTCAGACCGTTAGAGGGGGAGACCATCCAGTTAGAGGTCGTCCTAGGGACGTAGTTCAGAGTGGTGGGGCCCAGCCCCGATGTAATGCTTTTCCAGCCAGGCCTGAGGCTGAGTCATCTGACGATGTTATCACAAGTACTATTTCAGTTTGCAGTAGAGATGCTTCAGTTCTATTTGATACGGGGTCTACTTACTCCTATGTGTTGTCCTATTTTGCTTCATATTTGGTTGTGCCCCGTGATTCCTTGAGTGCTCCTGTGTATGTTTCCACACCAGTGGGGGATGCTATTGTTGTAGATCGTGTTTATCATTCGTGTGTGGTCACCATTGGGAGTCTTGAGACTCGTGTAGACCTTCTACTTCTCGATATGGTTGATTTTGATGTCATACTGGGTATGGATTGGCCGTCACCTTATCATGATATATTAGATTGCCACGCCAAGACGGTGACCTTAGCCTTGTAGGGTTTGCCTCGATTAAAGTGAAAAGGGACTCTTGGCCTTCTACCAACAGGATTATCTCTTATGTGAAGGCTCGGCATATGGTCGAGAAGGGGTGTCTAACTTATTTGGCTTATGTCCGCGATTCTAGTGCGGAGGTTCCTTCAATGGATTCAGTGCCGGTTGTTCGCGAGTTTCTAGAGGTGTTTCCTGCAGACCTGTCGGGGATGCCACCTGATAGGGATATTGATTTCTGCATTGATTTGGCTCCGGGCACTCAGCCCATTTTCATTCCGCCATACAGCATGGCCTCATCAGAGTTGAAAGAATTAAAGGAGCAGTTACAAGATTTGCTTGATAAGTGCTTTATTAGACCTAGTGTCTCGCCCTGGGGTGCACCTGTGTTGTTTGTGAAGAAGAAAGATGGATCGATGAGGATGTGTATAGATTATCGGCAGTTGAACAAAGTCACTATCAAAAACAAGTATCCATTGCCGAGGATTGATGATTTATTTGATCAGCTTCAGGATGCCAAGGTGTTTTCGAAGATTGATTTGAGATCTGGCTACCATCAGTTAAGGATTAGGGCATCCGATGTCCCTAAGACAGCTTTTCGGACTCGGTACGGGCATTATGAGTTTCTAGTGATGTCATTTAGGCTGACAAATGCCCCAACAACATTCATGGATTTGATGAACCGAGTGTTCGAACCCTACTTGGATTCCTTTGTGGTTGTGTTTATTGATGATATCTTGATCTACTCCCACAGTCGAGAGGAGCATGAGTAGCACCTTCGGATCGTTCTTCAGACTCTGAAAGACAGCCAGTCATATGCTAAGTTCTCAAAATACGAGTTTTGGTTGAGTTCAGTTGCTTTCTTGGGTCACATTGTATCAGTAGAGGGTATTCAGGTGGATCCTAAGAAGATTGAGGTAGTTCAGAACTAGCCTAGACCCACATCAGCTATAGAGATCCGTAGTTTCCTAGGTTTGGCGGGCTATTACCGTAGATTTGTGGAGGGGTTTTCATCCATAGCAGCCCCGTTAACCAGATTGTCCCAGAAGGGTGCCCCGTTCAGGTGGTCAGATGAGTATGAAGCGAGCTTTCATAAGCTCAAGACAGCTTTGACTACGGCACCGGTATTAGTGTTACCCACAGGTTCAGGACCTTATATAGTATATTGTGACATATCCCGTATTGGTTTGGGTACGGTATTGATGCAGGGTGGCAAGGTTATTGCATATGCTTTGCGACAGTTGAAGGTTCACGACAATAATTACCTTGTTCATGATCTAGAGCTGGCAGCCATTGTTCACGCGCTGAAGATTTGGAGGCACTATCTTTACGGCATGCCATGTGAGGTATTCATGGATCATCGGAGCTTGAAATATTTATTCAAGCAGAAGGAACTCAATTTGAGGCAGAGAAGGTGGTTGGAGCTATTGAAAGACTATGATATCACCATATTGTATCATCCCGGGAAGGCCAATGTGGTGGCCGATGCTTTGAGTAGAAAGTCAGTCAATATGGGTAGCCTTGCATATATTCCAGTTGGTGAGAGGCCACTTGCATTGTATGTTCAGGCCTTGGCCAACCAGTTCGTGAGGTTGGATGTTTCTGAGCCCAGCCATGTTCTAGCTTGTACAGTTGCTCGGTCTTCTTTGTTTGAGCACATCAGAGATCGGCAGGATGACGATCCTCATTTACTTGTCCTTAGAGACACAGTGCGGCATGGTGGTGCCAAGCAGGTTACTGTTGGACATGACGAAGTTTTGAGGATGCATGGTCGTATTTGTGTGCCTAATGTGGATGGACTTCGTGAGTTTATTCTTGAGGAGGCCCACAGTTCCCGGTATTCTATTCATCTAGGCGCCGCCAAGATGTATCAGGACTTGCAGCAACATTATTGGTGGAGGAGGATGAAGAAAGACATAGTTGCATATGTAGCTCGGTGTCTAAATTGTCAGCAAGTAAAGTACGAGCATCAGAGACCTGGTGGTTTGCTTTAGAAGATGGAGATTCCTGAGTGGAAGTGGGAGCGTATCACTATGGATTTTGTTGTTGGACTTCCCCGGACTCAGTGGAAGTTTGATGCAATTTGGGTCATTGTGGACAGGCTGACTAAGTCAGCGCATTTCATTCCTATGGCAGCTACCTATTCCTCGGAGTGGTTGGCAGAGATTTACATTCATGAGATCGTCCGTCTTCACGGGGTGCCCGTGTCTATCATTTCTGATCGAGGTACGTAGTTCACCTCGCACTTCTAGAGGGCAGTACAACTTGAGTTGGGTACGCGGGTTGAGTTGAGCACATCATTCCATCCTCAGACGGACGGGCAGTCCGAGCGCACTATTCAGATCTTGGAGGATATGCTCCGCGCATGTGTTATAGACTTCGGAGGATCGTGGGATCAGTTTTTGCCCCTTGCAGAGTTCGCCTACAACAACAGCTACCAGTCGAGCATTCAGATGGCTCCCTATGAGGCATTATATGGTAGGCGGTGTCGGTCGCTAGTTGGGTGGTTCGAGTCAGGAGAGGCTCGGTTGTTGGGCACAGAGTTAGTACAGGATGCCTTGGATAAGGTTAAGATTATTCAGGATCGACTTCGCATAGCTCAGTCTAGGCAGAAGAGTTATGCCGATCGTAGAGTTCGTGATGTTGCATTCATGGTCGGAGAGAGAGTGTTACTTCGGGTATCACCCATGAAGGGTGTAATGAGGTTCGGAAAGAAGGGCAAGTTGAGCGCTAGGTATATCGGACCTTTTGAGATTCTGGAGAGAGTGGGAGAGGTGGCTTACAGGCTTGCGTTGCCACCTAGTTTAGCAGTTGTTCATCCGGTATTCCACGTGTCCATACTTCGAAAGTATCACGGCAATCCGTCCCATGTGTTAGATTTCAGCCCTGTCCAAATGGACAAGGATTTGACTTACGAGGAGAAACCGGTGGCTATTTTAGCCCGAAAAGTTTGCTAGTTGAGATCAAAGCGTTACCCTTCAGTTCGAGTGCAGTGGAGAGGTCATCCTTTTGAGACAGCTACTTGGGAGTCTGAGTCCGATATGTGGAGTAGATATCCCCACCTTTTCACCAGCCCAGGTACTTTTCTATGTCCGTTCAAGGACGAACGGTTATTTTAGAGGTGGAGAATGTGATGACCCAAAAGGTCATTTTATGTTTTAGAACTAGAATTTGCGCTCTTAAGCCTTAAAAATCTCATTTTTATCCTCCTCAATTTGCGTGCACAGTCCGGGCATATTTCCGAAAAGCTTTTATGTTGAAAATTGATGAAAATAAGAATTTATGCTTTAAAAGTTGATTTTAGTTGACTTTGGTCAACATTTTTGGTAAACAGACTTGTATCCGTATTTTGACATTACCGGTGGGTCCGTATCGAATTATGGGACGTGGGCGTATGCCCGGAGTCGAATTCGGAGGTCCCTAGCTCAAGTTATGGATTTTTGATGAAAATTAATTATTTTTAAGAATTGATTGATGTTTGGAATTGTTAGTGCCGGGTCAGTATTCTGGTTCTGGAGCCCGGTACATGTTCATTTTGATATTTAAGACTTGTCTGTGAAATTTGGTGAGAAACGGAGTTGATTTGACGCGATTAGGACGTCCAGTTGAGAATATATGAATTTTAAAGTGTTCTTGAGAATTTTATTCGATTTGGTACTAAATTCTTAGTTTTATGTGTTATTTTGGCGATTTGATCGCGCGAGCAAGTTCATATGATGATTTTAGACTTGTGTGCATGTTTGGTTTGGAGCCCCGAGGGCTCAGGTGAGTTTCGGACAGGCCACGGGATGTTTTGGACTTGGGAAAAATCTGGTTTTCTGCAGATTCTAGTGTCTGGCATATCCTTCTTCGCGTTCGCGAAGATCCTCCCGCGAACGTGAAGAGTAAACTGGTGAGGCTGAGACTTCTTCTTCGCGAACGTGAAGTCCTGGTCACGAACGCGAAGTGATGGGGGATTTACCCTTCGCGAACGCGACCGACTCATCGCGAACGCGAAGCACTTGGGGACCTGGGGGAGGGTTGGTCGTTCCTTCATCGTGAACGCGAGCAATGTCTCGCGAACGCGAAGGCCAGGGGGGAGTAACCATCGAAAATGCGATCAGGGTTTCGTGAACGTGAAGGCTTGGCAGCCAGTATCCTTCGCGAATGCGACAGTGGCCTCGCGAACGTGATGCACACTGTCGCCCAGTGAATAAAACAGAATCAAACACGGGTTTAAGCCATTTATTCAACATTTTTCAAGAATCAAACGGGTAAAGGAAATTTTCAAGAGTCATTTTCTTCCCCAAAGTGTTGGTAAGTGATTCGAAATCATTTTCTTTCAATTACCCATTACACTTTATGAATTATCAACCTAAAATCTAGAGTTTTCATGGTAGAATTAGGGGTTAGGGTAGAAACTAGGAATTTCGGAAATTTGGAGATTTAGACCTCAATTTGAGGTCGATTCCAAAACTAATTATATATTCGGGCTCGGGGGTGAATGGGTAAATGGATTTTGGTCCGAACCTCGGGTTTTGACCAAGCGGGTCCGAGGTCGATTTTTTGAAATTTTGGAGGAAAATTTGAAAAATTTAATTTATGCAATATAATTGATTTCTTTAGCAATATTTGATATTATTAAGTCATTTTGAATAGATACGAGTGATTTGGAGGTGAATTCTAAAGGAAAAGCTGTGATTGAGAATTAAGTGGCCTTCGGAGCGAGGTAAGTGTTGTGTCTAACCTTGACTTGAGGGAATTAGGAACCTTAGATTACTTGCTAAGTGAAATCCATGTGAGCGGCATATATGTGAGGTGACGAGTACTTATGCGCCGCCAATTTACCTGTTTTCCATGTTTCTCTGTTTTTCTTATATTGTCCCTTTCCTATGCCTAATTGTTACGTGTTATACTAGTGTTGTTCAATTTATCGTTCTTATCATGTTTACGAATTTTCTGATAATAATTGAGTTTTTATTTCAAAGTTGAGATTGATATTATGGAACCAAATATTGAAGTAAGATTTGTACTTGTTATTTCTATCTCCCTGTTATTATTTATGCATTGCATTATGGTAAGGGAGAGTGTTATGGCACGAAGGGTGATGCCGTGCCATATTGTGAGTGTTAATGCACGAAGGGTGATGCCGTGCCATATTGTGAGTGTTAATGCACGAAGGGTGATGTTGTGCCATGATATGAGAGTTAATGCACGAAGGGTGATGCCGTGCCGTTTCTATTGATTTTATGGTGAGATTGAGAGTAAAAGCACGAATGGTGATGTCGTGCATTTTTTCTTTACTGTATTCACTATTCCTGTCGATTCATGGTATATTGACTACTCCGGTGATCATTCTGTTGTAGTTCTTTATTTTGTATTCCCCTCAGTATGTTCCCCTCCCGACATTTCCTATTTAGTTCTTCATTTCTGTTATTTTTATATACACTGTTAAATTGTACAGGTTGATTTGTAGGTGCCTTACCTTAGCCTCGTCACTACTTCATCGAGGTTAGGCTCGACACTTACCAGTATATGGGGTCGGTTGTACTGATACTGCATTCTTGACTTTCTGTGCAGATTTTGATACCGGCTCGGGTTGATCGAGATTTTGCTATTGGTCCGCTGTCCGGAGACTCAAGGTAGATCTGTCGGCGTTCACAAAACTTTAAGTCCCCGTCTATCTTTTTTGTTCTACTGTTTCTTTTATTCAGATAGTTGTATTTCTTTCAGACTATTACTTGTAGTAAATTCTAGAATACTCGTGAATTGTGACTCCAGATACGGGTGGTAGTAATTAATATAATTTTATGATATTCTGCACTTTTTATATTTTATCTTAGTTAATTATTGTTAATTACTGAATGAGAATAAGGAATTGGTTTAATGATTCTCTAACGTTGGCTTGCCTAACAAGTAAAATGTTAGGCGCCATCACGGTCCCGTCGGTAGAAAATTTCGGGTCGTGACATTTTTTATTTGCTTTCATAACAACATTAAAATCCCCCTAGTAACCAGGCACCTTTGTAGTTATCAAAAATTAGGTAATGTTATCCTATATTTGATTTTTTTGGAAATGTTAGTGCTAGCATAAATTGATGAAAAGAGCCAAGGGTGACGTATAGGGGGTACCTCAATTGGAGCATGCATTTCATTGTTTCTTTTGACAAAGTTTTTGACATTCACCAAGTTTATATCCCAAAGAACTACCATACTACCAGATTGACCTCGGTTGGGACCTCGATCATGTCCGTAAAACCAGATTCATTCATTAAAGTACTATGATTTGTCATTCTAGTTTCAAGTAGAGTCACCACGCATGGATGTTGGGTGGCTATTAACTCACAAAAATTTCTTCTAAATTCATCATTGTTGCCTCATATAATATTTCAAATAATGATGGTTTTAGCACGATTCATGGTTTGAGATAAGGGGTGGAAATGACCATTCACTTGACTCCCATGTAGGGAATACTGGGTTCTTCCTTAGGGAGGGAAACAAGATCATGGCTAGTTTCTCCACTGTGGGGTCCTGTGGTAGTCGTATGTCCATTGTGCATTTGAATAGTGAATTTGGACAAGCTAGAATAAGCCTCTTCTCCCGCATTTCCTCAAATAAAAATACCTTTACTTTGTCTAGGTTTGAGGATTCCACCATTAATTCTCCTTTTAGGTTGATTGGTTCTTCCATCATCTCCTCTACTAGATTTCCTAGATCCTGGCGCATTTGTGGTTGTGGGACTTGGTGATCCATCGCTCCTAGGTTTACAGGAATTTATGGCTACATGTGGTTTAGCGATGGGTCCCAAGTCATCAAGACTGGGTTGAGTGCAATCATCTCTTCGGGAGGAAAAAATTGTAGGTCTAGTCCCATATTTTAAGGCAGATATGGATTTTGATTGTAGTGTGGTGGTAGATTCTATTGTGCACGCATTGCTTGGATCAAGTTGTTGTTCATCCCCGGTGCTAGTGGTTGCATTATGTTGTTTGCCCAAATATGATTCATGTAATTGTTCATTGCTAGATGGAGACCCTCATATACTAGTTGTGCTAGGAATTGTGGATTTTGGATTAATATGATGCTTTCATGCCCATTGATGTTGAGTTGGAGTAATACACCCCTCCCCATTAAACCTAATTCTATCCAAGAGGTTGGATGGTGATTCTGTGGCAGGGGGGTTGTACATATATTAGAGGAAGATTTGCTAGTTGGGGAGAAGGGGAGGTAGGTTGTCCATTGTTTGGGTGCATTGGTTTCATAGGATTTGAATTAATCTAAATCTCCTCCGGTGGTTTAGAGGGATTCTTGGCATTCAGTTGAGATAGAGGATGGTGATTTAAAAGGTTGGGGATGGACGTAGGGGAAATAATTACCTCTATTTGCATGACATTTGAGGGATTTAGCATGTTAGATTTAATAGTTGATTTTGCATGCTTTTGATTTGGCACATATATCGAGGATTGTGACATTTATTTACTATGATGATTTTGCTTGGACGGGTGTAATTCCGTATGCAAGGAAGTAGTGCTAGTTGATTGGTGATTATAGCTAAGGGTGGGTTTAGGGATATTATTGAAATTATTTGCTAGAAGATGAGTGTCATTTGATTGGGTGTGAAGGTTATTAAGGGTTGGCTTTTGGGTATGAGTTATTTTGTCTTTTAGTGGTTTTTGAGTGTTTTGGGCAGAATTTGTCTTTTGTGGCCGGTTCATGCACAAAAGTGTTTGTGGCATTTTGGTTATTACCACAAGTGGTATTATCCAAAATCATTTGCTGAGTGTCTAGGTTAATGGCTGAGAAACGGGTTTTTGTGTCTATGTGACTTTCATCACTTTGATTACTAAATATTTTTGGGGTATGGTCTGGTATGGGAATGCTATTAAACTGATTAGTAATAATCTTAGGAATGTATTTTAATTTTTGGGTCACGATGTACTTACCTGTTGTTGCATTGAATAACTTGACATTGATACCTGGATCATGGTTCTTGCCTGCTGCCTCATTTGTTTTTGTTGGTGGCGATTTCCTGTTCCGGGTGAATGGTACTGTATGCCACCCTTCTTCTTGTGCTAACTTTGTTTTTGAGTTATTGATGGATGAGTGATCCACTGGCGTGGGAATTGGTTTATTTGTCGATGATATTATATAGGATACATGAGTTGGTTTTATGGCCTAGCCTACCATATGTTTTGCAAAGGAAGTGGTCTGCTTCATATTGAAATTGTTGTTTATGTGTACCAACATAGATAAATTTTTCCACTGGTTCTTCAATTGGTAATTCAATGCATAATCTGGCGTATCTGCCTCGCAAGGATGAAGACGTGCAAGCATCTACCTTTAATAACCTTCCTATGGCTCCCCCTATTTTTTGAAGCATTTGACCGTCGTAAAACTCAGTTGGTAATTGAGGGAGTCTAACCCATACTGCTAAATAAGTTTGTCTCGCTTCCGTTGCAACAAAATTTGGTTGCCACCGTTGTATTGAGAGAAAATTTCCAAAGATGAACCATGGACCTTTTTGTAGAATCAAGTTCATGTTTTCTTCTTTTTGTAATTTGACAATAAAGTAGTCATTACCTAAGTCGATGAGAGGAAAGTTTTCACTGATTTTCCATAACTCTTGGATTTTTCGTTTCAATATTTGGTGAAGGATTCTTTTGCCTTGGAATTTTATTATTAGAGAATATTTTCATGGGTGATAAATTCTTTGTTTATCTTTCAAGGTTATAGGGATGGTAATAGAAAGTTCCCCATTTTCCTTAATTGGATAAATTTCTGATTCATATTCTTGAATATCCATTGGGAGTGTAAAGGAAGATGATGGGTCTGCATTGATAGAAACAGTTTCGTCTTTCCCCAAGAGCTTTTCTTTGAAAGTTTGGGGGGGGGGGGGAGGGGATATTTATTGTGATGCTTGGGTTAGTTGAATTTTTTTCTTCAATTATTTAAGTGTGTCTTGTGTTATCCGGAGGTTTAGGTGGGATTTGTAAAAGGATCTAGGGCAGTGGTGTTGGAATTCATAAGGATTGAAGGTTTTTTGGATGTTGCAAGAGGAGAATCTAGAGAGAAGGATGGGGTTCTCTCTCTAGCCAAAAACCTTGTGAATCTTTTCATAAAGTAGTACTTCACATGGGAAAGATTATGCTATTAATTAGCTTGATAAAATTAACTTTATTTGCTTTCACAATCAATAATTAAAAAGATATGAATACAAAACTATCTTTGACAAATATTATTTTCCTCGCGCTTCTGCTAGCCCCAGAAGCATTGCCAAAATTTTTGACTCACTATCTTTTAACAATTAGGAGTGTTCAATTTTAGGAATTAGGATGATATAAATTGTAATTATTCTCGGGTGAAAATTATTTTTTCTTCCGAAGTTTGCCTTAAAAATCAACCCCCCTAACTTTCAATATTAGGCATCTTCCCCCCTCTCCCCCCTCCCACATCAAATCCGACCATTGACCGGTAGCTTTAAAATATTTGACGAGTCACTATAGGGGCAAATTATAATTTTACTTTTTTATTTTATTTAGTGGGGTGCCCTAATTAATTATATACCTTGTTATCTTTAGTATTCTTTTAACTCTTGTTAATTGACTCCTGAAGAACTAATCGTTTTCATCACAAGAGCTTCCAAGCACGGTAAGAGTTCTGCTTCTTTTACTCACCATTAATTGTTTCCCATATTTCTTTGCCTTGTTTCCTCAAATTATCATGATCTTATGTTTTAAAAATCAAGAAAAGCTTTAATTTTTTCAAATAAGATTAAGTCCATGAACCCTAAAGTAATGACAGTGTTCGATATTTGTGGATGCTTTGGATTATTATGTTATATTGTCGTATTAGTAACGTATAACTAAGTTGTCCTTTTTATACTAGACATTGTTGTTCAATTTTCTTAAAATATCAAACTCAATTAATCAATTGCTATTATTTCAGGGATATTTTTTACCTTCACAATACATTGTCTTGGTAATTACTATCAAGTCTTTAATGTAGATGACAATCATTATGGATTACTAGATTTATTAGAAGATGCTAACAATGATGTACCAGGAGGTCCGTCTACTTGGTTGGGGAAAACTACTTCCTTAGAAGCTATTCATCCGATTAGTGGTGTTACAATAAAAGTGATTGATGATAACGATTTAACGATATTCTTTAATATGTACAAGGATTTGGGTATGAGAGAGGTTAATGTAAATTTAAACATAATAGATGAAAAACTTGATGAAGTTGAGGGTGAAAATTTCCCATGGACTGATGACGACGACGAGGAAAATGTTATTGAGAATACAAAAGTTCACTCAGATCATGACTCGTATTAGAGATGATCCTACCAGATTTGTTCATCCTCTACTCACTACAAGTTTTTATGTGAAGACTTATTCTAAAAAGATAAATCCAGTCTCAGATGAGAGCAAATTGCCAGTTGTAGATCACCCTATTGTGCACCCTCCCGAAGAAAAAGAGAAGAAGAGAGGTACAAAACCAAAGAAAAAGAGAAGAGAATTAGATGAACAACCAGCAAAAAAGAGATCGGTTCATTGCACCTGCAAGATATGTCATCAAATTGGGCATAATAGTAGATGGTGTGAAAAAAAATATCAAGTACAAATGAGGGAGAACTTCATTAGTAAGTTAATTACTTTTTCAATTTTCAAATTCAGAAATCCTAAATTAGAAAATAGTTTCTTTTTTATGTTTTTAAGTTTGGTTTGCAAAATTCTTTCTGTTTTTTCTACTTAATATGATAAGGAAGTGACGGAAATTTTTCATTCAAATAAGTACTAAATATTTTTATGTTTCTAAATTTGCAGGTTTCATTATGTTCTTGGATATACATATAATATAAAGCGAAACATCTATTTGCTGGGATAATGCATGACTAGCTTATTGATTAAACAGAAGACTTGATCACCTTTTTGGAATTTTTTCTCCGGCCATTTGAACTTAATTTTTAAGTATATTATTCCCTTAAGTGAGTATGAAAAAAATCATTTGGAACTTAAATCTTGTTGTTTAATTAACTGATTGTATAAATCAGGTGTCTTCTCTAGTTTGCAAGCTCAATATTAAGTATCTTGTTACAATCTAGATGTACAATAATATTCAGCTTAAAAGTTGTGTTGTCTTTGTTAAAAGTTCCGCCATGTTGCGTGATACGCTTTGCTATATCAGTTATTTTATAACTTATTTCTTTGGATGTTGTATAAACATAGGCGGATTCATGAATTAGATTATATGGGTTCAACTTTTAAGATTTTTAGCATTGAACCCATTGTATTTTTAAGTTATGGGTTTAGACCTACTATTTATTGCAATTTCAATAAATTATTACCCCTACCTTATGGAGATAGATATTTTGTTTTCGCCCGGTAGACCCTCGGCTCAAGAAACAGTGAAACTAAAGCACAAACAATTACGATAACAAGATAGTACGGTAATGGATAAAATACAGACTAGTTCGATAAACTGAAGAAATAACAGAGTGATGAAAGATTACATGTTTAACTGTAAAACAACAACAGTTAACTCGCAAACTGTGATACAATATGATTGGACAGTAAACATATGTTACAATCTTAGCTTTCAAGATATAGTAATTTATAAAAAAAATTAAAATAACTATAATCCATTCAAGAGAATAATCCAAAAAGAGATGAACTTAGAAATAAGGAACCTAGTTTTTTTTAAAAATTATAATTCACACATGCCTGAGATCTCGGTCATAGAGATTCTTCCCACGCTCTAGATGGAGTACAAAAAATGAAAAGAAAAAAGAAGACCAATAAACATGAAGTATCACAAACAATCTAGAGATTAGAGAGAACACTAAAAATAACAAAGTATATAATTAATTAGAGTATCCCTTAAATAAATAAAAAGTAAAATTATAATTTACCCTATAGTGATTGGTCAAATATTTTAAAGCTATCGGTCAATGACTGAATATTGAGGTAATGGGGAAAGATGCCTAATGTTGAAAGTTAGGAGAGTTTGATTTTTTAAGGCAAACTTACAAAGAAAAAATGATTTTCGCCCAATTATTCTCGGTTGAAGAAATATGACAAGTAGATGTTTTTAGAGTGAAAGCAAGCACTATAACATTAGCCACGCTAAAATAGTAAAATAGGCCGTTAGATCATGCCACATTGGCAAATCTACGGTCAATATATAAGCAACAACAAGAAGTCGACGAAAACAAATTTGGCAATTATAATGTATTAACTCAACTAAAAAGGATCATCGTCGTCAGATAATTCCCTCTTTTTGCCATCGCTTTACAGGGGTTGCGCTGTGTCACACGAGCAAAACCTCTACTCTTAATTTTCTCTCTCTTGATCTCCTTTCGTTGCTCTTTCACTCACTTCAATTCGAATTGGAAGATCTCTGCAGCTGAGTGTGCAAGTACTGAGTTCGCCACTCTGATCTCACTCGAATCTCTTAGGGTTGTTCAATACCAATCACTGATTCGGCTCCTCTATCGGAGAGTTCTCATTTTTGAAAATGGTGAGTTTGTTAGTTTCAGTATTTCTCATTGCTTCAACATTACGTTACAACTTAGATCTGATTCAAATCCGATTCGATTTGGTTGCGCGGTAACTGATCACCGTCGTAAGGAAGTTGTTTTCTCTAATTAGAATATTAATTTGAGATCTGGCACTTTGTTATTTACTGACATAATTTCGCTTCCTGCTTGCGTTTGGTTATAATCTCGAATTGGAAATGGCTAAGCCTCTGAGGTTGGAGATTAAGGTACTATGCTTTTTGGCTTATTTGAAAATGTTTATAATCTTCATGTACCCATCAATGCATTTCGTGCTGACTGTAACTAATTGATTCAGAGGAAACTTGCTCAAAGATCAGAAAGGGTAAAGTGCGTGGATCTACATCCTACAGAGCCATGGTAATTGGACTTTCCTTAATAGACGTCTTTTCAGTTTTAGTGGATATGTTTCTTTTCCATTTAAAATTGTCTTATGTTGGAGTGACATATTGTTAGTATCAGTATAACAGCAAGTTTTATTTATTACTCCTACTTAATTTGACTGGGTGGATGGGGAGTTTATACAATGCCGAGTTTGGGTACATAGTTTTCTTTAAATGTTGAGGGTGCTTAGTTAATTTTCATTATAATTCGAGTTATTTGCAGCTCATTCCTTGTATTACTTGTTGCAGGATATTGGCAAGTTTGTATTCGGGGACTGTTTGCATCTGGAACTACCAGACCCAGGTATAGGGAATTATATCCACACTTTTTTCGGGGGGAAATTTTGGACTCCAAAATCTTGAAAGATGTATGCAGTATTCTCATTTATAAGAGTGTCCTAAATGTGAGACATCCTGAGACAGTAAAGTGCATTTGTGAAATGGATGACGGTGATTACATTTTATGATCTCGAGCCAATTTTCATAGAGCATTCCGAACAAAATTGAGAGCTAGTAGATAGCTGGTTTGAGTGTAGTTCCTCCCTGACTTAAGATGAATAAGCTTGAGTTGACTTTTGATTATTGTGCTGGTCTCAATTCGTCAACAAATACCTGAAATTGTTTATTTGTAAACTTAGTTGGGGAGTATTAGATTTTCTATGAGTGCAATCCTATGAGAGAACACATGCGTTCTTTCAACAATGTACTACTGTTGACATTTGTTGTTTATTTAAAATTTCAAGATACAACTACAACAATAACAACGCCTCAATCCTGAGCAAGTCAGGGTCGGCTAATGCATCCTCACTGACCATGTACTCCATTTAAGCTCATCTCAGACCAATATTATGCAAAATAAAAATAAAAAGTTATGAAATCTAAAGGCAACATAATAATTTTTTTGGATAAATAAAAATTCAAGATTATTGAGATGAAAGGCAATTGAACTTAAGTCATTTTCCATATACGAGGGTCTTATGTTCTTCATATTGTTACTTTCTCCTACTTTATCATCCCTATCTTCATTGCAATTACACCCCTTTTAGCCATGAGGCAGGACTCTGCAAGTTTCTTTAGTAGAATTACTGCATTCCACTATCCCTAATAAATTCTTACTGTAATGTCCTATATTAGGACATTGAACTGTTCATGATTGGTGAATCGCTTTAGGAATTACTGCTTCGCTGTCTCTAATGAATCTTTCTTACTGTAACATGATAACATCCTATATTAGGAGCACATCGAAGTATTCTCCATTGATGAACCACGTTAGGCTTAAATCTTCTTCACTTATGTGCAAATCTGACTTCTTAGCTTACTCGGTATGAGAAGCTATTGAGCTAATATTTTACTTACGGACCAAAAGTTCATGGTAATAGTATTATCAACAGAGTGCTAATTCATTCTGATTGTTGCAGACAATGGCTAAATCTTTCGAAGTTACTGAATTACCAGGTATGCTGATGGAGTCTGAGTAGTATATTTGTTTGTTCAGGATATGAACTTGCACTCTTTTGCTTTAACTAAGGTTTTGCAGTTCTGTTAAACACATAGTTCATTCTTTGCAGTTAGGTCAGCAAAGTTCATAGCACGCAAGCAGTGGGTTGTTGCCGGTGCTGATGATATGTTTATTCGTGTATACAATTACAATACCATGGACAAGGTCAAAGTATTTGAGGCGCACACTGATTATATTAGGTGTGTGGCTGTTCACCCTACTCTACCATATGTGCTGTCATCTTCTGATGACATGCTTATAAAGCTTTGGGACTGGGATAAGGGATGGGTATGCACTCAAATTTTTGAGGGTCATTCCCATTATGTGATGCAAGTCACTTTTAATCCGAAAGACACCAATACATTTGCCAGTGCATCTCTTGATCGAACTATAAAGGTAAGGATTTCTTCCTTATCTTCTTCACTTCCTCCTGGATAAACTTGTTCACAACGTTATTTTTTTCCATTTACTAATCTGAAATATTTGAATTAATCATGCTTGGTTTTTCAGATTTGGAACCTCGGCTCCCCTGACCCAAACTTCACGTTGGATGCGCATCTAAAAGGGGTTAATTGTGTAGACTATTTTACTGGTGGTGATAAACCTTATCTGATAACGGGTTCTGATGACCACACTGCTAAGGTTTGCTGATCATTTCATTTCCCATGTTCTGTTGTTAGTTTAGACACAGAGAATCTGAATAACGTGTTATGTAATCCACGAGACAGGTGTGGGACTATCAGACAAGAAGTTGTGTCCAGACTCTTGAAGGCCATACACACAACGTGTCCGCCGTATGTTTTCATCCTGAGCTTCCTATTATAATTACGGGATCTGAAGATGGTACAGTTCGTATATGGCATGCAACCACTTATAGGTAGATTTAGACTCATAACTACTTTATTACTTTGGATCAATTCAAATTCTATTGATTTCATATGAGATTGGATCTTTTCATTTTTTGACAGAAATTTCTACATCTCAAAAATTGTCCAATATTCATTGTTTTGATTTCTGTAAAGTTTGATAATAGATAGTCATTGAACCAAAGACATTTTAGCCAATATGTTCAAAGATATTTAAGTTGGTTGGGTCATCTAAATCAGTGCAACCAGGTGTCCGGAAAGCTATGAGAAATTTTCAATAGATTTGCAGTAACAACATATAAAGTGACTCCGAGTCCGTCATTTTTCTTGGTAAAGTAATAGGATTTTATTGACATGTTTGGCAAAGCCAACACCCATATACAAGGAGTATACAAAAAAAAATAGAAACTGAAACATCATTAATCATTAATGTACTCTATATCCAGTGTGGCTTTTATCAGTTTCATACTTTTTTGATGCGTAAGAACTAGTGAAGTTCTGTGATTTGCTGTTTAAAAAGATAAAACTTCTGTAACTTACCCCCCCCCCCCCCCCCAAAAAAAAAAAAAAAAGGTTGCTTCCATTGGAAAGCTTTGTTCAATGGTTACTTTTGGGCATGTCATATTTTGGTTACTTTTTCTGGTATAATATGGTTATTTGATCCTAATTTTTTGTTTTTGTTGCATTTTGCATGCAGACTTGAGAACACTTTGAATTACGGTCTTGAAAGAGTTTGGGCAATTGGTTACATGAGAAGTTCAAGAAGGTTGGTTCTATGATAAGTCGTAGCTGTGGCTTATTCTCTTTGGCGGTCTTGCAATTCTTTTCAATTATACTTTGCATTTTTAATTATTTTTGTTTTCATTTCCAAGCAAGAAAAGTTTTTGTGGCGGAAGAAAGAAGGAAGTCTCTTATTTGTAGACTTGCGGGCATAACAAATAGGAAAAAGGCCTGAAACTAAAGAGCAACTAACTGGATTTCATTTCATCACATGCTTTGTATTGCATTTATTCATCTAGAAGTTATGCTGATTTGATGCATGTGCAGGGTTGTAATCGGTTATGATGAGGGAACTATCATGGTAAAAATTGGTCGAGAAGAACCAGTTGCCAGCATGGATAACAGTGGAAAAATTATATGGGCTAAGCACAATGAAGTTCAAACAGTCAACATCAAGAGTGTGGGGGCGGATTATGAGGTATGAGATGATCCTGGCTTTTAATGTTGCTCACTTGACTCTTTTCACTGCTCAATATTCTTTAATTAAGTGCATATTTGCTTCATCTCTCAGGTTACTGATGGAGAAAGGTTGCCTTTGGCTGTCAAGGAATTGGGAACTTGTGACCTCTATCCACAAGTGAGTCAGCTTTATGTTGAAACCAGAATCAGGGTCATAGCCTGTTCGGCAATAATTATGTGGTTGCCATAATGCAGCTGTTAGTTATGTAGGCTTATTCTTCTTGGAGTGCTTATACTGTAATTGTTTTACTAACGAAAGGCTAATGTTATATTACTCTTATCTCTTCTTTCTTTTTGTGTGTGAGTGTGTTGAAAGGCAGTCCTATACTCGAAACCTCACCCACTATTAATCTCTTTTCTGATTTTATTCTACGTTGGTATTTCTATTGTCAGACTTTATTTAGGGTGTCATTGTCTGTATTGATGCTGTAAAGATCTGGTGGGTTATTTCCTATTGTTCTGGTCTTTTCTTATTTTTAGATGTTTTTGCTTTGCTTTTCTTGCTGTGTCATCCTATTGTTATTGGAGGTGTTATAATTTTTTTATGCAGTCATTGTGCAGTTTAAAGAGTAGATAGATTATTGTAGTTTGCATTTTCTTTTTGGCTTGAAGAATATGTAGAGGTCACTGATTTGACTGCATACTTTTTCTCCTATACAGAGCTTGAAGCATAACCCAAATGGAAGGTTCGTTGTTGTTTGTGGTGATGGAGAGTATATCATATATACTGCTCTAGCATGGAGAAATAGGTCATTTGGTTCAGCTCTGGAATTTGTTTGGTCCTCTGATGGAGAATATGCTGTGAGGGAAAGTACGTCAAGGATTAAGATCTTCAGCAAAAATTTCCAGGTTCACATTCGTCCTCCCAACTAGTTGCCTCCAAAGGTTCATTGCATCATGTACCTATCAGAAGGAAGAAAGAAAAAAGAAAAAGAAGTTGATTGCATCACGTGTTATTTGAGAGTGATGATGCACTATTTTATATATTTGACTTGAATCAACTGTTTCTTTCCGACCTGCCCCTTCTATTTAAAGCCTTTGTTTAGTGGTAAGCTTTTGCTTTGTAGAGCGTTCGATAAGTGAGATTTAGTTCACATCCTTGCGATGTGTTATAGTGTAATAAATGCATTGCTTCTCTTTTCTCAAAGCTGAAGCATGCCATGTGTCATGGTTTCTTCTTGTTCATGTGCTGGCCTAAAAGGTGACTTTTGTTGATATCTCCAGGAAAAGAAGAGCATCCGTCCTACTTTCTCAGCTGAGCGCATCTATGGAGGTACTCTATTGGCGATGTGCTCAAATGATTTTATTTGTTTCTATGATTGGGCTGACTGTAGGCTGATACGGCGAATTGATGTTAATGTGAAGGTGAGAAAAATAAGCTTCACTTCTATACATTGTAAGGTTGTTTTACTCAGAAGTCGTAACTTCATTTATGTTGTTTTTTAAAATATTTTTCAGAACCTCTACTGGGCTGACAGTGGTGATATGGTGGCAATTGCAAGTGATACATCCTTCTACATACTTAAGTATAATGTGAGATCTTCTTTCCGGAATCAAAATTACATATGCTAAAGTTTTGTTCTTTTCTTTGCATAATTCTATTAATGATCATCTGTATGCTTGTATCATACCTGCAGCGTGATGTGGTTTCTGCCCATTTAGATAGTGGAAGATCAGTAGATGAGCAAGGCGTTGAAGAAGCTTTTGAACTTCTTTATGAGATAAATGAACGGGTCAGGACTGGAATTTGGGTTGGCGATTGCTTCATTTACAATAATTCTTCATGGAGACTTAACTACTGTGTTGGGGGTGAGGTATGATTGGTAGTGCATGCTGCTGTTCTTGCGCATATATCTGGAGACATCTTATCTCATGTATGTGAATCAGCAAATTATTTTTTGTACGTTTTAGGTGACCACAATGTTTCATTTAGACCGGCCTATGTACCTGCTTGGATATCTAGCTAACCAGAGTAGGGTTTTCCTGATTGACAAAGAGTTCAAGTGAGTAGTCTTCTGAGAGATTTTGATATAGGATACTTTGGCTTGAGATTATGTTCTTGAATAAATGATTTCATTTCCTTCTGTGCAGTGTCATTGGATATACTTTGCTGCTCAGCTTGATCGAGTACAAGACACTTGTGATGCGTGATGACTGGGACAGAGCAAATGAGGTGCTGCCATCGATTCCTAAGGAGCACCATAATAGGTGTGCATGGTCTTGCAACTTTCCTAAATTTTCAACATGGTTGTAGTATGTCAATGAGCTGGATTTTCCGGATTATATCAATGGTATCAATTGTGCTGTAAAATGGTTCTGTTTCGGGGTTACTTCAGATTAACATGCTGCTCTTATACTCTGAGGGATTGGTGTCTGTATTCCATTTGTTTGAAAAAAGGGCAGCCCGGTGCACAAGGCATCTCGCGTTCACGCAGGGTACGGGGAAGGGCCGCACCCCAAGGTGTGTGATGTAGACAGCCTACCCTAATGCAAGCATTAGTGACTGCTTCCATGGCTCGAACCCGTGACATATAGGTCATACAGAGACAAGAGACAACTTTACCGTTGCTCCAAGGCTCCCCCTCAAACATTTTGTGCTAACTTTTTGTGTATTTATACGTTCAGATCTGATTGATTAATCAAATCTCTTTCCTCTGAAAATTTAATTTGTGATGCTTCGTGTTGCTATCGCGTAGTTTCTGCAATGTCTAAACCTTCAGAAGGGGGTGATGGTTTGCTTTGTTTTTATTGCAAGTTTTCTAAGTTATCATCAAATGTTTTCCCTGCTAGTGTTGCTCGTTTCTTGGAGTCGCGGGGTATGATAGAGGAAGCATTAGAAGTTGCAACAGAGCCTGACTACAGATTTGAACTAGCCATACAGCTGGGAAAATTAGATATTGCAAAGGTGGGGCTTCTAACTCAATGCATGTGGTTTGGACTTCCACATTTTCTTTTAAACTTGTTGCTTCAAAAGAACCATATGTTGTTTAGAAGTGTGGCCTTGTGGTTTGGCAGGATATTGCAGTGGTAGCTCAGAGTGAGTCCAAGTGGAAGCAGTTGGGTGAACTAGCCATGTCTGCTGGAATGGTAACTGTTACTGCCATTAATGGCAATCTTATCTTTGCAAAACCTTTTCATGCCTACTTTTACTTTTTAACTGGAAAAATGTATGGTTGTGATTTTAGGAATGACGTCGTGGCTTGTGTAATGCTGTTGGTACCCAAACAATACTTGCTTAAACTCTTTCTTTCAGCTTAACTGAGACTACTTTGAAATATATCATTCAGAATAAAGTAAAGTTTTCCAGCTCTTTCTTTTGTATTCAAGCTGTAGAGGGTGCTTTGTAGTTTGATCTCTTCAGATGCCAGTAGTGCTTCTTTTCTGAAATGCACTCATCTCTTTTACTTTCTTGAGTTCTTCAGAATTATTGCTCATTTGCTATGTTTTGTAGCTGGAGATGGCAGAGGAATGTCTGAAGTATGCGAATGACTTGAGTGGTCTGTTGCTACTCTATTCTTCACTTGGAGATGCTGAAGGAATAACTGAACTAGCAACTTCTGCCAAAGAGCAGGGGAAAAACAATGTCACATTCCTCTGCATGTTCCTTTTGGGTAAAGTGGAGGAATGCATTCAGCTATTGGTTGATAGGTATTTCTTGTCACTAAAGAACTTATTGTTTAGGGGTGTTTTCAGCAGTTTGGATTGATATATAGAGTTACAATTTGTTTGCAGCAACCGGATACCTGAGGCTGCTTTTATGGCTAGATCTTATCTGCCAAGTAAGGTTTCTGAAATAGTTGCAATTTGGAGGAAGGACCTCAGTAAGGTCGGTGGTTTTCTGATTTTGAGCTTTCTTATCTATATACATCTTCTGGATATCAAAAAATCTATATACATCTTCTGATGAATTTCTGGAACTTTGGCCCCAATATCTGGTGGGATGGCCCACCTGACAGATCTGCCATCTAGATTAGATTTCATTTCAGTTTTTGAACTTGGTGGGAATTAACTTCTTGACCTAAGTCGCTGGTGCAAAGAAACTTTGGAGGTCTTTACCTCTTGGACTTATTATTTACACCTGTGATCGGCATCAACAATAATATTTTTGGACAATTTTCCCTATTCCACTTGCATTTGTGTATTATCTTCATGGAATGGCCACAGCAAATATGGTTGATGAGTTTTCTGAGTGGCCAGGAAGCAGACCTTGCGGGCATGGATAGGGTCATGCCTTAATCTAAAGATTTGACATTGAATAGAAGTTTGAACACAAAAGTGAAGGTTGTAATAATTTATTAATACGGAGTATATGGCTTCGTGCAGGATTACACATTCCTCTATTATCTGTAGTCCTATAGCAGGAAATTTGTTGTTCTCTAATCTGGTTTCTTCATGAATCTGTCATACAGGTTAACCAGAAAGCAGCAGAAGCTTTGGCTGATCCTGAAGAATATCCTAATCTGTTTGAGAACTGGCAAGTTGCATGTGCTGTTGAAGCTAGAGTTGCAGAGGAAAGGTGTTGATAATGGATTTCTCCACTTCCCATGCATTTCTTCTATATTCTCTCAGCGTATGCTTTTTGAATATATTAGTACTTTTGTTAGACCTGCTTTATATTATGGGAGTTCCTCATTTTCCTGTGAAATTCTCAAATCTTTTGGTCAATTGTATCTCCTTTTCTATTCTTGCTGGGAGAAATTTTCACCAATTTGGATAACTTCTAATTTCTGTTCCAATTCCTATGTAGGGGTGGCTACCCACCAGCAACTGATTACGTAAATCATGTTGATAGATCAACTAACAACCTTGTAGAGGCTTTCAACAACATGAGAATGGATGAAGAACCACTTGAAAATGGAGATATGGACCACGAGGTATTAAATGATGTGTTTCTATTTGCCTTCTAGTCAGGGTTGATTTGGCATTCTGTGTATATTTTTCATAAAACTAAAGAAATAAAGAACCATATCTTTATACGTGATTAAGGAGAAGTCTTTTCTCGGTGTTATTTAATATCCGTATTGAAGCAGCTTAGACTATCAATTGGTGTTTGTAAATGAAAACAATTAAATGTCTGTTAACTGTTCAGGTTGCAGAACAGAGTGGTGATGAGGTGCAAGAATTGGAGGCAGATGATGCACAAAATGAGGAACAAGAAGAGGGCCAAGAAGAGGCTGTGGTCGTGGATGGTGTGTCTACTGACGGTGCAGTACTCATTAATAGAAATGAGGCAGACGAAGAGTGGGGTACGAATAGTGAAGGAAAACCGTCAGCCTAAAAGCAATTGGTTAGGCCGGTGTGAAAATCATAGTTTTGTTGCTGGTGATTAATTGAATTTCTTTTATTTGTGTTTTGACACCCATACCTTAGATTCTTCTGTTATCCTGTTTTTATCATCTTTTATTTTGTTTATCGTTAAATTTTTTCGAATAAACTATGACTTAGTGGAACATTTAATGAACACCCTAACCCCCTTCAAGAAATCTGAATTTTGTAGTCTGTTTCTTCTTCCCTGTGAAGTTTTTAAGAATATGAATTTTTCAAGCTTAGCTGACCGAAAAATGTGAGGAATAGAAAAGATTTCCGTCCATTATGGGGATGCTGATTTGGCATTCATATGCTTTTGGCACAAATTAGTGCAGTTGCTACCATGTTCTTCTTGAACTGATTTTGCCTTTTATCTGATTATCATTTATCACTATTACAGTTTATTTGATTTTGCCCCTCATCTCTCTTATACTTAATATTGATGCTTTTGCAGTGCTTACACCACATCACTAAAGGTTCATTCAAGATGGTTCAAGCTGTATGTATTCGTTCTTATGGTACAAATTAAATTTTCTCCAATAAACTGTTGAAAGTGCATGTCTTTTAAAGGCTCATCCGTATTTCTACACTTGATTAGGTGTCTCAAGTCTTATAACCTCATTGTTTGCTGTATTTGCTTAAATGGAAAAAACCCTGAAGAAATTCGTGCTTTGTTCTTGAAGTTGGGCACTCTGTTCAACTCAAAAACTAATGTCATATGGGAGTGTGTGCTCATGCTCTCTGAGGAATATAGGATTATTGTGTTCTGTAGTTTTCCACCTGCATTGTTTGTCAATTATTTGAATATATCGATGCTACATTCAATTGGTGGTGGTCAATTATCCTACTTGGGCAAGTTTCAATTTTTTGATATTGATTTTTCTTTCTATTGCAGGTTCTATAGGTGTTTCCTTAAAAGAGGGCGATCTAGGGACCGATGATGTATGTTCCGCAAGTGGTGTGATTTTGTAGCAATGAGTTTTGTAGGCATACTGGACGTATGTTCCCAGCTTCGGTTGTTAGCTTTAGTCACTTATAGTTGTTTTATAATATAATATTCTTTCGAGGCTTACATTTTTTACCCTTCAAAATCCTTACATGCCATTGTCACTATAGAAAACACTTAAAACCATATACGGAAGTGGAGATAGTGCAGAAATTGTTAAGCTCCATGTCCTGTGCCATATCCCGCTATAATTATGTTCGCTAATCCACTCCCATTAGTTACAACACTTGATATAGGGGAACGAGATTTTGATGTTTTGAACTCGTGGAAGACAATTCACGCTTCAACTATAATGACGAAAGGTGCATTAGTAGGGAAAAATTGCAATTTGAAGAAGAAAAAGAAACTGAACGTCCGTCAATTTATTTCACTTTTCTCTTCAAATGCATAGTTGCAGAAGTCATTGGCTTTCCATTAGCCACCAAAACAAACTCAAAACCATTACATTCCACCATGATAACATTGGTTTAGAACTCGAACCAAGAAGTTTCAAAAAAGAAAGAAAGAGAAAGAAATAGAGTTTTTTCTTCTTCTTCTAGAGTGCGTGGTTAAACCTTGGATCCTTTGTAACATATTAAACCTTGCCCATTCCAAACCCTTGGATTGTTGTAGGACAGAGACAAAGTACTAAAGGAGGAGCTTTTATAGCTTTGAATTCAAGGTAAAGTCATTCCCTCAAACACCCCAACTAGATTCAATCAACCAACCAATTCGCAAAAAGGGTCTTAAAATGTGGGTTGATGAGAAAACTTCAGTCTTCCAGTCTGCAAGTACCATAGGATCTGACAATTAATATACTTCCAACACTTTTGCCAATTTGGAGCTGATATCAACTAGAAAGTTCAACCATTTTATACCAAGCAATCCAGGAAACAGCAAAATAAATATAGAAAAATAGTGACCCTTATCAGTTTGTCTGGAAAGCAGAACTTTGTTTAACGTTAACTGTACAAAGAAAAATAATGTCAAATACTATCATCAGAAATGTTAAATCATCTCATAAGCTAAATCAAAATCTCCAACCCTTTTGTACCCTCTAATCATTATTCTATAAGTTACGACATCAGGAGAGATCTTCTCTTTTCTCATTCTATCAAACAACTTCTCAGCCTCATCCATCCGATCTAACTTGCAAAATGTATCAATGAGGCAAGTATAACAACAGTAGGCAAGAGTTTTCCTTTTTTGCATGTCGCGGAATAAAGCACAAGCCTTATTCATTTAAGATAGAAGTTTGTTGTGGTTGGACAAAAAAAAATCAGAAATAGCCATATTTACAACTGGTAATTGAAAAATAGCCACAGTTTCAAAAGTAATCAAAATTTAGTCGCTTTTTGTGTAAAGATAACATCTCAACAAAAATACTCTTAAAAATCCGAAAATATTCCAGCATAATATGCTAGTATGCTGGAGTTCGAATTTTTTAGATATGAGCTTCCATCATAATATGCTGGAATTTTATAATGTGCTGGAGTTCTATCATAATATGCTGGAAGTTTATATGCAGAAGCTCCATAATCCCGCATATTATGCTGGAACTTTCCATGTGCTGGAGTTCCAACATAATATGTTGAAAGTTTATATGCAGGAGCTCCATAATCCAGCATATTATGCTGGAACTTTCTGTGTTTCAGCAAAACAATGGTATTTTTCAATGACTTCGCAAATGCTGGCTATTTTTCAATTACCAGTCCGAAAACTGGCTAGCCCGTACTATTTTTACTATATTTTTTGCTTAGGTTATTAGCTTTAGTCACTCGTAGTTGTTTCTACCCTTCACACTCCTTACGTGCCATTGTCACTATAGAAATAATTCAAAACGTATATAGATGTGGAAATAGTGCGAAAATGTCTCTTACTTCATGTCCCTTGGAAAAAGGTCCTACGCCAATTTGAATCCCGAAAGAAATTGGAAGATATCTTCTTGTGGAGCTATTGAGAACCTTTTTCATCTCTTGTAAAGGCCCTTGTCATATTTTCAAACAGATATTATTTTAGTTATATATTGTTTTCTCAAAAATTATTTTAGGCACGTGACATCAGTAAAAAGTAACATAAGATATGAATAAAGAAAAGACAAATAGAATCACTTTCTATATTCACATATAAGTTAATTACGGGAAAGATCACTTTTAGCCTACAGTCAAAATTATTATTTTCAGGTTATTATTTTAAGAGCGATCATATAATATCATTTTCTGTTAATTAACAGAACATTCCCATAGGGACTTTAAGGTTCATACATTTTCACTTTTTAGAGGTCTCGTTGTGGTCCATTTCTTGGGCCTCTTCTATATTATTTTTGAAAAAGTGACACTGTATAGCTGTTTTTAAAATAATACAACAACAACAAACCCAGTAGTCTTCCATGAGTGGGGTATGGGGAGGGTAAGACGTACGCAACCTTACCCCTACCCCTGGAAGGGCAGAGGGGATATTTCCAATAGACCCTCAGCTAGAGAACGACTGAAAAAGAAAAGGTAATTGCAACAAGTAGGAATAACAACAAGATGAAATAAGATCGAATCCAAGAATGCAGTCAAACTCTAGGTAGTAAAAGTCATCTATGAATAAAAGATAATATACTAACACTAATGCTAGCTAACTGAGTAAGACAAAGAGAAACGCTCGACTACCTACTAACCTTCTACCCTAATCTTTGACCTCCACACCCTCATGTCTAGGGCCATGTCCTCAGTCAGCTCTAGCTGCGCCATATCCCTCCTAATAACATCTCCCCAAGACTTTTTAGGCTTACCTCTACCCCTCATGCTGTCCACCGAGGCTAACCGCTCACACCTTCTAACTGAGGCTTCTATACTTCTCCTCTAAATATGTCGCCTCCCGCATCTTATCCTCCACAAGGGTCACTCCCACCTTTTTCCAAATAACTTCATTCCTAATCTTATCCAATCGGGTATGCCCACACATCTACCTCAACATCCTCATCTCAGCTACTTTTAACTTCTGGGTATGAGAGTTCTTGACCGGTCAACACTCTGCTCCATACAACATAGTCGGTCTAACTACAACCTTGTAGAACTTACCTTTAAGTCTCAGCAGCACATTCTTATCACACAAGATACCGGAAGCGAGCCTCCACTTCATCCATCCTGCTCCGATACTATACGTGACATCTTCATCAATCTCCTCATTACCTTGTATTATAGATCAAAGATACTTGAAACTACCTCTCTTGGGGATGACTTGCGTATCAAGCCTCACCTCCATATCCCCTTCCTGGGTAATGTTGCTGAACTTGCACTCCATGTATTCTGTCTTGGTCCTGCTTAACTTAAAACCCTTAGACTCTAGGGTCTGCCACCAAACCTCCAGCCTCTCATTAACACCACCCGCGTCTCGTTAATTAAAACTATGTCATCAATAAATAACATACACCATGGTACCTTTCCTTGAATATGTCTCGTCAATGCATCCATCGTCAAGGAAAATAAGAATGGACTAAGAGCTGATCCCCGGTGCAATCCCATCTTAACCGGAAAGGGTTTCGAGTCTCCTTGCGCTACCCTAACCCGAGTCTTAGCTTCATCATACATGTCCTTAATCACCCTAATGTAGGCTACTGAGACCCCTTTAGCCTCCAAGCATCGCCAGAGTATCTCTCTCGGGACTTTGTCATATGCTTTCTCTAGGCCAATGAACACCATGTGAAAGTCCTTCTTCATCTCCCTATACCGCTCCACCAATCTCTTCACAATGTGAATAGCTTTCATAGTCGAACGCCCCGGCATGAAACCGAACTGTTTCTGAGAAATGGACACAATGGTCCTCACCCTCACTTCAACCACTCTCTCCCAAACTTTTATAGTATGGCTTAGCATCTTAATCCCCCTATAATTATTGTAACTTTGGATATCGCCCTTGTTTTTATACAGAGGAATCATCGTATTCCACCTCTAATCATCGGGTATCTTCTTCGTCCTAAAAATGACGTTGAACAGCCTAGTGAGCCACTCCAAACCTGCCCTACCCGCATTCTTCCAAAATTTCACAGGTATTTCATCTGGCCTGGTAGCTCTACCCCCGTGCATCTTCCGCATAGCCCTCTCGACCTCCTCTACTCTTATGCGCCTACAATACCCGAAATCCCGGCGTATCTCGGAGTACTCCAAGTCGCCAAACACAATATCCCTACCCTCTTCGTTCAAGAGTTTATGGAAATATGTCTGTCATCTTCGTCTAATCTGAGCCTCTTCCATCAAAACTCTACATTTCTCATCTTTGATATACTTAACTTGATCTAGATCACGAGCCTTCCTTTCTCTCACCTTGGCTAACATGTATAGCTTCTTGTCCTTCCCCGCCTTTGGCCCCAAGCTCTTTATAAAAACGCCCAAACGCCACAGTCTTAGTCGCAGTAACCGCTAACTTCGCCTCCTTCTTAGCTCTCCTATACCCCTCCCTGTTCTTCCTTCTCGCCTCATCGTCCATGCTCTCTATAAGCGTTAAGTACGCCGCTTGCTTGGCTTCCACTTCCTCTTGTACCTCCTCTCTTCACCATCAGTCACCTTTGTGGCCGCCAGAGAAACCCTTCGAGACACCTAACACTTCTCTCGCAGCTACTCTAATACACTCCGCTATCGTGGTCCACATACAGCTCGTGTCTCCACTGCTCATCAAGGCTCCTATAGCCAATAACTTCCCCCAACTCCTGCGCTTTGTCACTAGTCAAAGCACCCCACCTGATCCTGGGTTAATCATACATGGCCCTATTCCTCCTCTTCCTCACGATCTCTAAGTCCATCACTAATAATCTATGTTGAGTCGTGAGATTCTCGCTTGGTATAACCTTACAATCCATGCACAGACTCCGATCGCACTTTTGGAGGAGTAGATAATCAATTTGAGTCTTGGCTAACGAACTCCAAAAAGTAACCAAGTGCTCCTCCCTCTTCGGAAAACACGAGTTGACAATCACCAAATCAAAGGCTTTAGCACAGTCCAACAACGAAGTACCTCCACCGTTCCTAACTCCAAAGCCAAAGCCGCCATGCACACCGTCATACCCCCAGATGTCGCCCCTATGTGACCATTGAAGTCACCTCCTATGAATAACTTCTCGGTGAGCGGAATGCCACGTACTAACCCGTCAAATTCTTCTGAGAAGCGCCTCTTATAAATCTCCTCGTCCAAATCCACTTGAGGCGCGTAAGCACTAATCAGATTTAAAGTAGACCCTCCCACAACCAGCTTAATAGCTACCAGCCTGTCATTCACCCTCATAACTTCGACCACTAGCTCCCTAAGATACCTGTCAACCAAGATACCTACCACATTCTTATCCCTCTCGCATCCTGAGACACACAATTTAAACCCATCAGCATCTCGAGCCTTCGACCCCACCCATCTAGTCTCCCGGACACAAGCTATGTTGATCTTCCTCTTCTGGAGGATCTTCGCTAACTCTATAGACTTTTCCGTCAAAGTTCCTATATTCCAGGACCCCATTCTCAACCTAGAGACTCCCTTGCCAGCTTTGCCCCCACCCCCCAACCCCACCCGAGGACATGACCTTATTCTACCATCACTCACCCCAACCACTATAATCTACAAAATATTATGCTAGAACTGTCGCTAAAATAAACAAAGAATTAAACTAAAGGAGGCAGGTCTAACACTTACAACTCTAACCACTATAAATGTGTACAGTTAAGCCAAACATACAAGGAAGATTAAACTAGTGATAACAATAGAGATAAGAAGGCCAACAAAATAGCTACAAAGAAACTAAATTAGAGTCTAGAAATCACTAACAAGTTACTAGCAAGAAAACTATCCAGGCAGATGCACTAAAATAATTATAGGCAATCAAGAATTAGGTTCAAACTAACGCAAAATATATTCTGTAAATTATAAATTTTTTTATAAATTTTATACATTTTTTCGACCACCGACTGCTCAATGTAAATAGTTTTTAGCGTCAGCTAAAATAAAAATTAAAAAACCCTTTGTTTCCCGGCCCAATTTGTGTTTCCTTTTTGTTTTCATCCAAAAGCCTAGTTTAATGATTAAGGTGACACACGTCCCTATCCTCATTTTCATAATCAAGATTAGCTCTGACTAGGGTTTTATATATTCCCCAGCTGGGTCTAGAGCACAGAACTCTTCACATTACAAGCGAATCAAGCGGACGGAATTTGAATTTTGTCAGGTAATATCGACTCATTCTAATTTTATTATTTTAATTCCTTTCCGGATTCATTTTTCCGCTTACATGTTCCTGCAATTTCGTCGAATTTTAATTAATCTGCTAGTCTCTTAAACTAATAGTTTCAATTTTGAGTTTTTACTCCATTTCAATTTTAAATAAGTGCTGTGGAAGTATGAATCTAGAACGTTCTAGACACTAAGTTCAGATCTTCTTCTTTTGCCTAATGTAAGCTAATTTTTTAGACCGAAAATTATGTGTTGATTTTGCAGCTAATTCAGATACTTCGTCTCTATCAAAAGTCTTGTCGGTGACTCATAGTTAACATTTTCTTTTAACTTTGATGAACGGAGTAGTGGTACAGTGAATATATTAATTATTATGTTACAAGAACTAGTATAAAAATCTTGAAATAGCTCTCACCTCCTGAAAGTTTGATTTAATTGAATGTTTGATTTTATCTTGCTTTTTTTTTTGTTTGGAAAAAGAAATGAACCATGTATTGATTTCTTAAACTTGGTTTCCTCTATTTGTTTTCGAGATTTATGTGACATTAATGGATGTAGTGGAGTGCCAGAGACATTTGATTGCCTCTTGTATAAATCTCTTTTGCTTGATTGAATAGAATGTTTCAAGTAGGTGTATTGCTTAAGCTCTTTCTTTCATTGTTGGTTTTGTCTTTCTTGATAACTTGGAAAGAAGGAACTTGTTAAGAAACTTGGGAGCAATTAGAAGTGCTCTTTGACATTTAAACTCTGCCTCTTTATTTGTCTGTTTGAGTGCAATTGATTTTTTTTAATACTAAAAGGTAAAGATATTTGTATTCCTCTTCAACTTTGTGGTTAATGGGAAGAGCAATAGTTTTGAAGTAGTTCTAACATATTTTTTATTTTATTTAAAGAAATAGGTAAATTTAAAGAATCTAGTGTATTCTTTTCCTGTAGCTGCATTTCTGTTTCTATCAGAAACATGCAATGCTGATAGCTAGGTCAAGCAGATATAGCAACTTCTCTGTTTGAAATTTGTTTCATTTTCTCGTACTTTCTTTGATAATTATGGATAAACCTTATTTGGAATGAAATAGCTGTCAGTTATCTCGAATTACTATCAATCTCTAAGCCATTTCCGCCATTTCTATACCTCCGCATTTCTTTTACCAAACGAAACTGTAGGTGTTTTGATGGGATCTCAACTTCAAATCATGCTCTTAAAGCTAAATGCTTAGTGGATTTATTTAGCTGGCTTAACCAAACTCCTGTATCTAGCTGTGAACAACTTTTGGAAGGTGTATGCTCTCTATTTATAGATTAATCTTTGTATCTGAGCAGTCACCTTTTTCCCTCTTGTAAATTTTTGTCTGCATCTTCTTGATGCCTTTAATGATATCTTATTACTTCATCCAAATATATATATTCTTGCAGATTCTTGGTAGGATTTGGATGCACTGCCACCTATTACTTTGCTCTTCCATAGGATTAAATCTATATTAAGGTCTTAGTAGAAGCTGGCTAAGCACTTAAGAATCTAAAACTTATCATCTGCTGAGATAATAGTATAATACATAATATTGGGGATAGACGATTACATGTAGCTTTAGACATGTCTTGCGCAGAGCAGTCGTCTTGCACCTTTTTGTTTTCCTCCATTGTTATATGCTTATCTTCTACCTCTGGCAGCTACGTGGGGTTTTGACTTTCTATCCAAAACTTACGCTGTTAGTGTTTAGGAGTTTATTTAGTAGGGTAGTCTGTATATCGGTGGACAAGCTTGCATTTATTTGAAGAAGTACCAACCTTTTACTCACCTCAGTTGCTTCGTTTACATTTCGTTGGTTATGTAAAATCCTGTGACTTCTCCCCATTCCTTGGTTTTTTTGTCTTCGGTAGATATGTTTTCAAATATGCTTGTCTTGTTATTGATCTCTTCTATGCAATTTCCTGCAGAAATAGAATCTCTATTCTTTTGAGAACTCGTCAGGTGTCTTTCTTCATTTCCGGATGGGAGACACAGAGAATTCTCTTCAACCATCAAAGAAAAGGGCGGCTCTAAAGGAAATATCACGGGACAATCCTGGTCTTGATGATGATGAAGATACAGCTGATCAAGAAACTGGAACTTTCAAGAGAGCAAGTGAAGAGGTGATGGCAAGTAGAAGAATTGTCAAAGTTCGTCGCAATCAAACTACATCAACCGCAACTGCACCTTCATCTAATCCTTTTGCAGCGATTCGCTTGCCTACTGAATCTGGTGTCACTTCTGCTGTGACCACAAGCAATGTTGAGAGTGGGAAACCAGAAGAAACAGGTGATGCTGGTGAGGCAACTGGAAAGGAAGAAGGTGATGTGAATAAGGAAGGTAAAAAGGAACCTGATCAAACTTCTAAGACATCAGAAGGTAATGTTGATGAACCTAACGCTAACGAGGAGAAAGATGAAATTCCTAATGAGCCTGAAAAACCTGAATCTGCTGAAAAGAAGGTGGCTGAAGATGAGAAAATCCAGGATGAAACCAAGGAAGGCACAGTAGTTGAGAAGAGTGAAAGTGAAAGTAAGAAGGATGTGGAAGTCGAGAAAACAGAGAATGAAGAACAAATTGATGCGGGTGGTGAAAAAAGTGAGAAGGGTACAGAAACTGCATCATTTAGCTCATTCCAACAGCTTTCAAGTAGCCAAAATGCTTTCACAGGACTTGCAGGGACTGGGTTCACCAGCACTACGTTCTCCTTTGGAGCTATTTCAAAAGAGGGATCTCCTCTAGGCTTTGGCTCTGAATCAGGTGCTGGTTTTGGTTCTCTCTTTGGAGCAAAAAGTGACCAGCCATCTTTTGGGCTTACTCTTCCCACTAATGGAAATAACACTCTGTTTGGAAACTCAGGGTCATCCATTGTGAACAAGGGTGAGGGTACTGGATTTCCTTCCAAAGAAGAGGTCTCTGTTGAAACAGGGGAGGAGAATGAAAAGCCCGTATTCACAGCTGATTCCGTGCTGTTTGAATTTCTTGATGGAGGGTGGAAAGAGCGGGGCAAGGGAGAACTAAAGGTAAATGTTTCTACAGCAGGAGAGGGAAAAGCTAGACTTGTTATGAGGACCAAAGGAAATTACAGGTTGATCTTGAATGCAAGCCTTTATCCAGAAATGAAGCTCACAAATATGGATAAAAGAGGGCTTACTTTTGCTTGCCTGAATAGTGCTGGTGACGGGAAAGAAGGGCTTTCTACAATTGCTCTGAAGTTCAAGGATGCATCCATTGTTGAGGAGTTTCGAGCTGCTGTTGCGAAACATAAAGGTACTACAACTGGTTCCTTGAAGACACCTGAAAACTCTCCTAAAGCTTCAGATGATTGACTTTGCAGTATAGATGCATAGAGACTATTTTCATCACGGAATGTGCCCTACTATTTTCTTTTAGTTGCAGAGAAAAGATAAGAACGAGGGAATATTTTGTCTGAGAGATAAGATACTTGTAATCCTACATAGCAGAGTTTATTATAGCCATTGTGCCGTGCATCTGTTGTAGACCTTGACTGAACAACTTCAAAACCATTTCCTCTCTTTTTTTGGGATGTACTGAGGCATTATTGCCATTGTGTGTTGCCTTCTCTCCGCGATGATGTTCAGTAACTTTAGTTGATTTCATCCAACTAGTTTTATCGTAAATAAGCGGTTAAAGAATGTTACGTCCAATTATTCCCATGTTCCGCAGAACGAAGCAACGCTGTCGGTTGAGGCCTCACCGGGCTTTCATAGATGTTCAGTAACTTTAGTTGATGAGCTCCTAAGGCTGTGGTTCAATGGTAAGGACGAAACATGTGATGTGTGGTTAGAGGCATATCACATGTTAGAACCCTGCCGCGGATAAAGCCTGATACTTGAGTTGGGAGAAGTGTAAAGGGTCGAGTCCATACTCACCGAAGTTTCTTTTGATATCTGAGAAATCCCCTGTGACCAACTGGAGTCGGGCATAGTCCACAGGGATTTCTCCGATATCAAAAGAAAAAAAGATACTACTTGAGTTGCTGCGAGTTTAGGCCTCTATTGTCTATTTTTATTTTTGTGCTTTTATGGGGGCGAAGCTACTGTTATTAGTGTGGATTGCAGAGAGACTATCAGTTCAGTTTAGTTGCTTGGAACATTATGGTCATGTCTCAGTTTATACCCGGTTAACTAAGTGGATGACAACAGGTTAATTTTTCACACAGGAAACACCGTGACCAGTTGATAGAATTTGAATTATAAGTTTTATTTTTATTTTTTGAAGTTGAAGTTAAAGAAGAGTTTGTAGAAGTTGAATTCAGTTGTCTTTAGATTGTGATAGGTTTTAAAAAAGAAAGAAAACAGTATGGTATTCTACACCTTTTTTTTTTGGGGTTCCCATTTGGTGTCCTCTGTATTGTGGCTCAGGTTTATTCGGATTTAAGGCCAAAGATTAAATTCTTCTTATATACTAATAGCTCGAACTGAGACCTTGTGATTAAGAGTAAAAGGATCTTATCTATCTCAAATGTAAAATACTCTCACGTACTTAATAGTGAGAATTCTATCTATCTCAAACGTAAAATGCTCTCGTGTAAAGTCACCTTTCTCGCTCTTCTTTTTGTCAATAAAAATAATCAGGCCTGTCTACTTGATCCGTAAAAGAACATATTTCTCCTTCAGTAGTATATAGAGTTCGAAATCTTCCTTTCTTCACGTGCAATCATTAGCTCTTTATTGCTTTTGCATTCCGTGGTTCACGGGTTTGGATAGGCAATTTTCTTCATTTGATATGTGCATCTATAAATCCGGCAATATTTTGGGTTGAGAAAGATAGTGGAAAAGAGATGAACTACTTATTATGAACCCCATTCACGAGCACGCGAAGACAACAAATACAATAAAGAATACTAATAATTGGTTACATGTGATAAATTGTCGTCACAAACCAACAAAAGCAAACTGACATTCACTCAACTTAAGAAATGCAGACAAATCATCAGTGGAGAATATTGTAATTCTTCGATACACAACCCTTGTTTTTCAGGGAAGCAGTTAATCACAAGATCAGTAAGAAGATGACCAACTTAGACTACAAAATCAAGAAGAAACACCTTTTGTAGATTGATTTTGCATACTTAACTGTGAAAAAGAGAGTGAGGAAAAACAAGAAAAATCAAAAAGATAAAAAGAGGATAATGAAATCCCACAAAATGAAAAACATTCCACAAATGCCATCAGTAATGCCACTTCTATGGTGACGAGTAGCTCTTAGTGCAGTTTCTTGAACAGGATCCCACACAATCATCCATCTTTTTACCATCTACATAGACAAGAAAAAATTAAGGCAGAGGAAAAAAATAAAAAAAAACAACAGAAAGATAAGCCAGAGAAATGTTTTTGTTAACATTAAAAAAAAAAGAAAAAAAAGAAAAAAAAGTCCGGAGCACGAAGCATCCCGCGTTTATGAAGGGTTCGGGGAAGGGCTACAACCCAAGAGGATGTTATACCGTGACTGATTTCACGGCTCGACCCGTGACCGGTCACACCTCCCATTCATTTTTGTTAACATTTATAACCCCAAAAGAGGAAATACTTACTAGGTTGATGTTTTTTGCTGAGACTGGAGCAGGTAGAAAAGGCACAACCCAATTTGCAGAAGTTAAGGTTGCTACTGTCTGCTTTATGTTGAATACTATTGGTAGAAACCGAATTACCAGAATCTGAATTGAAGATGCATTGTTTCAAGCATTTGGTAGTGCATTTGCATACAGTTTGAGAAGGGTCAATCATACAGAAGATGAAGCATCTAGTATAGCAATCACTGAATGATGCACTAGATTGCCCTACAAACATTCCCAAAAACACTATGGACATAACAAATGCCCTTAACTTCATTGATTCCATACTCTCTCTTACTCCCTTTTTTCAACTATATTTTGGCCTGAAGTGGCCACGCATATATATAGTGTTTAGAAGGGTAAGCAATGAGCCAAAAGAACACAGACACTTGGGCTGTGATTAATTATTGTAGTAGTAATGGTGGTGGTATTAGCTAGATTCATGGATATATGAATTTAACTTTTGTAAGTAACATTGCAAAATAATATTTACGCAATCGTTATTTATAAGTCAATTACAAGTAAAAGAGCAGTCCGGAGCACAAGGTATCCCGCGTAGAGTCTGGTGAGCGGTCGCACTGCAAGAGGTGTGATGTAACAGCCTACCCAAATACAAGCATTAGTGGCTGCTTCATGGCGATTACAAGTAAATCTCTATAATAAGTTATTGATAACTTGATAAAATAATAACTAACCTGCTATTATTAAATTATATTGAAAGTGTAAAAAAATTTATATATTGTCTATGTACACACAATTTAAGGTCAATTGAGAATTTAGTGCGAAGTTGGGTTAACATGTGATTGTTTTTTTTTCTTTTTTTGTGGCAAATAAGATCCGTTGAGAATTTGGTGAGGTTGAATTAAGTTGGATTTACATGTGATTGTTTTTTTTGTCTTTGCCTATGGTACATTAATTTAGGAATGACTGTCAACAAGGACAAAAAAAGAGAGAAAGTACTTGCTTAGAGTTAATATTTTTTTTCTTCTTAATACCAAATAAGGAAAAAGAATTAAAAACTGCGGACAAAAATTAGGCAATTAGGGGGTTGTCATGATATGGCGTGGAATTTCATATGGCTAAACTATATTGTGAACTTCTACTGCTACTATAAGACTCACATGACCATTCTTTTCTCAAGCCATTTTAGTCCGATATGACTTAATTATTAGAGGGTAAAATAGATATTTGGCAACCAAAAGTTTAAGAAATCTAGTTGAGTGACCTTCTGAGTGTTATAAACATAATTAAGTGTCTTTGTTGTTATAAACAAAATAAAGATGACTTTAATAGATAATTTCGGATAATTGAGTGACTATTTGAATAATTTACTCAACATTAAAACCATTAATTAACATATCTTGACCTTCTTTTTATCTTTTGAGGACTATGTTTATGCATTTTGAAGCTATCTCTCTTCACATGCCATCATCTGTTAATCCAATTGACTTTTCCCTTTACCTTGTTTATTTCTTAAAACCATCATTTACTCAACCATAATTGTGTACAGCGAGGATGTAAGAGAGATAGCTGTGACTTAATTGTAAAAAGAAAAAAAGTGTAACACTAATATTCTAAGCTCCAATATGGCACCGCCCCATCATTATTTTCCTTTTCTGTTAATTACTCTTTGCTTGAAATTAAATTTGGATTCAAAAATGAAATGGTGTTATCACTTATATATCACTACAACAAATGATAATGAGAACATAAGTTTTTACATATTGGGATCATTACCTGCCCAAAAAACACTAATGATGTATTTATATCAAAGTTTAAACTTTTATATGCTGACAAACTAACAAATATTATTTTCATTGAGTCAATGGCAATTATAAAATAGCTCAAATTGACCTATGTTTTCTGATAAATTTGAGCGTGTTATACTCTTATAAATTAAATTTGACACGCCAAGAGATGATGATGAGATGAAAGAAAGATATTGTAAGTGTGCCTGCCCAATTAAAGAATGAGAGGTTTAGTATAGGGATAGAGCAGTGGAGAGTTATGAATTGTGAGTGGCGTTAGTGCTATGTTTGGTGAGTTTTTGTGCATAGCCATGATCTCTATTTAGTGCTCAGATACGTGTCCTCCAATTCTGTATTATCCGCCTCCATTTTCTCCTCTAAAATGGAGTAAATTACTCCAACTATTACTCCAAAAATAAATATTTCATTTTATATTCTTCTCCCTCTTCAATATTATATTATTATCTTTTATTTAAATTTTATTTTTTTATTTCTATTAAAGAAATTCTCTCTTTTTTTCCTTTTTACATATTCATCACATATAAATATAAAATTATTTTATATCATAATTTTTTAAATAATATAATTTATAAACAAATATTATAGATTATATATATTAACGGATAATTCAAATAAAAGTGAAACCATTGAGATACAAGATAATTAAATACATATTACATTATGAAAAAATTATGATTAAATATTACATAAATATTCAACTTTCACCTCTAGTATGCTCCCATAAATGATCTATTAATGCATTACGAAGTGCAAAATGAGCATCTTTGTCCTTAATTCTTTAGTGTCGAGCTAAAAATTATTCAAATAAGTGATTTTCATCTACTACCATTTCTACCGTTGGAGGTGGACATTCCCAATCATCTTGAATTAGTGCATTAAGATCACGCTCATCCTCGACCATTAATGTATTTTCATTTAATATTTTTTCAATTTTCACTTTTCAATTTTAGCAACATCTAATATTTTATATTCACACCTTTCAATTTTAGCAACATCTCATATTTTATATTTGCACCATTCATCTTTTGAGATGATTATATATTTTTTGTACAATTATAACTTATAATTTTACATAAAAATAATAAATACATGAAAATTAATTTATCAAAATTATACGCCAAAGTTAAGATGCAAAATTAATATTATAAAGATATTACATAAATATAATTAGGTATATATAAAGATATAAATTAAAAGAGTTAAATAATAAAAATAATAATAAAGTAAGGATGAATAGTAATGGAGGAGATGAACAGTGTCACTCCAAATTTGGAGTAACACTATTCATCCCCCATTTTGCAGCCAAAAATAAGGGAGCATTGGAGCCATATTTTGACAAAAAATGACTGCATTTTGGAAAAATGAGGAAGTGTTGGAGATGCTCTCAGTAGGTGAAAATTTTCCTCTTCCTCCATTTTGCCCCCTTTCAGTGCTTCTTATTAAGGTTATATAGGTTACATTAGGTTCTTTATACAAGAAGCGGGTCATATTTATTATTTATTTTTTCTAATCATATACATAGATTATACATTGATTACACACGATTATACATATATTAAATATAAATTATATATATGTTATACCTTCGCTAACTATTTTTAGTTTAAGCAATTAAGTGGGCGGCTAATCGGGTTAATCTATATCTATCTATATTTATACTATATTAAAAGCACGAATACCCTTAACGAAATGTCGTTCGCCTTTTTTATCCTTTAAAAATAAATTTTATAATAGACAAAATAGTCATTTTAATTGTTTCCTTATATTTAGGAACAATCATTAATTATTTCCATAATATTTAGGAATTCGAAATCGACTAAATTTAATTATGAAAAGATATGGAAAGTCTAAAATAATGGTAAGAGTTTTAGAATGAAGGAATAAAAAAGGGAAAGATTTAAATACGTAAACATATATTTTGAAAAGATTTGAATTTAAAAATAAGGAATGATTTTAGATAAAGAATAGCTAAAAATAAGAAAATAATCCATAGTTAAAGGAACAAATATGGTTAAAATAGTCGGGAGTACTACAATAGAACTCTTCTATTTTCTTGCGGACGATGAGATCGATTGTAAATTTAGCAAATTATGTCCTTTCCTACAATTTCTAGGAATTATGTTGCCTATTACAAGTTTAATACAAAGATTGATATTTATTAGATGTGTGTTGTTCTATCTGTAGTCTTATATAAGAATAAATTGTTGAAAAGATTTACAGATTTATCTACTGAATAATGTCTCACTATGATCTATTAAAACTTTTCTCATTTGAGCTAAGTAATAAATCCTAATATTTACAATTTTAAAAATTATATATATGTAATCTTTTTTACCAAAAAATACATATTGAGATGGAAACACGCGCAACGCGCGTACGCTAAAACTAGTCTAGCTATCTATATTATTATAAAAGCACGAATACTTTAGGCTAAATGTGTCACGACCCAATTCTCCTATAGGCCGTGATGGCACTCAACGTTACTGCTAGGCAAGACAACAGTGAATTAAACTATGTAATTTCTCTTTTAATAAGTTTTTAAGTAATTAAATTCTATTAATTAAAAGGTTAAGAAGCAGCAAATTTAAATAAATAGATGAAAGTTGTAACGACCCGACCGATTATTTTGCTTTCTAGACCCCCGTTCTCCTAAATAAGACTCCTCGTATGTGCTTTTGTTGTTTTGTGACTTGCGAGGATGGTTAGTTCGGGATTTGGAAAGGTACGGGTTGAAATCGGAATACTTGGTTCTTTGGTTTGGCCTTAAAAGGCTAAGTTTGACTTTGGTCAACATTTTGAGTAAACGGCCTCAGAATTGGGATTTGACGGTTCCAATAGGTTCATTTAATAATTTCGGACTTGGGCGTATGTTCGGATCGGGTTTTGGATGACCCGGGAGCGTTTCAGCACTTAATAGTGAAAGTTGGCACATTGGAGGTCTTAGAGTTCGTTAAATTTGGTTTGAAGTAGGATTTAGTGTTATCGAGGTCCGTTTGGGATTCGAGCCGGGAAATAGTTCCGTATGGTAATTTAAGACTTGCACGCAAAATTTGGTGTAATTCCAAGTAGTTTAAATAGGGTTTGGCACGTTCGGAGTAAGTTGGAAGAACTTAAAGTTTATGAGTTAATTTAATTTGGTTTGGGGGTGTGGTTCTTAGTTTTGGTATTTTTTTCCCGTATTCCGAGGGTTCGAGCAAGTCCGTCTCATGTTTACGAACTTGTTGGTATATTTGGACGAGGCCTCGGGGGCCTCGGGTGCAATCTAGGCGATGCACGAATTGAATTTGGACTTAAAAGGGGCTGCTGGTGCACCAGTTCTAGTGTGCTCGCACTTGCGAGCTTTGGGCCGCAGATGCGATCCCGCAGGTGCATAATTATGGCCGCAGAAGCGGTTTTGGGGCAGCTGGCTAGTGGTCCGCAGAAGCGGAGAGGTACGCGCATAAGCGAGCTCTCTTCTGCGAAGGATCGCCCGTAGGTGCGAAGAAGCCGCAAATGCGCTTCGACTTCCGGAGAAGCGGGATCCCGTCCGCAAAAGCGGCCAGCGCTGGGTCTGAGGAGCTCTGCAGAAGCGCACCATTTTCCGCAGAAGCAGTATCGCAGGTGCGACCTAGGGACCGCAGGTGCGAAAGTCCTGCTGGGCAGAACCTTCATTTAAGTCGGGACTCAACTATTTTTAGTCAATTTATTGCACTTTTGGGCGATTTTAGAACTTTTTGATAGGGGTATTCACCTAGCAACTTGAAGGTAAGTAAATTCTATCTAAAGTAAGTTAAATAGATAGATTAGGGGTAGATTTTAATATATAAATTTTTAAAAATTATGCGTTTAGATGAAAAACCTAGGTTTTGATAAAAATGGGATTTAACCACGAAAATTATTATGGAATTGAGTGAAAATTATATATTTGAGTTAGTGAGGTTATGAGTAACATTTATCTTCGAAAATTTTCGGAATCCGGGTACGTGGGCCCCGAGGGTAAATTTTAGGAATCTTTCGATTGGGGTTGGGTAATCACTCTAATAGTTAGAATATGAACTTTTGAACACATATTGATTGATTTGTACAATATTTGACTAGTTTCGGATTCTTCGGCACTAAGTTGAGGCTCTAGAGTAAATTTGAGGCCGGAAAGTGAGCTTTGAGACGAGGTAAGTCTCTTGTCTAACCTTGTAAGAGGGAATTTACCCCATAGGTAATTTAAATTAATAATTACGGTAATTGTGGGAGCTACGTATGCACGAGGTGATGAGAATCCGTGCGTAGCTACTATTCATGCTTATGTCCGGGTAGCTTAGAACCCAAATCATGGATTACTTGTAATGTTTGCACCCTATTCGTTAATTTAAGTGCCCAAATTATATTAGAACTTGTTAGAGAAATTGTAAACGACCGAATTTCACTTGAATTTTAGCGGATTATTTGACCGTTAAATAGAAATTTTATTACATTGTATATTAGCCATATTATAACATTTAAGTCAAATGCTTATAAAGTATCATCTCTTCTTGTGGAGCGGGCAGAATACCTCGGCAATAAATAGATGCATCTATGGATCATGCCGCACGTTTCTCGGCAGTGTACATGTTATTCTGGATCGAGCCGTATGACCACGACATAAATCGTGCTAATAATACTCGGAGTCTAATCATACTTAACATTATTTTGTGGCTTACGAGGTTACTCTTATAAATGACGGAAATTTATTTGGAAATTATTACTTTGGGAAAGAATTATTTGCTCATGCTTGTCAAGGAATTATTACTATCATTTACATAACTCATGTTTATTTAGAATTTCTGTATTCATATTTTTAGCCCATAGTAAGTGTCGAAATCGACCCTTCGTTACTACTTCTTCGAGGTTAGACTAGATACTTACTGGGTACATGTTATTTATATACTCACGCTACACTTCTGTACTAATCGTGCAGGATCTGAGGCAGGTACATCTAGCGGTCCTATCGGCGCAAATCCCAACATTCCGGGGTTTCAAACCCTCATGTCACAACCCAAACTAACCCTGTCGTGATGGCGCCTATCGTGGAACTAGGCAAGCCGACTCATTTCCAAAACAAACCGATATTTTTATTTCAAGAATAAATTTCAAGGCCATTTAACATAAGAACCTTCGTAAAGGAGTTCAAATCAAAACAAAAGTGCGGAAAAGAAAAGCTCGACATCGGGGTGTCACTAGTCATGAGCATCTACTGCAATCAGTCTAACAATATCAAGGCTAACTCAGCCTAGAAAAAATAGCTAAATACAACTCGAGGAAGATAAGAGAAAGAAGAGCAGGGGCTACGATCGCCAAGCAACTACCTTGCTATCTCCGAGAAAATCTGCAACCAGAATAATCAACAACCGCTACCGTGTCCAGCTACACCTGGATCTGCACACAAGGTGCAGGAAGTAGCGTGAGTACGCCAACTCAGTAAGTAATAACAATAAATAAAGACTGAACAGCAGTGACGAGCAATAAAGCATATAACGTTCATATCATGAAATCACACTAAAATACCTCATGCTTTAAAAATCGGGATTTGAATCAAAATATCTCGTTTAAACCCAGTTCCAGTAAAAATCATTTAAGGATATTTTCAACAGTTTTCAAACAGAAGAAAAATGCAAAGGTGAGCAAAAATGATGAAATCATAAACAGCCCCTCGGGCAAACCATCACTCATATCCAGCCCCTCGGGCAAACCTCACAGTCACTCGTGCCACTCGGACATACCTCACAATCACTCTTGCCACTTGGGTATACCTCACAATTACTCATACCTCCCAGTCACTCAGCACTCACACTCAGTAGGTACCTGCGCTCACTGGGGGTGTGTACAGACTCCGGAGGGGCTCCTTCAGCCCAAGCACTATATCAAGCCAAATCATGGCATAAATCACTCAGGCCCTCGTCCTATATCAAACATGCTGCGGCGTGCAGCCCGATCCCATAAATATCCTCATAAATCAGGCCCTCGGCCTCACTCAGTCATAAACTTCTCAAGCCACTCGAGCATTTCAGTAAAAACAGGGTGCTCAGCCCAAAACAACATTTATATGCATCAAAATAGAGTAATAAAACTGAGTTATGCAGTAAACAAATATAACCATGACTGAGTATATATTTTCAATCGATAACAATGAGAGCATAATAAGAAAAGCCCCTTAAGGGTCCCAACAGCATTGGCACAAGTCCCAAACATAGCATTCAGCCCAAATTTACAAAAACTCTTTCTAAAACATATAAGTATCATATAGTTTCAACAAAATATGCAACGTTACAATTGCTACGGGACGAACCAAGTCACAATCCCTAACAGTGCACGCCCACACGCCCGTCACCTAGCATGTGCATCACCTCAAAATAGTAAAATGATACGAAATTCGGGGTTTCATACCCTCAGGACTAGATTTACAATCGTTACTTACATCAAACCGGTCAAATCTCTACCCCGCAATGCTCTTGCCTCTGGACTCGGCCTCCAAATGCTCCAAATATATTCACAATCAGTACAATACCATCAATATACGCTAATGGAATGAATTCCACAAGAAAAACTACCAATTTAGACCAAAAACTCGAAATTGGCTCAAACTCAGACCCCTGGCCCACGTCTCGAAGTCCGACAAAATTTACAAAACTAGAAAGCTCATTCACTCACGAGTCCAACCATACCAAATTCATCAAAATCCGACATCGATTGGTCCTTCAAATCCTTAAATTACTCTCCAAAATTCCAAGCCCTAACCCCTCATTTTCACTAATTACATGATTAAACAACGGAAAATCACCATATATATGAGTATTAGTGCTCAAGCAATTTACCTCACTGATAGCCCTTGAATCACCCTTCAAATATCACTCCAAAAACCGACTTGAAAATGGTGGAAATGAACCAAATTCGCGAAGGGTTCTATTTATGGTTTCTGCCAAGGTTTTTCGCACCTGCGGAAAATTTCACGCTTCTACGCCACCGCACCTGCGAAAAAATCCATCGTAGGTGTGGAACTCACTTAGGAGCCCAGGTTCCGCATCTGCGGCCTAAAATTCCGCGCCTGCGAAGGCGCACCTGCGCGTTTCCTCCGCTTCTGCGAAGCCTGCCCAACGTCCTCCTTTCCGCATCTGCGCCCCAGGTTTCGCACCTGCGGGCTCACAGATGCGACCTCCAACTCGCACCTACGCATCCTGCCTAGCCCAGCACTTCCCGCACCGTGAACCTCCCTGCGCACCAGCGGGCCCGCACCTGCGACTCTTCCTTCCGCAGGTGCAAAAATAGCCAAAGCAGCAGCTTTAGCTGCATTCCAACTTTGACACATCCGTTAACCACCCGAAATCACCCCGAGGCCCTCGGGACCTCAACCAAAAATACCAACAAGTCATATATCAACATCAAACTTAGTCGAACCTTCGAATCACTCAAAACAACATCCAAACACCAAATTACCCTCGGATTCAAGCCTAAGAACTTTTCAATTTCCAAATTCGGCAACCGATGCCGAAACCAACCAAACCTTGTCCGAATGAACTCAAATTTTACACACTCGTCACAAATGACACTACGAACCTACTCCAACTTCCGGAATTCCATTCCAACCCCGATATCAAATTTTTCACTGCCGACCAAAAATTGCCAAATTTCTAATTTCGCCAATTCAAGCCTAATTCTACTACGGACCTCCAAATCACATTCCGAACGCGCTCCTAAGTCCAAAATCACCTAACGGAGCTAACGTAACCATCAAAATTAAATTTCGAGATCGTTTACGCATAGGTCAACATCCGGTTGACCTTTCCAACTTAAGGTTCTAAATAAGAGACTAAGTGTCTCATTCCACTTCGAAAACACTCCGGACCCGAACAAACCAACCCGATACATCACAATGCAGCTAAATAACACATAAAGAAGTAAAAATGGGGGAAACGGGGCTATAACTCTCGAAACGACCGGCCGGGTCATTACATCCTCCCCCTCTTAAACATCCGTTCGTCCTCGAACGGGTCTAGAAACATACCTGGAGTCTCGAATAGGCGTGGATATCTGCTCCGCATCTCCCGCTCGGTCTCCCAGGTGGCCTCCTCCACAGGTTGATCTCTCTACTGCACCTTCGCTGAAGCTATATCCTTTGACCTCAACCTTCGAACCTGCCGATCTAAAATAGCCACCGGCTCCACATCATAAGTCATAAGACCCTCCAACTGAACCGTGCTAAAGTCCAAAACATGGGACGGATCTCCAATATACTTCCGGAGCATGGAAACATGAAACACTGGGTGCACACTCGACAAGCTGGGTGGCAAGAGAAGCTTATAAGCCACCTCCCCAATCCTCTGAAGCACCTCAAAAGGCCCAATAAACCGGGGGCTCAACTTGCCCCTCTTCCCAAATCTCATAACACCCTTCATGGGTGATACCTTCAGCAAAACCTTCTCCCCAACCATGAAAGATACATCACGAACCTTCCTATCCGCATAGCTCTTCTGCCTAGACTGCGCCGTGCGAAGCCGCTCCTGAATCAATTTTACCTTATCTAATGCATCCTGGACCAAGTCTGTACCCAAGAGCCTAGCCTCACCCGGTTCAAACCATCCAACCGGAGATCTACACCTCCTCCCATATAAAGCCTCATACGGAGCCATCTGAATACTCGATTGATAACTGTTGTTATATGCAAACTCCATGAGTGGCAGAAACTGGTCCCATGAACCCCCAAAGTCAATGACACCAGCACACAACATGTCCTCTAATATCTAAATAGTGTGCTTGGACTGCCAGTCCGTCTGAGGGTGAAAAGCTGTGCTCAACTCGACCTGAGTACCCAACTCTCGCTGTACGACCCTCCAAAACTGCGAAGTGAACTGAGTAACCCTATCTGAAATGATGGAAACTGGGACACCATGCAGGCGAACAATCTCTCGGATGTAAATCTCAGCCAACCGCTCTGAAGTGTAAGTAGTACTAACTGGAATGAAGTGCGCGGACTTGGTCAGCCGATCCACAATAACCCAAATAGCATCGAACTTCCTCAAAGTTCGTGGGAGCCCAAATACAAAGTCCATGGTGATTCGCTCCCACTTCCACTCTGGGATCTCTAATCTCTGAAGCAAGCCACCCGGTCTCTGATGCTCATATTTAACCTGCTGGCAGTTGAGACATCGAGCCACAAACCCAACTATATCCTTCTTCATCCGCTTCCATCAATAGTGCTGCCTTAAATCCTGGTACATCTTCACGGCACCCGGATGGATGGAATACTGCGAGCTGTGGGCCTCCTCAAGAATCAACTCCCGAAGCCCATCTGCATTATGCACACAAATTCGGCCCTGCATCCTTAACATGCCATCATCACCAATAGTTACATCCCTAGCATCACCTCTCCGAACCCTTTCCTGAAGAACGAGTAAGTGGGGGTCATCATACTGACGCTCCCTAATACGGTCTTAAAGAGAAGACCTAGAAACCACACATGCCAATACACGACTAGGCTCCGAAATATCCAATCTCACAAGTTGGCCTACTAAGGCCTGAACATCCAATGCCAAAGGTCTCTATGATGCTGGAAGATATGCTAAACTCCCCAAACTCTCCGCCCGGCGATTCAAAGCATCGGCCACCACATTGGCCTTCCCTGGATGGTACAGAATAGTGATATCATAGTCCTTAAGAAGCTCCAACCATCTCCGTTGATGCAAGTTAAGATCCTTCTGTTTAAACAGATGCTGCAGACTCTGGTGATCAGTATAGATCTCACAATGAACCCCATATAAATAGTGACGCCAAATCTTCAAAGCGTGAACAATGGCTGCTAACTCAAGATCATAGACATGATAGTTCTTCTCATGGGTCTTCAATTGGCGTGAGACGTAGGCAATCACCCTACCCTCCTGCATCAAAACACATCCAATGCCTATCCTCGAGTTATCACAATACACGGTGTAAGAACCTGAAGCTAATGGCAGAACTAACACTGGAGCTGTGGTCAAGGCAGTCTTGAGCTTCTGAAAGCTCTCCTCGTACTCATCCAACCACCTGAATGGAGAACCCTTTTGGGTCAATCTGGTCAAGGGCGAAGCAATAGACGAGAAAACCTGAATGAACTGACGGTAATAACCAGCCAAACCAAGGAAGATCCTAATCTTTATGGCTGAGGACAGTCTGGGCCAACTCTGCACCGCCTCTATCTTCTTCGGATCCACCTGAATACCCTCACTGGACACCACGTGTCCCAAGAATGCTACTGAACTGAGCCAAAACTCACACTTGGAGAACTTTGCATAAAGCTTCTCCTCCCTCAATCTCTATAATACAATCCTCAAATGCTGAGCATGCTCCTCCTAGCTACGAGAGTACACCAGGATGTCATCAATGAATACAACAACGAATGAGTCTAAATAGGGCTGGAATACACTGTTCATCAAATGCATGAACGCTGCTGGGGCATTGGTCAGCCCAAAAGACATCACTAAGAACTCATAATGGCCATATCATGTCCTGAAATCTATCTTAAGAATATCTGAATCCCGAATCTTCAGCTGGTGATAACCAGACCTCAAATCAATCTTGGAGAACACCCTCGCTCCTTGAAATTGGTCGAATAAATCATCAATATGAGGCAAAGGATACTTGTTCTTGAATGTGACCTTGTTCAACTGCCTGTAATCAATACACATTCTCATGGAACCATCCTTCTTCTTCTTCACAAATAGAACCGGTGCACCCCAAGGTGACACACTAGGCCTAATAAACCCCTTATCAAGGAGTTCCTGAAGCTGTTCTTTCAATTCCTTCAACTCCGCCGGTGCCATACGATACAGTGGAATAGAAATGGGCTGAGTGCCCGGCACAAAATCAATAGCGAAGTCAATATCCCTGTCAGGCGGTATGCCCGACAGGTCTGCAGGAAACACATCAGGAAAATCACGTACCACCGGAACAGAATCAATGATAGGAGTCTCTGCGCTAACATCCCTCACAAAAGCCAAATAAGATAGGCAACCCTTCTCAACCATGCGCTGAGCCTTCAAATATGAAATCACCCTACTTGGTACATAATCTATAGAACCGCTCCACTCAACCCTCGAAATTCCCGGCATAGCCAACGTCACTGTCTTAGCGTGACAATCTAGAACAACATGACATAGAGATAACCAATACATACCCAATATCACATCAAAGTCGACCATACTGAGCAGCAAAAGGTCCACTTGGGTCTCCAGACCCCCAATAGTCACCACACATGACCGATATACGCAGTCCACAACAATAGTATCGCCCACAAGAGTAGATACATGAACAGATGAAACTAAAGACTCATGAGGTAAATCCAGAAGATGGGCGAAATACGAGGAAACATATGAATACGTGGAACTAGGGTCAAATAATACTGAGGCATCTCTGTGACAAACTGAGACAATACCTGTAATCACAGCATCTGAAGCAATAGCATCTGGTCTGGAAGGGAGGGCATAGAAACGGGCCTGGCCACCCCCTGATCTACCTCCCCCTCTAGGGCGATCCCTAGTTGACTGACCTCCACCCCGAGCTGACTGTACGGGTGGTGAGGTAACTGGTGCTGAAGTTGGAGGCTGACTCCTCTGCTGAGATAGACCTCCATGACGACGAGGACAATGCCTCCACATATGCCCAAACTCCCCACACTCAAAACAACTCCCTGGTGCTGGTGGCGGGAACTGAAGGGAAACCCTAGCATCGGGATGACTGGTAGAAGAACCTGGCATGGAAGAGCCCTGAACAGGTAGAGCACAGGACGAACTCTGAGCTGGAAGGGCACTAAGTGAAGAGTGGCCCTGATGAGAACTATGAGAACCATGGCCAGATGATTCACCATGATGAAATGGCCGAGCTGACTGAGTCTGTCTGAAATGACGAACTCTACCGTGCTAGAACTGACCCCCAAAAGGAGAACCGTTGAATCCACCCTGACCACGAGGCCTCTTGGCCTCCCTCTCAACCCTCTCCTAACTGCGAACCATCTCAATCTGCCGAGAAAAGTCGACAACCTCAATAAAAGTAGCACTTGAAACCCTCTCTCTGGTCATGAGCAAATGGAGCTGATAAGTGAGACCATCAATAAACCTCATGATCCTCTCCATGTCCGTGGTAACCAACCAGATAGCATGACAGGCCAACTCAGAGAATTGCATCTCATACTGTGTCACAGACATATCACCCTGGCGAAGCCGCTTAAATTGTCTGCGCAGCTCCTCTCTGCGGGATCGAGGCACGAACTTCTCCAAAAAGACCACGGAGAACTGCTGCCAAGTAAGGGATGCTGCGCCAACAGGCCTATGCCTCTCGTAAGTCTCCCACCATCTGAGTGTAGCCCCGGAGAACTGAAAAGTAGTGAAGGAGACCCCACAAGTCTCCAGAATACCAATAGTACAGAGTATCCTCTAACACCTGTCCAGAAAGTCCTGAGCATTCTCTCTCTCTGTGCCACTGAAAGGTGGTGGCTGGAGTCTCCCAAACCTCTCCAACCTACGCCGATCATCCTCAGGCATAGCAGGAACTACATAATCCTGTGCAGCTGTAACCGACTGGGCTGGTGGTGCCTCCAGTGTCTGAAGTCCCTGAACAACCTGCTCGGGTGTGCGAGCGACGGGAGTCTGAGTGCCTCCCCCGACCTAAGAAGTGGTTGCGGCCGTCGAGATAGAGACTACCTGAGCTAGGCCTGTACACGCTGTCAGAATCTGAGCTAGGGCCTCCTGAAGGCCTGGAATCACAATAGGCACAGGTGGTGCCTGAGCTGGTGCATCAACAACTGGAACCTGGTCCTGATCTGGGAAAACCGGTGGATCTGCAGGTACTGCCCAAGCTGTTGTACGGGTTGCACCTCTGCCCCTACCACGACCTCTACCGCGGCCTCAGCCTCTCGCGGCCCTGACTGGTAGTACTAGTGGCTAGCCCTCCTGACCGGTAGCACGAGTCCTCACTATCTGTGAGAGAATGAAATAACATATGTTTAGTTATTAGAATCAATAGATTTGCACGACAAGAATTCAAGAATGTGGAGTTTCCTAAAGGTTCTGCAGCCTCTCGAAGATAAGTACAGACGTCTTCGTACCGATCCGCAAGACTCTACTAAACCCGCTCATGACTTGTGAGACCTATGTAGCCTAGGCTCTGATACCAATCTGTCACGACCTAAACTAATCCTGTCGTGATGGCGCCTATCATGGAACTAGGCAAGCCGACTCATTTCCAAAACAAACCGATATTTTTATTTCAAGGATAAATTTCAAGACCATTTAACATAAAAACCTTCGTAAAGTAGTTCGTAAAGGGGTGTCACTAGTCATGAGCATCTACTACAATCTGCCTAACAATATCAAGGCTAACACAGCTTGGAAAAAAGGGCTAAATACAATTAGAGGAAGATAAGAGGAAGAAAAGCAGGGGCTGCGATCACCAAGCAGCTACCTTGCTATCTCCGAGAAAATTTGCAATCAGAATAATCAACAACTGCTACTGTGGCCAGCTACACTTGGATCTGCACACAAGGTGCAGTGAGTAACGTGAGTACGCCAACTCAGTAAGTAATAGCAATAAATAAAGACAAAGCAGTAGTGACGAGCAGTAAAGCATATAATATTCATATCATGAAATCACAGTAAAATACCTCATGCTTTAAAAATCGGGATTTGAATCAAAATATCTCGTTTAAACCCAGTTCCAGTAAAAATCATTTAAGGATATTTTCAATAGTTTTCAAACAGAGGAAAAATGCAAAGGTGAGCAAAAATGATGAAATCATAAACAGCCACTCGGGCAAAGCATCACTCATATCTAGCCCCTCGGGCAAACCTCAAAGTCACTCGTGCCACTCGGACCTACCTCACAATCACTCTTGCCACTCGGGCATACCTCACAATCACTCATACCTCCCTATCACTCAGCACTCGGCACTCGCACTCAGTAGGTACATGCGCTCACCGGGGGTGTGTACAGACTCTGGAGGGGCTCCTCATCCCAAGAGCTATATCAAGCCAAATCATGGCATAAATCACTCAGGCCCTCGGCCTATATCAAACATGTTGCGGCGTGCTGCCCGATCCCATAAATATCCTCACAAATCAGGCCCTCGGCCTCACTCAGTCATAAACCTCTCAAGCCACTCAGGTATTTCATTAAAAACAGGGTGCTCAGCCCAGGACAACATTTATATGCATCAAAATAGAGTAATAAAACTGAGTTATACAGTAAATAAATATAACCATGACTGAGTATATATTTTCAATCGATAACAATGTGAGGATAAAAAGAAAAGGCCCCTAAGGGTCCCAACAGCACTGGCACAAGGTCCAAACATGGCATTCAGCCCAAATTTACAGAAACTCTTTCTAAAACATATAAGTATCATATAGTTTCAACAAAATATGCAACTCTACAGTTGCTACGGGACGGACCAAGTCACAATCCCCAACAATGCACGCCTACACGCCCGTCACCTAGCATGTGCGTCACCTTAAAATAGTAGAATGATACGAAATTCGGGGTTTCATACCCTCAGGACTAGATTTACAATCATTACTTACCTCAAATCGGTCAAATCTCTACCCCGCAATGCTCTTGCCTCTGGACTCAGCCTCCAAATGCTCCAAATCTATTCACAATCAGTACAATACCATCAATATATGCTAATAGAATGAATTCCACAAGAAAAACTACCAATTTAGACCAAAAACCCGAAATTGGCTTAAACCTGGCCAATGGGCCCACTTCTCGAAATCCGACAAAATTTACAAAACTAGAAAGCCCATTCACTCACGAGTCCAACCATACCAAATTCATCAAAATCTGACATCGTTTGGTCCTTCAAATCCTTAAATTACTCTCCAAACTTCCAAGCCCTAACCCCTCATTTTCACTAATTACATGATTAAACAATGGAAAATCACCATGTATACGAGTATTAGGACTCAAGTAACTTACCTCACTAATAGCCCTTGAATCACCCTTCAAATATCACTCCAAAAACCGACTTGAAAATGGTGGAAATGAACCAAATTCGCGAAGGGTTTTATTTATGGTTTCTGCCCTGGTTTTTCGCACATGCAGAAAATTTCATGCTTCTGCGCCACAGCACCTGCGGAAAAATCCATCACAGGTGAGGAACTCACTTAGGAGCCCAGGTTCCGCATCTTTGGCCCAAAACCCCATGCCTGCGCGTTTCCTCCGCTTCTGCGAAGCCTGCCCAACGTCCCCCTTTCCGCATCTGCGTCCCAGGTTTTGCACCTGTGGGCTCGCAGATGCGACCTCTAACTCGCACCTGCGCATCCTGCCTAGCCCTACACTTCCCGCACCTATGAACCTCCCTGCGCACCAGCGGCCCCACACCAGCGACCCCGCACCTGCGGCTCTTCCTTCTGCAGGTGCGGAAATAGCAGAAGCAGCAGCTTCAGCTGCATTCCAACTTCGACACATCTGTTAACCACCCGGAATCACCTCGAGGCCCTCAGGACCTCAACCAAAAATACCAACAAGTCATATATCAACATACAAACTTAGTCGAACCTTCGAATCACTCAAAACAACATCCAAATACCAAATTACCCTCGGACTCAAGCCTAAGAACTTCTAAATTTCTAAATTCGGCAACCGATGCCGAAACCAACCAAACCACGTCCGAATGACCTCAAATTTTGCACACTCGTCAAAAATGACACTACGAACCTAATCCAACTTTCGGAATTCCATTCTGACCTTGATATCAAATTTTCCACTGCCGACCAAAAATTGCCAAATTTCCAATTTCGCCAATTCAAGCCTAATTCTACTACGGACCTCCAAATCACATTCTGGATGTGCTTCTAAGTCCAAAATCACCTAACGGAGCTAACGAAATCATCAAAATTAAATTTTGAGATCGTTTACACATAGGTCAATATCCAGTTGACTTTTCCAACCTAAGGTTCTAAATAAGAGACTAAGTGTCTCATTCCACTCCGAAAACACTCCGAACTAGAACCAACCAATCCGATATATCACAATGCAGCTAAATAACACATAAAGAAGCAGAAATGGGGGAAACAAGGGTATAACTCTCAAAACGACCGGCTGGGTCATTACAACTGCTTCCTAACTCGTTCCGCAACACCTAGAGTCTCTCATTTACATTTATTTCTGTCTATTTTCATTTCAGACAGTGGCTGGAGTTTTGTATAATTTACTAGTGCTCATACACTTGTAACACCAGGTCTTGGCACACACACTAGTAGACATATGTTTTTTTTGTGTGGATTATTCTATGGTTATGATTGCACTCACCTGCTTTCGTTTATTTATTTACAAATTTGCGGTTTCTTAACCTTTTAATTAAATGGAATTTAATTACTTGGAAACTTATTAAAAGAGAAATAACATGGTTTAATTCACTGTTGGCTTGCCTAGCGGTAACATTGGGCACCATCACGGCCTATAGGAGAATTGGGTCGTGACAAAAGCAGCTGAGTGCAATCATAACGATGGAATGATCCAAAACCATATAACTGCTAGTGTGTGTATCAAGACCTGGTGTCACAAGTATATGAGCACTAATAGATTATACAAAACTCTAGCTACTGTCTGAAAAGAAAATAGACATAAATAAATGCAAATGAGAGACTCTAGGTGCTGCGGAACGGCTCAGGAAGCAGCTCACCACTAGGCCTTGGGATATCTGGGATGCATGCCGATAGGACCTCCAGATGCACCTGCCTCAGATCCTGCACGATTAGTGCAGAAGTGTAGCGTGAATATATAAACAACATGTACCCAGTAAGTATCTAGTCTAACCTCGAAAAGTAGTGACGAGGGGTCGACTTTGACATTTACTATGGGCTAACAATATGAATACAGAAATTCTAAATAAACATAAGTTATGTAAATGATAGTAATAATTCCTTGACAAGCAGGAGCAAATAATTCTTTCACAAAGTAATAATTTCCAAATAAATTTCCGTCATTTATAAGGCAACCCCGTAAGCCACAAAATAATGTTAAGTATGATTAGACTCCGAGTATTATTAGCATGATTTATGCTGTGGTAGTACGATCCGATCCAGAATAATGTGTACACTGCCGAGGGACATGCGGCACGATCCATAGATGCATCTATCTACTACCGATGCATTCGGCCCACTCCACAAGAAGAGAGGATACTTTATAAGCATTTGACTTAAACGTTATAACATGGCTAATACACAATATAATAAAATTTCTATTAACGGTCAAGTAATCCGCTAAAAAATTAAGTAAGTGAAATTCGGTCTTTTACAATTCCTCTAACAAGTTCTAATATAATTTAGGCTCTTAAATTAACAAGTAGGGTGCAAACATTAAAAGTAATTCATGATTTTGGTCCTAAACTACCCGAACATATGCACAAATAGTAGCTACGCACGCTCTCTCGTCATCTCGTACGTACGTAGCCCCCACAATTAGAGGCAAATATTCATTTTAATTCACCTATGGGGCAATTCCCTCTTACAAGGTTAGACAAGAGATTTACCTCATCTCAAAGCTCACTTTCCGGTCACAATTTCGTCCTAAAGCCTCAACTCGGTGCCGAACAATCCAAAACTAGTCAAATATTATATAAAATTAATCAATACAAGCTCAAAAGTTTATATTCCAACTATTAGAGTGATTACCCAACCCCAATTGGAAGATTCCTAAAATTCATCCTCGGGCCCACGTGCCCGTATTCTGGAAATTTTCGAAGAAATTTATTACCCATACCCTCACGAACTCAATATAAAATTTTCACTCAATTCCATAACCATTTTCGCGGTTGAATCCTATTTTTATCAAAACCCAAGTTTTTCATCTAAACCCATGGTTTCACAATTTTTACATGTTACAATCTACCCATAATCTATGTATTTAACTCACATTGTATAGAAGTCACTTACCTCAAAGTGCTAGGCGAAATTCCCTCTCCAAAAGCTCCAAAATCGCCCAATGAATGAAAGAAAATGAGTCAAAATGGTTTAACTCCCGACTTAAATGAACCTCACTGCCTCTAGGACTTTCGCACCTGCAGTTACTGGGCCGCATCTGCGGCATCGCTTCTTCGAAGGTAGGTTTGCTTCTGCGGAATTCCCCAGGCCCAGTGGCCGCTTCTACGGGCGGAATACCGCTTCTGCAGATGGCCAAGCGCATCTACGGCCCCATCGCTCCTGCGGGCTATTCCTCGCAGAAGCGAGGCCGCTTCTGCGCGTGGTTCTCCGCTTCTGCGGCCATTGGCCAAATGCCCCAAAGCCCCTTCTGCAGCCACAAGCTCGCATCTGCGGGCTCGCACCTGCAGCCAAAAGCTTGCAGGTGCGGGCACACTAGAACTGGTGCACCAGCAGCCCTTTTGTGCTCTAAATCGATACGAGCATTGTTCGGATGGCACCCGAGGCCCCTGGGGCCTCGTCTAAATATACCAACAAGTTTGTAAACATAAAATAGGCTCGCTCGCACACTTGGAATGCAAAAAAAAAATATTAGAACTAAGAATCGCAACCCAAAACCAATAGGATTAACTTATGAACTTCAAGTTCTTCCAACTTGCTCCAAATGCGCTGAATCATACCTAAACTACTCGGAAAAACACCAAATTTTGCGTGCAATTCTTAAATCACCATACAGAACTATTCCTAGGCTCGAAATATCAAACTAATCTCGATAACATCAAAACCTACTCCAAGCCAAATTTAAAGAACTTTAAAACCTTTAAGGTGCCAACTATCAATATTAAGTGCTAAAATGCTCCCGGGTCATCCAAAACCCACTCCGAACATATGTCCAAGTTCAAAATTATTATACTAATTTATTGGGACTGTCAAATCCCGGTTCCGAGGTCGTTTATTCAAAATATTGACCAAAGTCAAACTTAGTCCTTTTAGCCATCTTTAAGGAACCAAGTGTTCCGATTTCAACCCGAACTCTTCCAAATCCCGAACTAACTATCCCCGCTAGTCATAAAACCATAAAAGCACATACACGGAGTCTTATTTAGGAGAACAGGGATCTAGAAAGTAAAACGACCGGTCGGGTCGTTATAAAATGTCAAACGACTAAAATATCCCTGAAACAATGATTGACTTTTATAACCTTAAATATATATTTAATTTAAGAATATAATTGTAAATCACCTAATACTGGAATTCGTTTCCGATTTAAATTGCACATACCAAGCAAAAAGGAAAAAGCGTGAAGGTGAAATACTCCTATCCAAATTGATTTTGGTTTCATCCTCCCGCACCAACAATACAATATTTTACCCTTCTCTTTGATATTTTACATAATATAATATACAAACCAAAATAAAACACCAAGAAATAAAAAAAACGTAAAAATTCTTTCTCCCTATCCAGAGTTTTTTGCCTACTTTTTCTTGGACAACAAATGCTTCGTACAATAGCTTTCTTCTTGGATGACAATATGCTTCGTCCAGTTATTCTTTCCCAGTTGTGTGGGATTTAGATTCATTAATTATAAAAAAAGTTAGAGATTCTTAGAACGTTAAAGTCACAAAGTCATAATTTACTTGAAATACTAATTATCAGTTAATCACATTTCATCCAAATTAAAATATTTTTTAACGGGTTAAAGATTTGATCAATATCTCAATACAATTACACTTGATTTTTAATCATGTGAATCACTCATATAAAAGAAACTACATTTAAAAAAAAATCCTCAGTTGCTACCATTATAATAAGATAGCGATACACATATAAAAAAATTAAAATATAAAGTTGTGTTCTTCGTACCTAACTAAGAGAAAATGAGAGGAATAGTACGAGCAACTAGATCGTTGTTATATAATCATTTATAATGAGATCGGAAAATTATGAGATCTCATCTTTGATGAGTATAATTCTTTTCCTTTATAATTTATGTGGAACTTGATGGACCAATAAGTTATCACACATGCCTTTCTCATCAAAACTTGACTTCTTAAGCCAAAAAATGACTGGTAGCTTTAAAATTATATTTAGTAAATATTTTCAGTATATTTATATTTATAATGACAATCAATAAATTATATGATCGATCAATCCTAATGTTAAATTATTTGTCATGACATATTTTTTCAAATGGATAAGAAGAATAAAGAAATATACCAAGACATTACGTTTAAAGAGGTATTAAGTGGACGTGATCTAATAACATTTTTGTACCTCATAAAATAAATTTAATGAAATTAAAAATAATATTACATAATATCGTTGTTTGTGATGATTGTCTAAGAATAACGTACAAAGCACGTTCATAGAGACTAGTCTATATTATTATAAAAGCATGAATACAATGTTAGTTTACAAAAATAACCTTATGATATTAAGCAAATAATTCTACATAGTTAGAAATCCTACATGATTACCTTTAGGAATCCTATTAGTATAATTACTTTCGGACATAGACATATAATACTACATATTAGCATGCAAATTTAATACCTTTAGGAACACGTTAGGTATCCTTTTGGTATAATTATAATGACCCGACCGGTCGTTTTACTTTTTAGAACCCCGTTCCCTTAAATAAGACTCTCCATATGTGTTTTTACTATTTTATGACTTGCGGGGATGGTTAGATCAGGTTTTGGAAGGGTTCGGATTGAAATCGGAACACTTAGTTCCTTAATATTGGCGTAAAAAGGGTTAAGTTTGACTTGGGTCAACATTTTTAGTAAACGATATCGAAAATAGGATTTGACGGTCCCAATAGGTTTGTATGATAATTTTGGACTTGGGCGTATGTTCGGATCGGGTTTTGGATGACCCAAAAATGTTTAAGCGCTTAATATTGGAAGTTGGCACATTGAAGGTTTTTCAAGTTCTATAAATTTGGTTTGGAGTAGGTTTTGGTGTTATCGAGGTCCGTTTGGGATTCCGAGCTCGGGAATAGCTCTGTATGGTGATTTAAGACTTGCACGCAAAATTTGGTGTTATTTGAGTAGTCTAAGTATGATTCATCGCGTTCGGAGCAATTTGAAAACTTGAAATTCATAATTTGATTCAATTTGGTTTAGGGGTGCAATTCTTAGTTTCGATATTATTTTACGTGTTTTGAGAGTTCGAGCAGGTCCGTATTAAGTTACTTGTTGGTGCAGTTGGATGGGGTCCCGGGGCTCCGGTGCGTTTCGGACCGCCCGGAGCTAAGTCCAAAACTGCTAGGTGTTGGTTCTGGTTTCCTTCTTCGCGAACGAGGAAGGACCCTCGCATTCGCGATGAAGGATTTAGGGACTGGGATCTTTTTCTCTTCGCGTTCGTGAATATAAGGCCGCATTCGTGGAGGCTTGTAACCCTTGGCCTTCGCGTTTGGCTGATCGCGTTCGCGTAGAAGCCGGGGCCTGGGCAACCCAGTTGCCTTACGCGTTCTCGAGTTGGGCCTCGCATTCGCGAGGAGTAGGCGTCCCAGTGCACCACGTTCGCGAGTGCCCTCTCGCATTCGCGTAGTGCCTTTTCCCTGGGTCCTTCAGTTTAGCCTTCGCGATCGCGTGAGCTTGGTGTCACGACCCAAAATCCCACCACAGGAGTCGTGATGGTACCTAGTCTCTAAGACTAGGTAAGCCGATTTTTATTGCATTTTTGAAGCCATTTTTTATTATTAAATAAATAACCAAAACTAACAGCGGAAATAATTACAATATACAACCTCCCAAAACTGGTAGTACTGAGTCAAGAACTCTAACTAAATACATAGAATGATCACGATGACCGAATATACAATACTGTTTGATTACAAGTTAACAGTATAATGGAATGAAAGGACTCCAAGGGACTGCGACGACCAAGCAGCTCTACCTTGAATCCTTATGATCTCGCTTTAACTCTGCTCAAGCCCGTTATCTTCAATACCTGGCTCTGCACAAAAATGTGCAGAAGTGTAGAGTGAGCACACCACAGCGGTGCAAAGTAAGTATCAAGACTAACCTCAATGGAGTAGAGACGAGGTACAGTCAAGACACTCACTAGTCTAATAACCTGTGCAATATAATATACAAAATAGTAGGAAACAAATAATAATAAAGGCAGGATAAAACAACCAGTGATATGCACAACAGACAACAAGAATACCATTAATATCACTCAATAATTAATAAATATAATTACACCCAATTAAATCAAGCCCTTCAAATAAATGTCTTTCACATAGTTCTTCCAGATAACTCTCTTTCAAATATAATTTTCTCAAATAATTATTTTTCAAATATAATTCTTTCAATAAATCTTTTCAAATACAATTTCCTCAAATAAATATCTTTCAAAATACAATTCTTTTATATAATACTTTCTAAGTAAAAATCCTTCCAAATAAATATTTTGAATATAATTCTTTCAATTAAAAAGTCACCATGTGACATCTCATTTCAAAATCATCAAAATACGGGTCTCAGCCCATTTTTCATATTTTTCGTAAATACGGGTCTCAACCCATTTTTATATTTTCATGGCACCTCGTGCCCATAATTAAATCATCATATTTGTCCGGCACCTCGTGCCCTCATTTCATATCACAACTGCACGTACAATTCATGTGCCCAATATCATTATCATTTCATCACAACACCTCGTGCCCACATTTTATATTATAACTACACGGATAATTCACGTGCCAATATCCCCATTTCATATTATAATTCTCGGCACCTCATGCCTATATTTCATTTTATAAATCGCCTGGCAATAGCCACAAGCTCTAAATTCAACATAAATCAGATTATTATCAATTTACTAACAACAAGACAAGTTGCACAAGGTTAATAAAAAACACAAGAAAATCACAACATCACATGAAAATTGTCAACACTACAACCCCACATCATCACATATCGTCCCTGACAATAGCCACCCTTATCGCTCCTATTGCCACCCTTATCGCTCCTATAGCCACCCTTATCGCTACGCCCAGACAATATCAATAGCCACCCTTATCGCTCCTATTTCCACCCTTATCGCTCCTATAACCACCCTTATCTCTCCGCCCAGACAATATCAATAGCCAACAAACACAACAGTAAAATACCACCCTTATAACCATATAATATCAACGGTTAAATGCCACCCTTATCTCCCCAAAATAACAAATCACATAACATAACAATTTACACGGAAAATTATCACAACATGACAAAAATCAATTCATATCACAATTTGCCCAATGGCCACAACTAAATTTCAAAGCTACAACCAAGTCAATTAATTTCACAGCAAATAGCCAAATGATCCACACAATGTGTACAACACCCAAAAACAATCAATAGAGATAGAAATTATTCAACATAAAGCAAAGTCTTCATAAAAGATCAAATTTTCAATAATTATATAAACACCTCTTCTTAAGCTCATTTAATTAATTATTTGCAGAGGGAAAAATCCAAAATAAAATTAAATTCCAATAATTATCAATCCAGCAAATTCACGAAATTTCATAAATAATCAAATAATAATCACATCACATTGTCATATAACAACATAGTCAACAATAAGAATTTAGGCACGACAAGTAGATGATTAAATATATGCCAACAATTTTCCAATTTACTACACAAATATGCTCAAGACTTTAACTCAATAAAATTTGCACATAAACCAAGTACATACTCGTCACCTCGCATACATGATTTTTAATTACCCAAGTTGCACATAAGACTCAATGCCTAAGGGGAATTTTCCCCACTCGAGCTTAAGCAAGACACTTAACTTTTTGAAGTTAGGCCGATATTTCAAAATAGCCTTCTTGCTTGAATTGACCTCCGTACAGCTCAAATCTATCCAAATTAATTGTATAACTCCATTAAAATTCGCCGGAAATAATTCCGGATAATAATACATCGACATAAAAATTTATTCCAAAAAGAAAAAAAAGTCAACGCGGGACCCGCCTCTCGGAACCCGACATAATTTTTATGAAATCTGAATACCCATTCTGATACGAGTTCAACCATACCAATATTATCGAATTCCAATAATAACTCGACCTCCAAATCTTAAATTTTCGTTTTTGGAGGATTTTACAAAAATCTTGATTTTTCCTCCATTAAATCCAAATTAAATGATGAATTCAAAGACATAATCATGAAAATTAGTCAAAACTGGATAAGAATCACTTATCCTAAACACCCACGCCAAAATCTCTCCAAAAATCGCCTTCTACCGAGCTCCAAATTTGATTATGAGTTATGAACTCAAACCCCTGTTTTTGGGACTTTTAATTCTGCCCAAATAGGCCTTCTTCGCTTTCGCGACCATAGCTTCGCATTCGCGAAGCACAAAAAGTCTGCTGCCCAGATTCCTTCTTCGCATTCGCGATGCCTTCCTACCTCTGCCCTTCGCGTTTGCGAGACACGAGTCGCGTTCGCGAAGGCTTAACGCCAGGCAGACCCCCAACTCCCTTTCCTCTTCGCGTTCGCGTCTGCCCACTCGCGTTCGTGTAGGCTTTCCTCATCTCTTTCTTCTCGTTCGCGGCTTCTTCATTGCGTTCGTGATGGGCAAATCCCAGCCGTCCAAAATCCTTCTTCGCGAACGCGTGAGACCCTTCGCATTCGCGAAGAACAATACCAGATATCAGTTCCAGCAGTTGCAAAACAAGGAGAAGTGATTCGAAACTATCCCGGAACTCACCCGAGCCTCCCCTCCCCCCCCCCCCGGACCTCAACCAAACATACCATCAAGTCCCAAAATATCATCCGAACTTAGTCGAATTCTCAAATCACCTCAAACAACATCAAAACGACGAATCACACCCTAAATCAAAATCTATGAACTTTGAACTTTCAAATTCTATAACTTGTGCCGAAACACATCAAATCAATCCGGAATGACTTCAAATTTTGCAGGCACATCCCAAATAACATAACGGAGCTGTTACAACTCTCGAAATCGCATTTCGACCCCGATATCAAAAAATCAACCCCCCGGTTCAACTTTCCAAAAATTCGACTTTCGCCATTTCAAGCCTTAATTGGCTACAGATCTCAGATTCACAGTCTGGACACGCTCCTAAGTCCAAAATCACCCAACGGAGCTAACGGAACCGACAAAACTCTATTCTAGAGTCGTCTTCACATAGTTCCGATTGCGGTAAAAATCCTAAGGCTTAAGCTTCCATCTCAGGGACTAAGTATCCCAAATCACTTCGAATCATCCATAAATCAAACTCGACCACACAAGCGGGTCATAATACATATTGTGAAGCTGCTAGAGACCTTAAATCACTGAACGGGGCGTAAATTCTTAAAACGACAAGTCGGGTCGTTACATTCTCCACCTCTTAAACAAACGTTCATCCTCGAACATGCTAAGAATCCTTCTGAGGACTTTGAATTACTGAGTGTATTCTTACACACATACTTGTGGGTGATTCTACGTTCCCGCAATTTAACACGGGTCCGACAACATCATCTCAATTGAGATTATTTCTTTTCTCCATTATTATAAGCTTTAAAGCAAAATCCCTAACTCTCCAATCATCTCCAAAATGCCTGATTTTCACTTCGACGCACGATATTAGTCTCAACTGGCTATAGCAACTCGTGCCTACTCACACATCAACTTTTTTGATAGTGTTGAAGTACTCCGGGGTGTTACATTCTCCCTCGCTTAGGATCATTCGCCCTCAAACACATAACATAACTTATCTCTTCCTTTGGAAATCTCAATCCTCCAAATTTTACTAACTCCCAAATTTTTCAGAAATTTCGGCAGAGTCTCCCCTGTAATTGGGCCTATCCACCTGCCAGAGTAACACCAAAACAACTCTTAACAACACATCCACAACCCAACACAATACCACAAGGTATATATCAATAACACCAATCTCTGCATTACAAGTACTGCATTATCATAATGATATCAGGACATGAAGCACATCATATGTATGCTCATCACCACATCTCTAGTCTTAAAAGCTGTTCATAATTAATTCCCACATCATCAATTAATCTCATATTAACCATCACCTCGTTTCGAATTTTCACAATACTGACAACAGAACGTGAGGCATGAAGACATTATGATTACTTACTCGGATTAATGAGTCACATTTAACGCCACCTGGGCACTCACCTCATAGGCTAAAACTCAATATTTACAGCACAAAAATGGATGAATATGAATAGAAAATATACAAGCATTATCAAATAAGCCTAACAGGCATGACTCCCTATTAATATTATTGCACAATTCTTTTTTAAAAACTCATAAATATTTCACCACAAGGACCTTGTCCTTACATAACTTCTACCACGGCTTACAACCCGGTTTAAATATTTCACATCATATATAAATTGCGAGGATCTCGCCCTCAACTCCGAATCACAAGTATTTTGCACATTGTGCCAACTGAAATTTCAACTTTCCTTTCTTTCTTCTTTTCAATATATTTCATAAATAATTTTCACAACATATAATGAACCCTCATACCGTTAGGGCATATAATTCATAAAAATTGGAATCAATTATTCCGAAACACATTAAACCCACTGTATTGAATAATAATTTTTTTTGTTTTTGGACTTATAGCCCTCAATGATGCACAAAAATAAAGTGACAGATACAAGCTCACATCTTTAAATCTCCCAACAGGGATACACATATAAGTTGGTCACAAATTTATGAAGCTCACCCATCAAAGCACGTTCATAGAAACTAGTCTATATTATTATAAAAACATGAATACAATGTTAGTTTACAAAAATAACTTTATGATATTAAGCAAATAACTCACAATAAAAGGACATAATCTGAATTCTAGACATTAGCCTTGTAATCCTATTAGTTTTAGAAAATAATTCTACATAGTTAGAAATCCTACATGATTACCTTTAGGAATCCTATTAGTATAATTACTTTCGGACATAGACATATAATACTACATATTAGCATGCAAATTTAATACCTTTAGGAACACGTTAGGTATCCTTTTGGTATAATTATAATGACCCGACCGGTCGTTTTACTTTTTAAAACCCCGTTCCCTTAAATAAGACTCTACATATGTGCTTTTACTATTTTATGACTTGCGGGGATGGTTAGATCAGGTTTTGGAAGGGTTCGGATTGAAATCGGAACACTTAGTTCCTTAATATTGGCGTAAAAAGGGTTAAGTTTGACTTGGGTCAACATTTTTAGTAAACGACATCGAAAATAGGATTTGACGGTCCCAATAGGTTTGTATGATGATTTTGGACTTGGGCGTATGTTCGGATCGGGTTTTGGATGACCCAAAAACGTTTAAGCGCTTAATATTGGAAGTTGGCACATTGAAGTTTTTCAAGTTCTATAAATTTGGTTTGGAGTAGGTTTTGGTGTTATCGAGGTCCGTTTGGGATTCCGAGCTCGGGAATAGCTCTGTATGGTGATTTAAGACTTGCACGTAAAATTTGGTGTTATTTGAGTAGTCTAAGTATGATTCATCGTGTTCGGAGCAATTTGAAAACTTGAAGTTCATAATTTGATTCAATTTGGTTTAGGGGTGCAATTCTTAGTTTCGTTATTATTTTACGTATTTTGAGAGTTCGAGCAGGTCCGTATTAAGTTACTTGTTGGTGTAGTTGGATGGGGTCCCGGGGCTCCGGTGTGTTTCGGACCGCCCGGAGCTAAGTCCAAAACTGCTAGGTGTTGGTTCTGGTTTCCTTCTTCGCGAACGAGGAAGGACCCTCGCATTCGCGATGAAGGATTTAGGGACTGGGATCTTTTTCTTTTCGCGTTCGCGAATATAAGGCCGCGTTCGTGGAGGCTTGTAACCCTTGGCCTTCGCGTTTGGCTGATCGCGTTCGCGTAGAAGTCGGGGCCTGGGCAACCCAGTTGCCTTACGCGTTCGCGAGTTGGGCCTCGCATTCGCGAGGAGTAGGCGGCCCAGTGCACCACGTTCGCGAGTGCCCTCTCGCATTCGCGTAGTGCCTTTTCCCTGGGTCCTTCAGTTTAGCCTTCGCGATCGCGTGAGCTTGGTGTCACGACCCAAAATCCCACCACAGGAGTCGTGATAGTACCTAGTCTCTAAGACTAGGTAAGCCGATTTCCATTGCATTTTTGAAGCCATTTTTTTTATTAAATAAATAACCAAAACTAACAGCGGAAATAATTACAATATACAACCTCCCAAGACTGGTAGTACTGAGTCAAGAACTCTAACTAAATACATAGAATGATCACGATGACCGAATATACAATACTGTTTGATTACAAGTTAACAGTATAATGGAATGAAAGGACTCCAAGGGACTGCGACGACCAAGCAGTTCTACCTTGAATCCTTACGATCTCGCTTTAACTCTGCTCAAGTCCGTTATCTTCAATACCTGGCTCTGCACAAAAATGTGCAGAAGTGTAGAGTGAGCACACTACAGCGGTGCCAAGTAAGTATCAAGACTAACCTCAATGGAGTAGAGACGAGGTACAGTCAAGACACTCACTAGTCTAATAACCTGTGCAATATAATATACAAAATAATAGGAAACAAATAATAATAAAGGCAGGATAAAACAGCCAGTGATATGCACAACAGACAACAAGAATACCATTAATATCACTCAACAATTAATAAACATAATTACACCCAATTAAATCAAGCCCTTCAAATAAATGTCTTTCACATAGTTCTTCCAGATAACTCTCTTTCAAATATAATTTTCTCAAATAATTATTTTTCAAATATAATTCTTTCAATAAATCTTTTCAAATACAATTTCCTCAAATAAATATCTTTCAAAATACAATTCTTTTATATAATACTTTCTAAGTAAAAATCCTTCCAAATAAATATTTTGAATATAATTCTTTCAATTAAAAAGTCACCATGTGACATCTCATTTCAAAATCATCAAAATACGGGTCTCAGCCCATTTTTCATATTTTTCGTAAATACGGGTCTCAACCCATTTTTATATTTTCACGGCACCTCGTGCCCATAATTAAATCATCATATTTGTCCGGCACCTCGTGCCCTCATTTCATATCACAACTGCACGTACAATTCATGTGCCCAATATCATTATCATTTCATCACAACACCTCGTGCCCACATTTTATATCATAACTACACGGATAATTCACGTGCCAATATCCCCATTTCATATTATAATTCTCGGCACCTCATGCCTATATTTCATTTTATAAATCGCCTGGCAATAGCCACAAGCTCCAAATTCAACATAAATCAGATTATTATCAATTTACTAACAACAAGACAAGTTGCACAAGGTTAATAAAAAACACAAGAAAATCACAACATCACATGAAAATTATCAACACTACAACCCCACATCATCACATATCGTCCCTGACAATAGCCACCACTCCACCTCCATTCCACCCTTATCGCTCCTACAACCACCCTTATCGCTCCGCCCAGACAATATCAATAGCCACCCTTATCGCTCCTATTTCCACCCTTATCGCTCCTATAACCACCCTTATCTCTCCGCCCAGACAATATCAATAGCCAACAAACACAACAGTAAAATACCACCCTTATAACCATATAATATCAACGGTTAAATGCCACCCTTATCTCCCCAAAATAACAACTCACACAACATAACAATTTACACGGAAAATTATCACAACGTGACAAAAATCAATTCATATCACAATTTGCCCAATGGCCACAACCATATTTCAAAGCTACAACCAAGTCAATTAATTTCACAGCAAATAGTCAAATAATCCACACAATGTGTACAACACCCAAAAATAATCAATAGAGATAGAAATTACTCAACATAAAGCAAAGTCTTCATAAAAGATTAAATTTTTAATAATTATATAAACACCTCTTCTTAAGCTCATTTAATTAATTATTTGCAGAGAAAAAAATCCAAAATTAAATTAAATTCCAATAATTATCAAGCCAGTAAATTTATGAAATTTCATAAATAATCAAATATTAATCACATCACATTGTCATATAACAACAGAGTCAACAATAAGGGTTTAGGCATGACAAGTAGATGATTAAATATATGCCAACAATTATCCAATTTACTACACAATATGCTCAAGACGTACTCGTCACCTCGCGTACATGGTTTTCAATTACCCAAGTTGCACATAAGACTCAATGCCTAAGGGGAATTTTCCCCACTCGAGGTTAAGCAAGACACTTGCCTTTTTAAAGTTAGGCCGATATTCCAAAATATCCTTCTAGCTTGAATTGACCTCCGAACAACTCAAATTTATCCAAATTAATTGTATAACTCCATTAAAATTCGTCGGAAATAGTTTTGGATAATAGTACGTCGACTTAAAAATTTATTCCAAAAAGTCAACAAAAGTCAACGCGGAACTCGCCTCTCGAAACCCGATATAGTTTTCATAAAATCCGAACACCCATTCTGATACGAGTTCAACCATACCAATATTATCGAATTCCAATAACAATTCGATCTCCAAATCTTAAATTTTCGTTTTTAGATGATTTTACAAAAATCTTGATTTTTCCTCCATTAAATCTGAATTAAATGATGGATTCAAAGACATAAACATGGAAATTAGTCAAAACTGGATAAGAATCACTTACCCCAAACACCCACGCCAGAATCTCTCCAAAAATTACCTTCTACCGAGCTCCAAATTTGATTTTGAGTTATGAACTCAAACCCCCATTTTTGGGACTTTTAATTCTGCCTAGATAGGCCTTCTTCGCGTTCGCGACCATAGCTTCACGTTCGCGAAGCACAAAAAATGTGCTGCCCAGATTCCTTCTTTGCGTTCGCGATATCCTCATCGCGTTCGCGATGCCTTTCGACCTCTGCCCTTCACGTTCGCGAGACACGAGTCGCATTCGTGAAGGCTTAACGCCAGGCAGACCCCCAACTCCCTTTCGTCTTCGCGTTCGCGTCTTCCCACTCGCATTTGCGTAGGCTTTCCTCATCTCCTTCTTCGCGTTCGCGGCTTCTTCATCGCGTTTGCGGCTTCTTCATCGCGTTCGCGATGGGCAAATCCCAGCCGTCCAAAATCCTTCTTCGCGAATGCATGAGACCCTTCGCGTTCGCGAAGAACAATACCAGATATCAGTTCCAGCAATTGCAAAACAAGGAGAAATGATCCAAAACCATCCCGGAACTCACCCGACCCCCCCCCCCCAGGACCTCAACCAAACATACCATCAAGTCCCAAAACATCATCGAACTTAGTCGAATTCTCAAATCATCTCAAACAATATCAAAACGATGAATCGCACCCCAAATCAAAATCTATGAACTTTAAACTTTTAAATTCTATAACTTATGCCGAAACATATTAAATCAATCCGGAATGACTTCAAATTTTGCAGGCAAGTCCCTAATAACATAACAGAGCTATTCCAACTCTCGAAATCGCATTCTGACCCCGATATCAAAAAGTCAACCCCCGATCAAACTTCCCAAAAATTTGACTTTCGCCATTTCAAGCCTAAATTGGCTAAAGACCTCAGATTCATGGTCCGGACATGCTCCTAAGTTCAAAATCACCCAACGGAGCTAACGGAACCGACAAAACTTTATTCCGGAGTCGTCTTCATACAATTCCGACTAAGGTAAAAATCCTAAGGCTTAAGCTTCCATCTCAGGGACTAAGTGTCCCAAATCACTCTGAATCATCCGTAAATCAAACTCGACCACACACGCGGGTCATAATATATATTGCGAGGCTGCTAGAGATCTTAAGTCACTGAATAGGGCATAAATTCTTAAAACAACAAGTCGGGTCGTTACACTTGGCCACGATCGCGATTAAGGACCACTGGGCAGAAACGTTTTTAAAATGAAACCTAGGCCATTTTGGTTTATTTATTTCACTTCTTGGGCGATTTTGGAGCTTCTTAGAGAGGGGTTTTCCACCTAGCTATTGAAGGTAAGTAATTTTTACCCAATGTAAGTTAGATATATAGATTATGGGTAGATTTTAACATGTAAAATTGTAAAAATTATGGGTTTAGTTGAAAAACCTAGTTTTGATAAAAATGAGATTTAACCACGAAAATGATTATGGAATTGGGTGAAAATTATATATTTAAGTTCGTGAGGTTATGGGTAACAATTTTCTTTGAAAATGTTCGGAATCCGGGCACGTGGGTCCGTGGGTGAATTTTAAGAATCTTCCAATTTGGGTTGGGTAATTACTCTAATAGCTAAATTATTAATTTTTGAGCATATATTGATTATTTTATATAATATTTGGCTAGCTTTGGATTGTTTGGCACCGAGTTGGGTCCTTAGAGTGAATTTGTGGCCGGAAAGTGAGCTTTGCGACGAGGTAAGTCTCTTGCCTAACCTTGTAAGAGGGAATTTACCCCATAGGTGACTTAAATTGTTATTTGATTCTAATTGCGGGGGCTACGTACGCACGAAGTGACGAGAGTCCGTGCGTAGCTACTAATTATGCTTAAGTCTAGGTAGTTTAGGGCCCAAATCATGAAATACTTATAAAGTTTGCACCTTACTTGTTAATTAAAGTGGCCAGATTATAATGAAACTTGGTAAAGGAATTGTAGAAGCCGAATTTCACTTGAGTTATGGCGGGTTACTTGGCCGTTAACAGAAATTGCGTTTCTTTGTGTATTAGCCTTATAATAGCTTTTAAAAATCGGATATTCATAAAGTAATCTCTCTTCTTGTGAAGCGGGCCGAATGCCTCGGCAGTATAATAGATGCATATAAGGTTCGTGCTTCTCGACCCTTGGCAGTATACACATTATTCTGGATCGGGCCATGCGACCTTGGCATAAATCGTGCGTGTTAATGCTTAAAGCCCGAGTACACTTGATATTATTTTTGATGAATTGAGAGGTTATAATTTATTTATTTATTTGTTCGGAATTTTGTTTGGAATTAGCACAATGTTAATGAAAGACTTTTGGGAATTTTCTGTTAGTTAAAGAATCGTTTAATCACTGTTGCTACTGTGGTAATATTATTATTCACATATTCTATGCCTATTTAGCATTCTTGTATTTTATTGTTAGCCCACAGTAAGTGTCGACTGTAACGTCCAGACCGGTCATTTTACTTTTTAGATCCCCATTCCCCTAAATAAGACTCCTCGTATGTGCTTTTACTGTTTTATAACTTGCGGGGATGGTTAGTTCGGGATTTGGAAAGGTTCAGGTTGAAATCGGAACACTTGGTTCCTTGATTTGGCTTGAAAAGGCTAAGTTTGACTTTGGTCAACATTTTGAGTAAACGACCTCGGAATCGGGATTTGATGATTCCAATAGGTTCGTATGATGATTTCGGACTTGAACATATATTCGGATCGGGTTTTGGATGAACCGGGAGCGTTTCAACGCTTAATAGTGAAAGTTGGCATATTGGAGGTTTTAGAGTTCTTTAAATTTGGTTTGAAGTAGGATTTGGTGTTATCGAGGTCCGTTTGAGATTCTGAGCAAGGAAATAGTTCTGTATGGTGATTTAAGTCGTGCACGCAAAATGTGGTGTCATTCCGAGTAGTCTAAGTATGATTCAGCGCGTTCGAAGCGATTTGGAAACTTGAAGTTCATAAATTGATTCAATTGAGTTTTGGGGTGCGATTCTTAGTTTCATTGTAATTTTATGCATTTTGAGAGTTCGAGCAGGTCCGTATTATTTTTTATGGACTTGTTGGTGCATTTGGACAGGGTCCGAGTGGCTCGGGTGTGTTTCGAACCACCCAAAGTTAAGTTGGAAAAATTAGATTTTCCAGTTCTGGTTTCCTTCTTCGCAAACGCGGAAGGACCCTCGCGTTCGCGATGAAGGAATTGGGCTGGGGAAATTTTGTGCTTCGCATTCACGTGATAGGGTCCACGCTCGCGAAGGGTAAGGCGAGCCGGGTGGGGGTGGCACCATTGTTCTTCGCGTTTGCAAAGGTGCCCTCGCGTTCGCGTAGGGAGGGCAGGTAAGCCTCCGCGTTCACGAGGCCCTGGCCGCTTTCGCGATGGCCAAGTTTTCTGGGCCTGGGCCGTTGCCTTCGTGAATGTAAGGCCCTTTCTGCGTTTGTGAAGAAGGGGCAACTGGGCAGTGTCTTGTTTTAAATCGGGGCTTAGGCTATTTTTAGCTCATTTATTACACTCTTGGGCGATTTTGGAGCTTTAAAGAGAGGGATTTCAACCTAGCTTTTGAAGGTAAGTAATTCTACCCAATGTGAGTTTAATACATAGATTATGGGTAGATTTTAACATGTAAAATTGTGGAAATTATGGGTTAGATGAGAAACCTAGGTTTTGATAAAAATGGGATTTAACCACGAAAATGGTTATGGAATTGAGTGAAAATTATATATTTGAGTTCGTGAGGTTATGTGTAACATTTATCTTCGAAAATTTCAGGAATCCGGGCACATGGCCCGGGGGTGAATTTTAAGAATCTTTCAATTGGGGTTGGGTTATTACTCTAATAGTTAAATTATGAACTTTTGAACATGTATTGATTAATTATATAACATTTGACTAGTTTCGGGTCGTTTGGTAATGAGTTGAGGATTCTAAAGCTTATTTGTGGATCGAGAGTGAGCTTGAGAACGAGGTAAGTCTCTTGCCTAACCTTGTAAGAGGGAAACTCATCCCCTTAGGTATATTTTTGTTGTGAATTATATGTGCGGGGAGCTACGTATGCCCTAGATGACGAGAGTCTGTGTGTAGCTATATTCTATGTGATGTACGGGTAGTCTTAGGCTTACACCATACTTTGTTTGGACTATTATGTTGGTTATGCACATTAACTGCTTTGAAATGAGCTGAGATTAAGGATTTTAATATTTAAAGTCTCTAGTTTGGATTCCTTATGTTTGGGAAGAATTGAAGGATTTTATAATAACTCTGATAATTCTATGTTCACTCACGTCATAAGTATTTCCACGAGCGAGGTAAATTTCCTCTACTCTCATGGAGGCGGGTTGTTTGCCTCGGCAGGTTAATAGATGCATCTATGGTTCATGCCGTTCGACCCTCGGCAGTGAACATAGTATATACACATACGACCTCGGCATAAATCATGCGTAATATTACTTGGAGCCTAATCTTCTTGATATGATTTTATTGGCTTGAGAGGTTACAATTATTTAAATGATAGAAATTGACTTGGGATTTATTGTTAGTGAAAGAAATATTTGTTTATAGCTTGTCATGGAGATCTATGGTTGTTTACTTAACTCATGCTTATTTAGAATTTCGGTATTTTATTGTTAGCCCTTAGTAAGTGTCGAAGTCGACCCCTCGTCACTACTTCGAGGTTAGACTAGATACTTACTGGGTACATATTGTTTATGTACTCACGCTACACTTCTGCACTAACCGTGCAGGATATGAGGCAGGTGCATCTGCACATCATCCCGGCGCGCACTCCTGATACATCGAGACTAGCGGTGAGCTGCCTTCCGAGCCGTTCTGCTGCACCCGAAGTATTTCTTTTGTATTCACATTCTATCTATTTTATTTCAGACAATAGTTTAGTATTTTGTGTATTCTACTAGTTGCTCATACACTTGTAACACCATGTCTTGGAATTTTGCTAGTAGACACTTAATGATTTTTGAGTATTTATTTCACTACACTTGATATTTCAATATGTTACGTTTTATTTTATTAATTTTTCTCCTCTCTTACTTAAGTAATAATTAAAAATCAACTATTTCAAAAATGTTAAAAGAATAGATACACGGTTAGTCCACTGTTGGCTTGCCTAGCGATGACGTTGGGCGCCATCACGACCCATAGGAAGTTGGGGCATGACATCGACGTCGACCCCTCGTCACTACTCCTTCGAGGTTAGACTATATACTTACTGGGTACATATTTTTTATGTACTCACGCTACACTTCTGCACTAATTGTGCAGGATCTGAGGCAGGTGCATCTGGCATCCATCCCGGCACGCACCCCCTTTACCCTGAGGCCTAGTGGTGAGCTGCTTCCTGAGCCCGTTATGCAGCACCCAGATTCTCGTTTTTGCATATATTTTCTGTCTACTCTATCTCAGACAGTAGTTTAGAGTTTTGTATATTCTACTAGTTGCTCATACACTTGTGACACCAGGTATTGGATAGTAGACACTTTATGGCTTTTGGATATTTATTTCACCGTATTTGCACTTTCATGAGTTTATGCTTTACTTTATTAAATTTTCCCACTTCTTATTTTCTTAATAAATAAAATTCAACTACCTTGGAATTTTTTTTTAATTAAAAAGAATAATTACATGATTAGTTCATCGTTGGCTTGCCTAGCAACGATGGTGGGCGCCATCACGGCCTATAGGAGAAATTGGATCGTGTAAATAATTACTTTCGGGATAAAGACATATTTTTAGTCATGTAATCCTATTAATTTTAAGATATACTTTTAAAAAAATTTCTATTACTAATTTAATTTGAAAATATATTATAATGTCCCATTACTAATTTAATTTAAGAATGTATTATATTGTCCAATTCCATTTAGCAAAACGAAATTCTATTTATTATAAAAGCACTAATACAATATTAATCAACCAAAAGATTCCTAAAATATAAAACAGAAGAACTCATAGGGAAAGGATATATCTGTAATAACCTACTTTTTGGACTACAATACTTTCTATGTTAATTTATTTTTAATATTTAACAGTTTAAAATTAAAAAAAATTTGTCTATTAAATTCTTATTAAAAATATATCAGAAGGTTTAATAAAATTAATTTCATAAGAATCCTCCGTATTGAAAGTACATTACCATTCCATAATATCCAATACCAAGAAAAAATAAGAGTAGTGTTAAATGGACTGCATAAAGCGTTGAAATTGAGAAAAATAATATCCTCACGATAATATATTTTTATATTATATTTGAACTATTTCTCTACTCAATAATATATTTTATCTATTTTTTATGTAATATTATTAATATACCCAATTATTAAACAACAGTTAAGTAAATTTTAGAATATATATGTGTGAGAAAGAGAAAGAAAAGTGATTGGTAAGAGTCAATACTACTAATGATTCTACAAATATAAAGATCTAAAATAGAATGTCAGATCGATCTTTTTACTCTTTGAAAATAAAATTTACGGTGGATAAAGCTATAATTAAGATTAAATATTCATAACAAGAGATGAACTAACATTAAGAATCGAATAAACATAAAATAAATTGTTTTTTATGTTAAGACCAAATAATTAAATCTTTCAATTAATTATTTAGAAAGAGAATTCAATTCAATTATTTTTTAAATTCAACATATGAGTAAATTTATTTTTCAACTTAAAAAAAATCTTAGGGTACATAAAAAGAGCATTGGAGATTTAAAAAAAATAAAACACAAAGTAAAAAAGATTAGTATAGTATTAAGAATCAGAAGGCCATGCAAGTGTACGAGGAAGTACAATCAAAACTAAATCCTAAACAAGAACAAGCTTTCAAGACTATATGATAAAGAATCAATTCTAAAATAACGAAATTATCCTTTGTAGATGTCTCCGGCGAAATCGGAATAATATTTTTATGTCGTGCATTACTGGCAAATGTCATATCAAGAAGCATAATACGGTTAAAATTAATAATAAGTGGTGTATCATCAATAATTTTATTATGAGGCCACTCACTATAGATTTGATATACCTCTTCAAACAACTGAAATAACCATCACAAATATATCAAAGCAGAGCAATAGTGCTAAATTTATAAGAAAAGCAAATTTGATAATATGGGATGAAGCGCTTATGGCTAAATGTCAAATGATCAAAATAATTGCTCGGAGTTCTAGAGATATATTGGATATCAATGAACCGTTTGGTGGAAAATCAATGGTTTGGGAGGTGATTTCTGTAAAGTACTACCAGTAGTTCCAAAATCGATGAAAGCAGAGACTGTAAAAAATAGCTTACCAAAATTATGCTGATGTAACGACCCGGCCGGTCGTTTTTAGAATGTAAGTCCCATCCGGCGGCATAAGGCCCGGAGCAGCTTCGTATTATGTGTATTGACTTGTGTGCGTGGTTGAATTCAATTACCGGATGATTCAGAGTGATTTGGGACACTTGGTCCCTAAAACGGAAGCTTAAGTCTTAGGATTTTGACCGTAGTCGGAACTATGTGAAGACGACACCGAAATGGAGTTCCGTCGATTCCGTTAGCTCTGTTGGGTGATTTTGGACTTAGGAGCGTGTCCGAACTGTGAATTTGAGGTATGTAGCTAATTTAGGCTTGAAATGGCGAATGTCAAATTTTAGGAGATTTTGACCGGAAGTGGACTTTTTGATATCAGGGTCGGAATGCGATGCCGATAGTTTGAATAGCTCTGTTATGTTATTTGGGACTTGCCTGCAAAATTTGACATCATTCCGGGTTGGTTTCGACACGAGTTTTTGAAGTTGGAAGTTTTGAAAGTTCATAAGTTTGATTCGTGGTGCGACTTGTATTTTCGGCGTTGTTGGATGTGATTTGAGACTCCGAGCGAGTCTGTGTTAGGTTATGGAACTTGTTTGTGTGTTTAGATGGGGTCCCGGGGGCCTCGCGTGTGTTTCAGATGGGCTACGAGTCATTTCCTCCTATTTTGAATTGCTGCTATATGTCATCTGATTTCCTTCATCGCGTCTGTGTCCTTGCCTTCGCGTTCACGTAGTGTTATTTTGGAGGGTGAAATATTTCCTCTTTGCGTTCGCAGTCACCCTCTCGCATTCGCAAAGTTCTGCCACCCCCTTCTTCGCGTTCGCATTCCCTATCACGCGTTCGCGAAGTGCAAACCAGGCCCTGGGCACTGGTGATCATTTTCCTCTTCGTGTTCGTGTGTCGCTTACGCGTTCGCGTAGCTATGCCATTCCACTCTTCGCATTCGCGTACTACTACACGCGTTCGCGAAGAGCAGTCGTTGGGCCATCGGATTTTTCCTCTCCACGTTCGCGAATGTGTTGTCGCATTCGTGAAGCACAACTGGGCAGCTTTCATTTTTCCTTCTTTGCGAACGCGATTTCTCTTCCACGTTCGCGATTCATAAACACCTGGGCAAAATATAAGTTCTCTATTCCGAGGGTTAGCCATTTATAATATTTTTGGAGTTCTAGAGCTCGGTTTTGAGCGATTCTTTGTGGGTTTTTCAAGCAAATCGATTGGGTTAGTGTTCTTCACCTAGAATTTATTTACTTCCATGATTCTATCTTTATTTTTATTATTTAATTTGTGTTTTGAGTTGAGAAAAATGGTGGTTTTTGAAGAAAATTTTCAAAATGAAAAATCACGATTTGAGGGACGAAACGGTATCGGAATTTGATGATTTTTGTATGGTTAGACTCGTGAGTGAATGAGTGCTCGTATTTTGTGACTTTTACCTGATTCCGAGACATGGGCCCGGGTTGACTTTTTAGGGCGGATTTCGGGATTTTTGCTAAAGTATTGATTTTATTAATTAGATGAGTCTATTATGGTTGTATGCATGATATGCAATTGTGTTTGGCTAGATTTGGGCCATTCGGAGTTGGATAATTGAGAAAAGGGCATTCTTACGGACTGATTGAGCTTGGTTCGAGGTAAGTATCTTGCCTAACCTTCTGTGGGGGATTTCCTCTTAGGATTTGAGTCTTCTATGTTGATTGTAGTCCATGTACGCGAGGTGACGAGTACGTGCTCGGACTTATTTGTGGAAAGTTGGCCTTTTAGGGTTCTTAGGTCCTTATATTCACTGAATATGAAGTTGTTCTTGATATGATTAAGTTCCTATTTACTAGTTTCACCTCTACATGCTTTAATTTGAATTAATTGCTTCAGGATTCACTCTTATTACCTATTTAACTCTTATTTGACTTGACTGAAGATTTTACCTCTTCTATTGTCGTGCTATCTTTTCATAACTGCTTATCTTTAATTGGAATTATTATTATCTCATCCTATAATTGTTCAATCTTAATTGAGGTTATGATTATCTTTCAGCTGCTTATCCTTAATTGAGTTATTGAATATCCTTCGTAAATTCTCAACCTTAAAAGAAGTTAGATATCCTACATCTTAGTCGACTTGTTTTATTTGGAATTATTTGACTCGTGTTAGCTTCCCTGTTGTTGAAATGTATATTGTGGGATCGTTGCTACATATTAGTTTTTCCCTTGTTGAGTTGTTCTCTTTACGCCTAACATCCTTTACTTTGGTTATTCCTTGTGAATTGGTTCTACCGTTTCTTTATGATTTAATGTTTTTGAGATGATTTACTTGTCGTACTTTGTATTATTGTCATTGTTGTTGTTGTACTTGTTGTGGTGATGTACGAGGTTTCTGCCGTGCGGTTGTGGTTATTGTGATGCACGAGGTTTCTGTCATGCTGTTGTTGTTATGGGGTTGCAAGAGGTTTCTATATATATATATATATATATATATATATATATATATATATATATATATATATATATATATATATATATATATATATATATATATATATATATATATATATATATATATATATATATATATATATATATATATATATATATATATATGTGTGTGTGTGTGTGTGTGTGTGTGTGTGTGTGTGTGTGTGTGTGTGTGTGTGTGTGTGTGTGTGTGTGTGTGTGTGTGTGTGTGTGTGTGTGTTTACTTACTATTGCACACATGGCGAGACAAGGTGGGTTGTGTCAGGGATTGATTTGTGATGACTTGTGGCATGGGGGCATTCTTGTTGTTGATATTTGTGTAGTGGTATACGTACCTGTGTGAGCTTTATCTTGTGAAAGCTGTGAGACAATAGTCTACGTGTTGTCCGTTCTTTTTTCCTTATGTTTATTTGCTGATATGGACTATGGTAGGACACTTGCACAAGCATACACGTAGTTAAGCACTCTTATCGGATAAGAGGTGTTCTTGATATTGTTGAGCATAGATGCTTACCCTTGTTTACTTGCCTTCTATGTAAGAATGGCTCTATTGGCACGTGAGTCGTCAGTGCGGTTATGAGGTGTTATGAGGGCACAGGATGCCAAGTGTTAGGGTTCAGGTATTGAGACCCGTGAGTTATGATTTGTCCGAGGTTCGGTACCTCGTGGTGTTTGTTGACTAAAACCTGATGTAAAAGCGGTTGCAGTTGTTGAGTTACTACTTGCCCCTGCTGTATTTATGAGTCAGGATTTAGGTTGTGTTCCATTCACTTTGTCTGTGTCATTTTCATGATATTCCATTGATACTTGTTGTTTCCTTTCTTATTTCCATTACTGTATTGTGGGCCATATTGCATAGTCTTTATGTAGATGCCATATTTCTGTTATTCATATACTTATACTTGTTCAATTTATTAGACCAGTGGGTGTCTTGACTGTTCCCGTCACTATTCCCACCGAGGTTAGTCTTGATACTTACTGGGCACCGATGTGGTATGCTCATGCTACTCTTCTGCACATTTATTTTGTGTAGATCCAGGTAATTGTTCATTAGCTAGCTATGTGGACTGTTGCTGCGGAGACTCAAGGTAAACCTGCCGCTGCGTTCGCAGGCTTCAGAGTCACCTTCAAGTTTTCGTTTTGCACTGTTTATTCTTATTTCTGGACAGTTGTATTTAGAAGTTTTCTAGCAAACACTCTGTAGAGCTTATGACTTGTACTACCGATTTTGGAAATTGTAAATTTTAAGAGATTTCTATTTCAGATTGCTTGATGTTATTTAGATAATGTTATTGTTTCAATTAGTGTTAGGCTTACCTAGTCCCTAAGATTATGTGCCATCACGATACCCAAACGGAGGAGAAATTGGGTCATGACAGCTTATGACCTCAAATGAAAAAAGATTCAACTAACAAAAAGTATAAAGTAAGAATAGATCCAGTATTCGGGTGACTTCTTGCTTCATGTCAGAAACGAAGAAGAGCATCCAATAAAAGATGATTTGGTTCTTCCAGAACACTTAGTTATCAACCTCAATGGTAACAGTAGTGCATTTAATAAGGGAAATATTTTTATCATTAGATTAAAACGCAATTTGTGAAAATTTCATGATAAAAATTAAAAAACTATCTTAGCTAGCAGAAATGAATATGTCGATCAACTAAATAAAAGGTTGATTGCAAAATTTTATGGTAAAAATAAAATATTTTTCAGTTTTTGACTCAGTAGGAGTTGATACCAAAAATTATTATCAAGAAGAATACTTAAATACTTTAATACCAAATGGCCTTCTACCATAAAGGTTCGTTGTCAAGTTTATTATTTCTTACATTTATTAGTGTCATTATATATATAATAGACTAAGTTAAAATTGATCTTCCATTGCATATAGGATGATTTTGAAGAAAAATATGCCCGTCGTGCTACTGAAAATCTTAGATATGTCAAATAGCTTATGTAATAACACACAGATGGTATATAGAAGTTTTGACAATAACGTCATACATGCAAAAATTATGACACTGGTAAATATGCTTTTAAGTATATTTTTGTCTCTGAATTCAACTTTTGTCTTCCGAAACTAAAGAATATCCTTTTAAATTTGTCTGAAAATAATTTTGTCACGACTCAAAATCCACAAAAGGTCGTGATGGCGCCTAACACTGCCGTTAGGCAAGCAAACGGTGACCTATCACTTAATTACTCATTTTAGTACTTTGAAATTATAATTTTCATTAATTCTTTTTTATTAATGAAATGGTGTGAAATAGAATTTACACGAACTACAATAGCAAATAACCCGTAGGAACCCCCAAAACCCGGTGTCACAAGTGCATGAGCATCAACTAGAAAATATAATAAAATATAACATCTGTCTGGAATACAAATTAGACAGGAGAATATAAATAACTCTGATGGAGACTTTGCAAGCTGCGGATAGTAACATGAAATGCAGCTCACGGACAAGTCCCTACAATAGTCGCGCCTCGGCGCCAAAAAGACAACCAGGCATATATGTGCCTGCACAAAAAAGTGCAACAAGTGTAGAATGAGTACGTAAATCAATGCGTGCCCAGTAAGTATCTAGCCTAACACCAGAGAAGTGGTGACTATGGGCCGACATCAACACTTACTAGTGGGCCCACAATTTCTACTAATTTCTATGTTTAAATCCTTATACAAACCATGTATTTAACTCGTAATAACTGGGAATCACTTACCTTGTGTTGCTTGATGAAAATATCCTCTTGAAGCTCTCCAAAATCCCCCCAACCATGTAAAAATGAAAGAAAATGATCCAAATTCCGCTTTTAAAAGAACCACTTGCCCAGACGACCTCTCGCATATGCGGAACAATAGCCGCTTCTGCGGCTCCGCTTCTGCAGAATCTTCCTCACAGATGCGGCTTTCCCCAAGGCGCCAGCTTTCCGCTTCTGCGGGCCCTTAATCGTAGATGCGCATCCACTTCTGCGGAAATCACCTGCATCTGCGGTCTCCCTAGCTCGAACAGCCTTCCGCACCTGGGCACCCAAGCCCGCACATGCGGCTCCGCAAGTGCGCTACAACACTCGCACTTGCGATATTCCAACCCCATACCACCTTCGCTTCTGCGCTCCTTCCCCGCATCTGCGCGCTCGTAGGTGCGGTAAACTCCGCGCACCTGCGAGTCCAACTAACCTTAAGCCCAATCGCTTCTGCGACACCAGGGCCGCTTCTGCGATCTCGCACCTGCGGACCTTTCCACGCAGGTGCGATTGCACCAGATCCCAGCAGCCTCAGCACCTCTCCCAAGTCCAAACTCGATCCGTTTCCACTCTGATTCGCACCCGAGGCACCCGGGACCCCGTCCAAATATACCAACACATCCCACCACACGATACGGACTTAGTTGGAACCTCGAATGACGTCAAACAACATCAAAATCATGAATCGTGCCTCGAATCAAACTTATAAATTCTTTATATTTCCAAATTCTATATCTTGTGCCGAAGCGAATCAAATCAATCTGGAATGACTTCAAATTTTGCACACGAATCACAAATGACATCACGAAGCTATTCCAAGACTCGGAACCCCAAACGGATATCGATAACATCAAAATCCACTTCAAACCAAACTTAAGAAATTCTTAAACCTTCAAAATACCAACCTTCCATAATAAGCACCGAAACGCTCACGGGTGATCCGATGCTTAACCCGAACATACGCCCAAGTCCGAAATCATCATACGAAACTATTGGAACATTCAAATCCCGATTCTGAGGTCCTTTACTTAAAAGTCACACCTTAGCCAATTCTTCCTACTTAAAGCTTCCGAAATTAGAATTTTCTTTCCAAACCAAATCTCGAACTTCCCGAAATTCAATTCCGACCACATGTACAAGTTATAATGTCTGAAGTGAAGCTACTCAAGGCCTCAAACCGCTGAACGATACGCTAGAGCTCAAAATGACCGGCCGGGTCGTTACATTCTCCCCTAGTTAAACAAACGTTCGTCCTCGAACGTGTTAAGAACTGCTACGAAGTTGTCAAAAATAACTATTTAACACCTCGTGCACCTACCTGTGCTACCATATTCCAGTTGAACACATTAGCTCGAGCCAGACTGATAATCCTCCCTATAACCTTAGCTAACAAGCTTCAGAACCAAGTTCCAACTTCCAAATTTCTTTACAAGGCCTGATTCTAACACATGAACACCGTACCAATCATCACACACTGTACCAAAACATAATCATGCATTTATGCTGAAATCACACCATGCACCACATAAGTCGGCTGCCCATAATAACATCCTCCGACTACAATAGTTGTAATTTCACGAATCCGTTCCCACAATACATCTCATGACGCATATAAATCTTGTTCCAACTCTCACAATACTTCTGCGACGAAAGAGATGTATAGGAACTCGTAACCACCTGCCGAATCAATAATTCATGGAGTCCCCCCTACTGACAAGAGCCATTACTTCATTCTGAACTAAATAACGATATTTTCCTTCCGTGTATCTTATATAAATCAGGTTTTGCAAATTTCAGGTCCAATAATCTCGTCTCACCCAGTACAAGCTGCTCAGGCAATAAGCCACCTCAAACACTAACTCAAATCTCATACGACGCCATAAATGCTCCGACAAGCTACAATTCGAATGCTATACATAATGAAGAACGATCTTTGGAGAAGGAATACCCAGTCTGCGTAACAAATAAAATGACTGAATAGATGCCCTAAATCCACCTCATGGGTGAAAAACAAGACACACAAAATAAGTGTAAGGAGCTATGCTCAACATCTCGTTATTGCGGCGTGCAACCCGACCCGACATGGCACTGTTGCGGCGTGCAATCCGACCCACACATAACAATCACGAAGAAAACACACATATCAAGCCGTAATGATTATACTTACGAAATGCCCGAATATCGACCACAAGCACGCCAAGTGCATAATACCTAATCCTGGGGAGACGGATGGTGCCATACGTTATGAACCCCAAGCACAACTAAGGTGCAATAAATGACATGCATCTCGAGAGCCATCCTGCTCACATAACACCACAAGCTACATGGGACCTCAACACGTGTGCGAATAATCAAGCCGCCTCACATGGCACAATAGAGATTTACATGGAATAGTTGACGATGAGAATAGCATCCAATGCCCGACGACTACTCTGTAAGCAATGCTATGACAAACGAATATATCTGACCTGACACAGAGCACACACTCACATTAGTCCCACCAACGGACCTCACACTGATTCTGATCATACCATACTGGCCAATAACTTCCCAAGGATCTGCAATGGCCCTATTCATGACACATAAGGACAACTGTCAAATCCGAAACAAACTCACACGGGCCACCACCCAAGGAATAAGACGCCTTTCAGGCATAAGCTCTCTCAATTGCAATATTACCATAACCTTCATACTTGGTCTTAATCTTTAACAATCAAGTGACTAACATGCCACACTTATACAACCCCCCACCCTCTGTGGGGTACGCTTCCACTACCATCAGCACTAGGTAGCTAAGTCTGCACATCCATATCACCAACCGTGCTAATCTATAAAGCAATTCAAAATCCGCAACTCAATATATAATGCCTCTTCCACAGAACACCATTCCCAAGCGACACTAGGATAATGCCAACTTACTCCAAACATCTGAATTCTCCCCTGCTCATCCGAGCTCGTGACATTCTTATCAATATCGGACCGCATCCTTGATCCTCAACTTCCAATTTCCATACTGCCTACTGCACCCATCATGTCGCTACGCGATAATACACGCATTCACCATAACCCTTGAAATACTAGTAGATTAACCACTTCATTGGATAGAAACCTTTCACTTAGCTCATTTCAGAAGAACCACTGCAACACGCAGCTAAATTCTCAAACCGCAGAAAATACAACCTCAAGCCGTGATCTAAACCGTCATAACTCTCCTGGAATCCATTTACATAACAAATCCATAAAAATCAAATACTTCTCAAATCAATCAGGTCAGGGTGGTTGTTAAGCCCACACGTACAACCACAACCCACATACATGACTTCACACGCCGAAGGAACTAATCATTGCCATAATCATGCCGACTCAACCATTACTAACCGACCCAACTTCTTTCAATGTACTCTTGACCTGACTTAGAAATATAATAGTTCCATTCACAAGATAACGAACTCAATCTGCACTCATCCCGAGTGACCCGAATCGCGAGATCACATCGTCTCAATACCCATGAATCATCTCATACCCTTTTCAAGTGCACAATAGCATCTCCAACTGGTACACCCATTTTGCAAAACCATTCGCACATCCGAAGCTATTTCTTCCTTTACTCCGATACTGCACCGTATATCCGATGATAACATAGAAAATTCCAAGTCTCGTCCTTAATCTTCTGTGAAAACTCGATCCTTAACCACACAATGGACCCGAAATCCTTAGGCAATATACTTAAATTCTTGAACCCACTAGAACCGTTGTTGAGAGTCACCCACTCTGACCTGATCCCGAATCTAACCAACTTCAACTCTCTGCGAGCACCTGAACACACTCCCGGAGAAGCAACAAGCTGAATTCTTTCCCTTGTACATTACATCCACAAGAAGCATAACTCTGAGTCTTTCCAAAACCTGTACCTGAATTATTCCTGATATTTTCATTCATCAAGTTCCTTGTTCAAATTATTCCTGATATTTTCTTTTCTTAGTCATAAATAATCCACCAACGCATTGATAACCAGAAACCGCACAAGCAGACAACCATACGATCCAATCATAAATGGTGGGGCTCCCTAACTTAGCTTTAAGCTACCATCACATAATGTAAAGCCCACAACGATTCCTCCTTCTCAATTACTGTGACCCTGTACCGTTAACCCACTAAATTTCTCGAAGTATTTTGTTAAGCATTTCATGAACATTCTGAATCATCAGTCACAATCACATATTCGGCCTCTTACCGGATGGAAAGTAGTATTCTTCGCAGAAACTTCATCAACATCACGCAACTTCTAGCCTGCTCACGGGAGATAACCCACCTGTGAAATTCCTTACCGACATCTTCCGACGACGCTGCACGGGGTACAACTACCACGTAATCAATAAATCCTATGCAACTTATGCTCGCCCACCAGCTGAATAAGTCTGCTCATTCCCTATTGACTTCAACTGAAAGTTTAACAATACCTTATGAACTCAAGTCATACTATATCTGAAACGATAATCAAATCTTCACACCCCTCTTCATTTCAAGCAACTCTTTTCTGCCATATTCAACCTTTCTTCGTACAGTGACCACCATTCCGAATAAAATCCGTAGGCCAAATCACCTTCCATCATGATTACCCAAATCGTTCTACACTTTCTCAAGGCACACGACTATTCTACAATGGAATCCATACGCTAATCTGCCACTCTTACTTCGGTTAAACCATATCCTTTAAGCAACTTCTCAATCTCTGCTCTTCACACTTGACATGCTAGTACTTTAACCACTGTGAAACATTTCCCGCCATGTCCTCCCTCATACTTTGCTGCCAAATGTTGCATCAAATCAAAAATCCATCTCTATAGCACCTGAACTAATAAATTGTTACCGACTCTAAGCCTCTTCGAAGATCATCTATCTCGAGCCATCAACATTAGAATCACTCCTTCGATTCCGAAACCGCTACACCCCGCTATCTCTGGCAACCACTTTTCAGGTACCATTTCACCACGCTCTACCCTGAAGGCAAAATCAAAGAAGGCCATAACCCCGGTGAACCGTAATGCGTTCAAACAAGGACGACAACACCGCATCACAACAACACTTCCACCACGCTCGAAGATACCTAGTCTCTTCAGTCCATCAACCAAAACCTGAACATCCATCGTCTGATTGCCTTTCCTTTGCTACAATAAAATGTTGAACCTCTGAATCATAGTACTGAGAAATCCTCCTTCCGAGTCATTCACTACCATGATCCATACATAAGAACTCTACTATTACATCACTACTATGAAATAACGACGAATGAACATCATAGCCATCTGTGCATAGCCTTAAACCATTAGAAATACAGCTACTGAGCTGAAATAACAGAACATCCTTCCTCAAAGCATAGCATGCCCGAACACGTAGGAAAAACATTGTGCACCACGTCTGCAGTACCACTACAACTCCTCGACTCCCAATTGATAACAAACACTTCACGTCGCATAAGATTGAGTAGGAAGGAAATAAAGGTACATGCCTCAATGGAATCAAACCGTAAGATGAGGAAATAAAGAAGGGAAATGCTCCTGACAACCCTGTAGCCTCTCGAAGATAAGTACAGACGTCTCTGTACCGATCCGTAAGACTCTACTATACTTGCTCATGACTCGTGAGACCTAAGTGAACCTAACGCTCTGATACCAAGCTGTCACGACCCAAAATCCGCTAAAGGTTGTGATGGCGCCTAACACCGCTGTCAGGCAAGCCAACGGTGATTTACCAATTTAATTACTCATTTTAGTATTTTGAAATGTCATTATTTTAATTAATTGAACAACATCAAATAGAATTTACCGAGTAAATGAAAGTATTTACACAATTACAACAACGAACAACCCGTAGAAAACCCTCAAAACCCGGTATCACAAGTGCATGAGCATTTTTTAAGGAATATAGTAATAATACAACATCTGTCCCGAATGTAATAAGACATAATAAAATATAGTCTCCTCAATATGTGTGCCTACGCGCCAAGGTGATCATCAATGAACCTGTCAGACCCTACACATTTTTGTGCAGAAGTGGAGCATGAGTACGTAAATCAGCACATACCCAGCAAGTATCTAGCCTAACCCCGAAGAAGTAGTGATGAGGGGTCAAAATCGACACTTATTAAAGGTCCAATAAAACAGTATAATAAAACCTGAGCAGATATGAAGAATACAACAAGGATAGGGTAAATCTGTAAGATACATAACCTTCCAATTACTCTTTTAAAGCAAAAATTTCTAAACTTTGTATTCTACCTTAACAGCTCAGAAAAATGTAAAGTGTCATTATCATATAAATAGGAAATACCATAAAATGCCGGGCATCCGTGGAAAGATTAGCTCGTAAATATTCGAGCTACTAGCGATATAAGGCACGATACTGCCGAGGTCGTTTGGCCTGATCCAGAATAATGTGTACACTGTCGAGGAACGTGCGGCACGATCCATAGATGTCACGACCCCATTTTCCCTTTGTTGGGTATCGTGATCGCACCTAGTCTTAGGGACTAGGTAAGCCTAACATTTACTGAATAACAACCATAATAAACAACATCTAACAACTTGAAATGGAATTCTTTATAAAAATTTACAATTCCCAAAACCGGTAGTACAAGTCATAAGCTCTGCAGAGTGTTTACTAGAAAACTTCTAAATACAACTGTCCAGAAATAAGAATAGCAGTGCAAAACGAAAACTTGAAGGTGACTCTGAAGCATGCGAAAGCAACAACAGGTTTACCTTGAGTCTCCACAGCAATGACCCACACAGCTGCTAATGAATAAATACCTGGATCTGCACAAAAATATATAAAAGTGTAGAATGAGCACACCACAGCAGTGCCCAGTAAGTATCAAGACTTACCTTGGTGGAGTAGTGACGAGGAACAGTCAAGACACCTACTGGTCTAATAAACTGAACAAGTATAAGTATATGAACAGTAGAAATATGACATCAACATAGAGACTATACAATATGGCTCACAATACAGTAATGGCAATAAGAAAGGAAACAACAAGTATCAGCGGAATACCATAAAAATGATACAGAAAAGTGAATGGAACACAACCTAAATTCGAAATCACAAATACAGCAGGGACAAGTAATAACTCAGCAACTACAACCGCTTTTACATCAGGTTTTAGTTAACAAACTCCACGAGGTACCGAACCTCGAAAAAATCACAACTCACGGGTCTTAATACCTGAACCCTAACACTTGGCATCCTTTGCCCTCATAACACCTCATAACCACACTGACGACTCATGTGCCAATAGAGCCATTCTCACATAGAAGGCAAGTAAACAAGAGTGAGCATCTATGCTCAACAATATCAAGAACACCTCTTATCCGATAAGAGTTCTTAACTACGTGTTTACTTGTGCAAGTGTCCTACCATAGTCCATACCAGCAAATAAACATGAGGAAAAAGAACGGACAGCTCGTAGAATATTTTCTCACAACTTTCACAAGATAAAGCTCACACAGGTAAGTGTACCACTACACAATATTAACAACAAGAATGCCCCCAGGCCATCACGAATCATCACAAATCAATCCCTGAAACAGCCCACCTTGTCTCGCCATGTGTGCAATAATAAAGTAAGTGCTACATTGTCTCGCCACACATGCATAACAATGTTCCCACCTTGTCTCGCCACATGCGCCCCCCCCCCTCCCCACACACACACATATATATATAATCACACGGCAGAAACCCCGTGCATCACAATAACAACAACCGCATGGCAGAAACCTCGTGCATCACAATAACAATAACCGCACAGCAGAAACCTCGTGCATCACCACAATAAGTACAACAGCAACAATGATAATAATACAAGGATACGACAAATACGTCAACTCAGAAATTCCAGAACTCAAGGAAACTGAGGAACTAATTTCACAAGGAGAAGCCACAATAGAGAATGCTAGTCATAATAATAACAGCTCAGCAAGAAAGGAAATATTATGTAACAACGGTCCACAATGTATAGTTTGACAACGAGGGAGCTAACACAAGACGAATAATTCCAATTAAGGACAATCAACTAAAATATAGGATATCTAAATTCTTTTAAGATTGGGAATTAAGAGAGAGATACAACAACTTCAATTAAGGATAAGCAGTATAAGGATAATCATTTGCCTCAATTAAGGATGAACAATTACAGAAGAGATAATTATAATTTTAGATAAGGATAAGCAATTAGGGAAAAGACAACACGGCAATAGAAGAGATAACGATTTCAGTTAAGGCACATATGAATCAAATGAACAACAAGAGTGGATCATGAAGCAATTAATTCCAATCAAAGCAGGTAGAAGTGAAACTGGAAATTAAGAAACGCAATCGTAACGAGAACAATTGCATATTCAATGAATATAAGGACCTAAAAATCCCTAAAAAGCCAATTTTCCACAAATAAGTTTGGCACATACTCGTCACCTCGCGTACACGGACTACAATTAGCATAGAAGACTCAAATCCAAAAGGGTAATTCCCCCACACGAAGTTAGGCAAGATACTTACCTCAAAGAAGACAGACCGATACTCTAAAATGAACTTCTCGGGTGAAATGACCTCCGGACGGCTCAAATCTAACCAAAATAACTTCAAACATAAATAAAACTTATAAGAAACTATTCTGGATCATAACACCTCAATCTTTATCAAAATCTAAAAATCGACCCAAAAGTCGACCCGGGCCCGCACCTCGGAACTCGACAAATTTCACAAAACCCCGAACATCCATTCTGATATGAGTTCAACCATACTAAAATTATCCAATTCCGATACCAATTCGTCCCTCAAATCATGATTTTTCATTTTGAAAATTTTCTTCAAAAACCTCAATTTTCCTCAACTCAAAACATAAATTAAATGATAAAAATAAAAATAAAATCATGGAATAAAATAAATTCTAGGTGAAGAACACTTACCCAATTGATTTGCTTGAAAAACCCACAAGGAATCGCTCAAAACCGAGCTCTATAAGTCAAGATATGATAAAAATGGCCTAACCCTCGATTTGGAAATCTTATATTCTGCCCAGGTCTTTAAGCATCGCGAACGCGGAAGAACAATCGCATTCGCGAAGAAGAAAACAAAAATTGCACAGTTGTGATTCGCGAATGCAATAACACGTTCGCGAACGCATAGAGGAAAAGTCGGATGGCCCAACGACTACTCTTCGCGAACGGGTGAAGTAGTACGCGAACGCGAAGAGTGGAATGGCATAGCTACGCGAACGCGTGGGATGAATGTGAATGCGATGAAGGAAAAGATTGGATTCCGCGATTGTGGAATGAGGAATGCAAACGCAAAGAACAAATATTCCCTCCTCCAAAATTACTCTTCCCGAACGCGGAGGAGTAGACGCCAACGCGTGAAGGTGAAAACTAGATGACAGATATCAGTAGTTCAAAAATAGAAGGAAATGGCCCGTAGCCCATCCGAAACACACCTGAGGCCCCCGGGACCCCGTCTAAACACACAAACAAGTTCCATAGCCTAACACGGACTCGCTCGAGGTCTCAAATCACATCAAACAATGCCGAAAATACAAATCGCACCACGAATCAAACTTATGAACTTCGAAAACTTCCAACTTCGAAAACTCGTGCCAAAACCAATCTAACCAACCTGGAATGACGTCAAATTTTGCAGGCAAGTCCCAAATAACATAACGGAGCTGTTCTAACTCTCGAAATCGCATTCCAACCCGTATATCAAAAAATTAACTTCCGGTCAAAATCTCCAAAAAATCAACTTTCACCATTTCAAGCCTAAATGAGCTACAGACCTCCAAAACATAATTCGGACACGCCACTAAGTCCAAAATCACCCGACAGAGCTAACGGGACCTACGAAACTCCATTCCGGAGTTGTCCCCACACAATTCTGACTATGGTCAAAATCTTAAGACTTAAGCTTCCGTTTTAGGGACTAAGTATCCCAAACCACTCTGAATCACCCGGTAATTGAATTCAACCACGCACGCAAGTCAATACATATAATACGAAGCTGCTCAGGGCCTTATGCCGCCGGGCGGAACTTAAATTCTCAAAATGACCGGCCGGGTCGTTACATCCTGCCCCTCTTAAACAAACGTTCGTCCTCGAACGTGCCAAGAATTACCTCGAAGTATTCAAATAACTGCAAGCACATATCCAACATACACCCGCGGGTGATCCCACATAAGCCTGATGACACCATCCCAATTGTAATTCACCCTTTCTACCAACACCGATAAGCCTTAGAGTCAAAATTCTCACCTTTCGTTCATCTCCAAAGGACCCGATTCTAAATCCATACCCGGTATCAGTCTCAACCAGCTGCAACAACTCATGCCTACACCCACAAGGTATGACCACTCAACATGACATGCCACACATAGGCCCATAATAACGTTTCTGATCACGATAGCTACCCGTAATCAAACCCAGCACCGGCCATTAGCCTCATATCCGTTAGAACCCTGTTTCAAACCTCCACAACACTGACAACGATGCAAGAAACATGAAGACCTCTTAACTATACACCCGAATCAACAAGTCATAACTAACACCACCGGGCGCACACCCCGCAAGCCAAAACTTAAGAAGCACAAAACAAAAATGACTGAATATGTAAAGAGAAACACATAAGGGAAATATCAAATAAGTCCGACAGGCACAACTTTCTATTAGTACCATCCTACAAATCAATTTAAAAGGAAAAATTAAAGTATATGAACAAATCACAAGGATCTCATCCTGATATAACTTCCACCGCGGCACGCAACCCGGTTCAAACATATCAAATCACATGGAATTGCAAGGGTCCCACCCTCAACTCTGAATCACAAGCCGAATACACATCATACCAATTGAAATCTCCCACTAACTAAATTCTTCCAATAAAGTCACAACACTTACTGAACTCTCACCCCGGTAGAGTATCAAATCACAAATCGTAACCAAACTACTCAAGAATCACATCAAACCTGCCATAATAGACAACATAAATTCACTTCTAGTCTCGTAACTTTCAATAATAAATTAAAACAACGATAGACACGGCTATCACTCATAGATCCCAATAGGGGCAAACACATAAACATAATACTAGGTCATGAACCCATAGGTGGGACAACAAATAGGGGAACTCACCTCGATAAGCAGAACCAAATCAAAATACAAATGGTGCCCCTCTGTAACAAATAAAAAGCATACCTGTATGACATCATTTGGCACAGTGGCCTCAAGCCTACTATATGAAACACATCAACGGGTCGGGCCTTCCCCTCTTGGGAGCCCTCTACTCTCATGAATACTCCACTGTGACACACCTGTCCGAAGTGTAGGACAATCTCTCACCATGTGGCAGGTATCTCCACACTTGAAGCAACCTCTCTATTGATGTGGCTGTGGGAACTGTGCGGTACAGGTACTCTGAGACCCATGAGCACCTGAAATATTGTGCGAAGCCTAAAGTGCAAACTGAACTGGCTGACCCCCAAAACCTCTACCATGTCGTACCCTGCCTCCAAAATAAGGACCAGTAGATCTCTCCGGTCTACGAGGCCTCCTCGCCTCCCTATCCTCTCTCTCCTGACCTCGCTTGTCTCCTCTCTTCTGATCCCACATGCCCTCTACTCGGCGAGCTATCCCTACTACCTGCTGAAACAAAACATCCGACTCTAACTCCCGAGCCATGATGAACTGAATATCATGCCTGAGTCCCTCAATGAATCTACGGACACACTCTCTAACTGTAGCAACCAAAGCAGGTGCATGTCTGGCCAAATTACTGAATCTAACGACATACTCTGACACTGACATAGTGCCCTGGCGCAGCTGCTCAAACTCCGTGCGCCATGCATCTCGAAGGGACTGAGGTGCAAACTCTCCCAGGAACATCTCTAAAAACTGAACCCATATAAGTGAAGCAGACTCGGCCGGACTACCCAACTCATATGCCCGCCACCACTGATAAGTCGTTCCCTTAAGCTGAAACGTAGTAAAAGCAACCCCACTCATCTCAACAATACCCATAGTGCGGAGAATGTGATGGCACTCCTCTAGAAAACCATGTGCACCCTCTGAAGCCAAACCACTGAAAGTAGGAGGGTTATATTTCTTGAACCTTGCAAGTCTAAGCTGCTCTTCCTCAGATGTTGCTGCCCTGACCACGGGCTGAACTGGAACCACAGGCTGTGTCGCCATGACACCTGGAACCTGAACATCGTAGACTCGCTGCTCTGGAGTGTGGGCGGCGGGAATCTGAGGTCCTCCCCGGTCTGTGAAATAGCTGGTGCAACTGGAATTAACCTCGCCTGAGTCAATCTACCAAACATGCTCAGGAACCGTGCTAAGGTCTCCTGAAGTTTGGGGGTAACAGCAGGCGCCTCCGGTACCTGCTCCCCAACTAGAACTACTGGCGGCTCCTCAACTATTGCTCTGGTAAGTGCCCTAGCTGCGGCACGTGCTCCTCGTAGGCTTCCGCCTCTGCCCCTAGCGACATCTGCTCCGGGGGTAACGTCATCAGGAACTGCAACTCGTGTCCTCACCATCTGTGAGAGAATGGAATGATAAACGTTCAAACTTCGAAATCAATGAACTCGCACGATAGGAATGAAGGAAGTGAAATTGTCCTAATAGTTCTATAGCCTCTCGAAGATAAGTACAGATGTCTCCATACTGATCCGCAAGACTCTACGAAACTCGCTTATGACTCGTAGCACCTATGAACCTAGAGCTCTGATACCAACTTGTCACGACCCAATTTCCCCTCTGCTGGGTATCGTGATGGCACCTAGTCTTAGGGACTAGGTAATCCTAAGATTTACTCAATAACAACCATGATAAATAACATCTAACAACTTGAAATGGAATTCTTTATAAAAATTTATAATTTCCAAAACCGATAGTACAAGTCATAAGCTCTACATAGTGTTTGCTAGAAAACTTCCAAATACTACTGTCCAGAAATAAGAATAACAGTGCAAAACAAAAACTTAAAGGTGACTCCGAAGCCTGCGAACGCAGCAGTAAGTTTACCTTGAGTCTCTACAGCAACGACCCGCACAACTACTAACGAACAAATACCTGGATCTGCACAAAAATATGCAGAAGTGTAGAATGAGCACACCACAGCGGTGCCAAGTAAGTATCAAGGCTAACCTCGGTGGAGTAGTGACGAGAAACAGCCAAAACACCCACTGGTCTAATAAACTGAACAAGTATATGAACAACAGAAATATGGCATCTACATAAAGACTATGAAATATGGCTCACAATACAGTAATGGAAATAAGAAAGGAAACAACAAGTATCAGCGGAATACCATAAAAATGACACAGAAAAGTGAATGGAACACAACCTAAATCCGGACTCACAAATACAGCAAGGACAAGTAGTAACTCAACAACTGCAACCGCTTTTACATCAGGTTTTAGTCAACAAACTCCATGAGGTACCGAATCTCGGACAAATCACAACTCACGGGTCTCAATACCTGAACCCTAACACTTGGCATCCTATGCCCTCATAACACCTCATAACTGCACTAACGACTCACGTGCTAATAGAGCTATTCTCACATAGAAGGCAAGTAAACAAGGGTAAGCATCTACGCTCAACAATATCAAGAACACCTTTTATCCGATAAGAGTGCTTAACTACGTGTATGCTTGTGCAAGTGTCCTAACATAATCCATACCAGCAAATAAGCATGAGGAAAAAGAAAGGACAACACGTAGAATATTTTCTCACAACTTTCACAAGATAAAGCTCACACAAGTAAGTGTACCACTATACAATATCAACAACAAGAATGCCCCCAGGCCATCACGAATCATCACAAATCAATCCCTAACACAGCCCACCTTGTCTCGCCACGTGTGCAATAATAAAGTAAGTGCCCGCCTTGTCTCGTCACATGTGCATAACAATGTTCCCACCTTATCTCGCCACATGCACAGCCTATATATATATATATATCCCACCTTGTCATGCCGCATGTGCAAATATCAATAGTAACAATAGCACGACAGAAACCTCGTACAACCCCATAACAACAATCGCATGGTAGAAACCTCGTGCATTACCACAATAAGTTCAACGGTAACAATGATAATAATACAAGGATACGACAAATACGTCAACTCTTAAATTCCAAAACTCAAGGAAACGGAGGAACTAATTCCACAAGGAGTAGCCACAATAGAGAACGCTAGTCATAATAAGAACAACTCAGCAAGAAAGGAAATATTATGTAACAACGGTCCACAATATATAGTTCGACAACGAGGGAGCTAACACAAGACGGATAATTCCTGTTAAGGACAAGTCAACTAAAATATAGGATATCTAACTTCTTTTAAGGTTGGGCAATTAAGAGAAAGATACAACAACTTCAATTAAGGATAAGCAGTATAAGGATAATCATTTACCTCAATTAAGGATGAACAATTACATAAGAGATAATTATAATTTCAGATAAGGACAAGCAATTAGCTAAAAGACAACACGGCAATAGAATAGATAATGATTTCAGTTAAGGCACATATGAATCAAATGAACAATAAGAGTGGATCATGAAGCAATTAATTCCAATCAAAGCAGGTAGAAGTAAAACTGGAAATTAAGAAACGTAATCGTAAAGAGAACAAAATACAATCCGGACACACCCCTAAGTCCAAAATTACCCAACGGAGCTAATGGGACCAACGAAACTCCACTCAGGAGTCGTCCCCACATAGTTCCGACTACGGTCAAAATCCTAAGACTTAAGCTTCCGTTTTAGGGACTAAGTGTCCCAAATCACTCCGAATCACCCGGTAATTGAATTCAACCACGCACGCAAGTCAATACACATAATACGAAACTGCTGAGGGCCTTATGCCGCCGGACGGGACTTAAATTCTCAAAACGATTGACCGGGTCATTATAATAGATGCATCTATATATTGCCGAGACGTTCGGCCCCCCTCCACAAGAAAAAGAAGGAAGTTATCAAATTACGAGACACGTGCTTACAATATAGCACATGAGCACAAAGTGAATATAATCTTTACCGTTTCTCAAATGACTAGCCCACAACTCAAGGTGATAAGGCTCGGGCTGGTATACATATATTTATTTCTAATTCAATTTCAATTATAAGTTCAATTAATTAAGCCAGCAGAATGGGTTCAAATAATTCAAATATTACATGATAAGGTCCTAAGTCTACCCGGACATAAATATGCTTTAGATACATACGGACTCTCGTCACCTCGTGTGTACGTAGCACCCACAACTAGTATCATATAGCAATTACATCACCTAGGGGTAGCTTCCTCCTCACAAGGTTAGACAAGAGACTTACCTCGCTCTGAAGTTCCATAACCGGCTCCAAAGCCTTTCTAGCACCTCAGACCAATGCTCGTCGATCTAAAACTGGTTAAACAATATGCAAACCAATCAAAATATACTCTAATACCCATAATTAATCAATTTAAACAAATTCTCAACTCTGCTCGAAAAGTCGATAAAGTTAACCCTCGGGCCCGCGTGTCTGTATTCTGAAATTTTCTGAAGATAAACATTACCTATCACGTTATGAATTCAAATATAAAATTTATTCTCAATTCCACGTTCAATTTTGTGGTCAAAATCCAAAAATACCAAATTTTAGGTTTTCCACCAAAACTCCACAATTTCTACAAATTTCCATGTTTAAATCCCTATACAAACCATGTATTTAAACTGTAATAGGTGGGAGTCACTTACCTTGTGTTGCTTGGTGAAAATATCCCATTGAAGCTCTCCAAAATCGCCCTAACCAAGTAAAAATGGAAGAAAAATAGGTCAAGTCCAGTTTTTATAAAACTTCACTGCCCAGCGACCTCTCGCATCTGCAGTCCATTAGCCATTTCTGCGGCTCCGCAGATGTGATGCTCCTCCTCGCTTCTGCGGATAAAAGGTCCACTTTTGTGGACTCGCTTCTGCGGCAACATTGCCGCTTCTGCGAAGCAGCCCTCTCTCACACTTTCTGTTTATGCGATCGATCCACCGCAGGTGCGACTCCGCTTCTGCGGTCCACTTGCTCGCTTCTGCGACCCCAGCCCCAGGCCGCTTCTGCTTCTGTGCTCCCTCGCCCGCATCTGCGAGCCCGCAGGTGCGGCAAACTCCTCGCACCTGCGAATCCCATCCAGCGCACTCCCTACCGCTTCTATGACTCCTTTGGCTGCTTCTGTGGCGCCGCGCCTACGGCCAAAACCTCGCAGGTGCGGTTACACCAGATGTGCTGCCACCAGCAATTTTATAATGCCAAATTCAATCCGTTAACCATCCAGAATCCACCCAAGGCCCTCGGGACCTTAACCAAATATATCAACACGTCTCAAAATACAATACGAACTCAGTCGAAACCTTAAACCACGTCAAACAACATCTAAATCATGAGTCGCACCTCGAATCAAGCTTCATGAACTTTAGAACTTCAAACTTCTACATTCAATACCGAAACCTATCAAATCAAGTCCGATTGATCCCAAATTTTGTACACAAGTCATAAATGATATAACGAAGCTATTTTGAGGCTCGGAACCCCAAATGGACATCGATAACATTAAAATCTACTTCAAATCAAACTTAAGAATTCTTAAACCTTCAAAATACCAACCTTCCATAATAAGCGCTGAAACGCTCCAAGGAGATCCGATACTCAACCCGAACATACACCCAACTTAGAAATCATCATACGAATCTATTGGAACCTTCAAATCCCGATTCCGAGGCCGTTTACTCAAAAGTCATACCTTAGCTAATTATTCCTACTTAAAGCTTCCGAAATTAGAATTTTCTTTCCAAACCAAATTCCGAACTTCCCTAAATTCAATTCCGACCACATGTACAAGTCATAATACCTGAAATGAAGCTTACTCAAGGCCTCAAACCGTTGAACGACACGCTAGAACTCAAAACGACCGGTGAGGTCGTTACATAGGCGCACCTGTTGAGGAAACTTTATGTGAGTTGCAATACAGGCTACGCATCGCAGCCACCGAGTCTCCATCATACTATGTATTTTATCATGTCTATTTACATTCTGGATAGATATTGTATTATCATTATTGTACTCCTTAGAAAATACTCATGCACTTGTGATACCGGATTTTGGGAGTTCCTACAGGTTGATCATTATTGCAGTTAGTGTAAATATTATCATGTACCTTGTAAATTTTATTTCATACTATTTAATTAACGAAAATTATGATTTCAAAATACTAAAATGGGTAATTAAGCTGATCAATCACCGTTGGCTTGCCTAACGACGGTGCTAGGCGCCATCACGACCTTTAGTGGATTTTGGGTCGTGACATTATTGATGAGTTTAATAGGCTCTTTTTTTATAAGGTTAATGAGTTTATTAGACTATATGTTATATTCTGTTATTTTTTTGTTTTAAGGAACTGGTTATTAAAATTCGTTCATATCCATGATTAATTTTATAGTATATATGCAATTAAAAAAAAATTATTTATGGTACGTGTTATAATATTTGACAAATGATATCCGTACATCGCACAAACGTAGAGACTAGTTATTATAAAAGGATGAGTACAATGTTAATGGACTAAAATAGCCCTAAAATATTAAACACAATTACTACCATAAAAAGGACACAATTGGAATAATACACGTTAGGATAAAGCCTAATTCTTTTTGGACATACTTAAACCAAAACCCTAAAAGAAAGCTAGGGCCACCATATAATCCAATTTCTTGATATTATTCAACGAAAACATAATGTCCTACTTTGTTTTGAAGTTCTAATGCCATCCCCACATTTAAACTCCATAAGAAATATTATTAAATCAAAAAATAAATAAACCTTGCTCCTTTTTCCACCAAAATTATATCCAAGAAATTATTATTTTAAAAAAGATTAGGACTATCATCTATCAATTGAGAAGGAACTAAAATTTGTCCATCCTAGCACTCTCTTTATAGTACTTCCTAGTATTACCTTTAAATCTTATATTAGAAGCACTTTCCCTAATATGAAGGAATCAATGTATTGCACATAGGAACTTTAATTCCTAGAATATTATTGGTGTAAATAAAATATTCTTATGGTTACCATATACCAACTATAAGTAACTGCCAAATCTTCTTATATGCCAAGTTCTTATAACTCAACACACTAATAGAAATAAGTGTGTTAGCACTCTAAATTATAAAAAATAGCAACGTTTATATCTATCTATATCAATATATATATTATTGTTATTAACATAAATATGTAGGTTATCTTGGTAAAAGAATATAAATAGAGTTTTAATGAAATATTACCTCCAATGAGATAGACTTCCTATTGGAAACTAAGGTTGGCCGTGAGTTGGGTCTGATCTTTTGGGGAGTGTTTTCTTTAGTTTATTTTAGGTTTACTTTTATTTATTATTTTTTCTTTTTGATAAAACAAAGAATAATCTAATATCTAAAATAACAATATATCAAAGAAAAATATAGCAAAGTAAAATATATTTTTCATATCAAGGTCAAAATTATAACCAGCTACTTTTATATTCTTCCAAAGTTAAATTATTTTTATATAAATAACATTATGTTGGATAAGATTGTAAATATTTAAAACTTTAAAGTAAACTAATAACAGAGTTTTTAAAAATTTATAATGGAATTTATGATATATTTTTACTTCATTGAAGGTACAATTTCATATTGAATAAAAGTGTAATATTTCAGATTTTACTCAACACTTAAAACTTTTAGTTCAACTAATAATTAGCTAAAAATTGTTGTGCGACTACAATTATAATTGTTTAGCGTAAAATACTAAACTTTTCCCTAGACCAATGTGACAACTCCGAAACGTGCCAGTGTTGTGTCAGATTTAAAGGCTAATTTTTTATTTTTATTTTTAATCGCAAAAAAAAAATTATAGGTAAACTATCCACTGAATTTATCTTATTTTTTTGGGATGTTATACTGTCCGAAGATATTTAGTTACCGATCAATGAATTTTTTTAAAAAAGTATGAGCTTGATAGTTAGCACATCGCAAAGGAAAATTGGAAAACATGAATAAATGGGAAAATGATATTTATCAATTATCCAAAATCTTTTTAGTTATTGATTTTGAGGAAAGAAAGGAAAAAAATGAACTTTCAAAATGGCAAATCCTTTTCTTAGATTAACCACGACCGTTCAGATAGGGTAAAATATATTAGTATAAGTTTTTCGTTATAAAATCTTGAAAGATTATTTTGATTTAGTCATAAAACCTTAAACATCTTGGATTGGACCAACAAACATCAAAAAAATGTTTATATGCCACTAGAAAAAAATATACTACTAGAAAAGGAAAAATTAACAAATTGTTGTACCATCAAACAATATAAATCCCTTCATGCTCACTAAGTGTACTGAAACATGCCTCAACCGAAGATATGGATAAATTATTTCTATTTGGTTAACCTATTAGTAAGGCAACTTTTAATATTTGCACTTAAAAAGATAAACTCTTACTAATGAACCGTGTCAGAGAACTCTCTTCATTCAAAAAATTTCTTAGCCAGAATATATCGGCAGACCATTAAACTTGTCCTCCCTTTTTGTAATAATCTAAGCGGTCATTTTAATTTTTAGAACCTTGTTCCTCTAAATAAAACTCCTTGTATGTACTTTTATTAATTTATGACTTACGGGGATGGTTAGTTCGGAATTTGGAAGTGTTCGGGTTGAAATCGGAACACTTGGTTCCTTAAGTTGGCCTTAAAATGCTAAGTTTGACTTTGATAAATATTTTTAGAAAAACAACCCCGGAATAGTATTTTGATGATTCCAACAGTTCTGTATGGTGATTTTGTACTTAGGAGCGTGTTTGAAATTTTATTTGGAAGTCCGTAGTTTAATTAGGCTTGAAATTGCTAAAATAAGAATTTAAGTCTGAAAGTTTGATCGGAGAGTTGACTTTCTGATATCGGAGTTGGAATCCAATTCCGAAAATTTTCATAACTTTGTTATGTCATTTATGACTTGTGTGCAAAATTTGAGGTCAATCGAACTTGATTTGATAGGTTTCGGCATCGAATGTAGAAGTTAAAAATTTTAATTTTTATTAATCTTGAATTGGAGTATGATTTGTGATTTTAGCGTTGTTTGATATAATTTGAGGTTTTGACTAAGTTCGTATGATGTTTTAGGACTTGTTGGTGTTTTTGGTTGAGGTTCCGAGGGACTCGGGTGAGTTTCAAACGGCTAACGGATCATTTTTGGACTTTGGGAGATAGCTGATAGTTGCTGGTATTTTTCTTCTGGTTTCCTTATGCGCGATCGCATAGGTTCATCCACGATCGCGTAAGCTAATTTGAGACAGAGGCGACTTTGTTCTACACGCTCTCGTGAAATGGTTTGCGATCGCGTAAGCTTGTTTGGGACAGTGATAATTTTTGTTCTTCGCGATCACATGAAGAGGGCCGCGATCGCGTAGCTGTGGGAGTTTGTTATTCGCGAACGCGTGAAGAAGGTCGCATTCGCGTAGAGTAAGTGGAGCAGAAGTGGAGGTCACGCGTTTGTACTTCGCGATCATGTGGATAAGTTCGCGATTGCGTAGGCCTGTAAGTTTGAGCTTCGCGATCACGTGGACAAGTTCGCGATCGCGTAGGGTTAATTTGGGCAGTGAAAAAATTGTGCTTCGCGATCGCATAGAGAAAATGACTGGGCAGAGAGTTTAAGTTCTGAAAATGGGCCATTTTAACCGATTTGGAGCTCGGATTAAGTCGATATTTGGGAAATTTTCAGAGAAAATAATGGGTTAAGTGTGCATAACTCAATATTGGTTAAATTACCCGAATCCATCAGTATTTTTATCATTTAATTGGTGAATTAAGTTGGAAAAGTTTGAAAATCCTCTTGGATAAATTTGAGGATTTGAGGGCCGAATTGTTATCGGAATTTAGTAATTTTGTTATGGGTAGACTCGTGGTTGAATGAGCATTCATATTTTGTAATTTTCATCGGATTTCGAGATATGGGCCCCGCAGACGATTTTTGAGTTAATTTCGGATTTTTATTGAAAAAATATAGTATTTTCTTATAAAATTGATTCCTATAATTTTTGGTGACTATATCGAATTATTTTGGCTAGATTCGAGCCATTCAGAGTTGGATAATCGAGGAAAAGATCTACTAGTAGATTAAATTGGAGCAAGTCGAGGTAAGTCTCTTGCCTAACCTTATAAGGGGGAAATTACCCCATAGGTGATTTAAATTAATAATTGTTGCTAATTGTAGGGGATACGTACGCACGAAGTGACGAGAGTCCGTGCGTAGCTACTATTTATGCTAAAGTCCGGGTAGTTTAGGACTCAAATCATGAATTACGTGTGTTAATTGTATCCTTTATTTAATTAAAGTATTTGAACTATACTGTGAATTGTTAGGTAAAATAGTAAAAGATTGAAATCTCATATACTTGAAATTTTGTATAAATTAATTAATTGTTAAAAGAAATTGTACACCCTCTTGTATTAATCTCCTAATATATATATATCCTCATTCCGGAGGTACATAAGAAAATGTCCTCCTTTCTTGTGGAGCAGGCCGAAGGCCTCGGCAGTATAGATGCATCTATGGATAGCGCCAAACGTCCCTCGACAGTGTACACGACACTCTGAATCGGGCCTTACGACCTCGGTAGAAATCGTGCCTAATAATAATAATTACACTATACCTTGAAATTTTAATTGCTGCTTGTGAAGTTAATTAATAAATCAAAAATTATCGCATTTGAAAGAATTTAATTATTTCTACTGGTTAAAGAAATTTTTTTTGTAAATTCTATAAATCATGTTGATTTAAATATTTCTATTGTAATATTATTGACCCATAATGAGTGTCAAAGTCGACCTCTCGTCACTACTTCTTCGAGATTAGGCTTGATACTTATTGGATACACGTTGTTTACGTACTCATACAACGCTTGCTGTACTTTTTGTGCAGGACCTGAGACAGGTACTATCGTAGGACCCATCGGCGCGCACCCACATTATTCAGAGGCTTAGTGATGAGCTGCCCCTTTCTGAGTCGTTCCGCAGCAACTAGTGCCTCTTCTTGTATTTGTATTATATTTATTTTATTTCAAACAGTATTTAGAATTTTGTATAATCTACTAGATGCTCATACACTTGTGACATCAGGTCTTGGCACACACTTGTAGAATTTTTGGATTTAATTATTTTACTGGGTTATAACTTATCTTATTTCTCACCTTGTCTTAATTTTTGCAAGTACTCCGAGTTTTATTACTCGGATAATTTTTAAAGAAATGAATACATATTTAAATCATTAGTTGGCTTGCCTAGCTGGATGTTGGGTGCCACCTCGACCTATAGGTGAATTTGGATCGTGACAACATGGTATCAGAGCACTAGGTTCACATAAGTCTCACAAGTTATGAGCAGACCTAATAGAGTCTTGCGGATAGGTACGGAGACGTCTGTACTTATCTTCGAGAGGCTATAGGGTGTTAGGAAACTACCTTTCTTCATTTTCCATCGTGCAATTTATGTAGAACTAAATATCTTTCTCTTATTCTCTCACAGATGGTGAGAACGCACTCTAATGAGGTTCCAGACCAGGGAAGAGCTACTCCCCCTGTTGTTAGTGGCCGAGGCAGAGACCGGGGGAGGGCTCCAGCCCGTGGTAGGGGACGAGGACGTCCCAGAATTGTTCCAGTTATGCCACCAGTGGGTACAGCTGAGGATCCCATTATTGAGGAACAATGCGAGGTGCCCGTGGCAGAGAAAACTCCGGTGGATTTCACGTCTGCACCGGAATTCCAGGAGGTCATGGGCCATATGCTACACTTCATGGACACTATGACTCAGGCCGGTTTATTTTTGACAGACCCAGCCACATCTCAAGCAGACGGGGGAGCACAGACCCCTATCGTACAAGCTCATGGGAAGGCATGTGTTGTATATCATACCCAGGGTGCACTACCCGTAGGTGGAGCCCAGCCAGTGGCAGCAACTACACTTGAGCCCAGACCAGCTTTGACCGCCGAGCCGCAGAAACTATTGGACAGATGGACTAGACTACATCCTCTTGTCTTTGGGGGTGAGCGACATGAGGATCCACATGACTTCATTGATCGGTGTAGGGACAGACTACACAACATGAGGATATTGGAGTCTCATGGGGTAGACTTTGCTACTTTTTATCTAGAGGGCAGATCCCGTAGATGGTGGAAGTCTTATCTTCTTGGTAGACCAGCAGATTCTCCTCCCATGACTTGGGACAGGTTTACTCGTATTTCCCTGGACAGGTATATTCCATCCTCCCAGAGGGAAGAGTTGCGGTTTAAGTTTGAGCAGCTCTAGCAGGGTCAGATGTCAGTGACCAATTATGAGGCGAGGTTCTCTGAGTTATCTCGCCATGCACTTATGATACTCCCTATTGAGGCAGAGAGAGTGCGGAGGTTTGTTGCGGGTTTACATACTGGCATTCAGGCCACTATGACCCGAGAGGTTGAGATGGGGACTTCTTATGAGTTGGTTGTGGAGATAGCCCGGAGGATTGAGGGTGTACATCCGCGTATCCGGGAGCAGGTTATGAGAGATAAGCGGTTTAGATAGTTTGGAGAATTCAGAGATGCTCCGTCTGGGGGTAGAGGTCAGTTCGTGAGAGGGAAGTCCAGCAGGCCCTCATATCCAGCACCATCGCCTCCTCGGGGTGCTCCAGTGCGACTTTATTTCAATGTTATGCCTAAGAGTTCTTATCGCCCACCAGCTATTCAGGGTTCTTCCAGTGGGTATTCAAGTCACCAGGGCCAGGCTCTTAGTCAGCATCCCATCGCACCGAAAAGTTGTTACGAGTGTGGGGATCCCAGTCACATATGGAGATTCTGCCCCAGGCTTCGGGGTAGACCGGTGCAGTAGGGTCAGCAGCCTATGATTATCGCACCATTTTCTCCACCAGCCGTCCGACCACCAAGAGGTGGAGGACAGGTGGGTAGGGGTCGTCCTAGAGGTGGAGGTCAGCCAGGTGGAGGCCAGCCAATTGGCACTCCAGCTCGGTTCTATGCTTTTCCGGCCATAACTGATGCAGAGGCCTGAGATGCCGTGATTACAGGTATTATTTCTGTTTGCGGCAAAGATGCCTCCATATTATTTGATCCAGGATCTACGTATTCATATGTGTCATCTCTATTTGCTCATTTCCTGGGTGTTTCTCGTGAGTCCTTGAGTACTCCTGTTTATGTGTCCACTCCTGTGGGCGATTCTATTGTTGTGGACCGGATTTACCGATCCTGCATTATTACATTCTGTGGTTATGAAACTAGAGCAGATCTTTAATTTCTTGAGATGACCGAGTTTGAAATTATCCTGGACATAGACTGGTTATCTCCATATCATGCCATCCTAGATTGCCATGCCAAGACTGTTACCTTGGCTATTCCAGCATTGCCTAGGCTATAGTGGAAGGGTTCGTCTGTTAGTGCATCTAATCAGGTTATTTCTTTTATGAAGGCTCAACACATGGTTAAGAAGGGTTGTTTGTCTTATCTAGCCTATGTTCGGGATAAAACTACAGAGACTCCGACTATTGATTCAGTGCTTGTAGTTCGAGAGTTCTCCGATGTATTTCCTTCAGATCTTCCAGGCATGCCACCAGATCGTGATATTGATTTCTGTATTGACTTAGCTCCAGATACCCAGCCTATATCTGTGATGACCTAAAATATCATCTTTAAATATAATAATTAATTGTGTATTCTAAGACCTCGAAAAACACCATTTGTCACTCCTCGACTTGCGTGTGAAGTCCGTAAAATTTTTCAGAATATTTTTATGTGAAAAATGGATTAAAATGTGAACTAGAGCCTTAAAACTCAACTGAGTTGACTTTGGTCAACATTTTGAGCAAACGGACCCGGATCTGTGTTTTGACAGTTCCGGTAGGTCCGTATCGTGATTTGGGACTTAAAAGTATGCTCGAAATTTAATTTGGAGGTCTCTAGCTCAAGTTATGACCATTTAACGGAAACTAGTAATTTAAAGGCTAAAGATTTTCAAGTTTGACCACGGGTTGACTTTTTGATATCGGAGTCAGAATCCAATTCCGAAAATCTTTATAGCTCTGTTATGTCATTTATGACTTGTGTACAAAATTTGAGGTCAATCGGACTTGATTCGATAGGTTTCGGCATCGAATGTAGAAGTTGGAAATTTCATAATAGACTAAGGTTTCAAGTGAGTTCGCACAAGACCTAACTTCAAACGAGTATACCTCTCTTGATATGAAGATTTATATGGTGTATTACCTATCAAATGAAATATCTTTGAGTCTAGTTTCTAACTCTTCAAACCGTTCATCATTTGGACATTCCTACAAGAAGTTATGTCCAAATTACCAAAGGCTGACATAATGCGATTCTGCGACCATTATGCGATCGCAAAATGGTTATGCGACCGCAAACTGGTCGCAAAATGGTCCAGAACAGCCCAGTTCTGGGCACCAATTTGTGTGATCATTTTGCGACCCGCACACAAATTGTGCGGTCCATTGTGTGACCGCATACCTGTTTTCTGAGGGGTAATTTTCCTATTTTCATAACCCGACCCCATTTTGATAAATAGGCTTTGGGGTTTATTTTGGGGCATTTATCTGATAATTTTAGAGAGAAGTGAGAGTGTTCTAGAGAGAGAAAGTAGATAAAGTGTCTTGTTCATCAAATTCTTGTCCAAACCTTGAAAACCAACAAGAAATTCCTCAAGTTCTTCATCAAAGAGGTAAGGTTCTAACCCTTAATCTTCAATTTCGAGTTTGGGTAATGATGGGTGATTAAGAGTATGATTCTTGGGGTAAGTATTCTTTATCCTATATTGATTATACTTCATGATTCTATACTCATTTACATCATGAATTCGTAAATTTAGGGAAGAAAAATCAGATTTTTATAAAATCTTTCAAAAACGAAAATTTAAGATTTGAAGGTCCATTTGATATCGGAATTGGATAATTTTTGTATGGTTGAACTCGTAGCAGAACGGGTGTTCGGATTTCGTGAGTTTTTCTAGGATTTGAGACGTGGGTCCCACTGTCGAATATTTAAATGAATTTTGGATTTTTATCCGGAAAATTAGTAAATTCATATGGAATTAATTCCTATGATTCGTATTGAGTATATCGAATTATTTGTGAATAGATTTGAAACTTTTGGAAATAAATTTAAAAGGAAAAGCTATGGTCGAGTAATTGATTGGGAATTGCAAAGCGAGGTAAGTGTCGTGGTTAAGTTTGACTTGAGGGAATAGAACCCTTAAATTATTTGTTATGTGAAATGCATATGAACGACGTATAGGCGAGGTGACGAGTGTCTATACATTGTCAAATTAATTGTTTGCCTACTTACTTGAAAAATTATAAATTATTTTAAATCATGAATTAATTATTATAATAATTGTTTCTCCCCTATTCTTTGTCAAATATTAATCCTTGAATTATTGAATTAATTGTTACCTGCTATTTGAATTATGTGTCTTAATTGTTATTTGACATTTAGCATATCAATTATTAAACTGCCTATTTTCTCTCTGATTTCCATAATAACTTGTTATTTGTCATTGTTTGTTTCATAATTAAATCATAATTATTGTATGCTTGTTGTCTTATAATTTTATATTAATTGTTGCATTTATTGGGGAAATTTCTTCTATAAGAATTGGTAAATGAATATATTGGAGGAGCGGGTTGCACGCCGCAACAACATTGAATTGGTAAATGTATATATATATTGGAGGAGCGGGTTGCACGCCGCAACAGAATTGATCGAAATGAATGTATTGGTGGGAAAATTTCTTCTATAAGAATTGGTAAATAGATATATTGGAGGATCGGGTTGTACGCCGCAACAGACTTATTAAAAAGTCCATATTGGAGGATCGGGTTGCACGCCGCAACAGACTTATTAAAAGTCCATATTGGAGGATCGGGTTGCACGCCGCAACAGACTTATTAAAAGTTAATATTGGGGGATCGAATTGCACGCCATAATAGACTTATTTAAAAGTCAATATTGGGGGATCGGATTGCACGCCGCAATAGACTTATTTAAAAGTCAATATTTGGGGATCAGATTGCACGCCGCAATAGACTTATTTAAAAGTCAATATTGGGGAATCGGATTGTACGCCACAACAGACTTATTTAAAAGTCTATATATACTTGATTGAAATAAATATAAGACAGACTTGATTAAAAGGAATATATTGGGAGAGCGGGTTGCACGCTGTAACAGAATTGATGGAAATGATAATTGGTTATGACTGCTGAATTCGCTTCAATTATTATAAATGAGTTACCTGATTTATTTCTATTATTTGTTGTTGTTACTAATATTGCGTACAGGTTAATGTAAGTGAACCGCCTTAGCCTCGTCACTACTTCGTTGAGGTTAGGCTCAGCACTTACCAGTATATGGGGTCGGTTGTACTGATACTACACTCTGCACTTCTTGTGCATATTTCGGAGTTGGTCCCAACGGCGTACCATAGACTTGCTCGGATTTCAGCTACTCAGAGGAGACTTGATGTATAACTGCACGACGTTCGTAGTTTTGAAGCCCCCGTCTACTTTACTTTAGCTGTGTGTTTGTTTCCATACAGCTTTATTTTATTCAAACCTTTATTTGTATTATTCTAGAAGCTCGTGCACTTATGACACCAATTATGGGATGGTATTTAGACACCGTTGTTTTTAAGGATTATTCACTACATTTCAGACTTCACTTCCGCATTTGTTCTTTGTTATTAATAAATTAAAAAACTATTTTAAAAATAGATAATATTATTCTAACATTGGCTTGCCTAGCAAGTGAAATGTTAGGCGTCATCACGGTCCGAAGGTGGAAATTTTGGGTCGTGACAATATCTATCCCACCGTATCGCATGGCTCCAAAAGAATTGAAAGAACAGCTTGAGGAGTTACTAGCCAAAGGGTTCGTCAGACCGAGTGTATCGCCTTGGGGTGCACCGGTGTTATTTGTGAAGAAGAAGGATGGAACGATGCGAATGTGTATTGATTATCGCCAATTGAACAAAGTCACTATTAAGAACAAGTACCCGTTGCCACATATTGATGATCTATTTGACCAGTTGCAGGGTGCTAGGGTATTCTCTAAGATCGACTTGAGGTCGGGGTACCACCAGTTGAAGATTCGGGATTCCGATATTCCGAAAACAGCTTTCCGGACTAGATACGGCCATTATGAATTTCTGGTGATGTCTTTTGGTTTGACTAACGCCCCGACGGCGTTTATAGATTTGATGAACAGGGTATTCAGGCCATATATTGATTCTTTTGCTATTCTCTTCATTGATGATATTTTGATTTACTCGCGCAGTAAGGAAGAGCACGAGCAACAAATGAGAGTGGTGCTTCAAACACTGCGGGAACAAAAGCTATATGCTAAGTTTTCCAAATGTGAGTTTTGGCTAAATTCTGTAGTATTCTTGGGGCATATTGTATCGGGCGAGGGCATTAAAGTTGATCCTAAAAAGATCGAGGCAGTTCAGAATTGGCATCATCCCACTTCGGCCACTGAGATCAGGAGTTTCCTGGGTTTAGCAGGTTATTATCGTCGGTTCGTGGAGGACTTTTCATCTATTGCAACGCCTTTGACCAAATTGACCCAGAAGGGTGCTCCGTTCCGATGGTCTGATAATTGCGAGGTGAGCTTTCAGAAGCTCAAGACAACATTAACTACAACACCAGTGTTAGTGTTGCCTTCCGGTTTAGGGATATATACAGTGTATTGTGATTCTTCACGCGTTGGTTTGGGTTGTGTATTAATGCAGGAGGGGCGAGTTATTGCATATGCTTCACGTCAGCTGATACCCCACGAGAATAATTATTCGGTACATGATTTGGATTTAGCTGGAATTATTCACGCTCTTAAGATTTGGAGGCATAATCTTTATGGGGTGTCTTATGAAGTTTACACTGATCATCGCAGTTTACAGCATTTGTTCAAGCAGAGAGACCTAAATTTGAGAAAGCACAGATGGCTTGAGTTACTAAAGATTATGATATTACTATCTTGTATCATCCGGGCAAAGCAAATGTAGTTGCAGACGCCTTGAGAAGAAAGGCGGGGAGTATGGGTAGTTTGGCTTTCATTTCAGCGGAGGACAAGCCATTAGCTTTAGATATTTAGTCCTTGGCTAACAGACTTGTGAGGCTGGATATTTCAGAACCCAGCCAAGTTCTTGCATGTGTAGTGGCTCAGTCTTCATTAATTGAGCAGATCAAGGCTCGCCAATATGATGATCCACACTTAATGGTTCTTAGAGAAACGGTACTACGGGGTGGTGCCAAGGAAGTTACTATTGGCGCAGATGGTGTTCTGCGACTCCAGGATTGTCTATGTGTTCCTAATGTGGATGGACAGAGGAAAAAGATCCTAGAGGAGGCACACAGCTCTCTGTATTCTATTCATTCAGGTGCTACGAAGATGTATCGTGACCTGAGGTAGCATTATTGGTGGAGGCGAATGAAAAAGGACATAGTTGAGTATGTAGCTAGGTGTCTAAATTACCAGTAAGTTAAATATGAGCACCAGAGGCCAGGTGGCCTACTTCAGCGGATGACTATACCGGAGTAGAAATGGGAACGCATTAGTATGGACTTTGTAGTTGGGTTGCCGCGGACCTTGCAGAAGTTTGATGCAGTTTGGGTCATTGATGACAGGCTGACCAAGTCGGCACACTTCATTCCGGTTATGACTACATATATTTCAGAGAGGTTGGCCCAGATTTATATTCAGGAGATAGTTCAGTTGCACGGTGTGTCAATTTCCATCATATCAGATAGAGGCCCTCAGTTTACTTCACATTTCTGGAGAGCAGTACAGAGTGAATTGGGGACTCGCGTAGATCTCAACATAGCGTTTCATCCACAGACCGACGGGCAGTCAGAGCCGACAGTTCAGATTCTGGAGGACATGCTCAGGGTGTGTGTGATTGACTTTGGAGGTCAGTGGGATCATTTCTTGCCTTTGGCCGAGTTTGCTTATAATAATAGTTACCAATACAGCATCGAGATGGCTCCATTTGAGGCTTTAGATGGTCGGCAATGTCGCTCGCCCATCGGATGGTTTGAGCCTGGTGAGGCTAAGTTATATGGTACTCATTTGATGAAATATGCCTTAGAAAAGGTAAAGTTGATTCAGGAGCGACTTCGTATAACACAGTCTAGACATAAGAGTTACGTAAATCAGAAAGCGTGTGATTTATCGTTTATGGTGGGTGAAAAAGTTCTCTTGAAAGTTTCGCCGGTGAAAGGAATCATGAGATTTGGGAAAAGGACAAGTTGAGCCTAAGGTTTATAGGTCCATTTGAGGTGTTGAGACGAGTTGGGGAGGTTGCTTACAAGCTTGCTTTGCCTCCCAGTCTATCAGGAGTCCATCCGATTTTCCATGCATCTATGCTCTGGAAGTATCACGTCGACCTGCCACATGTATTAGACTTCAGTACAGTTCAGCTAGATAAAAGCTTGGGTTATGAAGAGGAGCCAATTTCCATTGTTTATAGACAGGTTCGCCAGTTGAGGTCCAAGAAGATTTTTGTAGTAAAAGTCTAGTGGAGGGGCCAACCAGTCGAGGAAGCGACTTGGGAGGTCGAGGAAGACATGTGAAGCAGATATCCACACTTATTCAGCACTCCAGGTACAATTTTAAACCCGTTCGAGGACGAACGTTTGTTTGAGAGGTGGGGAATGTAATAACCCAACCGGTCATTTTGACTTTTAGAACCATGTTCCCCTAAATAAAACTTCACGTATGTGCTTTTATTAATTTATGACTTGCGGGGATGGTTGGTTTGGGATTTGGAAGTGTTCGGGTTGAAATCGGAACACTTAGTTCCTTAAGTTGGCCTTAGAATGCTAAGTTTGACTTCGGTCAATATTTTTAGAACAATGACCCCGAAATAGAATTTTGATGATTCCAACAGCTCTGTATGGTGAATTTGGACTTAGGAGCGTGTTCGAAATTTTATTTGGAAGTTCGTAGTTTAATTAGGCTTGAAATGGCTAAAATAGAAATTTAAGTCTGGAAGTTTGACCGGGGAGTTGACTTTTTGACATCGGAGTCGAAACCTAGTTTCAAAACTTTTCATAGCTCTGTTATGTCATTTATGACTTGTGTGCAAACTTTGAGGTCAATCAAACTTGATTTGATAGGTTTCGGCATCGAATGTAGAAGTTGGAAATTTTAATTTTCATTAAGCTTAAATTGGAGTATGATTCGTGGTTTTAGCGTTGTTTGATGTGATTTGAGGTTTCGATGTTTTAGGACTTGTTGGTGTTTTTGGTTGAGGTCTCGAGGGACTCGGGTGAGTTTCGGATGGCTAACGGATTATTTTTGGACATTGGGAGATAACTGATAGTTGCTGGTATTTTTCTTCTGGTTTTCTTATATATCGCATAGGTTTATCCGCTATCGCGTAAGCTAATTTGGGGCAGAGGCGACTTTGTTCTACGCGATCGCGTGAAATGGTTTGCAATCGCGTAGGCTTGTTTAGGGCAGTGATGATTTTTGTTCTTCGCGATCATGTGAAGAGGGCCGTGATCGCGTAGCTGTGGGAGTTTGTTATTCGTGAACGCATGAAGAAGGTCGTGTTCACGTAGAGTAAGTGGAGCAGAAGTGGAGGTCACGTGTTTGTACTTTGCGATCACGTGGATAAGTTCGCGATCGCGTAGGCCTGTAAGTTTGAGCTTCGCTATCGCGTGGACAAGTCCACAATCGCGTAGGGTTAACTTGGGCAATGGAAAAATTGTGCTTCGCGATCGCGTGAGAAGGTTAGCGATCGCGTAGAGCAAATGACTGGGTAGAGAGTTTAAGTTCTGTTCATTTTTACCGATTTGAAGCTCAGATTGAGGCAATGTTTGGGATATGTTCAGAGAAAATAACGGGGTAAGTGTTCATAACTCAATATCGGTTAAATTAACCGAATCCATCACTGTTTTTATAATTTAATTGGTGCATTAAATTGGAAAAGTTTGAAAACCCTCTTGGATAAATTTGAGGATTTGAGGGCCGAATTGTTATCGAAATTTAGTAATTTTGGTATGGGTAGACTCGTGGTTAAATGGGCGTTCATATTTCGTAATTTTTATCGGATTCCGAGATGTGGGCCCCTCAGATGATTTTTTAGTTAATTTTAAATTTTTATTGAACAAATGTAGTATTTTCTTATGAAATTGATTCCTATAATTTTTGGTGACTGTATCGAATTATTTTGGCTAGATTCGAGCCATTCAGAGTTGGATAATCGAGGAAAAGGCCTACCGGTGGATTAAATTGGAACAAGTCGAGGTAAGTCTCTTGCTTAACCTTATAAGGGAGAAATTACTCCATAGGTGATTTAAATTAATAATTGTTTCTAATTGCGGGGGCTACGTACGCACGAAGTGATGAGAGTCCGTGCGTAACTACTATTTATGCTAAAGTCCGGATAGTTTAGGACTAAAATCATGAATTGTGTGTGTTAATTATATCATTTATTTAATTAAAGTATTTGAACTATACTGTGAATTATTAGGGAAAATAGTAAAAGATTGAAATCTCATATACTTGAATTTTTGAATAAATTAATTAATTGTTAAAAGAAATTGTATACCCTCTTGTATTAATCTCCTAATATATATATCCTCATTCTAGAGGTACATAAGAAAATGTTCTCCTTTCTTGTGGAGCGGGCCGAACGCCTCGGTAGTATAGATGCATCTATGGATCGCGACGCACGTCCCTTGGCAGTGTACACGACACTCTGGATCGGGTCATACGACCTCGGCAGAAATCGTGCCTAATAATAATAATTATACGATACATTGATATTTTAATTGCTGCTTGTGAAGTTAATTAATAAATCGAAAATTATCGCATTTGAAGGAATTTAATTATTTCTGCTGGTTAAAGAATTTTTTTTTGTAAATTCTATAAATCATGTTGATTTAAATATTTTTATTGTAATATTATTGACCCATAGTGAGTGTCAAAGTCGACCTCTCGTCACTACTTCTTCGAGATTAGGCTTGATACTTACTGGGTACACGTTGTTTACGTACTCATGCTACCCTTGCTGCACTTTTTGTGCAGGACCTGAGACATGTACTATCGGAGGACCCATCGACGCGCACCCACGTTATCCAGAGGCTTAGTGGTGAGATGCCCCTTTCTGAGCCATTCTGCAGCAACTAGTGCTTATTCTTGTATTTGTATTCTGTCTATTTTATTTCAGATAGTATTTAGAATTTTGTATAATTTACTAGATGCTTATACACTTGTGACACCAGGTCTTGGCACACACTAGTAGAATTTTTAGATTTGATTATTTTACTTGGGTTTTAACTTATCTTATTTCTCACCTTGTCTTAATTTTTGCAAGTACTTCGAGTTTTATTACTCGGATAATTTTTAGAGAAATGAATACATGTTTAAATCATTAGTTGGCTTGCCTAGCTGGATGTTGGGCGCCATCACGACCTATAGGTGAATTTGGGTTGTGACACTTTTCATTATGACACTTAATCTTGAGTCGGTTCCATTTGAACCCTATAACAAGGTTATTACTGTGTCGCTTAGACACAAAAAATATACGGGCCACCTTGCGTGGGAATCACAGATGTTTAGCGCGTGAGGGCTATAAAAAAAAAAGCTGACATGGACTATTCAAACGGTAATAAACCAAACCCCACGTTATTTTCCTTATTTTAACCCCTTTCTCCATTGTTATGTTCTCTCAAGCCCAAATTTCTCTCCATTTCAACCGAGCTAAATTCTTCATCAAAAAGTGAAAATCGGAGCTTTTGTTTTTCAATTTGAAAGAACTCCATCCTCCTTAATCGAATTTTTGACGTAACATTTCCCGCTACTTCTCATAATTTTTGTTCGAATAATGTCCCAAAACACCGAAAGTGTTGACTGGTGTCGATGTGGTCGTCCGTGTGAACTGGAAATTTCATGGAGTGCTGCTAACCCAGGAAGAAGGTACTTTTTATGCAAAATTGGCAAAGTAAGTGTATTCCACAAAAAATTCTTTATACGATTTTATTTGCCATTGATTTATATTAGTTGATTTTTTTTGTTTTTTGAAGGACAATGAGGGATGTAAATATTTTAGATGGTTTGAAGACGAGTTTCATGAGCAAGCGAATAAAGTTATATGGGGTATGTTGAAGAGAGTGAAGGCATTTGATCAAGAAAGAGATTGAGCTAAAAAATGGAGGAACATAGTAATGCTTGTTGTTCTACTGGTGGCCTTAATCATATGGATTTGTTGTGGTTCTTGCTCTTGTTGATGGACTGAGCCAAGTTTCTGGGAAAATCATTTGTAATTTAGGCTAGTTAATGTAGTTAGTGTTGGGAACTATTGCTCTACTTTTGTTCATTGCTGACTTACTAATGTACTTGGGATAGTAGGGATCCTTATTTGTGTAATTGATATTGCGTTATCAATGCAATGTATCTTTATTTTTTGTTAAAAACATTTGTAATTCTTTAGTGTTTACTACAATTCTTTAGTGTTCACTGCAATTCTTTAGAATATAGGTGAGTTAATATCACGACCCAAAATCTCACCAGTCGTGATGGCTTCTATCTCAATACAAGGCAAGCCCACATTCTTAATAAACCACCATATCTTTTAAATTTAAAAATAAAATAATTAAATTCAGCGGAAGAAATCTCACAAATATAAATATAATACTCCCAAAAATCAGTGTCACTAAGTACATGAGCATCTAATATGAATACAATGTCTGACTGATGAAAACCATTGTCTGAAAGTATAGAACAGTACAATAGCTAAAGAAAAGAGAAACAACATCACCGGACGCCAGGCAGCTACCCTGATAGTCTCCAACTGGTAACACACTAAGGTCTAGCAGCCGCCGTCTCCGGAAGCACCTGGACCTGCACATAAGGTGCAGAGTGTAGTATGAGTACAACCAACTCAATAAGTAACAAGACTAACCTCTGGCTGAAAGTAGTGACGAGCTCCGCAGGTACAATCCAATATAAATAATGGTACAAAATGTAGGCATGCTTTCAAGTTCAACAGTTAAACTCAGTACAAGTAAAATAGATCAATACCGCATGATATGAGGAATATGACATCCCAGTATAAAGACCTCATGTAAATACTGGTCACAAATTATTCGGTTACTCGGTACAGTTTTTGGCCAATCCAGCCCAGGGGTGTTCCAACCCGTATATATATACACATCGACTGACAGTTAGTCACTCAGTACCATATAAGGCCAATCCAACCCTGGTGTAATTTATCCCCAAATACAAATGATACGGACAAAATCCATATCCACGTAAATTCATTACAATATAAATAAGTAAGACAAGTCCATGCCCTGGGAAAATCCATCCTGAATATATATATATATATATAATCATCATAAGTAAGGCAAGTCCATGCCCTAGGAAGTCCATCCCGAATATATATAATCATCTACGCTCACTGAGGGTGTGTACAGACTTCGGAGGGGCTCCTTCAGCCCAAGCATGATATAAAGCCGATATGGCCTGCTGCAGGCGGGCAACCCCGATCCATATAATAATAAAGCCAATAAGGCATGCTGCGGCGTGCAGCCCCGATCCAGAACAATAAAGCCTATAAGGCCTGCTGCGGCGTGCAACCCGATCCCGTAATAATAATAATATATATAAAGTCGATATGGCCTAGTGCAGGCGGGAAGCCCCGATCTCATAAATATCCTCATAATGGGTGAGCATGACTGAGTATGAAATGTACATTTTAAAATAATTAATTCAACAGCAACACGACTTTATGAGTCCCAAAATATCGGCACGTAGCAAAATCATGATCTTTAATACGAGTCTCAGCTCAATTTCCTAACACGTGAAGGATATGCGAATAATAACATAATTCTTTAATTTTACAACCTCACAGGATTTATTCAAGTCACAATTTCTATGGTGTACGTCCACACGCTCGTCACCTATCGTGTGCGTCACCTCCAAACAATTTATATAATACCAGATTCCGGAATTCATACCCTCAGAACCAAGTTTAGAAGTGTTACTTACCTCAACAAAACGAACCCAACGTCGAGCAAGCTAATTCCATTCTGTGCGTATCCACCTCTGAATGCCTTCTTGTCTCCTCAATTCAATGCCAAAGATCCGAAACTGAAATTCACCCCTTAATAATACTACAACAATCTACTATACTAAGAAACTTCAATCTACAATATCAACATCCACTGGGACCAACATTAGTAACCCATTCCATAGTTTAGGCCATTTAGACAATTTGCCAAACACCTAGTAGGCATACATTTATACATTCTTAACCATATAATTAGTTCTTCCAACTACCATCATTTACCAACAATTCATCCCACCATCATTATTTAACAACTTATAATCCTAACATTACATATGTGACCAACCATTCTCACCCGACCAACAAAATTCCATCCAATAATCACCTTTCAATCTCTACAATGGTTATGTATTTAAATTGGGAACTTATAGCTTCCAATAACCATACCATGAGTTCCTATACTTAATTCATACTCATATTCCCATAATATATCCATACATGTAAGTCTAAGGGTGTAGGATTACCTTTTGGAAGAAATCTTGCAAAATCCTCCTTTGAGTTCTTGAAGAATTTTCTTGAAGATCTATGTATTTTATGAGTAGATTTCATCAATACTTGTGTAGAAATGATGGAATTGCACACCAAAATAATGGGGATTGCTTACCTTGAAGAAGAGGGGAGTTGGTGGTCTTGAGAGAGTGGAGAAGAGCTCCAAAATTCGTCCAAAACAAATGGGGAAAATGAACCCCGAAATTGTATTGTATTTATAGGCCCAAATTTCTGGGTTTCGGATGCTGCCCCGGATGCTTCACATCCCCACTTCACTCCTCTTTAAAGTTCGAATGCGGACCTGGATGCTATGGCAGCACTTCACTGCCAGCCTTTCTTTCGGACGCGGCCTCGGATGCTTCGCATCCGCAGACTCCTCCGCCATCCTTTGGTAATTTAGTTATAACTTCTTGTAGGAATGTCCAAATGACGAACGGTTTGAAGCGTTAGAAACTAGACTCAAAGATCTTTCATTTGATAGGTAATACACCATATAACACTTTGTATCATAAGAGTTATATTCATTTGAAGTTAGGTCTTGTGTGAACTCAATTGAAACTTTAGTCTTATGAAATTTCCAACTTCTACATTCGATGTCGAAACCTATCGAATCAAGTCCGATTAACCTCACATCACTTATAATATACCTCATACATTTATTATCATATCCAATTGATATCCATTATATTAATAGTCCTTGTCTGCACACAAAATAATATAATGAGCGCACATCAACTTTCTTACTAGCGCTCAAGTACTTCAAAATGTTTTTCGGGATGTTACATTCTCCCCCACTTAAGAACATTCGTCCTCGAATGTTTCACAAGTCACTTTTAAGAATGGATTTATCCTTCTACCTCCAACAATTAGACATAGGCACTTATGACTACATCGATCTCATACTTCCTTTCCAAAATTTCAACTTACTTATGACTCTTAAATGTGGCTATCTTTACAAATTCATAAAAATTTCGGCAGAGTTTCCCCTATAACTGGGCATATCCACCTGTCAGGTAATCACCAACATCAACCTATCAACACATCCACAACTTGACAAAGCATCACCATGTATATCAACATCACAAATCTCATCATTACAGGCATTGTATTATCAAAAGTGATATCTAGACATGAGCTGCACATATTTAAATCATAACACATAGAAAGTACCTTTCAAATCACAATCATTTGACTATACACTCAAGTGAGAACATTTTATCTCCTTAACACTTTTGGCCCTCAAGGTGGCCTCCTCGATTTACCGACTCCGCCATAACACATTAACGGAGGCAATCTCAACTCCCGGTCTTTTCTAACGAGGATAGAAAATAGTTGCTCCTCATAATCCAATTATCCATTAACTTCACCTCCTTAGACATAGACACATGAAACACCGGGTACACAGAGAACAATAATAGGTAGACATCATACTCATAGTTTGGCATATTCCCTTCATGATTTCATAAAGCATAATGTGACTACACATACTTTACCCTTATTAGAAATTCACATAACCTCTTATTAGATCAACAAGCCATGGAGTTATCTTGCCCCAACCAGAACTATAATAACTTTCTAAGCCGACTTTTAATGTTATCCTCCCAAATATACCATAATCAAACCTGATAGTACCCATTCTAGGTCCAATGACCTTATACTATTAAACACAACTATTCCACAGACATGCCACACCAATATAACTCAAGCCACAAACTGCACAACCTTGTACCCAAAAATGGAAGATATCTCAAAGTAGAGAACCGTATTGCAAGTTCAACAAGCACCACCACAACTGCAAATGCTATAAGCTCATTATCTATAGTAGAACCAAGACACACGAATTTAGTAAGAGTAACCAGCTATTCTAGAGCTCACATTAACATCACTCACACGGACAACTCACGTGCCATAGTATTAGTATATGGACCCACATAGACAACTCACGTGCCAATAATATAACTATCTGGACCCGCACGGACAACTCACATGCCAATAATATTAGTGCATGGATCCGCACGGACAACTCACGTGCCAATAACATAATCCGCTTGGCATGGACACATGCCTCTAATCCAATCATATCATACTGGAGCAATCAAATAAGTAAACATGAACATCGTAACTTATCACAACTCCAGCACTCGCATGGCTATCACATCCTTCATGCACGATCATCCCACTAGGAATATTCCCATAATTCCTTCGTACCACGTATCAATAACTCGTATATGAGTAGTCTATTAACTAAGTGAGTATCGCAATACCGATGACATCCGAAAGTCAAAACACAATGCGCCTTTTGAAATGCGCCCCCTCCTCATGGATTACCGAGCAGTTATAACATTCACTTAAATATCTGAAGCTGACCATGTAGTCTAAAAATTTGGGACCTTCCCTTCAAGACTAAAATGTCACCTCGTATATGTAGATTTTAATCCCGTACAACACACCGCATCTATCATGCCATCATGTGACAAGCACAAGAATCTCATTATCATCTTTGAGTCATCAACAATTTACATACCCTATTAGTTAGAAACCTTTCTCTTGCTTCTTTCCAGGAGGAAGCCACAATACACAACACGTTCCCCACACCGGTAGGAAATATCCGGCTCAAACTATGGTAGAAACCATTAAGAACACTTTGAAATCCATTTGCACATAACTAAGCTATCAGAACTGAATTTCTCTAACTCGACCAAGCCACACAGGTTGCCAAATCCGAAAGAATTGCAACAAAACACCGTAACGCCCCACCTCATCATAAGAACCAAAAGAACCAAGCATACCATTACCATATTGATCCAATATGTTACCCATTTGTCCTATTTTCTCCGAGTTTCTTCTGAATTAGCCTCAAGTTGACAATTCTCCTTGTCAGAACACAACGATCCTTACCCAAAGCTCACTACAAGACATCCTAACATAATACCACATCGCCCTAAGGCCCATAAGCCATTGTATTCTTCTTAAGCATCTCTATAAATACCACAACCGTAACACTCACTCTGAAAATTCCTTATGTGAATTTAAATTTTTTCTTCTTACCTTTCTTATACTGAAATGTAGAATCCATAGTCGTACAGAATTACCGCAAGTTCCGACACCATCCAATGTAAATAACCGATTCTAGCGATATACGAATCCGAACAATTTTTAATTGCCACTCATACATTTTTGAATCCATTAGCACCTTCTCGAGAGTCACCCATTTTGTTCAAATCTAAATTGCACCGCCCTCATGGGCTGAAAGACACGTTCCCTATTAGCATAGTACCACTCAAAGAAGTAACACTTCCTTAATACCACCGATCAAATTCATACTTTGTGCGCGCTACATCCTTTAGAAATAAAAGCTCACTCATCCCATGATTTTCCTATATTCCTAAAGTGCCATAACCCGTATCCAGAAATTTCCTTACTCGAGTTATTCTTGAACTCCACCTTTGCAAGTCATCACTGATTCCCAAGTATACCTCAGACCAAACAAAAAATTGACACATAACCATGAATTAAATTGTCATTAGCAGACTCTCTCACTTGGCTGAAAGCTATAAATTTAAACACTCGATAACTCATGATATCCATACTATATTACCGTCGTAATACCGCGGCGAGATTCAACTAAATCCTTCATGTGCTCCAGTAACGCAAATCATCTAATACTTCAAATTATCTGCAAACTTGCATTCACCCTTGTGATAGTCAGGTCAACTATTACAACCGATCCCAACTCAAATCGCACAAATATAACCCACTGATGGATAAAAAATCCTCCACATAATATCATAAAAATCACACATCCGTAGATCATCTCATAGGTTATAACCCAACTGCTTAGCCTCAACTAACATCTCTTTATACCTTTTTCACAGACACTACTTCGACGCAATCACTTAATCTTCCCAAGTCTGAACTCACCAACAAGGCATGAGAATTTAATTTGTCCCAAAATTTAATAACGTGAAAGATCCTCCAAAACATTAATTCTCGAGTTTATACGTCACATCAAAACGAAAATCAAGTACCCAATGGCCTTCCTTTACATTTCAAGGAAACACTTCTCGTCATATTCAAATAGTCTTAACACATCCCACAGTTTCATCATACTCATCACAAAGCCATTCCACCGCTCATCAACCCACAAATTCCCCTCGTAGGGACATTACCGGACATATGAGTCCAAATGTACAAGTTACAACTGAAGCTACCGAGCTTAAGCCGTGGTCTGCCCATGGCCTCAAGTCCTCCAAACTGGCCCATCACCAAAACACAGAATACACATCTCGAACCTCGTTCATAGAATCACAAGCCAGCGAAGCACAACTGATACCGAGCACTCATGTGCGCATACGAATACGTGGAAGGAATTCAAAGAGTTATGTCTCAAACTGAATAAATTTCGCACGATAAGGAAAGAAAGATGGGAAGTATATATCCTAAATTCCCTGTAGCCTCTCGAAGATACGCATGGACATCATCATACGGATCCGTAAGACTGTACTGGACACTTGCTCATGACTCGTGAGACCTATGTAACCTAGGCTCTGATACCAACTTGTCACGACCCAAAATCTCACCAGTCGTGATGGCGCCTATCTCAATAATAGACAAGCCCACAATCTTAATAAACCACCATATCTTTTAAATTAGAAAATAAAATAATTAAATTCAGCGGAAGAAATCTCACAAATACAAATATAACACTTCCAAAACCCGGTGTCACTAAGTACATGAGCATCTAATATGAATACAATGTCTGACTGATGAAAACCATTATCTGAAAGTATAGAACAGTACAATAAATGAATTAAAGAGAGACAAGATCAGCGGACGCCAGGCAGCTACCCTGATAGTCTCCAACGGATAACACACTGAGTCTAATAGCTGCCGTGTCCGGAAGCACATGGATCTGCACATAAGGTGCAGAGTGTAGTATGAGTACAACTAACTCAATAAGTAACAAGACTAACCTCTGGGCTGAAAGTAGTGATGAGCTCCGCAAGTACAATCCAGTATAAATAATGGTACAAAATGTAGGCACGCCTTCAAGTTCAACAGTTAAATTCAGTACAAGTGAAATAGATCAATACTGCATGATATGAGGAATATGACATCCCAGTAGAAAGACCTCATGTAAATACTGGTCACAAATTATTTGGTCACTCGGTACAGTTTATGGCCAATCCAGCCCAGGGGTGTTCCAACCCGTATATATATATACATCGACTGACAGTCAGCCATTCAGTATCGTATATGGCCAATCCAGCCCTGGGGTAATTTATCCCCAAATGCAAATGATACGGACAAAATCCATGTCCAGGTAAATTCATTACAATATAAATAAGTAAGGCAAGTCCATGCCCTGGGAAACTCCACCCCGCGAATATATATATATATATATATATATATATATATATATATATATATATATATATATATATATATATATATATATAATCATCGTAAGTAAGGCAAGTCTATGCCCTGAGAAGTCCATCCCGAATATATATAATCATATACGCTCACTGGGGGTGTGTACAGACTCCGGAGGGGCTCCTTCAGCCCAAGCATGATATAAAGCCGATATGGCCTGCTGCAGGCGGGCAGCCCCGATCCATATAATAATAAAGCCAATAAGGCATGCTGCAGCGTGCAACCCCGATCCAGAACAATAAAGCCTATAAGGCCTGCTGCGGCGTGCAACCCGATCCCATAATAATAATAATATATAAAGTCGATATGGCCTGGTGCACGCGGGAAGCCCCGATCCCATAAATATCCTCACAATGGGTGAGCATGACTAGAGTATGAAATGTACATTTTAAAATAATTAATTCAACAGCAACACGACCCTATGGGTCCCAAAATATCGGCACGTAGCCAAATCATGATTTTTAATATGAGTCTTAGCTTAATGTCCTAAAACGTGAAGGATATGCAAATAATAACATGATTCTTTAATTTTACAACTTCACTGGATTTATTCAGGTCATAATTTATATGGTGTATGTCCACACGCTCGTCACCTATCATGTGCGTCACCTCCAAACAATTTATATAATACCAGATTCGAGAATTCATACCCTCAGAACCAAGTTTAGAAGTGTTACTTACCTCAACAAGACGAACCCAATGTCGAGCAAGCTAATCAATGCTCAGGAAATTCCATTCAGTGCGTATCCACCTCTGAATGCCTTCTTGTCTCCTCAATTCAATGCCAACGATCCGAAACTGAAATTCACCCCTTAATGATACTACAACGATCTACTATACTAAGCAACTTCAATCTAAAATATCAACATCCATTGGGACCATCATTAGTAACCCATTCCATAGTTTAGGCCATTTAAACAATTTACCAAACACCTAGTGGGCATACATTTATACATTCTTAACCATAGAATTAGTTCTTCCAACTACCATCATTTACCAAAAATTCATCCCACCATCATTCTTTAACAACTTATAATCCTAACATCACATGTGTGACCAACAATTCCCACCCGACCAACAAAATTCCATCCAATAATCACCTTTCAATCTCTACAATGGTTATGTATTTAAATTGGGAATTTATGGCTTCCAATAACCATACCATGAGTTCCTATACTTAATTCATACTCATATTCCCATAATATATCCATACATGTAAGTCTAAGGGTGTAGGATTACCTTTTGGAAGAAATCTTGCAAAACCCTCATTTGAGTTCTTGAAGAAATTTCTTGAAGATATATGTATTTTATGAGTAGATTTCATCAATACTAGTATAGAAATGATGGAATTCCACACCAAAATAATGGATATTGCTTACCTTGAAGAAGAGGGGAGTTGTTGGTCTTGAGAGAGTGGAGAAGAGCTCCAAAATTCGTCCAAAAGAAATGGGGAAAATGAACCCCGAAATTGTATTGTATTTATAGGCCCAGATTTCTCGGTTTCGGATGCTACCCTAGATGCTTTGCATCCCCACTTCACTCCTCTTTGAAGTTCGGATGCAGACTTGGATGCTATGGCAGCACTTCACTGCCAGCCTTTCTTTCGGACGCGGCCTTGGATGCTTCGCATCTGCAGACTCCTCCGCCAGCCTTTGGTAATTTGGTCATAACTTCTTGTAGGAATGTCCAAATGATGAATGGTTTGAAGCATTAAAAACTAGACTCAAAGATCTTTGATTTTATAGGTCATACATCATATAACTCCTTATATATATATATATATATATATATATATATATATATATATATATATATATATAGAGAGAGAGAGAGAGAGAGAGAGAGAGAGAGAGAGAGAGAGAGAGAGAGAGAGAGAGAGAGATTTGGAACTTTAGTCTATCATAAAATTTCCACCTTGACTTGGACTTAGGGCTCTCCTTAGACCCCACATCACTTATAATATACCTCATAAACTTATTATCATATCCAATTGATATACATTATATTAATAGTCCTTGTCTGCACATAAAATAATATAATGAGCGCACATCAACTTTCTTACTAGCGCTCAAGTACTTCGAAATTATTTTCAGGGTGTTACAGTTAATGTAGTTAGTCTTATGAATGGAATGGAACTTACTTCATTGCAAAAGCTACTAAAATAAGTGCTGCAAATTATAGAAGTGCATATTACAGTACTGAAAAGGAATGGAACTTAGTCATTGAAAATTAAAGAAGTGCTGGCATATTACATAATCCAGTTCCAAAAGATACTAGTGAGTGCAACAAACTACATTTAACAAAAAAAGCAAGTTTTAACAAAAACAATTGCTGCATATTACATAATCTTGGCTTGTCGCTAATTTTATTTGGCTAGTTTATCCATGATTACTTGAGTTGAAGACTGAGATGGTGCTTGTGTTCCAACTTTGTTTCTTCTACTTGCACTCATTTGCTGCAGTTGCGAAGTAGTAATAGCATCTCTCCCATTCCATCTAAATCTTGGAAGCCTAATTCCATCATCCAGATTCACATCAGTGGTGCTCCTTACTCTAGTCCCATGGTTGACAACCCTTTCATTTGACAAACCAGGCTGCAATTGTATAAAATCAGAAACCTAAGTAAGTAAAAATAACCAGGTTGGAAAAATAACTAGAAACTAGGATAAAAAAACTAGAAACCAAACCATAAATCAAGATTCTTACATTAAGTACTGTCATTCCAGTCTCTGTGTTAGTGTAGCATCCAAAGCCAACTGTTCTTGGCCTTTTTCCCCCATAAGCAGCAGATGATTCTGCAGTTGTAGGTCCACTTCCGCTTTCCCTTTTTCCAGCAGATGAAGATCCTCTTGCTGCCTTTGGTTTTGGGGATCTTCCCCTGGGAGCAGTCTGAGGAAGTGCATCAGAACTGTCAATGAACTCCTCATTACCTCCTAATCTGCCAGCATATTTCCCTTTTTTGTTAAATCTTATATCTTCAAAACCTCTATCAATTCCAGCTTCTCCTACATGCACACTAGCAGATCCATTTCAGTTTCAGGTTATTTCTTCCTTCTGGTCACACAGTAATAACCTTGTTATAGAGTTCAAATGGAACAGACTCATGATTAAGTGTCATAGTGAAAAGGGAGGACAAGTTTAATGGCATGTCGATGTATTCTGCCAATTTCATACTATTAATGGAAGATAGTTTCAAAACATTCAAAACACTTACAAAAGATAAGGATTACTAGAATTAGATAATAGCATTTCAAAATGATCTGGTGAGACAATCCTTCCAAAATATACTTGTAATTATATTGGTGCAGTATAATCCAATCGATGTTATATAGTTGTGAAAAATATATTATGAAAATAAGTTAGACAAATTTAGAAGGATACATAACAATTCATCTAATAATTAACTACAATAAACGTTGAAAAGCATTAATTATTTCTTAGAGAGCACGAGCAAGAGTGTAAAAAAAATATGATACGCCTAAACTCGATCAGAGGCTAGATGATAGTATTTCATCAGAATGTAAAGAAACAATTGAGAAAGTCCATAAAAGTTTATGTGGAAAATTCAATGCCCAATCAAAGCTAAATCTTAATCAAGAGCAAGTCCATAAAAGTTTATGGACAATTGAGAAAGTCCATAAAAGTTTATGTGGAAAATTCAATGCCCAATCAAAGCTAAATCTTAATCAAGAGCAAGTTTTCGAGACTATATTACAAAAAGTTGACTCTGACAGGTAGGACTATTCTATGTAGATATAGTTAAGGAACTGAAAAATATTTTTATATCGTGCTTTACTTGCAAAGTCAAGAGGCATGATAACATTAGCAGTATCAATAATTGGTGTAGAAATAATGGTCAAGGTTGTATGACTCGCTCAAGATTTTATACACCTCTTTAAATAACTATCATGACCGAAAATCCGCATGTCGTGATGGCGCCTATCTCAATACTAGGCAAGCCGATAACTTCAATAAACCACAATTTCTTTAAAGTTAATAGAAAACATAATATTTAAATTTAATAGAAAATCCCACAATTTTTTTGATACAAATACACTCCCAAAACTCGGTGTCACTGAGTACATGAGCATCTAAATAATAACATGGTCTGACTAATAGAAATACTGTCTGAAAATATAGAACAACACAATAACTGAAGAGGGAGAGAGTCAAGGTCTGCGGACGCCAAACAAGTACCTCGATAGTCTCCAACAGATAAATCCCCGAATCTAACAACCGTCGTATCGAGAAATACCTGGATTTGCATACGAGGTGCATGGTGTAGTGTGAGTACAAACAACTCAATAAATATCGCAAACAAACATTTCAAGGTAAGAGAAGCTTAATTTGTTGAATTCACCAGTTAATTCAGTACAACTATATCATGCTCAACAATATTATGGGATGTAGGGGAAAGAAAACCAGTAAATCAGATAATGATCGAGAAAATACAAGTTTCACACATTGCACGGACAACTCACGTGCTAACAATAGAATCTGTACGGATAACTCACGTGCAACACGGACAACTCGCGTGTCAATAATATCAATATATGGATCTGCACGGACAACTCACGTGCGACACGGACAACTCACGTGTCAATAATATCAATATATGGATCCGCACGGATAACTCACGTGCTAAAGTATCAATATGTGAATCCACACAGATAACTCACGTGCTAAAGTATCAATATATGGATTTGCACGGACAACTCACATGCCAAAGTATCATGCAATAGCAATAAATCAAGGGTACATGTATATAATGAGTGAAATAAGATTCACATATCCCTCGACTGGTATAAATGACATGCTAAAGTGTAGGCATGTGCAAAGTGTGCTATCGTAACAAATTCAAAAATTTCATCGATGAAAAACATTTATCAAGTTTGTTCTGGGATTTTTACCTCTGAGTAACCACATCATGGTTTAATCAGATCATATAAATTGTTACAACATATTAGATATCGAAGCTCGAACCTTAACAATCATTCCTGGGCTTATAGGAGTCCGAGCACAACCCAAACATAAATACACAACCCCGGTGCCTGCACATTGGACTATCCCTACATATGTACGCACCTAAAAGCACGTGGCTATCACAATAATTTAGGCAACTAGTGCCTTAACCGAGTATAAATACGATACTTACCTCAAATCATGTAATTCTTTATTCCAATATGCCTTTGCCTCGCGAATCGGTCTCTGAACGCCTCAAATCTCGATTAACCGCAATTGCATTAAAAATGTGACCTCCCAATTCACGTACAAATAAAGAGATTCGACCTTAAACTTGCCAGAGATCTGAACCAAGACCGGAGCTGTTGAACCCGACTTCGAACCCGACTTCTAGAGATGTTGTTTTTGTGCGAAAGAGGGACTGTTTCGAGGTGTTTCTAGCTGAGTTTTGGTGTTGATTTGGGTGGAAGGACTGTTTCAGCTATGTTTTTAGCTGGTTTTGGCAGCATTTTTGGAGCTGATTTTGGGTCTCGTTCGAGGACTGTTTTCGCCGGTGTTAAAGGGTGATTTTAGAGCTGATTTAGAGCTGAAATTTGGGAGCTGATTTGAGGACGTTTTGGGGGTGTTTTGGAAAAGGTTTCACTGCTGGTTTTGGCCAGCTTTTATGGTGTTTTTATCTCAGTTTTCTGGTGAGAAACTGGTGAAGAGGTGGTGCGAGGAGGAGCAATTTTTATGGTGGTTTTGGGTGACATTTTGGCTAAATTTATGGAGAAAATAGCAACTGATTTTTTGAGCTTGTGAGTTGTTTTAATGGAGTTTTCAGGTGGATTTACATGGCTGGATCTTAGATAGTATTCATGGTTGTGTAGAAGATCGAAGAAGAAGAACAATATCCATCAAAAATGAAAAAAAGGAAACCCAAACCAAAAGTTGCGCTTTTCCCCTTTCTCTAGCATCTTTGTTTTTCCCTTTTTTTCCGTTCCCTACTTTCTATTGCTACTTCAGATGTGTGTGTATGTGCGTGTGTGTTTTAAGTCCAAATTTGGTCTGTTAATCATCTGAAACTCACCCGAGGCCCCGAGACCTCAACCAAATATACCAACAAGTCCTTAAAACATAATACGAATTTAGTCGAGGCCTCAAATCACATCAAACAACGCTAAAACACGAATCATACCACAAATTCAAGCTTAACGAAGCTAAGAAATTCCAACTTTTACATTCGATGCCGAAACCTATCAAATCAAGTCCGATTGACCTCAAATTTTGCACGCAAGTCATAAATGATATAACAGACCTTTAAAAATTTTCAGAACTGGATTCCAACGCCGATATCAAAAATTCAACTCCCCGGTCAAACTTCCAAACTTAAACTTACTATTTTTGCCATTTCAAGCCTAATTTAACTACGTGCTACCAAATAATTTTTTGGACATACTCCTAAGTCCAAAATCACTATACGAAGCTATTGAAATCATCAAAACTCTTTTTCTGGGTCGTTTACATATAAGTCAACATCCGGTCAACCTTTTCAACTTAAGTTTTTATCCTTGAGAGTAAGTGCCTTAATTCATTCTGAAACCTCACCGGACCCGAACCAATTACCCCGGCAAGTCACATAATAATTGTAAAGTATAAATTGAGCAGTAAAAGGGGGAACGAGACTGTAATACTCAAAACGACCGACGGGTCGTTACATTCTCCCACTCTTAAACAAATGTTCGTCCTCGAACGGGTTTAGAATCATGCCTGGAGTCTCAAATAGGTGTGGATATTTCCTCTGCATCTCCCGCTCAGTGACTCAGTCTCCCAAGTAGCTTCTCTGACTAGCTGGCCTCTCCACTGCACTTTCACTGAAGTTATGTTCTTTGGCCTCAACTTTCGAACTTGCCGGTCCAAAATGGCCACCAGCTCCACATCATAAGTCAAATTACCATCCAACTGCACTAACTGAAATCCAAAATATGAGATGGATCTTCGACAAACTTCTGTAGCATGGATACATGAAACACTGGATGAACGCCCGATAGACTAGGCGGCAAAGCAAGCTCAAAAGTCACCTCTCCAATCTTCTTAAGTATTTCAAAAGGCCCAATATACCTAGGACTCAACTTGCCCTTCTTCCCGAACCTCATAACACCTTTCATAGGTGAAACTCGGAGTAGTACCTTCTCTCCTACCATGTAGGCGACATCGCGAACCTTTCGGTCGGCATAACTCTTCTGTCTAGACTGTACCGTGCGAAGTTGATCCTGAATCAATTTAACCTTCTCCAAAGTATCCTGAACCAAATCAGTACCCAATAGCCTAGCCTCACCCGGATCAAACCAACCCACCGGAGACCGGCACCGTCTCCAATATAAAGCCTCATATGGAGTCATATGAATACTCGATTGGTAGCTGCTATTATAAGCAAACTCTGCAAGCAGCATAAACGGATCCCAAGAACCCCCAAAATCTATAACACAAGCATGTAGCATATCTTCCAATATTTAAATAGTGCGCTCGGACTGTCCATCCGTCTGAGGGCGAAATGCTGTACTCAACTAAACCTGCGTGCCCAACTCTCATTGCACTGCTCTCTAAAGCTGTGATGTAAATTGCATGCCCCGATCTGAAATGATGGACAATGGCACACCGTGAAGGCAAAAAATCTCGCGGATATAAATCTCAGCCAACCACTCCGAAGAATAAGTAGTACCAACTGGAATAAAATGTGCGGACTTGGTTAACCGATCCACAATCACCCAAACAACATCAAACTTCCTCAAAGTCCGTGGGAGCCCAACTACGAAGTCCATGGTAATACGCTCTCATTTCCACTTTGGAATTTCAAGTCTCCGAAACAATCCGTCCGGTCTCTGATGCTCGTACTTCACCTGTTGACAATTTAAACACCGAGCTACAAACCCAACTATATCTTTCTTCATTTTTTTCCACCAATAGTGTTGTCTCAAGTCCTGATACATCCTAGCGGCACCTGGATGAATGGAATACTACGAACTGTGGGCTTCTTCAAGAATCAACTCACGCAGTCCATCTACATTTGGTACACAAATCCGACTCTGCATCCTCAATATCCTATCATCTCCAATAGTAACATCTTTGACATCATCGTGTTGAACTGTGTCCTTCAGGACAAGTAAATAGGTATCATTATACTGGCGCTCTCTGATGTTGTCATATAAAGAAGACCGAGAAACCATACAAGCTAGAACCCGACTAGGCTCCAAAATATCTAATCTCACGAACTGATTGGCCAAAGTCTGAACATCAACTGCAAGAGTCCTTTCACCAATAGGAATGAATGCAAGGCTACACATACCCTCCGCCTTTCTACTCAAAGCATCGGCCACCACATTGGCCTTCCCAGGATGATACAGAATAGTAATATCATAGTCCTTTAGCAGCTCCAACCATCTCCGCTACCTCAAATTTAGATCCTTTTGTTTGAATAAGTGTTGAAGACTCCGATGATCTGTAAATACCTTACAAGACACACCATAGAGATAGTGCCTCCAAATCTTCAATGCATGAACAATGGCTGCCAACTCTAAATCGTGAACATGGTAGTTCTTTTCATGTGGCTTCAATTGGCGCGAAGCCTAACTAATCACTCTACCCTCCTGCATTAAGACACACCCAATACCGATCAGAGAAGCATCACAATACACTGTATAATAGCCTGAAGCTGAAGGCAAAACTAGAACTGGAGTTGTGGTCAAGGCAGTCTTGAGTATCTAAAATCTCTCTTCACACTCATCCGACCACCTGAATGGAGCATCTTTCTAGGTAAATTTAGTCAAGGGCGATGAAATATACAAGAATCCCTCCACAAAACGACAATAATAACTGACCAAGCCGAGAAAACTCTGAATCTCCGTAGCTGAAGATGGCCTGGGCTAACTCTGAACTACCTCTATCTTCTTCGGACCTTTACTGTACACTATGTGTCCCAAGAATGCTACCGAACTAAGCCAGAACTCACACTTAGAGAATTTGGCATAAAGTTTCTCCTCCCTCAGCCTCTATAATACAATACTCAAGTGTTGTGCATGCTCCTCCTGGCTACATGAGTACACCATGATATCATCAATAAATACTACGACAAATGAATCAAGATATGGCTGGAATATTGTTCATCAAGTGCATGAATGTTGTTGGGGCGTTGGTCAACCCAAAAGACATCACGAGAAATTCATAGTGATCATAGCGGGTCCTGAATGCCATCTTTAGAATAACGAAATCCCAAATTTTCAATTGGTGATACTCAGATCTCAAATCAATCTTAGAGAACACCCTCGCTCCCTAAAGCTAGTCAAATAAATCATCAATACCCGGCAAAGGATACTTGTTCTTGATTGTAACTTTGTTCAACTGTATGTAGTTAATACACATCCGCATAGTACCGTCTTCCTTTTTCACAAACAGAAATGGTGCACCCCAAGGCGACACACTAAGCCTAATAAACCCCTTATCAAGAAGTTCATGAAATTTCTCTTTCAATTCCTTCAACTCAGTTGGTGCCATACGATACGGAGGAATAGAAATGGGCTGAGTGCCCGACACCCAAGTCAATACCGAAATCAATATCCCTATCGGGTAGCATACCCGGCAGGTCTGCAAGAAATACATCCAGAAAGTCTCACACTACCAGTACAGAATCAATGGTAGAGGTGTTTGCATCAACATCTCTCACAAAAGCCAAATATGATGAACGCCCTTTCACAACCATCCGTTGGGCCTTCAAATAAGAAATTACCCTGCTAGGAACATAATCTAGAGAACCTCTCCACTTGACCCTCGGCAACCCCGGTATCGCCAACGTCACGATTTTTACGTGACAATCCAAAATAGCATGACATGGAGACAACCAATCCATACCCAAGATTACATCGAAATCAACCATACTAAGCAATAAGAGATCAACTCTAGTCTCCAGTCCCCCAGTAGTTACCACACGTGACCGATACACATGGTCCAAAATAGTAGTATCGCCTACCTGCGTAGACACACGAATATGTGAAACTAAGGACTCACGGGGTATATCTAGGTAACAGACAAAATATGATGAAACATACGAATATGTGGAACCAAGGTCAAATAATATAGAAGCTTCCCTGTGGCACACTGAGATAATACCTGTGATCACTGCATCTGAAGCAACAACATCTGGCCTGGCAGGAATAGCATAGAATCGGGCTTGACCGCCACCTGATCGGCCTCTCCCTCTTGAGCGACCCCTAGCTGATTGAGCCCCTCCCCGAGCTGGGTGGGTGGGTGGTGGAACTGCTGGTGTTGGTACCATCGGTCGAGAACTCTGATGTGGATTCCTATTCAACAATCTAGGGCAATCTCTCTTAATATGACCCTAAGTTCCCGCACTCAAAATAACCCATCATTTGACGGAGCTGCTGGTCCTGATAACCCGAGGCACTACCTGTAGAAACCTGAGAAGATGAGGCATGGTGAGAACTCTGCGCTGGTAGTGCACTAAATGAGGATTGTCTTGAGCGAGCACTGTAAGAGCCGTGACTATCTGATGCACCATGCTGGGCTGAATGAGCCATCTGAGTAGGCCTATAAGGACGACCCCTATTGTGGTAGGGTTGTCCCCCAGAATGAACACCACTGGGATTACCCGGACCACGAGACCTCTTGGCCTCCCTCTCCTCACGCTCCTGAATTCGGACCATCTCTAGCCGCCGAACACTATCAACCACCTCGTCAAATTTAGCACCTCCTAATCTTCTCCCTCTCGGTGGGAACCAACTAGACTGCATGACGAGCTAATTCTGAAAACCGCATCTCATACTGAGTCACGGACAGGTCCTCCTGACGTAAGTACTCGAACTGTCTGCGCAATTCCTCTTTGCGGGTCTGTGGCAGAAACTTCTCTAGAAATAATACGGAGAACTCATGCCATGAAAGTGGCATTGAACCAACTGGTTTTCTCCTCTAATAAGTCTCCCACCATCTGAAGGCTGTTCCAATTAGTTGAAAAGTAGTAAATGAGACCCTACTGGTCTCCAGAATACCCGTTGTATGAAGCATCCGCTGGCATCTGTCCAAGAAATCCTAAGTATACTCTAACTCAATTCCATTGAAAGTTGGAGGATGGAGTCTCCCAAACCTCTCTAATCTTTTCTGCTCCTTGTCATTCATAATAGGACCCACCTGGGCCTGAGCAGCTGCAACCGACTGGACTGGTAGTGCCCTTGGTATCTGAAGTCCCTGCACTACCTGCTCTGGAGTACGGGTGACAGGGGTATGAGTACCTCCCCCGGCCTGAGAAGTGTCTGGTACGGCTTGAGCCGAAACCACCCAAGCAAGGCCAGTGCAAACAGTCAAAATCTGGGTTAAAGCCTCCTAAAGGCCTGGAATCACAATAGGCAAAGCTGGTGCCTGAGTTGGCCCCACCGGCTCAACTATATCTGGAACCTACTCCTGAGCTGGAGTAACAGGTGGTTCTATAGGTGCTGCTCCAACTGCTGTACGAGCTACACCTCGACCTTTACCATGGCCCTGACCTCTACCACGGCCCCAGCCTCTCGCGGCCCTAACTGGTGGCATTGGTGGCTGACTGTCCGATCCGGTAGTACATGTCCTCACCATCTGTGAGAAAATAAAATAACAGAAATTTAGTTTTCGGAATCAACAAATTCGCATGACAGAATACAAGAAAGTGAAATTTTAATAAGGGTTCGGCAGCCTCTCGAAGATAAGTACAGATGTCTCCATACCGATCCGCAAGACTCTACTAAACTTGCTCATGACTCGTGAGACCTATGTAACCTAGGCTCTGATACCAACCTGTCATGACCCAAAATTCGCATGTCGTGATGACGTCTATCTCAATACTAGGCAAACCGACAACTTCAATAAACCACAATTTCTTTTAAGTTTGAAACCATAATATTTAAATTTAATAGAAAATCCCACAATTGTTTTGATACAAATACACTCCCAAAACCCGATGTCACTGTGTACATGAGCATCTAAATAACAACACAGTTTGGCTAATAGAAATATTGTCTGAAAATATAGAACAACACAATAACTGAAGAGGGAGGGAGTCAAGGTCTGCGGACGCCAAACAACTACCTCGATAGTCTCCAACAGATCAATCCCCGAATCTAGCAACTGCCATATATGGAAGTACTTGGATCTGCACACGGGGTGTATGGTGTAGTGTGAGTACAACCATCTTAATAAGTATCGCAAATAAATAGGGCAAGGTAAGAGAAGCTTAATTTGTTGAATTTACTAGTTAATTGAGTACAATTATATCCTGCTCAACAGTATTATGGCATATAGGGGAAAGAAAACCAGTAAATCAGATAATGATCGAGAAAATACAAGTTTCACACATTGTACGGACAACTCACGTGCTAATAATAGAATATGCATGAACAACTCACGTGTTAATAATATTAATATATGGATCCGCGCGGACAACTCACGTGCTAAAGTATCAATATGTGGATCCGCACGGACAACTCACGTATTGTACGGACAACTCACGTACTAAAGTATCAATATATGGATCTGCACGGACAACTCACGTGCCAAAGTATCATGCAATATCAATAAAGCAAAGGTACAAGTATATAATGACTGAAATAAGATTCCCATGTCCCTGGACTGCTGGTATAAATGACATGCTAAAGTGTAGGTATATGCAAAGTGTGCTATCATAATAAATCCAAAAATTTCATCAATGAAAAATATTTATCAAGTTTGTTCAGGGATTTTTAACTATGTGTAACCACATCACGGTTTAATCAGATCACATAAATTGTTACCACATATTAGATATCGAAGCTCGAAGCTTAACAGTCATTCATGGGCTTATAGGAGTCCTAGCACAACCCAAACATAAATACACAACCCCGATGCCTGCACATGGGACTATCCCCACATATGTGCGAACCCAAAAGTACGTGGATATCACAAAGATTTAGGCAACTAGTACCTTAACCGAGTTTAAATATGATACTTACCTCAACCCGTGTAATTCTTTATTCTAATGTGCATTTACCTTGCGAATCGATCCCCGAACGCCTCGAATCTCGATTAACCACAATTGCATTTAAAATGTGACCTCCCAATTCAAGTACAAATAAAGATATTCGGCCTTAAACTTTTCAGAGATCTAAACCAAGACCGGAGCTGTTGAACACGACTTCGAACCCGACTTCTAGAGCTGCTATTTTTGTGCGAAAGAGAGACTGTTTCGAGGTGTTTCTAGCTGAGTTTTGGTGTTGATTATGGGTGGAAAAGAGGAATGTTTCATCTAGGTTTTTAGCTGGTTTTGGCAGCGTTGTTTAGAGCTGATTTTGGGTCTCATTTGAGGACTGTTTTCTCATTTGGGGGCTGATTTGAGGACGTTTTTGGGGTGTTTTGAAAAAGGTTTCACTATTGGTTTTGGCCAACTTTTATGGTATTTTGATCTTAATTTTCTTGTGAGAAACTAGTGAAGAGGTGGTGCGAGGAGGAGTTGTTTTATGGTGGTTTTGGGTGACATTTTGGCTAAATTTATGGAGAAAATAGCAGTTGATTTTTGGAGCTTGTGAGTTGTTTTAATGAAGTTTTCAGTTGGATTTACATGGCTGGATCTTAGATCGTATTCATGGTTGTGTAGAAGATCAAAGAAGAAGAACAATAACCATCAAAAATGAAAAAAAAAAAAAGAAACCCAAACCCAAAACTGTGTTTTTCCCCTTTCTCTAGCATTTTTTTTTTCGTTCCCCGCTTTCTATTGCTACTCCAGATATGTGTGTGTGTGTGTGTTTTAAGTCCGAATTTTGTCCGTTAATTATCCGAAACTCACCCGAGACCCTCGGCACCTCAACCAAATATACCAACAAGTCCTAAAATATCATACGAACTTAGTCGAGGCCTCAAATCACATCAAACAACGCTAAAAACATGAATCATACCCCCAATTCAAGCTTAACGAAACTAAGAAATTCCAACTTCTACATTCGATGCCGAAGCCTATCAAATCAAGTCCGATTGACCTCAAATTTTGCACACAAGTCATAAAATGACATAGCAGACTTATAAAAATTTTCAGAACTGGATTCCGATCACGATATCAAAAAGTCAACTCTCCGGTCAAACCTCCAAACTTAAACTTCTTATTTCTGCCATTTCAAGCCTAATTTAATTATGGGTTTCCAAATAATTTTTCGGACACACTCCTAAATCCAAAATTACCATACGGAGCTATTGGAATCATCAAAACTCTATTCCGGGGTCGTTTACATATAAGTCAACATCCGGTCAACCTTTTTAACTTAAGTTTTTATCCTTGAGAGTAAATATCTCAATTCATTCCAAAACCTCACCGGACCCGAACCAATTACCCCAGCAAGTCACATAATAAATGTAAAGTAAAAATTAAATAGTAAATGGGGGAACATGACTGTAATACTTAAAACGACCGGTTGAGTCATTACAATAACTGAAACAACTATCATAAATATGTAGAAGTAGAGTAATTATATTAAATGAACAAAAATAGCAAAATTGGCAATCTGGAGTGAAGCACGTACAACTAAGTGTTAAATAGTCAAAATATTTTGTCACAAGTTTTAGAGACATAATGAACGTCGATGAACCTTTCAGCAAAAAAAATACAAATTTTAAGGTGATTACGTCAAGTACTATCAGTAGTTCTAAAATTAATGAGAATATAAATTGTATATACCCGCTTGGTAAAATCATACTTATAGCATCAAATGAATATCGAAAAAAATATGACAACAAGAACAAATTCAATATTCACTTAATTGATCATCTTGCTTCAAACGGAGACGAGCATACAATAAAAAATGATGTAAAGTTGAAGATTGGTTGTTAAGGCCAATAAGGTATAGTAATGTTTAAGATTGCTTAATAATAGATACATTTTGATTATAAATGAAAATGCAAGCGTGCAAAATATATGACTGAAAGAGCTATTTTAGCAAACAAAAATATTTAAGTCGATCAACTAAATTAAATGCTAATTATGCAAAGTTTCTTGGTGAAAGGAAAATATTTTTTAGATTTGACTCAGTAAAAGATAATACCAATTACGGCTATTATCAGGAAGAATATTTAAAATACTATAACACCAAATAATCTTCTGCTACACATCTTCGTTGTCAAGTTAATACATTTTATATATCTTTAGAATTTAACTTTTGCCTCTAGACATGAAGGATATCTTTTAAAATTCGTCCAAAAATAATTTTAAGTACATTTATTGTATTTTCATATAATAAATTGACTAAAAATCAACGTGCAACGTAGATACATAGAAACTAGTTTTTCTGTATGTATTCATTCGCCCACAAGTATTGTTGGTTCGGTGATGGGCTTTGACTGGTAAACATAGAAAACCCGATTATTCAACGGCCCAATATATGGCCATTCAGCGGTCCAGGCGCATATCATAATGCATTTTCGTATGTTTATCTTACACAACCCAATCTCTCTTTCGTTGAAAATATTCGTAAGGAAGATTTGCATAACTAGGATCATTTAGTGCAAAAATTTCCAAAAAATATGATATATTTTGGGGTGATGTTTAACTTTTGACCCCTGCTTGCTTTATGGAAATTTCAAGGTCAAAAGTTAAAAGTGTTGCCATGGGAAAAAACGAGAGACAATACTTTTTAAGCTTAAAGTTTTGCCCATTAGGCAAGCGAGGATAAAATTTCAAGCATTTCACCCCATTTAGTGCCACCGTTTATATTTTGACCTCATTAAGAAAAAAATTAGAAAAATAATTCCGATGCTAGAATTTTAAAGTTCACTACCATAATTTTGTCTGAAAAATCTGGCATCAAACTTTAAAATTATGGTGGCGGGACTATTTTACCAAAAAGTTTCTTAACGAGATCAAAATATTAATAGTTGTTCTAAAAAAATCCATCCAGCGTAATTTTCTGTATTCATATATATATATATACGCGCAAATGCGTGTGTGTGAAACTTGTTATTGTTGTATATTAAGTTGCCGTGATCGTGAAAAATTATAAACTTCAAATCTTGAATTATGTCTATGTATACAAGGCCTATATTGTTGAATCGGTATTTTGCTTTCCTCGATAAGTCTCATATTAAGTCAGAAAATCAATTATTGTAATGATATCAATAGTGAAAACAATACTCTTGTTATCAAGAGAAAGAACCAAATTATCAGTATTTTAACAAATAGCAAAAAGATATCTATCATAAAAGATGAAAAGGTTTGGAGAATGAAAATCAATTCGTCTAACTTTCAATCTCAATACGAACCTACAACAACAATAACATACCCAATATAATCTCAATACAAACATAAATATCAATTATTTAAAATTAATTTTTAGATTTATAAACAACATGACTGTATAACCAAAGTAGTTTAAAACCACATGTAAAAATCTTTATTTCTAAGGTACTATATAAAATGAAGTAGCTAGAGTAAACGTTTGTATAACAGAAATATCTAAATACTTACCTGCATCGATAGTTATACTTAACTAAAAATTAATTTAAAATTTAAAAATTATACAACAACAACAACTCGGTATAATCCATTAGTGGGGTCTGGGGAGGGTAGTGTGTACGCAGACCTTACCCCTACCCTGGGGTAGAGAGGCTGTTTCCGATAGAAACTCGACTCCCTCCCTCCAAGGACTCCATACCTTACTCTTGGGGTGACTCGAACTCACAACCTCTTTGTTGGAAGTGGAGGTTGCTTACCATCAGAGCAACCCCTCTTGTTAAATATGAATGCAACAACACTACACATCACATATGAGACTTCTATAAACAAGAGCATAAGATTAGAATAATTATATTTTTAAATAGTGAGTTCATAGTTACTATTTGTTGTAATTTTAATCAATTTGAATCAAAGAGAAAATGACTCTCTATAGCCCCTCAAAATTTTAATAGTCCATGTTTTCCCCCATTGACACGAAATGTCCATTCGGCCCAAACATATTACATCTAATAGCCCGAAATATCTATTTTGTATATTTTTTGTATAGTGACAGTCTATTTTGTATATTTTTTGTATAGTGACAGTCTATTTTGTATAATGACAATCTATTTAGTCTATTTTGTATATTTTTTGTATAGTGACAGTCTAGTTTGTATAGTGATAGTCTATTTTATATATTTTTTGTATAGTGACAGCCTATTTTGTATATTTTTTGTATATAGTGACAGTCTATTGTATATAAATTGTATAGTGACAATCTATTTAGTATATTTTTTGTATAGTGATAGTCTATTTTGTATATATTTTGTACAGTGACAGTCTATTTTGTATATATTTCAACGATGTATATACAGAATTAATTGAAAAGTAAAGTTTGGTCAAAGCCAATATGCCATTATTATCACATTTTTGTATAAAATAAATGAAATTTAAGCTATTCGTCTCTAGAGGTCAACACTAGTCAAAACTGTCCAATAATATTTCAAGAAAAAAATGTTCAACTTTGCGGTACTAACTTGGAGTTCCTTGTCATGTTTCATATGGGCATCTGACAATCATTTTACCGGAAAGCTTCCTAAATTCTTTGTGAACTTTATGAACTTCCAAGTCCTGTATGAATGATTTTGTTTTTCTGGTTATCTGATTAACTATTATTTTTTTTATCTTAGGTTTCCAGATAAATGCATCCGTTTTTTTATTGTCTTCTGTTTAACAGATTTTTGAGAGATTAGTTCTTGTTAACAGGAGACTAGAGGAAACACTTCTTGAAGGACCAAGAAATTTATTGCATTTGAATAAATTTAGGCTAGCAATTATAATTTGTTTAGAGCTATAAATTGTATGACTTAATTAAATTGTATGAATTAATTCACGGCTACAACTCAAATTTGCTCGAAGGAAAACGGAAACCCAACGGCTAAATGACCATTGACCACGGACCTTAGCTATTTAAGAGTCTATAATAGGAGAGCAGCAAGTCCTCAGTCCAACCCGAATCAGAATCCGAATCCCAAACGGGAATGTAAGACGACTTCCCCTACATATATATGCTGACGACACACACCGTATGAGGAAAAACGTGTAAAAATATCCACAAAATAATCGACTGGGATTGGGTGGGTAGCGGAATTAATCCACCATCTAAAATTCTAGGGTTTTCAATTGCCCCTAATCTAACTCTACAAAAGATTCAGATCACACCCCAAAACCTGATTCTTCAAAAAATTTGTTTATTGTTTATAAAAGTTCCGTTCTTTTATGTGTTTGGTGTGAACTGTTGCGAGATTTAGCAGTTGAAAAATGGCGAGTGCGGGAGAAGCAGAAGCGGAGTACGAGAGCGACCCGGAAGAGGCGAAGTTGTCGTTGAAGATGCGGAGGAGAGAGGCGAGCGATGACGAGGAGGAGGAAGAAAGGGAACCGGAGGAGAGAGAAAATCCCCATCAGAGGATTGAATCTGACGGCGAATCGGAGGGACAAGGCGCTGCTGCCGATTATGACGAAGAAGAAGAAGAATACGATGATGAAGAGTACGGGGAGGATGAGGAGGATGAGTACGAGGAAGCTGGTGGAATTGTTGGCGATGGTCACGAGGAAAGTGTTACGGAGGATGTTGAGGTTGTAGCGGAGGGTGCTGATGGAGTGAAGGTGGTTGTGGGCGAAGGAACAGGGTCAGGTCAAGGGATTGCTGATGGCAATGAGAATAATGTGCTGCCGGGGGAGGAAGAGGAGAAGAAAGAGAATGAACCCTTTGCAGTGCCCACTGCTGGAGCGTTTTACATGCACGATGACAGGTTTCGAGACAATGCCGGTGGACGACACAGGTATTGTCCATTCTCTATGCTCAGAGATAGTGCATTAGTATCTGATTTGATTGAGTAATTTGTTTTGCACTCTATATGTGTATATCATCGTGTCTTGGTAAAAATTTCTTATAATCAGCTGGTTGCTTTCAGAAATTAAAGCTATATGGAACATGGAAGGTTTTTGTACTTTATGTGCCATCTTAACTCTTCAAATACTATGAACACATGTAGAGATATTTAGTCCAGTGGAGCTATTGAACATGCCGCTGTTGAGACATGACTTTGTCCATCAGAAAGGCCTAATCTTGCCAAACCAGAATATGATTTGATAGAGTAATTAGTTTGGCACCCTATATGTGTATAGCATCGTGTCTTGGTCAATATTTTTGATAATCAGCTGGTTGCTTTCAGAATTTTAAAGCTATATGGACCATGAAGGTTTCTTTTGGATATTCTACCTAGGTTAAACTCATAAATATTTCGTCTGCTAAGCAATTGATAACGATAGTTGTGTTAGCTCCTGAAGCATATTGTAGACATCTGCATTTTCTGGGAAGAAGTCTCACTTCGTGAGTGGAAGATTGTTGCTAGCTTTGTACTCTTAACTTCATGCCTTATTCAAAGTACTCTTAATTTCTTGTATAATTGCTTTCCAAGAGAATTACCTGTGCAATTGAGAAGGATTGAATTGAAGGAATCTTTAGTTAGCTGCTATATGATAGAAAAATTGCAGAACAACTTGCTAATTAGGAATTTCTTGATCACTTGCTTTGCGTTTTAAAAACAATCAAGCATGTCAAGCTTTGCATGTTCAGAAAAAGAAGTAGCAGGAAGGTTATATGCAGTTACTAGTAATGGGAATGAAGATCTCTCTTCCTCTCTCTCAGTTGCTGGTCGATGGATTTGAAGATTGAGATCTTTGTTGATTCTTTTAGGATTTCTGGTTAATTGGCCTTAAAATGATTCTTGGTCATGGTGTACTATACCAGCTTATATGATGCCACCTTCCCTCTTTCAAGGTGACTTAAAGCTCTCAGTAACAGGGTACATTTGTGGATCAGTTTGGGGGTTCCAACGGTTTTCAAGTAAACTTTCAACTGAATTGGATAAAATGATCAAACTCATAGGGATATATGACCCACATAGTTGATGGTCCACTCAGTATAACTCAAAGTGTCAAATGGCACATGCAAGTATCACATGGTTTGTTATGATGCCTCTGTGCTCTAGCATGCTAAGTTATCCATGAACTGCTATGAGGTTTAGACCTGTTCCCTTGAAAAAAACTCTTGCAGAAGTAAAAATCAAGGAGCCTAGTAATAAATAACATTGCAAATTCACATGGTACTGTTTCTTAAGTCACATAGTAATCCTATACAATGTGCTTGATATGTATCCAAGAAATACAAATTGATTGATGAGGCATATAGCTTAAACAATTTGTTCATTAGGGAGCTGGATAACTTATAGATCTAGAAGAGAAGGTTGATCATACTTTAACTCAAATTTATTGAGTGGAAGAACCTTTTTCTAATGTAATCTTTTTTTTTTAATTTAGTAAATCCCAGTTGCTTAAACTGCCCTAACTAAGAGCTCGACGGTGGCCTTTTAAACATTTTATCCTTGGTTACTTGGACCTCCGCTATTATGGTTGGAGATTGAGGGTCTTTTCCATTAGTTATCACTCATAAGTTAATTGAATGGAAGAATGCAAGGAAAAGCACCAAGAGAGCCTTGTCTTACCAAATGTCTGCACAATGGTCAAAGGTTTTTGTCCATACTGCTTTTTTTGTAGTGGGAGAACACATTTTCTTAATTTTTCTACAATGTCAGGTTCCATTAACACCTGATTAGTGTAGTTGCATCTCCATGAACTTTTCTAATTTGATAAAGGTAGGATGACTCAGAAAAAGAGAATGTTTCGAGCCTGGTATATCTAGCTATAATGTTAGTTTCTGGAAGCTTTTGGTTTATTTTTTCTGAGTTGAATTACTGCTTAATGTTTAGAGTGTGCTTTTTAAATACTCCCTCCATTTTATTTTATATGGAGGTGTTTGATTGGCCACGTAGTTCAAGAAAGGCTTTTGCTACAAATGTATCGCTACAACTTGTGGTCTTAAACATGCTATGGCATTTCTGTGGCTGTAAGAGCGTCTTGTTAAGGGTAAAATGAGATGTTTTAATATTAAAGAGTTTTCTGCCACATAAAATGGATTACAGGGAGTAGTAATATGGAATTGTATTGCTTTTTGAAGATTAGATGTCAGATGGTTTGACGTATTCTGAGTCTATAAAATTGGTGCTTGAGGACTTAAATGTTATTAAAATAAAATCAGTGTTTAAACCTTGATTGTTGTGAATTCGCTGAATTTAGTCATTTGACAGCTAAAAGATTCTATTGTTTTATGCTAATTATGCATTAGCTACTTTATCCTGTATATCTAAGATATTGTCGGAATAATTGTACTGGTAATGCTAGCTGCTGCTTTTCTTTTCTGGCTTAAGACTACGGGTAGCATGTAGATAATGAACCATTACTTGTTCTTTTCCCTCTTTTTGTCTGCTAGAGTTTCTTCATTGGTTGTTCACTTTCTTCTGTGCATCTCTGGTCCTTCTGGGCCATTAATTTGCATATCCCACAACTTAGTCCCGTTTGATGTCACCCATAACTTCCCTAGTGTCCATTGTTCCGATGGTTGAAATATTTCATTGACCACGCATGTTGGATTCCATTCTACCAATTATTCTAAATCAAGAGCATCACTCTTTATTGTATAAAATTCATCAGAATCATCTTCAGTCTCTGGCACTTCTTGGATTTATTCACACATGCAGAGCGTTCTTCCCACCGTATGAACATCCCTCCGCAGAATAATATTTTCCTCTTGTCAAGCTACACGTGTCCTCTGCTCCTTCAGTTGACACTTACGAGTTTTTTGAATATGTTGACAGAAATGGTTCTAGCCACAACATCCCCCCCCCCCCCCCAAGTTTGTACCTGATTTTGAGGGGACCCTTGGAGCAACGGTAAAGTTGTTTCCTTATGACCTATAAGTCACTGGTTTGAGCCGTGGAAGCAGCCACTAATGCTTGTGCGGCCCTTCTTCGGATCCTGCGTGAATGTGAGATGCTTTGTGCACCGGGATGCCTTTTGTTTGTACCTGATTCTGTCCGTGTCTCTTTGACTTCAACATCATCATGTTCCTTTTCCTTTAGTACATGTTATTCATTGGTCAACTCTTACATTTTATTCCATCAGAAAAGGGGTTGGGGTATTTGTGGAAGATAGGACGTTGTAGTTAAAATTAATACACAATGAAGGCCTGTACACCGTGAACTCTTGTAGCTTTCCTCACGAGAAGATAATAACTTTACCATCCATTTTTTATATATAGAACTGTTGGATACTACTCCCTCCGTTTCAATTTAGAGGAGTTAGTTTGACTCGGCACAGAGTTTAAGAAAAAAAAGAAGGTTTTTGAAACTTGTGGTCTTAAAAGCTTAAGGGGTAAAAGCTTTGTGGGGCCATGATATTTGTGTGGTTATAAAAGCTTCTCATTAAGGGTAAAATGGGTAAAATGAAGAGTTTAAAGTTGAATTATTTCCAAATTTAGAAATGTGTCATTTATTTTGGAACAAACTAAAAAAGAAAGTACCTCATCTAATTTGAAACAGAGGGAGTGAATGAAAAAGAAGTTATGAAATTGATAAATGAAGAGCATGAGTGCTTAACACAAAGTTTTAAAAAGTGAAGACAAGAGAAAGTGAAATATAGATGCTCTATTTCTTTTGTGCAATGAAGCGTGGAAGATTTCAAAATCTTAATATTTTCTTTAAAAAGTGAAGATCGGGGTAAAGTTGAGTGTAAGTCCTCTTCCAGTATCTTTTGGATATTCAGACAAATTAGACCATTCAACTAAGAAGGGTGAAATACCCAAAGTCACGCTATCCCTCGTTGTAATTTTGCTTATCTGATATATTTTTTTCCCGTCACTTTGTTTAATGGGAACCTCTCAATTTGGATCCTTAGTTTACCCATATCAAATAGGTGTGACATGGGTATGAGTGCTTTGGGTGGATTCTTCAAATTACACTGAAAATCAGCAGAAAACTACAAGTACCGGTACTGGATATTTACATTTTATACAAATCGTGTAGGTTTTGTTCCTGAATCCAGGTATGTAGCTGTTCCCTAAGTGAGAATGATATTCTGAATATGTCATTGTTGACCTGTGCATTTTATCTAGAACACCAAAATGATCAGGTAGTGATTGAAGACTAGGGATAACATTGCATGTACCCTTGACCATAGAATAAACACCTACATCATTCTTTCTCTGCTTTAATTTTTTTTCTTGCATTTGTCTAATGTTTTTTTGTTAGCTGCATTGCAACCTCTTTATATGGATGCTTGGTTTGTTCGAAAACATCACCACACAACCTGTACCGTTCTTCAAGTGCAAATGAGATATCAAATTTCATGTTTGCAATCTTCAATGTTTCCGCAGAAGCACTAAATTTATTGTTTAGCGATTGTGTTTTTCATCGTTAATTCTAAATATAACTTTCTAAAGAATTGGAAATTACAAGTGCAATGAAAGTTGGGATCATAACTAAGTTTTGTAAAGTGGAATGTTTCTTCTAAGTGATGCTGCTGCAAAGCATGAGTTTTGATAGTATTTGATGGAAGTGATTGGATACTGGTATGCATGATCACTCGTAGATGAGTTCAATCTGCATTTCTTTCTTTCCTCTCAAAGTCGAAGATTTTGATCAAACTGTAAGTCGTAAGAGTATTTCAGAATAGGCATACTTTTTGACCCCTTCTAAGTATTGGCGTTGCGGACAGTGCTGGTAATGTGCTGAACAACATAAACTGCTTTTCAAGTTGCTTCTATGTACCACTTTATGGGTCTTACTGTTATCTCACTCTCTTAAATGCACAAACCTGACATGTTACAAATGCTCTTCTATTAATAATGAGCACATTTTGATATTGTTGTATAATTGTTTTGCTAGGCGAACTTTTGGTGGAAGGAAGTTATGGGAATCAAAAGATGATCGGAAATGGGGACATGACAAGTTCGAAGAATTGAGCGTGGAGGAGAGGAATTATGAAGAGGTGAATGCTTATAGCCACATGCTTCTTCGTTTTTGCTTATCTTTTTTCCTAGTCTTTTGCATAACTTGTGTTGCTATATCAATACTATTCTATCAAAATCCTCAGGGTAGGAGGGCTTCAAGGGGTCGTTATCGTGGACGAGGTAGAGGGCGAGGGCCTGAACGTGGAACTGTGCGAGCACGAAGACCCAAAGCTGACATCAATGACAACATTCAGGGCAACGATAATAATCAGAAGATTCAAAATAATACTTCAAAGGGTATGCGAGGCAGGGGTCCTAGAAGGTATCGGCCCTCATTTAAGGACAACATTGGTGCACCACCTCCACCAAACAAACAGTGAGTGTCAATTCAATTAATTTTCTCCTTTTCCTCATCCGCAAGGATTCTTCTTAATGTTCTTCATCAAATTGAAATTTTCAGATCTGGTCTGTCAGCTGAGAAACTTTCACATCACAGCACAGCCAAAGCATCTACTCCTGTATCAAATGTAGAAAATGATGCAGTGGCAGCTGCTAAGCTAAGCTTTGTGTCAAGCTTGAATTCTGCTTCTCCTCCATTTTACCCCTCTAGTTCCTCCACTAAGGGAATCACTACAATGGACAAGAGAGAGTTGCAAACCGGGACAAGTAGCCGCAGTGCTCAGCCTTCTGTTTTAGGAGATAGTTCTGCTGCTGCACGATCAACTGTAGTGCTGCGAGGGAAGAATGTTGGTGATTCTATTAGCCTTGACAAGCTTAATATTGCTGATCCTATTACTGCAGTAGCTGCGAAACCATCATCTGGTTTGCAGTTGCCTCCTGGCTCCTCAACAATAAATCCTACTCAATCTCAGCCATTGAGAGGCCAAGGAAGAGGATTTAATGCAATGCCACTTGTAAACTACCAATCTCCTGTAATAAATAACCAATTCAACCGAGTTTCTCAGCCGACAAACCTCTCCTCTACTCATAGAAATCCTGTTCAAAGTCGAGGACAACCTTCTTTCCAGGTTGCTGGTCAGCAGTTTGCTCAGCGATCTGGTACTGGATCTCAAGGTTCATCTCCCCCAAAAACTGGACAGTCTATCTCTGAAACTAGAGAGATTGAATCTTCTTTGGATTCAAGTAAATCAAAGAGTGCTATGGTTGCAAAAGGAAAAGGCACTCTTCAGAGCACTGGAAGGGGATCGGTTCTGCATGGCGGAGCTCAGGTTATGGGTGCACCTGGAAGTGTTGGTGGTGGCGATCAGAACTTTCCTGCAACACCAACCTTTTTGCCAGGTAAGACCTTTTTATAATTACTATGATTCGTATAACATTCTTTAATAAACATCATCTGTATGTGCCCCTTGGAGAATGGTTCGTGCAGTACTCTTTCACTCAATTTATTTTTGGGAAATTATTATATACAAGTAAAAAGATTCATTATAAGGTCATCGGCGGGGAAACAATGCAGCATCTAAAGTCAATGTTATTGCATTACAATTCTTGAACCAAAATGATTGGATATTATTTGAACCTGCGAGGATGATGTTTTTGGTGTATATTTACTTTCATCACTTTGGTTGTTCTATCATGGACAGAACTTTTGTTGTTGACATTGATATCCCTAGCTCTTGATAGTGCAACATATAGTTGTTCGTGTGAGAAAACATGTTGTGACAAATGTAGTTTAACATTGGGAATTATTTGGCCCGCTACTTTAGGTGAAATGTTGATAGACTAAAATTACCCTGAAATGTTGATCGACTTTTATATTCTTCAAATACTTCATTATATTTTCCAAAAGTGAATTTCTTTTGGGTAATATTGTAATATTCAGAATTTTATAGTAATATTCAGTATTTTGATAAGTCCCGGAAAATATGATAAACATTATGGAATTTAAAAGGTTAACTCTAGAAAATATAAAGATTTCACATAAACATGTCATTTTAAATTCTTTAAAGCTTCAAGACACTTTTAAATTCGAAGACAAACTTTATAGTTTATAGTTTATATTTTTTTACATTAATGTTGAATGAATAATTTAGTTCTTAAGGGGCATAAACGTTCATCGACTTTTTATGGGCATTTGGTCATTCAACTTTTTATTTAGTGGGTATCCCACTTTTCTATTAGCATAGATATACAACAACAACAACAACAACAACCCAGTGAAATCCTACAAGTGGGGTCTGGGGAGGGTAGGATGTACGCAGCCTTACCCCTACCCTGGAAGGGCAGAGAGACTGTTTCCGATCTGTTAGCATAGATATAGATATAGGTTATGCTATAGTTAAATTGGGCCATATGTGATATTTATCAAGAATGTTGTCTATTATTGATAGATTATGGTCATTATATTGGTGCAAGATTATGCTGTAGTTATATTGAGCCATGTGATATTTATCAAGAATGTTGGTTTGTTATTGGTACATTATGGTAATTATATTGGTGCATATTCCTAAAGGAAAATCATTTTTTTACCTCCAGCTTCCGAGTGACACTTAGTTTTCCTCTCTTGTGAATTTGCAGTCATGCAATTCGGGGGACAGCACCGCGGTGGCATTGGAGTTCCTGCTGTTGGCATGGCCTTTCCTGGATATGTTGGTGGTGGTTTGGGGAATTCTGAGATGACATGGTAAGCTTTTATGCCAATGCGACCAGGGAAAGATGAGTGTAACTTCCATGTGCTGTATGGAGATTTTATTACTTAGGCATTTTCCATCATTTACCCAGTTGTGGATGGGATGAATGGCACGTCTATGGAGTGAAACCATATTTTCCATCTGAATCGTTGTATATTATTTTACCTCTGTTCATTTAATCATAAATATTGATACCCTGGTTTTCCTATATTGGGTAATTTTTAAATGATGTTGGTTTTCAATTGTCAGGTTGCCAGTTTTAGCTGGGGCTGCTGGAGCATTAGGTGCAACATACTGTTCGCCATATTTTGCTGTTGATGGTGCTTATAATGCTCGCCCATCTGGGCAAATATCTTCTCTCACTGCTGCTCCAAGGTCAGTATTCTCACCTCCATTTCAGGATATTCCCCGTTTCATTAGTATTCTTCTTCGTGCTGGCTTGTGTGTATCATACTTGTTCCACATGTTTCTTTCATTCCTTTGCATATACATTATTCTCTTGCCTTGTTTTGCTTAATGGAGATGTCGCTATTGTCTGTTCTGCGACGGCTTACTCATGATGTGTGAACTCTGATAGCATGACGAGTGTCAAGACTAATGTGACCCATATTTTTCTCTCGAAGAAAAACTTGTCCTGGTTGCTTAGCTCGAAAAGCAAATGGTAAAGCCTGTACAATTGCAACCAAAAGTTTTGAGGGATCCATTTTGTTGTTTTGGCTATTTATGGATATTTATTGTAAGTTTAGTCTAAGGAGCATAATCTCTGAGAGAGTTCTGCTTGTGCAATGTCTTTATTCAGTCTTCATCGACAGTTACTGGTTTGTGGATTTGTCATCCATTCTCACCTATCAACGTCATTTGTTATTACAATTTGTCTGTGAGAAAGTGACTTTTTGGTTCTGTAAAATATTGCAGCTATGCATGTAGCAGGCATTTTTTGATTATGGTTGTAAAAAGTGGAAAAGAAACTTAACAATCGCTTCCTTTGCAGCAAAGAGAACAATACCGGTAAACCAAATAATGAATGCAATCCCCAACAGAGACCAGGTGAGATATGTGGTGCTTGTGTTCTAGTTTTTGCATAATTTGCTCTGCTCCTGCATATCTGTGGACCTATATCACTTATCTTGTATGCCCCATTTCATCTCTCAGAGCTCTCAAATGACGACTTAGGTCAGCGTCAGAAGAATCCTCGCAGGCAAGCTTATATTCAACATTTCTGAAATGAGGCTCTATTTCCAGCCTTCCCTTTTTGCTTAATTACATGAATTTTTTTGTTTAATTAACCATTTTAAATTTTGAATTCATCTATTGTTCTTTGCAGATATACAGAGATGAAGTTTGATCAGTGAGCTTGTTTGTAGGTTGAAGCTGTTTAATAAGCAGATTAAGGTCGAAAGTTACAGTCAAAATTTTCTTTTTTAGTTTACAGTTAAAATTTTCCATCTATAGTTAGTGTTTTGCGAATATCTGAGCAAAACTTGTGGTGCTGCAGGCATTCTCCCAGACCCTATGCTCTCCGACTGTTGATGGACTCATCTAGGGCTCTCATGTGTTGTGATGTATTTTAGGTAACAATTTTGCTCATGAGTTTACTATCATAATTTCTTGTGTTTTGTTTCCTCTAACGTTTTTTCATCACCGTGACAATTGCCCCTCCCCACCTTCCTAAGAAAAAAGCCCCCCCAAAAAAGCACTCTTACTGGCCTGTAGAGGGGGAATTTTTAAGTCGAATGAATTTATCTGATGGTATCGTGATCTATCTGAAGGGGAACAGTATTGGGGCATTTTTTCTACTACCGATTTATACATCTTATGTTTTTCGTTTCTTCCGGATCTATATTCATTGTATTCTGTTCTCATTCTGGACTCTTTATCCACAGGTTTACATGACAAACGCCTGCTCATGCTGCTTCACTTGCAGGATACCTGCAGCTTGACGGGTGGCAGTTATTTGTTTAAATATGTGGTATACCATTACAGTACTCTAGTCTTCATACTTGTGCAAGTCTCTTTCAAAAATTGAGAAATAAGTTTTACCTTATTTTTTTAAATCTCAGGTTCTTGTGGCTTGGTTTTTCTTTAACTGAAGGAATTGAGAATTGTTGGTTGGTTTCTTCAAATGATGACGAAAATAATGGTAAAACTCTGGAAGCGATTGCAGCTGTTTTGTTATTATGCGAAGTTCTCCTCTTCTGAATAGATTGCCCTAGTGTCTTCCCAAGTTCTCCGTTGGTGGCCTTAAGTTACTACTTATTTGGTGGATACTTTCAGGGTGTTGTAGTTAAATATTATGTTAACAAGAGAGCATAGCTTGCTCAGATGTTGAATAATAAATTTTGTTACAAAAATACTTTTGTTTCTCCAATTTTATGCACATATGGAATTGATGATGGACCTCACTGGATTACTTTCTAGTCAATGGATTGTTGGGAAACCTTGTGTAACATTATGTGTTAAGACTTGTGTCTCTTTTGTTGGAAGCAAGGTGATACTTGGGAGGAAATGGTAGGGGCTGCCAATTGTTATTTAAGAGAGTAAGGATGCGGGGGGAGTGCCTTGGGGGTAACTTTAACTTTACAACGGAGGGTTTAGCAGTAGAAGGAAATTGTTAGTGGATAAATGAGGATTTCTTTCATCGGAATGATTGCATAATCTATGAAACTAATTAGTGAGCGTGGTACTTTTGACTGTATAGTATATTTTGCTATTTATTATATAGAATTAAAAGGTTGTGATGATTTCTTTTAAAATCAATATTAGTGTTTTCTGATGATTATTGAACTTTTGTGGAAAAATGGCTCAACTTGATCTAAGTCAGCATCCAAGTGTTTTACTTAGACGTTGCAGAAAGTTTATGTATACTAACACTTGCAGCTTTCAGTTTTACATATGTTTGTCACTACAAGGGCTTTTTTTATATAATAATTGGGGTTGAACATGTGAAGGAGACCAAGAGGCCTTATGATATTTTAGAAACCAAAAGGGCTGTCAGTATCAAGCTGTTTAAATGTTATTAAGTGTGTGAAAACCGTTCACCAAACTGCAGGCTGGTAAAAACAGAGAAATTTCTAGGCCAATGCAGTAACGGCATTGTGAAAACAAATATAGCTAGCTATACATGATAAGATGATGACCCTATTTCCACTTGTTATTCTCTATTGTTGCTGCAGCAAACGACGTTGATGAAGAGTCAATTTTTGATTTTTGGTTTGAAAGGGTAGGAGAATCTCTCGGAGTTATGCGTACAGCGCATCTTCTTTAAATCACCACAGAGTTCGAGCATTTAAATAATGCTAGTTTCAAACTCTTTCATACGAAAATTTGATCGGAGTCAATGAGTTGGATGCATGTTGGGTTTCTCAACTAAGATTCTCGCCGGTCACTCTTATTTTGTATGCTTATTCTATTTAAGAGATATTTGAACTAAATAACGATAATATAACAAATTTCGGAAGCAGTTCATCTGTGGTATCATTCATTGGATCATATATTACAACGGCAAGTTTGACTAAGACAGCAAAAATCGTCTCTTTTAGCCTTGTTTTTGGTGTCTCCACCATTTAGCGGCAAAGTCGCTTCATCTTAGCACCCACACATATTTTTGGTCAAACACACTTCTTTATTGGACGATTGGTTAGGCCAAATTTATCTTTACCAGAAATTGCCACTTCAGCCCTTATTTAGGCATTTAACAAACAATTGGAAAGAATTTTTTTTCCTAATCACGTAAAACAGTACGATATCAGTCAACTTGAGATATTATCAGACTAGTTACATAATATAAACTTAGTGTAAATTTTTTTCAGTGTTTAGTTCAGTGACAAGTAATGCAGAGATTTGTATTATTATATAGGATTTGTAAGTAGTACTGAAGTTTTCCTAGTTGAAAGTTTAGTTAACAATATATATAGTCAATGCCAAGTTTTATGTTACATCCTGTGCATCCCAAGGTGAGGTATAATGAATATGAGACTTGTTAATCATGATTTAAGTGAGTGTAAAGTCATAATATGACTATATATATGATGTTTGGATATAAAATATAAAGTTTGGGAAAAATCAGATTTAAGTTGCGGGAAAACCGACTAAAGATTTACCTTGTAACGAAGCTTTTTGAGCAATACATTTCGTGTGCTATATGAGGTCTTTTTGGGGATATATTATATACCAAATTGAAGGTCTTGGAATTTAGTTTCGAACACTTTTAACCGTTCATTCATAGGACGCTTGGATAAAAATATATAAGCGTCTGAAAAAGGGCCAATGCTAGGGTGCCAAGCTAGCACCTCTTTGACTTTTCAAAAGTATATATATATGCCTTAAGTCTTCTTTTTCTTCATTTTTCTAGAGACCACGAACAAAGAAGACCTATAAACTTATCCTTAATCTTTCTACAAGAGTTTCAAAAAGGATTAACATCTCGGGTATGAAATCAAGAAACGATAGCATTAGAACGATCCCTACAACGTAAGTATCATTATACCGCCTCTCTTTTTCTTTGTAGTTTGAGTTTTGGAAGGTACTTTATAGTTAAGAAAATGCCTATTTGCTGTATTTAAGCTTTTAAATCTCAAGGAAGGTTGATAAATTCGTTTCCTAATAGTTAGAACTCACGGGACGGTGATCGAAAGCTGTGAGTTCGATTTATTCCACTTGTAGTGGACTATTTTATAGCCCACTCTTGTTGGCCTCTTGTGCTGATGATTTATGGAGTTTGAAAGGATAAAGGGCATGGAGAAATGCCACATGTGGTAGGATAATGGGCTGGTCGCTTGTCGTTGCAACATCAAGCTAATTGATAACTTGTCGAATGGGTGTATTATGGTATATTTGGGATTTTTATTTTATTAAAGGTCCCAAATTGTAGTTAGGTTATTTTTGAGTTGCTGATTGTATTGTGTTGTTGTCTCGCCTATAGTAGGCTTGAGAAAGCATTAAAATCAGGGGAAATGCTGCCCGTTTTGTTACAGATTAAGTTACTTTTGTTATATAAATGAGAGAGTCATTCACAGCTTGACAATAGCTTCACTGTCGTTGTTGTACATAAGGTGCGGGGCTGAGTTTAGCATTGTTATTTGACAGATTTCTATAAGGTATGTTAAGGATATCCCTTCTTTCCTTTTGGCATGATCCATACGATACAACGAAATGAACAAACACGCAACTTTTATAAATGACTCGATTCTTAGAAGTACTAGGGTTGCCTATGTTCTTGATTCCCATATGTCCTATTATTATATCGTCTGCTCATGGGTCTCAGAAAATACGTAAGTTGATAAAGTTTATTTCGTGATATTAACCGAATGTATATTGAACTTATGACATCCCGAGAGGTCTTATTTTTTTTTACTTCTTATGCATTGCATTCATTTATACATGTACATTGACACATGACTAGATGTCGTTAACGTGTATATTATCTATATATGGGGTATGGAGAAAGGTTACAGTGTTATATACGCACCGCCACTTAATCAGTTGGTATACGTTGATGATTTTGCCTACTGAGGCTGAGATAATATGATAGGATACCCTCAGAGGCTTGATGATGTTATGTAAGCTTATACCTATGCATGATATGATATTTATACGCATATGCATGATATTATAAATGTTTCATGATTCACAAAGCTATTCAGACTTACAGGTTGAGTCCTTTACTCCGTGTTTCTTTCATGTCTTTTATATACTAATTTTTATGCCTTATATACTCGGTACATTATTCGCACTGACACCTATATTGCCTGGGGGCCTGCGTTGTGCAGGTAAACAGGCTGACGGTCCCCCTTCTTAGGGTCCTTTCACAGCGAGAGTTAGTGTGCGCCATTTGATCTGGAGCTGCTATTGGATTTTGGTGCGATATTTTTGTATACATATATGGGCATGACGAGGCCATTCCCCTCCTTTATATAGTTGTACACTCTATTAGAGGTCTATAGATAGTCATGTATAGTTGGATAGTATGTGGCCTTATCGACTTCTATTTTGATATATAGTTGTCCATACCAGCCTTGTCGCCTCGCCCTACCGTATTTTGTATATATATATATATATATATATATATATATGTCTTTTGGGCATGTTTTCCACGTATGTTATTCACATGATTCAGCAGTTTATTGACAGATGTTATGCATGACCTACCCCTATTTCATGTTTATATCTTAGACGTATGCTTAGGGGTGTTCGACAGGTAGGACTCAGACACTCGTCATGGCTCATCGGTTTGGGTCGTGATAAAATTGGTATCAAAACAGTTCTGTCCTAGGGTTATCTACAGACCGTGTCTAGCAGAGTCTTGTTTATGAGTGTGTTGTGCACCACACTTATAAACAGGAGGCTGCATGACATATAGGATGTTATCTTCCCTTCTTATCTTAGATCGTGCGATATAAGGATTCATTTTTCTAACGATATGTTATGTTTTCAGTGATGCCTAAGAAGGCTACAGCAGCCCAGAAGGGCAAGTTCGTGGCTGATGAGATAATGAGTCGAGCGCCACGAGTTACCAGGGCTCGAGGAGAGTCTCAAAGTGAGACTCCATCTTAGACTTCACATACCCCGCCCTCTCCAGAGGAGATCCGAGAGGCACCAGCTCCAGCGTCCGCCCCAGTACCCCCAGTTCCTCAGCCAGATGCACCGGTTCAGGAGATGAGAGATGTTATTCAGCTATTGCCTCGATTAGTGGCCGTACAGGATCGGTGTCAGGAGGTAGGTATTGGTTAGGCAGATAGGGCCATCAGTGTAGGGTTCGTGATTTGATTAATTTGGACCCTCCGGTATTTACTGGAGCAGATCCAAAAGAGGACCCTCATGTTTTTATCGATAGGATACAAAGGACTTTGAGGGTAAAGAAGGCCAATGCGACTGAGTCAGTTGAGCTAGATTCCTATAGACTTTGGGATGTTAGAGTTAATTGGTACGAGTCTTGAGAGTTGTTCAGAGGTGAGGGTTCCCTTCAAGCAGTATGACAGGAGTTTACAGAGGCTTTTCTTCGTCATTATTTGCCACCAGAGCTTAGACGGGCCAGAGTTGATAGGTTCTTGACCCTTCGGCGGGGTAATATGAGTGTTCGGGAGTACAACCTTCAATTTGCTTCTTTGGCTAGGTATGCTCCCACTATTATAACTACTGTATGTCAATCTTACTTCAGCCAAGCACTGATATTTCTCGTATTCAGGCATACGCTCAGGGTGTAGAGGAGCGTAAGCAGAAGCAGAGGGCCGATCATGAGCATGATATGGGCCAGAGTAAGAGAGCGAGATCTTCAGGTCCTTCTGGTGAGTTTCGAGGTGGTCGGAGATAGCAGTACCCGAGGTATCCAGCCCAGCCATCGATTAGTGCACCCTCAGTTTATCGGTAGGAGATTTGATCGTTCCACATATTCAGGGCCCAGTCAGAGTTCCAGGGCATCTAGTTCTCAGTATAGGGGTGAGTCAAGTCAGATGAGGTCGGCCTTGCCACGATGTGCTCAGTGTGGTAAACAGCATACCGGGCAGTGCCTTGTGGGGTTAGGTGTTTGTTATACTTGTGGTTATCCAGGCTACATTATGAGAGATTGTCCGACGAGAGGTGGTGCGAGTATAGTTCAGCCAGCATGATCTGTAGCTGGTTCCTCATCATCAGTACGCTATTCTGGGCAAGGTTCACAGGCACCAGTCGGTCGTGGTAGAGGCAGAAGTAGAGCATCTAGCTCGAGCGGTCCTCAAAACTGACATTTATGCATTAGCGGGTCGACAGGATCAAGAGTCGTCACTTGATGTTGTTACAGGTATATTATCAATCTCCTCATATGATGTATATGCATTGATTGATCCAGGTTCCACCTTATCGTACATCACTCCATTGGTTGCTAGTAAGTTTGGGATATAACCTGAGTTGATTGAACCTTTTGAGGTGTCTACACCTATTGGGGATCCAGTGATAGCTAGACAGGTATATAGAGATTGTATAGTAGTAGTTCATAGTCATTCTACAGTAGGAGACATAATTGAGTTAGATATGGTAGAATTTGATGTTATAATGGGTATGAATTGGTTGGCTTCTTGTTATGCTAACGTTGAATGTAGATCAGAGATGGTTCGATTCCAGATTCTAAGTTAGCCATTTCTGGAGTGGAAAGGTAATACTGCATCGCCGAGAGGTAGGCTTATTTCCTATCTCAAGGCAAGGAAGATGATCATAAAGGGATATATTTATCACTTAGTTCAGGTACAGGATGTGAAAGCACAGTCACCGACCCTTCAGTCTATCCCGGTGGTTAATGAGTTTCCCGATGAGCTTCCAGGCCTTCCACCAGAGTGGAAGATTGTGTTTGCTATTGATATATTACCGGATACTCAGCCGGTATCTATTCCTCTATATATAATGGCACCTGCAGAGCTGAGAGAGTTGAAAGAAAAACTGACGGATTTGCTTGAAAAAGCTTTATCAGACCCAGTACATCACCTTGGGGAGCACCTATGTTATTTGTGAGAAAGAAAGATGGTTCCTTGTGGATGTGTATTGATTACAGGCAGTTGAATAAAGCGACGATCAAGAATAAGTACCTGCTCCCAAAAATTGATGATTTATTTGATCAGTTGCAAGGTGCCAAGTGTTTCTTGAAGATAGACTTGCGTTCTGGGTACAATCAGGTAAGGGTTAAAGAGAAAGATATTCTGAAGAAAGCATTTAGGACCATATATGGGCACTTTGAGTTTCATGTTATGTCGTTCAGGTTGACCAATGCCCCAGCAGTATTCATGGACTTGATGAACCGTGTGTTCAGACTCTTTCTAGATCTGTTCATGATTGTATTTATAGATGATATTTTGGTTTATTCCTGTTCAAAGGCTGATCATGCAGATCATTTGCGTACTGTGCTCAGAGTTCTACAAAAAAGGAAGTTGTACTCAAAATTCTCTAAATGTGAATTATGGTTGAATTATGTAGCTTTCCTTGGGCATATTATTTCAGGTGAGGGTATTCGGGTCGATACACAGAAGGTTGAGGCAGTGAAGACTTGTCCTAGACCCACGACACCGATGGAGGTTCGTAGCTTCCTGGGTTTGGCAGGTTATTATGAGAGATTTGTAGAGGGATTTTCTTCTCTTTCAGCACCATTGACCAAGTTGATTCAGAAGGAAACTAAGTTTCAGTGGACCGATGCTTGTGAGCAGAGTTTCCAAGCATTGAAGGATGGATAGACTTCAGCACCAGTTCTGACACTCCTAGAGGGAACTGGTGGTTATGCTATCTATTGTGATGCTTCAGGCGTTGGATTGGGTTGTGTATTGATGCAGCATGGTAAGGTTGTCGCTTATGCTTCTAAATAACTAAGAATGCACGAGAAGAATTACCCGACCCACAATTTAGAGTTAGCCGTGGTGATTCAAGCACTAAAGATGTATAGGCACTATTTGTATGGCATTCATGTTGATATCTATATGGATCATAAGAGCCTTCAGTATATCTTCAAGCAAAAGGAATTGAATTTATGTCAGAGGCAATAGTTAGAGCTACTAAAAGACTATGATATTAATATTTTATACCATCCAGGGAAGGCAAATGTAGTAGCCGATGCCCTCAGCCGTAGATCTATGGGTAGCCTGTCATATTTACAGCCAGAGAAGAGTGAGATAGCCCATGAGATTCATCAGCTAGCTAGTATTGGAGTTCGATTACCGGATTCAGGTGATACCAGAGTTACTATTGAGGACACGACAACATCCTCTTTAGTAACTGAAGTGAAAGAACGCCAGTATAAGGATCCTGTGCTAGCTCATTATAGAGATACAACCCCTCAAAAGGAGAAGACACCATTTGAGATTACAGGAGATGGAGTCCTCGGATATCGAGGTTGATTATGTGTTCCTAATATGGCAGGGCTGCACTGGCAGGTTATGGGAGAAACTCACTATTCTCATTATTCTGTTCATCCAAAAGCGACAAAGATGTTTCATGATGTCAGGGAAATATACTGGTGGGACGAAATGAAGAAGGATATAGCAATGTTTGTTGCCCAGTGCCCTAATTGTCAAGAGGTTAAGATTAAACATCAAAAACTCGGTGGATTATTGCTGGCTATAGAGATTTCGACTTAGAAATAGGAAGTAATTAATATGGATTTCATCACAGGCTTACCTCGTACCCAACGTAAGTTCGATTTTATTTGGGTGATTGTTGATAGACTTACAAAATCAGCCCATTATCTGCCTGTCAGGACTACGTATTCAGCAGAGGATTATGCAAGGCTTTACATTAAGGAGATAGTATGACTTTATGGTGTCCCTATATCTATTATCTCATATATAGGTGCTTAGTTTACAACTAATTTCTGGAGGTCCTTCCAAAAGGGATTGGGGACTCAGGTAAGTCTTAGTACATCATTTCATCCCCAGACAGACGGTCAAGCTGAGCATACTATTCAAAAACTTAAGGATATGTTACAAGCTTGTGTGATAGACTTCAGGGGTAGCTGGTACGATCATCTTCCGCTTATTGAGTTCGCATATAATAATAGCTATCATTCAAGCATTCAGATGGCTCCATACGAAGCTCTTTACGGGCGAAAGTGTATGTCACCTATCGAATGGTTCGATGTTGGGAAACTAAGTTAGTAGGACCAGAGTTGGTACAACAGGCAGTTGAGAAGATTAAGCTTATACAGGAAAGGTTATTAGCAGCTCAGAGTCGTCAGAAGTCCTATGTAGATAATCAACGATGAGACTTAGAGTTTCAGGTAGATGACTAGGTATTCCTAAAGGTATAACCGATGGAAGGCGTTATGAGATTCGGTAAGAAAGGAAAGCTTATCCCTTAGTACATTAGACCTTATAAGATTATACACAGAGTATGCCAGGTAGCATATGAGTTAGACTTGCCTTCCAACTTGGAGTCTGTACATCGAGTCTGTCATGTGTCTATGCTCCGTAAGTGTATCCGTCTAGAGTCGTTCCAGTTGACGATGTTTAGGTCACAAAGAGACTATCATTTTAGGAAGCTGATAAGCAGGGATTTTGACTGCTTATTAACGCCTTTTAGCTTTTGTTTTAGTCTAAAAGCATTGAATTATGCTCCCAAAATAAATGAAATTGTACAAAATTATAGGAATACTGGAAGCTGGGCTCCCGAGATAAAATCCGACTCAAAGAGGAGTAGTCCAAGTACAAGGCAACAAAGGGCACAGAAGCACACAATGTACGGTCCGCAGAAGAAATTGCGGTCTGCAGAATTCCACTTGCGGCCGCAAACAAAGAAGGAAAACTCAGCAGACATTTGTGCAAATTGCGGTCCGCAATTAAATTGTGTGGCCACAAATATGGGCTAAAGGTCAAGATCAGAGAGATTGCAAAAAGACCAAGTCTAGAGCTTCAGAAAATTGCGGACCGCACAAGATTTGTGCAGCCGCAGAAAATTGTCTTGCGACCGCAATCCTACTATTGCGGACCGCAAAAGAGTGACTTGCGGCCACGGTTCTAAATCTGCGGACCGCAGAAATATTGCCTTGCGGCCGTAGTGAAGAATTGTGCGGCCGTAGACTCCGAACCCCTGCCAGATGAAGAAGTTTGTGGACCGTACATGGAATTGTGCGGCCGCAGAACCTCCCGAGGGGAATTTTTGTCCGAGATTTTTAGACTTGTATAAATAGAAGAGTTTCTCGAAATTAGGTCAAGTTTGAACATCAGCAATCACTGTAGCCGTTTTTCTTTGCCATTTTTGGAAGTTTGTTTTGCTTTGGTGTATTTTACAATAGATTTAGTCATTTTAATCTTTAATTATGAGTTTAATTAGTCTTTCTTCTTCATTTTCTTCAACCCCTAGTATGAGTAGCTAGATTTTTACTAGGGTTGTGACCCAACTCTAGTGTGTAAACCTTATGGGTATTTAATTTAGTGCTTGTTTATAATTGGATGTTTATTATTTAGCTTAGTTCATGCTTTATTTTGAGGAATTAATGGTTGCAAACGTTAGTTCATGCCTATTTGACTTAGTCTCTTCTTGAGAAAGAGAGACCTAGTCTAGGATAACTTGGATAACAAGAAATTGGGTCAATTGAGAGACTGATTTACCCAATTAAAGGGTTCAACCTAGAGATAGTAATAACCCGACTTGAGCTTTTATCAACTGTTTTGTGTGATACTCATTTGGTCTTGAGAAAACCAAATTAGGTAAAACCACTCTCTGACCGAGAGGTATTAAGTGGGTAATTTAGAGTTGATAGCTATAATATACTACAATCAACAGAACAAGCATTAAAGTCTTTATCCCATTAGGCAAACACCTAGGTAATGGTCACAGCCCTAGGCTTTTTATCAATTTGAAAAAAACCCAAAAATAGTTATCTCTAGTTTTCTTTCTATATTTGGCAATCAATAGAGTAAAATTAGAAATAGAAAACCAATATTTTTGTGGAAGTGCACTCTCGATAATTCAATCACGCACATTGAAATATATACCCCTAACTCCCATCTTAGCTCCCTGTGGATTCGACCCCGACTCTTAGTTGGGTTTCTATAATTGCAAACGACCATTTCATACCTCTTTTGAGGTGTGTAGTTGGACGCGATCAATTTTTGGCGTCGTTGCCGGGGAGTTAAAAAATGGTGTTAGCTATATATTTGGGTGTGTTTTTGGAGTATCTTCTTTTCCTTCTATGTTATTAACTTGTTTGAGAAATCATAGGTACAACCATGGAAAACAATGAGCTCGAAAATATTGCTTTGGGGGATGTGGACATTAAGGATGACCAAGTGGATGAGGTTTCTCTTGAACCTCAAGCCAATAGAAGAGGCCGAGTGCGTCATGACAATGTGTCCGTCCTACCCCCACCTCCACCACGAGCTTCTCCACACTGGGTGTTACTTAATGAAAGATATGCAAGTGCAATAGTCCCTCCCCGTATTCGGGCAGGCAACTTTTAAATCACCAACGTGATGCTCACTTTGCTAGAGCAACGAGGTTTCTTCATTGGTGCTCCAAGTCAAAATGCATACAAACATTTGAAGGGGTTTGTGGACACTTACTGGGGGAGCAAACAAACAATTGTCTATGAGGATGCATTGAGGCTAAGGCTTTTTCCTTTCTTTCTATGGGGGAAAGCTTTAGATTAGTTGGAACGTTTGCCGAACCATTCCATTCACACTTGGGATGAATTGGTGAAAAAGTTTATTTCTAAGTTCCTCTCCGGGGCATATGGCTACACGATGAGATTCTAGCATTCAAGAAAGAGCCCAATGAACCACTACACGAGATATGGGAGCGGTATAGAATAATGGTCAAGGAATGTCTCAACAATGATATGATAGAAAACATGATTCAACTAACCTTCTATCGTGGGATTAACATGACCAACCAATATGTGGTGAATCAACTTGCCGGTGAAAATTTTATGACTATGCCTTATGCGGAGGCGTGTGAGATTTTAGATGAAATGGCGGAAACTTCATCGACGTGGCAATCTCGGGCTAATGTTCCACAAGGCGATCCCAATGTAATCCACCTTCACAAAGAGTTGTATGACCATGGGAAGCCATAGCCAAATTGACTACCACCATGAATCAACTAGCAAAGGCTCAACTTCAACAAGTACAAAATCCTAAGCAAGTCAATGCTATGGAGGGAGTGAACATGATGGTGGAAGAAAGAAGAACCAATGGTCTGCAAGTGGAACATCAAGTGGAGAATTATGTGCAAGAAGATAGTGGGTTTGATCAAGATGATTCTTACAATAAACAAGAGAAGGAGGAGCAACATGTGAACAACTTTCAAGGGCAACAAAATAATTTTCAAGGCCCAAATCAACAACAATGGCGACCTCAAAACAATAAAGGCATTTGGAATTCTAACAACCAAGGTAATTGGAGTGGTGAAAACAATCAAGGGAATTGGCATAAAAACAATCAAGGAAATTGGGGGGGGGGGTAATAATCAAGACGGATGGAACAATAACCAAGGCAATCGGGGGTCGGGTTTTCAAAGGTCCCCGATGTATCAACAACCAAACAACCCACCTCCTTATCCTTCCCACGGTCCTACTTATTCAACCAATGAGATGGGGCATATTGAGAATATGTTCAAGTAAATAATGGAAAAAAATGCCGATTCGGATGCCCAACTTACCTCACATAACACATCGATCCGCAATTTAGAAGTGCAAATGGGGCAAATCTCCCAAGCTCTCGATTCTCGTCCTAAGGGGGCACTACCAAGTGACACGGTAGTGAACCAAAATGGTGGAATCAACACGGGGCATGCCATGGCCGTGACTACAAGAAGTGGAAGAGGTGGGAATGTACCCACCTTAAGTCAAAGGCAACTTGTAGATGATGAGCAAGTAGTACAAGAAGAGGAGGTCCCGAACAATGTGGTGCAAGCAAATGATGAAGTTCAGATTCATATTGATGATAATGTGGAAGAGACTCAAGAGGATGTGAACCCATCTAGGGATCACGTTATTGACATACCGGAACCAGTAGTGCAAAAGGCTAAGGCACCATTGCCTATGCCTCCACCTCCATATCCTCAAAAACTTGCCAAACAAAATGGCGAGAATCAATTCAAAAAGTTCATTCAAATGATAAAGAGTCTCTCAATAAATGTGCCATTAGTTGAAACTTTGGAACAAATGCCCGGTTATGCAATGTTTATGAAGGATCTTGTGACAAATAAGCGGTCAATGAATTTTGAAACTATCAAGGTCACTCATCAAGTGAGTGCAATCGTGCACTAAATGGCCCCTAAATTGGAAGATCCCGGTGCTTTCACAATTTCTTGTACAATTGGAAGTGCCGAGTTTACTAAAGCTCTTTGTGATCTTGGGGCAAGTATCAATTTGATGCCATATTCGGTTTTCATGACCTTGGGAATTCGGCAACCAAGACCTACCTCTATGAGATTGCAAATGGCCGATCGTACCATGAAGAGACCTTTGGGAGTGATTGAAGATGTCTTGATTTGTGTTGATAAATTCATTCTTCCGATAGATTTTGTCATTCTAGATTGTGAAGTTGATTATGAGGTGCCGATTATTCTTGGAAGACCTTTCCTTGCTACGGGTAAGGCTCTTTGTGATGTGAAAGTCGGAGAACTCACTTTCCGGGTGTGTGGTGAAAAAGTGGTATTCCATGTGTGCAAGTCTATGCGGCAAGAAAATAGTAACGAGGTGTGTTCTTTTGTGGACTTGGTGACCGATGTTATTGTTGATGATACAAGTGCCACAATCAATGTTGGTGATATGTTGGAGGCCGTCTTGCTCAATTTTGATGATGACGAGATGGATGACTTCATGGAATGTGTGAACTCTTTGCAAGGAATGGGGTCGTATAATTATCCACCCCGAAAACTATCCTTGGATCTTGAAAATAGGAAAACTCTGCCTACAAAGCCTTCCATTGGAGTTGAAGCCATTGCCTCCACATCTTCGGTATGAATTTCTTGGTCCTTGTTCTACTTTACCGGTTATTATTTCCTCTTGTTTGACTAACATACATGTAGATTCTACATTGGTGGTGCTACAAAAGTGGAAGAAGGCTATTGGGTGGACATTGACGGACATTCGGGGGATAAGCCCTGCATTTTGCATGCATAAGATCAAGTTAGAGGAAGGTAACAAACCATCTATTGAATATCAAAGGAGACTAAATGAATTTACGCAAGAAGTTGTCAAAAAGGAGATTATCACGTGGTTGGATACCAGGGTTGTCTACCCCATTTCCAATAGTTCATGGACTTCTCCGGTTCAATGTGTCCCAAAGAAGGGGGGGCATGACAGTGGTCACCTATGACAAGAATGAGTTGATTCCTACAAGAACGGTGACCAGTTGGAGAGTGTCTATAGACTATCGCAAGCTCAACAAAGTCACAAGGAATGATCATTTTCCACTTCCCTTCCTTGACCAAATGCTTGATAGGTTGGCCGGCCGTGCTTTCTATTGCTTCCTTGACGGGTATTCGAGCTATAACCAAATCCTTATTGCACCGGAGGATCAAGAGAAAATAACCTTTACATGTCACTATGGTACTTTTGCCTTCAAGCGGATGCCATTTGGTTTGTGTAATAGACCGATGACTTTTCAAAGGTGTATGATGGCTATCTTCACGTACATGGTGGATGATTACCTTGAAGTTTTCATGGATGACTTCTCTATGGTTGGGGATGCCTTTGATGATTGTCTTGCCAATTTAGATAAAGTGTTGGCAAGATGTGAAGAAACGAATTTGGTGCTCAACTGGGAGAAGTGTCATTTCATGGCCGAGGAAGGCATTGTCCTTGGCCACAAGATCTCAAAGAATGGAATTGAAGTTGACAAGGCAAAGATTTAGGTGATTTCTAAACTTCCACCTCCAACTTTGGTGAAAGGTGTGCGGAGTTTCTTAGGCCACGCGGGGTTTTACCAGCGTTTCATCAAAGATTTCTCTAAGGTGGTGAACCCGTTGTGCAAGTTTCTTGAGAAAGATGCTAAGTTTTACTTCAATGATGATTGAATGAGAGCCTTTGAATTTTTAAAGTTCAAGTTGATAACCACTCTCATCATCACTGCTCCAAATTGGAGTATCCCTTTTGAGCTCATGTGTGGTGCTAGTGACGCAGTTGTTGGGGCTATTCATCAATAAGATTTTTTATCCGGTCTAATATGCTAGCAAGACTATGAATGGTGCCCAAGTCAACTATATCGTTAAGGAGAAAGAGCTCCTTGCCATTGTGTTTGTAATTGAGAATTTCCGCCCGTACTTGATCGGTGCAAAAGTTATTGTCCACACGGATCATGCGGCACTTTATTATCTTATGAGCAAGAAAGATTCCAAAGATAGATTGATGAGATGGGTGATTTTATTGCAAGAGTTTGATATTGACATCCAAGATAGAAAAGGAAGTGAAAACCAAGTGGCGGACCACTTGTCTCGTTTGGAGGAGGAGAGGAGGCTGTATGATGGCCTTGAAATCAATGACTCCTTCCTTGATGAGCAACTCTTGGCTATTTCAATGAAGGAGGTGCCATGGTTCGCGGATCTAGCAAATTTCCTTGTGTGTGGAATCATCCCAGATGAGTTCTCTTCAAACCAAAGGAAGAAGCTCAAACGGTATTGTCAAGATTATTATTGGGATAAACCATACCTTTTCCGGATTTTTACGGATGGGGTGATTAGAAGATGTGTACCGGAAGAATAACAAGGTGATATTCTTGGGGCTTGTCATTCTTCTCCATTTGGTGGTCACCATGGTAAAGCAGGAACGACGGCCAAAGTGCTAAGTTGCAGTTTTTATTGACCCGCTCTTTACAAGGATGCAAGTGATGTAGTGAAAGGATGTGATGAATATCAATGGGCCGGTGGAATCTCGAAGAAAAATGAAATGCCTCTCATTACTATTTTGGAGATTGATATCTTTGATGTGTGGGGTATTGACTTCATGGGTCCTTTTGTGAGTTCTTGTAAAAACACCTACATCTTGCTCGCGATTGATTATGTGTCTAAATGGGTTGAGGTCGTTGCTATACCCAACAATGAGGTGAGAAATGTGGTGGCGTTCTTGAAGAAGAATATTTCACAAGGTCTGGCACTCCGCGGGCTATCATAAGCGATGGGGGGTCGCATTTTTGCAACAAGACTTTTGACACTTTACTTAGTAAGTATGGTGTTACTCATAAAGTCACGACTCCTTATCATCCACAAGCAAGCGGTCAAGTGGAAGTCTCCAACCGGGAGATAATAAGTATTTTGTCCAAAACAGCGAATGCTAACCAGACGGATTGGTCCAAGAAGCTCGATGATACATTATGAGCTTATTAGACGACTTACAAAACACCTATCGAAATGTCGCTCTACTGGCTGGCGTTCGGAAAAGCTTGTCATTTTCTGGTGGAACTTGAGCACAAAGCCATGTGGGCTCTATAGAAGTTGATTCTTGATTGGGATGTAGCCGCTAACTTGAGGGTTGCACATTTGAATGAATTGGATGAGTTCTGGCATCATGCTTATGCAAGTTCGTCCTTGTACAAAGAAAAGATGAAATACATTCATGACAAATAAATTTGGAATAAAGAGTTCAAAGTGGGCGATCTCGTATTGTTGTTCAACTCGAGGTTGAGGATGTTTCCCGGAAAGCTAAAGTCTAAATAGAGTGATCATTTTGAAATTGTGGGTGTGACACCTTTTGGTGCATTGGACTTGAAGAACAAAACAATGAGGTATTCTGAGTCAATGGTCACCGGGTGAAGCAATATTTGGGAAAAGTTGGATATGGCCACATCGTGGCGGTGATTCATTTCAACTGATGGTATTCTGCATCGTGCCGCGGCGTTAAATCAGGCGCTTCTCGGGAGGCAACCCATGTTTCCTTTTCTTTTCCTTTTCTTTGTTTCTTTTGTAGTTAGGTGTTATTGTTTGTGCTAACTTGATTTGAAGTGTGTTACATTGATGAGTGTGCTTTACAGGAATTGTGTATAGACATCTGGTTAAGTGTGAAAGAATTGCGGATCGTAGTTGCATTGTGCAGACCGCACAATTATGGTTGTTGTAGAGAAAGGTGCTCTGCGGCCGCATAATTAACTTGCGGACCGCACAAATTGAAGGTAGAAAATGACAGCTCTCTGAAGTTGGCCTGTCAGAAAAATGGCCGATCTGCGGCCGCAACACAAAATCTGCGGTCCGCAACAAGAATCTACGGCCGCACACAAAAATCTACGGACCGCCGACAAAATGATATGTTAGCTTATCAGGTAACAGAGTGCGATCCGCAATTGAAATTCTGCGGCCGCAGTCACTCTTCTTTCCCTTAGAGACTCGATACGTATAAATAGAGGGCTAGGATAACTGTTACCCTTTTCCCTCTCTGGGCAAAAATAACATACTCTTTTGAAGTTTCTTATTGAGTCTACCTGTGCATTCATACAACATCTTTGATCAATCACTCATCACACTCACTTATTTGGTATGCTTCACAATCTTGTTAATATTTTTCTTTTAAGTTTTAGATTTTTAGTCAAATTTTAGACCATTTGTGAGTAGAATTCAACTGTACAACCATGTGGGGGTAAATATGTAGTGGGTTATCTAGTACATGCTCTATAGGGAATGGGTCAATAGATTTTCATGCTTGTACGCTATTTTCATGTCAAAATATGTGCAAATATTGTAAGCCGTATATAAAAGTACTAACCGTTCGTAATTGTTTGAAATCTGTGGCCGCACAAGAACTTGTGCGGTCCGTAGAAGTTAAGTCTAGGGTAACTCTAGGAATGAATAGGTCTGCGGCCGCAAGGAAAATTTTACGGACCGCAGAATTTCCATTGCGTCTGCAAAGCAACTACTTTACTGTCTTCAGCAAAGTGATATATTTGTGATTCATTGTGCGGCCGCACGACAAAATGTACGGTCCGCAAAAAACATATTGCGGCCACACATAAGCCAATTCTTTATCATCAGAGAGTTGGCATATTTGTGGTTTATGAGTTGCGGCCGCAATGAAAAATGTGCGGACCGCACTTCATATTCTTCGGCCGCAATAGAAAATGTGCGGACCGCAGATCCCTATCCTGCAAGCATGTTTCAACTGTGTTCCTCACTGTATCTTCTGGTGTGTCCATATATTCATTATATATCTGAACTCGAATTACAATTAACAATCGCCTTTACTTGGTACAAAAAATGGTTTGATCTAGAGGCAGAGGCGATACTTTGAAAGGAAGAGGTTACCCTTCTCGGGGATGAGGGAAGAGACCCTTACCTAGTACCCAGCAGCATGAAATTAGAAAGAAAACAACAACCGGGAGAGGAAGAGATGCAGACCTTTCTGAGACCAGTTCTTATGCCCCATCTAGGGACGTATCAGAGGGCAACTCGACCTCTGTTCAGGAACAACCAGCAGTACAGTCCATGTCATTAGGGAGGTTTCAATTGAGGGACGAGCCGTCATTATCACACAACACTTCTGAGGGTTCGAAAAATTCTAGTCAGGCTTCTAAGCCTTCCACTATACCTGTCCTTGAGGCACCAGAGACATCAGTTCAGGACACCCCCGATGATGGTAGAGGTAGAGATGCTACAGTTGCCGGCCTTGAACGGTCAAAGAAGAAAGAGGTATGGGAGGACCGTTTTGTCATCTTGGCTGCATTCTCCAGCTTCTGTGAATGGTGGCCAGTGAGGTCGCTCACTCTTGAGCGACAATTACAGTTGAAAGATCTGGAGAGGTATAACCCTGCCGTATTAAGATAGTTTAGAGAATGCAAAGGGTGGATGTGGTTTGCCCAGAGCGTGGTGGATGCTAAGGATTGCCTTATATGGGAATTTTATGCCAATGTGGCGCATATCAATAAAGGGACAAATGTGACGAAAGTGAGAAACCTCAAAGTGCGATTTGATTAGCACACATTGAACACATACTTAGGATTTGATGATGTCGATCCCACAAAGTACTTAGAGAAGTGTGCACTTGGGGATGCAGCTCGTCCTTGGATAGCAGAGATTCTAGCAACTCCTAGGCCACCACCACCATGGATCATAACAGAGGTTTATATTCACAGGAATACTTTGAGCTTTGAGGCAAAATGGTGGCAAACCTTTGTCTGCAACAGACTAGAACCGTGCCAGAATGAGACCTATCTTCCGATCCCTCGGGCAGTTCTAGTTGCTTCTATCATGACCGGGTACCCTATCAATGTGGGTACCGTGATGCCGGCCAATATCTCTGTGATTGCTCGGCAAGCTAACACGTCCTACCCGTATCCCAACACCATTACAAAGTATCTCATGGATACGAGGGTAGAACTGAGGGACTTTGATACAAATGTGCGACTGAAAAAGCTTTTCTTATGGTACTCATTGATGGATGCACACAACCCTAAGAGAAAGGGTCAGTCGTCTACCACCACAGGCCAGTCTGATGAGCCATCGGTGGTAGTTGCAGAGGCAATTGATATTCCATTCACCTCGATCGATCCTTCATCTAGTGCCGCAGCTATGCCTCCACCACCATCTTCAGTTCCCACTGCAGTTCCTGCCATAGGTTCCACCTCGACTTTGAAGCCGGTGCCCATGCCTACTGCTCCACTTTCTGCACTGTGAGTCTCCCAGACATTGGCGAGCCTCAACAACTAGATGCAGACAGTCACTGGAAAGCTGTCTGACTTATCCAACACTGTTGTAGCACAATCTTCTATTCAAATACCTCAGGTTCCCCCGACTGTGGAAGAAATATTGAAGAAGCTCCTGGAGAATCAGAACACCATCATGGCTATCTTGGTATAGCACGAGTCAGTGATCGAAGAGCTGGGCAAAGAAGTCATGAAAATGAGAAAGTCCCAGGGCTAGCAAGAAATCAGTAGACAAGCTCCAGAGACATGTTACAAAGCTTGTTGTAGCCGGCGATATCCCTTTCGACATGCTGATTGAACCACACCCTTCAGGCCCAGATCTGGTAGCACCATTAGCAACGGTAGCACCAGCTGGCTAGTTTGAGGAGCTAGACTCTGCTGCCGACATTGTCGAGGCAGTGCGTTAGATATTCCCCAACCCAGTCACTCCCAAGGTTGAGGATGATGAGATCCCATTGGAAGAGACTGAGGGTGGTGACATTGCTGGGGACACAGAGATGTCCAAGTAGCCATAGAGAGTCTTCTTCACTCTTTCCCTTCCTTTACTCTTATTTTGTTAAGCATTGGGGACAATGCTTATTTTTATTTATTTTTTTTGGGGGGGGGGGAGGGGAGGAGGGAGGGGGAGGGTAGAGTTTATTTGATCTTATTTGATGATTCTGAGATATTTGGCTTGTAATAACTTGATACTATTTTCTTCTTCTTCTCTCATTTCGTATATATCTTCTCTTTCTCTCTCATCATGTATATTCGTTATATTTCCGATAGTTTTTACTTTGTAGCTTCTTTATGTTTGTTTTCTTATTAGTTAGTGTTTAATTTAGTAGCTTTTTTTTTTATTTGGTAGCTTCTTTTTTATTTAGTAGCTTCTTTTTATGTTTCAGTAGATAATAAGCCTTTGGTTTTCTTAATGCCACGGTTCTTTCCAAAGGTAGTTATTGAGTGAACAGGGTGACTCCTCTCAATGATGGATGGCGTGATAACCTTCTTAAGGGAATGAGTCCGTTTGGTGTTTAGGTAATAATAGTAGTAATAATGAATTAAAAAAACCTAATTGAGTCATGCTCGAAGAGTCAATCGTGCTTCATTTGGTACCAATACACTTAACTACATGCTTATGGTTAAAACAAAGTTTTTGAAAGAAATAGCTATAGTTAGTGACTTTGTGACTATTGTGTTGAATTTGGCAACCATCGAGTGGTTTAATTGAACCATAGTGATTTTCAAACTTGAATGTGGTCGTTGTAGGCTCTCGACTCTATCCTCTTTAACAATCCAGTTGCGTGAGAGGTGAGTTGCTTTGTTGTAGGTCCAAGTACCCATGCGAAAGGTCTAGCACTTGCCCCGAATGTGTTTCAAGGCGAAATCCTATATTTTGCTTGGCTTGAGAAGTGATTGTAGGCTTTCCTTGGCCTGTTGAGTTTTCTATTGCCTACCAATGATGTCATCCCTAGTCAACCTCTTCGAGCCTTTAGCCTTTCTCATTTGAAAATCATGTTACAAGTCTTTACCTATTCTATTGTGACCCTCTCTAGCCACCCAAGATTTTCTTAACACTCATGTGAAACAAATGGCTAAATATGTAAATTTGGGGGAGAGACGAGAAAATAAAAAAAAAAGGTATCAAGGCACAAAAGGAGAAAAAGAAATGATGAGAAAAAAAGGACAAAGAAAAGAAAAGAACGAAAAGAAAAATGCAACAAAATGAATAAGTAGAAGAGTTGAAGGGATTCAAAGAAAGGCAATGAGCACAAACATGGAGAAATATGAATGTAATGATCAAGAAAGAGTGATGTTAAGTCTCTCTAGGCCCCCAAGGAAAAGAAAGTGCCTCAAAGAATTGGCAAAGTGTGAGCCGAGAAATGAATGATGGAGTGCTTAAGGAAGGTGTAACAACTTACCCATATTGTATCAAACCCTAACCCAAAAGCCTTCATTATATCCCGAAAGAATTCCTACTTGATTTTGAGCCGAGTGAGCTTACATTAGTGGAGATCTACATGAGGGGCAAGTCTATAGTACTTGAAGTCGTACTTGTGACATTCTTTTGAGAGAGATGAGTGAACCTTTCATAAATCTTTGGATTGAGTGTTAAATTTCTTAAGCGAGCCAGGCAAACCGGAGAGTAGAGGAGGAAGAATTTAGAATCCACAATGACCTATATGATAGAGAAAGATTCCTTGGTGAGTAAAGTCAACTCTTGATGCTCAAATGTCACTTTAGAACTATATGTGCATAAATGTTTAACTTGTCGCCTTGTTGATAATACATAGGTAGTGTGGGTAATTGTTGGTCCCAACTGATGTATGGATGGCTTACTTTCGACTAGCTGAAATGACCCTTAACTTGTGGGGGTGTGAACTAATTTATTTGCTTGAGGACAAGCAAAGACTTAAGTTTGGGGGAGTTGATACGTGGGGATTTTGACTGCTTATTAACGCCTTTTAACTTTTGTTTTAGTCCAAAAGCATTGAATTATGCTCCCGGAACTAATGAAATTGTACAAAATTACAGGAATGCTGGAAGCTCGGCTCCCAAGATGAAATTCGACTCAAATATGAGTAGTCCAAGCACAAGGCAACAAAGAGCACATAAGCACAAAATGTGCGGTCCGCAGAAGGAATTCTGGGACCGCAAAAGAAATTGTGGACCACAGAATTCGACCTGCGGCCGCAAACAAAGAAGGAAAACTCAGCAGACATTTGTGCAAATTGCGGTCCGCAATTGAATTGTGCGGCCGCAAAATATGGGCTAAAGGTCAAGATTAGAGAGATTGCAAAAATACCAAGTCCAGAGCTTCAGAAAATTGTGGACCGCACAAGATTTGTGCAGCCGCAGAAAATTATCTTGCGACTGCAATCCTACTATTGCGGACCGCAATCCTGTTATTGCGGACCGCAAAAGAGTGACTTGCGGCCACGGTTCTAAATCTGCGGACCGCAGAAATGTTGCCTCGCGGCCGTAGTGAAGAATTGTACGGCCGTAGACTCCCAACTCCTGCCAGATGAAGAAGTTTGTGGACCGCACATGGAATTGTGCGGCCGCAGAACCTCCCGAGGGGCATTTTTGTCCGAGATTTTTAGACTTGTATAAATAGAAGAGTTTCTCGAAATTAGGTCAAGTTTGAACATCAGCAATCACTGTAGCTGTTTTTCTTTGCCATTTTTGGAAGTTTGTTTTTCTTTGGTGTATTTTACAATAGATTTAGTCATTTTAATCTTTAATTATGAGTTTAATTAGTCTTTCTTCTTCATTTTCTTCAATCCCTAGTATGAGTAGCTAGATTTTTACTAGGGTTGTGACCCAACTCTAGTATGTAAACCTTATGGGTATTTAATTTAGTGCTTGTTTATAATTGGATGTTTATTATTTAGCTTAGTTCATGCTTTATTTTGAGGAATTAATGGTTGCAAACGTTAGTTCATGCCTATTTGACTTAGTCTCTTCTTGAGAAAGAGAGACCTAGTCTAGGATAACTTGGCTAACAAGAAATTGGGTCAATTGAGAGATTGATTTACCCAATTAAAGGGTTCAACCTAGAGATAGTAATAACCCGACTTGAGCTTTTATCAATTATTTTGTGTGATACTCATTTGGTCTTGAGAAAGCCAAATTGGATAAAATCACTCTCTGACCGAGAGGTATTAAGTGTGTAATTTAGAGTTGATAGCTATAATACACCACAATCAACAGAACAAGCATTAAAGTCTTTATCTCATTAGGCAAACACCTAGGTAATGGTCACAGCCCTAGGCTTTTTATCAATTTGAAAAAAACCCAAAAATAGTTATCTCTAGTTTTCTTTCTATATTTGGCAATCAATAGAGTAAAATTAGAAATAGAAAACCAATATTTTTGTGGAAGTGCACTCTCGATAATTCAATCATGCACATTGAAATATATACCCCTAACTCCCATCTTAGCTCCCTGTGGATTCGACCCCGACTCTTAGTTGGGTTTCTATAATTGCAAATAACCATTTCATACCTCTTTTGATGTGTGCAATTGGACGCGATCAGAAGCTCCCATTGCTATACTAGATAGACAAGTTCGGAGATTGAGAACTAAAGACGTAGCTTCGATTAAAGTACTTTGGAGAAACAAGAATGTGGAGGAGATGACTTGGGAAGCTGAAGAAGACATGAAGTCTAGGTATCCTCACTTGTTTCCGCTTCCGGAGGAGGATCAGACTGAGACATCACAACTTTTAGGTATATGATACTGGATTCTTATGTTAGTTACTGTCATTGGTCGGGTGAGGCCAATGGTGTTATTGATGATTGTGGCCCTGTGTGGATTTGTATTGTTGGGTTCGCTGTGTGTCAGGTTGGTAATAGTACCATTACAGAGGAGACTCTGCCAAAATTTCTATAGATCTCTGGGAGTTTAACATTCGAGGACGAATGTTTCTAAAGGGGGAGATTGTTACATCATGTGCGTCCCTAGGTGACATATAATGAATATGAGATTTTTTAATTATGATTTAAATGAGTGTAAAGTCATAATATGACTATATATGATGTTTATATATAAAATATAAAGTTTGGAAAAAATTGGATTTAAGTTGCGGAAACACCGACTAAGGATTTGCCTTGTAACGAAACTTTTTGAGAAATACATTTCGTGTGCTATATGAGGTCTTTTGGGGATATATTATATACCAAATTGAAGGTCTTGGAATTTAGTTTCGAACAATCTTAACCGTTCATTCATACGACGCCTGGATAAAAAGATATAAGCGTCTGAAGAAGGGCCAATGCTAGGGTGCCAAGCTAGCACCTCTTTGACTTTTCAAAAGTGGATATATATATATATATATATATATATATATATATATATATATATATGCCTTAAGTCTTCTTTTTCTTCATTTTTCCAGAGACCACGAAAAAGAAGACCTATAAACTTATCCTTAAGCTTTCTACAAGAGTTTCAAAAAGGATTAACATCTCAGATACAAAATCAAGAAGTGATAACTTAAGAACGATCCCTACAACGTAAGTATCATTATACCGCCTCTCTTTTTATTTGTAGTTTGAGTTTTGAAAAGTACTTCATAGTTAAGAAAATTCCTACTTGTTGTATTTAAGCTTTTAAATCTCAAGAAAGATTGATAAATTCGTTTCCTAATAGTTAGAACTCATGGGACGGTGATCGAAAATTATGAGTTCGATTTATTCCACTTGTAGTGGACTGTTTTGTAGTCCACACGTGTTGGCTTCTTGTTCTTGCTGATTTATGAAGTTTGGAAGGATAAATAGCGTGGAGAAATGCCACATGTGGTAGGATAGTGGGCTGGTCGCTCGTCATTGCAACTTCAGGCTAATTGATAACTTGTCGATTGAGTGTATTATGGTATATTTGGGGTTTTTGTTGTAGTAAAGGTCCCAAATTATAGTTAGGTTATTTTTGAGTTACTGATTTTATTGTGTTGTTGTCTCGGCTATAGTAGGCTTGAGGAAGCAGTAAAATCAGGGAAAATGCTGTTCGTTTTGTTACAGATTAAGTTACTTTCGTTATATAAATGAGAGACTCATTCGTATCTTGACAATAGCTTCACTGTTGTTGTTGTAGATTAAAGTGCAATGTTGAGTTTAGCATTATTATTAGAAAAATTTCTATAAGGTATGTTAAGGCCATCCCTTCTTTCCTTTTGGCATGATCCATATGATACAACGAAATGAACAAACACGCAACTTTCACAAATGACTCGATTCTTAGAAGTACTAGGGTTGCCTATGTTCTTGATTCCCCATGTCCTATTATAATATCGTCTGCTCATGGGTCTCAGAAAATACGTAAGTTGATAAAGTTTATTTCGTGATATTAACCGAAGGTATATTGAACTTATGACATCTCGAGAGGTCTTATTTTTTACTTCTTATGCATTGCATTCATTTATACATGTACATTTACCCATTACTAGATGACGTTATATACGTGTATATTATCTGTATATGGGGTATGGAGAAAGGTTACGATGTTATATATACACCACCACCTGATCAGTTGGTATACGTTGATGATTTCGTCCACTGAGGCCGAGATGGTATGATGGGATGCCCTTAGAGGCTTGATGATGTTATGTACGCATATGCATGACATTAAAAATGTTTCATGATTCACAGAGCTATTCAGACTTACAGGTTGAGTCCTTTACTCCATTTTTCTTTCATGTTTTTAATATACTGATTTTTATGCCTTACATACTTGGTACACATTATTCGTACCGACACCCCTATTGCCTAGGGGCTTGCATTTCATGCGCGCAGGTGCAGGTAGACAGGCTGACGGTCTCCCTTCTCAGGGTCCTTGCTCAGCGAGAGTTGGTGTGCTCCATTTGATCCGGAGCTGCTATTAGATTTTGGTACGATATTTTTGTATACATATATAGGTATGACGGGGCCTAATCCCGTCCTTTATACAGTTGTACACTCTATTAGAGGTCTGTAGAAAATCATTCAGTTCCCATCAATATTCAAGTTTTTTTTGTTCAAACAAATATGAATCAGTGCACATGAGTCGATTTGGAATTCATTCTCTATTTTTCTTTCCTTAATAAATCAACTGAGAAAAGAACAATGTATGGTACATCAACATACAAATTAAAAATAAAATTCGTATAAATTTATTACAAATTTAAATATCTACAACAACATATATAGTAAAATAAAAGTCATGTTATGCATGACTTAACCCTATTTCATGTTTATATCTTAGACGTATGCTTAGGGGTGTTCGACAGGTAGGACTCGGCCACTCGTCATGACCCATCGATTTGGATCGTGACATTTATGTGAAATTTTTCCTTCCAATGATTACTCGCAAAAGTCAAGCAATTTCAACTTTGTTATTTTTTGGGATTTTTTTCTTCTTATACAATATTTAAAATTTATTTACCAAAATTATCCTAATTTTGTATATTACCCGCCCTAAATAAGGATTACTTATAAATTATATACAATCCATTATTAATGCCTTAAATTAGGGGATTTAGTTATATCTTTTTCCTATTTTCTCTCCTCTTTTCTTTCCATGTTCTCTACCACCTACTCAGTTACATTTCCTTATCATTGGCAACCCCAATCTCCTCCTGTCCGTAATTAGCTATAGAAAAACTAAAATCCCCTATTTAGATGATTGTTATTTGATTCATAAACTGTAGGTTTCTAGGAGAGAAGGCTAGATTGAAAATCATTAAGAATGCCTCTCATGTACGCCAACTAGAACAGAGAGGAAAGTTCAATAAAATCATTAAGAATTTCTTGTTTGGTTCAGATGATTAATGTATTAGGCGCTTTGTTGTATTTTTCTTTTCTTACAAGGTCAATTACTAATTGAGAAGACTTAGGTCAATTACTAATTATGAACATGCAAATCAATTACTAATTATGAACATGCAAAGGAAAACTCTACGTACTAACTTTAGAAACAATAACTCTACTCTCTATCTCTACTTGAAATAATATTGCTTGACACAACAGTTAAACCTTTCTCACTACTTGTCTTTATAGCTTTACCCAATTCATCCTCATTTAACCTGGTCTCATAACAATTCAAAATCCCAGCAACTTCCTTGTTGTAACTAGAATTTGCAGCGTAATTCATGCCCAACTTCTTTTTCCTTTGGTCCAATTTTATTAGGAGAAGTAGACCTAGGTTGCCGATCTTGCAACTACAACATCATACAACTTAAATATAATATCATACAACTTAAAGCATAATTGAGCAGATTCACAGCTTTAGCAAATTTCAAATTAAATTCAATCGCCTCCAAACTTCGGATTCAACTTTGTATTAGTATTTCCAACAAGAATCTATGCTACCCAATTAATTTCTCACACAAAATTTAAATCTCACATAAAACTCAGTTTCTCCGTAGTGCGACGATGGCGCTTTTAATGTAAAATTCGAAATTTCTCCACCAAAATCATTCAGTTCCCATCAATATTCAAGTTTTTTTTGTTCAAACAAATATGAATCAGTGCACATGAGTCGATTTGGAATTCATTCTCTATTTTTCTTTCCTTAATAAATCAACTGAGAAAAGAACAATGTATGGTACATCAACATACAAATTAAAAATAAAATTCGTATAAATTTATTACAAATTTAAATATCTACAACAACATATATAGTAAAATAAAAGTCATGTTATGCATGACTTAACCCTATTTCATGTTTATATCTTAGACGTATGCTTAGGGGTGTTCGACAGGTAGGACTCGGCCACTCGTCATGACCCATCGATTTGGATCGTGACATTTATGTGAAATTTTTCCTTCCAATGATTACTCGCAAAAGTCAAGCAATTTCAACTTTGTTATTTTTTGGGATTTTTTTCTTCTTATACAATATTTAAAATTTATTTACCAAAATTATCCTAATTTTGTATATTACCCGCCCTAAATAAGGAATACTTATAAATTATATACAATCCATTATTAATGCCTTAAATTAGGGGATTTAGTTATATCTTTTTCCTATTTTCTCTCCTCTTTTCTTTCCATGTTCTCTACCACCTACTCAGTTACATTTCCTTATCATTGGCAACCCCAATCTCCTCCTGTCCGTAATTAGCTATAGAAAAACTAAAATCCCCTATTTAGATGATTGTTATTTGATTCATAAACTGTAGGTTTCTAGGAGAGAAGGCTAGATTGAAAATCATTAAGAATGCCTCTCATGTACGCCAACTAGAACAGAGAGGAAAGTTCAATAAAATCATTAAGAATTTCTTGTTTGGTTCAGATGATTAATGTATTAGGCGCTTTGTTGTATTTTTCTTTTCTTACAAGGTCAATTACTAATTGAGAAGACTTAGGTCAATTACTAATTATGAACATGCAAATCAATTACTAATTATGAACATGCAAAGGAAAACTCTACGTACTAACTTTAGAAACAATAACTCTACTCTCTATCTCTACTTGAAATAATATTGCTTGACACAACAGTTAAACCTTTCTCACTACTTGTCTTTATAGCTTTACCCAATTCATCCTCATTTAACCTGGTCTCATAACAATTCAAAATCCCAGCAACTTCCTTGTTGTAACTAGAATTTGCAGCGTAATTCATGCCCAACTTCTTTTTCCTTTGGTCCAATTTTATTAGGAGAAGTAGACCTAGGTTGCCGATCTTGCAACTACAACATCATACAACTTAAATATAATATCATACAACTTAAAGCATAATTGAGCAGATTCACAGCTTTAGCAAATTTCAAATTAAATTCAATCGCCTCCAAACTTCGGATTCAACTTTGTATTAGTATTTCCAACAAGAATCTATGCTACCCAATTAATTTCTCACACAAAATTTAAATCTCACATAAAACTCAGTTTCTCCGTAGTGCGACGATGGCGCTTTTAATGTAAAATTCGAAATTTCTCCACCAAAATCATTCAGTTCCCATCAATATTCAAGTTTTTTTTGTTCAAACAAATATGAATCAGTGCACATGAGTCGATTTGGAATTCATTCTCTATTTTTCTTTCCTTAATAAATCAACTGAGAAAAGAACAATGTATGGTACATCAACATACAAATTAAAAATAAAATTCGTATAAATTTATTACAAATTTAAATATCTACAACAACATATATAGTAAAATAAAAGTCATGTTATGCATGACTTAACCCTATTTCATGTTTATATCTTAGACGTATGCTTAGGGGTGTTCGACAGGTAGGACTCGGCCACTCGTCATGACCCATCGATTTGGATCGTGACATTTATGTGAAATTTTTCCTTCCAATGATTACTCGCAAAAGTCAAGCAATTTCAACTTTGTTATTTTTTGGGATTTTTTTCTTCTTATACAATATTTAAAATTTATTTACCAAAATTATCCTAATTTTGTATATTACCCGCCCTAAATAAGGAATACTTATAAATTATATACAATCCATTATTAATGCCTTAAATTAGGGGATTTAGTTATATCTTTTTCCTATTTTCTCTCCTCTTTTCTTTCCATGTTCTCTACCACCTACTCAGTTACATTTCCTTATCATTGGCAACCCCAATCTCCTCCTGTCCGTAATTAGCTATAGAAAAACTAAAATCCCCTATTTAGATGATTGTTATTTGATTCATAAACTGTAGGTTTCTAGGAGAGAAGGCTAGATTGAAAATCATTAAGAATGCCTCTCATGTACGCCAACTAGAACAGAGAGGAAAGTTCAATAAAATCATTAAGAATTTCTTGTTTGGTTCAGATGATTAATGTATTAGGCGCTTTGTTGTATTTTTCTTTTCTTACAAGGTCAATTACTAATTGAGAAGACTTAGGTCAATTACTAATTATGAACATGCAAATCAATTACTAATTATGAACATGCAAAGGAAAACTCTACGTACTAACTTTAGAAACAATAACTCTACTCTCTATCTCTACTTGAAATAATATTGCTTGACACAACAGTTAAACCTTTCTCACTACTTGTCTTTATAGCTTTACCCAATTCATCCTCATTTAACCTGGTCTCATAACAATTCAAAATCCCAGCAACTTCCTTGTTGTAACTAGAATTTGCAGCGTAATTCATGCCCAACTTCTTTTTCCTTTGGTCCAATTTTATTAGGAGAAGTAGACCTAGGTTGCCGATCTTGCAACTACAACATCATACAACTTAAATATAATATCATACAACTTAAAGCATAATTGAGCAGATTCACAGCTTTAGCAAATTTCAAATTAAATTCAATCGCCTCCAAACTTCGGATTCAACTTTGTATTAGTATTTCCAACAAGAATCTATGCTACCCAATTAATTTCTCACACAAAATTTAAATCTCACATAAAACTCAGTTTCTCCGTAGTGCGACGATGGCGCTTTTAATGTAAAATTCGAAATTTCTCCACCAAAATCATTCAGTTCCCATCAATATTCAAGTTTTTTTTGTTCAAACAAATATGAATCAGTGCACATGAGTCGATTTGGAATTCATTCTCTATTTTTCTTTCCTTAATAAATCAACTGAGAAAAGAACAATGTATGGTACATCAACATACAAATTAAAAATAAAATTCGTATAAATTTATTACAAATTTAAATATCTACAACAACATATATAGTAAAATAAAAGTCATGTTATGCATGACTTAACCCTATTTCATGTTTATATCTTAGACGTATGCTTAGGGGTGTTCGACAGGTAGGACTCGGCCACTCGTCATGACCCATCGATTTGGATCGTGACATTTATGTGAAATTTTTCCTTCCAATGATTACTCGCAAAAGTCAAGCAATTTCAACTTTGTTATTTTTTGGGATTTTTTTCTTCTTATACAATATTTAAAATTTATTTACCAAAATTATCCTAATTTTGTATATTACCCGCCCTAAATAAGGAATACTTATAAATTATATACAATCCATTATTAATGCCTTAAATTAGGGGATTTAGTTATATCTTTTTCCTATTTTCTCTCCTCTTTTCTTTCCATGTTCTCTACCACCTACTCAGTTACATTTCCTTATCATTGGCAACCCCAATCTCCTCCTGTCCGTAATTAGCTATAGAAAAACTAAAATCCCCTATTTAGATGATTGTTATTTGATTCATAAACTGTAGGTTTCTAGGAGAGAAGGCTAGATTGAAAATCATTAAGAATGCCTCTCATGTACGCCAACTAGAACAGAGAGGAAAGTTCAATAAAATCATTAAGAATTTCTTGTTTGGTTCAGATGATTAATGTATTAGGCGCTTTGTTGTATTTTTCTTTTCTTACAAGGTCAATTACTAATTGAGAAGACTTAGGTCAATTACTAATTATGAACATGCAAATCAATTACTAATTATGAACATGCAAAGGAAAACTCTACGTACTAACTTTAGAAACAATAACTCTACTCTCTATCTCTACTTGAAATAATATTGCTTGACACAACAGTTAAACCTTTCTCACTACTTGTCTTTATAGCTTTACCCAATTCATCCTCATTTAACCTGGTCTCATAACAATTCAAAATCCCAGCAACTTCCTTGTTGTAACTAGAATTTGCAGCGTAATTCATGCCCAACTTCTTTTTCCTTTGGTCCAATTTTATTAGGAGAAGTAGACCTAGGTTGCCGATCTTGCAACTACAACATCATACAACTTAAATATAATATCATACAACTTAAAGCATAATTGAGCAGATTCACAGCTTTAGCAAATTTCAAATTAAATTCAATCGCCTCCAAACTTCGGATTCAACTTTGTATTAGTATTTCCAACAAGAATCTATGCTACCCAATTAATTTCTCACACAAAATTTAAATCTCACATAAAACTCAGTTTCTCCGTAGTGCGACGATGGCGCTTTTAATGTAAAATTCGAAATTTCTCCACCAAAATCATTCAGTTCCCATCAATATTCAAGTTTTTTTTGTTCAAACAAATATGAATCAGTGCACATGAGTCGATTTGGAATTCATTCTCTATTTTTCTTTCCTTAATAAATCAACTGAGAAAAGAACAATGTATGGTACATCAACATACAAATTAAAAATAAAATTCGTATAAATTTATTACAAATTTAAATATCTACAACAACATATATAGTAAAATAAAAGTCATGTTATGCATGACTTAACCCTATTTCATGTTTATATCTTAGACGTATGCTTAGGGGTGTTCGACAGGTAGGACTCGGCCACTCGTCATGACCCATCGATTTGGATCGTGACATTTATGTGAAATTTTTCCTTCCAATGATTACTCGCAAAAGTCAAGCAATTTCAACTTTGTTATTTTTTGGGATTTTTTTCTTCTTATACAATATTTAAAATTTATTTACCAAAATTATCCTAATTTTGTATATTACCCGCCCTAAATAAGGAATACTTATAAATTATATACAATCCATTATTAATGCCTTAAATTAGGGGATTTAGTTATATCTTTTTCCTATTTTCTCTCCTCTTTTCTTTCCATGTTCTCTACCACCTACTCAGTTACATTTCCTTATCATTGGCAACCCCAATCTCCTCCTGTCCGTAATTAGCTATAGAAAAACTAAAATCCCCTATTTAGATGATTGTTATTTGATTCATAAACTGTAGGTTTCTAGGAGAGAAGGCTAGATTGAAAATCATTAAGAATGCCTCTCATGTACGCCAACTAGAACAGAGAGGAAAGTTCAATAAAATCATTAAGAATTTCTTGTTTGGTTCAGATGATTAATGTATTAGGCGCTTTGTTGTATTTTTCTTTTCTTACAAGGTCAATTACTAATTGAGAAGACTTAGGTCAATTACTAATTATGAACATGCAAATCAATTACTAATTATGAACATGCAAAGGAAAACTCTACGTACTAACTTTAGAAACAATAACTCTACTCTCTATCTCTACTTGAAATAATATTGCTTGACACAACAGTTAAACCTTTCTCACTACTTGTCTTTATAGCTTTACCCAATTCATCCTCATTTAACCTGGTCTCATAACAATTCAAAATCCCAGCAACTTCCTTGTTGTAACTAGAATTTGCAGCGTAATTCATGCCCAACTTCTTTTTCCTTTGGTCCAATTTTATTAGGAGAAGTAGACCTAGGTTGCCGATCTTGCAACTACAACATCATACAACTTAAATATAATATCATACAACTTAAAGCATAATTGAGCAGATTCACAGCTTTAGCAAATTTCAAATTAAATTCAATCGCCTCCAAACTTCGGATTCAACTTTGTATTAGTATTTCCAACAAGAATCTATGCTACCCAATTAATTTCTCACACAAAATTTAAATCTCACATAAAACTCAGTTTCTCCGTAGTGCGACGATGGCGCTTTTAATGTAAAATTCGAAATTTCTCCACCAAAATCATTCAGTTCCCATCAATATTCAAGTTTTTTTTGTTCAAACAAATATGAATCAGTGCACATGAGTCGATTTGGAATTCATTCTCTATTTTTCTTTCCTTAATAAATCAACTGAGAAAAGAACAATGTATGGTACATCAACATACAAATTAAAAATAAAATTCGTATAAATTTATTACAAATTTAAATATCTACAACAACATATATAGTAAAATAAAAGTCATGTTATGCATGACTTAACCCTATTTCATGTTTATATCTTAGACGTATGCTTAGGGGTGTTCGACAGGTAGGACTCGGCCACTCGTCATGACCCATCGATTTGGATCGTGACATTTATGTGAAATTTTTCCTTCCAATGATTACTCGCAAAAGTCAAGCAATTTCAACTTTGTTATTTTTTGGGATTTTTTTTTCTTATACAATATTTAAAATTTATTTACCAAAATTATCCTAATTTTGTATATTACCCGCCCTAAATAAGGATTACTTATAAATTATATACAATCCATTATTAATGCCTTAAATTAGGGGATTTAGTTATATCTTTTTCCTATTTTCTCTCCTCTTTTCTTTCCATGTTCTCTACCACCTACTCAGTTACATTTCCTTATCATTGGCAACCCCAATCTCCTCCTGTCCGTAATTAGCTATAGAAAAACTAAAATCCCCTATTTAGATGATTGTTATTTGATTCATAAACTGTAGGTTTCTAGGAGAGAAGGCTAGATTGAAAATCATTAAGAATGCCTCTCATGTACGCCAACTAGAACAGAGAGGAAAGTTCAATAAAATCATTAAGAATTTCTTGTTTGGTTCAGATGATTAATGTATTAGGCGCTTTGTTGTATTTTTCTTTTCTTACAAGGTCAATTACTAATTGAGAAGACTTAGGTCAATTACTAATTATGAACATGCAAATCAATTACTAATTATGAACATGCAAAGGAAAACTCTACGTACTAACTTTAGAAACAATAACTCTACTCTCTATCTCTACTTGAAATAATATTGCTTGATACAACAGTTAAACCTTTCTCACTACTTGTCTTTATAGCTTTACCCAATTCATCCTCATTTAACCTGGTCTCATAACAATTCAAAATCCCAGCAACTTCCTTGTTGTAACTAGAATTTGCAGCGTAATTCATGCCCAACTTCTTTTTCCTTTGGTCCAATTTTATTAGGAGAAGTAGACCTAGGTTGCCGATCTTGCAACTACAACATCATACAACTTAAATATAATATCATACAACTTAAAGCATAATTGAGCAGATTCACAGCTTTAGCAAATTTCAAATTAAATTCAATCGCCTCCAAACTTCGGATTCAACTTTGTATTAGTATTTCCAACAAGAATCTATGCTACCCAATTAATTTCTCACACAAAATTTAAATCTCACATAAAACTCAGTTTCTCCGTAGTGCGACGATGGCGCTTTTAATGTAAAATTCGAAATTTCTCCACCAAAATCATTCAGTTCCCATCAATATTCAAGTTTTTTTTGTTCAAACAAATATGAATCAGTGCACATGAGTCGATTTGGAATTCATTCTCTATTTTTCTTTCCTTAATAAATCAACTGAGAAAAGAACAATGTATGGTACATCAACATACAAATTAAAAATAAAATTCGTATAAATTTATTACAAATTTAAATATCTACAACAACATATATAGTAAAATAAAAGTCATGTTATGCATGACTTAACCCTATTTCATGTTTATATCTTAGACGTATGCTTAGGGGTGTTCGACAGGTAGGACTCGGCCACTCGTCATGACCCATCGATTTGGATCGTGACATTTATGTGAAATTTTTCCTTCCAATGATTACTCGCAAAAGTCAAGCAATTTCAACTTTGTTATTTTTTGGGATTTTTTTTTCTTATACAATATTTAAAATTTATTTACCAAAATTATCCTAATTTTGTATATTACCCGCCCTAAATAAGGATTACTTATAAATTATATACAATCCATTATTAATGCCTTAAATTAGGGGATTTAGTTATATCTTTTTCCTATTTTCTCTCCTCTTTTCTTTCCATGTTCTCTACCACCTACTCAGTTACATTTCCTTATCATTGGCAACCCCAATCTCCTCCTGTCCGTAATTAGCTATAGAAAAACTAAAATCCCCTATTTAGATGATTGTTATTTGATTCATAAACTGTAGGTTTCTAGGAGAGAAGGCTAGATTGAAAATCATTAAGAATGCCTCTCATGTACGCCAACTAGAACAGAGAGGAAAGTTCAATAAAATCATTAAGAATTTCTTGTTTGGTTCAGATGATTAATGTATTAGGCGCTTTGTTGTATTTTTCTTTTCTTACAAGGTCAATTACTAATTGAGAAGACTTAGGTCAATTACTAATTATGAACATGCAAATCAATTACTAATTATGAACATGCAAAGGAAAACTCTACGTACTAACTTTAGAAACAATAACTCTACTCTCTATCTCTACTTGAAATAATATTGCTTGACACAACAGTTAAACCTTTCTCACTACTTGTCTTTATAGCTTTACCCAATTCATCCTCATTTAACCTGGTCTCATAACAATTCAAAATCCCAGCAACTTCCTTGTTGTAACTAGAATTTGCAGCGTAATTCATGCCCAACTTCTTTTTCCTTTGGTCCAATTTTATTAGGAGAAGTAGACCTAGGTTGCCGATCTTGCAACTACAACATCATACAACTTAAATATAATATCATACAACTTAAAGCATAATTGAGCAGATTCACAGCTTTAGCAAATTTCAAATTAAATTCAATCGCCTCCAAACTTCGGATTCAACTTTGTATTAGTATTTCCAACAAGAATCTATGCTACCCAATTAATTTCTCACACAAAATTTAAATCTCACATAAAACTCAGTTTCTCCGTAGTGCGACGATGGCGCTTTTAATGTAAAATTCGAAATTTCTCCACCAAAATCATTCAGTTCCCATCAATATTCAAGTTTTTTTTGTTCAAACAAATATGAATCAGTGCACATGAGTCGATTTGGAATTCATTCTCTATTTTTCTTTCCTTAATAAATCAACTGAGAAAAGAACAATGTATGGTACATCAACATACAAATTAAAAATAAAATTCGTATAAATTTATTACAAATTTAAATATCTACAACAACATATATAGTAAAATAAAAGTCATGTTATGCATGACTTAACCCTATTTCATGTTTATATCTTAGACGTATGCTTAGGGGTGTTCGACAGGTAGGACTCGGCCACTCGTCATGACCCATCGATTTGGATCGTGACATTTATGTGAAATTTTTCCTTCCAATGATTACTCGCAAAAGTCAAGCAATTTCAACTTTGTTATTTTTTGGGATTTTTTTTTCTTATACAATATTTAAAATTTATTTACCAAAATTATCCTAATTTTGTATATTACCCGCCCTAAATAAGGATTACTTATAAATTATATACAATCCATTATTAATGCCTTAAATTAGGGGATTTAGTTATATCTTTTTCCTATTTTCTCTCCTCTTTTCTTTCCATGTTCTCTACCACCTACTCAGTTACATTTCCTTATCATTGGCAACCCCAATCTCCTCCTGTCCGTAATTAGCTATAGAAAAACTAAAATCCCCTATTTAGATGATTGTTATTTGATTCATAAACTGTAGGTTTCTAGGAGAGAAGGCTAGATTGAAAATCATTAAGAATGCCTCTCATGTACGCCAACTAGAACAGAGAGGAAAGTTCAATAAAATCATTAAGAATTTCTTGTTTGGTTCAGATGATTAATGTATTAGGCGCTTTGTTGTATTTTTCTTTTCTTACAAGGTCAATTACTAATTGAGAAGACTTAGGTCAATTACTAATTATGAACATGCAAATCAATTACTAATTATGAACATGCAAAGGAAAACTCTACGTACTAACTTTAGAAACAATAACTCTACTCTCTATCTCTACTTGAAATAATATTGCTTGATACAACAGTTAAACCTTTCTCACTACTTGTCTTTATAGCTTTACCCAATTCATCCTCATTTAACCTGGTCTCATAACAATTCAAAATCCCAGCAACTTCCTTGTTGTAACTAGAATTTGCAGCGTAATTCATGCCCAACTTCTTTTTCCTTTGGTCCAATTTTATTAGGAGAAGTAGACCTAGGTTGCCGATCTTGCAACTACAACATCATACAACTTAAATATAATATCATACAACTTAAAGCATAATTGAGCAGATTCACAGCTTTAGCAAATTTCAAATTAAATTCAATCGCCTCCAAACTTCGGATTCAACTTTGTATTAGTATTTCCAACAAGAATCTATGCTACCCAATTAATTTCTCACACAAAATTTAAATCTCACATAAAACTCAGTTTCTCCGTAGTGCGACGATGGCGCTTTTAATGTAAAATTCGAAATTTCTCCACCAAAATCATTCAGTTCCCATCAATATTCAAGTTTTTTTTGTTCAAACAAATATGAATCAGTGCACATGAGTCGATTTGGAATTCATTCTCTATTTTTCTTTCCTTAATAAATCAACTGAGAAAAGAACAATGTATGGTACATCAACATACAAATTAAAAATAAAATTCGTATAAATTTATTACAAATTTAAATATCTACAACAACATATATAGTAAAATAAAAGTCATGTTATGCATGACTTAACCCTATTTCATGTTTATATCTTAGACGTATGCTTAGGGGTGTTCGACAGGTAGGACTCGGCCACTCGTCATGACCCATCGATTTGGATCGTGACATTTATGTGAAATTTTTCCTTCCAATGATTACTCGCAAAAGTCAAGCAATTTCAACTTTGTTATTTTTTGGGATTTTTTTTTCTTATACAATATTTAAAATTTATTTACCAAAATTATCCTAATTTTGTATATTACCCGCCCTAAATAAGGATTACTTATAAATTATATACAATCCATTATTAATGCCTTAAATTAGGGGATTTAGTTATATCTTTTTCCTATTTTCTCTCCTCTTTTCTTTCCATGTTCTCTACCACCTACTCAGTTACATTTCCTTATCATTGGCAACCCCAATCTCCTCCTGTCCGTAATTAGCTATAGAAAAACTAAAATCCCCTATTTAGATGATTGTTATTTGATTCATAAACTGTAGGTTTCTAGGAGAGAAGGCTAGATTGAAAATCATTAAGAATGCCTCTCATGTACGCCAACTAGAACAGAGAGGAAAGTTCAATAAAATCATTAAGAATTTCTTGTTTGGTTCAGATGATTAATGTATTAGGCGCTTTGTTGTATTTTTCTTTTCTTACAAGGTCAATTACTAATTGAGAAGACTTAGGTCAATTACTAATTATGAACATGCAAATCAATTACTAATTATGAACATGCAAAGGAAAACTCTACGTACTAACTTTAGAAACAATAACTCTACTCTCTATCTCTACTTGAAATAATATTGCTTGACACAACAGTTAAACCTTTCTCACTACTTGTCTTTATAGCTTTACCCAATTCATCCTCATTTAACCTGGTCTCATAACAATTCAAAATCCCAGCAACTTCCTTGTTGTAACTAGAATTTGCAGCGTAATTCATGCCCAACTTCTTTTTCCTTTGGTCCAATTTTATTAGGAGAAGTAGACCTAGGTTGCCGATCTTGCAACTACAACATCATACAACTTAAATATAATATCATACAACTTAAAGCATAATTGAGCAGATTCACAGCTTTAGCAAATTTCAAATTAAATTCAATCGCCTCCAAACTTCGGATTCAACTTTGTATTAGTATTTCCAACAAGAATCTATGCTACCCAATTAATTTCTCACACAAAATTTAAATCTCACATAAAACTCAGTTTCTCCGTAGTGCGACGATGGCGCTTTTAATGTAAAATTCGAAATTTCTCCACCAAAATCATTCAGTTCCCATCAATATTCAAGTTTTTTTTGTTCAAACAAATATGAATCAGTGCACATGAGTCGATTTGGAATTCATTCTCTATTTTTCTTTCCTTAATAAATCAACTGAGAAAAGAACAATGTATGGTACATCAACATACAAATTAAAAATAAAATTCGTATAAATTTATTACAAATTTAAATATCTACAACAACATATATAGTAAAATAAAAGTCATGTTATGCATGACTTAACCCTATTTCATGTTTATATCTTAGACGTATGCTTAGGGGTGTTCGACAGGTAGGACTCGGCCACTCGTCATGACCCATCGATTTGGATCGTGACATTTATGTGAAATTTTTCCTTCCAATGATTACTCGCAAAAGTCAAGCAATTTCAACTTTGTTATTTTTTGGGATTTTTTTTTCTTATACAATATTTAAAATTTATTTACCAAAATTATCCTAATTTTGTATATTACCCGCCCTAAATAAGGATTACTTATAAATTATATACAATCCATTATTAATGCCTTAAATTAGGGGATTTAGTTATATCTTTTTCCTATTTTCTCTCCTCTTTTCTTTCCATGTTCTCTACCACCTACTCAGTTACATTTCCTTATCATTGGCAACCCCAATCTCCTCCTGTCCGTAATTAGCTATAGAAAAACTAAAATCCCCTATTTAGATGATTGTTATTTGATTCATAAACTGTAGGTTTCTAGGAGAGAAGGCTAGATTGAAAATCATTAAGAATGCCTCTCATGTACGCCAACTAGAACAGAGAGGAAAGTTCAATAAAATCATTAAGAATTTCTTGTTTGGTTCAGATGATTAATGTATTAGGCGCTTTGTTGTATTTTTCTTTTCTTACAAGGTCAATTACTAATTGAGAAGACTTAGGTCAATTACTAATTATGAACATGCAAATCAATTACTAATTATGAACATGCAAAGGAAAACTCTACGTACTAACTTTAGAAACAATAACTCTACTCTCTATCTCTACTTGAAATAATATTGCTTGATACAACAGTTAAACCTTTCTCACTACTTGTCTTTATAGCTTTACCCAATTCATCCTCATTTAACCTGGTCTCATAACAATTCAAAATCCCAGCAACTTCCTTGTTGTAACTAGAATTTGCAGCGTAATTCATGCCCAACTTCTTTTTCCTTTGGTCCAATTTTATTAGGAGAAGTAGACCTAGGTTGCCGATCTTGCAACTACAACATCATACAACTTAAATATAATATCATACAACTTAAAGCATAATTGAGCAGATTCACAGCTTTAGCAAATTTCAAATTAAATTCAATCGCCTCCAAACTTCGGATTCAACTTTGTATTAGTATTTCCAACAAGAATCTATGCTACCCAATTAATTTCTCACACAAAATTTAAATCTCACATAAAACTCAGTTTCTCCGTAGTGCGACGATGGCGCTTTTAATGTAAAATTCGAAATTTCTCCACCAAAATCATTCAGTTCCCATCAATATTCAAGTTTTTTTTGTTCAAACAAATATGAATCAGTGCACATGAGTCGATTTGGAATTCATTCTCTATTTTTCTTTCCTTAATAAATCAACTGAGAAAAGAACAATGTATGGTACATCAACATACAAATTAAAAATAAAATTCGTATAAATTTATTACAAATTTAAATATCTACAACAACATATATAGTAAAATAAAAGTCATGTTATGCATGACTTAACCCTATTTCATGTTTATATCTTAGACGTATGCTTAGGGGTGTTCGACAGGTAGGACTCGGCCACTCGTCATGACCCATCGATTTGGATCGTGACATTTATGTGAAATTTTTCCTTCCAATGATTACTCGCAAAAGTCAAGCAATTTCAACTTTGTTATTTTTTGGGATTTTTTTTTCTTATACAATATTTAAAATTTATTTACCAAAATTATCCTAATTTTGTATATTACCCGCCCTAAATAAGGATTACTTATAAATTATATACAATCCATTATTAATGCCTTAAATTAGGGGATTTAGTTATATCTTTTTCCTATTTTCTCTCCTCTTTTCTTTCCATGTTCTCTACCACCTACTCAGTTACATTTCCTTATCATTGGCAACCCCAATCTCCTCCTGTCCGTAATTAGCTATAGAAAAACTAAAATCCCCTATTTAGATGATTGTTATTTGATTCATAAACTGTAGGTTTCTAGGAGAGAAGGCTAGATTGAAAATCATTAAGAATGCCTCTCATGTACGCCAACTAGAACAGAGAGGAAAGTTCAATAAAATCATTAAGAATTTCTTGTTTGGTTCAGATGATTAATGTATTAGGCGCTTTGTTGTATTTTTCTTTTCTTACAAGGTCAATTACTAATTGAGAAGACTTAGGTCAATTACTAATTATGAACATGCAAATCAATTACTAATTATGAACATGCAAAGGAAAACTCTACGTACTAACTTTAGAAACAATAACTCTACTCTCTATCTCTACTTGAAATAATATTGCTTGACACAACAGTTAAACCTTTCTCACTACTTGTCTTTATAGCTTTACCCAATTCATCCTCATTTAACCTGGTCTCATAACAATTCAAAATCCCAGCAACTTCCTTGTTGTAACTAGAATTTGCAGCGTAATTCATGCCCAACTTCTTTTTCCTTTGGTCCAATTTTATTAGGAGAAGTAGACCTAGGTTGCCGATCTTGCAACTACAACATCATACAACTTAAATATAATATCATACAACTTAAAGCATAATTGAGCAGATTCACAGCTTTAGCAAATTTCAAATTAAATTCAATCGCCTCCAAACTTCGGATTCAACTTTGTATTAGTATTTCCAACAAGAATCTATGCTACCCAATTAATTTCTCACACAAAATTTAAATCTCACATAAAACTCAGTTTCTCCGTAGTGCGACGATGGCGCTTTTAATGTAAAATTCGAAATTTCTCCACCAAAATCATTCAGTTCCCATCAATATTCAAGTTTTTTTTGTTCAAACAAATATGAATCAGTGCACATGAGTCGATTTGGAATTCATTCTCTATTTTTCTTTCCTTAATAAATCAACTGAGAAAAGAACAATGTATGGTACATCAACATACAAATTAAAAATAAAATTCGTATAAATTTATTACAAATTTAAATATCTACAACAACATATATAGTAAAATAAAAGTCATGTTATGCATGACTTAACCCTATTTCATGTTTATATCTTAGACGTATGCTTAGGGGTGTTCGACAGGTAGGACTCGGCCACTCGTCATGACCCATCGATTTGGATCGTGACATTTATGTGAAATTTTTCCTTCCAATGATTACTCGCAAAAGTCAAGCAATTTCAACTTTGTTATTTTTTGGGATTTTTTTTTCTTATACAATATTTAAAATTTATTTACCAAAATTATCCTAATTTTGTATATTACCCGCCCTAAATAAGGATTACTTATAAATTATATACAATCCATTATTAATGCCTTAAATTAGGGGATTTAGTTATATCTTTTTCCTATTTTCTCTCCTCTTTTCTTTCCATGTTCTCTACCACCTACTCAGTTACATTTCCTTATCATTGGCAACCCCAATCTCCTCCTGTCCGTAATTAGCTATAGAAAAACTAAAATCCCCTATTTAGATGATTGTTATTTGATTCATAAACTGTAGGTTTCTAGGAGAGAAGGCTAGATTGAAAATCATTAAGAATGCCTCTCATGTACGCCAACTAGAACAGAGAGGAAAGTTCAATAAAATCATTAAGAATTTCTTGTTTGGTTCAGATGATTAATGTATTAGGCGCTTTGTTGTATTTTTCTTTTCTTACAAGGTCAATTACTAATTGAGAAGACTTAGGTCAATTACTAATTATGAACATGCAAATCAATTACTAATTATGAACATGCAAAGGAAAACTCTACGTACTAACTTTAGAAACAATAACTCTACTCTCTATCTCTACTTGAAATAATATTGCTTGACACAACAGTTAAACCTTTCTCACTACTTGTCTTTATAGCTTTACCCAATTCATCCTCATTTAACCTGGTCTCATAACAATTCAAAATCCCAGCAACTTCCTTGTTGTAACTAGAATTTGCAGCGTAATTCATGCCCAACTTCTTTTTCCTTTGGTCCAATTTTATTAGGAGAAGTAGACCTAGGTTGCCGATCTTGCAACTACAACATCATACAACTTAAATATAATATCATACAACTTAAAGCATAATTGAGCAGATTCACAGCTTTAGCAAATTTCAAATTAAATTCAATCGCCTCCAAACTTCGGATTCAACTTTGTATTAGTATTTCCAACAAGAATCTATGCTACCCAATTAATTTCTCACACAAAATTTAAATCTCACATAAAACTCAGTTTCTCCGTAGTGCGACGATGGCGCTTTTAATGTAAAATTCGAAATTTCTCCACCAAAATCATTCAGTTCCCATCAATATTCAAGTTTTTTTTGTTCAAACAAATATGAATCAGTGCACATGAGTCGATTTGGAATTCATTCTCTATTTTTCTTTCCTTAATAAATCAACTGAGAAAAGAACAATGTATGGTACATCAACATACAAATTAAAAATAAAATTCGTATAAATTTATTACAAATTTAAATATCTACAACAACATATATAGTAAAATAAAAGTCATGTTATGCATGACTTAACCCTATTTACAACTTATCTATAACTTTCATACATTATTTCTACCCAGTTAAATACAACTACAACATCATACAACTTAAATATAATTTTCATACAAATTTTATACAATATGTCTTTTGTATATATTTTGTATGTGGTGTGTGCTTCTTCCTCTCTAAAATTCCAATCAAAACTCTCTTAATACAATTTTGATACACATCAACAACTTTATGTAAAAAAGATAGTATTGATAACTTAAATACAAATTTTATACAACGATTCATATATTATACAGCTATTTTTTAACTTTCATACAATATTCAAATAAAAAATATATAACTACAACTGAATACAATTTACATACAAACTTAACTATAATTTTGTAAGTATATTGTATGTCATGTGTTCTTCTTCTTCTTCTTCTTCTTCACCAAAATCAAGTCTAATCTTCATCAAACACCCTCAAAATTGAGATATAAACTCCAAACAATATTCTCAATTGTTTGTAACAACACACAATCCAAACAAATAATGATTTTTGAAAACCCAAATTCGAATTCAAAGTTTCAAAGCTTTTTAATGGCTGTCAATGGTGGAAAGTCAAATACCTTCAAAATTTATTAATTGACAATTTCAATTTGAACACCAATTGTGTAACATGAAAGAAAATTGCTAAGTTAAAACTCTATAGTAAAACGATTGAAATTTTTTGATGAATTCCATTAAAAATATATACAACATGAAAGGACAAAAAATAGAGAATATTAGAGGAAGAAAAATTGGGGAAAGAACAGAGAATAAGAGACAGAGAGACGAAGAGAGACGGAGAGAGAGCGCAGGAGAGAACAAGGATGGGAAATAACTGATTCCTTATTCAATTTCTTATATAAGGGGTTATCCATTTAAAATTAATTTGTATATAATTGATAAATTGTATATGATCATGTAATTAAGTTAAAACTTGATTAGGGAAAGTAAAAATTTTTTATATGTATTATAGGAAGGTAAAAATCTTTTTTTTATTGTCTAAGAAAAGAAGGAAAAAATAGCGGGTGACGTCTTTTTTACATATCTTAACTGTTCATTTCAAAGATAAAACGTCGGTGACCGTGGCACTTACCTCATTAAATGAATAAAAGGTACAGAAAAAAAATATCCAAAAAAGGAAAATATAAACAACTAGAAGATCTTCAATTCAGTTTTCTTCAGACATTGGTCTCTCTCTCTTTCTTTCTTGGGTGTCTGTTGTGGGACTGTACTCATCATTTTTATTGCACTGCTCTTGAACTTAAGTTTCTCTTTTTCAATACCCGTTTGCCATTTCTCCACTTTCTTCATTTTCTTGAATACAAAGAGTGAGTCTCTTTCACTGTGACAGTAATCATTTGGACTATTTCGTGTTTTATCAAGAAGATCCACATCGTAACAATTTCTTTGTCAATTCAAACGGAGATCTTGAAACAGAAGTTTATTTTTCAGAGTAGAGTTTAGTTGGATTTTCAGCTGAGAAGAGCACTTGTTCTGTCTTGCTTCACGTCATCATTTTCTTCAATTTTGTAAGTATTTTTACAATTTTCACTAAGTCTTTGATCTTCCTAGCTAATTCGAATTGAGGCTAGTTGATTAATTGTTGATGTATAAGCATTTTATTTTGTAATCTTGTAAGTATGTTCTTGAAGTTGCCAATCTTTATTTTGTAATCTTGTAAGTATGTTCTTGAAGTTGCCAATCTTTAGTTTTTATTTTGTTTTTTTTTATTTTTTATATTTCGTTTGCGAAAGGAGCTGAAGAAGGAGTTTGCTTTAGTTGCATAAGAAGCATTTACTTGTTGTTTATTTAGTAGTATTGAGATTTGATTCCAAGATTTGAATGCCCAAGTGTTAGCTAGGAATATTTAGTATAGTATTTAGTAGTTTATTTTCTTTTGCCGAGTGAACCACAAAAAAACAAGTAATTAGTACTATACTTCTCTGAATCAATTTTATGTGTCGTGCATTAGTATTCTGAGTTATGTAACAAGTTCTGTTCTTTTAATCTCTGCAAATTAAAGAAACCATTCTTGTATTCACAAAAAGGCTCTGAAATTTGTTTGCTTTTTAGGTATGGTATTGAAGAAGCTATTCAACTCAATAGTTGTACATGAAATTGGCACCTATTTTTAGGGACGGTGTTGATGCAATTAATCTTGTATGAACATTTTTAGCATACATAGTTCAAATAATGGAGGATCTGAATATAGTAAGACTGTCGCCTTTGAGGACTGGTCCCGTGAAGTCCACATTGTCAGGAAGGTCAACTCCTCGAGGATCACCTTCCTTCAGGAGATTGAACTCTGGACGTACCCCGCGAAGAGATGGTAAAAGCAATTCCTTCAGTTCTCAGTGGTTTAGAAGTAACCGCATTGTACTTTGGCTGCTTTTGATTACTCTTTGGGCCTATGGAGGATTTTATGTTCAGTCAAGGTGGGCCCATGGAGACAACAAGGAAGGCATCTTCGGAGGATCTGTAGGAAATGAAATTTCTCTACCAGAGGAAAAAGTTGAACGAATTCTAGTTGCAAGTGAGGATTCTTTAGCAATCAAGGCTCCAAGTAATAAAACAAAGGCCAATTCAAGGGACATGGATGTCGTCTTGGCCAAACAGAGAAACAGTGTGGTGGTATCGGACAAGGTTGCATCTTCTAAGAAGAAGACCAAGAAATCTACACGTGCTTCTCGTAGGAAGACTCGTGGTAAGAAGAAGGTGGTAGCGGAAGTCAAAAATGATAATGCTGAAGTCGAAGAAGAGGAAATACCAAAACGAAATACTACCTACGGCCTGCTTGTTGGTCCATTTGGGTCAATAGAGGACAAGATTTTGGAGTGGAGTCCTGAGAAGCGGTCAGGAACCTGCGATAGGAAAAGTCAGTTTGCACGTCTTGTTTGGTCTAGGAAGTTTGTGCTTATACTCCATGAACTCTCGATGACTGGAGCTCCACTTGCCATGTTGGAATTGGCGACTGAGCTTTTGAGCTGTGGGGCCACAGTTTATGTAGTACCTCTCAGCAGAAGGGGTGGTCTGATGTCAGAACTGTCTAGAAGAAAGATCAAAGTGCTAGAAGACAAATCGGACCTCAGTTTCAAAACGGCCATGAAAGCAGATCTTATTATTGCAGGCTCTGCAGTGTGTGCATCATGGATAGGTAAGCGCTTTCACATATACTATCATCACTGTATCTATCTGCTATAGAGTCCAATGTGGCAAGTTGTGCTTGTATTGTGATCTTCATTCTTCACCGATAGAACAGCTGCAGCATATCATGTTCAATTGATAGATCTGCATATTATTCACTTTACCGTACTCCACTAATGCTACTTTTAATGATCCTTATACATTTTGGTCCACTAAGTACCACACTCTTAGCTATAATCTAAAATTTCGATTCTCATTATTTGAATAAAAGATCCCTTTTTTTCTAGTTTGCGATGCAATCTTCTTGATAGATCTTTATTGATCAATTCACTTCTTTTGCTTCATCAAGAGTCTGTGTTTTTTTTTTTTCTTTTTTTTCTTTAGAGTCTTAATTTCCTTGATTTAGCCGTAATAAACTCTATGAATCTGCTTCTGTTCTTTTCTTTCTTTGCATGCCTTGGCTAACTTCTGACAATTAATATCTCTCTTTCAGAACAATATGCAGCACGTACTGTGCTAGGTTCAAGTCAAATTGCTTGGTGGATCATGGAAAACCGGCGGGAATACTTTGATAGGGCAAAACTAGCTTTCAACCGAGTGAAAAAGCTTGTCTTTCTTTCTGAATCACAGTCTAAACGTTGGCTAGCTTGGTGTGAGGAAGAACATATAAAGCTGAAAACCCAGCCTGCGCTGGTTCCACTTTCCGTTAGTGATGAACTGGCTTTTGTAGCAGGCATCCCGTGCTCACTAAGCACTCCGCTATTCAGTCCTGAGAAGATGCTGGAAAAGAGGCAGCTACTGAGAAATTTTGTTAGGAAAGAGATCGGGTTGACAGACGATGACATGCTCGTCATGTCCTTGAGTAGTATAAACCCTGGAAAGGGTCAGTTTCTGCTTCTTGAATCAACACGTTTGCTGATTGAGGGAGGATCTGCTGTTAAAAGTCAAGCTTATCAGAAAAGGGCATTGCTTCATAACTGGAAACAATTTGGTGAATTGGAAAACGAATCTTCTACCTTGGAAAATAACCTGAAAAGGAAAGTGATGCAGCTACCACAGCTTTTCATTAAGGGAGTTAACTATGAAGCTGGAATTGATGAAGATAGCAGAACTCGGAAGCTTTTCTCGGTGACTGAAGGAAAGCAGGGAGAGAAGCTTAAGGTTCTTATTGGCTCAGTTGGATCCAAGAGCAATAAGGTGCCTTATGTTAAAGCGCTTCTCAACTTTCTATCTCAGCATTCTAACTTGTCAAACACGGTACTATGGACTTCAGCAACCACTCGTGTCGCTGCACTTTATGCTGCTGCAGATGCTTATGTAATGAATTCTCAGGTGAGCCTTTACTACTCTATCTAACTTAATTACGGTTCAGTTTCAGGAAATGTAGAATGGCTATGCTTTTGTTAGATATTAATATTAAACAAGAGTTTAACAGGGAAGTTTATGTAACAGTGAGAAGGTGAAAAAGTAAGAAATATAGTTTCTGCTTTTAGAAAGTAGGGCAAGTGAACTGGATAGATAAAAAAGAAAAAGAGAATATAGGTCAAGTACACATGGATGGCGTAAAAAGGAGGATACAGATGTCAAGATTAAATAACTGATTGTAACCTATGCATCCTCTGGATGCTTCTTGTTAATGAAATACAACTTATTTCATAAAAAAAGATTAAATAACCGATTGAATGATGGTTTTACTTTTTAAAAAAGAAAGGTTAAATATAGTTTGAGAAGTGAAGAACTAAGAAACAGTATATTTTCTTTTTTGATGAATAAAGTTACGTACTAAGAAAAGAGATTCTGATTTTAGCTAGAACTGTGAGTAAATCAGACTGGAAGAGAAAAAAAAATGTAGGTCAAGTAAATAGACATAGATAGAGAGGGCAGGGGTTTCTTATTATATCTATGCTCCGCATATCTAAATTATCTTCATGATTGGTGATACTTAGATTGAAATGAATTGACAGCACAGTAAGGCTCTGCTATCTTGTAAAGAGTTCTCAGTGAATGTAAAGATTACGTAGCAACATGAATCTTTTTGCTATAATGAGTACCAAGTCATGCCATTTGAGCAGTATAAACTGTGGGCCTCCCAATGAAATTGACAAACTGGGTTAGCTGGCTTGATGTATCCCTTTATGAATTCAACTTGGGTGTATATGAGGTATCGTGCTAAAGAGCATGGATATTTTTTTTAAAAATCTTCTGTTCACGACTAGTTCTCTAGAGGGAAGAAGATAGAATGTACTGGTTCAGTTGATACTTCTGTTTCTTGAGCATGGTTGCTTACTTCAATTGACACACTTATATTTTGAGGGATAGTTGCTTAGTTCATTTGCTACACATTTTTATGCAATGATTGCTTACTATTTGCAGGGACTTGGAGAAACATTTGGGAGAGTAACAATTGAAGCAATGGCATTTGGTCTTCCTGTAAGATTCTCAATCCCGTACTGCCAATAGTATATTGTGGTCACCTTTAGATAATGCATGTACTTGCATGCCATCAAAGCAGTCATGTTTGGAACAAAAATTAGTTGTTTCTTTTAAACACACCAGGAAGAAGCTAAGTCGAACTAAAGAGTTATTTTAATCGCGCTGAATCCTCTGCGTTCTGAGCTTAATTAGTTGGTATGGTTGCATATACAAAACCTGCACTGAGATATAAAACTGCAAAAAATTTGTGAATCTCAAGTAAGTAGGAATCTCTGGCAGTTCTTTGCGTCATGCATTCTTAGATTTAATCATCACAGAATCTAAAACTGTTTTGTATTTTACTTGCTAAATCACCTCATTATTAAAGATAGGGCTAAAGCAAGTGGATTTGGCGTATGATTTTGATACAGGTACTGGGAACAGATGCTGGGGGCACGAAGGAGATCGTTGAACATAACGTAACAGGTCTTCTCCATCCTTTGGGACGTCCAGGCGCTCAAGTTCTGACCCAGAATCTTCAGCATTTGCTGAATAACCCATCAGAAAGGCGGCGAATGGGAAGTAATGGAAGAAAGAAGGTAGAAGATATGTACCTAAAGAAGCATATGTACAAGAAATTCGGAGAAGTATTATACGACTGCATGAGAATAAAATAGCACCGGATATAGGGCATTTTTCATTCTTTTTCGATTGTACAATTTTCCAGTACTGCTGTTGGTCTTTCCACTATCTTCTTCCCCGAGAAAACCAGATTAAGAGTCAACGCCTTTTGACAGTACGAAATTTAGTTAGTGTTTACTGATAGAGATCCGACTTCTTTTAGATTTTACTTTGCCAACTTGTCTAATTTGCTTGAAAGTTGAAATATATCCATCGGTTGGCTTTCTGAAGGCCATCAGATTATAAACGTTAGGAAAAAGGTTTAAACTTGTTCTACTACTATCTGAAATCATTCAATTTTAGCCCCGAGTCCATAAAAATATAGTTTGGGTCCATTCATAAATCATAATTCTTGAAAATCGTTCTGAATTTGCTTTTGCCATTAATGGAACTTTTGCGAGAAATGGGCGTACTCCAGGTGTCAAAATACCTAAACGAAAATTGTTCAAATTTTCTGCTTTATTTTTTACTATGATTTAAGATCATCGTTATTCTTTTAAGTTGGATCTCCACTAGGGGTCAAGCACAACCAGATTTTTTTCTTTAAGGCAGGTCAATATTACATTCAATGTAACGGAGGTCAAACAGTGGCCACCAATTAGTCGGAAAATTATACTGTCTAGCTAGGTAATTTTAAAAAAAATGTATATATTGTTGATTTTCTCACTGTATGGAGCTTCATATCTTAGCTCATCCATGGAGGCGCAGAGAGTGAGTTCAGAAAAAGAAGCTATTGTAGTATATTGATGTTAACGAACTATTGTACAACTCTATTTATAATTAAGTCTAATGACTAACTAATTGGACAGCTCACATCTAACTGTCAACTAACCACTAACAACTTAACTAACTAACCACTTAACTGTCCAGTTTAGCTACTAAGCTGTTTTAAGCTAACTAATAATCTTAATACCCCCCCCCTCCCCCTCAAGCTGGATGGTATAAAATGTTGAGTACTCCCAGCTTGCCTAACAAGTACAAATGTTGAACTCTCCCAAGCCCTTTTGTCAGCAAGTCTGCCTGTTGATCTCTAGTCCCCACATAATGTATTTTCAGCTTTCTTTCCTTGATCTTGTCTCTTATAAAGTGGCAATTGATCTCTATGTGCTTAGTCCGTTCATGAAAGATAGGATTTGCTGCAATTGGAAGTGCTGCTTTGCTATCACAAAATATGTTCACAGGCTACTTGATCTGCACTCCCAATTCTGCAAATACCCCTAAGAGCCAAACTACTTCTGAAGTTGCTGCAGCTAGACTTCTGTATTCTGCTTCAGCTGAGCTCCTTGACACAGTTTGTTGTTTCTTTGACTTGCAAGATATCATGGAGTCCCCAAACTTAACTATAAATCATGTGACTGATCTCCTAGTGTTGGGACATGCTGCCCAATCTGCATCACAGAAACAAGTAAGGCTGTCTGCTACTCCATTATTCATCATTATGCCCATTCCTGGTTCCAGTTTTACATACTTCACAATCCTTAATGTTGCATCCCAGTGTGATTTTTTTGGAACTTGCATGAATTGACTCAGTGTTTGTACTGCAAAACTGATGTCTGGTCTTGTGATTGTTAAGTACAACAATCTCTCTATTAGTCTCTGGTAGGCTGTCACATCTTCCAATGGCTCATCCCTTGAAACACCCAAATATTTGTCATGCTCTATTGAGGTGAACTTCTGATTTGTGTCCAAAGGTGTTGAGACTGGTTTGGCTCCTCCCAATCCTAAGTCTGATATCAATTGCAATGCATATTTCCTTTGGTTCAACAGGATTCCCTTATGTGATCTCAGCACTTCTATCCCAAGAAAAAACTTCAATTCTCCAAGATCTTTCACCTTAACCTTCTGATGCAATACTCTCTTGGTGTGTTGAATTAGACTATCATTGCTTATTGTGATCAAAAGATCATCTACATATACTAACACCACCAATATGTCACCCTTTTCTTTCTTAGTAAACATAGAATAGTCATGTAAGCTTTGACAGTAGCCTGCATCAACAAGCCTCTGGCAGTTTTATGTTCCATTGTCTTGAAGCTTGCTTCAGACCATACAAAGATTTCACTAGTTTGCACACCTTTGTCTCCCCCTTTCTCCTGAAGCCTTGAGGAAGCTCCATATAAACCTCCTCAAATAAGTCTCCCTGTAGAAATGCATTATACTCATCCATTTGAAAAATGTTCCAGTTCCTTGAGGCTGCCAATGCAATGACAGACCTGACTGTCACCATTTTAGTGACTGGTGAGAATGTTTCATGATAGTCCAATCCCACTTTTTGGATGTAGCCTTTTGCAACTAGTCTTGCTTTGAACCTCTCAATTTCACCATCAGCTTTGTATTTTACCTTGTATACCCATTTTTGATCTAATTGCATTCTTGCCTTTGGGAAGATTAACTATCTCCCATGTGTTATTGTCTTCTAGAGCTTTGATCTCCAGCTTCATAGCTTCTATCCACCTCTCATCCTTTGAAGCCTCCTAAAATGTTTGTGGTTCTATGATTGTTGAGATTTTTGCTACTAACTTCCTGCCTTGTGCAGACAACTTGTGATAGGAAATGTAGTTTGATAATGGATATGCAATGTCCTTCTGTTTTCCTGTTGTAACATAGTCTTCAAGCCATAGTGGTGCTTTAGTAGTTCTACCAGACCTCCTCAGGTTAGTGTTTGTTGAGCTGGCATCATGAACTTCATCTCTAGCATTATCAGTTGCTGGTACACTATCAAGTATTTCAGCCATTTCTTCAACCTCAGCATTGTCAAGATGTTCATATTCAACATAATCAATATCAGCTTGATTAGGAACTGTATCAACATCTGCAACTGTATCAGTATCTGCGGGTGAATTTGCATCTGCTGCATCTACTGTTGCATCTGCATCTATACTGTGCATATCTTGATGCCCATGAGCTTGTTGATTGTTCTGTTGATGAGCTACCTGAGTGTCAAGAGATCTCCCCCTCTCAGGGGCTACATCAAAGACAGGATAAGAATCAGAAACAAACAAGTGAGCTTCAGTTGGCTTAGCAAAGGGAAATATGTGTTCTTTGAAAACAACATCACGACTCACAAAAAAACCGTTGCTACTGAGATCTACGAGTTTGTAACCCTTTTGAGTAGTGGAATATCCTAAGAAAACTGTTGCTCTTGCCCTTGCACCAAACTTGTCATTTCTGACAATAGTGGTGGCATAGCAAAGACATCCAAACACTCGTAAATAATCAAGAGATGGTGGCCTTCCATGCAATAATTCATGAGGTGATTTGCCTTGTAGAACTTTAGTAGGCAGTCTATTAATCAAGTAGACAGCCCCCTTGACACATTCTCCCCAGTATCTAGTTGAAACTTGAGCTTGAAACTTTAATGCTCGAGCAATGTCTAAAATGTGCCTGTGTTTTCTCTTAGCTAACCTATTCTACTGAGGGGTATACATACAACTGCTTTGGTGAATTATACCATATGAATTGAACAAATCAGTACACACTTTGTTAAAAAATTCAGTTCCATTGTCAGTTCTAACCACCTTAATAACAGTAGAAAACTGAGTCTTTATTAATGGGAGAAACAACCTTAGTACAGTAGCAACATCACTCTTCATTTGTAACAAGTAGACCCATGTAAATCTGGTATGATCATCTACTATAGTAAGGAAAAAATGCTTTCTATCATGAGTAGGTGTCTTATAAGGACCCCCTACATCCATGTGAATCAATTCTAAAGGCTTTTCACTAACAGTATGACTAGTAGGAAACATTAACCTGCTTTTCTTAGCTAGCGGGCAAATAGAACAATCTTTATTGGTAGCTACATCTAAAACTTTATCCTGTAGGAATGACATTTGCTTCATAGTCTTGATTGAAGCATGCCCCGGCCTTCGATGCCCAAGACTACTGTCTATTGTTTTCCTTGTACTACTGCACTCTTCACTAGATTCTTTACACTGTTTTGATTGTTCCTTTGCCTCACAATGTATAGACCTCCTTGCTCTTTACCAACCCCCTTCATGTTGCCAGTGAAGAGGTCCTGAAAAATGCATAAATCAGGAAACAACATGGCAACACAAGAGAGACTTTTTGGTCAGTTTGGATACAGACAACAGATTGTATCTGAAATCTGGAACATATAGCACATCTTTAGCCTTCATACTTTCAAGGAATTCAACAATTCCTATGTGTGTTATATTTGATTTAGCTCCATTAGGTAAGTGAACTTCTTCTTTAGAACTCAATTCACTAACATCTGTTAAGGTGTTATGTGAAGCAATAATATGGTGAGAGGCACCAGAATCTACAATCCACTCAGTAGTGCCTAAATCTGCCATAAAAGATGTGGCAATACCTGCCAAATTAACTTGAGGTGCAACAACATCCTTGTTCCCATTCAGCATGTCAAGAATCTGATTGTACTGCTCTTCTGTGAAGAAATATCCACCTTTTGCAGGTTCATTAGCAACCTCACCTTCCACTGCCTGAGACCTCTTGTCTACCACATTGTTCCCAATTGTATTATTGACAACAAACTTATTCTTTGCCTTAAAGTCAGCAGGGTAGCCAATCAGCTTGTAACAATTCTCCTTCAAATGCCCCTTCATATTGCAATACTCACATTGCATATAAGGCTTCTTTCCTTTATATGGTTGTCCGCGGCCTACATGCATAGCCATAGGATCAATCTTCCCTGTCAAAGGTGGAAAAGGTTGTGACCTTTGACTCTCATCCTCTACAATCATAGCATATGCTTGATTCAAGTTGGATTCTATTGTCTTCATAAGTATTTGTCTGTGAGCCTGCTCATATGACTCATTTAAACCACTGAGAAATTGAAGCATTGCTGCAAATGCTCAATATAGTCCCTCGAATTAGGACAGTCACAACCAGGAGAAGGAACAAGAGCATCATACTCTGCCCAAAGTTTCTTCAGTTTGGTGAAATAGGTCGTTACTGAGTCAGTCCCCTGCAAAATTGTGGCAATCTCCCTATGTAATTGGAAGATGCGAACACAATTCACCTTATCAAAACGTTCCATTAGATCCTTCCAAACCAAATGAGCACTAGATGCGTACACAATTCCACTAGTGAGGTCCGGCAATACAGTGTTCATGATCCAAGACAGGACAATTGCGTTACAGGTTTCCCAATCCTCATGCAATTCAGTCCTAAATTGATCATTTCTACATGTATCAGTCACGAAACCTAATTTTCGCTTAGCTTGTAGTGCAATTCGCATTGACCTTCGCCAAAGCCCAGAATTCTCAGATCCTGTTAATTTCACTGGAATTAGGATCGAACCAGGTGTATCAGAAGGATGAACATACAAAGGATGTGTATGATCAATTTTCTCTCCAACTTCATCAACATTCGCCATTGCCGCAGAACAGAGAAATCCCGTATAGAAGAAGAAATTAAAGACGAGCTAACCACGAAATTGATTAATGAAAGAAAAACTCACAACGAGCATGCGATCGAATCACCGCTCTGATACCATGTTGATTTTCTCACTGTATGGAGCTTCATATCTTAGTTCATCCATGGAGGCGCAGAGAGTGAGTTCAGAAGAAGAAGCTACTGTTGTATATTGATGTTAACGAACTACTGTATAACTCTATTTATAATTAAGTCTAATGACTAACTAATTGGACAGCTCACATCCTGATGTCAACTAATCACTAACAACTTAACTAACTAACCACTTAATTGCCGAGTTTAGCTACTAAGCTGTTTTAAGCTAACTACTAATCTAAATATATATACTATGTTGACACCCTTTGACTCTTTGGTGAGTTTATTTCTTTATATTTTGGTCCCTCTTAATGAAAATTCTGACTCCGCTACTCAGTTCAAAGTTTCTCAATTTCAAGTAGTATAGTGGCAAATTTGACACTTACTCAAGTTGGCAAATGAAATACTATATGCAAAATCTTTCTAATTTTCTAACTGTACAATCAACACAAAGTGGAAGAACCTTAAAAATGTTACATCTCGAGGCAACAGCCAGATTGAACATGGCCGGAGAAGTTTACCGGAGTATCCATTTTTGTCCACTTGTAATTCTGTAAATCCAGAATATAAGTGTTGTGGGGCTCATTAAATCCCATAGAACCAGTCATCAGAATTTTACCCCGCCACGATGTCACAAAGACTACGTTCCGGAGTTCCGCCGGAATCGCCGCCGCAGCTTGCCACGTGAAATCTTGGAGTGCCAGCACATCGCCGTCCGGGCACAAGTACACTTTTCCGTCACCACCCTCAACACAAGTTCTCGGACACGTGGCAGAATCAAAGAAATGTTCATTGATTTGGTCCCACTGCCGCGTGGAAGTATTAAATGACTCGGCAGTTGTCCCGAACCGGCCTTGCATGCTCGTTTCATATCCGCCAATGACGTGGAATTTGCCTTGATAAAAAGTGCACTTACATTCGTCGCGTTCGCTTGCCATGTCAGGCATCGGGACCCACTCATCAATTGCCACGTCATACGCCATGGCCGATTTAAGCGCGTTCTTCTCCTTGTCATGCCCACCTGCAACGTACACCGTCCGTTCAGAATCCGACGCACAGCCAAAAAAGGATCTCCGGCAACCCGGCATTTCAGCTCCCCGGCGCCACGTGGCAGTCACAAAGTTATAAACAAAAACGGCGTTAGAAGGCTCCCAAGTAATAGGGTTCCAGCCGCCGATTACCACTAAGCTCAACCCAACTCCGACGAGCTGGCAAAACATCGGCAGCCCATCGGAGTTGCCAGGAAGCGGTGGTAATTCGGCCCAATAACCCGAATCCGGCTCAAAAAGCGTTAGCCTGTAAACTGGAAAAACTGAGTATTTGGATGACCCGAGTTTTATTTTCGGGTCATCAATTCGGGCTTGGGCCATTAAGATTACTTGGCGGGTGAAGCCAGTAGCTCTTCTTAGCTTCCAAAACTGTGGAAGTTCAATTAGTTGCTTCCAGTTTTTGCAGACGGATGTAACAGACGAGAAATTGTGGTAGGGGACTCGGATAAGACATTCTAGTCCTATGTCGTAAGGAAGACAGGGAATTAGATCCATGGTTTTTAAGTCAGAGAGACACAGAGAAATTAAGATAAGTAAGTGGATTTTATATGACAAGCAGAAGAGAAAGAGAGAGACACGAGGAATAAAGAATTAGTGGAGGGAGATGTTTTTTTTCACATTATTTTGATTGCTCGAGTTAAATTGCGTGTTACTTTGGTTCCGAACTCGGAAAAGGAGAAAGCAAGCTTCTAGAAGGAAAGTGATGTTTGGGACCATGACTCATACAACTTTTCTTTAGTGTTTAGACTTTTTCTGGACAGTTTGGATCAGCCTTTTTATGGGCGTGAAAAAATTACGTAAGAAGGACGAGAAGCCTGGTTAGTGGTTACGGTCATGCTGCAATACGATACATACACTATACTATTATATAGGATATTTTTGAGTTCTTCTAGAAGGAAAAAGACCAGAATATTTTGTTCTTTTTGTTTTGTGCCTTCGACGGATTTGTTGAGTTTGGCAATTTTCAAATTAAATAAATTGTAAATGAAAAATCTACCTAGTGTACTACAAAAAGTTTTATGGTTTTTGGATTGCTAAATTAAGAGGTACCAATTAATTACGGACTGCTACATCCTGTGATTGGAGTATTATCAATCTTGGTTTTTGCAAGTTCAATAATATAACTTTGGTCATAAAAATAAAACCAAAACACGAAAACAAAAATTCAACATAAGATGAATTCATTCGATGGTAATTTCTTCTGCTTTCTTAATGATATTGTGTTTATTCTTTTCTTGTTGTCTAGCAAAGGCGAATAATTGAAGCAAAGAGTTGGATACGGAACGTCGTCAAATAGCTAATTAATAAACACTTATAAACAGAATCAGACGATTAGTTTTTAATAGCAAAAGTAATTGTGAATTTTATAATTTGCACGTCAATGAGGAAAGCATGATTTTCTTGGCGTTATTGACACTCGAAATAAATTGGAATAGAGAAGAAGAGAAGAACTGGGAATAAAGAAAGAAGAAAAAACACATATACACACATCAGGAATATAGGCTACTGGAGGTTCTGGCCAATGGCAATTTGGCAATGGAAAAGCTCTAAGCCTCTAATACATAGTGATTATTCCACTATTCTGGACAAAAAATTTATTTAAAATTAGAATATGATCTGAATTAATCTTTTAAAGACCAAATATACATAGCCTAGCTAAGAGAGAGCCAAAAAACATATAAAACACGACCTAGAAGCTAATCTACAAAGCTAACATACATTAACAAATGTTTGGAATTTATCCAAACTATCAACTCGTGATCTACGAGCTAATTGTTTCTTTTAATTTTCTTTTCGAGGACTATCGGCAACTGAAAGTGACTATAGGACTCACTGGATATATACAAGGCGTAAGACATGGCATTAGCTTCTAGAAGGGAGAAAAACTTCATTATGTGATTGTGGGGTTTATTACCTACGTAATGTACATAGACAAGCCCCCTAAAGAGTGTGTATCTTAGGCCAATCTCTATATAAAGTCAACTCTTTACGTTATATTGTTGTAGAATAATTGAATTAAAAAGAGCTGAGTATCTTGATTTACTCAAAGCACTGATATCATCGATCTTCTAAATTAACCTTCCATTTTCAAATAGTACTAGTATCGTTTGCTAGTAAACATGCACCATGACTTTAAATGCCAATAAGATATCACTTAACATAAGTTGGAACCATATATTATGATGTATGCACTTATTAAAAATACACTCTAATTTGCAAGTCGGACCGGCAATGACTTTATATTGCCAATCAAATGACAATATGTGGGACATGCGTCTCAAATACTTTGTCAAAAGGAGATAACAGACAATGCCAAACTAAATATATATAACAAACGTTGGCAGCTGACATATATATATGGTAATCTTGAATTATGGAGTATGTGAACTGAATTAAATGGGATGTGGAATCTAGATTACTTTTTAGCTAGATATTTCGAATTACAACTAGTCACGAGCAAAAGAAGAATGCAAGCTTCTAGAAGGATACTGATGTTTGGACTAGACTATTCTTTTTAGGGAGGGACCCTTGACTTATTTTTTTCTTTCGTCTTTGGAATATCATGGACAATTTGGCTCAACCTTTTTATGGGCGTGGAAGAATTTAAAGGATTAGATGCAAAAAGTGCTTCTAGTGGTTATGGTGAATCGACGAATATATATATGGTGTTTTGCTTTATATAGAAAACAACACTCTTTTAGAGTTCTTCTAGAAGTAAATGGACCAGTAAGTGTATGATAAACCCATTTTATGGGGTTTTGGGCAAAGGGTCACGAGCCCCTGATAAATTCCCAAAAAATATAGAGTATGTATTTATGTGTATATATCATAAATAATAGGTGGAGTACATATTTTAATTAACACTCTAAGATCTAGCTTAGGTAGTTGTATAAGACGATTTGGGAGTGACACAACTTGACTTGTAGTTTGTTGCTTGGGTTCGATTCGTACTTCAGCATTTGCTCCTTTTGACAAAGTCTTTCCGAACTTTTTCAGCAGAACGGATTCGATTTCGTCATCTTCCAAGTCGTTCCCCTTGATGGCGCACGTGTAGGAGGTCACATATTCATTTGGATCAGTTGTTCCATTGTACTTCGGAATTTCGGGCATACAGAACTTCTTTGTGATCGGCTTCAGAGCAGCGCTCGGAGGGAAAGGCTTTTGGACAAATTTTTTGGAATCTAGGACCTTCAGTATCGGTGGTGCTCTTGGTATTTGATCGACCCTCGAGTTATAGGTCTCCATTTTTGGTCGTTGGCTTCGATTTTCTTTTCTCCCGATTCCACCCGTTTTGTCAGTTCCTCAAGCATCTTTATTATCTCGGGGTTGGTTCCGGATTCTGCTTCACCCTGCCTTTCAGTGGCTGGTCCATTTCTGTGAGCACTTTCCCCGGATGGTTCGGGCTCGACTCTGCTGGGGGCGCGGCTTTGGTTCTGCAATTAGGCTATCGCTACCTGTTGAGCCTGTAACATTTCGAAGATCACCTGCAAGTTGATCACATCACCTTTGTCGTCGTGTGTACTTCAGGCTATCGACTAGGCTCCTTCGCGAATGCTGTTTTCGGGGTAGTAGGAAGGTTTGCTTTGATAGCCACGTGTGAGTTAGCATCAATTGGATCCACGACTGGGATTCCGTTGGGGTCAACATGGGGCACCTCGTTGCTGGGCACCACATTGTTGTTCTCGCCGTGGTGGCCGGACTCAGCATCAACGTTCAAATGGGCAGATTGGGAGTTTGACATTTTTAATTTGACCTGAAATTAAAAGCTCAAAGAATAAGTGTAAAATAGAGTGTGTTATGAAAATTTGTATCTAATGGTCACTATTATCCTTAGCCCCACGATGGGCGCCAAATTGTTTACCCTAAAAAAACGGATAACAATTGAATTTATATGTAATTTTTAAGGATATGTGGATTAATTCAATACAAATAATAAAAAGCGTTAGATTAAACAGATAAAGGATGTAATAAATTGTCAAACCAATTAAGGGGAGTGAATCCGGACTCAGTAACAGCTTAATGTATTGCCTGCCTGCGATCTCATGCTCACAACAATGTAGAAATGATGAACAAAAATAAGAACTTTGAATAACATAGAAAATAAGAATATATTGTCTTGATATACGTGTTACAGTGTGTTTAATGAATAGTCAGACTCCTCTTTATATAGTAGGAGAGTTTTACCCTAAGTACAATTTCATAAAAGGTAAAAATCTTTTGTATTGCTAATCACAGATTTTCTGTCGATACGTGCCGAGATTTACGCCGTGACATCCAGCTTGGCGCGGATATCACGGCCCTTTGCTAGCCGTGCTCGATTATCTGGTAATGCTCTCCGAAGTTTTGGGATTCGAATCGGACCTGGGGATGTGGCCCCGATTCTTCCAAGGGCAGGTGTTTTGCCCGGACTCCGACTCGAGGGGCTCCTTGCCCCGATTCCGGTTTCTTATGCTCATGTCTATGCTCCGTCTACTCCATCGAGAATCGAGGTATCCAATGGGCTCGGTTTCACCCGTATACAAATAATTATAATTTTTTTTTAAGTTATTGGGTTTTAAATTAAAAATTTATACGTATATAATGAATTTAAATTAAGTTTATATTTAGACCAAAGCTAATGAGTTCGGCTACCTTCTTTATACGTTGTTGAGTTGATGCTGCTATATATATGGTATTAAATATAGACCACTTTTGAGTTGTTCTAGTCTAGAAGGAAAATTAAAGGAGGAGAACAAGTCTACGAGAAACCTATCACACAATGTTTGTGGGTGTGTTTGATGTGCTGTTATTTTGTTTTGTTGTGCTTTAGACTGATTAGTTGAGTTTTCATGCCTAAAATAAATATTGAACGAAAAATCGATTTAGTATACTGTAAATGTTGAACTACACTGGTTAATAATAAAGCGTTTTAAAATAAGATGAAAACGTATTACAGGAGCTATATATGCAAGAATTGACAAACTGAAGGTAAAGAAAAGCAAGTAAATGATCTTATTGCTGAGAACAAGTAGTGCGCAAAAAATAATGCTGAGTAGAGAGGAGAAAGGAAGCAAATGTCCCTCCTTTTGACAAGTAATTCTCAATTTTCCCTCTTCTTTTTTAAATAGATTTTGTGTTTGTTCTTTCCTTGTTGTCTGGCAAAGTCGAATAACTGAATCAGAGTTGGATACGGAACGTTAACGCTGTCAATGTCTAACCACGAATCAGAGGTTAAGTTTTTTATGGCAAAAAAAAACTGTGAATTGTATAAATTGCATCAAATGGATATATGGACCTGTCAATGAGAAAAACGACCTTTTTTGACGTTATTGAAAGTCGAAAGAGATTGCAAATTATTTAGGAATATTTCATTTTTGTAACATCGTGACGTCTGTGGAAATACTCTCATCTACAGTGATATTGGTTCACTATCTAGACAAAAAAATATGTCGTTTCTAAACTAGATTAATCTGAAGTAATTAATCTTTTTAAAACCTAATATGGCCTAATACATCCAAAAACGCAACCTAAAATATGGGCTAATTTGAGTTAGTTTTCCTGCCGACGTACATTAATAAATGTTTTGGATTCATCCAAACTTCCGATAGAAGCATGGGGAACGATGTTTACTGAATAGAAATTAAAGAGGATATGATTAAGTTGTGGTCTACGAGCTAGGTGTTTTGTTTCCTTTTTATTTTTAAGGATATCGTCTGAATTAAATTAAGCCACTGAAAGGGAAATAAAATTATTATGATTGTGGATAATATTGCTTAGGTAACGTAGATACACAAAATAGAATCAAAATATAGAACAAGTCATAAATATAGACGTCAATTCTGTTTTCCAGAAGTATGCAAATTTATTTTCTTTTCGTATTTATTAATGCTAGTTTTATCGGTGTGCAAGTCTTCCCGCATTAAATAGTTTGTTGGCCCTGTATTTGCTCATCGTTGTGGATGTGTATATCATGTCATTGGACCCCTAATGAGTGTTTATATTTGTCTTTATCCCAATATAAAGTCAAGTCTTTACGTTATATTGTAGTAGAATAATTGAATTAATTAGTAGCGCTGAATATCTTGATTTACTCAAAGCAGTGATGTTGTGGATCCTCTTTGCTCTAAACCTTCCATTTTCAAGTAAAGTACTAAGTATCATTTGCTTGTATAATACATGTCAATAAGATATTACTTGAAGTTGAAGATGTAAGAATCAGTTTTATATATGGGTTAACTAATAGAACGACGAATTCTATAACATGGTTAGATCTTAAATTATGATGTATACACTGATTAATTACATTCTATATATTAAGTCTGACGCTTACCGTAATTGCCAATCAAATGTAGGCCATGCGTCTGAAAGACTTTGTCAAAAGGAGAAACAAACAACGCCAAAATAAGTAGCAAGCCGTTGGCAGCTGACATATGGTAATGAAACAGAAAACACTACTGGACAAAAGGAGAAACAATTTTCTAACAGAGCTCACTCTCATCCGGTGACGAAGTATACGGGTGAAATCGGGCCCATGGGACACCATAATTTTTAATAAAGTAAATCAAGTAAGGCAAATCGAGTAAGAAACGTGATGATAAGAAATCGGAATAGAGGCGAGACTCTCATCGAGCCAGGGTCTGGGGTACAACGCCCTCCCTTGAGAATATCGGGGCCATGACCTTGGGATCGGTTCAAATCCCAAAAGACTTCAGAAAGCGTTGTCAGGCAATCGAGCACGATTAACAGAAGGTCGTGGCATTCGTGACCAGCCGGGTATCACGGCGCGGATCTCGATACATACCAGTAGAAATCGAGTGATTAGTTAAACGGAAGATTTTTATCTTTTATGGAATTGTACCTAGGGTAAGACTCTCCTACTATATAAAAAGGGATCTGATTATTCATTAGACACTGTAACACACATATCAAGGCAATATACTATTATTTTTTTTATTATTTAAAAATTTTATTCTTGTTCATCAGTGCTTGGTCATTGTGAGTCCGGGATCGATGACGGATATTTTATTAAAGCTGTTGTTAAGTCCGCAATCACCCTCCTCAAGTGATTTGATAATTTATTACCTCCTTTATCCGTTTAATCTATCGCAATTTATCATTTGTGTCGAATTAACCCATATATCCTTAAAACCACAAACAAATTTAATTGTTATCAATTTTTTTGGATAACAATTCACATATTGAACTGTTATATAACCTATAGGTAAAATATTACATTTAAGAAGTATATATATATATATATATATATATATATATATATATAAACACACTTTATCGGAAAAAAATTTATATCTTTTAAATTTGTACACCCTTAAAAAAAATTCTAATTTCGCCACTGCTCACGTCTACTACAAAACGGACAATCTGATACACAAAGGATCTCACGTTCAGGCAAGATCAGTGAAAAAATCAGACCCCAAAAGATAACGTAGACAGTCAAACTTAAAACAAATTAATAGCTTCATTTATTGCTCGAAACCCTGACCTAAAAAAATTCACAAACGAAACAAAAAGACACGAGAGAAGTACACGTTGCTCTTTGAAAGTTTCATATCTCTAAACAACAAACTGATTGAATATGGCCACAATATTCATCTGGTATGTCCACTTTGGTCCATGTCTTTTCTTTACTACTAGTACTAATATTACTCAAATGAAGTTCATAACCTCTGTGGAGTTCATCGAATCTGGCATTGCCCACGGTTAGCAACTTGCCCTGCCACGCTGTCAAATATGACACGTTAGAAATCTCAGCAGGCAATTCAGCCACGTGTCTCCACGTGGCATCACATTTTACCATCACGTCACCATCTTGGCACATGTATAATCTCCCATCATCGCCTTCTAAGCAAGTTTGAGGACACGTGTCAGCACCTAGAAAGTCCTCTTCGAGGCACCACTGCTGCGTGGCGAGATCGAACACCTCAGCGCTACGCTGGAACTGACCTTGTGCATGCGTAGGATAGCCGCCAATGACGTGGAATTTCCCTCGGTGAAATACGCACTTACACTCGTCTCGCTCCATCGCCATTTCCGGCAGCGTAACCCACTCGTCTTTTGCCACGTCATATAACAAAACCGATTTTAATGCATTTTTCCCGTCGTCATGTCCACCGGCGACTAACACAAATCTCTCAAAATCCGAACCGCATCCGAAGAACAACCTTTGATCCCCGGGCATGTCGGCCCCACGACGCCACGAACCTGATATGAAATTGTAGATAAACACAGAGTCCATAACCCGCCAATTAACCGGGTCACACCCGCCGATCACAATTAAATCCGACCCAACTCCGACAACCCGGCAAAACATGGGTAACCCCTCGACTAACTCGGGTATGGGCGGCAAATCGTACCAATTTCCTTTTTCTGGATCGTAAAGAGAGAGGCGATAGAATTGGGTAGACGAGAGAGTCGTAACACCATGAGGTTTTCTGATGGTAGTAACCATGGCTTGGGCCAAAGCAAAAACGGGTCGGGTAAAGCCCGAAGATTTTCGTCGTTGACGAAAGGCAGGGTGCTTAATCTCGTTTTTCCAATTGCTGCATACAGAAGCAGCTTTAAAGAATTGGTCGAGAGGAAGACGAATGAGACATTCAAGAGCAATATCATTGGGAAGACCCGGTAGAAGATCCATATGTGAAAAATTAAAGGAACAGAAAATGAGAGAAATTTTTGGTTTTAGGAACTCATAAGCGCAGATGTTGCTGTTACTGATGGCATGCATAAATATTAAATATTCATTCAGGATTTATAGCCTTTTTTTTTGGCTGACTTATAAAATTGACCTATTTTGAAGAGTGCTATTTAAAAAAGTAAGTTTACGTTTTGACTAATTAATTTAAAAAAAAAATTTGAGCGCTAAATTTTTAAAAAATATTTTTAAATATATATTTTTTAAAAATACTTTTCAAAAAAATATTTTTGAAAAAAATTAATTTTTTTTTTTAAAAAAAATTATTTTTACTTCTATCCAAAAGTACATTTTTTTCATTAAAAATTTTAGCCAAACGTCTTAACTTAAAAAAAAAAAAATTATGACAAAAAACACTTTTGGCGAAAAATTGAGTGTTAGAACGTGACAAATTATAGGTTTTCAATGTTCTTATGGGGCCATGAAAATAACATTAGAAAGCAGTTTTTTTTTGGGCCCCTGTCACGCCAGAAAGGACTACAAAAAGAACACAATGTCCCCTCACTGTCCAAGAGGGAGATGTAAACGAGGTCTATTCACCTTATTTACTTCATTTTTTCTCACACCCTGTTTACTTATTTGTACACATTTGTGTAATGTCCTTGGTATTTAACTAAATAAACGTATGACACTTGACAACTCACTCATGATCTTGCACAATTTGCTCGTATTTTTGCTATGCCAAGTCAGTCTTACTACACTCAAGATCGCTAAGGAATATTAGAACACAGGAGAATTGCCAAAGGAAGCTTTTGTATTAAAGAGAACTTGATTGTTTTGCTTGATGAGTTACAAATGAATAACCCCCTTTATATACTAGTTTCATAGGGTCTAGTGAGTAAATAATAATTATACACAAGACTCTTATTATTACAAGTAGGACCCTTCTCTAAAATATTCTACATAGCTAGAATCTTCTAAGGACTTTTCTAGCAATTCCATAGGGTTCTAAGGTTTTCCATGAGAAATCTCCATATTTCTCTAGAACCTTCCCACATGTGCTAGTCTATTTCATATGTAAGCTTCCACATGGCATTAATATATGTCAAATGGCACCTACGTGGCATGATGATGTGGCGGGTCATGACACTCTCCCCCACCCAATTTTGTGACGCCCTCGGCACAAAGCATCGACATGTATGCACGCACCTCGCCTTAATGTCGTCGGAGATCTTTGTCCATTAGCCATGATGCTCTATGGAGGGGTTCGTCTTCCCATGTCATAAGGTACTAGTCACCTTTCTTCTTGCCATGTTTGTACTTTGGACGGCTAGCAATGATGGCCTCGATCATCCGCCCATCGGATGCCTCTCCTTGCTCTTGGCCTGAATCTCCCTATGACTCGACCAAGTCTAGCAGCTTCTTAAGCATCGGGTACATACTTTCACTCCCTATTTAGCTGCCCTCCGTGGTCACAGCTTTACTGGCAAACTTGACCCCTCTGCTTGGTGCTTCGTCTAAGTCCGATAGCGTGCCATCACTTTGTAACTCGCCATCCACTTCAACTATGTCTGCGCAACTTTTCTTGTTGCCACCATGCTCCATTTGCATGGCGCCAAGATAGGCTTTGGAATTCCCTTCTTTAGGCTTAGATTCCAAGTGCATTACCTCAATGCAGGTGGTTTCTCCTGTATCACTCTTATGTGCCTAAGCAAAGTTCCCGATCATTGCTGCAAGCTTCCCGAACTCTGGACCTTCACTTGCCCGATGTGATTCTTTACAGAAGTAGCAACCTTCTTTTAGGCTCGTACTCGCTATTGTTTTTCGGCCCCTTGTCATTTCTGCCCCACCCCTCTCGGCGTTGCCTTCTTTAGACTTGGCAGGCTCCATCTTGAAGTCAACGAGTGACTCGGCTACCGCTATGGCCTTGTCCACGTTTGCTACTTAATGTCTTCTTAACTCCTGATTTGCCCAATTTTGCAACCCATCCATGAAGTAGAAGAGAGAATCTTCCTCGGACAACGACGAGATTTGCAGCATTAAGGAAATGAACTCGCACACATACTCCCGAATTGTGGTCATCTGTCAAAACTCCCTTAGCTTCCGCCTAGCCTTGTACACCACATTTATCGAGTAGAATTGCTTCTTCAACTCTTTCTTGAACTGCTCCCGTGTCTCAAACTTGCATAGCCCCTTCTCCATGTCAGCACACTTTCGACGCCACCATAGGCAACCTCGGTCAAGTACATTGAGGCGGCGTTGCGTACCTTAACAACTTCTCCATCCTCCTTGACTACCTCAAAGTACTTGTCCATCCAAAGTAAGTCACCCACCTCGCGTGCGCCCCGTGCACCTTCATACTCCTTTTGCTTAAGGACCTTCACATTTGTCCCTTTTGCAAGTACCACGCCCTTGGTAATTCCGACCATGGTTCCCTACAAAGCTTCCTTCTAGCAATCTCTTGTATTCTTTCTAACATTCCTTTAGTCATAAACTTTGCTCTGATACCACGTTGTCACGCCCTTAGTATTTAACTAAGTACACGTGCGGCACTTGACAACTCGCTCACGATCTTGCACAACTTGCTCACGTTCTTGCTATGCCAAGTTAGCCTTACTACACTCAAGATCGATAAGGAATGTTAGAACACGGGAGAATTGCCAAAGGAAGCTTTTATATTAAAGAGAACTTGATTGTTTTGCTTGATGAGTTACAAATGAATAACCCCATTTATATACTAGTTTCATAGGGGCTAGTGAGTAAATAATAATTATACACAAGACCCTTATTATTTACAAGTAAGTCCCTTCTCTAGAATATTCTACATAGCTAGAATCTTCTAAGGACTTTTCTAACAATTCCATAGGGTTATAAGATCTTACATGAGAAATCTCCATATTTTTCTAGAACCTTCCCATATGTGCTAGTCTATTTCATATGTAAGCTTTCACATGACATTAATATATGCCAAATGGCACCTACGTAGCATGATGATGTGGCGGGTCATGACATTTGGTCCTTAATTCGTCCAATTATGATTTGTGTCTATGCCTTGACTTCAAGTCCCGAGTAAGAAATTGCTTTGGGTATAGAACGTTTTACTTCTAAAGTGGGATTATCCGCGAATTTAAATTAATTTAAAGTCTATTGTATATCGGGTGAAAACCAAAAAAGTGACTCAAAAAGTTATTTACCCTTCTCGGTAGTAACATATAATGTAAAAAAAACTCCTTTTTTATTACCTATACATGTATTGCTTGTTGTCACCCAAGGGTTTCTAATTTATTACTTCAGTTGTTTCATTACTTGTTGTCACCCAAGGGTTTCTAATTTATTACTTCAGTTGTTTCATTAGTTAATATTCCTTTTCTATATATATATGGTAAACAACCAATTAAAATGCAGGGTTTTTTAAACTCTTATGAACCAGCTCATCTCTATGTGTGATTTTTGAGATTTAAAAAGACGAGAGCTTTGTTGTTACTCTTAACTAAGGGTGGTATGGGGGACGGTTAGGTCCGAGACCGGCCCAGGACCGCAAGTCCACATAGGCGGTGGGCCTAAACGGTCCTAACCGGATAGGACCGGGACCGTGGGGTGGTGGGCCGGGTAGTGGGCCGGTCTCATAGGCGAGGTCCGCGAGACCGGGACCGTTTGGGACCGGGACGGGCTGAGAAGTGGGCCGGTTCAAGTGGTCCTAAACAGTCCTATCCGGGGCCAACGGATAAATTTTTTTTTAAAAAAAAAAAATGACTGTTTGGCCATTTAAAAACTAGCCGTTTGGTCTGCCAAAATAGCCATTTAACCCCCCAAATTTTGTTTTAACCCCAAACTTTTTATAATTATACTTTTTTCCTATTTTCAACTATAAATACCCCCTCATTCTTTTATTTTTCTCACAAAATCATCAATCTCTCTCTAATATTCTTCTATAATTGCTTACTTAATTGTTACAATTTGTGCAAAATTGTGAAGTTGGTGAATTGAAGTCTTCAACGATAATTATTTTTCAACAAGTTGTTCGTCAATTCGGTAAACTCGTTCCAACTCTTAAGTTTTAATATTATAGTTTTGTTTGTTTTATTTACTTTGCTTGATTAATTAAGATGGCTTATTCCTTAAAAAAAATATTTAGTAAAAATAAGAAAAAATCCAAGAATGGTGAATCTAGTGGCCAATCTGTTCCTCCTCCACTTCCCCCGGCTCCCCGACCCAAACATGTTACCCGTCCTACACCTCCTATTCTTGATAGCGATAATAGTTTATTATAATTTACCGAGAGTCAATTTTGCCATAATATTGCACCCGGTGAACAATTAAACCATGAATATATGAATGCTCTTTATGGTAATCCAACTATTGATGAAAATGATGATGAAGAAATAGATTTTGATGAAACGCAACCGGATGACGATACACCCACTAGTCCTGCTCTTGAAGTTAACCCAACTAATAATAATCCAAATGATCCCCCGTCTGACCCTCCTGTTACTGCCCCTACTTTTTCTAGACAACCTTCTAAACGGGCAGAAAATATCTCTTGTTTGGTCATTTTTTACTCAACTAAGAGAAAAAAATAGGGCTAAGTGTAAAACTTGTGGCAAAGAGTTAGTTTTTAAATATGTTGAAAGTCGGGGGGGGGGAGTTTGACTAGACACATATTGCTACACCCTCAAGATAAAGCTAGATATTTTCGTATGAAAGCTTTGGCCGAGGGGACAAGCGCACCTAGTCAGGTTGACCTTAGTACCGGGTCAAATCAATTTCAACCGAGAATTAACACTGTTACCGGTGGTATTTTATATTATGATCCAAAAAAAGATCGGGAAGAATTGGCAAAAATGGTTACTGTTATGTGCTTACCCTATAGTTTTCCTTCTAACCCTCACTTTGTGCATTATATTAGAAAAGTTTATAATCCTACTTATAAAGGTTTTCCTCGCACAACCGTAAAGAGTGATATTTATAAATATAAACATGAATATGAACAATATTTACGCTATTTATTTACTCATATAAATTGTCGTGTTGCTATTACAACTGATATTGGTAGAAGTGGTAATGACTGTGATTACCTTACTGTTACCAGTCATTGGATTGATGAGGATTGGATAATGCAAAAGCGCATTATTGCTTATAGAATAATTAATTCACGTCACACAGGGCAGTTTATTTCTAGCACGATTACGGATATTTGTAGATATTTTTGCATTAGTGATAAAATAATGTCAGTTTCAATGGATAATGCTACTAGTAACACAAATGTTGTAGCCTTGCTTACCACTACACTAAGTCCTGCATTTAGTAACATTTTTCATGTTAGATGTATTTGTCATATTTACCATTTAATTGTGGGTGATGGTATGCGAATTTTAAATGTGGAAATTGAAAAGGTTAAAATGGCTCTTAATTGGCTTTTTTATTCAAACCGTAGAAGTAGACTTAGAGAATATTTTAAAAGATGCGATGAATTTGGCCTAAGAGAAAAAAAGGTTCCTAAACCTTGTCCAACTAGATGGAATTATATGCATGAAAGTTTAGTTGTTGCATATGAATATAGAAACCCCATAAACTCAACGTTTAATACTCATGTAAGTGATGATGATGAGCACCTTACAAATGCGGATTGGGCTAATGTTAAAATACTTGTAGATTTTTTAGAAAAATTTCATATTGCTACAAATGAATTTTTTGGGCAATATTATCCTACTATTTCTAACTGTTTATGTCACGACCCAACTGGAGGGTCATGACTAGCACCCGGGCCATACTTGCCGAGCACCAACGTACATTTTATCTAACCTTCCTTATTATCTTTAAGGGCCGACAAGATCAATATAAATAGTAGACATGGATCATGAACATCCAACAATGAAAGATAATGTCATGAACATACATAACATGGGACGACAAGACTGTCAAGAAACTATATATAAGGTACGAGCTACCATGCTGCCATGAAAGACTATACAACAAAAATCAGCCGACAAGGCATTCTAAACCATATATAAGTCGACACCTGTCTATAAGCCTCTAAAGGAACATAAGTGCTACAACATTGCCAGAACAGGGCCCCGACATACCCATAATGTCTATAACAAAAATGCATACCAAGACCACGGCAAATCCGGAGAAGGGATCTCGCCAATAACCGCTGAACTGGACAGCCTACTGTGGTGGGGGAGCTGCGTCTACCTGTCTATCAGGACCTGCAGCACGACATGCAGCGTCCACAAATAAAAAGGACGTCAGTGCGAATAAAGTACTGAGTATGTGAGGCAGGAAAGCATGAGTAAGAACAGTAATGTAAACAGGGATAGAGAATATACAACCTGTGACATCTGGGTACCTCTGAGGGCTACTGACATGAAATACATGATACATACATATATATATATACATAAACTTTTAAAACATACGTCTTTGTGGGCATCACCATCATCATATCGTACCCGGCCGTAATAGGCTCGATAAAACGTACCCGGCCATCATAGGGCTCGGTAGAATCGTACTCGGCCACGTGGAGCTCGGTAAAACCCAACTGATCAGTGGTTGCACAATAGGTGCCATACCCGGCCGACTATAGCGCGGCTCTATGATGCATGCTGGACTCATTGGAATCACATTTTGAACCTTTCGGAGTGATGTAAGGTCAGTATCCTTCGTACACGTTATTAGGATTAACTCTTCATCAAGAATCTTATAAGAATTAGGAACTACCAACAACATTGATAATATAAGAATAAGAGAAGTAACATCAATATCAATCGTTTCATAAGAAGGGCAGCAATGTAAGTACTGCTAGCTTCTAAGAGTAGAGTATCTTTGGGAGCTCGTTCATTAAATTATGTACAATCGGAGTCATGCAAAAGAATGAAGGGGATAGCCTCACATACCTTGTATATACTGCCCAACCTCAAGCTATGCAAATGTCACGACTCCTTAGTCTACAATAAGACAAATGACACTATCATTATCGTTTAAGCGTCGTAACTATTATGTATCGACCGCAACCTATTTTACGATGAAACGGACAGCACCTCCCCTATTTATAAGACTTCCCACAAGTCAATACAATCACCAAATAGTCCAAAAAATATCATTAATAATCATATTGAGCCTCCAAAACAGTCCACCAACCAACAACATTACTACCAATCCTTTCGATATATATTTCACAAGTTCTAGCTTCAACGACTTAGCCGCAACTTGGATAATCTTAAATATATATAGAGTAAGAGGTTCCTTACCTTTAAACAGAAAGAAAAACTCCAATTTGACCTTAATTTTCCACGAAATATCCCTCCAATTCTGCCACAAGAACAAGGAAGCGAAACTAGCAATTAATTCGGGTTTTTCGGTACTAGAATTACTTTAGAAGACTTGAAATCACCTAGGGTTGATATTAAAAACTTTAAGGTGTATTTACAGAACATAAAACACTTAAAACAACCTCCCACACGAGCTGGAACAACACAAAAATCAGCAACAACAAGAAGAACAAGAAACTTACTAGCGCCACGGGATTCCCGACATTTGATTTGTGTTGTTTGCCCTTTGTTTGGGTCTTGGATCATGAGAGAACCTTGAGAGACTATTTTTAGGGTTCTAAGGTCTGAATATACTGAAAACTAATGACTTAAAATGGGGTTGAGGTATCATATATATATCCATATATCTTAAACCACCTATGTGGGCCCCATAGAGAGCTGTTTGGCGCACTCTCGCAAAAACGCGTATATCTCTCTATTCAGAGATCGTATCGACGAACGGTTTAATGTGTTGGAAACTAGACTCATAGATATTCAATTTGATATGTATATCACCCCATAATTCCTAGTACATTGGGAGAAAAATGTAGTAACATTTGACCTAAAGTTTAAGTAAAATTATAAACGTAAGTTGCGACAACTTTTATCGACTTTTGTTTCATAACTCGCTTGATTTCAAGACTTATGATATGGATATTATATGATTCAAATACATTAAAACATGACCTCTTGGGACAATTAATCACCTCTAGTGTTACCCGAAAATATGGGTTACAACATCCTTGATTCGTTTAACTTCAAATACTTGTTAACCACTCTTATACACTCTTGTATCGTTTAAGACCAATAGGATTAACTTCTTATCATCTCAAAGATAATCTCTTCTTCGATTTACGTCGACTAACTTATGACGTGATCTAAGGTACGCGAATGTGGGTTGTAACACCCTCTCCCCCTTAGGAACATTCGTCCTCGAATGTAAGGGTTTATGGGGTGTCTAACTCATCGTGGATTCCGACGGAGATTTCCGGCTGAGTTTCCCCTATAAAATGGACACTAGCCAAACTTGCAAGCAGTTAAACCCAACCTATGGCCTTACAAGACTATACAAAGCATTATGGATATGTACATTATCTGCATATCACTATATCACCATTTTATATTTAAAAAAAAGAGTATTTACAAGCTATTGCTTACCTCATAGAGCTGTTTCACCTTATAATGCATCCTTCTTTCCCCGGCATCCTCGTTATCTTCACTCTGGAATAGGTAAGGGTATTTAGACTTCATCTCCTCTTCTGCTTCCCATGTCATTTCTTCTATATTCTTGTTCCTCCATAATACTTTGACGGAAGCTACATCCTTTGTTCTCAGCTTGCGGACTTGTCGATCTAATATAGCCACTGGCACTTCATCATATGATAGATCCTTTGTAACTTGTACATCTTTGATAGGGACGACCCGAGAAGGGTCTCCAATACATTTCCTCAACATAGATACATAGAATACCGGGTGGACGAATTCCAATTCAGATTGCAATTCTAACTCGTAAGCAACCTGTCCAATTCGTCGAAGAATTTTGTACGGCCCAATATACCGCGAAATCAACTTCCCCTTCTTCCTAAAATGCATAACACCATTCATCGGCGAGATCTTCAGGAAAACCCAATCACCAACCTCAAATTCCAGATCACGACGCCGGACATCGGAATAAGACTTTTGCCTGCTTTGTACCGTCCTCAGTCGCTCTTGTATCACTTTCACCTTCTCAATGGCTTGGTGAATCAAATCTGGCCCATATAATTCTGTGTCACCGACTTCGAACCATCCAACTGGTGATCTACATCTCCTCCCGTACAGTGCCTCATACGGGGCCATTTTAATACTGGAATGGTAGCTATTATTGTAGGCAAATTCTATTAAGTGCAAGATGGTCATCCCAATTCCCCTTGAAATCTAGAACACATGCTCGTAGCATATCTTCAAGCGTCTGAATGGTACGTTCAGCCTGTCCATCAGTCTGCGAATGGAATGCAGTGCTGAGATTTACTTGTGTGCCTAAACCCTTCTGAAAAGACCTCCAAAAGTTAGCCGTAAATTGAGCTCCTCGGTCTGATATAAGAGATACCGGCACACCATGAAGCCTAACAATCTCCTTGATATACAACTTCGCATAATCTTCAACCGTGTAAGTTATCTTAACTGGCAGAAAATGGGCAGATTTTGTAAGTCGATCAACTATCACCCAGATGGAGTCAAACTTATGATAAGAGCGAGGTAATCCAATAATGAAGTCCATATTAATCACCTCCCATTTCCAGGTCGGAATCTCTATATTCTGAATCAATCCACTAGGTTTCTGATGCTCGATCTTTACTTGTTGACAATTAGGACACTGGCTAAAAATTCTGCAATAGACTTCTTCATGTTATCCCACCAATACTGCTCCTTAACGTCATGATACATCTTTGTCGAGCCAGGATGGATAGAATATCGGGACTGATGAATCTCAATCATAATCTTCTCTCGCAACCCTGCCACACTAGGCACACATAATCGGCCCTAGTATCTCAGTGTCCCATCTCCTCCGATCTTGAAAGTTGTAATCTTACACTGCTGAATTCCCTCTCTCAATCTTACTAAGGTAGGATCTTCATATTGCCGTGCTTTTACCTCGGCTACCAAAGATGATTCTATTGTATCCTGTACAGTAACACCTCCGTCATCAGAGTCCAACAATCTGATTCTCATATTGGCCAGCTGGTGAAGCTCTTTGGTCAACCCTTGTCTACCTGCCTCAATATGTATTAAGCTTCCCATTGACTTACGGCTGAGAGCGTCTGCCACAACATTGGCTTTACCGAGATGGTACAATATCTCGACATCGTAGTCTTTCAGTAATTCAAGCCACCTACGCTGCCTCAAATTCAACTCCTTCTGCTTGAAGATGTATTGTAAACTCTTGTGATCTGTGTAGATGTCAACATGGACGCCGTATAAGTAGTGCCGCCATATCTTCAAAGCATATATTACTGCAGCCAATTCCAAATCATGAGTCGGGTAATTCTTTTCATGCTTCTTCAATTGTCTTGATGCATAAGCAATCACCTTCCCACGTTGCATCAATATGCACCCCAAACCTATACCTGAGGCATCACAATATACCACATAACCTTCTGTTCCTTCTGGGAGAGTGAGCACTGGCACAGATGTCAATCGATTCTTTAGCTCCTGAAAACTATGTTCACAAGCATCAGACCACTTGAACTTGGTAGCTTTCTGTGTTAACTTAGTCAATGGTGCTGATATAGAGGAAAACCCTTCTACAAACCGCCTATAATATCCTGCTAGCCCCAGGAAGCTGCGGACTTCTGACGGTGTTGTAGGTCTCGGCCAATTCTTCACTGCATCGATCTTCTGAGTGTCGACACTAATACCCTTATCAGATATCACATGGCCAAGGAATGCTACTGAGTTCAACCAGAATTCACATTTAGAGACTTAGCATATAACTTATGATCCTGAAGGGTCTGTAATACTATCCGCAAGTGGCCCGCATGTTCCGTCTCCGAACGAGAATACACCAGAATGTCATCAATGAATACGATCATGAACACATCAAGATAGGGCCTGAATACACTATTCATGAGATCCATAAAAGCTGCTGGGGCATTTGTTAGCCCGAACGACATCACCAAGAACTCAAAATGCCCATATCTTGTCCGGAAGGCCGTATATGGAATATCCTTCTCCTTAACCCTCACCTGATGATACCCTGAATGCAAGTCAATCTTGGAGAAATACTTGGCACCCTGGAGTTGGTCAAACAGGTCATCAATTCTTGGAAGTGGATACTTGTTCTTTATTGTAAACTTATTCAACTGTCGATAATCGATACACATCCTTAACGACCCATCTTTCTTCCGCACGAACAAGACTGGCACACCCCAAAGTGAAGTGCTAGGCCTAATGAAACCCTTATCCAGCAAGTCCTTCAACTGCGCCTTCAACTCTCGCAACTCTGTCGGGGCCATCCTGTATGGAGGGATAGAGATCGGTTGAGTGTCAGGCAATGCATCAATGCTAAACTCAATCTCCCTTTCAGGAGGAAGGCCTGGGAGTTCATCTGGGAAAATATCTGGAAATTCATGGACCACGGGGATTAATTGTAGAGTAGGCGGCTTCGCCTCCACATCCCTAACGCGAACAAGATGATAAATGTAACCTTTTGAGATCATTTTCCTTGCCTTAAGATAGGAAATAAACCTACCTTTCGGCGTAGCAATGTTCCCTTTCCATTCAATGGCGGGTTCACCAGGAAACTGAAACCTAACCATCTTCGTACGACAGTCAACATTTGCATAGCATGAGGCCAACCAGTCCATTCCCATTATCACATCGAAATCAACCATTTCTAACTCAAATAAATTTGCCGAGGTTTGACGAGTACAAATCATCACAGTGCAACCTTTATATACCCTTCTAGCAATCACAGAATCTCCTATCGGAGTGGATACCGCAAGTGGTTTACTTATCAATTCAGGTTCAATGCCAAACTTATTAGCCACAAAGGTTGTAACATATGATAAGGTAGATCCTGGATCAATTAGCGCATATACATCATAAGAAAACACAGACAATATACCTGTAACAACATCCGGAGATGACTCGAGATCTTGTCGACCTACTAGAGCATAGGTTCGATTTTGAGCACCACTCGAACTCGGCACTGAACCTCTACCTCTACCACGACCTGTCGACTGTTGAAAACCTTGTGCTGGAGGTCGAACTGATGAGGAAGAACCAGACACAGATCCAGTCGGCTGAGCCATACCACCACCTCCTCTGTTAGGACAATCCCGCATCATATGGCCAGGCTGTCCGCAAGAATAGCATGCATCGGAACCTCGACGGCACAGTCCAAAGTGGGCCTTGCCGCACTGATCACAACGAGGTGTTGGGGGTCTCGTCTGACTAGTATCTCTATGAAATTGTGAGCCTGATGCCCTTGAACTCTGACCTGAACTAGAATAGGTAAATTGATCATATTGAGGCCTCTGAAACTGTGGAGGAGCACTAGCTACAGGTGGCGCCGAACTCCTCGAAGATTGGGGCCTGATACTGCCTACGAACTCATCAGAATACCCTGCAAATCTCGCCCTCTTATGCTGGCCCCTATCCTGCTCCCTATCTGCCCTTTGCTGGCGCTTACGATCCTCTAGGGTCTGGGCATAAGCCTGAATACGGGAAATATCCATGCCCTCTACCAAGGAGGTTGTTGTGCACTCATTTATCAGATGTGGTCCCAACCCGTTCACGAAGAGATGCACCTTATCACTCATCTCGGCCACCATATGGGGAGCATGATAAAGAATCAAACTGTATACTATACTCTCGTACACTCATATTACCCTGTCGAAGGTTCAAGAACTTATCAGCTCTAGCTCGTCGTATCTCAACTGGCAAGTAGTGACGAAGAAAGGCCTCAGAAAATTCCTTCCACACGGTTGGAGGAACGTTCGGACCCCTAGATCTCTCCCAACTATCATACCAGAAAACTGCTAAATCCCGTAACCGATAAGAAGCCAACTCTACTGCCTCCGTATCACTAGCATGCATAACCCGCAATGTACGATGAACCTGATCAATAAATATTTGTGGGTCCTCCTTGGGGTCTGATCCGGTAAACACTGGAGGGTCTAGATTATAAAATCACAAACTCTCGCACTAACCGGTTTATCAGCAGCACCGGTATTATGCCTCTGAGCCTAAGCAGCTACCAAGCTAGTCAACAATTGCACCGCACTGCGCATATCGTGGATTGTAGTGCCAGACGGAGGAACTGGATGTACTGGGTGCCTCCTAATATCCTCTGGAGGAGACGGAGAAGTATGAGACGGCATCTCACTCTGAACCTCACTTTGGCCTGCTCGGGCTAGAGGCACCTGAATGTTACCCTCTCCCACAGCTGTATCAAGCCGTTTACTAATCGCTTGCTTCCTACTCGAAGGCATCGCTGAAAGAAAATAAGGTGATTATTAGATATGAACACTTACGACTCAACTCTACGCACGATCTAGATTTAGGAAGAAGGTAACAACCCTAGATGTCATGTAGCCTCCTGATTATAAATGTGGCGTGCTACACATCCATAATCAAAACTCTACTAGACACGGCTCATAGACAACCCCTAGGACAGACTTGCTCTGATACCAAGTTTGTCACGACCCAACTGGAGGGTCATGACTAGCACCCGGGCCATACTTGCCGAGCACCAACGTACATTTTATCTAACCTTCCTTATTATCTTTAAGGGCCGACAAGATCAATATAAATAGTAGACATGGATCATGAACATCCAACAATGAAAGATAATGTCATGAACATATATAACATGGGACGACAAGACTGTCAAGAAACTATATATAAGGTACGAGCTACCATGCTGCCATGAAAGACTATACAACAAAAATCAGCCGACAAGGCATTCTAAACCATACATAAGTCGACACATGTCTATGAGCCTCTAAAGGAACATAAGTGCTACAACATTGCCGGAACAGGGCCCCGACATACCCATAATGTCTATAACAAAAATGCATACCAAGACCACGGCAAATCCGGAGAAGGGATCTCGCCAATAACTGCTGAACTGGACAGCCTACTGTGGTGGGGGAGCTGCGTCTACCTGTCTATCAGGACCTGCAGCACGACATGCAACGTCCACAAATAAAAAGGACGTCAGTACGAATAAAGTACTGAGTATGTGAGGCAGGAAAGCATAAGTAAGAACAGTAATGTAAACAGGGATAGAGAATATACAACCTGTGACATCTGGGTACCTCTGAGGGCTACTGACATGAAATACATGATACATACATATATATACATAAACTTTTAAAACATACGTCTTTGTGGGCATCACCATTATTATATCGTACCCGGTCGTAATAGGCTCGGTAAAACGTACTCGGCCATCATAGGGCTCGGTAGAATCGTACCCGGCCACGTGGAGCTCGGTAAAACCCAACTGATCAGTGGTTGCACAATAGGTGCTATACCCGGCCGACTATAGCGCGGCTCGGTAGAGTAAAATAGATACATATATATGATGCATGTTGGACTCATTGGAATCACATTTTGAACCTTTCGGAGTGACGTAAGGTCGGTATCCTTCGTACATGTTATTAGGATTAACTCTTCATCAAGAATCTTATAAGAATCAGGAACTACCAACAACATTGATAATATAAGAATAAGAGAAGTAACATCAATATCAATCGTTTCATAAGAAGGGCAGCAATGTAAGTACTGCTAGCTTCTAAGAGTAGAGTATCTTTGGGAGCTCATTCATTAAATTATGTACAATCGGAGTCATGCAAAAGAATGAAGGGGATAGCCTCACATACCTTGTATATACTGCCCAACCTCAAGCTATGCAAATGTCACTACTCCTTAGTCTACAATAAGACAAATGACACTATCATTATCGTTTAAGCGTCGTAACTATTATGTATCGACCGCAACCTATTTTACGATGAAACGGACAGCACCTCCCCTATTTATATGACTTCCCACAAGTCAATACAATCACCAAACAGCCCAAACAAAATCATTAATAATCATATTGAGCCTCCAAAATAGTCCACCAACCAACAACATTACTACCAAGCCTTTCGATATATATTTCACAAGTTCTAGCTTCAACGACTTAGCCGCAACTTGGATAATCTTAAATATATATAGAGTAAGAGGTTCCTTACCTTTAAACAGAAAGAACAACTCCAATTTGACCTTAATTTTCCACGAAATATCCCTCCAATTCTGCCACAAGAACAAGGAAGCGAAACTAGCAATTAATTCGGGTTTTTCGGCACTAGAATTACTTTAGAAGACTTGAAATCACCTAGGGTTGATATTAAAAACTTTAAGGTGTATTTACAGAACATAAAACACTTAAAACAACCTCCCACACGATCTGGAACAACACAAAAATCAGCAACAACAAGAAGAACAAGAAACTTACTAGCGCCACGGGATTCCCGACATTTGATTTGTGTTGTTTGCCCTTTGTTGGGGTCTTGGATCATGAGAGAACCTTGAGAGACTGTTTTTAGGTATCTAAGGTCTGAATATACTGAAAAATAATGACTTAAAATGGGGTTGAGGTATCATATATATATCCATATGTCTTAAACCGCCTATGTGGGCCCCATAGAGAGCTGTTTGGTGCACTCTCGCGAAAACGCGAATATCTCTCTATTCAGAGATCATATCGACGAACGGTTTAATGTGTTGGAAACTAGACTCATAGATATTAAATTTGATAGGTATATCACCCCATAATTCCAAGTACATTGGGAGAAAAATGTAGTAACATTTGACCTAAAGTTTAAGTAAAATTATAAACGTAAGTTGCGACAACTTTTATCGACTTTTGTTTCATAACTCGCTTGACTTCAAGACTTATGATACGGATATTATATGATTCAAATACATTAAAACATGACCTCTTGGGACAATTAATCACCTCTAGTGTTACCCGAAAATACGGGTTACAACATCCTTGATTCGTTTAACTTCAAATACTTGTTAACCACTCTTATACACCCTTGTATCGTTTAAGACCAATAGGATTAACTTCTTATCATCTCAAAGATAATCTCTTCTTCGATTTACATCGACTAACTTACGATGTGATCTAAGGTACGCGAATGTGGGTTGTAACAGTTTAGTTTATATTGCAAAACTTGCAAATTTGTTTGATCATTTTTCAGAGTGTGGGAAAATTTATCAACTTGCTATTGATTCCATGAGAAAAAAATTTAAAAAATATTTTTTCCATATTCCCCCTATTTATGGTGTTGCTGCATTGTTAAATCCTACTATAAAATTAGGAGGTCCTCAATTTTGGTATAAAACTGTTTATAATGGTTCAGCACTTGAAGATGAGGAGTTGTCTAAACTTCCGGACGCAATAGCCTCAATTAAAATAAAAGTTCAAACTATTTATAATTCTTATCAAGTTGCATTAGATCATGCTAGACCAAATGTTCCAACTCCTTCTTCTTCTAGTTCTCAATCATCTAAAAAAACTGCGGGAGTAAGAGCACACAGTGCTTGGGCAAGGTTTAAGGATTCTCAAGGTTCTAGTACTAGTGATTTTTCACAACTAAATGAGCTTGAAGTTTATTTGTCACAGGAAATTGAGGAAGTGAATCTTGACGACTCCTTTAATATTTTGGAATGGTGGAAGGACAAGGAAAAATACTTTCTGATTCTTTCAAGGATGGCCCGAGACATTTTAACTATTCAAGCTTCAACAGTGGCATCAGAGAGCGCTTTCGGTCAAGCAAGACTTCAACTCGGTGATTATAGAGCGTCTATGAGGGAGAGCTTGGAAAAATCAGTACTTTTCAGAGATTGGATCCGTTCGGAAAGAAGAAATTTTGGACTTGCTGAATCACAACCAGAGGTAGACGAAGCTTACGAAGAAATGCTAGCTGAACTTGCGGAGGATGATGCTTCGCCTGGAAGCGGTGATGACCAAGCTTCATTTCCGCCATCACCAACGGAAATTCCTCCGGACCTTGAAGGATTTATGAAATTTGTACGAGATACCATGTAAATTAATATGTAACTTGTATTTTGGCACACCTTGATTAGTTTCTTTTTCTTCTCAATTGTGGTATTAGCACCTTGTTGTGCTCATTCCATAGGGGGAGGAAGACTAAGAAAGATATTGTCATGATTTTTTAATGCTATAATAAAAATATAACGCATTGTTTTGAATATCTCTTTACAATATTTTTGTCTTTTTATATATCTTAAGCTAAGATGTATAGTATAGTATAGTATAGTATATATATTATAACACATTACTTTGAATATCTCTTTACAATATTTTTGTCTTTAAATTTGAATTAAAAAATTTAGGTGACAATTCTATAATATAATTTAGTAGGAATTGTCTTAGATATTTTTATTATCATTTTTTTTTCTAACTTGTATAAAAATAATTTAAAAAATAGAAAGTATCTGTTGGGCCCACTTAGGCCCGCTTAGGACCGTTTGGGACCGCTTAGGCCCGGGACCGTTAGTTCGTGGTCCCGGACCGGTTCCAACAAGAAGTCAGGGACCGCTTAGGACCGGGCCCGCGAAGCCCACTTAAGACCGGGCCCGGCCCACATGCCACCCTTACTCTTAACTCCTCATCACCTAAAACCAGTTTCACATAAAAATATAAGGGTCGGGTTTTTTTTAATTAAAAAAAAACTTAAGCAATTCTTATACGTGTATGAGGCAAGAACTACAACACTCGGAATTGCTTTGTGGCAAATGCAACTTTAGGACGAACAGTAATTTTGACATTGAGCATATATATATCTTGTGTATATATGTGTCTGTCAGAAAGCATCCACTAATATAGTATATTTCAATGAACAGAATTCGAAATTTATTATTTTAAAAGTATAATGAGTTACGTATTAAAAATCTTAAAGATTAGAACCTATCAAGTTTAAATTTTGAATCCGTTTTTATATACAAACAGCTAGGTGCATTCAAGACGGAGTTGGGAGTAGGGTTCTTAGAGCAGGAGATGATGGATATAGTTGGAGTTTGTACTAGTACTTTAGTATATTTACTTATAGTTACAAAATTTTGTGTTGATATAAACTCTAGCTCTCATTGCACTGCATGTGCATGCACAAATTCAGCAAACCACCACCAATATGCTTCATATTTTACTCCTATATCTGATCTGATTCATTTAATTTCTGGTACAGCTAGTTGGCATTTAACCTGCACTTGAATTATAATAACCCATCTATTCTAGTTTATTATATTCTCATTTGAATTCAATATTCTTTGAACCGAAATATTTTGATACAGCAATAGTTCTGCTACAGATAAGTATGGCAGTGCCGCTAAATTAATTATAGTACTGTACCTTTCTTTGTGACTATATTAATACCTGGACAGCCTGATATAATAGTTATATATATGCAGTGATAGCTCTATTTTATTGAATACGAACTTAAAATTGCAGAGCATATAAAGAAACAAATGAGGATGAAATAAGTCTATTCATCCTGTGGATACGTAACAGAAAAACCAAAAAAAATTACAAAAAAGAATAAAGGGATGGGAAAAGATATGTCTGTGCGTCATGTATAATGTGACCCATAAGTCCTATTAGTATTTTAAAATATCCAGCCTTCAAATTGCTTTCTTTTTTTCCTTTGTTTTTTATGTTTTCTCTTCTAGGAAACTAATTAAGGTATGCTTCACAATGCTCCTAAAATATTTGCACTGCCTGGTACTAATTTAAGAGCTGTACAAAATCAATATGGTCAGTGAAAGCTGCTTGCAATTTTAATAAGTTAAAAAGCATATTTTGATTAATTGCTACTTTTTCTAGCTATTTACTTACTAATATCATACCTTAATTGGACGCTATTGACTACCAATTTTTTTAAAGGAAATTTTACCTCCTATAGCAAAGATATACACCCTATTTATTATAAATCAAAACCATTTTAAAATAGCTACTTTTTATATTTTATAGCAAAATATGTATTTATGGTATATACTACCATTAATATGTTTTTTCTCTCTCTTTCTTTCAATTAACACACGATTCTCTCTTAAAGTCCCAACAAAAAAAAAATTCTTTCTCTCTCTTCAAGCAAAATACTTGCTTAGTTTCTATGCCAGATATCGCAATGGATTTGTACTGCTTAGTTTCTACGCCAGATATTTGCAATGGATTTGTACTGCAATATTAGAAAGAAAGAGATTGTTGCTTTCTTCTACGTCGGATATTGCAATGGATTCATCTACACGGATACTGGAATATTTTTTAGGCCGGAGAAAATTTGAGGGTCGGAGTTTTTGTTCGTCTCCATTTTTAGTTTTAATACAATGTATACAATATTTTGCTTGGCCGGAAAACGCCATCTCCGGCGAACTTTCTTCTCTTTTTTGCTATTTAGTCACACACAATGATACAAATACATTGTATTCTGTACAAATTCACTCGCATATATTGTATTTTTGTATAAATATATTTTTTTGCATGTATTTATGTATTTCGAAAGTTTGTATTTTTTTTAATACAGCTTAATACACTTGTATTCATGCATGAATACAAGATATAAACATTGAAATACACTAAATACAAATATTAAAATAGAATAGAATATAAACAGTGAATACATTTAATTTTAAAATATAGTGAAATACGGTCAAATATAATGAATACAAATAGAAATACAAATACAACCAATGAAATATATTGAATACAGCAGTAATAACATGTATTAGTGTGAAGAATAGTTAGTTAGTAGTTAGTGGTGGGTCCAGTTGACCATGGTTAGGTTATTAGAACTATAGTTAATTGTTATAACTATAGTTAAGTTAGAGGTATATATTTTGTAATTACTTTCATTTTGATATATACAGAATCATTTTCCTTCTTCTCTCTAATCGTCTTCTTCCTCTCTTCATTTTTAACCATGGCTGAGCTTCGATTGAGATTGCATGGATAAATCTGAGGTGTGAACTCAGATTTATCAAGCTCACATGGTATCAGAGCAGTGAAAGATCTAAATTTTCACAAATTCTAGTTCGATCAACAGTAATTTCTCATCGTCTTCCTCACGAAGCTCGACCAACGACCGTCAATGGCGACTAATAAAATCGATCACACGCATCCTTTGTTCGTACATCCTTCAGATACTCCTAGCTCGATTTTGATTCCTGTAAAGCTCACAGGATCAGAAAATTATGGATTATGGCGTCGATCAATGCGAATTGCACTGCAAGCTAAGAGGAAGCTAGGGTTTGTGCTAGGGACATGCAAAAAGGACTCTTTCGAGCTTGCATTACATGAAGATTGGGAAACATACAATGCAATTATGCTGTCCTGGATTATGAACACAGTCTCTCCGGAATTACTTAGTGGAATTATGTATGCATCTGACGCGCATTTGGTTTGGGAGGATCTGAGAGAAAGGTTTGACAAAGTGAATCGTGTGAGAATTTTTCAATTGCACAGGGAGATAGCCACCATTTCACAGGGAACGGATTCTGTATCTGCATATTTCACAAAGCTCAAAGAGCTATGGGCTGAGTATGACGCAATGGTGCCTATTCCTAATTCGAAGGAATATGTTGAGCACCTTCAACAGCAAAGGTTGATGCAGTTTCTAAGTGGACTTAATGAGACTTATGATCAGGCAAGACGACAGATTCTGATGAAGACTATAGAGCCAACTCTGAATCAAGCTTATGCTTTGATAATTGAAGATGAAAGCCAGAATTCTAATTTAACTGTAGGAAATAAGGGAGATCCTATTGCTATACAAGTAGGTAAAGGACAACCAACAATGCAAATCAACAGATATAAGGGAAAGAAGCCATTTGTGAAGTGTGAATATTGCAATAAGTCGGGCCATTCTAAGGAGAACTGCTACAAACTTGTTGGATATCCAAATGATTTCAAAAATAGGAAAACATATGCAGCTAACATAACAACTGGAGTTTTTGGAAATGATAAACCAACACAGGAATGTGAAGGGAAAGGCAGCAATGATGCATTGAAGGCAGGGCCATACTTCACTGAAGATCAGTACAGGCAGATCCTAAGCATGTTGAACAAGGAGATTCCTAAATGTCAAGCCAACATGGTAGGTATGGCTACCTCCTTAATGACAAACTTCCCTTGTACAAAATGGATAATTGATTCTGGAGCTACACATCATATTGCTGGTGAATTAGAGGCATTAGTAGTCAAAGATAAAGTGAATATACATAGCAATAAACATGTTCATTTACCCGCAGGAGAAAAGGCTAATGTTTCACACATTGGTAAAGAAATCATTCTTGACAAAGTGGAATTGGATGATGTGTTATTTGTACTTGAGTTCAAATTCAACCTTTTGTCAGTTTCTAAGCTAACTAGGCAATTGTTATGTTCAGTGAATTTCTTTCCTGACTTCTGCCTGTTCCAGGACCTTTACAATGGCAAGGTGAGGGGAATTGGTAGAGAAAAGGGTGGCATGTACATATTGAAGAAAGGTTTCAAGGAATACTTGGACAAATTCATCAAGGGAATAAAACAGTTTACATCCACAAGTACAAAGAAGGATGAGGAAGATGGAGCACTTTGGTACAGAAGATTAGGCCATGCTTCAGTTAGTACTATGAAGAATATAGTTTTCTTTCATAATAAAATTGTAGACATAGCAGTAAACAATGACTGCCCTGTATGTCCTCTTGCTAAGTAAAGTAGATTAGTGTTTCCTAGGAGTTTGACTACAAGTGAGGAGCCTCTTTATCTCTTGCATTTGGACGTTTGGGGACCATATAAGTACCCAACTCATGATAGAAAATACTTTTTTCTAACTATTGTTGATGATAATACAAGATATACTTGGATACATTTGCTTCAATTGAGGAGTGATGTTGTTGTGGTGCTTAAGAAATTTTGCCATATAAGTACCCAACTCATGATAGGAAACACTTCTTTCTAACTATTGTTGATGATAATATAAGATATACTTGGATACATTTGCTTCAATTGAAGAGTGATGTTGTTGTGGTGCTTAAGAAATTTCTGTCTATGTTGTAAACACAGTTTCAGTCCAAGGTAAAAATGATTAGAATAGACAATGGGACAGAATTCTTTAATAAACACATGACAGAATTGATTGACTCTTATGGGATAATTCATTAGAGCAGTTATGTATACATTCCATAACAAAATAGAGTGGTGGAGAGGAAACATAGGCATATCCTAGACATAGCAAGAGCAATGAAATTTTAAGCTAATGTCCCTACAAGATTCTGGGGTGAGTGTGTTAATGCAGCAGTCTATGTGATAAATAGATTGCCTACTGTTTTGTTAAATAGAAAGTCTCCATATGAAGCTCTATATAACAAATCACCTAGCTTGAGTCATTTGAGGGTGTTTGGATGTCTTTGTTATGCTACTAACATGATCAAAGAAGACAAGTTTTCACCGAGAGCAAGGGCAGCCATATTTCTGGGATATGTAGAAACACAGAAGGGATATAGGCTGATGGATTTATCTACTAATTGTTTCTTTATTTGCAGAGATGTAATATTCAAGGAACATATCTTTCCATTTGCCAAGTAATCCTCTCAAATTCCAATTACAGGAGAGCACACAACAACAGAGATATTTGTAACACAACCTCTCAGCAATGCAGATTTGCAACCTGAGAGGACTGGAAATGATAGCCCAGAGGAGGCAGCTGAGCCAAGATGTCATGATACACACACAGCAGCTGATACTAGAAGAAATGAGAATGAAGCAGCAGCAGAAAATGTTCATGCTGAGCAGCACTTATCAACAATTGTGGAAGATGGTAACATAGAAGAATATGCACAGGATGAGCAACACCTATCAGCAGTTGCAGAGAACAACAACATAGACATGTCTGAAGTAGGAGTTGCTGAGTCTCGTTCAGATAATGCAAGGGTGCTAGCACCAGCACAACAGGAATCTACACTACAAGGTGATGTCATTATCTCACCAGTTGTAGAACTGGAAAATAATGAGATAAGGAGATCAAAAAGGACCTCAAAGGAGCCCTTATGGTTACAAGATTATGTAACCACAAAAAGGAGCCAGGGATCCTCATATCTATTATCTAACTACTTGTCTTATGCTAATTTGAAGGACAAATGCAGAAGTTTTCTAGCTAACATATCTATGATGATTGAGCCAAAGAACTTTACTGAGGCTTCAAAGGACAGAAGGTGGATTGAAGTAATGAAAATGGAGATCAAGGCACTAGAAGACAACAAGACCTGGGATGTTGTTGATCTGCCAAGAGGAAAAAAGGCCATTGGGTCAAAATGGGTATATAAAATCAAGTGCAAAGCTAGTGGAGAAGTAGAAAGGTTTAAGGCCAGGTTGGTTGCCAAGGGGTATAGCCAAAGAGAAGGTCTGGATTACAATGAAACCTTCTCACCAGTTGCCAAAATGGAACTGTGAGGTCTGTTATTGCACTTTCTGCTTCCAGGGGTTGGAATATCTCATAAATAGATGTATACAATGCCTTTCTACAAGGTGATTTATATGAGGAAGTATACATGGAGCTCCCTCAAGGTTTCAGAAAACAGGGGGAGACAAAGGTTTGCAGGCTTTTGAAATCATTATATGGACTGAAATAGGTTTCAAGGCAATGGAACATCAAGCTTAGTGAGGCCCTCATAGCTGCAGGATACATTCAAAGCTTTCATGACTACTCCTTGTTTACTAAGAGAAAGGGTAAAGACTTTGTGGCAGTACTAATATATGTAGATGATTTGCTGATAACTGGAAACAGCACATAATTCATCAATGAGACTAAGGAGGTGCTTCATCAATAATTTAAGGTCAAGGATCTTGGTGATCTTAAATACTTCCTGGGGATTGAAGTGTTAAGGTCCAAGAGTGGAATTCTTTTGAACCAAAGAAAGTACTGCCTCCAATTGATTTCTGATTTAGGCCTAGGAGGTGCCAAGCCTGTTCTCACTCCAATTGATCTCAATCAAAAGTTTACTTCTGCAGAATTTGATAGACATACTGGTGTTACAAATGATGAGGTACTATCTGATACAAATGAATATCAACGACTGATTAGTAGGTTGATTTACCTTACTATCACTAGGCCAAACATTATATTTGCAGTACAGACTCTTAGTCAATTCATGCAAGAGCCCAAAAAGTCTCATTGGGATACAGCTGTGAGAGTTGTCAGATACCTCAAACATGAGCCAGGAATGGGAATCCTTCTGGGCAAGTCGAATGAAGATAGCTTGACTTACTTCTGTGATGCTGATTGGGCTAGTTGTCCAAACACATGTAGATCTGTTACAGGATATTTGATCAAATTTGCTGATTCACTCATCTCTTGGAAATCAAAAAAGTAACATACAGTGTCAAGAAGCTCTGCAGAGGCAGAATATAGAAGTTTAGCAGCAGTAACAGCAGAAGTTGTATGGTTGTTGGGGCTGTTTGCTGAGCTAGGTGTAACTATCAAGCAGCCTGTGAATGTCTACTGTGATAGTAAGTCTGCCTTACAAATAGCAGCTAATCCCATCTTTCACGAACGTACCAAACACATTGAGATTGATTGCCATTTCGTACGTGATAGAATCAAGCAAGGTCTGCTCATGCCTCTCTTTATAGGCACTAAGGATCAACAGGCTGACTTATTAACCAAAGGACTTGGCCATTCACAGCATACTTTTCTTTTAGGCAAGCTTGGAGTGCTTAATATCTTACACCCTCCAGCTTGAGGGGGAGTGTGAAGAATAGTTAGTTAGTAGTTAGTGGTGGGTCCCAGTTGAACATGGTTAGGTTGTTAGAACTATAGTTAATTGTTACAACTATAGTTAAGTTAGAGGTATATATTTTGTAATTACTTTCATTTTGATATATACAGAATTATTTTCCTTCTTCTCTGTAATCGTCTTCTTCCTCTCTTCATTCTCAACCATGGTTGAGCTTCGATTAAGATTGCATGGATAAATCTGAGGTGTGAACTCAGATTTATCAAGCTCACAATTAGGAATAACTAAAATACTGTTAATACAAATACATTTGAATATACTGAATATAAAATAGTGAATACAGTAAATAAAAACATTGAATCTAATGAATGCACAGTAAAAAATATATATATTAAAATACACTAAATACAAAAGTTAAATACAACAATTATATACAACCGAAAAATCATTCTAATTAATTGGGTTGATAATGAGGCATGGTAGAATTGATTTTGTTGAGTTATATTAGGAGTGTATCACGGTAATTGATATTATTTCTGTTATTAGACAGTTGGACATACCTATTTTTAAGGTGATTATCGTTACTGTATTCATGAATATATGGCGCGAATACATGTGAATACATGCGCGTACAGCTGGACTGCCCTGATTTTAGGCGCTTTTTTTTTGCTGCTCCATTCATGAATACATCAGCGCGAAAACACTACTGTAACAACTGAATAGTAGCTATAGGAAGTAATTATATATACGATAGCTATAGGAAATTAATAGCCACTAAACATGAGTGGTTTCTGAAAATTCCTCTTTTTTAAACGATTTCTTCTCAAACTTAAATTGCATATTGAACACATTGAACTAGTCTTACACTCTTACGCCACGAAGTAAAGGACATCAAGTTTAATAATTTGATTTGCTCATGAAATACGTAGAAAGTTATTTCAAAAATTCTAGACGTTTTCTTTTTCTTATCCGTAGAAGCATCCCGTTTCAGAACTTTGGCCGCTCTAGGCCTCTAGCCAACTTCAGTCTAATGCATACAAGTTACAACAATTCAACAAGCAGATGCAAGATCCAAGATCTGTTTCGACCTTAAAAACTTTATCACTGAACCTATTACACGTTTGAATTAATTATGGGTTCGTAATTTAATATTTATTGAAACTTAAATAATTTGTAAATAGATATATACACTCTGACATCTGTATGAAAAATGTTAAATTTGGCTGAATCCGTAGCAAGAACATCCACCTCTATCGCACATGAGACATATACTTTATATAATCGTTTATCACTCAACATGAGATAGTTAAAATGTGTACTGAGGATGGTATTGGATAAAAAAATCGAACAAAAATGAATTTTCTTAGTTTTATTCGCTTACACTTATAATTCAGATAAATATAGCAGTATCAATTGTTCGATTGTTTGTAATGGAATAGATTCAGATTATCGAGCCAGTAGATCTGCAACAGTACAACTAATAAGCATTGCCTTTGTTATTCTGCAATTTATCTTTCATTAAAAGAAAATGAAAATAATAAAACTTCAATATTAGAATAAAGGTACTTTAAAATTCATAGGAATGATGCACATTCAAAGAAAGAAAAATAGAAAAACACAACACTCAGTTTATTCTTTGAGTTAATTAGTCTCTCGTGCTTGCCCTTGCTGATTGCAGCTAATTTGAACGGAATATTTGTGCCGACAAATCTAGATGAGTTTATATATTTAAAATGAAGAGCAAGCCTTCTCCAGAGTAAACATAAAATTTTATATTATTTCTTGAATTTACCATTTGGTAATAATCTTAGCTTGAGTTTGGACATTCGCTATAATCCACCATTCTGATTGTTTCTAAAGAACTTCACCCCAAAATGGACAAGGAACGATGAACGGATGAAGAAATTGATGGTGGACTATAATTATGTATTTTAGTCAATTATCGCACTCTAATTTACTGTATTTTTATTGTGTTTGAGCTTTAATCGCTAGTGTTTTGCACTTATTGTGTGTTTTATGCCTTGTAGGACCGATTCTGAGTTATGTAGATGTTGTGGACTTAAATCGAGCTAATTGGAGCTTTGAAGTCTGAGTAAAAACCCAAGAGATTAAGTCGGGATCGTGTTCAGAGGTCGAGGATCAATTCTGGACGTCAAAATTCAAGGAAGAAGCAACTGTTGAAGAAATGCACTAGTGCGAGGCACTGTGCGACGCATTAGTGCAAATTTTTGTCAGAAATTTTCAAAGTTGAGAGACTGGGTTTTTTGTGGTCTGACAGGAAAAAGCATTAGTGTGACGCACAGTGCGACGCATGAAAAGCATTTAGTTTGCAAGTTTTTCTATTTTGGCTAGGAAAGGGAGATTTCGTCTAGGTCCGACCCTACTTGGTATAAATACATGAAAAATATTATTTTCTGAACTTTTGACACACTTTAGACCTAGAGACACACGAGGAACATTCGGGAGCAAGGATATCTCAGATTTCTTCATCTTTTCTTAGTATTTTCAATTATCCAACACTTATGAATTTGTTTCATACTATCATGAGTGGCTAAAACCCATAGTTCCGAGGTTGTAATTTAGCCATGAATATTGTTGTTTAACGTTGACTTAACCTTGATTAAAATTTACCAATATATGATTATTTCTTCAATTCTGTGATTAATTGTTTAATTGTCTGGCCAGCAGTTAGGTTCTATTGACTATCTATGCTATACTTAGGAAAGTCATGTTTAGATTAGAGAAGAATTGAATAGAGCACGATCTTAACTCTGAGGGGGACGGATTTGTAGTTAGGATAGGAATATACCTAGTCACCGTGCTTAATTAAATATCGTAATCTTACTGCGTTCTTAATAGATTGATTTCATAGGAATATAAGCGTTAATCTATTTTGAATAGGCGAGTAGTACTTCAAGAGAAGGCTATGAGAGCAATTGTTCAATTAATTAGCAACCATGAGTAAATTGTATGAAAGGGAGAGTTAACTAAAACACAATAGGATTGGTGAATCGATCACAACCCTGGAATATTGTCTCTACTGAATACACAACAACCGTTTTGCTGCTTGATAATTTAGTTACTACTTAGAATTATAGTTTAGTATAATTAAATTCTTGAACTCGAATTGGCTCGACTGAATAACAATCTGGTGAATTTAGTGGGTAGTTGATACAAGTATCTGTGGGTTTGACACTCGACTTATTATTTTATTACTTGTACGACCACGTATACTTGCGTGTGCGTTTGGGAGCAACAAGTTTTTGGCGCCGTTGACGGAGACTTAGAAATTAACTATTCTACTAGATTAGATTTTTACTCTTTATCTATTTAAGTTTTTAATTTTAGTTTAGTGTAGTTAGTATTACATTTTTTTTTACATGGCATCTTTGAACGAAAAGTGGTGGGATAGTAAGTATTCTTATTTTTGTGATCCTTGTCCATATTGTAAAGGACCCCACTTGTGGCAATATTGTAAAAATATTTCCAGGACCGAGTTGTGTGCATCATCTCAATCATGTACTATTTGTGGTGGTAATTGGAATAATTATCCTAAGTGTTATTATCCTACTCCAATCCTTTCTTATGATGATTTTAATAATTCTTGTGAGTTTGACAGGATTAACGAATTAGATAATGTGGAACACGATGTTCGCATTCTTGATATGCACAGCAAATTATTAGAGAAATATGGAGGTTTTCGCGAGAAAATTATAAATGAGATGAAACACTTTATAGAAGAAAGAGCTTAATTGGGACAAGAGATCGACCAATTTGGCAGTTCTATTCTCGACTTGGAGACTCAATTGAGTGCAAAGGTTGATGCGTGTAACGCCCAACAATTTAGTGATGGGTTGTGTGAAGTTGAAAAAGATCTTCTAGGCCAAATTGAGGAGCTAAAACGAGAATACCAATCATTAAACCATGTTTTTGTTGATGATATTGAGGTTGAGGAAGTATATTTTATTGAGGATGTCAAAAATAATGGAGTTTTGGAGTTGGGGCGTATTGGTCCTCATTCTAAATATTTTTCTACATTATGTTTGGCTAGAGACATGGAGATTGAGCCTTTCGAGAGATGTATAGATGAAGAATAAGACCCTTATATTCTAAAATTTGCAACACCAAAAAGGCAAAACGACATTCCTCACTTAAGGGCCAAGAAGTGCAAGATGCGATATCTATTGATTGGTCCCTTTATTTTCACACCACCGCCCCATGAACGTGACAGAAAATTTGATGCGAAATTGGAGTCGCAATTTATATCCTCAAAGTGGAAGGAAAAGTGGTGAAAGTGATGGCGTCGTGCCGCGACGTTAAATCAAGCGCTTGTTGGGAGGCAACCCAATTTTATTTTTTATTTTTACTTTTGTTTATTTATTTTATTGTGTTATTTTTTGTAGTGTTATTTTTGTATTTTGTAGGAGTAGGAGCACGGAATAAAGCCAATAGGCATGTGGGAAATCGAGCAGATGGTTGGAACTAAGTGTGCGGTACCCGCACAAAGGATAACAATCAAGAGAAGTCTGAGTATCCTGTGAGCTGCTAATTCTTTTGCCTTTGGCCTACCAGGGAGTCTCTTGTACCTTTTTGTTATTTAGTGTATGCATTAAGGATATTGCACAATTTTAAGTGTGTGGTGAGGAGATTGTCCGGGTAATTTTCTATGCTATCTTAGCTTAATTGTAGTATTCCTTCTTAGTGTAGTGATGCAAAGAAAAAATTAGTGTGGTGATGCAAACAAAAAAAATTCTTTTTAAGTAGTGTAATAATTTCCTCTTGGTTTTTCTTTGTGCCGCGGTTCTTTTTCAAGGGTTTTGTTTGAACCGGGTGTAGTTAGTTTTATTTTTTTTAGGAGTAGGAGCCATTGTGCTGTGATTGAAATTGAAGCAATATCTCTTGACTTTGTTATGCCTTGAGAATAGTGAGTACTTTGGTTGTGATGCTTAGGCTTAGTTTTTGACTCTTGTATAAGTACCTTAAATTATATGATCTTAACTTTGCTTAACTGCTTTGACTAGAATATCTTGATGAGTCCAATCCTGAGTGAGTTATGTGCCATGTGTGTGTGAGGTTTGTGTGTTATTCTGTGCATTGCATTTTATGTCTAAAACTTGCCCCGTGTGTTTGCAAAACGAATTAGTAGTTTTGGTCAGTCTAGAAAGTGATATAGACATTTCTTTGTTGAGCCAGTTATATGCTTTTATCGAACCTAATTGTTATGTATCGTAGTTAACCCTTTTGAGCCTGTAATCTTGTTTATTTGGCAACCACATTATAAGCCTTACCCATTTGTTTGAATTAACCATCTATTTGAATCTTTTCACCTCTCATGAGCACTTGGAATTATTATGAACTTTGTAAAAGTTAAAGTGTGTGGAGGTTAGTTTGGTTTTTGAATGGAACTAATGAAATAAGGAGAAAGGCGCATTGTTTTGAAAAGGTAAGAGCCACTTGAATTGAAAAAGAAAAGAAAGAAAAATAGCTATATTATTGTGGAAAATATTCCTTGAAAGTGGTAACTCTTGATGTAATTATGCTTAAAGAAGTAGGGAGTTGATGTATATTGATGTGAAGGTGGAGTTATAGTTTGACATAAGTGTGGGGTTTTGAATGTTAAAGTGTATGTATTAAAGTGATTAGGGAGGTGTAGTCACTCTTATATCTAAATGTATCTTACTCATCCCGCAGCCTACATTACAACCAATTAAAGTCCTACTTGATCTTAGACTGAATGAGCTCGATTAGTAGAGCTTGGCACAACGGGCAAGCCTATGGTGCATCTTTTGTGATATATGAATGTTGTTTCTATGAGAGAATTCTTTCTATCTTGAGTTCCTAATTGTTCTTAAATTTTATTGAGTGTGGAGCTACTCTCTTTTGTTATGTGAGAGCATTTGATTCATAAAGGAAAGGTAATGCTTGACCTCTACGTTAGAGTAAGTGAGCGGGTTGTAAAAAATATATGGTGCTTGTGAGTCAAATCTTGAGGTGATGATGTTACACTATTATACTTAGTCTATTTTAAATATTCTTGGTGTAATGAGCTAGGAGAATTATTTAAAAAGATTGTGTCTATATAAAGTGTAGTTTGATTGCTCGAGGACGAGCAATGGTTTAAGTGTGGGGTATTGACGGTAGGTTATAATTATGTATTTTAGTTGCTTATCGCATTCTAATTTACTGCACTTTTATTGTGTTTGAATTTTAATCGCTAGTATTTTGTATTTATTGTGTGTTTTATGTCTTGTAGGACCGATTCTGAGTTATGTAGATGTTGTGGAACTAATTCGAGTTATTTGGAGCTTTGAAATCTGAGTAAAAACCCAAGAGATTAAGCTGGGATCGTGTTTGGGGGTCGAGGATCAATTCTGGACGTCAAAATTCAAGGAAGAAGCAACTGCTGAAAAAATGCACTAGTGTGAGGCACTGTGCGACGCATTAGTGCAAATTTTTGTCAGAAATTTTTAAAGTTCAGAGACTGGGTTTTTTTTTTTGTCTGACAGGAAAAAGCATTAGTGCGACACACTGGGCGACTCATGGAAAGCATTAAGTTTGAAAGTTTTCCTATTTCGGCTAGGAAAGGGAGATTTCGTCTAGGTCCGACCCTACTTGGTATAAATACATGAAAAAACGTTATTTTCTGAACTTTTGACATACTTTAGACCTAGAGGCACACGAGGAATATTCGGAAGCAAAGATATCTCAGATTTCTTCATCTTTTCTAAGTATTTTCAATTATCCAACACTTATGAATTTGTTTCATACTATCACGAGTGGCTAAAACCCATAGTTCTGGGGTTGTTTTAGCCATGAATATTGTTGTTTAACGTTAACTTAATCTTGATTACAATTCACCAATATATGATTGTTTCTTTAATTCTGTGATTAATTGCTTAACTATCTGGCCAGCAGTTAAGTTCTATTGACTATATATGCTATGCTTGGGAAAGTCATGTTTAGATTAGAGAAGAATTGAATAGAGCACGATCTTAACTCCGAGGGGAGCGGATTTGTGTTTAGGATAGGAATATACCTAGTCACTGTGCTTAACTAAATATCCTAATCTTAATGCGTTCTTAATAGATTGATTTCATAGGAATATAGGCGTTAATCTATTTGAATAGGCGAGTAGTACTTCGGGAGAAGGCTATGAGAGCAATTGTTCGATTAATTAGCAACCATGAGTGAATTGTATGAAATAAAGAGTTAACTAGAACACAATAGGATTGGTGAATCGATCACAACCCTGGAATATTATCTCTACTGAATACACAACAATCGTTTTGCTGCTTGATAATTTAGTTACTACTTAGAATTATAGTTTAGTATAATTAAACTCTTGAACTCGAATTGGCTCGACTGAATAACAATCTTGGTGAATTTAATGGATAGTTGATACAAGTCTATGTGGGTTCGACACTCGACTTATTATTTTATTACTTGTACGACCACGTATACTTGCGTGTGCATTTGGGAGCAACAGACATCTAAGCAGTTCTCTCCTATAGTAACAAAAGAATGGGCCCAAATCGAGGAATAGTTGCAGAAACTTATTCTGCTACTATAATAAGTTGTTCACAATGTGCATATTTCATTTATCTCCTAATGTGTCATGACTAAGCGTAGTTTCCAACCTGATCCAAACTAGATAAACGTAACAACTGATATTATTATTGCCGAAGACTATTCTGGTCATTGGAATAATCAAGGGGGCTATCGACCATTGCTTCGGGATGCAAGGACATGGATACTTAGTATCTATACTGGTAGGACATAGCAAGTACCCGGGAATAGTCGAGGTGCATGCAGACATCATCTTTTATTCAAAATTTAAAAATGAGAAAGTGAGATTTGGCTTTCTTCAATTAACATTAACAAGCCATGGTAGGTCTCAAAGAAATATGGAGTCATCTACTCTAGGATACTGAAAGATGGCAGCAATTTGCACCAACAGCTCATCAGAAAATAGTATCGCTCAACAAATAAGAGAGAATAATTCAAGCTTCAGCTGTTTTAAGATCGACCCTAGGTACATTATATACAATTGCTACATGTGTATAAGTAATTGAAAAATAGGACAAGATCCACAAAGGTAATCCATCCACCAGTGTTTTTAGAAAATTAATAGCGAGCTGCTAATTCAACCAGATCTTTGTAATCATCAGAGATGAAAGACTCCACCTTTACCGATCCCTTTCCTGGAGATATGTATTTCACCCCAACTAGCTTCAGACCTGCAACAGAAACACATAGATTTACATTAAATCTGCTGTTTTTTCCCTCAGATTATTTAGAGAAACTGCCAGTCAAAAGATAAGTCCATTGTGTTTGGTAGAAACACAGTTTATAATAGCCACAGAGAATACACTACTATACTATGCTTTCCCTGCACGGTTACAGTAGAAATAATGTCCAAAAGATGCTGGCTGATGTTGGCTGCAATAAGTTTCTACACCGATAATCAGTTTAGACAGACTTCAATTTTGTGGACCCTATATGGAATTCAGCAAGTGGGCTGATATATGAAATACGTCTAATATATTATCTCAATGATGAATTTCAAGCAAGAAACTCTTAAGGGCTAAATTAGCCAATTTCCTTCGACTCAAGTTTCTACATTATTCTAAGCTAGTAGAAGGTCCCCAACTAGAAGAGACTTAACTAAGTAACTTAACACATCCCTCAACTGAAATCTCCTAAACTGAAATGATTAGTTTCTAATTACTTCAAAATTGTGTGGACAATTTTTGGGATTATACGAAATATGTCAACCATATAATCCCAGTGATGATTTTCAAGCACGAAAATAGTAAGGGTCAAATTACCTAATTTCTTGCGATTCAAGTTCCTAAGACTAGTTTGAGCTAGTAGGTCACCAACTAGAAGAGCCTTAACTAAGTTAATCTCCAACTGGAAGAGACACAACTAAATTACTCCAAAAAAAAATATTAAGACTTAGATTCTGATACCCTAACTTGCATACTCTATCAGATATGTAAGTAACCTTTTTTTTTCTTTTGATAGGTTATCAGACATGTAAGTAACCTAGTTACCATGTTTCTCTAGACTTTTTGTACATATTTTCTTTCCCTGTCTTGTTGAATTCTACGCAAGACGTGCACATGTCACCACCTACCTCTCCAATAGGTCGTAAGTTTGATAAACATCCCAGCTGGAGGACAAGAAAATCTCTTCCAGTAGTTACCTACTTACCTTCCCAAGACTATAAGTATGACGTCTAGCTCTCTCTCTCTCTCTCTCTCTCTCTCTCTCTCTCTCTCAAACCAAAAAAAAAACTAAAAAAACTAGATTGATAATCAAACTGAATTATCACCTGAGTCTAACAAATGAATCCAAATTGAAGAAAGAAAAAACAAAAACCAAGTAAAGTAACAATAGTATAAAATTTACAAGAAAATACTCACTATCATTAACCCGTCCAAATAATAACCTTTCGCCTTTCCAATATTCCAAAGGCCTTGTCTTCATTCGTTTGCTTCGTCTAACCCCATCTTGAAATGACGTGCCAGCATCTGTCGAATTCATGAAATTCTTTATATAACAAAGAAAATCAAGAGTTCTAACAAATACATGCGCATAGGTGCAAGAGTAAACACCTGCTAGACTTGGCCTAGAACGAAGAGCTTTACTTTCACGCCTTCCACCAGCAGGTCGTTCTGCTTTCGGTTGTTTATCTTTTGCCTAAAGCATAAGAAATGTTGTATCACACATCTATATACTCACTACAGCTAAAGAAATACACTGCAGAGAACACATGCACATACATGTAAACATAGAAGTAGTAGAAATCATGGGCTAAAGATTCTGTAGTTTTACTTGATATCATTCAATATCCTCGGTCATTTCAGAATTATTATCTCTTATACAAATTGGTTGTCAAAATTTTACACCGATAATATCGTAAGGGTCATTCCAGTAGACAACTTAAAATGTCCAACCCCGGGACAGAAATCAACACATTTGGTATAAATTAGATCAGTAGCATTATTGCATTTTAAGAGAATCAGATATCATGGCTATCAAAAGCAGTTAATGCTTGTGTTACAGCTGGGAATTGCTATATGTTGTTGCACAAACCATCTCCACCAATAGTGTTTATTCATCTGCAGATTTGTTGACGCACGAGCACTGAAGCTTTACACTCTTTCTATATGACAGGTAACAATTGGAGGAGTCAAATGATATTTCCTTTGACTTTGATTTTTTCAGAGCTTTTAACAATAAAAAGAACCAATGTGTAACTCCACAGCTCCACGCAGAAATGTAGATATTTTGTACCCTTATAATTCAAAACCCACCAATTTTTTAGGACAGAGGGAGTATATATGAACTTCTCTGAAGAAGTGTGCCTACTCTTGTGATCCAAAAAATTACTTTTCCGAGAAAAATGGGCAAGTCCACCAAAGGACATTGCGTTTTGAGTTTGCTGATAAAATAAAAAGGAGTACTGAAGAAAGGAAACAACCTTGGCATGATGCTGAGGGCTCATATCTGGCAATTTAGATCTGACTTCTGTAGAATGGACTTCAACTGCAACTGAGCTCAATTGATCTGTAAAAATATAGTATCAAGTTTCTCAACTTCTTCCCAAATATCAGACTGTTATTACTAGTTAGGATAAACAAAGTAGCATGGTTCAAACCACTAGCTATCAAATTCAAGAAAGACTACATAAATTTAGAAAGTACAGGCAACTTTATCAGTGGAAGTCGTCGGTGGTGAAACCCAAGTTTATTTGCTTGAAAAGGAAACTATGATGACTTAATAACATAAAGAGTGATAAAAGCTCGACAAACCTTTGAAAAGAAAAAAAGGAAAAAGGTGATCATTGTGAGAATGATTTCAGCAGCTGCAGGTTATATTTGGAGGCGGCAGGTTACTAACTTTAGAAGTCCATAAAGCAAACGCAACTATAAACTGGGTTAAGTGGAAGAGCTGACCGACTCTAAAAAGCAGGATCCTTTTGGTTGCTAAAATGCATAGACAAGTCACAAGTTCACTACAACCATATTTATGTATCTCACATCTCACCTGCAGCTACAGAAACTAGAAAAGTACCTAAAGAGAAATGGCACCAAACATCTAGAAAACCAATTCGTGAAGTTCAAACAAGTCATTGTCTGTACAAGAAACAAGATCTAGATCTTGCAAGATATTTTAGCATCTAAATGGGAAAGATTTGACTCGTGACTCAAACTTTATTGGTTGAAAAAAGGAAAATACGGAGGTCAATACTGAAAGAAATTGGGAGAAAAGGAGCAAGAGAGAGTTGCAATATCACCAACAAGTGTAAAGTCTGAAGATTAAAATAGATTTAGCCAATCTTTGAGGATGCAGATTCTGTGCAAATATGACTACAGAGATGATGCAAATTCAAACATAGCGTTGGTTCGTAATAACTTTTCAGTTCACGGAACCAGGCTTATATTATTACTGCACGTAGTATTCTTTGCTTTCACCATGTGCAATTTAAGACGTTTACTGCTTGTCATATAAAATACATGGCATTAGAGAAATAGGGGTCATGGGGTTTGACAAATCTTTCAATTTCTTGACAATATTGAAGTAGGAAGAGGAATCAAGGATTACTGCAATTCAAACTTTAAAGTTTAAACTAGACTATAGGTATCACTGTGCGATATGAATACCATACACTATTTGCACATAATTTACTGTGACCATCCCAAGTACTTCACTAGTGAAGCATTAAAGAAACCTCAATGCTTTTTAACCATGATACAACACTTCTAAATAGAATTCAAAAGGCAAAAGGTATCAATATGTGACATAACATCTTATGATATCAGTACAAGGGTTACTTTAATCATCCCAAGTGCTTTGCTAGTGAAACATTAGAAACCTTAATGTTCTTATACAATATAGCATCAATACAGCAATAACTTAGCATGCATCGCTATCAAACTTATGTCTTGATAATTAGAAACTGGAACCTGATATGATGCTCAAAGATAGAAACGAAGTACAAACATAGTACAGAAATCTTGTTATTTTTGGTATATTTTCAGTAGCGATGATTGGATCTTTCGCAGGAGAACTATATCTTTTTGTAAGGTTCTCTATATGGTATACAACTTGTATGCGGGGTTATCCCAAACGTTTCAATAAAACCATTACCTTTATAAAAAATAAAAATAAAAAAAGTGAAGTTCAAAAATCATGTTCTTGACAACCACAAGTTTCAAATTCTCCATATCAAGTTTGTTTATAAAGATGCATCACATGCATCTTCCCATTGGAAAAAGGGAGATGAAACAGAAAAGAAAAGAAAAAGTTATAAGAGATCATCTCAAAGCAACCTAAGGTATTGCATCTCATTGCAGCACAATTTTTGGCAAACATGGGAAGTTATTTGTTTCCTAGTACTAAATTTCCAATACTTCATACCTCAATCTGTATCCTGTAGCTCACCAATCAAATGTTCAGTTTCCAAAACCATGCATCACCCAAGAGTTGGACATTCAAGTGAGTCAAAAAACAGAAAGTTGACTACTGATGATTCCATGAAAAACTCAAGCGATGTGTTAAACACAAAAAAGACGGAGATTATTCTGAAAAACATGCAAAAATTTGGCTATACAAAAGAATCTACATAGGAAACAGACAAGCTCAAATGTAGCACCTTCAGAAATAATGAAGTTGACGTGAAATAAGAAATCATTTAAAAATGAATCTTACCACTAGTTACACCTTTGACAGAATCCTCAAAGTGGTGATCTTGTTCTGCAGAATGTGCTCTTTGCGGTGGCATATTGTCAACCTGATATTGATGTATGAATGAAAAATGTCAGACTTGAAATTGTAACTCCTGGAATGATGTATCAAATGTAGTATAATGGCAAAAAGCGGATAGTCTTGCCTGCCCATCAATTTCAGATGATCCAAAATCCACAGCAACTGTTTCAACGGAACAATTGTGTGTATCATCAGCTTCTCCTTGTGCTTGAGGAGAAGATAGTGTTTCTGCAAGCACTTCTCCGTCCTGCATCTTTTGACAGCTAATGTAAGATTCAGTCTCAAGACCCTGTTGATCCTTCAAAACATCGTTTACAACTGAAACATCTTTCACTTTATCAAGCACATCAGACTCATAGTGGGAATCCATAATTCTCATAGTCAAGTTGATGTCAGTATTGATATCAATATCATAACCATTTTCTAGCTCCTCTCCAGATTGAGATCCATTTGGCCCAGTTTTTACATTATCTTTGCCTGAATCGTTTATCATCAACTGCTCATGTGAAAAGTTTGAACCACTTAAAGGAAGCATAATATTCGCATTGTCAGAACCAGCAATGTTTTCTGTCTCACCATGAGATTCAGTAGGTCCAGCACTATTACTTATACATTGCGGGTTCATCTTCATAGACCAACCTGGTGGATGGTCTGATTGTGAATCACTGTTATCCAGATCAATGTTGAGAGGCGAAAAAGGATCTCTCAGTGGATTTGACTGAGAAATTTTCTGTCTTAACAAAGACAATGAAGCATGTGGACTTTTTGGTGGAGTGGGTGATGCTAAATTATTGGTGGGACTTTCTTCATGTTGTCTGCGAGTGGAAGTTGTTCCCTCAGTTGCACTTTTAACAAGATCCCGTATCTCCAGTGAAAACTTCCTAGGCTTCCGAATCCTCTCTCCAAAAGCCTTACCATCTACTTTCCCAGCCATAGGGAACTCAGGAAAACATAAGGGGCCTAGTTCAATTGGCTTGATCTGCAACCACTCTTGCAATTTGGATAATGCCATCCCCCCATTTAGATCTCCACCATTACTAGACAGTAATTCATTCAAAATACCATTGTTTTCTGTTTTCTCTACTGACCCTGTCAAATTGAAACCCAATCATCATCTCTGAAATGCACTCCTTTTTATAAGGAAAAAAGGATGGTATCTCTGAAATACATTTTGCTCATAGAGAAGTTAAAAATAGAAAATAGAAATCAAAAGGTATCTCTCTTGAATCTTGATTAGTTAAAACCACCAACCTGGAGAATCTGCTTCTTGTAGTTCAACATTGAGGCCAGGGGGCTCTTCTGGCAACTGAGAATTCTGGCCAGCCCGAATATCACTCCCCAATGTCTCTTGAGATGATATAAATGCATCATCATTCTCAGACTCGATGGATGAGAAGCGGTGCTTATACCTCACCGATTTGCTGAGACAGAAAGAGTAAAACTTTAAACAAGTGTAACCGCAAGTTGATAGGATGATCATAGGGTAAGATAGGCATTTCCATGTTAAAACACATAGAGTGACTAAGTATACTTCAAGATGCCTGGCCGACGACGGCGTGCATTGGCGGGTGGATCATTCACATCTTCATTGATACTGATGCCTTTCAGTCTCTTCATTTCCTTTTCAGCTTCTGTAAATTGACCGTGTGTAAAATGATTATTCTCTTTCTCCGAGTATAATAGACTGTTTTTAGTTGCAGACGTGATCAACTATCAATCAGATATTCAACAAACAGCTAAAGAAACAAATATTACCTTCCCACCTTTCAGCAGCTGCAAAAAATTCCACTGGATCTTCCAGTTGATCCATGTCTAAAGACTCTAATGTAGAACCCAAGATGACAGGAGGTTTACTGCAAAAACATAGCAAGATATGCCAAGAACATCATTTCAAGAGGATCTAATTTGAGAACAAACGAAACACTATCTATAATTTACCATGTACTTGGCTTGAAAGAAAACCGAGGCTTTCTGCGACCAAGGCCTGGTCTTCTCTCTTTGGGCTTCTCCTTGCCCTTCATGGCAAGATCCCCATCAATGCCCATACATTTTGTGTTCAAAAGTTCCGCAGCATTATCAACAATGGCCCTGGCCTCCTCAAAGAGCTTCGCAGGCATCTTCGTTTCCTTTTATGATCATAATAATGAAGAAACAAAACTTTATCAACATGACATCATTCAATAATCAAACAACTAACCAAACCAAATCAATGAAAATCAAATGGACAAATTACAGTATTTATGTTGTCACATACAACCACCAAAAGAAATCCAAGTTATTTCATAGTCGACCAAATACTAAAACAAAGACAAAAAATAAAAAAACAAACTCCATTCTATAAAATAAAAAATAAAAAAAAAACGTGAAAATTTCCAGGCTGAAGGTGGCAGTCACAGGCGATAAAATGAATTTGTTAATTGTTGCACATAATACAAAGCGAACTGTACTAATTTTAAGTTGAAATTGGAGTTTGCACAAACGAATTGAAGAATAATGAAAGGAATTGTAACGACATTATCACTTTAAATTAACTGACCAGATCTATAATAGAGCTAGAACTAGTATATAAAGGAAATAAAAAAACGAAAAAGTTACCAGGGATTTCATGAAATTATGAACTGACTCGAGGTCTTTAGGGTCTACTGATACATCTGTGCAAACCCTAATTGTTTTGGGGAATAGAGAGAGTCCGACGAGGCCGCGGAGAGGATCCACCGGGTCGGACGTGAGTGCTTCGTTCGCCATTTTCTCACAAAGGAGTGGTGGAAGTTTCAGGAACCTGAAAAAAAACAGATGAGTGCTTCTTCGCGTGAGTACTATTTTTTTTATTATTATTATTTTAGTTTTGAAAATAGGGTCTGAGCGGGATTGAGCGGGGACGAGAACGACTGAGGAAGGATGAAATAAGGGGAGCCAACAGAAATTAGTTTTTCTTCTTTCTTTGCACGTATGCCCCCCGAAAAATGGTTAAACAACTCTCGCTCATCCAAGATTTTCTTCCATCTCTATTTTGATCCTCGACACCACTAGTAATAAATTTTCATAGACTTAGGGGTCGTTTGGTACGTTGAATAAGAGAATTAATCGGTGCATGAAATTCTGTATTGAGTTTATATAGTGTTTGGTTGTGTTTGATAAATTAGGATAAATAATCCATATACTGTTATGTACAACATTTCAAGTACATAACTTTATACGTAGACCCACGTGAAATACTTAATACCATGATTAATAATACATGGATAAAATTTCAAAATGACATATCTATCTTTTTTAAATAATTAAACACTTTTCAATTATACATTTTTCATAAAGTTAATAAAATACGGCGTCTACTTATCTCTGGCGATGAATAAGAAATAACGTCGAACTAAATGCAAGCATCTTCCGCAACGCTTTAGCCTTCCACTATAATTCTCAAAGTTAAAACTTTTATTAAATGTTGCTTAAATGGATTACTTACTTGCTGAATTTATTTTGTCGTTGTATTTGAAATTGAAATTTTGTACTTTGAGCTGGTAGTCAAATTTTTTTATAATGTATTATTTGCTGGAATTTGGAAACAATTAAACATCCTTTGATTTACTTAAACAAGTTCATTGTATGTATACTTTCGATTTCTTAGTTTTTCTCAATATATGTAAGCTTATTATATTGCGTTTATTAAAAAAAAAAAAAACTTTCGTACATACATATTTTTTTTGGGTCTTTAGAATGTGAGAAGTTGTCTTTACTTGAGTTATTTAGACATAAAGTAAGAAAATCAAATCAAGAATTGAGGTAGTTCATTGAAAACAATTGATTCTGCTGGTTATCGTCTCTGCCTCTCTGGAATAAATGTTGCATATCATCATATTATGTTGAAGTTACATCCATATGACTTCGAGAGAGGACATTTTCCTCTTTCTTGTATTTTCATTGCTGAATAATGATGGGTATTAATTAGGTGATTCTAGATATTTACTGACGGATGAAACACCTCCTATTTATGTTTGTCAAGCTGATATTGATTCAATGATAAATATAAACCTTGATTTGGTGGCTAAAAAAAGGTAGTTTAGATAATTTAAATTTAAATGGGATAGAGAAATCTACAAAAGTCCACATGTATAATTATAAATAATTTTTTGTACATTTTAAATCAAACACAAGTTTAGGTTATATATTATATATTCAATTTTTAATACAATGAACCAAGATAAAATTAATCTTTGCATTACTAATCCATGCAAAGATTGGTAACTATTTGAGGGGTCAAACTGGTGACTATGGGGGCCTGAAAGAGTACCGGGGATACAAGTGTTATGTGGACCACGACTCGTAGTGCATTAGGGAGCCGCGAGAGAGGTATTAGGAGTCTCAAAGAGTTACTCTAGTGGTCACAAGGGAGACTGGTGGTGGAATGGAGAGGTGCAAGGAAAAGTAGAAACCGAGAAAGCAGCGTATCTAAAGCTAGTGGAAAGTGTATACGAGGAGGAGAAGAGAGCGAGTAGGGAGCATTATAAGTTGGCTAAGAAAGAGTCAAAGCTAGCAGTTACGACGGCCAAAACTGCATCTTTTAGTCATTTGTATGAGGAACTCGAGGGTCGAGCTGGAGATAAGAGGTTGTTCAGGTTAGCCAAGGCGCGAGAAAGGAAGGCGTGTGACTTAGACCAAGTAAAGTGCATCAAGGACGAAGAAGGGAGAGTTCTGTTGGATGAGGGGCTTATCCGTCGGAGATGGCAGACCTACTTCCATAGTCTCTTGAACGAGGAGGGGGACATGAGCATTGTACTGGGTGATTTGAAACTATCCGGGAGTCGTTGTGACTTTGGGTATTGTAGGCGGATTAGAGTTGATAAAATTGAGGGGGCTAATTGGCTATGCGTAAGATGAGCAGGGGCAAAGCGACTGTGCCGGATAAAATTTCGGTGGAGTTTTGAAAGAGTACGGATAAGGCAGGTTTGGAGTAGCTCACCAGGATATTTAATGTCATTTTTAGAACGAAGAAAATGCCCGAAGAATGGAGGTAGAGCATGACGGTTCTTGTATACAAGAACAAGGGTGATATCCAAAATTGCAATAATCGGGGTATCAAGCTGCTTAGCCATACTATGAAAGTCTGGGAGAGAGTGGTAGAGCTAAGGATGAGCAGCAATGTGTCTATTTTCGAGAACTAGTTTGGGTTTATACCAGGGTGTTCGACTACAGAAGCCATCCACCTTGTTAGGAGATTGATGGAGCAGTATATGGAGAGAAAGAAGGGCTTGCATATGGTGTTCATCGACTTAGAAAAGGTGTACGATAAAGTTTTGGTGGAGGTTTTGTGGAGATATTTGGAAGCTAGAGATGTACTTGTTGCCTACGTTAAGTTGATTAAGGACATGCATGATAGAGTAAAGACCCGAATGTGGACGGTGGGTGGGGACTCGGACCATTTTCCGATTATGATGGGGTTGCATCAGGGGTCGATACTCAGCCCTTTTTTGTTTGCTCTGGTGATGGACGTACTGACGCGCCACATCTAAAGAGAGTGTCGTGGTGCATATTATTTGCAGATGATATTGTATTGATTGACGAGATGCGAGACGGTGTGAATGCGCAATTAGAGGTATGGAGACAAACCTTGGAATCTAAAGGTTTCAAGTTGAGCAGGAACAAGACAGAATACTTGGAGTGTAAGTTCAGTGGTTAGACTCAAGGAGGGAAAGGAGATGTGAGGCTGGACTCGCATGTCATCCCTAGGAGAGGGAGTTTTATGTACTTCGGGTCTATTATTCAAGGGGATGAGGAGATTGATGAAGATGTCGCACATCGTATCGGGGCGGGATGGATGAAATGGAGACACGCTTCCGGTGTTTTATGTGATGAGAAGGTGCCACCGAAACTTAAGGGTAAGTTCTAAAGAGTGGTGGTCAGACCAACGATGTTGTATGGGGCTGAGTGTTAGCCAATCAAGGTCGCTCATATCCAGAAGATGAAGGTAGTAGAGATGAAGATGTTGAGATGGATGTGCGGGCACACCATGTCAGATAGGATCAGAAACGAGGTTATTTGTGACAAAGTGGATGTGGCCCCTATTGAGGACAAGATGCGGGAAGCACGACTTAGGTGGTTTGGTCATGTGAGTAGGAGGAGAACAGACGCCCCGGTGAGGAGGTATGAGAGGTTGACATTTGAGGGCCTACGGAGAGGTAGAGGTAAGCCAAAGAAGAGGTGAGAAAGGTGATTAGGCAAGACATGGCACAACTTCAGCTGACCGAGGACATGACCCTTGATAGGAACGTATGAAGGTCGAGGATTAGGGCAGTAGAGTAGGTAGTCTAGAGTGTTCATAACGATAGTATGGGCACGCAGTCCCGCTTTCTGTTGGTAGTAGGTTTCTGTTATTTTCTTTCATTGTTGACCACCTTATTATCTTGTTATTTTATCCTGCTTTTATATGGCTTTTTGGTACTGTCCCTTCTTCCCTATATTTTCATTAATACGGTTCCGGAGCCGAGGGTTTATTGGAAACAACCTCTCTATCCTCACAAGGTAGGGGTAAGGTTTGTGTACATACTACCCTCCCAGACCCCACGGTGTGGGATAATACTGGGTATGTTGTTATTGTTGTTGTTGCATTACTAATCCATGCACAACTAATAGTTGTATAAACTAATCTCTACATAACTTATTTTTACACCAAATGACCCCTTAGTGAATGTTAATCCATAACCGTCCCGTTTGTGCCTAAAATTCTTTTACTTTTTTTTAATAAAAAACTTTAAAATATTATTTGTTTATACATTGGAATAATTTTATGGAAATAAAAATAAAAAATGAGTTTCAAGTTTGAAATCCCTAAAGTAGGACAATCCTACATAAGGGTGGCAAGTGGGTCGGTCCAGGTCCGGTCGTCCGAGACCGCGGGCCAAACGGGTTAAACGGGTCAGGACCGTTTGGCCCGGTTTTAGTGGGCTTCGGCCGGTCTCGTGGGCCGGTCCTATGATTTGGGCCCGCTAGGTCCGGGACCATTTAGCCCGTCAGGTACCGGGACCGATCCCTTAGCGGGCCAAACGGTCCCAACGGCTATATTTTTTTTTATTTTTTATTTTTTCAAAAAAAAAAAATATAGCCGTTGGCTATTTATAAAAAAGTCATTTAACCCCCCCAACTTTGTTTTAACCCCAAACTTTTTATACATTTAATATATATACTATACTGTACTATATATACATATAAGATGTATATATAACTTATCGAATATAGCTTTTATATATATATATTATACATTTAATATATATACTATACTATATTATACTATACATACATCTTATATACTATATATATTTGATATTAAATATTGAATATTAAAATTTAGGTCACAATTCTATAATAAAATTTACAAAACATTGTCTTAGATATTTTTTTAACATCCTTTTGTCTCTAATATCTATTTAAAATTTTAAAATATATATATATATATATGTTGGGCCCACTTAGCATACTTAGCCCGCGGGCCGGGACCGTTTAGCCCGGGACCAAACGGTCCTGGCCCCGATCCCTACAAAAAGCCCGTTTAGGCCTGGGTCTGTTTGGCCTGTTTAATTTGGGCTCGGACCCGAGACTGTTTGAATCGGCCCACTTATCCCGTTTAGGCCCGGGACCGGCCCACTTGCCGGCCCTAATCCCTACATAATGAAACTGATTTCAATAAGTTTTGATTTAGTTCACAATAGATTGATTGAATATCTAATTTATAAACCAAAATACATAAGCGCAATCATTCTTGAGCACAACATCACTTTGATCGTTCATTTAATTATTTTCTTGTTCAAACATACATTACAAATTCCGCTCATTTGTTCTTTAAAGTTTGAGATGCAATACATAAAATAAAACATATACTTTTTTGCTATAATTATTAGTAGTTTTGAAAATTTTATAAGCTTATGTGACAACAACTAGTACTGTTTATGTTCTTTATTATGTGTTATTATGTTTTAGAGCTTGCCATAATTCAACAAAATAAATATTAGCAACGAAGAATCAGAGGTAAACATATAAATTCTATCAACTTTATCGTAAAGTAAACATGACAAGTTAGCTTGAAATATTACAAAATATAGGGCTAGCATTTTAACGACTTAGTGCTAGCCCTATATTTCTTTGAGATGAAAAATATAAATTTTAAATACGAATGTTTCTTTGAAAAGAAAAACAAGGCACATTTAGAATGTTGAGATAAAAAAGGGGAAAGGTTAAAACTCTAATTGTGATTTGGATTTCATTTTATGTTAGTCCCAGAGTATCTACTGAGATAAATAACACGTACAATAGTTTATACAAACTTATAATCACCATTAGAACATAGAAAGAAGAAAAGTAAACTAATAATTGAAAATTGTTAAGTGCAGTAAATATAACATTATTTGAATTAGAAACGTTAAAATGGATGACTTATGAGGCCGACAAAATCTAGTTAGTTCAGTAGATTGGACTATAATATTTTGGGTTTTAATATATTTGGCCACTCGGTCGAGGATATTTACAACTGTTAGCCAAATATACATTAATTATATATATATATATATATATATATATATATATATATATATATTAAGATGTATATATAGTATATAATCGCCTATTGGTTTGGAGGGCAGCTATATATCGTATGCATTTCACTCATTGATATAAAAGCATTCGTATGAACATGGAATATATAACGGATTTGATTGGTCGCTTTGAATTGGATGGTGAAGCTTTTTAGCGCTACTATAATCAAACCCATAGGACTAGGAGCGAATTTGACTGATCCTGATGCCAAAATTTATTTAAAATATAAAAAAATTATATTAACATAAATATTAATAATAATGATAAATTAAAAGAACAAAACTCTAAATTACACTAAAGATAAAAATAATTTCTTTACTCATGCTTTTAAAAATTGATTGCTCGTTCGCACAAAAATCTTCTTTGTTTGTGATTGGTGAATTTGAGTAGTTGAGTGTTTGTATACACATTTGCTAATGCTTGTTTAATAAAATAATTTTAATTTAGTTCAAAGGCTAAATCATAATGAACTTCTTAACCAAACTATCAAAATAAGAAATAATGTCTAAGATCACTATTGATGTGGACATTTTTTTTTTTTTCATGCTTTCTTTTACCTTTTTTTTTTTCTTAAACAATTACTAGAATAAAAAATTTGCAATCGTAATTCTCGTTCTCTCCTTTGCACCATAAAAGAAATCACTATTTTTTAAAATTACCATGAGAAACAACAAAAAAAGAGAATTTATTAATTTATTAATTCACGCGAGAAATAATTTTTAAAGCTCTTGCTTACTCGGGTTGGAGGAGTTTTTCCCCAAAGGACAAAAGCAAAGCCGTTTGGATTAAAACATATTATATATTTATGAAAAAATTAATCTAAAATATTTTTCAGAAACCAAAAATAACCAATACTAAAGGTTGAACGAGCAGTTGAGCATCATCAGTAATTTGATAAGGAATGTTATAAATACTTTGAAATAAAAAATTTATATCAATAAATATGGAATGTATATTAATTTATCTTATAAAGAAAATATTTAATTCCCCCCCCCCCCAATAAAGAGAACTATAATTAGCCATTCTAGTTGGAAGTTGGAATAATAGGTTTTTGTTATGAAAATAATTATAACATGGATGTCAATTTATTACTCCGCTATAGACAATCATCCTAAAGAAGATTATCTGTTTGGTACTCTATTGAAATTTATCTACAAGCAGCTGATGCAGGTAGGTTACAAGCAACTCAATGAAATGATTTGCAACAGTGTCACGACCCAAAATCCAACTAGTCGTGATGGCAAGCCAACTAGGTAAGCCAACTTTCAACTATCCAATTCCAATAACAATTAATAGAGAAATTTAAGTAAATAATTATCTTAACCTAATACATTCCCCAAGAACTGGTAGTACAAACCATGAGCTTCTAAGAATAGAGTATACAAAGCGGAAATGAAATAAATACATAGTCTGTTTTAATAATACATAAACAGAGCTTTTATAAATCTAAGGTTACCCTAAACAAAAGACAGCTACAACAGGAACGCAAGTACATCTTCAAGTTCCGCAACCATCGAGCACAGCAACAACAACAGCCAACATGTGCACGCAATGTGCAGAAGTGTAGTATCAGTACAACCGACCCCATGTACTGAGTAAGTAACAAACCTAGCCGTAGGTTGAAAGTAGTGACGAACTTCCACCAAGTCGGGTCCAAAACCAATAGTCCACAACAATCCATAACAATATAAAGCAAATAATATCATAAATAACTCAGGGATAAAATACTCAACCAAATAATGATTTCAAAAATTATAGTTCTTCCTTTCAAATACCTCAGTGAAAACCCACCGAAGTTTCCAATAATATAAATAGTTTGAAAACAATAATTTTCTCCCAAAATCTTGTCAATAATAAATAAGATGTTTCATTTTCCTTCTAGATAAACCGTGTAAAAATAAATGCATCACTATGCCCATCTGTCAAAAATATGTGAGAAATCATGAATGATGTAATGTTGTACAACATGAGGAAAAAATACATCTCTATGCCTGTATGTCATGTGTGCATGCCAATGCGATGCAATTCAGTGATAAAATCATAAATAGCCCATCGGGCATAACATCACTCATATACAGCCCCTCGGGCAACCTCACAGTCACCCGTGCCACTCGGGCATACTTCACAATCACTTTTGCTACTCGGGCATACCTCACAATCACTCATGCCTCCCAGTCACTCAGCACTCGACACTCGTACTCAGTAGGTACATGCGCTAACTGGGGGTGTGTACAGACTCCGGAGGGGTCCTTCAGCTCAAGCGCTATAATCTGTACGGACAACTCACTTGCGATAATAATAAAGTATGTTGCAGGCGGGCAGCCCCGATCCATACTCATCCTCACAAATCAGGCCCTCGGCCTCACTTGGTCATAAGTATGCTGCAGGCGGGCAGCCCCGATCTACACTCATCCTCACAAATCAAGCCACTCGGACATTTCAGTAAAATAGGGCATTCAGCCCAAAATATTTATATGCATCAAAATAGAGTCATAAAACTGAGTTATGATATGCAATGAAATGCATATGACTGAGTATGAATTTTCAATTTGACACAATAATTCACAGCAATATGACCTCTGTGGGTCCCAATAATACTGGCACATAGCCTCGACAAGATTTTTAATATGCTTTTCAGCTTAATTTCTTTGACACATAAAACCGCATGAAAAATGCCAAGATTATTTAACTATAAAATTCCACAGAAATAATTATGTCACAATTTCTATAGTGCACGCCCACACGCCCGTCACCTAGCATGTGCGTCACCTCCCAACAATTCACAAAATACATATATTCAGGGTTCATACCCTCAACTCCAAGATTAGAAGAGTTACTTACCTGGAACAAGCTGAATCCAATATCGAGCAAGCTAAGTAATGCTCCAGAAATCCCATTATGTGCGTATCAACTTCCAAACGACTCGAATCTAGTCATAATTAATTTGATTCAGCCCACAAAATTTATAGGAATTAATTTTATATTAAAATACTAATATTTTTACAAAATCCGAAATTACGCCCCAAAAATTACACGTGGGGCCCACGTCTCGAAATACGACGAAACTTATAAAATACAATAACTCATCCAATTACAAGTTCAACCATACTAATTTTACTAAAATCCGACTCCAAATCGGTATTCAAACTTGAAAAGTTCGTTTTGTGACATTATAGAAATTTCCTTCTATTTCTCTTGAAGATTCAAAAATCTTACACTAAAAATGAAGATGAATTCATGAAATATAATCACAAGGGAGTTAATAACACTTACCCCAAGTTGTGTGAAAAATTTCCTCTCCAAAATTGCCCAAACCGAGCTCCAAAATGTCCAAAATGAGAAAAATTCTCGGAACCCTCATTTTTAAACACTGCCCAGGCATTTCCGCACATGCGGTGCCTGGGCTCGCACCTGCGCATCTGCATTTGCGGACAAGAATGTGCGCCTGCGAAAAATAGCCGGTCCTCTAAAAACTCAAATCTGCGGCGATATTCTCGCATATGCGGGCTTCGTAGATGCGCATTCCCCTTCGCACATGTGGCCTCGCTAATGCGGCAAATTCCTCGCACCTGCGAGCACTGCTCAGTCCCACTCTTGGCCGCTTCTGCAACTTATTTCACGCACATGCGGCTTCGCACCTGCAATCAAAATCTTCGCAGGTGCGATCACACCAGTAGGCAACAGTTCCAACATTTCCTTATATCCAAATTTGATCCGTTAACCGTCCGAAACTCACTCAAGACCCCCGGGACCTCAACCAATTGTATCAAAAAGTTTCATAACATAACACGGACCTACTTGAGGCCTCAAATCACACCTAACAACATCGAAACGAAGAATTACTCCTCAATCCGAAATCATTGAATCTTGAAACTTCAAATTCTATAACTTACGTCGAAACACATCAAATCATGTCCGTTTGGCTTCAAATTTTGCACACAAGTCACATTTCACATTACGGTCCTATTCAAATTTCCAGAATCGGATTCCGACCCCGATATCAAAAAGTCAATTCCTCGGTCAAACTTTTCAAAAATTTAACTTTCGGCAATTCACGCCAAATTTCACTACGGACCTCCAAATAATTTTTTTTCGGACACGCTCCTAAGTCCAAAATCACCATACGGAACTATTGGAATCATCAGAAATAAATTCCGAGGTCGTTTACACATAAGTCGACATCCGATCACTATTTTAACTTAAGCTTTAATCATTGAAACTAAGTGTTCCAATTCATTCCAAAATCTCACCGGACCCGAACCAATTATCCCGGCAATTCACACAACAAATGTAAAGTACAATTTGAGAAGTAAATGGGGAAACTAGGTTGTAATACTCGAAACGACCAGTCGGGTCGTTACATTCTCCCCCACTTAAACATACGTTCGTCCTCGAACGTGCCAAGAGTTGTTTCCAAGCCATCAAATCACCGTTCCATCTTACCACATACGTACCCGGGGGTGAACCCACGTCACCCTATCCCACATGGGCTTGACTACACAATGCAACTGAAAATCATTAATTTAACCTTAGCCCATAAACCTTGGAGTTTAATTTCTAACCTTTAAGATTTCTTTCAAGACATGAATCTTACATTTACACACTGTATAAGTCCGAATAAGCTGCATCGAGCTATAACTATAACCACATATATAATCACGCAGCATATTACACAACTCGCATGCTCGTAGCACTATTCCCGATCGCAGTGACTACTCCAAAACCGACTGCATATTAGTATTAAACCCATATCGAACCAAACCTCATCCCAAAACCTTCGTACACTGTTGATAATAAAAGAAACACGCAGAATCTTGTAACCCTTTATCAGACCAACAAGTCATAACCGGAACCATAATCACTTTCTAAGCCGACTTTCAATATTATACTCCTGAGTATACCGAAATTAAACCCGATAGTACCCATTCCAGGTCCAATGAGCTTATATTACTAAATATAACTGCCCCACAGACATACCGCACAAATATAACTCAGAGCCACAACTCGTGCCATCCGTGCACTAATACGCAATAATTCAAATGTACCCAGTCATGGAAAATGACTCAAATGAGAGAACTGCCCCGCCAGGTTAACAAGTACTTCCACAACGAAACGCTAAAAATTCATCATACACTGTAGAACCATCACCCGATTCTAACACGAGGTTCATATTATATACTCCGAGCCACCCTGCTCCAATTTAATAACGGTAGAGAGGTGAATGACAAAAATACCACACAAAACCTAAAAGGACATAACCATTACACTATCGATCATGCAATACCCAATTACTCATCACACTCAAATTCCGTTATAAAAGCTCAAATAGAACCGCACCATCTGTGCACATAACCAATGAATCACAACTCCTCGTAGCATAAAGGAATAACTCACAAATCATTTGAGAACACGAATAAGTTCGACATCAACCAAATGACACATCCCTCAATAATAGCAGTATGGAGCCAACCATTCCGGCTCGGTGTAGAATACACATCTTAATTTGGGCCTACCTATGGACCCCCAAATCAACTCGGGTTACCCACAAATAGATAAAAATTCTTCCGAAAATCCATAATGACTGAATCACAACACATTCTATCACATGGCTAGCTCCGGCCACAACTTCACAGTCCACAACTATGAAACAATCCGCTCATGAGAACTCCCAATCTCCAAATCCATAGAACACGCAAATCACCATATTTGATTCCATCTCCACCGCCCGAATGCCTAATAACTATCTCATACACGAACATTCCACGAGAAATACTTTAAAAGTTCTTCCGTGCCAATTGACAAAATTCGAATATCAGTAGTCTATCAACCATGTGAGTACCGCAATACTAATTTATACCTCCGTAAGTAAAATACAATGCGCCTTCTGAAGTCCGCCCCTTTCTCATACAACACCAAGTAGTAATAGTATTCATCTAGTTATTTGAAATCGTCCATGTTGTTCAACATTCGTTACCTTCTCTTCAAGATTGTACTGCCACTTTGTACATGGAAATCTAGCTTTCGTACAACACATAACATTTATATTTTCATCATGTGAAGAGCACAAGAATCTTATTATCAACTTTGAGTCACCAATAATTTACATATCATTTTAGTTAGAAAAATTTCTCTTGTTTCTTTTCAGGAGAAAATCACAATACACAGACGTTCTCCACACCGGTAGAAACCATCAAGAATACTTTGGAATCCATTTGCACATAATCAAGTCCTTAAAACTAAATTTCTCTAACTCGACCAAGCCACACAGGTTGCCAAGTTCAAGTGTATTGCCACAAAGCACATGTAGAAACCCCCCACCTCATAAGCACCCAAAGAACCGATCTTATCCATTACCATACTGATCCAATATACTACCCAGTTGTCCTATTTCTCCAAGTCCCTTCCGAATTTGTCTTCAGATTGATACTTCTTCTTGCTAAAATATCATGATCTTTAACCACAACTTACAGAAAAGGTCTTAAAACGTCTGCGGGATCTTTATCCATCAATCGGTCTATACAGAAAAGGTCTTAAAACGCTTTTACATGGACAAAGCGCACCCATTAGGTACATCAAATGGGTGTTCGATCACTTTGAAGTGAATAAGTATCTGTTCTGACCTTAGGATGGTGAACTCCTTTTATCTTGCTTATAAAAGGAGATAGAACGAAGCACATTTCACCATAATTATTTTACACACATGATTTTCAGAAAAAATGGTGACATCGATTTGCAACAAATCCGTTCAAGTGACAATCCACTAGATGTGTCCACTAAATCTTTGCCAACTAAACTTTTGAAAAGATGGTATACAAGAGTGGAATACAGAGACTCAAATATTTGGAACAAGGTTTTCATTAGGGGAGTAAAATACGCGTTGTACTATATTTTTTACTAAGGTTTTTCTCATGGGATTTTTCTTGTAAGGTTTTTAATGAGTCAGCTAGAATTAAGTATTACTAAATGTGTATTTTTTTTCCTTTCACTAAAATTGTTCCCACTGGATTTTTTCTAGTAAGGTTTTAACGAGACACGATATCTTTTAATGAATATCCAAGGGGGAGTGTTATGAAAATAATTATAATGTGTAAGTTTATTTATTACTCTGCTATAGATAATCATCCTAAAAAAAATTATCCGTTTGATACTCTATTAAAATTTATCTACAAGCAGCTGATGCATGCAGACAACTCAATAAAATGATTTGCAGCAAATAGCTTACGAGCAGTTCAAGAAAAGTCTCGCAGCTACTTCCTTTCTTTTATAAATATAGTAGTTTCAGTTCATTATATAAATGAGTTTGAAGTTGAATAATATATTGAGTTGTCTTCGATTTATTTACTTTATAGTTTTTATTTTATAATAGTTTTAAAATATTTCCATTCTTGATTTAGTAAATCCCTTATTTAGGCAAGCTTCTGCTTGCCTAATTCCTTACTCTGAGTAGGGTTGCAGCAGATAAAAAGCCACTCTTCCCAGCCCTCCACCTTCCTATTTCTCCATCGCAGCCCTTAAATTAAAAGAAGCCCTCACTTTCCACTTCCAATCTAACCATCTTTCACTTGTTTCTATCTCTCTATCTCAAGAATGGGGGCTTCGCTTCCTCCCAAGGAGGCTAACCTCTTCAAACTCATCGTTGTAAGTATTCAATTCTATCTTTTACTTCAATCTATGCTCTTTAGTGAATTGCTTCTAATCGAGTTTTATTTGTCGCATCAAATTCTATTCACACGTAATTGTTGTCCATTTTAAACCCTAGATTTTATGCCAATTACTTTACTGACCTTTCAAGATGATTGAAACATTCGAATTTGGGAATTTTGAATGTTACTTCAATCCTCACTTAGCTATGCGAATTTGAACTAATACTGGTGATTATTCATTCGGTCAAAATACTTCTTTGGATGGAGTGACATATTATTGTTGTTGTTTTCCATATCAAGCATCTGTTTTGAGTGAGTTTAAAATGGCGCCGACTGAATAATCTTAAAATCGGGATGATTTCCATGTAAAAAGGTATTTTAATAATGCTAGTACTTTGTACTCCTCTGCCATTGACACAAGTCATCATCCTTGCACTCGTCTTGAGTTAGTTGGTTAGCATTTTCTTCTTTCCTATCTTGTCATGTGATGTAGAGAAGATTATGGTTGCAGGCTGACAGTAACACTTACTCAGACATCGCTTTGAATGCCATTATTTGTAATGTTTGAGGCAATTGACGATGCCAATGATAAGCTTCAGTTTAGGCTTTTGAATCATTCAAAATGTTTTGGTTGTAAAGTAGCAGGAGTCACTTGCAGGACTTCACTATCAAGTCATAAGTTTTTTTTTTTTTTTTTTTTTGTTGATAAATAACTAATTTTAACTTTGTTATCTGACTAATATTACCATCGCTTTGTTAACCACATAAGACAACTAAGTTAATTTGTTGGGAATGTATGTCCTCATTTCTGACTATCTTTGACTTGACGTGAAAAGATGATCTGACACTATTTTTATTCTGTCGGGGGGCATTGTTATGATTGTTGAAAATATGGCTAATTTGATACCCTATTTCTCAATTCCTGCAGAAATCATACGAGACCAAGCAGTATAAAAAAGGACTAAAAGCTGCTGACACAATTCTCAAGAAATTTTCTGATCATGGAGGTAAGTCCAATTCTATTATGGCATATCCAGAATGAAAGTATTAAAAAGGTGACATTCCATTAGACATAAACATCTGTTTGTTCAATTTAAAATTCCTTTTGGTGGTGACTTTCAACTTTAAAGCCATTTCTACCATGTTAGAGTGTCAGATTGAAATAGTTTACTAACTTCACCCGTTTAAAGCATCTAACTTGTTCTCTCTGCGGTAGATGCCGGAAGGCAGTAGGACATAAATAGCCATCTGAGAAGCAACAAGTTCGTTTGATATCAAGGCTAGAAGTCCTAAACCTGAGGGCATATTTCTAGTTGGTGCTATGTACTCTCCTTTTTGTTGCTTAATGATATGAAGATGGAGAAACAAACACATATGCCGATTATTTACGAGTCTTTAGGCCCAGTCTGGTTTGGTTCAGTAGCAGTGATGGATGAAGTTGGTCCTTCGGGGACATCCATAAATTGACACTGATAGATGCAGAAGTCAACTGCTGACGAAATGGGGGTTCAATTGAATCCACTTTGATGAAAATTTATACTGTGCAAATAGGGTAAAAATTAGTTTTTTGGGTTATATATAAGCCATTGAACCCCATTGAGGAGTGATTATAGTAAAGTGGTGAAGGGGTGCAAGAATTATTTTAGGTCATAGGTTCAAATCCCAGGTGTGACATTTTTTAATCCCTCTGTAGTAAATCCTGACTCCGCCACTATCTGAAATCAGGAAATATTGCCGAATGAAATAGGAGAAATTATCAATAAATCAAATGTAAAAACACTTCTTAACATGCTTGATTGTTTCTTGAGAACTTCGTAATCGGTAAAGGGATGAAGGATGGGTACTTCTATGAGAGTCAAAGGCTGTAGGCATCTGGGCTTTTATCCTTTAAGTTTTTGAATTTGCGGTTCAAACTGCTATCATTTGATAAGTTATAGGAGCGCAAATCGTAAAACCATGTGTGTGCAGGGTGAAGATAGGGTGAGAGATAGAGGAGTAGAGCTTGAGCAGATATATATAGGGGTTATTTTGTTGAAAGGGTAGTTAAAGCTAGCAGTTGATAATTGACCAATTTTCCAAACTTGTATAATTACGTGTACAGAAAGTGCATTCTTGTGGTACCAGTACCAGTTTCCAAAAATTTCAATCTGGACTACTAAACCATAACCGCTGCTACTAAAAAGCAAAATGAGAGCAGGCAATGGTGGCCACATGCAATGATCAGTCGAAATCATTAATTGCTTACCACTTTACCAGTTCAAAATGAAATGACTTACTAAAAGGTGTAAAGCATAGAAAAATTTGTGAACTGTGGACATACATACTTATCTTATTGTTTCTACCAGATTTCAACAATTACCGTTGGGGATTTCTCGTGCAAAATGCTCTTCTTTCCCACACTTCAAGCAACTACTACTAAATGCCCAGCAACAACACACTTGAGACACCCACTTCTTCCACTGCTATACCCTCATCCATAACCATGCCGCCTCTGCCACCACCACCGTATTGATTACCTCCACCATCGCCATATCAACCATCACAACCACTATATCAACCACCTCCAAGTACCTATCAAAGAAAAAAATCGACCACCTCCAAGTGCCGTATTCACTGCCCTAACCACCATCACCACCTTCGTATCTACCTCCTTCACCGCCGTATGCCCAATGTATCTTCCACCTCTACTGCCGTATCCCCCGTCACTGCAACTATCGCTACTGCCACTGCTGTTGGAGCTGCCTTAGACAGGTGCACCACCAGCTGTGACGTTGATAGCCTTGGTATGTGGCCGTTGTCTGTGGATCAACTTCAAACTAGACGGCTTCAACTTCAACTAAGCTATGAAAGCCCTCAGATCTGATAACATATCTTGGCCACTATCATTAGGAGTAATGAATCTGGAACTTTGGCACTGAACCACCTCACAGAACCCTTGAACCTAATTCCCTGTTCTCTCTCCAACGTCATTGTTGTCTCCATAAAACCCTAAAGACCCTAACAAAACCATAATCTCTTTTCATCTCCTGATATTATCACCAGTGTGGCTTTTGACGATGTGGTAGCTGATGTACGGTTTATCAATAAGACACCCATATTCTTGATGACTATCATTTTTCTCTGTGGCTTTCTAAATGCTGATGCTATTGTTTTACTTTATGCTGTGGTTACCAGAAACATTGGCAATGAAAGGCTTAACATTGAATTGTATGGACCGAAAGTCAGAAGCATACGAACTTGTTCGGCTTGGATTGAAGGTGTAGTTTTGCTTTTTTTTTTTCTTTACTTTTGTTTTTTGAATTTTCATAAAAAAAACTCCTAGCCCTTTAAGTTGGATTCTAGTTTGTGATGTCTTGGAATTAATTGCCCTTCTATCTTTGCAGAATGACCTTAAGAGCCATGTTTGCTGGCATGTTTATGGTCTACTATACCGGTCTGATAGAGAGTACCGAGAAGCAATTAAGTGCTATCGAAATGCCCTCAGGATTGATCCTGACAATATTGAGATATTGCGAGACCTATCCCTTCTACAGGTGAGACTCTTTTTAATAACTGATCTGGTTTCAGTTTTTGTTCTTTTTTCTTTCTTTCTGAACATTTGTGCACTTCAATTTATCTTTCTTTGATTCTTTCCCCCCTGGGCTCATCAAACCTAAAGCCTCATTAACGTGTTTGCTAGTGCTTAATATTATGTGTTTAAGTTCTTCCCACTTGTGTCCCTTAAGGAGTTCTTAAAGCTGCTCCACAAGTAGTATAGTAAGCAGATTTTATAGGAAGTTTTTGTATTAGAAAAGGGTGGACTAGGAGTTCGTCATATACAGTTATAATTATTGCCATTATTTTTTTCATTGGTACTTAGTTTTATTTTCAAGCTCACACATACTTCGGAAGCATATTGTTGTGATTTTCCTTGTGACAAATATATTTCTGGAATTACACATGGTTGGTGTTTTATGCCTTCTTTCATTGATCCAAGTGCTGTTTCTGGAGTCTTACAGTGATGGTGTTCCATTTCTTCTGTTGTTGGTCCAAGTGCAATTTGACATGTACTTATGCTCATATCTATTATCTCTATAGCATTTCAGCAATTCCTTTGTGTGCTCTTCTTAACACTGTACTATATTTGATGTGGCATATCTGTCATCTTCATCAATTGGGTTCTTAAGACACTGCTTATTACATAGAGCTGCTGATTTTACAGAAACTTGTAAATGTGAAAGTCTGGCCCATACGGACTGCATATTTTGTTTTATTAGGTGATTCTGTGAATTGCTCTGGTTACTTGATCTCATCTTTGTCTGTCTAATTTAGTCAGCGGAATGGCTTCTTTACTGATCGTCTCAGCCTTTCAAAGTTTAGTTATTAGAGTTATAACTAAGAGCTTATCCAGTAACAGCTCTAGAATAATATATTCCGTCATGCCGACTACCTTTTCTATTCATTGTTAAGTTCACCTATCCTGCTCTGTCCTATTTATGCGTTGATTCTTTTACAGGCACAAATGCGTGACTTGGAAGGTTTTGTTGAAACAAGGCAGCAATTGCTCACTCTAAAACCAAATCATCGTATGAATTGGATCGGCTTTGCCGTTGCTCATCATTTAAACTCAAAGTACGCTTTGCCTTTAGTTTGGTAGAAATAGCTACTGCTATATTAGAATTTAGATGTGTGTTTCCTTCCTGGTGACTTTGTTTTGATGCCCTTTGAGGACTGCTGCATTATATGTTGTTCGTTCTGATGTTCAACATCCATGTGAGGGAATAATATCAACACCTAAATATTGTTTGAATGGAAATTGGCAGTTGATCTTTTCTACTAATCAGTACCAAGGAGATAGCAAAAGCCTGCAAAATGTGGATTTGACTCTTATCGCACGAGGGAGTCCAAGTCCAATACTACTTCTATTAATAATTACAATGTTCCTCCTACACCAAAAATATACATTTTGAAGACATTTGACTTTACAATAATGAAACTCTTTTTTCCAATCTACAAATCAGGAAATTGGCAGTTGATTGGACTCCTCTTATTTTTTTCTTTTAATTTCAGTTTCTCTTGTTAGATTCCACCAATAGCACCTCTTTTGAATTTATATGTGGACAACATTTAGGTTGCTTATGTGGCTAATTTGTTATTTAAGTCATATTTATCATTTAGCTAATATGCTTCAATAGAATAAATAAGACGACTTTTAAGATAATTGAAGCATGAAGATACCAGAGATGTTTTATCACTTGGTATGCTGTACTGTTTGAGTCTTTCTTATCACTTTGGCATGGATTACTATGCTGTTGAAAAGCAATAAAATAGACCAGAAAGGAAAATAAATAAAAGTCATCATAACATTTGAAGTCTGATATAGCTACTGGGTGAATATATTGCATCATCAAAACTTCTATTATCTAGTGTCTAAGAGGAAGTTAATCGTTTTCTTTCTTGTAATCTTTAGTGGGTTTCTTTTGCCTGAAAATACTTGGTTGTTTAGGCAGTTCCATGCATTGTGGTAATGGTATCTTCTGTTGCTGCTATACCATTTATTTCACAAATATTTGGGCCCTTGAGATTCGATATCATTCAGTTCTATTATCTAATCTGTGCATGTTGAGGTAGTTCCATTTGTTATTTGTTAGTGGATCAAAAGCTGTTGATATCCTTGAGGCATACGAAGGGACTCTTGATGATGACTACCCCCCAGAGAATGAACGTTGTGAACATGGGGAGATGCTCTTGTACAAGGTAACAGTCGCTGCTAGGAATAGGGTTTTACGTTTGTTTAAGATTTTTCCTAATCTGGGCACTGTGTTTGGCTGCAGCAAAGACTCTTGTGCAAAATACAAATCTGCTTTAGTTTGGTACTATTAAGGTTTTGCACTTTTAGGCTTGAAACTTCCTATAGGCTGATTTATTTAGAATTTGCTGTTTCAGAAATTAAATGGAGTAGTATGAGAATAGTTTTTCAAGCTGGAAATTTTTCAGGGATGTACTGTCAATAAAATGATTCAAGATGGTGTAGGTTTTCTACCTTTTCATATACATTGGGGTTGATTTAGCTCCATATGCAGAAAGGTGTCTATCCGTGAAACATATCCCATAGTTGCACATATAAAAAGTGACTGTGGACACATCAATTGTAATGTTTCTGATTATTACTGTTTGGGATAACCTGAAAGTGCTGCCTAGGATAGCTATAGAATCGTGTTATAGTCATGCAAAATACTCAAGCTGCTATATATCTGGGAAGAACATTTTGGATGATCATGAGTTGCGTAAAAACATTGTGGTTCTTTAATCGTGGACTTTGTTTAGCTAGTAACTTAACGTAGCTGAGTGTTTTCTTTCATTTTTGGGGGGGGGGGATTTCATATGTTCATTTCTTTTTACATGGGGGAGAATTTCTCCTTTTCCACATCTTAAGAATAGTCTTTTATCTTTGATCGCTTTTTGGTGCCCTCATTTAGCCCTACTTGTATAGAAGATTGGGCGTTTTTTGTAGAGAATCATGTTCTGATGTAAATTCTCTACGTCTTTGGTATACTTCGTGTATACGGGAGTTCTCTCCCTTTTGATTAATACAATTTACCTTATCAAAAAAAAAACTTGATGGTGTTTGCTGGCATTGCTGATTATGGAGCCTTTAGATATTAGTTGCCTGTGAAGATGATGTTGTTTTATTCCTGTAACTTCAGTGTCATGTGCGTATGAACTGTTTCAGATCTCTTTATTAGAGGAATATGGCTTTCCTGAGAGGGCTCTTGAAGAATTACACAAGGAGGAGTCAAAGATGGCAAGTACATAAAATTTAGTCCCATGAGATTGTTTTCAAATTAGGAATGGGTATTGACTATATTATGCCACCTTAGGTCGACAAATTGGCCTATAAGGAGCAAGAAGTTTCAATTCTCTTGAAGCTTGGGCGCTTCGAGGAAGGTGAAAGATTGTTCAGAGTGCTTCTCACCATGAATCCTGACAATTATAGGTACATAATTATCTAATTTGTTTGTTGAACTTTGCTGCGACGTAGCATTTATCTAATAAAATCACTGTCATCAGGTGAAACTATACCTAAATCTTTTCTATTTGTGCAAATCTTTCCTTTCAAAATCAGGTGTTGGGTTCAAGATTTGTATTTGGTGCGGTTCTCCTGAGGCATTCTTTTCAATAATTAAGCCAAGTACAAAATGGAATTTTCCAATTCATATTTCTGTTGTTTAGTAAACTGTATTGGAACATCAGGAAGAAACTGATTTATGATACTCGGAAGATGTTGTTTTTGTCTTTATTTGCATCCATTCAATATATATTTTTTTTTGTTTCTTTGGTCCCTTCTGTTTTGGAGGTCTTCTCTGTTGTTCTCTTTCCTTTCAGCAGAAATCAGGTAAAAAAAAACACATGCAACTACTGAGAAGATCTAATAAGCTTCTTAATTAGTCGGTTTTCGTAGTGTCTGGTTTGTGTTTGCGAAGTGTACAAATTAAGCAAAAATACGTATAAAAAATTGTTCACCTCATGATTCAAGGTCCAGGTTAAAAAAAAAACCCTCCCCTTTTCTTTGATTAGGTAAACAATTTTATTAAAGATAGGGAGAATTCCTATATGCAAGTCACATACCAAAAAGTAGAGAACCTACGAAAACAAAATAATCCTCCCCAGGAGACACCCAAACTTCTATACAAATTTGAACCTCATGGGTGCACCAAAAGGAAACAAGAAATAAAAGGCTATTCCCCAACTGTAAGTCCTTCTCTATCCCAAAAAACTCTCCTATTTCTGTCTCCATACTACCCGTGAACGTGCTAGTGGAGCAACCTCTAAGGGTTTTGGCAATGACAGGAACATCTGTAAGCTTGGGTAAGGGTATTTCCTGGTATCTAAGGTCTAAAATGAAACATCATACCTCATATGTGTTGGGTACAAGGTAATCAAGGGAAAGGGGAAGCGAGTCTGAGACTTCCTTTGTTGCCTGTTTGGTTTGTATAACTCTGTTAAGTCAATGAAAGGAATCAATATTAAGTTGGTTCGAGTTATGAAATCGTTCTTACAATTTTACATTGGTTCTTCTATTTCCCTCTTTTCGAACACTCAGGCTTGGGTATGTTGGACTGGTTTCTTATAATTGCAGGCATGCATTTATGCTTCTCATGTTGCCACACCTTATTATTTTCTTGAATAACACGGCATTTTTCTTGCCTTTACTCTAAGCTGAAGAAGTAACTGTTCCCGTCATATGTTCTGTGTAACTTTCAGATACTATGAAGGTTTACAAAGATGTTTGGGACTGTATTCTGAAAATGGGCTATATACCGCTGATGAAATTGATAGATTAGAAACTTTGTACAGAGCACTTGCCCAGCAGTATAATAGATCATCTGCTGTAAAGGTAATTGGCTTTATCCTGCTTAATGATCTCTGCTGATGCTAGCCGCCTCTATGGCACATTTTTGATGTTTTTTCAACATGACTGATGCCACCTTTAATGTTAAACAGTAAACTTCTGTTGATATTCTAGTGTTGCAACAGGCTCAGTATTTTGTTTTATGTCCTAAGCATTGCGTTTCACTGAATACGTTCAGCAAGTGTAGGATATAACATTTTGGCTATAGCATATAGTTTATGTCACATGCAATGAAAGAACTAAGGACAAGATAGTGTTCTTGGTGAAGGATTTCCAACTTGGTCTTCTTTGGAGATTTTAGTTGCACGTTGTTACATTGCTCCTCACTTTCTAATGTTATACTCCTTGTAATAGGAGTACTTATGTGTTTTAAGTGGAGATAGGTAGAGTAGTGGGCCCATTATGGCAGTATTTATCGTCTAATCATGCGCCTCTGGCCCTCGAGGATTTCTCGGTTATCAAAAAATGATATAAATAAAAAAATACTCTTGTGTAGTAATAGCCAAAAATATTCTCTTTGTTTGCTTGTGGACAAGTCGTGATCTTATTTTTCTGATGTAGGAAAGGTGATGATCTTATTAAACATCATTTTTCAGTTTGCATAATAAACTTCTCTGTTTATTTGTTTCCTTTTCTTATTCCTTTGTTTCCTTTTTCTATGTTCTTATGTAGAGGATTCCACTTGATTTTCTCCGAGATGACAAGTTTCGGGAAGCTGCAGAAAATTATATTCGACCTCTTCTGACAAAAGTATTTAGACTTGCATCCTGTTGGGTTTCCTTGGTCTTAGAGCTGAGCTAATATTTCTTTTGCTGATGCATATGTAGGGAGTTCCTTCTTTGTTTTCTGATCTTCATCCGCTATATGATCATCCTGGCAAGGTTAGTGCAGATGCTCCTTGATGTGCTTTAACGTAAAAGAGAATTGCATGGTTAATGTAATCCTGCTTATTTTTTGGATTGATGTCTGCTTCTCTTAAATCTCTTACAGGCTGATATTCTAGGGGAATTGGTTTTGAAGCTTGAGCAGTCACTTAAGAGTACTGGTGGATACCCTGGGAGGTATAAAAATTCCCCTTTTTTTGATCTATGTTGCACTATGGCATGTTTCTTGATTCCATGGAAGGAATAACTAAATTGCTGTGGTGACCTTATTAACCGCTTCTTAGTTCAGTTCCATGTCAGTAAGAAGCCTGACTAGTCTGTGTGCTTTTCATCATGTACTATCTCAACTCTTCTTAAGATCACCTCGAGGGCTTGATAGTCTCTGATGAGTATTCTGGGTCAAGATTAGACCTGTTTTGAAGAAGTTCCTGTGATAGCTAATTCATTGTTATGCAAATTTGACAGGAAGGGTCGGTCTTTTGAAGAAATTTCTATCTTTGAACCAAACAAAAAGATATTTAAATACAATTTTGAAATTATGGTGTTTCTTGATAAGTATTACCAACTTCCAGATCTTTTCTGGAAACTATTTTAGCAGAAGTTCTTTTCCAGTGTCTTGGGGGTAAGCGTTGTATATATTTGTTATATTGAGCGTGTGGAAAGAACAAGCACGATTTTAATAAGTTAGTGACATATGGATATGGTCATGCGGTGTACAGTCTCCACAGTTGTTGCCTTGTCGGAACATCACATGATATAGTTGCACATCTAGCACACTCAGAAAAAAAGTTAGTGAAATGTAGTTTTTATAAAAATTTAAGTGAACTACATCACTATCATTGAAATCTACATACTTATCACATTGAAATACTATTTTTTTGCTTCTCAATTCTCCAAAACATACTATATCTTTGATGCTCAAACAATTGTGTATTTTGATTTTGTTAATAATCCAGGAACTAGTGTGGTGTATAGGTTGTATACTATGTTAAAATATTTTATTCCTCTTTTTCTCAAACTTTGTTTTTTTATTGGGGGGGGGGGTTGTTTTTTTGGGGGGGGGGGGGGGGGGGGGAAGGGAGGGTCCTGTATAGATTGAAGTTTACACCTTTTGGTTGTAAAGTAACAATTCTATGGGGGAGTTACCGTCCAACCCTCTTCGTTTTCACTTGTTATCTTACCTATACATATTGTGAATTTCCTTATTTTTTAAAATGTTACACAGTTTAAAAAGGGTAGCTGAAACGCTCCTGAAAAGTTTCAATTTTTAGTAATCTTTACCTTATCAAAAAAAAAAAAGTTTCAAATTTTAGTTGATCAAAAAACTTATCATGAATGATGAAACTTGAATTCATGGGAATTCTTAAATATGCTCTTGAAAATGTATTGCTTGTGTTAAACGTCAACTACCATATTTAAGATGAATATCCTGAATAGTTATATTTCACATAAAGAAATCCTCGTCAGTATTACTCAATTACTGCCCTATGTTCTTACCAGATAATATACTTCTGTTAGTCAATACAACTTTACGGAGGTAGTTTGAGCCTTGAGGACCGAGCCTTTGCCCTTTTGGTACTTGATCAGTTGATTTGTTCTCCATTCTTATTCCTCAACCTACATAAAGGGCAGCCTGGTGCACTAAAGTCCCGCTATGCGCATGGTTTCCGGAAGGATCGGACCACATTGGATATTTCAATTTACATGGATAGGAAAAAATTTGCTAGTCCATAATACTTTTAGCTTCAAAAACTTTGCAAATGCATTGCCTTTTCTCGTGGAATCTGATAATTCCTCCTGCTGATGCTTTGTTGTTATAGTCATTGCTATTCAGGAATCTCGAAGGCACTATTGACTGCTATTATCTATCAACTGACAACTGCATGTAAAAACAGTGTAACCATGTAACTTGGAGTAATAGTAATTTGAGTTATCTCAAAAGCCATGATAATTAGCCAGGATGCAGTTGAGAATTCAACTAAAACCAAATCAATTGGGACATAATTTGCCTTTGTTAACGTGTAAACGTAATTTGTCTTTGTGTGTTCAATGCCTATCGTGATTCCTTATGGTCTCTGTGGGATTTGCTATGTTTGTTTAGGATTGTATAGTTACAGATGTAACCTTATGCTTTAAATGCAGTGTGGAAAAGGAGCCCCCTTCAACACTTATGTGGACTTTATTTTATTTGGCTCAGGTTTGCTCAGTGTCCTCCGTATTAGTCAAACCTTTCTTTCTTTCCTTTTCACTTTCTCAATTGCTGAATAACTATGCTCCTGCAGCACTATGATAGATGCGGCAAGTATGACATTGCTCTTACTAAAATTGACGAGGCAATTGAGCACACTCCAACTGTAATAGATTTATACTCTGTCAAGGTATATTGGCTTATTATCTTTTTATTTTTGTTACTTTTGGTATCCTTTTGACTTTGCTGTTTGGTAATACCCATATTTTGTATCTTGATGTTACTTTCCTTACATGAAGATGAGCTTCCATATTTCAGATATCATCAAACATAAATGTTTAACCAATATTATGCTCTAAAAGTGTTGTGAAGTAATACTAAAATCAGTCTTTTCCCTTGTTGAACTGTCGTTTAGTTTGGTGCAAAAGCAAAAACAAGTAACGGATTGGAATTGTTGAATTAAATTCTTTTGGTCTTATTGAAAACGTCAAGTAAATAGTATTTTTCTGGAGAAGAGTATTTATCTGGAGGATTTTTGCTTTGGTCAAGATTCTAAAAATGAAAGGTGGGCTATCCAGTCTCTTTCCCATTATTTTTTTTACAATAGAACCAAATGATCCTTTAAATTTTGCACCCTACGGTGTGGTGTAGAGGTCATTGACATGAGTGAATACTTGGAGAACAGGGTTCAACCCAGCGGAGACAAAAAAAAACGCCCTCGGCTAAATGAGTATTTTACTTAGAGCCGACAAGGAGTTCCATTAATGACTGGCCTTTTTGATCCTTTTGGAACAACTCGATGAACTTAGTAGATCGTTTTAGGAGGCCCTAATGACTATAGATCGAACCTATCCAATTTTTACAATGCGATAGTTGGATGTTCACGGCCTAGCTATACGTACCGTCTTTTTTTGGGGGTGATTTTTTCCCTTGTATCTAAGACTTGGTGGGCGGAGTTACCTGATAACTATGCTGGTAGGAGATAACGGGTATCCGGTGGAATAGCCGAGGTGCGCGCAAGTTGGCCCGAACATCACCATTATCCAAAAAAAGAAAGAAGAAAAAGACGATTCGTGTTACACTTGTATTACCACCGGTATTTGGCCGGTGTCTATTTCAGTTTTGTTAGAGATTGCATGTTAGTGTAAGGATAAGTGTGAGATTTAAAAACCTCTAGTTATAGAGAACACCTAAAAGCAAATTATTTTAATACATGAATATGAGTGATAGTGGAATGGAAATATGGGATTTGTACCGTGACCTCAATTACTTTGGAATTGAGGCATAGTTGACTGATTGATTTTTAAGACTGGTGACATTTACGCACTATCCAATAACATTAGACCTGTTACTAAATGTAGGAAAGGAAAAGGAACATGAATGATAGTTATCCTATGTAGCTGATAGAGCTTTATATTGACATCTGAGAAATCAACTATGAATTTTGGCTTTTAAGATGATTGCTGAATTTCTGAATTGCTGTTTATATGTTGCTCTTTGTGATGTTATCTGCTTGAAGTTGGATCTGTAGGATCATTTGGAAAATGAAGGAGCTCCACTACTTCATATAAGTATTGCGAGGCTTTACTTCTTCTAGTAAACTTTCTTCATTTTGTCAAAGCTCTAAGTTTGCTACAAAGTAACCTCTCTCCTTTATCAATAATTCTCCTTTATGTTTCACCCAAGTATGGGCTTTTGGTTGTATTCAAAATTTCCCTTTCAGTGTTAGTTTTGACACCAAACTCGTTGAAAATCTGTTATGATTTCAAACTCACTTTCATCTTCCCTTTTTTGTTGCCCCAAAATTAGGCCTTTGTTTACCATCTATATTAAAGATATTATTCACACATGATAAATTGTGTGGCTTGGTTTGTCCCATCTTTTTGGTGATTATCATTTTCTTGTATGTTTTGTGATTCTCCGTTGTCTTTTGTAACTAGCATTCTTTATTAAAAGAAAAGCCAAAAATTAACCTTGCAGGGCTCACATTGATGAGAGGCCTATTAATACTGTGACAAGTTTTTTGACATTGAACTCAAATATAAAACTTTGAATGAACTAGTTACTTGACTAATAAAGGAGAAGTTTACTTTCTTCTTTCCTCTGAAATTCTATAATCATGTTCCAGGATTTTGGTACCTGGTGTAACTTAAGATTTGTTTAATAAATCATTGCTTGTGCCTCATGTATCTACACTTGATAACCTTTCTTGTTTTCTGTTCAACACAGAGTCGCATACTAAAGCATGCTGGTGACTTGGCAGCAGCTGCTGCACTTGCTGATGAAGCTAGGTGTATGGATCTTGCAGATCGATATGTTAATAGCGAATGTGTTAAGCGTATGCTTCAGGCAGATCAGGTGGAGATCTTTATTATGTTGTCTCTTTAGTGAACTGTATTTTCTCTTGGAGTTGTCAATTCTTGTGAATTACCTTGGCTCCTAATTTCTCTTCCAACTCCTTCGTGCTGGACTGAAGGTCACTTTGGCTGAAAAGACTGCTGTACTGTTCACCAAAGATGGGGATCAACACAATAACCTTTACGACATGCAGTGCATGTGGTAAGTCTCTTCTTGGAGCCCGATCATGATTTGAAGTTCTGTGTGTGCTCATCTTACTATTCTTGTTTAATATGAAAGGTATGAACTAGCATCAGGGGAAAGCTATTTTCGCCAGGGTGAGCTGGGAAGGGCCTTAAAGAAATTTCTGGCGGTCGAGAAGCATTATGCGGATATCACAGAGGACCAATTTGATTTCCACTCTTACTGCCTAAGGAAAATGACTCTGCGGACCTACGTGGAAATGCTAAAGTTTCAAGATCGGCTTCACTCACATGCTTATTTTCGCAAAGCAGCTTGTGGTGCTATCAGGTAGGCTATTGACTTGCTCAACCTTCAAAATTCTTGGTTGCCGTCACCTAGCAGTTTTGCATTATAAGTGACCTTTTCTGTTGAAGTAGAATGGTAGAAGATTGGAATAGTCCTGCTTATAGTGTCCTAGCTTTCCCATTTGATTACCTGCAAGCATATTGAGAATTGCTGTTGCTGAAGCTTTTTATGTCTTATTATGCTTTGTTTTGCTTGTACATCAGATGCTATCTGAAGCTGTATGATTCTCCTTTGAAATCAGCATCTGAAGAGGATGATGAGATGTCTAAGTTGCCTCCCTCTCAGAAAAAGAAATTAAAACAAAAACTGAGGAAAGCCGAAGCACGAGCTAAGAAAGTACTCAAATTTGCTTCCTCTTGCTCTTTGGAAATTTTAATGTAGTGTAGGTGCCTTAATCTTTTGAATGATTTTAGGAAGCAGATGTTAAAAATGAGGAATCCAATGCAGCTAATGTTACTAAATCAGGGAAGCGCCATGTGAAGCCGGTAGATCCTGACCCACATGGTGAAAAATTGATTCAGGTATTGCCTTTTCTGCCGTCTGTCACATCTTTTAGGTATGAATTGTCTTCCAGTCTTTGCACAATATCTTTGGTATGTCTTTAGAGCAGTCAGGAGAAACTATTCCATAATCTCTTTTGGAATTAATTAAGCTGGATTATGTTGTTGCACTTCGGATTTGAATTTGGATGGAATTTGAAGTTTGACATTTTGAGTGATCAACATCTGTTACTTGTGATGTCGTGTCAAACATTTATCATGCTAAAAAAAATGCAAATGTCCAGTAAAATGGGAAAGAACAAAGTTTTATAATTTCAGCCACTTAATATTTTCTGATTTTGACAGAGTATTATCTTGTCACTAAACCTTTCAGATTGAAGATCCTCTGGCAGAAGCTTCAAAGTACCTCAAACTTCTCCTAAAGCACTCGTCAGATTGCTTGGAGACACATTTGCTGTCCTTTGAAGTAAACATGAGAAAGCAGAAGATCTTGCTAGCGTTGCAGGTAGTTTCCTTTATAATAGAAAAGAAAATGAGAGAATGTCACCATAAATAGTTGGGTCATGTTCAATGTAGATCCTTAAATGCTCCGCCATTGAGTATGTTAAAAAGGATGAGGTAGACCTCTCATCATATGTAGTTTTCTCAAAGACTTACATAGAACATAATGAAAGCATGGAATCAATTAATCTTTATAGGCGATACCGAGAACTAAGGTTTAGTCATTATTGGTACTTTTGTATCATGTCCGGTCAGCAGTGATTGATATGGGCCCTTTTAGTCTTGGTTAGAGATTGTATGCGGGGTCAGGATAAGTGTGAGGTTTAATAGTATTCCTAGTTTCACGAATTTAAGTGTTAGAATGGAACGGGCACCTAGACGTAACGTAATGGTTATTGAGGATTCGTTTGCCTGACCCTCATCTAGTTTGAGATTAGGACGTACTCATAGTACTAGTTGTTTTGTGAATACTGATAAACAATCTCTTTGATCTTTGCTCTTTTCCAGGCTATAAAGTATTTAATGCGGTTGGATGCAGATGATCCAAAATCACATCTGTGCTTGGTATGCTTTTTTTGATATCAAATTTTTTAATAATAATTGTTTTATAGTATTCATGCTTTATTCTCAAAGTATTCGTATTTGCTTCTTTCTCATATGGACTATGATCTCTTCCAGATAAAGTTCTTCCATAAAATTGACTCCTTGACTACTCCAGTAACTGATACTGAAAAGCTCATCTGGGGTGTCTTGGAAGCAGAGCGACCTACCTTTAGGTTATCTTGAATGCACTTCCCTTTCTCTATGTATCTTATGTTTAAATGTTATAAATGTTGATATTCTACATGTTGGATCTTGTTATTAGACTAAGATTTCTGTATGTTTCTAATTGATCTTTTCAGTCAGTTGCACGGGAAATCTCTAATTGACGCAAACAACACTTTTTTTGAAAAACATAGAGGTCAGTGTCTGACAGGAATAATACTTTATTAGTTTATACGTGTATTTTACATCATTAGTATTTTCTCATTCTTGGTGAAAATATTATTTCTCATTGCACGGTATTTGCAGAATCATTGATGCATAGGGCTGCTGTGGCTGAGTTGCTATATGTTCTGGAACCAAACAAGAAGGCTGAGGCTGTCAAACTGATTTTAGACTCGGCTAATGATCTGGTTTCTATGTATGATTCTGCTTTCATCACATTAATTTGTATTATCATCACATAGCTAATAATATTTCTTTATATATGCGTGTTAGCAAAACATCAACTCTATTTTAACTTTTTCTCCAAATTAGAGATGGGGCACAAGGAAATGTCAGTTCGTGGAAACTGAATGACTGCATTACAGTTCACAAACTCCTCGGGACAACTCTGGCTGACCGTGATGCAGCATCCAGTAGGTTCTTTACATCCTTCTCTAATTTTTCATACTGTACATCTTATTACTTTCGTCAGAGGTGAGGACAGTAATCCTTAGATTGGGTTTTATGACCAACAACTCCCTTATGGTTTGAAAAGTTTCGCTGTCCCTTTGAAACTATTCCAAGTTAAAATGGGGTTGTATGAGACACCTATGCATCTATGTCCACAATGGATACATCATGTTGCTTATACATGTTGAAGAAGTTTCTGCCTGTCATACAGTGCATATGCCAGAAATTTCTGCCTTAAATACAGCCAGATTGCAGAAGGTTTCCTTTTTTTTTTTGTTGTTGATAAAGCAGATTACAGAATGTTTCTTTTTTGTTCTGTTCTTACCTGTCATGGTTTTCCCGTAGTTTTCTTAGAGGTAAGAGAGTATACATATTCCTTAAATCTATGAGAGATGGGGCATGCATATGCTACTTGCATGTCCACCTATATTAATGAAAAAGAAGAGTCTTGACAAAATCACTAAACCTTTTTCCACTGCACTGTTTATTCTTGTGAATTGTATTGACTTCAGAATGGCTGAGTGTATCTTCAGACCACTATTAACTGGTAGTTCTATCAATTTTCTCCCCGTCCAAAAAAGGTATGACGTATTCTTTACTGTTGCGGAGCTATAAAGTTTGATGTGTGAATTGTTTAAAAAATTGAGTTAGGTGTTGAAGTGTTTAAAGTTTGAAAATGAATGAATCAGTCTAAATGATGTCATCTCAGTGTATAATATATGTGGTCTATCGTTAAGTTTTGGATGGAGGAAAGTCGCCATATAAGGTAAGAGTTAAAGTGCCCTGGGAGACTGGATAATTTGTACACCAGTAGATAGATTTTGTTACCATTCACTTGAGACTCCTATTGGTAAGATCCACATAGATAAATAGTAGTGGCATGAGCCATAGTACCTCACTGCGCCATAAGATCATCTTGATCGTTTCCGTTCTTCTTAGCTCAAGTGGATATGTATACATCCAAACAGTCCTTTATTTTAGGCCAAGACACTAACCAATTTTAACCTTAACTTCAATCTTCATTGTAGTTGAATGAGACCATCTTGCTTGGTGCACTTATTTAATAGCTTGTTTATTTGAAAAATATGCATCTCTGTGTTTCAGTGAATTATTGTTCGGGGGTGCGGTCCCCCCCAAACCCCCCTTTAATCTCTGATGAAATTTTGGGTAATGGTATTATAAGCATCAAAGTAACAAATGATATAGATCCACCGTGTCCAACAGGAGTGACACCTAGAGGAAATGGCTTTGTAGTATAGGCAAAGCTTCTTTAAGTCTTTCCATGGCCTGTTGTTGAGGTAAAGTTAAGTGCGTGCATGTGTTTTGACTCTGGTTTTGGTATATCATTGTTGTAGTCTGTTCTTTTTTCATGTATTCCTTTTCTGTTGATTTGGGTGGTTGCTGGGTATATTAATTTTCTGTTGATACCTTTTTGTTAAATACATAGTAACAGTCAATTTTACATGATACTTGGTGATTCTATGGGTGCTGATGTTTTTGAGGCATTGTTGTAGGATGGAAAGTTCGTTGCGCTGAGTACTTCTCGTACTCGATTTACTTTGGAGGTATTCGAAGCTCCGCTGCTACAAGTTCAGCTAACAATCAGATACAAAAATCCGCTGCAAATGGAGCTGCAGGCTTAAATGCTGATGGAGATGCTCTTTCATCAAATGGGAGATTAGAGAAACTAAACACGCTTAAGGATCTGCGCATCTAATTATACACATTGACCTGAAGTAATCTCTCTGGAAGAGCACTGGAGAAGCTAACTGGAATTGTATCGAGCTTCTAGAGTATACACTGACATCAATAGGATGGTTCGAGAGGAAAATTTTCAGGTCTACAGAGGATGTTCTTGTTGCTTGTAAGACTGGTTCTCTACCCCTGATTTTGACATGAAGATGGTAGTATCACTCTCGTCTTGCCAGGGGCCGGGTCAAATACCAGGAAAGTGTTTGTGGCTTGGCGCAAAGCATTTTCAATGAAATGCGAGCTCTCAGAAGTCGTATGGATCCTGCATTCGATCAGCATAGAAAAAAGATGACTTCAAAGGGCATGTTGTATTTTTCCATTTAGTTCTCCAATTTTTATTTGTACAAATGCTTCTTATGTGAAATGAATTTTGCAATAGTATTCAGAGAAAACGATAAATTCATGCGGGTGCAGTGCTGTATTTCTTTTAATTGTGGATGATATTTATGTCCCGTTGTAGAACTAACGGACTAATGTGAAAGAAAGGGGCTTGACTAAAGGTTAGAACGTTGGTCTCGAGGTGATCCTTTGTGTGATTCTTTTCTTCTGTATTTTCTTTAAGAAAGCTTCACGTCAAATAACTATCTGCACATCATCCTATGCCTGCTGCGTAAATTTTCATTACTATAAACAATCTGAATCTGATTGAGGACCAGTCATTCGATGAGCAGCATATGTAATAGTCCCACATTTCTTTCATCAAGATTGCTAAAGCAATAGTTAAGTGAATGTTTAATTAAGCCTAAATTGGAGATATCTAAACATGCCTATGAAAAGAAACGGGTTGGTTGAGTGCATATATCTTAAGAGATTTACTAGTATACTACTCCTATGGTAATGTGAAAAAAGATTTACATTATCAGATGACTTAAAAGTTAGTTGAAGCAAGCATGCTTTGGATGGTAGCTTATAGTATATGATAAATGACTTTTACCAGTAGATAATAGTGTTATTTTTCTTACACAGACTCGTTTCTTATTCATAATCCGCAACGTTCCAGCTTGAAAATTACTTTTTCGAATTGTATTTTTACTTCTTGATAACCCGTACTTCTCTTTTGGTCAATTACGATCATTCTTGTTTTACTTTTGTTTTTCTTTTGCACATTTTCTTTATTCTAATTTCCCCCACTTTAATAGTTCATATGTCTGATCCGTAGGGAATTAAGACCTTTATTACAGATCCGTCGTTAAACTTAGTAATACTCCATGCAAATTCATAAGGAGCTTAAGATAGATCATTGATATAAACAAATTTCTGAATATTTCTAGAACATCATATTTTATCTTTTTCCATATCTCAAATTTTAAGTAATAAAGACCGCATTAATGACAAATTACTTTGAAATCTGCCTCATACAATTGTTGGAATAAAATTAAAAAGTACCGGCAATTAATAGCATTTGAACACGTGTAACAAAGACGATCCTTTCTGCCCAACGTATGTTTTGTAGAGCTCAGTCTGCTGTTTTGTGTCAGTGAAAGAGAGAAAAATTTGAACTTTGAGTAAAGCAAGAAATAAACAAGTGTAGTAGAACTAGAAACCAGAGAAAAATGGGGAAGAGAGGAAGACGAAGAAGAGATGAAGCTCAAGAAATTACAAGACCTGAACAAGGAGAGACTTATCGACAATATTCTCAACAGCAGCAAACAAGGGCTCCTCCTATTGGGAGTGAAAGAGTGAAAATGATGAAACTAGAAGCCAGACTAAACGCTGCTTCATCTCTTCAAGCTGCACTATCACCACCTCCGGTAAAACTCTTCAGCTCTACATTTTTTTGTGTTCATATCCTCTTTTTCTGGTTCAGAGAAAACAAAGGGTTTGTTCTCTAAACCCCTTAAGGACTTGGAGATTGTTTTTTTCCCCCTTGATTTGTTTGTTTTCTTTCTTCTCTTTGGTTTTTCTGTGGTAAGGTTGTATTGCATGTTACATTAACTGAAATGTCTATTAGCAAAAAATAAAAATCTAAAATGTGTTAACTTGTGTTAAGAGGTGTTGAAGAGGTTTTAGGATGTATGCTCTGTTTTAGAGGTAGAGGGTTTATTCATCTCAATCCTATTGCTAAAATTGCAAACGACTCCTTTTAGAAAAGATTCTGAACTGAAGTTCAAAAGGATTTTGGTGATTTTCGGCTAGTGGGTCATTACATAAATATTTGCATGAGATGCATTTAAATGGAGTAACCTGGTCCGTGAGGATTCATATAACCGACCCCAACTTGTTTGAGAATCAGACATAATTATTTGGGACTGAGGCATAGTTGTTGTTGTTGTTGTTGGGTCATTACATGAATGCTAAAATTAGCATGATTTCATAGGTTATATATTTGCTCTGCTGAGATATTTGAGAGGGCAAAATATAAAAAGAGGAACAGGAGAATGCAAACATGTTTGGCTTTATGTTCTTTCAATACAAAAAAATAGTATACTCCCTTAGGGATATGCTTTTTCCTGTAGGTATCTAACGGTGTTTTAAGATTTATCCTAAAAAAGCCATTTTCCATTGGCACGATCTGTTTGCTCCGAACTATTAGAATAAGCTACACATATATGTTTGGACTTTTGGAGCTACATTGCTTGCTGTTCATCACCACAATATTGTAGCACTTGGATTGCATGACATGTCGAATGGCTTCGCTAGTTCATGTCAATTTCATATATACCATAAAGCTGCTTATATGGTTTTCCTAAGCCCCCAACATAGACAAATAGACTTGTATTAACTAACTGCCTATTTCTTTTTGTTTTGACAGGGTTTTGCGCCATCAGATACTTCATCTCCCAATCCCAGGTATCAAACTCGCAATTATTTAAAGGCAGTCCTTAGCCAGTGTAAGTTTATGACTGCAACATCAAGGTCTGCAGTTCGACATGTTAAGGTATTCTATTGAAACTTTCTCAAACTCTTTTGATAAGTACGAGCGAACTTTCATCAATAGTAGCACCGAGAAGGTGCTAAATATTTACAACCAATAATTTACAGAATACTCTTCAACTAAGAGAGTCCATGAAATCCACACAAGAGTGCACACACCACTATCCAAGGACATACTGGACCAAATTTTCAAGTTCTGCAAACATCTAAATTTAAAGCAAAAAATAGCTGTGGCTTTGTCTTGAAAATTCTGTCCTTTTACCAAGCTCAATGGTGTGCAGTGCTGTTTTGTGTGAGTGATAGATTTGTGCTTCCTCATCTTTAACTTCTTTAAACTGCACACTGACTGTGTCACTCGTCGACTTCCCAGTCAAACATATTCCTTCTGAAATTATTGTAGCAGATAGAGAAATATAGTTCAGTGTCTGACATGCCAAAGTGGGAGTATATAACTTTGGGTGTGACTCTGTAGAATGAGGCTGTGATGAGTATTTATCTTTAATCTTTATATCTCTCAACATTTTTTCTGCGGTCCTTTCTGATAAAGTTATAGTATACTTCATTTAATAACGAAATCAGTCTAAACTTGGTTTGTTATTCTACAGGCGTCGTATTCTTCAATTGCTACTTGTGACTTTCCTGCTCACCCTATCACTGGAATCTCTCATGCAACAAATGAGAAGGTTGATGATTCCGTGCATGCAGAACTTAATCATCATTCTATTCTATCAAACCATGGCACCTTGGATGTGGAGAATCAGCAACCGGGGCAACACACCGAAAAAGCTCCTTTCCCTGAAGTTGTAGTTGAGAACAATGCAACACAAAGTAAGGCTGATGTGGTTTTAGATGCTAATGCAGAACTTAATCATCATTCTATTCTATCAAACCATGGCACCTTGGATGTGGAGAATCAGCAACCGGGGCAACACACTGAAACAGCTCCTTTCCCTGAAGTTGTAGCTGAGAACAATGCAAAACAAAGTAAGGGTGATATGGTGTTAAATGCTAATGCCACCGAACCAGAATCCAGAAGCAACCAGAGTGGTGCGCATCCAACAAAAACCATGAGCCTTAATCTTACAAGGATGGCTGCACTTATGAATGACTATTCTTCTGATGCTGATGAGGTTGGATCTCAACCTGCTCATCTGTCAGTCGTGGTTAACGGTTACAGAGTTAAGGAGGAAGCAGCACCTGTTCTCCAGAAGATCTTCCTCAAGTACGGAGACATTGCGAAGAATAGCTCTTTCTCTTCAGTGAATATTTCTTCATCGCTCCTGGAGTTATTTTGTGACATCTATAAGAAATTGGAGGAAACAGATTTCCGAAGCATAAACCCCAAGGAGCTCCAATCCATGCTTGATGAAGTTAGAGATCTCGAGTCTGCCAACATAGATGTAGGGTGGCTCAGTCGAAGGTTGAATGATATCTCTCAGGCCAAGCAACTTGTCAAGGACAGTCGCAAATTGAAGGAGGCAAAAACCAGGAACCTCGCAGTGATGGAGACAAGCAAGAAAGAGCTGGAGGAAATGAAGGAAGAGTGGGCCGCTTGTGTTGCAACATGCCATGTTTTGCAAGAAAGAATCCGCAAAAAAGAGGATGAGTTTGGCATTGCGCGTTGTGAAAACGAAATGATCATGCAGCAATTTGAAGATTCAAAGGCCAAGGTGAATGATTTCCTCAAAAAGTCCTTGGTCCATGACCTTCTTTGAGCAACCTGGTGTTTGTGATTTTTTGTCTTGGATAGGACCCTATGAATGGTCTTTTTGAGTACTTCTTAATCCCTTTGCTAGTACTAGGAGTTCTATTATCCTATACATACAATTGGGCCCCAACTGCATATGAGTTCTAGAAGATATCAGTACTCTCTTAGTAGCTGCATTGCAACTTAATTAAGGGAACAAAGGATGTTTACTTGAGTTATTTTCTCCTTATCCTTCTTTATTTCCTGCTAATTATCTCCTCGTGTCTACTCTTTTGCATATCCAGAGTATCCATTGCTCACAAGGTGCAGGAACATTCTTGCTTCTACTCTTTTTCTTTTTCAAATTTCTTTATGTGAAGTTTAAACTTAAGCTGGAGTTATAGTGCAGCCAGTTCAAGCAACCAAGCACTTATAACACACAGCATTTCATAATCAATTTAAGTCATTCTTGTTTTCTGAAATGCAAAGACCTTGGATTTCTCACTTCTGCTGCTGTGCCACCAGCCTTCTATCAGTTCAAACAATTGGCAGATTTTTTTGGCTGTTATGAGTTCATTCACATTGACGAATGGAGAACGAAGATTGGCCAAGGAGGTTTCACTGTCGATAGAAAAAACGACCATCACGATGTCCAGCTTGGACATCACAGTATATATTTCCCAACTTTGTAGGAACTAGCACGAGGTGTATAGCCGACCCCATCTTGTTTGGGACTGAACATCGGAACTGTCACTAGCAGTAAAGGCAAGAATGGTCTATTTTCGGTATAATTAATCCCCTTTGCTTGTGACTTTTGAATTATATGATTGTCGAATTAATGAATTTGATGTGAAACTAACTGATCACGATTAGCTTTAAGATTTTTGAATGACCATATGCTTGAGTGGTAAGTGAAACTGTCTTACAGGACCACATAATGTGTAAGCTATAGATATTAAGCGGTTTTAAAACCAAAAACCGAAAAATCGAAACCGAAAGCAAATCGAAAAATCAAATGCACAATCCTCTAGTCCAAGATACTTATTAAAACCCTTAAAACGCAGTGAAATAACTTTTTTACTATTTGTTAATTTATTGTCTCATTGGGTTTGCATATGAAAAGAAAGAGCTCATATTTGTATATTTCTTTTTGAAGAGAGATAATATTTATGCTTATACTATGATAATTTTTTTTAATACTATCAATCACTTAATAAAAATATGATAAATAACCTATAACAGTAAATAAAATTCTTTATATTATTATTGTGTATAAGGTAAACTCATTTCTTAATCACAATCCACTCATGCTTGAAAAATCACCTTTTTCGAATTTTATTTTTACTTTTTGATAAATTTGTACTTTTCTGTAGTCAATTCTGATAATTCTTGTTTTCCTTTTGCACATTTGTTTATTAAAATATACTTATTAGTACTGATTTAAACAAATACTACCGAATATCTCTAGGACATCATATTTTATCGGGAAAAAAAATCAGAAATAACCATATTTATAACTGGTAATTGAAAAATAGCCACAATTTCAAAAGTAATCGAAATTTAGCAACTTTTCATTTATAGATAAAATTTGAACAAAAACACTCTTAAAAATCCGAAAATATTCCAGTATAATATGCTGGAGTTCGAATTTTTTTTACATATGGGCTTCCAACATATAATATGCTGGAATTTTATAATGTGCTGGAGTTCCATCATAATATGCTGGAAGTTTATATGCAGGAGCTCCATAATCCCGCATATTATGCTGGAACTTTTCGTGTGCTGGAGTTCCAACATAATATGCTGGAAATTTATACGCATGAGCTTCATAATCCCGCATATTATGCTGGAACTTTCCGAGTTTCAGCAAAACAATGACTATTTTTTAATGACTTTGCAAACGCTAGTTATTTTTCAATTACAAACTAGCCCGTGCTATTTTTACTATTTTATCTTTTTCCATCTCTATAACATTTTAAAAGTTTATTAAAGATCACATTAGTAGCAAATGTTTCTGAAACCTGTCTTATACAATTGTGGGAATAAAAGTGCAGGCAATTAATAGTATTGAAACACTTGTAAGATAGAGGATTCTTGCTACATAACGTATCCTCTTTGCAGAGCACCAGTACTAGTGGTTTGCTGTTTTGTTTGAGTGAGAGAGTAACATAAAGAGAAAAAATGGGAAAGAGAAGGAGACCAAGAAAAGATGTAGCTCAAGAAAGGCGAAGAGACTGGAGAACACTCTTAATTAGAACCATTCTTCCCCCATGAGACAACATTTTACCTTGCAGTTACTAAGTTTTGTGTGAAGTTACCCTGCTAGAATATCACTGTGCTACTCGTGAACCTCCCAGTCAAACACATTCCTTTTGAAATTATTATAGAAGATAGAGAAATATAGTTCGTTGTCCGACATGCCAAAGCGGTAGTATATAACTTTGGATGTGTGACTCTACAGAATGAGGCTAGTTTTACATCACTTAACATTTTTTCTGCAGTCCTTTAAAATGGCTTTCGGTGTATACTTTTCATTTATTAACGAAATCAGTCTAAACTTTGTTTCTTATTCTACAGGCGTCATATCTTTCCAGTGCTACTCATGACTTTCCTGCTCATCTTACTACTGGTGACTCCGTGCGTGCAGAACTTAAACATCAGTCGATTCGGACAAACCATGATGGATTGGGTGCGGAAAATCAGGAAGAAACTCAAACAGCCCCTTCTTTCCCTGAAGTTATGGTTGAGACAAATGAAACACTAAGTAAGGCTGATGTGGTGTTAAATGCTAATGCCACAGAACCGGAAACCAGAAGTGAGCAAAGTGGTGCGCTTCCAACAAAATCCATGAGTCTTAACCTTACAAGGATAGCTGCACTAATGGATGACTATTCTTCTAATGCTGATGAGGTTGGATCAAGACCTGATCACCTATCAGTCACAGTTAACGGTTATAGAGTTAAGGAGGAAGCAGCACCTGTCCTCGAGAAGATCTTCCTTAAGCACAGAGATATTGCCAAGACTAGTGTGTACGAAAAAAACAGAGCTCGGTGTTCGATCGAGCTTGTGGAACGGAGGGCCAAGGTCGGTACGTCTGTAATTGGATAAAAATCGAAGTCCGAGGTTCGATCTGACATCCAACATGGTCAGCCGAGGGCGGAATATAATATTCAAGATCGGACCCAAAGCATCATCAAAACTAGCTAGCGAGATTATCAGATTTGCCCTCGAGTCTATCGAAGGCGTAACTGGTCCTGTTTCTGACGGTCTCGAACAAAGCTCTGCCAACTCATGCGACAGAGGTCCGTGATTCTTGCCATTAACCAATTATTGTGGCAGAAATCACAAAATTAGTCAAAAAGGGAACCAACAATCTTCAAAATCAAGGACTTATATTTTTTATAGTACAATAAAAATAATACCCTAGAGGGTAGGTCTCCCTCAATATATAAAGGGGAATTGACAATTCATTAAACACATTGTAACACATATAAAAAAAGCAATATACTGTTATCTCTAGCTTTGTCACAATTCATTTTACTCCGGCATTGATAATATTAGTTCTAGCTCAAGGGAGATTATTCTCACAAGGCTAGGATTGCTCAACTTGCGTGGTTTGCATTTATCTTTTATCTTTTATTCCCATAATTACTCTGATTTATTATTCTGTATCAAATTAGATCACATATCCTTAAAATCGCGTACAAATTCAATTATTATCCGATTTTGAGGGTAAATAGTTTGGCGTCCACCGTGGGGCTAAGGGTAATAGTGGTTATTTGATACAAATCTCTATAACACATACTACTTTACACTTGCTCTTTGAAGCGTCTTTGATTTCAGGACAAAAATGACAAACTCTCAATTAGCACCCCTACATATTGATAACGAATCCGGTCATCAAGGTGAGAATAACAACATGGTGCCCGGTAACGTTGGGCCACCCGCTGATCCTGTTGAAATTCGGACCATGGATCCGATTGATGTTAATTTGCATGTGGCCATCGAGGCGAACTTGCCTACCGACCCTGAAAATAACATCCGTGGTGGAGCCCGATCGGCAGCTCGGAACACGCAAAATATTGAAGAAGACGGAATCAACCTACGGATGATCTTCAAAATGCTACAAGCTAAACAGGTGGCGATAGCTCAGTTGCAGAGCTAAAGCCAGGCACCAAGTAGGGTTGAACCCGATCCGCCCCGAGAAGCCACCCACAGAACTGAAACGGTTGTAGTAAGGTCGAATGAACAAGAATCGGGAGCTAACCCCAAGATTATAAAGATGCTCGAGGAGCTGACAAAGTGGATAGAATTAGGGGGAAAAAAAATCGAAGCAAACGACAAAAAGGTAGAAACCTACAATTCCAGGGTAGATCAAATCTCAGGAGCACCTCCGATATTGAAAGGACTGGATTCCAGGATGTTCGTGCAAAAACTTTTTCCCCCAAGCGCGGCTCCGAAGTCGATCCCCAAGAAATTTCGTATGCCCGAAATACCTAAGTATAACGGGACGACCGATCCAAACGAGCACGTAACCTCTTATACATGTGCCATCAAAGGGAATGACTTGGAAGATGACGAGATCGAGTCTGTTCTACTAAAACAATTGGGGAGACCCTATCAAAGGGAGCCATGATATGGTATCACAACTTACCTCCTAATTCTATTGACTCATTTGCTATGCTTGCAGACTATTTTGTAAAAGCACATGCCGGTGCCATCAAGGTCGAAACCAGGAAATCGGACCTTTTCAACGTCAAACAGAAGGACAACGAGATGCTCAGGGAATTCGTGTCTCGTTTTCAAATGGAACGAATGGATTTGCCACCAGTCGCTGATGATTGGGCCGTTCAAGCTTTCACTCAGGGACTCAATATTCGAAGCTCAGTGGCTTCACAACAATTGAAGCAGAAATTGATAGAGTACCTTGCCGTTACCTGGGCTGATGTACACAATCGGTATCAATAGAAAATCAGGGTTGAAGATGATCAACTCGGGGCCCCTTCGGAGTCTGTTTATCCTGCCAGAACCCTCGACAGAGTCAAAAGAGACATCGATCGTGAACCAGAATCGAACAGGGATTAGTATCGGCCATATAATGGAGATCGGAGGAGTAGTGGGTCCGGGCGGAACCCCATAAGAAACAAAAGGAGAAATGAACAAGGTTAAAGCAACCGGGGGCTCATGACCAAAAACAGCTTCGACAGGTCCATCGGGCCTAAAGAAGCACCGAGGCTATCGGAATACAACTTTAATATCGATGATGCCGCCATCGTATCAGCTATAGGGTGCATTAAGGAGGCAAAATGGCCTCGACCTCTACAATCCGATCCAGCTCAAAGGGATCCCAACCAGATGTGCAAATAAGGGTGGCATGTGGGCCGGTTAGGACCGGTCCCGACCAGGATTACATGCCCAAATGGGCGGTGGGCCTAAACGGTCCTAACCGGATAGGACCGGGACCGTGGGGAGGTGGGCTGGGTAGTAGGCCGGTCCAATAGGCGAGGCCCGCGAGATCGGGACCGGGACTGGTTGGGAAGTGGGCCGGTTCAAGCGGTCCTAAACGGGCCTATCCGGGCCCAACGACTAATTTTTTTTTTAAAAATCTGCCACATTATAGCCGTTATGACATTTAAAATATGGCCGTTTTACCTGCCAAAATAGCCGTTGGCTATTTATAAAATAGCCATTTAACCCTCTCCCCAACTTTATTATATTCGATTTATATACTATATATACATCTTAAGATATATATATATATATATATATATATATATATATATATATATATATATAGAGAGAGAGAGAGAGAGAGAGAGAGAGAGAGAGAGAGAGAGAGAGAGAGAGAGAGAGAGAGATATATATATATATCTATCTTATAGCTTATATATCTTAAGATGTATATATAGTAAATCAAATATAGCTTATATATCTTAAGATGTATATATAGTAAATCAAATATAGCTTATATATCTTAAGATGTATATATAGTATAGTATAGTATATACTATACTATACTATACTATATATACATCTTTATATACTATATATACATCTTAATATATATATCTTAAGATGTATATATAGTATATCTTAAGATGTATACTATCAAATATGGCTTATATATATATATATATATATATCGAATATAGCTTATATATCTTAAGATGTATATATAGTATATATATATATATATATATATATATATATATATATATATATATATATATATATATATATATAGAGCTTATATATCTTAAGATGTATATATAGTATAGTATATACTATACTATACTAAGAAAGATATTGTCATATTTTTTAATGCTATAATAAAATTATAACGTATTGCTTTGAATATCTCTTTACAATATTTTTATCTTTAAATTTGAATTAAAAAATTTAGGTCACAATTCTATAATATAATTTACAAGGAATTGCCTTAGATATTTTTATTACCCTTATCTTTCTCTAACTTCTATAAAAATTAAAAAAAAAATAAAAAGTATCCGTTGGGCCCATTTAGGCCCACTTAACCCGGAACCGTTAGTTCGTGGTCCCGGTCCCGGACCGGTTCCAACAAGAAGCCCGCAAAGCTCGGGACCACTTAGGACCGGCCCACTTAGGACCGGGCCCGCGAAGCCCACTTAGGACCGGGCCCAGCCCACATGCCACCCTTATGTGCAAATATCATGGAACTCACAGTCATAGAACGGAAGATTGTTGACAACTGAGAGAAGAAGTAGCCGACTATTCAACAATGGACACCTTCGAGAATTCTTGAGCGACGGGGCCAAGGATCATTTCATGAACAGGGATTCTAACAGACAGAGAGAATAAGAAGATACCGAACCTCAACATGTCATTAATATGATCATCGGTGGAGTCGATATCCCACAAGAGCCGATGTTGAAACGGACCAGAGTGTCCATCACTAGAGAGAAACGAACTCGAGACTACATACCGGAAGGAATCTTGTCTTTCAGCGACGAGGATGCGAAATGGATCATACAACCTCACAATGATGCACTGGTAATATCTATACTCATGAGGAAAACTAGAATTAAACGTGTGTTAATTGATCCAGGTAGCTCGGCCAACATAATTCGGTCGAGGGTCGTAGAACAGCTCGGTCTACAAGACAAAATCGTGCCTGCAATCCGAATCCTAAACGGGTTCAACATGGCATGTGAAACCACCAAGGGAGAAATAACATTACCGGTAAATACCACCGGAACCATACGAGAGACCAAGTTTTATGTGATAGAAGGAGACATGAGGTACAACGCCCTTCTCGGAAGGCCATGGATCCACAACATGAGGGCAGTGCGCTCAACTCTTCATCAAGTGTTAAAATTTCCAACTCCGGGAGGGATTAAGACAGTCTACGGGGAACAATCAGCCGCAAAAGAGATGTTTGCAGTCGAAGAAGTGGTTCCGATATCAACATCCACAAAATCAAAGGAACCAAATTTGGGTGCAAACCAAGAGGCCAAATATCAGTCACCGATACCGGCCACGACCTAATCGGGTAGACATGGGACTTATGAAGACGATGATTACGGGGTTCCTCGGTCTTTTATAATCCCCGATGACTCCGACGCAACCAAATCGACGGTCGAAGAGCTGGAACAAGTAATATTGGTCGAGCATCTACCTGATCGGAAGGTATATCTAGGCACGGGGTTAACTCCCGAGCTCAGGAAAAAAACTTATTCAATATCTTGTAGCTAATATAGATTGTTTCGCTTGGTCCCATCTTGATATGACAGGGATCCTACCAGAGATAACCACTCACAAACTAAGCCTGGACCCGAAAATCAATCTGGTCAAGCAAAAGAGGAGGCCCCAGTCCGAGGTCAAACATGCTTTCATCAAGGACGGGGTATCTAAACTCCTTAAAATAGGGTCCATTCGGGAGGTTAAATACCCGGATTGGTTAGCAAACGTAGTGGTAGTCCCTAAAAAGAGAATAAACTAAGAATGTGTATAGATTACAAAGATTTGAATAAAGCATGCCCCAAAGACTCTTTTCCTTTGCCCAACATCGACAGTATGATCGATGCCACGGCCGGCCACGAGATCCTCAGTTTTCTCGATGCCTATTCCGAGTACAACCAAATACGGATGGACCCGGGTGATCAGAAAAAAACCTCCTTCATCACTAAATACGACACATACTGTTATAATGTAATGCCGTTTGGATTAAAAAATACCGGTGCCACATACCAATGCCTAGTAAATCGGATGTTCGAAGAACAAATAAGAAAATCGAGGTAAGTTTATATTGACGAGATGTTGGTTAAGTCCCTGCGAGCAGAGGACCATTTAAAACATTTACAGGAAACCTTCAGCATATTGAAGAAGTACAATATGAAGCTGAACCCGGAAAAATGTGCGTTCGGAGTTGGATCGGGTAAATTCCTCGGGTTCATGGTATCCAACTGAGAAATCGAGATCAACCCCGACAAGATCAAAGCCGTAGAAGATATCAGGGTCGTGGACAATGTAAAGGCCGTGCAAAGGCTAACCGGGCGCATAGCCGCTCTGGGGAGATTTATTTTGAGGTCGTCTGACAAGAGCCACCGATTCTTCACACTGTTGAAAAAGAAGAATAACTTCTCATGGACTCCGGAATGTCAACGAGCTCTGGAGGAGCTCAAAAGATATTTATCGAGCCCACCGCTGCTTCACACACCAAAGATAGACGAACAACGGTACTTGTACTTAGTGGTCTCGGAGATAGCGGTAAGTGGAGTCTTGATTCGGGAAGAGCAAGGTACGCAATTCCCAATTTATTATGTTAGCAGGACCTTGGGTGAGGCCGAAACTAGGTACCCTCACCTCGGAAAACTGGCGCTCGCTTTGTTAAGTGCCTCTAGGAAGCTAAAATCATACCTCCAATGTCACCCTATATGTGTCGTAACTACTTATCCGTTAAGGAACGTTATGCATAAACCCGAACTCTCGGGTCGGTTGGCCAAATGGGCCATTGAAATAAGTAGGTACGATATTGAGTACCGACCTCGGACCGCCATTAAGTCCCAAATTTTGGCAGATTTCGTGGCCGACTTCACGCCGACCTTAATACCCGAGGTCAAAAGAGAGTTATTGATTAACTCGAGGACTTCCTCGGGAATCTGGAGCCTCTTTACGGACGGTGCCTCAAACGCAAAAGGGTCCGGACTTGGTATCGTACTAAAGCCGCTAACAAGAAATATAATTAGACAATCTATTAAGACTGTGAAATTGACTAACAACGAGGCCGAATATGAGGCCATGATTGTAGGCCTTGAATTAGCCAAAAACTTGGGGGCAGAAGTAATCGAAGCTAAGTGCGACTCGCTCCTTGTGGTAAACCAAGTTAATGGAACGTTCGAGGTCAGGGAAGAATGAATGTAGAGATACTTGGATAAGTTACAAGTGACATTACATCGGTTCAAAGAATAGACTTTGCAACATGTGCCTTGGGATCAAAACAGCGAGGCGGATGCCCTCACTAATTTGGGATCGTCGATCGAAGACAACGAGATCAACTTGGGAGAAGTCGTACAACTTATGAGATCGGTAGTGGAAGAAGGCCACGCCGAGATCAACTCAACGAGCCTGACTTGGGATTGGAGGAATAAGTACGTGGAATATCTCAGGACCGAAAAACTGCCCCCGAACATAAAAGAATCGAGAACCCTACGTACGAAGGCAACCCGATTTAGCCTGTCCGAAGACGGAACCCTGTTCAGAAGAACGTTCGATGGCCTAGTTGCAATATGTCTAGGGCCAGGGGATACTGAGTACGTTCTGAGGGAAATCCACGAAGGTTCTTATGGAAATCATTCAGATGCCGAATCACTGGTTCGAAAAATAATCAGAGTCGTTTACTACTGGATCAACATGGAAAAAATGCAAATAAGTTTGTTCAAAAATGTGATAAATGCCAAAGGTACGCTCCGATGATTCATCAATCTGGGGAGATGCTGCATTCGGTCTTGTCACCATGGCCTTTCATGAAATGGGGGATGGACATCGTCGGCTCCCTCCCACGGGCACCCGATAAGGCTCAATTTATTTTATTTATGACTGACTATTTCTCTAAATGGGTGGAAGCACAGGCATATGAGAAAGTTAGGGAAAAAAAAGTCATCGACTTTATCTGGGACCACATCATATGTCGGTTCGGAATACCGGCCGAGATCATGTGCGACAACAGAAATAATTTATTGGCAGCAAAGTAAGTAAGTTTCTCGAAGACCATAAGATCAAAAGGATCTTATCCACTCCCTATCACCCTAATGGGAATGGACAAGCTGAATCTACCAACAAAACCATACTCCAAAGCCTTAAAAAGAGGTTAGCCGACGCAAAAGGAAAATGGAAGAAAATGCTACCTGAGGTCCTATGGGCATACCGTACGACCTCAAAGTCCAGTACCGGGGCCACCCCATTTTCTTTGGTTATGGCACTGAAGCTTTAATATGAGTCGAGGTTGGAGAACCAAGCATCAGAATCCGATATGCAACGAAGGAATCAAATGACGAAGCTATGAGTGCGAGCCTGGAGCTATTAGATGAAAGGTGCGAAACCGCCCTTATCCAACTGGCCGCCCAAAAATAGCGGATCGAAAGGTATTACAATCGAAGGGCCAACCTTCGACACTTTATTACCGTGGACTTGGTACTAAGAAAGGTCACACTAAGCACCCGAAATCCGAACGAAGGGAAATTGGGGCTGAATTGGGAAGGACCGTACCGAGTTATCGAGATCACCGAGAAAGTATCCTACAAGCTCGGAACAATGAACGACGAGCAACTACCAAACAACTAGAATATAACTCACTTAAAGTGATATTACTGTTAAGGTACGGTCCTGTTCTTTCTTTTATCTACATTTTAAACTAACACTTACAAGTAACCAACAAAGGGTGATTCGAGACCCTAGGTCTGAAAGCACGTGTTTCACTCTTTTTCTCTTGAACCAGCTTTATCCCAAATGGGTTTTCCGGTAAGGTTTTTAACGAGGCAACAAGTAAATCGTGCTAACTTAGAATCGAAGGCCAACCGGTGACAATGATCACAACAGCATTCGAGGCCTCTCTTCGATCAACCTCGAACACTGGGGGGAAATATCCTCGGATATCGAATTTAACTAGGCATATCGACTTCGTGATTGAAGGGCCTCGATCAATAAGATTTTTTGTAAGGGCCAAACGATCAAATGAACCGTGCCCGATCAAATCACTCGAGCCCTGGCACTAAACATGTATATATGTACAACTATTATGCACAAGAATAAAAAAAGAAGACTCTTCTTTGCATATAAACATCTTGTCCTCAAAAAAGTTTCTTGCATTACTCAAGGAATTTCCTACACCTGATCCCCTAAAGATATCGAGCCCAAGGGCCACCTTAATCTCAGTTCGATCATTCACTTCATTCGGGGACTGTAGGCATCGCCTAAATTAAAAGGCCAAGGCCATTCCCGGGTCAACGAAACCCGAGGGCACAAAAGCTTATTTGGCATTGCCCGAATTAAAAAGCTTAGGCTATTCCCGAGTCAACGAAACCCGAGGGTACAAAAGCTCATTTGGTATTGCCCGAACTAAATAGGCTATGGTCATATTATCACGACTTGGATACGTTCAAAACTCGTAACAAAAATAAGGCCTTCAAAAAATGGTTTTAAAGGCTATCCTCGACAAGTTATAAACCTAAATTATTTTGGGGAAAAGTTTTCGGTAACACCGAATCCCTATAATGCCTTCGAACATAAGGCAAGGTTTGTTCGAACCTTCGAACATAACCTAATCATTTCATGCTAAGGCATTTCGACCTTTGCGAATACAAATAAAAAAGCAAAAGAAAGATTCAAAATCTATGAAAAGGAAAAGCCTTATATATATATATATATATATATCAAAATTTCTTTACAAGGGCTGAATAGCCCCGATATATATTTTTTACTAAAGGCTGAATGGCCTCAACAAAAAAATAGCACAAAAAGCAAAAAGATCCTAAATGGCCTAATCTTCATAGGGGGCTACATATGGCCTACGGGATCATCGCCACCATCGGACCCACCTGACTCTTCAAACCCCTCAGAATCTTCCTCGGGATAAGCCAGCTTCCGGGCCTTGGCTTCGTATATCTTGGCATTCTCAATTTCAGCCAATATGTCAAAATTCTGAGAATGGACTCCCTCAAGGGCCTCCCTTTGGGATTGCCACCTCGCATGCTTCACCATGTTTCTCGCTTGTTCCAAAATGGCCTCGACATCGGCCTTGAACTGGGTCACTTTATCATCGGCCTCGTTCTTGGTCACGACGACCTCTAACTTGGCCGCCTCAAGCTCCTTGGCCAGGTTCTCTTGACCAGAAACAACCGAGTTCAACTAAGATTGAAGTCCTTCGATCGTATTAGCCTGCACTGAATATTTCTCCTTTATAGCCCGAAGCTGAACCTCAGCCGAAGCCAACTGCGTCCGGGCAGTCTCTTTTCCTGAGGCCAGGCGGTCCATATTTTTCTTCCATTTTTCGGCCTCAGCCTTTACCATGGGTTCGGGTCGTTAGCCAATGTATCTGAATCATCATCACTAAGTTCGAATATTCGTCTTACCTGCTCGACCAAATCGGCATGCTCCTTCCGAGCTTCTTCTAACTCGGCCTTGAGCTTCTCACTAAGAAGCTTGTAAGCATCCTTCTTCTTAGCAAGCTCCCGAGTCCCGGCCTCGTGACGCTTGAACTCCTCCCAATATCAGAGAAAGGCCTCGTGATGAAGCACCGAGGCCTGCAAACACAAAGGAAAATGTTATGATTAGGATTAACACGCGGAGCTGGGAACTGATTCACTAATTTTGGGCTTGAAGAAGACCCGCCAGCTCCCGAGGACGGTATCTTCTTTGGTACGAGTAAGTCGCTGTCATGACCCAAACCGATGGGCCGCGACAGGCACTTGGTACCTTACTCATCCGAGTACCAACGTAACGTATCTTTCGTATCATACTATCATAGGTAAATAGGCCGAAGAGGCTGTCGTGAGATAAGAAGAATAAAACATGTAATACCAACTTATACATAAGACTACGGACCTATAAGACCAAAATAATCACTCGTACACTGGACATAAGCGGACAAGGCCATACAATCTTTTACGTACATGACATATGTCTACAACCCTCTAAGAGTAGATAAATACCATAAAGGTCAGGACAGGACCCCGCCATACTAAACAATATATGTCCTAATTATACTGACCACTAAAAAAAAATAACGTGTAGCGACGGACGTATTCCGTCGCTAAACATCTTATTTCCGTCGCTAAACCAGCTTAGCGACGATTTAGCGACAGATTCAAGTTGGTCTCTAAAATGCTCGCAACTAAGCGCATAGCGACAAAAAATACAAAACCGTCGCAAATCTAGCGACGGATTAGCGAGGCAATATATCCGTAGCGAAGTTTAGCGACCCAAAAAACCATTGCTATTTTGCTTCGTTTCGTCGCTACAATTCATAATAAACTTTGTCGTTTGTTCTTATTAGCAACGAAAGAATCCGTCGCTAGTTCTTCCTGCTTTTAGCGATAAAAATCTTTTGTCGCCAATCTGTCACAAGATTAGTTTTATGCGTTAATTTTATCTACGAAAAATATTTGTCGCTAATTTTTTAATTATTTATTTATTTATTTATTATTTTAAATGTACCCTGTTCAAGCATATTATAAAAATGCTATTAAATATATTTAATTAAAAGTGACTAATATTAATATAAATTAACATTCAACAAAGTCCAAAATATATAACATAATGATTATAACTGTATCTTTAAGTACAAAACATCCACAAGTACCAACAATAAAGTCTAAACAAAATAGGCTAAATGATCATCACAAATGCATGAACCTCATCAATGTTAGCAACATTAGAAGAGGTAGGCAATGTAGGTGCCACATCTGATAGATGGTTGGTAAGATCAATTTTGGCGAGGGTAAAGAAACTAATTCGCGTACCCGCTCAACAATTACAGGAACTATATGATCTGCCAGTACAGGAATTAATCGTGTCACTAACTCATCCAGATTTTCTATCGGTGTTGATTGAGCATTTGAACGTGATGCTGAGGATATTGCATCATATCCAAAAGAGTCACGAAGATTCGGCCCGTAGTACCATTTTGCTTGAGATCCAAGATCATATACTCTTCTTTTCTTTTCTCCTCCCGCGTCTTGATAATATGCTTTACACTGATCAATATCAGATTGACTCTATGTTTGCTGTTGTAATATTTCCTGATATTTTTTCAGTAGAAGAGTTAATAATTAGTAAATTGAAACATTAAAAAATATTGAGTATTCAATTTACAAAATAAAAAAAGATATGAAAGTAAAGTCAATAAAACTATTTAAAAAGTTTACTTACATGTACGATTTAGGATTTCTCACCAACAAAAGATTTTCCGTCATTACCATGTGTATGGACGGGCAAATGTATCTCACTTGGTGTTGGATCTCGACCCTTTTTAAGGGCCTATACAACATATATTCAATTCAAAAGATTGGCAAAAAGACGTTTGTATAAAAATGAGATTGAAAAATAACATAAAGAAAAGGAAGCAACTTAAGTAGAAAAATGCGGATAAAAGTCAGAAGCTTCTATAAGTTTTTGGATAGGCTAGTTGAAAATGCTAACTTCATTTGTCTACTTGTTTATCTGAATATAACATTGCCTCTCCCTACAAATGTTCCAGGAACCAAAGCGAGTTTTATCTTTATATCTAAACAGGAAGCAACTAGGCTTCCAACCTCCAGTGACACACATCATTTCCATTTAAAAAGAAAACAAGTACAAATGGAGCATATTCTAGATGATAATTTGAACTTTTGAAGCATCTCCAAGTATAAACTTCAAGTTAAGAATATGAATGCAGTAGGTGTTGTGACATTATTCACTGTCCAGCACCTAAATTTTGAGACTTTTCCATGCCTTCACAAAAACAATCGCATAAAGAGTTAATGTATTTTCGTCTCAATACAGAAGAAAAGGTTGAAAACTGATACAACCTCACACCATATGGATTGGCAACCTTATCATACTTAATATATGTGGGAATAAGCCACTTCTTCAATCAAGCCTTGAAGGGTTTCCGCATTGTTAGCCCATTAAGATGTGCAAATATCCATACAATGTCAATCACATTGCTTAATATCCAACATATTGCATCTTTTCTTTACCTGAATGACATTAACATGGGATTAAGAAGGAAAAAAGGAATACACTTTGATTATAAGTCATACCAAGAAATGTGGAAAGGCTCATTCAAGTAGTTGTAGACACTGATAATCAAATTGTCATTTGTAACAGTCAATCTGTGGCCCTGAAAACTGCCCATTAATCAAGATTCCCTGCCACCAACATTGTCAAAAATAGAGTGTTAAAATCACCTCAATAAGAACCCATGAAATTTCAACAAACATACATTTAAAGAATGAGATTTACCTGTTGTTTGACACCCAAAGGGTAAATGTCTCCATAAGTGATTTTCCAAGTGTAATATCGATAAGGATTGTCACAATATACACTTTGTAGAGTAACTAACACAAGAATAGTGAGAATGGCAGAATGGAGAATGGCAGAGTAACTCGATCAGCAACAAACTTTAAAAAAACAGCAGTAGCTATATTCATTCTTGCAAAAACTATAGAAGCAGGGATATCCTTCAATCTCTCATCATCTCCAATTGGCTTTTTCTTTATCTGCTCCACACCTACACCCCCTAATTTTCGCCCAGCCTTACCTAGACCTTGAGCATTGTTCATAATCCTCTGCACTTCTTTATGTGCATGATTCGCATGAGGCACGTTTAACACATGAGCATCTGCAGATGTGACATAAGTATTTCCATCTGAATCGACTTGATCTCCGGCTGCGTTTTCACCTTTTGTCATACCTCTTCTTTCGTTCAGCAGCTGCCTCAAATCACCCTTGTATTTATCATCAACACCTTCATCAACTTGATCATTCTCATTATTTTTGGCGACGAGCTGTCGACATGAACTCTCATCGTGGCCTTGGTGCTTACAATGAGAACAATATAACGGCAAATTATCATACACCACCTCCTGCAGTACATCAATAATTTTTCCCGTTTTTTTGTCGACACTTTGAATTTTAATTTTGTTCGAAGCTTAACCAACAAGTCCACAATCACCCTAACTCTAGCTGTACTTGGTCTCGACCTCACCTGCGTCGCCTTATCCACTGCATTTGGCCTCCCAACAGCAGCAACTATGGACAGTAAGGAACGACGAGCAAACAAATCTGGAGATAGGCTTGGTAAGGAAATCCAAACGGCAGCCATTGAAGTTTCCTCGTTAGGATTGAAACCAATAGTACATGGAAAAATTCTAACTTGGTGTTCCTTGCCATTGTATGAGAAATAATTCACACTACGTACTAGTACAATGACAAAATCTTCATATTGATCGAGACGCAAAAGAAGTTGTCTTTGTGCAAGTAGACCGAGTAAGCTGTTACCTTTCACGCCAAAAATCTTTGGCAGCAACGTTCTCAAGAATTCCAGATTTAGTGCGCCATTAGACAGCTTGATAACAATAGCTTGATGTAGCCCTTCTTCCTTAGCAAATTCTTCCCTTACTTCCATTGTAAACTGCAGAGTTGGGATGCCATGAACAACTTCAGTTTTCTTGAGAATTGTCTTCGTTAAATTTGTTGCGTCTTGTGTTTATTCAATCACTGCCAAACCAGAATCATTTGCTACAGTGAACGCGATGCCATTTTTGAGATTTGGAGCAGCTCGTTTTGAATCTCGGACTGAATTTTGTCGGAGAGATAGATTTTGATGTGGAGAACAAACCCCATGGCTTCGAATTGCAAATTCTGAACAAGAATGGTGCTGGAAAATTCCAACAGTAATCGCGTCACCAAAGAGGAGATCTGAAGCATCTGTGTTTGAAATTAATGGAGCACCCAACTGGGGTTTGTTAGCCTTTGGATTGGGGTTATTTTGGGACTGGTCCGGTGGCTTTTCACCACCGGACGACGGCACAGTGGCCATTACTGTGCTGTCCGGTTACTGTTCATCTCAATCGCAGGGAGAGGAGACTTGTGAGATTTGAGAGGCATCGACCTCTACCATTTAGCGGTGCTGAGTGAGAGGATGCTCAGGGTTTTCTGGATAAGTGTCAACGGATGCTTCGGACAGCGAGTATTCTAGAGACCAGTGGGGTCGCATTCACTACTTTTTAGTTTTCTGGGGCTGCCTTCAGATGGTGGGAGGCTTACGAGAGGTGTAGGCCGGTCGGTACAACACCCCTTACCTGACAATAGTTCTCCGATCTATTCCTGGAGAAGTTCGTGCCTCAGTCCCACAGAGAGGAGCTGCGCAGGCAGTTCGAGCAGCTTCGATAGGGTGATATGTCCGTGACACAGTATTAGATGAGATTTTTAGAATTGGCCCGTCACGCTATCTGGTTGATTCTCATAGACAGGGAAAGGATCAGGAGGTTCATAGATGGCCTCACTTTTCAGCTGCAATTACTCATGACTAGAGAGAGAGTGTTTGGTGCTACTTTCGACGAGGTTGTCGACATTGCTCGTCAGATTGAGATGGTTCGCAGCCAGGAGCGGGTTGAGAGGGAGGCTAAGAGGCCTCGTGGTTCAGGTGATTTCAGCGGTGTTCTTTCAGCGAGTCAGTTTTACCGCGGTAGGGGTCATTTTTACAGACACGCTCAGATGGGTCGTCCAGCTCATTGTGGTGCATCAGCTAGTCACAGTTCTTACAATGCTCACACATGCCAGTCTTCATTCAGTGCATTACCAGTGCATAGTTCTCATCATGCCTCGTTCGCTCAGGCTTCTACAGGTAATTCTTCGGGTTGTCCGAAGCAACAGTTCCGTCAGAGGAGAGGTTGTTTCGAGTGCGGAGAATTGGGTCATTTCAAGAGAGATTGTCCTAGGCTATTGAGTAGGGCTCTGCAGTAGAGTTCTCGACCAACGACACCAGCACCAACAGTTACACCACCCACCCACCCAGCTCGGGGTGGGGGTCAGGCAGCTAGGGGTCGCCCAAGAGTGGGAGGCCGGTCAGGTAGCGGTCAGGCCCGATTCTATGCTTTTCTTGCCAGGATAGATGTTGTTGCCTCAGATGTAGTGATCACAGGTATTGTTTCAGTGTTCCACAGGGAGGCTTCTATATTATTTGACCCTGGTTCCACTTATTCATATGTATTATCATATTTTGCTCATTATCCGGATATGCCCTGTGAGTCCTTGGTTTCACTTGGTTTATGTATCTACACCGGTGGGCGATATTATTACTATGGACCGTGTGTATCAGTTGTGTGTGGTAACTATTGGGGAACTGGAGACTATAGTTAATCTCTTATTACTCGGTATGATTGATTTTGATGTAATCCTGGGTATGAATTGGTTGTCTCCATGTCATGCTATTCTGGATTGTCACGCAAAAATCGTGACGTTGACGATGCCGGGGTTGCCAAAGGTTGAATGGAGAGGTTCTCTAGATTTTGTTCCTAGCAGGGTAATTTCTTATTTGAAGGTCCAACGTATGGTTGGAAAGGGATGTCTGTCATATTTGGCATTTGTGAGGGATGTTGATGCAAATACTCCTATTACTGATTGAGTACCGGTCGTGCGAGGCTTTTTGGATGTATTTCCTGCAAACCTGCTGGGTATGCCACCCGACAGGGATATTGATTTCGGTATTGACTTGGTGCAGGGCACTCAGCCCATTTCTATTCCTCCGTATCGTATGACACCAGCTGAGTTAAAAGAATTGAAAGAGCAACTTCAGGAACTCCTTGAAAAGGGGTTTATTAGGCCTAGTGTGTCACCTTGGGGTGCACCGATTTTGTTTGTGAAAAAGAAAGATGATACTATGCGGATATACATTTTGGCATTAGGGTTTTTTAAATCAAGGATTTGAAGAGAAGAAATTAGGTTTTTTTTACTTGAATAAGAAAATGAACAATGTTCATTCTGCCATGTTCAAACAAGAATTCCTTTGGGCGAAGAACATTGTTCTTCTCCTTTGGAGAATAGTGAGAATGACAGAATGTACCAGTCAAACAAGAATTACCATATCAAAATTCCTCAAGAGAAAGAAGAACAAAACAGAAAAGAGAATGTTTATCTGCACAAAGATAAGAATAATGGCGTAGACAAAGTGCAAATATAGTAAAAATAAGTGCTTTCGTGCGAGAATCTTGCGAGCAGCAAACATAAATGGAATGAAGTTGAGAGATATTTTGAATTTGTTGGCAATTTCTGAAGTTCTACAACAAAAGTTTTTACCCAATTTCGAAATTTCTTCTATTTGCTATCAGATGTCTATGTTCCCATTGCATATGAGCCTTAAATTCATACATAATTAGTTGTATTGTAAGGAAGAAACTCACATTATTGAAGATAGAGAGCAAGTGGCGACTTTGATAGAGAGGAGAGAATATGAGTCTGTTTGTGCCCTAGATAAACTTTAAAAAACTAGCAACGAAAATAGCGACAGATAAATTTATGTTGCTAATAATAACTTGGAAAATTTATTCTTAAGAATCTACCGACCGAATTTTCGTCGCAACTAATTTTGGAATTGTTTTTCTAAGTAAAATAAAACAGCGACAGAATTTCGTCGCTAATTTCGTTGCTATATTTTAATAATTTTGCCACCCCATTTTTGTCGCTAAATTTGTAGATAAAATAAAGGCGCCAATTGTTAGCGCCAATTTTTAGCGACGGATATAAATATTTGTCGCTAATCCATCGCTATATTTCACACTAAATCTTTTGTAGTTTATTTGACGACAGACTATAAAATTCGTCGCTAATCCATCGTAATTTACCTACGGAATATGGCTTGTCGCTAAAATCCGTCGCTAAACGCTGTTTTTTTGTAGTGGACCCAATAAGCAACTCTGGAGCAAATGGAGTGCACCAACATCTTCCGCTGAGCTGACAGCCTACTTGGAGAACTCTCGACCTGTCTATCGATACCTGCAGGCATGAAACATAGCATCCCCAGGCAAAAGGGACGTCAGTACAAATAATGTACCGAGTATGTAGGGAATGAAAATCAGCAAACAATAGACATGAGAGAAACATGGAATAAAACACTCAACATGTAAGTCTGAATAGCTCTGTAAATCATTTCATATTTATAATGTCATGCATACGCGTATAAATATCATACCATGCATAGGTATATGCGTTCATAACATCATCAAGCCTCTGAGGGCATCCCATCATATCATCTCGACCACTATGGGCAAATCATCAACGTATACTAGCTGATCAGGTGGTGGTGCGTATATAACGCCATAACCTTTTCCCATATCCCATATACATATAATATACGCGTATATAATGCCATCTGGTCATGGGTCAATGTACATGTATAAATGCATGAAATGCATAAGAAGTGCGTTAATATGATTTCTCGGAATGTTATAAAATCATTATGCCTTTCAGATAACTTTATCAACTATGTATTTTTCTGAGACCCATGAACAGAAGATATAATAATAATTCACATGGGGAATCAAGAATATAGACGTCCCTAGTACTTCTATGAATAGAGTCATTTATAATAGTTGTGCATTTGCTCGTTTTGTTTGTATCGTATTGACCATGCCAAAAGAAAGAAGGGATAGCCTTAACATACCTGAGTCGATTCTCTTGACCATCCCTCTAACACACGTTAATTGCAACAAAATACGTGACGACAAGATCGGAGTAAAGAAAAATCCGTATGATATTCTTGAGAAAGATTGCACCGTACTCCCTTATAATCGCGATTTCACGCTGCTATAGTATTATGCAGTTCGTATGAATTGTTTGAGCGCCATCCGTTACTTAGCAAATCTTAGCATCGCACTTTAAATCTTAGCATCCGTTACTACAAGAAAGGAAATCAATAGATGCCATACCATTTTTGCCTCCTTGATAGCTTTCTTCAATCAAATGAGATGAAGTGCAAATAAGATAAGGAAATATTGCCACCACTTCCTTAAGCATAAGAATAGGTGGAAATTTGCTTCCACATTCCCATACACATTCCCATAGCCCCACGTGAATTGTTGTCCCCTTAATAATTATCCAAAATCCTACTTAAATAATTATCCACAAACTTCTAATTAATTTGTTAACTTTCCACTCAAATCAATAATTAACCAATTATCCATATAGTTAAGAATTACCTCAAATTACTTAAAATACTACTCACTTTTAACACACTTTATATACCTTACTATCATGGTCATGTGGTACTTTGTATGACACAAGTCCATAAATAGCGGGTATTATAGCTTGGACCGTATTTTATCTCAAAATGTCAAACTTAGATGAAACTCATTTTCTTCGATTCGCTTATCCTCTCACCGTCACGAATTTACTCATCACTTGTTTGAAATAGCATAATACTTATAACCTCAAAATAATCTCATTCCGAGCTTATGTCGATTAACTTATGACGAAACTTTAATGTACGAAAATGCGGATGTAACATCTCATTTCTGAGCTTTTATTAATTTACTTAAGGCATATTTTTACGTACGAAAACATGGAGTGTAACATCATTCCCCCCTTTGGAATATTCGTCCTTGAATGTTGGTTGATGCACTTATCGGTCTCATAACCGAATAATTCTTACGAATGGTTTACTACTGTCCTTGCCATCTAGGCAACTATTTTGTGAATAAATCCAAAGTCCAGGGCATTCCCACCTTTAGGCCTCTTTCTCACACCACGGCCTGTGGCCGGAATTCTTCCAACTCGTAACTGTTGCTACCTTCTGTCATGCAACCTGTATGGCTTTTTCCTTGTATGTGCGCCTATCCGACCCTTCTCTCATTTTTCATCCAGCCTTTAGCTAATCTCTAGGCCTCACTTTATGAACATATACAAAATTATGACAAGTTGCACTGTCTCTCTTGTATATTTGATATTAAGAGTGATTCTACAATGTTCTCAATCACGATTTCTATAATTTTCTGGGTCCAATAATCAGACTCCTGATTTACTTAGTTAATGTAACTCTTTAGTTTTCTCTTCCTTCTGATCAGCCTTTACGTAGGCTTAATCTATCTTCCGATTTGCGGCTCCTGGTATTAGTCATTACTTTAGCCTTTCATGGACGCTATGAAATATCCATGATACAATCTTCTAACGATTTAATCATTTGTCTATGACCTGGACTCAATTCTTTCTTTTAACTTATACCAGAGTCTTCTACGGCTGTATGATTGTCAACATATATGCTGCGTGGATAATACTCCGAAATCTTAAGTGCGTTCATCACGTAACTAACTTTGGATCATTGATCAAATAATTTCTTTCGTTCCTTCTCAGCTTTCTGCCCCCTTGTTGCGTGCATACTTAGCTTATCTTAATTCCCACGCATGCCGTAATTTTCATGCAACTCATGTGATCTCGAGTATTACTTTTGATTTTTACTTCCCGTTCACTAGCCACGGTAGGTGCCACTTTCTTATGGAGTGCATACAATGTTGTAGTGATACTGTTTTTACATGACCATTTCTTCTTCAAGTTACTATGCTTAGGTTGAAGCCTTCTTCCTTATTTTCTCAGCTAGTCTTTCATTGTAGTACTTAAGGAGGACCCCCTGACTCTTTTAAATCTGCGAGCTTATTACATCGTATATTCAACGGAATTTTTGATGTCCTTCCTCGCCTATAATTATTTGTAATTACTTACCTCCATGCCCTTGTGCTTGTAGGGTTGCTCTTGAACTGATATTTTGACTATTTCCTAGTGGCACTCTCTTTTATTTTCGTAACACTTATACGACACCTTTAACTACCCCAACTCCTATCTGAATATTTCACAAGTGATCACGATATCATTATCTACGAGACTGGATTCGCTATGTTGGGGTTTACTATGTTTATCTTGCACGATCTGCTGATTTGTCTGTATCCTCTTGTCTAGACATAACTAGGCTCTTCCTGAATCAACTGCTTACTATTCGTTAGCCCATTCTCATATCATTATTCTGCGTAATCTTTCTTGGGTTATTTCCTTTGTCTTAACTTACATCTCGTACTGTCTCCTTATCTGATAATAACATCTCGGGCAGGAACCCTTACTTCCTCTCCTTGACATCGTGTTTGCATAATGTTTTGGAATCGTTGCATATCTGTAGGATTTGAATAAGTATAATCTCATTCCTTTCTCATGTTTATCGCATTCTTCCTTTACCATTCCATAGTTACCATAAGCACTTAATTCTGACTTAATGCCACATCACTCCATATTCCCCCCTTTAGGGGAGTACTAAGATTTAGTGCTACGATGATCTACATATAGACGTTTTACCTCTTCATCTTTGGTGTCTTTTCACATCATCGATGATCCTTACTTGCCTCGCGGTAATCCTTCTGTACCAAGGATAACAAATTTCCTTACTCGCGAGGGTGACACTTAGTATAACTGGCACATACAGTCCCTTAAGCTTAACTTTGCTCACATTGCTTGCTTTAGGGAAGCGTCTTCCTGAATGACCATTCTCTGAATTTCTCATGAATCTTCTTCTGTTGTCCATTCTATTATCGCCGGAACGAAATCTGAAATTCTCATGATGTCGACCATTATCAAATCACGCACTCCCTAATTTATGTTCAGTTTATCTTGTTCACCAGTCCATACTGATTTCTATTACTCTGGGGTCTAACTTTTCATTCTGGTAGTCGCATTGGAGTCACGAACTTATTTCTCGAAATGAAGATATGACTTTATGGCCTATACTCTTTTGTTGCCTCAAGGCCTGTCACCTCTCGTCTTTTCTTTCACTTGACTATAGACTATGTAATACTGTCATTTTTTTCCTACCATTGTCATCCATGTATCACATCTTACTCATAATGCTTCGTTAACTCTCTTCTTATTTCCCTGCTAACATTTCTGTCTATCACTTTATTCTGAGAACTTCAACAAGATATTCTTTTGCTTTTAGCTCCTGTTGCTCCATCCACTGGATCTTCGGGTTTGCCTAACATTCTTTCTCTATTAGGGACGGGAGCCACACTAAGGTAATATTTATACCTTCAAGGCTTCCAGTGCCTATCTTTGTAATACTCATATCTAGGTGTACTATTCTAGAGTGCACCATCTGGGTGTCTCACAAGGAGATCTATTACCACATTTGCGCTATCCTTCGGAAGTATCAACTAATGCTAACAATCCATGCACCATTTTGGGTTACTCTGACCCCAACTTGATCCCGATATCACATCATTATCTTAAACTATATCTATCAGCTCCCATAGGGCATAACTGAGATGGGTGTGACCAATTGTACATACTTCTGTTATTGTTGAAGGTAACTCAAAATGCTTATATCTCCCTTTCTGAGTAGTGGGTAATGATAATCTTCACTAGCTGAGTACCTCGTACCCTTCTTCATCTGCTTCTTTTACTTGTTGAAGCTTGTATCTAGCTTCTGAATCTCTCATTGCCTTTCACCATATGGATGGATAGATATTCTTGCCTTAGGGCTCCTTTTCCAGAAGCTCACACATCTTAGTACACACATGATCTGTTGGAGACCTTACATTTACTCATCATAAGCATGATGTAAAATCGAGTTCCTCTGACTCAACTCTTCCACAGTCACATTCAATCCCTTACCAACCATCTTTCTAGATGTAGGTATCGTTGTATTATGAATAAGATAGAGTTTAGGAAATTAAATTCTTACAACTGAGCTCTACCCTACGATCTAGAGTAAGAAGAAAGAGTGACAGTCTTAAATGCCCTATAGCCTCCTGCTTATAAGTGTGGTGCACAACACACCCATAAACAAGACTCTACTAGACACGGCTTGTAGACTCCCTAGGACAGAACTGCTCTGATACCACTTTTGTCATGACCCAAACCGAGGGGCCGCGACGGGCACCCGGTACCTTATTCAACAGAGTACCAACGTAACGTATCTTTCGTATCATACTATCATAGGTAAATGAGCCGAAGAGGTTGTCGTGAGATAAGTAGAATAAAACATGTAATACCAACTTATACATAAAACGTACGGGCCTATAAGACCAAAATGATCACTCGTACACTGAACATAGGCCGACAAGTCCATACAATCTTTTACGTACATGACATATGTCTACAACCCTCTAAGAGTAGATAAATACCATAAAGGTCGGGACAGGGCCCCGCCGTACTAAACAATACATGTCCTAATTATACTGAACCAATAAGCAACTCCGGAGCAAATAGAGCGCACTAACATCTTCCGCTGAGCTGACAGCCTACTTGGAGAACTCTCAACCTGTCTATCGAGACCCGCGGGCATGAAACGCAGCGTCCCCAGGCAAAAGGGACGTCAGTACAAATAATGTACCGAGTATGTAAGGAATGAAAATCAGTAAACAATAGACATGAGAGAAACATGGAGTAAAACACTCAACATGTAAGTCTGAATAGTTTTGTAAATCATTTCATATTTATAATGTCATGCATATGCGTATAAATATCATACCATGCATAGGTATATGCGTTCATAACATCATCAAGCCTTTGAGGGCATCCCATCATATCATCTCGACCACTTTAAATCTTAGCATCTGTTACTAGAAGAAAGAAAATCAATAGATGCCGTACCATTTTTGCCTCCTTGATAGCTTTCTTCAACCAAATGAGATAAAGTGCAAATAAGATAAGGAAATATTGCCACCACCTCCTTAAGCATAAGAATAGGTGGCAATTTGCTGCCACATTCCCATAGCCCCACGTGAGTTGTTGTCCCCTTAATAATTATCCAAAATCTTACTTAAATAATTATCCACAAACTTCTAATTAATTTGTTAACTTCCCACTCAAATCAATAATTAAATAATTATCCATATAATTGAGAATTACCTCAAATTACTTAAAATACTACTCACTTTTAACATACTTTATATACCTTACTATCATGATTATGTGGTACCGGGTATGGCATAAGTTCATAAATACTGAGTATTATAGCTTGGACCGTATTTTATCTCAAAACGTCAAACTTCGACGAAACTCATTTTCTTCGATTCGCTTATCCTCTCACCGTCACGAACTTACTCATCATTTGTTTGAAATAGTATAATACTTATAACCTCAAAATAATCTCATTCCCGAGCTTACATCGATTAACTTACGACGAAACTTTAACGTACGAAAATGCGGGATGTAACATCTTATTTTCGAGCTTTCATCAATTTACTTATGGCGTACTTTCACGTACAAAAACATGGGGTGTAACAGTCGCCCAACCCGGTGACATCCTCCGAAGCAGTATAATCCAGGCCATCGAAGAAATTATGAAAAGAATCGGCTGCTCCTTGGGCCCCTCCGCCGAGGTTACCTTTCAATGTTTGATCCTAGTTTATCAGAGAATCTGTAAACGAAGACGACCCAGAGAGATCGATCACCCCAAGCGCCTCCTTAGGCACATTATCTTCTGACCGAGAAGTACCGGTCACAGTCTCTTTTTCGACCTCCCTAGCTTGGGGCAAAACGGTCTCGACCCTCCCTGGTTCAGAGACTTCAGCCACTGCTTCTTCTATGGCCTCCATGGCTTGAGGAAGTTCAGAACCGCTTCTCACGCGGGCCACCAATTTAGAATCTTCTTCTTCTTCTTCGGACTTATCCCTCAACCGATAGAGTGAGTCCGATGAAAGTTCTCGGGTGCTGGCATTCTTAGGTTTGCGCGCCAGCCGCTTCCTCGGTCTCTTCTTTTCAGGGCTCAGGGAACTCAGAGATTTTCTTATTTTCTTCTCTTTATCCTGCTTCGGAGTAGGAGGATCGACGTATATGTCGTCATCGACTGATGGAGGCCTCATTTCGACCTCTTTTGGTAAACCTATAAAAAGAAAGTAAAATGATTCAGAGATCAAAGATGTGAAAGTAAGATCAAATATAACGTAGAGAAAAAATTCTCACCATGGTTACGGGCTTCCCATCGGCCCTTCGAGAGCTCACTCCATAAGCGCTCGGAATAAGGTCTCTGTGTTGTAATGCCCTCGACCCACTCCTTGAGTCGAGGAATGGCATCCGGCATCTAGGCAACATCTGCATCATCACATAACATCAATGAGAAGGGAAGGAAAAGAAAAGCAATAAAAGAAATCTTGAAGGAGAAGGTATACTTACGTTTCATGTTCCATTTCTCAGGAAATGACATATCCGCTGCCGGGATTAAGTCCGAGGTCCTCACTCGAACGAATCGTCCCAACCAGCCCCGGTCCCGATCCTCGTCGATGCTCGAGAATAAGGCCTTAGTGGCTCGACGTGCGAGCTTGATTAATCCCCCTCGATAAAGTCGAGGGATATACATGCGCATGAGGTGGTCGATGGTAAATGGACACCCCTCGAGCTTGCTCACAAAGAAACGAAGCAGAATAACAATCCTCCAAAATAAAGAATAGATCTGCCCGAGCGTCACTTCATACCTTTTGCAAAAGGCTATGATAACTGGGTCTAAAAGACCCAATGTGAAAGGATAAGTGTAAACACTTAAAAAACCCTCCACATAGGTGGTGATAGATTCCTCGGGGGTAGGGACCACTACGAGTTTATCTTCCCAGTTGCAGTCATCTTTGACCTTATCGAGGATGCTGGCAATAATAGTACATATGTACCTCGAGACCGGCTCGCACTCATCCGGTACCAAGGGGGTTTTCTCGATCTTGAAGTCGGCCTCGGTTGGGTACCCCTAAGGGACATATGACTTTAGAGAGGGTTCCGGTGTTGGTTCCTCAGTAGCAGCAAGCGAAACATTTTCAAATGGTTTCGAGGAAGAAGGGGTTTCTTTTTTAGGAACAGATTTTGAAGTCTTTGCCATTTCTTCTAAATAGAGGAGAGAAGAAGATGTTGGTAAAGGAGGAGTAGTTGTAACTAGCAGGTAACTTATGAAGAAATTTCAAAGAACTAACAAGGAAGGAAGTTCTTAAGTTTAAAGCTAGAAAACCATTAGATGAGGATGGTGAACTTCTCTTAAAAGGCAAGAGCAAGAGTTGGAATGGAAAAAGTTTCTAATAAATGGATTGAAGGGTATTTATAGTTTTCCCAAACGGCGGTTCACATCACGGCAGTTCACATCCCAAGATAGTCGACCGTTAACTGACACATATTTAATGCCTTGAAGACTGGACTGACGGGACGTTCAATTACTGTTTGTCGCTTACGTTTTATCACTTACATCATGATTGATCGAAGTGAGAAGCGAGAGCTCATAACCGAGTTTCCGAAAAATGAGGGGACTATCTGTATACGGGTAAAACCGAGCTCGGTGTTCGATCGAGCTTGTGAAATGGAGGGCCAAGGTCGGTACATCTGTAATTGGATAAAAATAGAAGTCTGAGGTTCGATCTGACATCCAACATTGTCAGCCGAGGGCGGAATATAATATTCAAGATCGGACCCAAAGTATCATCAAAACTAGCCATCGAAATTATCAGATTTGCCCTCGAGTCTACCGAAGGCGTAACCGGTCCTATTTCTGACGATCTCGAACAAAGCTCTGTCAGCTCATCCGATAGGGGTTCGTGATTCTTGCCATTAACCAATCATTGTGGCAGAAATCATGAAATTAGTCAAAAAGGGAACCAACGGTCTTCAAAATCAAGGACTTATCTTTTTTATAGTACAATAAAAATAATACCTTAGAGGGTAGGTCTCCCTCAATATATAAAGGGGACTTGACAATTTATTAAACACATTGTAACACATCAAAAAAGCAATATACTCTTATCTCTAGCTTTGTCACAATTCATTTTACTTCGGCATTGATAATATTAGTTCTAGCTCGAGGAAGATTAATCTCACAAGGCTAAGATTGCTCAACTTGCGTGGTTTGTATTTATCTTTGATCTTTTATTCCCATAATTACTCTGATTTATTATTTTGTATCAAATTAGATCACATATCCTTAAAATCGCGTACAAATTCAATTATTATCCGATTTTGAGGATAAACAACTACTCTAACTATTCAGTGAATATTTGTTCATCGCTCCTGGAGGTTGTCTGCTACATTTATAAGAAATTGGAGGCAACAGATTTCCTAAGCATAACCCCGACAGACCTACAGTCCATGCTTGCTGAAGTTAACGATCTCGAGTCTGTCAAAGTAGATGTTGGGTGGCTCCGTCATAGGTTGGATGATATCTCTCAAGCCAAGCAACTTGTCAAGGACGGTTTCCTCAAGAAGTCCTTGGTCCATGACAGTGGTGGAGCCCGAATTTTCGTTAAGGGGTGTCAAAATATATAAAAATAAATATACCAGGAAATTAAGGGGAGTCAATACATAATATATATTATACATATAATTTATCTTTTTACCTAGTTACAGTGTATTTTTCCCGCAAAGGGGTATCATTTGACACCCCTTCATATAAGGTGGCTCCGCCACTGGTCCATGACCTTCTTTGAGCAGCCTGGTATTTATGGTTGTTTTGTCTTGGATAGTAATGGTCTTTTTTAGTACTTTTTAGTCCCCTTTGCTTGTACTACGATGGAGTTCTATTATCCTTTTCATACAGAATTGTTAGTTTCATGTCCTTGAATCATTATATGAGTTCTATAAGTATTGAAACAGAAGTAGAATGACTAGTTTGATTTTCCATCTAGGTGTGGAATGTGCAGAGATATCAGAACTTTAGCATTTGCATTGCAATTTAATTAAGAGAACAAAGGATATTTAGTTGAGTTCTTTTCTCCTTATCCTTTGTTATTTCCTACTAATTACTATCTCCTAATGTCTACTTTAATGCAGCAACTATTACATAATTACTCCAAATATTAGAGAAACGTAATCAACTCTTGAAGTTTAGGTACATAACACTTTATTTAGTACGGATTTGTTAATAAAATCTTATCCACAAACGGTGTTTACACCAAATCAATAAACGCATGATACGTGTATGCATATACACTTCTACGACTTAACAATCGTTAGCTAATACATATTCTCAACTCATTGAAAATCATGGTAACTGATATAATTTGATATAAACACTGAGTACAAATAACTTTAACCAATTTAACAAATGGGGTGGGGCTAATTCATCAATTCTCTCTCACTGCATATCCAAATGAAGTGTTTTCAGTCAATTTGATAGCCAGACATGTTTCCCTGACACTATTTTTCAAGTGTAGTAATATCAAATTTTTATCACCAACTTTTCCTACTGAACTTTTGAGGGCTTGTAAATGTATTAGAAAGCATTAGAAACAAATATATTGAGAGAGAGATACACACATAAATAGCTCCCGCTTGCCCATGCCCCATGGGCAGAACTTACAAATTTTACAAGTATTGCCTTTGGGCAATACTTTTAAATTTTAGCCTTGAAGTTCTGCCCATGGGGCAAGCCGGTTAAAAATTAAAGGGAATCTTTACAAAAATAGCCAGTCAAATTTATTATTTACTTTTTCTAGCCATATACTTAGATTATACATAATTATACATATATAATACATAAATTATGCATATATTATACCTCCATTGTCTATTTTCAGTTAAAGCGGTTGGGTGGACGGCTATTTGGGTTAATTCTTCAAATTAAAGACCACCCCAAAAAGTGTCATATTTCTGCAATTTACTGGAGTTGTATTGTCTTGCAAAGGGAGGCCCAATGGACCGTCTGGTGTCAGGTCCAAGCTTTACCACATATCTACAGAAGACGGCCCATTAAGATAAATATCTAAATTTGATGGACCATTTTCTTACACATAACATTATCCTCGTCCACGACTAACATATCTTCTCGTATTTAATAGTGGGACATTGACTAGTCGTTTTGCAATTTTGAGCTGTCTTCAGTCTCATCTTCTTGTTTAGCCTTGAGGAAACACGAAGGTGACCCATTTTAAAATCACATTTAGAAGAATTAACTCAAATAGCCGCCTATCCTACTACTTAAACTAAAAATAGCCAGTGAATGTATAATATATGCATAATTTATATATTATATGTGTATAATTATATATAATCAGTGTATAATATAAACTTTAACGTACGAAAATGCGGGATGTAACATCTTATTTTCGAGCTTTCATCAATTTACTTATGGCGTACTTTCACGTACAAAAACATGGGGTGTAACAGTCGCCCAACCCGGTGACATCCTCCGAAGCAGTATAATCCAGGCCATCGAAGAAATTATGAAAAGAATCGGCTGCTCCTTGGGCCCCTCCGCCGAGGTTACCTTTCAATGTTTGATCCTAGTTTATCAGAGAATCTGTAAACGAAGACGACCCAGAGAGATCGATCACCCCAAGCGCCTCCTTAGGCACATTATCTTCTGACCGAGAAGTACCGGTCACAGTCTCTTTTTCGACCTCCCTAGCTTGGGGCAAAACGGTCTCGACCCTCCCTGGTTCAGAGACTTCAGCCACTGCTTCTTCTATGGCCTCCATGGCTTGAGGAAGTTCAGAACCGCTTCTCACGCGGGCCACCAATTTAGAATCTTCTTCTTCTTCTTCGGACTCATCCCTCAACCGATAGAGTGAGTCCGATGAAAGTTCTCGGGCGCTGGCATTCTTAGGTTTGCGCGCCAGCCGCTTCCTCGGTCTCTTCTTTTCAGGGCTCAGGGAACTCAGAGATTTTCTTATTTTCTTCTCTTTATCCTACTTCGGAGTAGGAGGATCGACGTATATGTCGTCATCGACTGATGGAGGCCTCATTTCGACCTCTTTTGGTAAACCTACAAAAAGAAAGTAAAATGATTCAGAGATCGAAGATGTGAAAGTAAGATCAAATATAACGTAGAGAAAAAATTCTCACCATGGTTACGGGCTTCCCATCGGCCCTTCGAGAGCTCACTCCATAAGCGCTCGGAATAAGGTCTCTGTGTCGTAATGCCCTCGACCCACTCCTTGAGTCGAGGAATGGCATCCGGCATCTAGGCAACATCTGCATCATCACATAACATCAATGAGAAGGGAAGGAAAAGAAAAGCAATAAAAGAAATCTTGAAGGAGAAGGTATACTTACGTTTCATGTTCCATTTCTCAGGAAATGACATATCCGCTGCCGGGATTAAGTCCGAGGTCCTCACTCGAACGAATCGTCCCAACCAGCCCCGGTCCCGATCCTCGTCGATGCTAGAGAATAAGGCCTTAGTGGCTCGACGTGCGAGCTTGATTAATCCCCCTCGATAAAGTCGAGGGATATACATGCGCATGAGGTGGTCGATGGTAAATGGACACCCCTCGAGCTTGCTCACAAAGAAACGAAGCAGAATAACAATCCTCCAAAATAAAGAATAGATCTGCCCGAGCGTCACTTCATACCTTTTGCAAAAGGCTATGATAACTGGGTCTAAAAGACCCAATGTGAAAGGATAAGTGTAAACACTTAAAAAACCCTCCACATAGGTGGTGATAGATTCCTCGGGGGTAGGGACCACTACGAGTTTATCTTCCCAGTTGCAGTCATCTTTGACCTTATCGAGGATGCTGGCAATAATAGTACATATGTACCTCGAGACCGGCTCGCACTCATCCGGTACCAAGGGGGTTTTCTCGATCTTGAAGTCGGCCTCGGTTGGGTACCCCTAAGGGACATATGACTTTAGAGAGGGTTCCGGTGTTGGTTCCTCAGTAGCAGCAAGCGAAACATTTTCAAATGGTTTCGAGGAAGAAAGGGTTTCTTTTTTAGGAACAGATTTTGAAGTCTTTGCCATTTCTTCTAAATAGAGGAGAGAAGAAAATGTTGGTAAAGGAGGAGTAGTTATAACTAGCAGGTAACTTATGAAGAAATTTCAAAGAACTAACAAGGAAGGAAGTTCTTAAGTTTAAAGCTAGAAAACCATTAGATGAGGATGGTGAACTTCTCTTAAAAGGCAAGAGCAAGAGTTGGAATGGAAAAAGTTTCTAATAAATGGATTGAAGGGTATTTATAGTTTTCCCAAACGGCGGTTCACATCACGGCAGTTCACATCCCAAGATAGTCGACCGTTAACTGACACACATTTAATGCCTTGAAGACTGGACTGACGGGACGTTCAATTACTGTTTGTCGCTTACGTTTTATCACTTACGTCATGATTGATCGAAGTGAGAAGCGAGAGCTCATAACCGAGTTTCCGAAAAATGAGGGGACTATCTGTGTACGGGTAAAACCGAGCTCGGTGTTCGATCGAGCTTGTGGAACGGAGGGCCAAGGTCGGTACATCTGTAATTGGATAAAAATAGAAGTCTGAGGTTCGATCTGACATCCAACATGGTCAGCCGAGGGCGGAATATAATATTCAAGATCGGACCCAAAGTATCATCAAAACTAGCCATCGAAATTATCAGATTTGCCCTCGAGTCTACCGAAGGCGTAACCGGTCCTATTTCTGACGATCTCGAACAAAGCTCTGCCAGCTCATCCGATAGGGGTTCGTGATTCTTTCCATTAACCAATCATTGTGGCAGAAATCATGAAATTAGTCAAAAAGGGAACCAACGGTCTTCAAAATCAAGGACTTATCTTTTTTATAGTACAATAAAAATAATACCTTAGAGGGTAGGTCTCCCTCAATATATAAAGGGGACTTGACAATTTATTAAACACATTGTAACACATCAAAAAAGCAATATACTCTTATCTCTAGCTTTGTCACAATTCATTTTACTTCGGCATTGATAATATTAGTTCTAGCTCGAGGAAGATTAATCTCACAAGGCTAAGATTGCTCAACTTGTGTGGTTTGCATTTATCTTTGATCTTTTATTCCCATAATTACTCTGATTTATTATTCTGTATCAAATTAGATCACATATCCTTAAAATCGCGTACAAATTCAATTATTATCCGATTTTGAGGATAAACAACTACTCTAACTATTCAGTGAATATTTGTTCATCGCTCCTGGAGGTTGTCTGCTACATTTATAAGAAATTGGAGGCAACAGATTTCCTAAGCATAACCCCGACAGACCTACAGTCCATGCTTGCTGAAGTTAACGATCTCGAGTCTGTCAAAGTAGATGTTGGGTGGCTCCGTCATAGGTTGGATGATATCTCTCAAGCCAAGCAACTTGTCAAGGACGGTTTCCTCAAGAAGTCCTTGGTCCATGACAGTGGTGGAGCCCGAATTTTCGTTAAGGGGTGTCAAAATATATAAAAATAAATATACCAGGAAATTAAGGGGAGTCAATACATAATATATATTATACATATAATTTATCTTTTTACCTAGTTACAGTGTATTTTTCCCGCAAAGGGGTATCATTTGACACCCCTTCATATAAGGTGGCTCCGCCACTGGTCCATGACCTTCTTTGAGCAGCCTGGTATTTATGGTTGTTTTGTCTTGGATAGTAATGGTCTTTTTTAGTACTTTTTAGTCCCCTTTGCTTGTACTACGATGGAGTTCTATTATCCTTTTCATACAGAATTGTTAGTTTCATGTCCTTGAATCATTATATGAGTTCTATAAGTATTGAAACAGAAGTAGAATGACTAGTTTGATTTTCCATCTAGGTGTGGAATGTGCAGAGATATCAGAACTTTAGCATTTGCATTGCAGTTTAATTAAGAGAACAAAGGATATTTAGTTGAGTTCTTTTCTCCTTATCCTTTGTTATTTCCTACTAATTACTATCTCCTAATGTCTACTTTAATGCAGCAACTATTACATAATTACTCCAAATATTAGAGAAACGTAATCAACTCTTGAAGTTTAGGTACATAACACTTTATTTAGTACGGATTTGTTAATAAAATCTTATCCACAAACGGTGTTTACACCAAATCAATAAACGCATGATACGTGTATGCATATACACTTCTACGACTTAACAATCGTTAGCTAATACATATTCTCAACTCATTGAAAATCATGGTAACTGATATAATTTGATATAAACACTGAGTACAAATAACTTTAACCAATTTAACAAATGGGGTGGGGCTAATTCATCAATTCTCTCTCACTGCATATCCAAATGAAGTGTTTTCAGTCAATTTGATAGCCAGACATGTTTCCCTGACACTATTTTTCAAGTGTAGTAATATCAAGTTTTTATCACCAACTTTTCCTACTGAACTTTTGAGGGCTTGTAAATGTATTAGAAAGCATTAGAAACAAATATATTGAGAGAGAGAGATACACACATAAATAGCTCCCGCTTGCCCATGCCCCATGGGCAGAACTTACAAATTTTACAAGTATTGCCTTTGGGCAATACTTTTAAATTTTAGCCTTGAAGTTCTGCCCATGGGGCAAGCCGGTTAAAAATTAAAGGGAATCTTTACAAAAATAGCCAGTCAAATTTATTATTTACTTTTTCTAGCCATATACTTAGATTATACATAATTATACATATATAATACATAAATTATGCATATATTATACCTCCATTGTCTATTTTCAGTTAAAGCGGTTGGGTGGACGGCTATTTGGGTTAATTCTTCAAATTAAAGACCACCCCAAAAAGTGTCATATTTCTGCAATTTACTGGAGTTGTATTGTCTTGCAAAGGGAGGCCCAATGGACCGTCTGGTGTCAGGTCCAAGCTTTACCACATATCTACAGAAGACGGCCCATTAAGATAAATATCTAAATTTGATGGACCATTTTCTTACACATAACATTATCCTCGTCCACGACTAACATATCTTCTCGTATTTAATGGTGGGACATTGACTAGTCGTTTTGCAATTTTGAGCTTGTCTTCAGTCTCATCTTCTTGTTTAGCCTTGAGGAAACACGAAGGTGACCCATTTTAAAATCACATTTAGAAGAATTAACTCAAATAGCCGCCTATCCTACTACTTAAACTAAAAATAGCCAGTGAATGTATAATATATGCATAATTTATATATTATATGTGTATAATTATATATAATCAGTGTATAATATATATATATATATATATATATATATATATATATATATTTAGAAAAAGTAAATAATTAATATGGCCGACTATATGTGTAAAAATTCCTGTGTTTTATGGTTGTACGGACAATACTGGGCCTTGGCCCATCTTAGTTAGGCACCCTATTCTTTCAGCCCTCTATCTATTACTATGGGAAAAAATTCCTTAGCGCAAAGAATTAAATCATCCAAAAAAAGGGGAAAAACGTAGCATCAAAATTGAAATTTAACAAACCATTAAGGTCTATAGTCTAATGGTATGATGAACTCTTATAAAATAGTTGTAGGTTCAATTCTCCTTGTCCCCGTTCTCAGATTCACCTATGCAGATGAAAACTTTAACAAAAAATTAAAGGTATATACATGAGTCATGACTCTCTGTAATATATAAGCTCGTTTGTTCTGATATTTTTTGCTGCTATAGCAAACTGTTGTTATAAAGAATATATATTACTATAACATAACATGAAAAATTAATTTCAAGAAATACTTGACCGTTTTAGTAAAGTATTATCATAGAAAAATATGACTATTATAGAGAAGGCATGAAGGCATATATTTCGGATACTCGAATATCGGAGCTTGAGGAATGAATATAAAAGCGAATTGCATGCAATCCCACATTTAAAATCTCTCGTATGGATTATTTGCAATGATTTGTACTAACATGTAAACAAAAAGTTTGGTTCCTATCATCTCAGCACCACGCAGCTCAATAAGAAATTATATTTTTCCCAAACATTTCAATGTTTACGTACGTTGGATGTGAATGCTGGCCATATTTTGATATATTTTTGTTCTCTTGCAAACATTATTTTCATGTACCAGCTGCATGACACTTCTTCAATCTTCTACAAACTAAATAATTACTCTGCATTATAAGGACAATTGGATATAGTATTATATTATTCAGTGAAAATGAAAGGTTTTAACTCTAGAATTATATAGATTAAGCTAAAATTACCGCGTAGTTATTCATGTCCAATTTCAAACCCAATAGATCACGTATTACGTCATGGGTCATGCTTTCGGCAGCAGCTAATTTTGAGTTCAGCATGAATATCTGCAATGAGTTTATGAACATAATTAAGTGAAGGATATTTTTTACCAAAAAATAAGTCACGTCGTTATAGGCAGTGGCGGAGCCAGAATTTTCGTTAAGGGGTGTCAAAATATATAAAAGTAAACATACCAGGAAATTAAGGGGAGTCAATACATAGTATATATACATATAATTTATTTTTTTTACCTACCTACACAGTGTATTTTTTTCGCGATGGGGTGTCATTTGACACCCCTTCCTATAAGGTGGCTCCGCCACTGATCCTGACCACACATATAACAAATATACTTTACTTTTTTATACGCTAATCAGTAATCACGATAAAATAGTTTTTACACGCTATATATTTACCAGAGAAATAATAAAAACTAAATGTACAGAGTGAGTAACCTAAAAAATAAGACATGCAATCTATTATTATGATATATAAAAAATTATACATTAATAATATAAAATAACTTTACCGCATCAATGTATGAGTTAATTCCTGTTGATATACGGATGGCAAGTCTGATTTTTTATTTATTTATCAAAAATCATTCACCCAAGCTATATTGACCCGAGGTGATGGGTGGTTTGCCCGGACCCCTTATTTGTTTATGGAATTACCCTAATAAATACACAGAGGAAGACATAAACCTTAGTCTCCGAAATGATATGGACTATCTGAATTGAAATGGGAAAGAGGGGTTTTACTTTCGCCCAAAGCTAGCTGTATATTACCCTTTTTGAGTCCAATTAATTAAGGCTGTGTTTTTTGGATATTTTCTACTATTTGAATATTGGGTGGGGAGGCAATTTTTGCATACGGTGGATTTTTGGGTACGTTTGTCTAAGTAGTAATCAACAAAAACTTTTATGATTGGGTCAATATGTTTGGGACAAACATTTTGTCACGTGTGACCTCTTGTGGTTTATCTAGTACTGTTTCGTTTCCTTGTCCAACCCTAAGGAAACATATGCTCGGTTGGGGAGTAACATATATAGTTTTTTTTTCTCCTCTCTCTTAATCACAAAATAACTAGGAGTATACGACCGGAATGATATAAAATTTAGGTCATGACACGAAAATTGTCCAAACTATATAATTAAGGAGACCAATTACTTATCCCAAAATCGATGTTAGACTAATTCCAACAAAATATCTTCGCCGTCCATTTAAGAAACTATTCAACATTATTGATCACTAGAGAGAAAAAAATAAGAGAAGTAATGAGGGATTGCGTTGAAGATATAAAAATAAATAAATAAATAAATAAATAAATAAAAGTGCGAACAGTTTACTTAATCTTTAATGAGACAATCCGCATAATTTAGCATAAGATATTGCAATTAAAGGTTTCCAACAATACTAATACTAGATGTAGCAAAACCTTTTACAATATGCCACTTTAATTGCTACAGACATGCATCATGGCTGGACTTCAATCAGAGCTGGAGCAAGGATTTGAAATTTATGGGGTTCAGGATTCTAATACGTTTAAGTTATTGGATTTTAAATTAATAATTTATTATTCAATAAATTTTTTAAGACAAATACCGAGTTTAGACCAAAGCTACTTGATTCAGCCGAATCCGTATTTGGCATTCTAGCTCCGCCCTGACTTCAACTAACATGTTTTAGTTCTTAACTACCCAAATTAAGGATTGCATTTTTGAAAAGATAGCATGTGCAGCAAAAGTTTTGAGTTAATTGGTTGAGTTACAAGATAATGGAGTTGAGATCATTTAAAAGATACGTGCACATGGAAGAGAATGTCTACTTAATATGCTGAATTTGTTTGAGAGAAGACCAACTATAATGGAAAATAATTGACTAGAAAATAATTATATATATGGATTTCTAAGTGATTCAACGTAAGATTCTGTGTCCTAATATTGCAAAATATATTCGGGATAGCATTTTCTTCTTGTTCTTGTGATATAAACTGATTGCCTGTAATTGGAGAAATTATGTTCATTTATTAACATGATATTATAATTTCATGTTGGAGGTATCCCGCACAAATTTGCCTTCTCTACAAGTAGCAAATTTCCATATAAGCTCCAAGAATACCCTATTAAAATTGGATATGTTCTTAAACAAATCAATTTTCCATGTAACAGAAGATTATATTGGAGACCTTTTTTGTTTTTCTTTTATTACTATTCCATTCCATGTAACAGAAGATTATATTGGAGACCTTTTTTGTTTTTCTTTTATTACTATTCCATTTCGTAATTTTTTATTTTTTTCCCCCTCTTCTTCTTCTTCGACGAGAGAGAAATATGTGTATTCGTGGTCGAAATTGACAAACTTAATTCAAATAGATGACTAATTATTACTCCCTCCATTTTACTTTATATGGTAAAGTTTTAATATGTATAAAATTTTAAAAAGAAAGAAAGACTTTTGAAATTTGTGATCTAAAACAAGTCATTGATATTTGTGTGACTATAAATCATCTCATTAAATATAAAATGACAAGTTTAAAGTTAAATTATTTTTAACATTAGAAAGCTACAATTCTTATTAGAGTGGACTAAAAAAAAAATATTGTCACATAAACTAGAATCCGAGGAGTATAATTTTGACAGTACGCTAGTACTTAATTATTTAATTTCGTGACTACTTCAATTCCTAATTATTCATTTTGCTTTACGTTTTTCAGTTTTTCCAAACAAGGCCATAAGAAAATAGCACAATTCACATTGTATTTTACTATTTTCCCTGATCATGGCGAAGTCATAATCGTGGCGGAGTACTCACCTTTCTTCAAAGGATGTCAAGTATTACTTATTCTTCGAAAATTACATTATGTAATTAAATATAAAAAAATTATACTATTAGATTTTCTTGACTTCTTCTTGTATTTAATTACTTTTTTATATTTTGATTTTTCCTAATGAAAATTTTGACTTTGTCAAAGCTCAATTAGCTAGTCCATATGTGAAATGATTACGCGTATGCATCTTTATTTATTTGCACACTTATATTGATGTGTCTGCATATACTACATACATATTGGGAACCCTTCTATCAGGGAGATCACATGGCATGTTTTTTTCTTAACAATATCAAACGGTCACAAGTAAATCTTCAAAAATTCGTAGAAAAATCAAGAACCCTACGATCCTGCTTCCATAGAAAAATATTTTATGTTTAATTAGGTACGCAGCATATAGTTCCCTACCATTGTATCTCATGTGACCGACCATTAAGTTTAATTTACCTGGCATTGCTCCTACCCTGTCTTCTCTTCTTTGTATTCTCATATAGTATATACTAAACTTTACTCACTTTGTTTATCAAACAACTAATTCAGACCAACTACTCCACTCTACAAAACGCAGAAAAAGGAACAAAAGTTGTGCACATTAAAGGAAATGGCAACAGAACTTGAAATTACTGAACTCAGGTTGGGACTTCCAGGGGGGAAATTGGAGAAAAATGAGAAGAAAAGGGTGTATTCTGAAATTACAAGCAGTGACCAGAACAGCAGCAACAACGTTAATTACGATGATGGAAATTATAACTACTGTCAAAACAAGAATGAATTTGTGGGGTGGCCGCCGGTTTGTTCTTATCGGAAAAAGAACAGCTTTAAAATGTACGTCAAAGTTAGCATGGATGGTGCGCCATTTCTTAGGAAAGTTGATTTGAGCAATCACAAGGACTATTCTCAACTTGTCATGGCTCTTGAGAAGCTCTTTGACTGCTATGGAATTGGTTAGTGTTACGTTCTCTGCATTTTCTTAATCGTTATTTTAGTGTGTTTCTTACATGTTTGTTTGTACCCTCGAGGTTTATTTAGGCAAGTGATGTTATTGTTATAATACCAATATGTAACATGGAAAAAGAAAAATCATTTAACTTTAATTTTTTTTTAATACAATCTATGTAGTTTAATCAATAATGGATCGAAGTTATATACATTGACACGGTAAAGATTTTTACAATCATCAGTGTAGTTTAATATGTAATAGCATAAAAAGGATAGTTCGGTGCACAAAACATCATGCGTTCACACATGGTTTAGGTAAGGGTCGTACCTTAGGGGTGTGATATGTAAACAATGTACCATAATGCAAGCATTAGTGATTGTTTTCCCGACTCGAACCCGTAACTTATAGCTCACACGGAGACTAACTTGTAATAACATGCATGTTAATTATTATTTTCTTTAGATTACGCTTTTTATAGAGATTTGCTTGTGATTTCGTATAGGTGATATGATTGTGAAAATATTTGTTTTGCATAGAACTTAAGCTCATCTATGATATAAATAGTAGATTAGTTACTATTTTTATTATTTTAGCAATTAATACCTATCATAAAAAATTATTATCAATTAATTTATAAACGACTAATTAATTGTGTAACAGTGTAAATTAATTATTTACTCCATCAGTTCGTAACATTTAAATCAAAAAAGAAAAGAAAAGACAAAAAAGAACTAAAGAGAAGTCGAATTGTCGACAGGAGAAGCATTGGAGGATGCGGACAAGTCAGAGTACGTTCCGATCTATGAAGACAAAGATGGAGATTGGATGCTTCTTGGCGATGTTCCATGGCAGTAAGTTCCTTATTTATTTTAGTTTTTACCTGATGTTCAGTTTTTATATTAAAGTCCAATTAAATTCAAATAGGCGCCGATTAATTATTGTACTGTATTAACTTATATCTATCACTTAATTTGTTGGAATTTAAGAAAGCCATTAGTTTACATTCTTTGAACTTTTTTAGAAATCTTTCCTAGTCTGTCCCAGCAGTAATAACCTATATCGTTAATCTTAAACTTCACGTTTTGGCATTAAAATTAAAATTTACAAATGATTTCTAGGCCATATACATCATGAGTTTTGTGATAGCTCTTCCTCTTACAAATTACAAAAGATTCCCCCCTTATCATATATATATTGAAGTGGAGCCTTAGGGTGGCTATCATTAGTACGATTTATAGGTCACGGGTTCGAATCGTAAAATCGATCATCGATGTGCGTCACTGGGCTGTCATTTTCTCTTATGAAGTGATATATACTGAATTATGTTCTTGGATATCTGTTATATTTTGGTCAGAAAATCTAAAGAACTTGTATGAATTTGCAGAATGTTCAGTGAGTCATGCAAAAGGCTAAGGATTATGAAGAGATCGGATGCGAAGGTTATAGGGATTGGAGCAAGGGACTTTCTCAAGGGAATGTCTCAAGAGAAATGAGGGCATGTCAAATTTATCAGTTACCACTGGCCTAGTGGCTTCCAAAATTTAATTATATTTACATATGTAACTGTAATCTTAGGTGTGATGCGAACACCCTAGACTTAAGTTATGATTTCCTCTTAATTATTCTAATGACTGCAATTTTTTTTATAAATGACTATCTATTTTTCCTCAATAATTAGGCTATGTGAACCCAATTATTGTGCTTAAATTGTGGCCAGCAGTTAACGCATTAGCGTTTGCTACCCTTATCTTTTCCCTTGTTTTAATTCTCTATTTTTGGTAGCTTTTAATTTTTGTTTTAACACAATGTTCTTGAAATTCGAATTCTTTTAATAAAAAGCATATTTTCCGAACCGTATTTTGTCCTTATTGGAGGCTAGATCCGTATTTCTCACTTTTTGGGGGAGGGGTGGGGAGGGGGGTGAGGAATTATGTATACGTCGGTCCAAAACAAAGATGGTGTTCAAACTGAAAGCCCAAATTAAAATTAAAATCAATTAGCCAAAAGTAGATGGTGCTGAAATTGGGATGGTTAAGGACTTGAGGGTCTATTAAAAATTTACAGTTGATCATACTAACAGGGGAAATTTTAGTTTTTTGTCATTGTTGAGCTGTCAAATGAAGCAGAGGTTTGGAAACTCGTCTCAGCCAAGACAAGTTTTACTCCTCACTAACATGAAACTTCTTAAGATTATACCCTATGTTACTCGTACTCTACGAGAATGTTGTCGGATGTATGTCGAATTTTTCAAAAACAATATATTTTTGAAGGATCCGACAAGAATACTATCGGATTTTCGAGAATTCGTGCAACATAGATTATATCCTTAATCTTGAATGTCAAAACTATTTGAAAAAAATAAATTAACCAACTCTGCAAAACATGCAAAAGAATTACTTACTATATATAGCTGTATTAATTTTAAAAAATTAAATTTCTAGTTCCACCTCAAAATTGCTCCATGCAAGGACTAATTAAGTGATTAAACAGACATCTAATGAGCTTGTCAATGTCATCCCTAGATCAGGTTAATTCAATATATAAGATAACAGAGTTACCAGTATTTTTCTTCTCCTTAAATATCCATTCACTATGTTGAACTTGGATCTATCAAACACCTCTAATCAGAGGCGGAACCATGATTTCAAATTTATGGGTTTGAGATTTTAATCCTTTTAAGTTACTGAGTTCTAAATTAATAATTTATATATATTCAATGATTTTTTAAGACAAATATAGAATTTGAATCAAAACTGTTGGATTCGACCGAACTTGTTCCTCGTACTCTAGCTCCGCCTCTGCCAATAACTCGCAATGTCATGGGAATTAGGGCTTTAGCCTAGCCTAGGAGAGTTAAACTATGAAACTAAATTATCAATATCAAGTAGCTAGATAAGCATCACAGCTATGTTCATGCATACTGTTCAAAAATGGAAAGATTCCTGTTTAAGTCGAATGGATCAATTATCTTTTTCTTGAATAATGAAATACTGATGAACCTTGAGTTTTGGGTATAAGCAGTGACGTACCGTGTGAATATTCTTTAGTTATCACAACTAGGACTTATACAGTATTTATTTAACTAATCGATGTACGTAACCTTCATTCAGTGGTTACATGCACACAGACTTGGCTTTAACTTCCACCAAAAACCCTACATTTTATTAGTCAAACCTTCAGTTCTGAACAAGCAATCAATGCACTTAATTACAAACAAGGATTTGTGATATACTAATAAGTATTTCTTCCTCCTTAAGCAGTAATCATGAGTATGTGGAATTTTTCAAGCGAATCTCAATTTAATCAGAATCTAATATAAATATTAAACAGTGGACGGGAAATCAAAAAAAAAAAGTACACATAATTATTTCAAGCAGACTTTAGAAACCAAGGAGACTTGTATGATGACTATCAGGAGCGGCTCAAAAATATGCGGGGCCTAAAATCAAAATTTAGTATATATAAGGGCTAAATTTTTAAAAGAAAGTTATAATATTATTTTTATTTGAAGTCTATTCATCTAACTTTTTGAGATACGAAATTATTAATAGTCTTTTTTATAATCGATTTTTTTAATAAATCCTTTTCAATTGATAATATGGTCAATTCATCATTTAATCTTTCTCGAGAAATTATTGATCTTAGATAAGATTTATAGAGCAATAAAAGTATAGAACTATTGGAAACTTAAAAGTATTGTTGAACACTGGAACTAATGAAATCTTAGAATAAGAAAGTAAGTAAGAATATCAAAGAGAAAGACAAAATATATTGGGGTTTCTGAAATATGAACATATTGGAAATAAGAAAGATTGACTCGAACAAATTAAGGAAGAGGGTAAATGTTTTACACGTTATCTAATGAAGGACTAAAAAGTGGAAAATTAAAATGTTAGGAAAATTATTCATCTACCCATTTTTAAGTAAGTTAAGCTATTACTTTATTTATATATCAAAAAAAAATTCTTTCTTTTTATATTAAAAACTCTACTTTTATATTAAAAGTACTAAATATTATTTTTTAAATTCCTATAAACCTATTATTTTTTTAAAAAAAATGGGGCCCTAAATATGGGGCTAAGGCACAAGCCTTCCCTTCCATAATATTGAAGCCGACCTGATCACCATGTTCTTAGATCACGTTACTCCTCAATTTTTCATACATACGCGAATAAGGCACTGTATGTATATTTATATTTAATACAGTCCAAGAGAGAATCAAGAATATTATGCCGATATGTCAACAACTAATTCACATTATTAATTTGCGCAGATGGAGAATCTTCAACCGATGCATATAATTTAGTAATAATAACATATTTTAATATGTTTAATAAATATATCAACTAACTAAACTGAAATGGCCCATAATCACCATGTAGAGCTACGTCCGACAGAAGGCATTCTTTTCGATGATGTTAGGGAATAACATGTTTTAAATAATGTTAAGTTGGTTAGTTTATCCACTATATCACATGATTAAGTTTATACAGAGCTACGAGTAGTAAACTAATTAAAATGTGTACATTCGGTCTCTTCTTTCTTCATTAAATGAGAATTGAGGAACCGTGGAATATGTCGGGGTTTCAGTCAGCATCTACCTTATCAGATATTTATTAATTCCCATATGACCACCAGACAATTCAGTTATTGCAGAACTTACATATACGCTATGAAATCAAAAGTTTCTTTCATACTACATCCCAATAGTTTAGTTAAAGTTTAGTTTTCTTTTACTTTTGGCAATATAATTACTCCATATTTTTCTTCGGCAAAAATTGTCATCCCGCGCGCCAGCAGAATAAGAAAATTAATTCGTTCAGACTCAAAGTTAAACAATGTATTAACTTTATGTCTTGCAGTCTCCTCATTTACTTTACATTTTTCATGTTCATATTTTCAAGTTCGTTATGTTCGCGATAAGGGATACGAAAGTACATAGTTTGTGACAATGGACTCGAGAGTACACGTTAAGTTTGCAGCCATTGTCAAAAAAGAGCAGCGAATGTACTCGTGACTTCACACGTACATGTCACTACTTTAAAATTCTAGATCTGTCTATATACTATTCAAATAAAATTTTAATTACCTTTCAATTCCTATGTTTGTCTACATGCTTTAAATGTACTTCACTACAAGAAGAACTCAAGATGGATACTTGTTCACACACATTGAAAAAGTTAATATGATCATAAGGGCCATTTCTATGAAAGGTCAGTTTATTTTGTTTTTCTTTCAAGAAAAGGATGATACAATCGAACTTCAAAGTATGCTACGTTCAATCACTTCTAGTAAAATAACTTTAAACGTCGAAACACAACAATAACTGATCCACGCACAATGTCCATGCCTAACACGGCGTTTAAATTGATTTTTCGGTTAAAAATCAAATTAAATTACTCTGCGAAAAAGAAAGTTGAATAAACTTTAAAAGCTGATAAACTTAATTGTGAAGATACTAGAATCATTTAGACACGTCATAACATATCATGTTTGACAAAATTAAGCTAATGATTATGCATAGCGGTGTCAATGGATATTTAATAATCGATTAAACCGACCGAATCGTACGGTACCGAATCGAGTTTTAGGTTTCTTTTAGTAAAATCGTAGGTTTTTATATAAATCTACAACTGTACCGATAATTAGTGTAGGTTTTTTATTTTATAAGAATAAGCCAAACAAATACCGAACCGTACCGAATAAATTTACTTATGAAAAATATATATTTATATATTAAGCTTAAAAATAATAAAACATTAATTTTTTCCTTGAACTTTGGAATTATGAAAACGGTTACAAGCCAACAAGTAATTAAACTCAAAATCCTTATTCCTAACCTATTGTGCTACTCCTACTGAAACAAATTATTTCCAGCATATTCACTAACAAGACACAAAGTATTCCAACGATTATGAGTAGCAAATTATAATGTATTGAATATATATGTTCCCTTTCGTATGATTTAGATTTATCTTTTTGAATATTTGATCTTCTATAGACTTTATTCTTAAGTCCCATTTTGGTTAAATATCTTTCCACTCGTGTGATTTATATTTTTTTTTAATCTTTGCTTAGTTTCTTTTAGCTATAGAATAGTAGATGGATCTATATTGTGGCTATCTTTCATATTTTCTTAATTCATCACACTTTAAACTGTACAAATATCTAGAGAGTTTTGTTAAGTCTTATAAAAGTACGCATATTATTGCATTCTACTTATATTAATGACTTTTATATCGCATTTAAAAGAATACCGAAAATTAATTGAACCGTACCGTTACCGAAGAGAAACCGACATGATTGGGACGGTTTCGAAAAGTCTAATTTTGGTTATACATGTAAGCACGTAATTTTTGACCCGTGCAACTTTTAAAAGTTGTATTTTAAAAATATTTACTTATTTTCATTTTTACAGGATTTTCATCAACTTTTAATTTTTATTTTAAAACATAAGTTTAAAAACACAAAAATAGTTTATTCTTATTAACTAAGATTAATTATTTTATTTTGGTAGTATTTTTATTTTTATTCAATGAGAAAGAATTAAATTTGAGCCAATTGGGAGCTCATTTTCGGATTTTAGTGGCCCAGCAAGACAAATGCCCATTCTTCCCAATTTCTTTTAGCCCAAACCCTTTTCTCACCTATCAAACCCCTCCCTTAATCATAGTCTTTCTTTTAATCTAATCCAATGGCCCATACTCCTTTACCCTACTACATAAAGGCCAATTCTTTCACAAAACAAACCTAATCCCTACACTCCCTAGATCAGCCGCAAGAAGCAAAAAGGAAAAAATCAGAGAAAGGAGACCGCTCCTTCTTCTTCTTCAAAATCACGGCAGCCATCTCTTTTGGAAAAATCAGCAAAAAAAATCCTCTAATCTCATCATCGCTGGCCTCTAACATTCTCTTGGTGATATCAACGTCAATTGTTGGTCTGTATGCCCAATTACAAACCATAAAATACACCGGATTTAAAGTTGTCATAATAGCGAGAAGGTAGTAGTAATTCTCGTAATGATCCTTGTTGATATTACTTGAAATCCAACTTTCTTTCCCTTCTCCTTTAGTAAGTTTGTCCGCAACGCTGAAAATCACGCTTGCTAACAGTTTTTCCCAGCCGACGGAATAGAGTCGTTGCTGGGACGTAGTATTTGGATATGCGAGGTTGACCGTTCGAGGTCTTATTCGAGGTTCACGGTTCCGATCTCGTAAGCTTGGTATTGATGTGTTCTAAACACACGTGGCTAGTGGCTATTGATTTTGTATGTGAAGTTTCATTATAAATTGAAGAAAGTATCATATTGAGATACATTCTTAATCATTCCTCTATTGTTTTTGCCCCTTTTAATTCATATGTAATTTCTGCCGTGAGATTTGGATGAATGATGATGATGTTTGTTTTCTTTATATATATATATACACACTTGCCTATAATAATACTTTTCCATTATGATAGTTACTTGATTTAAATCTACTAATAATTGGTCACAAGGATACTTTGATAAGTGTGCTATTTTAATTACGTAGTTAGAATGTGCAATGATCTTATGGTTTCATTTCATTATCTTACATCATTGTTTTTAAGATGATTACTAATTTATAGATTATGGTCTAACTTGTTAATAATTAATACTGCATAATTGTCAAATGTTTCTAATAACTTAGATATATCAGTGATCCTGCTAATTCTCTTTAATTAAACTTTACACTTCATCCACAATTGACTTCCATAACTCATGGCCTCACAATAATTTCAAAATTTAGGAAGAATAATGAACATCGTAGTTTGCTTTAGACACGATTAATAAATAATCATCGTGACTATGGGTACGATTTTCGTGGCATGGTCTCGATACGTAAATCCCAATTCGGGTGTGCATTTCATGTGACCCGACCATAACTTCGATTAATAATAAAATTAACATGTTGTAACTCGCGAGTGCGTTTCACGTAGCGCGGTTTGCAATGTGTACAAAAACAAACGAGTGCGCGTTATCACGACTTGTTCAAACTAATTCCATAAATACTAAAAGCGGTTTAAAATATAAAAATGCACAATAAGTCTCAAATATGTAATAAATCAGATAATATTAATTGTTAAGCGACCGTGCTAAAATCACGGAACTCAGGAGTGCCTCACACCTTCTTCCGGGTTAACATAATTTTTTACCCGGTTTTTTGATTTTCGCAGACTTTAAATGGAGTCAATTTTCTCGATTTGGGATTTAAAATAGACCGGTGACTTGGGACACTATGAAAATTATTTCAAGTGGCGACTCTGATTAAACAAATAATCTCATTTCGATTAATGTCACTTTAATTAGAAAAATTTCGTTATCCCTATCCCCTGGGAAAAAAGGAGGTGTGACAGCTCTGACGACTCTGCTAGGGATAAGAACCCAGAATCTCTGGTTCAGGGTTCAGAATTCGAGCTTAGAATAACTGTTATGCTTGGCTTTCTTGCGATTGTCTGATATTACATGTTTGGGCCTAATGTGCTAATTGCCGCTTTTTACCGCTTTGATATTGCCATGAACTGTATATAAACTGTTACGAAAACCTTTTTTCTCTCTGAGTCTTCTAAATCTTCTGGGAAGCGTGCACTTCGCATGGCTTCTTTTCTGTTAGAGTCATACCCTAATTTAGAACGAGGATCGGACAAGTTGTAAACCCGGTGAAGCTTCTGTATTCCCGGTATGCTGCCCCCCTCCCCTCCCCCCCTCCGGCTCGAGTTGTTCGCTCGGGTAAGCCAGGTCTAGAACAACACACCCAGGACTTAAACCTAGAATAACAAAGTCTCATACCGGATCCCTAGTAGGTACGCTTGTTTGCATCACATGCATTTGACCTTAGGGACTCAACACAGGGGTTAGGTCCGTCTAGGACAGGTGTACCCAAAAATTAAAAGACCATCCTGATACATTTTACGTGCTACTTGTGTATTCATTTGCTTCGGCTTGTATGTTGACCGCTTTTTAGAATAGGGAAAGAAAATCAAGAAAAAAAATAAGAGTGAGGTAGGTATTTGAAACATTTCGAAACTCTGCCGAAATTTTGAAAAAAAAAAGAGAGAGAGAAAATAAGCCAATGTTTTCAAAAGTCATTGTTTCCTCTGTTCCGTCAAAACGGACGAACTACGCGGATCTGATTCTCACAGGATGTGAGATACGTAGGCAAACCTCATCGGTTCCGGCCCACAATTTAAAAAAAATCTAAAATATTTTCCTTTACTTCCTTAAGATTTTAAAAATCCAAAAATATTTTTCTTTTAATTTCTTCTCAAAACCCAAGAATATTTTCATTTATCTTTCGAAAATTGGAAAGAAAATTGAAGATTCAAAAATATTTTTTTTTGAAGTATTTCTTTCATAAATTCAAATCAAAAGTCCAAAAATCCAAAAAATATTTCCTTTCTTCTTTAGAAGTTTTACTTGCGAAATTCCAAAAAAAATAAAAGTTGTTGAAGTTATAACCAAAAGTTGTTGAAGTTAAAAAAAACAAAAAATATATATTTTCTTTCTTCTTTAGAAGTTTTTCTTTTCCAAAATTCTTTAAAAAAAATCGATATCCAAAAATATTTTTTTTATAAGTCTTTCTTTCGGAAATTAAAAAAAATGGAAAAACAAATTCAAAATATAAAAAAAAAACAGAGCGAGTTTATTTACTTTATGCATGATCTTCCCGAACTACGCAAGATCTGATTCATGTGGAATATGATACGTAGGTAACCTACATCGGGTTCGATCAAATTATTTTTTAAATTAAAAGAAAAAAGAAAAACAAAGATGAAATTGTGGGACGAGAGGAAACAAAAGAGTGATAATCAGAAAGAAAAATAGAGGAAAAAAATGAGCAAACCAAGGAGTGTTAAAGAGGAAAGAAAAGAGGGAGGCTAGAACAAGCAAATTGGGATGATGCCCTATGAGTTTCGTACCCTCGAAATCATTTTAGAATCATTAACTGTGACTAGGTGCATTGCATATAATGTGAGATTATCTTATGTTAAATGCCCTAACACTAACGTGATGACTTCACTTTGTTCCTCTTTGTTTCTTCATTATAGCAGAAGGGTGGTTGGTTTGTGGTTCTTAAACTGGTAACTCTTCCCTACAACATAAAGTCAAAAGGTAATGGCAGACGACAACGAAATTGAGTTGGTTGATACTGGTGCCCAAAAGCAGTTGTCTGAACGAGATACTGGGTTGGTTGAAGAGGTAAGGATGTTAAGATAACACATGGTAGATATGTATCAGGCTTGGATGACTGGGAAGGCACCAGCCCCGCCACCAGCTAACTTCCTAGATGCTACCCTCACCCAAACCCCAATCATATTGTAAGATGATCCACCATATTCTCCAGATTTTTCCGCTTATCATAGCTTTCATAACCTCCCTAGTAGCTCCATTGTTCGTCCTCCAACTATATTTTCCAAAAATAGCCCTCCTGTCATGTCTACTATTCCCACCATCACAAATTCTCAATAACCTCTCCTCAGGTCCAACAGTGAACACCAGTTCAAACCTCATGATGCCCAAAACTACCCCCAGAGGTGGTCTACCAGGTCCCGGACTCGTATAATCGTAACCCTCAGAGAGACTTATGTTGAAAATGAAAAGTCCGCAGGAAAAGAAGGGCGGGATGAGATATCCAGAAAGCTGAAAGGCATAGAACAGTCCTTAAAGAATATGCAAGGGATGGGAAATCAGAATAACATGTCTTACAATAACTTGTGTATTTTCCCTGATGTTCATCTGCCCACGAGGTTTAAAATGCCAAAGTTTAACTTGTATGATGGGCGTGGAGATCTAGTGGCCCACCTGAGGGGTTATTGCAGTGAAATGAGAAGTGTTGGCGGGAAAGATGAGTTGTTGATGGCGTATTTCAGTGAGAGCTTGAGTGGGGCATCCTTGGAATGGTATACTTGTCAAGATGTGAGTAAGTGGTATGCCTGGAATGACATGGCTCAAGATTTTGTTCGACACTTTCAGTACAATATAGACATTATTCCATACCATTCCTCCCTATCTAATATGGAAAAGAAACCCGAGGAAAGTTTTAGGGAGTTTGGGCTCAGATGGAGGGAACAAGCTGCTCGGGTCAGTCCCCCGTTTGATTAAGAAGAAATGGTTAAAATTTTCGTACAAGCTCAGGGACCCACCTACTTCAGTCATTTGATCCCGGCTTTAGGTCAACCTTTCAATGGCGTGGTAAAAATGGGGTAGATGGTAGAAGAAGGAATGAAGTCAGGCAAAATCATGAGCTATGCTGCATTGAAAGGTACTACAGAAGACATTCAGAACATCTCTGTAAGTCTGGGTAGAAGAAAGAGAAATAGAAAAGATGTTGTTGAGCCTCGTCAACGATAAGATCCAGCAGGCGTTCTTGCTCAACGCGTTCAGCCTCAATACCGATCCTATGAATATCCACGTACTCTAGATAATCCTCCCCAATTCTACGTCTCTCCACAAAATCCCCAAAGTGTCGGGTCAGAAATCCATTGCGTCGCTTACTTGATTCTTTGCTCAAAAACACTTCGTGTTTTCGAGCAAAGAGGGTCAGCTGTAAGCACGTAATTTTTTAACCCGCATAAATTTTAAATGTAGTATTTTAAAAATATTTACTTATTTTTATTTTTATAGGATTTCCATCAACTTTTAATTTTTATTTTAAAACATAAGTTTTAAAACACAAAAATAGTTTATTCTTATTAACTAAGATTAATTAGTTTATTTTGGTAGTATTTTTATTTTTATTTTTATGCAATGAGAAAGAATTGAATTTGGGCCAATTGGGAGCTCATTTTCGGATTTTAGTGGCCCGGCAAGATAAAGGCTCATTCTTCCCAATTCCTTTTAGCCCAAACCCTTTTCTCACCCATCAAACCCCTCCCTTAATCATAGCCTTTCATTTAATCTACTCCAATGGCCCATACTCCTTTACCCTACCACATAAAAGCCAATTCTTTCACAAAGAAACCCTAATCCGTACACTCCCTAGATCAGATGCCAGAAGCAAAAAGGAAAAAATCTGAGAAAGTAAACCGCTCCTTCTTCTTCTTCAAAATTACGGAAGCCATCTTTTTTGGAAAAATCCGCAAACAAATCCTCTAATCTCATCATCGTTGGCCTCTAACATTCTCTTGGTAATATCAATGTCAATTGTTGGTCCGTATGCCCAATTACAAACCATAAAATACACCAGATTTAAAGCTGTCATAATAGCGAGAAGCTAGTAGTAATTCTCATAATGATCCTTGTTGATATTGCTTTAAATCCAACTTTATTTCCCTTCTACTTTAGTAAGTTTATCCGCAACGCTGAAAATCACGCTTGCTAACAGTTTTGCCCAGCTGACGGAATAGAGTCGTTGTTGGGACGTAGTATTGGATATACGAGGTTGTCTGTTCGAGGTTCACGGTTCCGATCTCTTAAGCTTGGTATTGATGTGTTCTAAACAGGCATGGCTAGTGGCTATTGATTTTGTATGTGAAGTTTCATTATAAATTGAAGAAAGTGTCATATTGAGGTGCATTCTTAATCCTTCTCTATTGTTTTTGCCCCTTTTAATTCATATGTAATTTCTGTTGTGAGATTTGGATGAATGATGATGATGTTTGTTTTCTTTAAATATTTATATTTGTCCATAATAAGTTTCGTTGCTGACTTTTCCATTATGGTAGTTACTTGGTTTAAATCTACTAATAATTGGTCATAAGGGTAATTTGATAAGTGTGCTATTTTAATTACGTAGTTAGAATGTGCAATGATCTTATGGTTTCATTTCATTATTTTACATCATTGTTTTTCGGATGAATATTAATTTATAGATTATGGTCTCTATAATGACCCGACCAGTCGTTTTGAGAATTAGAGCCCCGATCCCCTAATATCTTCTTTCCCCGTATTTGTTTCTACTTTTGAAAATTTTCTGAGTGATTGGTTATGGAATTCGGGAAGTTTTGGGACACTTAGTCCCTAGTTGTGAGTTTAAGCCTTAAAAATTAGACCGTAGTCGGAAATATGTGAAGAAGGATCCGGAATGGAATTCTGTCGACTCCGTTGGCTCCGTTGAGTGATTTTAAGCTTAGGAGCGCGTCCGGAATGTGTTTTAGAAGTCTGTAGTAGATTTAGGCTTGAATTGGCGAAAGTTAGATTTTTCGGCGATTTTGGCCGATAGTGAAAATTTTGATATCGAGCTCGGAATGGATTTCCAAAAGTGGCTGTAGGTTCGTAGTGTCATTTGTGACCTGTATGTAAAATTTGAGATAATTCAGACTAGATTTGACGTGGTTCGGCGTCGTTTGTAGAATTTGGAAAATTCTAAGTTCTTAGGCTTGAATCCGTGCTTAATTCATGATTTTTGGTATTTTTCGATGTGATTTGAAAGCTCGACCAAGTTTGTATAGTGTTATAGGATTGGTTGGTAGGTTTGGTTGAGGTCCCGGGGGCCTCGGGTGTGTTTCAGATGCTTATCGGAATGAAATTGGACTTAGAAAAATCTGGTACTTTTGTTGGTTCTGCTGTAATCGCACCTGCGCAAGGCTGCCCGTAGGTACGAGCAAATTGGCGCAGAAGCGGGAAAATGGAGGAGTGCCAGGGGTCGTAGGTGCGAGGTGATTTCCGCATCTGCGATGCCCGCATATGCGTTAGGGGTCTTCGCAGGTGCGCAAGGTCCGTAGAAGCGAAAGGGAATTCCGCAGGCGCGCACGCGCAGATGCGGCCCTTTCATCGCAGGTGCGAAGGAAGAGGGGATAAGTGATTTGCGCAGATGCCCACATTTTTTCAGCACAAGCGCATCCGCAGGTGCGAGCCCAGGCTCCGCAGGTGCGGAAATACCTGGGCAGTGGTTAAAACCGAAGGGCTTCGCGATTTTTGTCATTTTTGGACTTTGCAACTCGGTTTAGGGCGATATTTTGAGAGCGTTTTCGACAGATTTCTTGAGGTAAGTCCCTTATGCTTATTTTTGATCAATAATCTTGCTTCCCCATGTATTTTTCTACCTAGTTAGTGTGTATTTAAGGTGAAAATTGGGAATTGGAGGCTAGGGATTTGGAAGTTTGATTTGTGAATTTGGAGGACCATTTGGTGTCGGATTTTAGTAAATTTGATTTGGTTAGACTCGTGAGTGAACGGGCTTTCGTATTTTATGACTTTTACCTGATTTTCGAGATGTGGTCCCCACAGGTAATTTTTGAGATAATTTCGGAATTTTCGTTAAAATGTTGATTTCATTAATTAGATGAGTCTATTATTGTTGTATTTATGATATGTAATTTCTTTTGGCTAGATTTGGGCCATTCGAAGCCGGATATTCGTGGGAAAGGCATTGTGACCGATTGATTGAGCTTGGTTCGAGGTAAGTGGCTTGCCTAACTTTGTATGGCGGAAATCCTCTTAAGATTTGGAACTATTTTGATATGTGAGCGCCATGTACGTACATGGGCTAGTTGTGGTAAAATCCGATTTTCTTACTGAGCAACAACATGTGTTTCCTATTATTTTAAGTTATACCATTTTAGTGAGTACTAATCTATTTTCATTGTTACTAAGCTGTAACCTTCTATGATTTCATTGTTGTTAAATTTCAGCCTTTATTTTATTGCGGTATTACACTCTATATTGTTTTATTATATATTTACTAGTAGGGTCTTGACTTGACCTAGTCACTACTCGACCGAGGTTAGGCTTGACACTTACTAGGTACCGATTGTCATGCTACTCTCTGCACATGTTTTTCCTGTGCAGATCCAGGTGCACCTTATCAGCCGCACTATCAGTGAGCTAGGTTAGCTTTGGAGACTTCAAGGTATATCTGCCGCGTCTGCAGACCTCGGAGTCCCCTTCTACTCTTTCTCATGTCCATTATCTTCTGTATTTTTCCTTGTTAGATTCTGATATATAGGGACACTAGATTTTTCCTTCTGTAGTTTGTGATTCATGATGTTCCGGATTTTAGGATTTGTTGTATATTTTTGAATAGTTCGTTAAATTTATATTTTTATTTCATTATTCCGCAAAAATGTTAGGCTTACCTAGTTGTAGAGACTAGGTGTCATCACGACATCACACGTAGGAAAAATTGGGCCGTGACAAGTTGGTATCAGAGCTTTAAGTTCATAGGTGTCGTGAGTCACAAGCCGATTTATTAGAGTCTCGCGGATCGGTACGGAGACGTCTGTACTTATCTTCGGGAGGCTATGGAACTGTTAGGAAAATTTTACTACTTTGATTCCTTGTCGTACGAAAATTGTTGACTTCAGAGATTCTAAATTTATGTATTCTATTCTCTCACAGATAGTGAGGACACGTACAAGCGGATCTGATGGACAGGCACCCGTTCCCCCCGCTAGAGTCGCGAGAGTCCGGGGCTGGGGTAGAGGCCGAGGACGTCCACATGGTGCAGCCAGAGCACCCGCACGAGCTGCTACAGAGGAGCCCCCAGTAGCTCAAGCTGGAGGGCAGACACCTGAGATACTTGTTGCTGCACCAGCCCTCCAGGAGACTCTAGCCCAGTTTCTGAGCTTGTTCAGCACCTTAGCCCAAGCTGAATTGATTCCACTTGCTCCTGCCACATCTCAGGTAGGGGGAGGAGCACAGACTCCCGTCGCCGGTACTCCAGAGCAGCGGATTCAGGTCGACCAGGTTCCGGAGGTTGTACCAATGCAGCCGGTAGCTCCAGCTCAGCCCGAGGTTAGGGCAGCAGCTTCTGAGGTGGAGCAGCTCAACCTTGAGAGGTACAAGAAGTACCACCCACCTACCTTCAGCGGATTGGCTACAGATGATGCTCAGGGTTTTCTGGAGGAGTGTCACCGTATTCTCCGTACTATGGGCGTAGCGAAGACGAGCGGGGTTTCTTTTACTACATTCCAGCTTAGAGGAGCAGCCTATCAGTGGTGGCATGCTTATGAGTTGAGTAGTCCGGATAAGGCAGCTTCACTTACATGGACTCAGTTCTCGGACATGTTTTTGAGAGAGTATATCCCTCAGAGCCTCAGGGACTCATTGCGCGCGGAGTTTGAGCAGTTGCGCCAGGGTGCTATGACTGTGTCAGAGTATGCAGTCCACTTCAGTGATTTGGCCTGACATGCACCGGCCTTAGTTGCCACAGTTCGAGAGAGGGTTCAACGGTTTATTGAAGGTCTCCATCCTAGCATCCGGAGTAGTATGGCCAGGGAATTGGAGATGGATATTTCTTATCAGCAGGTTGTGGGTATTGCTAGGAGATTCGAAGGCATGTTTGACCAGGATAGAGAGGAGAGGGAGGCCAAGAGGTCTCGAGAGGCTGGTTATTATTCTGGAGCTCGTGCCCCAACAGCTCGCCAAGACAGGGGTTATGTGAGCCGCCCCGTTCATTTAGCTCTTCCAGCCTCCAGCAGCATTCCAGCTCCTTCTAGACCCCAAGAGCCTTATTATGCACCGCCAGTATCTAGTGTGCCTCCTACACGGGGTGTTCCTAGCAGCCAGTCCAGTAGACTTGTCCCGAGCCAGTCACAATAGCCACGCCCTCCCAGAGCTTGTTTTGAGTGTGGCGACACTCGCCACATGGTGGGGGATTGCCCCAGGATTAGGAGGGGTCCACCTCCACAGACTTTTCAGCCACAGCGTGCTCCACCGGGTCCTCAGGCTATGATTACAGCACCAGTTGCCACCCCACCTACTCAATCAGCTCGAGATGGAGGTCGGAGAGGTAGAGGTCGCCCTAGAGGGGGAGGCCAGGCCAGATATTACGCATTTCCTACTCGTATAGAGGTAGTTGCTTCTGGTTCTGTCATTACAGGTATTGTTCCGGTCTGTCATAGAGATGCGTCAGTATTATTTGACCCAGGCTCTACATATTCTTATGTGTCCTCTTATTTTGTTCCGTATTTGGGCGTATCTCGGGATTCTTTGAGTTTCCCTATTTATGTATCCACTCCTGTGGGAGATTCTCTTGTTGTGGACCACGTGTATCGGCCGTGTTTGATTGCTCTTAGTGGTTTTGAGACCAGAGTCGATTTATTATTGCTCAGCATGGTGGACTTTGATATTATTTTGGGCATGGATTGGTTGTCGCCTCATTATGCTATTCTTGATTGTCACGCTAAAACCGTGACGCTGGCTATGCCAGGTTTACCGCGATTTGAGTGGAGAGGTACCTTAGAGTATACTCCCAGCAGAGTTATTTCTTTTCTTAAACCTCAACGAATGGTTGAGAAGGGGTGTGACGCGTATCTAGCTTATGTGAGAGATGTCAGTATTGATACCCCTACAGTTGAGTCAGTTCCAGTAGTGAGAGACTTCTGAGATGTGTTTCCAGCTGATCTTCCGTGAATGCTGCCCGACAGAGATATTGATTTTGGCACTCAGCGCATCTCTATTCCTCCATATCGTATCGCTCCTCCTGAATTGAAGGAGTTGAAAGAGCAGTTACAAGAATTGCTTGATAAAGGCTTCATTCGGCCCAGTGTGTTACCTTGGGGTGCCTCTGTCTTATTTGTGAAGAAGAAGGATGGTTCTTGTCATGACCCCAAATTCCCTCCGTAGGATGTCGTGATGGAACCTAGTTTCTAAGACTAGGTAAGCCTATCAATGCAGAATAATAATAAATATATGAAATAAATAAACTACAATTCAAACAATTGCAACTCCCAAAATCGGGTAGAAATAAGTCACAAGCTTCTAAGAATTTATTCTCAATGTCTCTATATATCAAGGTCTAAAGAAAAATAAGGAAGCAACATAAAAATGATAGAAGGGGACTCCGGAGTCTGCGGACGCTGACAGATATAACTCGAAGTCTCCGTGCGTAGGTAACTCACTGACGTCTAGGCTGGTAAGATGTACCTGGATCTGCACAAAAGATGTGCATAAGCGTAGTATGAGTACACCACAGTGGTACCCAGTAAGTGCCAAGCCTAACCTCGGTAGAGTAGTGGCGAGGTCAGGTGAGAGTAGTGACGAGGTCGGGTGAGGCCCTACAGGAATATTATAATGGCATGGTAAAATATTTAACAATATAGTAAAATAAAATGACATTGGAAATGAATCAAGTAGTGTGTCACCATTTAATTAAGCAAAATAATGAAAAATAATATCTCGTGGAAACAAAACATAATTTCAAATAATATCTCATGGAAACAAAACCGAATTTCCTTTCAACTTTAAGAAAATCACAACAAATAATCAAGGCAACTGCGGCCATAAATCAATATCAACAAGGGCACTCTCGAGGTACCGCCTCGTAGTCCCAAATCATAAACAAATTCACAATATCTCATTTCCTTATCTCACCGCGGGAGCCTTCACAATTTATTTGAAAGAAAATATTTTTTCCCAAAATAGCATCCCGTGTTTTAGCCATCCTTATCACACCGCATGACTTCTAGTAGTTCCCCCTACTAGACACGCGTATCAAGCCACCCTTATCTCACCGCATGCGTTTCAATACCCAGACCTTATACCACCGCATGCGTATCAATATCACAATATATCATAATTTGTACCTCAAGTGCTCAAATAATATAACTTGCCAAAATAATTCAACAATATAATATTTTTCCACAATAAAAAGCTCACGGCTCATGCCAAAATAAATCATCAATAATATTTTTTCACAATAAAGAGCTCACGGCTCATGCCAAAATAAATCATCAATAATAGTTTTCCACAATAAAGAGATCACGGCTCCATCACAATGAGTACAAAAATCTTGCAAAATATTCAAGAATAAATAATTCAGGAAAATAATATTTCAAAATCTTTAATACGTTGCTTCAATATCAAATTTAAAATGTCAAATACTTCATATTAATAATATTTAATTTAAAAAAAATCACCCTTCAAATAATGCACAGAATAAAAGAAACCAAGTTTTAACTAAACAAGTATAACAATTAGTAGGAAAAGGTCAAACAAATTTAAGGTTTATATCTCAGATCAATGGTGAAGAATATAACAAGATAAAATAATTTAATAAATGCGCAACAATGATCTACACAATTTAAAAATATAATCTTTCACATTTAGCCCGTGTACACACTTGTCACCTCGTATACATGACTTTCAACACGTTTCAATAATCATATTAATATCAATTCTAGGGGAAATTCCTCCCACACAAGGTTAGGTAAGTCACTTACCTCGACTTGCTCCAATTAAACCAAGTAGTATTCTTTTTACTCAATTTTTTGATTCTAATCGACTCGTATCTAGTCATAATTAATTCGATATAGTCAACAAAAATTATAGAATCAATTCCATAAGAAAATACTATATTTTTCAATAAAAATCCAAAATTAACTCAAAAATGGCCCGTGGGGACCACGTCTCGGAACTCGACAAAAGTTACAAAATCCGAAAACTCATTCAACCACAAGTCTAACCATACCAATTTTATCAAAATCCGACCCCAACTCGACCCTCAAAGCTTCAAATCTTATTTTCAAATCCATAAGTTCCAACTCCCGATTTACACCTCAAAAACATATAATCTAGTCGGATTATTCGATGATAATTCAATATTATGGAGTAGAAATGATCACAAGAGACTTACCTCAAGTTTTCCTGTGAAAACCTTGCTCAAAATAGCTCAACACGAGCTTGAAATGCCCAAACAGTGGCAAAAGCTCGGAACCCCTTTGTTTTTGTACTGTCCAGGGATTTTCGCATCTGCGGCAACTTGGCCGCTTCTACGCCAACCGCATGTGCGGAAAAAGTCCCACATCTGTGCTCCTGTTTGCGCTCCTGCGCAGACCGCTTCTGCGTGCGTCCCTCCGCATCTGCGCTTACGCAGGTGCGGAATTTCCCTCGCACCTGCGACCATTGCCCCATAGTCCATTTGCGCATCTGCGCTTGCCAGGCTCGCTTCTGCGAGCTCGCACATGCGATTGAATTTCCGCAGGTGCGAATGTAGCAGAGGGCAGAAACTTCAGCTATTTCTTCAAAGTCCGAATTTGATCCGTTAACCATCCTAAACTAAGCCGAGGCCCCCGAGACCTCAACCAAATGTACCAATAAGTCCTAAAACATCATACGAACTTAGTCGAGCCTTCAAATCACATCCAACAATACTAAAACACGAATCACACATAGATTCAAGCCTAATGACTTTGAAATTTTTAATTTCTACAAATGACTCAGGAACCTATCAAATCACATCTGATTTGCCTCAAATTTTGCGCACAAGTCATAAATGACATAACGGAGGTACTCAAATTTTTAGAATCGAATTTCGACCCCGATATCAAAAAGTCAACCCCTCGGTCAAACTTCCCAAAAATTCAACTTTCGGCATTTCAAGCCTAATTCCACTACGGACTTCCAAATAAAATTCTGATCACGCTCCTAAGTCCAAAATCACCATAAGGAGCTTTTGGAATCATCAAAATTCTATTCCGGGGTCGTTTGCACAAAATTCGACATCCGGTCACTATTTGAACTTAAACTTTTAATTTTTTATCAAAATTCCATATCTCGGGCTAGGGACCTCGGCATTTGACTCCGGGCATACGACCAAGTCCCAAATCACAATACGGACCTACCAAAACTGTCAAAACACTGATCCGAGTCCGTTTGCTAAATATATTGACCAAGGTCAACTCAGTTGAGTTTTAAAGCTCTAATTCACATTTTAATTCAATTTTCGCATAAAAACTTTCCGAAAAATTTTACGGACTGCACACGCAAGTCGAGTAATGATAAATAGTACTTTTCGAGGTCTTAGAACACAGAATTAATTATTAAATTTAAAGATGACATTTTGGGTCATCATATTCTCCGCCTCTAAAACAAACTTTCGTCCTCGAACGGAGTTAGAAGAAATACCTGAGCTAGTGAATAAGTGTGGATAACAGCTGCGCATATCATGCTCGGTCTCCCAAGTCACCTCTTCGACCGGATGACCCCTCCACTGAACGTCATGGAAGCAATGTTCTTTGACCTCAGCTTTTGAACCTGCCTATCCAAAATAGCCACTAGTTCCTCAACATAAGATAGATCCTTGTCCAACTGAACCGAACTGAAGTCTAACACATGAGACGCATCGCCGTGATATTCCCGAAGCATGGAAACATAGAATACCGGATAAACCGCAAAGAGACTAGGTAGTAGTGCAAGTTTGTAAGCCACCTCTCCAACTCTCTCAAGAATCTCAAAAGGCCCAATATACCTAGGGCTCAACTTGCCCTTCTTCCCGAACCTCATCACACCCTTCATAGGCGAAACCCGGAGCAATACCCGCTCACCAACCATGAATGCAACATCACGAACCTTCCGATCCGCATAACTCTTCTGTCTAGATTGGGCTGTACGAAGTCGATCCTGAATCAACTTAACCTTTTCCAAGGCATCCTGAACCAAGTCTGTACCCAAAAGTCTAGCCTCGCCTGGTTCGAACCAACCCACTGGAGACCGGCACCGCCTACCATACAAGGCCTCATACGGAGCCATCTGGATGCTTGACTGGTAACTGTTGTTGTAAGCAAACTCCGCAAGTGGTAAGAACTGATCCCAAGCACCCCCAAAATCTATCACACACGCACGAAGCATATCCTCCAGTATCTGAATAGTGCGTTCGGACTGCCCGTCCGTCTGAGGGTGAAATGCTATACTCAACTCTACCCGAGTACCCAACTCACGTTGAACTGCCCTCCAAAACCATAAGGTAAACTATGTACCCCGGTCAGAGATGATAGATACTGGTACACTGTGAAGTCTGACAATCTCGCGAATATATACTTGAGCCAGCTGCTCTGAGGAGTAAGTAGTAATCACAGGAATGAAATGAGCTGATTTGGTCAGCCTATCCACAATCACCCAAACTGCATCAAACTTCCGCTGAGTCCGTGGGAGCCCAACAACGAAATCCATAGTGATCCGCTCTCATTTCCGTTCTGGAATCTCTAACTTCTGAAGTAATCCACCCGGTCGCTGATGCTCATATTTCACTTGTTGACAATTTAGACACCGAGATACATACCCCACTATGTCTTTCTTCATCCGCCTTCACTAATAGTGTTGTCTCAAGTCCTGATACATCTTTGCAGCACCCGGATGAATGGAGTACCGCAAACTGTGAGCCTCCTGGAGAATCAACTCACGCAAGCCATCTACATTGGGTACACATAGCCTGCCCTGCATCCGTAGTACACCGTCATATCTAATAGTGACTTCCTTGGCATCACCGTGCTGAACTGTATCCTTAAGGACAAGCAAATGAGGGTCATCATACTGACGCTCCCTGATATGATCATAAAGAGAAGACTGAGAAACTACACAAGCCAAAACTCGGCTCGGCTCGGAAATATCCAACCTGACAAACTGGTTGGCTAAGGCCTGAACATCCAAGGCTAAAATCCTCTCAGCTACTAGTAAATGTGCTAAGCTGCCAAAACTCTCCGCCTTATGACTCAAGGCATCGGCCACTATATTGGCCTTCCCATGATGATAGAGAATGGTCATATCATAATCCTTAAGCAACTCCAACCATCTCTGCTGCCGCAAATTAAGATCCTTCTGTTTAAACAGATATTGTAGACTCCGGTGATCGGTGTAGACCTTACAATGGACACCGTACAAATAATGCCGCCAAAAATATTAAGGCATGAACAATAGCTGCTAACTCCAGGTCATGTATAGGATAATTCTTCTCATGCACCTTTAACTATCTGGACGCGTAGGCAATCACCCTACCATCTTGCATCAACACTGCGCTGAGACCAATACGCGACGTGTCACAATATACAGTATAAGACCCTGTACCTGTAGGTAATACTAATACTGGGCTAAGCTTTTGAAAGCTCTCCTTACATTCCCCGGTCCACCTGAACGGAGCACCCTTTTGGGTTAATTTGGTCATAGATGCAGTAATAGAAGAGAAACCCTTTACAAATCAGCGATAATACCCTGCCAAACCAAGAAAAATCCAGATTTCCGTAACTGAGGACGGTCTGGACTAATTCTGCGCTGCTTCAATCTTCTTTGGATCTACCTTGATCCCCTCGCATGAAATTATATGACCCAAAAATCTCACCGAATCATGCCAGAATTCACACTTTGAGAATTTTGCATATAACTTATTTTCTCTCAAAATCTGAAGCACAGTCCTCAGGTATTGTTCGTGATCTTCCCGACTCCAGGAATACACCAGAATGTCACAATAAACACAATGATGAAAGAATCAAGATAGGGCTGAAATAAACTATTCATTAAGTGCATAAATGTTGCTGGGGTGTTGGTCAGCCCAAAAGACATCACAAGGAACTCGTAACGACCATACCGAGTCCTGAAAGCAGTTTTCGGGATATCTGGCTCCCGAATCTTCAATTGACGATAGCCTGAACGTAAGTCGATCTTAGAGAATACTCTGGCACCCTGAAGCTGATCAAATAGGTCATCAATATGTGGCAATGGATATATGTTCTTCACGGTAACCTTGTTCAGCTGGCGGGAATCAATACACATCCGCATAGAACCATTCTTCTTCTTCACAAAGAAGACAGGAGCACCTCAAGGCGATACACTAGGCCGAATGAAACCCTTATCAGGCAATTCCTGTAACTGTTCTTTTAATTCTTTCAACTCTACTAGGGCCATACGGTATGGTGGAATAGAAATGGGCTAAATGCCCGGTAACAAATCGATGCCAAAATCAATATCCCTGTCGGGTGGCATACTCGGAAGATCCGCTGGAAATACATCGGGAAAATCCCTTACTATAGGAACTGACTCCACGGTAGGAGTATCAATACTAACATCTCTTACATAGGCCAAATACGCATCACACCCCTTCTCAACCATTCGTTGAGCTTTAAGAAATGAAACAACCCTGCTAGGAACATGATCTGAGGTACCTCTCCACTCTAGTCGCGGTAGACTTGGCATAGCCAATGTCACCGTCTTGGCGTAACAATCAAGAATAGCGTGATAGGGCGACAACCAGTTCATGCCCAAAATACTATCGAAATCCACCATACTGAGCAATAATAAATCAGTTTTGGTCTCAAAACCACTGATAACAATTAAACACGACCGATACACACGGTCCACAATAATATATTCACCCATGGGTGTAGATACATAAACAGAAGAACTCAAGGAATCACGTGATACGCCCAAATACGGGGCAAAATAATATGACACATAAGAGTAAGTGGAGCCTGGATCAAATAAGACTGATACATCTCTATGACAGACCAGAATAATACATGTGATAACATAATCGGATGCAAGGCATCTGTCCTAGCAGGACGGGCATAATATCTGGCCTAGCATCCCCCTCTAGGGCAACCTCTACCTGCCCGACGTCCACCTCTAGCTGGCTGTGCAGGTGGAGTGGCAACTGGTGCAGTAATCATGGCCTGAGAAGCTTGAGGACCCTGCGGAATAGGTGGGGCCTGAGAAATCCGGGGAGGGGCACCCCTCCTAAGTCTGGGGCAATATCTCATGATATGACGAGTGTCACCATATTTAAAATAAGCCCTCGGAGTACGTGGTTGCTGGGACTGGCTCGGGCCTGATCGACTAGACTGCCCGCTGAAAGCACCCCGTACCGAAGGTACAGAAGACACTGGCGGTGCATAATATGGAACCTGAGGTCTGGGAGTAGCTGGAATACCACTGGAAGCTGGAAGTGCTGAATGAATAGGACGGCTCACATAACCTCTACCATGACGGGCTGCAACTGGGGCACGAGAATTATTATATGTGCCAGAATATCGGGGTCTCTTAGCTTCTCTCTCTTCCCTCTCTCGAATTCGCAAACCTTCCAATCTCTTAGCAATTAACACCACCTGTTGGTATGTGATATCTATCTCTAGCTCTCAGGCCATACTGTATTTGATACTAGGGTGGAGACCTTCAATAAATCTGTGAACCCGCTCTCAAACGGTAGCAACTAAGGCTGGTGCATGCCTAGCCAAATCACTGAATCGGACCGCATATTCTGACACGGTCATAGAACCCTGGCACAGCTGCTCAAACTCTGCGCGCCATGCATCTCTGAGACTCTGAGGAACATACTCCCTTAAGAACATATCTGAAAATTAAGTCCAAGTAAGTGAAGCTGCCTCAGCCAGACTATCTAACTCATATGCCCGCCACCACTGGTAGGCTGCTCCTCTAAACTGGAATGCCATGAAAGAAACCCCACTAGAATCCACAATACCCATAGTATGAAGGATACGGTGATATTCCTCCAGAAAACCCTGAGCTTCCTCTGAAGCTAAACCGCTGAAAGTGGGAGGGTGGTACTTATTATACCTCTCGAGCCTGAGCTGCTCCCCCTCTGAAACTGTCGTCCTAATCTCAAGCCAAATTGGGATAACTGGCTGCACTGGTATAACCTCTGGGGCATGGTCAATTTGGGCCCGTGGCTCTGGAGTACGGGCAACGGGAGTCTGTTCTCCTCCCCCAGCCTGAGATGTGGCAGGAGCAAGTGGAATTAATCCTGCCTGAGCTAAAGTGCCAAACATGCTCAAAAACTGGGCAAGAGTCTCCTGAAGTGCAGGAGTAGTAATAGGCGTCTCAGGTGCCTGCTCTCCAACTGGAGCTACTGGTGGCTCTGGTGCAGCAACTCGTGCAGGTGCTCTGTCTGCACCACGTGGTCTTCCTCGGCCTCTGACTCAGCCTCTACCCCGTCCCCGGCCTCTGCGGCTCCAACAGGGGGCGCGAGTGTCTGATCATCAGATCTAGTTGTGCGTGTCCTCACCATATGTGAAAGAATAGAAAGACAATTATTTAGAACTTTGAAATCAACAAAGACGCAAGATAAGGAATCAAAGAAGTGAATATTTCCTAACAGTTCCATAGCCTCTCGAAGATAAGTACATACGTCTCTGTATCGATCCGCAAGACTCTACTAAACCTGCTTGTGACTCATAACACCTATGAACCTAGTGCACTGATACCAACTTGTCACGACCCCAAATTCCCTCCGTAAGATGTCGTGATGGCACCTAGTTTCTAAAACTAGGTAAGCCTATTAATGCGGAATAATAATAAATATATGAAATAAATAAACTACAATTCAAACAATTTCAACTCCTAAAACCCGGTAGAAATAAGTCACAAGCTTCTAAGAATTTATTCTCAATGTCTCAATATATCAAGGTCTAAAGAAAAATAAGAAAGCAACATAAAAATGATAGAAGGGGACTCCGGAGTCTGCGGACGCTGACAGATATACCTCGAAGTCTCCGTGGGCAGGTAACTCACTGACGTCTAGGCTGGTAAGATGTAGCTGGATCTGCACAAAAAGATGTGCAAAAGCGTAGTATGAGTACACCACAGTGGTACCCAGTAAGTGCCAATCCTAACCTCGGTAGAGTAGTAAAGAGCTCGGTAGAGTAGTGACGAGGTCAGGTCAAGCCCTACTGGAATATAATAATGGCATGGTAAAATATTTAACAATATAGTAAAATAAAATGACATTGAAAATGAATCAAGTAGTGTGTCACCATTTAATTAAGCGAAATAATGGCAAATAATATCTCGTGCAAACAAAACAGAATTTCAAATAATATCTCATGGAAACAAAACTGAATTTCCTTTCAACTTTAAGAAAATCACAACAAATAATCAAGGCAACTGCGGCCAAAAATCAATATCAACAAGGGCACTCTCGAGGTACCGTCTTGTAGTCCCAAATCATAAACAAATTCACAATATCTCATTTCTTTATCTCACCGCGGGATCCTTCACAATATATTTGAAAGAAAATATTTTTTTCCGAAATAGCATCCCGCGTTTTAACCATCCTTATCACACCGCATGACTTCTAGTAGTTCCCCCTACTAGCCACGCGTATCAAGCCACCCTTATCTCACCGCATGTGTTTCAATACCCAGACCTTATACCACTGCATGCATATCGCCTCGTAATCCCAAATCACAACAAATAATCAAGGCAACTGCGGCCATAAATCAATATCAACAAGGGCACTCTCGAGGTACCGCCTCGTTGTCCCAAATCATAAACAAATTCACAAAATCAAATTTCCTTTCAACTTTAAGAAAATCACAACAAATAATCAAGGCAACTGCGGCCATAAATCAATATCAACAAGGGCACTCTCGAGATACCACCTCGTAGTCCCAAATCATAAACAAATTCATAATATCTCATTTCCTTATCTCACCGCGGGAGCCTTCACAATTTTTTGAAAGAAAATATTTTTTCCCGAAATAGCATCCCGCGTTTTAGCCATCCTTATTACACCGCATGACTTCTAGTAGTTCCCCCTACTAGCCACGCGTATCAAGCCACCCTTATCTCACCGCATGCGTTTCAATACCCAGACCTTATACCACTGCATGCGTATCAATATCATAATATATCACAATTTGCACCTCAAGTGTTCAAATAATATAACTTGCCAAAAAAAATCTTCAATAATATTGTTCCACAATAAAGAGCTCACGGCTCATGCCAAAATAAATCATCAATAATATTTTTTTACAATAAAGAGCTCACGGCTCCATCACAATGAGTACAAAAATCTTTCAAAATATTCAAGAATAAATAACTTAGGAAAATAATATTTCAAAATCTTTAATACGTTGCTTCAATATCAAATTTAAAATGTCAAATACTTCATATTAATAATGTTTAATTTAAAGAAAATCACCCTTCAAGTAATGCACAGAATAAAAAAAACTAAGTTTCAACTAAACAGGTATAACAATTTGCAGAAAAAGGTCAACCAAATTTAAGGTTTATATCTCAGATCAATGATGAAGAATATAACGAGATAAAATCATTTAATAAATGCGCAACAATGAACTACACAATTTAAAAATATAATCTTTCACATTTAGCCCGTGTACACACTCGTCACCTCGTATACACGACTTTCAACACATTTTAATAATCACATTAATATAAATTCTAGGGAAACTTTTTCCCCCACAAGGTTAGGCAAGTCACTTACCTCGACTTGCTCCAATTTAACCAAGTAGCATGCTTTTTCCTCGATTTTCTGATTCCGATCGACTCGTATCTAGTCATAATTAATTCGATACAGTCAACAAAAATTATAGAATCAATTCCATAAGAAAATACTATATTTTTCAATAAAAATCCGAAATTAACTCAAAAATGGCCCATCTCGGAACTCGACAAAAGTTACAAAATCCGAAAATCCATTCAACCACGAGTCTAACCATACTAATTTTATCAAAATCTGACCCCAACTCGACCCTCAAAGCTTCAAATCTTATTTTCAAATCCATAAGTTCCAACCCCCGATTTACACCTCAAAAATATGTAATCTAGTCAGATTATTCGATGATAATTCAATGTTATGGAGTAGAAATGATCACAAGGGACTTACCTCAAGTTTTCCCCTGAAAACCTTACTCAAAATCGCCCAACCCGAGCTTGAAATGCCCAAAAATGGCAAAAGCTCGGAACCCCTCTGTTTTTGTACTGTCCAGGGATTTTTGCATCTGCGACAACTTGGACGCTTCTGCGCCAACCGCATGTGCGGAAAAAATCCCGCATCTGTGCCTTTGCCCGCATCTGCGCGCCTGTTTGCGCTCCTGCGCGCGTCCCTCTGCATCTGCGCTCACGCAGGTGCGGAATTTCCCTCGCACCTGCGACCATTGTCCCATAGTCCATTTTTGCATCTGCGCTTGCTAGGCTCGCTTCTGCGAGCTCGCACCTGCGATAGAATTTCCGCAGGTGTGAATGCAGCAGAGGGCAGAAACTTCAGTTATTTCTTCAAAGTCCGAATTTGATCCGTTAACCATCCGAAACTCAGCCGAGGCCCCCGAGACCTCAACCAAATGTACCAACAAGTTATAAAACATCATACGAACTTAGTCGAGCCTTCAAATCACATCCAACTACACTAAAACATGAATCACACATAGATTCAAGCCTAATGAACTTTGAAATTTCTAATTTCTACAAATGACTCCAGAACCTATCAAATCACGTCCGATTTACCTTAAATTTTGTGCACAAGTCATAAATAATATAACGGAGGTACTCAAATTTTCAGAATCAGATTTCGACCCCGATATCAAAAAGTCAACCCCTCGGTCAAACTTCCCAAAACTTCTACTTTCGGCATTTCAAGTCTAATTCCACTACGGACTTCCAAATAAAATTTTGATCATGCTCCTAAGTCAAATATCACCATACGGAGTAGTTGGAATCATCAAAATTCTATTCCGGGGTCGTTTGCACATAATTCGACATCCGGTCACTATTTGAATTTAAACTTTTAATTTTTCTTCAAAATTTCATATCTCGGGTTAGGGACCTCAGAATTTGATTCTAGGCATATGCCCAAGTCCCAGATCACGATACAGACCTACCAAAACTATCAAAATACTGATCCGAGTCCGTTTGCTAAAAATATTGACCAAGGTCAACTCAGTTGAGTTTTAAAGCTCTAATTCGCATTTTAATTCATTTTTTGCATAAAAACTTTCCGAAAAATTTTACGGACTGCACACGCAAGTCGAGTAATGATAAATAATGCTTTTTAAGGTCTTATAACATATAATTAATTATTAAATTTAAAGATGACATTTTGGGTCATCACAGTTCTATGCAGATTTATATTGATTACCGCTAGTTGAACAAAGTCACAGTGAAGAACAGGTATCCATTGCCTTATATTGTTGACTTCTTTGATCAGTTACAGAGTGCTAGAGTGTTTTTCAAGATTGACTTACGTTCAGGTTATCATCAGTTAAATATTCGGGAGCCGGATATCCCGAAGACTGCTTTCAGGATCAGATATGGTCGCTATAAGTTTCTTGTGATGTCTTTTGGGCTGACCAATGCCCCAGCAACTTTTATGCACTTGATGCACAGTGTGTTCTGGCCCTATCTTGATTCATTCATCATTGTTTTTATTGATGATATTCTGGTATACTCCCAAAGTCGGGAGGATCATGAGCAACACCTGAGGACTGCACTTCAGACCTTGAGAGAAAAGAAGTTATATGAAAAATTTTCAAAGCGTGAGTTTTGGCTAGACTCAATGGCATTCTTGGGTCATATAGTATTGAGTGAGGGGATCCAGGTAGATCTAAAGAAGATTGAAGCAGTGCGAAGTTGGCCCAGACCGTCCTCAGCTACAGAGATCCGGAGTTTTCTTGGTTTGGCAGGGTATTACCGTCACTCTGTGGCTGATGCTTTGAGTCGCTGGGTAGAGAGTTTGGGGAGTTTAGCATATCTACCAGCAGGAGAGAGGCCATTGGCGTTGGATGTTAAGGCCTTAGCCAGCCAGTTTGTGAGATTGGATATTTCTGAGCTGAATCGAGTATTGGCTTGTGTGGTCTCTCGGTCTTCTCTTTATGATCGTATTAGGGAGCGTCAGTATGATGACCCCCATATGCTTGTCCTTAAGGACACTGTCCAGCACGGTGATGCTAAGGAGGTCACTATTGGAGATGATGGTGCATTGGGGATGCATGGTAGGCTATGTGTGCCCAATGTGGATGGTTTGCATGAGTTGATTCTCCAGGAGGCTCACAGTTCACGGTACTCTATTCATCCGGGTGTCGCAAAGATGTATCAGGACTTGAAACAGCATTATTGATGGAGGAGAATGAAGAAGAACATAGTAGAGTATGTGGTTCGAAGTCTGAATTGCCAGCAGGTAAAATATAAGCATCTGCGACCAGGTGGATTACTTCAGAAGTTAGAGATTCCGAAGCAGGAATGGGAGCAGATCACTATGGATTTCGTTGTTGGACTCCCACGGACTCAGCAGAGGTTTGATGCAGTTTGGGTGATTGTGGATAGGTTGACCAAGTCGGCTCATTTCATTCCTGTGATGACTACCTATTCTTCCGAGCAGCTAGCACGAATCTACATTCGTGAGATCGTCAGGCTTCATGGCGTACCGGTATCTATTATATCTGACCATGGTACACAGTTTACATCATGGTTCTGGAGAGCTGTACAACATGAGTTGGGTACTAGGGTTGAGTTGAGCACAACATTTCACCCTCAGACGGACGGGCAATCCGAGCGCACTATTTAGATATTAGAGGATATACTCCGTGCGTGTGTGATAGATTTTGGGGGTGCTTGGGACTAGTTCTTGCCACTTGCGGAGTTTGCTTACAATAACAGTTATCAGTCCAACATTTAGATGGCACCGTATGAGGCTCTGTACGGTAGGCGGTGTCGGTCCCCAGTGGGTTGGTTCGAACCCGGTGAGGCCAGATTATTGGGTACGGACTTAGTTCAGGATGCCTTGGAAAAAGTGAAGGTGATTCAGGATAGACTTCGCACAGCCCCATCCATCCAGAAGAGTTATGCAGACCGGAAGGTTCGCGATGTGGCATTCATGGTTGGAGAGCGAGTCTTGCTCCGGGTTTCGCTTATGAAGTGCGTTATCAGGTTTGGAAAGAAGGGCAAGCTGAGCCCAAGGTTCATTAGTCCATTTGAGGTGCTGCGTCGAGTTGGGGAGGTTGCTTGTGAGCTTGCCTTGCCTCCTAGTCTAGCAGGAGTTCATCCGGTATTCCATGTTTCTATGCTCCGAAAGTATCACGGCGATCCGTCCCATGTGTTAGATTTCAGCTCAGTTCAATTGGACAAGGATCTATCCTATGTTGAGGAGCCAATGGCTATTTTAGACAGGCAGGTCAGAAAGCTAAGATCAAAGAACATTTCATCCGTGAAGGTTCAATGGAGGGGACAACCGGTCGAGGAGGCAACTTGGGAGGCCGTGCAGGATATGCGCAGCCAGTACCCTCATCTTTTCATAGTTTCATGTATGTCTTTATACTCGTTCGAGGAAGAACGATTATTTTAAGGGGGGAGGATGTAACGACCCGGCCGGTCGTTTTGAGAATTAGAGCCCTGATCCCCTAATATCTGCTTTCTCCAAATTTGTTTCTAATTTTGGGAACTTTTGGAGTGATTGCTTATGGAATTCGGGGAGTTTTGGGATACTTAGTCCCTAGTTGTGAGTTTAAGCCTTAGAAATTGGACCATAGTAGGAACTGTATGAATACGGATCCGAAATGGAATTTCGTAGACTCCGTTAGCTCCATTTAGTGATTTTGAGCTTAGGAGTGTGTCCGAAATATGTTTTGGAGGTCTGTAGTAGATTTAGGCTTGAATTGGCGAAAGTTAGATTTTTTGGCGATTTCGGCCGATAGTGAAAATTTTGATATCGAGCACGGAATGGATTTCTAAAAGTGGCTGTAGGTGTGTAGTGTCATTTGTGACCGGTGTGTAAAATTTGAGATAATTCGGACTAGATTTGATATGGTTTGGCGTCGTTTGAAGAATTTGGAAAATTCTAAGTTCTTAGGCTTGAATCCGTGCTTAATCCATGGTTTTTGGGGTTGTTCGATGTGGTTTGAAGGCTCGACTAAGTTCGTATGTGTAACTACCCGACCGGTCATTTTGAGCATTTACGCTCCTTTCAACTATTTGAAGTCTTGAATAACTTTCTACGAGGTATTATGACTTGTGTGAATTGTCGGTTTTGGTTTTTAAGATATTTCGGAGTTAGCTTGGAAGGATGAATTTAAATGTTGGAAGCTTAAGTTAAAATAGTTTACCGGATATTGACTTATGTGTAAATGACCTCGGATTCGAATTTTGATGATTCCAATAACTTTGTATGGTGATTATGGACTTAAGAGCCTGTCCGAAAAATTATTTGGAGGTCCGTAGTGGAATTTGGCTTGAATTGCCGAAAATTTAATATTGAGAAGTTTGACCAGGGGGTTGACCTTTTGATATCGAGGTAGGAATCCAATTCTGGAAATTTGAATAGGTCCAAAATATGAAATGTGACTTGTGTGCAAAATTTGAAGTCATTCCGAATTGATTTGATGTGTTTCGGCAAAGATATAGAATTTGAAAGTTCAAAGTTCGTTGATTTTGAATTGAGGTGTAATTCATCGTTTCGATGTTGTTAGGTGTGATTTGAGGCCTCGAGTAGGTCTGTGTTATGTTATGGGACTTGTTGATATAGTTGGTTGAGGTCGCGGGGGCCTCGGGTGAGTTACGGATGGTTAACAAATTGATTTTTGAATTTGCACGACTGCTGGAACTGAAACCTTCTGGTGTAATCGCACCTGCGAAAAAGTAGTCGCAGGTGCGAGCTCGCAAGTGCGAGCAGGGGTGCGCTGAAGCGAGGTGCGCAGGTGCGGAAGGAACTTCACAGATGCGGAATCGCACCTGCACGAGAAGAAGCGCAGATGCAGGCAGATGGCTGTGAGGCATTAGTCGCAGGTGCGAGGGAAATTTCCGCACCTGCGTGAGCGCAGATGCGGAAGGATGCGCGCAGAAGCGGAAACTGGGCAGGCAAGGGAAGTCCGCAAATGCGACATTTTTCTTGCACAAGCGGAGGCGCAGGTGCGCAAATGTTGTCCGCAGATGCGGAAATCGACTTGGCAAAACCTTAAATTCGAGGATTCGACATTTTCACCAATTTTTCGGATTTTGGAGCTCGGGTTGGGCGATTTTGGAGAGGAAATTTTTCACACAACTTGGGGTAAGTGTTCTTAACTCCCTTGTGGTTATATTCCATGAATTAATCTTCATTTTGGGTGTACGATTATTGAATCTTCAAGAGAAATAGAAGAAAATTTCTATAATGTCACAAAACGAATTTTTCAAGTTTGAATACCAATTTGGAGTCGGATTTGAGTGAAATTAGTATGGCTGAACTTGTAATTGGATGGGTTATAATATTTTGTGAGTTTCGTCAGATTTCGAGACGTGGGCCCCACATGTAATTTTTGGGGTGTAATTTCGGATTTTGTGGAAATATTAGCATTTTGATATAGAATTAATTCCTATAAATTATGTGGACTGAATCAAATTAATTGTGGTAGATTCGAACCGTTCGGGAGTTGATACGCGCACAATGGGATTTCTGGAGCAATGTTTAGCTTGCTCGACATTGGAGATTCGGCTTGTTCGAGGTAAGTAACCTTCTACTCTTAGAGTTGAGGGTATGAACCCTAAATATATGCATTTCGTGAATTGTTGGGAGGTTACGCACATGCTAGGTGACGGGCGTGTGGGCGAGCACTATAAAAATTGTGACGTAATTGTTTCTGTGGAATTTTGTAGTTAAATGATCTTGGCATTTTCCATGCAGTTTTATGAGTTAAAGAAATTGAGCTGAAAAGCATATTAAAAGTCATGTTGAGGCTATGTGCCAGTATTATTGGGACCCACAAAGGTCATATTGTTGTGAATTATTTATTTTAAATTGAAAAATCATACTCAGTCATATTCATTTCATTGCATATCATATCTCAGTCTTTGTTATTATTTATTGATACATCATATCATCATTTTAGGCTATTCATTGGGATCGGGCCGCACGCCGCAGCAAGCCATGTTGGCTTTATATGTATTATACTATTGCACGTGAGTTGACCGTGCAGCACGTGAGTTGGCCGTGCGGATCCATATATTATTCTGAATTGACATGAATCTCAATGACAATGACCAAGAATTGACAATTGGTAATGTAAGTAAATATAGAATACAATGCTTCCTTATTTTATTTATTTTTAATTCCTTTCTTTCTACTAGTTCTTACATAAGCAATTTGCAGGAAGTAAACGAAGTCTTTCCTTCCGAAATCCACTCCTGAAGTCACGTCTTTCAGTACTGGGACTGAAGTAAAGTACTTTCGAGTTGCTCTTTGCCCAAATCCCTCCTTCCGACTTAGTTAGAAATACTAACTCTAAATAGCTTTAGCATTTCTTGAGTTGAAAAGGTATTTATAGATTCTAGAGCTCAGGGGAAGGTTTGGAACCCTAGTAGCAGAATGGAATCAGTTTACCGAGCTGACTTCCATGCCAACACGAGTAGTTTAACTCATCACTACCTCGTATTACTATTGCACGTGAGTTCGCCGTGCGGATCCTGATATTATTATAGCACGTGAGTTGTCCGTGCAGCACGTGAGTTGTCCGTGCTTATAGCGCTTGGGCTGTAGGAGCCCCTCATGAGTCTGTGCATACCCCCAGTGAGGGCAGTCGACTATAAATAGGGATCGGGCTACATATCGCAGCAGGTATTGTATAGCGCTGAGTGATTGAGTGTGCTGAGCATAGTGAGAGAGAATGCGAGACAGTGAGATTGAGTACTCTGAGTGTGAGTACATGAGTACAATCTCTGAGATACATTGCATTGACATGCAAATATCGTCACTACTTTCAACCTAAGGTTAGGTTTGTTACTTACTCAGTACATGGGGTCGGTTGTACTGACACTACACTTCTGCACATTGCGTGCAGATGTTGGCTGCTGTTGTTGTTGTGCTCGATGGTTGTGGGACTTGAAGATGTACCTGCATTCCTGTTGTAGCTGCCTCTTGTTCAGGGTAGCCTTAGATTTATAAAAGCTGTGTTTATATATTATTCAAACAAACTATGTATTTATTTCATTTCACCTTTGTATACTCTATTCTTAGAAGCTCATGATTTGTACTACAAGTTCTTGGGGATTGTATAAGATTAAGACCTTTATCCACTTAAATTGCTTTAATAATTATTATTGAAAATTGGATAGTTGGTAATTGGCTTACCTAACGGGTTAGGTTAGGTGCCATCATGACTAGTTGGATTTTGGGTCGTGATAGTATGGTGTTATAGGATTTGTTGGTAGGTTTGGTTGAGGTCTTGGGGGCCTCGGGTGTGTTTCGGATGCTTATCGGAATGAAATTGGACTTAGGAAAATCTGGTGCTTTTGCTGGTTATGCTGCAATCGCACCTGCGCAAGGCTGCCCGCAGATGCGAGCAAATTGGCGCAGAAGCGGGAAAATGGAGGAGTGCCAGGGGTCGCAGGTGCGAGGTGATTTCCGCATCTGCGGGCAGGGGTCTTCGCAGGTGCGCAAGGTCCGCAGAAGCAGAAGGGAATTTCGCAGGTGTGCACACGCAGATGCGGCCCTTTCATCGCAGGTGCGAAGGCAGAGGGGGTAAGTGATTTGCGCATATGCGCACATTTTTGCCGCACAAGTGCACCCGTAGGTGCGAGCCCAGGCTCCGCAGGTGCGGAAATACCTAGGCAATGGTTAAAACCGAAGGGCTTCGGAATTTTTGTCATTTTTGGACTTTTCAACTCGGTTTAGGGCGATTTTTTGAGAGCATTTTCAAGAGATTTCTTGAGGTAAGTCCCTTGTGCTTATTTTTGATCAATATTCTTGCTTCTCCATGTATTTTTCCACCTAGTTAGTGTGTATTTAAGGTAGAAATTGGGAATTGGAGGCTAGGGATTTGGAAGTTTGATTTGTGGATTTGGAGGACCACTTGGTATCAGATTTTAGTAAATTTGATTTGGTTAGACTCGTGAGTGAACGGGCTTTCGTATGTTATGACTTTTATCCAATTCCGAGATGTGGGCCCCACGGGTATTTTTGAGTTAATTTCGGAATTTTCGTTAAAATGTTAATTTTGTTAATTAGATAAGTCTATTATTGTTGTATTTATGATATGTAATTGCTTTTGGCTAGATTTGGGCTATTCGGAGCCAGATATTCGTGGGTAAGGCATTGTGACCGATTGATTGAGCTTGGTTCGAGGTAAGTGGCTTGCCTAACTTTGTGTGGGAGAAATCCCCTTAAGATTTGGAACTATTGTGATATGTGAGCGCCGTGTACGTGAGGTGACGAGTACGTACACGGGCTAGTTGTGGTAAAACCCGATTTTCTTACTGAGCAGCAACATATTTTTATTCTTGTTATTTCAAGTTATACCATTTTAGTGAGTACTAATCTATTTACATTCTTAATTGAGTTATTCCAATATTTGTAGCTATCATGTTTAGTCTAATACCACATGTCTACGTGTCTTAATTGTTTATGTGAATTATGTGTAATATGCTTAGTGGATTTCATGCTTCTTCCCTGACTGGTACTTAGTCTAAATTGTAAGAACTTCGTGATGTAGTTGTATTTCTATCATTCGCGCTGCATATTTACTTTAGGACTACGGAACGGTATTCCGGGAGATCCCCTTATCTTGCATATTTACTTTAGGACTATGGAACGGTATTCCGGGATATCCCCCTACACATTTACTTTGGGACTACGGAATGATTTTTCAGGAGATTCCCCTACCCATTTACGTTTGGGACTATGAGACGGTATCTCGGGAGATCCCCTGTTGTGTTTCTGTGTACTAAGTTGTTACCTTCTATGATTTCATTATTGTTTAATTTCAGCCTTTATTTTATTGCGGTATTACACTCTATATTATTTTATTATATATTTATCAGTAGGGCCTTGACCTGACCTCGTCACTACTCGACCGGGATTAGGCTTGGCACTTATTAGGTACCGATTGTGTTGTACTCATGCTACTCTCTGCACATATTTTTCGTGTGCAGATTCAGGTGTACCTTATCAGCTGCACTATCAGTGAGACGGGAAAGCTTTGGAGACTTCAAGGTATATCTGCCGCATCTGCAGACCTCGGAGTCCCCTTCTACTCTTTCTCATGTCCATTATCTTCTGTATTTTTCCTTGTTAGATTCTGATATATAGGGACACTAGATTTTTCCTTCTTTAGTTTATGATTCACGATGTTTCGGGTTTTGGGATTTGTTGTGTATTAATAAATAATCATCGTGACTATGGGTTCGGTTCCTGTGGCATGGTCTCGATACGTAAATCCCAATTCGGGTGTGCATTTCATGTGACCCGACCATAACTTCGATTAATAATAAAATTAACATGTTGTAACTCGCGGGTGCGTTTCACGTGGCGCAATTTACAATGTGTACAAAAAGAAACGAGTGCGCGACATCGCGACTTGTTCAAACTAATTCCATAAATACTAAAAGCGGTTTAAAAGTTAAAAATGCACAATAAGTCTCAAATATATAATAAATCAGATAATTGAGCCAAGTATTAATTGTTAAGCGACCGTGCTAAAACCATAGAACTCGGGAGTGCCTCACACCTTCTCCCGGGTTAACAGAATTTCTTATCCGGTCTTCTGGTTTTCAGAGACTTTAAATGGAGTTAATTTCCTCGATTTGGGATTTAAAATAGACCGGTGACTTGGGACACCATGAAAATTATTTCAAGTGGCGACTCTGATTAAACAAATAATCTCATTTCGATTAATGTCACTTTAATTGGAAAATTTTCCTTATCCCTATCCCCTCGGAAAAAAGGAGGTGTGACAATATATAATAGAATAATCGAAAAATTAGTATGGAACAAATTTTGTAAAATAACCGACAAAACCGAACCATTGACACCCCTAATTATGCAAATTCGAATTTACATGTAACTTATGGGTTAACGGCCAAAATAATTTTTGCTCATGTCCTGTTTATGTATTAGAAATCTTTTAAGTATCCACAAATATTTGACTGTACATACATGAACCTAATTTCATATATTAACTTGAAATTGCTATAAAAATTTAGAAATTTGATCATGAATACGCCTATGCTATTATGGCAATATGCTTTAATTAGATATGCATTTCATGTGGACACATGTCCTATATTACACGGTTATGGACAGTACGTATTCAAGTAGCCAGCCTTGACATGCATGTATATTTAAAGAAAACATTTCTAACATTGGTGAAACAATGTCCAATGGATTTACTTTCCAAATCACTTTATAAGGAGAATTAGTCACATTTAAAAGTTTACAGCTTGATAGCGGTTGCCCTGTTTTCTGAGGAAAAGTGGCATTTAAAAATGAATTGATGTTTAATGCTGAAATTTATCTTGTTAAATAGTTAAGCCACTAAATTTTAAGCTTGTAAAGTAGTGAACTGCATCGCATAAGATAATCATACATAGTTGAATTGTTTCGTTATAAATTTATAATAATTTAGTGGTTCCAGTAATTAAAAAAATTCACACAAATAGGTGTAGATCCAATTCTCGTTGTCGATCCTTTCCCCTCCCAGTCTCATGATGAAAATTTGAAACCAAAATGAAGATTTTATGTTTGTCTGAAATTTTATATGATTGTGTTTACAAAAAGAGTTGTTAAAAGAACTCCCAATTTATGATTACTTAAAGAAATAAACATGCGTGTTTATATATTTATCTACTGATTGCTCACATTCAGAATTAGTGATAAAACACAATCAGATTTTCTTAACAAGATACATAAGAACTTAATTGAAGAAATGTATTGGGGGAAAAATCGTTAAAAGCCGGCGGAAATCCCGGTTCTGATAAAGAGGGCTCATAAACCAACAAAGCAACAGGTTCACATGCTGGGTTTTTGTAACCCAATCAGAATTAGAGTTTCTTTGCACATGCCCTTCTTCATGGGTTGACCTGTCTCTCTACTAACCCAGCATGTAGGCCCCACATTTCTTCCCTACACACGAGTGCCGATTCATAATATAGGGAAATTCATAAGGAAACATACCTAAGTTGCCCCTTAATTTGTTCTATTAGGGGAGGACCATTAACCAAGTGTATTTAGATAAGAATTGTAAAATTTGAAAAAATGGTGAAAAAATTTTTCAAACTGAAAATGATATTTGAAATTTAGAGTTGTGTTTGGACATAAATTTCAGTTTGGCTTGTTTTTGAAGTTTTGTGAGTGAAAATTTTGAAAAATAACTTTTTACAGTTTTTCAAATTATCGAAAATTTCCAAAATGCATTTTCAAGTGAAAATTGGAAATTTTATGAACAAACGCTGATTTTGAAAAAAAGTAAATTTTTTTTGAAAAAATCTTCCATCAAATTTTATGTCCAAACGGGCACTTAGTATGGACTTAGAATGAACTTAGTAACTTTTTCTTAAAATTTAAATTTGTATTAAAAAATTTATTAAATATAAATATACAATTGTGAATCTAGTAATTAAGATTCAAAACTTTTAAATTTCAAATTCTGGCTTTAGCTCTACGTTACTATTATATGTCAGAAACTTCCAACCAGGTAAACAATTTGTGTATAAGTTTTGTTTGACTAAAAAGTATAACTTTCGGTTAAACTGTTGTATTTATATAATGAAGGGTTAAACCTAGTTAATGATAATATCTCTAAATGCGGATCTTGAAAGTATGGATAATGTGGGACAAATTTAGTTGGAGATTGACAATAGCAAACATTAAATATTTCAAAAAGTATGAGCAATAATAGAAGGGCAACTAGCAATAAATAACAATAACTGGCATTTAAGTAAATAGAAAAAGTGATTCACCCAATGAAGAATGAAATAGATGATTGTAACTCCTAACATTGATGAGTGACAGATAAATCCGAGAATGTTCGAACTATTTTCGGATCTGATGGAAAAGTATGGAATAATACCAATAAGAATCTTGATAAAAATGCAATGTTTGTATCTTTGCTAGAGAGAGAATATAATCTTTTTCCGAAATTTGTTCCTATCACCTCAATATCACATATATCTCTTGTAACGACCCGACTTATCGTTTTAAGAATTTACGCCCCATTCAGTGGCTTAAGGTCTCGAACAGCTTTGTGATATGTATTATGACCCGCGGGTGTGGTCGAGTTTGATTTTTTCGGAAGATTCGGAATTAATTAAAAGAAACAATCCTTAATTAGAAGTTTAAATGCAAAGAGTTGACCGGAGAGTTGACTTTTGAGCAAACAACTCTGGAATGGAATTTTGATGATGTCAATAGCTCAGTATGGTAATTTTGGACTTAGGAGCGTGCCCGAAAAATTATTTGGAGGTCCGTAGTGGAATTAGGCTTGAAATGCCGAAAGTTGAATTTTTGGAAAGTTTGACCGGGAGGTTGACTTTTGATATCGGGTCCCGATTCCGATTCTGAAAATTTGAATAGCTTCGTTATGTCAATTATGACTTGTGTGCAAAATTTGAAGTCATTCCGGATTGATTTAATGTGTTTCGGCGCAAGATGTAGAAGTTGAAGTTTCAAGGTTCATTAAGTTTGAATTAGGGTGCGATTCACGATTTTGATGTTATTTGATGTGATTTGAGGCTTCGAGCAGGTTCGTATTATGTTATGGGACAGGTTGGTATGATTGGAAGGGGGCCCGGGGGCCTCGGGTATGTTTCGGGGTGGTTTCGGACCAAATTGGAGTTGTTTGGACTGTTATGGCTGGCGTCTGGTTTCCTTCTTCGCGAACGCGAAGGGAGTCACGCGTTCACGAAGAGGAATTTGAGGGGTTGTTGGTAGTAGATGCGAACGCGAAGAAGGAGCTGGGCAAGCCTTCTCGAACGTGGCCAAGGCAACGCGAACGTGAAGAAGGAAGGAAGAGTTGGGCCTGAGGTCATTTGGCCTTCGCGAATGTGAACGCGAAGGAGCAGGTCAGCTGGTCATCGTGAACGCGACGAGGAGGTCGCGAACGCGAAGAGGAAATGCTGGGGCAGGAATAGTTGGCCTTCGCGAACGCGAAGAAGGCCAATCTGGGCACAATTAAAAGTCCCAAAAATGGGGGTTTGAGTTCATAACTCAAAATCAAATTGGAAGCTCGGTAGAAGGCGATTTCTGGAGAGATTCTTGTGTGGGTGTTTGGGATAAGTGATTCTTATCCAGTTATAATTAATTTCCATGATTATGCCTTTGAATCCATCATTTAATTCGGATTTTAATGCAAGAAATCAAGATTGTTGTAAAATCTTCCAAAAATAAAAATTTAAGATTTGGAGGTCGAGTTGTTATTGGAATTCGATAAAATTGGTATGGTTGAACTCGTATCGGAATGGGTGTTCGGATTTAATAAAAATTATGTCGGGTTTCGAGGGGCGGGCCCCGCGCTGACTTTTTGGAATAAATTTTAAGCTGACGTATTATTATCTGGAATTGTTTACGATGAATTTTAATGAAGTTATACAATTAATTTGGTTAGATTTGAGCGGTCCAAAGGTCAATTCAAGCAAGTGAACGATTTTGGAATATCGGCATAACTTCAAAAAGGTAAGTGTCTTGCTTAACCTCAAGTGGGGGAATTACCCCTTAGGGATCGAGTCTTATGTGCCATTTGTGGAATGTGAAAAGCCGTGTACGCGAGGTGACGAGTACGTACTTGAGCTTATATGTGCAAATTTTATTGGATTAAAGTCTTAGACATTATTGTGTAGAAAATTGGGTAATCATGGATAATTATTAAAGCATTTATTTTCCATGCCTAAATCCTTGTTGTTGAATTTATTTTTATAAGACAATTTGATGTGATTGTTACTTGAAATATTTATGAAATTTCGTGAGAATTGTTGGTTTAATATTTATTTTAAATTAATTTTAAAATGAATTTTTCCTATGCAAATGATTAATTAAATAAACTTAAGAAGAGGTGTTAATATATATATCTAGATCTGAATTAATGAAGGCGTGACCTATGTTGATTATTTTTCTATCTCAGTCGATTATTTTTGAGGTTTTATATATACATTGTGTGGGCCTTGGGCTATTAGTTGTAAAATTAATTGATTTTGTTATATCCTTGAAATTTATTGTGGCCATTGAGCAAACTGTAATTTGAATTGGCTTTGTTATGTTCCCCTGATAATTTACCGTGTAAATTATTGTGTTGGGTGAGTTATTATTTTGAGGAGGTAAGGGTGGCATTTCACCGCTAATGTTATGTGGGTATAAGGGTGGTATTTTACTGTTGTTGTGTGTGCTAGAATATTGTCTGGGCGGAGCGATAAGGGCGGCTATAGGAGCGATAAGGGTGGCAATAAGAGCGATAAGAGTGGCTATTGATATTGTTTGGGTGGAGCGATAAGGGTGGCTATAGGAGCGATAAGGGTGGCAATAGGAGTGATAAGGCTGGCTATTGTCAGGGACGATATGTGATGATGTGGAGTTGTGGTGTTAGTAATTTTCATGTGATATTATGATTTTTTTGTGTTTATTTTATACCTTATGCAAATTGTCTTGTTGTTGGTAAATTGATAATAATTTGATTTATGTTGAAATTGGGAGCCTCTAGCTATTGCCAGGCAGATTATAAAATGAAAAGTGGGCACGAGGTGCTGTGAGTAAATAATGAGAATATTGACACGTAAATTGTCCATGCAATTGTGATATGAAATGAGGGAACGAGGTGCCGGGGAAATAATATGATTTAATGATGGGCACGAAGTGCCATAGAAATATGAAAAATGGGCTGAGACCTGTGTTTACGAAAAATATGAAAGTGGGCTGAGACCTGTATAATTTATGATTTTGAAATGAGGTGTCACATGGTAACATTTTGATTTGAAAGAATTATATTCAAAATATCTATTTGGAGGGATTTTTATTCATAAAGTATTGTATGAAAGAATTATATTTGAAAGATAATTATTAGAGAAAAACTATATTGAAAGAGAGTTATTTGGAAGAATTATATGTGAAGGATATTTATTTAAAAAACTTGAATTAATTTTGCGTACATGTATTTATTAATTGTTGAGTAATATCTATGGTATTCTGTTGTCTTGCTGTGTATATCACTGGTTGTTTTATTCTGCCCTTATTATTATCTGTTTCCTATTATTTTGTATATTATATTGCACATGCTACTAGACTAGTGAGTGTCTTGACTGTACCTCGTCTCTACTCCACTGAGGTTAGTCTTGATACTTACTGGGTACCGACCATGGTGTGCTCATACTACACTTTTGCATATTTTTTGTGCAGAGCCAGATATTGGAGATATCAGACTTGAGTAGAGTTAAAGCGGGATCGTAAGAATTCAAGGTAGAGCTGCTTGGTCGTCACAGTCCCTTGGAGTCTTTTTCATTTCATTGTACTATTAATTTAAAATCTAACAGTATTGTATATTCGGTCCTCGTGACCATTCCATGTATTCAGTTAGAGTTCGTGACTCAGTAATACCAGTCTTGGGAGGTTGTATGTTCATATTTGTTCCGATGTTAGTTTTGATTACTTATTTAATTCAAAAACAAAAATGGCTTCAAAATGTAATTGAAATTGGTTTATCTAGTCTTAGAGACAAGGTGCCATCACGACGCTTGTGGTGGAATTTTGGGTTGTGACAAGTTGGTATCAGAGCTCTAGGTTCATAGGTTCAATGAGTCACGAACGAGTCTATTAGAGTCTTGCGGATCGGTACGCAGACGTCTGTACTTATCTTCGAGAGGCTACAAAACTATTAAGAAACTTCTACTTCTTTCATTCATGTCGTGCGGATTTGTTGATTGTAGAATTTGAGCCTTTGTATCTCTATTCTCTCACAGATGGTGAGGACACGTGCTATCGGGTTAGCTGAGCAGGCATCCACACATACTGCTAGGACTGCAAGAGGCCAGGGCCGAGGTAGAGGTCGAGGAAGGACACGTGCCGCGACTGGAGCTCCTGTCAGAACAACAGATAAAGAGCTACCAGTAGCTCCAGTTGGGGGACAGGTACCTGAAGCACATGTTGCTACCCTCGGACTTCAGGAGACTTTGGCACAAGTTCTTAGTATGTTTGATACATTAACCCGGGTGGGATTGATTTCTGTTGCACCAAATATTTCGTAGATTGGGGGAGTAACTCCGACTCCTACCACAACTCCAGAACATCACGTTCACGTAGGTCAGGTTCCGGGTGTAGCACTGGTACAACCTGTTACTCCGGTTCGGCCCGAGGTCAGGCCAGAAGCATCAGAAGTGGAACAAAAGAGGCTTGAAAGGTTTAAGAAATATGATCCACCTACTTTCAGTGGCACAGGTATAGAGGATGTCCAAGGATTTCTGGAAAATTGTCACCGTATTCTCCGCACCATAGGTATTGTGGAGGTGAGTGGAGTTGCCTTTACTACATTTCAACTGTCAGGCACAGCGTATTGGTGGTGGCAAATCTATGAAGAAGGTAGACCAGCCGATGCAACACCACTAACTTGGGCTCAATTTTCGAAAATGTTCTTGAAAGAATTTGTTCCCCAGACTCTCCGAGATGTGTGGCTCACGGAGTTTGAACAGTTGCGTCATGGCACTATGACAGTGTCAGAATATGTTATCAGGTTCAGTGAGTTAGCCCGTCATGCACCTATCTTAGTTCCTACAATCAGAGAACGGGTCCGCAGATTTATTGAGGGGCTCGATTATGATATTAAAATATGCATGGCTCGAGAGTTGCAAGCTGATGCTCCATTTCAACAAGTAGTGGAGATTGCAAGGAAGGTTGAGGGTGTTTTAGGAGAGGAAAGGGAGTCTAAGGAGGCCAAAAGGTATCGAAGATCTGGAGGGTTCAGTGGATTTTACTTTTCAGCTAGGACCCATTATAGCGGAGGCTCGAGCAGTTGATCAGCTCTATCCGCACATCAGATTACTCGGGGTGCTCTAGTTTATAGTGTACCACCGACACAAAATTCTTACAGTGGTTATTCCAGTTATCCGGCATAGACTCAGTACGAGCAGTCGCGACCTCAGAGGGGTTGTTATGAGTGTGGTGATACTACGCATATCATGAGAGATTGTCCCAGACTTGGTAGGGGTGGAATTCATCAAAACACTCCAGCTACAAGATTTATTCCAGTTGATACTCCACGTGCACAGTCAGCTAGAGGTGGAGGACATGCGGGTAGAGGGCTCCTAAGAGGTGGAGGCCCGACCCGTTGATATGATCGCTATGATTTGGCTGAGGCCGATACAACAGATGGTGTCGTTACAGGTACGATCCTGATTCTATGATAAAAAGATATTTTCCTTTAATTTGATTCGGTTCTGAATATTGAGGCGAGTCCTTCTATTATGCTCCGCTTATGGGTGAGTTTCATAATTTTTGTGACCCACTTATATGTTTATCCCTGTTGGGAGATTTAAATATGTGAGCCTATGTCTATCATTTTATTTTTGTACACCATTGAGGGCTATAAGTCCAAAAGTAATTTTTATTATTCATTACAGTGGGTTTAATGTATTTTGGAATAATTGATTTCAATTTTTATGAATTATATGCCCTACCGGGATGTGGGTTCATTATGTGTTGTGAAAACTGTTTATGAAATATATTAAAAATAAGAAAGAAAAGAAATTAAAATTTCAGTTGGCACAATGTGAAAAATACTTGTGATTCGAAGTTTAGGAAGAGATCCTCGTATTTTTATATGATGTGAAATATTTAAACTGGGCTACAAGCCGCGGAGGAAGTTATATAAGGACGAGGTACTTGTGGTGAAATATTTATGAGTTTAAAATTCTCCCTGTGTGAAATTTAATTTGTACAATAATATTAATAAGGAGTCATGCATGTTAGGCTTATTTGATAATTCTTGTATATTTTCTGTACATATTTAGCCATTTTCGTGCTGTAAACATTGAGTTTTAGCCTATGAGATGAGTGTCCAGGTGGTGTTAAATATGACTCATTAATCCGATTAAGTAATTTAGGTTTTCATGCCTCACATTCTGTTGTCAGTATTGTAAAAATTTGAAATGAGATGGTGGTTAATATGAGATTATTTGATGATGCTGGAATTAATTATGAACGGCTTTTAAGACCAGAGATGTGGTGATGAGCATATATATGATGTGCTTCATGTCCTGATATCATTGTGATAATGCAGTGCTTGTGATGCTGAGATTAGTGTTATTGATATATACATTGTGGTATTTTGTTGGGTTGTGGATGTGTTGTTAGGAGTTGTTTTGGTGTTACTCTGGCAGGTGGTTAGGCCCAATTACAAGGGAGACTCTGCCAAAATTTCTGAAAATTTTGGGAGCTAAATTTTTTTTTTTGGGAGATTGATATATGCGAAAGAAGAGATAAATTATGTTATGTGTTTGAGGGCGAATGATCCTAAGCGGGGGAAGAATATAACACCTCAGAAAGAAATTTTGAAGTACTTCAACGCTATCAAGAAAGTTGATATGTGCGTAGGCACGAGTTGCTATAGCCAGTTGAGACTAATACCGCGCGTTGTAGTGAAAATCAGGCCTTTTGAAAAGTTTGAAGTGTAAGAAATTGGCCTTAAAGTTTACACATATGGATAAAAGAAATAATCTCAAATGAGATGGTATTGTCGGGCTTATCTCAAATAAGGTAACGTTAGATCAACCGTAAGTATATGTGTAAAAGTAAAATCATCAATTTGGTAACCTCAGAATAATTCTTAGCACGTTAACGAACATTTGTTTAAGAGGTGGAGAATGTAACGACCCGACTTGTTGTTTTAAGAATTTACGCCCCGTTTAGTGGCTTAAGGTCTCGAGAAGCTTCGTGATATGTATTATGACTCGCGGGTGTGGTCGAATTTGATTTTTTCGGAAGATTTGGAATTAATTAAAAGAAACAATCCTTAATTAGAAGCTTAAATGCAAAGAGTTGACTGGAGAGTTGAGTTTTGAGCAAACGACTCCGGAATGGAATTTTGATTATGTCAATAGCTCCGTATGATGATTTTGGACTTAGGAGCATGTCCAAAAAATTATTTGGAGGTCCGTAGTGGAATTAGGCTTGAAATGCCAAAAGTTGAATTTTTAGGAAGTTTGACCGGGGGTGAATTTTGATAACGGGTCCGGAATCCGATTCTGGAAATTTGAATAGCTTTGTTATGTCAATTATTACTTATGTGCAAAATTTGAAGTCATTCCGGATTGATTTAATGTGTTTCGGCACAAGATGTAGAAGTTGAAGTTTCAAAGTTCATTAAGTTTGAATTAGGGTGCGATTCACAATTTCGATGTTGTTTGATGTGATTTGAGGCTTAGAGCAGGTCTGTATTATGTTTTGGGATAGGTTGGTATGATTGGACGGGGTCCCGGGGGCCTCAGGTGTGTTTCAGACCAAATTGGAGTTGTTTGGACTGCTGTTGCTGGTGTCTGGTTTTCTTCTTCGCGAACGCGAAAGGAGTCCCGCATTCGCGAAGAAGAATTTGAGGGCCTGTTGGTTCGGCCTTCGCGAACGCGAAGTAGTAGACGTGAACGCGAAGAAGAAGCTAGGCAAGCCTTTGCGAACGAGGCCAAGGCCAAGGTAAGTGATTCTTATCCAGTTATGATTAATTTCCATGATTATGCCTTTGAATCCATCATTTAATTCGAATTTTAATGGAAGAAATCAAGATTCTTGTAAAATCTTCCAAACAATGAAAATTTAAGATTTGGAGGTCGAGTTGTTATTGGAATTCGATAAAATTGGTATGGTTGAACTCGTATCGGAATGGGTGTTCGAATTTCTTAAAAATTATATCGGTTTCCAAGGGGCATGCCCCGCGTTGACTTTTGTTGATGTAACGACCCGGCCGGTCGCTTCGAGAGTTATAGCCTTGTTTCCCCCATTTCTATTTCCTTTATGCTCTTAAGCTATATTATTATATACCGGATTAGTTGGTTCGGGTCTGGAGTGATTTCGGAGTGAAATGAGACACTTAGTCTCTTTTTTAGAACCTTAAGTTGGAAAAGTCAACTGGATGTTGACCTATGTGTAAACGATCTCGGATTTAAATTTTGATGGTCCCGTTAGCTCCGTTAGGTTATTTTGGACTTAGGAGTGCATCCGAAATGTGATTTGGAGGTACGGGGTGGAATTAGGATTGAATTGGCGAAAGTTGAAAATTTGGCGATTTCGGTCGGCAGTGGAAAATTTGATATCGGGGTCGGAATGGAATTTCGGAAGTTGGAGTAGGTTCATAGTGTCATTTGTGACGTGTTTGCAAAATTTGAGGTCATTTGGACGTGATTTGGTTGGTTTCGGCATCGGTTGTCGAATTTGAAAATTTAGAAGTTCTTAGGCTTGAATCCGAGGGTAATTTGGTATTTTGATATTGTTTTGAGTGATTCGAAGGTTCGACTAAGTTTGTATGTTGATATATGACTTGTAGGTATTTTTAGTTGAGGTCCCGAGGGCGTCGGGGTGATTCCCGGTGGTTAGCAGATTTGTCGAAGTTGGAAAATGCAGCTGAAGTTGCTGCTTCTGCTATTTCCGCACCTGCGAAAAGAAGAGTCGCACGTGCGAGATCGATGGTGCGTTTAGGGAAGCCGCGGATACGGAAGTGGAAGTCCAGGGCTGGGAATGCAGGTGCGAAGAATTGGCCGCATCTGCGATCCCGCAGGTACGAGACCTGAAGGAAGCAAGAAGGTTGGCTTGGCAGATGTGGCGCACCACGCGCAGGTGCGACAGGTTTGCTGCAGATGCGGAACCTGGGCGTTTAAGTGACTTGCGCAGGTGCGGTTGTTGGGACCGCAGGTGCGGTCGCGCGGGTGCGAGTAAAAGGCCGCAGGTGCAAGAAGCCTGGGCAGAAGGTACATATTGCACACTTCGCGAATTTTGGTGTATTCTTCACCATTTCTATTCGGTTTTGGAGCTTGTGGGAGAGATTTGAAGAGGGAATCAAGGGGGTTTTCATTGAGGTAACTTACTTGAGCCCTTATACTCGTACATATGGTGGTTTTCCGTTGTTTAATCATGTAATTAGCGAAAATGAGGGGTTAGGGATTGAGTTTTTTGGAGAAGTAATTTAAGGATTTGAAGGACCAAGCGATGTGGGATTTTGATGAATTTGGTATGGTTAGACTCGTGAGTGAATGGTCTTTCTAGTTTTGTAAATTTTATCGTATTTCGAGACGTGGGCCTGGGGGCCAGGTTTGAGCCAATTTCGGGTTTTGGTCTAATTTTGTAGTTTTTCTTGTGGAATTCATTCCATTAGCATATATTGATGGTATTGTACTGATTGTGAATAGATTTGGAGCATTTGGAGGTTGGGTCCAGAGGCAAGAGCATTGCGGGATATAGATTTGACCGGGTTGAGGTAAGTAATGATTGTAAATCTAGTCATGAGGGTATGAAACCCCGGATTTCGTATCATTCTGCTATTTTGAGGTGACGCACATGCTAGGTGACGAGTGTGTGGGCGTGCACCGTTGGGGATTTGTGACTTGGTCCGTCCCGTAGCAACTGTAAAGTTGCATATTTTATTGAAACTATATGATACTTATATATTTTAGAAAGAGTTCCTGTAAATTGGGCTGAATGCCATATTTGGGTCTTGTGCTAGTGCTGTCTGGACCTTTAAGGGCCTTTTCTTACTATCCTCTCACTGTTTTCGATTGAAAATCTATATTCAGTCATGGTTATACTTGTTTACTGCATAACTAAGTTGTATGACTCTATTTTGATGCATATAAATGTTGTTTTGGGCCGAATGCCCTATTTTTACTGAAATGCCCGAGTGGCTTGAGAGGCTTATGACTGAGTGAGGCCGAGGGCCTGATTTGTGAGGATATTTATGGGACCGGGTTGCACGCCACAACATGTTTGATATAGGCCGAGGGCCTGAGTGATTATGCCATGATTTGGCTTGATATAGCGTTTGGGCTGAAGGAGCCCCTCCGGAGTCTGTACACACCCCCAGTGAGCGCAGGTACCTACTGAGTACGAGTGCTGAGTGACTGGGAGGCATGAGTGATTGTGAGGTATGCCCGAGTGGAAAGAGTGATTGTGAGGTATGCCCGAGTGGCAAGAGTGATTGTGAGGTTTGCCCGAGGGATTGTATATGAGTGATGCTTTGCCCGAGGGGCTATTTACGATTTCATCACTTTGCTCACCTTTGCATTTTTCCTCTGTTTGAAAACTATTAAAAAATATCCTTAAATGAATTTTTTTACTGGAACTGGGTTTAAATGAGATATTTTGATTGAAATCCTTATTTTAAAAGCATGAGGTATTTTACTGAGATTTCATGACATGAACGTATATGCTTTATTGCTCGTCACTATTGCTCAGTCTTTATTTATTGTTGTTACTTACTGAGTTGGCGTACTCACGTTACTCCCTGCACCTTGTGTGCAGATCCAGGTGTAGCTGGACACGGTAGCGGTTGTTGATTATTTTGGTTGCAGATTTTCCCGGAGATAGCAAGGTAGCTGTTTGGCGATCGCAGCCCCTGCTCTTCTCCCTCTTATCTTCCTCTAGTTGTATTTAGCTTTTTTCCAGGCTGAATTAGCCTTGATATTGTTAGACAAATTGTAGTAGATACTCATGACTAGTGACACCCCGATGTCGGGCACTTTTATTTTGATTTGAACTCCTTTACGAAGGTTTTTATGTTAAATGGCCTTGAAATGTATCCTTGAAATAAAAATATCGGTTTGTTTTGGAAATGAGTCGGCTTGCCTAGTTCCACGATAGGCGCCATCACGACAGGGTTAGGTTGGGTCATGACATATTGGTATCAAAGCCTAGGTTACATAGGTCTCACGAGTCATGAGCGGGTTTAGTAGAGTCTTGCAGATCGGTACGGAGACGTCTGTAATTATCTTCGAGAGGCTGCAGAACCTTTAGGAAGATTCCACATTCTTGAATTCTTGTCATGCGAATCTGTTGATTCTAGTAACTAAACATTTGTTGTTTCATTCTCTCACAGATGGTGAGGACTCGTACTACCAGTTAGGAGGGCCAACCACCAGTACCACCAGCCAGGGCCGCGAGAGGCCGAGGCCGCGGTAGAGGTCGTGGTAGGGGTAGAGGTGCAGTCCGTACCGTCGCTGGGGCAGTACCTACAGATCTACAAGTTGTCCCAGATCAGGACCAGATTCCAGTTGTTGATGCACCAGCTCAGGCACCACTTGTGCCTATTATGATTCTAGGCCTTCAGGAGGCCCTAGATCAGATTATGACAGTGTGTACTGGCCTTGCTCAGGTGGTTTCTATCTCGACGGCCGTAGCCATTTCTCAGGTCGAGGGAGGCACAGGCACTTAGACTCCCGTCGCTCGCACTCCCGAGCAGGTTGTTCAGGGACTCCAGACACCGGGGGCACCACCAGCCTAGCCGGTTGCAGTTGCTCAGGATTATGTGATTCCTGCTATGCCTGAGGATGATCAGTGTAGGTTGGAGAGGTTTGGGAGACTCCAGCCATCACCTTTCAGTGGCATAGAGAGAGAGGATGCTCAGGACATTTTGGACAGGTATCAGAGGATATTCCGTAGTGCTGGTATTCTGGAGACTTATGGGGTCTCCTTCACTACTTTTCAGTTTTTCGGGGTTGCACTGAGATGGTGGGAGACTTACGAGAGACGTAGGCCTGTTGGCACAGCACCCCTGACTTGGCAGCATTTTTCCATGGTCTTTTTGTAGAAGTTCGTGCCTCGATCCCGCAGAGAGGAGCTACGCAGACAGTTTGAGCGGCTTCGCAAGGGTGATATGTCTGTGACGCAGTATGAGATGCAGTTCTCTGAGTTGGCCCGTCATGTTATCTGGTTAGTTCCCACGGACAGGGAGAGGATCATGAGGTTTATTGATGGTCTCACTTATCAGCTACAGTTGCTCATGACCAGAGAGAGGGTTTCGGGTGCTACTTTTGTTGAGGTTGTCGACATTACTCGGCAGATTAAGATGGTTCGTGGTCAGGAGAGGGTTGAGAGGGAGGCCAAGAGGCCTTGTGGTCAGGGTGGATTCAGCGGTGCTCCTTTTAGGGATCAGTTTCAGCACGGTAGAGGTCATCATTTCAGACAGGCTCAGTCAGCTTGGCCATTTCACTGTGGTGCATCATCTGGCCATGGTTCTCACAGTTCTCATCAGGGCCACTCATCACTTAGTGCCCTTCTAGATCAGAGTTCATCCCGTGCTCCACCTGTTCAGGGCTCTTCCATGCCAGGTTCTTCTACCAGTCATCCTGGTGCTAGGGGTTCCCTTCAGTTCCCACCACCAGCACTAGTGAGTTGTTTTGAGTGTGAGGAGTTTGGGAATATGTGGAGGCATTTTCCTCGTCGTCATGGATGTCTATCTTAGCAGAGGAGTCAGCCTCCGACTTCAGCACCAATTACCTTACCACCCACCCAGTCAACTCGGGGTGTAGATCAGTCAGCTAGGGGTCTCCCTAGAGGGGGAGGCAGATCAGGGGGTGGCCAGGCCCGTTTCTATGCCCTCCCTGCCAGACCAGACGCTATTGCTTCAGATGTTGTGATTACAAGTATTGTCTCAGTTTGTCACCGAGATGCCTCAATATTATTTGACCTTGGTTCCACGTATTCATATGTTTCCTCATATTTCGCCCATTTTATGTATTTGCCTCATGAGTCTTTAGTTATATCTATTCATGTGTCTACTCTTGTGGGCGATACTATTGCTGTGGATCGCGTATATCAGTCATGTGTGGTGACTATTGGGTATTTGGAGACCCAAGTGGACCTTTTGCTGCTCAATATGGTTGACTTTGATGTGATATTGGGTATGGATTGGTTATCTCCATGTCATATTGTTCTAGATTGTCACGCTAAGACGGTGACGTTGGCTATGCCGGGATTTTCGAGGGTTGAGTGGAGCGGTTCTATAGATTTTGTACCAAGTAGGGTGATTTCATATTTGAAGGCTCGGCGTATGGTTGAGAAGGGTTGTCTATCTTATTTGGCTTTTGTGAGGGATGTTAGTGCAGAGACTCCTGTCATTGATTCTGTTTCGGTGGTACGTGATTTACCGGATGTGTTTCCTGCAGACCTGCCGGGCATGCCGCCTGACAGGGATATTGACTTCGGTATCGATTGGTGCCGGGCACTCAGCCCATTTCTATTCCATTGTATCATATGTCACTAGCGAAGTTGAAGGAATTGAAAGAACAGCTTCAGGAACTCCTTGATAAGGGGTTTATTCGGCCTAGTGTGTCACTTTGGGGTGCATCGATTCTATTTGTGAAGAAGAAGGATGGTTCCATGAGAATGTGTATTGATTACATGCAGTTGAACAAGGTCACCGTCAAGAACAAGTATCCTTTGCCTTGTATTGATGATTTATTCGACCAGCTTCAGGGAGCGAGGGTGTTCTCCAAGATTGATTTGAGGTCCAGTTATCACCAGCTGAAGATTCGGGATTCAGATATTCTTAAGACAACTTTCAGGACCCGATATGGCCATTATGAGTTCTTGGTGATGTCTTTTGGGCTGACCAATTCCCCAACAACATTAATGCATTTGATGAACAGTGTATTCCAACCCTATTTGGACTCATTCGTTGTTGTATTTATTGATGACATCCTGGTGTACTCTCATAGCCAGGAGGAGCACGCTCAGTATTTGAGGATTGTATTACAAAGATTGAGGGAGGAGAAGCTTTATGAAAAGTTCTCCAAGTGCGAGTTTTGGCTCAGTTTAGTAGCATTCTTGGGACACGTGGTGTCCGGTGAGGGTATTGAGGTGGATCTGAAGAAGATATAGGCGGTGCAGTGTTGGCCTAGACCGTCCTCAGCCACAAAGATTAGGAGCTTCCTTGGTTTGGCGGGTTATTACCGTCGCTTTGTGGAGGGATTTTCATCTATTGCATCGCCCTTGACCAAATTGACCCAAAAGGGTGCTCCATTCAGGTGGTCGGATGAGTGTGAGAAGAGCTTTCAGAAGCTCAAGACTGTCATGACCACAACTCCAGTGTTAGTTCTGCCATCAGTTTCAGGTTCTTACACTGTATATTGTGATGCCTCGAGGATAGGCATTGGATGTGTCCTGATACAGGAAGGTAGGGTGATTGCCTATGCCTCGCGCCAGTTGAAAACCCATGAGAAGAACTATCCTGTCCATGATCTTGAGTTATCATCCATTGTTCACGCCTTGAAGATTTGGCGCCATTATTTATATGGGGTTCATTGTGAGATCTTTACTGATCATTGGAGTTTGCAGTATCTGTTGAAATAGAAGGATCTTAATTTGCGTCAGCGGAGATGGTTGGAGCTTATTAAGGACTATGATATCACTATTTTGTACCACGCGGGGAAGGACAATGTGGTGGCCGATGCTTTGAGTCGCCGGGCAGAGAGTTTAAGGAGCTTAGCATACCTTCCAGCAGCAGAGAGACATTTGGCCTTGGATGTTCAGGCCTTAGCGGGCCAGCTTGTGAGATTGGATATTTCGGAGCCTAGTCGGGTATTGGCTTGTGTGGACTCCAGGTCTTCTCTTTATGACCGTATCAGGGGGCGTCAATATGATGACCCCCACTTGATCGTTCTTCAAGACAGGGTTCGGAGAGGTGATGCTAGGGATGTGACTATTGGTGATGACGGCGTGTTGAGGATGCAGGGCCGGATTTATGTGCCTAATGTAGATGGGCTTCGGGAGTTGATTCTTGAGGAGGCCCACAGCTCGCGGTATTCCATCCATCCGGGTGTCGCGAAGATGTACCAGGATTTGAGGCAACACTATTGGTGGAGGCGAATGAATAAGGATATAGTTGGGTTTATGGCTTGGTGTCTCAACTGTCAGCAGGTTAAGTATGAGCATCAGAGACCGGGTGGCTTGCTCCAGAGATTAGAGATCCCAGAGTGGAAGTGGGAGCGGATCACCATGGACTTTGTAGTTGGGCTCCCACGGACTTCGAGGAAGTTTGATGCTATTTGGGTTATTGTGGATCGGCTGACCAAGTCTGCGCACTTTATTCCAGTTGGTACTACTTACTCTTCAGAGCGGTTGGCTGAGATTTATATCCGAGAGATTGTTCGCCTGCATGGTGTTCCAGTTTCCATCATTTCAGATAGGGGCACTCAGTTAACATCGCAGTTTTGGAGGAGACTTTGGGGGTTCATGGGACCCGTTTCTGCCACTCGCGGAGTTTGCATATAACAACAGTTATCAGTCGAGTATTCAGATGGCTCCGTATGAGGCTTTATATGGGAGGAGGTGTAGATCTCCGGTTGGATGGTTTGAGCCGGGTGAGGCTAGGCTCTTGGGTACAGACTTGGTCCAGCATGCATTAGATAAGGTGAAATTAATTCAGGAGCGGCTTCGCACGGCGCAGTCTAGGTAGAAGAGCTATGCGGATAGGAAGGTCCGTAATGTATCTTTCATGGTTGGGGAGAAGGTTTTGCTGAAGGTATCACCCATGAAGGGTGTTGTGAGGTTTGGGAAGAGGGGCAAGTTGAGCCCCCGGTTCATTGGGCCTTTTGAGGTGCTTTAGAGGATAGGGGAGGTGTCTTATAAGCTTTCCTTGCCACCCAACTTGTCGAGTGTGCATCCAGTGTTTCATGTTTCCATGCTCCAGAAGTATATTGGAGATTCGTCCCATGTTTTTAACTTCAGCACGGTTCAGTTGGATGGTGATATGACTTATGATGTGGAGCCGGTGGCCATTTTGGATCGGCAGGTTCGAAAGGTTGAGGTCAAAGGATATAACTTCAGTAAAGGTGTAGTGGAGAGATCAGCCTATGGAGGAGGCTACCTGGGATACCGAGCGGGAGATGCGGAGCAGATATCCATGCCTATTCGAGACTCGAGGAATGTTTCTAGACCCGTTCGAGAACGAACGGTTATTTAAGAGGGGGAGGATGTAACGACCCGGCCAGTTGTTTCGGGAGTTATAGCCCCGTTTCCCCCTTTTATGTTTCCTTTATTCTCTTAAGCTATATTATGATATGCCGGGTTAGTTGGTTCGGGTCCGGAGTGGTTTCAGAGTGGAATGAGATACTTAGTCTCTTATTTAGAACCTTAAGTTGGAAAAGTCAATTGGATGTTGACCTATATGTAAACGATCTCGGATTTGAATTCTAATGGTTCCATTAGCTCCGTTAGGTGATTTTGGTCTTAGGAGTGCGTCCGGAATGTGATTTGGAGGTCCGGAGTGGAATTAGGTTTGAATTGGTGAAAGTTAAAAATTTGGCGATTTTTGTCGGCACTGGAAAATTTGATATTGGGGTCGGAATGGAATTTTGGAAGTTGGAATAGGTTCGTAGTTCATTTGTGACGTGTGTGCAAAATTTTAGGTCATTCGGACGTGGTTTGGTTGGTTTCGGTATCGGTTGCCGAATTTGAAAATTTAGAAATTCTTAGGCTTGAATCCGAGGGTAATTTGGTGTTTTGATGTTGTTTTGAGTGATTCGAAGGTTCGACTAAGTTTGTATGTTGATATATGACTTGTAGGTATTTTTGGTTGAGGTCCCGAGGGCGTTGGGGTGATTCCGGGTGGTTAGCGGGTTTGTCAAAGTTGGAAAATGCAGTTGAAGCTGCTGCTTCTGCTATTTCCTCACCTGCGGAAGGAAGAGTCGCAGGTGCGAGGTCGCTGGTGCGTTTGGGGAAGCCGCAGATGCTGAAGTGGAAGGTCAAGGCTGGGAATGCAGGTGCGAAGAATTGGCCGCATCTGCGAGCCCGCAGGTGCGAGACCTGGGGCGCAGATGCGGAAGAAGGCTAGCTTCGCAGATGCGGCGCACCACGCGCAGGTATGCAAGCGCAGATGCGACAGGTTTGCCGCAGATGCGAAACCTGGTCGTTTAAGTAACTTGTGCAGGTGCGGTTGTTGGGACCGCAGGTGCGGTCGCGCGGGTGCGAGTAAAAGGCCTCAGGTGCGAGAAGCCTGAGCAGAAGGTAAATATTGCACACTTCACGAATTTTGGTGCATTCTTCACCATTTCTATTTGGTTTTGGAGCTTTTGGGAGAGATTTAAAGAGGGAATCAAGGGGGTTTTCATTAAGGTAAGTTACTTGAGCCCTAATAATCGTACATATGGTGATTTCCCGTTGTTTAATCATGTAATTAGTAAAAATGAGGGGTTAGGGTTTGGAATTTTTGGAGAAGTAATTTAAAGATTTGAAGGATCAAACGATGTCGGATTTTGATGAATTTTGTATGGTTAGACTCGTGAGTGAATTGGCTTTCTAGTTTTGTAAATTTTGTCAGATTTCGAGACGTGAGCCCGGGGTCCGGGTTTGAGCCAATTTCGGGTTTCGGTCTAATTTTATAGTTTTTCTTGTGGAATTCATTCCATTAGCATATATTGATGGTATTGTACTGATTGTGAATAGATTCAGAGCATTTTGAGGCCGATTCCAGAGGCAAGAGCATTGCGGGGTAGAGATTTGACCGGGTTGAGGTAAGTAATGATTGTAAATCTAGTCCTGAGGGTATGAAACCCTAAATTTTGTATCATTCTACTATTTTGAGGTGACGCACATGCTAGGTGACGGGCGTGTGGGCATGCATCATTGGGGATTTGTGACTTGGTCCGTCCTGTAGCAGCTGTAAAGTTACATATTTTGTTGAAACTATATGATACTTATATGTTTTAAAAAGAGTTTCTGTAAATTGGGCTGAATGTCATGTTTCGGCCTTGTGCCAGTGCTTTTTGGACCCTTAGGGGCCTTTTCTTACTATCCTCTCACTGTTTTATATTGAAAATCTATACTCAGTCATGGTTATACTTGTTTACTACATAACTCAGTTTTATGACTCTATTTTGATGCATATAAATATTGTTTTGGGCCGAATGCCCTGTTTTTACTGAAATGCCCGAGTGCCTTGAGAGGCTTATGACTGAGTGAGGCCGAGGGCCTGATTTGTGAGGATATTTATGGGACCGGGTTGCACGCCGCAACATGTTTGATATAGGCCGAGGGCCTGAGTGATTATGCCATGATTTGGCTTGATATAGCGTTTGGGCTGAAGGAGCCCCTCCGGAGTCTGTACACACCCCCAGTGAGCGCACGTACTTACTGAGTACGAGTGCTGAGTGACTGGGAGGCATGAGTGATTGTGAGGTATGCCCGAGTGGAAAGAGTGATTGTGAGGTATGCCCGAGTGGCAAGAGTGATTGTGAGGTTTGCCCGAGGGGTTGTATATGAGTGATGTTTTGCCCGAGAGGCTGTTTACGATTTCATCACTTTGCTCACCTTTGCATTTTTCCTCTGTTTGAAAACTATTGAAAAATATCCTTAAATGAATTTTTTTACTGGAACTGGGTTTAAATGAGATATTTTGATTGAAATCCTTATTTTAAAAGCATGAGGTATTTTACTGAGATTTCATGACATGAACATTATATGCTTTATTGCTCGTCACTATTGCTCAGTTTTTATTTATTGTTGTTACTTACTGAGTTGGCGTACTCACGTTACTCCCTGCACCTTGTGTGCAGATCCAGGTGTAGCTGGACACGGTAGCGGTTGTTGATTATTCTGGTTGCAGATTTTCCCGGAGATAGCAAGGTAGTTGTTTGGCGATCGCAGCCCCTGCTCTTCTCGCTCTTATCTTTATCTAGTTGTATTTAGCTATTTTTCAGGCTGAGTTAGCCTTGATATTGTTAGACAGATTGTAGTAGATGGTCATGACTAGTGACATCTCGATGTCGGGCTTTTATTTCCTCATTGTTTTTTGATTTGAACTCCTTTACGAAGGTTTTTATGTTAAATGGCCTTGAAATTTATCCTTAAAATAAAAATATCGTTTTGTTTTGGAAATGAGTCGGCTTACCTAGTTCCACGATACGCGCCATCACGACAGGGTTAGGTTGGGTCGTGATAGTTGACGTTTTGGAATAAATTTTAAGTCGACGTATTATTATCCGGAATTATTTTCGGTGAATTGTAATGAAGTTATACAATTAATTTGGTTAGATTTGAGCGGTCCGGAGGTCAATTCAAGCATGAAAACGATTTTGAAATATCGGCATAACTTCAAAAAGGTAAGTGTCTTGCTTAACCTCGAGTGGGGGAATTACACCTTAGGCATCGAGTCTTATGTGCCATTTGTGAAATATGAAAAACCATGTATGCGAGGTGACGAATACGTACTCGGGCTTATATGTGCAAATTTTATTAGATTAAAGTCTCAGACATTATTGTGTAGTAAATTAGGTAAACATGGATAATTATTAAAGCATATGTTTTTCATGCCTAAATCCTTGTTGTTGAATTTATTTTTATATGACAATTTGATGTGATTGTTACTTGAAATATTTATGAAATTTCGTGAGAACTGTTGGTTTAATATTTCTTGGAAATTAATTTTAATAAGAATTTTTCCTATGCAAATGATTAATTAAATGAACTTAAGAAGAGGTGTTAATATAATTATCTAGATCTGAATTAATGAAGGCGTGACCTATGTTGATTATCTTTCTAACTCGGTCGATTGTTTTTGAGGTTTTATATATACATTGTGTGGGCCTTGGGCTATTGGTTATAAAATTAATTGATTTTGTTATATCCTTGGAATTTGTTGTGGTCATTGAGCAAACTGTAATGTGAATTGGCTTTGTTATGTTGCCATGATAATTTGTCGTGTAAATTATTGTGTTGTGTGAGTTATTATTTTGATGAGGTAAGAGTGACATTTCACAATTGATGTTATGTGGGTATAAGGTTGGAATTTCACTGTTGTTGCGTGTGTTGGAATATTGTCTGGACGGAGCGATAAGGGCGGCTATAAGAGCGATAAGGGTGGCAATATGAGCGATAAGTGTGGCTATTAATATTGTCTGGGCGGAGCGATAAAGGTGGCTATAAGAGCCATAAGGGTGGCAATAGGAGTGATAAGGGTGGCTATTGTCAGGGACGATATGTGATGATATGAAGTTGTGGTGTTGGTGATTTTCATATGATATTGTGATTTTTTTGTGTTTATTTTTATACCTTGTACAAATTGTCTTATTGTTGGTAAATTGATAGTAATCTGATTTATGTTGAAATTGGGAGTCTGTAGCTATTGCCAGGTGGATTATAAAATGAAAAGTGGGCACGAGGTGCTGTGAGTAAATAATGAGGATATTAGCACGTGAATTGTCCGTGCAATTGTGATATGAAATGAGGGAACGAGTTACCGGGGAAATAATATGATTTAACGATAGGCACGAAGTACCATGGAAATATGAAAAATAGGCCGAGACCCGTGTTTACGAAAAATATAAAAGTGGGCTGAGACCCGTATAATTTATGATTTTGAAATGAGGTGTCACATGGTAACTTTTTGATTTGAAAGAATTATATTCAAAATATTTATTTAGAGGGATTTTTATTTATAAAGTATTATATGAAAGAATTATATTTGAAAGATAATTATTTGAGAAAAACTATATTGAAAGAGAGTTATTTGGAAGAATTATATGTGAAGGATATTTATTTGAAAAACTTGAATTAATTGTGCGTACATGTATTTATTAATTGTTGAGTAATATTTATGGTATTCTGCTGTCTTGCTGTGTATATCATTGGTTATTTTATTCTACCCTTATTGTTATGTGTTTCCTATTATTTTGTATATTATATTGCACATGCTATTAGACTAGTGAGTGTCTTGACTGTATCTCGTCTCTACTCCACTGAGGTTAGTATTGATACTTACTGGGTACCGATCGTGGTGTACTCATACTACACTTCTACACATCTTTGTGCAGAGCCAGATATTGGAGATATCGGACTTGAGTAGAGTTAAAGCGTGATCATAAGGATTCAAGGTAGAGCTGCTTGGTCGTCGCAGTCTCTTGGAGTCTTTTTCATTTTATTGTACTGTTAATTTGAAATCCAACAGTATTGTATATTCGGTCCTCGTGACCATTTCATGTATTCAGTTAAAGTTCGTGACTTAGTACTACCAGTCTTGGGAGGTTGTATGTTTATATTTGTTCCGCTGTTAGTTTTGATTACTTATTTAATTCAAAAAAAATGGCTTTAAAATGTAATTGAAATTGGCTTACTTAGTCTTAGAAACTAGGTGTCATCACGACGCGTGTGGTGGGATTTTGGGTTGTTGCACCTCTTTTTCTTCTCTTTTGTCTTCTTTATATGGGACATATCCCTAGTAAACCCTAATAGTACATGTGCGAAGAATATTTTTCAGAATATTCCCTCTATTATTCTATTCTAAAAAATAGCTGTTACAACTCTTTCCGCGGATTTCATACTCGACCATTGTAAGCGTCCTAACTCCGAGTTTCGCCATTTCCTGATTGAACTCGACTGATTCTTCCCTCAATACTTCCTTTCCATAAATGTTTCATGATAGATTTCGACCTATACAAGTTTATGAAGTAGAAATCATCATAACCTATTCGGAATCGGATTAGAAGCAAAGAAAAAGCATTCAAGTAGAAATTGTATTACGTACTAGAATTTTGCTATAATACCAATCTATCATGTGTGTACAAAATAGGAATATTAGAATATCTGCAAGTTTAACTTGAACTTTGTTGAATATACATATATAATTTAGATTTGGGTGAATGATACAGTTACTCGCAAAAATAAAACTATTTACCCTTACCTAACTATTTATTTTTCTATCCATCAAACTAATTACATTTTCTACCCATAGTAGTTTTTGTGGGGAATTTTCTCTTGTTTCTCCAATTTTTTTTTATTTCTATGCTTCTTTTATTTTTTTATTTTTTTCTTTATTTTCTCCTTTTCTTCTTATTTTTTTCTTTTTTCTCTTTTATTCATTTATTCTTGTCCCAATCGTATTATTGTTATTTTTACCATAACTTATTTCACACTCAAATTTGATTCCTTATTTTTTTTTCTTGTTCCTTTTCTAATTCCACGTGATTGCCATGCAAACCTTGATCTCCTTCCCTACAAATATCAGTACACACTCTATCATTAGCAGTAACACAACCAGTTATGGAGCAAGAAAACATAATCTACGACCGCCAAATCTCCATATATACTATTTAGAATATAAATGATAATAAAATATTAAAAAATATAATAAAAATATAAGTAACAAAAAAGACTTCTAGTACCATATGATACCATTATGGTATACATGTATACCAACAGAGTAAAATTGTAACGAAATAACTACAACCTCAACAAACCAATTTAAGCATTTCAAGTTTCAAGGTCCTTTAATAGTGAATTTTATTTTTATTATAATAAATCTCTGAAAAATTAAACTTGTGTAAGTAAAAAATATAATAACATATGATAATTTAAGCTAACAAAATGACAAGCTAAAAATACTTTATGATGCAATACTAGAAGCTAATAAAAATTAGAATAAAAATCTCAAAAAATCGTAAATTATATATTCATTCCGGTCCTCAATCTCAAGAAGCAATGAAAACTACAGAATTTTCAAACTTTTATTAATAAAAAATAGCTCTACGGAATTTTTTTATTTTAAAAAAGGAACAAAAAACTTCAAAGAAGGTGTTCAAATCTAATAACAATCACGCCACAAACTAATTAAAGGTCAGTTTGAGAAAGATTATTTGGACACCCAATCAAATAAAGGTAAAAGGGATAAGGAAAAACAGTTATGGGTAGTCGGGTAATATTTTTAGTTCAAATGTGTATAAATTGTAAAAAAGTTTTAGATGGGTAAACACGGGTAAATATTTTAGTTTTCTTAGGTAGTTAGCATAAATTGCTCTTTAGATTTTTGGACGACAAATTTAAATGAACTCATAGAATTGGTTTAAATCCATACGTTCATGTGCTGTAAGCATGTAACATTGAGACTTAGGGGTCGTTTGGTACGAGGTATAAGAAGGTATAGTGCTGGTATAAAAATTTAATACCATATTAATATATTGTTTGGTTAGCAAACCTGGTATAAGTTATCCCGAGATTATAATTAGTACCGGGATAACTTATATTTTATAGAGGGTGGGGTAATTAGTGTCGGGATAACTTATACCTTCTTGTTAGAAATTATGAAATTATCATTTTTAATATAACATACCAAACAGTAAATAAAAAATAATATTAGAATAACTAATCTCATCATAACTTATTCCGATATAAGCATTATTCAAACCAAACGATCCCTTAATATATAATTTCTACCCTACTATATTGCTATCACTAGAGATATAAGTTGTCAATATTTCTGCTGTGTAACAGTTGAGAGCCGACACAAGGCCCCAAGGTCGGAAGCAAACAAAATGAGAGATGCACGTTTTTCCATCATTCACTCCCTTACAACGTGGACAAATCCTAACCATTCACGTGTCAACAACAGAATGGTCAACATGACAGCCTCCGTCCACTTCCCCGAGAGCTTATATAGAGACCAAAACGCTAAACCATTAGCGTTGGTAATAATAAAAGCCCCATTTTTCAAGTACCAAAAGATCATATCAATTTCACCTAAAGAATCTAAAAACTTTTGTAGCCTACCAAAGTGGAAAGCCAAAAAAGAAATGTCACCTGAGAAATTCAAAGCAGCTAATGAGTTGCCGGAAACCGAAATCTCTGGCCTCTATTTCAAGGAAACTGAGCTCACCCTCAGCTTACCCGGCGAATCACGAAAGCAAATCTCCGGCACAAAACGTGGAATCTCCGACGCTATGGAATTAAGCCTAGGAAGTTCTACTTCTGAAGATCATCACTCTAAAAATGAAATCTCTACTGGAACTAAACCTCCAGCAAAGTAAGTCCTCTAAACTAAATTTTTAATTTCAATACTTACGCTTCTAGCATTGACAAAATTAAATAGGTTAAATAATTATTAACACCGTGTACTAGATTTTTGCGAAATTTAAATTGAATTTATGAAAATAGGGCACAAGTAGTGGGATGGCCACCTGTGAGATCATACAGGAAAAACATGATAGACAAGTGCAAGTACGTGAAAGTGGCAGTAGATGGAGCTCCTTACTTGAGAAAAGTAGATTTGGAGATCTACGACAGTTACCAAAAGCTGTTAAATGCTCTACAAAACATGTTTACTTGCCTAACTATCTGTAAGCACACAATTCCGTTTCCACTTTAATCTGTCGTTGTATTTATAATATTTGAATCATGATGTTAATTGTGAAATTAAATGGTAATTCAGGTAATTTTCAAAGCCAAAGTAAGCTTATGGACATTACAAATGGTGTGGAATATGTACCAACCTATGAAGATAAAGATGGAGACTGGATGCTTGTTGGAGATGTTCCTTGGAAGTATGTTAATTTTACCATCTCATTTCTCACAAAAAAAAATCATATAACTATAATTTTTTTCACTAAAGTCATATAACTTTATTTTTCACACAAAAATCATAAAACATTCACTAACTCGCACAAAAATCATAATGGTCGAAAAATAAAATTTTTGGTAGTATTTTCTTATTTTACGTTTTTTTTTTATTTTTTTATTTTCAGTCTAATAAATAATTACCCAATTAAAATAGAAGAAATATGAGTATGTTTTTAGCCGCTTCTAAAAATAATAGCCGATATATATATACACACACACATACATATAACATACATATTATATATATATTTTGGCTATCAAATGCAATTAGTTTCGGCCGATCAGTTACTTTTATATTTTTTCTTTAAAATAGAAATAACCCAACAGAACCTAACCCAATATCCATATATGTAAGTTAAAATAATACTAAAAGTGAATCCCCCCATAAAAAATTTAGTTTGCATGCATGAGATTCTGACAAAAAAAATAAAGAAATAAAATGTATAATTAGAGAGTACTTGAAATAAAAATGCTATTAATTTGAATAAAAATCTCGGAAAGAAAAATATAATACAGAAGTATCATATTTTTGAAGGATTTACTATTCACTTTTAGTATTATTTTAATTTTTATATATATGAGTATTGGGTTGGGGACTAGTTCGGGTTGAGTCATTCCTATTTTAATTGGGTAATTATTTATTAGACTGAAAATTAAAAAAAACGTGAAATAAGAAAGTACTACCGAAAAATTTATTTTTTTCGACAACTATTATTTTTGTATGAGTTAGTGAAAGTTTTATGATTTTTGTGTGAGAAAACAAAGTTATATGACTTTGGTGAAAAAAAAGTCATAGTTATATGACCATTTGTAAAATTTATCACGTGATCGTTCTTCTTAATTCTTAAATATGTTATTGCATAAGAGTTAAAAATGGAAACTTATATTCCTTTTCTTTTTCCAGAATGTTTGTTGATACTTGTAAGAGAATCAGGTTGATGAAGAGCTCGGAAGCCATTGGATTGGGTAATCTAATTAAATGTCTTTCTTCTTTAATAAATTCATTACTTCCTCCTATATAGAATAGTTTCTATGATTAAGCTATTGTACTAAAAATTGTTTTTGTTAATTGTTTGTGTAGCTCCGAGGACACCCGTGAAATGCTCGAGTACAAGCTAAACAAAGAAGCTCTTCTCATCCTTTAGTCCAAAGATAACTGCATGTACAGATATTCGAGGAAAATAGGACAAGTAATGCACGGATGTTAGGCAATTACTTAAATATATTTTGTACTATATATCGACACTTCCCCTGTCGAGAGAAGATAATTATTTTCATTATTACTGTATTTGGGCGTCTAATTATATATAGTAGTAGTACTTTATGTTGTCATAATTTGTAGATCTTATCATAGAATAAAGCCACGGTAAAAAAAAGAGAGAAAAAGAAACCTTTTGTAATCTGTTATGGTATGTGCAAAAATGATGAAATAGAATCAACATATCTACGTCCTTTAGAGAGCGACAGGGAAATGATATTTCCTTTGATCAATTGATTTCATTGATATGTTGAAACTCAAATATTGATATGACAATACGTGGAAAGTGAGCTCATATTTGCTAAGATCTTTGAGAATCATGACATTCCCTGCAAATTGCAATTGAGTGTAGACAAAGAGGAATAGAACACTCAAGGACGCATAAAATTTGTGTTATAATTTTATATTGCTGTAATAAACCATTAAACTTTTTGGAAAAACAAAACAGAAAATTAGTAATACTTGTTTAACGAAATAAATTCTGGAAAAACAGTATAGGAATAAATCGAGCCCACTGAATACACAGTGTGTCCTTAAGGAAATTATTCCCCTCAAGTACCCGAGGTGCTGGAATATATCCTCCCAGGATAGAACGATATAACTCACTGGAGTATTGGTACCAAAACGCCGGTGAACAGTGAGCCACTCGAAGGCTGCAAAACACACTGGAATTTTTGTACAGAAGAAGAAGAAGAAGCTCAGAAAATTTCGTAAGGAAAGATTTTGGGATTCAAACTCTATTTATAGAGTTGCTGGCATTGTTTCTGAAAAGGTTTGCAACCTTTCAAAAACAGCCATGGCTGTTGGAAAAGGGTTGTTTGAAATATTGCGGGAAAAATATATTTAAAATAATTCGGAAAAGAAAACGGGCCTGACCGAACCGGGTCGCGGGTCATGGGTTATTCCGGATTGAATTTTTTCGTTAATTATTTAATTAATTAATTAAATAATTGAAAGAAATTTTGTCCAAAAAGATTAATCAATCAATCTTTGACCGAAGCCGAAGCCGAAGCCGAAGTCGAGCGAGCGACGACGACGACGCGAGGCTTGCCTTCTTCTTAACTCTTTAAGAGCTAGAAAAAGAGCAATTATATATATACCCATCAAAAGCCTTTTCTTCCTCCGATATGGGACAATGTCCCTTTGCCAAGAGAAACTCAAATATTTCATTTTCCCTCCATTTCTCATTCACCCTCTTTAAGCTACACAAGCTTAAAATCCCAACAATTTGTTCAGCAAAATTAGCAGGCTTGGACATATTCTTTCAATTAAACTTCCTTCTCTTCTTTTTTGTGTAAAGAATATTAACAAAAGTAAAATAAAAAAAAAGGAATGCCGTTGAAAATTTTCAGGGATGAATAAGAAAAGTCTCTTTCTGCGACTAATAAAACTCCTTTCCCTTAGATTTATCAATTTTATGTGAATTTAAATACTCTTGTTCTTAATATTTTTATTATTTTTTAATATTTAACTAATTAATATTACATATAATTATAAATGTAAATGAAAATAAAAATGTTAAGATATCTTTGTTTCACAAGAGGATTCAGATGTGCTTGGTGAATATGATTTGTTGATGTTGGATATGCCATGAGCACCTTGAAAATATTTTTGAGTAGTTTGTTTTGAGTATTGACTTTTAATGAATGAAATATTGTCCTCCTTTTTTGTATTTTATTGTAATCTATTTGAACAATGTCACAATTATTATGTTTTGTAGAAGCTTTTTATCCAACAATGAGGGTGTTTGGATAGGCTTTTAAGTTACATTTTAGGTTAAAACTTAAATTTTTAAAAATATAAAAATAAATTTTAATGGGCTGGCCCGTGGGTGCTCGTGACTCACGTAGGACTGGACTGGACTTACCATTTTAAGGCCCATCGAAACAGTGGTCCGGCTCAACTCAACCTATCAAATTCCAAAGCTGGGCTAGGCTAGGATTGTCACGACCCAATATCCCCTCCGTGTGACGTCGTGACGGGACCTAATCTCTACAACTAGGTAAGCCTAATATTTTTCGGAATAATGAAATAAAAATATAAATTTAACCAACTATTCAAAAATACACAACAAATCCCAAAATCCGGAACATCATGAATCATAAACTACAGAAGAAAAAATCTATTGTCTTTATACATCAGAATCTAACAAGGAAAAATACAGAAGATAATGGACATGAGAAAGAGTAAAAGGGGACTCCGAGGTCTGCGGACGCGGCATATATACCTTGAAGTCTCCAAAGTTGTCCCGGCTCACTGATAGTGTTACTGATTAGGTGCACCTGGATCTGCACACGAAAAATATGTGTAGAGAGTAGCATGAGTACACCACAATCGATACCCAGTAAGTGTCAAGCCTAACCTCGGTCGAGTAGTGACGAGGTCAGGTCAGAGCTCCACTCGTAAATATATAAAGAAAATAATATAGAGTGTAATATCGCAATAAAAATAAAGGCTGAAATTTAATAACAATGAAATCATAGAAGGTAACAGCTCAATAAACAGAAACACAACAGGGGATCTCCCGAGATACCATCTCGTAGTCCCAAACGTAAAAGTGCAGGGGGATCTCCCGAAATACTGTTCCGTAGTCCCAAAATAAATATGCAGGGGGATCTCCCGGAATACCATTCCGTAGTCCCAGAATAAATGTGCAGGGGGATCTCCCGGAATACCGTTCCGTAGTCTCAAAATAAATGTGCATGGGGATCTCCAGAAATACCGTTCCGTAGTCCCAAAATAAATGTGCAGGGGGATCTCCCGAAATAACTTTCCGTAGTCCCAAAGTAAATATGCAGTGCAAATGATAGAAATACAACTACATCACGAATTTCTTACAATTTAGACTAAGTACGAGTTAGGGAAGAAGCAGAAAAAATTCATTAAGCATGCTGCACATAATTCACATAAACAATTAAGACACATAGACATGTTGTATTAGACTAAACATGATAGCTACACATATTGGAATAACTCAGTTAAGAATGAAAATAAATTAGTACTCATAAAAATAATATAACTCAAAATAACAGGAAAACATGTCGCTGCTCAGTAAGAAAATCGGGTTTTTCACAACTAGCCCGTGTACGTACTCGTCACTTCACGTACACGGCTCTCACATAGCACAATAGTTCCAAATCTTAAGGAAATTTTCCCCCCACAAAGTTAGGTAAGCCACTTAACTCGAGTCAAGCTCAATTAATCGGTCACAATGCCTTTCCCACGAATATCCGGCTCTGAATGGCCCAAATCCAAAAACTTCCTCCGAAAATCTCTCCAAATTCCGCCTTCTACCGAGCTCTCAATCAAATTTGTTAAGTAAACTTTAGACCCTCGAATCTGCCCCTTTTTTGCCCAGTTATTCCACATATGCGGACCTTGGGTCGTACCTGCGGAATTTCCTTCGCAGGTGCGGAAACGACTTAAGAGGGCTGGGTCCGCTTCTGCGAAAAATGGGCCGCACCTGCGAGTGCGCGCCTGCGGACTATTGTCCGCTTCTGCGATCTCCTCCGTGCCTGCGGGTCCTTTAGCGCATCTGCGGGCATCGCAGATGCGGCATTTCCCTTCGCACCTGCGATCCCTGACCACACATCCCAAATCCGCTTCTGCGCTTGCCTCTCCATACGCGCGATCACGCACCTGCGGTCTCTCCACCGCAGGTGCGAAAATGACAGATGCCTGAAGACTTCAGCAGCAACACAAATCCAACTTTTGATCCGTTAAGCACTCGAAACTCACCCGAGGCCCCCGGGACATCAACCAAGCATACCAACCAATCCTAAATACCATATGAACTTAGTCGAGCGCACAAATCACATCAACTAATGCTAAAATCACGAATCACCCTCCAATTCAAACTTAAAGGAGTTGAAACTTCAAATTCCTACAATCGATGCCTAAACCTATCAAACCACGTCTGAATGTCCCCAAATTTTGCACACAAGTCATATTCAACATTACGGACCTATTCCAACATTCGGAATCAGAATCTGACCCCGATATCAAAATTTTCACTACCGGTCCAAAACTCCAAAAAATTAATTTTCGCCAATTCAAGCCTAAATAAGCTACGGACCTCCAAAAAATAATCCGGACACGCCCCTAAGTCCAAAATAACCTAACGGAGCTAACGGAACCGACGGAATTCCATTCTGAAACCGTCTTCATACAGTTCCGACTACGGTTCAAATTCTAAAATTTAAGCTCTCATTTAGGGACTAAGTGTCCCAAAATACTGCGAAACTCAAAACCAATCATCCCGGCAAGTCATAATAGCAGAAATAGATATGGAAAAAGTAGTTAATAGGGGTTCGGGGCTCTAACTCTCAAAACGACCGGCTGGGTCGTTACATCCCCCCTCTTAAAACAGTTGTTCGTCTTCGAACGAGCATAAAGACATACCTGAAGTGGTGAAAAGATGAGGATAACAGCTGCGCATATCCTGATCGGTCTCCCAAGTTGCCTCCTCGACCGGCTGTCTCCTCCAATGAACCTTCACGGAAATAATGTTCTTTGATCTTAGCTTTCTGACCTGCCTGTCTAAAATAGTCATTGGCTCCTCAACATAGGATAAATCCTTGTCCAATTGAACTGAGCTGAAATCCAACACATGAGACGGATCACCATGATACTTTCAGAGCATAGAAACATAAAATACCGGATGAACTCCTGCTAGACTGGGAGGCAGGCAAGCTCATAAGCAACTTCCCCGACTCGACGCAACACCTCAAATGGACCAATGAACCTTGGGCTCAGCTTGCCCTTCTTTCCAAACCTCATAATGCCCTTCATAGGCTAAACCCGGAGCAAGAGTCGCTCTCCAACCATGAATGCCACATCACGAACCTTCCAGTCCGCATAACTCTTCTGTCTGGACTGGGTTGTGCGAAGTCTTTCCTAAATCACCTTCACTTTTTCCAAGGCATCCTGAACCAAGTTCGTACCCAATAATCTGGCCTCACCGGGTTCGAACCAACCCACTGGGGACCGACACCGCCTACCCTACAGAGCCTCATATGGTGCCATCTAAATGTTGGACTGATAACTGTTATTGTAAGCAAACTCCGCAAGTGGCAAGAACTGGTCCCAAGCACCCCCAAAATCTATCACACACGCACAGAGCATATCCTCTAATATCTGAATAGTGCGCTCGGACTGCCCGTCCGTCTGAGGGTGAAAAGTTATGCTCAACTCAACCCTAGTACCCAACTCATGCTATACAACTCTCCAGAACCGTGATGTAAACTGCGTACCCCGATTAGAGATAATAGATACTGGTACGCCATGAAGCCTGACGATCTCACAGATGTAGATCCGAGCTAGCTACTCGGAAAAATCAGTAGTCATCATAGGAATGAAATGAGCTGACTTGGTCAACCTATCCACAATCACCCAAACTGCATCAAACCTCCGCTGAGTCCGTGGGAGTCCAATAACGAAATCCATAGTGATCCGCTCCCATTTCCACTACGGAATCTCTAACTTCTGAAGCAATCCACGTGGTCGCTGATGCTCATATTTTACCTGCTGGCAATTCAGACATCGAGCCACATACTCTACTATGTTCTTCTTCATTCTCCTCCACTAGTAATGTTGTTTCAAGTCCTGATACATCTTTGCGACACCCGGATGAATAGAGTACCATGAACTGTGAGCCTCCTGGAGAATCAACTCACGCAAACCATCTACATTGGGCACACATAGCCTGCCCTGCATCCTCAATGCACCATCATCTCCAATAGTGACCTCCTTAGCATCACCGTGCTGGACCGTGTCCTTAAGGACAAGTAGATGAGGGTCATCATACTGACGCTCCCTGATACGATCATAAAGAGAAGACCGAGAGATCACACAAGCCAATACTCGATTCGGCTCAGAAATATCCAATCTCACAAACTGACTGGGTAAGGCCTCAACATCCAACGCCAATGGCCTCTCTGTTGCTGGTAGATATGCTAAACTCCCCAAACTCTCTGCTCGGTGACTCATAGCATCAGCCACCATATTGGCCTTCCCAGGGTGGTACAAAATAGTGATATCATAATCCTTAAGTAGCTCCAACCACCTCCGCTGACGTAAGTTAAGATCTTTCTGCTTAAACAGATGCTGCAAACTCCAATGATCGGTGTAAATCTCACAAGGAACACCGTACAAATAATGCCGTCATATCTTCAAGGCATGAACAATAGCTATTAACTCAAGATCATGGACAAGATAGTTCTTTTCAAGCTTCTTCAGTTGTCTGGACACATAGGAAATCACCCTACCGTCCTGCACCAATACCGTACCGAGACCAATTCACGATGCATCACAATATACAGTATAAGGCCCCGAACCTGTAGGTTATACCAATACTGGGGCTGTAGTTAAATATGTCTTGAGCTTCTGAAAGCTCTCCTCACATTCCTCTGTCCACCTGAACGGAGCACCCTTCTGGGTCAGCCTGGTCATAGGTGCTGCAATAGATTAGAATCCATCTACAAAGCGACGGTAATACCCTGCCAAACCAAGAAAACTTCGGATCTCTGTAGCTGAGGACGGTCTGGGCCACCTGGATCCCCTCACTCGATACTATATGACCTAAGAATGCCATTGAGTCTAGCCAAAACTTACACTTTAAATTTTTTGCATATAACTTCTTTTCTCTCAAGGTCTGAAGTGCAATCCTCAGGTGCTGCTCATGATCCTCCCGACTTCCGGGAGTATACCAGAATGTCATCAATAAACACAATGACGAATGAGTCAAGATTGGGCCGGAACACACTGTGCATCAAGTGCATAAAAGCTGTTGGGGCATTGGTTAGCCCAAAAGACATCACAAAAAACTCATAGTGACCATATCTGGTCCTGAAAGAAGTCTTCGGGATATCCGGCTCCCGAATCTTTAACTGATAATAACCTGAACGTAAGTCAATCTTGAAAAACATTTTGGCACACTGTAACTGATCAAATACGTCATCAATACGAGGCAATGGGTACCTGTTATTCACTGTGACTTTGTTCAACTGGCGGTAATCAATACACATCCGCATAGAACCATCCTTTTTCTTCACAAATAAGACAGGAGCACCCCAAGGTGACACACTGGGCCGAATGAAGCCTTTATCAAGCAATTCTTGTAACTGCTCTTTCAACTCCTTTAATTCAGGAGGAGCCATACGATATGGAGGAATAGAGATGGGTAGAGTGCCCGGCGAAAAATCAATGCCAAAATCAATATCTCTGTCGGGCGGTATGCCCGTAAGATCAGCTAGAAACACATCTGGAAAGTCCCTCACTACTGGAACTGACTCAACTGTAAGGGTATTAATATTGACTTCTCTCACATAAGCTAGATATGCGTCACACCCCTTCTCAACCATTCTTTGAGCTTTAAGAAAAGAAATAACTCTACTGGGAGTATACTCTAAGGTACCTCTCCACTCTAATCGCGGTAAACCTGGCATAAGCCAGCGTCACGGTTTTAGCGTGACAATCAAGAATAGCATAATAGGGCGACAACCAGTCCATACCCAAAATAATATCAAAGTCCACCATGCTGAGCAATAATAAATCGGCTCTGGTCTCAAAACCACTAAGAGCAATCAAACCCGACCGATACACGATGTCCACAACAAGAGAATCTCCCACGGGAGTAGATACATAAATAGGGGAACTCAAAGAATCCCGAGATACGCCTAAATACGGGGAAAAATAAGAGGACACATAAGAATATGTAGAGCCTGGGTCAAATAATACCGACACATCTCTATGACAGACCGAAACAATACCTGTAATGACAGAATCGGAAGCAATTGCCTCTGTACGAGTAAGAAGTGCATAATATCTGGCTTGGCCTCCCCCTCTAGGGCTACCTCTACCTCCCCGACCTCCACTTCGAGCTGGTTGAGCAGGTGGGGTGGCAGCTGGTGCTGTAATCATAGCCTGAGGACCCAGTGGGGCACGCTGTGGCTGAAAAGTCTATAGAGGTGCACCCCTCCTAATCCTGGGGCAATACCTTACCATGTGGTGAGTGTCGCCACACTCAAAATAAGCTCTGGGAGGGCGTGGCTATTGTGACTGGCTCGGGCCAGGTCTGCTGGACTGGCCACTAGGAACACCCCGTGCAGGAGGCACACTAGATACTGGCGGTGCATAATAAGGCTCCTGGGATCTAGAAGGAGCTGGAACACTGCTGGAGGCTAGAAGAGCTGAATGAACGGGGCGTCTCACATAACCCCTACAATGGCGAGCTGCTGGGGCACGAGCTCCAAAATAATAACCAGCCTCTCGAGATCTCTTGGCCTCCCTCTACTCTCTATCCCGGGCAAACATGCCCTTGAATCCCCTGGCAATACCCATAACCTACTGATAAGAAATATCCATCTCCAATTCCCTGTACATACTACTCTGGATGCTAGGATGGAGACCCTCAATAAACCGTCTAACCCTCTCTCGAACTGTGGAAACTAAGGTCGGTGCATGTCAGGCCAAATCACCGAAGCGAACTGCATAATCTGACACAGTCATAGCACCCTGGCACAGCTGCTCAAACTCCGTGCGCCATGAGTCCCTTAGGCTCTGAGGGACATGCTCTCTCAAAAACATGTCCGAGAACTGAGCCCACATAAGTGAAGCTACCTCAGTCGGACAACTCAACTCTTAAGCACGCCACAACTGATAGGCTGCTCCTCTAAGCTGGAATGTGGTAAAAGAAACCCAGCTCGTCTCTGCTACGCCCATAGTACGGAGAATATGATGACACTCCTCCAGAAAACCCTGAGCATCATCTGTAGCCAATCCGCTAAAAGTAGGTCGGTGGTACTTCTTGTAACTCTCAAGTCTGAGCTGCTCCGCCTCAAAAGCTGCTGCCCTAACCTCGGGCTGAGCTGGAGCTACCGACTACATTGGTACAATCTATGGAACCTGGTCGACCTGAACCCGCTTCTCTAGAGTAGCGGCGACAAGAGTCTGTGCTCCTCCCCCGGCCTGAGATGTGGCAAGAGCAAGTGGAATCAATCCAGCCTGAGCTAAGGTATTGAACATGCTCAGAAACTGGGCTAGAGTCTCCTGGAGGGCTGGTGCAGCAACAGGTATCTCAGGTGTCTGCCCTCCAGCTTGAGCTACTGGGGGCTCCTCTGTAGCAGCTTGTGCGGGTGCTCTGGCTGCACTACGTAGACGTCCTCGGCCTCTACCCCGGCCTCTCGCGGCTCTAGCAGGGGGCGCAGGTGCCTGTTCATTAGATCCGCTTGTACGTATCCTCACCATCTGTGAGAGAATAGAATATAGAAATTTAGAATCTCTGAAGTCAACAATTTCTGCACGACAAGGAATCAAAGTAGTAAAATTTTCCTAACAGTTCCATAGCCTCCCGAAGATAAGTACAGACGTCTCCGTACAGATCCGCGAGACTCTAATAAACCGATTTGTGACTCACGACACCTACGAACCTAGAGCTCTGATACCAACTCTGTAGCGACCCAATATCCCCTCCGTGTGACGTCGTGACAGCACCTAGTCTCTACAACTAGGTAAGCCTAACATTTTTTGGAATAATAAAATAAAAATATAAATTTAACTAACTATTCAAAAATACACAACAAATTCCAAAACCCGGAACATCGTGAATCACAAACTATAGAAGGAAAAATATATTGTCTCTATACATCAGAATCTAACAAGGAAAAATACAGAAGATAACGGACATGAGAAAGAGTAGAAGGGGACTCTGAGGTCTGCGGACGCGGCAGATATAAATTGAAATCTCCAAAGCTGTCCCGGCTCACTGATAGTGTGACTGATAAGGTGCACCTGGATCTGCACACGAAAAATATGTCCAGAGAGTAGCATGAGTACACCACAATCGGTACCCAGTAAGTGTCAAGCCTAACCTCGGTCGAGTAGTGACGAGGTCAGGTCAGGGCTCTACTGGTAAATATATAATAAAATAATATAGAGTGTAATATCGCAATAAAATAAAGGCTGAAATTTAACAACAATGAAATCATAGAAGGTAACAGCTCAGTAAACAGAAATACAACAGGGGATCTCCCTAGATATCGTCTCGTAGTCCCAAACATAAATGTGCAGGAGAATCTCCCGGAATACCATTTCGTAGTCCCAAAATAAATGTGCAGGGGGATCTTCCAGAATACCGTTCCGTAGTCCCAAAATAAATATGCAGGGGGATCTCCCGGAATACCGTTCCGTAGTCCCAAAGTAAATATGCATCGCGAATGATAGAAATACAACTACATCACGAATTTCTTACAATTTAGACTAAGTACCAGTTAGGGAAGAAGCAGGAAAAATTCATTAAGCATGCTGCACATAATTCACATAAATAATTAAGACACGTAGACATGTTGTATTAGACTAAACATGATTGCTACACATATTGGAATAACTCAGTTAAGAATGAGAATAAATTAGTACTCATAAAAATGGTATAACTCAAAATAACAGGAAAACATGTTGCTGCTCAGTAAGAAAATCGGATTTTCCACAACTAGCCTGTGTACGTACTCGTCACCTCACGTACACGGCGCTCACATAGCACAATAGTTTCAAATCTTAAGGGGATTTCCCCCACACAAAGTTAAGCAAGCCACTTACCTCGAGTCAAGCTCAATTAATCGGTCACAATGCCTTTCCCGCGAATATCCATCTCTGAATGGCCCAAATCCAAAAACTTCCTCCGAAAATTTCTCCAAATTCCGCCTTCTACCGAGCTCTCAATCAAATTTATGAAGTGAACTTCAAACTCTCAAATCTCCCGCTTTTCTGCCCAGTTATTCCGCATCTGCGGACCTTGGGTCGCACCTGCGACGCCACACCTACGAAAATTCCTTCGCAGGTGCGGAAACGACTTAAGAGGGCTAGGTCCGCTTCTGCGGAAAATGGGTCGTACCTGCGAGTGCGCGCCTGCGGGGTCCTTTAGCGCATATGCGGGCATCGCATATGCGGCATTTCCCTTCGCACCTGCGACCCCTGACCACACATCCCAAATCTGCTTCTGCGCTTGCCTCTCCGCACGTGCGATCACGCACCTGCGGTCTTTCCACCGCAGGTGCAAAAATGACAGATGCCCGAAGACTTCAGCAGCAACACAAATCCAATTTTTGATCTGTTAAGCACTCGAAACTCCCCCGAGGCCCCCGGGACATCAACCAAACATACCTACCAATCCTAAAACACCATACGAATTTAGTCGAACCCATAAATCACATCAACTAACGCTAAAATCACGAATCACCCTCCAATTCAAATTTAAAGAACTTGAAACTTCAAATTCCTACAACCGATGCCAAATCCTAACAAACCACGTTCGAATATCTCCAAATTTTGCACACAAGTCATATTCAATATTATGGACCTACTCCAACTTCCGGAATCAGAATCCGACCCCGATATCAAAATTTTCACTACCGATCCAAAACTCCAAAAATTTAATTTTCGACAATTCAAGCCTAAATAAGCTACAGACCTCTAAAATACAATTCGGACACGTTCCTAAGTCCAAAATTACCTAACGGAGCTAATGGAACCGACGGAATTCCATTCCGGAACCGTCTTCACACAGTTCCGACTACGGTCCAAATTCTAAGACCTAAGTTCTCATTTAGGGACTAAGTGTCCCAAAACACTCTGAAACTCTAAACCAATCATCCCGGCAAGTCACAATAGCATAAATAGATATGGGAAAAGCAGTTAATAGGGGTTCAGGGCTCTAACTCTCAAAACGACCGACCGGATCGTTACATAGGCATGGCGAGTCCATATTTACAGCTCTAGTGCCTCGTTAACTTTTGGATTAAGTCATTGCTCTATACATTTTTTTGTATTCACAGACCACAGTAAATCATATATTGCGTTACAATATTTTTGAAATAAAAAATTGCTTTCTCCGGTAGTTTAAATAAAGCTATTAGTACAAATTAATGATGCTCCAATGGACTGAAATTAAGTATGCAATGCTTAGGATTTTGCGACCTGTTTAGTATGTACTCTATTGTCACTTTTACTTGTCAACTATGAACTTAGCACAGTTCTTAAAAAATAATAAAAAGTATATAATTTATCATGATACTCATATTAATTGATGCATATTTTTAAATGATTTGAAATGAGTAATTAATATTGTGGGTATAACAGAAAAAAAAAGAAATTGTCTTCTCTTGATATGCTAAAAATGACAAGTAAAAGTAAAAATTTATTTTTAAAATATTGAACAACTAAAAGCGAACGGAGAGAATAATAATAATACGAGGGTTTTGACAACGTGTAATATAACTCAAGCATTATTGAAGTAGTTCCCTCAATATCTGTAGAGCATTGAATTTCAGTGGGTTCCAAATAAACTCACCGCCACATTCTCTTTTCTTAATTAGTTTTCTTTTCTTGCCATTGTCAACATTAATATATGGTTATAAAAAAGAGAACAGATACTATATAGCTGATCAATTAAATGAAAAGATCTAATCCCTCTTAAATTTGAAATTCTACATGTTTAATTTTATCTCTCGTCAATTTTGAGGATTAAATTCATGGGAAAACTACCCTATATACCTATCTAATCAAAAGTAATTACCAGTAATTATTCATTTTAAAAGTAATTACATCAAATACCTATTCTATTACAACTAATTACCCACTCAGTCTACTACATAATTAGCTTTCCTTTTTTATCTCCTCATCAATTCTCGTTGCCGCTACCCATTTGCATGTTGTTTGTATTGTACTTTTTTCTTGCTATCAATACCCATTTTTTTTTATTTGTGCTCCATAATTTATTTTATCTCCTAAAAGTAAAACAAAAATTAATATGTACTATCTAACTAAGATTTGAATTTTCATGTGTGTTTGAAATGTTTGCTGTTAGAATTTATTGGGTATTATTCTTTGATGTATAAGTTATGATGTTAATGCTAATTTTCGAAGATTTTATTGTGAGAAAATTAAACCCATCATTTAAGGAGCTTAAAACTTGAAACTCATTAATTGGGTTTATTGAATTTGTAGTTATTTCGATCCAATTGTGATTAGAGTGTGCTTGAATATTAATTGGAAGTTGTGGTTATATTTTGAATCAATTTGGTGGAAATTTTGAAGTAGATTTTAGAATTTTGGGTTGAACTAGCGAAAAAGACGAATTTATACTGTATAACAAAATGGTATATTATATATCATTTTGGTATATACTTAATTACAACAATATAATGTTATAGTATATAGTATAATATAATAGTATAATGTTGAATGAAGAACACGAGATATTATTTTGATATATTGTATAGTATTTTAGTATATAATATATAATTTAACAGTATATAATTTACTGATATTATTTCAGTTTAATAATTGAATGAAAAAAATCTTTTTTAAACTCTTTGCGTAAAATTGTATACCATGTTGGTATAGCTATATACTATACGGGTATCATATGTTAGTTGGAATATTTTTTGGTTGTATTAGCTACATTTAATTGGTATACTATTTGATTTTTCTTTAGTAATAATAGAATAGTACATTATCTTGATTTTTTTAAATTTTCCTTTATGCATGTGTATTATATAATTATTTTGATTTTTTATGCGTTTTTTTAATATAATAGTATTATAGTATAATATGTTGAAATACATTATTATATTAATATATGGTACACTATTTTTTTATTTTTCTCTTTATGCATGCGTGTTATGTAATAGTAGTATAGTCATATATAGTTGTCTGGAATTAATTAGTAGAACTGTATACCCTATTGGTATAATTATATGTCATATTGGTATCATATGGTAGTTGGAATATTTTGTTGTTGTTTTAGCTGCATTTTTAAGTGAATTTTATTCTGAAATGATTTATATGATCATGTTTTGTTGTGTTAGATTTTCTTGTACCTATGGACATAAATTTTGTGTATTATGTAATAGTTTTTATAGTTATATGCAGTTGTTGGAACGATCTCGTACAACTATATACCCTATTAGTATAGCTATATACTATATTGGTATCATAAGCTAGTTGAATCATTTTTTTGGTTGTATTAGCTGCATTTAATTGGTACACTATTTGATTTTCTTTTAATAATAGTAATATAGTATAATATCTTGAAATACTTTATTATATTAATATGTGGTACACTATTTTTAAATTTTTCTCTTTATGCATGTGTGTTATGTAATAGTAGATAGTCATATAGTTGCCGGAAATTAACAAGTAAAATTGTATACCATGTTGGTATAGTTATATGTCATATTCGTATCATATGGTAGTTTGAACATTTTTTTGGTTATTTTAGCTGCATTTTTAAGTGAATTCTATTCTGAGATTATTTTATATGAGTATGATTTGTTGTGCTAAAATATTTTTGTGCCGATGGACATAGATTATATGTATCATATAATAGTTTTTTTTTTTTATAGTTATAGGAATTGTTGGAACGACCCCATACAACTATATACCCTGTTAGTATACGGAATGAACAAGTTGCTTTGTGAATATTTAGCTTGCAATGCGAGCATGTAATTTTCTCATACTTTTATTGCATCCTTTAATGTTTTGGTACAATAGTATAGTCGCAGATAGTTGTAGCAATATTCTAGAGCAATCATATACTCTGTTGGTATACATGTATACCATATTGGTATCATATGGTACTACAAGTCTTTTTTTTTACTTATAATTTTATTGCATTTTCCAATATTTTATTATCATTTCTATTCTAACTAGTATATATAGAGATTTGGTGACCGTAGATTATGTTTTCTTACTCCATAACTGGTTGTGTTACTGCTAATGGTAGAGTGTGTACTGATATTTGTAGGGAAGGAGATCAAGGTTTGCATGGCAATCACGTATTGATTCTTAGAATCTGATTATGTAATTTATGGTGCTCAGCAGTAGTGAGTGTGATATTCAGTGAATTAGATCAAGTGACAACTGATATTATTTCAGTTTAATAGTTGAATTAAAAAAATGAGAAAAGGGTATATTATACTAGTTATATTAAAAAAAAAAGGTGAACAAATATTTACTATGTCAGTTATTTTTTCTTATTGTATAAAAATAAGAATATTAAAAAATAGTGAAAACGGTAAATGAAATTAGATTATGAAGAGAAAAAGAATTTTAAAAAAAGAAGTTAAATGAAATTAGAAAATGAAAAAGAAATAAAGAGAATAAAAGAAAAAGGGAGTTAAATGGAATTAGAAAAGGAACAAAAAATAAAGAAAATAAATAAAAAGAAAAAAATTAGGAGTCAAAATTGAGCGTGAAATAAGTTATGGTAAAAATAACAATAATACGATTTGGCCAAAAATAAATGAATAGAAAAAGAGAAAAAAAAAAAAGAATAAAACGAGAAAAAAGAAAAGGAGAAAAGAAAGAAAAAAAGGAAAAAAGAAAAGAAGCATAGAAATAAAAAAAAATTGGAGAAAAAAGAGAAAAATTCCCACAAAAACTACTATGGGTAGGAAATGTAATTAGTTTGATGAGTAAAAAAATAAATGGGCACGTAAGAGTAAATATAGACGTCAATGGCAAGACTAACGGTTTAAGGACATTTGTGGTCCAAAATATAAACGACAAGAATATTTTTGGTACCAAAAAACAAACGGAGGGCATTTTTGAGCTATTTCAAATAATTCAAGGACATTTTTGGCTCTTTTCCGAAAATTATTATCGTCTATACACTCCCGAGGATCAGTGATGGATGGAGCATACAGTCATACGGTTGAACAAAATTCACAATTTTCAACACAAAATATAAATATATACATTTTAAAAATTACTAAGAATTTAAAATATATTCAATTCTCACAGTTTCAAAACTGTAATGTATTCAGCAATAAAATCTAAAAATTTAAAATTAAACACAACAAATTTAAATTTTGAATCTTTCGCTAAAGACCCTACTAATTAATAATTATAACCCACAATGTCTTCGGGCCGCCAGCATCCTTGAAGTCCGCGTTTCACAAAGATGAAAATACTTAGATGACAGTCTTTTTAAATACAATTAAAAGAGTCAACAAAAATAATTGTGTTTACCCTTAAAATTGGATAACAATTAAACTTATAATGTGGGTTTAAGAATACGTGATTTCACTTAATACCAATTGAAATATATGAAGATTAATGATAGAATTATACAATAAAGTAAATCAAACCGGTATTTGAGTAGAACTCAACCCTTGAGTTAGAGTATCCTCGAACTGATTGATGCAAGGAAAATAAAAACACAATAAGTTGAAGAACAAGAGTGTGAGCGAGAAAGAAAATTATATTGCTTTTGTATCAGTTGTCCCTACAAATGGTTGGAACCCCCCTTTATATAGTAGAGAAATTCTATATATGGTACAATTCTAATTACAGAAGGAAATCCCATGATTAACTAAACAACCGTTCTTGATTCGATTCGTTCCGAGATTTCCGCTATGATCTTCGACCAGTCGCGGATATCTCGCTTTTTCGTTATTACGCTATCTTCGGTATTGCTCGATACCTGTTTCGTTTGGTCTCGATTGCTGTCGGCCTCGATCTTGGCACGTGCCTCGAATCTCGATCTCGGTACCTTGTCTTCGTGCTTCGATCCGATCCACTTCGGAGTCGTCCTTCGATGCAAACTTTCGGTCTCGGTCAAACAGTAAAATCGAGTGGGCTCTGTTTTAACCGTATACAGATAGTTCCCTCGTTTTTTTGGAGTGTAATGACAAGAAACGAACTGAGCCTTCGATTTTCTACCTCGACCTGTCATGACATCATCCTTGTGACGTAAGCGACGTAAACGACTGAAACGTCCTGTCTGTACAGTTTTCTAGGCATTAAATACGCGTCAGTCGATGGTCGGCCACCGCCAATATCAAACCGTCGTTGTGAAATTTATAAATAGCCCCTATCTCTACCATTTCGAACTTTCACTTTCAAATTCTTAATCTCCAAAGCTTTTATATCTTCTAACTTCTTCATCTGCAAATTCACGATTTTTACTGCTACCATCTTCTCAAAACACCAAACATTATCATCTTCATCTATTTTTAACTTCAAATCCATACAAAAATGGCAAAAACATCAAAGACTGTTCCTCAAAAGTAAAACGCTTCTTCACCGCGGCTGGCCGGCGACAAAACATCGGTGGAGCCACGACCTGAATAATGTGTTCCAGGGGGTGTGTTATCACTTCTGACTTCAAAATCGATAAAGCCTCGTCGATTCCTGGTCGATGCGAGCCAGTGTTGAGGTACATATGCTCGATAATTGAGGGGTACCTTAAGCAGGTAAGGAAAGATTGCAACTGGAAAGGCAAAGAAGTGGTGATCCCGACCTCGGAAGAAGACATTACCACCCATGTGAAAGGGTTTTTAAATGTTTACACTTACCCTTTCACGCTGGGCCCCCTCGACCCCGTCATCACTGATTTTTATCGTCAGTACCAAATAACCCTAGGCCAAATCCATCATTCTTTTTGGCGAATTGTTATTCTGCTCCGATTCTTCGTGAGCAAAGTCGAGGGGATGCCTTTCACCCTCAACCACCTCATCAGGTTATACAGCCCCCGCCTCTATCGAGGCGGGTTAATAAAACTCCAACGCCGGGCCACCAAAGTGCTGTTCTCGAGCATAGACGAGGACAAGGACCGAGGCTGCATGGGCCGGTTCATTCGAGTGAGAACTTCCGACCTAATCCAGGCCGAGAAGATGCCATTTCCTGAGAAATGGAATATGAAGCGTAAGTATAATCCCATTGTTAGTTCATATTTATTGTTTTACCCCTTTGCTTCTTCTTATCGATATCCTTTTCCGTGGTGTAGCGGTCGCTTGGATGCCCGGTGCAATTCCTAACCTTAAGAGCTGGGTTCGGGACCTGGCCTCGACCTTTACGTACGCGGAGTGCTCATGGCGCGATTTGTCAAAGGGTTGATGAGAGGCCAAAAATCATGGTAAGCCCCTTTCTCATGTCTTTGATGATTCGATCAAAATGTCTTCTTATACTTAAACCAATTTTCTTGCACGTAGGCCTGGGAAAAGATGCGGTCATGAGGCCCCCGTCTGGTGAGAAAGAGACTTCGGCCCTGGTTCCGAAACCGGCGAAAGACAACAAGAGAAAGAGGGCCTCAGTTTTCGAGGACCTAGAACTTAAGACAAGACCGGCTCGTAAGCCGAGGAAGAACACCATCCTTCTGACCGAAGAATCTGTTCGGCGTCTAAGGGATGAAGAAGAAGAAGAAGAAGCGCTGTCGGCCCAAACGAAGAAGACCACCAACGTTCCACAAGAAGCTGGATCGATGGTGGTTCATAAGCTCCGCTTCGAACTGAGGATACATCGGAGAAAGATTCGGGCGGAGTCCCCGAGTTGTTGGAGACCGAAGATGCTTCCCATCGAAGCCAACAGCTGGGGGATATGTCTGAAGGGGCTCTCCTCGAATCTCTTCGAACCGAAAAGAATGCTCCAAGTGATTCACTTGGGGCAATAGTAATCGGAGACTCGCCCACTCTCCCTACTTTTTCTGAAGGGGCAATTCGGGAAGCTCGAGTTTTGGGGACCTTCGAGGTAGACGGAGCTCATGAGGGAGAGGACCCCTTCCGTGATTTCTTTACAAGTATCGAGGATGCTGCCGGCCCAAGTGACGCATCGAGTCTTTTCTTCGAGGCTCAACGAGACCTGAATCGGGTAAGTCTCGATTCCCTTTGTTGATGTCATATTCTTCCATTTTATGCCTAACTTTTCCTATTTTTCATATAGACTTTAGCTCTTTATCAGGAGGAATTTTCCAAGTCTCGGGCAGAGCTGAGCCGATGTGAGGCTGACTTCTGAGGGCTTTCGGAGGTGAGAAATGCCCTCAAACTTCTTAAAGGGCAGAAAGAGGACGAGATGAAAGATCTTCGAGCCGAGTTGGCCAAGGCTCACCAAGATCAGACAGACCTGATCGAGCAGGTAATGAAAATCTTAAAAGCTCATGGGCTCGATTCGGGAATTGTGGCTAACATTTCAATCTCACAGCTGCAGCAGAAGATCGAGAGGATCGAGCAGTTCTGTGAGGAGTTCGACATGATAAAGGTGGAGTCCTTGGGGTGGAAAGAAGGTATGGACCGCTTTGCTGCAGAAAAAGAGACTGCTCGAGCCCAGTTATCATCGATCGAAAGTCAACTTAAAGGTATGAAGGAGAAGAGCCCGGCTCAAGCAAGGAAAATAGAGGAGCTCGAGGCTCGGTTGGCTTCCAAAGTTGCCAAGGCCAAATCCGAAGGCGAAAATGCAAATGCCGAGGCGGATGCGATCGTGGCCTTCTATCGGGCCGATGCTAAAGCCGCTCAAGTCCAAGCGAGAGAGACATCTGAGACCGCACAAACTCGAGCATATTGGATTGCTGAACTCCCCAGATGCCAATCTCGTAGGGAAACCCTCGAGGATATTCACCCTCTAGGTTTCGATCTTACCAATGAGATAGCAAAGGCTAGAGAGCATGAAGCTGAAGTTGGAGCGCTGGCCACTTCCGATGATGATCGCAGCAAGAGCGGGTCCGAGAATGAGGAGGACCTCGATGTAGAAGAAGCTTCCCCCGGAGGAGGTCAGGAACCTTAGGATTTTTTACTTTTGATATTTTGTATAGGATCCTGATCGGACCTTGTAAATATTCATATATATAAAGATCTCTTTACTTTCCGACTTGTCTTTATTTCTTTTATGCCTTGTGAAAGTTTTGTTCATAAGTTCGAGGCTTAGGCATTTTGATCGAAACCGAACTAGTGTAGTTTTTATAATCGAGTGAGTACTTGCTCGAACTCGGAATAGGGTGACCCTTAGGTTTTAATTGAGTGAAGATGATTTCTTCGAACTCAAAAATAAACTTGCCCTTTAGGCTCTGAAATTAGGCCGATACGGCTATAGCAAAAAGAATGGCTTTCTCCCCTTTTTCGGCTTGATAAGTTTATCATTTAATCATATAAATTATGTTGTGCCTTAACACGAAATAAAAGATTTGCTCGAGAGTTCGAACGGTTCCGTACCCATTAAGATTTTCAAGGGTCGATATTATCGAGACCCTTTGATTTGCAATGCCTTAGCATAAAATAAATAATTTTTTCAAGAGTTCGAACGCCTTTGTATCCATTAGGGTTTTCGAGGGTCGATATTATCGATACCCTTAGAAATTTAGCCGAGGGTAGCCTTTTTTAACCTGTTTATGAAAATATTCGAAGGCCTGTTTAATAACGAAAATCGGACGTCTCCGAACCGTGTTGATTTGGCCGTAGCCTTTAACTTGGGATTCGCCTTTTGGGCTAGTTCCCCTGTTATACTTCGAACTTGTTCGAAGTATCAGCTCCCGAGTGGGGTGCCCGTGGCCTATAAAATCGAGGATTGCCTTTTTAAGGTCTTACGATCTCGAGGTTTAGTAATTCAATCGTGTCGGTTTTTTGGACGGTAGTCCCCGAGTATCAGATAAATTGGTTGAACTTCAGTTGTGATCGGCCCTTAAGCTAGTTTCCACCATAGATCATAAGTATGAAATTGCAAAGTATAAATTTTTCTAAAATATGGAGCATCTGGTAAGGAAAAATACTTCTTCCAATAAATTATACATGCGTACATGTTTTGCCATTGGGGCTCGAGTAATCTACACGGACACGGTTCATTTGATCGTTTGGTCCTCTATAAAATTTACCTATCGAGACCCTGTCGACACAAAGTATTTTCCTTGTAACTATCCGAGGCTGATGCGCCCCCAGTATTCGAGGTTGATTGTAAAGGAGCCTCGGATACTGTTGAATTGCTCTAAGTTAGCACGAACAATGGTTGCCTCGTTAAAAACCTCGCCGAAAAAAATCCATTTAGGATAAAAACCGGTCTAAGGGAAAAAGTGTGCAATGCATGCTTTCATATCTAAGGACTGTGTTTGAAGAATCCTTTGATGTCTTTGATTAAACACCTGGAAACGGTTAGTATAAAATATAAATGAAAATGGAGAAGGTTGTACCTTAGCAGCAATATCGTTTGAGGAGTGACACGTTCCAATTATTTGACAACTGTTCGCGGTTCAACGTGCCGAGTTTGTAAGATCCTTTTCCGACGATATCGAGGATCTGATACGGCCCCTCCTAATTTGGGTTGAGTTTTCCTTCGTTTGGGTCTCGAGTATTGAGGGTGACTTTTCTCAATACTAAGTCCTCGGTTCTAAAATGTCGAAAATTGGCTCTTCGGTTGTAGTACTTTTCGATCTGTTGCTTCTGTGCGGCCATTCGAATGAGGGCGCTTTCCCGTTTTTCATCTAGAAATTTGAGACTTGTATTCATAGCCTCGTGATTCTACTCTTCCGTTGCATATCGAAACCTGACGCTAGGTTCCCCGACTTCGACTGGTATTAGAGCTTCAGTGCCATATACTAAAGAGAACGATGTTGACCCCGTACTGGATTTTGACATTGTTCGATACGCTCAAAGGACCTCGAGCAACATTTCTCTCCATTTTCCCTTAGCATCGTTCAACCTTTTTTTTAGATTTTGAATGATGGTTTTGTTCGTCGATTCTGCCTGTCCGTTCCCACTTGGGTGATATGGCGTTGACAAGATCCTTTTGATTTTGTGGTCTTCAAGAAACTTTGTTACTTTGCTGCCGATGAATTGCTTTTCATTGTCGTATATGATCTCGGCAGGCATTCCGAATCGACATACAATGTGGTCCCAGATGAAGTCGATAACTTCTTTTTCCCTGACTTTTTCAAAGGCCTGTGCTTCAACCCATTTGGAGAAATAGTCAGTCATAAATAAAATGAATTTAGCTTTACCTGGGGCGGACGGTAGAGGGACGACGATATCCATTCCCCATTTTATAAACGGCCATGGGGATATGATCGAATGGAGTTGCTCCCCTGGTTGGTGGATCATCGGTGCATATCTTTGACATTTGTCGCACTTTCGAACGAATTCCTTCGTATCTTTTTCCATATTGGCCCAGTAGTATCCTACTCTGATGACTTTGTGAACCAATGATTTGGCACCGGAATAATTTTCGCAAATTCCCTCGTGAATTTCCCGGAGGACGTAGTCGGTATCTCCGGGATCCAAACATATTGCCAATGGTCCATCGAACATCCTTCTATAGAGTGTTCCATCTTCGGCCAATGTGAATCATGCGACCTTCATATGTAGAGTCCTTGATTCCTTAGGATCCGACGGAAGCTTTCCGTTCTTTAGGTACTCGATATATTTATTCCTCCAATCCCAAGTCAAACTTGTGGAGTTTATTTCAGCGTGGCCTTCTTCGATCACTGACCTCGAAAGTTGCACGATAGTCCCTACACTAATTTCGTCGTCTTCGACTGACGACCCCAAATTTACAAGGGCATCGGCTTCACTGTTTTGCTCTCGAGGTACATGCCATAAGGTCCATTCTTGAAACCGATATAGTGTCACCAGTAATTTATCCAAGTATCTCTGCATTCGATCATCCCGAACCTCGAAGGTTCCGTTGGCTTGGTTTACCACAAGTAAGGTGTCACATGTAGCTTCGATGACGTGTGCTCCCAAACTCTTAGCTAGCTCGAGACCTACAATCATGGCCTCATACTCAGCCTCGTTGTTAGTTAACTTGGAAGTTTTGATAGACTGTCTAATTGTATTACCTGTGGGTGGCTTCAAAACGATGTCTAGCCCAGACCCCTTCACGTTCGAAGCGCCGTCTGTGAATAGGGTCCACACCCCCGATGTTGTACCCAATATTAATAATAGTTCTTATTTGACCTCAGCTACGAGGGCTGGTATAAAGTTTGCCACGAAGTCTGCTAAGATTTCAAACTTGCTGGCCGTTCGGGGTTGATACTCGATATCGTACCCGCTGATTTCGACGGCCCATTTGGCCAATCGACCCGAGAGCTCGGGCTTATGCAAAATATTGCGAAGAGGATAAGTGGTCACCACACAAATTGGGTGACATTGATAATATGATTTTAATTTCCTAGAGGTGCTTATTAGGGCAAGCGCAAATTTTTCTAAAGTGTGGGTACCGGGTCTCAGCCTCGCCTAGAGTTCGAGTAACATAGTAAACAGGAAATTGCGTACCTTGCTCTTCTCGAACTAGGACTCCACTTACCGCGATTTTCGAAACTACTAAGTACAAATAGAGTTGCTCGTCTGCTTTCGGAGTATGAAGCAGTGGCGGGCTCGAGAGGTACCACTTTAACTCTTCCAATGCTTGTTGGCATTCCGGGGTCCATGCAAAATTGTTCTTCTTTTTGAGCAGCGAGAAGAACTTATGACTTCTATTTGAAGACTTTGAGATAAATCGGCCTAGGGACACTATGCGCCCTGTTAATCTTTGTACGGCCTTAACATTATCCACAACTGTGATATCTTCGATCGCCTTGATGTTATCGAGGTTGATTTCGATACCCCGATTTGATACCATAAAGCCGATGAACTTGCCCGAGCCGACCCCGAATGCACACTTCTCTGGGTTGAGTTTCATGTTGTATTTCCTTAGTATATCGAAGGTCTCCTGCAAATGTGTCAAATGGTCCTCTACTCGCATGGACTTAACTAGCATATCATCAATATAAACTTCCATTGACTTACCTATTTGCTCTTTGAACATTCGATTTACTAAGCGTTGATAAGTGGCACCAACATTTTTTAGTCCAAACGGCATTACATTATAATAATAGGTGTCGCACTTAGTGATGAATGAAGTCTTTTCCTGATCCTCCGGGTTCATTTGTATTTGATTGTACCCGGAGTAGGCATCGAGAAAACTAAGGATCTCATGGCCGGCCGTGGCATCGATCATGCGATCGATATTCGGCAGAGGAAAAGAGTCTTTAGGACATGCTCTGTTTAAATCTTTATAATCTACGCACATCCTAAGTTTATTTCCCCTTTTAGGGACTACGACTATGTTTGCTAACCATTCAGGATATTTTACCTCCCGAATAGATCCTATTTTGAGAAATTTGGTTATCTCGTCCTTGATGAATGTATGTTTTACCTCGGACTGGGGTCTTCTCTTTTGTTTTATCGGGCGAAACTTCGGGTCTAAGCTCAGTCGACGTGTAGCGATTTCCAGCGGGATCCCTGTTGTATCTAAATGGGACCAAGCAAAACAATCCATATTATTGATAAGAAATTTAATGAGTTTTTTCCTAAGCTCGGGGGTTAACCTCGTTCCTAGGTATACCTTTTGATCGGGTAGATGCCCGATCAGTACTACCTGCTCCAGCTCCTCGATCGTTGATTTGGTGGCGTCAGAATCCTCGGGGATAATGAAGGATCGAGGGATCCAATAGTCATCATCCTCGTCCGTTCCCTGCTTCTCCGTTGAGTCGAGGTCGGCAGCTGTGGTTGCTATTTAGCTTCCTGTTTTCCTTTGGACTCCGATCCTTTTGTTGACGAAAGTGCCGATATCGGTATCACATCGTCGACCGAGAACATCTTTTTGGCAACATGTTGTTCCCCGTACACCGTTTTTACACCATCCGGTGTTAGGAACTTCAGAATTTGGTAAAGTGTTGAAGGGACTGTCCTCATATTGTGAATCCAGGGTCTTCCGAATAGGGTGTTGTATCTCATATCGCCTTTGATTACATGGAACTTGGTTTCTTGAATAGTCCCAGCTATATTTACTCGTAAAATAATTTCTCCTTTAGTTGTTTCGCTTGCCATGTTGAAACCAATGAGAACTGGAGCTGCGGGCATGATCTGATCTTGTAGGCTGAAATGTTCCACAACCCTCGATCGAATAATATTGATCGAGCTTCCTGTATCAATTAAAACACGTTTAACCTGTATTTTATTCACAAGGATAGAGATTACCAATGCATCATTATGGGGTTGTGGGATCCCTTCTGCTTCCTCATCGTTGAATGATAAAGTGCCTTCTGGTACATAGTCTCGAGTTCGTTTGCCCTTGGTGATCGATACCTTAGTGCATTTGAAAATGGGCCCTTGTGGAATATTGACCCCACCAACGATCATGTGAATCACGTGTTGTGGTTCTTCCTGCTCATTTTTCCTGTCTGCATCCCTGTCTCTAAAATGATTTTTAGCTCAGTCGCTCAAGAACTCTCTAAGGTGACCCTCGTTGAATAGAAGGGCCACCTCCTCCCTTAGTTGTATGCAGTCTTCGGTTCTGTGACCATGCGTACCATGGTATTTACATATTTGATTGGGGTTCCTTTGGGATGGATCAGTCTGTAGGGGCCTGGGACATCTAGTATCTTTGATTCTCCCAATGGCTGACACAATACCTGATGTGTTGATGCTGAAGTTGTATTCTGATAATTGTGGTGCCTCTGTGGGATCGGCACATTTATCGAAACCATTTTTGCTCATGATCACTCGAGAGCTCTGTCCTCGATCGTTTCTTCGATCATTTCGAATGGGATTGCGTCTGGGGCCAATATTTCTACGATCTGCATTGTATGGTTGATATCGGTCTCTGTTCGATCGAGGTTCTCTGTTGATATCTCTCTGAGTTCTTCCAACGGGCCTGATCGGATAAGCGGAACCGGAAGGGGTCCCTAATTGATCATCCTCGACCCTGATCTTTGACTGGTATCGATTATGTACATCGGCCCAGGTTACCATTGGGTATTCAATTAAATTCTATTTTAGCCGTCGTGAGGCCACTGAACTCCGATCGTTCAAACCTTGAGTAAAAGCTTGAACAACCCAATCGTTTGTGACTGGTGGTAACTCCATGCTTTCCATCTGAAACCGAGATACAAACTCCCTCAACATTTCGTTATCTTTCTATTTTACCTTGAAGAGGTCCGACTTCCTAGTCGCAACCTTTATTGCTCCAGCGTGTGCCTTTACGAAAGAATCTGCAAGCATGATGAAGGGATCGATGGAATTAGGTGGCAGATTGTGATACCATATCATTTCCCCCTTCGATAGAGTTTGTCCAAACCTTTTTAGTAGAACCGATTCGATCTCATTATCTTCTAAATCATTTCCTTTTATCGCACATGTATAGGAGGTGACATGCTCATTTGGATCGGTGGTCCCATTGTGCTTGGGGATTTTCGGCATGCGGAATTTCTTCGGAATGGGCTTCGGAGCCGCACTTGGGGGGAATGGCTTATGCACGAACTTCTTCGTGTCCATACATTTTAAAATTGGTGGTGCCCTCGGTATTTGGTCAACCCGGGAGTTATACGTCTCTACTTTCTTGTCATTTGCCTCGATTTTCTTTTCTCCCGTCTCAATTCGTTTAGTGATCTCCTCGAGCACTTTCATAATGACGGGGGTCAGTCCCCGATTCATTGGCATTCGACCTTTTCGGCACTGGCGCTCGATGTTGATTTTGTAATTGCGCTATAGCGGTTTGTTAAGCTTGTAACATTTCAAATATCAATTGGAGGCTGACTCCACCATCTCCTCCGCCCTGCGTACCTCGACCACCAGATCGACCTTCCCTGCATACGCTACCTTCGGGATTAGCGCCCAAATTTGTATTTTGGGAAATATGTGAACTGACGTCGATGTGATTTGCAATTGGTAATCCCTCGAGATCAGCCTGAGGCACCTCGATTCCTGGGGCAGCTATATTATCATTCTCCCCGTGAAATCTGAAACCATTGTCACCATGTGTGGGTGTTGTTTGTGAGTTTGACATGTTTTTTCATGAAAATAAAAACACTTACAAAAACAAGCGTAAAGTAGTGTGTGTTATCGGAATCAGTATTAAGCAATCACTATTATCCTTAGCCCCACGGTGGGCGCCAAACTGTTTACCCTTAAAATTATAAACAATTAAACTTATAATGTGGGTTGAAAGATACATGATTTCACTTAATAACAATTAAAATATATGAAGATTAATGATAGAATTATACAATAAAGTAAATCAAACCAGTATTTGAGTAGAACTCTACCCTTGAGTTAGAGTATCCTCGAACTGATTGATGCAAGGACAATAAAAACATAATAAGCTGAATAACAAGAGTGTGAGCGAGAAAGAAAATTATATTGCTTTTGTATCAGTTGTCACTGCAAATGGTTGGAACCCCACTTTATATAGTAGAGGAATTCTATATATGGTACAATTCTAATTACAGAAGGAAATCCCATGATTAACTAAACAACCGTTCTTGATTCGATCCGTTCCGAGATTTCCGCCATGATCTTCGACCAGTCGCGGATATCTCACTTTTCCGTTATTACGCTATCTTCGATATTGCTGGATGCCTATCTCGTTTGGTCTCGATTGTTGTCGGCCTCGATCTTGGCAGGTGCCTCGAATTTCGATCTCGGTACCTTATCTTCGTGCCTCGATCCGATCCACTTCGGAGTTGTCCTTCGATGCAAACTCTCTGTCTCGGTCAAACAGTAAAATCGGATGGGCCTGGTTTTAACCGTATACAAGTTCTTCGTTTTTTGAGCTCGACTTATATGATTATTATATCAAATAAAATAAAAGTGATAGTGAAAATAAATTAAATATATAAAAATAATAGTAATAATAATATTTAAAATTCTCTGACAAGTCTAAAATATATTCTCAATTAGTCGGTATCATTTGTATGGATCATTTTCTTAAATTGTGCCCGGCCTTTATTTAAGCTGCGTTTGATTTTAATTTATAGGTCTTTCGAAACAACTTTCTTACATTGTGAATTTAGGTCTACTCCCAATTTTTAAAATAGTGTAATTAAAAGAAAATTACTTTTGTTCGCAATTAGAAGGACGAACCAATTCGCTTAGATCTCATCTGCTAATCTGTTCCTCGAATGTGAATAACATGAGCCTACTTTAGTTGGTTGGGGGCATGCTACTTTCATTTAGGTACATTCAGGAGAATCAAAACTAGAGAAGGACATAGAAATATAAAATTCTAAATTTTTTTTTTGGTTCAATATAAAGACCAAGTGAAGCTACGACGAGTCCAAAATCAAAATGTGGTTCTTTTGGATTCAAAGAACCAAAATGTGTGGAAAATAATATAGTGATCAAAATATATATAACGCCCTTTTAAAGGGCGCTATACCTTAACGGTCGTTTGTCCGTTATGGTATAGCGCCCTAATATAAGGCGCTACATATATAAAGCCCTAACATACAGCGCTATATATATTATGTGGGCCCACCAATAATTCTTCTGGGCTTAACTGACATAACAATAATTCAACTGGGTATAGCGCCCATATTTAAGGCGCTATACCTCAAATAATTGTACCCCGAAATGGTTTTTGCTTTATTTAAAGAGGTTAAATATTTTGTAAAAATCCATTCATAAATATTTTTAAGTCTTCTGAAATATTTCTTCGTTTACAATATCCATTTAAAAAATGTCACTAATATTTAATAAGTGGTTCCTTATCGCGCTATACATATTATGTGGGCCCACCAATAATTCATCTGGGCTTAACTGATATAACAATAATTTAACCGGGTATAACGCCCTTATTTAAAGCGCTATACCTAAAAATATTGTACCCCCTGATTGATTTTTGCCTTATTTAAAGAGGTTAAGGATTTTCTAAAAATTCATTCACAAATATTCTCAAGTCTTCTGAAATATTTTATCGTTAAGTTGTTTTGCATTTTGTCATAATTTCTGAAGAGCGAAGAATAAGGGTTTCATTATATTGGAGGGGGTGAGGTTGTGGTGGCGAATAACTCAGTAACCTATAGTTTATCTCCACAATGTCATATTAAGTTGTCACTTACAATAGAGTACTATACATTGGTATCGTTGTTATGGAAAAAAATGAGTGTGAGCAAACGTTCGGTGAACCTTAAAGTAACCGGAAGATATCCGTATTCTGTCACTCCGCAAGGGGTTACTTGTTATGCTGAGTTTAACATTGAGGACGATGAAACTCTGAGAGATTTTTTGAGGACTCCGGATTAATACCGGGAATTTCTTGTGATAAAAATATTGAAAATGTACGTCAAGGTTGAAGACGTTCGCAATAATGAGGTTGCGCAAAGCAGGGATATCCCTAAGTCATCGGTGGTTATTTTGGAGCAATTTTAGCCGAACAGGTTCCGGCTAAAAGAGTTTGCCCTAATCTAAACTTATTTCCACGGGCGAATGAGGAGCGAGGAAATAATTTCTCTCCTGGTTTACATAATCCACAAGACGAGTGGTAAACTTTAATTTTCCTTTCCATCCGGGAGTCATCACCAACAGGATAATGTCCATCATGGGATGTCAACACATTACGATTGATAAGTGAAGTGATATAGCTATATGTAAAGTATTTATCAATTTGAGTAACTCATTATTTTGTTGGTTGTGCAGTGAAAACAAGCATCCTGAAGGTCCGGTCCTTACTCAATTGCCCAAAGACGACATATTTAATCGGGATCTAGCAGATGCACAGATTCAGGAAGAGAATAGTGATTATGACAACAATGCCGATGAGTCTGGAGATGACACACCCTTCCCTGATGAGGGTGATGATGAGGAGGAAGAGAATGTTGGACCTGATTTGACGAGGGAGTATGCTCCACCCCCTGTTAGACCAAGAGTGTACGAGTCCCACGTGCCATTTCATTCAAGGGAGATTATCTACCTTGATCATTTGCCAAGTATGCCGGATGCGGATGCCCTCACAAGAGATATTGATGAAATTCGGACAGCAATGTGGGATGAATCTAGAGCAACGATGATGTCAAAGGGCATTATTTTTCCCGATAAAGCGCGCCTAACCAGGGCGATGCTAATGTACAGCGTAAAAGAGTGTTGTGAGATCACGGTACGCGAGTCATCTCCAGATCTATACAAGGTAGCCTACCATAGATGGTTTACGGGTTGTAATTGGATGCTGCATGCGAGGAAGAAGAAAATAAATATGTGGGTTGTGGGTAAATACATTGGCACCCACAATTGTGAAATAGGCACATTCAGTGAGAATCATTTTAACTTGAATGTTGACTTGATTTCTCTTATCTTAATTCCACACATTGAAGCGTCCATAAGGTACAAGATCAAAGAGTGTATAACATCCGTCCACCAGGAATATGGGTGCACTATTACCAAAAACAAAAGACATTTCTCGGGCGCAAATGTGCGTTTGAAACATCTCTACCCAGGTACATGGCTGCATTGCAACACTTTAACCCCGAGACTGTTGTTAAATGGAAGCTTGAGCGGAGTCTGGGAATACCAGAACATATATTCAAATATGTGTTCTGGGCATTTAAACCAGCAATTTATGGTTTTTTGCATTGCCGGCCGGTAATATCCATAGACGTCACTCATGTCTATGGAAAGTATGATATTAAGTTGTTGATCCCTATTGCAGTAGATGCTAATGGAAGTATATTTCCTTTAGCTTTTGATATTTGTGCCAATGAAATCAAAGAGACGTGGACACTATTTTAAACCACTTGAAAGAGCATGTTATCAAAAAACGTTCAGGTATATGTCTAATATCTGATCGGCATGGTGGTATTTTAAGTTCTGTACCGAATTTGCGTGCATGGCAGGAACCGTATGCCTACCACTGTTACTGTGTGAGGCACCTGAAGGCCAACTTCCAGAAGGCATATCCCAACAAAGATTTGCATGATTTAATGTGGATGGCTGCAACAGATCACCAAGAGTGTAAATTCAGGAGGCGCATGGAATCTACCAGGAAGGAAGATGAGGGAGCTTATCATTGGTTGATCCGACATAAGCTTGACACGGGGACTTTGCATGCGGATGGTGGCAGAAGATGGGGAACTCTGACTACAAATGTGTTAGTCTTTCAACGGGTTATTAAAGTCTGCACGTGGATTGCCTGTCACTGCCATGGTGCGGATGTCATTCAAGTAGATGGCGAAGAGGTTTGTTGAAAGGGCTAGAGGTGCATCGTCATTGATGAAAAGGGGTATTGAATTTATGCCAATACCAATAAAAAGATTTGAGAAATATAGGCGGCAAGCACATTGGCATTCATATTTACAGTATTGCAACGAGCGAAATATTTTTGAAGTTCGCATCGCTATCCATCAAAACTGGGGGAATAATACACACACCGTAAATGAAGCCAAAAGGTTATGCTCTTGTGGGAAATGGTCCATCTACAACATGCCGTGCTCGTATGCCATCAAGTGCTTTCAACATACAGGTTTAGGGGCAACCAACTACATTGATAAGGAATATAGTGTTGCTGCATACTTAAACACCTATAGTGGGCAGTTACAGCCAGTAGGTGCTGAGCATTATTGGCCGCCAGAACCATTTAAAATGGTGTGTAACAAGGACTATGTACGTCAACGACAAGTGGAAAAAAGAACGCGTATACGGAACCAAATGGATGTTGGTGATACCGGTTATGCGCGCAAATGTGGCATATGCTCGCAAATAGGACACGACCGTTGTAAATGTCTTTCAGCTGGTTTGGGTGGCGGTGGTAATCCAGCTCCTGGTGGAAGTTCATCTAATGTGCCCAACTATTAAGGATACACATAGTGTTTTGTTTCCGTAATGTGGTTGTAATAAGTGTATGTACTTGTTTATCTTGCAGAATGTATGAAATAAAATTATGTTTTCATTGCTGTTAAATCTTATTGATATTTAACATTAATACTTCAGTACAACAATCTAACATAAACCCATTAAAAAAAACAATTGTCTTGTCGACCTGAAAAGCTGCTCGCCTGCAAAAGCTATCTTCTGGAAAAGCTGTATTATACCCGAAAGAATCTTTAACACGCGAAGCATAGCGTGGTGAAATACTACGTTATGTGTGTTGTCTTGTCGACCTAAAAAGCTGCTCGCCTGCAAAAGCTATCTTCTGAAAAAGTTGTTTTGTACACGAAATAATCTTTAACACGCGAAGAATAGCGCGGTGAAGTACTACGTTGTGTGTGTTGTCTTGCCTATAAATAACTAGCACATTTTAGTTATTATCTGCACTTAACCAAAACAAATAGCAAAACTTTCCATAAATTTTCCATTTTTCTTGCATTAACAAATGTCTGGACGCAATGACCAACCAAAGTGCTATTGTGGCAAACGTGCGATTTTGAAGGCATGTTGGTCAGATGGTAATGTTGGGCATAGATACTGGATATGTCAACAATTGTTTGGACGCAATGACGGAAATAAATGTATGTTTGAGGAATGGTATGATGAATCCATTAACCAGAAATACTACAAATCATGTTTGCAGTATGTTTGGAATATGAACGGTGAATACCAACGCCAGATCTCTGAAATGCAACGAGAAATTGCGGCAGTGCAGAAGAAACTAAAAGAGGCGGAAGAAGAAAAAAATAGGCGGGAAGAGAAATTTAAGTGGTTGGAGCATAGAATAATAGGCGCTAGTAACTAAACAAACACATGTATGTGTTGAGTGTAGTATTTTATCTTTATGTTTTTCGTATCATGTATTTTCATTAGTTGTACTGAATTTAAATTATGTTAGGTTGCTATGTTTGTGTTTGTGTTGCAGTATTAAAATAACGAAGAATCAGAGAAATAAAAATATAATGCGCATATAATGTAAACAATAAAAATTGTTGTTATTATTTACTGAATGTCATATGTACATAAAATACAAAAAAATCAATGTGTCCCACATCCTGTATGCTTTAATGCAGCCGTTGGCCTGAGGCGCATCCCATCCCGCCCGGCTACACTATCAGGATCATCCTCATCACATCGCCTCTTTATCGAAGGATGCGTTGCACCATGATCGTCAGTAAGGCTGGCAGGCTTGATAGAAGGGGTCGTCGATCCAGTAGTAACCTAAAGAATAATAAGATATTTTAGTATATGATATATTTATATATTAATAATGTACGTGTTAAGTCACAAAAATTTAAATTGTCTTACCATGGTCTCGTCGGACTCCTGAATATAATCATTCGTCGTAGCCAGGTCAGTATCGCACAAAGTGGCCTCCGTGACGGGCGAGGATGAAGCCTTAAAACAAAAATAAAGATAGTAATGCAAACAAACCTGCGCCTGTGAAAGATCCTCAGCATCCCTCGATGATGAGCCATAACTCAGCCGGCGCCCACTATCCACATTTCGTGTCAGACGATCATCAGCAACGGTCGATGGGTCTGGAGGATCAGGAAAATACTGATCCCAATCCTCTCGCATAATGGTCGTGCCCGCGATCAACAATAGAGCTGACGGGGTCACCTGCGAAGTCCATGGAGTAAGCTGAAGGCTGAATGACGGCATATCACTATGAGCATGGTCTGGCTCATGGAGGTCACCCGGCTATTCAACTCCAACATCCTCAACAGGTGCCTCAATGCCCCCTTAATGGGGACCACCTCCTCGCCGACCCCCACGACCTCGTGGGACATCCCTACTTCGTGGGATATCCCTACCTCGTAGGGAATCCCTACCTCGTGGGGGCACTCTTGCCACGTCGACCACGTTTCGGCTCCACTGCTGGCCCACGACGGTACTGCTCTGGCACCATATAATAATCTTGGTATCCTAAGTGCTCATCATTTCGGGCTCGCCTCAATGTCTGGGAAGCCAAATCGGTAACCTGCCGGCCATACTCGTGCGGCTGCTCCCTCGCTGGTATACTGCTATATCTGCAGCCCCAACTGGTGGAACAAATGTAGGCCAATAGCCTGCACAACATGTAAAATATAAATTATGGAACGCTAGGTTAACGTTATAAGTAAGTATACCAAATAACATACCAGTGCCTTGTGCCTCTAGACACCATCCACCGCCAGCGCGATAAACGGAATTCCCGACGAAAAGTCGGGTAACGCTGCAGTACCAGGCCATATACTCATGCTCACCATCCGTCAGCTCAGGTGGGGGGGGGGGAATCAGGTCATGTCGCTAGTCCCAAGTATCGATCTGCATCTCTAGACATGTCATATATGTATGGTCCACAGTGGAACGATCATCCCACTGGTAATGTGTCATATGCCAAGCGGGCGGTGGCGATACAAGTTGCGGGCGGCCAAACTGGTGAAGTACTCGCTCCGTGGCATGATGCTCGACAATATCAAGGCATATCAACGGGACGTTAGAGCTCCACATAATTTGGTCGGCCGAGCAATAATCGGGCAAACAACCTATTAGCTCGTCGTTGTATGCCTCCAAATTAACTATTAAGTAACAACAAAAAACGTGAGTATACGCAACACATATGAATCCAGGCCAAGTAAACTTAGGTATACATTTACCTGTGCGCCCTCCAGCAAATCCAACAAATCCCTGCAATAGGGGAGATTATGTCGAGCCTCGTACTCCCGTCCATATCCTCGCCTATCAACCCACCTCCTAGCTAAAGGGAGAAACGGAGGTGGTGCATCCGGAGCGATAGGTGGTAGAGGTGGCTGCAACTGCAGGAACTGCTCCCAGGCCCAAACCTAATATACAATGTGGACGTAAAATTTAAGGTATATTTTTACTATATATGTTATAATCATTAGAGTATTCGACTATGCTTTCACCGGTAGCAGCGGCAAAAATCCAGCAACATCTCGCTGGGTGCCCATGCTCACCCGGCACATCTGCTTGTACAAGTAACCGAGAACAGCAGCACCCCAGCTATAATGATGTAAATCATCTAGCCGCTCAAGATGATGAAAAAATCTCAAGCTGACTAAGTTCCCCGAAGTGTTTGGGAAAAAACCCTTCCAAACATAAGCAGCAACAGCAACCTCGTGTACCGGCGAATATGAAGCTTCGGTGTATCATCTGTGATGTCAGCGTTTATCGCCTCCAAATGCTGTCAGACGGGCGTCAACTGCAGATGACTGGCCCTAACCAATACAGTCTCATCCGGTGGCTGGAAACCGGTGAGACGCTGCAGCATCTCCAGGTACTGCAAACCCGTATACTCTCTAATGGCATTCGGCAAAGCAACAGGTTGTCCATCAACGGGCAGCCCATATAGGACCTCCACATCCTGAAGCATGATAGTGGCCTCGCCAATGGACAAATGGAATGTGTGCATCTCCGGTCGCCATCGCTCTATCAGGGTCGTGATCAACGACCAATCCAGCTGCAGCCGGCCGATCTCTACAATCCTATTAAAACCCGTATCCTGGAGGCATCTGACTATACGGGGAGGGAGATGGTGGGCCCTAAGAAAGTCCCACATATCGTCTACTCTCCTGGCGCAGAACGTCTGGGCCAGTATCTGTTCCTCCCATATGTAGGACGACATATTCTCGCCTTGTAGCAATAGTAGCTCTAGCGTGGCAGGTCCGGGATGCAAAGGCGGAACTTCCATGTCGGCTACTGTAAATTGAACAATATTAATTACATTATTTTACTTTAATATGTTAGTTTTATTATTTTATATGTTTGTTTGTTACTCACCTATTTTTGACTATAATAAAATTAAATAATTAATTTTCATAATTATACAAGATTTAATTATTAAATATTCACATATAGGTTCCAGGCTCGATATTTGAGGCCCAGTAGCACCAAGTGTAACGACCCGACTTGTCATTTTAAGAATTAACGTCTCGTTCGATGACTTAGGTGTTGAGCAACTTCGTAATAAGTATTATGACTCACGTGTGTGGTCAAGTTTGATTTTTTTGGAAGATTCGAAATTATTAAAATAAACAATCCTTAATTAGGAGCTTAAATGGAAAGAGTTGACCGGAGAGTTGACTTTTGAGCAAACAACTCCAGAATAGAATTTTGATGATGTCAATAGTTTCGTATGGTGATTTTGGACTTAGGAGCGTGTCCGGAAAATTATTTAGAGGTCCGTAGGAGATTTAGGCTTGAAATGCCAAAAGTTGAATTTTTGGAAAGTTTTACCGAGGGGTTGACTTTTTGATATCGAGGTCGGAATCTGCTTCTGGAAATTGGAATAGGTCTGTTATGTCATTTATGACTTGTGTGCAAAATTTGAAGTCATTCCGAATTGATTTGATGTGTTTCGGCACAAGATATAGAATTTGAAAGTTCAAAGTTCATAGATTTTGATTTGAGATGCGATTCGTCGTTTTGATATTGTTTGATGTGGTTTGAAGCCTCGACTAAGTTTGTATTATATTTTGGGACATGTTTGTATAATTGGTTAAGTTCCCGGGGGCCTCAGGTAGATTTCGGAAGGTTAACGGAATGGATTCGGACAAAAAGGAGCTGCTGGAAATTTTCTACTGAATCGCAGAGCCGATGTTGGAAGCTTATATCTTGAAATATATAAGGAATATGAAACTTTCAAAATATGAAAGCTGTAGCCCTTTGATTCTAGTTTCCAGAATGTTAAACCACACATCATTTGAACATTTTTAGAGAAAGTTATGATAGATTAAATGAAGGCAGGTAGGGCAGTTTCGCCAGAAATTACTGATGCGTGGAGCCGACTTTGGAAGCTTATATCTCAAAATATATATGGAATATGAAAATTTACAAAACATAAAGGTTGTAGCCCTTTGATTCTAATTTCCAGAATATTAAACCACATATCATTTAGACATTGTTACAAAAAGTTATGATGGATTGAACGAAGGCTGGTAAGGCAGTTTCACCAGAAATTTCGTCAGAAATTACTGATACGTGGAGCCAATTTTGGAAGCTTATATCTCGCAATTCATAAGGAATCAGAAATTTATCAAAACATGAAAGTTGTAGTATTTTAATTCTAGTTTCCAGAATGTTAAACCACTCATCATTTGGATATTTTTACAGAACGTTATGATGGATTGAATGAAGGTTGGTAGGGCAGTTTCGTCAGAAATTTCCGATACGCGGAGCCAATTTTGGAAGCTTATATCTCGCAATTTATAAGGAATTAGAAAATTATCAAAACATGAAAGTTGTAGTATTTTGATTTTAGTTTTCAGAAAGTTAAACCATTCATCATTTGGATATTTGTACATAAAGTTATGATCGATTGAAAGAAGGCTGGTGCAAGCAAGTTTTGGTATAGACTTTTAGTGACGGAAAATGGATTTTTAGTGACGGATGGGCAGAAACTTAAGGATCAAAAATGGTCATTTCCTTCATTTCATTTTGGATTTTTGGAGCACAATTCTTGGGCGATTTTTGGGCGATTTTTACGGGAAAATATTGGGATAAGTGTTCCTTATCCTATATTGATTATATTTCATGATTTCATACTCATTTACATCATGAATCCGTGAATTTATGGAAGAAAAATCAAGATTTTTGCAAAATCTTCCAAAAATAAAAATTTGAGATTTGGAGGTCGAGTTGTTATCGGAATTTAATAAAATTGGTATGGATGGACTCAGAATTGAATGGGTTATCCAATTTTGTGAGTTTCATCGGATTCCGAGACGTGGGTCCCACGAACAATTTTTGAGTTAAATTTCGGATTTTATTAAAAAATTAGTATTTTTATATGCAATTAATTCATATAATTAGTATTGACTAAATTGAATTAATTTGAATAGATTTGAACTGTCCGGAGATTTATTCAAGCAAGACGGCTATTTTAGAATATCGACATAACTTCAAAAAGGTAAGTATCTTACCTAACTTTGAGTGGGGAAAATTACCCCTTAGGCATTGAATCTTATGTGAAAATTATGTAATTAAAAACCATGTACGCGAGGTGAAGAGTACATACTTGTTTATATGTACATATTATATCGGTTGAAATTCGTAGACGCCCTTAAATATTAAATTGAAAAATTGTTGTACCTTATTATCCCTTATTTGTCATGCCTCATTCCTTGTTTGCTGAGGTTGTTTTTATATGATAATTTGGTGTGATTGTCACTTGACTTTTACGTGAATTCTGTGTTTGTTTGAGTTGCCATTTTTATGAAAAAACTTTCATTATTGATTTTACTTATAGATAATTTAAATGAAAAATTTAGTTAATAAAATGAATAAATCTATTTATTTCTTGAAGTTGTGATTTAAAAGAGGTGTTGTTCCTTGATGAATTACTTTTCAATTCACGTTGTTGAAAATTTAGTATTGAATTAAAAAGGCCGTGAATTATATTGAGGCAAAGTGCCAAATTGTGAAATATTATTCGGTTGAGTTGTTCACTCCCGAACATTTTGTTAAGATGTTGTACCCATTATGATCGAGTCGTGGGCTCCTTATTATGGAAAAATAATGTATTGTTGATTTCTGTGGAAAGTTGTAATATTTGAGCACTTGATGTGCAATTTGTGATATGTTGTAATATTTGAGCACTTGATGTGCAATTTGTGATATGTTGTAAGATTTGAGCACTTGATGTGCAATTTGTGATATGTTGTAATATTTGGGCACTTGAGGTGCAAGTTGTATTATGCTGTGATATTTGGGAACTTGAGATGCGATTTGTGAAATATTGTGATATTGATACGCATGCGGTGAGATAAGGGTGGCTTGAAATGCGTGGCTAGTAGGGGAACTACTAGAAGTCATACGGTGATATAAGGTCAGGGTGTTGAAACGCATGCGGTGAGATAAGGGTGGCTTGAAACGCGTGGCTAGTAGGGGAACTAATAGAAGTCATGCAGTGTGATAAGGGTGGCTAAAACGCGGGATGCTATTTCGGAAAAAATAATTTCTTTAAAATTAAATATGAAGGCTCCCGCGGTGATATAAGAAAATGAGATATTGTGAATTTATTTATGATTTTGGACTACGAGGCGGTACCTCGGGAGTGCCCTGTTAATATTTCTTTATTTATGTTCTTGTCTTGGGTGATTTTGTTTCATTTAATATGTAAATTCTTGTCTTCTTCCGTGATGTACTAGTTGACTTTATTATTATGTGTTTTGTGCTCCTAGTTGTATTGTGTTGGCTTTAACTTTTTAGCACGAGACTCTGAAGAAGTATATTTCTAGTTTAATTTTTGATGATTGAGTTGATTTAAATAAAAAATATTATTATTATATTTTACATTAAAAAGTTTTATATCCAAATCAGTAGTTTATCTGATACTTTAATTTAGGTACAATGTTATTTTCTTCACCCAAATAATTTCTAAAATAAATTCATTACTTTGTTGATTTCTTACTTGATTTAAAAATTATAAACTCACTTTAGTGAAAATAAATTGATCATGTGGATCTTATATACATTGATATTATTGGCAGGTGAGTTGTCCATGCAGTTTTGATAGAAATATGGGTACGAGTGTAAGCACCTAATTTTTTTACTATATTTGAATTTTTACCACCTTCTACTATGTAAATATTATTAGAAATTTAATATATAATTTTTTAGCTTTGTTACATTTTTTTAATATAGGGTAAGAATTAAAAATAATTTAAAAGGTCAAATTATTACTATTACTATTAGTATTATTTTTATTTTTTATCTTTATTTGTAAAATAAAAAACAATTAAAAACAAATGAATTAAATATTTTTTTTAATTTTCTGATGGGAATAAAATAACAGGAAAATTAAAAGTATGGAATAAAAAAGTAAAAGTAAAAGTAGGTGGAAATTATTTCTTTTTAAAAGTAAAAGAAAGTGGAAAATTAAAAAAATAAAAGAATGTGAAAATTTAAAAAATAAAAAATAAAAGAAAGTTGGAATTAAAAAATAAAAGTAAAGGTAGCAGAATTTATTTTTTTTAAAGTAAAAGAAAGTAGAAATTTAAAAAAAGAAAAGTAAGATAAGTGGAAATTAAAAAAAGAAAAGTAAAATAAGTGAAAAAAAAGTTTAAAAAAAAAGAAAATTAAAAAATAAAAGTAAAGAAAAATGGGGAATTATTTTTTTAAAAAAAGAAGAAAAATGGGAAGTGAGAATTCTTTTTAATTAAAAAATAATAAAATAATAAATTTTAAAAAGAAAAAATGAAAAAAATCCAAATTTATTTTCTATAAATAAAGAGAAATGTGAGGAGAAAGAGAGGGAGAAAGATAAGAGAAAAAGAGAGGAGGGAATTGAGAGAATTTTGTTTTCTTCTTCTATGCTAAGAGAATTTCTACTCGTGTCATTCTTTTTTTCGCTTCTTCTTTTCGAAAAATCTAGCTATTCATCAACCAAAACCCAACAAAAATACTTCATAACATCCCTTTTTACACGCCAAAAAGTGAAGTCAATAGTCGAGGTCGAGGATTCCGTTGGAGCTCCGTTCATTAGCTTTGATGTTCTTCTTCGCTTATGCTTGTTCGACGTTCGCCTGAGTTACTGTACTTGTTCTTGAAAACTCATTTAATTGAAAATTTTGCATTAAAGGTTTATTCTTTCCTCTATTCTTTTAATCTTATTTCATGTGATTTTATTTATTTGCCTTTAAACTTTATAAATAATAATGTAAATTAGTCCTTAAATGCTATATACTTAATCATGTTTCTAGAAATATGGTATTCAAACTTGCTTTAAAGTTGGAATGATTAGGACCCTAATAAGTTCGGGCTTCAATTGTTGGATTGTAGGGTATTGGTATATGACGGTTTATCTATTCAAATATCTAAAATCATACACTTCTTCTACAAGTAATTCCATAATTTATGACCTTACAATAATGTCAAATATATAGGAAGAATAATGAACACTGATAGAGTGCTTTAGGCACGCCTTTAATTAGTTTATCGCGATTATGTATACTTTCGCGTGGCATAATTGTGATTTTCAAAAATAAAACCGAAGTATGTGTTAACTATGGCCAAAACAATCTTAATAATAAAATTTTATTAATTATGTACACGTAGGCGTGGCAAGATTTTGGCATAATAAACAAAACGGATTCACGCACGTGATTCATTTCAAAGATAATTTTATATTTTAATAATTAAAAGCGTATAGATAAAACATGAAAACCAATAAATCACAGTTTATCCAAAATTAATTCAAGCCAAGTTGTAGTCAATAAAGCGACCGTGCTGGAACCACGTGACTTGGAGAATACCTTACACTTTCTCCCCGGTCAACAGAATTCCTTACTCAGATTTTGTTTTCGCAGACCAATAATAAAAGAGTCAAATCTTACTTTGAATAGGGATTCAAATACAAGGTGACTTGGAACACCCAAAAAATTAATTCCAAGTGGCGGCTCTGTAAATAAAATAATCCCTACTCAAATTTGTCACTTTAATTGGAAAAACTCTTTAACCGACAACAATCTATACACATATCTTTTGTGGGGTAAAAGGGGGTATGACAACGAGGTGCCGTGGAAATATGGAAGTGGGTTGAGACCCGTATTTTTATGATTATGAAATGAGGTGTCACACGATGACTTTTATTTGAAGGAATTATATTCCAAAAATATTATTTGAAAGAACTATAGTTGAAAGAAATTTATTTGAATGGAGTATATTCGAAATATATATTTATTTGACAAGGTTATATTCTAAGAATTTTTATTGAAAAACTTATATTTGAAAGATTTATACTTGAAGTATATACGTTGGAAAACGTATATTTGAGGGATTTGATTGATTGGTTGTATTTGTGTTCCTTATTCGTTTGAGCAATATTTATGGGGTTCTTGTTGCCTTGTTGTTTACATCATTTATTTATTCTTGTTGTCATCATTGCCATTTGTTTCTATTATTATTATTATTATTATTATTATTATATACTGCTACACTGCACAAGTTAATTGATTAGTGAGTGTCTTGATTGTACCTCGCCACTACTCCACCGAAGTTAGTCTTGATACTTACTGGGTACTGACCGTGGTATACGCATACTACACTTTTGCACATTTTGTGCAGAGTCAGGTATTGAAGCTATCGGACTCGGACAGAGTTAAAGTGTAATCGCAAGGATTCAAGGTAGAGCTGCTTGGTCGTCGCAGTCCCTTAAAATCTTTTTATTTTATTGTACTGTTAATTATTAATCAAACAGTATTAAGTATTCGATCCTTGAGATCATTTCATGTATTCAGTTAGAGTTCGTGACTTAGTACTACCAGTCTTGGGAGGTTGCTATATTCATATTTATTCCGCTGTTGGTTTTGATTATCTATTTAATTCAGTTTCGTTTATAAAAAAAATAGCTTCGAAATGTAATGGAAATCAACTTACCTAGTCTTAGAGACTAGGTGTCATCACGACGCCTGTGGTGGGATTTTGGGTCGTGACACCCAAGGTATCCTGAATTCTTGTGTTCATGATGAGAAAATTTTCCCGATTTATCACTCAATAGGTCTGTTATTTTAAATGCTAGTTTATTATTTATATGTTAGTTTAATATTGTATATGTTAGTTTTATTAATTTGTATGTTAGTTTTATTATTTTATATGTTAGTTTTATTATTATATATTTTTGTTTATGACTCACTTATTTTTGACTATAATAAAATTAAATAAATAATTTTCATAACTATACAAGATTTAATTATTAAATATTCATAAAACAATACTTAGTCCGGAAAATATTGTTGTTTTCTCATGTTATTTTCTTACGATCGTTGACTAGAATTGGACAGAGTTTGTGTTTGAACTATCAATTTTTTGACGTATTTTTGGGTATAAGAGATACATAAATGATTAATTTCAATAACTACAAGGATACTACGCTAAAGGACACTACATTTTACTATGCTAAAGGCCACTATATTACAAATACGAGCACTATATTAGGCCACAAGATACCACTACAGGGAACTAAACTAACAATTTATCTATTTTACTACTCATTTAGCAAATAAATAATCTAAAGCGGATAACAACAACAAATTAATTTAATAAAAAAAATCACGAAAATACATATACCACAGTAAAAAGTAACTAATTAATATTTTTTTAACAACTAATAACAATTTCTCTATTTTACTAATTTTTTTAGCACACTAATACTATAGTCCGGATAAAAAATAACAAATTAGTTAAATCGCAAAACAATCACAAAATAACATAGAGCACATTAAAAACAACTAATATGCATTTTTTTATACGAGTTTTAATAAAAATTAAGTCGGAATACCTCGATTTAAGGTTTTTGGAAAGTGGAAAATTTGGTGATTTGGAGCCGAAACGAGCAACCCACTACGAGATAACGCCTTAGTTAGGATGTGAGATCGAGAATCTATACTTTTTGTGAGATCGGGAATCTATACTTTGGGGGAGTTTCTGGTTTGGTGGGGAAGGGAAGGGGTATGTGAGTATAGCGACTTTTATCAAGACGCTATATTATAACGTCTTAATAAAAGGCGTTATACCTTCCTGCTCTTTTCATGTTCAAATATAGCGCCTTTTAAAAGGGCTCTATACTTAAATGGGCAAACGGCCGTTAAGGTATAGCGCCCTTTAAAAGGGCATTATATAGTATAAAATGATTATCAACTATTTTTTTTATACACATTATGATTCTTTGAGCGCAAAAGAATCACATTTTAGTTCCGGACTCAAGCTACGACTCTAGCATGATTTCTGTGCACGACTTATGTCATTGGAAAGTACATTTAACAACTATGACCCTGTTTATATCAAATAAAATAGGTAGGTAAGCTTTGATTCAAAAGTGCGGTAAAACCTACCAATTAGATATACAAACGTTGACAACGTTTTAAATAGAATTGAAGCTACTAAATAAAATTAGTACTTAGTTTGATAATTAGATCATATTATATCAATGAAGTATAAAGAAAAAACTACGTCTATACTATATAAACGTAATCAATTAATATACTTTAGCTCTATGAGAAATATATAAGTTATAAATTAAAATGATAATACATACTGATTTTGATTAAGTGACAAAAAATTATTGAAATACACATGTATATTTAGGTCTATGACAGAATAGATTAGGATAGAAAATTGAATTTGTTTGATCAATTATAAGTAGGTGTCTGGACATTTGGCTGACATTTACATAACATAAAAGAGAAAAAAAAAATTGAATTAAAAGTTGAAAAAGAGTCTATGAAAGTTTGCAAATAATAAGCTTTGATTGTTTTAAGTAATGAAATAATAGCTTAGAGCACATGGTTTCTATTTTTTTTGTACAGGAAACCTTATAGAGTGTCATTTCCACTGTTTATTTGTATGCTTTGTTTTGCAATAGATGGAAAAACAGTAAGTCAAGCACGTGCCGACACTCTCCATCTGCAATGAAAACGCTAAAACCCCGTGTCTTGCACACTACATTTTTAGCTGAATGGCCAAAGAATCTTTTTCTTTTTATCCCTTAATCTTTATTTTGCAATGTCAATCCGTTTCCAATATTTTTCGACAAGAGTGGAAGTATGAATTATGAGAAAAAGAATAATAGAGAAGGGAGAGTTATAAGCTAAGGGTAAGGGGTGAGAAGAGGGAGTGAGTTATATGAAACATCTCTGTTTTTCATTGAAATTGAGACACATTGATAGTTGTTTTTAATTCAAAAACTAATAAAGAAAAAGAAAATAGAAACATTAGAACCTTTATTTTTCTTTTATGACAATAACATCAAAGAAAATAAAGAAGAAGAAAAAGAAAATCCGATATTATTATATGAGATTAAGTTCGGTGCATGGACTCTGTAAAAATTACTATACAATCATGTTATTCATTATGTAATTATATGTAATTTTTTTGATAAGTATTAATTAATAATACAATAAAAATGATAATTAATATCTATCACAAATTAAAATGATTCGACTAATTTAGATATATGTCTTGTACGATCCATTATTGTAGAAGTCTTTCTATTAGGATTTTTTTTCATTGTTATGGCTCGATTCCAAATAGGAGTATTTGATTAAAAATAAGAAATTTCATATTTCTCGCCATTCCCACAAATCCTAGTTCCATCACCTCCTAATTGTAAAATCGGTTGGAGCATATTACCAAACAGCATAGCCGTACGAGAGCTTAATGCGAGATAAAACGTAAAATTACACAGATTAGGCAAAATTACTAAAGCGTAAATCCCTCTATTCATAGAATTTTTTTGTCGGTAGTGAATACAGCTGTAAAAGCCGCTATATATAAATACTCTTCCCCTCCTTCCCGGGATCCCTCACAATTACTGTACTCAGAAACAAATCTTTGACTCTTTTTCTTCCACAAAATAAGAAAATAGAAATAAGAATCCTTCTTGTTTCTCTTCCAGTCCAAACCAGATCTAATATCGCTCTCACAAGGTATAGTTTTTAATTTTTCTTCAAGCGTTCACATTTCTATAGTTTAATCCATTTCGCGTCATATTTATGTTTCCAGTTTCGTTATTATTTACCCAAATGCAACGTTTTTTCCCCTCCAGAATTGAATAAATTGTTTTGTGTGAGTTAAAAGTTTTCTTGATTTTACAGAGCTGAAATCTTTGACTGCAATGTCGTCGGTGGTGAAAGATTTGCACTCAAATGGCGTAGATGTAAGGAAATCTGATACCCCAGTTGTTGTTTCTGATCCCATTATGTGCAATGGCAATGCTCATTCAGCAAATGGCACAAATTCAAAGGCATTCAAGATTTTCATAGGCTATGATCCACGAGAAGACGTGGCATATGAGGTTTGTCGCCACTCCCTTTTAAAAAGATCATCAATACCACTTGAGATCACGCCCATTAAGCAATCTGAGCTGAGGCAACAAGGTCTGTACTGGCGTGAAAGAGGTAAATTAGAAAGCACTGAGTTTTCATTTTCACGTTTCTTGACACCACACTTGGCAAATTATGAGGGGTGGGCTATGTTTCTTGATTGTGACTTCTTGTACTTAGGGGACATTAAAGAATTGAGGGATATGGTTGATGATAAATATGCTTTAATGTGTGTCCAACATGATTATACTCCTAAAGAGACTACGAAAATGGATGGCGCGGTGCAAACGGTTTATCCTAGGAAGAATTGGTCATCCATGGTTTTATATAACTGTGGACATCCCAAGAACCGGGCATTAACACCTGAGGTGGTGAATTCTGAGTCGGGGGCATTTCTTCATCGATTCATGTGGTTGGAGGATGAGGAGATTGGTGAGGTGCCATTTGTGTGGAACTTTCTCGTGGGGCATAATAAGGTTGTCGAGGGTGATCCTGCCACATTTCCTAAGGCGATTCACTATACACTTGGTGGACCGTGGTTTGAGGCTTGGAAAGATTGTGAATTTGGTGATCTGTGGTTGAAGGAGTTGGAGGAGTGCGAGAAGGCGAAGGAGAAGGTGGGTTAAGCCAATGTAGCCAATGTTCGTTAAGTTGCAGGGTGTATTTTAAGGTAATCGGCTGCTGGTAATTGTTACAAGTATTATGTTCAGAGATTAGAAGGCTACGTCATTAATGTAATCTTCCACATTATTCAATTTGTATCATCTCACTTCGAGATTTTTCCCAATTCATGCCAATGTTTGATTGTGTATCGCCACATCTGTTAGGCAGATCTTTTAAGTCGTCTAGAGTTGTATTGTTGGACAAGGAAACTCTAGAGTTGTATTGTAATTGTAATAAATGTCTGTTAGTATAGAAGGTAGTAGATTGTATGATGATCTATGAATTTAATATTGATATCCCGCTCCGTAATTCTTACTTGGTTTTATAAATGAGAAGGCTTATCCCCTCTACACGGTGGAGGTTTTGTTGCTTTTAATTGCTTCTGCAATTTGGTTTTAGAAAATGCCCCCTGCCCCCTTTCTTTTCGCAAGATGTTTCTATTCTCTCATTGATTTTGTACTGAGCATTAGTGCATTTTTATGAGGCGCTTGTTGAGTTGATCATAAGGTTTTGAAGAAAGCGTAATTCTTCTTAGTTTGAGTTATCTGATTTTGGTCATGTTATTGTCATCTTTTCCTGGTGGGGGTTTTCTTTTGGGGGGATGGGGTTTGAGTAGAGTTGTGCTATACGATATCTTTAAGGTTTCTCAAGAAAGGCGCTTTGAAGAAGTGCAATGATCGTAATTGCTCATTTATGCTTGTGCTGCATCCACTTACAATTATTAGATTGGTTCATGTCTGTGCTTTAGTGTAATGGCTAACTGAGATGCAGTTGCCTTCACGTCCATTTACCCTTAGGATTATTCTTCTCAGACAAATTGCTTGTCCTTCTAAATCTTCTTGCTTGGTAAAAATGATGCCATCTAATCTTTAGTCCTCCTAAACACGGGGGTATCATTTGTCACCTAAATCTTCTGTCTCTTTTACTGATTTGAGATGTATTGGCCAGCCATCATTACTCCCTTTTTTATTTCAACTTTCCCTTTGACCAGGTTAAATTGATTTGTTAAGGCAGTCTGTGCCTTTGTTCTCTTTTTTGGTCATTAACTTCTGCTAGGTTGTGATATTGCTTTCCAGGTAATGAATCTGAACTTGTACACTTATTAAAACATGAAATACACCTGGAGCTTCTATTCGTATCACTTCTTAATTTGAAAGGATACACAGATTTAATTAGACATCTTACTGGAGTATGCTTGTATTAGACATCATAGCTTTTATAACCTTTTGTTTCCTGGAAGAGGTGCTCAGGTGTACTGAGTGACTAAGAACTTTGTTTCAAAATTATATTTCTGCTGGCAGTGGTTTTTCTCCATGAAAATCGGTTTAACACTGCAGATTGCAGAAGCATCATGCTGTACATGATTGTTGGCCTGTCTTCTCCTCAGAGTTCTACTTGCTTAATGTGGTAAGCCTACCTTCCCCTAAATATTGAAGCTTCGGCACTTGCTTATATTCATAGTTGAAGAGTATGTTCTCTTAGGTTTCGGTACTGGATTGCTTGATTGTGAGTTACATTGTATGTGAAGAATGTCACATTTGTACAGCTTATGTTATAACTTTGGACTGTCATCGGTAGCAAGCATGAGTCAGTAGGTATATTAGATAAACTCATTGTTACTTGGAAGCACTATGGATAAGCTGCCCTTGGCAAACCTGTTTCTGCCTTTTAACTTGCTCATTAAGTACCACATACCGCATATTCTTTTAACTCGACATGCATGCTGGTGCCATAGCCCATATGACATATTGGTATGAAGCATACTGTATCCACCTGTGTGAACTGTAGTACTCATAGATGGTCCCCCACAATTGTATTATTATCGGATCAGGACTAATAATATTTGTACAACCTGATGTGTGGATTTGCTGCAGTGGACAGAAGAAGCAAATTTGTTCTTCCGGGATATCTTTCTACCTCATAGAGCATATTCCAGTAGAACAGGGGGGCCCTTTTCAGCTTTCGCTATGCACCGGTTCTTCTGTGTCTATTGGACATCAGCTATCTATGTTGCGCGGACTCTCCAAAATGTTGCCACACTCGTATCGGATCCTTTAAAAATGAACTACTTTTGGAGGATCCGACACATATCCAGCGTCATTTTCGGAGAGTCCGGGCAACATAGTCAGCCATTAAATAGCTTTTTCCCCCTATTATTCATGTGTATTGGCTAAAAGGTCCACCATTTTTCCAAATAATCATTTGTGTTTGATGGTTGGTTTTTGTCATGCATATATCGGGGGCCTGTATGTCATCTCCTTAAAGTCAATTTATCCTGATTCCAGGAGTCAATCTAGTGTATTCCCTATGATTCATAATTCCTAATTCCAAGAGTCAATTTATGACAAATCTCGAGTTCATTTGTTCTTTTAAAGTTGAAGGGCATAATCACTCACGTTATCACCGTTGGATTTATAACATTGCATCCATAAGTGGAGTGTTTTTGCTTGTGTTAGCTATTGCAATAACTTGTACCTGTTTCAAACCCCTCATTCGCAATATCATATCACTATTCCTAAAATGGAAGTGGATGTTCTGTTGTATTAATACGGTGCTTGTTAGCTGATAGCTATAACTTTGATCTGTTTCAAACTCCTCTTAAGCAACAATATCACAATTCAAAAATATGTGTATTATGGTATCGTATGAGTATTTATTATTATACATAAGTAGGATGTTTGTGATGGTTGTTAAGGAGGTATCACTTTATCAGCCTGATTGGGATGGAAACTGCATTTGTAGAACCTGAAGTTTGGGTAGAACGGACACACGAAATGCTCTGGTTTCTGAGCTTTATTCAAAATGACTAATGAGAAAAAGAGGTAACTTTTAATGTTTTGCAGGAAACTTGAACAGAGAACAGAGGAATCACTTATTGAATGCTCAATAAGTGAGGTTTCAAACGTGAAAAATGAGTTCTGACGATCAACTAATAATACAACAATGTAAGGTAGCTCGTGATTTCATCTTGGGGGTCCCAACTCTTAATGTTAATTTGTCCTACATGTGTATGATTGAGTTTTGGCAGTTAACTCAATGGAGTTTTCTAGCCCAGACTACTTTTTTGGCTGGTGAGATCATCTGCCTGTTGAATGAGCAATTTTGCAGATCGTGAATAATTGTACTTTTACTGACATCAGATTTATTAATTAACAAGTACTCCCTTGCTCTAAAAGGAAGGTTAGGTTTGAGTGCTTCGCTTTACTGATGTAACTTAATTGCAGTCTTGCCTGTTGGTCTCGGTTGCAAAAATAATACTAATTAGTCTTGCTGATATGATGATAGTGCTGCTGTGAGACCTGTTTATTTGGTTTAGCACCTGGTGTTCGTTTTTGTTATTATGTTCTAATTTAATAATTTGGAAAAGGTCCAAAATTGCACCTGGACTATGAGAAATGAAGTAATTTTACCCTCCGTTAATAGTTGGGGTCAGATATACCCCTACCGTTACCAAATGGGCTCAAATATACCCTTATTGACTAACAATAAACTATTAAAAAAGCAATTAATCTTTTGTCGAATCAGTATCTGCCACATGTCCAAGCTTAAAATTAAACCAACCCCAAACATTAAAAATTCTTTCTCTTCCTCCTCATCTTCTCACACCACCACTCCTCTGCCAGCAACCATCGCCGGAAATTTCCCTGGTGACCTCCCCATCTTTATCCTTTCCCTCCTAAAACCACAATTAAACTTTTATTAAAAATCAATAAATAAATAATGAGGTTTAAATATCATGAAATTCACATGAACATGAAGTTGCAGATTCAAGAAAGAAAAGAATTCCACATTACAAGATGCAACATATGTGAGATAGGAGATGAATATGATTATCCGAGTGACTACTAAGCTAAAAAGATCTAAGTATATTTCTTCAAAGATTTCAATAAAGATTTTTTTGATATGTAGTTTATGTGGTGAACTTGTGATAATGGAGAAAGCTTTAACCGTGGGGGAAAACTAACACTGCCAGAAGCAGCATAAGAAAACCAATTGGCGTCTTGGATAGATAAGAAAGTCATTAACTTTCCTTGTCCGCAAGGATTCATTAATTTTGTTCCAAAAATAATATTACTTTTCCAATAAAGAACAGATGATTTACATATCCACTATAAATAGAAAATATTGTCTGAGAATCAGGGAAAATTGTGAGCTACTTTGCTAAATAACCAATTGAGTTATAGATTATAGTTCTAATATGAGCTCGAAATTGCCGGCGAAATTTCCGACCATGGCCGCTGGTAGAGAGGAGTCATGGTGTGAGAAGATGAGGAGGAAGAGAAAGAATTTGGTTTAATTTTAAGTTTGGACATGTGGCAAATACTGATTCGACAAAAGATTAATTACTTTTTTAATAGTTAATTGTTAGTCAATAAGGGTATATTTGAGCCCATTTGGTAACGGTAGGGGTATATCTGACCCCAACTGTTAACGGAGGATAAAATTACTTCATTTCTCATAGTTCAGAGGTAATTTTGGACCTTTTCCGTTAATAATTTATACATAATTAATGAATTTCTTAAGATTAATGCAAAGATTGGACCAAATGCAAAGGTTGAACCAAAACTACCGAATTTAGCTAAACCTGTAATTTACATTCTAGCCTTCGTATGCATAAGGCTTAGGGGTGCGCATGATACAAACCAAATCGAAAAATCGATGGCAATATTGGTTTATTTGGTTCGAGTTGTTCGGTTTTTTGGTTTGTTTGCAATTTATATTTTTAAACCTTGATTTCCGGTGAAAAAAGAGAATACCTACCTGAATTACGTTTTCTTTGTTACCATATTACCATCTCACCGACATCGACACAAACAAGTTCATCCACAACTGAGATTAACCCTAAATCCCCATTAACTGCCATCTCACCGACCGAATCATCTTTGGAGAAAGGTATTTTTCGGGGGCCAGTCTCATTGCAATTTGAGTTCATAAATATTCACATTCCATATTTATCCCTTTCTTCTTCTTCCTATCACAAATACTCACTATCCCGTTTCCCTTCATTAGAATTTTGTATGTTGTTTAAAAAATAATATTTTGAAAGCTTGATTATACATAGTCTAAACGAATAAAATAATTTCTGCTTTCGACCTTAATTTGATAACAAAAAGTACGACTATTATTTTTCAAGGTGGCTTGTATTATTTAGATAGATAGGTGAGAAAAGAGTATGGTGTCTGAATAAAATGATGAAGAGGAGTGGTGTTTAGGCCTTTTTATAGGATAAATAAGAAGAAGACAATATAATTATTGTATTTTAATATTGTATGGGATTCAAAAGAAGAAGCAGAAAATGAGTCGGAGAAGATGACGGAAAAAGCAGTTATCGAAGATAGTGTTTTCAGTAAACGCGCTCAGTTTTGGGTGAAAGACACCTATGTGCCAAGTCAGCAAGTTCTGTCTAATAGAAACAATTTGGCTCAAGTTCAGGTGTTCAATATGGTAAACTTTACATGTGGCACCCAACTTTGTGTCATCCATTGAATTTGTACCCACTTGTTAAAAAAAAAAGTTTAACTGATATTCAATTTTTGAATAATTTCAGATACATACACTTTTTTCTTCTTTTTTAATGCGTGTTCTTCTTTGTGCTTGGAGTTTCTTCTTATTCTTCTTAGTTGCAAAATTGGTTTGTCAAATTTGTTGTTATTTTGACAATTTGATGATTGAGATTTGTTCTTTATGATATTTGAAAGTTATGTTTCAAATTTGAGCTCATTTGGAGTAGATTTGGGCATTGAATCATGTATTGGATTGTTGAAATTCGAATAACAAGTTTATGTTTAAAAACTTAAGATTCGAAATCTGAAGTTGCATTCAATAGATTGAACTACTTAAGATTCGAATTTGTGAAGTTGTATTTTTTTTTAATCAAGGTCCATCGTGTCGATGGAGGAGTTATGGCCGACTCCAACCTGTATATACCAAAAATAATAATTACACGGTGGAGGACATAAACCTTAGCTTCGATTACATTGTGTAAATATCACGACCCAAAATCCAACTAGTCATGATGGCACCTAGCCCAACCCGCTAAGTAAGCCAATTACCAACTATCCAATTCCAATGAAATTAATAAGGCAATTAATTAAAAGAAAATATCTAAAACCAATACATTTCCCCAAGAACTGGTAGTACAAATCATGAGCTTCTAAGAATAGAATTTACAAAATTGATATGAAATAATACATCATATGTTCGAAATATACATGAACAGATTGTTATAAATCTAAGGCTGCCATGAACAAGAGGCAGCTATAACCGGAACACAGATACATCCTCAAATCCCGCTCCCATCGAACACATCAACATCAGCAGCCAACATCTGCACGCAAGGTACAGAAGTGTAGTATCGGTATAACCGACCCCATGTACTGAGTAAGTAACAAACCTAACCTTAGGTTGAAAGCAGTGACGAGCTTGTACCAAGGTCGGGTCCAAAACTAATAGTCCACAACAGTCCATAACCACGTAAAGCAAATAATACAAGAAGTAACTCAGAGATAAAATGCTCAGCTAAATCATGATTTCAAAAATAATAATTCTTCCTTTTAAGTACATCAGCGAAAACTCAAATCGTTTACCGAAGTTGTCAAAAATATGAATAAGTTTGAAAACAATAATTTTTTCGAAATTCTTTCAATAATAAATTAGATGTTTTATTTTCTTTCCATATAAATCGTGTAAAACAAATGCATCACTATGTCCATCTGTCAACATGTGTGAGAAATTATGAATGATGTGATACTGTACAGCATGAGAAAAATACATCTCTATGCATGTATGTCATGTGTGCATGTCAATGCGATACAACTCAGTGATAAAATCATATGCATACTCTCACGGTATCATTTCATTCAGTCCTCCCAGTCACTCAGTTCTCCCAGTCACTCAATCCTCCCAATTGCTCGGTACTCGGCACTCACATTCAGTAGGTACGTGCGCTCACTGGGGGTGTGTATAGACTCCGGAGGGGCTCCTTCAGCCCTAGCGCTATAATCTATACGGACAACTCACGTGCTGCACGGACAACTCACGTGCTATAATAATATCTGGATCCGCACGGACAACTCACGTGCTATAATAAGCCAATCTGGCCTGCTGCGGCGTGCAGCTCGATCCCATAATTATCCTCATAATCAGGCCCTCGACCTCACTCAGTCATCAATCTTTTCAGTCTCTCGGGCTAACAATGTCATGAAAATATCTCGAATATGATGATATGATGTATCAATAAATAACAACATAGACTAAGATATGATATGCAATGAAATAAATATGACTGAGTATGAATTTTCAATTTAAAATAAATAATTCATAGCAATATGACCTATGTGGGTTCCAATAATACTGGCACATAGTCTCAACATGATTTTCAATATGATTCTTGTCACGACCCAATTTCACCTATAGGTCGTGATGGCGCCCAACACTACAGCTAGGCAAGCCAACTAATAAGTCAAACATACATTGGTTAAACTTTTATTCCAAGAAGATAATAAAATACCAATTTCTACCAATGTGTGTGCCAAGACCCGGTGTCACAAGTGCATGAGCATCTAGTAGATTATACAAAACTTCAAATACTGTCTGAAATAAAATAGACAGAATATAAATATCAGAAGAGACACTGGTAGCTGCAGAACGGCTCAGAAAGGCAGCTCGCCACTATGTCTCGGTATGACGTGGGTATGTGATGATAGGTCCTCCACTAGTACCTGTCTCAGATCCTGCACAAAAAGTGCAGCAAGTATAGTATGAGTACGTAAACAACGTGTACCCAGTAAGTATTAAGCCTAATCTCAAAGTGGTAGAGACGAGATGGCCGACTTTGACACTCACTATAGGTCAATAACAATTGAAATAAAACTAGGATATTTAAATCAGCATGATTTACAGAATTTACAATAATTTATTTAATCAGCGAAAATAATCAAATTCCTTCAAATGTATCAATTTTCAATATATTAATTAAATTTCTTCAATTCAAATAAATTCCAATTTATCAATTAAATCTCACTTACAGGAGTAACAATTAATTCCTTAACAAACAAGAATAATAGTTCATTAAATTCCGAAGATTTTTCAATTTACTAATTAGCTTCACAAGCTGAAATAAATTATTAAAGCATCGTGTAATTATTATTATTATTAAGCACGATTTCTGCCGAGGACGTACGGCCCGATCCAGAGTGTCGTGTACACTGCCAAGGGAGGTGCGGCGCGATCCATAGATGCATCTATCCTGCCGAGGCGTTTGGCCCGCTCCACAAGAAAGGAGGACATTTTCTTATGTACCTCCGGAAGGAGAGTATATTCATTATAAGGTAAATTCGGGATGAGAACAATTTCTTTTAACAATTAATTGATTTAAACAGACAATCAAGCCTATGAGATTTTCATCCTTTAATATCTTTATCTAACAATTCACAATATATTCATATAGATATCAATTAATATAAATAAATCAAAGAATACAATTTACACAAGTAAGGCATGCTTTGAGTCCTAAACTACCCGGACTTTAGCATTAATAGTAGCTACGCACGGACTCTCGTCACCTCGTGCGTACGTAGCCCCTCCCTCCCCCCCCACAATTAGCAACAATTATTTAATTTTAATCACTTATGAAGTAATTTCCCCCTCACAAGATTAGATAAGAGACTTACCTCGTCTTGCTCCAATTTATTCCACAATTCTGCCTTTTCCACGATTATCCAACTCTGTCTGGCTCGAATCTAGCCAAAATAATTCGATACAATCACTAAAAATTATAGAAAATAAATTCTATAAGGAAATACTACATTTTTGATAAAAATCTCGAAATTAATTAAAAATTCGCCCGCGGGGCCCACATCTTGAAATCTGGCAAAAGTTACAAAATCCGATAACCCATTCAATTACGAGTCCAACCATACCAGTTTCACTCAAATCCGACTCCGAATCAATACCGAAATCTCAAAATTTCGTTTCTATGAGATTTCTAAACTTTTCCAAATTTCAATCTCAAAACACTAATTAAATTGTGAAAACAATGATATACTTGTATATGTAGACCAAATCCGAGTTGAAATCACTTACCCCAATATTTTTCTCTTGAAAATCTGCCAAAAGTCGCCTCTGCTTAAGCTAAAGTTAGCCAAAAATGGCAAATGAGACGAATGTCCTCTGTTTTTATAACTGCCCAGCAGCCTTCGGAACTGGTCCTCGAACTGGGCCTCGATTGCGGCATCGAACATGTGCCTTCGATCAGGGCATCGAGCTTGGGTCTCGATCCTAGCCTCGAGCCATACCTTCGATCATGCCCTCGAGCCTTGCCTTTGATCGCGGCTTCGATCACAGGCTCGAGCCTGGACCTCGGTCATGGCCTCGATCAGGGTATCGAGGTTGGGCCTTCGATCATAGCCTTAATCATGGCATCGAGCTTGAGCCTTCGATTGTGACCCTCGATCTTGGGTCTCGATCCTGGCCCTCGGGCTGGACCTTCGATCATGGCTTCGATACACTAGCTCGAGCCTGTACCTCGTCAACTCTGGGGTCGATACCTGGGCTCGATATCTGGCTCGATATCTGGGCTCGATATCTGGGCTCGATCACAGCCCAGAATGTCCAACAGAAGAGGAAAAATTGCAGCAGCTTTTAACTCAAATTTTTGATTCGTTAACTATCCGAAACTCACCCGAGGCCCTCGGGACCTCAACCAAATATACCAACAAGTCCTAAAACATCATACGAACTTAGTCGAACCTCTAAATCACATCAAACAATGCTTAAACCATGAATCATACCCCAATTCAAGCTTAATGAAACTAAGAGTTTTCAACTTCTACATTCGATGTCGAAACCCATCAAATCAACTCCGATTGACCTTAAATTTTACACACAAGTCATAAATTACATAATGGAGCTATGAAAATTTTCGGAATTGGATTCCGACTCCGATATCAAAAAGTCAACTCTCCGGTCAAACTTTCAAACTTTAAATTCCTATTTTAGCCATTTCAAGCCTAATTTAACTACGAACTTCCAAATAAAATTTCGATCACGCTCCTAAGTCCAAAATCACCATACGGAGCTGTTGGAATCATCAAAATTCTATTCCGGGGTCGTTTTCTCAAAATGTTGACCGAAGTCAAACTTAGCACTTTAAGGCCAACTTAAGGAACCAAGTATTCCGGTTTCACCTCAAACACTTCTAAATCCCGAACCAACCATCCCCGCAAGTCATAAATCATTACAAGCACCTACGAAAAGTTTTATTTTAGGGAACGGGGTTCTAAAAGTTAAAATAACCGATTGGGTCATTACATTCTCCACCCTCTTAAACAAACGTTCGTCCTCGAACGGGTTTAGAATTATACCTGAAGTGCTGAATAAGTCTGGATATCTGCTCCGCATGTTTTCCTCGGTCTCCCAAGTCGCTTCCTCGACTGGTTGGCCCCTCCACTGGACTTTTACTGCAGAAATCCTCTTGGATCTCAACTGGCGAACCTGTTTATCAACAATGGCAATTGGCTCCTCTTCATAACCCAAGCTATTATCTAACTGAAATGTGCTAAAGTCTAACACATGTGATAGGTCGGCATGATACTTCCGGAGCATAGATACGTGAAAAACCGGATGAACTCCCGATAGGTTGGGAGGCAAGGCAAGCTCATAAGCAACCTCCCCAACTCGTTTCACCACCTCAAATGGGCTTATAAACCTTGGGCTCAACTTGCCCTTCTTCCCGAATCTCATAATTCCCTTCATCGGCGAAACCTTCAAGAGAACTTTTTCACCTACCATAAATGATATATCACGCGCTTTCTGATCCGCGTAACTCTTTTGTCTGGACTGTGCTGTACGAAGTCGCTCCTGAATCAACTTTACCTTTTCCAAGGCATCCCTTACCAAATCAGTACCATATAACTTAGCCTCACCTGGCTCAAACCATCCGATAGGTGAACGACATCGTCGACCATATAAAGCCTCAAATGGAGCCATCTCGATGCTGGATTGGTAACTGTTATTATAAGCAAACTCGGCCAAAGGTAGGAAACGATCCCACTGACCTCCAAAGTCAATCACACATGCCCTGAGCATATCCTCCAAAATCTGAATTGTCCTCTCTGACTGTCCACCGGTATGCAGATGAAAGGCTGTGCTGAGCTCTACACGGGTCCCCAACTCACTCTGTACTGCTCTCCAGAAATGTAAAGTAAACTGAGGGCCTCTATCTGATATGATGGAAATTGGCACACCGTGCAACCGAACTATCTCCTGAATATAAATCTGGGCCAACCTCTCTGAAGTATACGTAGTCACAACAGGAATAAAATGTGCCGACTTGGTCAACCTGTCAACAATCACCCAAACTGCATCAAACTTCCTCAAGATCCGCGGCAACCCAACTACAAAATCCATAGTAATTCGTTCCCATTTCCACTCTAGTATAGTCATCTGCTGAAGTAGGCCACCTGGTCTCTGATGCTTATATTTAACTTGCTGGCAATTTAGACACCGAGCTATATACTCAACTATGTCCTTTTTCATTCGTCGCCACCAATAATGCTGCCTCAAGCCATGATACATCTTCGTAGCACCTGGATGAATAGAATATCGAGAACTGTGTGCCTCCTCCAGGATCTTTTTCCTCAATTCATCCACATTAGGAACACACAGACGATCCTGGAGTCGTAGAACACCATCTGCACCAATAGTGACTTCCTTGGCACCACCTCGTAGTACCGTTTCACGAAGAACCACCAGTGTGGGTCATCATACTGGCGAGCCTTAATCTGTTCAAATAGTGAAGACCGGGCCACAACACATGCAAGAACTCGGCTAGGCTCTGAAATATCCAGCCTCACAAGTCTGTTAGCCAAAGACTGAATATCTGAGGCTAATGGTCTTTCCTCTGCTGAAATGAAAGCCAAACTACCCATACTCTCCGCCTTTCTGCTCAAGGCATCTGCAACCACATTTGCTTTGCCCGGATGATACAAGATAGTAATATCATAATCTTTTAGTAACTCCACCCATCTGCGCTGCCTCAAATTTAGATCCCTCTGCTTGAACAAATGCTGCAAACTGCGATGATCAGTGTAAACTTTGCAAGACACCCCATAAAGATAATGCCTCCAAATCTTAAGAGCGTGAACAATCGCAGCTAACTCCAAATCATGTACCGGATAATTCTTTTCATGGGGCTTCAGCTGACGTGAAGCATATGCAATAACTTGCCCTTCCTGCATCAATACACAACCCAAGCCAATGCGCGAAGCGTCGCAATACACTGTATACATCCCCGAACCAGAAGGCAACACTAACACTGGTGCTGTAGTCAATGATGTCTTGAGCTTCTGAAAGCTCACCTCACAATCATCGGACCATCGGAATGGAGCACCCTTCTGGGTTAATTTGGTCAAAGGTGCTGCAATAGATGAAAAACCTTCCACGAACCGACGATAATAACCTGCCAAATCCAGAAAACTCCTGATCTTCGTCGCCGAAGTGGGACGATGCCAATTCTGAACTGCCTCAATCTTTTTGGGATCAACTTTAATACCTTCGCCCGATACGATATATCCCAAAAATGCTACAGACTCTAGCCAAAACTCACATTTAGAGAACTTAGCATATAGCTTTTGTTCCCGCAATGTCTGAAGCACTACTCTCATATGCTGTTCATGCTCCTCCTTACTACGTGAGTAGACCAAAATGTCATCAATGAAGACAATGACAAATGAGTCAATATATGGCCTGAATACCCTGTTCATCAGATCCATAAATGCTGCCGGTGCATTAGTTAAACCAAAAGACATTACTAGAAACTCATAATGACCATATCTAGTACGGAAAGCAGTCTTCAGAACATCTGAATCCCGAATCTTCAACTGATGGTACCCCGACCTCAAGTCGATCTTAGAGAATACCATAGCACCCTGCAACTGGTCAAATAGATCATCAATACGCGGCAACGGGTACTTGTTCTTAATAGTGACTTTGTTCAATTGGCAATAATCAATACACTTCTTTTTCACAAACAATACTAGTACACCCCAAGGCGATACACTCGGTCTGACAAATCCTTTGGCTAGTAACTCTTCAAGTTGTTCTTTTAATTCTTTCAATTCTTTCGAAGCCATGCGATACGGTGGGATAGATATAGGCTGGGTATCTGAAGCCAAGTCAATACAGAAATTAATATCACGATCAGGTGGCATACCTGGAAGATCTGACGGAAATACATCGGGGAACTCCCGAACTACAGGCACTGAATCAATAGTCGGAGTCTCTGCAGTAGTATCCCGAACATAGGCTAGATAAGCCAAACAACCCTTCTCAACCATGTGTTGAGCCTTTATAAAAGAAATAACTCGATTAAATGAACTAACAGGCGAACCCTTCCACTCCAGCTTAGGCAATGCTGGAATAGCCAAGGTAACAGTCTTGGCATGACAATCTAGAATAGCATGATATGGAGATAACCAGTCCATACCTAGAATAATTTCAAAATCGGTCATCTCAAGCAATAGGAGATCTGCTCTAGTTTCATAACCACAGAATATAATAATACAAGACCGGTAGATCCGGTTCACAACAACAGAATCGCCCACAGGAGTGGACACATATACAGGAGTACTCAAGGAATCACGAGAAACACCCAGGAATGGAGCAAATAAAGATGACACATATGAATACGTAGATCCTGGATCAAATAATACTGAGGCATCTTTGCCACAAACAGAAATAATATATGTAATCACGGCATTTGAGGCCTCTGCATCTGGTCTAGCCGGAAAAGCATAGAACCGAGCTGGAGTGCCAACTGGCTGGCCTCCGCCTGGCTGACCTCCACCTCTAGGACGGCCCCTACCTACCTGTCCTCCACCTCTGGGTGGTCAGACTACTGGAGGAGCAACTGATCCGGTAAGCATAGGCTGCTGACCCTGCTGTACTGGTCTACCTTGAAGCCTGGGGCAAAACCTCTGCATGTGACTGGGATCCCCGCACTCATAACAACTCTTCGGTGTGATGGGCTACTGACTAAGTGTCTGACCTTGGGGACCTGAATACCCACTGGAAGGACCCTGAATAGCTGGTGGGCGGTAAGAACTCTCTAGGATAGCACTGAAATAAGGTCGTACTAGAGCACTTCGAGGAGGTGGTGGTGC